>NC_139172.1:19744725-22244725 GCF_965202585.1 Thalia democratica | reverse complement strand
AGACATGTCATCACTGTCAAGATTGTTGTCCGACGTCATTACAGCTAGGTCAGAGTAGATGACTTCCACGGGCCACAGGTTTGGATGAGACGAAGGGACGTCATCAATCTGATTAAGTACGTCATAGTTATGATGAGATACGTCATACTTTCTGGCTGCTGGCTTTTTGGCGGCAGGTTTTTTGGCTGAAAAGTAGTCAATTAGTATAAAGTTTGAAAAAGTTAAACGAACTACTTTTCACAGATATTTCCTAGAAAAAATATTACAAAACTACTAACATATTTCATGATTTTTTTTTATTACAAGTTAATTTAAAGTTTGTTAAAGTACATGGTGCAGCATGGTTAGTGCCATTTCGTCTGTTTTTTATTGTAGCTGGAAAACATCATAATTTTAAACAACTTTTATATAAGCTTAAACTGTATATAAGTGTAATGAATTTTTTAATAATTAATTATGAAGCACTCTGAATTTAAATTTAGATATTTTTGTTTAGCTGTTGCACTTGCAACTGATGCTTTCCGAAGTATCAAAAAGTATTTAAGTTTTTAGTTTATTAAAAAAAAAAAATAAAATCCTTACAAGTTATATTAGATTTTTACTTTCGTTTTCATAAGTAGCCACTAAAGAATTGAAAACATTAAACTTATTTTCTAGTTAATTCGTAACCAGCTAATAAGCTTAAAAACCAAACTTGAAAGTAGCGTTTTATTTTCGACAGTTTTGTTAAATTTGTGTTTTTTCGATTAAAGTTACCTGCTTAATTAAAATGAGCAAGTTTTAACTCACAATGTTGAATTTTAATGTCAAAAAACAACAAATATTTTTACTTGCTATCATAAATTTTTATTATAACATTCTGTAACTATTATTTATTACCGTTTATTGCTTGGAAAATTTTTATAAGTACGTTTTAAGCTTACTTTTTATATTTGCTTTCTAAAATATAAATCAAAATATTTTTAGACTACACATAGAACACTAACATCCTTTACAAAAAGCAGTTGAAAGAAAAACACAAATTACGAACGCAAACTTTAACTTCATGATATTTTAGTTGTAGCAACTATGAAATGTAAACTTTAACAAAAAATCTATTTTCTAATTTGCATGCATCAGGAAGTTGGTACAAAAAATCTCGCCCACAAAGTATAAGATAACTCGTGTTATTTTGATTAAGTTTACAATTTTACGCTTTTCGTTCATTTAGTCTGTAAAGCACTTTTTATCCTTATAAATGCATTCAATTAAAAATTTGTAGTTTTACTAAGGAAATTTTCATAGTTTGCATTTTGTTTAAGGGTTAATAGTTCTATAAAAACATCAAAAATTTAATCGTCAAACATGTAAGTCTTAAACAAGTTTTAAAACAATACTTTTATTACTTTATAGTTATATCTTTAAGATACTGCTAAATAACATACACTTTAATTTCTGCATATAAATAAAATATAATTTAAAAAATCCAACAAAGGTACTGAAATTAATTTTAAGTAAAACACAGCTTATACTTTAGCACTACTTTGAAATAGTGATTTTTTGCAGCATAAAATACAATATAGTCACAAAACAGATTTTTTTTTTAATTTAAAAATTTTTAAAAACTTGCTGTTATAACGTCTTTAAGACTTAAAAAATCTTTGCAAAGCTTTAAGTAGTATCGACATTTAAAATAGAAAATCATTTTATTTTGGTAAAAGTTTTAGCAATTTGTTTTTATTTTAACTGAATTTGAAATTTTGAAACTTGATTAAACTCTTAAACATGAGCATAAACTACTTATCACTGACTTTAAGTTTTAGTTATATTATTACGTTATAACGTTTCAGAAATGATCAACAACAACAATAAACGTAAAAGACAGTATTAAACCAAGTATTTCACTTTGAATTAAAAAATACTGATTGTATAAAATCAACTCAACCAATGTTTTATCTTTGGTAAGCAAGCATTTCATTAAGCTGTGAAAACATAAAAATTATTGTAAAAACAATCACACTTTTTTTACAATAAACAGTACAAAGAAAAAAATATTTTTCATATCTACAAAAGTATTTTGGAGTTTTTTTGGTAGTTTCTTTTTAAACACACTCGATAGTTTTACTTTTAAAAAAATATTTTTTTGGTCTAAAATTATGTGTTTTATCAAATTAGTAGTTTTACTTTCAATAAATTTAAACTATTGAATAAAACTTGGTTAAATCAAACTAGTTTCTGTTGAAAAATACTATAATCAGTCAGACAGATTACTACATATGTAAGATTATAAAATAACGAAGTTTAGCTGATACTTAACAAAATCCGAAAAAGAGTTGTAAATTTTATAAAACGAGCAAATGTAAATTGTCTGTATGTCAACTGATGTTTATTGCTGTTGTTTTCACACGCATCATTATCTTTCATTTTTTCATTTTTGAATTTCATACAAAAAAATTAAAAACTTTATTTTCTTTAAGTTGGTTAAAGTAGTTTAGAGGATTTAAAAAAACTAAATTTTTCTAACTAAAAAACCTAGCTTTAAATTTAGAAATTTCTGGTACAAAAAATTTTTATGTAAAAAATCTAATGTACAGACTAAAGAAGAATAGTTTAAATTATTTTATCAAAACTAGTCTTTATTTAAAATATACTAAAAATATTATTATAGTATTAATAATGATTCTTTTCAGTAGTTTTTTGCAATAAATTGACTTAATTTTTCAACACACGTCTGTTTTTTTTTATTGACTGAATATCAATTTAAAACAAACGAGGTATCTTAAACTTTCCTAAAGTAAACAGTAAGTTAATTAAACAATAATAATAATAATAAATCTGTATCTATTTTGAATATTTGAGTTATTTATTTAGTTCCTTGGTTAAGGAATAATTTACAATACTTTTAATTTCGTAGAAACTTAAAACATATTAAAAAATTATATTTGTTTTGCACTTACTGCTTTAAATCTTTTTATAAATCTTTACGTTCAATATTTTCGTGTTATGAAATGTTTCAAAAAGTTCGTGATTTAAATAAATACATTCTTTTTTTTTTAATTTTCGTTTTTAATTTCTTTAATTTTAAGAACTTTTTTTTTTATTGTTTAAGTTTACTTATTTACATGATTTATAAAAGTTTAAATAAAAATTAAATAAATTTAATTATTCTAGTATATTTATTATCTTTTTTAATAAAAGTAAAAACCAGTTAAAATAATTTAAGCAAAAAGAACAAAAAAACTTAAAAACATATTTTAAGTAAACTATCATAATAATTTCATAACTTTAATTAGTTAATAATGTATATGAAAAGTTTTCTTTTATCTTAAAAATTTAACTCTTGAACAAATTCATCAAACTTAGTTTTTTTGCATTCACTTCTTACAAAATAAAATATTTTGTATAACTTCAAACTGTTAAGAAATATTAGTAAACAAATGACTGATAAGTCCTAATCAGGACGAAAACGGTCTCAGTCTACCGAGGGCTTGTGGTCTGATGATCGAATTGGTATGATCAACCATTTTGTCAAACTTGAGCTTGTCTCACGGCAAACAAAATCCCAGGCTTCTGCTCTGCAGACCTTCGCCGATATTTTTGTTGAAATATTAGTAATTTATTTTGGCCTAAATAAAAATTTTGTTATAAAATATTCATCATAAATAAATACTTTCAAAAATACGAGTTTGTTTTATTTTTTCTATATTAAGACAAAAGTTATATTAAGACACATATTTTTGTTAAATTAAGATATTCATAACCAAAAGTGTATTTAAAAAATTTACATTTCTTTATTTGAAGAAGATATCAAAAACGTTTTGAATTTTGAAAAGTCAGTAGAACAATACCAGTCTGTTGGACGTACTAGTAAAAGCTCAGTACTAAAACATATTGTTTAAATAAATTAATTATTACTTTCTTAAATATAAGTGTTTTTTTTGATCAAGATAACAATTGTAAAAGTTAATATAAAAGTTTTTATATTTAAACCACTAGAAAAAGTTATAATTCTAAATAATATTTAAACTTAAATTTTGACAATAGTTTTTTATATAAACTTGAAACATAATAGAACTTTTTTTAAATACTTGTAAACTAAAACAATTTGTGAGAAGTTTAAATTAAAGTAAACAACTTTTAAAATGGTATATAAAAATAGCTTTACAACTTTGTAAAAAATAAAATTTTTAAACATCCTCAAAAATACTACTTTGTAGGCATTAAAATAAGAAATTTGAAGAATAAAAAAGTTGCTCAAAAAGTTTGGTCAACGGACCTGATGTACGTAAAAAACTTTTGGTCATCGAGTCGTACACCACTACCAACTTTTATTGTTATTTTTTATTGTTACTTTAATAACATTTTGTATGTAATGAAAACTTTTAAACAACTTCAAAAAAAAAACTACCTTGTAGGCATTAAAACAAAAGTTTTACATTATTTTAAGATTTATAGCGAAACTTAGTATTTTAGAATTATTAAAAAGTATAGTTAACAGTAAGACAAACTTTACTAATAAAGGACGCTTTAACAAAATAAAAAATAACTTAATATAAATTGATTTTATAGGTAACAAGAAATGCTTTCATAAATATATAATAAAACTTAATAGTTTTAATTGAATGCTGTTATTGCTAGGTCTTGTTCAGAAAAAAAGTTTGTTTTTAAAAATTAACTAAAAAAAAAGCTCTAATAAGAAAATACTAGTAGGTTTTTTAAGATATTTTTAATTTTTTATTTAGTCTGCTTTTTTTAGTAAATATAAAAATTTTCCTCGTTTAATGAAAAATTGAAATAAGATAATTGACAATAAAAACTTCTATTTCAAATTAATATAATTTAACTTTTTTTACTTTGAACCAAATGTAAGTTGAATTTATTTGTCTAACTATTTTTTCCGTACTTAATTTTGGACGCAACAGATGAAGTTGAATCGTCGCTTTCGTTCGATGTTTCCAAAATATTTGAAAGAGAACCTATTGTTTTGCCTTCCCCTCTAGGTAATTTTGGTCCGACAGCATTCGTTTTATTTTTAATTTCTAGATCTTTTTCGTTCAACTTGGAGGAAACACTCTGTTTCTCTTCATGCTTTACAATGTTGTTAGTCGCTTCTACTGACTGCTTGTCAGTAATTAAACTACTTCTTCTGTTGGGTTTTAATTTAAAACTAGTTTTCTTAAGCAACGACGGATCAACGCTTTCCCTTCTTTTTGATTTGGCTTTTATGGTGTTTAGGTCCACCGATTGGAGGTCACTGTCTCTTCTGGAACCTTTTTGTTTATTCGGCAGCCCAGGTAGAAGGGAGCTGTCTCTTCGTAAGCTTCGTAACTTGTTTTTTATGTCCATGCCGGGATACATGGACTTTGCTCGCTGCCGCTGTTGGGTGGGCATGAAATCGTCTATAAAATGTTTAGATTGTTTTTCTTAAAAGTGTAAATGTTTATCAGTTAAAACTTATTTTTTATTTGTTTACACTTTTTACTTTACAGTAGATCAGTAGATACTTGATTCTTTATTTAAAAACATATGTAGTTAGACTAAAATTTTTAGCACTACTAACACTTTTTAATATAGGATTTTATTTTGTTTACTTATATTTGATAGGTTTTATTTTAATTTTAAATAAAACGATGCTATTTTTTATATTCACAGCATTTAGCTTAGTAACTTTAACTTGCAAACAATATAATAAGATATTTTAGTTTTAAAAAGTCTAACTATCTTAAGATAAATTACGGTAAGTATAAATATAATATTAATCTACCTAATAGACTGGAATTTCTTTAATTTCTTTTATTGTGGTTGTTAAAGAAAATTAAAAACTACCTAGAAAGAAGTCGTCCTCGCTGTCAAACGGCTCTTCAACGATAGGTTTGGCGGAAGGTCGGAAAGAAGTGGCTATTTGCTCGTTCAGTACACATTGTATCTCCACGATCACCTCACGCCAGTTTTTGTTTGTTGGGTCCTTCTGTTCATCCGATAAAACTTTAACCCTCTTTCTTGTTTTGCTTTTCTTCTTTTGCTTTGTTCTGCTGTTTACCGCCGCTTTTGAAACCTCCTTTTGAACGGCGGTCGGGGCTTTTTCTGAGTTTTTGCTTCGGTTCAGCGACTTGATTATTTTACGGCGAAGATTTTCCAAGTTTTCTGCGATTTCCACTTTTCCAAAACATATTTTCATAGGCTGGTCGCAACTCTGAAAAGTTAATTAAGGATATAGTACTTTTATTCAAATTTTTAAAAATGTAACCAAATTCTAATTAGATATAAAAAGACTTATTAAAAAACATTAAGTTCTCATTGCTATACTTATTTAGCGATTAAGATATTTCTTTGGATTATGATTATAATAAACTTATCCAAAACAGTTTTCATTTATTTTAGAAAGTTTGTAGTAACAAGTAGAATCTTAATTTGCTTTAATTGCATTTATGTAAATAAAAGTTTTAGTAAAAAACAAACATTAAACAATAAACAAAAATTAAGAGGTAAACCTGTTAGCTTAATTTGTACTTTTGTTCTAATTATTAAAGGCCCTAAAAAGAAGATTAATGCTTTGAATCTTTAGAAATTATAGTCATGTAATTTGTTTTTGAAACATAACTAGGTTAAGTATAGCATTTTGAAGTAAATCAAGTTTGTTTTAAACTAAAGTTATAAAACCACTTTTTTATTATGTTTATATTTTAGTTATTTTTCAAACCAAAACAATAGGTACTTATTAAAAATGATAGTTATTAGTCTCTCTTTTTTTATTAGTTAATAGCTTTAATTTTATAAAGGTAAAAACTTTATTTAAAAAGTCTTAAATTAAAGAATCCAGAAAAGTTAGAATAGTTACTAGCAACAGTCAACTCTGTTTACCTTTTAGAATTAAATTGTTCAAAAGGAACAATTAATAAAATTCCCATCAAACTTTACTCTTTAACTTTTTCATTGCTTTACCTTTTGATTAACCAAACTTAAATATATAATAAAACTTTTTTAAATCTAAGTTTTAGACTAAAAAAAGAGGCTCAAATTACTTTTGTGGTAAGTTTTGACTTTGCAACTTTTTAACATAAACAGCATTTAACTATCGATATAACTAAAGAAAACTTAGCAGCTTACTTTTTCTTCCCTCAGGTTTTGATCAGAAAATACTTGATGAATTTCAGCATTTTGAATTAGATCAAACGGAGTACTCCCGTTGACGTTTCTTATTTCAAAATTTATATTCTTGTTTACCATAATTTGAACTAAACTAGTTGTAATTTCTTTGTTTCCAGACATGACTGCGTAATGAAGCGATGTGTTACCGTACTTATCCTTCTAAAAAAATCAAAATAATGCAATTAATAAATAACTATGTTCGTTCTTACTTATATTATGGCTGTACAACAAAATGTGTTTAAACAGACGAAAAAAACGTGAAGTTATTAAATCATAGATTTAAATCGATTACCATAGAATTTATTTGTGACTATTCTAGAATTTTTATAAATGGTAGGCATCTTAAACTCTGTGTCTAGTTTAATTTATTAATTTTAACTGCTTTAAAGCACAGTTTCCGTTTCGGCTTTAAATTTCAGGCAAATTAAACTGATTTTCAAAGCAGAGCTGTAACCTATATGTACACTAGGCATTTTGCACAACATTAATTGAAAAATCGATGCATGTAAAATCAAACACTTTACAAAGTAAATGCTTTTAAAAATGTATTTTAAAAAAATTAAGTTTATACTTAATTTTAAAGAACATTTTTCAATCATCATGACTTTTTTATAAGGTCTAATTTTTATAATCACGATCAAAAGATGACGCAAAAATTTTGTTCGGTTTCTGTTGCAATTTTATTTTACTCTCGCATTCTTTTTTGTTCCTTTTTTATCAACTATAAAGAAGAGTATATCTTAATATAATTAACTAGTTAATCTAAAACCTTATATTAAATCTTTGTCTACTTCTAAGATTTGACCTTTGGAAGAAATATTAAAAAAAAGTGACTGCCCAAATGTATAACATTAGAGTATAAATAATTTTGAAATACTTTTTATTAACAAAATTTTTAAACGCTGTCAGTTGAATAACAGGAATTATTGCCATATTTTTAAGCCTTTAAGCTGTACAAAAACAGATGACTGAAAAAATGTGTTTGCAGATTAAAAAAAATATAACAATGTGTCTTTCATACATAAACCAAAACCCAAATAGCCACAACCAACGTTTTTATACAGCAACTATCATATAACCTCAAGCTAGAACTAACTCTGTCAATTCTGAGTGTGAAAGCTTTAGTGAAAAGGTTGAACAAATGTATGCGTTCAAACAAGCAAGCATACATCATCATGTCCATGTTGTTGTCGTCTCGCATACTTGTGTTTGTATTTTTCTGTGATAATAAAATTATATTTTATATTATTCAAATAATGCAAGAAGATGGACTTTTTATTGGTAAAACAACAATAAGAGCTCTGGGCCAAGTATGTTTAATTGAATTCAAAAACCAGCAACTATATTTAAAATAAGTTTATTTATTTATTTTGGTCTAAAAAAGTGATATCAAACTGAGACCAGCAGGCCGTAATCAGTTTGTTTGTTTCACTTATATAAAGTATTAGTTTAGAAACAAAAATTGAGTTTAAAAATGATAACATCTTTATGAAAACTTGAAGTAGTAATCTTGATTTAATTAAAACATTAAAATATGCTTTTTGTTTTGTAAAGACTTTCAGTAGACAAGATTAAAAAATTTTTTTTTCTGAAAGTTTTAAAACTGTTAGTTTGTAGTAATGTTTGAAACTTCGTAAGTACGGCAATAAATAAAAAATGTTGGACCTATTTAATTTTATAGAACTTGTCTTTCTATTTTACTTTTCTATACATACATAAAAGAATATGAATAAAACTAATCGTTATAAGATTTAGAATCTAGTTTTAAAAACTGACCCAAGGTCCAAAAAAAAACTTCTATTACTAAACCTACATGTATTTGGATAAGGTAAATGAGCAAATAGTTGTATTTTTTACAGTCTTATACGTCTTTCAAAACTCTTAGGTATGTCAGGAGTACATTAGATATGTCAAATAATTTAAGTTTTATTAAATAAAAATTTAAGTTTTCTAAAAAGTTTTTATAAATCTTTATTAACTTTTTAGACGATTTTTTTAAAAACCAATTTGCAGCAATTAAAAACACTAAATAGATTTAAAAAGGAGCAAAATTTATCTTTCAATATATTTCCAAACAGAGTTTTATATCAGTTTGGGCCATCTTCCACTTTTTGATAAAACTAATTTAAACAAAATCAACTTACAATTTAAAATTAACGATCTCCCTTCTTAACAATGCAATATCTCCTCTTTAGTTAAAGGATTACTGCTTAAAAGTATATCGAAAATATAAGTTTATATTAGTTTTAGAAGTTTTATAAGCATTTTATAGGCATTGTTAAATAACAACTTCATTGTTAATGTAATGTTCTGTGACTTAGAACAGTTTTTATTTTTTTAAAGCACATAAAAGAATTTACTAAAAGAACTTATGAACAAAAAATAAACTTAGTCGCACATTGTTGCACAACACTAAACATTCAGATGTCATTTTTTCAGCACATTTTGTATTGTTTATCAAATTTTTGCTAATTGAGACCTGTTTGCAGCACTCATCACTGCTTATAAAAATGCTAAATACATCAAAATCAGTCATCAATGCTGCAATCAGATCTGCAATTAGCGAACATTTGATAAACAACACAAAACACAAAATTTGCTGAAAAAATGACATCTCAATGTTAAGTGTTATGCAACAATTAGCAATTAAGTTTAATATTATCAAAGTTAAAGTCATTTTGGTACACTTCTTCTTTTGATACACTATGCTGGCAAAATATAAACTTTTTTTTCATAATTCAAAACTGTTTTTATATGAAAGATTTAAACACCTACATAGCTTTTTTTTGAAATTAATTTAAATTAAGCAAAGTAATAACATAAGCTTCTAAACTGTTACCTAATCAAAAATATATCGTAAATACACTTTTACCACAAGGAAAAGGCGACTCTAAAGTTTTAATCATAGTTATAAATGTTACGAGCTGTAGTAACACAATTTCACATTAATAAAAACTTAAACTTATCAAACTTGGTGTTGTAAATCAGTAGCTACGTCAACTAACTTGAATTTTAAAAATATAAACATTTTAGCTACCCATACTTAATTTTCTTAAACCGCTCTAGTAAGGAAAATGTTAAAAATACGACCATATTTTAAAGACTCAGACGAGCAATGTTCGTCAAAAAAAAAAAAAAACTTCAGTATCAAGAACTTTGAAATTTATTCAACTAACTTTTTTCTTTTACAAAGAATAGTTTTATTACTTCTATATTTTCATAAAACAAGTTTTACATGTATTTTGTTATAGAGTAAAAAAACGTTATGTTAGTGTATGAATACTTTAATAGTTATTCTAAAAAAAATTTGAAATAAAAACAGTTAAATTCGTTTATATAGTAGCTATAACAAATTCTTATTTAAGCAAAAAATGTATTTAGTCATACAGTCTTCAACAAATTCCAAAACTTGTATAGGTGACCATTAAAGTTATCAATCTCCAAAAATTAATTAACAAATAAAAAGCTTAAAATATGTTGCAAAATTGTTAAAAGTTTTTTGTACATAAAAACTGTTTATTTATAAATTAAATACATTTATAAATACAAACAAACTAAAAGTAACTTGTAATCACATTTTACTTTCTCTTAAAAGCAAGTAGTGGAGAGGGTAAGGACAGAAACAAAAGAAATAGCCCCACACAAATTATTACCATTGTTTGTGTTTAACATCCACATTCATGCTTTGCGGTATGATGAAATACATTTTAATTAGAATGTTTATTTAAACAAAGTTTTTTGTGTTGCTCCTACAAGCGTCGCCACTGGTCTAAGGTTTAACCACAACGAAAATTTTTTAAAGTTAGGTACATAATATTGCAATTTCACAAATAATAACATTTTTGAAGAACGTATGAAAATTTCGTATACTTTATTTTGCATGAAAACGAAACAAGCTGATTTTTTAAAAACAATTTAAACTATTAGTTTTTTTAAATAGATTTTAGTAGAATTTACCAAGCAACTTTTTACAGTTCATAGGTTTTTTTCTATCGTTATTTTGATTATTCTGTTATGAAGAATAATTCTCACTTTTAAGAGCTTTTGGCCAGAATTTTTTGTTGTTGTTTAAGAATTATTAAATAAATTATATCTTTTAAAAGTCCGTAATGACAACTTTTTATTCATTCAATCGTGATGAGTTAATATTTTATTTAATAAATGCTTTGACAATACAGTTTTAAATGACATCTTAAGTAATAGCAGAAACATGTTTAACTTTTTGTAAAAAAAAAACGTAACTAAAAACTACAGCTTACTTTGTTTATGACCTCTGTTTTACTGCTTTAAACGATACTAATTCACAAAATAGATTTAATTTTATCTAGATATTTATATTTGGAATAGAAATTAATTTAAACAATTTATACGAATTATTTTGACAAGAATTTAACAAAAATTAAAATAATATACTAGCAAGTATTTTTAGAAAGAACAACTTTAACAAAACATGCTGTAGTATCATAATTTCCCTAACTGCCATTTTTACCGAATTGTAACCTGCTGCAGAATCATGATCGCCACCCCGAGCGCCCATTTCTCCTCTTCCTCGCAGCAGCAAATCATAAGGGGGGATTTCCCGTCTTCGTCCGTTTCGTTCACGCATGACTTGTTTTCTTCCACAGCTTTTCTGATGCTCGCGTAGTCCTTTCTTTTGATGAACTGAATAAGACTCATGTTGCAGCGTCCATTTGAAAATCGAATTGTGCTATTTTACGCCTTTGAGCATCTGCGAAACAAACTAACAAATAAAACAAATTTGTAAAGACACCAGCTTGTGCAAACAAAAGCTCCCGGCTTGTAAAGAAGCAAGCTGTTACTAGGCCAATCCTTTTTGAGTTTCACAATAAACACTCTAGTGGTGTTTGGTCGAAGTGTTTCAATTTTTGAAAGTTGTTAAAAAAAGTTCTCAAAATAAAGTTTGTGTTTACTCAGTTTTATCTTAAATGCTTGGGTAAATATGTGAACTCTAAAGTGTAGTTTAAGTTTGCACTTCATTGCTTAATAGAGAAAGCATGCCATTCATCTCTATTTGTTTATAGATAAGTATATGAAAAGGCTTTATTTGTTCGTTTAAATGAAAATACAATTGTTTTTTTATAAGCTAATAAAGTTTTTGTTTCCTTACATTACTTTTTTTTTATAATTATCCACATGATTAAAAAAAGTTTTTATCTACAGTAAAAGCTCACAAACTTTGCTAAAATGCTAGATTAGTATTTTATTTAAACGCTTAACATGAAAAAAAATTGTAAACTGCGATCAAACACAGTCAATTGTGTGAGCCTGGTGTTTTTTTACCAACCCTTGCTCAAGCTTGATTTGCTCTAAAAAGAAACAGCGAGCGGTGGCTTTTGATACAAGTGACGATGAGTGCGCGGGCAATTAGAGCGAAGCACACTCGGGCAACACTCAGTCGCGATTACACTAAATGCGATAACGTTCTTGAGTGTATTTCAAACAAACGGTTTTGAAACCTTTTTTTAACCAAAATTTAGTTTAAGCAATTAAAATGAAGATTAAGTTTACATAACTTTGCTAAGAAAACTGATACTTTCCCGTTTTGGAGTAAAGTTAGTTTTAAAGTATTAAAGGAAGTTTTGTACCAAGTACAAATTTAAAACTAATCTTAAAGTTATTGAAACTCTAATTATTTTAGCAACATTTTAAATAAAAAGCGTCACTTTAAAAACAAATTAAACTAAACTTGAGTATGTAAACAAAACTTATCAAGTTTAAAATTCAAGGCTAACTAAATGTGTAAAAAAAATCTTCTTCAGAAACAATTTAAATATACGACATGGTAATAAACTATTTGAGAAAAAAATCCATACAAAGAATACAAAACTTTAAATGTTAACAAATGGAAATAAACGCTTAGCTGACAAAAAATGTTTCTAAAATAACAAGGGAAGTATAATCTATGGGATTGCCCTGTCAGAAATATTAATTTACTACCAAGATAAAGGAATACTACGTGGAAAACTAGAAAAAAAAGTGATTAGCTCACAAAAGAAACTTCTTACTTATTAAAAATTTTCTCACTTGTTATTTAAATAAAAACGTTCACATTAAGTAGGTCACTCAAGTTTTTTTTTTGTCGTTTATTTAAAATGATTGTTTGTTTTGTACTATAAGGATTACAAAAAATTAAAGTTGAAGAAAATTGTGTTATAAGTCATACTATGTTTGTATTGGTCGGTAAATTGTACACTAAAAGAAATGAAAGATCATTTTATCACTTTTAGATACAAACAGAGTGTTCATGAAAACATTCATTTTTTGTATTTTTGGTGTTTATGCTAAAAATACTAAAAAGGTAAAATTATATGAGAAAACGTTTAAAAATGGAAAAAAAAGGCGATATTAATTATGAGAAACTAAAACATTTTGCTTCTTCAACATATCGGTAAAGTAGTAAGCTTAAAACACTCGATCAAAAGCTGTAAACTTTTAAACTATTAAAAAGAAATTATGATTTTGTACAATACAATAAAAGTTATAATTTTTAAACGAGCAAAAGTAAAAACTATTTTTCTTAATATACAAACACAACAAACGTGTATAAAATAAAGTAAAAGTGAATCTTTTAAAAGTTTTTTAGTTTGTGAAACCATCGTTTAAGAATCTAAAGTTTTTTTTTTACTGCTAGTTTCTACAACTCTTTTACAAATTGACAATTTTTGTTTATTTTTCTTATATACAGTTCCAATAAATACAAGTCTGTTTTTCAGTTAATTTTTATTTTAAAAAGCTCAACCACACTTTACTATTTCAGACTTGTGAGTTTTGAACATTTTATATTATGTTTCGTAAAAAGCTTAAAGTCTACACATTGCTTACATTAGTTATTCAGATTTTAACTACTTTGATCCTTAATTTTCAAAATTTATTTTTTCTCATTTTAAAACTTTTAAAATAAATCTAGATAAAAAAACAACTAAATTAGGCTTTTATACGGCATGAACTTCTTTAATAGCTTTTAGTTAAAAACATTAACAAATGCTACAAATTTTATAGCTGTATTTTCCAAGGTTTTCCGAAATTTCGTCTTCTTAGTTTGATACCTACTGATAAAAGCTTAGTGCTATACTCTATAAAACATAAAAAAAACTCTTTTTGTATGGTTATTATAAGTTGTATTGCCATACATGTAATTTTCTTAACAAAATAGCGTTTGTGCTTTGTTTCAATTGACAACTTTTATTTTTTTTAATTAAGTAGTCATATAATTTTTTTTAGTTATTAAAAAAGTACCTTAATAAACATTTAAGAAAATTTTATTCACATTTAAAACATATATTTTCATTCAAAATGACTTTATTGTTTCAATTAAATTAAAGCTTTTAGGTTAAATTTGAAATGCAAAATTCAAAGCATCGAAACGGTACGGGTTTTTGAATGAATGAGTTTTACAGGAATATAAACGAGTTATAGTCATTAAATTTACGATCTCGAATATGAAGGTAAAGTAAAAGTACATTAAGAGATTTAAAACTTTTTGAAAAGTTTTAGCTTCTTAATTGATAAATAAATAGATTTTTGGGTAAGTAATTTTTTAAGCACTTTTTAAAGCATCTAAAATAAAAAAATGAAAAAGGTTTTTATGTTTTTGTAAATCATAGCAAATACTACAGCAAATAACTGTTTCTCAATAAAAAAACGAAACATAAAAAAAATGAATAATACATATTTATAATTTTTCAACCTTCAATTGTTAAATTATTTATTAAATTAATTGTTTCTTTGAACTACAAAAAAATCGCTCATAAAGTTTTGTCCGAGAACCCGGTATACGAAAAAACCTCAACGAGTCACTAACCACTGATCTAGTTTAATGTCTTGTTCATGACTGCTAGTTAAACCTGATCAAGTTTTTATAAAAACTAAATTCGGCTAAAAATTTTTTAATTAAATTTTGTTTAATTTAATGAAAATTGATTAAATTGATTTAAGGTAATTTTTTAACATGTGCGGTTTATCATTGTATAATATGTTTTTTAGTAAGAAATAGAAACTTTTTGTGGTTGTTCAATGTGTAATACCGGCAAGGAAAAGGTGGTTTTTGTTAGGAAGCAAAACGTAATTTCAGAATTAAAGAGATCTAAAAATGTAATGTTCTGTAATTGGGTACTAAATTACTTATTTAAAACCGTTTTGTGTTTAAGGGAAAATCCAAGAATGAGACTCGTAATATGCAACATGCTAATGTAACTTAAAAAGAGAGGATGAACAGCAGGAGAAAATAAAGAGGAAGAACAATGCGAGAAAATGTCTGACAGGGATTCGAGACTTTCCTGCAGTCAACATGCAGTTTTCAGAAACAGAAATTTATTTTTTCTCATTGTTATATAAAAAAATATTTATTTGGCGATGTTTTCTTCTTATAACAGTTTTTTTGATTTAAAGTTAAAGTAGTTAATTCTTTTATCAGCTTTAAAGTATTCATTTAGATTTAATCCTACTTAAAGTTTTTTCTTAAGTACAAAGTTCTTTAGTTTTTTTTTTGCACTGCTACTGTTTGCATGGTTGTTTATATAAAAATATCCACTCGTTGTTATGTCTAGTTAACATAGAGTAGAATATAAGCAGCTTTGAGTATCATTTAATTCTAAGTTGAGTTTAGAATTTATTATGGTTATTTGTGTTGGTGTATTATATATTATAACAATTCATGTAATTTTTTAAGTTTTTTATACAATTAAACCACAAAATTTTATGTTGGTTATAGTTTCTTAATCTTAAACATGAACTTTTCTGTTAGTAAATAAATAATAAACAATGAACTTTACCTCAAGATCAATAACAACAGCATCAGAGACAATGCTACGACCGGTTTTGTCCTTATTAGGATGTTTTATGCCATCGATAATAAACAATGAACTTTAACGCAAAATAAACAACAACAACAGCATCCGAGAAAATCCTACGACCGGTTTCGTCCTTATTAGGACTCATCAGGCAGGAATAGTCGCGAGAAACCGCTATATCGATGGCATAAAACATCTCAACTTTGTTGATGATAGCCGAAATAAATGCTGGCTAAAACTGATCAAACGAGTGCAGACTATAATCTCACAACAAGCTGACAATGTCTGAGACGTTGAGCTGTGAATGATTTAGCTGTGTCATTTTTTCAATTTTACCCACAAACGGTCGCTTCAGTACTTTGTACTTAAGCCCGCTTGTTTAAGATCACAATAGCGGTTTCTCGCGACTATTCCTGCCTGATGAGTCCTAATAAGGACGAAACCGGTCGTAGGCTTTTCTGTTAAAAAATGCTTTCATAATGGAATACTGATTATTTACAATTAATCAAGTTGAATGAAAATATTTTTGGTGTTCACTACTCTTTATTTTTGGAATCCTAGAAATTCGGCTAGATGGAACGTTAAATTAGCTCAGGAGTCGACAAACTGAGGCCCGCGGCCCAAAAGGTACATTTGAAAAAAAAAAACATTTTTTTTAAACAATGAAGGATTTTTTGTGGTAAAAACTTACAATTAAGCTTTTTATTTAGTTTTAAATCTATATTAGTGCTCTATTATTGCTTATTTTATCACGTTTCTGCTTAAAATGGTGTTTTTTTTTTGTTTTTATTAGTACATTTGTTTTTTTAAAACTGCGGCCCACGAAGTATTTTTTTCTATTTTGTGAAACCTGCGAGCAATTTTTATTAGTAAAATTTGCTCGTGATTTCTTTAAGGCTGCAAGAAATAACTAGAATAGCTCTGATTTAACTGCAAGAAAGTTCTAGAAATAACTGTGCAATTTAATAAAAGCAGTACAGTTATTTTGAAAAATAAACTAAAAAACTAAATTTACACCTTTACTATATTACAACGTTATATAACTCGATAAACTTAATTAAAAAAAAAAAGAATAAATAACAAAATGTGTAAAAGTAGTAGTATACTTATTTAGAAAATAAAATCTTCTTTAAAAATGATGAACTTTGGTTCTAATCAAAGACTTAAAAAAATATTTAAAGATGATAATTCATTATTATTCTAATCTAAACATTTGAAGTATAATTCTAAAATTAAAGGACCGTGTACTTTATGGTGTAGTTGAATTGATTTGAAAACGAGTATAGATAAACGAGATAAATTGGTAGTTTTAAAACTAGTAATAACCAAAACAAACTTATTTTTATTTTATATGGTGATTTTGCTTCATGTTAGAATTAAAATTTTACAACACGCTAAGGCTAGTATTCTTAAAGGTTACTCTGAGCTAAAAAAGGGGTAACATTGATTGTAAAAAAAAAAAACAAATTAAAAAATATTTAGATAGAATTAAGACTTAAAAAAAAAAATTAAACCGTGCAAAAATGTCTCCATATAAAATCAAAATCTTCTGCTTGTGCAAAAAAGTTTTCGCGAAAAAATTAACCATCGTGCAAAACTATCTTCGTGCAATTTTATCCCCTCATGCAAAAATTTTTTCGTGCAATTTAGACAGCTATCTCCATCTATCAGCTACACAAAACACACTACCTGCACACATACAAATGTATTTTGTTATGTTTGTGATAGAATATTACATCATTTTTTTAAGCCTTATTTCTCTTAACTGCAGCAATCTCTAAATATTTTCTAAAGTTCAGCAGAGTTCAACAATGAACAATGTAAGTAATTGCAGCAGTTTATCACAATGTAATTGAAATGACATTTAATCAGTAATATTCTTCTGGCTAGCTGCTCCATATATTCTACGTTCAAAAAAAATAAACTAAATGTAAAAACAATAAAAAAATTCGCCTTTTAAGAATAAAAGTAGAATTTTACAGACAACAATTGAATATTTTGTGTAGTAATGACGTCATAATACATCAAAAGTAGTTGAAATGTTTATAAAGGTATGCCTATTTTTATAAGCTTTCATTTGAGGTATAAACTATAAGTCTAGGACATGTATTAGTGATTTTATTACTGTTTAAGGCAAAAACTCGAAAAATATGTGATTTTTAGGGTTGAAGTTAGTTTTTTGAGCAGCATTTTTTTTTCAATTTTGTTTTAGAATCTTCTAAATGAACTAAAAACACATCAGAATCATATGTACTCATATGAATTTTACAATATAACCAAAAAAATGTGCTGTTCTCTCTACCCCTACAGGTATTTTTTTAAATATTGAATCTTGAAGCTGTGAACTGTGAACATCAATTTCATTATTTCCATTTTTTCTGGACTCACGTTGCAATAAGGTGTAACAAATTTAAAATTTGGAAAAAAAAGTATTTCACGATGCATTTAAAACTTTTGAGAACTTGATTGCAATAGGAAACTTTTACTAATTTGCATGAAGTTTTATATTGAAAACTCAAGAATAATAAAATGAATGAGTATTTTGCAGCTTTTATGAATTAGAAACTTCTTTTTTTTCAAAAAGGTTTAATTTTAGTTAATAAAGTTTAATTGCATTTAGTTACTTGTTAAATAATGTTGGATACAATTTTTTTAGCCAAGATTTTTTTTTAAATATGTAGCAATTAAAAATTTAGTTACACTATAGCAGATTTTTGCACGTCTTGTAGAATGATACATTCCTAAAACACTTGTTATTTTATTTGTTTTCAGAGTCTATTCTTTTACTTTACTTAAATCTGCCATTGTCATTTCAACTGCCTAGTCAAGAAACTAGTAAAAAGATATTTTAATATTTTTCTGAATATTTGTATCTAACAAAAATAGTTAATATTTTTTTGGTTTTAATTTTTATACTTTAATTGATAAGACATTGTTTATAGGAATTTGTTTTGTAAAATGGTTTATAAATCTTTAAACCAAGGTATTTTATGAACAATAGACAAATTTAAAAAAAATAATTTTACAGCTTTAATGAAAGGTTTGAAATGACTTTGTAGTAATATCCTTAACTTTTCAACCGTTAATACTATTTATTTAAAATTTTCATAATTTTAAATATTGATTTTTCATTGAGTAAGTCAGTTATCATAATATTTGTATCAGTTTAAGAAACTATGAACATTTTATTTTGTATCATTTCTTTAAAGAAAAGTTTCAAACTAATTAACGGGCAAAACAACTCTAAATGTTAATGTTACCTATCAGTGGCGTCGCGTAGTATTTTTCTTAGGTTGTGCAGAAAATTCAGAAAAAAATCCTTAAGTCACACTGAGATTATTATAATCACTAGAAAAATGTTTTATAAATTTTAAATTAATAAAAATTGACTTATATAACAAAATTGGCTATAAAATAATAAAGTATTAATACTAATTCAACTATTCTCATTTATAGTCTATAAAAACAAATCTCCTGAGATTTTCAAAAATTTAAAAACTAGCCTGAAATTTTTATAAAAAGTTAAGACTACCCTGGGTCACCCTGTGTTTTTAATAAAAATCATTATACTTCCTGAGATTTTTTTCAAGTTTAAAAATTCCCTAAGTTTTCATGAATACCCTGAGTTTGTGGTGACCCTGAGTATGGCCAAAAAAAAAGTTAAAAATATTTTCAAAAACAAAAAAAAAATTTTTATCTTTAACTATAAGGGTATTAAGATGTTTTTATCAAAAATAAATATTTTACCATCACTTTTAAGTACAACTAAATTTTCGCTATAACTGAAGATAAAACTTTTTTTTAACATCTACGTAAGAATAATTTTGCTGAACATAATTTATTCAATTTAAATTTAGCTACAAGCTTTATTTTATCACACTAAAAAGATCACATTAACTTATAAGATATGGTAACTCATAGTCAGAGAGAAGAACAAAAAAAATCCTTATTGAATGAAAACTAAAACAATAAACAAATAAAATCACTAAAAACTTGTTTTTTATTTTATAAGTAAGGCACCCAAAATTTTTATAAGATGTTTCTTTTATAATAAAAAAAATTGCTAGAATAGATTTTAAAACAATAAGAAAAAAAAAGTTTTGACAAAAGATATAACAAAAATATTTTTCCATATAAAAATATAAATTTTCACTTAAAAATTGTAAGCTTCCCTATAACAGAAATATGAAATTCTATAAAAGTTTGGCTGAAAAATTTTGAAAAAATATTTTAAAAATGAAGAAGAGTATAGGTCTTCAGTATTTCTTTTTTTCTTTTTTAGTTTGCTCCTTAAGAATTAACCTATTATACTCTCTGACTTTAACCAGTTGTATTTAAAAAACATTTTAAAATCTAAGTTTATCAAAAAGTAAGTATTAGCATTGTTAAAAATTTTTAAATATTAACAAAATGTGAAAAAGTGCTATATCCTTCCCCCCTTGCCCCTCACTAGTTTGCACAAATTGTTTTACAAATTTTGAGAGTACTTATTATTTTTCTAAGTTTAGTGTTTTTTGTTTGAGTTATATAATTTGAAAAATTTTTTAGGAGTTCAATATATTTTCAATAGTATTTCTTAAGGTCTTTTTTTGTATTTAAGTTTTTTTTTTATTTGTAATGACAGTCATTCTCTCAGCAACTCAACTTTTTTTAGTTTAGTTGGTGAAGCTGTTGAACTTTTCAAAGAATTTAAAGATAATTTACAAATATGTAACCATACAGCAGTAAAAAAAGATTAGTTAAGTTTTATTTGGCCATAGAGGTAAAACAATTATTTTTAATTTTAAATAAGGCTGTAATTTTTAAAGTCAAAAACAAAAACTGCTTTAGTCAGCATGAGTTTTTTAAATGTGGTCTGTTTTAAATTATCCTGTTTAATTTTTTCCGAGCTATCCTGATTATGTGGGAAAGCAACCGTGTTTCAACATTTTAATCTGAAATTTTTACTTCGTTAATGAGAAAATTAAACCTAAAGTCATACAAAGTAGGCTAAGTTTTCCTAAATAGTTAAACTACTCTAAGTTACCGAAGTTTGTTGGGTGGGTCACACTATTGTTTTAAGTTCAGGATTATCACAGGGTTCCTAATAAAATTTCTAAATAAAAAAGCTATAGGAAATTCATAAAATATAGCAAATTTATTAGGAAATTATTTAAAAAAAACCTATAAATTTTAAATGTTACGAACATACTTCTTTGGTTAATAAAATAAAGTATGTCATTAACCGTTTATAAGCACAGTCTTAATAAGAAATTTATGAACGTTCAAGGGTTTTTGAGCTCTAATTTTAATAAAATAAGTATGCTTTAGTAAGAAAAACTGTAATTGATTAAAAAACATCCGCTAGGTGGTGGCAACGAGTCACATTTTTTAGGATTGCAAAAATTTTGATTTTTAAAAGTTGTTAAACTTTTTAATGTGTTTTTTCAGTACGCGATGTTGCTGTTTTGGCTTTCAAATTTCAAGTACCAAGCAAAAAACTTATTGCAAACTCTAGGGATTTTCACACAATATTCAAATATTTTCTAGGGATTTTTAAGGAAGTGAAAACCCTGTTATTACTTAATATGTGACAGTTTCAATAATAATAATTTTTATTTAATATATATCTAAAATATTTTTCTGTAATACTAAAGTAGAAGTTTAAAACAAAATTTTTTAACATTTTTTTCAGCTCTTAACAACACACAAAAGTAATTTAAATAAATGCTTCATTGGCTTTATGATAACAATAATCAGTTATAATTAAGTTTATGTACGCTCATAAAAAAATTTGGTCATGTTTTCAAAACTTAAATTTTAGTTTTTATCTATTTAAAAAAATATCTTACTTATGACAAATGTTGTCCTTTTTTTTCCTATTTCAATAGAAGTGGTATGGTTATTTAAAAAAAATTATGTGGGTACATAAACTTAACTATAAACCTTTGCAGTAGCTAAGCTTTGTTTTCATTTTTTGTTTACAATAGCTTGTGGAACGATACTTAAACCTGTATGTTTTAGGAAAATTTCAACTCAACTTACTTATATTGATTAACGCTATTATGCTATAATGTAATATATTGATTAATGCGGTAATTCTTGAAGAAATTTTGCTTTTTGAGTTCATTTGCTGCAGTGTAGTGAGGAAAATGGTCGTTATCTTAATTGGAGTTTTATAAAAGACTTTATTCTAAAAAAATTAAAAGTCTCAGAAACTTAATTTTTTATTATAAAATTTTAAGATGGTGCAGTTGCAGCAGTGCACCACCAAACGCAACGCCCCTAATACCCATTGAATAAAAGAAAACATTATATTTACACAAAAAGAATTGTCAGCACGTATAATGGTAAAAAAAAATACCCTTTGATGCCATATTGAAAAGAGTGTTTGAAAACAACAAATTGTTTTAAAATGTTATAATTTTTTTAATTGTATGGTTTCAAAAAAAGTTTCACTGAAAGTTTATTACATTTTTCTTGAAATATTTGCGATTTAAATCAAAGGTTTATCAAATGACATTAAAAGTTTATAAAACACAAGTGTTTAACTTTTATTTAAATAAAACCTCTCAAGTCAACTAGAGGTATACAAAATACCCATTTGTTTCTTTAAAAAAATATGTTCTTTTAATTTTTGTTTCAGTTGCTAGAATTTATCAAAAATCTTTATGAAAAATTTCTTAAATAAGTTATCTAAAAAAAGAATTAAGTAGAGTAAAGTATAAGATTATTTAGTAATTTTTTCACAACAGTTTTATATGACACTAAAATAATTTCTAACTAGTTTGCACATTTCGATAATTTCTATTTCTCAAACAGGTAAAAACTTACACAATCAATATTTCAATCAACCAGGTATAAACGTTGATAAAAAGTATTTAATTAAAATTTCAAACAAAAGCTGATAAAGTTGAGGTAAGTCAAGGTGTAAAAAGACAACTAGTTGACAGCCTGACCTGCCAGGAAATATTTTTATGTTTGCGATGTCTTTTGTTTGTAACGCCTCTGGCTATAAATTAAATTCAGCAAAAGAGTTTTCTCTAATTAGGGGTTTTTTGTATTAATTTGTTAACTTTCTAAATTGCCGCCTTAGATTTGATTTATTAGATTTGTAAAAGCTCAAGCTGAACTTCCTATGTGCTAAATTGTGAGTATTGTCATTAATCTCTTATTTTCTAGTTCTGTCTCTTAAATTGAAATTTCTAATAAAGTTAAATTGAAGTTAATTTTACTGTGGTTTGCATAAATTTGAATAACTAAACTCTGCTGTTGATAAAATTAAATTGAAGTTAATTGTACTTTTGGTTTGCATAAATTTGAATAAATAAACTCTGCTGTTGATAAAATTAAATTGAAGTTAATTGTACTTTTGATTTTGCATAAATTTAAATAACTAAACTTTGGTGTTAATAGATCATTATATTGAAATTATCTGTAATTTGGTTACATAAAATTGAATAAATAAGCTTTGTTGTGGATAATTAATTAAGAAGCAAGCTGCTTTTGGTGCTCTTAATAATCTCTGAAATTTACAAATCAAATTTAATTAATTTAAATATCTAAATATCTAAATATCTAAAATATCTAAATTTAATTAAACAACTAGTGAGCCACACCTAACTCTTGGTATAGCATAATGAGTAATAGATCCAAGCCCCCCAAAAAGGATAGTATGTTCTCTAAAGAGAACATACATCATACTTTAGACAAGGTCAACAACCCCGAAACTCGCTGTAGCCAGCGTAACATTGACAGAGGGATCAACAAAAGGGGTGTTGACCCACACTCTTCGCGCCGTAGCCAACCTGGTCCATCAGACCAACCACAAGCAACGTGCGAAAGATATGTTTAAACATAAATAGGTCTGTTAGTTTTGCTGCTATAGTTTTAACTTTTCATGTCGTAACTTAACAATATCATGAACTAAATAGTTAACAGTATGGTTTACCTACTGGGTATAATGAAAAGTGAAGTTTGTTTTGAAAGTTTTTTGTACAGTTGAACTTGACAGAAACTTGTGCACAATGATTTCTTTTTTTTTTTTGATCAGTGTGATGTTGCTAAACTTTAAAAGATACCTTTAAAGAATATTACCCACAAATAAAAACAATTAAAGTTGTTTAGTTTTATCATTAAACAATAGCTTGCAAAACTACTTCAGCTTTTTAAAAACTTTAAATTTAGATACAACTTTTTACTACAACTTGTACAGCATAAATAAAATGGGACAAAAGTTGTCAAAAATAAGTGAAATAGCAAGTGATTTAGCTTGTCAGAGTGAAGGGGCAAACAGAAAACCTAGAGGTACGCACCAACAAGCATGTGTTGAAAGCGCATCATGTACGAATGTTAAACCTAACTGGTTTTTGAATGTTTGCAAGAAAACTGCCCTGAAAAGTGATAAAGGTAACTTGATAGTATGCATAAAATATGTAAATTAGAGAAACTTTATTCTATTTACGAAAACGTAGATCAAAATTAGAACAATATTTTAAGCTTTACTTATAAACTTTATAAATTTATAGATTACTGTTTATTAAGTAGACTAGTAGCTTATTTTGAATATAATAAGCAAAAGTATTTGATTTAAAACATTTTATTTGACGTGTTTCGTATGAGTTAAAAAAAAATCAAATTTATAAACACATATTTTTAGCTGACTTAACACGAGGAGAAAACAATTTTTTTCAAAGTCTCAAAAGAAGCAAACTCCTTTTTGACGAGAGTAGAAACGAAAGCAACCAATTAAAATACAAGCTCAGCGTGAACAACAGTTTAGTGTTTTACAAAATAGCGCAAGTGTTCAGCTCCCCAAACCTGACTCAAGCAAGCTTGGCGTACACGGAACGGTGTTTCACAATGGTGGCCGAAACAAGCAACTTTCTAGAACTGGATATTGCCCTCTTGAAAAAAGTTCTCAGCTCTTCCAAACTACACTTGACTTCGGAAATCGAAGTCCTCAACGCCGCAGACAACTGGCTCAGACACGACGTTGAAGGAAGAAGCAAGCTGGCAAAAGAAGTCTTGCTGACGGTACGCCTTCCGCTGCTTTCGGATGCTGCTCTGGACTCTTTGCTGCGCGCAGATTCTCCCATTTGCAGCAACGCCGAATGCAAGTTGATTGTGGGGAGCGTTTTGCGGAATAAAGAATCTCTGAGTTTGCCAAGCAAAAATTTTAAGCCTAGGTATTGCGACCAAAGCTTGTACGACGTTTTCGTTTGCCAAAAACAACCGGGCGTCACGAGCTTGAAACAAATGAACGGAAAAAACTTTCAAAGAGCTGAGTCAACTAAAACTGACACTGTGAACTTGGTTAACGAACATATATCTGCAGCGGTTTGTTTGAAGGGTGACATTTACATATTCGCAGTTGAACGAAACGGATGTGGCGATAAAGTCATCGCCATCCGAAAGCACTCGGCCGCTTCCAATGTGTGGTCGGACGACGCGGTCGAAATTAACTATCGCCAAGACTTCTGCGTTTGCGCTTTGAACGACAGCGTCTACGTCATCGGCGGCGACATCAAGCTGTCCCGCTTTTGCCGACCTTACTGCGTCCGCTACGACGCGAGAAACGACGCGGTTCTCTATGACGTCGCGACGGACGCGGCAAGATCGGCGGCGGCTTGCGCGGTGTTTGAAGGAGCAATCGTGGTCAGCGGAGGGATGGTGCAGTACCACATTCGCACCAGGTTTGTCGCCAGCACGAACACTGTTCGAGCGTACGAGCGCGCGAGCAACACGTGGTTTGAGATGCCCGAAATGGTCAACCACAAATGCCACCACGCGTTGGTCGCCGCGCCAGAGCGCGGCAAGCTGTTTGCCGTCAACTGGCATTCGTGCGAAGTTTTCGACAGAGCGGCCGGCAGTTTTGCCGTCGTCAAGTGGTTCGCTTGGAACAGTCATAAGTCCATCGAAGTGGTGAAGGCGGTGAGAGTGGGAAACCGGATGGTGGTGTTTGGCAGGAAATGCTCGACGATCATGTTTTACGATTTGGACGCGGATGAGTGGACTGAGGAAGCGCGCGAGTTTTTGCCAGGCGTCCAGTATGACGCTTGTTTTAAAGTGCCCCAAATGTAGCAGTTTTGCCGATAAGTAGTTTTTATGTTTTAGCATATGGCGTGCAGTTAAAAAATAAAACTGTAATCTTTTAATAAAAAGTTAGATTGTAAAAACTGCTTGTTTAATATTTTTTTATAGTTTTAGATTATTGAAGTATGCATTGTTTTAATATTAGCTTACGCCATAAAATTTCTTATCGTTGTAAAAAACAATTAACAGTTTGAATTAAAAGCTAATCAAAAAATAGTTAAAAGCACACTTTTTTTGAAATACCAAAAACGTTTATTGTGCTGAGTTCTTTATAACTATTTTGCTCCTTTTTAAATAGTAAACTAAAGCAAGGTTTCCCAAAAAGGGCTATAATTTTCTAAAGGGCCGTAGAAGGACCAGAAGTTCGTAATTAAACCTTACACTAGATATTCTTGAGTTGATGATGAAGAATAAAAAAAATCTTAGGCGTATGTGAGGATAGTTTTTTAAGAAATTTTGTTAGAGGAGGTCTTACGACTTTCAAATTTGTATACTTTCATTTTGGATTATGTTTTTTAACTATTTTCCCTATATCAATAAAAAACTAAACTAAATTATCAGAGGTAGCAATAAGCTTTTTTACACATTTAAGTAATGTAAAGAAAAAGCTTTAGGCTGTAATTATACTTCTATTGAATAATAAAGTATTACTTTAGTTTACTTTAGGAGCATTGGAATTATAAAGTTCCAAAACTATATAAATATGAAAAATTGCAATAAATGAACGTTTCATTTAAATTTTTTTAATTATTTAAATCTTTTAGTATTTTTACTTTAACAAAATAACTGAACATTAGATTAAAATGTAAGCTGCGGCCCGTTAAGTATTTTTTTCTAAACAGTGCTGCTCGCAAGCAATTTTGTCTAAAAAAACTAGCCCGTTACTTATAAAAGTCTGCCATAGTTTCAGATGATAAAATTTTACTGTACTATTTTTGGGCAAAAAACTTAAAACTTAAAAAAAAAAAATTAAATTAACCTTTTAGATAAATCCCTTACTAAAAGTTAAATTCCTTATTGTAGTAACAGTCCACAAAGTTTTTACATCTTAAATATACTTTAGATGAGTTAAAAAACTAAGAATGTTGTTTTCATCTTGTTTTAACAGCATTTGTAGTTTTATAACCACAGATTGTGTTTGATAATACATACTGGTTATGTTTATGGGGTTTAATAGTACTTAGAACTTAAATATGTGGCTTCCAAGTACTTTTGCTAAACTGACTGCCTTACTTACAAGTAGCTTACAACGCTTAAGTTACAAATAATGTTATTACTTAAAGAAACTTATTACTAATTTATATTCTTAAGGTTAATATTAACCAAACATACTTATAATGAATTTAAAGTACTTTACAGTTAATTAATATTTATTAAAACTCAAGAAAGAAACTGTATTAAATCACGACACAAGATAACCCTATAAAAAAGTAATAACAATTGTAAAGTTCTTGAGAAAACTAACACTTTAGACGAATTTTTGCTTGCTATTTGATATTCTTGATGCTCGATAATCTTGAATAGGTTGTTAACATACTGGTTAACTACTTCTTTTGAACCTTAAAAATTATCATAAACGCGAAACACAGCAGAGTGAAATATAACAAACGCGTATTTGAACGACAAATTGCGATGTAAACGCATTGTAAAGAAACTAACTCTCTCGAATAAACAATGTTTTTTTTTTGGAAATTGGGAACGTTGTTTTTAGAACGATTAGTGAATGATTATTTTTACAGCTTAAAACTTTAAAAGAATGCATGCCTTTTTCACTTTTTCTATTGACTTATTTTCAATTTTATTATCTAATGAAACATTTCAAAAAAGTTTTTAGTAAACCTTATTCCTACCGAACCCTTGATTTTTCTTAGCTGCGTTAATCGTAAGACTTAAAGAGTTGAAAAGCTATGCAGCGTAAAATGAAACTGTCTCTATTTTCTTTTAAACCCATCATTTCATACAAAATTAACATTTTTCAGCAATTAAAGATGCATTGAAAACAAACGTAACACTTTCTAGAAAACATATGAAAATTTTGATTTTGTTTTCAATGTTCAAAAACCTAATTTCTAAATATTTAAAACTCAAATATTAATAAACTAAATCAGGTTTTCCCAAAGTGGGCGATTTTAGTAAGTCGGGGGCGAATTTTTGTAAAGGGGCGAGAGGGGGGGGGGGGGGCGATTTTAGAATTTTGGGCAGTCATAAAATTTTTACTTTCTATCTTATTATTTTACTAATTTAAGCTTGCCATTAAATATTTGACCCTGAGGTAAAACTTTAACATTAAAAGTCAATTTTGTTTACGTAAAACATAGATTAATTTCCGAATATTTAGATAAGAATTTAGAGCTTTGCAGAAAACGTCGATATGAGAAAACAAAACAGTGTAAGATCATAAAAATGTTCAAAAAAATCTACACAAAGTATTAAAGATGGACAACTAGCTTCTTATTATTTGTCTCTCATAGTCGCTAAACAAGGACTGCGTCACACCATTGGGGAAAAAACGTTTATTCCTGTCTTAAAAAAGTTCTAGAAAAAGTCATTCATTATAAAAACACACAGTAACGTTTTACGTTCTATTCCTTTAAGCAAAAACACTGTGAAAAAACGTATAGATGAAATGTCGGAATGTGTTGAACAAAAGTTAGTTCGAATAATATGCAATGATTTTTTTTCGATACAGGTTGACGAGTTCACTTTGCCCGAAAATAAATGTCTTTTTCTTCTTTGCGTGCGTTTAATAATTGATAATACAACAAACGAAGAACTAGCGCTCTTCGAGCTAATGGAAACGCATAGCATTGGAAGGTTTGTGTTTGAAAGATTAAAAAATATATTTAACTAAATAAAATACCTTCAAAACATCTTATAAGAATTGCAACAGATAGTGCTTCGTCTATGATAGGAAGTATCGTAAGTTAATCACATATTACGAAGAGTTAAACCCTGTTATACTTACTATTCATTGCGATATACATCGCCAACATTTAGATGCAAAACATTTGAGCGTCCGTTTAAATCACTCATTAAACTTTGTGATAAAACCTGTCAACAAAATAAAAAGGCATGCTTTACAAAGTAGTCTGTTTAAACAACTTTGCAACGACAATGATGAGGTTTTTAGTAAGTTGATAATATATACAGAAGTGAAATGGTTATCAAAAGTAAACTGTTTAGAAAGTTTTTGGCTGTTTTTAATTCAGTTATTGATTTTTTTCTGAAAAGAATAAGGTATTAGCAGACAATCTAGTTAAAAAATAGATATTGCTTACATATCAGACTTATATGGTAAGATCAACAATCTGAACAAAACTTTACAAGGTATAAACTTAAATCTTGTAAAAGTCAAAAGCATGATTACCAGTTTCATAAACCAAATTGAACTGAATGGAAAAAAAAAATCAGTTTTCACAGTTTGTAAGTTTGGAAAACATCAACCTTTAAATAAGTGAAGGTGAAGTAGAAGTATTTTTATCTCATCTGAAACAGCTTAAATGTGATATTGATAAACGATTTACTGACGTTTTTCAATTAAACGTCCCGAAGTAAATTATGGATCCCTTCGAAGCAGATTTTTTGAAGTAAACGTTGACTTACAGGAAACCTTCTAAGACTTACAAACTGACCTTGAACTTAAAGTAAATTTTTCCAAAGAACGGTATGAAAGCTTTTGGACTCAACAAAAACTAAGGCAAAAGTATCCAATCATTTAGGATAAAGTTAGATTGTTGTTTATAGGCTTTGGCTGAACTTCTAGCTATGTTGTTTAGAAAGCTTTCAGTTCAGTTACCAGCATATTGAGCAAATTATTAGACATTTTTAAAGAATGTGAATTGAGGCTTTATCTGGCTGATTTAGAATCACACATAGAACAACTTGCAAGCAGTCATGAATTTCATCCTTCACATTAGGATATACTTCAGTTGCAGACATTATTTCCTGTAAGGTCTTCAATTTTAGTTGATTAAAGAAAAAAAAATGAAGCTGGTTTGTATTGTATTTAAGTATTCTTTTTATAATAACAATTTTATTAAATCATTTGTTCTTCAACAGGTTTGCTTAATGCCTAATGAATATTAAATACGGTAGACTTCCTCTTGAGTTCGCACTTTTTACCCAGAAAAAGTGCAAATTTATAATTTCTTAAATTTAACTTAGATAAAGTATATAACTAAAAACTAAGTGTTAATAAAACAAAAATTTTATTTTACATAATAGCTTATATAAATCAAACATTTTTTTAATGAATGCTTATTTTATGTTTTAGTGTATTTTACGTTTATTTATAACATTATTGCATTATAACATATTGAAATTTGCAGTTTTGTAAATAAAATGATAATGCATTTTTTAGTTCGCAGTTTTTGATTTTGTTCAAAGTGCAAACTCAATTCTAAGTCTACTGTACTTATTGAGTGGTCTATGTTTTAAAGTTATTAATAGTTATGTTTTGCTTTGTTTATGTATTAGTTTATATTATAGTCGATTTACATTACACTAAAGTTTTTATACCATAGTGAATAGAATATTTGTTTAAAAATATATATGTTTGACATATTTTTGTTATTACTTGATTTATCTGTATAAGTAAAAAAAATATTGTAAAACATTAAAGTTTTTATTTAAAAAAAAAAGTTTTGACTTTAAAAGAGTATATAATTGTGCTCTCTATTTGAAATGACTTTAACTATTACACTAAAATAAGGGTGGGCAACGTACAGCCCACGGGCCGGATCCGGCCCCCAAATGTTTTTTAAATTTAAATGGAATCCCCGGCCCGCGAGTGGATGATCCGGCCCGCCAGGTATTTTCAAAACTTATATGAAATCCTCCAAGCCAATGTAAATATTACAAAATTTGAAAAATACCTTTTTAAAATTATTTACACAAAATAAACTGTAAGACTTTAACCTGAAAACGTTTTTAAAAATGGCTTTCAATTTTTGTAGTAATAACAAAACTTTTTTGTTATAGTACCTTGTTCTGTTTTAAGTCAGTTGAATTAATTCTTCTCAAATTATACAAAAACAGTAATGACATGTAAAAAATTGATGTCTTTTCCAGAACTGTAGTGAGTTGTTCTTATAAATGTCAAAAAAAGTAGTTTTTAATAACATTCACACATACTTCAAGTAAAACTGCTCATATTTACATTTCAGTAGAATATTCCAAGTTGAGACTACAGTTTGCACTCTTTTCTACTATTGATTTTTAATTAAGGAATTTTTGATTAATTAAATTGTTAAGTTTAATGATGACCAATTTATGACAATATCTCATTAACTTTAAGTATGATTTGTTTAGGAAGTTTATTTGTGCATGTTTGTAATAACAGTTTACAATCTAACAAAATTTTGAATGGATCTTTACAAGTTTTTCTAAATTAAAAGATAGTAGTTTAATATTGTAATGTTAGTTCACTTCTGAAAAATATTATCAATGTAGCCTCGAGCCACGGATTACCAAAATTAGATAATTTCGAATAGTTAAAAATTTTTAATATTTTAGTTTGAAATATTAGGCTCGAATAACTTTTAGTAAGTAAATTATTGTTTTTATAAAAGTAACTAGTATTAATTCGGTCCAGATTTGTAATAAATATAGAATTATGAGTACTTGATAAAAATTAACTTAAAATTTTGTCCTTGAGAACCTTGGTAGTCAATAAATTGGTTCTAAATTTTAAAACACCTGATCAAATAGCATCCATCCGAATTCAATTCTTTCGAAATTAGTTCTATTCGGATACGAAACCTTGTCTAAAATTAGTATAAAGCCGGATACGGATAACATTTTTGAATAAAGATCCGGATTTAAAAAAGGATCCAACTGAATACGGTAGATCACTTACTCGAAATGCTCCGGCCCGCTGAGGACTAATTTTTTTTGGATCCGGCCCGTCAATTATTTACGTTGCTCACCCCTAAACTAAAAGATTTTTAAAATCAGTTTTATTTTCTAACTTGATTTATTATTGTTAAAAAATCTGTATATTAAGAAATTTTAAAACATTAGTACAATTGTTTTTGTTTTATCTAAATTTAAAATAGTTTGACAATTTAAATGTTTTATTTATTTTAATATTTAAACCCTATCTTTTAACTTTTCACTATTTTCCTCTGTTAAATTATTATAGGCTGATAGTTAGAAAACAAATTCATTTTTGAACAAAATTAGATAAGCCATCGAAAAGACCGCTAAAGTTACAAAACAAAACTTAATCTAATAAAAAAAATTTCAATTGATTACTTTCTGTTCACAAAATTAACTGTAAACCTTTAATTTTTTATTTTTTTTTTAATTTAAATTTAAAAAAAAGGTATTGTTAGGATTAAGGTTTAGTTTTTTAAAGGTTATTCCAAGTCAAATACTGTTTCATGGTATTCCACCACGAAACATATAGATTAAAAAGTTGAAAATTTAAATTTAAACTTTACATCTAACTTGCTTATAATATATTTTAGCGTTGAAATTAATAACGTCTGCATTAAAAGCTGCTATTGATAAACCACTCTTCATATGAGATAATCAACAAGTCGGTCAAAGTTCCTAAAACTAGATCAGCAATGATGTTTTAATATTTATTTTATTATGTGTAAAATAAGTTGTTCATTCTTTTGTAGTTTTTAATCTATGGTAAAGTAATTTAGAATATGCCTATTTATAAAATAATTTAATTTAAATATATTGTGCGACTTGATAGGTTTCAGTTAAGATTTTAGATAAGTAACGTACGGTCCAAATCCAGTCAAATATCGGCCCGCTAAGTAACTTGAAAACTACCTGTGCAAAACAAATAAAATTTAGCTTTTTGATACTTTATACTTCACAATATGTGCGCTTTTAGTTTGGTTTTCAGTTCACAACAGTTTTTCCTAGATCACAATAATAATAAATCAATTTATTACACTTTTGTTCGAGTTTTTTAATTTTCTTACATGTTAGTTTTTTAAATTAATCAGCCCGCAAGTACACTTTTATAACAAGTCGACACTAGAAAGGATTTTTTAGTAAAAATGACTTGATGACTACAAAAGTTGTCCAGAAATAACCTACAGGTTTTATTAGATTCAAAACTATTCATATTTTAACAGAATTAATTTTAGATTACAAAAGGCTTTTTAATGTTTAAGTATTTTAATACACTTTATTGGGCTTATAAGAAAATAACTGTAAAATATTTTTTTAAGCCCTGTAAATTACTTTGAACACAGCCCAAAAGTGCATGCATAAGAAGTATCAGACTAACTTACATTAAGAATACAACTTTTTAAACTCAAAAGTGCGTACTCAAGAAGAAATAAATACTTTATAAAATCATGGAGGGCGATTTTTTTCAAATTTCTGAAATAGGGGCGAATTAGTAAATGAGTTTGGGAAATCCTGGATTAGAATAACATTAAAATTATGTTATAGTTAGTTTTATATCAAATTATACTAGGAATTTAGGAGTTGTTTTTCTTTAAATTATACACTTTGAAGTAATCCGTTAACCAAAGTTAAAAACTATCTTGTATATATAAATAATTTTGTGTTAAATATAAATTCGTATAATTAATTTTTTCAGCTAAAATGTTACAATCTTAACACATTTGATATTTCTTTAAAATTTTCTGATAATATCATGTATAAGCTTTATTTTCACAAGAAGTTTAAAAATAGTTGATTAAAGTGTTTTATCAAAATAAACCTAACTTTTAGTTTGAATAAGATTTCTTGATTAATTTCAAAATTTTTTTTTAAATAAAATACAAGTTATTTTGTTTTTTAAGTTATTTGTTTTTTATTGTAAAAACTAATAGGTATTATTTTGTTCAGTAAATTGGTTATATTATAATTAAACAAAGAACAGATAAATCCTAAATTTTATAAGATAAATTGAGAAAATATAATAAATAAACGATGTTATGTATTTGAATTTCAATTTAAGATGTAACCCACTAACATTAGTTTGAAAAATTTAATTTTTTTTGTGTATTTATCATACTTTATACAAGTTTGAGGCAAAAATACGCCCACTGCATTTTTCTCGAACTTGCCAACTATTAATAAACATTTTAGAATAAAACATATAGTTTATAAGTAAAAGCAACCATGTATATACTTTTAAAGTTTGTTTTAACATCTTATGTGATAAATTTTTGATAATTATTTTAATTTAATTAAATGTTGACTTTTTTTTTGACTGTATTGTAAAAAATAAAAATCTTCAATACTTTTTAACTAAAGTCAGTGAAAACAATTGTACATGAAAATTACTAAAATAAATAATTAATTACCAAAGTTTAATAATACTTTGCACACTATTATATGTCTAACATAAAATAAGTTATTCTTAGAACCTAGTGAACACAAATACATTTTGATCTACGAGTCTCACATTATTCGTCATATTCTGCGTAGACGTTTTGATCTTTCAAGGAAATCAATTCAGCAGTATCAGAATTTTTGATGTAGTACTTCTCACCAAAACTTTCTCTGGAACAGTACAAACTAAGATGCTTTTCATCTAAACCATTGATATCACAATATTGTTGTTTTAAACCGATGAGAGGATCCGTGATGTTGATGTTGATCTTGGAAATTTTACCTGAATAATTCACAACTTAGATCATGATGACACCTTCATCTTTAACAGCAGATTCACTTGACTTGGTTTCATCTTCAGGTGGCACTTCTACCAATATATCGGCCTCAGTGAACAAGTTTTTCAGCTTTGGAAATCCATAAAAGCCAAGTACAGCTATTGACAGAAAAATCATTGCTATCTATAGTTCTATTCAAAACAACTGCAAAAATATTTATTAAGCATGCAACCTTATAAGTTTTTTATTTGTTATGTTGATTTATTAATTTTGTTTATTTTAACCTAAACTAAGTGTAAAACATTAAGCAGTTTAGCACATAAACAGTAGATAAAAAAATGTATAGTAACTAAATTATGTACTGTTAAAAAAAAGTTTATGTTAAAAGGAGCTTATCATTTATAGTTACTAATATTTTTTTTTAAATATACTTCTTAATGTACAGTTAACTTCAATTGTTATAAATAATAATTTAAAACACAATTAATATACTGTGTTAAGTAGATTAAACTATTCTTCAATATAAATTGCATGCCTGTTTCATAAATTTAAACAAATATTTATTTGTTTGAAAAAAAAGTATGTAATAAACAAGATGTTTATTAAAATTATAAAAAGTTTTTAGTGCTTCACTGACACTTGAAAAATATGATTTGAATATATTTTAAAATAAATTACTTTAAGAAAAATTTACATTATAAGTTTTGTAAAACTAAATTAAAGAACTAGTGTCAAAACATGTAGTTATTTTAAACAAATATTTTTATATCTATCAAAAAAATTTCATGTTAATGAACATATATGTTTATATTTTTCATTACTCAACCTATATGAAAATAATTTGGGAGAAATGTTTTGTGTAGGATAAAGTCATTTATATATACAACTTGTATAATAAGTTTTCTGTTCTTAGTAGATATGATTGCAAGACGAGCATAAAGTTAATTTTATAGGCAAATTTATAAATTTTTCAAAAAACATAAAACTTTAATGTCAATTATTTTCCTTATCTTAAAAACTATCTAAAATTTTATTTTTTATCTTAGAGAACGCACCTTTGTCTTTAATTTAAGAAAAAAAAAATGGTTTGGGGTTTGAATTATTTCATGGGGTCCCTCCAAAAATAAAGGGTTTTTTTTCTTTTTTTCATCAAATGGTATTAGAACCAAAAATAAATATTTTATTTTTATTTTTTTTTTTGATTTCCCTTAGTTTGCATGTTATTAAAACTCTTAAATAGTTATTTTATAAATAATTTTAATATCTTTTACGATTTGGCTCCAAAACAAAATATTGTATATTACACTATCATTTGCCTTGGCCATTTCCTAGATAAAAAATTGATAAAAGAAAAAAAAACAATTAATAAGAATGTGAATTACAATAAATTTAATTAAATTATTATAGTTTAATTAAATTTGTTGTAATTTACATTCTTATTAATCGTTTTTTCCTTTTATCAATTTTTTATCTAGGAAATGGTCAAGGCAAATGATAGTCCAATATACATCATTTTGTTTTGGGGCCAAATCGTAAAAGATATTAACAGTATTTATAAAATAACTATTTAAGAGTTTAAATAACATGCAAACTAAGGGAAATCAAAAAATAAAAATAAAAATTATTTTTGGTTTTAAGGCAATATGAATGAAAAAAAGAAAAAAAAACCTTTATTTTTGGAGGGACCCCATGAAATAATTCAAACCCCAAACCAAATTTTTTTTTTCTTAAATTAAAGACAAAGGTGCGTTCTCTAAGATAAAAAAAAAATTTTTAGATAGCTTATAAGATAAGGAAAATAATTGACATTAAAGTTTTATGTTTTATGAAAAAATTATAAATTTGCCTATAAAATTAACTTTATGCTCGTCTTGCAATCATATCTACTAAGAACAGAAAACTTATTATACAAGTTGTATATATAAATGACTTTATCCTACACAAAACATTTCTCCCAAATTATTTTCATATAGGTTGAGTAATGAAAAATATAAACATATATGTTCATTAACATGAAATTTTTTTGATAGATATAAAAATATTTGTTTAAAATAACTACATGTTTTGACACTAGTTCTTTAATTTAGTTTTACAAAACTTATAATGTAAATTTTTCTTAAAGTAATTTATTTTAAAATATATTCAAATCATATTTTTCAAGTGTCAGTGAAGCACTAAAAACTTTTTATAATTTTAATAAACATCTTGTTTATTACATACTTTTTTTTCAAACAAATAAATATTTGTTGAAATTTATGAAACAGGCATGCAATTTATATTGAAGAATAGTTTAATCTACTTAACACAGTATATTAATTGTGTTTTAAATTATTATTTATAACAATTGAAGTTAACTGTACATTAAGAAGTATATTTAAAAAAAAATATTAGTAACTATAAATGATAAGCTTCTTTTAACATAAACTTTTTTTTAACAGTACATAATTTAGTTACTATACATTTTTTTATCTACTGTTTATGTGCTAAACTGCTTAATGTTTTACACTTAGTTTAGGTTAAAATAAACAAAAATTAATGAATCAACATAACAAATAAAAACTTATAAGGTTGCATGTAAAAATTTATAAACTTGTCTATATAATTAACTTTATGCTTGTACAAGCTAGTTGTACAAGTTGTACAAGCTAACTACAAGCTAGTTGTATTAGATTTCTCAGCTTGATTTTGATTAAGATAGTTTTTTTGAATGATTATGTATCAATATTGGCTTTTTCTAAAAGTAAGTTTGTAGTTTTTTTTTCTAAATGAAGATTAAATAAAAATTTTCTATGACCTAAAAATAAAAACCAACAAAACTAAAAAGTAGCTTTTAAATAAAAATGCAATAAAATAAGTCTTATTTTAAAGTCATTATTATAAACAAAAGTCAATTTAAAATGATATTAGTAAAAAAGTTTTACCTAGAATATCAAAAAGAAAAAAGAAAGTTCAATACATTTTGTTTGTAATACTAAGTTTGTAATAATAAAATTCTGAAAATTCAAATTTTGTCAATTCCGAATAGATTTTTTTTAAATTTAAAGACTTGAATGTTGACTTTTTAAACATCGTTATTTATTTATTTATTTTTCCATTTGTTAGGAAAATTAGTATTGACATTACAAGCTACGATAACTTAAATTGAAATACTTTAAATTGCAGATTATAATTTTACTAGTCGTGATATTGAAAAATAATTTTAGTTGTTTGATATTATTTTAGAGTTACTAATACTTTTACAGTTATTAAGTTAAACTTTTTTTTATTTTTTAAAGAGGTTTAACTTAAAATGATTCTTTATTTTATTGTGATACATCAATTAATAGACCTTTAACTTTAAAATATATTTAGAAACTTTAATTTTTAAGTTTAAAAAACGTTATACTTAGTTTTAAAGAAAATATGTGGTAAAAAGTTTTACATTTACAGTTAAAGATATTTCAACTTGTTTTACTTTAAAAATGTTAACTTTCAATTAAAAGGACTGCAATTCAAACAATTTAAATGCCTACATCAAAGGTATCTGTGGTGTGCGACTCGACAACTCGGTTCTTCGTGCACCAGGTCCGGGGACCAAATGTTTTGAGCGCTTTGTTTTTGTTCAATAAACTATAACTATATGTAAATTTTATTAAGTGTTGAAAGATTATTAAAATTTTTATACTGATAAACTTGTTGTGAAATTGTTAAAAGTCTTTAAGAAAAAAAATTAAGACAGTTTAAAGTAATTTAGTGTTAAACGGTGCGAACTCTTTTATTCCTGCCCGCACTTCCGAAAACTCCGCTTCAAAACTTAAGTTACCCGTAATACAGGTTTTATGCATGCATTTTAATTTTTGTAGCTATTAAAAAGTTATAAGTTTTTTTTTATTTTTAAAATTATTCAAGCTAAAATTCAAATTTTCGTAACTATTACAAGCACAAAATTACTTAAATTTACAATATTTAAGTCACAATAAAATTTAGCTTGATTAAAATGCATCTTAACTTGAGCCCACTTATTACTATTAACACATTTTTGTTTAACCAATGTTTACTTTGAAAATAAACTAGAATAGAAATAAATAAGAAAGCTACATACAATTTTTTATTATTGTTATTTTTGTTGTTTTTTTGATTTTTAAAGTTAACTACAATTTAAACTTTTCCACAAATTAAAACTTAGTATTATAATTTAACTTGTTTTGTTTTTAGGTAAAAATTCGTTTTAACTATAAATTTTTATATAAAGCATTTGAGCGGGATTTAAAATTTTCATAGCGATTAAAAGCACAAGATTGTTTAAACTTTCAATATTATGTCACGATTAAAACAAGCTACATTAATTTCAATTCAATTTTAAGCTCACTTTATTAGTTACACTTTTGCTTCAGCAATGTTTACTCTGTAAATTAATTGGAAGAAAAAAGAAAGCTACATACAGCTTTTATTATTATTTATTATGTAACCTTCTCGATTTAACCAATAAACTGACAAACTTGTTTTATGTTAGTTTATTTACTTATACATGTTATTTATAAACAAAGCTCTTCAACTTAAAGAACTTTAAGTCCGAAAATAATTATTTAAATGAAGGCTTATAAGAAATATAGCGAAAACTAGTTAATAAAAACCCGTAAATAAAATTGGTAAAAACATTTAAAACTATAAAAATGAGATTAAATGTTTTATTCAAAAAGCTTGCAGAAACTTATTTTCATAGTTAATATCTAAGAAAATATGAAAGTTTAAGATTTTCAATTTAGCTGTTACAATAATCAAATAAAAAGTTAAATTATTTTATTTTTTGAAAAAAATGTTTTAATATTTTAAACAATTTTAATTAAAAATACTACAATAGTAATATATATAATTTTTTCAAGTTAAACTGCTAAATACTTTATTAGAAAAGTCTAATAATAATTACAATGAGAATAAATTAGTTTTGATGTTGCTTGGTTTTGATAAAGACAAGGTTAAGAAGTCAAAAACATTAACTATAAAATCACTATTAAAAATAAGTTAATATTAAGATTTTAATTGTGTGTAAACTTTCATTATTTGGTCTTTATGAATTCAAAAAAGTTTTAAATGCAGTAACTTCTCTTTTACGACTATTCTGTAATACACTAACTAATCTTCCGCGTAACTCTTATATTGGTTTTCAATCTAAGCCTAATGACAGATGTGAAGAATTAGAGAGGAGGTTTAGCTTGAGATAAAGTAATCTAATTTTTTAAAAGCTTCGGTTATTAAATTTTTACAGAGAAAAGTATGTTACTACTTGTAACACTAATCGGTTACAGTTAAAAAAAAACTAGTTGTAAACTGTACTTTTTTTTTATAGACTAACATAAAAGTTTTGAGGTATATATATATTTTATTAGTAACTTGAATTGAAATATAGATATTAATAGAGATTTGATTCGGGTTTGATTTGATCGGGTAGGATTTGATTCGGGTGGGAATTGTGCGGGTGGGAAATGATCGGGTGGGATTTGATTTGGGTTGGATTTGATCGGGTGGGAATTGTTCACGGGTTAGAACTGAAAGGTTCCTGATATTAACGTATACAGAAAATTTAAACTAGAAACAAACACTTATTAACCTAAAATAACTAAAAAATTTCAAATTTATAAAAAAGTGAAAGTTTGAGTTTACTGCTGTAGTTGTAACCAAAACATTTTTTAAAAGTAGAATGTATAAAACAAAAAAAATAAACTAAAAGGCTGTTTGAATACAAAATAAAGGTGTAAACTATTTTTGGATTTTATGTTGATTAAACTCAGTATTTCCAACACGATGCAAATTTTTCTTAGTTAAATTTATAATTTCACATTTTTGATTAAAATTTAAAATGTTTTCTTACTTTTACACACTATATAGATTTTAAAAAAATTTGCATTGCGCTTTGAACAACTTATTACAACTAATTAAGGCAGTAACTTTTAAATTGTATAAATGTTTTTTTTTGTTTATTATACGACTAGAAAAAGCTTAAAATTTTGTTCCGAGGACCTGGTGTACGAAAAAAGTTTTAAGTTATCGATTCATACTTTACGGATAAAGTTAAATGCCTTTTCGGAGGCGCATGGCATAAACAAGATAAATCTTTTCTTAACATAAGTATAGTGAAGATAAATAGATGTAAACCAGCGTTTCTGTTGGTTGTATAAGTTTATACGGTTAAACAACATTTAGTTTAAGATATTATTTTTTCGTGAGTATAAATTTAGCTAGAAAAGTTTACTAAAAAGTATAACTGGCATTGATACTACTGATTAAGATATATATATATATATATTTATTTACTAAAATCTACAAAAGAAAGCATTAGATATTTATAATAAACAAATATTTTTTTAATTTTCAAACAGTAACTATTGTTTATTTTTTACCCTATATAAAATAGACCTTTTTATAGTTTTTGTTATAAACATATGTTTACTTAAAGTAATAAAAAATTAAATGAATATACTTACAAAATCTAAGTTTTTACGATAAACAAGTTAAGTAAATACTCGTCTTTATAGAAAAATAAAGTACTGATCTTTATAACAAATTTAACTTTTAAATTAAAATGACATGTTGCAAATTAAAAAAAACAAATTTTAACCAGAATTAATTTTGTTTTTTATCTTTTTTTAAATTCGAGCTAAGTAAAAATTGATAAAAAAACTCTTTTTTCTAAAGGGCCCCACACTAAAATTCAAGCCCCAATCGAATGGATTTCTATATATATATTAAAGACAAAGGACCGCTGTCTAAAAAAAAAAATAAAAAGTTTTTTTTTAACTATTAAGATAAGGAAAATAATTGGACCTAAAGTTTGGACATTTTTTTTTTAATTCTTGAAAAACGTTACCAAGCTAACTTCACACTCGTAACGAGTGTGAAGTTAGCTTGAATAAATAAAACAACTATTTATTTTAAGATTCAAAAACTGATTGTAAATTAATTTTTATTAGACCTTCAACGAGTATAAAAAATAATGTCGTTAAATTAAAGTCTCCTGATTTATAAAGACTTAACAGTAAGTTTTTTTGTCTATCAAGATAAATCGTAAAGTATTGCAGCGATTGAAGTTTTTCTGGTATATTTTCATTTAACAAATGTAATTGGTTAATGTTTTTACTTAATACAGAGTCCAGATTGGTGTGTTATGCTCCAACTTAGAACGAATGTATATAAGACACAACTTCAATAAATTTTTAATACCGAAAAATTGAAAACTCTATAAAACTTACAAGATATAGCTGGTGCAGTTTGGTAAAGGTAAAAAACATGGTGGATCCAAATAAAACGTTTAGCAATAAAAGCTTCAAGATCTATAAACACTAAGATTGAAAATTATTTTTTATCGTTTATTTCAAACTCAAGAACAAAGAACAAGATAGAAGTTTTTTCTATTTTAAAATTTAGAATAAGACATTCATTAGGACTTAAGTTTAATTTTCCTTATTTTAGACAACAATAAGTTTTATCTAAAGTGCACTGGTATAACATCTGAGACTTTCCATTGGTTAGGTATAAAATATGTAGCTAGAGAACAATTAAAATATATGGAGTCCGGAAAAATTAGAGAAAAAATAGTATGTTTAATAAAGTATCAAGAAATATTTCCAGGTGTTCTATTTATTCTAATTCTTTAAAAAAACATTACCAGATTTAATTACAAAACATTGCTTATAAATAATTCTTGTATTTTTAGACAGTTTATTTTAACAAGTTTAAAATTTTAGTCTCATAGTTTTTGCTTAAATACATAAAAAAAAAACTTGTTCTATTAATCGAGCTTTACCAAATTTAGATATTATTGGAAAAATTTTCCATCAATTAATAAAGGGAAAGAAGGTGCTAACTTTAGCTGTTATTTTACAAAAGAGTAAAACTTTTTTGCATTTTGGTTTTGGCACAAAAATATTCATGTTCTATGCTGAAAATTTTCACATCTTTATGATATTCATTTGATATATTTGATAAGTATTTGTTACAGTTCTTAAAGTTTGCTCTGAAAAAATCTGGGTGAAGTGTTTCAGAATATTGTTTTGTACTTCTTTCAACATTAATGCCAAATTCAACATTATTGTTATGGTCATTAGTACTGGTCAACGAAGAACCCATCGAATGATACTTAACTCTATCTAAACCAATAGTTATATGTCCTGGACATGACATTTAGCTGTATACAGGTGTATGACTCGATAACCAAAAGGAATTTTTTCGTTTACCAGGCGCTTTTTTTCGTTCAATAAACAATATATGGTTATATAAAGTTACAATGCAGTTAATCAAAATTGTTATCGTTTTAGGTGACTCAACTAGCTGTGTAAAAAGATTATCTGAACAAAATTTAATAAAACCGTTTTGAAAGTCAGTGTAGGTTGTGTTTGAAATATTCCAATCTATATTTGGCAAATTGAAGTCACCGAAAATTTAAAGATGAAAGTTTTTTGAGTGTCTGACTAGGTTGATCATAATTGAAGCAATTATCAAAGATTTAGAAGAACTTGGAGGAATGTAGAGACATAACAATCTTAAATATAGACATTCAAGAATCAAATCAAAACATATAGATTCAAACCCATCGGAGGAAACAGCGTTAGTTTTAACTTCAAATATTTATTAAAAACAGCAAACCTCTCCCCTGCCTAGTCTATCATTACAGATAATATTATATCCTTAAGGAGAAAAGCTTGAATAAATAACAATTGGGAATTAACCTTGTGTTAGAAAAAAAAGTTACCACTAGGTCATTAAATTATTCGTTCTACAATTTATGTCATAGCATTTTAAATATTGTTAATTGAAATACAATTAAAGTTTCAAAAACATTATATTATTTTTCAAAGTTTTTACATCGTTGTTTGTAGGAAGGTAAAAATTATATTTTTTAAATTTTAAAAGTTTAAATTAGTTTTTAACGTAGTCATTAGATTAGAAAATTTACTAAGACTCTATTAATTGTGAATACTGTGTTTAATATGTGTTTTCAATACCAAAATAATCTTAACAAGGTTGCCAAAAGTTCATTAAGTAGAAATTCAAGATATTTAAAAGATTTTTGTCTATTTTTAGTATAAAAAAAGGTAAAAAACTGTTTTAAGTAATTTAGATATATTAAAAAATAAACTGTAATACAGTTTTGAATGTGCTTTAAAATAAATAAAACACTTTTCAAGTTTTTCAAGGTTTTATTTGGCTAAATACTTTAAATCTTAGTTTTTATTAACCATGTCTTAACTATTTTCAATTTCTTTCATCTTTTTATCAACAACAAAGAATAGCTAAAAAATGTAAAGCATTTATATAATTTATACAAGTAACCTAGTTATGTTGCTTTTTTGTTGATTTATAGACTTGATTGACCTTAAAAACATACAAAATATAAAATTTATTACATTTGATAATAAACTGTTATATAAAAAAATCTTATTTAATATTTAATCTCACATTCCTACACTTTTTACCCAAAGTTTTAAGTCTAAACTCTTGCAAAAGCGTAGAACTTTCTATGAAGAAGTATAATTGTATAGGTTAGTGGTAACAAAATTATATCTCACTTGAAAGGTTTTAGATTTAAATGATTACACTTGGTTTTCTGAAAGCTTGTCCGAACTTATCTTTGTGAAAACCTTTTTTTGACCCTTGCTGGATTTATTGCATTTCAATTTATCAATGAGCCTAAAATATAAAACACATACACAAGTTGAAATTAAAACTAAATCACAAGTGGTGGTTTCTTTGTCAACAAACTCTTAGTTTTAGGTTATTAACTAAAACTTGGTTTTAAAAACTCTAATCTATCTCATAAATCAAATAAACTAAATGATAGGGAATCTGCTCTACGCAGACTTCTAGACTAGGTGCAAACCAGAGGAGGAAATACTTGTGAGAATGGTCAAAATATTAAAGTAGCTTTTTTAAACGGTATAAATAGTTTATTGAACGACAAAAAGTGCGCTGCAATATTTGGTCATAGGAACTGGTGCACGAAAAAACCTTTCGGTTATCGAGTAAATGTTATCGGTAAGTGTAGCTTTGTAAGAAGAATGCAAGTTTAAAAGATATAAGTTATAGTTGAATTGCGCAAACCTTTTTAAAGCCAGCAAAGGCTTTTTATAGTATTTACATAATTTAAGTCATACTTAGATATAACAAACTGAAACATTGTACTGTTTTAAAATTTTTTGCTATTTTATAGTTTTGGAAAAAAAAAACTTATTTAAGTTTATATTTAACTTTTATTCAAATATTTTATATACAAATAAGTCTCAAGAAGTTAACTTAATTAATGTAAAAACTTTAAAACCTTTCAGTTAGTTTGAAATTAGTGGAAGCCAGAAATATTTTTGTTAATGGGAGTATAAGTACTAAAGAAAAAAAAACAGTTTCTTAAATAGACTTTTTACCTAGTTACAAATGAAATTTTGCAGCCGTAAAGACTATACCCCTGTAGGAGCACAATTCTTGTTAAGTATTAATTTTCCAATCGAATAATACGAAATTATAACGATTAAGCTTGTTATAAACATAGTTCTTACTTGCAAATCTTAATGATTTTGAGGTGAATTTCTTCAAGTAAAATTTTTATAAATGAATCTCTTTTAATCTAATAGCTAGGAAACTTATAATTTTTGCACTTGTTTCATAAAGACTAAACAAGGTCTACTTGAGTGTATACATAAATCATAGCATTAACAACAGCTACACTAGGGTTGGTCATTTGTTGGTCGAAATGCAAATCTAAAAAAATTAAAAAATCGTGCTCTGCAATTGTAGTTTTATTTTTATTCTTTGTTATAGACTCGAAGTATTTAATGTATTTAGTATTGTTATTAGTTAGTATTAATGTAGTTTAAACTATACCGTAAATATAAGAATGTAAACTTTTTGATTTTTGTCCATTACTTCGAAACCCAGAACATCTAGTGTAAGCTTCAATTATTTATTCGCGGGCCTCATTTGCATTTTTCCAAGCTGCAGATTTTACCTTTCATAAGCCGCAGATGATTTAAATTGAAAAAGTTTTCGCTTGAACAAAAATAGAAGTAAGAATTTAAATTCAATTAAAAAAAATAACTAAATAGTTATTTCTACTGATTTTAAATTTTTAAACTAAGGAAGATATTATGAATTTTTTTTAACCACTTGGTGTAATGACACATTGAAACTAAAATAAAATAGCAAAACCACTAAAATACTTTTACTAAACTTATTTCAGCCGAAAACTAGGAAAATTTAAGCAGTTTTTATTTAAATTTTTTTTGTTAAGCAAGTTTATTTTAAGTTATAATAGCTTTTTTAGTTGTTCTAAATTATTTTAATAGCTTTTAATTTAATTCAAAAAAACAACTATTTACTTTTGTGGTGTGTACTAAGGGAACAGTATTTACTTACAACCTCCTAAATTATAAAACTAATATACTTTATACTCTTCTAGATCATGCAATTTTATTTACATTATGTATAAAAGCATTTATTTTGTTTATTGCTCTCGGGCTTTATACACACCAGAAAGTACGTATAAAACTATAGTATAACAAATTTTATAGAACGTTTTTGTAAAAACGTACAAAATTTTTCAGCCTCTGCTTAGTTTTTACTACTTAAAGATTTTATTGTTTCTTTTGGTTACTTGTACTAAAGTTTGACCGGTTTTCATCTTTCTCATTGTTTTTGTGGTCTCATTAAATTAAAACACTTTTTACTGACGATATCAATAATATAGAACTAAAGTAGTTTTCGCTAAAACAGTTATTTACTTAATAATCTAATATGCTTAGAGTTTCTATTCACTGGTCAGCTCCAAAAACCTATTTTAAAAACTGGTTTCTGCGTAAAACTTAAGACTGAAAGTTTAAATTAGAAATAAAAAGAAACAAATAAAAAAAATTAAGCATACATTACAAACAACAAACTTTATCGTTTAATAATAGATTATTTTAATATTCATAAAACTTTGCTTACAATATTACTGTTTATTGAACGAAAAAAAAGCGCTAAATATTTGGTCATAGGAGCTTATATTTATATACAGTTAAGTATATAAGTTATTCACCTTTAAAGTATTTTTGCTGTATGAAATTTATAAAAGGTTAAATAATATTTTACATAAAGTATACTTAAGTTATTTCATCTTGCCTTAATTAAACAAAAATAGTTTAATTAAATAGTTTAGTTTTGGTAAGGATTAAATTTTAATCCAAAATACCTTATAAACATAGTTTAGTATAACTTTTTGTCAGCAAAATCAACTATATAAAAACCATAAAAACAAAGTATTAGTTAAGCTACAGAATGAATTACTTGACTGACATGAGAAATACTGAACAACAATATGTATCAGTAAGTTAAAATGTTAAACAATGTGTATTAATATCTTTAGTTTTTAAATAACAAATTTAAAAAAAGATTAGTTGTAGAGTGTTGTTATCTGCAACTAATACAGTTTTTAACTACTGACATTTAGATAGTTTTTACACTATTTCTTGAGTATGTAGATTTTTTTAATGTAAAATTATGTTTCTTAAATATCATTATTTATTTTTTTGGTCTAGAGTTATAGAATTTGCTTTATGTAAAAGTTTAAAATATGTTTAGATATATTTAGAGCTAAAAAATATTTAATTTACAAATTTGTTAAAATTAAAATAATACAAAAAAATTGGCAGCTGCTGGTTTAAATTTTAAGCAATATACAGTAAAATAGTTTATCGTTAGAGTTAACTTATCTTTATGCAACTAAAACTTCATTTTATAACTAAAAATAAACTTAAAAATTTAGTTAAAAAAAAAACAAAAAATTAATTCAAGAATGAGTCAATGCGCATTAATTTTTAAATTTTTAGGTTAAATATGAAATGGTAATAAACCCATTTATTAAAAACTGACATTAACAATTAATAAAATAATTCAGTGTTATAGTTACTCGGGAAAAGTTTATGCTATATTTTGTTGTAAATGTACTCGTATAAAACATTGATGTTTAAGTAACATACAAATAATTAAACTTTTATTTTACAGATACAAATCTAAAAAAACAAAAAAAATCAAAAAGCATATTAGACAGTCAATTATCATAAAGTTTGGTCTAACAAAAAAAGTAATGAAAGTTCAAACTAAAGCTTCTCTTAAAGTTTTATTTTATGCCAAGAACAATTAGATTAAAATAACTTGTAATAATCGTAAACAGTGGCTTTTTAGTAAGAAACGAACGCAATACTGGGTGAATATTTGCCTTTAATCAATATGAACGTAGGAGTGCGCTGTTTTTTCTTATCAATATTTCATAGGGAAATTTCTACTTTTCTGAAGCTCGATCATAGGCTAGTAAAAGTGGAAGAAAGGTGATATCTTTTGGAATTTTTTATTTATTTAGTGTTTTTGTTATAGTTGAGTAACATGATTACTTCTAAAATACTTTATTCATGTTAAACAGTTTTGAAACTAAAAAATTTTAAAAGAAATAGCTAGTACAAGTATTTTTAACTTTTTTTGAATAATGTGTTTCCACTTTAGAAATTATTTTTGTTGTTTTATTTTATTAAAGCCACTTTTTTGTAGAACAATGTTTAAATCTTAGTTAATTACTGCTTAATCTTCGATTAAGTATTTTCTAGTATTGTAATTTATTGATAAGAAGCAGCCATATTAGTTTGTTAATTACAGTGAGAATTTGGAATAAGTAGGTAAAGCGTTATTTCAAAAAAAAAAGTTTTCAAAAATTGAACAAATTCTATTTTCGTCTTATGACTGAAACACTTGTAAAAAAATTTAGTTTGTTTATTTATAAAAAACTAAAAATGTATCATCTTAATGTATGAAAACACGTGTTACTTTTATACGCTAAATTTACTTTTTACAAAAATCTAAGATTTTAAGTTTAACAAACAAGTTTTTTTTAGTATGTAAGATTAATTAAACGTTTCTAGTTTGCTTTAGATTTATTAAAAAACAAATTTTACATTTTATTAAATATATCTAAAACATTAGATACATGTCAAGAAAAATAAGATGCTTTACTTCTAATCTAAAATACTAAACTACATACGTTTTTTTGTAAACTACTGGTGTTATAATTTGTTTTTTAAAATTGTGTTTTTACAGTAGTATCCAAATATTATTTTCCAATTTTTTTCAATGAAACTTTTTTTTTTAATAGTTTTTTAATTGATTAAACGGGTTTCTTAAACTCATTTTCATAAACGTCTACTTGATATAAGTTAAGTTTAAAAAGTTTGTATTTGAATATCGTTAAGTTTTCGTAGCTAAAAGTTCATTCATAGTATTTTGTATCCAACTTAACAATGAATAGTTTTTCAAGGTTAAATAAAAACTGTTTGACTTAATAACTAAACATTTATTTTAACCGTTGCGATTTTTAAAGTCAAGCTAGAAGTATTACATTGAAATCTACTGCTTCACAAATGTTTTTTAAAATTTATTAGTTTGTAAGTTATGAGCTTACTAATAAACTAAAGTTTTAAGCTGTTTTTTTGTTATGTAGATTTTAGTTAAAAAAAAGTTTTTGTAATAATATTCGTAAAAGTTTTAGTAATATCTACTTTAATTCACAAAACATAACTACAATTTCATTATTGCTATTATTATTTTAATCGTTCATCAATAAGTTTAAATTTTTATTGCAAAATGTTAGACACTTAATATCTTCACCTTAAGCTTGAAGTTAATGTAAAACTTAACTTAGATTTTTAAATTTGTCTTTTTATGTATTTAAAGCTTAAATAATAAAAAGAAAAACTAGTTAGTCAGTTATTAGGACTTTATTCAAACTTACTATAAAATGTTTTTTATTATAAAACAATTTTTGTGATTGGTTTTTAAAACAAATAATATTTGAAAACTTATTTTTAGAACATTACAAGCTAATAAATAGTTTTAATTTGTTTATAGACAAATAAAACATCATCGAAAGTCTACAGAGCCTAAGCCTAGACAAGACTTGGTAAAAAGTAGTGTTAAAAGTATTAAAAAATCTTTATATTAGAACTTAAACTATTATTTAAATAAGTTTAAATTCTACTGCTGGGATATCTTTGTACACTTTTAACACTACTTTTTACCAAGTATGGCCTGGACTTTCGTATGTCGTTAAATAAACTTAAGTTAATTTAAAGCTTTAATCATACAAATTTGGTTATCAGACCACAAGTTTTCAGTAGACTGTCTACTTGTCTGTAAATAAAATTGGTATGATCATACCTTTAAAATAATGTATTCGTTTAGTTATAACACATTTTGTTTACTAAAATGTGGGTAAATAATATCGTATATGCTTATAAAGTTTTTTTTTATTCCAAGAGCTTCAGTGAATTAGTTTTTAAAAGTAATTTTATTGATCGTAAATGACAAAATTGTATTTAAAAAGTTATTGTAGACTTTAATAGTTACTAAAGTTTTATAAATTAGGTTGAACTAAATTATAAAATAAACTATAAATATAAAGTTTTAATATGTTTTCATGGCTTTAAAAACACTAAAATATTTTGTAACATTGTTTTAATACGTATTACTGAGATGAGACTATAACGCAAACTTACTATTTCAGATTAAGATTTTTGTAAAAGTATTTGTATATGATTAAAACCCATTAAAAAACAAAAGCAGTTTAAAAAATATTAAACTTGTTTAGAAGTATCATTTTCTCTATTCTGAATTTAGGAATAGATTTTGTAGAAAACGTTGCAGGTTTATTTGATTTAGACTTTAGCGGATTTCTAAAGTTTATATACTTTACTAAAAACTGAGAATGTATTTTATCTAACCGCAAAATAATTAGTTGTTTTAAAATAGCTGTACAATTTAATCATAACTAATTTTATAACTTTAAATCAACTGACTTATTTACCACAACTTATTAACTGAGGGGCGAGGGCCGTATGTTTCTCTCCCGTAGGCATTGTTTTATAAAAAATTGCTTCAAAATGTTTACAGTTGCTTATTTCAGTTTATTTATAACACTACTTTTAACCAAGTATATTCCAAAACTACTTATATAAAGTTGAATATGATTTTCCAATCTAAACTACTCTTTTTTTCGAGTGTACAACGTAGTAAGATTGTATTTACTTATAACAGGAGGACTTTAAAAACTATTAAGTTAAACAAAAGCAAAAAAATATAGTGAAAAAATATTAGACTTTGTAATTTGATATAATTTTAGATTCGGAAGAATGGATAATAGTTCATTTTTTTACTAAATTTATTCTTGCTCAAAAAATTGCAATTAAAGTTTAAATGGAAAATATTATATCTTTTGCAAAACTGTCCAATTTTAAAAACTAGTTTTTAATTGTTTTAAAACTTGTTTTAAGCCTATATTATTTGTTCCTATAAATAATCCTAGTAAAAATTTAGAACTGTTTGTACGCTGTTCATCAAAAAAAAAAAATTAAACAAAATAATACGAAAACTATTCATCTTAGAAAAAGAATATCTTAATCGAAAGTTGTTTAATTATTATATGTTTAGTTTTATTTTTATTGTGAAACTGTTTAAAGTAAAAAGACAACTTGAATAAAAACTTTTTATTTAAGTCATAAAAAAATTAATAATTTTGTGAACAAAAAAAATTTAATGTGAGTAAGTAAAACCTAATAAATTCAAAAAAAATGTCTTATAATTTAGATATTTAAGATTTTCTTATTTACAACTGTAGTTTGAACACTTTTCTTTTTCGACAAATAGTGATTTATTAAAGTTTTAAATTTAAAATTAAAATTCATTCAAAAAGTGTTTAGTGTAAGTGTAAATGAAAGGTTTGAAAAGTTCAGAGTTAGTTTAAGAGTTGTAATAATTGTCAAGGGATTTTTTTTTCATTCAAGTGCAAACATAGTGTTGCTAGTAATGCAAATTAGATAAAAGTACAAATTAGTTTAAACATTTATTTAAACAGCTGTTTTACTTTTCTTTCATAAACTCATTTCACTGAACAAGTAAAACACTGAGGAAAAACAGTGTAAAGTAAACACTCAATGATCAATGGTATTAGTGTTTAGAAAGATTTTTTGGTCATAAAGGTACACAATACACATTTTGTATTTTTAATCTATTTTGTAAAATTTAAAGTTTAAGATTATAAAGTGGTGAGATTGTGGCTCTGCTCCTTAAGGCTATGGAGTACATAGTGTGTTGATGGAGATTCGAAAGCAGCTTGATTCACGCGTACACGGGTTCAATTCCCAGTCTCACCTCCTTGCTTTACTTAATCAACCAGAGTCATTAACCTACATTGCAATCTTCTATATAAATAATGTGACTTAATGACATAGAGTTCCTAAACTCCCTGAGCTGAATTTTGGAAGATTAAAACCAAATATTTCACAAAATAACAAAAGTTAAAAACATTAACAGTTTAAAAAATGGTTAGCACTCTTTTTAAACCTATTACTATAAATATCAGCCAAAAAAATACACAGTCTTATAAAGAACCATGCTATTTACTCTGTTACTTAATACACTTCTTGTCTTTAGGATATTTTGAGTGCAGTTAGACAAAGAACCTTTTTTTGCATTAACTATTTTTTATCTGTACAATATACAGTAACTATGACATCAAAATAAAAATATTTTTTTATATAAGAAGCTTATATTTTGCAAAGTTACTGCACATATAGATATAAAAATTTGTATACAGTGTATTGAGGATCATAACACCTTACATTGTAGATTTTGAATTAATCAAAAAAAATAAAGTTGTAGATTTTTGTTTTGTTGTGATGTCATAATAACTAAATGACTCAACTCACTTTTAAGAATAGGTGAGTTATGAAAAGTTCTGTATTTGCTTTTCAGTATCAGGGTTTACTAAACTGGTTTTCATAAACACCCGTTGGCAAAAAAAAACTTTTACTAATAAAATATCCAGGTAATTTCCTAGGATGATTTCGCACCAATATCAAAGCAAAAATATTTTACACTAACAAATTTACATTCTGATAAGACAAGTATAGAGTTGAAAAGCTCTAAATCTAAACTATACCTTAATCATTGAGACCTTAAGGTAAATAAATTGAATTTTTGATTAAAAAAAGCTACCGGTAAGGGTTAGGGGTAACAGTGATAGTAAAGATAAAAATAACTAATAGAAATTATTTTAAAAAATAAAACTGAAAGGTTAATAAATTAAAAATCAAATCAAACTACTGATTGAAAATAAGAGTTAGGGGTAGCAGTGATAGTAAAATAATAAACTAATAAAAAATATTATAAAAAAGAAAATTAAAAAAAAATTAATAAAAAAAAAGCTACCAATCAAGAGTAAGGGTTAAGGGTAAGAGTGATAATAAAAAAAACAACTGATAAAACTATTAAACAAAAGTTTATTGCCAAATTTGAGTAATCGTGTTCCCTATATTTCAATTTTATACTTGTCTTATCAGAATGTAAAATTAGAAAGTGTAAAATATTTTTGCTTTGATATTGGTGCGAAATCATCCTAGGAAATTACCAATATCCATTCACATTTATTGGGGCCTTACTAGGGCTTGAACTAGAACTAGCAAAAAAAAAGTAATTTACCTTTGAAGGTTCTGAGTAAAAAGCCAAGATTCTGTTACATTTAGTGTTTTAAACTAATCCAAAAATTTCATCAAAAGCATAAGCAAAAGTTATGCCGGTTGGCGCAAGGCCGGGCGATTGCTGTGTTTTAAAACCACTCCTTACTTTTTAGTCTATTCATAAAGTAATTAAAATGTCACAACAGATTATGATTTTAGCTATAAACCTAATGAACAGAAAGTTTATTGCTAGTATAGTTATGAAAATGTTTAAACTTTTTATTTAAGATATTTTCAAAATAAGTTTTTAATTTAAATTGATCTATATAGTAATTATGATGTCACATCAAAAAGTAGTACTAAAAGTGAGTATTGGTTGTGATGTCATACTTACTTAATGGATTGACTAAAAATTTGGAAAATGTTTTCAAATAGTCATTAACAACATATATACTATTTTTTATAAGTACATGTAATGTAGCTATGCCAAAAACAATGTTCTTATTCTGTACTTTTATTTTTTATTTATTTAATTTTTATAGTAGAAAAACATCAGACTTACTCTTTCCTCTGCAACAGGGATTGGCAGGTCAAAAAAGGAACATTTTTTATGTGCTTTAAAAGACATATTAAAAAATAATTTTTTTGAACAAAAAAGTTTAGGCGATAAATTATGGGCATGGGGGGTAAACACCCTTTTATGGTTTTTGATCTTATTTTATATAGTTAAACTAAGCTACAAAAGGCTTTTTACAGATTTAAAAAATTCAAAATATTTTTTGAGATATAGCAGGTCAAAGTGTCGGACGCAACAATAGGTTTCTTATTGGAGGCGCAAATTAAAACTGCAAAAATAGACTGTTTCACTAAAAATTTATCTTCTCCTACGTTTTTTAACATAACTACCTCAAATTTTAAGAAATGTTCCTTGATATGTTTATATAATTCTGTTGAAAGGAATTTTTAAAAAATAAAAAAATAAAAACTTTATACAAAAAATAAACAACAAAAACAGTTTTTTTTTAGTTTTTTTGTTATAATTTTTTAATTTTTTTAAATTCTGTTCCGACAGAATTTTTTAAATGTTGCAAGGAACATTTCCTAAAAATTTGAGGTAGTTATCTCAAAAAGCGTAGGAGGAGTAAGAATTTTATCTATTTCTAGTTATTTGCCGTTTTAGTTTGAGCCTCCCATAAAGATCCCATTGTTGCCTCCGACTTTGACTGGCTATATCTCAAAAATTATTGTGAATTTTTTAAGTCTGTAAAAATCATCTTGTAGCTTAGTAAAAACTAAATAAAATAAAATCAAAAACCAAAAAAGGGTGTTTTACCCCCCTATGCCCTTATTTTTTAAATATAACACTAAAATAATTTTTTTTTTGAGATTAACAATATATTAAACTAGTTGACAAAAAAAAAATTAATGGGCTTGCGGGCCGCAGTTTGCCAACCCTTGCTCTACAGCCATAAACATTTTTTAAGGTCAGGCAAGCAATTTGTCATCACCTTTAATTCTACCTCCTCGTTTGAAATAAAAACTAAACTCACCAAAAAAACAAAATAAATAACTATATATATAAAACTGCAGTGCAGCTGTCCTCTAAAAAGAAGTGTTGATATCTTTACCAACTTAACATACAATATCAATGGCTTCCTAAAAAAGCAATGTTGCATTTATTCTAGGAAGAAACTTTTTTTTATATTTTAAGCTTACTACAAACTAAATAAGTTTACTTATATTTCATTGGCTTATAGTTAAACATGCAACATATAGTTGTGTAACTTTAGGGTTTAAAAATCAATGGATTTAGTATTTGGAAATCATGTAGGAAAATTAAAATATGTTATACTGAATGTTATACCTTAGAGTAGGGGTGGTCAACGTAAATCAGAGCAGAGTCAAATTGACAGGCGCCTAAGCGTTTTTTAAATTTTAAAGGAATCCGGCCAAAGAAATCTGGCCAAAAAATGAAAATTACTGGCCCGCAAGTGAAGTGATTGACCCACCAAAGTCAATACTACAAATTTTGTACAAAACTTGGTATCAAAATTTATACAAAACTAAACATAAGAGTTAGACTTTTAAAAAATTCAAATTTGTTTTTTAATTTATATGTAGTAATGAAAACATAATTTTGTTATAATATTCTGTTTTGTTTAAACTTAGTTGTTGGAATATCCTTTACTCAAATTACCTTAAGAAAAATTATTTTTTTTTCAATCTTATATTTTACATATCTACCTTTGTCAATCTATCATGTCAATGACATTCATAAAGTCATAATAATAATAAAAGTCAAAAATGACTTGTTTTCCCGATAAATAATGAATTGTTTATATCAATGTGAATGAAACTATTTATCACTTAATGTTATAAGTTTAAAACATAAAAGTGCTTATTGCAAACTTTTATTAACACACAGTGTTTTTACTAAATAGGTAAAAAGATAAGAGCAAAGTAGCTAGCTTTGGTTTTTTAATGTATCTTCAATTATAAGTGTTTTAAAGTTTTGATAAAAACAAAACCAGTGTTTAACTTTATTTGGATAATATATTTTAATTTCACAAGTGATATTTATTTAAGCTTAAATGGTATAGTACAAAAACTCAGTATACCCTCATTAGGGTACTTATAAATACAGCAAACTATTGAGTTTTCAGCTAAAAAAGTTTACAAATTTAGTAAGTACCACAAAAACACTTTATAATGAATTAAGTATAATGCTTATACTAGATTTAACTTTACACTGATTGTAAAGACTTGTGATATTTTTTAGCTTAAGTTCGATAAATAAATGATATTATTATCAAAGTTTTTTGTTTTAGATATAGTACATTTTAATCAGGGTCTCATAAAGTGAATTGATAATGTCCCCTTTACGGAATAACTTTTAAAAGAAAAAAAAAGGCAAATTGGTGATTACCTGAAAAAGGCAACGTTTAATAAAGGGGTGCAAATTACCTTTAAGTTTCTGTTAAAGGGAAATTATAAAAATGGGGTTGGAAAATCATGGTTTGAATACATTAACTAATATAACTGTAAAAATGAAAATTATTTTAACTAACCTTCAGGTCATAAATAGTCAAATATTATCACTTAGCCTAAATATATACATTTAAATTAACTTATTTATTTTTTGAAATATTTTGTTAATTAACTTTTTTAACTCTTATTTATTAGAATTTTATTGTTATTTATTTATTATTATTATTCTAATATTTATTATTATTATTTCTTATAATATTTAGCATGTTTAAAAGTAGATGTATAAAAGACTTATTTTTTGCTTTTAACTGTATTACAATCAGTCAATCACAAACTTGTAACTTTAAGATCTTTTCTTTTATTGAAATTTTTTTTTCAAAATTAATGAAATATTTGTGTATTTTCAAACCTTGGAAACATTTTACATTTATAGTGAAGTTTTAGTTTGTTTAATATTTAGGTACTATGTAGCTCTTATGTACATATTATTTCAAAAACAAGGTAAATTGTGTATAAGTACTTAAAAAGTAATTAGAAGTACCATGATGTATTGGACTAAATTTGCATTTTTAAATATTTTTTTTTCAGAATGTTAAACTTAAAAGTCTAGGTTTATAAATTATAACAATACTTTATTACATTTATGTCATCAGTAAAAGTTGCAGTTCGGGTAAGACCGTTTAATAGAAGAGAAAAAGAAAAGAAATCAAAATGTGTCATTCGCATGGATGGAGCCACTACAGGTAGTTTATAAATAATGTTTAAAATAACGAAATACTATATCTATTTTTATTTTAAAAGTCTGAAAATTTAAGTAAATTACACTACTAACAGTATATACACTATTTCAGTGATAAGCAATCCAAAACAGCCACAAGAAAACCCTAAAAGTTTTAATTTTGATTATTCATACTGGTCACACACTAGTGTAAGTTTACTTTCTAGAATATTATATTGATAATGATATAGTATAGTTATTAAAAATATTTTTAGTAAAAGCTAACAAATGCTTAACATAATATTTAAAACAAACAACGGTATTGTAGAAATTTATTATTATTCGGAAATTTAGTAACATGTAGAATTTCTTTTTTTTACAGTTTTTTAATATTTTTGTCACTTAGGTATTTTCCAACTAAAACAGTATTTCTAAGTTTATATAAATTATATTATTGAAATTTTTACTAATAGACATAATTTTAATAATTTTTTTAGTTTTACTTCTTAGGTTATGCATGAAACCCTATTTAAGTCCTTTCTAGCTTTTAGAATTTGATAAGTTTGTTTAACTAGGGACTTATTATCTAAAAGCTTGAATATAGAACTTGTTTTCAATTTTTTAAGTATCTTTAATTTTTTACTTATAGTTTTGAAAATAATTGAATTTTTGACTTTTAAAAAACAGTAATATTTTTTTGAGGACTTTTAAAAGTATAAATTTCTAAAATAAAATACTTTTTTGCAGTAAACTATTAGATAAATATCAAAGTTTTGTAATTTTAATTCAACATTTCTTAACTTATAAAAAAGTTAGATAGTTTTATTTGATCCATGTATATATTTTTTTTAAATTGAGGTACAAATATGATGCAATTTAAAAATAACTATGGACTACTATTACCATTTATAAAATTGAAATATATTGAAAATAAAATTGTAAATATACTTTGTTGAATTGTAGAAATAAGTTAAGTTCTTTAAAATTAAAGTGCAATAATAACATAATAAAAATAAAAAATTAAAGAAATAATTATAGGCTTATATAATGTCTATAAACGTATAAAATTAATCAAAATTAAGTTTAAAACTGCACCTGAAATGTGTATAAAATATATTTTATTATAATTTTGTATTAATTTTTTATAAATTTGTTATTTTATGTTTTAGTTTAACTTTTTCCAGCATTCAAAATGCAAAATTTTGAATTGTCATTATTTTAATTTTACCAGTAAAACTATGACATAGTTATCTATAACTACTACTAAAATTACAAAAATAAGAAATTTTTTTTTCAAGTTTAATAATTTTAATTTGCTTCATATTCTTTTAGTTTATAGTTATGACAAAAAATGGCAAACAAAATACCACTTGAATAATCTTTTAGTTATTTCAGAACTTTTTTCAGAATTAACTTAAAAATTATTAGCTACCAAAACAAAACTTTAATATAAACTTATTGAAATAATAAAACATAACACAGCCGTCAGATGACCGCTTCATCAACCAGCAGAGGGTGTACAGGGACCTGGGAGTGGAGATGCTGCAGCACGCTTTCGACGGCTACAACGTGTGCATATTCGCTTACGGGCAAACTGGCGCTGGAAAGAGCTACACGATGATGGGCAACGTGGGCGACCCCGAGGAAGGGGGAATTATACCTCAGGTAAGTTACAGTTAGCTGTACAGAAATTAAAAAAATGGAAAGTAGTTTGAAAGAATTTTTCCAAGCTTTAAAATGTTAAAAACTGAAATAACTATATAACTAACTAATGTATAACTAACTAAATGTTCAAGTTATTTTTTAAATTTTTTATTATCATCTGAAGTTTCTGATTTGTAATTTCTATTAAGATTGAAATAGATTTAATTTATACTTTAAAACATTCAGTGCAACAAATATTACATTAAGGGCATAGGGGGCGTAAAACACTTTTTTTCAAGTTTATTTTTATTTTTACATAATTAGATGAGCTACTTGTTAGTTTTTACGACTTGTTAAAACTAAAAGTAACTTTTGATATAGAAAACTAGATATATATTTTTTATATTTACAATTAGTGTTATAAACTACTTGTCTGTATGTAAAATATATATTAACAAAAAATAAAAATATAGTTTTTGGCTTTGAAAATTCAGGCAGTTTAAAAAGTTAGCAAATTAAAAATAGCATATGTATAAATAATAATTACGAAAACTTAGTTATAAGCATTTAAAGTTTATATTTCATTCTCAAATTTAATATTTTTTTTTCTTTATATCTACAAATACTACTTTAATTTTAATTGTTTATTACTAACTTAACCTATTGTTTATTATTTCAAGATGTGTGAGGAACTTTTTACTCGGATCGCAGAATCGTCGTTAAATAACAATTTGAATGATGCGGATGGAGAAACTAAATACTCTGTTGAGGTAAAAGAACTCACTAACTTTAATTAATATATATCTACTTAATTTTTTATGTTTAGCATAGCAGATAAGTTTTAAATTGTGCAAAAATAAAGTTCATCTATATAAACTTTGTTTTTGAGCGTGTAGTTTGTCGTATTAAGTATCATTTAAAAAGTTATAATATTAAAAAAATAGCTACTATAACTAAAAATTGTTAAAAAAATTAGTTAGAAAATTTGTGAAGCCACTGTAACTAAGCTTTCAAAAAATTCAAGCTTAAACTTACGATCTGTAGATATGGCATCTGTCTTGTAATAGTTAACAAGGTTGTTAAACCATCAAAACATGCTTATATATACATATAAATAAACAACATTTCAACCACCAGGTGAGCTACATGGAGATCTACTGCGAGCAGGTGAAAGACCTCCTTAACCCGTCCAAGTCGGGCAAGAGTCTCCGGGTGAGGGAGCACCCGATCATGGGCCCGTACGTGGAAGATTTGTCCAAGCTGGCCGTCCAAAGCTTCAGCGACATCAACCACTTGATGGACCAGGGGAACAAGGCGAGGTGAGTTTATTAAGGGCAAGGGGGGTCCGACATTTTTTTTACTAAAAATATCATTGAGTCTTATATGAAAGCTTGAAATACAAACTACAAGCCAGTTTTTATAGTATAAAAAATCTTATTTAAGTTTTGAGATATTGTAACTTTTATAAAGTTTTCTATACAAACGTATAGAACGCAAATTTTTCGGAGTAAAGTTTCTCAAAAATTTTAAAAATAACTAAAAATTTATTTTCTCATTATTTTTTGAGCTAGAGACCTCAAACTTTCAGGAAACGTTCCTTTTATAGTTTAAAAGACTTTGAATATTGCAGTTTTCAAAAAAAAAAAAAAATTAAGATAAAAATAGAAAAAAAAGTTTTTTTTAATAAAAAACTTATTTTTTAGAATTAAAAAAAAAATCCAGCATTTAATCATTTTAAAATTTAATAATAGACTTTCTGTAAAAATATTTAGAAGATTGCTTAAAAATGAAGGAGAAGATAGTATTTAATGAAATGGTCTTTTTTCGCGTTTTTAGTTAGCGCCTTCCATTAGGAACCTATTGAGGTCACCGACTTTGATCGCTTATATCTCAAAAATTACTTTGAGTGTTTTCAAGCAGTTAAAAATGTCTGATAGCTCAAACAAAACTCTATAAAATAAGATAAACTTTTAAAAATCAAGGTGGACCCCACCCCTCTCCCTATGCCCTTAAATACAAAATAATAAGGCAATAAAAACCAAATTAAGTTATAAAAAGTATATACAAATCTGTTTGAAACAAAGTAAATTTCTAAAGTCAACAAAATTAAGTTATACATAGTCGTGCTTTTTAATAGTTTATGAAAGTTACTTTGTTTCAAGATTTTTAAAATAAGCCAATTTGGTTTGTATCATGATGTGTTTGTTGACATTTAATTATTATATTATTAATTACATTATTAAAATATAATAATTTTGAACTCTTTCAACATTAAAAAAAAAGCTTATTATTATTTATTCAAGAAGTTTGTATTTATGTGAAAATACATGTTTAGTTTTGAAGTAAATCACCTGTTCGTATCTTTCAAAATAATAACGACTTATTAATAAATATTACATTAGTTTAAATTATTAAAGTTTTCTAAAACACTAAAGAGTCTAAGTTCTTTAGCTTTTGAAATAAAATACGTTCTGGCGTCATTCTAAAATGTTTTTAGGTATGAATTTTTATCTTTATGTAGTATACACTTTTTATTTTAAAGAATAAAAGCTTATTTAAAAATGTTAATGTAAGCTCGTTTGAATAAACGTTTTGCTAATTTTTTAAGGTTTATAATATGTACGTGATATAAAAAGCTGACATAATTAGCCATAGTTATCGACTCTTTAAAGAACTATTTTGATTATTGTAGTCTGTGTTTAGATCTTGTTTTGATATTACATAAAAGAAACTCAAATAAAAAGAATAATTAAAAAAAACGACGAGTATAAAAGTCGACATGTTTGTTATTATAAGTTATTTTTTTTGTGTTTTAATAAAACAAATAACATAATACAAAAACATTTGTTTTCTAACATTTGATTTTGTTTGTTTAAGTACAAGTCAATTTGACTTTTTTAATTGATGAAAGTTTAGTGAGCAAACAAAAAAGCTTCCGACTTCAAACAGTATAGTTTTGTTTGAAAATTCACGCTCAATTTTTCAGATTGGTAAAACTCAAGTCTACCAACTTAGAAATTCACAAAATAGAAACATGCTAGTTAATTAAAAGGGATTTACAAAGTACTTTCTCTGTTTTACGTAATTATTTTACTACTAAACAAACTGATGTGGCTAAAATTAGAAATTATATTTTCGCTGTAGTTAGCAACTTTTAAAAGATTACTTTTCCAAACTAAAATATTTAATTTTAGAGTTAATGTGAAATTATTTAGCCTGCTTTTTAAATGATTTAACTTAAACGTAATAAAAATACTATTATAGTATATCTAAATTAAGAAAAAATTTCTAAACTTTATAAATTAAATAATTTATATATATGTATATTTATATATTGAAAACTTTTGTTTATAAGGCATAATAAATAAATCAATGTATACTTCGTTGTTTTTTTAACTTTTTATTTAGTAATTTGTTCTAGTAACCAAAGTAAAAGTAACAAAATTTTGTAGAAAGAACAACTATTTAAGATAAGTGTTTTCCAAATCTAAAAAATAAATATATACCTTTTATTTTTAAACATGTGATTATTTTATAACATAAACGTGGACATTGTTGAAAGGATTATAAACAATAAACTCTCTATAAATATTTGTTTAATTTTTTTCTTTAGATGTTATAGATCACAACTAAACATATTTTATTATTCATTTTTTCTAAAACTATTGAATTTATTTGGACTTTAAAAAAAACCTGCAATAATAAACAGGACGGTGGCTGCCACGAACATGAACGCAACGTCCAGCAGGTCCCACGGAGTCTTCAACATCGTCTTCACTCAGAAGCGAACCGATCCGATGACCAACCTCGAAACTGAAAAGGTAAGCATCATAAGTTTTAATTATATAACAAAACGAAAGTTTGAAAAAATACGTATCACAAGTATAAAGCTTGGGTTAGTTAAAGCCCTAAAAAAGTATCAATTTTGATAAGATCAAACTGAATTGAAGTTGAGTATACATTATATAATCAAAGATTTTTTGAATAGAGCCAGCTGCTATGATTTATAATGTACAAAAACTTAAAGCCTTTTTTTCTGTTAAATTTATCTAACAAAAATAATTCAATTAGACTTTTGTGCAACTTTAAAATAACTTTAAGGTGTTTTATTTTTATATTCCCTACAAAATAGCTTAAAATATTAATAGATTGTTCCTAAATAGTTCAATTTATATAATTTATTACTTTTTTATTATTTTTACTTCATTTGTTAAACAGTAATTGAAAAACTAGCATAAAAATTAAGTTCCCATTGAAAAAGTTTAAAAAATGGTAACACATCTTCTGCAAAACTCAAAGCATTTCGAGTGTCCACTTGTGATGTAAAACAAATGTCATACTTGAGATATTCATGTTTGGTTGACGTTTATTGAAAGCTTATGCAATTTTTTATATAACATTTTAATTATAAATGAAACATATCTTAATAATTTGTAATTAAAGTTTGTAATTGTATTAAGTACATGAAAACTGGAATGAATTTTTGTTTTACCACTTAGTTTAAGTAAGTTTAACTTTTTTGAATGTGTGTGTTTTGTACTCAAAAGTTAATTTGTTCAATTTTTTATTAATCTTTTAAATGATCTTAATGTGAAATTTTATTTGTTTTTTGTGATGATTTTATATTATTTAAATAAGTTTTACGCAACTAATTTAGTATATACTTTGTAGTTTTTAGGCCTAAAGACAAATTAAAAGTTGTATACCTTAATGACAATTAAGAAAAAAAATATTGTCTACGTTTAAGTTAGTACTTTTCTTAAAACTAAATAATAATTCGTGATAGTTATGTGTTTTTTTTTGTTTTCAGGATTAAAATAGAAGTACATATCTAAAAATAAATATAACTTTGTAAAAAAAGTTGTATTTTTTGATTTTCAAAGTTATTATAGAGCCTTAAAACGAACTGTCTAACTGAACTTTACCAAATTATGTTATTCCAAGCTTTCTTTATTTACTAAAACATTATCAACAAAAAAACGGTTGTATAAAATAAAATTATTAAAAATTTATAAACTTAAAACATAATTGAAAAGATTAAAAAAGATGAAAAGAATACATCTTATATTAAACTAAACAAACAATAATCTTAATTACAGGGTTGCCAAACAACCTGGAAAAACATAGAATTTGAGAAATTTTGAAAAAAAAAACATGAATTTTGAACAGAAGTCACTAAAAACCTGGATTTTTAAACTATTTTTACATGTAAAACAACAAAATTTCGATTGGATACGAAAAATCAATCGTAAGGATAAAAACATTATTGTATCATTTAATATTTTTATCATAAAAAAAACACATTTAAAGTAGCTTTACAGTATCTTATCAATGTTTTCATGCTATTTAGGACAGTTTTTTTTACCTTAAGTTTAATTTTATACAAAAAATAGACAAAAAAACTTGTTTTTCAAAAACCTGGAAGATGTTCAGAAAACCTGGATGAAAATCACAAAAAAACTTTTGGCTGTAAACTAAGATATACATTTTTAATAAATTTGGATAAAATTTATAAAAATCAAAACCTGTTCAAAAATAGTAATACAGCTAAAAATAAAAATTACAATAATAAATTTATATACATGATAATTAGATTAATAAAAAAGGCATCACTTTATATAAATGTACTTTTACAACGCTACTTTTTTACATATCACTACATGCTGTTTTTGCCAAGTTTATAATTGATATAAGTTTATTAATCCAAAACTGTTCTTTACAGTCTAGATTCTGAAAGCTCGGCTGTTTCAAGAAAGCCACTCTGTATTATGCATCATTAATGTTAAAGTTCTCTAGACTAGTCTTTATACTAGGAATTTCCGTATAAAGCTGGTTCATCCGAAGCATCATTCATGTTAAATTTAAATTTCAACTTATTTTTATCAGTTCTTTCGGCTGCCCATCTGATGCTGAGTTTATTTTTTGATTGTTCTATGTAATTACTACCTCAGTGCATAATGCTGCGTAAATTCCAAAATTCTTACAGCTCAGATGTGGTTTTAGTTTTAACAATTTAATTTAAATAATTAAATTTCTTTATATAGCACCATATTTTTAATACAACCATGACTTCCAAATAGTGCATATTTTTTACTAATTGTTTTTTTTTAATTTTTTTTTGGCAATTTGGCTGTAAGGGTTCAGAAGCTGTCTTAAACTTGCTGGTTTCGTAAATGAAACTTTACCTATTGGGAACATTTTTATTTCTTTTTTGTGAACTTTGAAATTTCTTGAATTGTGACGACAAATTGGTACTTTTATTGTTTTTGTTTTCCTTACTTCTTGTGTTCTTAGTTTATCTCTTCTTTCAAATAGTTTTAAAATGGTGTTCTGTTACATTTAAGTTGAAATTGGATATACTACATTTGGTTGTAAGTGTTTTTATGCTTATATTATAATCTTAATTTCTTTCATTTAATATCTTCTGTTGTTAATACTTATACAGTTTTTAATGAATGAAATAATTTTCCATTTAAGAAAATAGAATTTAATGCTGTAACTGTTGTGAAGTATATAGTGTAGAACTATAATAGTGGGCAATCGAGTTCATCTGGAAATAAGGATTGAATTCTCTTATAAAATTAATATTTAAAATCTTTACAAATATTAATTTTTAATGTAGTCTAAGATTGTATCTGTTCAATTTTGAATACTGAATGAAAAAATTGAAATGAAGTAAAAGACATCAGACTTTTAGTAGTAGCTCTTATAAAATGTGTCTTCTCTATGCATTCAAAAAAAAGTTATTTCTTTTAATTATAAAACTAAGGCAATTATAACTCATATTTATTTCGTTTTTAAACAGTTTGTAGATATCTAGTAGATACTAAAAACAAAGGTTAAAAAATACTTGATAATTTTTTATAAATAGGTTCTATTAGTTGTTTTTGAACAAGTATGTTAATTGATTCTTTCTAAAATGCTTTTTTTTTAATACTGCATAATCGGAATAAATTTTGTTAGCTTTAATTTAGTCTAGTAAATCTGAGGATCTAAAAATATATAGATATGTATCCGTCCATGACAGAAATCTGATTTTATTTTTTTTTAAATATCAATCAAAATAATGGAAACAATACCTTTTATAGTTGTAACGAAAAAAAATTGTTAAATTCATTCGTCTTTTTAAATTAAACAATTTTTTAAAATATATTTTTTTTGAGCTCTGAAAAAATTAATAAAATTCTTTGATTTTAAAGTATTTTTTGTTTAACCGTTGGTTTTTGTTTTTTAAACACATCAAAAATTGAACTAATCAAAAACCCTTCAAATTGCAATCTACAAACTGGCATAACTTTTGTTATAGATGTAATTTTTTAGTTTAGTTTGAAACACCCAGTGCGCTAGAATCTTGGCTTTTTACCTACAAATTTTGAAAAATAAATTCAATTTTTTATTTCATTTCCAGTTGCGCCCAACTGTGGAACACACTTTATTTATTTTTTTAGTCAAGACATGTTCAACATATAAGTAAGGTTATATAACAGCTTTATTATCTGTTGACATTGTTGTTGATGTTAAATTTTGATTGTGTTCCTTAAAGTACTTTTAAGGTTTTTAATTATGTTTGTGGGTACTTTCTAATTTTTTTTATATGATGATTATGTCATCAATAAAACATCTCATCATAATTTTTTTAGTTAGTTTTGTCGCTCTTGACAATAATTAATTAACAAAATGCTTGCTCTTTCAACAGAATTATTGCTTCCTGTGATAATTCCGTGTGAATAAAAACTCCTAGTGTTTAAATACTCTATTAAAAGTTTAAAATTTGAAACGATGATAAGTATAAATAAATACACACATATATAATAGAAACATTAATATATAGTAAAATAAGCTACAGTTCAAATATTCTACACCGTTCTTTTATTTGTAGTATTTTCCTTGGAAACCTATAAAACTGATATGTGGAGCTAGTTCACATAGTTAAACTACGTAGGTAATGATTCATTCACTAAAACTTGAGCATAATTTTTCATGTAGAGCTTTTGTCACTAGATGTAAGGATAAAGATGGGTACAAGTTTGTTATATTTACAGTGCTTAAAATACATAATTTTGTCACAAAATATAATTTACAATCCATTTAAATCCCCTAGATAGCTTTGTTAGTGTTTGCAGTACTTATTTATTATAAACTTGCAATATCTTACACTAACTGGTTCCAATATGTAATTGAATTAGCTCTCATTATTTTCAGCTGCTTGCACTATTCTTATTTTTATTTTGTTGCTTAAAAGAGAATTTTACAATAATTGAAGAAGCACAAATACTGACTTTACGTTCATGTTTAGGTGAGCAAGATAAGTTTGGTGGACCTCGCCGGAAGTGAACGTGCAGAATCAACAGGTGCCAAAGGCAAGAGGCTAAAGGAAGGAGCAAATATTAATAAAAGTCTGACGACTCTCGGTAAAGTTATCAGCTCCCTTGCTGAACAAGTTAGATTATGGTTTAAAATGATGTGATTTTTTTTTTATCAAATTAAAAAAAAGTTAATGTTAATATGATAAAATCTGTACAACGTTTTTTGAAGTGTTTTTTAATGTAAAAATTTTGATGTTTTCATAATGTACTGAACAAAAAAAAAACTAAGTTGTCAAGTTAATCTTAATGTATAAATTAGAATTCTTTTCTTAAGGAATAGTTAAACTAATATTTTTTAGAAAACTAATTAAATCATAGTTTAACTAGTTGCTTTTTTGTTTTGCATTCAAGGATGGATCTCATGTAAGTATTTTCTATTTTTTAACTAAAAATAAGTTTTAATGCTTGACAACTTTTATTTTAATACTTTCTATTACTATAGAAAAAAATATTTTTATTAAATTACATTTGTAATATTTTATTTTTACGTATATGTAAAGCTAATATTTAAATTTTTAGAATATTGTATTTGTAAATATTAAAGCTTTATTTACAATAAAAATAATACAGCTTTTGTTGATAACAATAAAAAAATTTGAATTTAAAAATTTATTAAAATAGTTTACTGTTTGAAATTAAGAACTTCGAATCGAACTTTAGTTGCAAATTTTTATATAAAAAAACAGTATCATAAAATTATACTTTCTGAAGACTCATATTCTTATATTATAAGAGAATGTAATTTTTTACATTTCAATTTCAACTGTTTATACATTTTTATTTAGTTCTACCTGAAAAAATATTGAACTAATATATTGTGTATAAACTTAAAACAAACAAAAAAAGTACACTTTAGTACTAAAAAATACATTAAGTTCTAACTCTTATTTAATTTTGCTTAGACAAAGTCTAAAAAAAAGAAGAAAGGCGGAGATTTTGTTCCATACAGAGACTCGGTGCTGACTTGGCTGCTGAGAGAAAATCTCGGTGGCAACTCCAGAACTGCCATGATAGCTGCAATCAGCCCCGCCGACATCAACTATGACGAAACACTCAGTACTTTAAGGTTTGCTGTAGTACAAAATTTAATCACAACGTTTTAAACTAAATTTTTTAGTTGTTAAGCTAAATAAAGATGTGCAAATTGAATATTTTATTTACAACCAGGTTTCGGTGGCATATATAAATAACTATATAATTGTTAAACTATAAATATATTAATATAAGCTATTAAGCTAACAATAAGTTGAGCAATATTTTTTAATTACATAATACAAAAAACTATAAGTGTTAAACTATCAAAAAATATGGTGGTTTTGCAAACATTCAAACAAAAAATCCAGAGTTTCATATATTTTTAAATCAAGCACATAGGCTAGTATGAAATTATTGTACTTTTTCTAAAAAAAGTTTTAAAACGATTTCAGAGGACGGAAATAAATATTTTTTCTATAGGTATGCTGATAGAGCGAAGCAAATTAAGTGCAATGCGGTTGTCAACGAAGACCCGAATGCAAAATTGATCAGAGATTTGAAAGCAGAAGTATCCAGGCTCCAACAAGTTCTGAAAGCAGAAGGCCTCGAGAGTCTCATCAAAAGCTCAATGGTTCTCGGAACAAAAAACAAGACCAGCACCACTAAAACTACAAACACAGAAAAAAATAACTTTGTTCAAAGTGGTTAGTTTTGTTTACAGTAATTTTTTATGCGTTCTAATTAAGTATGCTCAAAAGCATTGTAAGTATAACAAAATATTAGTGTACATTTAGATAATTTTTTTTGAAAATTTTTAAAGGTTTCATTGATAGACAAAATTTATTGTTAATAGAAGCTAATTAAAGTTGTTAATTACAAATAAAAATTAGACCGAGTTCAGAAAATGATAGAAAATGACCCGGAGAACGTCAAACAGGTGAACTTTGTCAACACTATTGAGGCTGTAAAGGCAAACGAGGATTTACAAAAAATAAAGTTAGAAGAACGCAATGCTTTGGATAGGCTGAGAGTAAGCTTTACTTTTGAAAATATTTTTGAACTAGAATAAGCTTTTTTTTTAACAATGATAAATCTGAAAATAGCTTATTTAAAAAGCAACTGTAAAAATTAAATCAAAAATTTTTTGATGAAGTAGAAATATTTAAATATTAAACTTTTACTTCCGGTTAGCTTTTTTCATATATTTTTTATATTAAATTAAATATATTAGGTATTTTCTCTTTAAATATTTTATAAGCATTAATTTACACTTTTAGTTATAGATATTAAAAGTGTATTTTAATTTAAGTAACTAAATTTTACAAATTTAATCATGTGAAGTTTTTGTTACTATGTTAAAAAACTTCATCCTGTTTTAAATACTAACTGTTTATAAACTTAATGCTAAACTAAAGCTTTTTATTGAATAGACTTAACTACAATGCAACGTAATGGCTAGGTTAATGTTTCTTATTAACATTTTTTTATTTATAGCCAATTACATAAAAACACAAAATTTTTAATTCTATTTAATGAGCTGAAGTCTTAATATTAGTTTTATTTGGAGTTTTAATAAGTTGTATGGTTTGGTCATATTTATAAAAAAAGTATTGATCGTTATAAAAATCGATGATTGATAGATTTTAAAAATTAAATAAATACATTTATTTGAAAAACTATATATTTAAAATTTTAATGTCAGTAAAATGTAGAACTTAAATTTTACTCAATTCCTATATACTTCAAACTTTATTATCAAGAATAATATTTTGTTAATATATTATTGATTATATCTTTTTCACGGTATAATTTTTCTTAAATATTCTAAGTACTGGCTTTAATAAAAAACTCATGAAAAACTATTTCTAAACTAGGAAACAGAAAAAATAATCGAACAATTAAATGAAACTTGGGAAGAAAAGTTAGAAAAAACAGAAATTATAAGGCGACAACGGTAAGTCAAAATATTTTATGTTTATAACCCTTTTGTTAATAATATATCACACAAAGTAAATATTATTAAAATAACTTTTTTTGCTAATCATTTTTCTGTTAGCACTAAAAAAATCTTTCCTAAAGGTTTTTCTATAGCTTTAAGTCTAGATGATAATTGTAATAAAGTTCTATGCACGTGCATTGTTTGTAACATACTCTAATTTAAGTAATTTATCTCAAAATACAAAAAAAAAAAACCCTAAAGTGAGAACACGCTAGCGGAGTTAGGAGTTTCGCTGAGGGAGGACGGAGGAACGTTGGGAGTGTTTTCTCCCAAGAACACTCCTCATTTCGTCAATTTGAACGAGGATCCGCTCATGTCGGAGTGCCTCCTCTACTACATCAAGGAGGGACTCACCAGGTTGGATGTTGTTAACTAGTTTTGATAAGTTGTGTTTTGGGTAGTAATTTTTTTATTAAAATTTACTGGTTTAAAAAGTATTGAAATACTTGTGTAGTTACTGTTTTTTTGTTAGCTTAATATCTAAAAAGTTTTAAATGTTAATTTGAAACTGTTACAAAGGTTGGAATTTATTCTTTACAGTAACCTCTCGCTTATTTACGCACATTGTGTCCATAGAAAAAGTGCGTAAAGATATGAGAGATCGTAAAGAAACGAGAGGTACTAAATATACTCATTATAATGGCTGTTTTTTAATATTGCTTCTAGTTAAAAGCAGACTGGGCACTTTCTTACTTTTAACTATTTGTTTACTTAATTTATAAATAAAAAAAAACAGAAAAAACTATCAATATATTAAAAAAGGATTTGAATTTCTATAAAATAATAATACGAGTAGAATTAATTTTACTATTTTTAATAATAAGTAGAAATTATCTTCATCTTTATTTATATGTGACATTTATATTCTTTTCTACTTAGCAAATTCAATTTATAATTAAGCATTTCTTTACAATTATAAAATGGTGTTTATTAATATATAGGGCAAGACTGCTGTATTATTTCATTGTGTTTTATACTCTCATTATTTCATTATACTTTTATTATTATACACAGTCATGTTTATTTCAGAATTTTGGTTCATCTCTTATTGTTAAAAAAATTTCTGATATACTGAGGTATAACTAAATGTTTATCAATTAGTCAAGGAACATAAATTTACAAAGTCTAAAGATATAGGGAGGTGTGTTAGCATTCAAAAACATATTTTAATTCAAAAATATACATTAAACCTAATTAGTGCAATATTAAAAAAATGAAAAAAAAATTTTTCTGAATTTTATAGAATTCTGAAATGCGTAACTAAACGAGAGTGCGTAACGTCACGAGTGCGTAAAGATCCGAGAGGTTACTGTATTGTATTTTTTCCACTTTATGCAATAAATGGAATAAAGTTGTCGAGTTTTATACAGTCTTTTGCTTTCTGTTTTTATAAACTAGATTTAGAACTCTAATTGTTTTGAACTTTGAAATTTGTAAAGATAATTAATCTTATTCTTTCATCTTGTTTTTCTATAAAGTTGATTGTGATTTTGTAATAAACAATTTAAATTGATAATATTTTATTATTACTTTCTAGTTTTGTTTACGAATTGCTTATTTTAGTTGTTTCATTTGTTTTTAGTTTTATATATCTAAAGTCTAAACACGTAGATTATTATGTTTAAATTTTTTATAATTCTTTAATGTTTTGAAAAACATTATTATTTTTACTCAAAATTTGTATTTTTTATTAACTATTTAAATACTTTACTGTTTTTACATTGGTATTTTCTAAATTAAACTTTTAACAAATTTTCTATAAGTTTAAAAATAAGAAAAACTTATTTTCTTAAAAACTTAAAAATATGTCATGTTATTAAAAATCAATATCCAAATCAAGCTACATTAGTTAAAGTTGTTGAAAGCCAATAATTCTTACGTGTACTATGTCTGCATGTTATACAACACTGCAGTTTTTTAAAGAACTCTAAAATTAAGTTGGAAACTATCTAAAATTAAAGATTTCACTAGCAGTTTTTAACATTAAAAACTTTTAAGGCGGTTTTTATTAGCAGGATGGTTATTGCAAGAGTTAGCTCAGCTTTGTATATACTTTTTATTTTAATAAAGCTGTCAGTAATTTTGAAATCATCTTAAATAAAAACAAATTTAATTTTTATAAATTTTTTGTCATTATATTATAGGAAAATAATTGTTTGTTGATATAAAGTAATAAAAAATAATCAGTTTTTATTTCTTTACAACTTGTTTTTAGATAATTTGCTCTTGAATATTAAGCGTTGGAAAACATAGTACTAATTGTTATAAATCAGTATCGTGAAAAACAAAACACAACAACTGTCCATTTAGTTTACACTAAGTCTTTCATTAATTAGAGGGTTAACTAATTAAACCATTATACAACCAGCCTTGTATAATCACAATGATTGAAATGAAACCAGAATCAAACTTGACACAATTAGCTGTGAGGGAAATTTCAATGTAAATGTTAGTAGAAGCAAGAAATGTCATGTTGATGGTTCGCACACCTTCCACTTTCTCTCAAGTTCATGTGACTTGTCTCTTGTGTATTGAGCTGTCGACTGCTTCTGTGTCGATGAAAACAAATTCCTTGGGCAATATTACTTCAGATGTTGAGAATTTTTATTATTTTAAAAGTTTACCAAAGCTTTATTTTAACTTAAAGTTTTAGCTTCTCTGTCGATGAAAATAAATTACTCTGGCAATTTTATTTTGTATGTTCTTAATTTGACTTTAGATGTTTAAAAAATACTTTTATTTTAAAACTTTATCGAAGCTTTGTTTAAACTTCAAATTTAAGCTTCCGTCTTGATGAAAATAAATAACTTGGGCAATTTGTATAATCCGTATATGCATAATATTGAAAAAAATATTAAAAAAATTAGAAATTATTCAGCTGAAAGACAAAGATTTATTTTTAAAAATTGATTGAAATTGGAAAAATATGTTCGTCCTTGAAAATAAAACACTTTTGTGAATTTTATATTTGTTATCTGTTTTTGCTGTTTATACGATCTGGCGTTTAACTTGTAAAAACATTTAACTGAAGCTGTAGTATTTTTTTTATTGTTTATAAATTTTGTTAGCAATTTGATTTTGTAAATTTTGTCATAATATGCGTTTACTTGTTCTTCATTAACTCATGTTAAGCTGGAAAAGTATTTTAGTCTTATAAAATTAATCAAGTATGTGTACTTGATATTTTCTTCTGCACTTGGGTGTTGTTTATACGTTCTTGGCATTTGATATATATTTTCCTGTGAAATTGTTGAACTGAAGCTGTTTTATAATTTTTCTGTTTTTAACTTTTGTTAACAAAAAGATTTTTAATCCTCTTCATTTGAAATACTATTCATAATAATACCTGCATTTTTCTTAGATATTATTTGTAAAATAGTAATTTTTGTGAATTTAGAATATAAATCAGGACAAATTTTATAATTAATAAATTTTATACAGAGTTGGGCTGCCATCAGCTGAAACTCCACAAGATATTGTTTTAAGCGGACCCCAGATAAAAGAGGAACATTGCATCCTAGAATGTAAAAGATTAGACGGAGGTTAGTTATTGTTTTTACTTAAATAAAATCAGTTTAACTCTGCTAAATAGTATTTATATCTATAAATCTATAAAGTATTGAAGCTGTTTTGAAAATATGCATTAACATATATCAGTCTAATGAATTGATGCCTGTGGCTTTTAAATTAACTTATTTTATGATTAAGGTTTAATTTGAATTGTACCTAATTAAGTAAATTTGTAAAATACTTAAAAGCTAAATAATTAATGACAAATTTGCTGTTGCTTTAGATTTAATGTATTTAACAACTGTATTCCAACTACTGTTAGGTTCTAACAAATTTGCGTTATTTTTATTGAATTGTTTTTGTTATTGAAGATAAAATTTATTATTAAAAACCAAATTAAAATTTGTTATAACTTACTTAGTTACAAGTATTATTAAAAATATATCATGTTCTCAAATTACTAGCCAACAGTATTCTCAGCATATTGAAACAAAACGGTAAAAACATGATTATAAATTATAAACTCTTCATTTATGTTTGTGTTTTAAATTTATCAGTCAATATTTTCTAACTTTTTTTTTGCACTAAATTTTTACAGAGCTTGTTTTAGAATAAAATTTTACACAAAACAAATAAAACTTTCAAAGCCATCAAACTAAGACACAAAATGCTTTTGCTTTATGGATGGCTCAAGCTATTTTAAAAAACTTAGTTTTAAATTTTATAGTTTTTATTACAACTTTATTAATGTTCTGAGCAGTATTAATGGTGAACATCGCGCCATTCACCGACGCCCCCACCTTCGTCAACGGTCAGATGGTTGACGAACCATTGAGCTTGAAAAATGGCAACAGAGTGGTCCTGGGCATGAGTCACGTGTTCAGATTCATGAACCCAGATCAGGGTTGGTGGAAATTTGTATAAATTATTAGTAAAAATGTTGCTGATGAGTTTGAAATAGTAATGTATGGGTTTTATTACTGTTATTTTTAAAACTTTTATTATTAGAACAGTATCATATATTGTGAAAGAATTATGTTTTACATGTAAATTGCTTTAGCACCAAGTCCTCTTTAGAGTAATGTTTATTTGGCGCTAAATTAGTATTCATACAAAAAACAAGTATTATGACGTAATAACCTTTCTAGACAGTAACATATGTTGCTGATGAGTTTTAACTCTACTAAGTATGCATTTTAAAACTTTTAAATTCGTTAAAAAGAACCAGTAAGTTGTTATTGCCACCCGTGAGACGCAAATGAGGATGAAAAGCGATATTAAATTTTAATGGCGCACAAACGCGTGTTTTGCTATCTATCTCCGCAAGCGACGATTTCTTTCGTTTTCATTTGAATTTTCAGTACTATTTTAAATTAAACCTACTTTTTTTGTGTTTTTGGAACGAAAACTAACCGCTCAAATTTGCGATCAATGTCTGAAAAAAATAAGGTTCATTTTCCATTAAACTTATGCAAAGTGTGCAACTAAAATTTTTAATATATATGATAAAAAAGATTTCTTACTGCCATACAAATCAAAAGATATGCCTACAAAACTCAACTTTATAATGTGAAAATAAAATTTATAACAAAAATCCATAACAGTGCGTCGAGAACGCGATGTTTCATTGGCTGACGCGTTGCCATGCGACCAAATGGAAGCTGCTGATTGGTCGTTTGCCCAACACGAGTTGCTCGAAAATCAGGGCATTGACATGAAAATGGAGATGGAGAGAAAGTTTGAATTTGTTTTAGTTTAAAAAATTTAACAATATGGTTGTCTTATTTATTAAATGTTATAATCTTTGATTTCATAAACCAAATTAGTGATTAAGAAATAGTACTAAATTTAAAAAATGCAAATATAACTATGTAATGTTTTAAGTCGTTTATAAGACTTTAGTGAAAATTTTGAAAGGAAAAAAGCAATGAAGAATCTGTGCTGTAGCCTGTAAAATCAATGAATTTCAGCCTTTTTACAGACAAAACACATTAAACTTGAACTATTTAAAAGTCTAAAAAGTAAACTTTAAAACAAAACAATAATAAAACACGTGATTGCACAACGGCACCTTATGCTGCTTGTAAAAAAGATGCGCGTAAAATTTCGCAGAAAAGCTTCAACAGTTGCAAGCGAGTTGCGGCAAGCTTATTGATTTCGCGATGGCTTGAAACGAGCCACTGCGGGTTTTCGAATCAATAAAATTATTAGCTAATGTCTGTGTTTTTGAATTAAATTAAATATTTGGTTGCAGCAGATCGCGCTTAATTCTCAGCTGTTTCTTGTAATTTTCCTATGAGCTTTTTCCCTGTAGGAATCAAAGGATTTGAGTTATTGTTTGTTGTTTTATTTAAAAAATGCATGCCCCGTTGAAGTTTACTTTATCTCGTTTAGATAAATATTAGTTTAGTACTTAACAAAAGAATATGTTTCAAAAAACTTATTTTTTAAAGCAATGTTTCACTCCTATAGAAATTGTCACTTACAATAAATCAATTATTTAAGCAAACAATAGTTTTATAAGAATTTAATTGTAACTGAAGATTTTTAAAAGAGTAAACTATTGACTTATAACATAATTCTTTGAAACAAAGTATTTGTATTTATCTATTCAAACTCGAAATTATTATTACACTTAAAACCAAAAGTATACAAGTTTTATATATTTGTAAGGTAGTTTTTAACAATGTTTAGAAAAATATAGTTATTTTTTGTACATTTTCTTGCTGAAACCTCCCTGTATAACAAACAAACACTTCAAAACTCCATCACCCAGTACCGTTGAAAGTCTAAACACTAAATCTTCAGCTCTATTATTAATAAAACAAACAAGTAAACTAATCAATAGGCTTGCTGAAATGGAGGAGCAGTACAAGAAAGAAAAGGAAGAAGTGAACGGGCTCCTGCTGCAACAAAAACTGGTGAGAAAGTATAATTGAAAATGCAACTAAATGTTGTAAAGTTCACGTTGTACAATTAATGTTTGTTTTATGTTCAAAACTTCTTTGAAAAATCAGCTAGCTTCTTCAAAAACTATATAACTACATTCATTTTTACTTAATAAGCATTCTTTCGTACTTAAACTTAAAAAAAAATACTTAAATCGTAATTTTAATCAATTTCGTTCTTATTCAACTTCAAACACTTTTTCAAAATTACTTCACAAAAATTCTTTTTTTTTTTCTTCAACTCTCAACACTTCCACCCGTCAAGCTCGAGTCGGTGTACGCCGGCGACGAGAACTCGCAGAAGTTCCGGCAGATGAGCCGCGTGGTGGCCAAGCTGCGCAAGGACCTCACGCCCCAGCAACTGCAGAAGGTGCTGAAGAACTTCGCGGTCGGCATGCAGCCAATAGGCGTCATGGAGCCCTACGGCGGCGAAACAGCGCCTTCCAGCGTTGAGAATTTAGAAGAAGATTTGCAGGAGCGAGTGACGAAGGAGGTGTGCCTCGAAATAGCCAGGGGAGGCTTCGAGAGCACCAAGGAGCAGATCGAGAAAATGTGCTTGGATAAGTTGAAGGCGGCGGACCGTGACGGTGACGCGGATAACCGGGAAAGGCACAAGCGGATAGTCGAGGCGGTGGTGAGGGAGACAGAGTGCCTGAGCGCGAAAGGCGAAGAAGAAAAAGAGGTCAAAGGAGATATTTCCAGCATCCAGGACATCAAAGACAACATGGCGACGCTCATCGACATGCTGCAGTCGGTGAAGACGGACAACGAGGACAAGGACCGGCAGTTGAAGGAGATGAAGGACAAGATGGAGGCGCTGGAGCAGGTCGTCAGCGACAAGCAGAAAGAGAACAAGAAGAAGGTGAAGTTCAATCAGGAGGAGGGGGAGAAGAAGTTCTCGCCGAGGTACGTCAGGTCGGACGACTTCAGCAAGCCGTCGCCCGGAGTGGTGGTCCCACCTCACATTACCGACAAGGAGGCGAAGATCGCGTGGCTGATGGAGAACGACGTGGCGTTCAGGAGGGGCAGGTTGAGGTGGGAGCAGCAGCAGAAGCGGCACCAGCAGAACCTGAAGAGCCAGGAAGCGAACAGGGAGAGAAGGCAACGGGCAAACAAAAACAAGTTCCAGCCGTTGTACCAGTTCAAGAACGGCAAGAAGAACCAGCAGAACAGAAAATTCACTGACGATAGCAGCGTGGGCAGGAGGAAGTACTTTGACATGCCGAGGAGGAAGACTTTCGCCTCATTGCAGGACTTGGGGCAGAAGGACCACGCGTCCGAGGTGAATACCCAAAACAGGATCATAAACCAGCACAGGGGCAAACCGCAACGTCCCCACAACTCCGACGGCGTTGTGTTCAGGAGGAACCGAACTTTTTCTAACAACATGCAGCAACATAATCGACCCAGGCTCCGGCCCCTGTCTTTCGTGCAACCCCGCGAGGACTTTAACCCGCTGTACAATTACCAGATGAGCCCCGTTTTACACCAACCGCCTTCCATGCCCCACCTCCACGTCCTGCATTCGCCCCAAGAAATGGTCTTCTGGAACAACGACCCGTTCAACCATCAACCGGATTTTCACCACATGTACCAGCCCACGCACCATTTGCCCTCTGCCCAGTCGTTTCAGCAGGAGCAGCCACCGTTTACCCACAACCCTTTTCAGCAGCCAATAAGTTCCCCTCAGGTTTTACCCGGCTTCGAGCCCAACTTCTACCCCCTTCCGCAGAACCCCTCCTCCTCGTGCGAGCCGTCCGCTGCCGCCCCGGCCAAAATATTTCACAACCCCCTGCTGGGGTCGCCGGAGTTTCCGAAGGGGAGGGATTCTCCCCCGTACCTGTCGACTACCAGCAACAACGTCCCCAGATGGTAGAAGTTTTAAAAAATAAAGTAAAAAACACTTCGGTCAGCATCAGCGGCTGTTTATTCTTTGGTGATTGAGTTATTTATTGCATGCGTTGAAAACAAAAAGTATCAGCTTATTTTTTGTAATGTAGCATGTTTATTTTTATGTATGAAATGTTTTATGAGGATCGTGGGGTAAAGAGAATTTAAACTTGATATGTGTTTATGTTGTTTGCAAGTGTTTTTAATGTTGTAGCCAGATGACAGCAGGATGAAGAATTTAAAACTTTTTATTTTTATTAAATTTTTAGTGCAATTATGTTTAGTCAAATTTAAGCAAAAGGTCGATTTTAAATATTTTAAACGATTTTTTTAATGAATTTAATATAATTTAGCTTTGTCATTACAGTTTTTTTCAAAAATTTGTTTAATTGATCAATAAGCCTTTTATTATCAACTGATAACATTTGTATTTGTTTTTAAATCACTGTAGGTGTAATATAAACTAAAACAAAATATATACTCTTGCCATTATGCATGCTAGCTGTTTAATTTATTGTTTTGTAAACTGTGAAGTACATATTTTGTAAAATTCGTATAATGAAAATACTATAAGAAACATCTCAAGTGAAAGTAAGTCTATAATTTTACAATAAATTTTTATTTTAGACTATACTTTATTGTTTATTTTCAACATGATTTGCAAAACTAGGTTATTTTTAATTTTTTTTTGATACACTATAAAAAGATATTTGTAACAAATAAAACAAATCACATTGTTAAAGTAATGTAGTAGTATTTTATATAACGACTATTTGATAGTGATGAAATTTCCAACACTTCAAAGAGAATAATTGATGTTACGTTATTCATAAAAGTTCTCGGCTAGACATTTTGTATGGTAAATGGAGTTTGAGGTTTATGACGTAATAATCTAATGAAACATCATTAACACTAAATAAAATAAAAATTTTTGAATAAATTCCTTTTAAATGCTTCTCGAGTTAAAGTCGTAAAAAAAAAAAATATGCAAAAAAAAAACTGTGCTTAGGTTTTACAAAAATAGTTAAACATTACACAATCTGGTAGTTTTTCTTAAAGGTTAGTAAATAGTTTTTTTTTATAATTGAGTGTTTTTACTGCTCTTATAATTTTTTTTCTTTTATATATAATTCGCTTAAAAATAATAGTTTGTTTTTATCTCCAACGAAAAACATGCTCCTTTAAGAAAAACTAATGATATAATAAATATATTTTTAGATGAAAGTAAGATAGCATTAAAAAAAGCTGATAATAAACAAAAAAGATTTAAATAGTTTTCTTGTTATGCTGTTTTGCTCTTTTAAGTATTTCAATAGTTTGTTTAGCTCTAATTATGTTTTTGTTTTAAATTATGTCTAGTACATACAAAATTTAAGCCAAATAAAAAAATGAACATATAGCAAACTAAATAGAATATTTTTGTCGAAAAATATAGTATTCATTGAATTTAATGATTAAAAACTTTTAAGCGAAAACTATTACCTATTAATTGTTCTAAGGACCTTGTGCATCTTATTAGTACTTAACAATTTAATAAAAATTGCTAGCCATTTTATTCATCTTAATTAAGATTTAACAATTTTCTCTTAATCGAACTCATGTTGAAATAGTTTGTATTTAATAGTATTTCTTCTTCATGAACCAAAAACATATTTTTTGAGTTCAATAAAAATTATAAGTACAGTCATCTCTTGCGAATTTACGCACATTGTATTGACACAGGGTTGCCTTAAAACCTGGAAATACCTGGAATTTGAGAAATTTTTAAAAAAAGCCTGGAATTTTAAACAAAAATCACTAAAAAAACCTGGAATTTTTAACAATTTTAACATGTCAAGTAGTAAAATTTCGATTTGACTCAAAAAATCTATCTTATAGATACATTTTTTTTTGTCATCATCAAAAATTTTATTTATTTAAAAGCGCATTTAAAATAACTTTCGAGTATCTTTTCAGTGATTTTATACTATTTAACACAGTTTCTTACCTTAAACTTAACTTTAAACTAAAAATAGACCAAAAAATGTGTACTTATAAAAGTCTTGAGGAAATTTTGAAAATCTCGAGAAAATTTGCCAAAACCATTATGCAACCCTAACACAGCAAAAGTGCGTAACTAAGCGAGAGAACGTAACTAAACAAGAAATAGCAAATAACCTACTTTATTAGCTACTTTGTTTTAATGCAATTGATTGAGTACACTTTAGAGAATTTCTCTCTTTTTGGGCTTATAAATATTTTCATTCAAGTTGTACATATATGTAAAACTTTTTTAATAAGAATTGTTTATAGGTATAAATTCTTTTTATTCATCTTTGTTCCTTGCCAACTTAAGTTTAAAATTTTATTGCATGGTATTAGAGGATAATATTTTTTTACCACACACGACAAGTTTAATATAAGGTGGGCAAGGAATGAATCAGCTATAGATAAGAGATTTATTGAGTTGAAATGGAACTTTATTTTATAAGGAATTGAACATTGTACCTTGTTTGATTAAAGGGTATAAAAGGGCGGCTAAGACAACTAAAATATAAAAAGCCAAGCCTTAGAGTTCAATAGGTTCTTTATGGAAGACACAAACTAAAAATGCAAAAATCTTAAATTTTATTTAAGTCTATCTCCTCCTTTATTTTTAAAAGTATTAACTATAAATTTTCTTGAAAAATATAAAAAATTAAATGTATTGTTTACTAAACAGATATAATAAAAGAACATTATTACGATTTTTGTTTTTGAGAATTTTTAAATGCGTAGCTCAACGAAAGTGCGTAACCAAACGAGTGCGTAGATTCGCGAGAGGTGACTGTAACTAAAATGTTCTGTGTTAAAAGTTTAAAAATCAAAATTATCAGTTACCGTATATTTCTAATTAATGGGTAAGATTCGTCCAGCTGGTCGTAGTTTGCCTAATCTGGTGTTCAATAATCTATTAATAACCAGATATTTAAAATAGAACCTACTTCTGACTTTGTTTAACTCGTATAAAACCTTTATAATAGCATTTAATAAAAAGAAAATTATAAAGCTTTTAAAAACACATCATACTCTTGTTGTCGATAAACATCATCTACCACTTCAGTAAGTTCAAATGTTTGTTACATTAGCTTAAACATTTTATTAAATATAAACAAAATAGAACACTAGCATGAAGAAACTAGGAAAATAAAAAAATATTGTGGTTATATTTTCCTATCTAATTGTTTGAATTTTTGTGTTTTCTTAGTATATTAAAACTTATTTTTTCATAACTTTTATAAATGGTTTAAATCATAGATAAGTTTTGATAAAACTATCCTGAAAGTAGATTGTAGATTTTATAAGAAATGGTATTGAACATTGAAATAACTGCCTATTTTACAACCTAGCATTTTCATATCACGACAATATATATTTTAAAATGTTAAATTTAATGTAACTGTTGTGTAATTGAGTTTTTTATTAAATACCTGATGTAATATCGACGGATAGTTATTATAATTTTGCAAAAATCTTCATCGTCATTAAGATTTAAAACAGGATTTGTCTTCATTGAATAAATCACCTCTTTTTTAGGTTAAAAATTGTCTCTTGGTTATTATATAGTCTGCTGAACTACACAAAAAAACGCTCAAAATATTTGGTCTTAGGACCTGGTGTACGGAAAAACCTTTTAGTTATCGAAGTTTAATATACTTTTAGCTGAATGTTTCAAATATAACTGAAACATTTACAGTTATTTTTTTATTAATAATAGTTTTAATGTAACATTAAAGCTCTTGATAAATTCGTAGGTAAATGTAAAAAGTTTCAACAATTTCATTTTTTGGATATAGTTTTATTAAAACTAATTCCTGAACTTTTCTACGTTGTTTTAAAGTATAATAGAAATATTACAATTTTACTAATTCACCATGAATCATGTGAGAAAAAAAAGTTATTTAGTCTAAGACTAATTCAAATTTGTCTAAATTACTTATAACAATTTAAATTAAAAAAAAATCACAAAAATGTTTGAGTTTAAATTACGTTTTAAGAGATTATACAACTACAAAATTCACAAATAAACTTTATTATAATTTTAGATTGTATAATTTAATGTTTAGCATTTAAAAAAGCTCTTTAAGTAACAGTAACTGGTTGCTTTACATTTTTGTAAATATTACTATGTTTACAAATAAAAATTATTGATATACATTTTTGATGTTTTTAACTTAGCAAAGTTTACTCTTTATTTAAACTACAACTTAGGAAACAAACTAACGAAAACTAAGTTAAGATTTTTACAGTTTGATTGTAAGACTGTGATTTCTCCCACTATAAGATTCTTTCAAAGAGTTGTTCGAGAATAAAATTAATAGTATATGTATAACTTTTTAGTAACGTTAATGTCTTCAAGTCATCTGTTTTAAACACGGTAGCAAACTAGAATGTTTAACAAGTATAGTCCAGTGATTAAAAAATTCAAAAAAGTTGAGAGTAGAAAAAAACTCCAGTAGTTTTAAACCAAAAAAAAATTGTTAGTATCTAATTGATTTCTCACATATGAACTGTACTATATAGTTATAAGTATGCAAGTATCCAAAAAATAAGTATTTTCTCTAGTTGCAAGTTTAAAAAGATTATGCAATATGTAAATTTTTTCCTCTAAAATTTTTATTAAATGACGTTTTAGTGTTGGTAAATAAATAACATGTATAATCTAAATAAACTATTGACATTTTCAGAAGTTCCGGGTAAATTCGTTTTATAAGCAAATTGAAGAAAATCAGTTTTTATATATTATAAATACTTATCTAAGCAGTATGCATAGAAAGCTTTGAAATTTGTCAATTAAAAAAAATCAATTTCCAATACAGATTTAAAGTATATTTATAAACATAAATAAATTCAAAAATATAATTAACTCTGTATAACTTCTATATGAGTAAAATATCACAAATGCTCGATATAAGTTTTCAAATGCTCAGTGAACATAATTGTTTATTGAAATATTTTATTTACTGACACTAAATGGTGAACGTCAAGTATAGCTCGATAACCGAAAGGTTTTTTCGCTTACCATGTTCTTGGACTAAACTTTATGAGGGTTTTTTTTTTTGGTTTTGCAATAAATTCTTAAAACTTATATTGTTATAAATATAGTATGTTAAACAGCTCTTTTTTCTTATTATGTGTATATGTTATCAAATAAAGCATAAGTTATAATTAAAAAAAAAACTTAACTGAGTTGTTTTTTACCGGAATAACGAACTTAGAACGTTGAAAATATTATAACTATTAACATAACTTGTTTTATTTTATAAAAGTTTTTTTATTATTGTTTTTTTTTAATAAACTTATATCTTCTTTACTTTTCTCATTTTCTGTGTATACATACGTTATTTTGATAATTTTAAAACGGGTTTTACAATTTACTAGTAGTTATAGTATGAAAAAGTTTAAAGATGATCTTCAAATATAAGTTTAAAGATGATCTACTTGGTAAAACTAACTTACATGAAAACATTGTTGTGACGTAACATAAAAACTTTAGCAAAGCGTAAAATTTTTTCTAGTTTAATTTATAATACTTTCCAAATTCAAGTACTTACTATTCCAATCCAATGATTTTATTTAAAGGATCTACCTAGTGTAGATCTAAAATTAAACTATTAAGTATATGCATATAAAAATATTTTGTTATGTATTGAATTAACATAATAATTTATATAATACTTTCAATTTTATAATACTGATAAAATAATAATACTTTTCTTCGCTGAGTGTACTAATTTAGTAATCTAACAATAAAATGTAAGAATAATTTTATTTATTACATTGTCAATTTCATCAAAAATATTTTAAAAGTATTTTTGTTGAAACAATAAAAAAAAATTAATCTCAACAAATCAATATTAAGATAAACAAGAAATAAACACTGGGAAGTAAAATATTAAGTGCATCTACATAGATTCATAAAAATTATTACTCAAAGCTAAAATTTCTAATCATAGTAGATTAATTCAAAATATCCTTTTAAAATAAAGTTTAAGATTTGTACAATTTTTTGCAGAACATTTTCAAGACTTTATGTATCGTTTGTTACTACATAAAACTGTTAGAATACCAGTGTTAAACTGAAAAGCGTGTAGTACAATTATTTAAAACGATTATTTAAAAGTGTTATATTACCATGTATTTATTTGAAAAATTTTAGTAAGCAAGATTTGAAAACCCATTTAATTATTTCAAACTACTGACGTGCATGTATAAAATGTCAAAAATTAGTTTGAAAAATTTTAATACAAGTCTAACTGTTGACCATAGAAATAAATAAACTTTTTTCAATTATTTTACTTTATGAAAGGATTCATGATACTTTCTCAGTGCACATCATTTACTGATGCAGTCAAATATTTATGAAAGTTTTGTTTGATAAAAGCAAATTTTCTTTCCCTGTATTACGCATTTCAAAGAAAAGTTAAATGATTTTCTACGTTCTACGCTTAATTAGAACTTTCTAAATACGCTTTTGTAAAATGTTAAATTGTTATCTTTACATCAAACAGTTACTAGACTGTTGAAACATCTACGTTCTAGTTTCGTATAAAATCAGATATAATAATAATAGAATATAAGTAATTTGGACAGGCTATGTTTTCAAATTCTGTTGTACGCTCTTATTTGTAAACTTAATATAATTTTGTCACCTCATTTCAGGAATACGAGGAAAAGCTGTTGGTTCTGAAGCAGCAGGTTGAAGAAAAGATCCCAATTTCATTTGCACATGAAGAAATGCAAGTCCCAGACGGAGGTTGTTTGATTGACTTGTAAAATTTAAAGACTCGTATTAAAAATTAGACTATTAAGGATTGACCTTTTGTGTTTAAGTTGGTCATTACTTAACTTGTGCTCTTGTTATAGAAGTAAAACAATCCAATGAATAATTGATAAAACTAAATTATGTTTTTGATGTATATTATGTTACAAAAAAAAACTTTCTTTTTGTCACTTATTATTTATTTCAATTACAACACGTACTACATATCAATTAACATATAACACTTCTAACAACTTTTTTTTTTCTACACTTTTTTTGATGTCCTACGAAAGCTATGAATTTACTAGTTTTAGATAAGTTCTTAAAAAAAGTTGCTGCAAAATTTGACAGCTGAAGCTGTAGAAAACACACACACTTGTTCGGAACTGAAGCAGTCCAATAAACTTTCAATTCCCTGGTCAACATTTTATCGGGAACTTGCATCGAAAGTTTGGAACAAGTGGAAAATGTACAGGTTGTTAATACAACTCAATCTTTGTTTTCTTTTTTTAACATGACTGTAATTACATAGTTGTTCCTTTTTTTTGAATTTTGCTTAATGAAACTTGAATTAAATAAAGTGTTGCCACAGTTTATGCATAAATCGAAAACAGTATTGTAAAAATAAAGTTTTTTGTTTAAACTTTAGAAAAAAATATTAAACCATATTAATAATATTTTGCAATGACAATTTTTGAAACATTTTAAATTGATTAATTTATTTGCATTGTTTAAATTGTTTTATGTTTTTTACTAGTACAGTAACCTCTCGCATCTTTACGCACTCGTGAAGTTACGCACTCTCGTTTAGTTACGCATTTTAGAATTCTTATAATTCAAAAATTTTTTTTTTTTAGTATTGCTCAAATTAGGTTTATTGTATATTTTTAATTTAAAATATATTTTTAAGTGCTAACTCACCTCTGTATATCTTTAGAATTTGTTTACTTATGTTCCTTCACTAGTTGATGAACATTTAGTTATACCTCAGTATATTAGAAATTTTGTTCACAATAAGAGATTAAATTTAAGTTTTTCCTTATGTGGGCAAAGGTCAAATTAAAAAAAGTTGTAGTAACATAAACAATTTTTATTAAACATTTTAAACATTTTTTTATATCTTATATATTTTTGTTCAAAAGAAGAAATCCATTACAGCACCAAATGCATATTTTTGTAAAAGAATATAGAAACAGATTTCAATATATACATCACACCATTTCTTAATTGTAAACAAATGCTTAATTATAAATTGAATTTGCTAAGTACAATAGAATATAAATGTTAAGTATCAAATAAGTCAAATATAAATAAAGATTAAGATAAAATCTACCTGTTATTAAAGTTAAAAAAAAAAATTTTACAAGTATTATTATTTTATATAAATTTAAATCCTTTTTTTTAATAGATGTATAGTTTTATCTTTTGTTTTCATATTTATAAGTAAACAAATTGTTAAAAGTGGTAAAGTTCCCAGTCTGCTTTTAACTAGAAGCAATATAAAAAAAAAAAGGCTTTATAGTAAGTATACTTGGTACCTCTCGTATCTTTACGATCTCTCGTATTTTTACGCACTTTTTCTGTGGACACAATGTGCGTAAATAAGCGAGAGGTTACTGTATATAGAAAACTTCTTTAACTTTAACAAGCTAGGTATGATTTAAAATACAGGTTCACTTCTTTACGCGAAGGAATGTGGTTAAACGCAATCTACCTTAAGGAAGCAAATGTAATCAGTGTTGAGTTGAAAAAACAGGTACAATAGTGAACATTATTAAACTTAAAAGATTTTCATCTATATTTTTTTAGCAAATTTTCGTCAATCTACCACATTCATCATTATTCTTTAAAAAATAAACTTAAAATCATTTTTTTAATGACCAAAGAATTTTTTTGGTTATTTTACCTGCATAAAATATGTTCCTACAAAGTTAATGAGTTTTATTTAACAGGTATCATTCCAGTTTGTAGTTTTGTCGCACACCATTTTTTCTCCACTACCACCAGATTTACTTCCGGTCTACAAACAAGGAAAACCAACGAGTAAAACCATCATTGCCGTGGAAGTGAAAGACTTTAAAAACGAAATAACTCACTATTGGTCACTTCAAAAATTAAGGTGATGTTTAGATTGCAAAATTGTTATTTATACTGATCTACCTTGCGTAGATAGTAAGTTTTTGAAATAAAACAATTGAAAAACTTTTTGCTTTGTAGAAAGATGTATATTTTTCAGCGTATAGTTGTAAAATTAAGGATTTAAAAGAATTTTTATTTATTTAAATGGATTAAAAACTTGAAAGTACGTTATATAAACAAAACATGTTGAATTCATACAACAGCTCCACTTTTAAATAATCAAGTATTAGTATTTTTTGTGGTAGTAAAATAATATTCCAGTAAGTTTTTGTTATGTACAAAGCAAACTTAAAACGTTTGAGTTTTTGTGACTAATTTGCCGTCTTCATCTAATTACTTTGGTGTTTTACATAAACATAACTTAAAGTACGAAGACTTTACACCGTTTAAAGAATGTCTACTTACTTTATTTAAGCTTTTAAGTTTGCGTAATAACTGTTAACACAAACAAGTTTAGATTATATTTTGATTTTTTATAATATTAATTTTAGGGAACAACCTAATGATGAAAAAGTTCCGTAAATAGTTTTTTAACATAATTTTTATATAAATGTTGTGTTAATTAGTTTACTTAAATATTGCTAGACTTAAAAGATAGTAAATATGTTATTGAGTACTTACTATAAGTGAATACTTTTTATCAGTTTAAATTTTGTAAACTATTTTTTTTTCATATACTTTGATTTAACACAGAATTATTTATTAATCTGTAAAGTAATACATGCAAAGCCAATAGAACTTAATTCAATTTTTTAAATTTAATTATAGTCTTAACGTTATTTTCTCTATACAATATTTTCAACTTCAAAGTAAGTAAGTTTCTCTTAATTTTGTAATACAAAAAAAATTAGGAGTAAAGTAACAATTGAACTCGACAAAAACATTTTAGGCTTTTGATTCATGTTTTTTAGAAACAAAAATTTTAATATTGGATTTTTATATTCATATTTATGTTTCAACTTTATAAACACTTATTAAAATAAAATTGTATCTCAGAAAACGACTGGACTTAATGAGGAAAATGTACAACCAAGCTTGCGATAAGTTCAACATTCAGGCCAACAATGTCTCTAATGAAAAACTTGAACACAGACTTTCGTGGTTCAAGTCTTTCGCAAAGTTAGTTTTGTATTATATAAACAACTATTCACTCTAAAAATGATTATATTTATGTAATGACAATAGTGATAAATACTATTTTACATATAAAAATTACTTTTTAAATGTTTTTAAACAGTAAAAGTAATTCAAACCAATATAATTTTAATAATGACCGTTTTGTATTAAAGTTTAACCAAATTCAAACTATTTAAATGCTAGTTTTAAATAGATCTTACTCTATTTAACCTATATAGATTACAGCATTAACTTATAAGGCATAATTGATAGTATGTATTTGTAGACGAATTGAAAAATACTATAACGTTATATTTGTAAAAATATCTTACCTAAAACTGTCTAACCTATTTAATTTTTTGCATATTTTTTGGACTTGCCTACTAACGAAAATTTTGGTACGTTCTAAATATTTGTCTGTAAACAAACACAAATTCACTTTCATATCAATTCATATCAATCACATTCATATCAATTATGTATGAATGCTCACCTTTCATTTTACTGATTGCATCACTTCCGTGTTGTTTGTGAACAATTCAATTTTTTTAAAATTGCCATTTTCTCGTTAAACCGCTAGAAAGTTTAATTGGGACGAAGTCCCCATTTCGTGTCTCCGCGACCCTAAACTGTCTAGTAGCGCTGGCAACAGTCCCCCCTTTCACCGCAGTAACGTCGTCCGCAAGACCATCACCATGGACACCATAGCGACGAAGCTGGCCCCGGACAGCAAGATGTCCGGGTCGGCGTCCGAGCTCAACCTGGCGGACATCGGCAACTCGAAGCTGGGCGTGCCGAGGTCGACGACGATGGCGGACATCGACTACGAGTCGGCCATCTACAATTTGCTGAGTCAGCAGGATCCTTTCTACGACAGGACGCCGTGGTTCACTATTGTCGGCAGGTTTGGCGGTTTAAAGTAGTTGGTCAATGTAGTAGTCTTTGAGTTGCAGTTTTGAAACTTTTAGATTTTAATATACACAATTTGATAGGAAAATATACTTTTATGTACAAGTATTTTTTTAAATCTGTTTAGTCATAGATATTAGTTTTTTAAGACGGTTTACAAAATTTTTTGTGTTTCAATTTTTTCTACTTTTAAAAACTTAAGACTAATGATTCAAGTTTACGAAAATTGTTATCAAAAACACAAAAATATACTTCAGGGGTTTAGTTTACCTGAGCAACCTGTTGGCTCCGTGCGCGTTAGTCCACAAGATGGCGGTAGTTAGCGAAGACGGTTTCGTTAGAGGATACGTCAGGGTCGCTGTTCAGCCAATTACAGGTCAGAAATCTTATATGAATATCATATTTTTAAAAAGGCATACTGTACTGTTTTGATATTGAAACTTAGTATTGGTACTAGATTTTTTTTCTAGTTATATTAATTAAACGTTTGCAAGAATTAATATTTTTATTCTAACGTTATAATAAATGTTTCATTATTAAAGCAATTTCAAAAAAAAGGTAATAAATTGATGTTATGATAGTATTATTTTTTTACTAAAATAAAAGATACTATGTTCATCATTTGCTATTTTTTACATATAAAATATGATGGTAATTTTTTTTTTTCAAAAAAGTTTAAATAGATACTTTTTTAAGTAGACTACAAAAGTCGATACTTTTCATCTATTTTCTTCGTTAGGTGTGGTTTTAATAATCAATGATTTTTAACATATTTTGCATACAATTATAAAAAATGATTTAATTCTCGCTATTTACATTAAGCAAATAAGTTTAAACTTATCAAAAAGTTTTATACAAATTTAATTTTGATTAGTTTTTTGTTTATGTTTCTTTTTTAATTTTAAACTGTTAAATATAGTTTTTTCTTTTTGTGTGTCCTGTTTAAGTGGCTCAGGTTTTGGTGCCAGAGTCCAAAATTGTACAATAAACAATATAATAATAATATTATTAAAATTTATAAAACAAACAGTATGATTGCTTTATAAGTGGGAAAATTTTTAATTTACCAAAACTTTTACCGTAATTATTTTTCTCTGCATGCAAAACTATGTTGTCGGATCACCTAAAGTATGTTTTTTAGTTTTAGTATTCTGCATAGAGAGCCAGCAATAAACTGATGAATAATTTAAAAGCAGTTTTTTTTGCAGATACGTTGAGCTTCGACGATGATAACAACAAGCACCAGTTGAAATATTCCAGCAGACGGCAGTCTACAACTGCTTTGGTCGTGTTTAACGACAACAAAAAGGTACAAAACTTGACTTTTGAAACCTTTGTGACTGTATAGTAATTATCTAAAGTGTATGTGTAATATTCTAGGAGCAAAGTACAGATGTTACGTTGGATGGTGAAGAAATTGACACGAGAATTGTGGAAGGAGAGTCGAATCCTGATGTTGAAGTTCAAAACAACACTTGCGTCGATAAAAACCCAAGTTTGAACTAGAAAGTTTTAAGTAGAAAAATATGTTTAACTAGAACTCTTTATCACTTTACGAAAGTGTTACCAATCATGCTGTTAAGAGTGCATTGTTTTGTTCTTAGTTTTCTATCTTCAAAATTTTGTTAGAAAACTACCAAAAGTGCAACTACTTTAAAAGATACAAAACATAATTTTATTTTGCTGCTAAGTTCATTTTTTTTTTAAATAAATAGTTTATCATTAATACCTAAATTGTTATAATTGTTTTTAGTGACTAAAAATTAGAATAAAATATTAATAGTAAGTTTATCTTTTCAATAAACTGTAATATAAAATAAGTAAATTAATTTTATGCTTTCTATAAAAAACTTGAATAAATTCTAATGAAAAGTGTTTTATTAAACAATTTTTACATACACTAATTTTTTTAAAACTTTTTTTTACTTGTTAGCAGTGTTTTTTTTTCAATTCACCTGTTTCATAAGCATGTTTTAAAAGATTAAAATCTCAGCAAAATTTGATTTTTTTGATTTTAGAATTAAGAGCAAGAACTTTTTTTTTTTCTTTTTTTAAATTAGAAAAAATGATGTTACTCATATAGTTCAGTAACATTCTTAAATAGTAATATGTGCAAATGAGCTTTTGCCACATTTGAATAATGATCTGTGAAATTTCAAACATAAGTTTTTAATTAATATATCAGCATTACTACCTTTTGTTAGCTTTGAAAAATTTTAAAGCACTAGGATAAAAATTGTTGAAATGCATAAAAAGGATATGCATTATTTGTTTTACTTCTAAAAGTTATAATAAAAGCAGTTTATATCTCATAAACGCATTAAGCTATGCAATTTTTTTTTTAACATAATTAATAAGTTATCAATAGAACCTTTTGTAAGTTTAATTGTTTTTTTAACTAACCGGAAATTTTATTTTTAGTTCTACTCACAAAATGCACATTATCAAAGTATAAATATCTTTATTTTAAAGCTTTTATTTTTTTCTAAGAAACAGAAAATAGTAAGCATCTATCGATTGGATCAGAATTTCAGTTCAGAATCACAATATTAGATGCAGTAGGAATACCAAAAAGCTATGGAGATATATTTTGCCAATTCAAGTAAGCTCTAAAATTCGTTTTATTTTGAAAACATAAATGATTTAGTTTTTTGTTTGTATTTATAGATTTAAACTTTGATGTTAAATATACTTAAAATTATATTTTTCGTTTAATAAAACATAAATAATAAATTAAAATAAACAAAGGTGTTTGTTTTTTTCAAAACTCAAAGTTTAATAACAACATTTAAAAATATGCAATTTTATAACGCTTTTTGAAGTTGAATTCTAAACCCTTTTATAGTTTTTTGAATCACCATAACGAAGCATTTTCTACTGAACCGCTGAAAAACACTGGAAATTCTGCTCCATTGGGGTTCTACCACGTTCAAAATGTACTCATTTACTATAATTATGTTAAAGAGTAAACTATAAGAAATTTTTATTATAACTTTTAATGTGATATTGTTAAGAGCTAACTTCAAATAAATCACTCAAATATATTAAAACCTAACAGCGTTTGTCTTTCTCATTCAGTATTTAAGAATAATGATTTTTACAACTACTGAAAATTATTTAAACAATCAGATCAATGTGAAAGTGACTGAGGAATTTATTGAATACATCACCAACGAGCCGCTTGTGTTTGAAGTGTTTGGTCATTTCACCAAACATCCACTTCATGCTGACAGCCAAATTGGATCAACGTTTGTTTTTAGATAATAGAACAAAATTAACTGTTTAAATTAAACTTTTAGTGTTAACTTACCATTAAATAAAATATTCAAAAAAAATAAAATAAAATAGCTATATATAACGAAGTATAATTAGTACCTGTTTTAACAATTTTCTTTAAATTTTAAAGTTAAAAGTTAAAAATTAAACTATTTAAAACAAAGAGCGTTATAAAAACTAGTTAAAGATTTGAGTAGTACCTTTAAAAAAGATCTTTTTAGGTTGAAGGAAGAAAAATATCTACCGAAAATAAATCTTTCTCCTCATTTTAAATCAGGTATGGATAAACAATGATTGAATTTAATTGATATAAAAGAGTAACTATAATGTTGTGTTCCTACGTTTTTCAACATTTTTTCTTTTGCTTAAACCTTGTTTGATGTCAAAGTATAATGTAAATTGTTTTATTAAAATTTTAAAACTTTTCATACATTCCCAAAAACGTTTTTTTTTGTTTATACTAAAAATCTATTTGAATCATATAACTTGTGTACGTCAGTGAATGACGCACAAAAACTAAAGCTTCAGTATTATAAATTTGAAATAATAGAGGTCTTGAGAAATTATTACAGCATAATTGTGTAAAGTAAGTCAATACTACTTGTGTTACTTACCTACAGAATAGATAGCAAAAACCGTTTGTATTACTAAACTTCGGTTTTATTACATTTTATTTTTTCATGACAAAAAGTAGATTAATGGGAAACCTTTGATCTTATGATAGAATTCTCGTACTTTACTTTTTAAATTAGAATACATTTTTTCGTTCAAAAGTGATATATTTTGAGATATACGAACTTTTTTAACACTCATTTAGAAATTTAAGAAAAAATTTACATTGGTCACTTTGTTGACAAATTTTGTGGCCAAAGTAATCATCACTCTTCAACATTATTAGCATCACTACAGTATACCTGTATAGAAAATAAATTAAAATATAAATTAAAGGTTTCAAAAAAAATTTGACATTTATCAAAAACTAAGTGTTGTACATTTTATAAAAACTATCAGAATATGTTATATCAACTTTTTTGTTAACCACTCTTTTTTTATTGACTTTTTATTGATTTAAAGTTTATTATACACAAATTTATTGGTAGTTTTGGTTTATAGTATTTACTGTTTTAAACTGTAGCTGTTGCTCAATATTTTCTAAAATTGAAATTTGCTCTTTAATTTAAGAAACTAATGGAAGATGCGAAAAGAAATCTGAAGAGCGTCTATTTGACATTATGGCATGGTTTGAAATCAAAGAGCTAGAAACCAACGGAGAGTTTGTAATTTAATTTTTTTTATAAAATTTACAAGGCAAGCATGATAAGCTATGATTGCATTATACTTTAGATCAGGTTTACTTTATTTCAAACTAAAAATTTAGTAAACTCGTTGTGTTTGAAGGTACGTGGCGACTCCGGTAGAAAGGAAAGACGACTGCGAAGTGTTCATGCTGAGACAGGGAATTCAGAAGCGGATAGTAGTCACTTTAGTCCACGAAACTAATAGCAAACTTATGTGGAAAGAAGCTACTAACGCCTTTGTCGGTCAGTTAAATTTGTTATATGATAATAGTATTATCTTAGCTGCTTTATTGACTTTCAAATTAGACATATGTTTTTGAAGTAATCGATTTTTCTTTTATGGTAATTTTTGAATGCATCATTTTTTTAACCATTATATTTTTTTAAACTAAACTACAATGTACATTTATATTTGTATGAATTCCAAGCTACTTTTCGAGATGTTGCCGATTAAACTGTTTTTATTTAAAATTAAACTGTTGTAGTTTAAACTTTCCTATAAGTTTGAATTTTTATACATTTTTTTCATTCTTTTTTCTTATCTTAGTTAAAAATAAATATCTATATTTAAAATGTTTTTTTTGCTATTTACTTTTTATGTTTTATTAATGGAATGTTTTATGCCCGTTTTTTTTTCTTATTTTCATCTTAAGTTTATTTGAGCTGCATAAGAGAGGTTACATGAGAATTCAAATTCAGACAACTCAAATTCCGACAACTCAAACTCTTAAGAAAAAATTTATTATACTATATCCCAAAAAGTAATTTGAATTTTAAAAAAATAAAGTATACATATGTAGATCTTACCAATATCTACAAGCTACTTTTTCTTTTTCGCAAAACCTTCAATATTTTTCAAGATACCATAAAATTACTAAAAATGTTTTTTACTTTATTTAAGCCATATTTCACAAAATATTTAAAGTTTTGCAAAAAGAAAAAATGGCTTGGAGATATTAATAGGACCTCCATATATATTTTTTATATTTAATTCACATAACTATTATAGTTGTGGCCCTTCCAATTTGCTTCTAAGAATTTGAATTGTCGGAATTTGAATTGTCCGAACTTGATTATTCCGAATTTGAATAGTCGTGCACCCCATAAAAGTACATCGACACTGTCAATTAAATAAAAAACACAATTAAAATACACCAAGGTTACATCCGATCGGACGAACACGAGATAGTGTCCGATTCCGACTGCCTCCCCCTCAACATGCTGCCCTCCCACCACGTCTACCCGCCACACCACGACCGCATCACCTACGGCAGGGACACCAGGACCTTCTACAGGGTGGAGACTTCGTGGGACAGCTCTTTGCACGACAGTTCCCTGCTCAACTGTGTCTCCAACCGCAAGGTGTTCATCACCCTGGCCGTACATCTGCAGGTTTTACTTGTTTTTTGTAGTTCGGATGCTGAACTGGAGGTTTGATTGTAAATAAAATAATAAAATATTTTCACAAGTAGAACTTGAACTGAATTAGTTTCTGTAACCCAGTACAGAATTTTAGTACTGATTGTTTCTTACAAGTTTCGCCTAATAGTTTTTTAGTTTAATGCATGTTTTTTATGTTAATATAAAGTTATTGAAATTTAAATTTCAGGCTATCTTGAGTTCTTTTTTTTTGCTGTTTTAACATTATTGTAGATAAAGACGATACAAGTTATCTGAAAATTCTGAAAGTAATACTAAACATAGAAGTAATGAAAATTTTATAGCTGGATAATTGCTCCTGCCCTGTAGTACTGACTAAAGATTTGTGTCTCATTGTTTGTGATCGATCTTCAAGACTTGGTTCATCAGCAATAAAATCATTCCTGAATAAAAACAACCAAGTGAATCAAAGGTTTATATAAAATCTTTACTTTATTCTTTGAATTTTACTCATTAGTAGTTTAATAAAATACATTGCCGCTTTTTGGAAAGTTGTTGTTTATAAGCATATTATAGCAGTGAAGATATAAGTTTGTATAACTATAAACTTAAAACTCTAAAATAAATCTTAAATCAAAAAAATATCCATAAATACTTTTAACTTGGTAATAAAGCTAATTATAGTTATTTAAACCAAAAGAACTCTGTTTAATGTGACTATTGAATACTTAAGTACAGTAACCTCTCGCTTATTTACACACATTGTATCCACAGAAAAAAATGCGTAAAGATACGAGAGATCGTAAAGATACGAGAGGTACCAAATATACTTACTATAATGGCTGTTTTTTTATATTGCTTCTAGTTAAAAGCAAACTGAGGACTTTCCCACTTTTAAACATTTGTTTACTTTTTTTATAAATATGAAAACAAAAGATAAAACTATACATCTATTAAAAAATAAGGAGCTAAATTTATATAAGATAATAATACTTATAGAAAAGTTTTACTAATTTTAATAACAAGTAGATTTTATCTTTATCTTTTTTTTATAAACGACTTATTTGATACTTAACATTTATATTCTATTGCACTTAGCAAATTCGTTTTATAATTAAGCATTCGTTTGCAATTAAGCTAGGTGTGATTAAAACTTGTTTCTATAGTCTTTTACAAAAACATGCATTTGGTGCTGTAATGGATTTCTTCTTTTAAACAAAAGTGTATAAGATATATGAAAAATGATTAATAAAATTTTTTTATGTAACTACAACTTTTTTTAATTTGACCTTTGCCCACATAAGGATAAACTTAAATTCTATCTCTTATTGTTCATCAATTAGTCCAGAACATAAATTTACAAAGTCTAAAAATATAGAGAAGTGAGTTAGCATTTAAACACATATTTTAAATTAAAAATATACAATAAACCTAACTTGTGCAATATTAAAAAAAAAATTCTTTTTGAATTTTTTAAAATTCTAAATGCGTAACTAAACGAGAGTGCGTAACGTCATGAGTGTGTAAAGATTCGAGAGGTTACTGTAAGTAATTAAACAAAACTGTTTTAAAACAACAAGCTCGTTATGTTTAAAATTTATGCACAATTTTCTATGACGTCACAGCAACAGGTTAACGAGCCTGTACGAGCTTCGCCTCGACACCGCCTTCGACGACAACTGCGACACGTCACAGAGGAGGATCGTCGATACGTCATCGTCGTACGTCAGGGGCGAGGAGAATTTGCAGGGGTGGAGGCCGCACGGGGACCAACTGGTGGTGGCGCACCAGAGCAAGCTGGAACATATGCACAAGGTGGAGCAGGTCCGAATTTATTTTAAATTTGTTGAAATATTTAAATTTTATTTTTTAGTAATAAACTTTGAAAATTGTGTAATCTGTAATTCTTTTATATTTTTAAGGCACTTTTTTTTTGTTCCGTTATTAAAGGTATACTCACAATTCTCACCCGCGCTAAATTCTTACCCATCTTTTTTTTCTTATTATTTATTTGTTTTCTATTTTTGTTACTTTTTTTAATTGATTTTTTACTTTCAATATTACCCCTTACCCTTGGTCGGTAAGCGGTTCTCGATTTTGATCGGGTGGGAGTTGAACGGTTCCCATTGTTAAGAATTAAGATTTGTTATTTAGATAAGTTAGAAATGTATTTTACTACATGAAAATATGACAGTACAAAAAAAATAAAATGTTTTTTTAAGCCTATACGTTTATTTACTAGACATAGTCTTTTTAAGGTAGCTGTAATTCCAAAAAGTTCAAACAATACTAAAAAAAACTATGTTTTAATAAAATTGCAGTGAAAAATGCATTAAATACATGCTACGTTTATAAAGTAATAAACTTGCATTTATATTAAAAGTTTATTTGTCGTTTTATTAATAATTTATAAAAAACTTTGTTTTTTTGTTTTTCTTTGTAAAAATTACGTAAAGGGCCGGAATTTTTATTCAACGGACCAGTTTTTTATCCTTAACTTACTTTAAAAAACATCATATCTTATACATATCTACGAATGAGACAAAAAAAAGTATGCTTTGTCATAGCTTAATTACAACTACACATTCTCAAGGCTTTTTCATAATAATAAGTTTAAAAATGATAATAACAATTTTATTTTTGTCAAATTGAAAAAACTTTGTATTTTTTCACGTTTCAGGTTGAAAGGACAAGACACATATTGCAACTCCGCGAAGAAAAAATAAAGATTTTAAGAGATGATTTAAAAGAAAATAGACTAGAAAGTGTTGAAAAAGAGATGGAAGATATTATTCGCGATGATGTTTGTGAATACTCAAAACGTCAAGTTCATTTGATGGAAAAAGTTACTTTCAAATTATGATTTCTGTATAGTTTTTTACTTCATTAACAATTGATAATAATAGTTAATTATTATAAAACAAGTATCTTCAAAAATTTCTACTAAATACGTAAATAGTAGTAAGCATAACTTACTAGTATTGAAAACATTCGATATTTAAATTAGTTTTTTAGGAAAAAACTTCAAATTTAATTATATTTTTCTGACTTTTTGGTACCTTATAAGTACTAAAAAAAGAAAAAAATACTTTTTTAAAACTTATTTAGAGTTTATCTTGATATATCATATCTTGACTATATTTTATCTCTATTGTTATTTAGTGCTTGAGACTACTAGGATTTCGAATCAGAAATATTTTTGATACACCACTGACTTTAACGAAGGTAAGTTTCTTTATATTATTTTGTTAAAAAATTAGTTTGTAACAATTTGAAATTAATTTATGTTAGGTAAAGCACTCCGAGTCAAAAAACAAACTGCAACAAAATGAAAACTTGAACAAGTACGTTTTTCTTTTTTTAGTTATTAACTTATACAAAATAAAATCAATTTTGAACTTGTCAACATACACAAAATAAAAGTTTAAAGTCTTTTATTAAAGTTTAGATTATGCTTCGAAATTCTCAATTTTTTGTGCTTGTAAAATTTTTATGTATTTTTATGCACATGTATTTTGTGCAATAAATACAGCTACGTATTTTAAATCAGCATTGGTAAACCATTGAGTTAGAACTTTAATGTTTCTTACGTGTATAGTATTTAGACGTGCGTAGGTTTTTACTCGAAAAGAAATCATATAGTTAATACCTTTTCTGGAGCTTTTTTCACATAAAGCATGTTTTGCTCAAAGGTCAATTCTACCTGGTTTATTAAACCAAGCAAGTGATTCCAACTCACAACGCCACGAAGCGGATATGTTTTCAAATTCGTCATATCTTCCTCAAATCACTCAAGTCAGCATCAGGTTTTAAAATAATTTATTTGTTTTCGACTATCGTTTTTTATAAAGCTTTAAGAATACTTAATCAATAAACGTTTAACGTTTGAAAAAAAATCAACTAAACCAATCAAACACTAAGAAACTTAATTGTAGTTTTTTAAGCACAATGTTCTCCAGCAATGTTAAGAATTCTGTTCTTTTCAGTTTGATAAGACTAAACAAATAACACTTCAACCAGTCCAGTGGTGTCGCGCAGAGGGTACGTGTCCCTGATGAAGATGGGGGGCGGGGACAGCTGGCTGAAGAAGTGGCTGGTGGTCCGCAGACCGTTCATATTCGTGTACAACAGCCACAAGGACCAGTGCGAAAGGGGCTTCTTCAACCTGACCACCACCATCGTCGAGTACTTCAACGAAATGCATCAGATCGTAAGCTGACGCTGTTAAAATTTTCTATCAGAATTTTTTTTCGGGATATTTTCCGGATAATTTTTCCGGTTTTATTTTAAATATAACATCGCAATATTTTGTTATTTTAAATAAACAGTCAATGATGCAATATACTTTGTTTAATAAATGATAAAGTTCAGCTTGGTAAACCATTTGGTAGTTTTGTTTGACTAAATTTTTTTAGTTTTTTATTTAAAGGTTTAAACAAAAACGACACACTATGACAATTTTCATTTAAACAGACGGTGAACAGTTTTGTTATTTCCACGGAACATCAGACGCTGATCATAGGAGCAGATAATGAGGACGATATGCATGGCTGGTTATACGCGTTCAACCCACTTTTGGCGGGAACTATCCGGTTAGTAAAAAGTTTATTCTCACGGTCTAATTCTAGTGAAATTAATACCAAAACCATAAAGGTGCCAACTGTCCGCCGTGGTTCTAACAAGTTGATCTTGTTTTGTAAAGCTTTATCTTGGCTCTTAGACACCTTTTAAGTATGAAACTTAAATGAATTATTAAGATTTGAGGAATAAAATTAATTAGTTCAATAGAGGCTTTAAGGAAGGCTCAAAAAGTGAATTTCACTAATAAATCTACCTTATTTGCTATCTATTAACTATTTTCTTTAATATTTACGATAAGTTCATAACTAATACTTCAATAGTTAAACGATTGAGTTTTTAAACATCAAAAGTTAATCTAAACTTTTTATTAAAGTTACTTAAACGTCATATATTAGGCTCTAGTAAAACAGCTAGTCTTAGTTTTTGATAAAATGTCCTTAACCCCTATTCTAATGCAGAAATTGGTATATTTTATTAAAGTTCTTAATTACTTAGACTTTAAAATAAGGTTTGTTTTTCATATTGTTTTACCTAAATAATTATTAGCAGATCGAAATTAGCAAGAAAAGCAAATCAATTAGAAACATGAAGGACTATAAATTACTGGCAAAAACCTTTAATGTTACATTTTTGAGTGCAATACTAGTTCGCTCTATATCTGAACTTACTACTGTTGTTTGAACTTGTTTTAACATATAGTAGTATGTGTTTCAAATAAATTACAGATTAATTTTTGGAAAACTTTTTTAAGATCAAAAATCAACATAAACTTTTAGCTCTTCAATTATCAAGGTATTTTATTGCATGAAACTATTTTAAGTTGTTTTTTAATCAATAAAGAAAAATGTTTTAAAACAACAATTAATAATAAAAAATTAAAGCATTTAGCTAATCGGTTTTTTTTACCCGTCTATTTTGAGTAAAACTTAACTTTGATTAATTGTTGTTTAATTGTGCAATTTTCAGTTACTTCTCAACTTGTTTTTATACGTACATGCTCAATAGGAATTTCTGTAAGCTTTTAAAACTACTGATAACAAGCTAAAATTAATAATAAATATAAAATCGGCTACTTTTTTTCAGCTAAATAAAAGTCTATTTTAATTTTTTTTTAACATAATTTACTGTACTTATACATCAGCTGATATCAAAAAATCAATTTAAGTAGTTTTGTTCAATTAAAAAAAACTGTTAGATTTTATTTTTAATAAAATTTGATAAAAATAACCTATGAACTACTAATACATATTTTGATAAAACACTAACAGCATATAATACACACATTAATACTAAAAATATAAATCTAAAATCCTTTAGTAATCATGTGCTCAAATTTTCTTTCTATCAGTTAATTTTTACTACTAGATTTTATAAAATGTAGATCAAAAAAGAATACATAATTTTATGCTGCTATTCTGTTTATAATCATTCCTGAAACCAGCTTGAAGTAGTGAGAGTTAAGTTGATAATTTTTAGTATTTTATGTCAATTTGTATGCTCTGCATGGTGCTTGCTCAGTTCTATATTTTTTTGATATTTTAACTTCTTTATTCATATCTTACTGTGTAATAAAATCAAAACAAGCAATCTTTTGTTTTACTTTAAATTATACTACTGTAGCAGTAGTCAATTTTTTAAAGTTCGATATAGTTTAACTGTATAGTAAGTTTCACAAAGTCGTTTAATTTCTAACATATTCTTATGACTAGTTGTAAATAAGTTGAACGTGATCGATATATTTAAAATTAAAAACATTTTATCAAATTCGTAAAATAAATCATTACTTAGGTTAAATTTTAAAACAAATAGATATTTAAATTTTAATTACATAGACTAGAATAAAAAGAAACTGAAACTTCATAATACATATAGATAGGAACTTGTTTTAAAACAGTTTTTAAACAAGTAATTTTGTATTTTTCATACTTTTGTTTTTTGTTGAAATCAAAAAAAAATAGTTATCATAGTTAGTTGTTTTTTTTTTAATCTATATAAAAATATTTTGTTATTGGATTAAACTTAACTTAATTTAGAAAAAAAGTAAAGTAAGAGATAATACTAACTTTAAGAAAAGATTATTTGAAAATCGTTTTCACAGATAAAAGCTGCTAAAATTTTTAAAAACTTTAGAATAATTTTAAAACTACTAGATTTTTGAAAATTGTTTATGTACTAATTTGAACTTTTGATTAAAACTCATGTTTTTAATATACTAAAAAAATATAATACTTAGTTTTATGTAATCTATAATTTAAAGATAAATAAATAATTTGTTATTAGGCTTTAACTACTGGTGTATCACATTGTATGCTAATAAAAAACCTTGCCTTAAACTAATAACTAAGAAGATTTTTTTAAAGTATATGGTAAAAAATGACATAACTTTGTTATTTTTACGTACAGCTGCTTAAAAAATCAATGTTTTTAAAATTGAAAAAAAGTTTAACTTAATCATAGTTATAGAAAATTTGAGGCATAGTTAGTAAAACTGTCCTAATAAAGCATACTTAAACAATTTTTAAATAAAACTAATTTTAAAGTTTAGAAAAACGAAAAATAAATGCATTTTAAGAACTAAAAAAGCTGTTTTCCAAACCAACTAAGAAATAAAAAATTGGTTTTAAGTTAGTAGGACTACAGCCATTAGAAAATAATAACTCATATAGACTCAGAAGTTTCAATTGAAAAACAAAATTTTTAAGTTGATAAATTGCAAGTAGCAAATTTTAATTTATGTGGCAGAGTTGTTATGCATTAACAATTGTAACAAACATTACTTTAAAGATATATGAATATCTACATCTATAAATCTACTTTTTTAACCTGTGTAAAACATTTCAATGCTAAAAGGTTTTAATATGGTTCAGCTTTGGAAAAAAATTACTTTACAAATACATTAACCTTATAAACTTTTATATTTTCAATTAGTATTTTTGGTATGTAGTTCAACTAAAGCTAGTTCATAATAATCTCAGTTTAAAATTTTCTCAAAAAATTTTAATACTTTTTCCAATTAAAATAAAAAGCTTTTTTTATTAAAAGATTGATAAAAAAGTTTCTAACATTGAAAAAGTTACATATCTTAAACTAAAAGTAGACTTGTAGATGTAAGTATATTCATGTATAATTAAAGTTAAAAAGGAATTTTTGTTACAATTTTTAATGCATAAGAACTACACTCAATCACACTGTTGCTACTCGCAGTGTGTCAACTTATAAATGTTCTTTTTCAATTGCAATTTTTTGTGAAAAACAATTTAGACCTTGTTTTTTTATCAACTTATAGGAGTGATTATTTTACCATTAATAGATAAATAAACAACTAAAAACTAACCTCATTGGTTTGCAATCAATGTATAAGACTTTAAAAGTTTTTTGATGAATTATTAGCTTAAATTATTTATCAACTAAACTAAAAATACTTAATTTAAGTTTTCTATGGTAAGTTTTCAAACTATATATGTTTAAAAATATGTTTCCATGGTTCTTTTTTTTGAACATAGTAAAATGTTCATAACATGCTTGTTAGCTTTATTGATTTTTGAAAAATGTTCTTTTAGCTAAAAAACATTTAACTATCTATCTGGCAAATACTTTTAATAATTTTTTATTACCTAAGTAAAAAGTTAGTTTCAATATAAACTTTAAAAGCTTTTGTAAACTATTTAAGGTATATAAATATTGTAAAATACTTCTTTTTTAGGCTACTGTATTTTCAATCCATTAAAGTTTTTTAACAAAATTATACTAATTATCGTTAATTATTTTTATAGTGGGTTCTTTGTCCTGGGCATGACCTTAAACTGTTCTGGTGTATGACTCGATAACCGAAAGGTTTTTTGTTCACCGGGTCCTCAGACCAAACCTTTTGAGCGTTTTTTTTTGTCGTTCAATAAACATTATACTTTTTTATATCTTGTATAAATGTATTTTCCATTGTGCTTTAAACTAAAGTTAATTTTGCGGGACACGTTCAAAATCCACCCGACCCAGTCAAATTCGAGAACCGCTTACCGATCGAGGGTAAGGGTTAGGGGTAACAGTGATAGTGAAAATTAAATTAATAAATTTATATAAAACATATTAATAAATAAAGAAAATATATAAGAAAATCGGGTGGATTTTGAACGCGGGTGGATTTTGAAAGTATACCAATTTTGCATATACTATTTGATGCTGATTTGAAAGCATTAATAAAAAGTGTTTTAAGCATTAAAAATATTGACTTTCTATAAAAAAGAATCTCAAGTTAATTTCGCTTTGTATATTAAGTAAAAAAGTAGAGCCAAGTTTCTTGACAGTACTTTGGAAGATTTGAAATATTTTTTACAGAAATCTGTAATTTTTACATAGTTTTTACTAAAAAAAATTATTAACTTTTGTGACGTTTCATAAGCCGCTAAAATAGAAACCTTTATTATTTTTAAACATTTTTCAAATTGTTTGTTTTTAAGTTAGTCCTTAGCTTGAGCTTTTTCGAGCACAGGTAGTGTGTTATATAAAATAATGGTTGTTTTCGAAGTACACAAGCCGGCTAAAAAGGCCAGAAAAGGTTTGAAACGCACAGTGAAAAGTAAAAGGTTAAGAAAAAAGTTCCTAAAAAAGACTCCAAAGAGTAAAATCAAGAACAACAAAGCTCTAAAAAATGATGCGCCAAAATATAATAAGTTTCTAGATCCAGTAGAAAGTACTGTAGATGCTATAAAAAAAGACAAATGTCTGTCTCCTACAGCAGCCTCGATTGTATTGAACGACAGAGATATTCATTTCATAACAGTTTTCAAGAACGACTTTCCAACAAACAAGAAAACTACCAAAAAAATTATTAAGACTACTAAAAGAAGAAGGAAAAAACGAAAGAAAGTTTTCAAAGTCAGAAAAGCTATTTGTATCACTAAAACAAGGTTTTCCAGAAAATACAGGGAATTAAAAAGAAAGCTTGGAGAAGGAGGCTTTGGGAAAGTTTTCAGAGGTAAAACAAACTGTATCTGTACTTACGATTTTTATACTTGATAACGTATAAAAATAACTTTGTACGTAAAAAATGCCACTAGTCCAGTATACTTGTAAAAAACTCTAAGACAACAAAATTAGTGTAAGAAGTTTAAATACACTAATTAGGGCTTAAGATATTTAGAATAAAAGTAAATTAGAGCACAGAAATAACAATTTAAAAATTAACACAAAGTAAAGTTAAAGTAAAAAAGATTTAGTTTTTGATATTTTACACAACGTTTTGAATTATCCTAAAAGTCTAAAGATTTAAGTATCTGACAGTGAAATTGTTTTATTTTAACAGGAAGTACTCTATCGACATACTGAAATTAAAAACAGTTTCTTATAAAATTAATTACAAAAGCTCAAGTTTCATATTCTTAGTTTTCATGTTTTCATACATTGGATTCTCATTTAGATATATAATTAAAAAAAAAAAAAGCTTGAAAAAATTAAATTCAAAGGAGTAAGAAAAGACGGTCTGCCGGTAGCAATAAAGAAAATTCCGAAGAAATTCAGCGGAAATTTAGTTGAATTTCAGGGGAACCAGGTTCCTCAGGAGTTTGTCCATCAGTACCTTGCATCACAAATAAGCAAAAGTTTGTTTGTAACTAAGAGAACTTAATGTTTTTTTTATTATGCAATTACTTTAATAAGTTTGAAGAAGCATTTAATTTCGACTTTTTTCGGGCTATACACAATCCTGTTAAAACTTACAAGTGACTAGATTACAAAATAATAATCGAATTTCTTTTTATCTAGTTTTTGCAGAACCAACTTACAAAAACTTCACTTCTTGTATCTTAATAACTAAAATATTAGTGTGTTTAATTTCATAGAAGTTTAGTTGTTTTAAAAAATACTGAAAAAATAACAAATAATTTTCTGCCAGTTTAAATGTGAACTTTTACCCTTTCTTTTACTATACCTTTTTTTTTAATTAACCAATATCTTTAAAAACAAAAAATAAAGTTTAGTAAGATATTATTGTTTCAGTTTTACAAATTCTTAGTTATATTATATTTAAAAAGCTGTGGTCAAGCCTTTAGACTTCAGCAAAGATCGGGAAAACTTCATCCTGGTAATGGAAAGGAACTGCCAGTCAATATGTCTTCATGACTACATCAACAAAAAAAACAAAATTCCCATGGATGAGATCAAACACATTTTTTTGCAAGTAAGTTCGATTGCAATTAGTTGTTATTCAAAAGTAGTTACAATAACTGTATTTAGTAAAACATATCAACATGTTTTGTTGTGCAGATACTCAGTTCTATTGAGAAACTGCATGAAGGCAAAATAATTCATCGTGATATAAAAGCAGAGAACATTCTAATCAATAAATCAACAAAAGAAGTAAAGTTGATCGATTTCGGGTGTGCTGCAAACGACCAGGTTTTTATACTACTACTTGATAGGAACAACAGTTGTTTACATAAAAAACTTTAAACATAATGTAGTAGAGCAATATAAGTGTCTGTTTTTTACTTTCCAAAATGTAAACATGATAAAAATAATATTATTCATGCATTTTTATGTCGTAAAGTATGAAGTAAAAACATTTTTTTTTTTTAATTTTAAAGAATTCATAGACAAAACTTTAATAAATCTGTTAGCTAAAAATTGTTAATGCAATGTTTCTAATTTATTTTTTGTACGACTTTTAATCATTTGTTTAAGTTAGTACAGTGCTAACTTATCCGGACACGTTGGGCAAGATTTTTCTGTAAACATGTCCGGATAACCAAAATTCCGGATAAGTACAAAAAATATTTTTTTTCATACAAAAATATAACAGCTGCATATAATGCAATGCATAATAAAAGTTTTATGGTATAAGAAAGTACATAGAAAAACGAGTAATATATAATAAAATTACAAATTTTATAAGCTTAGTTTTAGGTTAACTATTTTTTTAAGGTAGAAAAACGTTAGATTTACTAACCCTCCTCAACGATATACGTTTTTGTGGGTCAAGCAAGTAAAACTCATCATGTGTAGTTCCGCCTGCTCTAACTATTAGTTTTAAAAAAAGATTAATTTTGTAAAAGCGAAAATATAAATAAAATACTTTAAAAACAAAAAAATTTATAAACCTATCGCTCTAAAAAAAAAAGACTTTGAAACAAAGAAAGAAAAACAGACATAAAGACAACCTAAAAACTTTGACTAAGTTTTAAGTCAATTTAATGGGAAAATATCACTCTTAACAAACTAGTTTTTATGGGAAGTTTTACTAAGCTAAGAAAGAATAGAAGTTTTATTTTATAGATTTTTCACGTTTTTCAGCAGAAAACTCACGGAGTTTAATAAGTTGTGATACTTTTTCTAGCGTTGCTTCTAGCTGACACCAATGATAAGCTTAAACATTTGTACCATACAAAAATTTTAGTGTTTAATATTGTAAATTTTTTGAATTTTCTTCTGACCAAAACTGTCCGGATAAGTGAGCGTCCGGATAAGTGTAAAAGCACTGTACTTAGAATTAACAAAACATGATTTTAGACTCCGTTAAAAAGTTGTGTAGAAAAAAAACACGATTAACAAATGACAATCCAACTAACCAGGCGGAAGACTTCACTCAGCTGTGCGGCACGGAGCAGCAGTTCCCGCCCGAGTACTTCACAAGCAAGCGGTACCGCGGCAGGACCCTGGACCTGTGGTGCCTCGGCCAGGTCCTCTACTTTCTCGTCGAGAAGCTCTACCCGTTCGACTCGACCGAGGACATCGTCCGGTGCAGGCCCGCGTACGGCAGGGCAAGAGGTAAGGTGAGGGATCTGCTGACGAAGATGCTGCACGAGAAGGAGGAGGCGCGGCCGGGTGCGGAGGAGATCAGGAGGCATCCGTTCCTGGCCAAGTCGAGCTGCAGCTTTCAAAGCGAAATTTTTTAACCACCGTGTGGTGTTGAAGAGAGTAAATAAATAAAATTGATGCAAATTACTAGGGTGTTTGTTTGACAAAATGTACAAATAAGTTTTTGCTGGTACTTGCGAAAGTGTGTTTACATGATTTTGCTGTAACTTAGCCAAATGGAAATTAAGCAGATTTTATATGTTAAATTTTAAATTTTAGAACAACGTATATTATTGTTATTTTCGGTTTATAACAAACAGTGTCAGAACTTTAAACGAAGTCGTTGCTGCAAAGCAATTTTATTTCATTAGCTTCTTAGATAAAAAAGCCTGGTTTTACGTATTAAATTTCTACGGTTATGCTATTTTGTCTTTAAAATATACTTCACAATTATTTTAAAAGCGTTGTACTTGTTTTTTTTTTTTGTTGTTTGTTATAGAAAAGTGATTTAATAATTAAATCTTTAAAAGGAATAAATTCAGTTACTGTTATATATAGCTACAAAAAACAAACTGTAAATTAGATAATTCAAGTTGAAAACTCTACTTAAGCTTTCTAATAAAGGAATGCACAATTTTTTATATATTAACCTACACTTGTAACTCTCAAAGAAATAAATCACAACCACTAGGAATAATTATTTGTGCAGATCACACAGTAGGTCTCCAAACTCATCAGAGTCTTGGTTTTCATAACTCTAATTTTCGACAAAAAACTCTAAAAAAAAATTTCAGTTTTAGTTTCGGGCCCAGTTGGGGTCGAAGAATGACTCAACAATTATAAATAACTGCAAAAACAAAAAAATATAAACGTTGCTTAAATAATTGTTTTGCTGGCTGTACGTTTTTTTAGCGTAACAAACATTTTAAAACAGGAACGGGTCAAAATTGCACGAAGACAAATTTGCACGAGGTTACTAAAATGCACGAAGATACTTTTGCACGAAGACAAATTTGCACCAAGGGTCAATTTTCACGGAAGGTCATTTTTTCACGAGAGTAAAAAAAAACAGAAAAATAAAACTAAAAGATAAATAAACAAATAAAAGATTTTTTTTTTTAATTACTGACCGAGGGTAAGGGTTAGGGGTGAAGTGATAATAAAAATAAAAAAATAACTAATAAAAGTTATTATTTATAAAAAACCAATAAATCAAAACAAATTGAATAAAAATGAAAAAAAAAACCGACTGAAGGTAAGGGTTAGGAGCAACAGTTATAGAAAAAATAATTAATTAAAAAAAAACAAATTAAAATTAATTAATAAAAAATATTAAATTACCGACCGAGGGTAAAGGTTAGGGGTAACAGTAAAAAAATCAACCCGTGCAAAAATGTCTCCGTGCAAAATTGTCTTTTCGTGCAATTTAATCCCCTCGTGAAAAAGTGTCTTCGTGCAAAAGTATCTTCGTGCAATTTTGTGCCCTCGTGCAATTTTGTACGTTCGTGCAATTTTGTACGTTCGTGCAAATTTAACAGCTGACCTTTAAAAACATATGTACTGCCTTATTTAACATAACAAGTTTCTTTAGTGTTTGTATATCCCTTAGTTCATGCAACTTTTAATATTTTAGAATTTAGTTCATTAATCATTGTTCAATCTTAAATAGCTTTTTTTTGATAAAAAAGCTAATCATTAATAGTGCTTAATATGAATATATGAAAAAAATTTAAACTTTTTTATCTGTTTACGAAAATTAGAGTTACACTTATTAAGATTATCTTTTTATAGAAATAAACTAATACTATTACATAACGTTATGGTACAAAAGAGTATGTTGTATGAAATGTTGTTTCAAACATTTGTTAAAGCAAAAAGAATTATCTGACACCTATTTAAACTTTATTAAAGCTGTTACGCATTATTGGATGCTATGAAAACATATATTGAACTATTTTAAGATCACAATGGGACAAAAGCTTAGACGCGTTGTAAAAGTATTTTGTATTGTTGCTAAATTTGTTTCTTAAATACACTATACATGTTTAGTTTTTAAGAATTTGATTATGTTGCACTTACCTTTATATATATTTTTTTAATCATTTTATTATTTCTTTGAACCACTTTAATTGCTCGTGTTCTACTGCTAAAAACACATTATATTTATTAGTAGATATTTTACTTCGCAGTTTTTTTTTTAATATTTACTTTAAAAACTAAATATTAATTGATTGTTTTTATAAACTTAATAGCCTTAATTTATTATTAGTGTTAATTCAATTGTGATAAATTTTTAAGCACTCTTATAAACAGGAAGTACATATGTTGATAAGCTTGCCACATACAGATTGTAGGCTCAAGTACCAATAAACTTAAAACTATTAAAAATATGTTTTATTGGGTTAAATAAATACTAAAAATTTTACAAAAATAATTTAATTATATCAAAAAAAAAAACTTCTACATAGGTAATTTTTAGTATACCGACAGACTTTTTGAAAATAAGTTATATAGTAGTTTTTAAATGTCAAATATTAAAAAGCTTGTGCAATAGTATAAAACTGCAAACACAACATTTAAAAATGTTTTTACTCAGAAATAAAAAACGTAAACTCTATCATACTTTAGTTTGTCAATTAAAAACCATAACAATTAATCAGATACGAGTTGATCTTAAAGTTGTTTAAATAGTTAAACACAATATTTAATTTTTTTTCAACTAAAGTTAAAATTTTATCTAACAAATACATGTAAGAAAGAAATAAACTCTGATAAATCTACTTCTTCGACTACATTTGCGCTTAAAAAAGTTTATTTTTCAACTAAAAGTTTACTTTGTTTTTTCTAAGCATACAACAAATGTATTAATATTACAAGCAAATACTCTTTGAGACAAAATATATCAACAAGTCTTTTTTGTAAGGTATTAACTTATTTAAAATCCCACTTTTTAATTAACATTCACTGTAAGAATGAGCAAAAGTTTATTTTTGTTTACATCAATTCTTCATATTTTATCTTAATGCTAGAAAAATATTATCTTTAGTTAGTTGCTTTTTTACTACCTAATTTTTTTTAATCTAAGAATAGAATGAAAAAAAAAAATTTAGTTTGTTAAACATCACAAATGTTTGATAAGAAAATTTATAGGAAAAATTTTACCTATACTTTAGAGTTTTTGAGTTTAAATCGGTTATGTTATCCATTTTAAATTGGAAAAAAAAGGTTTAAGCTTTTCTCATAAGGTAAACAAATTTGAATATTCGAATATGCAATTTATAACGCATGCAAAAAATAATAAAAACTACTGTGTTTACGACATTTATTCAGAGAAAACAATTAACAAAACACAAACTATACATTTTTCTACTTTATGGCAAACTGTTTGTTTTTGTAATTAAGCTTTAAAAGCGTTTTAAAATTTGACAGTGAGTGAGTATATCTTTATAAGATAACTAGTGCAGTGAGTTAAATATACATGATTAAGCTATGTGTAACTTGTTGATAACTGAAAAACTATGCGTAAAGTAAGTTAAATGTAAAAATGGTGTTTATAAGAGAAAATGGATTTTAGAAATTGATAAGTTTTCAAGCTTATATTTAGAAAGTTATACAGAATAAAACTTCTATAAAAACTCACAAACCTTGGTAAAAATTCTAAACAATCTAGACAATCCGTTAAAGTTATAAGCAAACAGTCAAAAAATTAAACATTAACTACGTTGTAGCTAGGCAGTTTTAAAATGATAAAACTAGTTTAAAACTAATAAATTAATATAAACTGGATCAACAAATTTTTAAAATATGTAAGTTTTTATCATACAGCATTTTACAAAATAAAATAAAATTCAATGTTTTTGAATAATAAATAACTTAAAACCCGAATCGCTATCCTTACAGAGTAGGCAAAAGCTTTAAGATCTAAAAATTTTAAGCATTATTTAATTCAAGTCCATCAAATTTTATTACCTTTTATCAAAGCTTACTTCCATGGGTTGACATTATTTCTCAAGCTCAAGAAGCCGCCGCTTCTGTACCTCTTGTTTATGGCATCAGGAGTCGGCCTCTGGTTCCAGCACCTTCCCGTCCAGATCAAGCTCGGCTCCTGCACCAGGTTCTTCCCCCAGTTCCCGCCAACTTCCGGCTTCTGGTGCCTCACCGCGTAGCAGCTGAACCTCAGATCCTTCTGCTGCTGCCTCTCGACGGTGGGCAAATGGAACTTCCCAGTGGGAGAAAGGCACTGGCTCCAGTCGATCCTCCCCTTGGAGTCCTTGTAACCCAGAAGGTCGAGAGACGGGGACCACTTCAGTCCCTGGTAACCATCCGCGGCCCCGCTGGTCCTCATCGAACATTGGGACTTTAAGGGTCGCAAGCCAGAAGCGTCACCGTGGCAACCACGGTTGATCGCGTGTGACGTCACAGAGGTGCGGCAGTGGAGGCGGGGAGGGCGGTGGAGAACGTCGTCCATGTCCATGCGGCGGAGGGAAGGCAGGTTGCGAGGATGGGGAATCCCCGATTTGACAGATGACAGCATCACCCTGCGGTTGTTTGGCATTCTGATTGGAGATTTTTGTTACAAACAAGCTGTTATAGAGTTTAAATTAATATTTTTTTTAGTTATAAATTGTTACAAAAAAATGACATAGATTTACGTTGTTACTTATTGCTACTATAAATTGTACAGATTCCATGCTAGCTTTACTACAATTACAAAATTAAAGCTTAAATTAACAAAATTATTGATTTGTTTAACTTTTTATTTCATAAAATTGCAATAAATATTATTTTAGGTATTTAATACTAAAATTAAAAGATTATGATTTGTTTATTTTTGTAGTTAAATTTTTTGTCTATACATCAAAATATTTATATTGAATTAGTACTGTTTAGCTCGATGACCGAAAAGTCTTTCTCCACACTAAATCCATTGACCATATTTATGAGTTTCATATACTTCTTTCTAATGTTTATTAAGATAGAATGCTTGTTTTTAATAAGCTATTCTTCAAAAAAACTCAGAGAATATTTTAAATCAAAATAGTTTAACATTTTTTTTTATATTCATCATATGAATTTGTAAAAGAAATATGTATAAGTAGGATATAAAAAAAGCAAACTCAAATAAATTAAAGTTACAAATTTCTTTAAATAACTTTTTTTTTAGCATGTTGCATATTTTCAAAAAATAAAAACAGTAGATCTTTCCTCAAAATGATAAAAGTAATTTTAGTTTAGTCTTTTCATGCAATAAGCATTATTTGTAAAGTATTTCAAACTTTTAGAACTATATTTTCAAAGTCATATCAAGTTTGGTCTTAGTCAAGCTTAAAAACACATTACTATAGCAACGCATTTTTACAATAGCAAGAGAAGAGAAGCTATATTCAGTCGTGCGTTGAACTTTAAACATTAAACCTCAATGCAGGGATTTTTTTTTCAAAATTTAGTTATCTATAATATTAATTTCAAAAAATTGTCATGTTAATTAAGCTTTAGTTTTTATCAACTTTAGAAATGTTAAAATTAAAGCTTTAGTTTAAAAGTAATTCAACTATACACAAATTTATATAAAAAAATATAACCTTTAGTTTGAGTCAATACTCAAATAGAAACGGATTTTAGCTCTCGGTAGTATTTTTTGTTTTATATTAACAATTTTCTGTTTAAATAAACACATAAACTAAAAAACATTAAAAAATATAAAACGACCTAAATATTTTCTTTATTTAGTTATTTTATAAGTATCATATAACTATAAAGAAATGATTTTATTAATCTAACCAGGTTTATTACTCTTATCTTATCTACCGCGAGTAACCAAATAAGTTAAGAAAATAAAGTTGTATTTATAAAATAGTTTTAGTTATATATTTTGCTAGATATATTTTTTTAGTTTTGTTAAAAGCTAAAAAAACTAGTACATAAACAAATAATCTAGATCCTTTTTTTTTGCATTTATTTTGTTTACTTTTTAGTTTATTTTAAGATTTGTAAATCAAAGTTCTCAGCTATACGTATTTTTTTATAACTTTGTATTTACAGTTAATAGACTTGATATAGTTTAATAATAACTTTTTGATTATTGAGAAAATAACAAAAATTAAACAAAAAATGCTAATGAGAGTTAAAATCCCTGTCTTTTTTAGTATAAACTTGTTTCATAGATAAGAATTTGAAATTTTTAAAACTAACTTTAACCTAACATTCCTGTTTCATTCACCTATCAATAATAATGACCCGCGTTTAGCCGAAACAAGTCCAAAGTAACTTGTATTCAGGATTTAGTACAAACAACAATACAGGCACAAGATAAATACAACGCACGTTGGCTATAGCATGATTGTCAAAAAAAATAAAACTATTTTTAATATTAATCAACTTATTGATTCTTCTGATAGATCAGTTTTTTATTTTGATTAGCTTCATGTTCATGAAAGATCGCTAAAACTTACGGTCATCAGTTACTATTTTCCATTTATCAGTTTCCATATTTAAGGTCTTAAACTCAACCCTGCAAAGTTAGACGTTTTGTATTTCTTAAGTAGCCTGACAGTCAAGTGTTGGGAATGCGCTAGCAGCTCATTTACAGAACATGACCAAACTGACGAGGGTTGTGTACAAAATGGTGAGACAAAGGCGTCCCAGCACACCTTCGTTGCTTGTCTTTTTTGCCAACAAGTTCTGAGGATGGAGGCGTCGTTTTATTTGTCTTAAAATTTAGAACGGTTCAAGCTACTTTACCGTACTGCAAAGTACCGATATACATTCACCTTTGTGCGGGTTGTCACTTTGATTCATCTGAAACTATTGCAGCAAAAGTCGAGAAAACGTTTGTTAAAGCCACAATTATCCTTAGGGTAAGTTGTTGTGTCAGAAGCACCGGAGGTATGCGAAGTTTTTTTTACACATTTTTGATGCAAATGTCATGGATTTTGATTGTTGGTGTAACTGTAATATCTGCTTCTTGCTCTAACATTTTTATCTGTCAAAGACAAATAAGGAATGCTGACCCAACAGTATTTTCAGATCTTTTGCAGAGTAAGCTACGAATGCCGTATCAATAAAAAGTAGAATACTTCGTACAGATATACTTTTATCTTTATTCGTGATTTCAGACGTGATGCACTGCACAACTTTTGAAATTTGGACACTTCAAGTTCTTAAAAAATGTTTAAGGAGTCATATCTCAAAAAGTAATAAACACTTGACAAAATAAGAGGTTGTAACATTAATAATTATCTACAAATATTTTTTATATGAGATATGGCTAAAATAATTTTTAAATTATAGGATTTTTTAGTATTTTTAATACATTTTACTTATTAGATATTTTTTTTGCATTTTTAGTTTTACTATCATAAACTTATTGATTAGATCTATGACTGCTTCTTTATTATTTTCAAATACATAAAATTTTTGAGATATGGCCTCTTATACAATTTTTTAAGAATATGAATTTTATAAATTTGATCTGTCATATAACTTTTCAAAGGAACATGATTGAGTAGGTGTCAATTAAATATCGTATACAGCTTAATTTCAAAAGGTGGTTTTGAACAAAAACCATGCCTTAGAAGCCTACCAAGAACTACAAAAAAAGAAATTAATCGTAAATAAACTAAAAACGTTAAAATTGGTCGGTTGCCATAGTATAGAAACACTTTGCAATGTTAAAGAGACTTGTTGGACAATCAATCTTCAGCAAATTCGCAAAAAGTCTTTGAATACTTTTTAGATCAAGAGTGTTAGTAACATCGACATTAAAAAACTATAAAGCGCATTGTTTTTACTTCTCTTGCAGCTATCGCACAAAAAAAATTATTCCAGTGAAGTGTTTAAACTTCAATCATAGTTGTGACTCGAGATGTGTTACTTTAGCCATTCGTATAGGCGAGGAAGAATTATAAGTGCAGAAGATTAGCTAGCCCTGATAATTATGTGAAAAAAATCCTCTCTTTATTGCAAGCCGCTATTATTCTTATACAACATTATATTAAAAACAAGCATACTTTTTTTGGCATTCGAAGTTCTTAACAACATTCTATTAAGAAATTATGTAGGAGAACTAATAAGCAGCAATTGCACTATGCCATCATTGCACGGTATTTTCCAAGGAACCAGCTCCCTTATGGGAACAGGTCAAAATTGCACGAGGTTACTAAATTGCGTAAGGGGGCTAAATTGCAAAAAGACAAATTTGTACGAGGGCACAAAATTGCACGAAGACACTTACGCACGAAGACAAATTTGCACTAGGGCGCAAAATTTCATGAAAAAAATTTTGCACGGAGGGTCAATTTTCAGGAGAGTAAAAAAACAGAATAGATATATATAAAAAAAAACAGAAAACAAAGAAAAAATAATTAATAAAAAAACAGAAAATATATAATAAAATATTAATTAATTAAAAAAAAAAAATTAAAAATGTCTCCGTGCAAAACTGCCTACTCGTGCAAAAGTTTCTGCGTGCAAAAGTATCTTCGTGCAATTTGTCTCCTCGTACGCTCGTTTAAATTTGACAGCTACCCCTCCCTTATAGTTAGTTCGTTTTCCATATCATACCAATTAGGCTTATTACAATGTATTTATCTGCAGCATCATTAACAATGTTTGTCTCGGAATAAAAAGAAATCCATACTAATGTTTGTAATAAGTATAAAAACATACGCACTAAGAACCAAGTAGTACGTACCCACACGTATTTAAATCATAAATCATAAATACTTAATTTTTGTATACAATGAGAATCTTAACAACGTTTAGTTTGTTAGTTTATGTAAAAGTTTTGTTTTTAGTTTTGTAGATATATGTATACAATAATTTTACAAAAACCTTAACTATTTATCAGGCATTCATATCGTTTGCTTTTAACAAGTTAAGAAAAATAAAAATTACTACAAAACTTTTGTAAACAACCTTCAAACTTTTACTGCTAATTACAAAAAAAGAACCGTTTATAAATAAAACAAGAGAGCTGTTTAAAACAATATAAACGTAAGTATTTTTGCCACGCTATTCAGAGTTTGTCATGGCAAATAAAGCTGTAAGCAATTGCGTAGAATGCAAATTAAAATTAAAAATAAATATATAAAATATACAATGTATACAAAAATAATGGAAGCTAAAATAAACACAAATGAAGCAGTTTAAAGCTTTAGTAGCGATTTTTTTTTAGAACAACATATATATTTAGTTTATAGATTACCTTGATAAAAAATATGGCTGTAAAAATGTCATAATTTTGTGTTGAATTTTATATTGTGTTTATTACAAATTCCTAAATTCAATACTTTAAGTAATGTTATTTCTAATATGGTAAAATAACTCAAGCATAAAAGCGGTATAAAAATTGTACAACCTTAAGTAAACAATTATCTGTTATAAGTAACTGTTATTTGCAATCTCTAACTGTTTTTTTATTTTCATACAGGTCTTATAATATTTAACTAGAATTTAAAAAACGTTTAATTCAATTTATCAAAAATATCCAATTAAAAAATTTTTAAAGAAATAGATGTCGTTTTGTTTAAAAAATATCAATTTGTTCAAAGTTTAAACTTTTTATAAACATAATATGATTAATTACCAACATTTAACTAATGTTATTTTATTTTTTTTTTGTCTAAATAAGCTCTATTTTTATAAAGTCAATATTTTGATTAAATTCTAATTGCCAAGGTAATTTATGGTTTTTTAAAGTATAAAAACAAATAATAGTTTTTTACAGTCTCGTGTCTGTTTAAAACTATTAGTTTAACTTTACTCTCTAAAACGCCCTAAAATAAATTGATACATTAAATATTCTTATACAAAGTCAAAACTTTTATTTAATTGTTTTTGATAGAATACGCAACAAGAACTATAAAAAGTTTTTTTTAAAGCAGTTTACGTACTAAACTAGTCTTTAAACGAAGAACAAGGTAAAAAACTAACTAAATTTTGAGATACCATGGAAAAAATATTTGACTTTTAACCAATATTCCAGAGTGAAATTTTAAAAGTTATTACTATTTTAGAAAGGTTTTATCAACTAATTTAGCTAACAGTTATCAAATAACTAATTATTTTTTCCAAGGACATGGGTGCACAAAAAGAACTCTCGGAAATTGAGTTGTGCACACCAATTAAAAAAAAAAGTAACGAGACTAAAAAAATTAACAGTCAAATTTTTAACTCTAAAGAAAGAAAAACTCGTTACAAATAATAGTAAAAGTAAGTTTTTACAAGAAACTAAACTAAAAGCGACAACCAATTTGAGAATTCACATGAGTTAAACAGTTCTAAATGACAACTAATTGAAAAATATAAACTAAAACAGGTTAATTTTTAATATTTTTTATAAAAAAATAAGTTTCAATAGTTAAAAACTATGTTCTCAGAATTTCTTTTTTAAGTACATAAACAAAATAATAATACTATTTTTATTTTTAAATTTTATAGCTGTAAATAACTATCTATTAATCAAAATATAATGACTGCGAAAAAACAGAACTAATATTATAATAATAAAATAATGTTTATTAAATTGTTTTGAAGAAATAACAAAAAATTAAAAGTTAAGAAATTTCGAATTTAATTATCAAACGTAATATTTCAAAAAAAAAATTCCCTTTTAATTATGTTTTAATAAAAAGCAAACAACATTACTGTTTATTTTTACTAAATTTCTTCAACCGTGTTTTAAATCTGCTACATGTGCAAAGGTCAAAAGTTTATTTTTATGTTTTACGTAAATGTTGTTAAAACACCATATAAATTTGAAAAATTAGCTACATCAATCTTCAAGTTTTTCTAATATTTTTAAATTATTCTAATAAACACTGTAATTAGTTCAACAATTTATTTTTTCCTTAATTAAACTTCTCACCATACTTGAACGACGAACAATGTACGTTTTAGTATAAATACTTCAATGCCATTAATTTTTATTAAAACAAATTTTCAACACAAAAACTAATAGTTTAAAAATAAAACAGTAGTTAGAATTTGTCTAGTACAGTTTACATGATCTCAATAGAAAACAGAAAACTAAGTTATAAATACTTACATTAGACATTTATTTATTTTTAAAATATCCGTAATCGATAAAAGTATGATAAAGTTTATAGGTGATTATAATAGTTTTTAATTAAAAAAATATTTTTTACTGATATACTACTTGCTTTATTTTACAAATTACTTGTTGATTTATAATAGCTATCAAGGTTAAATCTTTTTTTTCTGTTGTGTAAGAGCCGTAATTTGTTTTAAAAACAAGGTAAAAGCTACAATTTTGACGTCTAGTATTTTATCATACATGCATTACTATTAAGAATACTAAGTTAAAAAACACCACCCAACCTTTCATTTTTCAGTTTTAATCCTGTGTTAAGTATCCATTTACAAGATTCATAGTTTTCTCTAAGTAAATTTTTGAAAAACTAAAGTTTATTATTAGTTTATGAGTTTTTATTCAACTTTTTGAGAAGTAATATAACTTGCATTACGCATATTTTTTATCAGTCAAACTATTTATTTATAGTTTATCTAAATGTGTGGCTGTATCAGTTTAAATGTATTTAACTTTTTCATTGTAGGTTATGTAACAAGTTTCTATACAAAAATAAAACAATATGTCGTTAAATAGGTAATGATGATAAGCGTTTACATTATAAAACCAAAAACTGCAGTTTAATTTTAAGTTCTTCTAATTTTCAAATCAACCTGCTTGCTTTTACAAGTTAATAGACAAAAAAATTAAACATTTTAAAAACGCAGCTTTGCTAGATCACTTCATTTAAATTACGTATGCAATAGGTTTCAAACCTTTCGGAAATTTTTTGTTCAAAATAATCACTTATTAAACACTACACGTCGCCAAAGCGGGAAGTAGGAATCGCTTTTCGTGTAAAAATTGTTCGAGTAGAAAACCGTTTTACTGTTTTTTTTGTGTTGAAATCAAAAGTAGTGTGAAATATTTAAGTAAACACATATACAAAAAAACAGAATTTTAGTTTTATAAAGTTTCAAGATAAAGAGTTTTGTTTAATTCATTTAGTTACAAAATGGTATAAATATTAGGAATTATTTACAATTAAATTTTATTACAGTTTAGATTTGTTAAGTCATTACATAGTTATAAATAGTTTAATTATTTGTAATAGCTAAAGTTTTTTTTTAGACTTTTGATTGTATTTTACAGTTTTCGTGAACAACTGTTTGCTTTTGGTTAACAGGTTGCATTTTATTTTTTACGGGACTCAAAAAAATACAGTTAAAATATTGTATGTTTCTTACACTTAGCTTGAGTCAAATGAAGAAACGAACTCTTAAACGTTTCAATGTACTCAAAAATAAAAAGCTAGTTTTTTTGTTTACAATAACTTAAATCGATAATATTTTTTTGCATTACAACTGATAAAAAAAATACTACCAAGTACAAAATGTACTGTTTATATGTCATTAACTGATATGCATTTCAATTGGTAAAGTATTGCAACATTACTGACCAGTTATATAGTAGGTAAAAATCAACGTTTTATGCTTAAGTTGTTTTATTTTACTTAAAGCTTTTCGGTATTAAACTTAAGAACATTATTAAACGATTGAATTAATAAAATATAAGAACGGAAATTTAAAAAGTCTTTTTACTGTTTTTTTTTTATGTTTACAAAAGTTAATAAACAACAAAGTCTACCACAGCTAAATGCTAACAGAAATATATTAATTAATAAATGATTAAAAGTGTTGTTTTTTTAGAAATCCTAGTTACCAGTTCTGTTGTTCGATTAGCAAATATTCTAAATGGTATAAGTATCTAATGTTTGTTTCGTTTTACGAATCTAAAGTTACTTAGATATTCAGTTTGAATAAAAAGTTATAAAAGCTTTGTATATGACAACCTGGTACTGACAAAAATATATATATATGTGTGTGTGTTTTTATTAATACAAAATTTATTTTGAATGGTAGAAGTCGTTAAAAAACCTGTTTCATTTTATACGTATATCACTTCAGAAACAACATTTAAAAACAAAATAATTCATTACAAAAAACTGTTTTACTGAATAAATAGGATAACTAAAATTATTTCTTTTCCAATACATATCATCAATTTTTATCAGGAAAGTATAATTGAAACATTAGATTAAAATGAAACGCAAATCAAACATATTACATAAATATACTACTTAATATTAGTTTAAAATTAACTTAGATTATTTTTAATGTTAACTGTTTTCATTATACTTTTAGCACAATGTAAAGGTATAAGCTTAATAAAAATTCCTTTAGCTTTATATACATAGTTGTATAAAAACTTTTTATTTATAAAAAACAAACATAAGTATTTTTTTTAATTTAAAGTTTTAAACACCATAAAACTACTAATAAAAAATTAAAATTTATGAACTATAAATTCTGATATCTTCTTTTAATTTTTACAAATTATCCTTCCTAATACTAGGCAATTTAAATCTTGCAAATTCATCAATTATTAAAACAAGATATATATCAACGCAAAATGTTCAGTAAACAATATTATTGATCGTACGAACGCTTGAGTACAGATAATTTTCAAGGTTTTCATCAATTTAAAAATACTTTTATACTTTACATTGAAAAGCTTTAGGCAGCTATTTACTTATTTAAGCCCAATAACTAAGATTATAAATATATTAAAAAAAAATTATCTCTGATACTTGACTATAACAGAAAAATTAACTTAAACTACTTTTTTATTGATAGGTGTTTTTCATTCAACTAAAGTTTATTTTATTAAGAGCCTTTACAACTAAGTTTTTCAATAATATACTTTTTATTTCTTAGTTTAACAGTTATTGTAAAATTTCCCAAATAAAAAGTAGTTGTTACTAAGATTTATTGTCGTTTCAATCATCAAAAGTAAAGACGAAAAAATTGACGTACCTGCGTACTTAAAAATAGTTGTTTTTTATTGCTTTCGTTTAATGTTCTTTATTTTTCTGTTTTCATAAGTAGAATATTTTTATTTTTCTAATATCTTGTTGATTTTAACTTGTGAAATTTAAACAAATCTTCATTCCTACAAAAACATTATCACTCGTTTTACATGCAAACAAAAAAGTATTACTTTACAAAACAGTTCAGAGTAGGGGTGGGCAAGGTTTTTAAAGCTTGACAATTATCTGTGTACAACAAATGACATAAAACTTGTTTTATAAAAATAATTTTAAATGTGTTCTTAATTTGGATTTCAATACAAGGTAGCGGTTTTTTATTATTATCTTGTTGGTTTTTATCTTTTAAGGTTTTTTGTTATTTAATTGTTTTAGTACAGTTTTTTTAATTGCGCGACTGGCTAAGGTACTTTTAAAAAGTTTGGTCTGCGAAAGACTTTTACTGACAAAGCTGATACGCATACTATAAAATTTGACCACATCTAGTTTAGATACTTAGATAAAAAGGCATTTCAAATAGTTAATATACTTTGATAAAAACATAATTTAAAAGGCTACATACTTGCAGCAACCAAACAAGTATTCGTTATTTTGAATTAATGGCATAGTTTCCTTAATATAAAACTAATTTTTATATTTTGAATTAAAAAGCTTGAAGCAGCTACTTACTTATGTAGAATAGTAAGTAATGTTATAACTTTATCAACATTTTTTTATTTCTGATGCTTGACTATAACAAAAAATTAAATTTAAACTATTTCTTTTAGCTCTTAGGTGTTTTTATTTCAGTTAAAAACTGTTTAACATTTTTAAGAGGTTCTACAACTAAATTTTTCAATAAAATGTTTTTCATTGCTTAATTTAAGTGTTATTGTAAGATTTCTCAGAATAAGAAGTCGTTGTCACTAAAATTTATTGTCAATTCAGTCACCAAAAGAACTTTTTTGTTGCTTAAAAAAATGCAATAAAATTTTTTTAACTTTTTAGTTAACTATTTATAGATTTTAAGTTGTTTTATTTTACTGTTTAAAGTAAACTACGACTTTCGAGCAGGCTAAATATAATTTAAAATTATTAAAACTAACTATTATCAGAAACTATGTATTTTTCAATCTTGTAAAAACTAAAGCCTCTTATTTTCCATCAGCACTGTAGTAGTTTTTTTTTATTGGTAAAACTAAATTTAAAAATAAAAACATACTAACCAACAAATTCTATTATAACTTCGCAAAGTACACTAACTATTTTCTTTAATTAGTTATTTGTAATTACATTTTTCAGCATTTAAATCAATTTTTTTAGATTTATGACGAAAAGTTTGACATACCTGCGTACTTGAAATTAGTTGTCTTTTATTGCTTTCGTTTAATGTTCTCTATTTTTCTGTTTTCATAAATAAAAATATGTTTAGTTTTCTAATATCTTGTTGATTTTAACTTGTGAAATTTAAACAAATCTTTATTCCTACAAAAATATAATCACTTTTTTTATATATAAACAAACAATTGTTTTCTTTTTAAACATTACTTTACAAACTATAAAGCAAATGTTCAGAGTAGGGGCGGGCAATTTGTTTTAAAGCTTGACAATACTTGTTCACAACAAATAACATTAAGCTTGTTTTATAAAAATATTTTAAAATGTGATCTTAATTTGGTTTTCGATACAAAGTAGCGATTTTTTATTATTATCGTATTGAAATTTTGCTTCTAATGATTTTTTTTTTACTAATTGTTTTAGTACAGTTTTTGAATTACTCAACCTGCTAAGATATTTTTAAAAGTTGGGCCTGCGAAAGACTTCACGCTGACTAGAAAAGTTGACCACCTCTAGTTTAAAGTGACACTTTGAAAAAATATTTCAATTAGTTAATATTCTTTGATAAGAGCATAATTTAAAAGGCTACTTTCTTGCAGCAGCCAAACAAGTATTCGCTATTTTGAATTATTATCATAATTTCCACAAAAATAAAATTATTGTGTTTTTTTTTTCAACTAAAATGTCTTGAACCTCTTTAGATATAGTAGATCACAAATAAATAAATAATTTTCAGCTAATTAATAAGCTAATATATCAACGCAAAATGTTCAGTAAAGAATACTATTGGTCTTACGGACGCTTTAATACAGATATTTTTTAAGGTTTTCAACAATTTTAAAATAGTTTTGTATTTTACATTGAAAAGCTTTAAGCAGCTACTCACTTATGTAGAATAATAAGTAATGTTATAACTTTATCAACATTTTTTTATTTCTGATGTTTGACTATAACAAAAAATTAAATTTAAACTATTTCTTTTAGCTCTTAGGTGTTTTTATTTCAGTTAAAAACTGTTTAACATTTTTAAGAGGTCCTACAGCTAAATTTTTCAATAAAATGTTTTTCATTGCTTTATTTAATTGTTATTGTAAGATTTCTCAGAATAAGAAGTCGTTGTCACTAAAATTTATTGTCATTTCAGTCATCAAAAGAACTTTTTTGTTGCTTAAAAAATGCAATAATTATTTTTTGACTTTTTAGTTAACTATTTATAGATTTTAAGTTGTTTTATTTTACTGTTTAAAGTAAACTACGAATTTCGTGGAGGCAAAAAATAATTTAAAATTATTTAAACTAACTATTATCCGAAACTATGTATTTTTCAATCTTGTAAAAACTAAAGCCTCTTATTTTCCACCAGCGCTGTAGTGGTTTTTTTTTATTGATAAAACAAAATTTGAAAATAAAAACATCCTAATCAACAAATTCTATTATAATTTTTCAAAGTACAATAACTTTTTTTTTAATATTAATTATGTGTAAGTACATTTTAAAGCATTTATATCATTTTTTTTAGATTAATGACGAAAAGTTTGACATACCTGCGTACTTGAAATTAGTTGTCTTTTATTACTTTCGTTTAATGTTCTTTATTTTTCTGTTTTCATAAATAAGAATATGTTTAGTATTTTAATATCCTGTTGATTTTAACTTGTGAAATTTAACTTTTAGTTTTTTTATGAAAATATTTTGAAATGTGATCTTAATTTGGTTTTCGATAAAAAGTAGCGATTTTTTATTATTATTGTATTGAAGTTTTGCTTCTAATGATTTTTTTTACTAATTGTTTTAGTACAGTTTTTAAATTACTCGACCTGCTAAGATTTTTTTTAAAGTTGGGCCTGCGAAAGACTTCACGCTGACTAGAAAAGTTGACCACCTCTAGTTTAAAGTGACACTTTGATAAAAAACGTTTCAATTAGTTGAAATTCTTTGATAAGAGCATAATTTAAAAGGCTACATACTTGTTGCAGCCAAAAAAGTATTCGTTATTTTGAATTATTATCATAATTTCCATAAAATAGAAAATTATTGTATTACTTTTTACAACTAAAATGTCTTGAACTTCTTTATATATAACAGAAAACAACTAAAAAACAACTTTTAGCTACTTTAACTTTTAACATTTAAATTGTATTTTTAATTAATTTAACAATTTGGTAGTACGTAAGTAGTATTTCTATAATAAGAAATTTTTGGTTTAAAACCATAAGTATGTTGTTGTTTTTAATATAAAGTATAAAGATTCTAATTCTTCATATTTTTTGCTATCGTCGTAAACAATTATAGTTTTTTTGCAAGTTTGTATCATCAAAACATTTGCCATTTGTAAAACAATATATTATTTTTAATCTTCTATATACCACTAGTTAACTTAAATTTTTTGAAGGTAGAAGTTCTAAAAACGTTATTTACAGAAGATCATAATTCCAAACGACGCGTCAGTACAATTTAATATCTATGTATCAAATAAACGATTAAAAAAGCTATAAAAATCCAAATAAGCATTTTTTATTTAAGTTGATGTTATAAGTTATAAGTTAATTTTATGTACGTTAAACAGGAAACAAAACATTCATTGATATAAGAATTAACTTTTAATGTAGCGGTTTTTAAATGAAAAAAGGTATTATTTAGTTTAAATGAATATTTTAATAGATAAACCTCAAGCAAAAAATCAAATAAATACTTCAAGTTTAAGTTTGATGAACAAAAATTAGTATGTTTCGTTAACTAAATTTTTACTTATTTATTTGATTTTATGTTTAGTTACTATACTTTCACTAGTTACTTATGAGTTTATTCTTTCAAGAATTTATTTTACAAACTAAGTATCGGTCAAAAACCTCGGCAGTGCTTAAATAAATCTAAAAGATATGTAACAGTCATGGAAAATAGCATTTAAACAATTAGATTAAAATTAAAACAAATTTTTACTCAAATTTTTTATTTATAAAACTAAACAAATTAAATTTTATTATTTAGATTGTATTTAAGTGTAAAGTTTAAATTTTAGTTAGGTTTTAAAATTAATATAACAACAATAATAATAATAATAAAAGCTGTATGTAGGTTTTTTTTCTTCTAATTAATTTTTAAAGTAAACATTGTTTAATCAAAAATGTAGTTAATAAAGTGAGCTTAAAGTTGAGATGCATTTTAATGTAGCTTATTTTAATTGTGACAATCTTGTGCTTGTAATAGCTACAGGGTTGCCACTCATTTTTCAACTTTTTTTCCAGGTTTTCCAAATTTCTTCCAGGTTTTTAAACGTACACATTTTTCGGTTTATTTTTAGTTTAAAATGAAGTTTAAGGTAAGAAACTGTGTTAAATAGTATAAAAGCATTGAAAAGATACTGTACAGCTCCTTTATATATGTTTTTTAATAAAAAAAATTTGATGATGACAAAAATTTTCTATTTATATGATAGATTTTTGGAGTCAAATCGAAATTTTACTACTCAACATGTGAAACTTGTTAAAACTCCAGGTTTTTTCAGGTTTTTTTAATAATTTTTGTTCAAAATTCCAGGTTTTTCAAGGGTTTTTTGCCTAAATTATCAAATTCCAGGTTTTTCCAGGATTCCAAGTGAAGTGGCAACCCTGTAGCTATGAAAATTTGAAATCCCGCCCGAATTCTTTATATAAAAACTTATAGTTAAAACGAATTTTTACCTAAAAACAAAACAAAATTATAATACTAATTTTTATTGTGACTTAACTATTTAAAATTTAAGTAATTTTGTACAGTGCTTATTCACTTATCCGGACACGTTGGGAAAGATTTTTCGGTAAACATGTCCGGATAACTAAAAATCCGGATAAGTACAAAAAGTCATTTTTTTATATAATAATGTAACTGCTGCATATAATGCAATGCATAATAAAAGTGTTATGGTAAAAACAAATACATAGTAATTGCGAGTAAGTTATAATAAAATGATAATTAATAAAAGCTAAAATTTTTTCTTTTCTAATGTAGAAAAACATCAGACTTACTAACCCTTTGCAACTATATACGTTTTTGAGGGTTAAGCAAGTAAAATTCGTCATTTGCTATTACACTTGCCCTAACTATTAATTAAAAAAATATATAGTTTTTGTTTAAGAGAAAATATAAATTAGTTTTATCTTTGAAAACAAAAAATAATGTAAACCTATACCTCCTTAAATGAGAAAAAAAACTTTTTGAACAAAAAAAAAAGCAGACAGAAAGAAAACGATAAACTTTGACTAAGTTAAAGTCAAAGTAACGGAAACATATCACTCCTAACAAGCTAGTGTTTATTGGAAGTTTTACTAAAATAAGTAAGAATATACGTTTGTTTTATAGTTTTTCTACGTTTTTCAGCAAAAAACCCATGGAATTTAAAAAGTTGTGAAAATTTTTGAATGATTTATTGTGTTTACTATTAAAAATGTTTTGAATTTTTTTCTGATCAATACTGTCCGGGTAAGTGAGTGTCCGGATAAGTGAAGTCCGGATAAGTGAATAAGCACTGTACTTGTAATAGTTACGAAAATTTGAAGTTTTCTTGAATAAATTTTATAAAAAAAACTTTTAGTTTCAAGAAAGTAATAGCTACATAAAAATTTTTTAAGAGCATGCATAAAACCTGTATTACCAGCAACTTAAGTTTTGAAGCGAAGTTATCGAAAGTGCGGGCAGGAACAAAAAAGCTCGTACCGTTTATTTAGGTTGTTTCTTCTGTCAGCTTTGGCGATCGCGAACTTTTCTAATATGCAAGTACTGCAAATGCTTTGCTCACAATAAAAATTAGCTTGATTAAAATGCAACTTAACTTAAGCTTACTTAATACTATTAACTACATTGTTATTTAAGCAATGTTTACTTTGAAAATCAACTAGAAGAAAATAGAAAGCTACATACAGATTTTTATTATTAATTGTGTCGTTCTTTGATTTTGAATTTACAATTTTGATTTGATTAAACTTTACCACAAATTCAATTTCAATATTTAAATTTAATTTGTTTTGTTTTTAAGTAAGAGTTGTTTTAACTATAAGTTTTTATATACAGCATTCGTGCGGGATTTCAAATTTTCATAGCTATTACAAGCACAAGATTGTTTAAATTTTGAATTGTTACGTCACCATTAAAATAAGCTACGTTAAAATGCATCTCAACTTTAAGCTCACTTTATTAAGTACATTTTTGATTAAGGAATGTTTACTTTGAAAATTAACAAGAAGAAAAAAGAAAGCTACATACAGCTTTTATTATTAACATTATTTTGATTTTAAAACTTGACTAAAACTTAAACTTTATCTTAAATTCAGTCTTAATATTAAAATTTAAATGTTTAGTTTTTTAAGTAAGAATTTTCAGTAAAAAATTGTTTTAAATTTAATTGTTTAAATGCTATTTTCCATGACTGTTACATATCTTTTTAGCTTTATTTAAGCACTGACGAGATCTTTGACCGAAACTTAGTTTGTAAAATAAATTCTTGAGAGAATAAATTCACTATTTCTCCTCCAGTAGTTGAGATTTCTTTATTTGTTTTCTCAATCCCAAAACATATAATACCATTTATTTATAGGGTATTCGTTTTTTTTCTAAAAACATAACTATGGATAAATAAAGCCTTTTCACTAAACTTTCTAGAATTAATGCTTTTTTTTTGAAACTGTTTACAATATTTAGTTATTTTTTATGAATTTTTAGGTTTAAACGATTTGTAGAAACCATTGTATGTCTTGAAGTTAGAATAATTTTATATAATTACCTATAAAAACATGTTTTAAACGTTTTACAAGAAGCTTATAGGCTCTAAAGTAATTAGAAAACGTACCAAACAATAAAACACCATAAGAAATTGGTTTAAAGCTTTTTTTATAAAAAATGGTTTTATTAGCATGTTACAAACTTACTTTATTTTTTTTGTATTTTTGTAGAAACTCAATCAAATGTTCAAAATCAACATTGTTTTCGTGTACATTCATTATTTTAAAGTTAGTTTTGAACTTTAATTTTGGTTGAACTTTTTTTTTTTTTAATATTCACTGTTTAGAAAAGCTAGCTTTTAAATATTTAACAAAACCTTTTAAAAAACTCAAGAATTTTTAGCTATCAAGCATGTTTTGTTATTTATAGAGAAAACTTACTTAATAAAAATTGAAATTTTCAAACCAAACTCTTTTAAATATCACAATATTTTAAATTTAATCTCTTATTATTGGGTTTTCTATCATCAAATTTTTTTAAATCAAGTTAATTGGTTAGTTTTCAAAATTTATCTATTTATTTTTATTTTAGAAAGACAACATTAAGTTTTTAAAGGCTTTTATTTTCAGTGTATTAAAAAACAAACATTCTGAAGTAAACAAAATTAAAGTTTTGAGTTAGTGTAAAAGTTGCTAATTTGCGGATCTAGCGTGTAATTGATTTTGGCAATATTTCGAAATGATTAATTACTCAACAAAACAATGCTAACTTATGTAAATTAGACTTGTTCATTCTTTTATTGAAATAACACATTAAAATAAAACAAAAATTGTTTACAATGGTCTTAATGGTACTTATTTTGGTTTTCTATTTCCTGTTTTGATAACAAAACATTGCCTATTTATAAAACTTTATTTATTTAAAAATAAGAAATAAGTAGAAATCTAGAAAAACGTTTTTAGGTTTTAGAAAAGGAAACTGCTTCAACAATGTTTGCTTAATAGTTAATAACTTTTTTTCTTCTAAAAAAATGGTTTTACTTAACATCTCATATGCATTATAAATAGCTTATTTGTATCATTTGTAATAATTTCTATAGATAAAGGGCTACAAAGGAATTTCAAAAAATCTAACCATTACAAAGTTTTTTTTTATATAAGCTTTGTTTTCAACTATAAAAAGCTTCAATTGATTTTGAAAAACCAAAAGAATTAAGATTACTAATTAAAACAGCAAACATAACATAATAACTTTTAATAAAACTTTATGAAACTAAATTTATAAGATTAGCTAGATTATTAAAATAAAAATATTTATATCAAATTTACAGTTTACTTTGACTAACATAACTTTAAAGTTTGTATTATTAAGTATAGCTATTTTTTTTTACTTTCACTATTTTTCTAAAATAAAAATTTCTATAAAGTATAAAACATTTAAAACAGTACGATAAAATATACAGACAATTAAAACGAAAAAAAATTAAATAATACAAATCGTTAATAAAGTTGTTTGTTATATACTACATCATGATTTTTTTATACTCAAAATTTAATTTACAGTAATTGAAAATTAGATTCGGAAGCTCATTTATTTTTAGAAGCAGTAAAATTTTTGTTTTACAGTTAGTATTAAATTTATAAAAACTACTTTGTGTTAAAGGTTTATATACTTTGTAAACTGTGATCTTATAAACTTATTTCTTAACCAAATACAACTTAGAAATATTAATTCAGTATAAGATAAAGAACTTACAACAAATATTAAAAATCCATTAAAATATATACATTACTATTAATTGTATACATTTATCTATTTTTTTAGTTGTTTTACACTTTGACAAATAATTCATTTGAACAACTATTTTTTAAAACAAGTAGTTTTGTTTGTAACTTGAACTCCATGTTTATAAAACTAGTTAGTACTTGATCAAACCTTATTTTTAACTTGTTTATAAAACAAAATATTAAAAAAGAAAATTAGATCAAGATTCTTTTATTCTCTAACCTAAAACGCTATCCATTAAATTCATTCTTTTACGCTGAATTAAAAATAAAAACTGTATTTTGAATAAAGCTGTTACGCAAGAAATTTACGTAAGCGATCCAACTAATAAAATTCCATTTTGACAAGCCTGATTACCAATACGGATAGGACTAGAAAATTTATTGCTTAATTTAAATATTTTTATTCGATAAACTTCTTTGGAATTAACTCGTCTTTCTAAAGTTTACCTTGTGAAGAAAAATACAACTATAAAATTATATAAAGCTCTCGTTAAATTGTAACTTTTTTTGTTAAAGTGTCATTGCATTCAGTTTTATTTTGTTCTTAGATGTTAAGCTGATAGATAGAACTATAAGCAGCTGTTTTAGCTTTATAAAAAGCTATACATTTGAATTGTGTTATAATCGATTATTCGTTGATCTTATATTTAGATTTTAAAAACTTTCTATAAATATGTTAATATCAAAAACTGTGAACTTCTTTTTTTAAAGTAATGCCAGTAGCTTAAGACTTTATTAGAAAAATTTAGAAAGTTTTTGTTGAAATGTTTTTTTAATTTTGAAAACATGATTTAGAAAATATGAATAAGCTTTTTACTTTTTTTGCACAAAATATTTTTATAAACCTTTTTTTCAACAAGAATCTTAATAAATAATAAAAAATATTTAAATACTCGAAAAACTGAAAAAAAAATATTTATAAACTTAAGAAATTTATAAATTGCTAAAAGAAAGTTCTTTTTACAAAAATTTGCTCGTTATAGAAATAAAAAGAACAATAAGTGTTTACTTTATTTGGTTTTTTGTAAAAGATATTTAAATATTTAACTTTTTGTATAATTTAATTGACTGCAAAACAACAAGCGTCAAGTTCTTGTTTCAGTTAGATAGTATTAAACAAAACAGTTTTCTTGTTGCAAGAAACACTTAATAAGTTTTATTTTTCATAAACTTTAAATTTTTCTTACTTTTAAAGATACTTTAAACTACCTGTTAAAATGCAAAACATAACTACGGCAATTCCGTTCGAAGTAACACTAGAAAATGATCAAGAAAATCAAAACAGTTCTGCAGTTTGGTACAACATATTAGGGGTTCTTATTCTGGTGGTTTCTATCTGCTCCATTGCAATCAACAGTCTGATTCTGTTTATATTTCCTAAGTAAGATATCTCGTTGTTTATTTGTTTTTTTGTTTTTTTTAGTGGGAAAAATTATCAACTTTTAGTTATAGGTTTTATCGTCAGATTTCTATATATTTATATAAGTTTGAAATATTTTTCAAAAGAATGCTTTTTTTTATATTTAGAACTGACGTACCACCTTGGCTGTAATTCTTACAGTTTGAAAGGTTTACGTTTAACCTAATAAAGTTTTAATTCAAAACTTTTTTAATGTTTTGTGTTTTTGTATGGTAATTTGATTAGCTTAGAAACAATCTAGTAATATTAAAATTAAACAAAGTGTTTTAATAAAATATATTAAAAGTTCTTTAGCAGCAGTTTTAGTAAAACTATTGTCTTTGAGCTTATCGAATTGTAAAATTAAACGTACAAAACAAATAATACAATATTGTAGATATAAAATCCTTAAAAAAATCCCACTTAGTATTATTTATTACCTAATAAGTAAGACTTAATTTTCAATTGATCCTTTGTTTGTTATAAAATCAAAACTTTATATATAGTACAATGATAACAAAACTTAAATCATTGAAATGAACCATTCCTTAGATTAGGGGTGGTTAGTATTTCCATTCGGCGGGTCAGAATTGCCAGAAAATGTATTTAGCAGGCCGGAATTGTTTCAAAAGGCTTTGCAAGCTGCGTAATTTTAAGTTATTTATCTTAAAAATTATTAAAAAATTCTAATGAGCAAAGTTGTATTTAAATAATCATATACATTGTTTTACTTTCTACTAAAAATAAACTAAGAATATATCTGTTTTTTTAATCTCGATTCTAGTTGATTTGCACAAACTATCTTAAGCTAAAATGTTTGCATGGACCAGAAGTTTTGTAGTTGGGCCGGACATTGTCCAACCCACGTTAAATGGTCAGGCCCTTCTTGTTAAAAACTCTATATATTAAAAAAAATCATTTAGTTTTAACTTTGAGTATTTTAAACTACAATAGTATAACCTAAGGCAAATTTTATTAGCAACCTACGGCCCGCAGGTTAGATATGGTTTGTTAATAAAATATATATATTCCACAACTTGTCAGTTTTTAACTGCACAAAAATTATTTTCAAAAAAACACCGACAACTGTATAAAGATAAAGTTTACAGTTACGATATTAGTTTACTCGTTAGTAGTTTGTGGTGCTAGTTTCTCGGTTATCCCTTTTTCAGCTTTTTGTGGCTTGAAAAATAAATATTATTTCAGTAAGTGTTTATAAAACTTTACGCGAAAACTTGTTTTCTAGGAGTTACTAAAATTTACTAGGAGTTACTGCTACTCAAGCCAGACAACAAGAGATATTACCCATCTCTGTAATGGTCTAAATTTTTTATAAGTATACTGTCAACACTTCAACTTTCTACATAACTAATATATAGAAATAAGTCTACGTATACAATTTCGAATTGATATGGAATCTAGTACATAAAACTTATATACTATTTTTTTTTTGAATAAGTGTTTATTTAACTTCTCAGATGTTTTACCAGCAGTTTCTACATTTATTAAGAACTTCTGTGACAAAACCACTAGTTTTGTCACTTAGAGGTAAAACTCAAATAAAATTTAACTGAAATATTGATTATATTTTTTAAATATGCATACTATATATAAACATAAAAACATGAACTAATTACCGTTCATTAAAGCAAAGAATATATAAAAATAACTCACAAAGTTTATTCCATTGTTAAATCAGAAGCTTAAGCTACATTGGCAAGTCTTTGTTACAAACCAAAACAACACAAACATGTGATTTCCCCACAAAACAACAAGTTAGCAGCTGGCACGATTAAACTTTTTTTTTGTTTCAACCAGAGCGTTCAAGTCGATGAAGCAGCGGCTGGTGAACATCAACCTGGCGTCGCTGACCGTCTCCAACATCGGCGTGTCCTCCAGCTTCCCATTCATAATCGACGCTTGCTTCCACCGCGGCTGGAGGAGCGGGGATTGGGGTTGGTTTGATGTCGTTTGATTTGTGTTTGAAAGCAACTTTGAAACAGAGTTTGGGTTCTGTTTGTTTTAAATTGAAGCTCTGCTTATAGTTTTGAATTCGATAGTAAAGGACGCTTCGTGATTACGATAGATTTAAGAACGTTTTACCTCTGCTAAAAATGTTATTTTTTGCTTAATTAGTTGTATATATTAACATTATTATGTTGTAGTTTTAATTTGTAGTAGGGTGTATGACAATAACCAAATATTTTTTTAAACTTATGGTTAGTTTGAAAACTATGAAAAGCTAAAGCTTTTGTGAAACAAGCTTTGATTATTTCTTAGCTTTAATGACCTTGCTTTTAATTTTTATACTATTTTGAAAAGTACAGTGCTTATTCACTTATCCGGACACGTTGGGCAAGATTTTTCTGTAAACATGTCCGGATAACTAAAAATCCGGATAACTAAAAAAAATATTTTTCATATAATAATATAACTGCTGCATATAATGCAGTGCATAATAAAAGTGTTGTGGTAATAACAAATACATAGTAATTGCAAGTAATATATAATAAAATTACAAATAATAAAAGATAAACTTTAGGTTAATTAATTTATTTTTTTATGGTACAAAACCATCCGATTTACTAACCCTTTACAACTATATACGTTTTTTGAGGGTCAAGCAAGTAAAATTCATCATTTACAATTCAACCTGCCCTAACTATTAATTTAATAAAAATATCAATTTATGTTTAAAAGAAAATATAAATTATATTTATCTTAAAAAACAATAAATAATGTAAAACTATCTATTTAAATTTATTAAAAGGTTTTTTTTTTATTAAAAAAAAAAACAGACAGAAAATTAACGGGAAACTTTGACTAAGTTTAAAGTCAATTTAACGGTAACATATCACTCCAAACAAACTAGCTTTTATTGTAAGTTTTACTAAAATAAGAAGTAATAGACTTTTGTTATAATTTTTCTACGTTTTTCAGCAGAAAACTCATGGAATTTAAAAAGTTGTGAAACTTTTTGAATGAATTTTTGTGTTTACTATTGAAAACTTTTTGAATTTTCTTCTGACCGAATCTGTCCGGATAAGTGAGCGTCCTGATAAGTGAAGTCCATATAAGTGAATAAGCACTGTACTTGATTTATTGAAAACTGACGTCGTAAACTAACAAAACACATCTACGGACTTTTTCTTTGTGCAGTTCCAAAAACGTTGAAGGGTACTTAGTAAATAGTGATGAGTTTTCAGAGCTGCACCATTAAAAACTCACTAGAACTGTGTTGTTGGTTAGTCTAGAGAAATGACGTTAGTAATCAATGCATCAAACACTTTGCAAATGTTTATTATCGTTATAATCAAACAAGATTATAGTTTATTGAACGACAAAAAAAAATACGCTCAAAATATTTGGTCCTAAGGCCTGGTGCACAAAGAACCTTTCGGTTATCGAGTCGCACACCACGGATACCTTTTAACGCTTTGTCCAGGACTTATTGTTAGGATTGTTACGTTTAGATTTATATTAAGAATTACTATTATAATTTATTAAGTTTTGAACAATTGCTTTTACTTTTTGGTTAACTTAAACTACTTTTAGATCACTAGTTTACTAATTATAAATCAAAACAAGTACGTAATGTGTATTTTAGAAAAAGTTTTGCAAATTGTCCTAAGTTTACATTTAAAAAAAAGTTAAAGCAACAATTAGAAACTAATTCTGTTTCCAATACGTTATTTAACTGTTTCTAAATTAACAAAAACTAATAGCTTGCTTTAGTATTCCAAGTCATGTTAAAATAGATCACAGTTGCTTTCTTAACTCAGACCATAAAACAAAAATGTTTCAAACAAAAACTTTTAACAGAATTTTTCTATAACGTGTGGTGTTTTTCTGTGCATGTTCAGAAGTGACGCACTGCACTTTTTTGAAAACACTGGGTCAAAGTAATAAATATTTTGCTTGTGTTAATTTTTTTCATACAAAAAACAAAGTTCTAAAATTATAAACATATAATAAATTAAGTAAATATTTTACTTACTACTAACTCTGTGCAAAAATATTTATACACGTAGTTAAACAACGTATTGTATGTATGTAAATATCGTAACTAAATCACACTTTTTATTAGCAACTGCTTTCAATATGGTCTAATTTACACAGCAACCATTGCACACTAGAATGTTCATCTAAAAGTTGTGTAAGGTTTACATTTAAAGATGCTTCTTAAAAAAATGTTCAGATTTCATGTTCAAAATTTGCTAGCCAATAGTTTGTTAATGAAGATCCTAACAAAGCAAGCTCGCCGGACTGTATAACAATAACAACGATTTGCACACTACTTTTCTTTAATCAACTAGCATATGTTTCTCCGTATTAAACAAGTTATGTAGCTTTTCCTAGTAATTTAGTTTGAGTTTATTAAACAATGCTTATTGATTTACTTCATTTCACAATGCAAAACAGTCGGATTATATAACAATATTGTATCTACTACTAATCAATCTGTAATAATTATGGCTTAAATTTCAGTAAATTCACATGCTCATCTGCTTTGCTTTCTTTTCTTTACTTGCACGGCTCACTTTTTGCAGAACTCCGTGGAAGTGTGTTAACTTGTTTTAAACAATTTAAAAATATGTTACTCGCATAAAGAAAAGTATATTTTTGTACAAGTTTTATAAACATTCAAAATATGAACATTAGTTTTATTCTATCTAAATAACTAACAACATAAGGGACTTGAAATATCTGCAAAAGGCTTGAAAAACTTCAAAACAAATAAAAAACTAAACTGTAGAACTGTGAACCGTGTAGTTCATATTAAAAAAAAAAGATTAATAAACCAATTTCTATAAATAAAATAATGGAACATTAAGTATCTGTAATTACGACCACGGAATTTTTCCAATTAAAACTAGTATAATAGCTTATTTTACAAAAACTTTAGTAGTTAATTTGTAAAAACGTATAGAATACAAACTTAAAATTAGTACGAAAAAATTCAATATAAAATTATGTTTAATCAACTTTAGCAAGTAGTATTTCTGTACATTTTTTCAATATAATTTTAAACTAATCATTATTTGCGAAACAAAATAATTTTTTTAAACTATTATTTTAAGTAACAATAGAAGCTGATTTAGAGTATACGTGCTAAAAAATTGTTCAATTTTTAATCAAGTTTATACCTGTTTGTTTAAAATAAAATACGGTATAACATAAATCATACATTTGCATATTAGTTTTCAGAAAAATTTCAAATAACGGATTTAATAAAAAAAAAATCAATTTGAACAATTGAAGAAATTCAACTTAACTACTTAATAATTTACTTATAAAAAATTGTTCAAGTTTTGTATTTTAAAGTTTTATCGTCGAGTGATCTACTCTATAGTAAGCATTTTTTATAAGTTCCAAAACACATTAGTTGTATCTTATTAAACTGGAGTTAAGCAATTTTAAACTGTGTGTTTTAACTAGTATAAAAATAAAATAAATTTCTTTTAAGGCAGAACTACTCATGTTTCATACTAATCCTTGGCAAGACGTTAAACTGTGTCTAAATGGTGTAGGACTCGATAATCGAAAGGTTTTTTCGTACACTAGGTCCTTAGACCAAAAATTTGTGCGCTTCTTTTGTTCAATAAACAATAATTATTAAAACGGAAGTACAGCCTGGACATACTGCGGTACCCTGTACTGCGTGACTTTAAGCATAGTTCGCTTTAAGTTTTTTTTATGATTTAAAAAAAAATCATTAGTAACATTAAAATTATAGAGTTGCTTATTTGTAAAACAATATAATCTTTTCTAAGCTAGTCAAGGTTTTTTAGGCAGTGAAAAATTTACAAACTTTACAAAACTAATACTTAACTTGCATACAGATTCTATTTTAAAAGTAATATTTTCTCATTTTGGACGTTGTTGATTCGCAATAATTAGTAAATAGACAAATAAGGGAACACTTTGGAATTAGCTAAAGCTTTTTTGCTATAAAATTATCAAACAGTTTTATACTTTTTTTTGAAAGATAATGTTTACAAACTCGTAATGGCTAGTAAAGAAAACCTTAAAGTTATTTAAGATTTAAAAACTATTTAAGCAGTTAAGCAGAATCACAATTTACCTTGAAGTTAATGTTTTAGTTTATAAATTTAAAATCTAACTATAAAGTATTAATAAAAATAAAAATAAGTCGTAGTCTAAGTGAAACTTGTTTTAAACGTTTTCAATACTGTGTCTTAACGTCTTTTTATAATGTTTATTAAACTATGTTTAGAGATTAAAAAGGAGAAATATATTTCGAGTTATACTACAAATGAACGAAAAGTAAGCACAAAAATAATTTACTGCATTTACTAATAACTGCATTTCCTTAACAGTTGAAATAAAAAGTGAATTTTTTAGTATATTATCAATATACATAGTGAAACGGAGAAAGAGCTTTCAGTAATCTCACTACTACTTTTGTTATTGTATTTAATTTCTAATAATAAAAATTAATGTTATCTTAACTGTAAAAACTTTGTTTAAGTATCATTAATACAAATTGTGCAAGTTTCTCACAGCCCTAGTTATTTTTTGTTTTTTGTTTAAAAATTTTATTACAAACGAGACCATCAAAAAATATAGTCGCAAAAACGAATCAAATCAATTAAAAATAATCATAGTTCGTTCCTTTTCATATTGTTAGTTTTTTTTTTCATGATGACGAAATGGTACTCTTTTGAGCTGTCAGTTTGCAACACGAGTTGCAATTTCAAAGCATGTATCATTCGCGTTGTTTAACATATTTGATCATTATAACTGTTTGCATCTTGAAACGCTTCTATTTTGATCTTTTTCATAATTTATGACGATGTGAGCTGATCTTTTCTAGCTCAATACGTTTCTAATTTTACTCTGTCTTACTTGTTACGTTTTTAACTTTTATTTTCTATGTCAGTGTAATTATAGCTTTATTACTTCAAATTTATGATTTTAAAATTGCACGTATCAGCATTAAATGCAAACTCATAGTTTTAAATTTTCTAACCGATTTAAATTAATTGAAGTATTTGAATATTTATAGAACTTGGTTTAAATTAATTTACAGTTCATGTAAAACTAAATATTAACTTTAGTTAATCTAATATTTATGAATCTAAAGCAAAGAAGTTTTACCTACATTTTAAGCTAAAATATAAGCAAGAAACCTACCAAGTTTAAAACGAATAGAGTCAGAGAAATTAACCATGCGATATAATGTTTTTATGAAAAATTAATGTTTTGATTAATTTTAGCATAGTTATTTTTAGTTTTAGTGTATATTATTTAATGTTGAAAAATATTAGCATTTGTGTATGCATTTTTAAACTACTGATATTTAAAAAGTTTTTAACTTTAGTTAGAAGCTTATTAAACTATATGTAGCAACTTTTTATTTATATCTTTAATAAAACTTTATTAATGTTTAAATATCATATAAATTTCAAAGTTAAAAATACACAAAAATAATTGGATAAAACTAAATAATTTAGTGATGTGCAGAGCATAGTTTGCTAACCATGACTTTACATCAAATCAACTTTTTGAATAGTTTAATTGCGTTATATTAGTTTTTAGTTGATTAAGAAAAAATCTCTTGAATGTTTATTATAACCATAACTTCTCCTAAAAAAAGGGAAATAAAATATTATTTTAATTTTTTCAAATTTTAATGGTTTAGTAAAATATTGTATACTTTTTACTTTATAGATCACAGTAAAAGTTCTCAACTTAATAATAAGGAGAATAATCAACTTTAATTTTTTAACTTTTTTAACAAAACAATCTTTTACTTGTTTGAAATAAACCAAAAGATTCTATTTGAGCAAGTTTTTATATTCAACTAATGATCTCGTTTGATTAATTTTAAACGAGTGAAATATTGTTTTGTTGATAAAGTTTAAAAACTTGAGTTGTATAGTAAAGTATCACTAAATGCTAAGAGTTTAAGGTTTTACGCTTTTATTTTTATAACTACTGATTTAGATGCAGTTTTTAGATAAAGTTTTTTTTTACAGTTTTTCAACTAAGCATTAATAAATTAAATTAGTTGAAACATTACAAATTACTTCAAAAACTTTTATCAATTAAATTAACTACTCGTCGTAAAAACTTTTACAACTAAATAATTAACAAAAAAATGTTTAAGAGTTTTTAGACGGTGTAAAAGTAAAAATATGTCACATATCTTACAACCCTAATGTTTTACGTACAAAACTTTCTACCCTATATAAACATTGCTAACATTTCTTTTGTTATGATCAATACATCTAGCATTTAAATTATTTTTACAATTTAATTTAAATTTGAACCTTGTATCAAAAAGCTGAGTTTACGTTTTTAAACTGTTCCGAAACAAAATAAAAATAATTCAAAGGCTGCAACTTCACATCATGCGCCACAGCAATTTTCTGCTACTCGCAAATATTCGTAATGTGCGAGATAGCAGTCCAGCGCTACCAGGCAACAAAGCAGGCTTTCATCGTGTATCCGGACATAAAAGAAGTCGTTTTCAAGCTGGGAGTAATATGGACGCTTGCGTAAGTGTTTTTTTTTTAATGCCAGTTTCCGATTTTAAAGCTTTATGTTTAATATTTGTCGAAGCTTTGTTGAAGTGTTTTTTTTTCACTTCGAGTTTTCAAGTATTTTTCTACTGTAGATTAGTAATCTACATACTTCTCATAAAAAATAATTTAAAATAATAAATACAATTTCTATAACAGTTTTTATAAAAACATTATAGCTTTAAGTTTATTTATAACTTTTGTTAAACTAGCTGATATATTTTTAGAAGCATGCTACCGTTTTTTAATCAAAGTATATTTAAATATTTATTAAGTACAGTTTGTAAATTTATTGTTGTTTTAGTAAAACATTTCAAAATACAAAATTAGATTTCACAATCTAATTCAGAGGCTAAAAAATGTGTGTTAGTGTTTTATCAACTTTATTTTATTGATAAATTTCGTTTTTACTTTTGTTAAAAGTATACTTAAGCTTATGTTAGTTTTTTAAGTTTTTCACTACCTTTTTATATATAATTTGTAAACTTAAAGTAGCACCTTTTTATACTAAAAACTTATAGCTAAGGTTTTAATACAGTAGCCTAAATATATATACAATAGTTTTGTTATTAAATAGTTTTAGTCTTAGTTAACTATTTGATTAACTTATATTTATTTTTTGAGCAACCTTAAACTTTTTCTGATAAAAAATGTATTCAAATGTATGATTTATAAAAAAAAAAGTTTAAGCTTCCCTAAGTAACTTTAAGCTTTTTACTAGTATTAACTAGTTTTTTTGTTTCTTTTAATTAAATTTTAGTCTTAATGTCTTCAAATAAGTTTTTGTAAGCTTCCAAAATTTAAATTCAACTGAAAATCTCTAGTACAGTAAAACATTATTTCATAAAAGATTTCTTAAAAACATTAAACTTGTAGTTTTTAGAACCATTAGATTTAACTTTAGTTTTTGCAAAATAAATTTAAAAATATAAGAAGCTGCTTATTTCAAAATGTAACAACAATACCACTTACATACTAAACTAGTTGAAAACTTTTTAGAAGCAGCTTAATTAAACTTAATAGTTTAAAAATAAAACACTATAAGTAGCTTAATTATCGGTACAAAGTTGCAACTCCTTTCTAATTTAACATTAACAAAGAATAAAACTATTAAGCTAAGTTAAATTAAGTAAATATTTCTTAAAACAACTTTATTGAAAGTTTATTGGGACAGATTGTAAACCTGAAAACGTTTTGACCTTACATGTTGTGGAACAAAACTTTGTAGATTTTTCAAAGCAATCAATTGATTTTTAAAATCAACTAAAAAACTTTGCCAATTTCAAAACAATAGCTTCAACAAACAGGGTGATTTTGGCGTGTCTTCCGTTTTTTGGGTACGGAAAGTTCGCAGTGAACGGGATAAATGTGAGTTGCACTTTCGACTTCATGTCGAAGAAAGTCAGCGACAAAGCGTACGTGTTCACGCTGATTTCGTTTGGATTTTTCAGTTAGTCAACTTCTAATCAAGTTTTGTTTGAATAACTGCACCACTGTAAAACAGCCTTGAAGTGTTTTGAATGTTTACAATGTTTTTGTGAAACTTTAGTAAAAACACTTAAAACTAAAGTATTTGAATGTTTATGATACCCAACTTAGTTTTAAAAGTTTATGTACATATTTAATAATTTAAAGGAATTTGAACTTTTATACGCTTTTTGAAAAACTTATTCATTAAAGTATTATCTGAATACAAGTTTGATTTACAATAATTTTACATAATATCATTAAATTTTTCAATCAAATGTAGTAATAAGATTTTTATTTTATTAATGAATGGTTAATAATTTTTATAAATACTTATTAGTTTCACACACTTCTGTATTATCTTATTTTGAAACGAAAGGTTAACAAAATGGTATTCTAATTTATTTCGATTTCTATCAAAAAGTTTACCTACATGCTTTATAATTACAAATGAAATAATTTAGTTTTCATCTAATCTTAATAGGTCATAGTAGCGTTAGGTATATACTATATAAATAATGATTTTAAGGAAACTTTCAAAATTAAAATTTAAAATAGCACGGCACCACATCGCACGATAATCATAAACAACTTTCAAGAAAAACTACGACCGTAAGAAGTCGGGTGGTAGATTTTTTAAACTGTTGATGGTTATGGTGCGATGCAGCCTACAACTTATTGTACAGTGAAAACCACATTTCAGCTTTGTAAAGGTAGCCGAACACTTCTATTTGTTTAAATTAAGACACTGCGTGACATAACAGACCGAAATAAAAACTAAATTTTCTACTAATTTCAATCAACTTTATTTTTAGAGTCTTACATAACTATCAAATAGTGTTGTTTGACCCTAGTGTCTTAAAATTTTTGTTTTAAAAATATAATCAAATTCTATTGCTTTTTTCAATTTAGCATGTATTTTTTTAATTCTTTTTTAATTTAATATATTTATTTGAAAATGTTTTGTTATTTGTTTTTAGTAGAAAACTTTATACAAAAATAATAAGTATAAAATTTTTAGGTAGTCTTAACACCTAATCAGAACGTAATTTTTTGGTTTGAATATGAAACAAAACAATCAATAATCTTATTTAAAGAAACTAAAACTCTAGTCTTTTACTTTTACTTTTATGAAGATATTTAGTAATTATGTTAAAGTAGTTATGTTTAGTAAATGAACCTTTTGATTAAACTAAAGTTTAAATTTTTAGAAACTTGTAGTTTCCCTTTTATTATCTCGTTTCTCACTATATCAGTGTTTTAACTTCATTGTATATTCTGTTTGGATCAACAGAGCATTTATTTTCTTAACAGTAATGGATTGTTGTTTTCAATTTTAAAAGGTTTCTTTTTAAGTGTTTTAATTAAGTTTCAGTAGAACTACTTTCATTATTTAGGAATTAAGTATATATACTTAGAGTTTAGTTTCATAAAAATAACCCTTTTAATAACTTGTATGTAGATTTAAAGCTTTGTAATCCAAACTTGATTAGTTTAATGATAAGCTAAGTTTTATAACTTAGTTACACTGAATAAAGTTGAATAAGTTTTAAATTAATAAAAATGTCTTTATGTCGCTTTTTTAGTTCCAGTGACAATCATCACTTACTGCTACGTCGGAATGATAAGGATCGCCCGCCTTTCACGCAAGACGCTCACCAAGCAGCGGCTCTCAGGCAGCACCAAAAACCAAGCCATGCTCCGGCTGCGAGAGTTTCAGCTGGCGAAAACCGCGGGAAAAGCAATCACGTGCTTTTTAGGCAGTTGGGCGCCTTACGTGTGCATTGCGCTAGTTGGAATGTTTTCAAATGAAACTGTTAGTAAAATATAAGTTGAAAACTATTACTGTAACGTTTTTTGTAAAAAAATGTTTATATAAGCAAACAATACTTTTTTTAATAATTACTTTAAAAAATTATAATGATTGTTGCTAAACATTCTTATTTTTTTGTCGTTAAAATACAAGTATACCTAAGTTACACTAAAATGGCACAAACAGCTATATAGCCTTAGACCTCACGTCAAACAACGTTTTGTCAAAGAGCAAGATTAAAACATTTGAAAAACTAAAGGTTTCCCCGACACCAGCGTTTTTGGAGAGTATAGCGGCGTTGATGGCAAAGTCGTCTTCCACGCTGACTGCTCTTGTGTACGTCTACAACCACCGCAAGTTCAAAAAAGAATACCAAAAATTCACTTCGAAATTTTGGAAGTCCGAAAATGGTCAAAGTTCTTCAGGTTTAAATACTAGTTTGCGCAATGTAGATTGCTTTAGTTTTTGTAATGATAATGGTAAGAACTCCTAATCTTACTTGACTGTGTACTAATTGTTGAGAGAAAAGCTTTTTAAGTTTTTCAGACTATACGTAAAACCGTAGTTTTATTTTTTGATGAGAGAGTAATGCAATATACAACTTATCTTTTAGGATTGTAGAATACAAATACAAAAGTTATTTTTTATTATGAACATGATGTTCATATAGTAATTATTAGTACAAGTTAGAACTGTTATTAAAATTATCCTTAAAGCTAAACAAAGTTTAACTCGAATGTATAACTTATCAACTTACACACTTTGAAAAATTACTTTAAAACTAATTATTTACAAAAGTTTATAGTATATTTAGATATTTTCACTTCAAATATCCATACTTACAGGACTAACTCAACTAGATTTAACAATTTTGAATAGCTTTTACACATAGCTAGCATTTTTTTACTAGTTTCTTTAAAACATTGTACATTTATTTCTAAGTTTATATACAAGCTGTGTTAAAACAATAAGTCGTTTTATTAGTATGTGCGCATTGATTTGTTGAAAAATATCTAGATATCAGTAGATTAAGGTACAATATAAAAATTTTTATGAGATTTAAAATTGTTAAAAAAAATATTATTAGACAGTTTTTATTACTAAACTGGAAGTATATACTACACTTTTAAAATTTAACTAGATGAAGATTAAAAGTATGAAGCATAGCCATTACTCAACATCTTCTAATCTTTTAACTAAACTTTAAACCGTAAGCTTCTTAGCTAAATGAAACAAGGCAAAACGAACTCGTCCAAACGTGATAAAACTTTGTAACATGTAAACAACCAATTTTAAAATGAAACCTTTGTTGAAAAGTCATTCGTGTAAAAAAGACAAAGCGCAGTTTTGACCGGTTTCAAGACTCAAGATTAATTATATAAATTAAATTACTAAAAATTTGCCTAAAATTGCTTTTGTAATAAATAAACAACAACATTAAGTTATTTTTTGTAAGATTACTTAAAAAAGGGTCTATTTAAATAAACAAGAGTTCTAGCAAGGGTAATATATATGATACACAGTATTTGAATTTCCTTTGAATTTTAGTTTTTAGTAATTCAATAATTTTTTATTGAATTTTACGACCTTGGCATCCTTGATGAAAAGTCTTTTTGATACTAGATTTTATTTTAATGATAAAAATTTACTAGCTTCTTTTAAATAACTATCTACGATCGCTAAATAATTAATATATGTTTACTGCTAAGAAAGCAGTTCTTTAAATAAGGTTTTATAAGTGTGTGAAATGACTAAAAATAGTTTTCTTGGTTATATTAAAATCTAAAAGTATGTCAACTAATTATTTAAGCCAGACAAAGAAATTTAAGTATTTTTAAAAATCAAAATTAATTTGCATAACAATAATTTGACCATGTATTACTATGTAAAAAAAACATATTTTTTCAAGTTTTAATTTTTGTAACAACAAGCATTAAAGTTTTTTAAAAGTATAAAGTTTTTAGGAAATATAATTTTTTGTTATTTTTTATCAATCTTTTAAAACTTAATAGTTATGCAATCATTACTAGACTTAACCTTATTTGTTTTAAAGTTTTTTGAACAGTTTATTTTAGGAAAATAAAGTGGGTGTAACCAAGAATTTTTATCTTTGAAATATTTCATAACTAGAGATAAAATTTTAAGATAAATATCAAAAAAACTTTGTTGTTTGTTTAATTTTTATTATTTTATTACTAGTTGTTGTTGCAACAATAAAATACAATGTTAGATGGACTAAAAAAATAAGTTTCATGAATTGTATACAAACAAATTTTTTAAAGCTAGCAATTAAACTAAATCATCGTTTTTCTTTTTTGTTGAGAAATATAATACTGTTAAATTATTCATGCAATTTAATTTACTCATCTTAGAATTCTTAATATTTCTTCTTCTTTTTTAACCGGGGAATTTCTTTTCTTTTCTAAATTTGTTGATTTAACACAGATGCACTGAGTTAATCTGTTTCACGTTTCAATAATCTTAAAGCCTTCTTATTAAATATAGATAAATAAATTTACTGATAGTAATAATTTTTAATAATTTTTATATTAATTGAAAAAATAATAATTTTTAAATTATAAATAGTACAAAATCAAGGTATTTTCATGTACATTTTTATTATAAATCAATAAATACTCTTATGATTTGTAGCTTTTACTTTTTTTTAAATAAAAATTAAACAATTTTCTGCTATTACTACTAATCATAATACTAATGGTACAAAGAACTGTGTTCAGAGTCGAATTTCAATTTCAAGGCTAAATTTAGTCAACATGTGTTTTTTTTTATGAATCGTGTTTAGTAGTTCTCACGACAATTTAGTGTTCTAATACACACAATTTTTTTTTTTATTATGAATTGATTTTTAATTGATTTTAAACAATTTTAAGGGTTAAATTACTTAAATAACCTTGAATGAGCAAGTACTTGGTACTACTTATCAAAATGTATTTTAGTTTTTCAAGAATTATAACTAATAAGTTAATAATTGTCAATATTTTCTTTATTTTAATTACATTTCAAAGAGTTGTGTAGTTTTACTCTTGACTTTTTAACAACTCTCGTAATCAACATATAAGTTCAATTTTCTAAGTTCTAATGCAGTGCTTTTTTTTTTTGCTATACTCGAAGTTAACTGAAACTTATGTCGCACTGACAATGTATTAGACTGCGGACAATTTAGTTGGGTCATTTTTAACTGTACCCACAAACGATTAAGTCAGTAATGAATTGCAATACATTCTGGTAACGCAGTTTCTCAAAACTAAGTCCGCCTAACGAGTTCAACTAAGCCGGTCGTGGATTGTCGCGGGAGTAGTTGTTAATAGTCGCGCGGGCAGTATGGTGCTTAATGCTCATTCTAAACTTATTTACAAAATTTTTCTTAATTTGAAAGAAAACTTATTGAGTTTGTTTTGTTTTTCTTTAAAAACGTTGCAAAACTCAAAACTTGACAACTTCTGCTAGTGTGAGAAAACTGGTAATCCATTTACTTATCAGCCGGAATTTTTTTTTTGTCATCAGAAAAGTATTCTTAACTAAATATTTGTTTTAGTGTACTAAAAAGGTAACATATGATAAAATACTGCTGCAGTTTTTGACGTAAAAAATAGTAAAACAGTGTAAAACAGCTTTAAGTTTTTTAGACAGAATAGCACTTTTGATTCAAAAAACTTACTTGAAGAAATTAAAAACTGTACTTGATAACGCTTTTTTTAAACTATAATAACAAACTAACAACTTTTCAAACAGACGTCTTAAGGTTTCCGAGCGTGGCTCTTCGCCCGGTGAATATTCCCGTTGAAATTCCCATCGACGTCAACGGAATCATTAACTCTCCTGTGAGTGAAAAACTTTTAAAAAAAGTTTAAAAGTGTTTTTTTTTGATAAGCTTTTGTATTTTTAACATCAAGATCGCTTTAGCTGCAGATTTAAAAGTTAAAAAAGAAAAAAAAAAGTAAATCAATGGCTCTGACTTACCACTGCGAAAGTGAACATTTCATCTTCAATTCTTTTCATTTGCGACTTTTTTTTAGATAGACGAAGACCTAATCCGAAGCGACCACGACATCGGCGATTCGGAAACGCAAAAATTAAACTGATGATTCTCTCGAAGCGTTGGAAGAAAAACTAACTTGACAGCTTTGAGTTGCGAATGGGCCTCCTGATTAAAAATACCAAAACTAATCGCTCTATTTAAGCTGCGGCCGCTCCTCCTTCAAATCATTATTGCTTCAACTGACTGATCGGCCGCCTCTAGATTAGCAATGTGTGTAGAAGTGTGTTAGAATTTTGCATAAGAATTACAGAGAAAAAGCTGTAGTGGTAGAATAGTGTAGACGTTAATGTTGCTTTTTGTTGTTGTTGTTTAATTTTTTCAATTTTTGAAAAGAGTTATAAAAAAAGTCATTTTTCTTCTAGTTTTAAGTCTAGTTGTATAAGATATACAAAATACATAAAATTTCTACGCCGCTGTAAAAAATGAGTAGTACAATTTAAATGTTAAATTATTTTGTATTGCAATTTGTACTTGAATAATTTTTGTAGTCGAAAACTTCGCATTTACTATTTAACGCTTAAAAGTGTAAAGAACTATATAAAACTAAAGTTCATTTAATGAAGAAAAAGTTTAGTAAAAAACCGTAAAATTAAACTACAGCAGTAAGATAAAAAAAAATCTTAGCTAAAGTCTTAAACTGTATCAGAACCGTAGTTTTTTTATTTAGAATTTTGCTAAAATAGACTTGTTTTATAGCTTGATGTTTAAGAACATATTAAAAAGGTATTGAACCAATTGCTTGCTAAAAATTAAACAATATTAGCTGCAAGAACTACACATAATTTACTTTCATTTGAATTTCTGTAAGATAAGGTAACTATTAAGTTATGAAAATTTAATAATTAACACACATTTTTATAGTCTTAAACTGACTAAGAATTACTTGCTAATGCTTATTATTTTACAGTTGAGTACATTAACATTATGTCTTAGAAAAGCTAAAAATGAATCTAAGCATTACTTCAATTTGCCAAAAAAATGCCTCATTTCAAATAGTAATTACTTTTTAGTCTAAAAAAAATTATTCTAAGATTTTTGTTAACTTAAATATTTACAAGTCTGGAAAGCGCATTGCAGTGTATAAACGAATTTTTAGAACGTTTTTAGATCTGTATTGTATGAAACTGATATTTCATGATAGTTGATGTATTTTAATGTATTATTAGCCGTATTGAGCTTTTTTATATTTTATAGTAAACTGATTGATTATAACTTGTACACACTTTTTTAATTTACAAGCAATATTATATTTAATTAAATAGATTTTTTATAGTCTAACTAAAACACCTTGAACAATTATGAAGCATTTTTATAAAGTAGATTAATATATACACAATGTTTGTAAAATAATAAACAATAAAGTTAATCTTTTTTTTTTAATCTATTATTGAATTTCTAATTGCAAATTTACATGAAATACTTCTATTTTTAGTTTAAACCGTAACGTATTAAAATGTTGCTGATATAAAATTGTTTTAAGATCATTACCGTTTTTATCCATTTTTAATAAAACTTTAAATTTTTAGGCTAAAACTTTTTAGAATTTTGCTTTTTTTTTGTTAGCAAAATAATTCCAATTAATAACCTAAATTTTTGTTATACATTTTGATACTTTTTTTCTAAAAAAAATTAAAATCTTAGTTTTTACACTCTATAAAATTTAATTAACCTAAGTAACATCTGATGCTACTCTTAAGCTGTTTAAAAGAATGACATAATAATAGTTTGTTGTTTTTTGTTAGTTAGATGACAATTCAACCTACGACAATTAAAATTTCAACAATTTAACTGTTACAAAAGATTTTGAGATTTCATATCTAAAATTAACTTCAAATTCAAAAACAAAAGTAGTAATACTTTACATGAAACTAAAACTAATAACATATGTTAATAAAAAAAAATTTAAAAAGTTATTTGAGTTAAATACTTCACAAAAACTTAGTCTTATAAGAATTTGAGGCGTATAAATCCAAATCGTCAGTATTTACATTGTGTTACACCTATTTTTACTTTAATTTACAGTCATTATTGACGATACATACCAGCCTAAGAAAGAATCAAAAATAAGCAGCTTTTTAAAAGTCCATGTTAAAATGCACCTTTACTAACTTTGGTTCCACAGTAAAAAAAAGTTAAACTTATAATTTCTGCTTCCATATCAACAAGTTTTCTTGTGTCCTTTAAATTTTTTAGTTAACATAAGACTTTATACTGATCAGGTGATATTTGTCTCAGTATTAAATGTTATCATTGAAATACACTTTAAGAAGGTACATCTTTGTTATGAAATAATATATACCTTAAATAACTGATTATATTATTTTCACTACGGAGTTCTCGTTTATAAACTTGTAATAAACTACCTAAGCTATCTTTTATTCTAATTTAATATATTATTTTAAGTTCTTGGTCGTTAAACAACTTTTAGCTTGAATTAAAGATATTTCAATTTAAACTTTAACAAAAAAATAAATTAGTTTATATTCTTTAAAAGTTTACTTACTGTAGAACCTACACAAAGTAATTTACTTAATCAGAATACTAGCAAACAAAACAAGTTTTACTTTTTCTTATCTTATTTTTACAAGTTTGAAGTAAGATCAGTTTTAAAAAGTTTTTATGATGGAGATTTGGTCAGAAATGTGTTTAGACTTGTTTCCTAAAACCTGTGCTACCCTTAATTGTTTTTATCAGTAAGAAGAGGACTAAAATTTTTTGAACAGAACTATTTGTATTAAAATTCAACGAGACAACTAAGTGTATAAATCATTACTGTTGTCATTTTTGTTTTCAGTAATTTACTATGTCTTTCTTTCTTTTTTTTTATCTTAAACGGAAATTCATTTTCAAAAATCAGAAGTTTCTAAACAAGAGCTTTACTAGAAATAGAAGGTAAACTGCTCGGTGTTAATTTAAAAACAAAGTTTTAGCTATGTAGCTTACTTGACAGCAAATGTTAAGTGTGATATTATTTGTCTCTATATCTAAATCGAATCTACAGTAGTTGTCGACTTTTGTCATTTTGTCTTGCTGCAAGTAGCAGATATGTTTACTTTACATAATTTTTGTACACAAACTTGTAATATAACTCCAAGTAAGGCAGTATATTAGAATTTTTGATACTTTCTTTTGATTTCAAAAGTCTATTGATGAAATTTGTTATGTATATTTTAAATAACTTTTGGTGTATAACTTATTGCTTCTTTGGATTTTTCATTTGATTTTAGTTATCTAGGTTTAAATAAAGTTTAGCTTTAGTATATAACCGCTTGTTTTAAAAATAATAATTTTTACAACCGAAGCTTAAGGTTTTTTTGCTGCTTATATATTTGTTTAACAACATTTTTTTAGTTATCTAAAACAATTTGTACTTTTTAAGGCATGATACTTAGACTTTTGATTGATGTTTTTCAATTTTTTAATGACATAGATTTGTTACAAAAATGTAAGTTATTTTAAGTTTTATTGACAAATAATAGTTATACTACAAGCTTGATCAGAAGATAATAGCAAAGTTATGAAAATATCAAGAACTGTGGTTATTATGCTTGTATAAAGAGTTTTGTTCTTATCAAACTATGCATACTAAACGTAAATTTCAGTTAAACCTTTGCTTCAAACTTGAACGTTCTCAACTTAAAATATAAGGTTTGAACAACGAATACAGTTTAAATTTTTTGATGATAAATTTAAACAACCTTAATGAATACTTTTTTAATACTAGCAGTAAGATATTAAACTTTAAAAATAAATAAGGAAAAAATAATAATATTGCACTATTTGGGTCCGGGGTCAGCCGGCTGCGGTCCGCGGGCCAAATGTAGCCCGTCAGGCAAAATTTTTCAACTCGCTACGTGATTTTTAGCTTCAAATTATCCAACGTAAAGCATAGAATTTTTTTAGAATACTAGTTTAAGATATGCCTCTTTTTATCTTGTAAGAAAACTATTCTGGCTATTTTATGTTTGTTTTTAATTTACTCTTAAAAGTATTATTTCAAAGTAAGACTTTTTGAGCACACTGTGGCAACAAAGAAATAGTTTTGTTTAATCCCCATGAAAAGTTGACGGCCCCTGCCTTAGACAGCTAGCTCTTTTAAACATACAAAATGTAACTAGCCGTTAAAAATTGTTACGTTGATCCAATAACGAAGGTGCTTTATAAAATGTATTAAGATAATTAAACTAAAAGTTTACCTAGATACGTTCAAGTTAACTTAGTTGAAATGTAATCTCTTTTTGATTGGTAAACTTGTCAAGGATATGCATGCTTTGTTTTTGTTTAAAACTTGAGTTGTATTTACTGAAGATATGCAAATAATCGTCAAATATGTTCTTTACTAGTTTGTAGAACAACTAGCTACTAATAGAATAACAGTTTAGTCTTGTAGTTAGCAGGGTTGTATGCAAAGTTTTGCAATTTTAGGCTGAAGTTTTACAATCCTTGTTGGTCGAAGCCAAGTTGGGCTTGTAAAAAGACTAAACGATCTATGTAGAGTTTTAACTACACAGCCTCTTAATATATTAAAATAGATTTAAATTAACCATATAAAAAACTGTTTCTTTTTTTTTACAATAACAAAAAAACAAAAGATACAGAGATTTTTTGTTTATTATATAAACATTTTCAATTCTTATTCAAATATATTTGCTACATCATCATGCTACAGAAATATATATTTTATCTATTTACAAATCGCTAGCTCACTTGTTCTTAGTTTTTTAACTATAACTACATCAACATTGATACACTTACTTTATGATGTTCCCCTCTTTTACTAACCTCTGTCTGGGTTGCCACTTTTTGAGTCAAAAAATATATCCTGAGTTAATTTTTTCCTGAGTATTAGCTTTAACTTTCTTGTATCAATAAAAATCATGTTCTTGAACCAAATTTCCAATAAAATAAAAAATACTAAAACTAATTCAACTCAAGATCTAGAAAATACTGGACTGAGACTTTCAAAAGTTTATAAAACTATCCTGCTTTAAAAATCCTGAGTCAGCCTGAGTTTTTTTTTAATTTCAAACAATCCTTAGTTATCCTAGTTTTTTTTTTTTTAGGTTCAATCTGTCCGGAGTTATCTTAAATGTGTGACAAGCCTGCTATTTTTTTTTAATTTTTGAATGCGACAATAGTAAATACTTTACTGGTGAAGAAAATGATAATATATATTCATTAAAAAAACGTCTACAATTTCTTTAAGAAACTTAAAATTCTTCCAGTTTTAGGGCTCAAAATTACTGTCGTATTGCCTCGAATGCACAATTGTAAATAAAACCACGTTTTAATTATCTACTTAAAAAACGTTTTTCAAACCTGTTTTTAGAACTTTCCAGCATTTGAAATGACAAAAACCGACAGTTTTATTAAAATTTAGTTTAATAAGCTTTTTAAAATGAATTCACAACTTAATGATTTACTTAAATAATAAATTTATGCTTTAATTGTCTAGCATTTGTACTAACAAAAAGTTTTGCTAATTTTTTTCCAAAAAAAAAATTAGCCTGACGCGTATAAACCCTAATTGAGGTTTTACTAAACCTATCAAATAAAAAAGTTTTTAACCACATTGTTTTATATTATTTTTCAATTTCAATATACTTATAGTGGTATAGATATTTAAAAGAATTTTCTAAATTTAATAGTTAAATTTTTAACAATAAAATATATCTACTCTGCTTCAATATGATTATCAGTTTAATCAGTTAACATATTGACATATATTTATTTGGTGCAAACAATATTTTTAACCGAACAAAAAATGTAAATTACATTATCAACTATTTTAATTTGTAACTACTACACTATAATACCAATTTAAGTTGTTTATTGTTTAGACTTAACAGCTTAATTGAGACAATACAAACCCAACAACTGAAGAGTGGTAGCGATTGTTTAGAACAACGACCTTTCTGTAAGCTGTAACAACAAACGGTACATCATGAAATAGCCATGTGAATTACTAACAGCCGTTTTATATAAACAAACGGCAACGGAAAATGTTGTAAAAATAACAAACGACTTACTCATTGCGCTTTGAAACAACAACGTTAAACAGTCTCATAAGTTTTCCTTATTTTTTTAGTGTATTAACCGAAATCGGTTTTAGATTGTAAAAAAGAAAGTATCTGCTTTCAAAGTTTTAATACTTTACAAATTCTAGATAAAGGTAAAACATAATAGAGCAGATGTTTACTTAAATAAAACGTTGATTAACCATGTTGACTATTTTTTATATAATAAAAGGTTACAACTATTTAAGTAGCAATAACACCTATTTTGATTTTTTATTTTGTTTCACAGTTTGAAAAATTCTATAAAAAACTAAAACTAGTTGGAGTTATAGTCAAATGTTAGAATATGTTTGTATTGTTTAAACGGTTACTGTAGTATTTAAATAAAAAATGTTGAACCTTTCTATACTAAAATGTCAATCTTGAAACAAAATATTTTCTTACGTTTAACTGCTTACACTACTACAAACGAATATTGCTCAGAAATGAGGTTTAGAAATAATATAAACTTATATCAACTATATTCTTTGAATCGTAGTTTAAAACTAAGTTAATAAAAACATAGGTTTAATGTTATAATTTTTACTTACGACGAAAAAAAACAACGACGTACAGTTCTGCTAAATAAATAGTGAAATAATTGAGTTAGTACAGAAAGTTCAACAGTAATTGACCACTAATAATAGGTAGTTGCACAAAAAATTTAATAAGACATTCGGCAGCTATAAAGAAACTTTTGTCAAAATATTAAAAAGGCAAGTTACTGTGTTTATGTGAAAACTTGTTAATTTTCTACCTTAGAACTTGATAAAACGTTTTTAAACAGGTTCAAAAAATTTGAATAAATAATTAAAACAGCTTTAATGACTTTAAAAATTCAGTTAAACTTTATTACAAATAATTTTAAACTGTCATATTTTACTCTTAGAAAAAGCAAGTCAAAATCCATTAAAAGAAAATATTAAAACTCTTAAAGCTTTGGCCGTTCACCGCTAAACATAGCAGACTCATTCGACTAAAAACAAAAATTAGATAAGGACGTCTCAGCACTTTTTTCAAAAATCCCCTAAATCAAAAACGACAAGATCACCTCTTCCTGGCGCGGGCCTTGGGCAGCTTGCTTCGCACGGGCGGCGGTTTGGGCCGGTTGCGGGTGTCCTTGCACTTGGGGATGTGCCGCTCGGCGACGCTGGGGGCGAACTTGCGCTTGCAGTACTTGCACTGCACGTAGTCCGGGTTGGTGGAGGGCGGGGGAGGGGTTAGGTCCTTGGGATTTCCCCCGTTCTGAATGTGGTTTTGCACGTTCTTGGCGTGCTGGATGGTCTGCATGAACTCCTCGTGCTTGTGCCTCCAGTTGCTCTTCTGTGGAAAATGTTTTTTTTTTTTAATAAAATTATCAAAAAAAGTGAATTACTGATTAATTACCAAGTTAATTTCTAAAAAAATCAATAAACTTAACTTGGATTTTCTTTTGACACAAGCGTTTTGTTGCAGTTACATTAAGTATATATATGGTTTAACATCGACTTCTTATTGCAAAAAATTTATTGTCAGCCTTTAATACGCAGTCATTGCTAACCAAGTTAAACGCGTTTGTATATTTGGTCATAGTGTTTTTGTCAACGCCAAGCATCGTGAAAAGACGCTCATTAACGTCATTAAGCACTTGAGTTCGGTAGCACCAAAAATTTTTAATAATTTCTCAACATGTTTGATGTCATTAATTATGAATGACATATGTATGAAAGAAGTTTGAGCAGCTTAAGTGTTTGTACTCAGCTTTATCTTGGCTTCAAAGACTGCCTTTTTGAGGTAATTTTATATTGAAATAACTTGAAAAGCGTACGAACATTATTGTTTCTTATTAGATACCAAACTTATTTTTGATTACAACAAGTTGAAGTTTATAATTCTTTGTCTTGGAAATATTGCTCAATTTTTACACTCAAAAATAATTAGTATGTAGTAGAGACAACAAAACAAAATAGCTATAAATTTTGAAACTAACAGCTCAAAACTTAATTAAAATATGAGATTGATTGTTTAAATAGTTCCCAAACAAACTTAATTACAATTTTTTTTATTTATGGAAACATTAATTTGTAATTGAAAGTCTGAAAACATAGTGTTGGAAATAAATTTATATACACTTATACTATTTTAATTACTAAAGGTTTACTTTGAGATACTATTCAACTAACACAAAAATAATTGCTTTGTTTATCAGTTATAGATTCAGATCACAAAACTACTACATATTAGTTTTTTAAGTTGTTTAAAATTAAACTAATAAACCTATTTTTCCACTAAACAAAATCTAATGAAAGAAGTATCAATGTATCAAATTTATACTTACTGGTTTTTAATTAATATAAATTTGTAGGCATTAAGACACAGTATATAAAATTACTAGCATATTACAGTAGCTTTAACTGAATTAGTTTTGCTTAAAAACTTGAATAAAAAATTTAACTGAGCAAAAAAAGATTCTGAAATTGTTTTGAATAAAAAAATTATTTATTAATTATAACCTTAACACCTTCAACAAAGTTGAACTTAATCATCAAACTTACCAGTAACTATAATAAGTTTTGCTTTTTATACGTTTAAAGTTATCCACTAACTTTTTTTTTAACTCTTTTAAAATACTTTATTTGAAATCTAGCATATCAGAAGTTTTACTTAAGTAACTTTAGTAAAAATTTTCTAAATTTTTGTTCAGTTTTAAGAAGTGATAAATTTGTTCAAGCGTAAAGCAACTAAAATGCACTGATATAACTTACTTGGAATATTTAATAATTAACAACTGAATTTGAAGAACCATAAAATTTCTTGTTTGTCAAATAACATTAGATTTTTATTTACTCATAGACTAGCTTCCTAAAAATACAAAAAAGTAAACTGTTTAAAAGTATTATATTATTTAAAAATTGGTTTAAAGAATTAACAAAAGCAGCTAATTTAATTATTTAAACTCAGATCACTATTAAAAACGATAACTTTTGTTAGCAAAAAAAGTATAAGCAGTAACTGAAAACTTGAAAAAATTCATGCTAAAAGTTCAAACAAATTTCCTAACAAAACATTCAACTTTAAACCAACCCGCTTCGGTTTCTCCTTCTTGGTGTGCTGCTGCAGCGAAGCGTAGTTCTCCATCTCAGTTCCCTTTTTGCGCATCTTTCCCATGTCGTACACCTTCCTCGCCTTCTTCTTTGGGTTCTTCTGGCAAACCTTCTTGTGCCTGGCCAGCCTCTCCGCGTTGAACTTTCTACCGCAGTAGCTGCAGGCGGCAAGCTTTGTTTGTTCGGCAAACTCCGCTGGCGCCTCCCATCCGGAGGGCTGCAGAAAATCAAACTAATAATAAAGTATTATCATGACTAGTTACAAAAATGCTAGTTATTTTAAGATCTTATACAAGGCTTAGTAAACCTATGTTGTCTACAATATTGTATCACAATAAATTATATAAGATGATAATTGGAAGGTATTTATCATTATAGTTTTGAAATCAAATTAATAGACTAAAAAATAAAATAATAAACCATTTTATAATTTTTACAAAATTGGCTAGGCTTTAAATGGCCTACTAGCACAATGTTTGAAGATAATGTGCTTGGTTAGAGCACTTAATATTTTAAATTATTAAAAACATGTTTCATCAACCTTAAATAATCCAAAAAAAAACAAAGCAATACTACAAGTACAACTTTGTTGTAAAAAACAAATAAAAAATTAAACAAAAAAAACCTCAAACTTGGGTTCCACTTCAAATTTTTCAACAACCGGTGTGCTTTCAACAACTGGTGTGCTTAGAATTGCTGGTGTTTTCGGCTGTCTGTGATTTGCTCGCTTCGTATAGGTCTTCCCAAAGTCAGTGTGCAAAACATCAGCATTAGCAGGCGTTCTCATGGAGTAATTGGAACTACTTCGACTGTCCCTACGCACTTTTACTGGCTTGTTCAAATTGGCCAGTCCAAAGGGGGACTCTTCTTTGACATTTGTGGGTTTTTCTTTGGGTTCTTGTATTCTTTTTGCTTTTGTGTAAGTTTTGCTGAAGTTAATTTCTTTCCTTTCTTCAGGGCTGACACTGGTAAATGGCTGGTTTCTAGGAGCTTTTGCATAGTTGTTGTAGGAGCTTTCTCTGCTGACAGAATAAAGGGTTTCAGAGTCAAACTGAGTATTAGACTGAGCATAGTTTTGATTTAGATTGTACAGTTTATTCGACTTGTTGTTCCTCTTACCATTAACATTATGGTCATCAAGATTTTCTTCAGGAGGTAAGGGTATACTGTTATGCTCTGTGACATTTGTATTTAATCGTTTTTTATTCAGCTTTAAAAGCTCTTGTTTTCTGTTTTTCTGCTGTCTTTTCCTAATTCCTATTAGAAACTTTGGATCAAACTCTTGTGTTTGATGTAAATTTACTGTATCTTCTTGTTCCTGCTGTTTAAAATTGTTCAATCGATCATTTTCTAAATGATTAGAAAAGGCACTTCTGCCTTCCGGAGGCTGGTCTGGGCTCATAACACTGGCTATGGGTTTATTCAATCTTATTGGCTTCTTGTTCTTGGACTTTTGCTTTTTGTTAGACTTGACTTCTTCAGGTACAACCTTAGTTAGAGGGGGCAAATGGGAAACTCTTTTCTTTTTTGTTTTATACTGATTTATATTACCATTTGGCACCTTCTTTCCAAAGTAACTTTTGACCAGGCTGCTACTTTTGTTGGAAATGGTCTGCAGTGATTCTTGCTGGTTCTTCCTGAAAATCTCCACCATCTTGCGCTCTTTCTCTGCGTACAGCTTTCTCTGGTAATTCTGCTGCATCACTAGGAGCGGAGAAGACTCGTGGAAATCTTTGTATGGTTCTTTTTTGTTTTTAAAGTTTCTGTTACTATCCCCATGATGGTAGGCGTGAACCATTTTTTTTACTTTACTGTTATTTTGCTACAAAATGTACAAATTTTAATTTATAACTTTTAAAATTATTGAAACAGTCAAACATTTGATAACCAAAAATTATGTATTTGTGAAAAACATTTCTTTAATATATAACTGCTACCCTTTTTTTTTGTAATTTATTTTGAAAAATAGCTTTATTTAATGTATTTTTTCAAACCTATGTAAGCGTTTGCGTTAGTATCATCCTTTTATACTATTACAGGAAGTATACTTAATAAAAGTATAAAAAAAAAACCTTTTTTGGAAAAAAAAGTACAAAAATTATTTTATTGTATAAAAGTAGGAATTAGGAACACCAAAACTAATAACTATGATATTTTTCAACTTTTCATTAGTTTAAAATTTACAGTCAATGAAGCAGGTTATTTTTGTTAAAATAAATGGTACTTAAATATTATAATTATACTACCATACTTTATATATTTTTTTTTAACATGTTAAGCTAATTGTTTTATTTACTAAAAGCCTAATCATAACTAACAATAAAGAAAGAGTTTTATTTTACTAGATTTAGGCTTAAATTTTTACAACACTAAATATTTTAAACTCACTGTTTTTAATTTTAAAAAGTGGACTAATTTTTCACATTTTTCAATTGTACTTGAAACATTATTAAACTTACAATAAACTTTTAATTTTTATAAAATTTATAACAACATTTTTTTCAAACACTAAAAAAGTAATACTAAAAGTAAATAACATTTTATCATTAAACTTTTTTAAACAATTTAAAGACAGTTTTATAGTGATATTTCTTGTTTTAAAAAAACTGGAAATTTAAGAAAACTTATAAAAACTACATAAAATCAAGAGTTGCCTCAACAAAACTTTTGTTAATTCGTTATAAATTGTGCACAATGTGTTTTTGTGACAACTGGCCACATGTAAAAAAATTATCTACAGAAAATTCTTAAGTTGAATTTTTTGTGTCCCATACAACTTGCATTGGGGTTGAATTCAGAAAACTAGATTTGCCTCTATGTTTGCTTCTTCAAATCAGCTAAAAACTTGCAAATAGGGTTTTTGTAACATTTCCCAAGGTAAAAAAATTTTAAACTGAAAATTTAAAGGTTGCTGGTTTTATAAGCACCCTAATGCACCTAATTTGTTTGTAAGAACATCTAAAAAAATAAATACCAAGTTTGTTAAGTATTTAATTAAAAACATTATTTTCATAAACAAATGGTATAAACAGACTGCTAGATATTCAAACCAGGTATAGTTAATCAACCTATGAAAGATAGATAAAAAAGTTAAACATCAATTACAGCAGTCTTTTTTGTAGATAAAAGCTGTGAATAACTTTGTAAATAAAATTGAAGGTATTTAAAAACATTACTTTAGGTAAAACAAAACATTCTTTAACCAAAACATATTGTTTCTATTAGCAAACGGTAACAACTAACTAAATTAACAGTGAATTAAATAACTTTAAAAACTCAACAAAAAACTCCTTAGATAAGATAAAGCATCTTAAAAACTAAATGTACAAAAACAAATGTTTTTTAATGCTTTTGTTATATTAAAAAGGAATCTTTTTGAAAACAAAAATATACATAAGCAGCTAGATTAAATATAACTGGCTATTGTTTTGCGTACTACTAACCAACAGTTTTTTTTGAGAAAAAAAAAAAAAAAAATACAATTTTCAAACTATCTTTAAATACTTGAAATTAAATTTAAAATAGTTAGGGGTCAAACATTCTTTTTAAAAAAGTTTACACTGGTTCTTATTTGAAAGCTTAGAGTAATACTACAAGATACTTTTTATAGAACAAATACATTTCAATAAATTTTAAGATATAACTAGTTTTGTAAAAAAAATCTAATACAAGCGTATGAAATGACAAATTTTCATTGCTAAATCTTTCAAAACTTTCAAAGTTTTTGAAACTTTTAAATAGTCTGATTTAGTCTGAATTAGTTTGAGTTTTTTTTAACTCTAGGTCTTTTGATGTTTTTTTTTGTCTAAATTTTTAAATTTTAGGTTTTTTCAGGTGAAATGACCACTCAGTATTGAATTATCAATTTTAAACTTTTTTAATCTGATAATTCATAAAATATGAAAAACTTTAAGAAAGAGATTTTCTAATTTATAATTAATTACAAAAATAAAAAACAAAAAGTTGAAAATTAAGGTCTCTAACCAAGAATAAAAAAATTAGTATTTTTTTAAAAGAAAACTTTAACTTTTTTAAAAACCTAATAATGAAAACCATGCAACCCGTATATTCATATCAAAAAGTTTAACCAGTAAAGGCTCCATAATAATTTAGTTAAAAATACTATATTCTTTATAAATAAATACACAATCTAAGTTTTTGTAAAAAATTATCTGATCCCATATGGCCTGTACATGACAGTAATCAAAATAAAGATAAGTAAAAACTTTTAAAACAGTGAACAAGTACCATAATTAAATTAACTAATAAAACTCTTAATTATATATTGTTATGACTCATTGTATGAGTTTCTACTCATTTAATGAGTTAAGTATTTAATTAAATGAGTAGATACTCATACAATGAGTTAAGTAGCTGTTCTACATAATGTATCAAGAGTGCATTCCCTGAGCAGCGTTATATATTGGTTGAAAAAATTTTTGTTAGATACAATTATATGATTAAAAAATTCTGAACAACTGTTTACTTTATAAAACTTTACTGGTTCATAGCAATATCAAGTTAGACAACTTTATGTTTAGCTCAGTGGAAATGTCAAGTTTTTACAAAATGACTGAAGCATTTGGTAAACTTAAGAACATTTTTGTTTATAAAGTATTTATCAATATATTATAAAAAGGTATTTATAAATTAGGTCAGTGATTCTCAGAGTGTGATGAGTAGAGAGCAGTGCATTGAAGCAATATTTGGTTTGTATTTTCTTTTAGAAAAAGCTAATTTAAAAAAAAATAGTTTTTAACAGTTAACTTATACACAAACCATAAAAATTGTTTTTAATAATAAGTTAATTTATTTAGTCTGGTATGCACAAGGTATTTTTTCATGTGCACAGCAAAACTTTTGAAAATTTCAAAAACGTTTGCATGGGATTGTTAAAGTATGTAATTTCATAGCTCACAATAATAGATAACAAGTTAAACTTGTTATTGTTTTAATATATAAAAAGTAAGTAAAGTATCCTGGATTTTGACAGAACTATTCCAGCACTTTACTCTTTATAAAAATTGTTCAAAATTTCAGGTTTTTTAGGATTTTTACCAAAGTTTTGAAATTTAATCTTTTCTGAGGAATTCCAAGTTAAGGACATAGGGGAGTTAAACTTTTTTTTTAATTAATATAAGCTCTTATTTGAAAGCTTACAGTATAAGTAACAGGCCATTTTTTATAACTTTTTTTTTTTGGATAGATATATACGTTTTTGTAAAAAGTTTTAAATATAAATGTATGGACCACAGATTTTTTTAGAGGAAATTTCTTGGAAGTTTAAAAATTCACTTTAAATCCATCTTCTCCTTAATTTTTTTGAGCTAGAGACCTCAAGTTATTAGGAACCATTTTATTTTACTTTAAAAGACTTTTAATATTGGGTTGTGAAAAATCTTAATATATATAATTTTAGATTAAAAAAAAAAGTTTCTTTTTTTAGTAAAATGTTTAGTTTTTGAAAATAAAAAAACTCCTGCATAAAATCAATTTAAATATTAGTAGTAGACTTATATATGTTTAGCTTATTACTTATAGAAAATATCTATACATTACAAGCTTGACATTTAAATTAAACTTTTATCAACAATAATCCTAAATAATTAGAAAAAAGAAAAAAAAATTGAAAGCTAACAACTATGCTCAATGGATTTGACTGGTGAAATACCTTTTGGCCATTGAGCTACACACCGTTTGTTTGTAAACACTGTCCAAGGCAAAATTTAATTTTATTATACTAAGCTTGTTTACATATGTGTGTATATTTATCTATTTCTTTTTTTAATGATTAAATTAGTATCAAATTTAAGGTTAAAATTGGTAACACTCCTTTTCAAAACCATTACTTCCAAAATCAGCAATGAAAATAGTAGTCTACCATTGCCGACACACAGTATTATTCTTAGATTTAGATTTTTACAATCATTTAACTTCATATTTTTCTGGTTGGCTTTTTTACAGAACAACCACAAAATTGCAAAAAAAAGAAAGAAGAATTGGTAATCAAAATAAAATAAAAATCTAAAACTAACACAGGTTGGTTTAAATGGCATCAGTAGGACCTCTAATCCAACAATCCACACATAATGCACAAAAATAAGGAAGTCTCTAATTTTTATAGCTTTTTTATTTACACATAATTTTAGTTAATATTATTATTGAGTTTGTCTAACTTAAAGGTTTCTAGAGCAACGTTTTCCCCTAACTTGAAAGCTTACTTGAAAACTTTTTAAGAATTTGTAAAAAAGATGATTAACGTGTAATGTAGAAAGTGAGAAAAAGCAAACAACACAAAAATAAATAGTATTTTTAGTTGTACATTGCGTTTTCATTTAATTTAACAAAGACTTTTATAGTTTTTTTTTTTTCTTTTAAAGCAAACAATACAAACCGTGGTCCAGACCGGACTCCGAACGACCCGTTAAGCAAGTTTACAAAGCTAGTGACTTTTTTGGTTTTGGGAAATATAACTTTCACATAAATAAATAAAATATTTGAAAAAGAATAATTTTTATTGACAAAGTAAGCCAAACCTTAACTTGGTGACTAGTTAGTAAAAATTAAATTTAAAACAAAAAACTTATAACATTATTTTGAAACAAGGAAACTATCAATGAATCTTTATGAATATTGCTTCTAGTATTAAATACATAATGCAAAAAATGTATCACATCTTACCAGCTATACATAAGTTTTTACTATTGTCTTATTTATTCTGCTCGCTTTAAAATGAGTCGTGTTATATTTTTCTTTTACAAAACTACTTTTAATATTGATGTAAGATATAAGCGGTTAGCAATATAGTTGCTAGACTTTAATCAGCTAAAACTATACTTATGTACATTGTACATGTGCAAGTTTTAAAAATATTTCATTTCTAGTTAGCAGAAGACGCTGAATCTTTTTATATGTATAGTTCTGTAGTTTTGATTTTTGGTTTATTTAGAGTTTAATTGATCGAATTATCTATAGAAGAACATAGTAGTTGGTATAATGTATTCAGATTAAACAAAAGTTATATTTTTCTAACAATTTTCAACTACTTTAGTTTGATAAATCACATACAACTATTTTTTTCGCCATCATACTTATTTTAAACTAACAATATAATGTTTAGTAAAAAGTACTAGTAGATAAATTAATTTTTCAATAACATTTTTATTACAAATAACGTCCTAAAAACAAGTTAGCTTGTAATAAGATTAAATTACAGAACTTAAAAGATTTACATAAGATAATTTTTTTAGTACAAAGAAATATATAGGTAAAAGAAAAACCTAGTAAGTGGAAACTAAAAATATTTAACTATAGCATAACAGGTTTAAAAAAATACATTACATAACCTTAAAGTTTTATTTTTTTTACAAAATTTACTTAAAACCAAATCCAAAGTATTATAAAATGGAAACTTTATAAATTAATAAAACTTAGTTAACTACTTAAAAGTTAAAAAAAAGTTCTTAAAACTACTTGTTTTCCAAAAAAACCTACAATTATTTTTATAACTAATACACTATAACTTTGAAAAAGGAAACAAATCACTTAACACAAAACTTTACTACAGACTAGTTAATCTACTTAAGCTAGTTATAAATGACTTTGTATGGATTAAACATCATCTAGAGCAGCGTTTCCCAAACTCGTTTTCTAAATCGCCCCCTTTTTAGAAATTTGAAAAATAATCGCCCCTCACAATTTTACAAGTAGTTTTTTTTTTCTTGAGCACAAACTTTTGAGCAGAAAAAGTTGTGTTCAAAGTGTAATTTAGTCTAGTATTTCTTATGCACGCACTTTTGGACTGTGTTCAAAGTAGTTTACAGGGCTTGAGTAAATAAGTTACATTTGTTTTGTTATAAGCCCAGTAAAGTGTATTAAAATACTTAATTATTAAAAAGCTTTGTGTAATCTGTAATCAATCCTGTTTAGATATGAGTTGTTTTGAAACTAATGAAACTTTTAGGGTAGTGGAGGACAACTTTTGTAGTCAGCAATTCATATTTACTAAGAAATATTTTTTAGCTTTAACTCAGTAAAAAAATGTAATTGCGGGCTGCATATTTTAAAATATAACATATATGAAGATTAAAAAAATCGAACAAAATTGTAATAAAATGATTTAGTATTATTGTGATCTAAGGAATATTATTGTGAACTGAAAACCGAATAAAAAGTGTATTTCAAAATATTATGTATCAAAAAACTAAATTTTGTTTATTTTACACAAGCAGTTTTCAAGTTACTTAGCGGGTCGAAATTTGACTGAATCTTAACCGTACGTTACCCATCTGAAATCTTAATTTAAACCTGACATTAAAATAATCTCTCATATAACGAACTTCGGTCATTTAGAAGTTAATACTAAGTAACTTATTTAAGCCGCACAAAATACTTAAATTATTTTATAATAGGCATATTCTAAAATTAATATACCGGAGATTAAAAAAACTATAAAAGAGTGGACAGTTTATTTCACACATAATAAAATAGATATTAAAACACAATTTCTGATCTAGTTTGAGGAAGTTTGAGCGACTGGTTGATTATCTCACATGAAAAGTGGTTTCATCAACAGCTTCAGTTAATGCAGTAAAATTATTAGTTTCAATGCTAAGATATATTATAAGCAAGTTAGTTTTAAAGTTAAAATCTTAGTTTTAAACTTTTTAAACTATATGTCTTGTAGTAGAATACCATTAAATAGTATTTGACTTGGAATAACCTTTAGGAAACTAAACCTTAAATTTAACATTTTCTTAATTTAAATTCAAAAAGAATCTAAAGTTTTACAGTTAGTTCTGTGAAAAGAAAGTAAACGATTAAAAATTTTTTTTAATTATGTTATAATTTTGTTTTGTAACTGTAGCAGTCTTTTTGATGGCTTATTTAATACTGTTTAAACTTATTTTTTCTCTAGTTATTAGCCTATAATAATTTACCAGAAGAAAATAGTGAAAAACTAAAAGCTAGTGTTGAACTATTAAAATAAACAACACATTCTAATTGCTAGTAAATTAAAAATTAAGATAAAACAAAAAACAGTTGTATTAATAGTTTAAAACTCCTTAATATATAGATTTTTTAACAATAATAAATCAAGTTAGAAAATAAAATTGAGTTTCAAAATCTTTTAAATGAAAAATTTGAAGTCATTTCAAATAGAAACCTCAAATCCATACTCTTTTAAAACCAAAAAAAAAAATTTTGAAATAAAAACTTTAATGGTTATCAATTTTTTTTTTTTTATACAGGTTAAACAGGTATTAACAAAAATATGTCAAATAAAATTCTTTCAAACAAATACTTTAATCACTATGCTATAAAAACTTTAAGTGTAATGTAATACGACAAAAATAAACTAAAAAATTAACCAGGTCAAAATAAAACTATTAACAGATTTTAAACATAAAACAAACATTCATTAGAAAAATAGATCTATATAAGCTTTTAAATATTACGTATTTTTTGTTTTGTTAATACTTAGTTAGTAATAGACTTTAATTAAGTTAAATGTAAGAAAATATAAATATGCATTTTTTTTGGGTTAAAAGTGCGAACTCAAGAGGAAGTCTACCGTAATTAATATTTATTAAGCATTATGCAAACCTGGTGTAGAATAAATAACTTAATAAAATTTTTATTATTAAAAGACTACTTAAAAATAATACAAACCAAGTTAAATAAGAAGTATTTTAAAAGATCAAATAAATAAAAAAACTTTTATAAAATAATCTCTGCTACTGAAGTCTAATATAATGTGAAGGATGAGGTTCACGACTGCTTGCAAGTTTTTCTAATCTGATTCTTATTCAGTAAAATTAAGCCTCCTTTACAAATATCTAGATTAGATCTTTTGCGCAAGATGTTGATAACTGAACTGAAAGCTTTCTCAACAACATAGCTAGAAGGAAAAACTATAAACAACAATCTAAATTCCTCTCAAATGATTGGATACTTTTAGCTTAATTTTTGTTGAGTCCAAAAGCTTTCATATTGGTCTTTGGAAAAATATACTTTAAGTTCAAGGTCAGTTTGTAAGTCTGAGAAGGTTTCCTGTAAGTCGTTTACTTCAAAAAGATCTGCCTCGAAGGGATCCATATTTTTAACTATATGATAGCTTTTTTGTGTCAAATCGAAATTTTACTACTTGATATGTTGAAATTGTTAAAAATTCCAGATTTTTTAGGTTCTTTTTTGCGTAAATTGTCAAATTCAAGGTAATTTGGCAACCTTGTATAGTTTTATTACTTAGTCTAACTTAGTGACTATTCAAAAAACAAGTGGAAATAAAAGTATACAAGGTTGCAAGTTTACCTAGAAATTTAATAATATATAACATAAATTTTTACAAACCATTTATGATCCCAAATAACATATATGTCAGGTTATAAAATGATGAGAGGGACTCCGATCGTCTATGATCTATGTTTGATAATAAGAAAATATATGAATGAAAATATGTAATTCAATTGTAAGTAGGAGTCATAAGTACTTGATTTTTTTCTCAATCTTTTACATAAACAATGTAAACTTTTTTCGTTTAAGTTTTACCTCAGGGTCAAATATTTAATAGCAATCTAAAAGTAGTAAAATAGCAATATAAAAAGTAAAAATTTTATGACAGCCCAAAATTTTAAAATCGCCCCCTTTTCGCCCCCTTACTAGTTATCGCCCACCCTTTCGCCCCCTTACTAATTATCGCCCCCCGACTTACTAAAATCGCCCCCAGGGGGGCGATATCGCCCACTTTGGGAAACCCTGATCTAGAGCAATCACAAAGGACATGTAATAAACTCGTAAAAACTTTCTTACAAACCAAAATAAACGTAAAAAGATATTTTAATAACTGCTGCAAAACGACAATTAGTTGATAAACGTTTTACTAAAGTTCTATTTCAATTTAAAACATTTATAATAACAACCTTCTCAACAGTCTTAATTTTACATACTTTTATTTAATTTTCTTTAAATGGAGGTTGTCTCAATTCGTTTAAACAAATGTTAGCTATCTAACAAAAATCAATTTTATTATGATTAAATAAACATAAAAATATCAGTTGGTAAAAAGATTATGTAGTTTTTATGTCTTTCATAGTTACAAAAAAAAAAAGGAAATAAAATAATTTCTTCCTTATTTCATAAAGATTTTTCGATATGCTTTTTATTTTTTAATTATTGTAGTACAGCTGTTGAACAGACCACAAGAGCTATTGAAAACATTTTACTTTTGTTTTTGCGTAAAGTTATATAAATAAAAACTTTTAGTGTATTTAATAGTAACTATAAAAATCAAAATTTTAAAATTCTACAAGTTTTTCCAGTAATTTTATATAACTTTAAAATACCTAAACTAGTTTTTGTGTATTTTCTTTGAAGTTGATACGAAAAAATCTATAGAACAGTTACTGTAGACAAACAAGTACTAAAAGAAAAATAATTCAGACTAAACTAATAGAGTAAAAAATGAATTAGTTTAAGTTCTTAAAACTCTTAATCTTTAGTCAGCATGTAGTTCTAGTTATGCGAGCTGTTTATATATAAGTAGATATTAAAAAAAAAACATATATATTTTACTTTAAACACCAACGAAAAGTTTATAGAATCTCATAAACTTTAATCAATTGCAATTTTGTCAATACTTTAAACAAGTGTCGACCAAGCTGTATGCAAATCAGTTGAGCACAAAAGTATTTACTTTGTTGACAACCGTACTTCGTTAGTAACAAGTTTTTTTATTTATCTTCAATGTCCTCTTTAGCTACCAACTTTTAATTTGTAACTAATGCCTAATAAACAAAACACAAATTATTCATAAAACATTGTCGCCAATTTAACTTAACTCTTGAAGCTACATCATTACTCTAAATAAACTTTTTCTATGAAAATATTAAATAGTACATATAGTAATATGCTAGTTTAAAATTCTGATTACAAATAAACGATTTCTATAAAAGTGTATAGCAACTCCAAGACAACATTTTACAATTAGCTCAGATCTAAAACTTATAAAATGAAAAAAAAAACTAAACGAGTAAATAAAATATATTTTTGAACGTCGTAAACAGTAAAGCTATTTTAAAAGATGGACATCAATATTTTAATTTCAATCTATTAGTGTTTGTTCTTGGTTTTAAGTTTTGAAAACTTATTCGATAAACTTTTAACATCGTAAAACTATCATTTCTTATTTTGCATCAACTACAAACTTATTAAGTTTGTTTACTAATAAAAAGACATATTGTTCTCGACAAGATATTGAACGGTATCCGCAGAATATGACTCGATAACTGAAAGGTTTGTTTTTCTTTTTGAGTGCATTTTGTTTTGTCGTTTGATAAACAAAATAAAAAAAAAGATTTTTTTAACATGTAGTTAACGCAAAACTTTTAAATACACTTTAAGCTAATTAATAAACCTTAGTACAATTAATAAACCACTAAATAAACGCTTGTTCTAGGAACTATTAAAATGTAGCAAAATATCTTTGGGACTGATAAAGTATTGTGCTAAAGTTATATCTTAATGAAAATAAACAACTCTGATAAACGGATACTTAAGTTATCAAATGTGAGGAGAGTGAGGTTTTTTTGATGTTTTTCTATCTTTAAAAAAAAAAAAAAATTCTAAACTGTTTGTAACTATCAAAAATCAAAAGGTTGTTTTCCAGCAACTGAAAAGTATATGATAACACAACATTTTGTTACTTTTCTAATAATTATTACCAGAAAAGTAATAAGTGACACCTGGTCAATCTAAAAAAGAACAGCAAAAAGTACGTCAAGCCTTGTGTTTCGTCTATATTTATATATTTTCAACAAACACTACATTATATAAAATTAAAAAACTCCAAATAGATTCTTTAGATAAAACGTGTTTAGCTATTTGTGTTTTAGTATTTGGCTACTGCTATCATTTAATACGCTTACAAATTCTTACTTTTTTAGAAATAAATGCTAAAAATTACAATACTTTTTCTAATGTATTCTTAAAAACTCATTATGCTGCGATAACCAAAATTCATCAACTTATACGCACTGTGACTTTAACTTTAAATATAGCGGTTTATAATTCAAAGTTTTACATTTAACATATTTTGCGCCTTGCACAATGACACTGTGAAAAACACGCCAGGTTTGAGGTAATGGACTTTTAAGACGGGTGTTGTGCATTGATTTGTTACATTTTCGACCTGCATATTGTTAGAAAATCTTCGAAGTGTTTTAAACAAATACGGTATATAGACATGACGGGACAAGTGCTACAGATGTAGCAAAATACATTTTTAACAATTAAACGTGATTGACTACAATACATGCAGCATTTATTGTAGTATTCACTATGTACTGAAAGTTATACTTAGTTTTAATATTTTTTAAAAAAATTTCTCAAATGAAAATTCAAATAAAACAATCTGATTTTATAAGCTTTTGAATTTTCTTTAAACTTGCTTCACGACGCAAAATTAATTGAATTTTAAAAAATAAAATATCCTAAAATATAAAAATAGTTTAAGCTTCTTCTTAAAGGTCAGTGGTTTTGCAGTCTTTGATTTATAATTTATTTAATTTTATCAAAGTACAAAACGTAGATATAATTTATTGATTGAAAAACTAGCCTTGTTATGTAAGCTTATTTATAATTATAGAAAACAAGGTAATTGTTTTAATTTGATGGGTAAGCTTCTCTATTTACCAAGTTCCTTTCATTTTAAATTTGAGCTAGTTGAAGATTAAAGACAATTTTTTGTTTTTATGAAACATATGTTCTAGAAATTTAAAATTGCATTTAACTAATAAATTACATATATATATATATATATACACTCACATGACAATTTACGCTTTTACTAAAAAACTTATTTAAAGTTTATTTAATTTTGAATTAAACATTGAACGTTATGCTTGAAAGCTAATCGAAATAACTATACTATAATTACACAAGTGTAAAGCAATTAGCTAAATTAAGAAAAATAAAGGTATTAAACCATATAAATTCTTACTAAACTTGATCCTTTAAAACTTGGATGCGTTTAAAATCTATTTCTGTTAACTAGTTAATTATTAAATTTATTTAAAAACTTTTTCATGTTTTCTGTAAAAAACAACTAAGAAAATACTTACTTTGTTTATAGAATAATTAAAATATTGTAAATAAAAAAGTTTTTACCTTTACTAGCTTGTATAAAAACTTTAATAAACTTTATTTAGTTAAACGGATAAGTATATATTGACAAAATGTATAAGTAATTTACTATCAATTCAAACTGTAATTAACTTTTTAATATGTATTGTCATTAAGCTATACGTATAAGGTAAAAGTTGTGTTTTTATACTTATTTTAATAAGAATTTTAGTTAAAATAATGTATACAATAATTTTAGCTAAAATTTTTAATCTTGAAACATACAATATTAGCTTTTTATTTAGTATGGTATGTATTTAGTGATACTCGTATACTCTAAAAATTAAGTTAGATTTTGAAAGTTTGTTATTGACCCCAACTTATGAACAACTACTTTAAAGGTATTAAATTTACGAAAATGATGGACTCCAGTGAAATTAGTTCAAAATGGGAGGAAATAAATATTTCATCTGTTAGTGCATGCAATGACAATTTAAAAGTTCTCTTCAATGATCACCTGGTCATAAATGTTGACAAAGAAAGTGTTATGAAGAATTCTTTGTACTTTCAAGCTATGCTGAGCGGCTCATTCAAGCAGTCTTCTGGTGATTTGCTACAAGTGAACCATGACGTTGGCGATGACGTGTTTAAAGAATTTTTAACTTGTATGGTAAACGATAAATGGGAGTTTAAGGAGCAAATCACATTTGATGTTTACCGGCTTGCGTGCTATTTACAAATATCTTCTCCTGAGTTGGAAAAGGTTTGTTGGGATAACTTCAAAAACAGTTTGAAAGAAGAGCAAGTTAGTAAACTGATAAAATTGTTCGAAGAAGATAACTGCCTACACTCGTTTAAAGAAAAAGCATTGGAGTTCGAGAAAAGTAAGCGGCCGTCTTTGAATGGATTTTACATGCTTGTGGACGAAGTTGTAGGTGAAGTATTGGACACTGAGATAGAGAACAGACGTTGGAGAAGAAGAATGTATCCTGTGTACGAACATAGACTCGCGTTTAAAATGTTTAATAAAGATTCTGGCAAAATGGTAGATTTAGAGGCTCCGGTTAAAGGCATCTTTTCATCTGAAGAATGTGAGCTTGCAACGGTTGATGACAAAATTCTTCTATACAACCACTCAATGTATAGCCAGTTTTGTTTAAATGAATACGATCTTTTTTCTGGTCATTGGAAAAATATAGAATGTCCTAAATTTATCCGTAATATGACAGTATCTTGTGTGTATGAGAAAAAAATGTATGTGTTTAGTTTCTCTCCTGAACCAAAAACTAAACGCAGTAAATCATTTTCTCTTCAAATCGCTATATACGACCCTTCAAATGGTGCATGAAGCTTGATGTCGAAAATTGATAGTTTCATAACTTGTGAATCTCTTCGTTTGTATACAGTTTTGTGTGTCGAAGGAGTTTTTTATGTCATTTATCATGACGGATATAACAGAACATGGTGCTGTAAAGCTCTAAATATCAAAACATTGGACGTCCTACCTGAAGCAAAGTTTAATTCGTTTTTAAAAAGGCATGGGTTGTACTGTTGGTTCTTTGCCTTTGAAAACCAACCGCAGTTATTTGCTTTCGAACAATCCGATAGAACTACTTTCAAAGGAGTCGTTTACCATCTTTCAAAAAACACTGAAAACGATTTTGAGTTTTCGTGGCCTTCTACTTTAAAGAGAAGCTACAGAAAAGTGTCACTCATGCAAGAAGGAAAAGAAAAATATTTTTACACTTTGGAGTCCAGCCGAAGTGAACAAGGTAAAACACGTTGTGAATTTTATTGTGCAGAGAATATTCCAAACGCTAATACTTGGGTGCACAAAGAAATGTTTGAAACGCAGCTCAAAGATAAATCTTATGTTTTGAAGTTTATTCCTATCGGTGAACATTTTTTCTAATAAAATTTTTGTTTTTTATTTTTAACTTGTGTTGCATTAGAAGTACGACTGACTTTATTTTTGTACTTACATTTGTTTATGTTTATTATTTACAATCTCTTGTTATTTTTATTTTTATTGTATAAAACTTTTAACAGTGACCTAATAAAAATATACAAAACTGATCAAAAGTTGTTAGTTTTTTACTTCATAACTAACTTAATATTATTATTCTTTTAAAAAATTAAATTTTTTTCTTAAATATTTGTGAAAATATCATTATAAAGAGCTGTTTTGTTCTATGACCTGTGAAGAGCCTTTTTAACAAGACCGACCTAAAACTAACTAGTCTTACCAAAAAGCTGTTTAACTCTGATTTGGACTATTGTTAAATACAAATCGTATTTTTCGTTAAAATTATATATTTTACTAGCATTTTGTTATTGTTACTTATGTATAATTAATGGCTCCTTTTCCTTTAAATGAATCTAATTTCTAAACTTTGCTAAAATACAAAAATAGATAGAACACTTATAAAAATGACCTGAAATTACTAAACATAATAACTATGTTCCAATGATTATCAAAAAATGTTTAGTACAACTTATGTGTATTAACATTTTATTTAACAACATTATTCTATAAAAATAAGTTAAACGGCCTTATATAGTTCAACTTACAAGCAAAAATATTTAAATGAAAAATTAGTTTTTTATTTGCCTTGTTAGTTTGTAAGTCCGCTTTTCCGTATCAGTAATGTTTGGCGAAAATGATATTTGATATTTTTATCGTAAAATACTCGACAGTAAAATATTAACTTTCAAAGTAGCATTATCAATCACAAAATGTTTTTGTTTAAAAACTTTTATAAAAATAATAAAGTTTTAATTCTTTTCATAGTTTTTATACAGGCACTAAAATTAAACTGTTTACATGCTGAACAATTCTGATTCTGAGTAATAACGTTAATTTTATTTCCATTCATATTTTTTATAAAGATACTAAAATTAATTTGTTTAAAAGTTTATATTGTAAATACATAATTAAAGCTAAGAACAGTGAATTTACAACAGTATTGTTACAATAAAAGTCTTAAGATTAGAAGTATTACTGTAAACTATAAAAACGTACCTTATAAAAAAAGTGAATTGTATAACAAAACAATTGAAAAAAATTAAATATAAGCATAATATACAAAGTTAGCCTAGTTTTAAAACTAAAAGTACAACAAGTAAAAAAACATCTACTCGGAATAAATCAATCTATGCCAATTTTTTAAACTAGAACCATTTTCAATACCATCTGAACAATCAAGTTTGGTGCTGAAACATACTACTGTTCTTTATATTAAAACAACTTTTTAACTAAATCTAAAAGAAAAATCCAAAATGTAGTTTAAAATTCATGACTAATGCTTTTATTGTTTACACTCAAGTAAATTTGATGTACTGAAAATAAAACTTATGCTAATTTACTTACTTTAGGTTTAAAAACCTGTTTTAAAAGCATAATGTTTTTTAAAATTATCAATTTCTTGAAAGAAATTATTCTTGTAACATGTGTCAAAGGAAAAGTTAAAGGAAAAGAGTATAACTAAATTAATTAGAATATCGACCACATTGTATAATAAAATCTGTAATTGTTTTAAAAATTAAATTTATTCTATTTTAACTTAGAATTAGTTATAAAAGTACAGTGAATTCAAAACGAGTTGTATAACAAGAAAACTAACGCAAACTGTTATTTCATTTATTGTATCTTTTAAAAATAATACAAATTTGGAATTTTTAAATTTGTAATGCAATAATGTGGTGTACGACTCGATAACCGAAAGGTTCCTTTGTACACCAAGTCCTTAGAACAAACTTTTTGAGCGCTTTTTTTTATCGTTCAATAAACAATGTTATTAACATTTATAGCAGATTAATATTTTCCTTAACAAAACAATAAAAGTATAATTATAAAAGTCAGTTTACAAACTGTTAAAATTATTCTTTAGATTATAAAAGTATTTCATAAAGTGCAGTGGCTTTGCAGAAAAAATAAACTTCAGTAAAATAGTTTGCTTAATTAAATGAATGTTTATAACTTTTAATTGGAATCATAACTTAAAATTTTTTAAAGGTTTTCTACATACATGGTAAAGTTAGAATTTTCATTGGTATTAACACTTTTTTCACTTGATAACAATCATACAGTTATTTTTATCTACTGTAAATGGAAACACAGTTTCAATCATTTTTTATCTGTTCAAGTAATGACTAATTAAGTTAGTAGTTTTAACAGAAAACATTGTTTTCTTTATGTTAAGCTTAAGTAGTTTTTTTGCCGTTTATTCAAATTTTATCAGTCTATGTACTTAAGATTTAACCGATTTTAAGAGGACTAGACTATTTTTTCAGTAATTTAGAAATTATTAAAATAAGTTATGTATTTTTTTGATGTACAACATGCATATTTGTATCCTTCTAAAAAAGATTATAAAACAAAAATATGTTGCTTAAAAGCTTAAAATCTAAATTGTTTACTAACTAAACCCAATATTTATTGAGCTAATTTATTCCTTTATTTTAAAATTAAAAAACTTACCTTTATACTTTTTAGATATGATAAAAAAACTTATACATAATTGTTGTCAAACTAAAATTTGAGAAACTTTTTATTTTAATGCCTTTTAATCATAACTATAAAGCTTTAAAATTTACCTTATTATTGTTGTTGAAAAATAAAAATTTGTATTTGTTTAAAGTACTTTTTTATAAACATGTTGACCAACCATACTTAGGACAAAGCTTCTTATAGAATACAGAAGTATGAATGTTTAAAGTTATACTTTTATATCTTAAATGAACTAACAGGAAGTAGAGTTATAGAAAACTTATTGTATAGATAAAACTTTTTGATTCAGTTTATAAAAAAGGAAGCTATTCATATCAACTTCTGTGTATTCTTAAAATAAAATTTTGTACGGGCTTTATAGTTTTATGCAGAAGATATAAAGTTTTCCTTAAAAATTATCTAAACAAGCATATTAACCTTTTAAAAACAGGTTATATAACTAGTTTTTTAATTGTTAAACACTTCATTCTTAGTCTAAATAACCCTAATCGTTTACAGTAGGCTGAGCACAGTACGGCCCACGAGCCTGATACTGCATGCAAAGTGAAAATAATCGACCTGCGAGCATATAAATCTGTCCCACCAAACAAAATTCTAAAAGGACATGAAGTATTCTTAGATCAGTCTATAAAGAGCAAAATATTTTTCAAGGTACAGTTTGCGAGAGATTAGAAAATTACACTAGATATAGTATATAAAAAAGGTTACATAGAGTTAGTATTTTGTCAAAATGAATCGCATAGTTGAGTAATTATCTTGAACAAACCGAAATGTAAATGATCCGGCCGGTCATTTCTAATTTTCTCATCGGACCCGCCGATTTTAAACGCTTCTTAGCTTTAGGTTACAGTTTTTTTTTCTTTGCAGTCGATTATTTATATAAAGTGAAAATAGTCTTAATTTTAGTGTTACACTAACTGAGGAAAATAATTGCTTTGTTACTGATTTGTAAAACTATTTATAAAAGCATAAATCAACAGCATCACGTTTTATTTTTAGACAGCTTGAAAACTTGATAATTAAAATATTGGTTTAGATTTCAGCTATAAGTTAATTAAAGCGTTTTTCAGTCTTAGTTTTCAAAATGTTCAAAACAGGAGACCTTTATCTTAGCAGCTGGTTAAATCTATTCTCAGATTTAAGTAAGTTTTTATTTTTTATTTTAAAAAAATATTATTGAATCATTAGTTATTTAATATATCTTGTAACTCAAGTAAATGAAGTATTCATCTAATAGGACTTTACTAATTTTAGTAAAACAAACATATAAGTTTAGCGTTTTACTGTATCTTATTTTTATACATAAATTTGATATAAATATTACAATTATATTTTTTTTTGTTTATTTCTTAAAAGACATTAAAATTTGACTTATAAAACTAAATGAATGCAACTTTGTCATACGAAAACTTTTTATATTGCTATTTGTTTATCAAATTATCTAAAACAAGCTTGTTGGAACAGCTAAAAAAATAAAAATAAAAAACAAAAATAAAACTTTCTAATTTTTAAGTAAGTAAAACCTTACTTTAATTGACAACAAACTAAACGCAGTGATGATATATTCGACATGAATAACAAAAACTTTAAAGCATGAAGGCAAATAAAAAGAGGTAATAAATTTCAAAAAATAATCAAACTTCAGTTTTTAACTTAGCAGTCTCTTCCGGGTTACCATTTTCGTCTAATCCTAGTTTATGGCTGCTTATGCTATCCCTCTTATACCTGAAAAAGTTCAGTTTATTAAATAACTAGCAAAAAAAGCTTATTAGATACCAAATTTATACTAACACAGCTAAAGAGAGTTTCGTGATAATTCTGAATAAAACGATTAAAACAAACAGCCAGTTATCAAAATATACCCATGGAAAACTTTTTTTTTTTACTAAATATTTAACAAACATACCCAGTTATTCTATTATACAAGTGCAACTTTCTGCGGTAAAACTCTTCAGCGTCGCCTAGTGTGCGGAAAAACGAGGCATTCTGGGTGTTGGGTAAGAACATGCTCAATGCAGCGCTGATTATTCCACATACACCGAATATCGTCTGTAATCAACTTATCATCAATACATCATAAACTTTGTTTAAATATTTTTAATCAATTTATAGGCTTATAACAAAAAGTCAACATTGCAGTATGTATAACCTTTATGCATACCTTTAAAGTAATTATTCTGAAAACTAAGAAGTAAGTAAAAAAGACATTTTGAAATTAGGATACTATGTATAAGATTCTGACCTGAGTAGCCCACGGTATCGTGGACTGAAGCTGGATCGTCAGCGGAGAGATGGAGGATCCGACTCTCGCCGACATCGATCCCAAGCTCATACCTGTTCCCCTGTAGAAAACAAATTCAGATGTTTACTAATGACACTGAGACAATTGCGAATTCGCTTTTCATACAAACATTTTATTAGTCTTATAAACTCTCCCTATTCATTAGTAACTGTAGAAGCAAGAGCTAAACTCTTTAAACTAGTTTTAATATTTCAATCTTACAACTCACCTCGCCAGTGTCGGGTAAATTTCAGCTGTGATCGCGTACACCAGTAACTGGACTGCTTGCGAGTTCATCTTGCCAAAAACAGCCAGCACCACCGCACCTACCGTAACAAAATTTCATCAAAAATAAACTCAACTATTAAAAAAAAGACTTTAAAAGACGCTGAAAAGTTTTGAGCGTCTGATTTTTAAGGAGTGTGATCAAGCAAAGGAACTGACTCATGGATTCTTTGACGAAGAGGGCGCACAACGTGGAGGCGATGCACGCCAACCCGGACAGCAGGAGGGTGAGGCTGAGAAGTTTGGTTTTGCCGAAGCAGGGGGCGAGCAAAATCATGAAGTTACCCAGAATTTCAATTCCCGAGTTGATGAAAGCGTTCAGGTAAGGATTTCCTGGAAAGTTACAAAGTTAATATTCAAAGTTACCACGCTGATTGATTTTTAAAAAGATATGACATTTTGTAAAACTTCTACAACATATTTTTTGATTTAGGTATCGTAAAAAAGGAGTTTTGAAAAATTTATAACTGTTTTATTGATATATTGTTATTATAAATAGTTGTTTACAAATTTAGAAACAGTTGGTTCAAGTTTTAAAGAATTAAAGCTTCACTTTATTGTAGTTAAAATGTTTTATGATAATATAAATTATAACGCTGTATTAACATTACAAACACCATGACAAAAATGTGTATTAAAGATCATATATATGTTCCTTAATTTATTTTTTGCAATACTTTTTGCTGCTTATTGTTGCTCATAGTATTTACAAATAGAGTTTGATTGTTTAAAGGGAATTTAATTACTGCATTGTAGATTTTTTTTGTACGTAAATAAATGTTGAAATTTTTTTCTGGACGTCAGCTATTACTAAAGATATTTAGTATTAAGACAAATACTTTACAAAATTGTAAAATATTTTAGTAACTTTAGCCTTGTAATAGACAATAATAGAAGGTAATAAAAAAACCAAACTTAAATCTAAACTTGTTTGAACTCATATAATCATACAAATTAGAAATACTTGAGGTCGATTTTTTTTACTAATTTCATTATTGAATAAAGTTAGTTTAAATGCTTACTCTAATTATCAGTACAAGTTTACATTGTTAAATTCATGTTATTGTATAGTTTTTATTGATAAATTAAATTGTCTTGTTTTAATTGTTTTTTAATTACGTTCTAATGTTAAAGCAAAAGTCTGATGTGGGACTCCAGCATGTTTTTAAGAAAAACGTTATATCGATTGTTCATGCCAACTTTAAGGTTGAATTCTTGTTTAGAAACATTTGTTCTACTTAAAGTTGTGTTCTTTAATTCAAAAGTTTTGTAAAAAACTCACTATTTTACGTCCCAGTAAAAATACTACACAAAAACTTTAGTATAATTTACAGTTTGACATAGTTATATTACAAAATCAATGTTTAATTTTGTTTTTATTCTTGCATAATAATAAAGAACAATTATTATAAAAATTTATTGTTAAAAAAATGTTTCATAACATAAAACATACAGTGACTTTCGTTTTTTCTCGGTTAAGTGAGATAAAAAAATTTATTATTTATAAAACTTAATTTATTGTCAAACATTTAACATATTGTAGCTAGCTGTTTAAACAAAAAAAAATAAAAGTTTTATAACTTTAAAATTGAAAAAACAGTTGCGTAACTTTTAAATTTTCATAACTATGTTTTTTTAAATACTTCAAGTAGACTTTACCTACAAGGGACTTTACCTAGACTTTACCTAGATATTACGATACAATTGTGCAAAAATTAACAAAATTCAAGACCATAAAGTTGTAAAGTGCCAACACAGCAATATTATTTTGTTATAGTTGTTTTTTTATTTACCACTTAAACATAAATCCTGTTACAACCCCGCAGAAGCAACTATGAAAACTTTTACGGCGCTTAAGAATAATTTAATTGCCGTTCGAGTAAATAAAAACTAGTTTGCTGTTTGTCAGCTTAGCAAATATTATTCAATTTGAACTTGACTTTGTTTGGTTTTGTTGTGCAAGGCAAATTTGTTTTAAAAACAACATTTAATCTACGAAAGACCTAACCATCAGCAAATAAAGTGTTTATAAAACTCATTGTTTTATAATATGCTCAAAAAATTGCTGTTTAAATTAAGTATGTGGTAAAACGACGACTCCAGTTAAACTTTATTACAGGAAAAGCAGCCAATATAGAATGAAGTATTTCTTCCTTTAGAGAAACTAACTGCCAATTGTTTCACTTTTTTAACAAGTTTAAAATCCTAATCTGATAAAAATATATAAACTACCGTTTATTAGTTTTTAATTGATCATAAACAAAAAAATCAATAAAATAATGATATTGTCAATAAACCATGTTACCTTTTATGTAATTAAGAATTTAATATCAACGTTAAATAATTTTTTTACAGTTTTTTTACCATACTTTGAAACTAAATATCATAAAAACCGCTTTCGTTATTGTTTAAAGCAGAATTGCACCAAAAACAATTAATGTTCCAAGGTCACATGAGAATTTAATAAATATACGCAAAAAACCAAACAAATAATGAGTATTGATTTTTTTGTGGTCGTGTTTATTTTACAACTCTATCATAAAAACATCGAGTGCCACAAACAACAAGTTACAATAAAAGGCATTTAGGTCATAATCAAAACAAAAAGTGTGTAATTATTAAAGCCTTTTTTACAAAACTTTAACACTGTTAAATTTTGTAAAACTTTTAGTTATGTATCAAGTAGGATCAATTTAGTTCTTTAACTAACCGAAAAAGTTTCCAATATTGAGAGTCATTCCGTAGAACAGAAAGCTGCATGTGAACCAAGCCTGCGCAATTATGATAGACACAAATCTCGTTCTTTTCTTGCTGAACAAATCGATCAGAGTGTAGTTTTTCTTTTGTGTTTTGCTCTATGAAAAAAAAAATGATACTTTATTGAACAGCATAGTGAAACCGATTGAGGCTCAAAAAAAAACTTTTAAACAGAGTAACAACAAACACTTTTGATAGTTTTCCTAATGCTTTCATTTAGTGTAACTTAATTTCAGAATTAGTTATTAAACTATTTTTATTCATATATTAAGTTCTTTAAATACATTTTTGTTTTTATAAACTAAAACATAACAAAGTAACATTGTCAATAACTAACTCCTTCAGTTTCAATTTTGACGACATGGTTCCAGTCATCGTCGCTTAACTTTGTCCCGTGACTTTTTGCAAACTTGAGAGCCACTTTCTTTGCTTCTTCTATGCGGCCAGTTGATAAAAGCCATCTGAAATTGAAAAATCAATAAAAACGGCCGTAAAATTCTCTTGGATCTAAGATAGAGCAGTATCGCTATAAATATATTTTGCTTAGTCATACTGTGTTTTCCTATATTAAAGTTATTTTATTCAAGATATTTTAAAACTATAAAATTTTCAAACTATAAAATATACAAGTTTGTATTAATGATTTTTTTAAATTATTAAATTAAAAAATAGCTGTTTTGTACCAAACTTAAAACTTTTTGAAAATTAAACCATAAAACATTTTTTAGCAATAATATTTATGTACGATATTTACTATTTTAGATTTAAAAAACTTGGTTTAAGCTACTTAATCAAGTTCAGTATTTATTAAGAATTAAACTTGTTATTAAGTATGTTTTAAAGATGCATTAACTAGTTTTTTTTCTATTACATTGTACTAACAAATATTCATTTTGAATTTTATTTTATCAAATATTGTATCAAAAATGTTCAATTTTTTATATGCAAATATTAACAGTTTTTCAAAACAGTTGAAATGAGTTTAAATGGTGCTTTTCTAAGAAAAACCACAACATTTTTAAGGGTTTCAAAAATTGTAACCTTATATAATGTATTTTGTATTTTCAAAACATATTGACAAAAAACAGCTGTAACTTAGCAAAATATACACAAAAATTTAATCTAAATACATCATAATTTGACAACACATCTAAAAGTTACAAAGTTTTTTTCCCAATAAAACTGAGTTTTAGGAAGGAAGTATCATGTTTTTAACTTTTAGCTAAATGTATAAGAAAATTTGTTGTATAACACTTTTATCTATTAATACATAACTTCTAATGACAAAATTCTAATTCTTATACGTGTTTCTTAAACTTTTTAAACTGTGTTTCTTAAAATGCTTAACTCTAATCTAATTAAATATAATTAGTTTAAGTAATTTATTACTCAAACGCATGATACAAACAGATTTAAGAAATTTACCATTTTTTGAACATAAACTTTCTATAAATTGTAAATTCTACAACTAAACCATTACAAAAAAGTTCAAACAATATTTAAACAATGTTTTTTTGCAAACACAAACCTGGGAGATTCAGGTATGAACGGGTATAGTATCAACAGTGGCAACGGGAGGAGGCTGCCGATGAGGCTGACCATCCTCCACTTGCGGAACAAGTAGCCAATCACGGGCACGAGTACGTGAGAAAGGGACTGGGAGAGGGAGCAGATGAGGATCATGGTGTTGCGGTACTGCTGTGGGCAGATTTCCGTCACTACAAAAAAAAACGTGATAAAGTTCTTGTGGATTTTTGTGTTTGGTGTGAATACTTCACTTATACTTTGTTGAAAATTTAGTTTTCAGTATTGTTTTTTTTTTAACTTTTTTCTTGTTAAAATTGTTTCATTAAGTTTGAGTTTGATATTTTGATTAATAATTAAGCACAATTTTGCCCGTTTCAATGATTAATCATTTAAAATTACCTAAAAACAATTTTTTATAAAAGTTTATTGGGTCATCTATTTAGTAAAATTAGTCTTAAGAAATATATTTTTACTTCACAACCAAAATATCTAACCATAAGTAAATGCAGTCAGGTAGGCGGCAATACCAGAACAAGCAGACAGAAACCGGAGAACCATGAACACGGTGAAGTTAGGTGAGAAGCTCATGCCGAACCCAAGACAGGTGAAAGTGAAGCAGTGGAATGTTAGCGCCCTCTTGCGTCCAAACCTGAAAATATTCTTTTATTAAATTTACAAAAAAAATAAGAAAAAATAAGAATCAATATATCTAGAAATTTAACATTTTTGATAAAAAAAAAGCAACTTTCTTAAAATCTCTACAAAGTTTCTTAAACTTTTAATAAGACTGAAAATGCTTAAAAACTGACAAGTTTTTGTTTAACGAATTAATGTCAAACAGATAACTTGATTTTATTACTTATATAATCAGAATCTGGTGATTATCAGATCTGCACAAAAATCTCACCAGTCGCTCATCGGACCGCTGACAATGGAGCCGAAGAAGTAGCCAACACAAAATATCGTGTTGACGATCGTATCGAGGTACTGTCGGTCGCATACGAGGTTGTACTGAAACAAACAATTAGTTACAGAGCTCTTTAGCGAGCTCGCGTTTAAAAGTTACTTTTAGTTCAACATTTCTTTTTGCCCTTGAGTAGTAATCAGGGTTTGAAGTTACTTTTTTTTGAGTAAGCTTGTTATTACGCATTTACAGCTTGTTATTTAACTTTAAAAAACAATAAGTTTTAGGTTTTTTTTTATAAGCTTACTACTCAAAGGTTCAGTGTTAAAAGTATTGAAGTAAAATCTCACCTCGGAAACGGCCGTCTCATCAAAGTGTTCCTCGCTGTAGTGGTACCCGTGTTCGCAAATACTCATTTGCTGTTCGTAATCTATGCAGTCAACCCCCGTACAGTTGGCTTCGTGGTCTATCTTGTACTGGTAACATCTTTCGTAGTTCTGTAGTTTTAAAGTCAATTAGTTATTATAGTTTGTTTTTAGTTAAAATGTTTTTAGAATCTAAATTTAAGTCAGTGTGAAAAAATACGTGACTAAGCAACTTTTTTTGTTAATCTTAAATATCATTCTTAAAGTATATGATTTTACAGTTAATACAGAGTGCAAAAAAAAAAAACGAGAGTTGTAAAATTAAAACAAGACTCACTTGTTTGGCGTCGGAATATGGAACTGTCATTTCTAATATCTGGGTTTCCGTGTAATTTGAGAGAAAATCGGTATTGTTTGGGTGAAAGTTACATCTGTTTTATGTAAAAATTAAATTATAAACTTTAAACTGATTGAAACATGATATAAAGTTACCAATAAGGAAACAAAATAAGGTTTGAAAAATGCATATTTAATCATGTTAGTTTTAAAAATGCTTTCACCTTGAATCAGACTATATTTTTAAAATTAAAAAAAGTAAAGCGTTTTTACATACTTGTTTGTTTAGCCAAATACAAACTTGATAATAACCTTTAGGTAGAGAATATTTTAATACTAGAAAACACTATTTTACTAGACTGTTTCAGACAAGTTGACAATTAAATATTTAATTCAAAACAAAAAGTGACCTGTACTCGGGTATGGCACTAAGAAACACGGCAAGTTGTCCGTAGAAACCAGGACCAACGACGGCTATGAGGACAAAGGTGAAGCAGTTAATTTGGTACCAACTCAGTCCGCCCAGTTTCATCTGAAGTTCATCGAAATCATTCGGTGTGTCGATTAATTTCTTTCCCATGTTGGTGAGTTGCAAAAGTGAACAAGAGCGTAAGTTGTAATGTTTTTTAAACACCTGTTTATTTATTTACTTCTAAATTTATCAAACTTAAAACTTCTTACGTTTTTTATGTTTACCTTGAAGCTATTTGTGCTTATGATTTTTGTGTTGACAGTTATGAAGAAAATGCTTCTAATCATATATTTTAAACTCGTAGAACTATTTTAATGAAAAAAAAAGGTTATACTTAAATTTCAAAAACTGTTTTAAAACTTTTTTTGTACAGTTTACTTTTAATGTTAATTTATAACAATTATAAAAAAATTTTTTAAATAAACACATCTTGAAAAAGCTTAATTTGACGTAAAATAATTCTTGTTTTACAAGAAACTCATAATTGTTTTCATGTAAAAGCACAGAGATGTTTTATTCTAATTAATATTTATTTTTATTAATATTTTGTTTTTTATATTTTAATATTTTTAAGTATTTTCTTATTTCAAGACTTCTAATTAGTGACAGTAATCTTAAAAGTAAAGTTAGCTTATAAGACTAATGTTTTTCTGAGCTCTACTAAAAAGCTTAACTAAAAAATAAATTACTAAAAACGAATATCTTTGTCTGCACAAACATAACGAACAATTTAGTTAATTAAATTTTGTTTTTGACTTTAGAGACATTTATAATTAGTTTAAAAACAAAGCTTTACGTATAAAATATATCATGTGTTTTTGGTTAAGTTTAAAATAAACTAAGAAACATGAATTTTTGTTTTCTAGTAGTAGAATTGCTGCTAAATTTTAACGTCTGCAATCATAAAAACTTGAGTATTTATTATTGTTTTTAGCCATTTCACTATTGAGAAGAATGGAGAAAAAGACGTAATTAAACGTCTACTAGTACGTAAAATTGTCGTCACATTATTTAAGTTTGAGGGTTTGTTAAAATTTTATAGTATCTAACGTTTACCATTCCATACACTCCACTATGTACAAGCTTGTTAAGTATTTCTTATTATTTTTCTCTTAATTAGCATCAAATGTAGTTTTTGCGGCTTAGCCTTATTACCAAACATTATAGTATTTTTATTTCAAAACTGATAAGCTAAAGCTTTTAAAATTTGTTAACAATATTGCTCACTCATCAACAGCTTCGGAATATATGTATTTGATTGCAATTATCAACAATTTTTATATGACCAAACGATTGTGCATCATTACGAACTTCCGCCTTTTTGCAGACGGTCATATTTTCAACTTTATATGTAAGATTATTCAATTTCAAATTTTCGTTTGCAATAAACAGGAAAATCAAATTAAAAATAAGCTTTTTTTTTGTAATTTTGCGTTGCAATTATGATTTCGAAATAATTATGCAACAAATCTAAGTTTGAACACAATAAACAAATATAAGCTTTTAGTGGTAGAATATATACCTATTTCATTATTTATAATTTTTTAACTCAACATTTATTAATCTACTTTTGTATAAAAATTTTACTTTCAGATATAACAATAAACTTTTATTTTCACTTAAGTGATTAAAACTCTAAACATCAAAAGTTTTTAAAAACTGATAGATATTTTTTTAACTAAGACTGAACTAATTTTTTATAGTTTTTACCGTACCTCTTTATATTATAACCAATCAAGCCGTAAGGAACACTTAAACAAAACTTTTTTTAGTTACATAAACACACAACTGCATTAAACATCACATTCATGTCACTGTGTATCTTGAGCCTAACAAACTGAAATTGAAACGAAATTCAAAACGCCGATCTGCTTCCTTCGCCTTGCTCTGCGCAACAACAAAAAAACAAGAAAAATCAAAAATTTTCACATGAGCTGTTACGTAAATCGTTGCAGACTGTTTGCCTCACGAGCACATTTCCAGCGGCATTCCGAGCAGATCGGGCCATGTGACTTCTTAAAAGAAAGGAACAGCAGACTGTAGATCACGTGATGTCGTTATAAGTACGGTTTCGACTTGAACAATGGGGTTGTTGCGTAATGGCGCGGGCCTTGAGAATTTTTGTCCTTTTCTTGTGTTTCTTCCTTCTAGACGGCTTAGTTTTAATTAAGTTCGAAACCAATCGATTTCGATGCTTACGCAACTTTTGAAATTGAAACTTTAATTTAAGCTAAGATTTTCTCAAAAAGCTTGTGGTTTTGAATATCAAAACTTGTGTGTTTGATAACATCTTCTAAAAAATCAAAAAAAAAAAGTACAGTGCAGTGCAGTTATGTTTTGTAACACTTGATAGTAAGCTGGATCGACTGACCAAACCAAACTTCAGTTTGAAACCTTTTGTTGATAAAAACTAGCTACGAACATCACTCACGTCAAACAAATCATAAATTTAAAACATTGTTATGGATTAAACTTTTTTATTATGTTTATATATGCACTGCATCACGTAAGCTAACATAAAAGAAAAAGGCAAACAAATTATTAAATTGTCTGAGAAATGCACATCAAAATTTACAAAAAATTTCCAATACACAGATAAATGTTTGCATTTTTTATATACACGTGAACAATTAATGAGTTGTATTCAAAGCAAATATTAGCACAAACAATAAAGCTCGGATAATTATAATATTTAAAAAGCTGTAAAACGAACAGTTCATTGAACTTTACAGTTGTTAAGATTTTAAGCAGCTTATCGTATATACAAAAAATATAATAAGTTTTCAAGTCTGTTTTTTTCATGAATCTTGTTGAAGTACTTTTCTAAGTAATATTGACATTTTATAATAATAAGTTTGTATATATTCTTATTGAAGTTAAACCAGTTGTTTTAAATTAATCTTTTTTTCAGAAAGTAAATATTATAGTACACAGAAAAAAACGCAAAAACATAAAGTCAAACCATTGGCTTGTAAAAAAAAATAAAGTTAAAATGTTTCTTTTAATAACATTTTTCTTATTATTTCTTCCAAAAATTTATGTTAAGCAAGTTTATAAGTAATCTCTAAATAAGAACAAACAAGTTTGAATTGTTTTACCAAGAATTTTATTTAAAGTAATTAGTGCTTAAGCTATTTTTACCGTTTTATGTAAACTAATTTTAAGATAATATCACTATACATTTGATCGCTAGAACTTTATTTTATAGTTTAACTGTTATAAAATAGCCTTATTGATTTTACCACAGATTAGATTGTCAACAACTTACTGTAAATATTTTAAAAACATTTGCAATTATACTTGATTTTTATTTATATGTGAAAAATAATAATAAGTTATTATTGCACCTAGTTATTTACGTCAAGTTTATGTAATGATTGTATCTCAAAGTTCACTTATGTCACATTAATAACAAACAAATTTAAACAAATAACAACAAAAGTTTCTATAGATTCATAACTGATGATTATCTTATTACAGCTAGTTAAATGTTATCTTATCTTTTATAAAACTAAATTAAACTAAACAGAGGTCTTCAAACAAAATAAGACTTTATACATTTTTTAGGTCATGTAAAATAACTTACATTCAAAGTTGTTACATTCTACATCTACTAACAACGTCTTTTTTAAATACTATACTTGTTTGTATTTGAAATCCTTGATATGAATTTTAAATAACTGGGAAAGCTGGGAAATTTTAAACTAAGGTTTATTTATAAGAAGTTTACTGCTGTAAAAAAGGTAACTCAGAGTTATTTATTACAAAAACTTTAAAAAAGCGAAACAAATAACTACAATAAAGTTTTTCAAGGTTATTTGAGTTAAAAAACAGTTTAGTCTTATAAGATACATAAAATTTATGTAGTGCTTGATTTGTTTAAACAACTAGTTCATTTGAGTATTTCTGTTTTAGAAAAACAGTACTGAATATTAGTCTTTTTGAAAGATGTCGTGCACAACTAGCTTATTTTTACCCAATAAACAAGTAACAACCCTATTCTCCTTTCTAGCACGCTTATTGCGTGCTTTAGTCAGTTTAATTGCTATTCTTATCTTTTAGATACAAAGCAAACAGCAAATACACTACAATAACATATTAGAATAAGAAATTAAGATTATTTTAATTGGATCATCAGTTTTAGCATAAGATTTTGATTGGTCTTTGGCGGCCAACACACCACCTGGAATTGGGTTGCATGCGCAAACAGCACGCTGCATTCACTGTTTCTTGCGAAATCAAAATAAATTTCAGTGGTTGTGCAACTATGACGCGTGAAATCATTTCATAACACTTTTTTGGAAAAAGTCAAAATTAACACTGTTTTTCTATTTAAGTTACTCCGCCCATGTCGATGTAAAAGAATTGCACGTTTGAACAAAGAACTTGATCTTTGCTCGACTGAAGTTAAAACAACTCATTGATCTAATTAATTAAAAAAAAGAAATACTGTTGTGTAATACTTGATTAGGGTTGCCAGTTTCTTAAATAATCGATTAGTTTATTTAGTCTTATTCAAATTGATAGATTAGTTTCTTACTAAATTTAAATCAATAATATTTCAAAAACTTTAAAATCAAATACTTTTGCTTTTCAAACTGAGTATCTGATTGTAAGTTATAAATACATTTTTAATCTAGAACCTTTAACTTAAGACATATAATTTTAAATTATTGTCAATATATTTATGAGTTTAGTATCACTTTTTCTCATAAACAAAATTTGCTTTCATCAAATATTAAAAATGTTATTTAATTAAAAAAAAAATAACTGAGCTCTAAATAACTAATTCTGAGAAAAGTAATAGTTTTTAGAAATTAAATATAATTTAGAGTTTCTACAATGAAGTTATATGTAAGTAACAAAATTTTGTTTTTAACAGAAAATTTATTTTTAAGTACATTATTTAGTTTTGCAAAAGTTTTACTTTTTTGTGGTTGCGAGTTAAGTGGTTTAAATTAGTTTTTGCTTTTACAAAAATCACTATTTATTATTTCCTTTACTTCTATCAAATAAAGCCATAGTTATTAACGATGTTTTCTTTACTATACTACGGTTGTTTTTAAGTAATACTTTTTTTTTGATAAAAAGCTAAACGAAAACATTTTAAAATATTTAAAATGAATAACTTTTATACATCATTTTTTAAAGAAGTCAAAAAAAAAATCAATATTCAAAGAAAAAAAAAAACGTTTTTTTTTATAGTTTACTAGGCATACCAACTGTTAAATAAATATAAACAGATAAAAACAATTTATTGTAAAAAAGTTTATTATTTTTAGACTTTCCTCTATGCTGCATTTTTAGTGCACTATTAGTTTACCAATATACTTTAAGTACTGGTAATCAAACTTTCTTCAACATTTTTCCTCAATAATTTTAAAGTCAATATTGAATAAAGTCCAAAAGCAAACTTTTAAGATAATTAAGTAATTTTATATGACAAATACAATTTATTTTATTTTTACTAGAGTCTAGTCATGTTTAAATTTAATATTGTTTCTAAATTACTTTTTATACAATTATAAACCATATCTAATTTAAGTTAAGCAACACAATTTTATCTAAAAGATTATATAGTTTTTTGTTCATCTTAAAAATATTTTCATTTTTTCATTGTTTAAGTTAGGAATACACGTTGATTAAGTTTTGACACTCAAGCAACTTTAAACAAGTAAACTTGATTACAAGAACTTGACACAGACTTTTGGTAAGTATTGTCATTTCAACTTTAAAAATTTAAGGTAACTAAAAAAGTCAATGTAAACTCGTATTAAGCGATAAAACTTCTAATCTAACAAAAAATATACAAAAGCATTAATAATAACAAAACAACTCAGCAAAAAGCTCTTTAAACTATAAATAAGGTTATTTTTTGATATAATAGAAATATTTTAGTCATTAAAGGTTTCATAGGTGTAAGTTTAATATTAAATTTAGCTAAAATTTATTTATTTCACAGACCTACTTATAATTTTTATAAGTAATTTTGTTCTTAAATTAAAGGTTTCGAGTAACTGAAGACATAAATAAAAATAAATTGACGGTATAATTTCTTTATTCAGTTTAACTTATAAGTAGACAATACTGTTAGATATTACTAACCTATAAGTAAAATTTCTATATTTTTTTATTTTTATATTAGTTTAAGAAGTAGTTTGAATGAAAAATAGTCAGTAATTTTTTTTTATTACAATAAAAACGGTTATAAATTTACATATAGCTAGTTACTCAAAATAATTGTTTTAACAAATTTAAGTTGTTTTTGACTTTTTCAGTTTTCAGGTTTATTTAAAATACAATACAATTTAGTATACAATTTAAAATTAAGCCAAATTAAAAATCTAAAACAAAACTAGTTTAGCTTTTGTTCTGTTATGTTTGTTTTAGTTCTAACTTATGTTTTTAAATAAAACTTTCAATGAAAACCAAACATAAATTTAAGTACATAATACAGTAAATCAGTTAATGATGTCTTAAGTTAAAAAATAAGTAAATAATTTGTCATATTTTAAACAAGCACAGTAAAATATAATCAATTTCGTATTCTAAGTAGAGAGGTAACTTTAAATAATCATAACACAGATTAACTAATTAAACTATTCCTTCTTAGTTTTACTTAAGTTTAAATATATATGATTTTTAAGAATAAATTTCTATCAGTTATTGGGTACACATATGTCATTTTAAAAGCTGCTTTCTCACGAAGTTTAACTGAAAGCATAAGTTTCTGATTTGAATTTAGTTTCAGGCAACCGTAATAAATTCAAAAATTTATTTGAACAAATTACTATAGTTAATATTAGTATAATGAAATAATTACTAAATAATTTTCACATGAACAATTTTTTTATGATCAAGCGTTAATGCTGTATACTTTAATCAAAAGACAACGTCTTCGACTATAAAAATCCTCTTTTATTGTACTATAACTTGTTATTTTCTAGCTAAGGAATATGGCTTAAGGTTTAAAGCAAACTTAAATTCAAATCCACATATAAAAGAATATTTTTGTTTAAATCCGGAAATAACTATGTTCAAACGACTAAAATGATACTTTATCTGCCTTAAAAAAGTTTAGGTCTTTAAAATTAAATATTTAATAACCATAAATTTTTTCATTGTAAACTCGAAATCTTCCATATAAATACTTCATTTATAAATGAATTTGAAAAGTTGCTCAATATTCAAAATAATCACTTTCACAACTTGTAATTTTTTTTTTCTTCTTATGTAATTAAATAAATTTACAACAACCACTTTTTTGCTTTTTTTTGGAACTATTTTTAAAACTAAATGTCTAACATACAAAAACAAAGTTTAGTTTTACTTTCTATACCTTATAGAGTTTAATCTTGTTAGTTTTTAAACAAAAACTAATTGACCTTCACGGTGAAATTTTGAAATCAATAACTAAATTTTTTACTGATTAATGGTGTGGAAAAATAAAAACACACATCAGCTCAAACGAAGCTTTATGTTTTACTTGCGTAGCTTCACTTTAAACGTATCGTTAACAATATACATTGGTAACACAACAAAAGTGTTTATATATTAAAAGCAAGTGATTTTTTTTTTTGCCCAGGCAAGCCTCTTAAGACTTTTTGCCTAGGCGAAAATGTTTAATTGGTTTTTAATGACACTGATTCTACTTCGAAAGGAGTTTTTTTGGAATCGTTTTTTTTTACCTTTTATTGTGATTATGTACATATTTCTTACAATAACAAAATTAAACAGTACCCTTTTTTTCATAAACTAACACGTGTATCTGTGTGTTAACAAGTTAACAATATTAATAGTTCGTTTAAAGTTATTTGCTATTTTAAAACGTTAAAACTTTAACGATAAAAATTAATTGAAAACTATATACTGTATTATTTTTACTTATACAAAAGAGAGTCCACTTAATCAGTATAATTGGCAGGGGCGTGTTTTGACTAGTTACCTGTTTCCTGTGAACCCCCTGAAAAAAAAGAAAAGAAAAAAGAAAAAAATATTATTAGAATATCACTAAAAACGTTGTATATTTACTTTGTTTTGGTTTATTTGATAAACTTTTAATAATGAATCTTGAATTTATAAGACTGAAAGATTAAAAGTTGCAGTAACAAAAAATGCTCGTTTTTGCCCAGCTTAAATAGATTTTAAACAAAATTTTAATTGTGACCTCATAATAGGTAAAATTTTTAAAGTAGCAATTTTTTCTGGGAAACTTATTACAAAGATGCATTTAGTTCCCATTATAAATTGTTATTTAGTGTAAATAACTTTTGATTAAATACTGTTTTTGAACTAGTAAGTACAATTTTACTTAAAAAATGTCCAATTTAATCACTTAAGTTTTATTTTACTTAGTTTGTTGTATATAATAATGTTGTGTGAAGCTTTTGTGTTATGTTGTTATATAATAATGTTGTTTTCGTACTTAAACATATATATTTTTTGTTTATGTGTCAACCAACTGGGTTTAAACCTTGAAAAGTTCAATTTAGAGAGTTTTCAAAATCATCTTTAGACAACTATACCACCTGGCAATTTATTCTTTTATCATTTAATAGTATTTTAAAATTTTTTGTTTAAGTTGTTTTATTTTTGTATATCTGTTGGCCACAATATTGATTCTTGATTTTTTTAAATTTTCAACTCAAAGTTATTTCAAAACCATCATTAGAATCCCTGCACCAATGGGCAAACATTTAAATAAAATTTAAAGATATTTTAATTTAATTGTATAAGTCTAAACATTTTTTTTTGGGAAATTTCATTTTTTATAGATTAAATTACTTTAAAAAAATAATTTTGTTATAAATAGATATATAAATGTAAAGAGATTCAATCTTAGAAAAAATTTGTAAGAATTCTATCTATACTAACATTTAAATCAAAATATAAATTCTCTTTAAGTTTTATTTAATTGTTATGAACTTACAAATTGTATATCAAAATTTAAATCTGTCATTTAAAACAAAAATATTACAAACATAACTAACTTACTCTATAAAAAAATAATTTTTATATCAGGAAATAATATTATAAAATAGTTAAAACTAGAATAAATTTTTATAAAGTGTTTTTATTTAATTGTTCAAGTCTAAACATTTTTTTATTGAAATTTAAATTTTTATAGAATAGATTACTTGAAAAAAAAAACTTTTATTATAAATAGATGTATAAATATAAAGAGTTTAAAATTTAAAAGAAAAAATTGTAAGAACTCCATCTATACTAACATTTAAATAAAAATTGAAATTCTCTTTATAAAAATTTATGCTAGTTTTAATTATTTTATAATATTGTTTCCTGATAAAAAAGTTATTTTTTTATAGAGTAAGTTAGTTATGTCTGTAATATTTTTGTTTTAAATAACATATATGAACTTTGATTAACAATTTGTAAGTTTATATTTTTTTCTGGTTCTTTTAGTTTTAATTTATCTAAATATAATACTGTATAAGAAAAAAATTCTATTACTACTTATAGGTTTTTTTATTTCTAAGCAGAAAAAAGCATTTTAAACACAGAGTTTTTCGGCTAAATATTGCGTACTTAACTGACAGTGCATACCTAAGAAATGCGTACTTAAGCGGATATTTAAAATAAAAAATAACTGTGAACCCCTTTGAAAAAAGTCTAGACACGCCCCTGATAATTGGTATTGATTCTTATGTACATTTACAGAAAAAAAATCTCTTGAAATTGTTTTGAGCAGTGATTCTAAACTGAAGGGGTAAATTCCCTTGTTTTAGGGGGTAAATTTTCTTTATTGCAAGTTGTTTAATTAAAGGTTTATCTAAAGTCTTTTTAATCTATAAGTCAGTGTCTAACTATAACTTTTTTAAGTCAAATAAACTCTTTAAATTTTACGATACTTTATATTTAATAAGCTTATTGTTTTTTAAAAATCTAATTTATATCCTCAAAATTAAACAATATTTTGTAAATAGGGGCTAAATATGGTAACAACCTATCAAAAAGGGTAAAACATGAAAAAAAAAGTAAGAACCGCTGATTTAGATTACAAAGTTGCGATAGATTTTTATTGTTTTTAACATAACTAGTATTAATTGTACCAAAATGAACTATCTGATTCTTTTTGAAAAACTGCTAACCCCCTTCAATACTTAAGATTCTAAAAAAAAATTATACAAAAATATATAGAAGCAAGGATAACTAAAAAGAATAGTGGAAATCACAGCGGGTACCAGCTTAAAGTTTTTTGTTCTTGATTAAATGTTTAAATGTTAGTCTTTTCCAGTATGTCTAAAACTCCAAAATAAAACTACATCCATTTACTAAGAAAATCGGGGAACATGTATCCATAAGGGCCATTATTAAAATTTAGTAGTATGTACTGATACTACAATATACTAACACTTGTTTAGATTAAAAAAAATATATTAAACGTTCACAGTAAAGTACTGTCATTGTGCTCAGATACACAGTTTGGAAAAATATTTATAAATATAGTTTAGTTAAATTTGAAAAACTTTGAAAAATCACAATTTTTTGATAATTTTAAAACATACTACAGTCATAAAGTTAGGACATTTTATTTATTTAAACATCTTTAAAACTCAAACTAATTCTAATTTAGAGAACTTGGAGGCCATAAAGGTCTAAACTACTAGTTTTTTTAATTTCGATGGTATTAACATCAACTACTTTTTCATCAAACTTATATTCAATCTAAAATAAGTTGATAATATTTTTAAAAAGGTCAGTTTAAAAAAAAAAAAAATTATCTAAAAAACAACTAATATTTTCGTAATTACATTTACTTTAAACCATTAGTGTTACATTTAAATAAGCCTTTGTTGTTTTGATATAGTTAATAGTGTTGTATTCTAAAAAGTTACAAAAGACTTTACCTAGATTAATACTTTTGATTTCAATTATCGATAATTCTTAATGAAATCAAATTAACTTTCTAGGTTTTTTAATATATTAAGACAATATCTAAAAAAAAGGTTCAAAATTAAGACAGCACAACATCGTAAATTGTTCAGTACATCTCGAAAATTAATGGGATCATTTTTATAATGACAATTTAGTAAATTTAGTTCATTTCTCGTCGTTAATGATTTGGCAGCGTCTACTTATCGGACTTTACCCACAAACGGTCACTTCAGTGCGTGTGCAGTTAATCCCGCTTGGTTAGAAATCAACAGCGGTTTCTCGCGACTATGCCTGAAGAGTCCTGATAAGGACGAAAACGGTCGTAGGCTGTCTCGGATACTGTTGTTGATGGTCGTGTGGTAAGGTTGATTATTCATATACAAACTATTAAATGAAAGAAATTAAGCAACCAAATACATGATCTTAACTAATTAATGCAAATTGTTCTTCTAAAAAAAACGGGAGGTTTGCGTTTAATTTGTTTTTATTATACCAAACTTTTGCTGTGTTTTGTAAATAATAGTTTTTTATAAAAATTACTAGATTAGTTGGAATTTAACATAAAGAAATTTTTAATAGAAAACTTCCAACAAAAGACTTATCAGTAGTAGTTTTTTTTTACTAAAACTTTTAACTTAATTTATTTGAAAACTGAACCTTTTAAGACTTAAATTATACCGATAAAACTGTGAATCATCCTACCTTAAAAAAATTAGTTAAAAATTTCAGTATTCAAAGACTACATTTCATTAGTAAATTACAAAGATAATCAGCATATTCTGACATGAATAAAAAGCTTTTATGCATTCACAATTACACATAGAAATTGTTAATAATAATAAAATTAAATAATTTATAGTTTTTAGGCTTGAATAAAAAAATTCTTAAAATTAAGCAAAACAAAACTTATAAAAACAAGTTTTCCAAAACAAAACAGTTGTTATTTTTTATATCTTGTTTTACTCCTACCAACTATTCACTACATATTTTTTACTAGGTTTAATACCAGAGTCTCTTATCTAACTTTAAAAATGCACTTATCTTTTATAGGTATTGCTAATGCAATTTTTAAAAATACTACTTTATTCCTCATTTATAATTATAAATAACTTTTAACTATTTTTTAAAAAAATTGTTCGTTGTCTAATTGCAAGTATAGAAGACAAAATCTAGATTTGGTAAGTTAGTATCCAATAAATTATTCAAAAATAAATAGTTATAATAATTTAACTTCAATTTCTACAGTACCTTTTGAACAGATACTATAAAATGAAAGGCCTTAATAAAAGCTAAAGATTAAATAAATATCTGGCATTTTTAACCTGCATTTTCATTCACTATTTTTCTTATCTAATTATTTTTATAATCTCAATAAAATCCGGTATAGAAAAAAAAAATTAGTTTTATTTTTTATTACAAAAAATCTTTTAAGTGTATCCACACAGAGTGATAAGAAAAATAAGTTTAAGACATTTAAAGTTGTTCTTTCTGGTCGCTTATTATAGTGTTTCTGAAAGTTTTCATGGTAGTGTGCACAAAAACTAGCTTAAAATCACACAACATATTTTTTTTTAATTGTATCTGTGAAATTCCACCTATAGGGTTGCCACAGGTCGAGCTAAAAATTCCTGACCTTTCCAAATCAAATTCTCAAGTAAAACCGATTCAAGAATACATTAACAAAAACTTAATACATTATTTTATTCCAAAAGTTCAATTAAACCTTGAAAAAAGATGAATTGCCAAGCCAAAACTTTTTAGAAAATAACATTAGAAAAGTTGGGTTTTTTTTAATGATACACTTTCTTACTAAAAGCATTTTTATAGAAAATTTCTTGACTTTTCCTGATATTTTTTCAGAAACCCGCATTTTTCCTGACTTTTGTCTCTTTTTTTCCTGACATTGTAGAAACCCTGCGTTAACCACAGAAAAAAAAATTCTGTGCTTCTATTGATTAATCTTTTTTTTTTTTGTAAAATTAATTTCAATTGCAAATTGCTTATGTAAAAAATTGTTTGACACTTAGATAACAGACCTAATTCACATTATGGTAACAAAATTCTAACGAGTGAGATAAAAAATTATATCTACTGTAATAGAAACTAAAAAATATTAAACTTAAATTGATACTAAATTGAGAGATAAACAAAATGAGAAAATTCTCACCGAGGATTAAATAAATTTTAAAACATAAAGTATAAGTATTCTTAAATTTCTTTAAACATCTTGTAGTACTATAAATTCGTCTTAATGAAGTATATTAACAAAACTACCGATAGTTTAATTTGTTGATTTACCACAGGAAACTCAAAGGCCATTACACTTGAAGTTTTTTGAAACCAATATTTTATAACTTTAATAACGCTTAATTATAGAGCAAGTATTTTAAAATATCGTCTATCAATTGATAAAAACAAATTAAAAACGGTGTTAGGTATTTTTTTTAGAAAGCTCGACAGAACTAAAGCCCTTTTTAAAACATCGAAAGTGTTTAAGGATTTTTTCAATATTATTCTACATTTTGACATAGTCGTTAAAATTTTAGCCATTATCAAACTGACATTGTAAAAATAAAATACTTAAAGCTCTCAAATTATTATTCCCTCTAGTAGCGGAATGGGCCAGTAAAACAAAGTTTTTCATACAATTAGTTATTTTTAAACATTTTATTTCAATGTAATATTTTAAAATTCAGGTTTTTTAAATGTTTCTAAAATAAAGCGTATAAACTAAAACAAAAAGCTTTAAACGTTCTGGTAAAACAAATAAAAAAATTAATTTAAGTTATAGTTCGAGTTTAGTTTAAGACGTCATAAAAATTTATTTGTTGCACTTAGAAACTTAAATTAAATGTTATATAATTTAAGGCAACTTTTAAAATAATTAAGTGACTTGTATTTCAACAAAAAATACTTTTAGAAAAAAAAAAAGTTTTTTAATCTAGTGAACATTATCTAGTAAAACATAAATTAAATATAATAAAACAGCAAAAGTGCACCTATATTAAAATTGTGTCTAAAATTGTATGTAAAAACTTTAAAATTCACTAAAAAATATTTCACTAATTTCAACGCTTGAACCCCTTGAAGGGTCTGTGTTTTGGAACGAGGTGCTCCGCAGACCGGATCTCCTTCTTCTTCTCCTTCAGTTCCTTTTCCTCCTTCTTCTTCTGCTGTTTCTGCTTCTTTCGCTGTTGAATTTTTTTTAATTGAGAGTTAAGTTTGTTAAACAAGTTTAGAAAAAAATCAATAAGTCAAAATTGAAAAGAAGTATTTTTATTGACTGTTTACTTTATTAGGTTGCTCTATCTAGATTAAACTTAATAATAATAATAAAAAAACATTTATATTTCAACTAGTTAACAAAGTTTTTTAAACTTATATTTCTAATGTGTACACACTCAAATATAAATATTACTACTATTAATGTTATACAACACTTTTTTTTAATGTTTCGTTCAAAAATTATTTTTTATAAAAAAGTCTCAAAAAAATTGTAAGTGATATTGAAAGACTTAATAAAAAACTATAAAATTACAAAAAACAAACGTCAGGGTAGAAAACGGCTTCTTTACCGCCGTTGATGTTCTTTATTTTCATTGGTCGACCCTCTGTCTCCATATTTGCAATCTTTTCTTCCATTGTTAATCTGAAGTTTATTTGTTTACAAGTATTTCTTATCAAACAATTGAAAAAGTTATTTAAATGTGGTTTATGATGCGACTTTTCATTTACACTATATAACAAAAAATAACCAAGAAACTTTATTCAAAGTTTCGAACAATAAAAAATTAGTTGTATTAAGTATAATTTCATTCTAAAACTTTATGAAAATTCTGTTCTCAGTATTCATAATTCAATTTGAAGTATATTTACAAGTATCTTATAAAAGCTATGTGCTTTTATTTTGTATTACAGACAAAAAACTCTTAAAACAATTGTTTCTTTTAAGGAAAACATAAGTTTTTACAACTAAATTGCAGTAAAATACAAAAAATGTATTTAAAATGTTTTAATAAATCAATATCAACAAAATAAAGTTGTTTTAAGTTTGAATTTTTATATTTTACAGCAATGTAGTTGCAAAAACTTGTTTTTTCGTAAAGTTTACTTTTTTTAACCAAACATAAAAAATAAAAAAGTTCAACATCAACTAACTCTTTCTCCAGTTCCATCTCGTGTCTCCTCTTCAGTCCTCCGAACTTGTCCAAGTCCTTCTTCGAATCCAGGGACACTTTCTCCTTGGGCACGAACATGCGGGTGGTGTCACGTGACATGATTTCACTCGTCACCTTCTCGTCCTCATGCCTCTCCATCTCCCTCTGGTGGCGAGCCGGGTTGTTCACTTCCTTGTAACCCTGGAAAAAAAAACAATAAATAAATAAGATAGATAATAATTTGAAGTTTAATTATCAATAAATAAATAACAATAGTCTAATTTCAAAATGGCGAGTATTAACTAAATCTAAATAAATTCAACATTTTTATAATAAAACCTTTTAAATTACCAAAAAAGCTTAAATTTAAAATACTTTTTTATTTTTTTACATTAATTATTTTATTAGATTAGATTACCATAACTTGATAATGTTATTTTCAAAATTGTTATCAAAATCAAAAGTACAAGCCAAACTTATTTCTAAAATAACTTTTATTAATGCTGGAAATCCGTTATGGTAACCTGATTGACTTTAAAGATTTTTTTTATTATTTTATGTTAGTATTCATGGCAATAAAAAAATTGTAAATTTATAAGTTATTTAGTTTATTTTGAAGATGATAAAACCTATTGAAAAAGTTTTTATAAACGCAATAAATGAAATCATTTGAAAACTACTTATTTTTTTTAATTCTTCAAATAATAATGCTAAGTAGTGCATTGAACTTTATCTCATTTAGTTTTTAAAATATTCAATAAAAAAAATATAACCTTCTTAGCATCAATAATCCACTTCTCATCTTCTGATCCAGAGTCGTCCTGTAAAATTAATACATTTTTTCAAAACTTTATTTTTTTCTAATTTATTTGGATTTACCAACCAAAAAAGCGCTAAAAATAAGGAACTTAAAAACTTTTATCTAAAAAAGGACAAACAGTACACTTTAATGGGAATTTTCGACTAAAACACACATTATTAAAACGCTTTCAATTTCACGACAAGACACACTTAATTTATTTCAAACTCGTTAAAAGTTTCCTGAAAACGACGCTGATTCAACACACGTTTTTTTTTCAAAGAAAAACACAACTGATTCAAATTAATCATTTCAAAACAACAACCTCGCTGTCGCTGTCACCGCCCCTGTCCGATCTGGAATCTTCATCCGCTTGCTGGCGCTGCTGCTTGCCGTTCTGCGTCGGGTGCATCAGCTTGTACTGATCCGACTCCTTGTCGATGGCGAACTTGTCGTCTTCGAACATCGCCTTGAACCTGTCGTCCTTCAGCAGCTTCTCAGTGATCGCCTGTGAAAAGTGTTGTTGTTTTCTTAATTAATTTTTTCTGTGCGCTTTTAAGTACTCTAAAGTAAAGTGATATGACATCGTAGAAATGCTGTAACTTTAATGATGTTTTGTACTTAAAATTGGGATGTTGTCAACAATTGCATTTTAAAGCACAGCAATCACCGTATTAATAAAAGCTGATGTCGAAAATAATTTTTACATAAAAACAAACATAACATACAAAAAAGTTATGAAACGTTTTAGGTAATTCAATGTCAATAAAAATAATTTGAACCTGGTGTTTCTTCTTCTTTCCTTTGAGTTTAGTTGGATCAGCGCCTGCGGCTTGTTCCAACTCGTTGTAATAATCAGCGTTGACCTTCTTTTTAGTTGGCTGTAAAAACAATGTTTGTGTTGTTAATAAACTTTGTTTCAATTGCAATATTTAACATACATTATTGTTTTTGGTTCAGACAAAAACTGAAAATATGAGCCTAAAGTACATTGATAACTAACCTTGATGAATCGAATAATCTTTTGTTCTTCCTTCTTCTTCTTGGTTTCTTTAACTTTTCTTGCACGCATTTCCCTATAAATAAATAATTTCTCCATAAGTAAACAAGTTTTCGCAGCTTTTTTTTTTTTGAATCTTTTATTGTTTTGTATAACTAAAATTGGCGTTATAATTTATAGATGATTAGAGTAACTAAGATTTTAAAGAAAAAATAGCTTTAAAAATAATTCACTACAATTAAAATGCTTATTTATAACTTAATACTCTGTAAAAATACTAACAGCTTTACATTAACATATTGTTAAAAATTTAATATTGCTTGAAACTTATAAGAAAAATTTTACTTCTCCTGGAGATTAACAACAAGCAATAACCAGTTTACAAAAAAATCCAAAACACTTTTGAACAACAAAAAATTAACAATAGCACCAAACATGCAACGAACTCGTAAATTTCAGGTTTGTGAATTTCCCGCGCCCTCTGCAACACCTTGTAATCGACGCGGAAGCCGTGTCCGTGCGCGTCGCAATTCTCCGTTCCAATCAGACCCTCCAAACCTGTTTTGATATTTTTACTTGCACTCTGTACGTTTTTTTAGATTATTTTTTTTAGCTCCTAATGTTGTTTGAAAAAAGGTTGTGCAAACTTTTAGTTTCTTTGCTCCTTGTGGTTTACAGTATGAAAAAAGTGACAGGAAATAAAAGATAGATAGTTGTGAAAACCATTTACTTACATATAAAAAAAAAATATTACAAGCTTTTTTTTAAAGATTTTTGAAAAGTGTGAGCATTTAATTTTCAAGTAAAATGTATTTATGGTAAAGAAACTGAGAAAGAACTAAACAAATTGTTTAAAAGCAGTCAAAATGCTTTTCAAAACTAACCGAGATCTTGCAGCTGCTCCCTGGTGACGAACTGGGTGTGCCTGTACTCCGTCCTCGTCTCCTCCTCCTGCCCGTCCACCAGCGCGTCCAGGTAGTTCGCCCACCTCGGTGCTTTTCCCAGCCACTGATGTTTATTATTATGAATAAAAATTATCAGTGTTTTGTTTTGTGTTACTTTTATAATAAGCTTGTTTTAAAAAAAAAAATTAAATTTTAAATATATCTTATGTTCTTTTTTTTAAGTCATTCCTAGATATTACAAAATGGCGTTCTAATAAAGTTTCTATGAATTTTCGTTAACATGATAATTCAATAAATTATTCTGTGAAATTTCTTTAATAACTTACACAACTATTTTTTAATAAGCAATTAAATACTCATACTACTTGTAACTATTCTTGAACTACTTAATATTCAAGTTTTTAGTTATAATGGTATGAATAATGTTTTAAAAATAACACCTTTTTGTTTATAAAACTGTAGTGTAGGTTTAAAACTTGGCAATAGTAAGCAAACTAGTTAAAACAAAAAATTAGAAAAAATATAATCAAAGTAACTATAACTCAATAAATAAAACTTGGTATACAAAAAAAACACTGGTGCATTACTCGTAAAAACATAGTGAACAGATGGACCTAAAGTCCAAAATTAATAACAGTAAAATCCAAACCATTTCATTTATTGTTTTGCTAAAAGGTTTTTCAAAAACAACAAATAAACTGACAGGCACGAAGTAAGAGAGAATTTTCGGCGAGTCGTTCGCCAACATCATCAGCCCCGAATTTTCGAACATGTGAAGGCTGCGGATGTTAACTTCGGTCTGGTCACGGTTGATTGAACTCGTTTGCGGCTTCGGCTCCACATAAGTTATCGGTTTTCCCTGAAGAAGGAAAGTAAGATGTTTTAACGCAAGCAAGCAAAAAGTGTTAAGATTGGATAACTATGTTTAAAAGTAATGATACTTAAAAATGTTTTTGAGCTTGAAATATAAAACTTATTATAATTAAAACCTTCAAAAGGCACCTAAAAAACAACCAGTGCATTCAAGAATTTTAGTCAAATAACCATTTTACGTATTCAAACATTTTTTGTATCCACATTTTAAAAAGTACTTAAACTAAAGACATGTCAGTATTTAAACAAACTGTTAATAGCATGTACTTTAATTTTTCATCACTCTAAATCAAAATGCTAACAGTGTTGATGTCCCACAACTTGACGTTTCTCTTGTCGGCCGAAATGACGCATTCCAGTTGGCTGTTGTAGTAAACCGAGTGAATGGGGTAGTCGTTGCGCTGGTCGTACGTCACAAGCGGCCTGCTGCTCCTCATGTCGTACTTCATCACCTGTGACGTCACAATGTTAATTAGTACGTCTTAATGTTACATCAAATATTTTTTTGTTATTGTTAGGAAGCTGATATTTTAATGGTAAAAGTTGGATTGGTTTTTTAAAGGCATTTAAAACTGTTAGTGGTAATAAGCGTAAGCAAGGTAAAATTAATCAAGTTGTATTTTATAATATTGTTTTTCTGTTTGGTTGATCGTTTTGTTAAACAACTAATCATTAATTTTTACTTTAATTTGCTGATAAAATCAAAATCTAAACTTACATCATTAATTACATCATGAAAGAATTTCAAATCCACTAACTAAATAATAAATAGAGAATAAACTGCTTATATTTATGTTTATTTACAAAAAAAAATCTCAAAATCAAAAAATATTAATATATTAACAAGAATAAAAAATCTTAAACAAAAAAAAGCTTTCAAATTCAGTAACGTAAAGTTATGGTTTGAACACTATTTTTATAGGTTTTTTAGTATAAAATCATTTCAAAACTCAACCAAAAAACTATAAGCTTTTTAAGATTTAACTAGCGAAACTAACATGCCCGCTGCTGGTTCCCAACAAAAACTCGTGGTAGTTCGTGTACTTCAGCACCGTAACGTCGTGGTTGTGAAACGACCTGAAAATACAAACATAACTAAAACAACATAAAAGATATGTACTTTTTCAAGGAGAATAAACTTAATTAAATTTTTTAGCTCTTAGAACGAAACACTGTTTTCGTAGTAAAACTTTGAAAAAATTAAACAGCATAACAACATAATTTAAGTACAACTGACTCGAAATTCTTGAGCGTGTCGAGGGCGGCCACCTTGTCTCTCATCCTGTGGTCCCAGCACTCAACTATGCCATCCGATCCTCCGACCATCAGCAGGTGGTGCTCGTCGTTCACAACGCACGTGTTGATATCACTGTATGGTTTGTAACATTTATAAGTTTGAAATATTTATCAAATATTTTCAAGTTGTAATTTGGTAAAAGAAAAATTTTAAAAGGTTTTGATTGAAGATGAAGAAGACACTAAGAATAATTTGAGTCTCAAGTAAAGTAACTGATAGGCTGAAATAAAAAAAAATAACGCTCTTGTAACACAGGCTACATACTTGAATATCAATTTTTGAAAACTTATTATGTTTTATTTAAAATAACGCTTTTTAAACAGTACCAACCGGGAAATCAAATTTATTAAGTTTAGGGTTGCCAAAAAATTGTTTTATAATTTTTTCCAGGTTTTCTTTATTACTTCCAGGTCTTTAAAAGTACACGATTTTGGGTCTATTTTTAGTTTAAAGTTAAGTTTAAGGTTAAAAACTGTGTTAAATAGCATAACGAAATTGAAAACATATATTAAACTTTTTTTAATGTGTTATTAAAAAATGTTGATGATAAAAAAAAATTATCTATACAATAGATATTTTGTGTCAAAATCGAAATTTCACTACTAAACATGTAAAAGTTGCTTAAAAATCCAGGTTTTTCCGGGGTACTTGGTGATTTTATTTCAAAATTCCAGATTTTTCATCTAAACTCAAGGTTTTTTTTCAAAACTTTTCAAATTCCTGGTTTTTCCAGGTTTTTTAGCCTAAATTGCCAAATTCCAGGTTTATTGGCAACCCTGATAGTTAAGATTTACATAATAAAAACATAGTTTATGCTAAATTATTATTACTTGAATAGTTTTAGAAACTTTTAGGCATTGAATTTTAATAAAAAACCTCATTGAAGTTGTGTACGACTGCATAAATCTTCCTTCTTCCAAGTTCATTCTGTATACTTCATTGCTGAAAAAAAATTATTTAAAATGAGTTATTTTTATAGAGTATTTGTAAAATACTTAAAAATACAGTTAATTTAATCATTATTATAGATGATAATAGCTTTATAGATAGTAATAAAACAAAATTTATTTAACATTTTTAGAAAAAACAGTACTCAAATTATAAATAAAAGCAAATTATACAGTAATCTTCCTTTATTCTACCAACATATGTTTCTGTGTGTCAACGAATCAACACACTTCAACTGGGTTCTGTTGAATCTGAAGTGCGTTGATTCGTTGACACACAGAAACATATGTTGGTAGAATAAAGGAAGATTACTGTATAATTTATTTTTATTTATATTCCAGTGAAGTTACTTCTCTAGGATCTTTTGTTAGCAAACAATTAAACCTATATTTTGAACAGTTACTTAAAATATATAAATTTTAAATAAAAAACTGAATAAATTTAAACAAAAAAATTATTATTACATTTTTACAAAAAAACATCTGCAAACGAACTTCTAATTTTCAACTGGTTAATAAAAAATGTTTAGTATAATAAAATTTATGTCAAAAAAAATAAATCTTCAAAGTTACCTTGACCCTACAATCATGAGATCACAGTTGAAACTGTTGTAGCAAAGATCTCTGCCCTGCTTCGGTGTTCTGAATTTGTAGTGCTTACCTTGCTGAGTGTGAAACTCCACCCACCTTTTAGTTGTCAGGATGGCCAGCTATGAATATTTTAAACTTTATTGAATAATGTTCAGCTTCCAGTCATTTCAATTACAAAATATTGCTTTGTTACTTTTTTAGGTCGCGGAAAACATAGTAAGCAAAAACTATATTACTTGCATACTGTGCTAGCTTAACAACAACTTCTTAAATTTGGAACAGTATACAAAAACTACAAACTTGATATGATTCAAAAATTAAAATAAAGCTTTAGTATATACAAGCATTTTTTGAAACTGTTTAAAATAACTTTTTTTAATAATTTTCATATATAATATCAAAAAATCTTACTTTTTCATAACCTTCAGAGAGACACAGAAAATTGACAGCTGAAAATAAAATATAAATTTTAAACTTATTGACAAAATATTTATTTACTTATCTTATTTATAATTAAGAATAGTACTAAACTAAAAGCAATTATAAGGGTATGCAGGATGCAGGCAAATATAAAACTTTAGTTTTTTATGAAGTTAGCAGGGTTTGCTTTTGGTAAATTTTCACCAGGCATTCAAAACTTCTTCCGGGTTTTAAAAAATAAATAATTTAGGGTCTATTTTTAGTTTAAAGTTTAGTTTAAGGTAAAAAACTGAGTTAAATAGTACAACGACATTGAAAACATATCTTAAAGCTTCTTCAAACGTGTTTTTTGATTAATAAAAAATATTTTGATGATAATAAATAAAATTTATCTATGCTATAGATTTTTTGTGTCAAATCGAAAATTTCTTAACATGTAAAAGTTGCTTTATATTCCAGATTTTTCCAGGTTTTTTAAGTACTTTTGTTTAAAATTCAAGGTTTTATAGCGATTGTTATTCAAAAATCTTTTTTTTTTTCAAAACTTCTCAAATTCCAGGTTTTTCCAGGATTCCAGATTTTTTAGCAACCCTGAGTTAGGGTAGTTAAAACACTTCTTACATAAACAGCAAGTACCAGTTACTTTTACTGCTTGTTAAAATTTGAAACTAATTTTGAGATATAAATTATCAAAATTTGAGAACTTCGACGGTTCCTTATGGAAGGCGAAAAAAGACTACTTAACTAAAATCCATCTAGTTTCTTTTTAAGCAAATTTTACAACAAACTTCAGAAATGAACGGGAAAATAGATTTTTTTATTTTTCTGCTTATAATATATTTTTTTTTATCTTTCTTCGGTTAGTATATATTAGAAGTACGTTTTTAGCTCATAAAATAAAATAAAAAAGTTTTTTAGTTAAGCGTAAGTTTTAGACAAACTTGACATAAAAATGGCAGTGCTAAGGTTTTATTAGAAACTTATAACAAAAATAAACAATCTCTGATTTTTTTTTCTATGAAAAATGACGTGTTGTTCATACTTAAAGATTTATACTTTTAAAATCCAATAAATATTTTTTATGTTAGACCGTCACATGCCCCCTGTTTAAAGTTTCATCATGGCTATAAGGTATAATATTTCAATAATTCAAAGTTATATTGGAGATGCAGTAGTTTTTTAAGTTTATTTTTTGTGGATTCATTTATAGTTTGAAACTAATGATTTTTAATCAGACTTTATTCTAAAACCGGAACCCGTCAACTTAATGTGTTAAAAAAAACTAAAATATTAACTTTTCTATCTGTTTTTTTATATAATGTTTTTATAGCTACAAATACTTTGTTAAACTGTTTAAGTTTAAAATAAATCAATATATAAGATTTAATACTAACTATCTATAAGGACTTTTAAAAAACAGTTTTCTTGGAAAACAATTTGGACTGTCTAAATTTATTTATGGATTTAAAAGATAGTATTCATCTCTGTAAACTAGGTCCAACTTGTAAGTATAGATTTTGGCTATATTTTCCTACACTATTTTAATAAAATGAACAAAAATAAGTATAGTCAAGTAACGTATTTTATTTTATGTTTTCAGTTAAACTACAAGGTTTCATTCATGGCATTTTTAGTGCTAAAATATTAAATACAGAGACAAAGAACAAAACTAACAATTGTTTATTTTAGTAAACTTTAAAACTACAATTGCTATAAATTGAATACTAACCATTGTAATCTAAATATCTTTCAAATTTTAAGGACAGCTGTTTTGTTTCATAACATTTTATCCTGGGTTTGTATTCACCTGAAAAGTTGTTATATTAGGTTTGTGTAGAAGTTTGAAATTATTTTAGTTTAAAAAAATCTAACTAAAGCAGTACCAAGATCTTCATGTACAATATATTAAACAACAACTATATAAGATGATTTTAAAAACAATAAATGATTTTAAAAAGTAATAATATTAAACATGACAAGCAATTTTAGTGTAATTTATAATTACTCTAACTGTTATACTAATTTTTTGCTCATTAGAAAACAATAAAAGATATCCATATTATACAAAAGACTAAATTTAAATAAGATATATTAAATTAAATCACTAGCTAGCTCTTCAAGCAAAACTTTGTTTGTTAAAAATTTGAAAAAATAAAAACATACTAATTCTTCCTATTTAAAACACCATTGCTAAAATCAACAAACTATAGTCATGTATATATACAAAAAAGTTTATAAAAGTTTGAATACAAGCTGACACCCTTAAATATTTAAATTGCTTGTTAAAAACTAAATATTAAAGGTAAGAAGTAAACACAAATTTAAAATTTAAAAAAAGGATTTTAATATAAAAAATACAGCAAGTAACAAAAGTGAAAAGTTTAATTCATTTGTTATTAAAACAATTATAATACAATTTAATTTTGATAAGTAAATACAACAAAAAAATTTAATTACCTAAACCTCAAACATTCAAGAAAATTATTAAAACTACTAAAATATTATTAAATAAATTCAAATCAAAAAATGATAAATATTATTATTAGTATTTCAAAAAGTGATAATAGTTACATCACATTTCAAATCACACAGTTCATATTCAAACAACTTGTATGTTAATAAAAAAATTAAGGAGCCATATGTCAAAAATTAACTAAGCTTTCAAAAATCCAGAAATAAAAACTTATTAAAATATTTCCAAAAAAAAGATTTAGCCTGATTTGGCCTGACACTTGTGAACCCTGTAAAATGGTAAAAGAAAATAATAATATTAATGACAATAATCTAATAAAAAATCCATAATTACTAAAAAACACATACTTTTTAGTAGTTTGAAAATTTATTTAAGCCATGTCTCAAAAGTAATTTAAAACTTAAAAAAAATATATAAAATGTTACATAAAGTCCCTTTAAAAAAATATTATGAAAATAATTTAAAAATATTTAAAAAATTAATTTATAGTAACAAATGTGTAACTTAATGTTTGATAACTTATTAGATGACAAGTTATCAAAGCTTGAAAGAACTAAAATTTCTAGAGTCTGAAAAGTTAGATGGTCATATATTATTATTAATATTATATTGTTTATTGTGCAATGTTGGACTCAGGCATCAAAACCTGAGCCACTTAAACAGGACATACAAAAAGAGAAAAAGAAAATAAGCTTATATTCAACACTTCAAGATAAATTATATATATATATATATATATAAACATAATTTTAATGAAAATACAAAGTTAAACACAATATGATATACAAATGAACTAAATTTTAAAAAATTCAATTCAAAAAATTCAAACTTATATATTACTTAAAGATATTAGTTAAGTTTAACTACTTTTTTTCTACTTTAATTTACTATAAATTAAAGTTTGAGTTTGATAAAATTACATAAAATGGTATCATAAAATTAATTTTGAAAGTTTCCAAAAAACTATATTACTTTTCCAAACTTTAAAACAAAATTTTGTAAATTTGTTAAAAAAATTTAATAAATTAAAATTTAGAGGAAATATTTTTTCTAAAGAAGTTTTTTGTTTTTTTGTAATGTAAGATCTTCTTTTTTGAAAAAAAAAACATATAAAACTTACAATTTTGAATCATTGCATTTAAATGAGTTTCGATAGTGCAATACACCCTAAAGTAAGATGAACTAATACACTAAAGTTATTGATCTTACTTCTCATACTTTTTTATTACCACAGAAAATAATTAAAAGACTATCATTAATAAAATACACACAACTAAAATTAAGAAAACCAAAATAAGTATATATACAGCTCTAAATACAATTAATTGTTCAAGTAAACTTTTTGGCAAAAAACTAAACTAAATGCAAACCTGTGGCAAAAATATATCTGCCATCTGGAGTAGATTTAACACAAGTACTGGAATTTGGCATTGAAAAATCTTGTATAAGTTCTATTCTTTGTCTTTCTTTTGTTTCTTTTTTAAAATATTTTTCTCTTTTATTTCGACTCATCAGAGCAAGCTGCAAAAAAGTAACAAATTTTATACTGGTTTAAAAAATAGAAAAAATTCCTATTTAAGAAGTTAAATGATGGATTTCCAACATTTAGAAATGTTATAAAACATAGCTTTAATATTAAACTTCAATTCTTAATAAATTCTATTATCCAACTTTCTAAACATTACTAATGTATAAGATACCTGTCTTTTAAAAATTTAATTATATAAATATTTTAGTTTTTTTACATAAAAAAAAGTTTTGATGAGTCTAATAGTATGTTTCTATTTATTAAGGTTGTTTTACTACATAAAAATTACAGGTATTAAGGTACTAGAATGGAAATTATATAAATTATTTTAATAAAAAAAATTGCTTACAAAATTCTGTTTTGGGGAAAAAAAATTTAACATTGTATCTTAAATATATAATCAACTATATTTTAGAATTGTTCTTAAAAAACCTTACAAAAATTAGTTTAGCGTAAATATATTTATTAAAACAAACCTCATTACTGGTTGTCTGTGATTGAGACAAGTTATATATTTTTATATCATTTTGATAACTGATTTCCATTTTTAGATAAAATTATAATTTATAAACTAAAATCTGAAGAAAAAATAGCAGTATAAAATCATAATTCATCAGATTTAAAATTAAGACATCTTTGTTTACACAAAGGATTTAGAACTGTAGTTAGTTAAAACCAGTATAACTATAAAAACATTTAAGGCTAGAAAACTAATTAGTAATTAATTTAAAATTGCACATACAGTAGGTGGTTTTGATTAGAGTAAATTCATAAAATATTGAATGTAGGTAACAAGTTTTCATAAACAAAAAGATAAAATTGAAATGATTATGTATTGAAAATAGCTTGTTACTATATTAATATAGCCTTAATTTATTTGATCCATTTTGTTCTCTAATAATTTTTTTGATAAAGCTAAACTAACACAATATTAAAGATGTACTTTAAAAAATAATCTATAAAAGAATATTACAAATGTTATAACTGATATTGACTCTAAAACTAAAACACTTCAATAATTTTTTTTTTTTGATTAATTTTTTAGCTTGATACTCATTACAATTCTTTTTTCTTATAACTTTTTTTGAATTTATCATAAACTTAGCATAGTAAATGTGGTATTTTCAAACTTTATTTGTAAATAAGTGAATTGTTTAAATTGTTTAATTAAACTTTACATCCAAAAGAGTAAAAATTAGTCTGTTAAGGCCATAGGGGGGGTAGGCCATGTTTTTTACAAGTTGATCTTATTTTATAGAGTTTTTACTAAGCTTCAAGTTGCTTTTTACCGTTTTTAAAAATTCGAATTAGTTTTTGAGATATGACCGGCCAAAGTCGGGCCGCATAACATGTTCCTTATGGGGAAGGAAAAACTAAAACGGCGAAAAAAGACTAATGCATTCAAAATCTATCTCCTCCTTCATTTTTTAAGCAATCTTCTTCAAACTTTCACAGTCTATTCTTTATACAATAACAAAAAAACGTTATTTGTGACTTTTAAAAATTTCAAGTAAAAATACCTTTTTTTTTTTTTAAATTTTTTTGATAAAAAATCACTTTTTTTTTTTAATTTTTGTCATAAAACTTTTATTTTTTTAAATTATTAAAATTCACAAATAACGTTTTTTTCTCATAATGTAAGGAACATTTCCTGAAAATTTAAAGAAGATTGCTTGAAAAATGAAGGAGAAGATAGATTTTAAAGCCCGTTTTTAAAAACTCGAGAAAAACGGCTTTAAAGTTACCCTTTATATACCCTTTATAAAGACAACCCTTTATATAACCGGTCATAAAAAAAAAGTTACTTAATATCTTTAAAATCTAAAAAAAGCATCTGAAAGATTATGAAATTTACTATAATATAAGTTTATATGTTATTTTTGGTCAAAAAATGGCTTCTACCCCCCCCCCCCCCCCCCCCTATGGCCTTAAGTTTCAACTCAATATTTTCCAGAGGTAATTTTAAGTTAAAGATGTTTTATACTGATTTTTTTTCGTTATACAACTTTAAAATAAAATAGTTTCATTAGGTAAATATAAAAACAAACAAACAATTGCTATTGTAAACTAATAAGAATTAGTTTAGTACTAAAGTATTTGTAGGTAAAAAACAAATCTAACAGAGGGTTTTAAGAACCATTTTTTTAATCAAATTGCTTTAAAAATTATTAATGATTATAAAATAAAATTTTACTTGCTTCATGTTTTACTTTACAAAAATGTGACAGAAGATAAATTCAGGGTTCTCATTAGAAAATAAAAAATAAATCTTTAGATAGACAAGACAATTAAGAAACTTTATTTTAAACAAAGACCATCTGCTAAAAGGTCTAGCTTTTTTAGAAAAAAATTTTATATGTATTTATTTCAACTGTTTCTGTTGAATAAACAAAGAAACAGGGTTGTCAGTTGTCACACTTGGAGCCAAGAAAACATCCTGAATCATCTTGATATTTTCAATTCGTCAAAAAATACTTAACTTTTTTAAGCCAATAAAGATTAAGTTTTTAAACAAAACTTGTTATAAATCAACTAAATCTCATTCAAAATCTATCCTAATATTTTCAGAAATCTTAAAATTGTCTTGAGTTTTTCATAAAAAAACAAAAAATCCTGAGTCAGCCTGAGTTTTTAAAAAATTAAAAATATCCTGAGTTATCCTGAGTGTCTTGAGTGTGTGACAACCCTGTAATATAACTTAACTTAACATAGTCACCATTACAAGTAATATTTTTTATATGATTACAAATCAAATTAGTATGCACAATAATTTACTTCTTAATTATTTTCTGAACTCAGAGTTAGAGAATACTGACTTTAACTACATCTTAATCTTTCTTTTACTTAGCTGATAGTATTGCATTTTCTATATCTTAAATTAAAGTTTGCTTTAAAAAAGTCTTTGTCAACAAATTATATAGTTGATAAAGATATAAAAAGACAATAAAAAACATAGAAATATAAAACTAGCTTAATTCTGAGCAGAAGCAGCACTCTAGTATATCAACATAGTAGGATAAGATGGGTGGCGTGGCTCAGGATCAACAAATCTCACACTCTACTAGACTTTAGTTAAACTAAATATTAATAGATTTTTTTAAGATTTAAATTAAACTGGACAAAAATTTATAAAAATACTGATTTTGTTTTAGATTCAAGTACACTTTACAAAAACTAACAAAGAACAAATAAAGTAATATTTTACACTTTAGTAGCAACATAAAATGTTTTAATGTATTTTAAACTAATCTAAATATTAAGAAACTCTTTTTCAATCAACTGTATTTAGAGATTGTTAAAATATTTGTAAAAAACAATACTTATTCAAAAATCTTAAATAAAATGTAATTCTTCATCAAAATAGTTAAAATATTACAATGTAGTTAATAATATAGATTAAAGATTGGAAGTAATAGAATTTAAAAATATTTTTCATTAGTTCTGAAGGGATTAAAGTAATAAATAAATTTACTAAAATTGCTTTGGTTATCACTGGTGATTGATTATACACAATTATAAAAACCAATATTTAATAACAGTTAGTTTGATTGGTATGTTGATTGTTTGCTGAGGTTTCATAGTTGGATGGTCTTATCTAAAATGTAAAATGCTATACTTTGTGTTCAGTAGAGTGCGAGATATAGTTAAACAAAGCTAAGCTACCCATACAAGATCCATAACCATTTTAAATGCTTTAAAACACTTATCAAATTTTCACAGGCTGGTCACTGATTTCCATAAATTTCTTCCAGGTTTTTAAAGTATAAGATTTTCTGATTCATTTTTAGTATAAAATTAGTTTAAGGTAATTAACTAATTTTAATAGAATAAAAATATCAAAAAATACTGTAATGTTATTTTACATGTGTTTTTTAATAAAAAAATATTGTTACCACTGAAAAATACTGTACTTGGTTAATAGTTTGTTTCTAATCTAAATTTAATTATTGTTCATGTAAAAATTGTTCAAAATTCCAGCCTTTTCCAGGCTTTTTTTCCTAAACTTTCAAAACCTATTTTATTTCATGGCTCAAGGTTAATTGGCCAGCCTGTTTTAAGTCACTAAAAAGTTTGATTCAACAGTTAAAACTACTGCAATCTGTTAAAATACTGGTCATGAAAAAACCTTAAAGATATATGAAAGTGCAAAAAACTACTTTGATACAACTGTAGGTTATTTTGAAGATTACTTCCACAAAACTTATCAGTGTGTTATTGCTTTGGTTAAGTAATTGTAAAATTGTAAACAATTTATTGTTACACTACTAAATTTTACTAACTTTTAAAAAATATACAAAATGTCTTAAAATTAATATAACACATAAAGTTTTAGAAAAAAAGCTTGGTGATAGTTGAAACAACATAATTATTATGCAGTAAAAAACAATGAAACGTTGTTAATTCAAGTTTTAAATATCAATTAAAAAGTATTAAGGGTTAGAGGAGTCCACTTTGATTTTTACAGTTGATCTTACTTTGTAGAGTATAATCTGAAATATCAGACATTTTTAACCAATTAATAAAATTCAAAGTAACTTTCAAGACATAATCATTTAAAGTCGGTGACCTTCATAGGTTTCTAATGGAAGGCCTAAACTAAATCTGCAAAAAAGACTATTTCACTAAAAATCTATCTTTTTTAAACAATCTTCTTCAAACTTTTACAGTAAGTCCATCACTGATATTTAGTAAGGTATATATGTTGGTACACTTATTTTACTGGTACTACTCATCATTTCATAATCAAATTCTATCTTTACTTATTTTTAAGCCAATCTTATTCAAATTAAACAGTAAGTCTATTACAAATATTGGTTAAGGTATGGATGTTGGTATTATTAACTTATTGGTATTCTTAACTTATTGGTAATACTCATCATAATCAAATTCTATCTTATTTAATTACCACATTACAATTACAATATGCTATTTTAGTCCACTTTATATAAATCAGACAAGACAGTTATAACAATGTATCTTTATATATAGAAGCACAAAACACTATCATAAAAAAACCACTTCAAAAATATCAGTCACTTTATAATCAAAGGGAAATAAATAAAACTTAAGAACAATAAAAGTTTAAATGAAAAACACTTTAAAAACTTTAACTAATGTGGAAACTATAAAATATTCAAAGAACTCTAGAACAAATATATATTATTTATTAATTATTCTTAGACTTCAACTACAAAACTACACTTAAAATATACATGCAGTATTTACTATTTGCATGCTGGTTGAATGGTTTTGTGACGCTAAACGTTTAAACACTAAACATTAAAACAATGAAAAAGCATATGAAAGATGCATTCCATTATAATTTAAATAAATTTAATGCAGGAATGTTTGTAGTTTTAAAAAATAAAAATTCTATTAAAAGTACAACATCTTTTTTTGTTTTATTATCTAAAACTTTTTTTAAGCCCCACATTAAAAGTCTTTTAATTTATAAAAGGAATGTTTCCTGAATTTGAGGTCACTAGCTCAAAAATAAAGGAGATAGATTTTTATTGAATTTTAATTTAACTTCTGAGAAAATTAACCATGTAAAATTTGCGGTCTATACATTTGTATTGGAAACTTTAACAAAAACGTTTGTATCTTAAAAATAAATTAAATTTTTATGTTCTTTAAAAACTTACTTGTAGTTTATACAGCTTTTATTTAAGAGCCAATGTTAATTTTTGTATAAAAATATCGAACTTCCCCCCTCCTGTGCCTTTAAAGTTTTAAAGACACTTTTGTAAAACTTAATCTTTTTAAACTATGTAGTGAATTTTTATGAACTAAAATATTTTCAGTTTCATTGAAATTAAGAAATTATTAAAAATTTATCTATATTAACATTAGACTTGATATAACATTAAATTGTTGAAGTGAAAATAAGTACTTGGTAGTTTAATAAATATCAAAAACTCAAGATAAAAAAAGAGTTAACAAACTTTTAAGTTTACTAGAATCAATTCTTATTTTTGTCAAAAATCAACATCAGATTAGAAAAATACTTGGTGGGTTGTCTGTCATTTGGCAAAAACTAAAAAGGTTTAAATCTCAACATTTGAAACCTTAAAGTGGGGAAACTGAAACCCCTAAGGCAGTGGTAACCAAGGCTCAAACTAAAAAAGTATACCATAAATCCAACCGTGTGATCACAGCCACCAAAGTGAACTGACAATAAACAAAATAGAATATAAAAGTCTAAATTTTAATAAAGAAAACATAACTTCATTTAAAACAGTATAAAAAAAACATTAAATTTAAAAAATTATATAGTTCTATATACAGGGTTACCACTGGTTTTTGAAAAAATTCTTCCAGGTTTTTGAACTTTTTCCAGGTATTTGAAAGTACACTCTTTTGGCTCTACTTTTAGTTAAAAGTTAACTTTAAGGTTAAAAACAGTGTTAAGTAGTAAAATAACATTGAAAAGATAATGTATTTAATGACAAAATTTTTTGTCTATATTATGGAATAATACAGACTTGTGTCAAATCATAGTTTTACTACTAAATATGTAAAAACTTTTTTGAATTCCAGGTTTTTATAAGTTTTTTGTGATTTTTGTTCAATGTTCCAGGTTTTTTTCAAAATTTATCAAATTCCACATTTTGTGGCAACCCAGTATTTACTTCTGAAAATTTAAACAAAACATTTTACTGCACAAAATTAATTCAAATTTTTAGTTTTAATTTTTAGTTTTAGTCTTTAATTAGATATTTGTTTGTTTGAGTTTACAACAGCTGATTGTGAGTTCACACTGGTGGCAGTGATCAAATGATTGGATTGTTGGTGTGTTTTTTGTTGTAGGTCGGCAAATACTTACTTGGGGATTTGAGCTTCATGATTTTCCCACACTTTGTGGTTTTTAGTGTTGAGATTTTAACCTTGTGAGTGTTTGCTAAATGACGTGTCACCAAAGGTTTTTTTCAATAAAGGGTTAGGATTAGTTTTTATTTCAGTTAGTTAATTTTTTTTTTCTTTTATTATTACATAGATATTTTTATTTTTAGTTAAAAGGTAGTTTTTTTTTTCTTAGTAAATTTAAAGATAGGGCAGGTGGAATAACATGTGATGAGCTCAAACTCACTTGCTTGACCTTCAGAAAACTTTTATCGTTGCAGAGGGGAGAGTGAGTATTTTCTGATGTTTTTCTACCTTTAAAAAAAAAAAAAAAAGTTATGTTATACAGAAGCCTAATTAATGTATATACATGTAAACTCTTTTAGAAATCCAAGAAATAAAACATTTAACAGAAAAAAATATGGGTAACACAACAGTAGCAAAACCAAAACAATGTAAAATCAGAAAAATATATTTATATAAACCATCCAACTTATACACTTAACATCTTAAAAGAAATATCTTCATTACAACAATTAAAGTTCTATTTTTAAATTTTCTGGAACTTTAGACCAAAAGCTGGGGTCCAGTTTACCAACTTGTGGAAGATAGTTTTGTTGTTCAGCATCATTTTGTAAAATCAACCATGAATTTAAAAAAATGTTACTAATAGGTATACCATGTAAATATTTTCTTAATAAAATGTATTAAACATGGAAGTTTAATAATTTGGCTTATATCAGTTTCAACAATGGGACTTGTATAAATTTACTTTCAGATGCTGCTGCTGTCTATAAATTAGAGATAAATTTATACTTTTTTATTTTTTCATAGTTTATTTGGTAAACTTAGGAAACAAATTGTATTTAAGTTCAACATTTTATAGTCAAATTAATTTTTTAAACATACTTTTTCAAAAAGTCTTTTTTCTAAATAAAAGGCTAAATTAAAAACCTTAATATTTTACAGAAAAAAAATAGTTTCAGTTTGTTTACATATTTCTCAATGTGTAATGGCTAATAAGTTATTAATAATGAAAAACTATTAGTTTTACATAGTTCAAACACTTTTTTACTTACTTTATTTGTTATGTTTTAAATGAATAATTCTATTTTTTGAGTTGAACAAAAACTAATAAACTAACCATAAGTGTACATCACAAAGCGTACTTGAAAATATAGTACTAGATTTCTACAAAAATGTTGCCACAAAATTATTCAAGCATAACGTTTTAAGGTAAAACAAAAATAATATTCAATATAAAAATCTTTTAATTTCTGGCAGCCCTGCTTTTAAAGTATAAATAGATCAATTATTTTTTGGAATACATTTAAACTTAATTAAGTGAGTGGAACATTGTTTAACTTAAGATGAGTGGAACATTGTTTAATTTAAGATTTCTAGAATTGATACTAAAATAAAATTTAACTTTAATAATATGCATTTAAGAACAAGATAAAGTTTGTGCAATAAGTTTTTGTTAAGATAAAAATTACAGATAAAGTATTCTTTTAGAGTTATTTAAAAATTTTTAGTAAACTTTCATGAATACAAATTAAGTAGAAAAAGAATTTTTTAGCTTTATTCAAAAACAGACTAAGTTTTATTATACTAACTAAACTAAAACCAAAATTAAAAGTGTTTTGTATTTTTTTTTTAATATGACATTAAAAACAGCTAAAACTTCAAAAAACTTTCAATCGTTTATTTATTAGTCAAAAACTATTTATTTAAAGTGTTAATTTTAAGAAATGTTGTAAAATTATAAATAAGGTTGTTATTAAAAAGTTTTGAATACGTTTACTTAAAGATGCTGAAGCAAGTTAGATAGACACAAAAATGGGAGCCGATCACTTCTAACCCGCGATCATTTTTTAGCTTATCATATCTAGCCCTTTCATTTCTAACCCGATCATTTAGAACTCAATTTTACCAGATCATTTCTAACATGATTATTTCTAACCCGCTCACTTCTAACCCGATCAGAAAAATTTGTTTATTATTAGATTTTTTTAATAAGGACTAATTAATTAAAATTAACTTATGTTGTCTTTGAGAAGACTGAATATTTGTTTTTATTTTTTTTTTTAATTTACTTTATTTTTTTATAAATTCAACAAAAAAGACACAAACTATACAGCAACCAATAAAATTAGAACTTTTTAAAACAAAAATAATTAAATTACTCACTATTAAATTGAATATAATTACGAGCAATAAGTCCTAAAAACTCCATCACATTTCTTTATTTCCTTCCATAAATTATTTTTTTAAATGGTTATTTAAGGTAATACTCTTACTTATATTTTTATTATATTTTTACTTTTTAAGTAATTTTTTTTGCTTATTTTTTTTATTTGTTATTATTACTGTTTTATTATACACAAATTTTTTACAACCAATTTAGGTTTAGTATTATATTTTTTATTGTTTTACGGTAATTTAATTATTTCTGCAAAGAGTAACAAGTATGGCAGGTTTTAGAAAACATTTAAAATTAAAGTTTTTGTCCTTGATTTTAATACTAACTTTGTTATAACTTGCAAATGTGGCGAGTTTTAGTAACCATCTATATTTTTGACTCTGATAAGATAGTTTAAATTTACTATTTATATTAAAGAATTTTAGAATTAAGCAAAATATAGCTCGACTCAAACGTTGGGCTACCATTGTTTTCAATTAAGTTCTAAGATCTAGAAACAATGAGCATAGAACTTACGACCTGGTTGAGAAGTGGCACAGAAGATTTCAGTCTGTGTAATCATGTGGTAATCTTGTACTTTTACTTGTGTTTAAGCACTGAAAAGATAACAGATGAAGACCAATGACAAAGTTAATATACTTTAAGCTGGCTTTTTTTTTTTATTAATAAATATGTTGCCTGGAATAACCGTGAATAAGAATAGTTGACGAAAAGGAAGGAAGAACTGTGATGGAGTTTTTGCGAGTTATTGCTCGTATTTATATTTAATTTACCAGTTAGTAATTTAAATACTTTTATTAATTAAGCATTTTTAATAAAGTCAATGTAAATAAATACTTATATCAACCAAACTAATAATTTAAACCATAAAAAAAAATAATAATAATCAAATGATATCAAATTTGAATAAGTTATAAATTTTTATGAAAATAGTTTTAAAGAAGACCAATGACACAAGAATTGATCAACAAGTATCACATCACAGTAGTAAGGAGTTTAAAACTATCACATCACAGTAGTAAGGAGCTACAACTATCACATCACAGTAGTAAGGAGCTACAAATATCACATCACAGTAGTGAAGAGCTACAACTATCACATCACAGTAGTTAGGAGCTACAACTATCACATCAAAATAGTGAAGCGCTACAACTATCACATCACAGTAGTAAGCAGCAACAATTATCACATTATAGTAGTGAGGAGCTACAACTATCACATCACAGTAAGGAAGAGTTTACAACTATCACATCACAGTAGTGAGTAGCTACAACTATCACATCACAGTAGTTAAGCGCTACAACTGTCATATCACACTGTTAAAAAGTTAAACTATCACATCACAGTAGTAAGGACTTAGGAGCTAAAACTATCACAATGCAGTAGTGAGGAGCTACAACTATCACAACGCAGTAGTGCTAAAACTAGGTTTATAAGATAAATTGACTAACAAAATATATAAAATTATACATATAAATTTGTAAAGTACGGTAAATTTCAAGATCAGTAATAAATTTAGGTATATAAGCATTTACAGACAATAAAAAAATATGTTTTAAAATACTTTTAGTGTGTGGGTATTACCCGGTTTACTTAATTTCTAGTTTTAAGCTGGACTACTACGTTTAATTGAAATTAGTTTACTAATCAAGGTCTAAAGTTTGATTCTACTTTCTTTTGAAATACTTAAATAGTTGACAGTATTTTTCTTCATTTTTACAATAGTTACAATATATAAATAGGTTACATGACTATTCTAATTCGGACAACTCAAATTCCGACAATTCAAATTCTTAAAAAAACATCTAAAGGACTATATCTCAATAAGTAATATAAATTTGAATTAAATAAAAAATACATTTGTAAATCTTAAAAATATATAAAGCTACTTTTTTATTTTTTTCAAAATCTAAAATAACTTTCAAAATTAATAAAAATAACTATGTTTTTTACTTTTTTTAAGCCATATCTCAAAATATCTTTAATGTTTTAAAAAAAGAAATTAATGGCCTGTAGATATTAATATGATTTACAAATGCATTCTTTATTTTAACAAATATACGTTAACTTTTTATTTTTAGTCGTTTCAATCTTTTATTAAGAATTTGAATTGTCGGAATTTGAATTGTTTGAATTTGAATAGTGTTGCACCCATATAAATAGTACGGCTGTTTTTCCTCTTAAAGTTTCTTTAACTCTTTCAATCAGTGCTCTCGAAGTAAATCCAATGTATTGGTTAATCTTATCATTAGAGCACTTATATTCGTAGACTATATAAAATTTCTTTTTATGAAATATTTAATCTGCTTTTTGCTAATTGTTTTTAGTATAAATAGTTTTTAATAAAGTGGTATACGACTAGATAACCGAAAGGTTCCTTTGTACACCAGGTCCTTAGACCAGCAAAGACTTTGAGCGCTTTTTTAATCCTTCAACAAATAATATATAAATAATAAAAGTACATAAAGCATAAGAAATTTAAACGAATCACTTTTCATTTCAAATATTTTAAAAATCAATACTTGACACAAATATTTATAAGACTCAGCATTTTCTTTACTTGTTTTATGTTAGTATATTTATCACCTAAATTTTATGTCTTTACAATATGCGAAAATCTGTTAAACGTACCTATCAAGTATATTTTTTAACTTAAAAAAATAAAAATAGTTTAAGCTTTTAGACTGTATTTCTAACTGTACTTTTTTTATCTTTGTATAAACTACTAAAACTTCAGCCGAAATAAAAAAATAAACTTACAAGTTTAGAAAATAAAGAAAACACTTAAAAAAAAATTGTTGAAACTAAATATATTTTAATTTATATATATATTATATAAACAATGCATACAGTAGCAAAATAATAATTAGTTCGTTTACTTTAATTGTTAATAATAACCTGATAACTAACTGTAATGCATAAAGGTAATTTAAATAAAAGTCAAATTCTGACTTCTGTCACCAACCAAAAGGATATTGACGCTTTAAAAGAGGTGCTTTATCATAGTTTACAAAACATTACTTAATTTACAATATTAAAACACAGTTAGCTATAACATATAGCTTATACCTATCACATCATATTAATAATAATGATGTGATAGTAATAGCTCTTCACTATTGTGATGTGATAGTTGTAGATCTTCACTACTGTGATGTGATAGTTGTAGCTGCTCACTACTGTGATGTGATAGTTATGGCTCTTTACTACAGTGATGTGATAGTTGTAAACTCCGTAATGTCTTGGAGACTATGACAAAGCATCTCTTTTAAAGCGTCAATGTCCTTTTGGTTGGTGACAGGAGCAAAGTTTGACTTTTAATTAAATTACCTTTTTGCATTACAGATGGTTATAAGGTTGTTACACATAATTAAAGTACACGAACTAATGGTTATTTTGTTACTGTATACGTTACTCATAACACTTGTGTTAAATAAAATAAATACTGTCTCTAATGTTTGTTTAAACACTTTTATCTAAATCGGTCTTGCAATCAGTCTTAGCAAGTTGTAGAAAAGTTTGTATAACATTTAATTCAAAAATTTAAAAGTAACCTACTATAAAGTAGTGTAGATTAGAATTAGATGACAACTATACAAAGTTTACGCTGGACTTACGGCGTAGCTTATAGACTGTAATTTAAAGGTTTTTGAATTTAAAAATTACATTTGTAAAGGCTTAACTTTTTTTATTCACAAAATTTCACGAGGTTACTAAATTGCACGAACATACTTTTGCACGAAGACAAATTTGCACGAGGGTATCAAATTGCACGAGGGAACAAAATTGCACGAAGATAAATTTGCACCAACGGTAAATTTTGCAGGAAGACATTTTTGCACGAGAGAAAAAACACAAAAAAAAGAAAAAAAGAAGAAGATAAAATAATGAAAAAACGAAACGAAAAAAAAGCTACCGACCGAGGGTAAGGGTTAGGGGTAACAGTGATAAAAAAAAAGCTAACTTAGAAAAATAAAATAACTATTATAGAAACTCAAAATAACATAAAATAAAAATAAATTTAACCCGTGCAAAATTTTTTATAACAACTTCACAGATGTGATAGTTGTAAATTCTTCACTACTGTGATGTGATAGTTGTAACCTCCTCACTACTGTGATGTGATAGTTGTAGATCCTAACTACTGTGATGTGATAGTTGTAAACTTCTCACTACTGTGTAAGCTAGTTGTAACTTCCACCACTGTGATGTGATAGTTGTAACTTCTCACTACTGTGATGTGATAGTTGTAAAATCCTCACTACTGTGATGTGATAGTTGTAACTCCTCACTACTGTGATGTGACAGTTGTAGCGCTTAACTACTGTGATGTGATAGTTGTAGCTGCTCACTACTGTGATTTGATAGTTGTAAACTCCTCACTACTGTGATGTGATAGCTGTAAATCTTAACTACTGTAATGTGATGGTTGTAACTCTTCACTTCTGTGATGTGATAGTTGTAAGCTCCGTAATGTCTTGGAGACTATGATAAGGCATCTCTTTTAAACCGTCAATGTCCTTTTGGTTGGTGACAGGAGCAGAGTTTGACTTTTATTCAAATTACCTTTTTGCATTACAGTTGGTTATCAGGTTGTTATACATAATTAAAGTACACGAACTAATGGTTGTTTTGTTACTGTGTATACTTTACTTATAATATTTATGTTAAGTAAGATAAATAATGTCTCTTTTGTTTGTTTAAACACTTTTATCTAAATCGGTCTGAGCAAGTTGTAGAAAAGTTTATATAATTTTTAAAGCTAAAATTTAAAAGTAACCTACTATAAAGTAGTGTAGATTAGATGACTACTGTACAAAGTTTACGCTGAATTTACGGCGTAGCTTATAGACTGTAATTTTACGGTTTTGTATCAAAATTTACATTTGTAAAGGCTTAACTTTTTTTATTCACTTATGTTAAAAACATTTAAGTTACCTAAATGACAAGAAGATGTAAATTGAGTATAGTTTGTACAGTTTACCTTACGTAGTCAAAAAAATAAAAGTTTTGAAATATTGAAAAACTGTGTAGTAAGTCTTAACTTAAACAACCGATATAAAAAAGTTTGATTTATGCAAATTGATAAAAATAGAAAAGTAAAAAATACTGAAATAAGTTGAAATTATATAGGTTTATTCAAATTTAATATGAAAAGTTTTTTAATTAAAACTAAATATTTTTCAAGCTTTCATTTATTCAAAGTCAACTATTTTTTAATTATTAAACTTTTTAATTAATGTTTTTATCAAATAATCACTTTAAAAAATCAAAATTAAACAAATCTTTATTTATTGGGTTAGAAATGATCGGTTTAGATATGATCAGGTTTGATATGATCGGATTAGAAACAATTGAATATGATCGGATTAGAAATAATCGTGTTAAATATGATCGGGTTAGAAGTGATTGAGTTATAAATGATCGAATAGATATGATCTGATTAGAAATGATCAGCTTAGAAGGGATCAAATTAGAAGTGGTTGGGTTAGAAATGATAGGGTTAGAATTGATCGGGTAAGAAATGATCGGGTTAAAAATTAGAGATTTAGAAATAAAAAGGATTAGAAATAATAACAAGCCCACAAAATTAGTTCTAGTTGCCAAAAAACTTGCTTAAGGATATAGCTTAAAAGTAATATAACTTAAACTTAAAAATTTATATTTAAAACTTTTTAATTTAACAAAACACTTTTTTCGTAAATTTTTTTTTTATAATCATTCAGTAAATCAAGAACTTTTAAAACAACCATTCATAATTTTTGGTTTTCCGATATTAAATGCATAATTTTCTTTTTAGTTTATCCGAAACCATAACCCTACAAATGAAACGGGTCAAAATTGCACGAGGTTACTAAATTGCACAAACATACTATTACACGAAGACAAATTTGCAAGAGGGCACCTAATTGCACGAAGATAATTTCGCACCAAGGGTCAGTTTTGCACGAGTTACATTTTTGCACGAGAGAAAAAAAAACAAAAATAAAAAGAAGATCAATTAATAAAAAAAACAAAACAAAAAAAAAAGCTACCGACGAGTAAGGGTTAGGGGTAACAGTGATAATAAAAAAAACTTAGTTAAAAAAAAATAATTAATATAAAATCTCAAAATAAAAGAAAATAAAAATAAATTTAACCCGTGCAAAAATGTCTCCGAGCAAAATATTCTATAATTTTCTATTATAATTTCACAGACGTCATAGTTATATTTCTTAACTACTGTGATGTGATAGTTGTATACTGCTCACTAAATTAAATGTAATAGTTTTAGCTCCTCACTACTGTGATGTGATAGTTGTAAACTCCTCACTACTGTGATGTGATAGTTGTAAACTCTTTACTACTGTGATGTGATAGTTTTAAACTCCTCACTACTGTGATGTGATAGTTGTAATTCTTCACTACTGTGATGTGATAGTTGTCGCACTTCACTACTGTGATGTGATAGTTGTAAACTCCGTAATGTCTTGGAGACTATGACAAAGCATCTCTTTTAAAGCGTCAATGTCCTTTTGGTTGGTGACAGGAGCAAAGTTTGACTTTTAATTAAATTACCTTTTTGCATTACAGATGGTTATTAGGTTGTTACACATAATTAAAGTACACGAACTAATGGTTATTTTGTTACTGTATACGTTACTCATAACACTTGTGTTAAGTAAAATAAATAATGTCTATTATGTTTGTTTAAACACTTTTATCTAAATCGGTCTTGCAATCAGTCTTAGCAAGTTGTAGAAAAGTTTGTATAACATTTAATTCAAAAATTTAAAAGTAACCTACTATAAAGTAGTGTAGATTAGATGACAACTATACAAAGTTTATGCTGGACTTACAGCGTAGCTTATAGACTGTAATTTGAAGGTTTTTGTATCTAAAAATTACATTTGTAAAGGCTTAACTTTTTTTATTCACTTAAGTTAAAAACAATTATGTTACGTAAATGACAAGAAGATGAAAATTATATATAGTTTCTACAGTTTACTTTACCTAGTCAAACAAATTAAAGTTTAAAAATATTGAAAAACTGTTTAGTAAGTCTTATACAATCGATATAAAAAAAAGTTTGATTTATGCGAATTGATAAAAATAATAAAGTGAAAAATACTAAAATAAGTTAAAACTATATAGGTTCATTTAAATTTGATATGAAAATATTACAATTAAAACTAAATAGTTTTTAAGCTTTCATTGGTCAAAGTCAACTATTTTTTTTATTATAAAACTTTTTAACTAAAGGTTTTATCAAATAATCTCATTAAAAAATCAAAACTAAACAAATCTTTATTTATTTGGTTAGAAATGATCGGATTAGATTTGATCAGGTAAGATATGATCGGATTAGAAATAATTAAATATAATTGGATTAGAAATAATCGAGTTAAATATGATCGGGTTAGAAATGATTTAGTTATAAATGATCGGGTAGATATGATTGGGTTATAAATGATTGGGTTAAAATAGATCAAGTAAGAAATGATCGGTTTAAAACTTATAAATTTAGAAATAATCAAGGAATAGAAATAATAGAAAACCCACAAAAATAGTTGTAGTTGCCAAAAAACTTGCTTAAGGATTTAGCTAAAAAGTATAACAACTTTAACTTAAAAATTATATTTTAGACTATTTAATTTAGCAAAACACTTTTGTTGTAAATTTTTTTATAATCATTCAGTAAATCAAGAACTTTTATAAAAACCATTCAGAAATTTTTGTTTTCCGATATTAAATGCATAATTTTTTTTAGTTTGTGCAAAATCATAACACTACAAAGGAAACGAGTCAAAATTGCACAAGGTTACTAAATTGCACAAACATACTTTTACACGAAGACAGATTTGCACGAGGGCACCTAATTGCACGAAGAAAATTTTGCACGAAGATAAATTTGCACCAACGGTAAATTTTTCAGGAAGACATTTTTGCACGAGAGAATAAACACAAAAAAAATGAAAAAAGAAGAACTTAAATTAATGAAAAAACAAAACGAAAAAAAAAGCTACCGACGAGTAAGGGTTAGGGGTAACAGTGATAAAGAAAAAAGCTAAATTAAAAAAAAAACTAAAATAATTATAAAAACTCAAAATAACATAAAATAAAAATAAGTTTAACCCGTGCAAGATTTTCTATAATAACTTCACACATGTGATAGTTATATTTATTCACAACTGTGATGTTATAGTTGTAAATTCTTCACTACTGTGATGTGACAGTTGTAGCGTTTCACTACTGTGATGTGATAGTTGTAACTCCTCACTACTGTGATGTGATAGCTGTAAATCTTCACTACTATGATGTGATAGTTGTAGCTGCTCACTACTGTGATGTGATAGTTATAGCTACTCACTACTGTGATGTGATAGTTGTAACTCTTCACCTCTGTGATGTGATAGTTGTAAGCTCCGTAATGTCTTGGAGACTAATATGACAAAGCATCTCTATTAAACCGTCAATGTTTTTTTGGTTGGTGACAGGAGCAGAGTTTGACTTTTATTTAAATTACCTTTTTGCATTACAGTTGGTTATTAGGTTGTTACACATAATTAAAGTACACGAACTAATTGTTATTTTGTTATTGTGTATACTTTACTTATAATATTTATGTTAAGTAAAATAAATAATGTCTCTTATGTTTGTTTAAACACTTTTATCTAAATCGGTCTGAGCAAGTTGTAGAAAAGTTTATATAATTTTTAAAGCTAAAATTTAAAAGTAACCTACTATAAAGTAGTGTAGATTAGATGACAACTATACAAAGTTTGCGTTGGACTTACGGCGTAGCTTATAGACTGTAATTTTACGGTTTTGTATCTAAAATTTGCATTTGTAAATGCTCAACTTTTTTTATTCACTTATGTTAAAAACATTTAAGTTACGTAAATGACAAGAAGATGTAAATTGAGTATAGTTTGTATAGTTTACCTTACGTAGTCAAACAAATAAAAGTTTAAAAAAATTGAAAACTGTGTAGTAAGTCTTAAACAACCGATATAAAAAAAGTTTGATTTATGCAAATTGATAAAAATAGAAAAGTAAAAAATACTGAAATAAGTTGAAATTATATAGGTTTATTTAAATTTAATATGAAAATATTACAATTAAAACTAAATATCTTTCAAGCTTTCATTTATTCAAAGTCAACTATTTTTGTATTATAAAACTTTTTAATTAATGTTTTTATCAAATAATCACTTTAAAAAATCAAAATTAAACAAATCTTTATTTATTGGGTTAGAAATGATCGGTTTAGATATGATCAGGTTTGATATGATCGGATTAGAAACAATTGAATATGATCGGATTAGAAATAATCGTGTTAAATATGATCGGGTTAGAAGTGATTGAGTTATAAATGATCGAATAGATATGATCTGATTAGAAATGATCAGCTTAGAAGGGATCAAATTAGAAGTGGTTGGGTTAGAAATGATAGGGTTAGAATTGATCGGGTAAGAAATGATCGGGTTAAAAATTAGAGATTTAGAAATAAAAAGGATTAGAAATAATAACAAGCCCACAAAATTAGTTCTAGTTGCCAAAAAACTTGCTTAAGGATATAGCTTAAAAGTAATATAACTTAAACTTAAAAATTTATATTTAAAACTTTTTAATTTAACAAAACACTTTTTTCGTAAATTTTTATTTTATAATCATTCAGTAAATCAAGAACTTTTAAAACAACCATTCATAATTTTTGGTTTTCCGATATTAAATGCATAATTTTCTTTTTAGTTTATCCGAAACCATAACCCTACAAATGAAACGGGTCAAAATTGCACGAGGTTACTAAATTGCACAAACATACTATTACACGAAGACAAATTTGCAAGAGGGCACCTAATTGCACGAAGATAATTTCGCACCAAGGGTCAGTTTTGCACGAGTTACATTTTTGCACGAGAGAAAAAAAAACAAAAATAAAAAGAAGATCAATTAATAAAAAAAACAAAACAAAAAAAAAAGCTACCGACGAGTAAGGGTTAGGGGTAACAGTGATAATAAAAAAAACTTAGTTAAAAAAAAATAATTAATATAAAATCTCAAAATAAAAGAAAATAAAAATAAATTTAACCCGTGCAAAAATGTCTCCGAGCAAAATATTCTATAATTTTCTATTATAATTTCACAGACGTCATAGTTATATTTCTTAACTACTGTGATGTGATAGTTGTATACTGCTCACTAAATTAAATGTAATAGTTTTAGCTCCTCACTACTGTGATGTGATAGTTGTAAACTCCTCACTACTGTGATGTGATAGTTGTAAACTCTTTACTACTGTGATGTGATAGTTTTAAACTCCTCACTACTGTGATGTGATAGTTGTAATTCTTCACTACTGTGATGTGATAGTTGTCGCACTTCACTACTGTGATGTGATAGTTGTAAACTCCGTAATGTCTTGGAGACTATGACAAAGCATCTCTTTTAAAGCGTCAATGTCCTTTTGGTTGGTGACAGGAGCAAAGTTTGACTTTTAATTAAATTACCTTTTTGCATTACAGATGGTTATTAGGTTGTTACACATAATTAAAGTACACGAACTAATGGTTATTTTGTTACTGTATACGTTACTCATAACACTTGTGTTAAGTAAAATAAATAATGTCTATTATGTTTGTTTAAACACTTTTATCTAAATCGGTCTTGCAATCAGTCTTAGCAAGTTGTAGAAAAGTTTGTATAACATTTAATTCAAAAATTTAAAAGTAACCTACTATAAAGTAGTGTAGATTAGATGACAACTATACAAAGTTTATGCTGGACTTACAGCGTAGCTTATAGACTGTAATTTGAAGGTTTTTGTATCTAAAAATTACATTTGTAAAGGCTTAACTTTTTTTATTCACTTAAGTTAAAAACAATTATGTTACGTAAATGACAAGAAGATGAAAATTATATATAGTTTCTACAGTTTACTTTACCTAGTCAAACAAATTAAAGTTTAAAAATATTGAAAAACTGTTTAGTAAGTCTTATACAATCGATATAAAAAAAAGTTTGATTTATGCGAATTGATAAAAATAATAAAGTGAAAAATACTAAAATAAGTTAAAACTATATAGGTTCATTTAAATTTGATATGAAAATATTACAATTAAAACTAAATAGTTTTTAAGCTTTCATTGGTCAAAGTCAACTATTTTTTTTATTATAAAACTTTTTAACTAAAGGTTTTATCAAATAATCTCATTAAAAAATCAAAACTAAACAAATCTTTATTTATTTGGTTAGAAATGATCGGATTAGATTTGATCAGGTAAGATATGATCGGATTAGAAATAATTAAATATAATTGGATTAGAAATAATCGAGTTAAATATGATCGGGTTAGAAATGATTTAGTTATAAATGATCGGGTAGATATGATTGGGTTATAAATGATTGGGTTAAAATAGATCAAGTAAGAAATGATCGGTTTAAAACTTATAAATTTAGAAATAATCAAGGAATAGAAATAATAGAAAACCCACAAAAATAGTTGTAGTTGCCAAAAAACTTGCTTAAGGATTTAGCTAAAAAGTATAACAACTTTAACTTAAAAATTATATTTTAGACTATTTAATTTAGCAAAACACTTTTGTTGTAAATTTTTTTATAATCATTCAGTAAATCAAGAACTTTTATAAAAACCATTCAGAAATTTTTGTTTTCCGATATTAAATGCATAATTTTTTTTAGTTTGTGCAAAATCATAACACTACAAAGGAAACGAGTCAAAATTGCACAAGGTTACTAAATTGCACAAACATACTTTTACACGAAGACAGATTTGCACGAGGGCACCTAATTGCACGAAGAAAATTTTGCACGAAGATAAATTTGCACCAACGGTAAATTTTTCAGGAAGACATTTTTGCACGAGAGAATAAACACAAAAAAAATGAAAAAAGAAGAACTTAAATTAATGAAAAAACAAAACGAAAAAAAAAGCTACCGACGAGTAAGGGTTAGGGGTAACAGTGATAAAGAAAAAAGCTAAATTAAAAAAAAAACTAAAATAATTATAAAAACTCAAAATAACATAAAATAAAAATAAGTTTAACCCGTGCAAGATTTTCTATAATAACTTCACACATGTGATAGTTATATTTATTCACAACTGTGATGTTATAGTTGTAAATTCTTCACTACTGTGATGTGACAGTTGTAGCGTTTCACTACTGTGATGTGATAGTTGTAACTCCTCACTACTGTGATGTGATAGCTGTAAATCTTCACTACTATGATGTGATAGTTGTAGCTGCTCACTACTGTGATGTGATAGTTATAGCTACTCACTACTGTGATGTGATAGTTGTAACTCTTCACCTCTGTGATGTGATAGTTGTAAGCTCCGTAATGTCTTGGAGACTAATATGACAAAGCATCTCTATTAAACCGTCAATGTTTTTTTGGTTGGTGACAGGAGCAGAGTTTGACTTTTATTTAAATTACCTTTTTGCATTACAGTTGGTTATTAGGTTGTTACACATAATTAAAGTACACGAACTAATTGTTATTTTGTTATTGTGTATACTTTACTTATAATATTTATGTTAAGTAAAATAAATAATGTCTCTTATGTTTGTTTAAACACTTTTATCTAAATCGGTCTGAGCAAGTTGTAGAAAAGTTTATATAATTTTTAAAGCTAAAATTTAAAAGTAACCTACTATAAAGTAGTGTAGATTAGATGACAACTATACAAAGTTTGCGTTGGACTTACGGCGTAGCTTATAGACTGTAATTTTACGGTTTTGTATCTAAAATTTGCATTTGTAAATGCTCAACTTTTTTTATTCACTTATGTTAAAAACATTTAAGTTACGTAAATGACAAGAAGATGTAAATTGAGTATAGTTTGTATAGTTTACCTTACGTAGTCAAACAAATAAAAGTTTAAAAAAATTGAAAACTGTGTAGTAAGTCTTAAACAACCGATATAAAAAAAGTTTGATTTATGCAAATTGATAAAAATAGAAAAGTAAAAAATACTGAAATAAGTTGAAATTATATAGGTTTATTTAAATTTAATATGAAAATATTACAATTAAAACTAAATATCTTTCAAGCTTTCATTTATTCAAAGTCAACTATTTTTGTATTATAAAACTTTTTAATTAATGTTTTTATCAAATAATCTCATTAAAAAATTAAAACTAAACACATCTTTATTTATTGGGTTAGAAATGATCGGATTAGATTTTATCAGGTTAGATATGATCGGGTTAGAAGTGATTGAGTTATAAATGATCGGGTAGATATCATCTGATTAGAAGTGATCAGCTTAGAAGTGATCAGCTTAGAAGTGGTTGGGTTAGAAATGATCGGTTTAGATATGATCAGGTTAGATATTATCTGATTAGAAATAATTAAATATGATCGGATCGGATTAGAAATAATCGGGTTAAATATGATCGGGTTAGAAGTGATTGAGTTATAAATGATCGGGTAGATATGATTGGGTTAGAAGGGATCAAATTAGAAGTGGTTGGGTTAGAAATGATAGGGTTAGAATTGATCGGGTAAGAAATGATCGGGTTAAAAATTAGAGATTTAGAAATAATCAAGGACTAGAAATAATAACAAGCCCACAAAATTAGTTCTAGTTGCCAAAAAACTTGCTTAAGGATTTAGCTAAAAAGTATTATAACTTTAAATTAAAAAAATTATATTTAAGACTATTTAATTTAACAAAACACTATTGTTGTAAATTTTTTTATAATCATTCAGTAAATCAAGAACTATTAAAACAACCATTCATAATTTTTGGTTTTCCGATATTAAATGCATAATTTTCTTTTTAGTTTATCCAAAACCATAACACTACAAATGAAACGGGTCAAAATTGCACGAGGTTACTAAATTGCACAAACATACTTTTACACGAAGACAAATTTGCACGAGGGCACCTAATTGCACGAAGACAATTTTGCACCAAGGGTCAGTTTTGCACGTGTTACATTTTTGCACGAGAGAAAAAAAAACCAATAAAAAACGTAAAAATAGAAGAAGATAAATTAATGAAAAAACGAAACGAAAAAAAAGCTACCGACCGAGGGTAAGGGTTAGTGCCTAGGGGTAACAGTGATTAAAAAAAAGCTAAATTAAAAAAAAATAATATAAAATTTCAAAACAACATAAAATAAAAATAAGTTTAACTCGTGCAAAAACGAATGTCTCTGTGCAAAAGTGTCTTCGTGCAAAAGTGATCCTTCGTGCAATTTTATCCCCGCGTGCAATTTCGTACGCTCGTGGAAATTTGACAGCTACTCCACTACAAAATATCATTAAGTAAAACTAAAGCTAAAGTTCCGTAAGTACTATGATTTTTTAATTTTATTTTTTTAATTATACTAGCTAAGTACAAAATTTTAAAAACATCGAAGTTTATAATATTTACTTTAGTCAAAGAAAAATGTATAGTTTAAAGACAACTAAAGCAAAGTATCAATCAGTACAAAAACTTATAAAATGTCTTGTTTATTACCTTTGTTATAAATTAGTTTATTAGCTGCAAAGCAAAAAACAGTTAAAAAAATTAACTAAGGTAATAAACAAGACATTTAATAAGTTTTTGTACAGATAAAAATTGCTTGTTACAAATTAGTTTATTCGCTTGAAAGATAAAAATAATTAAAAAAGTAAACTAACTCTGTGTATATTTTAATGTGGTTGCTATTGATTGCCTTAAAAATTAAAAAACATACTTTTGCTGCTAAAAACATGTTTTTTGTATTTGTTATGTAAAATTTTAGTTTTTGGTTTTTGTTTTACTCTGACAATAAAACAAACAAAAATATTACTTCCTAAAATTTACTAATTTACACTGATATTATAACTTTGTGTTGTTTAATATCTTAGAAAAAATTAAAAGTTATTAAAGTAACGGAAGAATAATTAAAATGATAGTTGATAGTGGTGTACGACTCGATAACAGAAAGTCTTTTTTGCACACCAGGTCCTTAGACCAAACTTTTTGAACGCTTTTTTATCATTCAATGAACAATATATATTGTTGTTTTAAAGCTTAGCTTGTAGTAAAAACAAAACATTATAAATTTTAAATATTTTTACAGTGACACTTTAGTTTGGTGTTTTAAAACTTTCTATTTATCTAAGTTCAACCCTTTTAGGATGTTTTTGTATTCAATAAAGTTAAAACTAGTTGTACTTGTGCTTATTTATGTCAAATTAATTGAAAAAATTCCTATATTTTTAAAGATAAATCTGTTACATTTCGTAGACGTAGCTAAAAGTAGTGAAAAATGTTTTTAAAAGTAGTATAAAAAATTATTCTTTATATTTACAGAAAACTTATAAACATGAACCGAGGTCAACGTACTACTAATAAATTTGTTAAAAAATAGTTTTACAATAGTTAAACACTAGTTTACTACGTAAAAATTAGTTTAGAATTGAGAACATCATAAAAGTAATAGTTTATCAGTTGTCTAACAATAACAGTCATAAAATTAGTTTGTTCAATTTCAGATTGGTTTCATTAGTTTTCACTGAAGATCATACTTCCCAGAATTGATTATTATGCTTGATTAAAGAATTAAATCCTAACCTAGAAACGCCAAAGCCACAGGCAAATGACAATCGTTTTGTAAAAATAATATTTTATTATTAAAACAGCAACAAAATTAAGAAAACTACTTTCTGTATAAACGGTAAAAGTGTTTTTTTAGTGCTCTAAGAAATAAAAGAAAACAGTATACTTTATCTTAAAAATAAATCAAAATGTCAACAGTTATTTATAAAAAAAATAACAAAATGTTTGCTGCCATAGTTAGACTAGTTACAAAGTTTCTCAGTCTACTAATACCAATTATAGTAAAAACTAACCAAAAAAGTAGTATTTTTATACCATACAACCAAGTCAATACAAAACAAAGGCAATACACATCAAAAACAATTACTTAGATTCTTTACTCAATAAATAACTTTCTTCCTTTTAAGTGTTTGTAAAACCTAAAAAAACACAAAAAATAATACTTTTAACAACCATAACTGAATTATATTTTAATCTTATGTTTAATTCTGTAAGTTAAATTAAAAAAATAAAAAAGCATACTTTGTAACTAAAAGCTTGATTTAGTCTAGTATTGATTTATATAATATTACATAAAAAAGTTAAACGTACTATAACTTAAATTTTATAATTTCCACAAAGTAAAAATATTTAAAATAAATAAAATAGCAACAGACACTCTATTAAACAAAAAGTATGCTAAATTATAAAATGAATTTTATAAGTAGCATAAAAAAATTCCAATTCACAAAATATTTTTAAATGTAAGTGTATTATATAATTTAGAAAATACAGTCTCAATTACACTATGATATATTTACAAATTAATAAAATTTTGAAAATCTTAAGCTTTAAGAATTTACTTTAACTGCTCTACTTTTTTGTTGTTTACTGAAAAAGAATAAAGGTAACAGTGAGAGGGCGCTACAGAGAAGAATGATACCGGCTACCATCAATGAAGTGTTGTAAGATGACCAAATTTCTGAAAACCATCCTGTTTAAAAGTTTTGTTCGTTTAAATAGCTATAATATTTAGACATAACAATTGTTAAATTTCAATTTTCAAATCTGTTCAAAATAAACAAATGTATATAATGAATTTAATAAAATTAATTTAAATCTTTGTCAGCTGTTTTACTTTATGATAGTTTTTTATTCATTTATTTTACTTTATTATTTAACGCTCAATCAAATAAAATAAATTTTCAAATTTTTTTATAAAAAATCGTAACTTGATGCAATTCTAAATGGTAAAGTAGCTTTATTTTTTCTATCAAGTTTATAAAAACTTTTTTATTTTATCAGTTTTAATGAAACTAATAAAAAATATAAAGAAGTACTTGTAAACTGTTTTTTTTTACATAAATGTGAACAAATGTGTCCTAATTTTTTCTTCAAAGCCACCAACCGATCATTGGAGGACCGATGTAGACGCCAACACCTTCACCGGCCAATAAAATTCCGTACACTGTAGAAAAGTTCTGTTTGGGAAGCAAGTAAATGGGAAGGACTATCATCAGAGCGTAGCTGCCGCTCAGGAAGCCGAAGGAAACGGAAAAAACGAACAAGGAAGCTGCGTCGTTGCAGAACTGAATGAGAAGCACCGACGTCGCGAACAGGAACTGTTAAATTTTTATTTAGTACAAATTTTGTATAAAAAATAACAGCAGATGCTTTCTTTACTTTTTATCAAGGTTAAGTTATTTTTTCAGTGTAAAACTACTATTGTTTACAAGTGAGCTAAAACGTAGTGCTAAAACTTTCAAGGTTTGATAGTAAAACTGTTTAAACAGGTCACAAGTCGTGAATACTTTCTCAGATTATGAATCAAGCTCATTCTTACTAAAATGCTAAAGTAGCTTTATGTGTCTCAAAAAACTTTTTTAACTAAAAGTATACTTTCTGTAAAGAAGTAAGTAGAGTAAAAAGTGCCTTTCGTTTTTTAAATACCTTTAGTAGAAAGATTTTTTTTAAATCCAAATTTTATTGTTTTTAGTTAATACCTCTATTAATGAAAAAGACTTTAAGTAAATTATTTTTTAAGTGGTGATCAAAAAATTTTGAACAAATTTTACCTGAGAATAATTAAAATATTACCTGAGAATAAAATAATTTTACCTGAGAAATAGTAAAAATGATTAAAATTTTGCTTCGTAACTTTGAACCAACGAAACCGTAGACTATTTTACCCACAGCGCTTGATAGTCCCATTACAGAAACAAAGTCAGCTCCACTATTCAACCCTAAAAAGCCGGTAAAAAAGTTCTTATATGCTATTACTGCACTACACATCAAAGTCTGTTTAAAACTTACCTAAGTTTTTAGAGTGCTGAGGTATATGGACGTATGGTACGTATTGCACTAACCAAGACAGGAAATCATTAATGAAAAGAAATAAAAATGTTGGATTTTTAAAAATACTTAAGGTCAACTTCAGCAATCTAAAAAAGAATTACTAATATTTTATTTTTCTGTTTTAAAGCTTGATATTTTTTATGATTAAATTTTTTAAGCATCATAAAAAACGTTTAAGATTTTCGTGTTGAAATTTTAAAATTAAAATAATTTATTAAATTAAAGTTATTTTAACAATTTAATTCCATAAAATAACAAACTAGACTTATGTAATTACATTTAAGTATGTTTATAACATTTTAAAACATACCTGTTGGGTATAACTTAAGTATGAATAAGTAAAACAAAACTTTAAAAATGTATGTAATTATAACTACTAAGACATACTTTAAAACTTTAAACTTATACAATTTACAAATTTATTGATGCGTCAACTTTTTTTATAAAACAATGTTTCAGTCAATTAATAATTAGTAGTTATGACATTCTTATTTTTAATAACCTTAAAATTTTAAATTTCAAACTAAAAAAAAATATAAGAAATATATGCTTTAATTTTTTCGTTAATGGAATACTTCTTTTGGGGACTTATAGTGACAGTTTTATAGATACTTGTGTTGTAAAACTGCAATGTATAAAAATCGACTGACGACTTTTTTTCTATGTCCGTTGGTTTTTGTTTATTTTCAAAAGATATTTCCATCAATGCTTCACTTTTACTTTCATCGTTGTTTTTGTTTTCTAAAACCTGTTTTTGTTTAAGTTTATTTAAAAAATATACATTGTATAATGAAAAGTTTAATTATTTTAATCTATAACTTAAAAATAAAAAGTTTTTTTTTACAATTTTCAATACAAGGTTCAACTACTTACTAAAAACACTTTATAACCTGCTTATAAACTCTTTCATCGTTTTCATTCATGTAGTTGTTGTAACTTCCAATGAACCTTTTCATATTACCTGAAGTTGTTTCAATGATAAACATCGAACAAACTACCAAGTTCAACTGTATAGCTCCAAGAATCAACATACACTCCTTTATTTTACGTTATTAGTTTTAAATTACCTTTAAACTAGCTTAACTTTAAGTTTAAACAAATTAAAAACTTAAATGAACAAAGTTTATTTAATATCATTAAAAAAAAGTTATTTTAAATAAAATAACGAATTTATTACCGCTAAAAAATAGAAAGTATATTTTTATAAACGCCAGTATGCAGCAATCTTACAACCAAACTTTTTATGTGTTTGTTATTTATTTTTTTACATCTATAAAATAAAATTTAAAAGTTTATAGTTTGAAAAACTTTTAATCTGATTTTGAAAAAAACATCTGGAAAAAAGTTTTAGTCTTAACAAAAAGTAAAACTGTTACCAAACTTAAACTTTACTTTATGGTTTACTAGCAAATGTTCGAAAAACAAGACAAAAAAAAAATACACATGTCTTACTGATCACAATTATAAAAGCAATAAAGTAGACTTTAGAAAAACTCAAATACCAATATAGAATTAATACAGTCAATACCAACTCTCCATGAATATGTGTTTAGCAAGTATTTTACAGCCAATCCGAGCGCGAGAGCACCGAAGCCAACTCCAGATGAGCCGAAACCGGTGGCAAAGGGAAGTTTTTTGTAAAAGTACCTTTTCAGCGACATGACAGCTCCAAAATTGACAATACCGCTTGCTGTGCCTACAGTTTTATTGCACATTACTTATTTTTCTGCTTTTATAAAAACTCAGACATTTTTCATGCATTTATGTAGCAAAAGTTTTTTAAGTATTTTAGAACGTCTTTTGAACTTGTTCTGAAAAAGACAAAGCATAGCTTATAAAGTAGGTTATTTATTGTTTAGCATTCAAATTTTTTTATATTGCTTAAACTGACTAGTTCTTTAATTTCATTAAAAAAATAATTAAAAAAAACAGCTTTACATAAATAAGGTCAATAAATAACCGTTTAAAACTCCATACAGAAGACACAGTTGAGCCAAATCTTTAGCGAAATAACATGCCATGATTGCGATAGAAGAAACGAAGGAAGAGACAATAAGCACAATTCTCATTGAAATATACTTGTACAAAATTGCTGCTATAGGGCCTAAAATGTTGATATGATTTTTGTATTAGGTACTTTATTTAAAAACTTTTTTTGTTATTTTGAAAAGAAAACCATCGTATTTAAAAGTACTCTTTCTTAGAGCATTTTCTACATTAAATAAAATTATGTAAGATTAAGATTGTTATGTAGATTTTTTTTTGTTTTTTAAATCCTACAAAATAATTTTATTAGTTTTGTTGATACTCACAAACAAATTAATTTAAACGAATTTTCATGGCATCATTTAAAATTCAAAAATTTTGTGTTTGTATTTTGTGTAAAAAACTAGTATTTTGTCATATTTGTTTTACTTTGTTTAATGAATCTTTTGTAAACATACTAAAAAGCTAACCATAGCTAAGCAGTTATGGAACTTTTAAAATAGGTTTTTGTAGTTTCGTAGAATTTAAAAAACTTGATGCCTGTTTTAATTTTTATAAACTTTTTTAACAATTGTGAACTTATTCTTCGTTCAGTTTGTTTAATTAAAGTTTAAAAAAATTACCCATCAGCAAAGTAGTTCCAGTTGCTATCGAAGCGACCCAAGCTGTTTCAGCCCTGGACTTTTCAAACTCATCGATCCACGAGACGTAAATCACGCCGATAGAAAAAAGCTGACCGAACACAAGAAACCTCATGATGAAAGAGGCAGCCAGAACTACCCACGGGTAAAAACTCCTTTCCTCTAACACTGCCGCAGGTACGTATTGTTTTTTATCAGGCGTCATTTTTTTGTAAGTACTATGTTTTTAGTGTAGTTGTTTTACCTATGATTATGAAGCAATTATTAAACAGTTACATAAAAAGTAATCTAGAGCTTGAATTCAAAAATACATTATAATAACTAATTGAAATGTTTGAATACAGAGTCATTTTTTATCTACCTTTTTTTTAAATGTAAGTTTTTCTTAATCACTTAAATATAAATATAGAGAAGATTGCTAATAGTAAAATCTAAAAACTATTAAAAGCTATTCAGTTTAACTTTGATAAGTAAAACGTAAAATTTTTAAAGTTAAACAAAGAATCAAATGAAAAAAATTAAAATTTAATATATAAGTGTACTTAAAAAAAATTCTAACAGTTGTATATACTCCTATTTTATCCCGTTATTTTGATAAAACCTTTTTTTTTTCATTAGTCTGTTATTAAATTCTCTAAACCTAAAAGTTAAAGCTTATGGATACTTTAATAAATCTTTATATAAGTATAAAATGTAATAACTATTAAACAAAAATTAAAAAACACCTTAAAATAACTTAAAAAACTGTAAAATTTGTGTATCAAACTTAACATTCAATTATTATTAGAAGTTAAGAAAATAGAATTAATATCACAATATTTTATACCTTAGTAAAAAATATTTACTTTTTTTATGTTTTTATAACACAATAAAACGATTAAAAAGTATTTATATTAAAATCCACTGACTTTCGACTATTTCAATTAACGACAAAGTTTATATATATTCTTACTATTCTAGATAAAGTAAAGTATGTTAAGCTATGGAATACAAGTAAACTCAATTAAAAATAAATTTTAATTTTTTTAACGATTATATAATACACAGATATTCTCTCAAACTAATATAATAGCAAAAGAAACAACTAGTATGTTAAAAAATCTAGTGTATTTTATACATTAGATTAAATTTTTACAATAGTTATGAAAACAATGGAATACTATAATTAGTTACTTAGTTTACGTATAGAAATAAAAACATTTAAATGTTGTTTTTTCTAAGTTATAAAATCTCATTTAAAAAGATTAAAAAAAAATAGTTAATTAATGATTAAAGTAAAATAAAAATTTTTAAACTATGTTTCGAAAGGCTGATATATATTAGAAATAAGTAGCATTTTATTTTATTATTTTTCAATTATACTAAATGAGTACCTTTTGCTAATATAGTAAAATGAAAAGTTCAGTTCATACATTTTTTATTGAGTAAAGCTTTTCAAACACTACTTCTTTCTTTAAAAATAAATATTTTTAAACCAATCAAGCACTAAACTTGATTATTAATTCATTTGAAACTGTTTACAATCTGTTTTAAAAGGAGCAAACTAGTTTTTGAAAAGCTTCACTAAATAAAAAGTGTATAAATTAAACTATTGTTTCTATTTAAGGGAATGGCAGTTATTTAGTAAATAAAAAAGATCAATTTAACTGAAAAATACAGTTAAGTTGTGCAGCTATCTATTGTTAAGTATGTTCAAGTATAAATTTTGTCAAATAGCTTAAACGGTTATTTGATATTGAAAAAAGCGTAATTTTTAAAGGGTTAATAAAAAGTCTGCGTACAAAAATATTTAAAATAAGCTACACTGACAACTTATAAACTTATTTGATCTGTAAGAATAAAGCATTACTCTATTTTTTTTAAGCTAACATTTATTTTATTATTCCTATCGTCTTTCAATAAAAAATAATCAAATTTACGACCAGGTTTAAAGTTATTGCTTATAAAGTAAGTTAAATATTTATAAAAAATTTATTTTTTCTGTATTTTTTAAGTTAAAAATGAGTTAGTTAATACTCTGTAAGTATGAAAAAAAAAAATTAAGAAATTAGATTATAAAAAAATGATGTGTACAAATATGAAAAGCATTCATCAAAAAAAGTTACACATTAAGTAGAAAAATTACAATATGCTTTTATAAAATAAACAGTTAGTTAAGTAATATAAATGTTAATGTTGAAATTTTTAGTAAAAATATAAGAAGGTTTTATAAAAACTAATATTTAGAAAAGCTAGAAAAAAAAAATGAAACAATCTTGAAAATGATACAATCGTATCCCATTTTGTAAAACTAACATAATTTTACTTTTAATGAAGCTGTAACAAAATGTATACTTCCAAAAAATCAAGAGAGTTGAATTCGTAGTTTTTATGTGTTAATACTTAATAGTACATTTTTTAACAAATAATTACGTGATAAATTAGATTAATCAGGCAAAAAAATAAAAAAGGTGTGAACTGTTTCCCATACCGAATAAATATTTTTACTTATAACCTTAATTACATATTCAAAACAACGTTAGTAACTCAATGATTAAATTTTAAAACCTTACAAAACGTTATGCAATCTGCTGAAATTAGCAAAAACAAAGGCGACAATTTTATAGAAAAAAAGATAATAGTTACAATTATGTAACATTTTTTTATTTAAACGAAACTTTTCCTATAAATTTTTTCCTTAAAATCAATTATACACAACTACTAAAACTGGTTGGTAATTAAAGAAAACAAAACACTTTCAGATAAAAAAACAAATAGATTTTCAGCAAACTAAATGATTTTGCTAATTTTTAAACACTTTTCTAAAAATTGCATTTAAATAAGTTTTATTAAATTTAACTTAACAAATGGCTTGCTGTGACTAAATATTTAAACTTTGTGACTAAGTAGCTAATTGCTATACAAAGCACCGGAAGCTAGTATAATAAAATAAAGTTTGCACATTAGTGAACTAACTTATCTTTATTATTTGAATTTACTTGTCTTTATTTAAAGTTATTTCGTACTAACTATAGTGAAGTTTTTTTCCGTTTTTTGCAAAAAAATTAAAATTTGCTCATTATAAAAACTATATTAACCTTTATACTGTTAAAAGTTTTAAAAACAACTTTTTAAGCCAATTTTTTATCAAAAGCTTATATATAACATAACTAAATTTTAGTCGTATAACTGTATAATTACAAGTATTGTCAGTCATTTCCCATTTTAATTAAAATTTATACAAAAATATAAAAGTTTCCTAAAGTATCAATAAAAACAACTATGATATTTTTTAGTTTAAGAATAAATTTTAAATAAAATAAAAGGTTATAATTGATATATTTACAGATAGTTGCACCTGTGAGCAACACTGATATTTTATTTTGTTGCAAAATAGATAATGATAAATTTGCTTTTTTAGTCTTATTTTGTGTTAACTATTTTTTATAACATGTATAAACTCATTATTAAACTTATCAAAAGATTTGTAACAATTTAAGTTTAAAATGTAGTTTTAAGTAAAACATAAAAAATTAATAGTTTTAAACTAATGTGTAGAAATTTATCATTCAATGAAATGCTGTGCTTAGCTTAGAGTTTATTGCTTAATATCTATAAGGTTACCAACTGACTTTATATTTATAAATTATTTTTATTTTTCAATCAAAAATAAAGTTATGAGTATACTATACTGTATTACAATGTAAAAAAAAGTTCTACTTTAAAGTCTATTAAAAAAAATCAAAAACTAACGTTAACTCTTAAAAAATATCATTATAAACAATAACAGACTGCTCAGACATTTTATATATTTTGACTAAAAAAACACTAAACCACGCTAAATTTAATAAAGTGTATGTTTTATCTTAAATAGTTATCAAATATTTAATAATTAAAGTTGTTATTCATTTTTAATTTGGTCACATTTTCCTAAAACTTAAATTTTTATTAGTTTTAAAGAAAAAATTAAAACAGTTTATCTTTTGTCGAACTCTGATCAAGATATTTAAATAATGCAGTTTGAAAGTTATAGATACAAACATATTTTTTTTATCTAACGTATTTTAAATTATACCTGTACTGGTAAAAATACGAAATATATGAAAAACACTTGTTTGAAATATTATACTGAACGTATTTTAAATAATGTCAATTTATTAAAATATTTATGTTGCTATATAAACTAGTACTAAACATTAAGAAAACTAACTTTAAATTAGTTTTTTAAACTAATGTAAGTGTATTAGAGCAACACGTGTTCAATCTTTTTTATAAAATTGGTTGTTAAAAGTAAAACTCACTAAGTTGTAATGAAAAAAAAGTTTGTAAATTTTGTAAATAAAATAAGGTTAATCAAATTAAAAAATATTTGTAAAATGTTTAATTTAAGATGCTTAGACTTTCTAAGTAAAAAACTAAGTATTATCTACTAAAATAAAACAAAGATACAAATCTGTTAATTATATTCGTTTTAATAACTGTATACAACTTCTTACTCTGCAAATTGTGAAGAAACGGCAAAAGATATTTTTTTAAAGTGAAGCTTTATAATTCGCTATGCTGCTGCATACTTGAACGTAATACTTATCTACTGGTGTGCAAATGCTGCTATTTTTAAACAAAAATTTGCTGTAAGTAATGCGTAAAAAATTCTTTGGTAGATCAAATTACTTTTGGTTTTTGTCAGATTTTCTTGTATGTACCAATTTTAGAAAAGTTTAAAGCAGTAAAAAGGTATGATTAATCGTAATTTTAAATTGAAAATCTACAAGAAATACAAACAATTCAAACACTTGACAGCTTTTGTTAAAAACAGTAGGTCAAAGTTAATAGTCAAGTCAAACTGCAGTTGATTTATTTTTAATTTTAAGAAATTTAATGGTACTTTTAAAAGCTTTAAAGTTTTCTTAAAATAATATTTAATTCAAAGTCTTTTGTTTTATTTTTGGTTTCCAGTACTAAAAAGATAAAAATGAACAAATGTTATAAATTCACATTTCAAATCTTATACGTGCTACATTCAAAAACCACAAAAGTGCTTTTATAATAAACACATTGATAGTTTATATCCATGTTTTAAATTGTTTTTTTTATTCGTTTTGGTTTTTTATAGAAAATACTAATGGAAAGTATTAATAAAGTCTATTTTCTAAAACAACCTTAATATTAATCAAAAGTTATATAGTGTCTTGTTAATTATAAGTTTTATAAAGTTACCTTGTTACAACTAATTATTTTCTTAATAAATTATAAATCAGTAAACGCTTTACATAATCATCACATTATTTTACTGAAAAAATATGCATAAAAATAAGAAATCTAGTTTAAAAAAATGTAAAGTAATGGTAGTTAAAGAAAAATTATCAAGTATAGCAACTGAGGTAATGTTTCTTGAAAGATGGTGTGCGAAAACATTTAGAAAAAAAAAAAAAAGAATAATTGTCGATTTGTAAGTATAGAACATAACAATAAACTTCTGCTTTTAAAAACATTATTTCATTTTATAGAATATAACAAGACCATTTATAAGTAATATATTTTGTACATAGTAAAACAATACTTAAGTACTAAATTTATTCTAAGTTTAAAAAACTTAGATTGAAAACTAAAAGTTCTAAATAAAGACCGAACTTGAATCTCTAACCAACATAGAACTGTTTTTTAATTAGTTAGTTAGTTCTTACTAACGTGTGATACTTGTAAAGTATTTTTATGTGAAAATTTAGCACAAGGACTTCTCATTTCTTGTTAGTTATCATGATAATAAACCAATGTTATCAAAAATTTTAAGTAGTTTTTATTATAAAGTGATTAGTTTTTACAATTTTTGTGAAAATATATTCCTTTTAAACAGTACCAGTCAGCATAAGCTCTTTTAAAAGTTGTATTATCCTGTACGAAGTTTCTAAATTAAAAGGTATTCATTTTCAAAATTCACCTAATATAAAAAATATATTTATATGTATAAAATATACTACCTAAAAATATTAGAGTAGGGGTAAGCTACTTTTCTTATCGTCGGACTAAATTTACAAGATGAGTCTTTGAAAGACCAGAATTGTAAAAAAATAAGTCCTTTGTGAGCCGCGTTATTTTGAAAAATGATAAGACAATATAAAAAAATGTTATGAAGTTTATATGCCTTTACACGTTATTTTCTTTTTTATACTAAGTTTTCGTTTCATTTTAACTACAATAACAACATATATTTTGTGGGTATTGTTGAACTTTTTTTTTGAGTTTTTTTATTTTATTTGTCTTGTTTTATATTTGTGTCTTGAAGCTTCTCTTTATGTACTTTTATTTAAGTGGGTCAGGTTTTAATGCTTGACTTTTGCCTGGCTACAAAACTTGTAAAAAAGTTATTTTTTAATAAACAACAATTTGTATACTGAAAAAGAATTAAAAGCACATTTTTAAACTTTAATTAAAAAAGTGTTCATCTTAAACGTTTTTTACAGTACATTTTTAAGGTTAAAACTTCTTGTGAGCCAGAGACTTTTACTTGGTGGGTCGTGAATTTCCTACCTCTATATTTTAAATTATTAATTTTGAAATAGGAATAAGTTATAAAATATAATAGTAGCTTTTTTATTACGATATTTATTAAAATGTGTAAGTGTTTTATACTACTTATACTATGTTTTTGTTCTTTAAGTATATTCAGTAAGTATAGTTTAGTTTAGTTAATAATATGTTCTAAAAATAAATTATATACCCAGATTATTTATTGATTTTAAAAGTTTTTCTTTTTATAATTAAAAGGTAATAGTATTTAGTTATTTAGTTTTTTTTAAAGTACACTATAGCTATTTTTATTCTTACTATAAGATAATTAACTTGTAATTCATATTCTATTCTCTCAAAAAAAATTTGTGTTACTAAAACAAAATGCAAAAAGTTTTAAATGGACCAGTAATTGTATACAGCCATTAACCATTAGCTATACTATGGTAAAAATTACACTTTATGTACTGCTTATTGAACAAAAAAAAATCGCTCAAAAAATTTGGCCCAGGACCTAGTGTACAAAAAAAATACCTAATGGTCATCGAGTCATAAACCACAGATACAATTCAATGTCTTGTCAAGGACCGTATCAATAGTTTTTTACTGCATATGTTAGTTTAACTACTAACTACTAACTAGTTTAGATTAGTGTAGCTTCCACTAATCTAAAATTCTAGAGCCGACCCTGGTACCAACGAAAGCTTTAATAAAAATTTACACTTTTATATAATATTTCCTTAACGATTATTTAATATCCTTTAACTAGTATATCTACATTTTTAGATATATAACAGTAACATATAAAGCTGTAAAAAATAAACAGCCCTGGACAAGACCCTAAAAGGTAAACGTGGTGGACGACTCGATAAACAAAACGTTCTTTGTGCACCAGGTCCTTGGACCAAGTATTTTGAGCGTCTTTTTTTGTCTCAATAAACTATAATACTTTTAAACTATTTGTTATACAAAACTGCAAGCATTAAAAAACTTATTTGCAATAAAATATATATTGCGACAAAAGTTCTTGTATAAACCAAAAATAACAATTTTATTTTTATTTATTTAGGTTATAATAATTTAGACTTAGAATAACTTTAATCTAATAAACTTTAAAACAAAACTTTAGCAAAAATATTTTTCTTACTTCTTTTAACAACAATTTTACTATGACTATTTTTATAGACTATGGTTTGAGTATACTTACTAATTAATTAACAAATTAAATTAACTATAATTTATTTCGAAAAGTTTTTAAGAATAGTTTCATCTTCTAATAGACAAAATTTTAATTAGCAGTAGTAAACTTATTACGTTATACAAACTGTACTTACTTTATTGCTTAAACAAACTATTATTATATGCTCATTCCATATCTTTTATTAATAGTAGAAGAATTTAAACACTTTTATACACTTAAATAGAAATATAATGACACAAAAATAAGTAGTTAAATAATATTTTATCTAACTCTTCAATATTTTATCTTTTATTACTGAAACATATTGTTGCTATAAACTGTAGTTATTGATAAACAAAACTTTCAAAACAATTATTTGTTGTACTTATCTGAAAAAACTTCTAAAGATATTTTACTTTTAGGTTTAAAGCTACTTATCTAACTTTAAAATAAATTCTTAAAAGTTTGCTAAATACGAGCACTTTTTAGCAATCGTAAAAAAGTAAACGTTGTTGTTCACAGAAAATATTTGTTAATAAGTTTGGCAAACATGTTATTCCACCACAACAAAGAAGTTGTTTGTTTTAAAGTATTACTTAAAAATCAAAAAGTAAAAGTAGTAAATAAACAAACAGGTTACACACAGAGAAACGCTTACAGCTTTTGTCCAGCCAATTTTAGCGCCTTGTTGAATTATAATACACTTGAAGTAAGGGTGTGTTTGAAATAAATATACAATTTTTTAAAATTTGTATGTAAAATTTGTTGGTTAAATTTTAAGTATCGACTTTTATTTAGGTATGCTTTTATTTAGATAAAAAATCCGCTTTATCAAGCAGTATGACCATAAAATCATATTCAAACTTTATTTTCATTCAAATAAAATTAGTTAGAACTTAAAAACAAGATTTGTGTAGAAGAAAACTTTGTAGCCAAACTTTTATTTATTTATTATTAATTTTTAATTAAATTAAAACTATTTAAGTATTTATCACACCATATAATTGAATAATTTTAACTCTTGTATTTTTTTAGTTTTTTGACAAACGAGTTGTTTAAGATGTTAATTAATCAGTATTATCAAGAGGCAAAATAAAAAGTACTCGTAATATTATATTAAACTTCTATTAAAGATTTTTTTATGGCGGATTGCCACTAAAATTCATTGAACTTAAAAAAATGTGTAGCTTTATTAAATAGCTTTTTTCTCATAATTTTTTTTTGTTAAATTATCGCTGTTCAATCGTGCTTTTGTGGTTTCAGTTTAAACTTTATTGCTTTGATTAATTAATTCTTAAACATGATTCATAACTTCCACGACTAATCGTGCCTTCAAGCTACAAAACCACAATAACTTTCGTTTAAGAAAGTAAACAGCAGAAAAATTCATCAGTCTACACTTCACATCTATACCGTTTCAGCATGAAGTTTGTTTTCTTACTTTGTGTAATATTTTACGTTCAGTTCGGCATATCTTCTGGTAATTTTATTTTGTGTTTTAAAGATATACACCAAAAGTTTGTTTTAGTCTAAGTTTAATTTAGTTAAGGTGCATTAATATGTGAAGCACAGTATTGTTTATTGGACGACGAAAAATACGCTCAAAAAGTTTTGTCCAATGACCTGGTGTACGAAAAAACTTTTTAGTCATCGAGTCGTACACCAGAACAGTTTAATGTCATGTCCAGGACATGTGTAGTTTTTATCTTTCTCAAATTAGATTTACAATAAATAATAGTTTAATATTATTATTATATATTATTTATTTTTACATATTATTAACAAATCAATGTTTCACTCCTATGTTGTCATATAGGAGATCATCAGTAAAAAAAATCTTATTCAAATAGAATCGATAAAAATCTCCTTAAAGCTGTTTAAGTCAAGAACTTTGAATTATTTGATTTAAAACAAATTACAACATTTCTATTGTTATTATCATATTTCATGTTAGAATTGTAAATATTACTTTTTGTGTAGTGAAATGTGTAGTTGAAAATTAATTATACTATTTTAAGTGACTAAAATAATTACAAACATGCAAATATTTCAATCGGTAAAAGTTTAATTTTATTGGTTTGATTTAACTGTGATTTTGAAGGTTGCCATGCAACTGGAGGGGGAAGGGATGAGGAAGCAGGTACAGAAATGATAAATGGCCATGAAGATATTCCACAAGATGTTCTCAACTGCATATATGAAAAAGTATGTGAAAATATTGTTAGGTTAAAAACTATGATGTTTCTTTTATAAAACACTTTTCAAATGTGTAACTTTTTGTTTAGGAATTTGTATTTGAAGTTCAACATAAATCCTTTTTCAGCCGGTAATGTTATATTATAAGGAAAAGTATAATGTTTTTAAGTTACCTTTATAAAACAGAAAAAAAATGATATCTCAAACACATTTATTGAATATAAAAACTGAATATTTTTTAGATAATAACGTGAATGTCAATACTATGTTCATGATAAACCTATATTTGATCTAAAGATAAACCAATCGTATTTGAAATTTAACTGCGCTCAATTATATCGAAAGTTAAAAAAGGTTTTTGTTTTGTCTTAGCTGCGCTCATGCAAATAATCTTTAAATAAAAAATTTGTTCCTTAATTATTAACTTTATCTTGCAATTCCATATTCATAAAAAAAATAACTTAAAAAAAAATTTGTGAATAACCTTTCAATTGTTTTTTAAAACTAATTCGAGTACATGCAACTTAGTTAATTTAAATCTTTTTGATGATGATAATGTTTAATAATACATGTTTATAACAAAATGCGCAAAACTTATTTAAAAAAGTTAATATTACAGCAATGCTACTATTTACTAGATATTTTGACTTTTTAAGATATCAAAGTTTTTAACAAAAAATTGAACAATAACAAAAATTAATATTACTTATTTTTGTAATCTTAAAACAAAACATGTTCTACTTATATTTAAAAATTTAGCTACGCATCTGTATAGATTAAAAAAAACTAACAAAAGTTAGTGGTCAATTTTTGAATTTTAATAATGACTAGTTAATGACTAGTTTTTTATTATATTTTCAACATACTTTTTTAATTTTAGGTAGGATCCTACACCCAAACAAGAAGTAAATTTCAATTGGTGAGAATAACGCACTCAGATGTCGAAGCAGCCTACAATGTTTGTTATTTACTAATATTAAACAAACGTTTAATAACATGAAGTAAAAATTACTAGAACTTATTAAAAATTTAAGAAATCTTTATAACTTTTGCCTTAAATTGTTAAAAATACGATTGAAAAAGTATGTTTTCAAAACAGGAATGCAATAATACATGGTGAAGCGAAAATATTCAAAAATGATGCAGTATTGGGATCTCAACAAACTATTGACACCATTTTTTATACACGTTTTTTTTAATTTGACGTTAAATTAACTGTAAAAATTTTACTTAATTTTTTTTATTGCTTTTTAAACTTATGGTAATAAAGTTTAAACATTCACAACCGATTAGCAATAATATTAAAAGTGTAATATAGTAAAATTTAAAAAACATTTGTAGACTTCTGTAGATTTTCAGTTTTAAAAGGTTGAAAATTAGCTGACTTACACTGCTATTTTGTAAACTAAAACACTGGAAACTATAGCTATTTAAGGGTTTAATAGCCAAATTTAAAATCCAAAAACAAAAAATGTTTTTATTCCGTTAAAAAGCATGCTCAGAAGTTGCATGAATTAAAATTTTTAAGTTTAGTTTTTTAAAAGTTGTTTGTCATAAAAAACATTAACCTTAATTATCTTAAACAAACCTTTTATTAAAACAGTAAAACTCTAAGCTTTTTTAAAACTAAATAGATTATAAGTACTAAAAATATTAATTTATCATAGAAAAGAGCTTTTCTTATCTTTTTAATAATTTTTAGTACGTTTAAGCATTTGAAAAGTATGCTTATTAGAAACTAAAGTTTTAAGTAAGTTTGTTTCATTTCAAACTGATTAGCTAGATATACTTTACACAATTTTTAGCTTTATAAACTATTTTAGTAAGTGATATACCAAACCACAGTAATAAAGAAACAATTTAACATTTTTATGAAAAATATCAAATACATACACATTTGCAGTCTTCTTCACTCAAAAAAAAAGTTATACATCTACTTTTACAACCAACTTTTTACAAATTTTTAATCAAAAACCTATTATTCGGTTATACAGTTAAATAAATTTCAGTTTTCAATAACTTTATTGTTTTATTTAGTTTTAAAAGCTTTAAAAGTTTAACACAAAAACTATTTTTTTCTTTTTTTTAGTTGTGACAGTTATTTTTAACTTGAATTTTTAAAACGACAATTACTACAATTTTATAGTTTAAGATATCAAATTTCAAAATAAAGCTATACATATTGTTAATTTAACTTTTGAAACATTAAATTGACATTTTCGAGCCTAATTTGAAGTAGTACGATTATTTTTTAAATAAAGTCTAACTTTTTAAATTATAGTTAAAAGTTGTTATACTATGTGCTGTTTTCAACAATCGAAATGAAAAATTAGTTACAACTTTTTACGCTTATATTTTTTAAACCTTATTGGTTTACAAGTGTCTCCGAAATTTTCCATCTTTTTAGAGAAGTGTGCATAGAATTTTGTTTACTCAGCACAAAAGTTTTAAAAAGTTATGAAAAGCTTTTAAGTAAAAAAAAATATTTCCTTTTAAAACTTTTGAAACTATGTAATAAAAATAGTCTAGTTATTTATGCAGAGCTTGGACAACTCTGTGGAGCTGTGTAAACTGGGTAACTGACAAATTTGCAAGAGCGTACAAAATTGCACGAGGGGACAAAATTGCACGAATATACTTTTGCACGAGGGGATAAAGTTGCACGAAGACACTTTTGAACGAAGAGTCTTTTTTGCAGGAAGACACTTTTGCACAAGTTGTATTTTTTTTTAAATTATCCTTATTTGTTTTAATTTAGTTTTTTTTTATTTTTCTATTTATATTTTTTTCACTATCACTGTTACCCCTAACCCTACCCTTGGTCGGAAGCTTTTTTTATATAGTAATTTCTATTATTTATTTTTTTATCTTTAGTTTTATTATCACTGTTACCCCTACCACTTACTCCCGGTCAGTAACTTTTTTCTTTTTGTTTTTATTAGTTTATCTTTTAGTTTTTATTCTGTTTTTTTACTCTCGTTCAAAATTGTCTTTGTGCAATTTTGTGCCCTCGTGCAGATTTGACTTTGTGCAATTTTGTGCACTAGTGCAATTTTGTTCTCTTGCAATTTAGTCGCCTCGTGCAATTTTAACCCGTTCCCGTGTTAACTGTTTAACACAGAGAAACGTGCGCCAGTTGATAAAAAAAGTTCTGTGCAAGTTATATTTACAACGAATTTGTTTTTTTTTATATTAACTTCTAAAAAAATTTAAAGAACAGTTTTAATTTTAAAAATTTACAGCATTTCAATAACCTAGAGTTTTTTAAAAGCTATGTTGTTTTGTAAAAAAATGTAAATCCTTTATAGTTTTTTTTTTGTGTTTTTTGCAAACAAAAATATAATACTTGGTTTTGAAATTTAATCGAAGTCTTTCATAATAATTAATTCTGATAATATATACAAGCCTGTTTTTTTTTTTTTATAAATGCAATTTCTTTAACCTATTTTTTTACTTCCGATTTTTTATAGTCTCTTAAGTTTAAACAGCTTTTTTTTGAAAACTAGAACATATATTTCAATTTCAGCTATATTACTCACACTTATTCTTTAAAGTTTATCAATTAAAGTATTAAAATAGTTAGAATTTTTAACTTTTTTTTATAAAACATACAATGTTGAACTTCTATTTGAATAAGAGCTATTTTAGAAGCTGATAACCTCTTATAAGTTAATACAAGAGTAAAACATTGTATTGTTCGTAATAAACTGTGAGAACAAGTTCTTATTCGTCTCCTTAAAGATACTTAAGTTGACAATTTTATATTGTTAAATTTTAAGTAAATTACAAAAGTATATAAAGGAGATGAAACTTTTATTAAATAAAACGTTAATTGTAGTGTAAAATTAATACCTAATTTTCAAAGTTGATTATAGAAATAAAAATTAAAACGATTGCATTTTTTAAGCGAAAAAGCAAATCATTTTAAAGTAAGATTGCTTATATTTTAATATTACTAAATTTTTTTTAGTTTTATTTGAAATAAAGCAATAAAGTATCTTTGTTTATGGCATTTGTTAAACAAAAGAAAAGGACTGTTTACGTAAGTCAAATTAAATGACTGAATAGCATCACTAATTTATAACTAACATAAAGTTTTATAGATATAGTTTTGATCTATGATCATGAAAAAGATAAGACAAACTTTGAAAAAAGTACTTTTATTTTTATATTCTGAAGTTTGTTAAATAACGTCAAGATAATACACTATGTTTAGCTATTAAAAGTACGCTTCTACAGTCTTTAGAACTTTGATTTGATGCCCTCAAACATGAACATGGGAACAGGTCTAAATTGCACGAGGGGAATAATTTGCACGAGAACTAAATTGCACAAGTGCACAAAATTGAACCTAGCCAAATTTGCATGAGAGAACAAAATTGCACGAAGACGATTTTGCACGAGAGTAAAAAAAATTTTTTTTTTAAATGTAAATAAAACAGAAAATAAAATTTAAAAGATAATTTTATACAAAAAAAAAGAAAAGAAAAGTTATTGACCGAGGGTAAGGGTTAGGGAAAACAGTGAAAGTAAAAATAAAAAATAACTAATAAAAATTATTGTATAAAAAATAATAATAATATTTAAAAAAAAACTACCGACCGAGCGTAAGGGTTAGAGGTAACAGTGATAGTAAAAAAAAAATAAACAAAAGTAAAAACCATATATATAAATATAAAATAAAAACAACTTACCGACCGAGGGTAAGGGTTAGGGGTAACAGTGATAGAACAAAAAAAAATAATAAAAAAAAAAAGTAATTAAAATCAATAATTTAACCCGTGCAAAAACGTCTCCGTGCAAAGTTGTCTGCTCGTGCAAAAGTATTTTCGTGCAATTTTATTCCTTCGTGCAAAAGTGTCTTCGTGCACAAGTATCTTCGTGCAATTTTGGGAACTCGTGCAATTTTGCGCCCTCGTGCAATTTTGTACGATTGTGCAATTCGACAGCTACCCCTCAAGCATAATACTACTTTTCGTCTACTGAAATTAATAGATCAGTTTATTAAAAGATCTAAACCCCAATCCTTGAAAAATTTTAACCTATACCTTTGTCCCCAAACCACCTCGCCACATCACCCTAGATACAAAATACCAGCTTACTATTTTGTTTGATTTCAGCATGTAAACTCACTTGTTTTTAAGTAAGAGTTCAGTAAGTAAGTACTTTTTATCAAAAACTTACTTTTATAAAAATTAAATAAATGTTTTTGTATTGAAAATATACAAATACATTTGATAACTACTAATTTAATTTCTCTTCTACTCTTGCTCATTTTATTTCATTTTGTCTTAAAAAAGTATTTTCATACATATAACTACACAAGTACACACTATAAATTTTAGTTGGTTGCAGCACGCAAAAGACTTTTTTTCTAAATAATCCGGTCTACGACCAGTTTTTAGTAAGAAATTTTGCCTGCGACTTATAACAGGCTGAGGAAATTTGATTTAAATGTTAGTTTTTACAATTTAAAGTTATCACTGATTCAAGTATCGATTTTTAATTAACTCAAATTTTTCTTTTGATGTAGATGTTAGAAAATTTATGCCCGAATACAGTTGAAGTAAATAACAGGTGTGAAGGTTAATTACTAAAAGTTTATGTTCTAAGGGACCTTTCATTTCACCATATTAATGAGCTTTAATTTTTTTGTTTTTGTTAAATAAACCATTTGTTTTATTTAAAAAGTACAAAATATATAATTTGCAAAGAATACAATTTTTTTAGAATTTTTTTTTAATATAAGTTTTGAGATAAAAAAAATATGTCAAACACAATACTAAGTAAGCATCTTTAACATTGTCTTCTTAGTTGTATGTCTTTATTTTTGCTGATTACTAAAGCTAACTCTATAAGAATCTTACAACTAAAAAGGTTTTGACTAGCAATCACTGAACATAAATTTTAATAAGTTGATGTAATAATAAATAAAACAGAAATACAAGACAAAAACTAAACAAGAAAAAAATAAAGTAAAATTAAGAAAGAAGACAACATTGACTTGGTATTACTGTTTAAACTAAATAAAGTTATTGAATTTGTTTTTCAATGCATATACTACGTTTAATCATAAAGCTTCAAACAATCAGAATTTCAATGCCCATTTAAAAATCGAACAATTCTTTTTGTACGCAAATATTTTATTGACTTAGCTTAAATGTTCTAAAAGCTTTTATTACTTTCAGACAATATTTCAGTTTTATACTTAGAAATGTATGTTTATAGTATATAAATTTTACATTTTAATACATAATTTTGCAAATATTTTTTACTGTATTTAATCTTTTATATTATAGACTCCGTAGAATTGTTTTTATTTATGATTACTAATAAAGTAAATTAATAAACAAATACCTGTTGTAAACAATTTTTGAATGCATTTCTAAAATCTATTGAAAAACATAGTTGCCTTACTTTATAGTCCAAAGCTTAAAGCCATTACCACTGGTTGTTATAACTGCATAAATTGTTTCATTTTTTATTCATTTTTTCTATAGAATAGTGATCTACCAAATCCAGTTTTAAACTTAACATACATTTTTTGTTTTACTTTTTAGTACAAACCCCAGAATTTTTAATGTAAGTCTCAAATATTAGACCTGAAAATATCTAGCATAAGTTTAAAATCTTTGGTCAATAATACCAAAGATATTTTATTTTACTCTTTATTTTGAACTATTTCAAATTAACTTTTTGCGGGCTGCAACTTGTTAACTTCTGTTTTCTAGCAATGTTTATATTTTTTAAAGTATTTATATACCTACAGAAAACAACAATAAAATTAGTGTAGTCTTTAAAACTGTTGTACAATTAGTTTACTTGTGCCTTTTCAAATAACTTTTGACATAAATTTAATATAACTATTTTATATTATACAGACGTTTTGTTTTTATAAAAGAAAAATATGGCTAATTAAAATTATACAAATCCGGACAAGTTTTTCCGAATCTTTAATCTAATAGATAACTACTATAAAGCTAATCATAAATTTTAGGCCGCAAAACGAGACTAATAAACAACTTCTGTTAAAAAGATTTTTTTTCTTTTTCGGCGGGCTTTGCATTTCTGGATTATGGGTCAGATCAGGACTCAGGATTTAAAACCTTATTACGTTTCAACAGAAGTGTGTTTTTTAACACTTTCGTTTATTTATATTATAAGTTTTGAAAAAAATTTGTACATTGTTGTTCGAATTTTGTTTTCAAAAAAAAAAATACGAGTTTAAAATTAATTCCATGCCAAGTTTTTGTGTTGCACAGAAGCTGTGAAATTCAATCACAATGTGTCTGACTAAACTGGTTATACTATTTTAGAAAACTTATTAAACATGCTTGATAGATTTTAAGACTGTTATTATTCAAATGATTAAGGAGAATTTTCATCATATAATTTATCTTATTAAAACAATACTACTTGCCATAGTTTTGATTTTGATCATCAAGTTTTCTGTATTTCTAATATCATAATTAAAAAATTAAAACAGCAAAAGCCAACTAACTTCTTTATTGTAAATAGTATCTTTGTAAAGGAAACAGACAAAAGTCATGTGAGTTATATACTGAAGTTTAAGCTCAGAAGTTTATTTAAAATGTGACTGAATTAGAACTTTTTTTTTTTCAAAGTAAAATTAATGTTCAACAAGTGAGATGCGAATGTTAGTTGTCATAAAAATTAAGTATAAGGGAGAAATGATGTGGTGCCCATGGTAGATTAAAGTACTGGGTTAAAAAAAAACAGGGTTGCCACACACTCAGGGAACTCAGGGAATTTGGGGAAACTCAGAGAATTTTAAAGCCGTAGAAAATCTCAGGGAAACTCAAGGAGTTTTGATTCTCTTTTTTTAATTCAGGGAAACTCAGGGCAGTTTTGGATTTTTCTAAAAATTTCAGGGAAATTTTAAGATTTAGAAAAAAATCTCAGGGAATTTTTTTTATAGATCTAGAATGAGATGTAGTTAATCCAGTTTCAATATTTTGTTCATAAAAGTTTATTTTATTCATTTTTAAATGCTTATTTAAAAATTTTAAGCCTTGCTGCAAGTTCTTCAATATTCTTAGAATTAAAATGGTAATTTTTTAATAAATAAAAATAATTCTAAGGGTTTAAAAAAAATCAGGGAAACTCAGGGAAGTTTCTGGTCACTCAGGGAAGATTTTTTGACTTAGAGAGTGGCAACCCTGAAAAATTTTTTTTGAGTTTTTTAAAATTTATTATTTTACTTAAATATACTTTAATACTACCAATAATGAAATTGATGGCCTAAAATTCTTTCTTAATCCATTGACCTAGTCCTATAAATCGGTTGAAGTTATAACATAATTAAAATACTTCAATATTTTTAAATTTTCAATACTGCCAAAAATAAAATTTATAACCAAAAAGCTTTTATAATCCATTGACATCCTATAATAGTCCTGGACATGTAAACTGTTTCCAAGTGATGTATAACTCGTTAATCAAAAGGTTTTTTTATACAATAGGTCTTAGGACCAAATATTTTAAGCACTCTTCTATTTGTTTTGTCCTTTAATAAACAATACCATAGTTAGTTGTGAAATACTTCTTATTCTAAACTTTGGTATTTTGGGAAGTTAAGTTTATTCTTTTCAAACTTAGAAATATTTAAACCACCAATTCCCTTATTTCATGTTAAAATGAGAATATTTAAGTATTTCACATTCTCCTTGTATGTCAACCATTCTATTATGCTAAATATTAAAAAAGTTATATGTCAAAAGTAATTTACCTTTTATTAACTATTAACCTCTAAAAATATGTAGAAATTATTTTATTTTAATTGTAATGAACACATGTATACACCTACTTCAGCTTCAATTCTTTCATTACAGTATTTATTTTTTTACAGAACCCAGTTAAAGTGTTGTTGATTTGTTAACACACAGAAACATATGTTGGTACAATAAAGGAAGATTACTGTATAATTTGTTTTTATTTATATTCCAGTGAACTTGTTTCACTAGGATCTTTTGTTAGCAAACCCTTAAATCTATATTTTGAACAGTTATAACCTTTGTATCTTTATTTATCTGGTCATTTACATGAAAGTTTATTAAGTTAATAGTTGCTTTCAAGTTTAAACTAATTTTCACTAGATAATATATTTTTTTTACCTTAGTTATTGTCTAATAAACTATGGTGAAACTTTAAAATATCAATTAAAGTTTAAAATTTTAAGAAGCTATCAGGTATGTCATGAATAAAAAACTTAAAATAAAATAAAAAGTATAAAACTATGTATCAAAATGCTAATATACATACTATAAAGGTTTGGAAAGAGATAAAACTTAACTGTTTTTATTTTGATATATTTTTTTATTGTAGTTATTTGGCACTCTCTCAGACAACTGAGGTATATTTTATTATGTTAAAATTAATAGTTAATAAGTAAATTTTAATACTGTAAACTGAGTTAAAGATCTTTAACTTTGTTAAGTAATTTAATACCAAATATTTTAGCTGCTGCAAAGGTTTATGCAACCACATGCACCTAACCCACTCAAAGTTGTTTAACTTCTTTTAGCATTTGATAAAATTAATTAATATTTTTTGTTATATATAAAGCTTATACTTAATAGACCTTTTTAATTATGCTATTATTTTACATAGTTAATGCCATATTTTATAGGTACTTCAATGATATTAGTATTATAATCTAGAGTTTTAGAAGTGTTTTATTCTAGGAGAAAAGTTATAGCTAAATAAATTTATAATGTCTATAGAAAAGACAGTTAAAAACTAATTTTTTTAAAATAAACATTTTGTATTTATATTATGATTATAAATATTAAAAACTATTTAAACCTTGAAAATACAAACCGCAGTAAAAATTAAAATATATGTTGAACTATCTTTGACAAAACAAAAAGTTCAACATTCTCTGAGATGAAAAATCAAGAAAAATAAAAATTTTACTATTAACATTATAGCAGCTTCTATAATAAAAAATTATCATTAAAATAAATATATATATAAAAGTTTTAGTTATAAATAACTAGTTGTAGAACTTTTGACTTTAATCATTAAACAATGTTAAAACTTTAAAATATTTTTTTTGTAACTTTTAACCATTAGCTACAAAATAACTAGAATATTTCGTTATAACCAAATTTAAATAAAAAAGTTTTTGTAAGTAAACAATTTTTTAATAAATATTTTTTCAGATATTTGCTTAAGTTTTCAAATAAGTCCTTTAGCTCAATTAAAACATAACTCAAGTAGAAAGCATACAAGTACAACATCAGTGTTGTGCTTATAAATAGTTTTTTTAAGAGAAATTTTCAATTTATCAATTCTGTTAAGAAATCAAAGTGGACCAACTAATTAGCAGGTGTGAATATTATTTTGATTTAAATCATGATTTCTCAAAATATCATCATTTTTATGGTTCATGTGAAAATTGATGTTAAAATCTTTGTTTACAATGTTTGTAGTATAACTTTATATTTTTATTAAATGAATAAATTTTTAGGTAAGTTAGTTTATTTGAAAATGTTAAATAGTTAACTATCATAATATGTTATTTTGAGCAGTTGTTAATAAACCATTTTGTAGTTTATAATACTCTGTTTTTTGAAATTACAATAATTAATGAGTTTAACTAAAATATATAATTTAAGTTCATGTATTTAGCCGTGGTTTTTTAACTTACTACTATTATTCTTACTTTTAATATGTTTTATTTTTAGAAGATTCAGCTTAAATAAGTTTGTATTATTCTGATCTTTGTAAAGATATACATATTGTTTACTTACAAAAACACTTGAACTTTTCAATTGTCAATTTAAACTTCTTAGTGATTTTTATGTAATTAAACTAAAAAATGATACAAAAATTTACTTCTTTTAAATATAACTTATAGGAGAGCTCCACTAGAAGGGCCTCAAAAAAACAGCTTCCACTCAAAAACAAAGTTCCCCAGCCAACAATTCCAGCGGTTTGTATAGTTTAATTAATTAATTGAAACTGTTAAACTTAATAGCATGTATTGGCACTATCTGTTATTTTCTATATTAAGTCTTTCTAAATCTATTTTTGGTCTAGTAGGTAATAATAAACTGTTTTTGATTATTATTATTTTGATATTTAAACTCTTTAGCTACGTTTATAAAAAAAAATTATAAATATTATATGTTAATAAATTTATAAGATTTGCATATTAACACAATTTTCTGTAACAGTAATATTAAAAAAATAGTTACTATGTAGTGTTAATGTTATAAAATTATTTGTAATCTATCCTTCTTTATATTGTATCCTATTTTATATAACTAGTAGTATTTGTCAGTAACTTGTTTCTTTTTTGTTGAGCAAATTTTTTTATTTTATTTTTAATTTAGAATGTTGTTTTTAAAACTGATTTAAAGCTTCATGGTTATTATAAAGCACTTATAATAATAGCTTTGTTTTGTAATTGTTTTAGTAAGCTCTGTCAAAAATATAAATTTTAAAGTCTACTTTCTATGATAGTAAAGTAAGTTTGAACAATATTAATTAATATAGTTTGCGTTTTATTATTATTTTAATGTTCTAAAAATATATATTTAATTGTTCTAGTACAAATCAGTTCCCAGGAAAAGTTAAACCAGAAAGATGTGTAAGTTATAATAATTGCTATCCAGAAAACAAGCAAACTACCAGTGCTATTTGTGGGTTAGTTTAGTACCTGAAAATAATACTACTTGGTTTTTAGTTAGTTATAAAAACAGTTGTATAGTATAGGGAGTTTTGTGGGTTATGTATTTTATATGTTTGTGTAAACTTAGTTCTGTTTAAGTTTTATAAATGTCCATTAGCCTATTTTTTAATGTTATAATTATTAAAAGTATGAAAATTAAGTAAGCATTTAGAACTTATAGGCGCCAGATTATGAACTTAATTAAAAACAGTCAAAGATAAAAGCATATATTGTTATTATAGCTCTTGTCGTCTTAAGCAATTTATTTTTAATTTTTGATTTACCTTCGTGTTATTAATTGTACTTTATTTTTATACAGTATTCTTAACAAAATAGTACCAGACAAATTTGAACTTCTTACCCAACAGCTACTACGACTATTATCAAGTCCTCAACTATTACAAGAAGTAGTTAACCAGGTTTGTTGTATAAACTTTCTTTATCTAAAATGCATGTATCACATACATTTTCAGACATTTATTGCTGTAATTCATTAACATTTTTTGTGCTTAATACCAAATGAGTGTAATTTTAACAAAAAGTCAAGTTTCAGCAAAAACTGTATTAACAAAATAAATTTCTTAAAGTCGATATTTAAATTTTATTATAAATTATTTTACAAAAAATATCTTATTTTACACAACAATTTTCTGTCCTACCTTATTTAAAAGCCAATTACCGCCTGTTATTTTGTATGTTTTTTTTACAATAAATCCTTTTTTAGTCACTATTGTTATTATTTATTTTCGTTTTTTAAGTCAAATTAAAAAATGTTTTTCCATTTAGCATGGAAACAGTACTTGGTAATTTGATCAAAATAGTTTCAGTTTTATACCGGTTAAAAATAATTTAAACATACTCTTAAGTTTTTTTTTTCAGTTTGATATATGACTTCTTCAGGAAGATTTAAAGTCTTTCTGTCAGAAATAGTTTTTAACACCAACTTGTACAGATACACAAGAAGTCAGTGAGCGAGCACAGATACAGCTCTTTGTACGCCAATTTATGCAGGAGACTATGGAAGGAAGCAGTAAATTTTGATTGCAACAACCAACAAGATCATCTCTCCCAAAATGTCTGTTTAAATATAATTTTTGTCTTTTGTTTATGCAACAAGTAATTTAAAAATTTTTCATAGGATTTATAAATAACTTTCAGCTGAAATTATTAAAATATTCGAATTGTATCTTTAGACTTATGATTTACTATAACTCACTAAGTTAAAAACTACTTGAATCATAACTGTCTATGAAGTAACTAAAATTTAAAGTTAATAAAAAGTTGAATAAAAAATTCTAATTATTAGATAATAGAAAAATGCATACAAAACAAATCTGTTATAAATTTAATACACTGTTGATATTTTCTATCTTATTTGGTACTTAATAATGATTTTTCAAGCAAGTCAAATTGTCAATATATTCTGTTTGCTTAATTTTAAAATTTATATGGTTTTTTTTATCTTTAATTGTTTCTTTTTATAAGTCTTACATAAAATTTTCAAGAAATATGTTTGTAATGTATTTTATTTAATGCTCGTAATAAAAACTAATAATTTACCTAAAAAAACAGTCTTTTTCTTCTATTTACTAGTTGGTTACTCAACTTTAAACAAAATTTCCAGACATTCAGAAGACTCCTCATAGAAAAACTGCAACTTGAATTCGAAGCGAGGCATTGCAAGCTGGTAGTATACATAAGCGACAAGAAACTGCCAAGTGAAGAAGAAGAGAAAAAATTTAAAGCAAAACACCATGTTCTCGGCAACATCAAAATCATTGGTAATTAAAATCTAATCAAATTAGTAAATTTTTTTTAATAAATCAGGTTCAACATTTCAATACATATATCCTTATTGATGGTAGTAAAAGCTAACAACTGAATACCAAAAATAAAGCAGACATGGCAAATTTCACCATTTTTTTAACGATTTCCAGGCGAGCTGTACAGACTGGACGTGTTGCAGGAGGCCGTCCTCCACACTTGCATCAAGCAGCTCATGCAGACCAAGAAGAAGGGTGCTAATGAGGAGCAGCAGGCTGAGATGCGGGCGGTCGACGTCGAGTGCCTCTACCAACTCATGACCACGTGCGGCAAGAAACTCGATCACGAAATGGCCAAGGTTTTTGTTTGCGCACATTTAAGAGTAGTTGGTGTGAGTTTCAATATTAAGAAGGCAAAAGTTTTGACATTTCTTTAGTATTACTTATGCAAACAGAGCTAAACGTTAAAGTTCAAAGTTATAACATTTCTATTATAAAGATCTAGTTGAAGAGAATGAATCAAATTATTTTTGCATATAACCAATTTTGCTTTTTAATAGAGTTTGATGGACCAGTATTTCTTGAGAATGTTAAAGTTGAAAGAGAAAACTAAAGTATTTCCATCTAGGATTAGATTTATGATACAAGATGTCCTTGACCTGAGAAAAAACAAGGTTTTTTTTTATAATTTTTTATTATTTTTGTCAGCTGAATAGTTAGATTTTTGTATATTTAACTAAGTCTTAGAAATTAAAATATGAATATTTAGCACAGTTTTTTTTTAATGTTTTATAAAAAAAAATTTTAACCTGTGAAACTTATTTTGTAAAAAAAAGTTATAACATAAAAGTTGACATAATTTGTTTGTTTCATTTTTGAAAGGTTTTTAAGCAAATTTTTTATACACTAAAGTTATTATCTGTGGTTTATTATAAAGCTACTTTTTCAAAAAACTAAGTATAAATTGTAAAAAAGAATTTATTTTTAATTTCTTTTAATAAAGATGTTTGTGTTGAAGCTGAGTATTTATGTTTTAAAGATTTTAATGTAAACTAAAGTTAATAATTAATTATGTATATTTTATATAAAACATACTCTTTAGAACATCTGAGAATTTAAAATAGTTTCTTTAAAAGTTTCTTTATTTTATGTTAGTCAAAAAACTAGAATATTAAATAAATATTTTTGTGTTAATTTTCAAATTGTTGTTTGTTAAGACTTAAATCATATTTTGTTAAATGTTGCTTCCTAGAATTTTTTTAAATTATGTTCTCAAAACTTTGTTATGAACTAAAATTATATCATATTATGTGTAGTATTTCATAAATTTTTTATTTCACTAATAAACTAGAGCCTTGAAAACATTAATTTTATTTGAAGATATTTCTTGTAATTTTTACATAAAAAAGTTGCCTAATTTTTTTTTACTGGGTTTTCTTAAGCTTAAATATCTTTGTACTCGATAGAGTTTTCAAGCTTTTGTATATTATTTTAACATAAGCAGGGTTGCCACAAAGTCAGGAAAAGTCAGGAAAAAATGGGGGGTTTTGAAAAAACGTCAAGAAATTTGACAAAGTTTTAAAAAAAGTCAGATTTTGTCAGTTTAAATTTACAAAATACCTTATTTTCCAAAGGCTTTAAATGGTAAAAAATAATTAAAATGCTTTGAAGTTGTAAAAAAAGTTGCAAAATTTTCCTAGAAATTAAAAAAGTTATTTAAATTCTAATGCTTTTATCTGGTATAACTTAATAGGGTAGCTGTCAAAATTGCACGAGGGGACAAAATTGCACAAGTGCACAAAACTGCTCAAAGATACTTTTGCACGAAGATAAAGTTGCACTAGCAGAAAATTTTGCACGGAGACATTTTTGCACGGGTTGAATTTCTTTTAATATTTTTTTTAAATTTTATTTTTATTTAATTTTTTTTTTACTATCACTGTTACCCTTATCATTTACCCTCGATCAGTAACTTTTTTTTTGTTTTCTTATCAATTTATCTTTTTTTTTTATTACTCTTGTGTAAAAATCTAACTCGTGCAAAATTGACCATTGGTGCGAAATTGTCTTTGTGCAATTTTGTTCCCTCGTGCAAACTTGTCTTTGCGCACTCGTGTAATTTAGTAACCATTTTTGTCTTCGTTCAATTTTGTCCCGTTTCCAAATTAGTAAAATATCCTTTCTGAAACTGCAAAATTTTTCTATCAACGTATTGAACAAGTACCCTACTTGAACAAGCAGTTTTTGTAAGCTTTTTAGTATTGATAATCTGTTTGTAGCAAGGACACTTCCATAGTAAAACTGTTATATATACACAAAAGTTTATCTAGCATAGTTTTAGAATCAAAGTGTTTTTTATTTAAGTAAAAAATTGAGTTCATTAAAATTAAGCAGTTAGTTTAGTATTTTATGTAACAAGTTGATGTGTATACTTTACATTACCTCTTTATAATTAAAAAAAAATTAATTTGTAAAGTAAGTTTTAAGAGAAGTAGATGCCATGAATTTATTGCAAATACTTCAATCATACACAGATGGTTCAAGTGATGTAATTGAAGTTTGATGATTGAATTCAGCAAAAACAACTGTTGTTTTAACCTGTATTAAAGTTAAATTGAAATCTTTATATAGTTTTAAGTGTTAGATTATGTATTTTAGAATAAGTTTAAATTAAGAGTTTAATTTAGAAAAGTCAGGAAAGTTTTAGGAAAAAGTCAGGAAGTTTTTCTCTGCTTGATCTGTGGCAACCATGCATAAGTCAGTGTTAACTTTTATTTGAAAATTTGTTAGAACCGCTCATTGCATTAATTTACAAAGTTTTTAATATAGCAGCTGATAAAACCATTTTTAACACTATGTTTAGACATTTTAGAATATTTGAAAGATATTATACAAATTCAGGCAGTTACTAAGTTTTACCACTTAAAGGATTATCAAACTGCGACTCTGTAATATTTTTTTATCCTTTTTTAAAAAATATTAATTGCCATTTATTTATTGATTTTGATAGTTGTTTTTATTAAAATGAATTAGTTTTTTGTACAAATTTACCATATAAATATTTTAAATTTCATAATAGCTCATTAGACGTTGTTTTTTCAGCATGTCCAAGGTTTAAAAGTGTAAATTTCATATTTCAATCACTATAAATTGTTATCTGGTAATTAAAGATAAGCCATCAAAATCTCACTGAGTAGATTTGTACTATTTTGACCCCCTTAGGTTTAATTATCGTAGAAGAACAGTATTTTGAAATCATATTTCAATAAATAGTTTTTTCAGAGTTAGTAAAGTATTTCAACTAGTTTTTTTAGTACTATTTCAAAACATCTATTGTTTAATAAGTAATTAAATATAAATTTTTTAAATAATTTTCAAGTACATATTTGGTTTCAAAGCTAAGTTTCATAATAAATGATAAATATTATAACTACATCGCACGCATTAAGTATTGTAAATCAATGTGTAACCAATTAATTACTAAACATTTAAAAAATGTATAAAAAAGATAGTTTAAGCATACAAGGTTTATAAATTTTAGCTTTCAAATAATTTCAACGGCTCAATTTACAAGCTGTTTACCATGTATATCGATTTATATTATATGAGAAATCTGAGAAAGTACAAAGTTCTTTTAAATCTTAAATTTGGAACAAGTTTTTAATTTTGCTCTCATCACAAGATTATTACTTTTATATCATTAACTCATAACTTTGAAATAATGACAATCTGAAAAAAATATTCTTGTTTATTTTTCTTTTTAATTGTCTTAAAGTAAGGAGTTTAAAACGTAACTGATTATAAACGTTATTTATATATATATATATAATTTATTGAAATGGCGATTTTAAAAATTCTGGAACATATGTTTCATAAAGCTTTAATTTTTCATAAAGCTTAAATCATCAGCCAGTTAAATTCAAAATGAAAAGCACTGTACTAAACAAAGATACAAAAGTTATGCAAAAAAACAAAAAACAGTATGACGTAATATTGTACATTACAAATATTCAGTACAAAAATCGATCTACCTTCTAACTAATCAAACAACTAAAATTAATGAAAACAACAGTTAATTGACTATAAAATGCTTCAAAATTTGTTGTGTTTTAAGAGAAGCTTTTTTATATGTCGACAAGACGATATAAATTCGCTCCTCTTATTTAAACAACCTTCCTTTTTTAACGCATACATAACGGCTGTTGATTATTTTAAGCACAGCCTACAAACAGGGTTGTTACCATCTGCTATTGGCTGTGCTCTTTTTATCACCTCCCAAGTTAATTTAAAATCAATGTTTTTGCGCTTAAGGCCGCAAACATACTTCGAAAGCTTTCTACATAAATATAAAATTTCTACAAAAACTACAAATTTAATAAAAGCATATACTAACCTCAAAAAATCTCTAAGAATAGGCAAGTTTTTTTTTTAATGAAACATAAATTAATGATTATTAAATTAATGGAATGTTTCATTAAAAAAAAAACTTGCCTATTCTGAGAGATTTTTTAAGGTTAGTATATGCTTTTATTAAATTTGTAGTTTTTGTAGACAATTTTATATTTTTATGTTTTTATTCCAAAGTTTGTTTTTAAACCATAAAGTTCGTTTATAGTTACTACTCACATAAATACTATACATAATTATGCATGCTTTTTTTCTAATGTGTGTTAATATTATATAGACTCCGTAGATCTGTTCTTAAATTTATTTGAGAGCAGTGAAAAGCCGTTAGTAGGAATAAAGTTTTGACACAAAAACATCTGTGGTATATCTATATACATGTAATAACTGTGTATAAAAATATGATGATGTAAAATTTTAATTTTTATCTATACTTGAAACTTTCGCATACGAACCCAAATTTAGCTTTTACAATCTTGTGATAAAGTTTTTTTTTCAAAGTGGCAGCCGAGAAGACAACTGAGAGACACAGCTCCGAAGACACTGATGCAGATCAGAGGCGATCTCACTGAAGAAAACCCCCAATTGATGTTCGATCCCAACTTCATGAAGGTGAACAAGCTCAATTGCGACAACGTCGTACAAGGTTGGTTGCAGTTTTATTCATATGAGTAAATTGTTTATTGTTGTTGGAAAAATGATGTTTTTCAGTTTAATACAATCAACATACAGAATTTTCGATTTTTTTTCAAGCCAGTATTTGATGTAAAGTGAACCTTTGGATTAATACTTCACATTCAAAAATTTTTTATTTGATTTTATTCTACTATCTTAAAAAATACTTTGTGCCAGTTGAAAACGATTTCTTCACATTTATTTAATTTTTTTGTATTAGCGAGTAAGAAGGCGGAAACGGACTTCTTCGACGCGCGACGCTCTCCTGCCTTCAGTGACAGCGGCGCAAACACCCCCACCAGCGGTAAGAATGGTTGGTTGTTTTTTATCACATATGTGCGTTAATAAACTAATTTCATTAGGTATTAATAAACAAAAATATTGTAAATACAAGCATAATATGTCAGAGTTTCAGTTATAAGCAGCCCACAATGTCACATTTGTCTCTTCATCATTTAGAAATTTATTTTGTTCTTTAGTTTAATTTTCACTGTCTTAAAGATTGGGGTTGACACATAAAAAATTTAAAAAAGTCGTGAAATTTTGACAAAGTTAGCATAGTTTCGACAAAGAAAAATCAAACTCAGTTATAAAAATAAAATTTTTGATTTTAGTTTATTAAAATAGTTTTAGTTGTTTTCAACCATTAAGTATCTTCGTGATATGCTTAAAAATATTATCATTTTGTTGTACTTTAAAAATCTGCGTTGGCAAAGTACAAAGATGAAATAACAAAGTTACGATTTGGAATTATTTTTATGGTGTAATTAATTAAATTTATTGAACAAAAAACAGCAGAACTCTTTATATATTTTTGCGTAAACTTTTAAACAACCCGTTGTTTCATAGTTTACTCTTTATATTTAACTACTTTTGTAAATTTTACTGCTTTGATTGTTGCATTGAAAAAATTTACTTGAGTTCACAGCCATCTAAAATCACAGATTAGGTTGTCGCCACTCACCTTATTCAGGATGAGTCAGGTTTGAAAGCAAAATAGGCTAAGCATATGAAGACTTTTTTCACTGACTCGTATAGTGTAATATTTTTCTTAAAATCAGGCTAGTTTTGTAAAAAAAGTTATAAAATTAAGATGTGACATGTGCCTTTATCATTTCAATATATTCTTTTTTGTAGTACTTAAAGCTCAGTTTCTACTTTATTTATATTATTTCTTAAATAAGTGAGTTTTTTAACATTTTCAAAAAATATTAGTTTTTGTCTTCTTATTGACTTAAATGTATGCAAGTTTCTTAAACATTAAAGTAATTTCTAAAATATATATACTTAATCATTATTCAAATTATGTGAATTATTTATATGAACTTATGTAATAATGTGGTTAGTAAACTTTTAAATTTAGAAATTTCTACACTTTTTTGTTATCCCAACCTTTTTTACCGTCAGTCCTTTTAAATTTTTAGTTTTTTCATTAAGTTACAGACTCGTTAGTTTCAGCTAAGTTATAAATTTTTATTAAAGGTGGATACCAATCTTCTGTAAGAAATGGTGCCTCAGAATTGAATAAAAAATTCTGCAGGAATAGCAAGCCGAAGCTGATCTCATCTGATAAAATAGGTACTTGTGAGTTATTTTTGATACAATATGTTTCTTAAATGATTAGTTTGTAGTTGAACATTATGCAAAAAACTTAATGTTTTTTAATATAAAACTGCGTATATTTTACGGGAACAGGACAAAATTTCACGAGGGATCATAATTGCACGAAGACAATTTTGCACCATGGGTCAATTTTGCACGAGTTACATTTTTGCACGAGAGTAAAAAAAACAGTTAAAATTAAAAAAAAAAAACAGAAAAAGAACTATAAGATAAATTAACAGAAAAAGAAAAAATAACTCACCGAGGATAAGGGTTAGGGGTAACAGTGATAGTAAAAATTACAAAAAAAAAATTATTATTAAAAAAAAACCGACCGAAGGTAAGGGTTAGGGGTAATAGTGATAGAAAAATAAAATTTAAAAGAAAAATAAAAAAAGAAAAATAAGTTACCGACCGAGGGTAAGGGTTAGGGGTAATAGTGATAGAAAAATAAAATTTAAAAGAAAAATAAAAAAAGAAAATTGAAAAAAGAAAAATAAGTTACCGACCGAGGGTAAGGGTTAGGGGTAACAGTGATGTAAAAAAAAAAGAAAAACTAAATTAAAACAAAATAAAATAAATAAAAAAATTTTAGTAAAAAATAAAAACAATTTAACCCGTGCAAAAAGTGACCTTTCGTGCAAAAGTATATTGTGCAAATTTGATAGCTACCTATATTATACACAGTGAATATTTTTTTCTAAGAAATTAAGTACAATTGAAGGCATTTAATCAGCTGCTAAAAATTTAGTATGCTTAAACAAAACAGCATATTTTAATATTTCATATGTTGTAGACTACACTCAAAAATTTATTTAAATATATCCATAAGTCTGTGGTTGTAAAACTTACTAGTTTAAATTGCTGTTTTATTGAAAAATGAGAAAAAGCTTCAACATTTATGTGGAGCTGTGATTAACTTAATTAAAGTTTGTTTGTTTTTTATCATTAAGACTACTGTAAAGAATATCTGAGAAATTATTTTTTTAAAAACACAACAATATTGTTGCAATTAATTTGAAAAATTTTTTTTTCAATGAAATATTGTATACTAAAATCAAGTTACGACACCTTTAGTTGTACTTTAGTTAGATAAAATTTAAAAAATTTAAATTTTCAAACAGCGAAAGACAAGAAAATCAACCAACCACCGAGCTGCATTGACGCTTTCACGCCCAAATTTATGAACAACTATTCTGCCGTGGTACGTACTTAATTGTTGTTTGTTATTTATTCAAACGTTTGCAACCTTGTTTTTGTAAGTACCTGATTGTCTTTTTAATTTATGCTGAAAATACTGTGTGGTGTGCTTTTCAAAAATTATAAAGGTTTTCGGATCTTACACTTGAGTCAATGAAGGTGTGTTTGATTAAGGTGTTATGAGATAATAGTTTTTAACTTTATAAAAAAAATATGTTAAATTATTAGTCATGCAGAAACTAAAGTTTTTTTTTTGTAGAAAGTAACCTTGAATTTCTTGCTGAAAAAAATCAATTTAATATTTCCGAGAAGAATTTTGTTTTGCTTGACTTTGCATGCCGCTCAACATGCAATCAATAGATACATCGAGCTCTTATCTCAAACACATCTATTCCGCCTCAACGTTTTATCATTTATCTTGAAGCATTTAATATGAATTATTAATTTGCAAACAACACGACGTTTCTTCCCTTCGTTGAAATTTGCTATTAAAAAAAACTATTGATATTTCCTTTTTAAATTTGAAATAATATATGCAAACCTTTGTTTTAAAAAGAAAGCAAGTTTCTACCATAAAACTTTAATGTTTTTGAATAGAAACTTATGGCTAGGTAAATAGATCGCTAAATGTATATTTGAACTTGTAAATTTCAAATTATAAGCCTTTGTTATTAAAAATTGTATTTTTCTAATTTTTATCTTTGAAAGTTAATCAATTTAAGTACTATTTATATACCCTTTATATTATTATTGTTATTATGGTCAGAAACTCAATGAAATTTATGATGATGGCGAGTAGTAGTTTTTTAACCTGAGAGTTTCTACTCAGTTAAAAGTCAAAGATTTTAAGTGGAAATGGGTCAAAAAAGCACGGAGTGGCTCTTTAGTGCAGAGTGACAATTTAGAACGGTATGACACTTTAGCTCGGAGTTCCATTTTTCAACTTAATTTGTTTTGCAATCTATATTTATATAAAATGTTTACTATTATGTTTAAAAATCTAAATACGAACTGTGTAACATGTAAAATAAAAGTTAACATGCTTCAAATGAGTTAAAAGTTTAAGCTTTAATTGTAATTAGAACAAAAATAAATTTACAAACTTTATTAACTTATTTTACTATATAATTTTAAATGAAAATATTTTGATACTTTCATTTTAAAGTTTTCAACATTAAACTATTTTTATAAAGCTAGCAATATATGCAAGCTCTAGGATTCTTAAAACTTTTTTCAAAAGCTTAAGTTAATTTTAATAAGTTTAAACTTAAGGGTAAATTTTAAATAAAATGTGAGATATATAAAAGTTAAAAACTTGCTTATTTTATATTTTAGATATATATAGTTTTGAACATCATAATACATAAAGAATTTAAGTTCATCTTATTTCTACATGCACACATCTTGCAACTTTTTTATGCTTATCTGTGTGTTATGAAATTTATATACAAACTACTACAAGGGTAAATAAACTTAATTCAACATTTTTTCTACCCGTTGAGCTTTTTTATAATTTTTTCTGCTTAAAAACTTTAAGAATTTAAAGTACTCCTAGTAAAAACTTTATTTATAATTTAAGACGATATTTTTAAAAGGTCAGATATTATTTTCACACTAATTTATTTCTTAATTTAATAATAATAAAATAATTAAACATTATTTAAATGAACATTTTAAAAGATTCTATATTATTTTATTCAAAAGTGTCGTCACTCTGTGCTAAAGTGAAGCCGTGCCAAAGTGATAATGTGCTTTTCTGACATCTACCCATTTTAATAGTTAATTTGTTTTTCTTGTTAAAATTATTCTCTTATTAAGATACTTGTTTTGTTTTTATTAAAACCAATCTTAAGTTCTTAATTGTTTTAAGTTGAATAGTTAAAATTTGTAACAACATGAACATAACTATTTTCTATTGAAACAGAATTAAGTAACTAATTATGTAAAAACACGCTAAGTAGATAAATGTCCAATACTAGTTTGCTGGAAATTCAGCTGTTGTTTGAGTTTTGTTTCCAAACTTGAATATTTCACACTTAAATTAAAAAATTCCTCTATAATACAGAACTTTAGTATACACAAAACAAAGAACAAGTAACATAACTATAACACAAAAAAAAAGTTATTAATTTTTAATATTCCTTTTAAATTGCTTACAAATGTTTGACATAGTTCTTTTGAGCATAATTAAAAGTCACAGATCTCTTCATTTTCTAATCACCGCTGATGCATGCACCCTCTAAAGCAGGCCATCTCAAAGTGGACGATATCGTTCTTGGGCTATTTTGGCTGTCAGTGGGCAATGACTAGTGGGATAAACGAAAAATTAATTTTGAAGTTATCATCTAGTTTGAGATTAATATTCAACAAAAATAAAACAAGTATCTTGATTAGAGAATAATGAGAACAAGAACTTAAAACTTTAACTTAGTTACTCTGTAAAAGGAGATTTCTAATAATGGTGGGACGATGCTTTTATTATTTATGCAATTGAGGCGATTGTTATAATGAGTACTCACAGTACTAACGCGACTTATGAGCTTGAGAAACCCTGCTTTGTAGTGTTTGTTTCAAAATTAATAACTTAAATGTATATTTCTAACACGTGTTGCTCTACTCGCCTACAAAGTACAGAGTAGTTGAAATTTAAATCAAATGTTCAACAGCAACCGAAGGTGAGGAAGCCGCTGATGCTGACGAAGAGGAGCTTGCCGGTGGAGCGGCCCGCCATCGACGTGTCGGTCATCAGCAGGCAGTTGCTGGTTTGCTCGGCGAAAACCAAAGAGTACCTCCACCACCTCAACAAACTGCACAGCTGCGACGATGACAAGTTTGATTTTATTTTAAAACGGCTAACATTTGAGTCTCAAGGTTTTCACGGAGCATTTTTATAACTTTGAAAACGAGCGTAGTAGTGTTTAAACTGTATGATAGTAACTAAACTTCCAAGATATTAAAATACACAATTTATATTTTTTATATATAAAAGAAATTTCAGACTTTAATTTTTTAGAATTAAACTTTTTTAGTTTTACGTAATTAGAAACTTTCCTAATGGACCAATTATCATAAAAAGTTTTTAGTATACTTTTGTATATAATTTCATTAATTCTAAACATTAAATAAATATCTTTATTGGTTAAGTTTTATAAACGAACATGTTATAGGAATGATAAAATCTGAAATAAAACAAAATAAATGAGTCTAACTCTTAACATAAATCTACATTTATAGCTAGGCAAATACTTATACAAACGCGTACTACTCCTAAAGGATCATGTGCTTTTAGAATAGAAATAAACAAAAATTAAAAACTGAATACAGTTTTAAATAAAATCTTATATTTCATATTTTTTACTATTTTAAATATAGAATGAAGCTGGACTGCTGCACTAAAATGCTGAGCGCAAGTTTCGAGTATTTGAACGAAGCACCGGAAGAAAAAATGGTGAAAGTTTGCACTGTCTTGCAGCAATTCGTCCATAAAAACACCATAAACTCTTCTGCCTTGATCAAGGTCAGTTAATTTTATAAACTTTTTTTAGTTTTTCTGCAGAATCAGCAATTTAGCAACGAAATATATAATGGTTTCAAATATGTTTTTTTTAATAATTATTCCACCTGCCATATCAATTGTAAAAGCGTTTATTTATAACCACATTTTCAATCAGAAACAATTTTGCAGGCTTTCACCGATTCGTTGGAGGGGGTGTTGTCACTCGTAACCAAAATGAAAAACATCTCGTTGATCCTGTCCAAGTGTGTCAACTTGCAGCTGCTCGAACTCAAACAAGTTGCCAAGTTGACGAGCGGCATGCAAGCGAGCGGGAAGGTGGGAACCAGAAATCTGACAATTTTCCTGTCCACTCTGAAACGTTTGGATGTTAACAGGGACGAACTTTCCAAGATATTCGAAGATTCCGGAGTCGATCTGGTGTCTTTTCTGTTGGATTGTAAGCTTTTGATTATTCGTTTTATTTTTGCCATTAGATACTTAATGTTTATACTTTAAAAAATATTAACGTCATCGAATGAAAAGATGATATTTAAATTTTGTTAAAACTGAAATTTCTTATAGTACACCTGTCAATGAAAAGTGAGTTTTTTTTTAGTTTTTACAGTCGCCATAATTATCTACAAAACAAGTAAGAATCAATTCTTCACTTTTTCTTATATTTGACTCTTTTGTAGAAAGTGTCTTTTTAGACTAGATTTGAGGTCAAAAGTTTAGTTTTTAAGATTAGTGGGTTGTAACTGTGGAATATGAGGTTAAGAGTACGGTGATTAATGGAAAAGGCTATTTTTTAGTATATAAGGTAAGGATAACAAATGAAGTTTAAAGATATATTTTTAGTTTAGAGATTAAAGTAAATATGTAGTTAAAAATGCTAGGGATTTTTTGATGTTAATTTAAATGTTTAATGCAGGTTAAAAGGGTTTAAGCAGTAGCAACTAAATTAAAAACTTGAACAAAAGTGTCACCAATGCAAAACAATCACTCAAATATATTATCTAACCGAGTTATTCTTTAAATTTTTAAAAGCTGTGCACAGTAAATTACTAAAGAAAAATTGCTGTGCACAATAGGCAATTTAATGAAGTTTTTCTAATAACTAAAATAACTGTTATTTATATCTATTTGTAAATAATGTACTACAATTTTTTTAAACTATCAGAAACTAGTTTTTAAAGCAAGATAAGATAAAATTTAAAATAATTCCGAAAATATTTTTACCGCCTACCTAAGTTTCTGTGCACTGTAAAATAGTTTTTATAATCAGTTGGAGCAATAATGATCTTTGATAATCTATACAAAACAGTGAGTAACAAAAGTATACAAAAAAATCATAGTGTATATGTTCTAATATTTTTTCAAGCTTCAGCGCAAGCAAACGAAGGTAGAGTAGTTGAAGAACTGGGGAGGTTGGACATGAGCTATCTCGACAAGATGCTCGTTTTGAAGGTGCAACTCAGCAACAAGCTGAATGCTGCTGATTACAAAGGGCTGAAGTCTTGCTGTGCGGATTGCCAAGATCACCAACGTTTCTTGTCCGTCTTCACTAACTGGTTCGTTTGTTGGTTAAGTTTTCAAATTTTTTTTCCAGTTTGGTTCAAGATATTTTACAGTTGCAATCTGACTAACACCTTTCACCTAAGAATTTATACTAGAACAAGTGAATGGTGACTAGTTAATTATTTTGGTCATTATTATCAATGTTGATAATAATCTTTTTTCAATGGGTTTAGAAACAATCGAATAATTGTTTACTACATATCAATTTAATACTAATAGTTTGTAAACTGTTTTTATTTGAAAAGATAATATATAAAAAGTTCATGTTGTTTGAAATACATTGTATCTGTTTGCAGCATTTTAAACCACATTTTCCCTGAGAAATTAGTAAGCAAAGAGCAAAAGATAGTTTCTGAAGATTTATTGGAATTTCTCGAGAGTATAATAAATTCCGGGGAGCAGCAAACACAATTTGTCTCAGCAATTGATTCTTACTGCAAAAATCTCGACCATCCTGAAGGTAAGTCATCTTTTCAGTAGCTTTTTTGGTACTTTAATTTTTTTTTTTAGGTATTAATTTGTTCATTGTTTCTATATATCATTTACTATAAAGTAACTTGGTACGTTACTTTACACCCGTTTACTTCTATATTTGGTTTGCCAAAAATCAAGAGTAAACTTATATTTTGTTTACTTAAAATTTAAAATTAATTCTAATCAAGAGAAACTGACAACTGCTTAATTTTTTGAACAGGGTTGCAGAAACACATGTTAAAAGTTTTCTATTTTGAAGGAATAATAGACCAGAGCGTACTAGTTGGGTGGAAAACCGATTTATTACGCAACGATCAACAACAAGATGACGTGCTTATACAAGTTTGTTGAAAGTTATGAAAGTATAATAAGATATTATTCCTATAATGCAAAGTAATGAAATAAATTATGTTTCAATGTTTAATGACTCATGTTAATAACGCTAGTATTAATCAATAAGATCATAATAATCTTATTGAATACTGTAAAAGTTAATGTTTAGTTAAATTTGACATTTTATTGATACTTGGTTAGTTTTCAAAATTATGCCCCAAACATATCGTATTAATATTTTACTTTATTATTGCATCACTATTGTAAATAGCTAACTTTATCTCGTTATGTGATTATAAATGTTTTAAACTTTACTTTTACATATAATACTTTTCATTAGATAAAATAACTTCACTACACTAATAAAATAAAATATTATTTCTCAATAAATTTCAAATTTTTTCTAGGTACAACAGTGGTTAAAATCACTGGAGCTCAGTGATTCTTCAGATTCTGATTAAAATAGTTATTATTTCCATATATCATTTACTTTTTTATATTTCTATAAGTTTCAAATTTGCACTATTTATGCATTACTATTGTTTTATTTAAAACTATAAATTATTGCTATAATAAACGAAATCAAACTGAAAATATTGCGATTGTTTATAATTGTTTTGTAAAGTTTATTTTCCCAAAACTCTTAAATCATTTTATAAAATATAGCTTTTGTAGTAGTAGTTATATTTAATGTAGTATTATATATTCAGCTATCTTTACATAAAATCAGTTTAGTAAAAATAAAGTATTTGTTTTTCATTTAAACTTTTTTTTAATTAGTTTTCTTTATACTTACAACAATGTAAACAAATGCTTTTACTTAAGGCTTATAGCTAGAAGTAAAATACACTTATTGAGAAAATAACAACTTATTATCAACATGGTAATAACTTTAGCTTCAGTAAACAACTTTTATTAGTGGTAGTAGTGAAATTTTAACTAGAAAAGTAAATTTATACTTATAATAAGTAGTCTCCTTGTCAGAGAAGTAAGTACTTTGTTTGTAAAGATTCGATTTAGTATTGAATTCGTTTGTTGACTGGGTCAACATGTTATGAGACGACATCAATTGGTCTAGAAAGATGCTTTTTAACTCCGACGACATTAACAACTTTATTTGATTAGTATTTTAATTTACATAACTTTATTATTTGCATTTGTTTTGACATTAGTGGTATTTTTATATAGGATTGCCAAATAACCTGGAATTCTGTAATAACCTGGAGTTTGACAATTTAAGCAAAAAAAAACCTAAAATTTCAAACAAATATTACTAAAAAGCCTGGAATTTTGAAATATTTTTACATATAAAGTAACAAAGTTTCGATAAGATACGAAAAATTTATCATAAAGATTAAGTTTTGTATCATTAAATTATTTTTCTTTAAGAAAACACATTAAAAGCTCTCTACAGTATCTTTTTAATGTTGTTATGCTATTTAGGACAGTTATTTTTAACTTAAATTTAATTTTATATTAGAAATAAACCAAAAAACCTTTGGCCAACCTCATTGGTAATAATTTTAATGTAGTTGTTTTCCTACAGCTGAAAACTAAGCAACTCAGCACAGACTGAAAATTATTTTATTTTGAAAATCTTTTTTAACATATTTAGTATACTCAGGTGTTAAATTTATTTTGTAGTAGCATTATCAAACCAACATCATTGCTATAACTTTCATGTGCACTGCACAATAGACGTCAAAATTGATTTAATGTCAAACACTATGGAATAGTCAGTTTAAATGTTTTCATAAAAAATAAATTTATCAAAAATTTTAAGAAATTGAGCAGTTTAGATATTTATAAAATATTTAAGGAAATGTCATTTACTTATTTGAATGAAAAGTATTTTATTTTGATATCAATTTAGCATATAACAAAATAATTAGAAGCCATTAGTCAAAGCCTTTTTAATCTTTAGTTTGAAATCATAACACAACGAAGCAAAACACTATTTTTCGAATTAGTCAAGCAAAGCATAATGTTATTCTTTCAATAACAGTGAATGATCCAAAAAACTTAATTCTTCACTTATTAATAAATACATAAATAACTCTTCTAGTTTTTATTTCTCTAAAATTATTTAGAACTTAATTTAGAAGTGAGTTAATTTACTATAGGAATTTTTCGTTTTACTCTTTAGTTTGTAAATGCTTAATTAGTTTAAATTAGATAAGAAATTGTCTGTGGTTTACAAATTTCCCCTAGCAATTATTTATTTTACTATTTTAGGCAAAAGTTTAACCTAGTTTTTCTAGACTAGTCAAATATGAGTTATTGCTAAAAGTAGGTAACAAGTCGAACTAAAAACAAACAGTCAGTATATAAAAAATCATGTCGATATAGTTTTGTTGTGTAAATTTTGTTTCATAAAGTTTATTTTGAAGAAAATTAATGTAAATACCATATATTGGTATTTTTATAATATCGAAACTTATTAAACTTTTTTACTGTTTAATAAGTAGCAAGTTTGGAATTTTAGTAAAACTTTATAACTATAAATAGGCTTTGTATTTATCCCACAGTTTGTTAAAGCCACGGTATTTTGTTCCTGCTGTTTTAAGTTTTTCATCAACTATTTTGCTCTGCTCATCACTGAGTAAATTATTCCAATCTCCTATTATTCCCTTTCGAGCAAACGGTGAATGTTCAGTATTTTTCGAAGATGCCCAGATTCCGTCCTAAAGTTGTTTATAACGTACGTTGGGATTTGAAGTTTTGAAGCATTTTTCGGGTTTACTTTAAATAAATTTTAGCTAGAGAAAAAATCAAAATAAATTTTTACAATTAAATGAAATATTTGCCTTAAACTTTTAATAACTTTGTTTAACAGATTGAACTAAATGTCAATGATTAAAATGATACCATTTGAAAAGTTAAAAAAATTATAATTTCATATATTCCTTAAGTAAAAGTATAACCGTAACACCAACAAAACACTATGTACCAGTACTTTGTCTTTTTTCATGTTTTTGAAGTTTGTCTTTACTGATAACTCTTTCAGAAACCTACTGTCATCTTTAAGCAGTTTTGCTCTCATTCCGTTTCCTAAGAACTCAGCTAGCTTTATCACCTCCCTAAGTTAATAGACAAATGAAAGAAAATAATTAAAACTATTAAGAATATCACAAATTCGTTTATTTACAACCTGGATATTAATAACTAAGATTTGAAATTAATTTATTCTTGTAACAGTGATCTCGAGCAGTAACTCCGAACCCACATATGTTTTCTTTGTGTCTTTGCAGTTTTTAACAATATATTTGAATAAGTATTCAATTTAAAAAAAGCTTCCTAACTAGTTCTACAATACCAATTATTCTATTAAGAACGTTTAAAGTGTATGATCTTCTAATAGTGATTTTTTTCTCTTACCGATGTTCAAGCTGATCTTTCTTTTACGTAAAAAAATTATTTTACGAATATTTTTTTTACTAGCTATAACTCTTTTTTTTACGTCTTTAAATTTAATTAAACAGTATCAACAAAACGCACAATAATTGACAAACAAGCTTCTTAAACATAAGTTGAAATTCTAAGCTTAAACCTGCCATGTTACCGTGAATCAAGGTTGCCATAATTTAAGAAGACTCGCATGTATGGCAGTCATAACTATTTGGCTGTTATAAGCTGCAATGCACTTAGTTGTATAAATAAGAAGCATTAAAGGTTCAAATCTTAAAATTAACTTATTTTAAGGAGAATTAGAACAGGGTTTAAAAAACTTTAAAGACTCACTAAAAATTGTTAGCAATGAATATAATAATTTACAACTAAAGATACTTAAAAAGTAGTTGTTAAATAACTTTTCAAAATCGGTTTTAAGATCTTCATAGAGCACAAAGTGAATGTTACTCTTCTCCTTACTGCGCTGCCACCATTCTGGCACTACATCGAAGTAGTCGCCGTACTCCAGCCTTTTCTCAAGAAACAAACTGAAAAAATTGTCAAAGTTCTTTTCATCGTATTCAAATAAGGAAAGAGAAAGGTGGTGGTAGTAGAAGGAAACGATGGTGTCTTTCGGATTCCTTGCTGAAATATGGTTGGAGTTTTGAAAAGAAAACATTTGTTTTACATTATTAGCAGCTTTTACTTGATCTAACTAAAAATACTATTATTAAAAAAACGTAGAACAAAAATTATTTTGATTTTGGGGTGATAAATATTTATTATTTTTACTGATTACTTTAAAACAGCAACTCCCGTATACAAAAATTGTATGATAAAAATAAGTTTGACTGTTGTGATTGTGATTTTTATCTTGTGATAAATTTGAACAATGGATACTTAAGTTTTTTTATTATAAAGTACTAAAAAGCTTTATTTTTCTATTTTTTTCAAACTCACCGACAAAAATGTACTTTGTCTCGTCATTCATTGGGGTGAAGTGATAGGAAAAGTGAGTCTTGATTAAACGTGGCCTTATGTTGAAGTTCTTTGCTTTTTCTCCGCCTAAAGTATCCAAAAACGCATATTTGTTGCACAAGAAATCTCCTTCTTTGAAAATAGTGGTTCGATCATGCAACATATGAAGAATGTAGAGCTGTGAAAAAACATATATAAGTAAATTAGCTTTTGGTTGTTCTCTTATTTAAAATAAAAGTGTATTTTCCTAATGCTTTTTTAACTTTGTTATTTTTGTGTTATGTCGCTAGAATATTGTTTTGTTTATGGAAGTTATTGTTTTCAAAAGTAATAATTCAAATTATTTAAACTTTTTGGTTAAGTTTACCAAAGTAACATTGTTTTTACAAAGTTAAACAAAAGGAAAACAAAGTTGGAAATTTTGAAAGCAGTTTATCAACTTTACAAAGATATTTATACTTTTATAGAATATGTTTTGCTTTAGTTTAATTGTTGATTTAGTTTTATGTCTCGGCCTTTTAATAACATTTATCAAGTGTTTGTTTAAGTGCAGTTTTTCATACTTTGTGACATTACTATAAACAAAACCATATAAGTATTTTACATCAAACTTGTGTGTGAGTATTTATAAAATTGCTATAACTGTTAAAATTTAGTTAATTTAATTATAACATAAAACTTTAATTTATTTAGACTTGATAATTACAAATTTTATGTATTTTCATAACAGTCGGATTTAACATTAAGTATTTTGTCTATTATTTACCATTAACCTTGAAGATCTGTAGCAATTATTTTTACTTTTAATGGACACATGTATATACCTACTTTAGCTTCTATTCATTCCTTACAGTATTTATTTTTTACAGAGCTCCGTTGAAGTGTGTTAATCCGTTAACACACAGAAACATGTGTTGGTCAGTTGGTGTAATAAAAGAAAGATACTGTATAATTTGTCACTATTAAAATTACTGTATACACTAAAACATCTTTAAATTATGGACTTCATTTAAAGTTTTTCTAACTTTCTAATTCTCGATTTTTATAAAGCTGTTTTTCAAAATTAAAGTTAGTTTTATCCACATAGCTGTACGTGAATAAAAAAACATCAAAAAAAAAGTTTAGAATTGTAACTGTTTAAATTAAAATTTCTTTAGTTCTATTTTTTGTAATATCAGAACTTTTCCAAAAAGAGTTAAAAATAACCATCCACGAAGTTCCGTTTTTTGGGTAAGTGGCAACAAAAATGTCTGATTTATCCGGTTGGTAGCTTGTTGCAGAATCGAATATTTCCTGACTGGATACCGGAGATTGGATGTAGTTGCCATGCGTTGTCTTGACAACCGTGTACTTTGGGTAACTAATCTTTTCTTTCATTAAAACACCTAAAGAAAAATATTAAAAGGCACCGAAAAATATTTATGTTATTTATTTTATGCAAGCAACTAGAATTTTGATCAACGAATGTACTTAAAAAAGTTCCTATCAGTTTTTGCTAATACTGACTTTTGTAGACTTTATGTCAGTAAGTTAAATTTCAAATCAACCTAAAACTTTTTTCTCTATAAAATTAAGGAATATGCAACTTCACTGGTTACCGTATGTATGAAAATTTTATCCTTCAATTGTAATATGAATAGTATGAAATGTTTGAATAAAAGTATGATTAAAATAAACTAGTAAAATACTTTATTTTATCGAATATTTATGGTTAATTGAAGTTGTAAACAAGTTTTTTGAAATCTGGCTGCATGGTTTCTGTACAAATTCTTAGTAAGAATTACAGATGAACATCAGTTATTTTGGAATGTAGCTAAGCCTTGAAATCTTCACAGTTAAAATGTTTATTTACAAATATATTGCGGAGTCAAACAGAAAATAACAGTTTCATTATCATCTTTTTAAAGCTGGTAAACTTCAATACCATTAATAATGCTCAAAGTTCGCCAATATTTTTAGAAACTTTAATAACTTTGACAATAAAGTCGCTCTGCAAAACAATTATTTCAGTTTTAATACACAAGGCTGTTGTAAACGTTGGAGAATATATCAAACTTAGATTACGTTTTTATAAAGTCTACAAAAGAAAAACTATTTCCTGGTGAACTATAATTGTAAAGTATTTTCAAATGGACATAATTGTGTTGTAACGTAATACCAAATTCTGTTTTGTGTTACTACTATTTAGCCGGAGAGAGATTTTTTTTAGCTTTACCCTGAAAGTTTTATAACTAAGTACATTTCGTATATGAAAATGATTTAAAGTTATATTTTCAGTTTGTTCATATGTCCAATGATGTTGACTGCAAATTCAAAACATAACAACAACTCTATTTGAATTACCAAAAAAATCCTTTAATTTCCACTCCAATAACAGCAGGTTACTTCTCAATAAACTATTTTTTTCAATCTTTGATGTGGGTAGACTCAATCAATCACACCAAGCATCTACTTTTTTGATAAATAATCAATGAAATATTTACTACTTTTAGAAATGTTGTATGCGACCTTGAAGCTAACATGATCGGAAGAATTCTTGGTAATCTTGCTTTTAAAATACGGTATGTTGACTAGCAGGTTTTTTGCTTACTTCTGTTGCTTTGTTGTTCTACTCTTCATAAGTTATGACGAAAAATATAACTTTTTACATATCATTAAACTATTTTTTAAATGCAGCAGTTTGACAACATAAAACCACACTGCTTTATTGCCACTATTTCTTTCGTAAAGAAATACTTCTAAAACCAATTTTTGTTGGGTGCAAGATATTCTACGTAAACTTGAAGTTTGTTGATAAATTTTACAGTTAAAAAACTTAATAGCTGTGAGAAATCAAAATTCTTAATTTTTATATTTACATTTAACTGATACTAGTTTAGTTTAGAACTTTAAAAGCTCAGAATATACTTAGATACATTCTGTGGGCTGGATCCAGTCTGCGGGTAAAATTTCAGAACTTGATGACACTAATGTAAAACTATTTTAAAAAAAAAGTAAACAAAAAAATTTTTCAATAGCTGTATAATTTGTAAAACAAGGTAAAATTTAACTATAAGGTATGAAAATATTTAATTAATGTCTATTTATTTTATAAAATGTTTGAATTTTAATCATTACTTAGTAGACTAGCTCAACCTTTGTAAAAAAATTAATACAACCTAATTTTTATTTGTAAGTTTACAAACGTACTATGACCTAATAAAAAATTTGCAAGTTTAACTAAGTTTAACTTTTACTCAGTTTCGTCATTGGTGACAAATTTGAGTATGAATAACTTATACTCGCGTCATCTAATTTTTTTTTGGTATTTTTAGTAACTACCATTTACAGTATTAATTTACAAGTTTTATAAACTTATAAAAAACATTTTTATTTCGATTTAAAAAAATCTACAAGCTTAAATTCTATAAGTCTAAAAACATTTCATACTTTTTAAATAAAAAATTTAAAAAAGTATAGAAGTTTTTTAGACATTTAGAAAAATTAACTTATACAATGTAAAGGGAAACTTTCAAAAACTATAAGCAGTAAAGATATAAAACAATATACTTAGGTTTTAGAATTTTTCTCCTGTATTTTACTATCTATTTAAATATTTTTTTCTAAATACACGTACTTTGTATAGCTTCTAAACTACTGTCATTCCAATAACAACGAGGTACAACGGGAACATTGTCTAAATTTGTTTTTCATGATTTTGTCACAGCACTTTTTTCTCTCATAAGAGTTTAACCACTTTCAAACCTCCAAAATTTATTATAAGCTTTTTTACAAAACAATTTCTTACTTAAGTCATTGTATGTATAACGTTTTAATATACTGTTTGTTAAAACTTTAAAATTTTATCTAAAAAGTTTAATTTGATTTCAAGACTTTTATTTTTTGAAAAATCATTTAGGTACTACCTTTTAGGTAAGTGGCAACAAAAATATGTTATTTATCCGGTTGGTAACTTGTTGCAGAATCGAATATTTCCTGACTGGATACCGGAGATTAGATGTAGTTGCCATGCGTTGTCTTGACAACCGTGAACTTTGGGTAGTTAACCTTCTCTTTAATTAAAAAATCTTTAAAAAAGTCTACACATATGTTTAACTAGAAGAGTTTCTTAAAGAAGTACTTTTTGTATTTATTTTATACTTTAATGCAATGTGAAACTATATTTTTGAACTAAAGATATAGTTTAAATTTTTACATAGTTAGAAAAACGCTAAAAACTTTATATCAACAAAAAAATATATATATACATAACCACTTATGATTTTTACATAACAAAAGTGAAAGATTTATATTTATTTTCTTATGATAAATGTTAAACATTTGTTTGATATATAAAATGATTAATTTAAGAAATTCTTTAAAAAACTGATCCACTTTATTTTAAACTAGAATAAACCACCACTTAGTATTTGATGATTCATAAAAGTTAAATTGTATATTTTTAAATTAATAGTAAAGTTCAAAAAACTTCGTAATGTGTGATCAAATATTGTTGCTCATTTAAATTTTTGTGTTTATATTTATAGTATGAAAAAACTTTAACTGTTGTTATGCTACTAAGCTATTTTCTTGAACAAAACATTAAGTTTGTATAAACTTGAAGTACTATTAGTATTATAAGTAACAAAAAATATTAGTAGTTATTAGTTCTAAAATATGTAGAAAAAATTTTGATAAAAATTTAATAAAATTACTTCTAGTAGTTTTAATTTTGTTATGTTTCCTTTTTATTTTAAAGGCATCACTGATTTTAGACATTTTAATTAAACTTAAATCTATAACACATTTATAGTTTATAAAAGTAAACCTTTTAACTAAATGTACATTTAAATAGGTTTTTGAACTATTATTACAAAAAAAAGTGTTAATACAACTTCAAAAACAATTTTATTGATTATATAGTTTTTTTACTTGATTTAGTTTTATTTAATACTTGGTAAAACTTGCTATAAACATTTAGTAGCGTTTTTATATAATATTTTGAGAAAAGTACCATAGTTCAAGAAAGCAATTAGTATAATTTACTATAAAGAAATTTTAGCAAAAATAAAAACCACTTAACTAGTTTTATATTCGCTTTTTTTCCTCAAAAAACACTTATCTACTTTTATTTGCTAGATAATCAAATTAGCCTATTTTTTATTGACAAAAAATATTAAGTTTAACTTTTAAATATTCAAAAAAGTTACGAGTGTGAAGTTAGCTTGGTAACGTTTTTCAAGAACTTTAAAAAAATGTCCAAACTTTAGACCCAACTATTTTCCTTATCTTAATAGCTAAATAAAAACTTTATTTTTTATTTTAGAGAACGGTCGTTTGTCTTTAATTTAAAAGGATTGATGCTGTATAATTTTTTTTTCCAACTGTTAATATTTTGTACTATTTAGTTTTATTCTAGAACTCCTAATTCCGTAATAAGGCCAAATGGTACGAAGTATGAGTTTTGTTATCGATTTTTACTTAGCTCAAATTAAAAAAAAAAAAAGTTAAATAATTTTTTTTTTTTTAATTTTTATATTTATATGTGAATAATGTTATACTTTTTTTTTCAACTGTTAATATTTTGTTTTATTTGGCCTTAATTCGGAATTAGTAAATCTAGAACAAGGCTAAATAGTACAAAAATTTTAACAGTTGGAAAAAAAAAAATTGTGCAGAATTTATTGACTAATAAATATGAATAAAAAAAAATTTCATTTTTTTTATTTCGAGCTAAGTAAAAATTGATAAAAAAACTCATTTTTTCTAAAGGGCCCCACACTAAAAGTCAAGCCCCAATCCTTATAAATTAAACACAAAGGACCGTTCTCTAGAATAAAAAAAATCTTTAGCTAATAAGATAAGGAAAATAATTAGGTCCAAAGTTTGGACATTTTATAAAAATTCTTGAAAAATGCGGTCAAGCTAACTTCATACTCGTAAAAAAGTTACCTAAAAAAGAATAAAAAAAAGAATCATCCAAACAGATTACCCTAGAAACAAACGCTCACAATAACGTTTTATAACATTAAAGTATAAAGGCAACGATATGTTGAGTAGAATGAATATTAAACTGTTTAAAGGGTTCTTAATATCAAAAGAGAGACTATAAATCAAGCTACTTCGAAAAAACATTAAGGTGGTAAAAAAATATTTAATATATAAAAGTAACTATTTTTTGATAATATTCAAAACATCAAGACTGAGTATAAGTTTAAAAAACAGACCAAAAGTATGTAACCATTATACTAATCATCATTACAATCTACTAGTACTAATAGTAATTAAAACAATTTAAAGCACAAAGTGTTTTTACGGTTTTATTAGAACTAATAATATATTTATGTATTTAAACTAAGGTCCGTTTTTTATGCAAAAACTTCTAAAAATTAGGAATATTAAACAATCTATATGAGAAATCTACTAATCGATAAAGTCTTCGAAGGTCTTTGTACGTATAATAAGCTAAAACAGGTCACCCATCGGATCTTTCTTCATTTTAAGATCCTGTTGATCCGTATTAAATAATTACATCATTTTTTTCAAATAGTTTTAGAGTCATGTCACATACTAAATTTTATACAATAACAAAATACGCTGATCTATAACTTTTTTTTCGGAATAACAACTGACCTAAATTTTGTTGTGTTTTTACAAAAACCGATTGATTTAACTTTGATTCCAGATAAAGTTTTTAGATATATATGTCTATATATTTAAGTTTACAAAATTTTTTAAAGCTTACGCAAAAGTAAAATAACTAAACATAAAAAAATATAGTCCTAGTTGTTCACCTATGAGATGTAGAATTAATAAATATTACAACTTATTAATTACAATCGAAACAACTTTTAGGTAATTTAATTTTTAAGCATTTGTTATAAAAAGTTTTACTTAAATGTTTCGTATCACTAAATATTTATAACTACATACCTGACCTACATATGTTAATGCAGATAGCTAAAAATATTATTTGCTTAGTTTGTTACGTAAATATTTTTATGTTTTTTCAAATTATGTCTCGTTTAATAAAACTCACTATAAAAATTTGTTTGTAATTCTTTTAATTTCTTACTTTTTAAATTATAAGGTTGAATAAAAGTAAAATATAACTTAGTTATAAATGTTTATGTAATACTTTTAGCTAAATATCACACAAAGATATTGTATAAATATTTAAAAAGGACTAAGTATAAAACAACAAACTTGATAAGGTTTTTACGTAAAACAGCATTTTAGAATAAATATTTTCGACAGTTTCGTCAAACTTCTTATACTTTTAAGTACTAAACTGTAATTTACTATCATAGGCACAAAAAAAAGTTTTTAAAAATAAATATAATGCGTTTAGTTTTCAATAAAACAAAATCTGATAGTGATATTTCATATCAAAAATTCACTTTGCTGGTTAATAAGAATATGTAGCAGCATTTATTTTAGTTTTATTTAGTATTTAAAAGGTATTTAATAAATGCATTTTAAATAAATTTAATGGTGGTAAAACTTAAATAAATCTTTTGTAACTTCAAAAGTTAAAAAGCTATTTTTGTTGTACTAGTTTTAAATTATTTTATATTTAGCATCAAAGTCTATTGAATTAGCTAAATTCTGCTTTTAAATAAGCATATCTGATTTGTTTTCATTTTTATTATTGACAAAGTTATTTTTAATTGCTAATCAACACTTTTAACATTTTTTCATCATGAAAACATAAACTTGTTGAATGAAAGTACAATTTAATTGATACAAATCATTTGAGCATATGTAAGTTTTTTGATCATTGAACCTTTATTTATGTATTGTTAATCTTAAGCCATAAATTATTAACTTAACATTAAAAGTATTTATATACTAAACTATATTTTTGTTTTTTCAGAAGATTAAGTAATTTTATTACATGATTAATTTTTATACAAACAATCAAATAAGTATCAAGTCACCATACTTAATTTTTTTTTTGGACCATACTTAAGTAAACTAACTAAACAGGATGTTTTTGTTCATTTATTAGTAAATTGATTCTGAAATAATTATCAACATCTTTTAAGATTAAATTTTATAGTCTGCTTCTAAAATCAATGTATATTTTCTTTAATTTGATAGCAAGTTAAATTATTTAACTTAAGGTAATTTAAAGTTTAATTAAAAATGCTACATCTTTTATTTATACATTAAAGTCTAACTAAAGCATTAATTTTTTTTGAGTATAGGTTTTAAGTAATTTATGTTATAATAACAATTTATTTTTGCACACATACCTTAAATTTATTTTTGCACTAAAAGTAAAAACCTGGTAAAACTAATTGCCAATAAGTTTATAGCATCTCTCATCATTAATATAACCTTAACTCCAAGTTAATGATCTAACCCAGCAGTTCCAGAACTATTTATACGATGAATTTGGATCACCAACAGCAGCTTTTAAACAGCATCATCAGAGATTACTACCCCGAAGACAGTGAGTCACCACCGTCTTCTGAAGATTCCGACAACGTGACAAAAGAACTAACACAGCTTGGAAGCGTGAGTGCAAGCCATTTTCATATTTGTCAAAGCCCGGTGGTGAACCTCAATGGTACCGGGCATCGGACGTCTGAGCAACCGGCCTGTTTAGATGAGGTGCCACCGGAGGAGGCGTGTGAGATTTGCGGAGACAAGTCGTCGGGCACGCATTACGGAGTTTACTCCTGCGAAGGTTGCAAGGTTTGTGTTTGGTTGAAATTAGATGCATAGAGTCTTGTTTTGTTTGTCAAAAGTTAATTATAAATGTGAATCAGATAAATGTTAACTTAATTATTTTCTTTTTGAAAAGCTTTAATGTCCAATTACAAAATATGACAAAATAAGTCTCAGTTTTTCTTTTAAACATATTTTGTTAATACACTAGCTATTCGCAACCCTTAATAAGTTTTTTGTCGGTAAACAAACTTTAAAATTCTAGGGATTTTTCCGAAGGCAAATGCAAAGAAGATCGCATTTTCGTTGCAGAAGAGATCAGAACTGTGAAATAACGAAAGTTACCAGGTTGCAGTGCAAGTACTGCAGGTTTCAGAAATGCCTGCTTAAGGGCATGCGTGTTAAAAGTGAGTATTTGTGAAGACGTTTTAAGTAACTAAAAAATAATCAATATATATAGATAAAATATTTGACTATGTTTAACAGATCCACGGAAAAGCAAATCAACCGAAATTAAGGCAGTCAGCAATAAAGTTCCAGGCATTTCAGCTGAGATAATTAACTTAATAAAATCTGTGAGTTTTGCTCATCAACAAACATTTCCAAACATGGCTGACCTCCGAATGTTTACATATGTAAGTTTTTTGTTAAAAGTTGATTTAAAGTACAAGTTTAGTTTTATAGCATATATAAATGACAAGCTTTTTTTTCAAATAAAACAAAAATCTTAAAAAATAGTGTATAAACTTAGTTTGTTTATAGCTTATAATTTAAGTTTTTATTTTTATTTTTACTTTAACAACGAAATGGTTTTTAACTACCTTTTAACAATAACTAAAAACTTAAATATTTAGCCAGCACAAGCTAGTGAAAGCAACTCTCTCACACCAGAAACATACAAGACAGAGTTACAACCGTGGCAGAATTTTTCAAACCGGTGCACGAACTCCCTCAAGAAAATCGTGGATTTTGCCAAAAGCTTACCTGGTTTTACTGATTTTACGCGTGTAGATCAAATAAACATGCTTCAAAGTGCTTGCCTTGAAATAATGGTAACTTACAACTATTTCTACTTAGTTAAACTTGTTTTAATTAGGTTTCTACTGATAGTTTCATATACATTTTTATTTTTAGTTAACTTTTTTAGCCACTCATTGAAAATACTTGAAATAAAACACTTTATAAATCTTATATTAAGTACATAAAAAGTTATCAAGTTTAAAATATATTACAAACAGTTTCTTCGATTGTGTTCTCGCTACACCCCACTCCACGACACATTGACCTTCAGCGATGGTTTAACACTGACCAGGGAACAAATGAGGAAATGCGGTCCTGGGCCGATGACTGACCAGGCTCGTTTCTAACTAATTTGTTTTAAAATTGAGAAATACTTAACTCACGTTATCAATTGACTTAACTAAATAAGTAAGTATGAATCTATTCATCTTTTTATTTGTGTTTTAAATTCAACATTCAGATTAATTTACAATGAAAACCCTAAAATTAACACTCAAGATTTTTTAAAATAAAACACGAAGTTTAATGCTAAATTTGCAATACTTTGCATAAACCTCTTTTGTGCCACACTAAATTTAGCTTAATTATATTTTTAAAATAAGATAATTATTAAAACAGATGTTTGCATTTGCCAACTCTTTTTCACCATTAGATGCGGATCCTACTGAAGTTGGTCTCCTATCTGCTATTTGCCTGATGTCGCCAGGTTTGTCTTGATTTTTTCGCATTTATTTTTTACTTTTTCAAGCCACAGCTATTGAAAAATTAAAAAAAAGTTTATTAACTTTATGAATTTGTTCTCTTTTTTTAACACGGAAGTTTAAACAAGTTTAAATTAGTTAAAAAACTAAAACACGCTCATCATAAAAACTGATATTTCACATCACAGACCGACCTGACTTAAAAGAGCCGTGGAAAGTTGAGAAAATGCAAGAATTGCTGTCGAAAGGATTAAGGCACTATGTGTTAAAGAGAAGACCTAAAAGCACTCAAATGTACTCAAAACTACTTTTGAAGCTCACTGCTCTTAGGTATGTAAACAATAAAACATCCGTTTATAAATAATAATAAAGAAATATAATTAATTATCTTAATTAATCAAAAAATACGTTTGCAACAATTTTCAAATTTAGTTAGTATTCATTTTGTTATTATTCATAAATTCAACAAGTTAAGTACAAAAATTATATAATAGTTAAAAAAAAAGTATATAGTTTATAAAAGAATAAATAAGAAATTACTAGTTACATTAAAACAATACCTAAACAGAAAATTGATGGTATGCTTTAATATTTACAGAACTATTAGTCATAAAGGAGTGTCTAGGGTAAAGGAAGTGAAGGCAGAACTTGGATCTATTGATGAACTGATGAATAAAATGATCCTCAGTGACAAGCCAGATGACATATCGTACCGGGTACACTTGTAAAGCCTTTGAGCTGCTAGAAAGATCATTGTATATTTTTTTTCACATTTATGTTAAGTTATTTTATTTCTTTTATTAATCAGGTGTTATTTCTTTTCATGCATTTTACTAAAAAGTATATCCTTTTTAACTAAATTTTTTCTAAACTAATTAAACTAATGTGTTTTAAGTATCAGTTCTAGCCTTTACGCAAATATTTCAATAAAATTATATATGTTCCATTGACTTACTCATTTTAAAGTTAAATTGTATCTTAAAGATAATTGTAGCTTAAAACACCAGCTTTATATGATTTTAAGTTATTAAACTATCTCGTGGTTACCAAACAACGTGTCACGAAGTATATTTTGATTAAACAAAGTTTTGTATTTATCTAATTTACTTGCCTAATTAAAGCTACCATTAAAAAAGTGAGTAGTGATGTTTAGAAAATAAGCATTTGACATTTTATATAAACTAAATATGTTTAGGATAACTTATAATGAAAATTTTTCTAGTGTGTATGCCAATAATGCTAGTAATAATCGTTACTTTTCCTTAACAGATAAACTTATTTCGTAATTATTTTTATAGTTTGAATATAGAGACGTAAGATATATTTTATATAAACTAAGAGTCCCATCTACAGGTCGGTTATGATATATCAAAATTACAATAACCAATAAAATCAATATTACAAACTCATTAAATTTTTACTTAAAAAAAGTTTGCAAAGACAAAGTTTTATGTAATTTTTAAAAATTTTATTATTTTTTATTTTATCAGTATAAGTTTATAGTATAGATTGAAATTTATTTTCTTTAAAATTTAGAACGTTCACCGTTATTTAAGCACCGAAGATACTATTTGCAACACTTTTTTTTCCTTGATTGAATTGTAATTTTTCTAGAACAGAATCGTTATACAACAAGTAGTTAAGTAATTTCATCTACAAGTACTAAACTGCGTATTATGTAAGATACAAAGGTTTTTTTATAAATAAGAAAAGTTTTTCATATCTTAAAACTATATTGATAAAATAGAACTCTTATTACGCTTTAGAAAATTCTTGCCAGATTTATAACCACTTGCTCAGAGTTTTGTGTATTTGAAATAAACTACAATGTTAGTATTTTTTAACCAGGTCACCTGTTCAACTTTTAATCTGTTCACATAATTAATTAATGAAAACACTGTACTCCGAGACCAATTTTGTTTTTTTTGTGTTATACTTCTTGGGATATTCGTTTGCTTTATATTACTTTTAAATACTGATCCGTATCTTAATAGTACGCATATTTCTTTCATTAGCTGTTGTGTGTTTAAATCTCCAAAAGCACAGATAAGATGTTTTTCAAACAATATATATTTTTAAATTTCCTAAACTTTACTCTGCTAATCATTAAACAAGTTTTTTCAAAGTATAGTTTGTATTTGATCATTTTAACCGTTCTTATTCAAAATATATAAGCACTATTAACAGCTTGTGACTTGTAAATTCGTTTTTTTCTTTTTCAATTTTTTATTAATTTGCTCGTTTCGATAAACATGTTTAGATACTTTGAGTTGCTTAAAATCTTCCAGCTAAAAATTAATCCTTATTGTTGTAAATTCATCTTTTATGCATAATACTGTATGTATAATAGTGTTTTTAATTAGGTGCATGATCATATTACAACAAAAATTTTAGATCGAAATTTACTATAACCCATGAAGTTAACAACTGTGCTGCTAATTCAACAGTGAGTTAAACAGTAGTGTGAACTTAAATATTTTGTTATAGATTTCCTCCTTTAAATATTTTTTATTAATAAAAACTAAAGAATTACAAAATTCTTACTAAATTCGGTTTGCTTTTTATAAAAGGCTATCGACCCGTATTTTAAGGACTAATTTTTACGGACTGTTTTTCAGGGAACGGGTCAGAAAAGCACAGAGTGAAACTTTAGCACAGAGTGACACTTTAGCACGGAGTTACACTTTAAGACTGGGTGACACTTTAGCACGGAGTGACACTTTAGCAGGCGTCACTTTAGCACGGCGTCACTTTTGCACAGAGTGAAAATTTAGCACAGGGTGACATTTTAGCACAGAATTTATTTTGCATTTTTTTTTTCTTTGATTGAATCACATTAGGTACTGTATTGTTTAAAAATCTAAAAAAGGAACTATGGAACACGTTAACTAAAAGTTAACAAACTTTAAATGAGTTACAAGTTAAAGCTTTAGTTACAACTAAAATAAATAAAGTAAATATAAAAACTTTATTAACTTGTTTTGTTATTTAGTTTTAGATGAAAATATTTTGTTGCTTTTACTTTAAAGTTTTCGACGACAAAATATTTTATTAAAGCTAGCAATAAATACAAGCTTTTTAATAATAATAAATAGAAGATTATTAAAACTTTTTTAAATGCTTTAACTAATTTCAATCAGGCTTAACTTTAAGCGTAAGTTTTAAATAAAAAGTGAGATATATAAATTTAAAAACTTTTTTATTTCATTTTAACCCCATAGTAAAAACTTTATTTATAATTTTTATTTAAAGTGTTAGAACTAATTTTTACAATTATTTGTTTGTTAAGTTAACTATTTTAGATATTCATACATTATTTAAATGAACATTTTAAAAGATTTAACATTATTATGTCACACCGTGCTAAGGTGACGCTCTGCCAAAGTGTCACTCCGTGCTAAAGCGACGCCGTGACAAAGTGTCATTCCGTGACAAAGTGTCACTCCGTGCTACAGTGTCGACCCGTGCTAAAGTGACGCTGTGCCAAAATTTCACTCCGTGCTAAGTGTCACTCCGTGCTAAAGTGACGCCGTGCTAAAGTGTCACTCCGTGCCAAAGTGACGCTGTGCTTTTCTGACACCTACCCGTTTTTTGGTAGGATATTTGTTATATTTAATTATTGATCAATCTCGTACCTCATGTGTTATATTTAATAGAATTTATTGTATAATCGTTTTATTATATATTATTTCAGGATCTTGCAACCTCATAAAATATTATAATTTGGTCTAAAACAGCGATTCTTAATTTGGGGTAAATTTACTCCTGGGTATTTTATTACCGAAATTTGCTTGTTTTTAAGGGGTAAGTTTTCTTTATTACAAGTTGTACAAACTTATGTTTATTAATTTTATTTTTAATTTATAGGTTAGTATTTAACTGTAATTTGTTTGGATTTAACTAAACTCTTCAACCTTTACGATTATTTATATTTAATAAGCTTAAAGTTCAAAATACCTAGTTTTTTATACTCAAAATTAAACACTATTTTGTACGATGGGGGTATATTTGGTAATTACCTTCCAGAATGGGGTAAAACATGAACAAATCTAAAAGGTCTAAAAGTAAAAATCGCCTCAGAAATTCCGACGCCTAAAAAATCATGTACTTTTTAAATATGCTGAGGTTTTGAAAATAAGTTTGCTGATTAATTTTCTCTATTTTGTCTAAATATTCGTCATAACAAAAATTTGGAATAATTATAGAACAAACACATTGTTTGTTTTCTTTTTAAGATATTTAATTATTTCAAAATATAAAAACAAAACTATAACTTTTGTAATCATAGTTAATATATTTTAACTATGTCAATAATTAAATCAAACTATATCATACATTCCAAATTTTTCTTTTTTGAATAAAAGTCATAAACTTATAAAGACTTATGCTTGTGATATTTAAACAAAGCAACAGATACACCATAAATCATTTTCACTAATTACTACTTTTTTACTCCCTTACTGATAACTATTAGGTCATCACTTATAAAAAAAGAATTAAATAACCTTTCAAAAGTAGACAACATATTTTTGACCATTCTAGCATCTTTTTTTAGTATAAAAAATTATCAAGTAATGTACTATAAAAAGTTTCAAATAGTTTTTAAAATGTGTTTAGTTAGAAAAAAATATTTGGATTACACTTTCAGAAATTTAATCATTTTAATAAAGATTGAGAACAATTAATTGACTTGACACAATCTTATAAAATCTTTTTTTTATGTATAACTTAACTAATTGTAGTACATTTACAATAAATTGATAACAATTGTAAATATTAAAAATTACAAAATGATTTAGCATTTTTTGATAAACAATACAACTCAAAAAAAGAAATTTAAGAGAACATTTATATACGTTAATAACATGACTAAGTTAATAAGTAATATTTGTAATCTATGAACAACTATATATCTATAATGTATGAAAAACTATATAATTTAACTTATAATTTCACACAATTACTTAAAATAAACACCATGTAGAAAAAATCAAAATCAAACTGTTTCATATAAGCATTAACACAACTGTGAAACATAATATAACATTAATTTCTCATTTCTTATTTTTACACTTAACATTATTACTAAAATCTATAAACTTTGTTTAAAGAACTGAATGAAAAAAAAATTACAAACATTTTATCACTACGATTTAATACTTTGAGAACTTTTTTAAGCAAAATAAAAACATTAATTTTAGCTTTGTATTTTATTATCAAGTAAACAAGCTTGTTTATTTAGTTAGCAATATTACACATTAAAGATAATGTAACCACAGTAACTTTAAATAATTATAAATACATTAATCATAAAATGAGACAAATGCGTTTGGTGTTGTTTTAATTGAGATTAATGTGTAATACAATGAAAAATATTTGTTTTCTAAATAATTGCACAAAACATCAGTATGAAAAAGTAGAAAACACAATTTTTTGCTACACTAAAATTTGAAAAATAAATACAAACACAAGATGAGGAAAAAAACACACTACCTGAAATGAATATTTTTTTTAAAGTATTAAAAATGTTAAAACATATGTTAAAGCAGAAAAAGCAAAAGCAGTTTAATAAGTTTATTATTTAGAATATAATAAATGTTACATATGAAGCATAAAAAATATTTAAAATTTGAGTCTTAGAAACAAACAAACACGGAATATTTTTTGATAAATCAAAAGCGATTAATCATTAATATGAATAATAAAACAAGTTTGAAAAAATAACACAATCAATTCAGTATAAGACTGCCATGAATAAAACAGGTTTCTAACAAAAATAAAAATATAACATATAAAAATTATCACTCAACTTCTCTGCTGCAGATGGCTTGCAATGGTCTTCTGAATTGCTTCCAAACTGAGATCGCCTCCCGGTGAGTTTTTATCTGCAAAACTGTGTATGACGTCATAAGTTCCTGCAGATCCACCACCTTCCTCTTCCTCCAATACTCCGCCTCCTCCAACGCTTCCTTTACAAAGCTGGCCGATCGCTCTTCCCTAAAATAAAATTATTTTTTAATAATAATTTAATTTTTCTGTTTTAATTTGTTTTCTCATTAGTTCAGTTTTTAATTTGTAAATCAGTTTCAATAGATAAGTAAAAATAAAAGGTTATCAAATTTAATAATGGTTTCTATTCATAAGGTTAAAGTGTAACCTGTTAACTGTTTTTTCTATTTAACTTAAATTATTATTAATATTTTATCTAATACAAGCATGTCATTTTTTCAATAAAAGGTTTTATATTTCAACAGTTAAACCTCTCCTTCAGCTGCTGCTGCAAAGTAACCACGTCTTCTTTTAGCTGTTCCATTCTCCCCTCCCGCTGCAATTCCGGGTCCACTCCCAGCAACCGCGCCTTCATGCTTGACAACGAGAAAGTTTTCGGCTTGTCGCCCTGCTGCAGCTGCTTCTGCTCGCTCAAGCATGACGCCAGGTTCTGCTGGGTTTGCTCCACCTCGTACTGCAGCGCCTGGTGCTTCTGCACGACCGCCTGATTGGTAGATTTAAAAAGTAGTTAAAGTCATCTTCAAAAATGTTTGTAAAAAAGTTTTTGAAATGGCTTGATAGGCATTTGTTTTTGTTAAAGGCAGCTAATGAAATTAGTTAATGATATCAAATAAACTGTTATCAGGGTTGCCATAGGTTTTAAAAATTTCTTCCAGATTTTTAAAAAACAATATTTTTGGTTCATTTGTAGTATAAAACTAGACTTAAGGTAAAAAAAAACTTTCTTAAACTGTATAACAACATTGAAATGATACTGTAAAGCTTACTTTAAATGTGTTTTTTTTATGAAAAATTTTCAAATGATACATAAATTTTTATATCCTTATGACAGATTTTCGTATCTAACCGAATTTTTATTACTTTACATGTGAAATTGTTTAAAAATTTCATTTGTTTTAGCAAAAAGTATTCAAAATTCCGAGTTTTTTTTTTAATTCAAAAATCCAGATTTTCCAGAATGCCAGTTTTTTTGGCAAGCCTGTGTTATAAGAAAAACTAAATTTCTTTAAACTTTTACCTCAAGTATTTTTAATAAATTTACAATAGCTTATTCAGTTCATAGCATAAGAAACAACCTTAAGCGAGTCAGCAAAGTACATGTACTCTTTCACTTGTTCGGCAAGCTGGTCTTCCTCATCGATCAAATTGTCAATTGAGTTGCTGAAGGTGTCCATCACGAAGCTGCACTTGCCCAGCGCCTGCTGCATCTCACCATCGCTCTCAACTGGCGCCCATTCCTTCAGCAGTCTGTTGAGTTATACTGTGAAAATTGTTACTTGTTGTTAACAATGTATAAAGTAACTACTTAACTTCAAAGAGTCGACAAAGTTTTTGTTTTTCACTCATTATACTGCTTGCAGTACTTTCAAAACTATCGTCTGCAAGCAAGTAAAATATTTAAAAAAATAAAAGTTTTGCCGATTAAAGTACAGTAGTTATTATATACAGCATTAAGATAAAGACAAAAAATCAGAAAGAATAATTGAAAAACTTAATGAAAACTTGAGAATTTTAAAATATTAACACTTGTTATGAGTATAGATCTTTGTTGTTGCAAGTTTTGATGATTAAAAAATATTATACAGGGTTGCCACTCTTTGGGGCAAAAAATCAAGAATGGGTTAGAGCCCATTCCTTGAGCAGAATATTAAGTTATACTTTTTTTTTAAGTTAGACTAAAATACTATAATTAATATTACAAATCACTGTTGATTCTATTCCTTTTAGTTAAGACATAAATATAATTAAGTCCGTTATCCAATAAAAACTTGTTTGTTATAAAACACAATTTGCTTTTTAAAACTATCTACAACTTGTATTGATTTTAATTTAGTTTAAAATTTACAGTAAATTTCTAGTATAAGAAACGCTGACGAATTGTAGTGGTCCTAAATATTTTTTGAATACATAATTTAGTTTAGAATTTTTATATAACCAAAAGGGTTATAAGACTTTAAAACATTGTAACATGAAATATTTGTAAAATTAAAATATAAACCAAATATCAAATTCTGACTTCTTTTACAACCACTTAACAAAACAAAAACAGCTTATACTTTTAAAGCAGTTGATGATTACAAAAAACAAATATTTTATGAAAGAAGTTGAAATCTCAATTTCTTTTTGAACTAGTTTAAAACATCTTGGTGATATTGAATAAATCATACCTGCTGTAGTTTCCATGAATTTTGTAAATTCCGTACAATCTCTCAGCAACTTTCGCCCTAGCTTTCAGCAAGTTACCAGTGGCTGCTTGCATGTTAACTGCGTAATGCTTCAGCTTGTCAAATCTAAAATTTCATTTAAAAGAGTATTGCCAATATAACTACAATGGGAATTCAAAACTATAATTGTATTTTGTAACCAAGTGTTTAAAAAAAATAAGTAATTCAAGCCATAAAAATTAAAAACACTTGTTTAAAAATTGAACTTGGATAATACTGAACATTATAAATTCAAATTAAAACTTGAACTAATTTATAAAGAAGAAATATATGTTGTTGTTTGTTAAAAGATAAAAGAGTTAAAAAATATTTTAATCTAAAACATGTATACTTACTCATATCAGAAAAAGCATAATATATCATTCAATCAAGTTTTCAAGTTAAACTAATAGATAAAAATTTTAATAAGATATTTTTATAAAAAACATAAGTAAGAATTAAAATTACTAAATTTACAAATTGTTTCATTGATGAATAGCTACAAAACTTTTTATGTTATAATTTTTCTAGTATGATAAAAAAAACAAATAATTAACTTTACTACTCTTAACGAAACTTCAACATACACATTTAATAACAGTTTTTTCTTTTTTGTTATAACAAATAAATATAATAAAAAATTTACATCAGTGTTTTATTTCATAGTGAAAAAATAATCTATTTAAATTGTAGTACAATTCAATTTGTTTAAATTAAATCTTTTTTTTTTAAACAGTATTTATAAATTTACAATTCAATACTGCTAAAATTTTTAAAACGTTTTGCTTCTACTAAAATAAATGTATCTAAAATTCATACTAAAGTTTATCATGCACATTAGTATATTTATATTTATACAAATAAACAAAACTAAAACATTTTTACTATTTTTACCTAATATCAGATGACTTCACTCTCATTGAGGCGTTTGTGTTCTTCAACCACGAGTTCGTTTTTGTCTGGTAGCCAGTGGCCTGCACTTCTTCCTTCCAACCCTCTTCCTTCGTCACAAATGACAGCAAAATGTTGTCTCTTCCCATCTTGGGGTGCGCAGCAATCCTGTGAACAAAAGACTCAAGCGCTGCTCTCCTTCGCTCCAGAAAGTCCAGGTCGATGGCTTCAACAGAAGCAAGCTTTCTCCAGATGTAGTTCGCCCTCTTTTCAGGCAGAGGAGGCACAACAACAGCTGGATACTCGGCCGTCAGGTAGTTCCTGAGAACTTCAAACTCACTGTACCTCCGCCACGCAGAAGCCAGCTCAACGCTGGAGGAGGAAGTCTTTGGAGCCACTTCTATGAGGTAGGACACGTAAGTTTCCTGCAGCTTTAGGCCTGAAGTTTTGACCTTCTTTTCCGGGTCGCTTACTGTGATCTTTGCCTGGCTCAGCAGAACTGGGTTGCTGTCTGCAAGCTTAGAGCTGAGTTCTTCTTTCAAGCTTTCATCTTGCGCCTCAACTTCCACTTCTTGACCTTCTTCTTCAAAAAGATCATTTGAATCACTGTCAGTCATATTTAATTATTTTATCTACATAAAAGTCTTCTATTAATATGTTATTGAAAACTTTTGCTTAATGTTGCTACATGAGTATTTACCCTTTTTTATTTACATAGTTCTAAATAACAACTAAACTTATGTCAAAACCAAAAAAGTTAGGTATCTAATATTTTATAACAATAAGTACACTGATGTATAACCAAAAATTTACTTATTTTTATAGCTAATTTGAATTGTTAAATTTTACTTAAATTTATTCTTTCTTCATACTAAGTAAAAAAAAAACTATCTAATTTTTAAATTAAACAAAAGCTAGTGTTGCATTTTAATCTGAAACAAATATCTATGTAAAATACTTGTACCAGCCTATTACTCAGTATTCAAATACAAAAAAAAAATTCTAATGATTTATTTAAGATTTATTAGAATTATTATTTTATTTATTTGAGTTAAACAAAAAAGAAAATATACATATAAAAAATATCTTTGTCTATACATACTTTGTACAGAATATAAATTTTCACAAACAAAAGTATGCTAACTACTTAAAAGTTTAAAACTTTGAATAAAACACAACTGTATTTAATTGTGAAAGACAATGAACTTTTTAAAGGAGTTTTATGAAACAAAAAAATTGGAATAAAAAGTCAATTAAAAATTGTTGAAATACTTTATTTACCAACAAGTTTCAAATAAACTTAAGGAGATAATATATAATAAGTATTTTTAGTTTTAAGTTTTATCATCTGATGCACAATCAAATATAATAATGTTTTCAATCTTGATTAAGGTAATGAGAAGGAAACTATTTCTTTTACAAGTTGGCCTTATTTCAAAGACCTTAACCTTCATTAGTACTTGATTCTACCATTTAGTATATCTAAATTTAAATACTTTAACAGAATCGTTGTTATAACAAAGGGTCTTACTAGTTATAAGAAATTTAGTACTCAAGAAAATTAAATATTTTAAAGTCATATAAACTAGCCTTAGATCAAGGAAAAAATAGTTCAGTCCTGAGTCAGCTTGAGTCTTTCATAAAATTTAAAGCAAGGCTTCCCAAAGTAGGCCATAATCTGCAAAGGGTCCAAAGGGTGGGGGTGACAAGTAAAAGGGGCCATAATTTAAACTTACACTAAGCACTAGACTAGGGCTTCCAAAAGTATGCCATTAAAGAAATTTTTTTTTAATGGTAAAAAAACATCAGAACTCACTCTCCCCTCTGCAAATATAAACATAAAGTTAGGGGGCTATAAGGCAATAATTTAAAACTTACACTAGATATTTTGGATTAGATGGTTAATTTTGTTTTGTATTTTTTGTTCTCATTTTTAGCTTGCTTTTATTTTTAGTTATATCATTAACAAAACCTTTTAACTTTGTTAATGATGGCCAAAATAAATACTATACTGGTTAAAACTGATCATAACTAGACTAAAAAGGTTGAAAAAGATCAGAAGAACTCACTCTCCCCTCTGCAAAATTTTTTTTTTTGAAAATCTCACAAAAATTTATTCTTTTTTTTTTTGGAGTACATATTTTGTTGACTATAGAGAGGGGATTGTTTTCTATATTCTATTTTCTTTAGAGCTAGTCTTTTTTTTATTAAAGAAAAAAGAAAGACAATAACTATGACTAATAAATATTTTTTATTTTAACCATACAACCTGAAATATCAGTTCTTATATTTGCAATGAGCAAAGTAGTTTACTTTGAATATTTAAATATAAAACTGAAGCTGCGCTAGTTTACATTAACTTTTATAAAATAAAACCTCCTTTTGATACCATAGTAGCAATTTAATGCAAAATACAAATTTTGCTTAACATTTTTTTCTAGACCTTACATTTTTGTAAGAAATTTAAATGTTTAAAAATAATTCTCTTTAGAGATGCACAGTTTATTTAAAGTTAACTTATACGAAAAATAAAAACTTATAATGCTGAAAATAATTTTGTTAAAAGTTTCAAATATTAGTACACTAAACTAACCTATATGTTTTAACATTGCAATAGTTTGAAAACGGTAATAGAAACATATTACTTGTTTAAAAGACTTACCTAATACCTAAGACGAACGCTTTCTTATTTTTAATATTTACTAGTTTATACTTAAGACAAATAAAGCAAAAAAAAAAGTAGTTTTACCATTTAAGTTTAAAATTATTATTTATAATAGCTATAAAACTTTATAAGTAACAAGAACTACGTGTACAATTTTCTTTAAAAGTTAAAAACAACTATTTTGTTTAACAAAAGACGTTAATATGTTTTTTTTTAATTTAAGTAAATTTATTTAACTGACTTGTATAGTTGAAGAGTTTTTCAACTTATTGTACAATGAAAAAGTTTAAAAAAAGTTTTAGACAGTGTAGTTGAAAATTAAAATATTTTAAAACTTATTTAAAACGTTAGGTTTTGTTATTTATTTTCTGTACTCTTAAGTATATATGCATGTTTTACTACTGTTTGAAGGTAAAAACTTAAGAAATAAAAAATTTAAGGTAATGTTAAATTTTGGTTTATTTAACTTAATACTGACACTATTTAACACATATAAACTCAAACAATTTTTAAAAAATCTAAAGAGCTTTTTATGAAACATAGTTTTAAGTTATTAAATCTCTAGTGTCAAAATTTAAGCATTCCCTCATTGTTTTTTTTTTTATTGCATTCTAAATATTTTTTACCTAAAGTTTACTTTTAACATCTTCTAATTTATAATGGTAACTTTGTACGTAAACACTTAAACGATTGTGTTGGAGATTTGTTGCACTTTGCAGGTAACTGGACAGGCGGGGCGTTAGTAAGCAAAAAGGGGCTTCCCCTCGCAATGCGGTGAGTGTGCAGAGTTTTTGTTGCTTCGAAACTCGGTATGCGGAAATCTTGTTGCTTCAAAAGTCGACAGAAAGCTTGCCGTCCAATTATGAAAAAAATAAATTTGTTAGTGAGTTATCTGGTGATTAATGTTGTCATTCTTGATTTTGAAACTTAGTCAAGACGTTATCAAGTTTTAAGGAAACTTGTAATTAATAAATACACAAAGATGACAACTTCTTTCAGCTACCTTATTAAGTATGGAAAATATAAAATGAAATGATTTTAGAGAATTACTTTCCAACTTTCAAGTGCTAGAAAGTAATTATATTTTATCGTTATAGCAGAAAAAAAACCGAACATGCAGTCATAAATTATAACTCCCTATTTGGCTAATATAACCAGAATATGGTTTGTGCAAATGGTTAGAAATACAACCTAAACTTTTACTGAAAAGTAAATGGATAATCAACTCAAATATTGAATTTATGGATTCTTTAAAAACCATAAAGCCAAAAAAAGCTGATGTTTGTCGAACCTTTGACATAAAAAGTCTATATTCATGTGTACCATTAGAGAAAACGATAAACATGGTAGCAGACGATGTATATTCAAGTAAAAATTTTTCAGTATTTACGAAATCAAAAATAACCAAAAAAGTATTCAAGAACATACTGAAGCTTGCTCACAGAGCATCTTCTGTTTTAATAATCACGTATTCAAACAAGTGGATAGATTATCTATGTGATCGCCATTGGCCCCCCTTTTGGCCAATTTGTTCATTAGCAAATTAGAAACAGGTCTTCTAAATTAAATTCAGCCTAAAACGTACACGAGATATGTGGACGACATTTTTACTATCTTCTTTAATGAAGAAATGGCAAATAAATTCAATCAAAAATTAAATACTCTGCATCAAGATCTTGTTTTCAAAATGGAATTAAGTACATCAAATAAACTTCCTTTTCTCGACATAAGTGTTAAACTGGAAGAGAACATATTTACTACCTAAATTAACAAGAAACCATTAAACACAGATGTTCTATTAAATTTTAACTCTTGTACCCTGCAATCATTAAAGAAAAACTTGATTAGACATTTGCTCATTAAAAACAAAAGATTAGTGTCGGAAGAACTACAAAACCTAGATATAAGTAGAATAAAGAATCTTCTTTTGAGAAAAGGTTATCCAATTAAATTCATAAACAATGAAATAGAAAATTTCAAAAATTAGAAGATAAGCCACAAATTCCTAAACAACAGTATTTAACAGTTCCTAATATAAAAAAGGTTTCAGAAAAATTCAATTGAAATATAACAAAAAATTTGGAAACAATTGGAATTATTATTAAAGTATTTTTCAGAACATCTAAAGTTAGAAACTATTTTTCATCGAAAGAAAAGATCAATAAACTCTACAGAAATTGCATCGTTTATAAGTTTCAATGTCCAGGTGACCTGGATACCCAATATATTGGAGAAACGGAGCGACAACTGTTCGTCAGAATTAAAGAACATAAAAAACCTACAAACAGTGCAGTATTTTCACATATAGAACAATGTAAAATCTGTCAAAATCATAATGATATTTTTAATTGTTTTGAGGTAATTGAATTTTGTAAAATTAGAAATATTTTACTTGCAGTAGAGGCTATTATGATTTAAAAAACTAAACCTAAACTTAATCATCAACTAGGTCCTGATAAAGGATCTAGAATTACACTTAACATATTTAAATAGTCCATTTTTGTTCTGATTACCTATTTTAGTTTTTATGATTAATTTGATTAGTTTTATATTGATTGCTTCTTTAGTTTACTTGTATTTTGTTTGATTAATTAATTTTTGTGAGTATTTATTTTGTTTAAAAAAGGAAATTAGTTAAATTTTGAAAGCATTGCTCAATAAACTGTTTAAATAAAAAAAATTTGTTATTAGCAATTAATTGGTACATAAAATCATGTTAACACCTTTCGCTATATCCTTTTTAAATAAAAACTTAGCAGTTACAATTTAGTTTTGTAAATAAAATGTTTCGTTAGTGTTTATCAAAAAGCTTTACTGAACAATGAACATATTTAGTAAAACCATTTCATTGAATACATTTTTATTTTAGACAATATCTCGGACAATTTTTCTTTATTAATTAGTATCTAAGCACTTAGAATTTTATAACTTTTTTTAAAAGTTTTCTTCGTAGGATACTTAAGCTTTTTTACCAGTTTTTACCATTTTTTTTACATTTTTAAATATCGTTTGTAAATTTAAATCAATCCTTAAAGCCTTCAAATATATTCATTTTAGTTTCCAGAACTTAATTGTAACTGAGTATGTCATTAATCTCATTGATTGACTGAGTGAAAAAAGATATGAATGAAATTTTGAATAAATGAGTTTAAACTTCTTAAACGACCGCAAAAAAAACCAATACTTAAAGCAAATTGAAAAGTAATTCAAATTTTAAAAAAATTGAAGAACATAACGAATAAAAAAACAAATTCAGCTTTTAGTTATTAATTTTTTAAACTGTCTATACCAAAAAGATAGTTTCATTTCAATTGATTTTACTCAAAACGTGTTTTCTAATAAAACAAGTTTATAAGCTAATACAGTAGCCAAGAAGTATTATTTTCTTTTAATTAAGCAAAACTTAAGGTACTTTTTTTTTAATTTTATGTTTTGAACTAATTCTTTATAAGTATTTTTAGTATTTTTTTTGTTTTATTTTAAAGTAATAGTTTAAGTTTCTTTATAAAAACGAATAAAAAACATTTTTTGCTTTCGTTAATAGAAAAAAGTAATTTAATTGAAAATATTAGCTTTAATTAGTTTTGTCGTTTTGATTAGTTAAAACTATCTTATAATTAAAAAAAAATTTTTTTGGTCTCAGCTGTAACAAACAATAAACTATTATATAAAGTTTCTTCTAAAAACACTTTCTGCTAGCAGCTTTTGATTATAAAAATTGTCCGTTTTAACCGTTTTAAACTCGTACTTGCCGTAGACAAACATATCTATTTAAGCATCTAAGTATATTGTTTAAATAATAAACAACATAATTTTACAGTTTTTAGGACCAGCTTAGACCTTTTTGCTGATATGTTATCACTGTTTATTTCTTTTAGCTCTAAAAGAGTTCAAAGTGTTTTTTAACTAAATCTTACAAATTTAAAGTGTCAAGAACATATTTAGTACAAAATAAACTTGATACTTATAATTTTTTTTGAAACTTTGAACAGTCCAACATAAATATTTATTTTCGTAAAATTAATTTAAACAATGTTTGAGTCTACTTTTACAATAGAAAAAAAAAACTATACATGTATGCTGTTTTAAGATTCAAGACACAAAATACCTGTTTAAAGTTTATTGCTATACTACAAAAAGCGCTTTTGAATTAAGTAGCTTTATTAAAGTATAAAAGTAATAAACTATTTTAGTGGTTCATCATTATTGTAACCAAATTTGGTTTATTTTAAAAACTTAACTTAAGAACATGTTATTCTGATGATTGAAACGGAGATAACTATAAAATTTTGCTTGTGTTAAACTATTGCGACTTAAATAATCTTAAACGTTTATATTTTTAATGAAACAATAGATTTTTTTAACAATCTTAAGCTTGAAATTGTTTTAAAAACACTTGAGATGTAACAAATTCGATTTTTATTTTAATGCGTAGAGTGAATTTTTATATTTTATTATTTAAAGAACTTAGTGACATCATAAATATTTTTTTTTAATTATATAGTATTTTGTAGTTGATAAAAACATAGTTATAGTTTTTAATTACTAGTTCAGTATGCGACTGTTTCGACTTAATTATGTTTTCATAAAAAACTTCCTTTTCCTTATACATGTATTCGTAAAATGAAGCTGCAGTTGTTTAAGTTAGAGTTTTGTAGTTCTTTACAAGTAAAAACAATATACGGGACAGTTATTTTAAATAGTTTTCTTTGTTGATATAAAATGTAAGGTTTTAAAAAAAAATTAAAGTTAATAATTTTAAATAATATTATAGAACTTTAACTAAAATGTTTTACAAAGTTTAAGAAAGACTACGTGTTGAATATTTATAAAATTAACTTTTAACAAAGTTAATTTAAAATAAGTGTTTTAGTTTAAAAAAAAGAACCAAATTATTAATTTGTATGTAGACTAGTACCACTAAATAAAAGTAATGTATGTTTACAAAACCATTTATACTTTTTGAAAAAGATAGTTAGTTCTATTCTAATAATATTGTTTTTAATCTTTTTTATAGTAGTAATTTCTACCAATCAAAAAACTAAGATAACTTAAATTTGGTAGAAATTGGTTCTAATATAGTTCTTAATAAAAAAACATCTAATTTTTTTGAGTGTGTAATATAATATGATCTTTATGCTACTAAATTTATTACAAAATAGATTTATCTTAAAACTTCATTAAAAATAAAAAAGAATATCAAGAACATCATGAAATCATTTCTGTGTTTTTTATCACTTTTTGTTTTATGTTCAGCAGTAAGTTTAGTACTTTATGTGTTCTTATTTAAGTTAGTGTATAATTATTTTGTTCTGCGATATTAAAAACTACAAATAGACTATAAGCTAAATCTAGTAAAACATTTACTTTTTAATTTTTTTTCAAAGCAAATATAGTTTTTGTTTAAGCTTATCAATTTACAAAGATATGTTCAAATTCTATTAAAAAATCAAACTTTATAAAACAAAATAACCTTTAAAATTAGTAAATCATACAACCTTTTTTTGCAAACGTTTTTTTTCTATGCCTTTGGCTTTATTTTAGAGTTTTAATAAAATATAGAGTGAAACTTTAGCGGATAACTCATAGAATATTATTATGCAATAAAGTTTTGATGAACTCGAAATTTAACTAGATATTTTTTTAATCAAAACAAGGGATTTTATCGGTATATTGGTAAACTTAAAATAAAAACACTAGATTTAAATCTTTTTATAAATGAATTATAATTTATAAAAATAAATACTCTTATTTAAACATTCTTTATCCTATATCTTCTATTTCAGTTTTTTTTTCAACTATTCTAAAACTATTCACAGTAAAGTTTCAATCGGCAACTCGCTAAATTTTAACACGTAATATTTGTATACTTGTAAACAATAAGTAATTAAACTCTTACGAAAATAAACTAAAAAAATTTTTTGTATATGTTCAATTACTTTTTTATTGACATATGTCTACCTAAAAACTACAAATACTTTTATCAGTACGAAGTAGTTCGTCGTTCACTTATAATTGAAATTTTGACTGAAGATCAAAAACACGTGATCTCGTCTAATATATCCTCAGCTTATAATGATGTTACTAAATACTATAACGACAAACACAAACCCTTACCAGAAGTTTGTCTAAAATTTGATTATTACTATTAGTAAAGTTACAATGAGGTATTGGAAAAAAATACTTTTATTGAAGCATTTTTCAAAGTAAATGGCAGTTATTTTCTAAAAAATTAAATCATACTTTTTTTATAGCTATATAACTTTATTTCAAAGATATAAGTATCATTTCTATCAGCTTTGCACAAGTATTAAAGTATTGTAAATAACTGAAGTTTTTTTTTAGTACGTCTACTTCAAAATGACTACACCTTGCCGATCCGATTCACCTTTTTTGTTTAAAACCTACACGCTAGACCTTAAACCCGATATATTTGGTCATTATTATATGGTTAACCCAGATAATGATTACATTGATATTTGGTTTAAACGTGAATTTGGCACTGGGGTGAGTTTTTTACTATTTTTTACGTTTTTTTTAAAAGAATAATTTTATAATTTTTACTTTGTAGACATTGCTTTCGGCAGAAATAGTACACAAGGACTTTGATTTCTTTGATAGGCAGCTTGTTTCCTTTATGATGAATCTTTCAGGTAAACATGTTAATTTTAGTGATAGAATTTTATTCACTTCAATAATTATGCAAAGCGTTCTCTAAAGAGACTTCAAAATTATGTTGTTCTAAATAACGTATATTTGTTTAAATAATTTAAGTTCTGTAATACTTGAGTCTTCTAATTCTACTTTGTATATTTTAAAAAACACAACCTAGAGCAAGAAGTTATATTCGAAAACTACATGACTGTAAAAAATACTTACGTGCTTGTGCGCAAGAACTACTTTCTTGCTAGGTGTAGTTTAAACAGCTTTGTGTAAGTACATAAGTAACAGTAAATAAAACATGTGCAAATGTAAATGTATCATACAGGTGACGGGACTCAAAATGAAAATTCACCGTTGAGTTATAGTAAGCTGGTTGCTAGTGTTGTTACAGAAAATGGAACCACAATTTCAGATGAGCTGATAAAAACCCCACTGCACACTAAGATGTACTACGAGAAATTAAATCAGACAGTACCAAAAGTATTTTTATTAGAGAACACATTTGTGTTGTGTTATATATCTAAATTTTTTCTATGATTGAGTTACCTTGTGAGTACCAAAAATATTTTTTTTAAACTCCTAAACTCTATCTAAGGGTAAACTTAATTTAGTTTTGTTTTTAGGCTAAATACAGGTTATTTCAACTTCGTGTTTCGTTTAATTACAACTTGATTTAGGTATGTATATCTTTGACACGTAAGTAATTACTTGCTCACTCTTCTTAAATATTTTTCAGCTATTCTAATAACCTATTTGACATTCAAAACACAAAGAAAGTAGAAATTGCTTTTAGTACAAAAAGTTATATTCAAAACTAATTGCATTAAGAGTACGGCTGGAAATAAGTTTCAAAATTTTAAAGCGAGTAAAAAACTTGGTAACTAAACAAAAATTCAAAACAGTATATGTACATAAAAGTTCATGAAGAAGACGGAAGCATTTTGCAAAAGCCCCACATAATTCAACTGGAATGGCCGGAAGTGAAAGGCTTGACCGAGAAAGAACCCAACTCGCTGTCTTGCAAGTACTTTGGGAGGACCGGTGCTGGTAACGCAACGTTCAAAGTTAGACTTGAAGTGTGTAGGTTCCTGGTGAGTTATTTTTCCTGTGCTTTATTTGTTATCTATGAGTAAACGTTTAATAAACAGAAATATAAAGCATTTAATAAATACTTCAATTCAACTGAAAGTATTTTCTTGTAATGTTTAAGGTTTTTGCTGTACCTAGCTTTAAATTAATAAATATAAATTCTAATAACATGTCAGCTTTAATGTTTTTAAAGTATTTGTAAGAGTTATACTTTTATTATGTTAAAAAATCAGGTCCGATATCTTTCATAATTTTTGTTTAATATTTTTTAATAATTAGTTGTTCAAACAGAACCTAAACATAAAAGAAAAAGTATTCTGAATTTTATTAAATTAAAAAAACATTTTTGTAAATAAAACTTTTCTTTCCTTTTTTAAGTGAGCTCAATCTAATCTAAGTTACATAAAATTTTGATAGACTGTATACATGGAAAATATTTCTAAAGCACACTTTTCCAAAAATATTTTAGTCGATGCAAATTATGAAACTCGCAAAAAAGAAAAAGTACCATGTAAGTCAACAACTTGAAACAGTTGTTAAAATGAACATATTTATCAAAAATTATCAATATTTTTTTATAATTTTTTATCTTATTAATATGTAGTTAATTCATTGTTTTCTATAAAACAAATAATTATACAAGCTGATCCGAATATTAGAACTTAATGTAGTTATTTAACTTTAAATTTTGTTAAAACAATGCAAGAAAAAAATCTAACAAAAAGAAATTACTACTTAAATTGTCTGTTATATTGATAAAGTGATATTTTTTTAGCTTATCCAATTAATTGTAAGCTTCATAAAAATAATAATTAAATAAGTTTAATTTTACTGAAATTTATTATACTTTTAGATTAAGAATTTTCTTTATTCAGTTTTGAGGTTTGCACAGTTTTAAATACATACCAAAGGTTTTTTTGCTAAAAGTTAAAGTTGTTTAATTGCATAAAAATGATTACACTTTAATTTAAGTAATCTTTTTTTTTATGAGCTTGCAAACAAAATTTAAAAAACTGTGCTTTTTCTAGTTTGTAATAGTGTACATAAATACAAAAGGTTATTTTGTAACTAAGACTTGAAAAACTTTAAATTTAAGTTAAGCGTTATTTCGTAAAAATACTTCAACAGATTGGACCAAAAATGGACCACTAAAAATTGATAGTAAAAAAATATATAAAAGTACGCAAGTTGGCTTGGATATTACTTTTATAGTTGATCGTACTTTGATAGACCTTTTAGGACCCATATTTTACAAAGAAGTTGTTCATTCAATTGTTAAGCAAGTTAGTACTTAACTAAACAGTGATAAAGCAAATACTATATTACAATAAAAAACAAAAAGTTTTCATTGTTTTATCTTATCTCGGTTTCCCTTTACAGGATTCATCTTTTGTAATGTGTATATACATATACATTAACCTTGCAATACATATTACTTATCTGTTTAGTGAAGAGTAATAAACATTATGTAAAGTTTCTTTTTATTTTTTAGTTTTTCTTACAGTAACATTGCTTAGAAATTTATTACATTTGATTAATTTTTAAAATTTTGAGTAATTAGTATATGCTTTAAGGACAGTTCAATTAATATATAGATGTTTTTGATAAACTAAACTTTAGATGTTTATGAAAAATTAAAATCAGGTTACTTGAGTATTTTTAACAGGCAAATTATTACTTTAATCTACCAAGGTTTAGATTCCGTAGGAATATAAAACTTTATACTAATGGGATACATGAACTTTCAAGAAAACATGTGAGAATTTGTTAAAGTAAACTTTCTGAGTATAGTATGACGCATAAAAACCTATTTATACAATAAAATTCAATATTTAAGTTTTTTACTTATTATCGATATGTATAATAGCATATAACTAAGAAAACTTTATGGTTGTTTTTTATTTTACAATAGTAAATAGCCTTAAGTTATAAAACTGTTAAAATTTTTAATCATAAAATAAAGTTTTCTGTTGTTAAAAATTTAACAAACCATATTTACTTAAATTTACTTTAATTACCAAAATAATTTTTAATAGCAAAGTGATGTAGCAGTATTGATAAGCTCAGACCTTAGTTTGACTTCAAATAAGTTTTATGTCTTGATTTTATACACTTATTTGATACAAACATCAAAAAATACAGTCAGAGAAGCTAAAAGACAAAAAAGACAGAAATGTTCTAAATTTTCTCCAACGCTATACTAACAAAAACAAAAATTTCAAAATGAATTTAAACAAAGAAACTACAGATGCTGTTATACTTCTTCGAAACAAAAAGAACAAAGAATTCGGTAAAATATTATTAAGACCACAATTTATTCTAATGAGAAAATATGAACTTAATAAAATCAAATGTTTCACAGCAACTTCTTACTTTGGGAAAATTAGTGAAAAGGAAAACTCCTTAGCAGTTGTTGGATTCGAAAACGTCGAAGAGGCGGCAAGATTTCTCGCTAGAGAAGTTTCTCATTTGTAAGCTAAGACTTCTTTCGTTATTACACTAAAATTAATTTACCTAACTTTGCATAAAAAACTGCCAGGCTCGGAATTGATGACATTATGAGGCACTGTGGAAGTAGTGAGTACACTAAAAGTTCAAATGTCCAGTATATACTGGCTAACAACAAACAATATAAACATTTTGATGTTAGAAAACTAGTCGATTGGAGTCTTTGCACCACTGAGCAATCTCAAAACTTGCAGTTCGTTTTACTGTTTTTTTTTCACAAATGCTTTTCTGACGTTTACAATTTATCACTACAGATTGGATGATAAACTGTTTACTGATGCCTCACCTAAGCGAATGAATACCTCAACCTACTCGATGACTTTTGAAGATCAATGTCGTGCAATAACAACAAACAATAAAAACAAAAAGTACTCACTTATAGAAGGTGAAACCAAGGTTAGTAGCTGAATAAATCTAAGGGTTATTCTTTTTTTTTTATTACTTACATTAATTTGAACTAATTCACCTTTGTTAAATAGTTAGAAAAATGCAAAATTTTAACCTGTATCAAACAAGAAAAGTACTTTGAATTTAAACAACTAATTCCATTAGAAGGAACTCCATGCAGTGACAACTCTGTAAGTTTTGTTCAAAAAATCAATAACTTTTGTTTTAAAACTCGAATTAATTATTAAATGCGGATTCTATCTTTTTTTATATTTTAGCTATTTTGAAAACAAAAAAAAATTAAAGATAGCTAAAAACATTTAATATTCCTTTTTTTGAAGTAACCTTTGGACATAAAATCTCAATAATCTAAGTTATTTTTTACATATGAGTGGCTTTAATTCATAAATTAGAAAAAGCACCATGATAAATGTACAAAACTTTTTATTTCTAAACCATTTAAGAGACAACTAGTAACTAGATATCTCTAAAAAAAAGATCTAGATAACTGGATAAAACAAAAATAACTGTTGCACTTATATTTTACCAAAAAAAAGGTTTTTTAATCACTTTTGTTATTTGCAGCTAAACAATTTTATTTGGTATTTTCGTCTATTTTTTACTACACATAAGTTAAAGCAAATATTATTAAAGAACTTGCTTTTTTACAACCAGGTTTGTGTGAACGGATATTGTAGGCATGAGGTTACTTCTGATCTTGTACTGGACGGTGGATGGTCTAAATGGAAACCTGGACCTTCACCCGGTTGTAAAATGGAAGTCAGAAGCTGCGACAATCCTTTGTGAGTTAAATCTATATACTTTCTTGTTTTAACTTTTGAAAACTGTTCATAGCTAGGTACTTTATGAAAAAAATTAACAATATGCGATTAGTTTTTTATGCTTATCAAAGTTATTGAGGGTGGATTAAAATCATTTGCTCATTGATTTTCAAGATAAGAAGCTTTTTTGTAATAAATACTTTTGCAGAGCGCAAAATGGTGGTATAGGTGGTTGCCCTGGTGGATCTAGAAGACCTGTTTGGACTCCAAACCCATCAAGAACGTGTGTGGAGTTTTTCAAAAAACCAGTTTAATGCTTTCTAAATTCGTTGTTGGTTATTAAACCTTAACATTTCGAAATGTTTGTGTTTGTTAAATTCGTATTAGCAAAAACTGTGCACAGAATTATAAAGCTGTTTTCAGCAAGTAGCAATAATTTCTTAACAAGAAAACTGGTCAAATTAGTTATTTGATTATTGCTTTAAAGTTATTGGATTTCTATCTTTGAACTAACATGTTAATAAAAATTAATATTTTTAAGTTATAAATTATTATAACAGTTTTCTTCCTTTAAATACGTTCATTCGGTTAGTTTTTCAAACTGTTATGCAAAGAAAAATTTGGTATTATTGCATATAATCAATCTATGTTATAAATTAAGAAAAAAGGATTGGTTTTAAATAATGTGATTCAATAAAATAAATTTCTTACAATAAGATTAATCGTAGTTTAAAGAACTGATCATATTATTTATCCTTTACGAATAGAAGAGTGATTAACTTGTATAAATAGCTAATTCAATTCAAAGTTTAATTCTATAAAATTCTTGATTAACGCTGAGTTTTCAACTATGAAACTATTTGTTTTATAACAATTCACAGCAAGCTAACCAAACAAGTTAATTTAGTAGATTAATTGCTTTAATTTTCGAAGCTATAAAATGACTCATTTCATTGTATATAACAAAATAACAATAATATTGTACTAACTTTATTTATGATACTCAAATTACTGTAGACAGATTTGCCTAGTGCATATATACTTATTAAAATCAAAAGTTGGATTTCAACGACATTTGTAATGATGATAAAAACTTACTTTAGAGTTTTTAAAAACTACTTTAAGATTTTTTCAAAATAAAAACATTAAGTAGCTGCTCTTAAAAAACTGTTACACAGTACTATTTAAATTGCAAAGTATGTCATTCAAAACAAAGCAAAAGTTCGAAAACTTGTATTGTAAAAAGTAAGATGTAATAACAAAAATTATTTTTCACAAAAACAACTTTATTAGTAGTAAAATTGATAAAAAATATTTTTGAACGCTTAACAAATGCTAAAGAAATTATAAAACTAAGACTCCAAACTATTTTTGTTAAGTCATGTAAAAAAGTAGTGTAAGTTAATGCAAATTATAAAAAACAGTTATTATGACGTATCACACATTTCTCTTCTTTGTAGAATGATGCAAAGTTTCTTTTGCTTGTATTTACAGTAACAAAAAATATTTATTTGATGAAGTCTAGTTGAATTTTTCTATTAAGCTGTACAAAAACATCAACAGCATCAGGAATGTTGATTCAGTTATATAGAAGAAGAAAAAGTTTTAGTTTTTTTGTATGACTTTTCATGAACTCAAAACTTCAATAAATTTTGCTTGGATATAAGCATGTGCTATTTATTCTTAGTAATGAATAGAAGATAGTTCTAAAAAATAAACAGACTTTGTTTTTGTTGAAAAATTTATCTAAAAATATTATGAAATGTAATTTATTTAATTAAAGTCTATGCATAGTGGAATAGTTTTTATTGATAGGAGTAAAACTTTGTTTTAAATTTCGCCTGTTTAATAAAAAATCCCAAAAAAACTTATAAAAATTTAAGTTATATTTGCTTAAACACAGCTCTAGTAAGCACTACACTTGTATAAAAAATAGTTGTTGTTTCAAAAAGCCTTTACTTTATAATCTTTGGTTTTGTTACTAGTTTCTAGAGTTCTTTTTAAACTGAAATTTTACTTACAAACAAATCTTATCACTTAAAATTTTGAAAGTTTCTAAAACCCACTTTATAAAGAATTGCTAGCTCAACCCAGATAAAGATGAGCAAGAGAAATGACAGAGACTCCCTGGATGGCGGAAATAAAGGTTACCTGGGAATTGAAAAGTCAACCCACGTCCACCATTCCAATGACGACAAAGTTAGACGCGACAAGAGCGAGAAAGATGTTCACGTCAAAAGTCCCGGTCATTTGCAAGTTCAACCTTCGAAACACAAGCCTCCCTCTTATGAAAAAATCAGTCGAGATACAGTATCAACCGCTCTCAGCAAACATCAAAGTTTAAGAAACCAAAAAAGTTCAATAAATAACATTCATCCCTTTCAAAGTCACCAAAAAAGTAGAGATAACATTGAAAGATCGGTACACTTTTCTCAGAGCCACCAAAAAAGTATAAATGACGTTAGAAAGCCAGAATATTTTTCTCAGAACAACCAAAACAGTAGAAATGAGGTCAGAAAACCCGAGGACATTTCTCAAAGCCACCTAAAAAGTAGAAATGACATCAGAAAACCCGAGCACTTTTCTCAAAGTCACGAAAAAAAACCTTCCAACTACCGTTCGCACTCAATTAAGAACGATCGACACCGACACGAAGATATAAACTCCGAAACATCATCGGAAAGCGAGCCGGAAAAGGCAATCAAACTCAGAGGTACGAAGAGGAAAACCAGCAACGTGATGAAGTTGGGCTACGTTTTGGCTTTTGTTACTTTCATTGCACCCACGGTTTTGGTGGCCCTGATAGCATTTGAAGTTGTCCGTTTGCCGGGATCAAATCGTAGCTCATTTTCTAATTCATTTTGTGGTTAGTCCTTAGTTTATGAATTAATAGTTTTAATTATTTTCTCAAGCTACTTTTGACAATTTTATCTTTAAAGCTGTTAAGTTTGTTTTTTTAATTAAAATTTTCTTTTTTTTAGTAAAAACTTATTTAATTTGAGTTTACGAAGATTAATTTGAGATTATTTAGAAAAAAATAAGTTAATTTTTCCATTAAACTATACTCAAGTTGTACTTTAATAACCCGTACTGCTAATCAAACTTGTATTTCAGCTTGCACGCCTCACCCATTGGTCGATGGACTTATAATAGTGGCTATTTCTGAAAAATCAATAAAATATTCGTGTCTAGTTGGAAGGTTGGAACAAGGTGAAAGCACTTACAAATGTGGTGATAATGGGAAATGGAGCAACCAAATGCCTCCTAAGTGCATCAGAACAGGTTTGGAAAAACCTTTTTTATTCAGTTATAAAGCATTTAAGAAAACATTTTAAAAAACAATTTTTATCTTAAAAATAAATTCAGCAAAAACTACTTTACTATATGAATATAAAATTTATCTTTTAAACGAATTAGTTTTTAAGAAACTCAAACAACCTTTATTTTCATTTAACTGATATTTAAAATTATGAGAAACATTAAAAACATCACAAACAAGTTCTTAGAATTGTTTTAATAGAATATTTATTGGAAAATCATCAAGTTTTATTGTTAAAAGTTTTATAAAATAATTATCACATGTTTACATAATGCCTACTAGTTCTTTAAAAGTTATTAGGAATGCTATTAAAAAGCTTTTCTTAGAACTGCTAAAGTTCATACATTACATAGTTTTATTATATTATATATGTACTGTGTATTTGTATATATATAGTAAGTAGATTTAAATCATACAAATTTACTTTTACTAAATACTTCATCAACCGTCAAGCGTCAAAACTTTTTATCACTGACTACTAATTGTTAAGGCTTAGTTTATGATATATTATCAGCAATACTTTATTTAAAATTACTTTTTACAAGTAAGATAACAAAGTAGGTAATTTTTTTTCTAATTAAAAATGTAGTATTTAAAACTGGTTATCATACTTATACTAATGAAAAGTAACTCTTAGTTAAAGTTTTTTTTTCCAAGAGTATTCTTGTTTAACAAATTTACAATACTTAACAATAGTCTTAGCGAAAGTTTATTATACGAACAAAATTTTAAAGAATGTAGTTTAAAATTACTTGTTTTTTTTATTGACCTAGAAATGAAATAACATATCTAAAAAAGTTTATACTTTTAAGCTTTAGGTAAATTTTACAATTTTTTTAGAACTATTTTGTGCTGTAATTTCTATATCACTATGATTTGTAATTTATGTTATTTTTTGCGCTTATTTAATTTCTGTTAAACCTTTTAACCAACTTTATTTTTAAACCTGAAAATTGACTATCTGGAAAAAAACACTAAATGCTTTTTTATAATTGAATAGGAAAGTATTAGTTTGTAATCTTTTAAATGGCAATACGACAAGATTAATTTGACTGAAAAAAAGAACTTAATAGTTCTAATAAACTCTAGTTTCAATGAACCTAAAGTTTTCCAAACTGTTATCTGGTAACTTTCAAGTTAAAATTTAGGGTGTGAAAAACCAGCCTAGGTGGCAAACGGAGCAATGACGGTGAGTGAAAGTGAGGGCATGGAGGAAGCTGTGTACGAGTGCGACACTGGGTACACGCTGATTGGCGGGAATGTTTCACGCTGCAACCCAACCACTCACCAGTTCCAACCTCGCCCACCTGAGTGCGTCCTGTCAGGTTTGATTGTTTTTTTACATTAAGTTACTTAATTTTATAATAAAGTTATTCTAATATGTACTCTTACAGTTGTTTAAAAAAGTTTGTGCTTTGTATGTTAGGTTTAACATTAAGTGTTTTTCTGAAAGAGTCACAAATTTTTTACTTTGTTATATATTTCAGCAAACTTAGTTCGCTACGATCTTTATTAACAAATAATTAACTTATAATTTTGGTTATTGTTTCTGCTAACTTGATTTTAAACTTTATTTGGAACTACTAATTTTTTTTTCAGCAAAAACTAGTAACACTTAAAGTTTATGAATAATTTTAAAAACATTTTTAAGTTATCTTTGAATAATTTAAAACAAAATTGAAATTTCCAGAAAATATATTATCTGCTGACGAGTGCAGGTCAAGGATAGAAGATGCAATTATTTCACACAACCTTACCTTAACTCTCCCTTGCAAGAAAAAATCACCATCTCTCGATTCTGCTGCTGATATGAGTGGCTCTGAAGGTGAGACAAATCAAAAAAATATTCAGAAAGAAATTCTATTCTTATGGTACAATCTTAGTTTTGTTTTTAAAAAAAAAACAGTTGTTTTTTTAGCAAACTTTATATGTTTACTATAGTTTTAACTTAGTACCAGATTTTCAAACTTACGGAACCAAGACTAAGCTGTTTAAAATTTTCAAAACAATTTACATCATTTTATTATCAGGTGATGACGAGTCAAAGTGTACTACGAAGTGTGCTACATGCCCGCCACCTACAACGTGCCCGGCACCTACAAAATGTGCTACATGCCCGGCACCTACAAAGTGTGCAACTTGCCCGGCACCAAAAACATGTCCAACTACTACTCCTAGGACATGTGCAATCTGCCCTACTTGCCCAACGTGTGCCAAATGTAACAGTTGTTGCCCAACATGCCCAGGCTGCAAGAGTTGCTGCCCAACATGTCCAGGCTGCAAAAGTTGCTGCCCAACGTGTCCAGGCTGCAAGAGTTGCTGCCCAAAGTGCCCAGGCTGTAAGAGTTGCTGCCCAACGTGTCCAAAATGTAACAGTTGTTGTCCAAAATGTAACAGTTGCTGCCCTACATGTGCCAAATGTAATAGTTGTTGTCCCAGATGTGACAGCTGCTGCCCTAAACCGTCAGGTAAGTAAAAGTTTATATCTTACATTACAAAATTTTGTAATGTCAATCTAACTTTGTTATAGAATTGTTTTTGTTAGTCCAATTGGTCATTTAGAAGTAGTGATATACCGGATCCAGCCTTTTTTTATTTAGATCAGGATCTTAATTATAGAATGAATCCGGCCGGATCCTTTTTTTTGATCCGGTAGATCACTACTTATTCCTTTTTTTCAACAGATCTTCTTTGATCTCAAACTGAATAAACTATGTAAACCTATTTAGCTAATAAAATTGTTTAATAAAGTTTAAAAAAAATAAATCACCTTAAAATTTAGTATCAAGACATTTATCTTACTATCTCTTTTATAAACAAAACTTCGTAAACCGGCACTAAGCATGATAATTTTTAGCATTTAAATAACTAGGTTTAAAAAAACTTAGTAGAACTGTGCACAGTGCACATATGTCAGTAGTTTTAAAACATGTTTACTTTTATTTCTATGTAATGAATAGTAATTTGCTTGTCTAAAAACTATCTAAGTTATTGGTAGGGATATTCGTTTGAATATGAATATTTAAAAATAGCAGTTTTAAACAATTTTTTTTTTAAATTTTAAATACTAAAGTTAAAAGTGCATAAAGATATTTTTTCATTTATTGATATACAGTGCAAAGTTTCTTTAAAAGTTTGGAAGCCACTAAAATGTGGTGTTAAGGTCATAGAAAGAGCGAGAATTTTTTACAAAAATTAAAATTGGCTTTAAAACGATTAAAAGTTACTTTTGATAGAATATATATATTATCAGATATTCTTAGTGATGTACTTACTTTTAGAAAATTACTAATTTATAAAATCATGAACGGTAAGTTTTTATCAACACTTTTCTCGCATTCTCAAGAAAGTTGAGAAAATAAAATATGAGGCATTTCATTCTCAAATAATAATAGTTTAAGTAAAACGTGCATGGGTCATATCTTACATTTAAACAGTTTAGATTTAAAAAAAAAGCGTGGACCATTTAAAATAGTCATAATTAAGTGTATTAAAAAAAGTTTGAAAAATGTTTTTTTTTAGCTTCAGTGACCATTAGAAAATTAAAGATCTTTGAAATTTACAATCGGGCATGTTTGTATATATTATTAAAATATTAGAAATTTCGAAAAAAAGAATCGACCCTTAAAAACACAGCAAAGTAAGAGTATGAAAAAAAATAGTAATAAATAATATTTCCTGGCTAAAACATTGGTTGGAGTAAAAATATCCAAAAAAAACTTTTTTTTTCTATGGGGCCTCACTCAAAAAGTCAAGCCCCAATCCAATGATTTTTTTTTAAGTAAGGGCAAAGAAGCGTTCTCTAGAATAAAAAATAATCTTAATTAGCTTCAAAGATAAGGAATATAATTGGGTCTAAAGTTTGGACATTTTTTTAAATTTGAAAAAAGTGCTAATCGAGCTTAGTTAACGCTCGTGAAATAATTTACTAAAGTAATATTTAGTTCAAAAAATCCATTTTGTTGCTTATGATAGTATAACATTGTATCTATACAACTCTAGCAGTAGTTACTTCTAGATCAATCAAGGCAATTAAAACTAAAATTTTATAATATTTTCAAAAAATAGACAACCAATTCTGTTATACTTGTCTAAATAATAAATATTTATTGAAAAATTCTCACAGTTAATGAGTTACCGCAAAACGGATTATCAAACTGCATTCAATGCAATAGATATTATTAATATACATGAATCTTCATCTTGAATTGGTCTTTTTGTTAAACCTGTTTCAACCGCATGTTAAAATAACAATCACTCGTCAAACAAACTTGTTCATTTTTTTCCTCTTTTTAAACCCAACACTTGCAGGCAAGGTGACGAGGAGGGTGTACACTGGGTGGCAGTCGTCGACGACGTTGCACAGGGCGGTGAAGAGGTGCATCGACATCGGGGGGTCTCTTTGGAGCAAGGGCAATTGGAGAACCTCAAGTCAGATCAGGTGAGACCTTTATTGAGATTTTAGTGTGAAATTAAAACTAGTGCAAAATTCAACGAAGTTTTTTTTTTGCTTTTAGTCATACATAGTGGCAAAAGTTTTTTTTAATATTTTAAAGTAAAAAGAGACCAGTGAAGTAAAATATGATTTAAGTACTAAATTTATGTTTTAACGCATGTTATCTAAATACTTTTTTAACCTACAAATCATCTAACGTTCCTTGTTGAGCGTAGATTCCACAAATTCTGCTTCTTAGTGTCTGGCTGATGCAAAATGATTGTTATTTCACACTTATATCGCCATGATTCTGACATTTCAAACATTTTCAGAGCAGCACAAGTTTTCTAACCTGTCGATTCGATAAAGACCTATTTATAAGACTCCCTCTGCTGTAAAAAAACTCTCTTATAGTTTTTTCTCACGTAGTTCATAACCAACCTGCTTATTTTACAGAGAGCAATTTAACTCGGTGAGCGCCAACAACGGCCAGTTCTACTGGGTCGGAGTCGAGAAGACGGGCCAGCTTGGACGAGCATCTCCTCACGACAATCGTTACAGGCGAGTTTCTGATCAGGGCGCGATATTTTCCTTTTATAATCCAAGTTAGTTGGTGTTTGTATGTAAAGTTTTATATACAAGCTCGAAGATTTTGCTTGAAAATGTTTACACAATCTACCTGGCCTACTTAAGTAAAACTCTAACCGCTTGTTTTGTGTTGTTTAAATGTTGTAACACCTTTTTCGTTTAGGTAGCATAATTTATGTATAAATTGTCGCTCAGGTTGTTTTGTATTTAAACTTATTATGCAACAAACCTATTAAAAGGAAAATAATAACGAAAATACTGACTCAAGTTAGGCTTAAGAAACAAGAGGTGCAAATATTAAAGTTGTCGCAATTTTGTTTTTGATGAATCAATTCAAAAACAAGGTACTTACGTAGTCTAAACTATTTTTACTCAACCAAATAGTAGTAAATTGCTATTTTTTTCTTTTACACTGAAGGACTTTGAAAAAATGTCAAGTTTAATTGAACTGTTAGTAAAAAAATGGATTAAAACTATATCGCAAAGTAAATAATTTATAGCTTCGTAAAACTAAGCTTCTACTTCGGACAAACAGTAGTTGTAACTAAACAATTTAAAATTAACCGTTTGGTAACACTTGCCTATAATTAACTAAAACTTTAAGTTTTTGACAACAACCTCATCGTTAAATCATAATTCTAAACCATAACTTTTAAAACACTACTCTGTTTCTAAGAATTACTCGTTTTAAAACTTATAAAAACCGTACACTAATTCTATTCAACCTTACAAAAAATTGTTGATAGAAAAAAAAAATAGTTTTATACTAATTGTTTTTAACAGTTTCAAGCAATGTGTTACTTTTAGGCTTTTATTGTATGTATGCCAAAAATATTAAAAATAATTTTTTGAACAATAATTTTTTTCATATAAATAAAAGTGTCGACTGTTTAATTTTTCTTAAACAAATTTTCTACCTTTAATTATTTTTTATTTTTTCACCCTCAAAGAGCAAAATTTTACAAAGTTAAACTATCGAGGCACACAAGTTTATAACTTTCAAATTATTCTGCCAGCGTTTAATAACAGAGAAGGCATGGTAGCAGTCAGGTATAACGACGGTTCAGGACAATTACAGCAACGTAGCGCGAGTGACTCTTTCCCTTTCATTTGTGAATTTCCGAATTGATACCCGCTACAGTGGTGCATAACAGAATCAAACTTTTGTTTTTTGATGCCCTGTTTTTTGATAATTTTTAAGTGTTTTTTATTAAAACCCAAAGTAATTTCTGTTTTTTTTAAAAACAATAAACAAATTTTACAGTATTTTGTTTTAGCTAAGAATGTTTCGTTTTGATGCCCCATCTCAAAAACTAAACCTCATTGCACATTACTTCACTCAGAGAATACTTCGTATTAGTATTTTTTGATAAATTTGGTTACAAGGATTTTTGTTGTTACATTTTCTTTTGTTTATTTTTACTTAATTTTTTAAGTTGAAATAAAAGATAAGTTGTGTTGAAGTTATTGTGTGTAGTATTAATTTAGACATGCTAAGATGAATGAAGGTTGCTTTAGGTTTTAGTATTTTAGGGTTTTGATTATGTTTGAATTAGTTTAAAAAAGACAGTTAAAGAGACTTGTTTTAAAACAGTATCTGTTTGTCAAAACTTAATTAAACTAAGATTTTTTTTTCGAAGTTTAAAATTATTTTTTATACTTCACAAAAAAAAAACTTAATACAATCCATAACACACTTTAAATTTTAATATAACTTTTTTCAATCACAATTTATTTGAACTGTAAATAAAATGTTTTTTTTTCCTTTTGGTAAGTACTGTCTAAAATATTTTTAAAAACTTTACTACTCAACTATAAGTTCTATAATTTGCTGTTTTTTAACTTTATGGTTGTTTTTTATTATTTTTTCAATTTACCATTGCTAAAACTGTTTATGTTTATAAAAACAGAAAAAGTACATTTGTGAGTTTTTCCTTTTTTTTCGTAGTTTGATAGTAACATATTTACCTCACATAAGATATGACTGTTACAAAAAATGTATTTTTTTTAATTTACATTGTACTTAACTTCAAACAATATTTACAATAACTTTATTAAAATGAAAATTTGAAAAATAATAGCTTTAATAAAACCAATAAAATAAAACAAGTAGATTAAGTTACATAATTTTCAAAATAATATTTTCACCAAATTTGAGCTAGCTGCCTGAATATAATAAACGGATAAGCATAAACACTTTTGTACTACAGTTTTTTTTTTTGATAATCAACAAATTACTTTAGCGATACAAATCTTCGAAAAAAAAATTTAGTTTATTTTTAACTTTTAAATCTTATCGTTTTAAAGATAGAGTTTTTAAAGAAATGAAACACGCTACAGTAGTGTATAACACAGGGTTTCCCAAAGTGGGCGATATCGCCCCCCTGGGGGCGATTTTAGTGATTTGGGGGGCGATAATTAGTAAGGGGGCGAAAGGGTGGGCGATAACTAGTAAAGGGGCGAAAAGGGAGCGATTTTAAAATTTTGGGCTGTCATGAGATTTTTACTTTTTTTCTTGCTACTTTACTAATTTTAGCTTGCTATTGATTATTTGACCCTGAGGTAAAACTTAAACAAAAAAGTTTATTTTATTTATGTAAAAAATAGAAAAAAATGAAGTGGTTATGACTCCTACTTTCAAGTAAATACTATATTTTCATTCATATATTTCCTTGTTTAACAATTACATATATCATAGATGATTGAAATCCCTCTCACTATTTTATAACCTGATATATATGTTATTTGGGATCATAAATGGTTTGTAAAAATCTATGTAATTTTTATTAACTATCACCTCATGATATTTCCAGTTGTTGTTTGAAAATTCACCAAGTTAAACTAAGAAATAAAACTAACAGGGTTGCCAATTTACCCAGAAACCTGGAAAAACCTGGAACTTGACAAGTTCGGCAAAAAAAACCTGGAATTTTTAACGATTTTAAGATATTAAGTAGTAACATTTAGATTTGACACAAAAAAACTATCATATAGATAAAAAAATATGGATCCCTTCGAGGCAGATACTTTTGAAATAAACGACATACAGGAGACCTTCTCAGACTTACAAACTGACCTTAAACTTAAAGTAAATTCTTCCAAAGAACGATATGAAAGCTTTTGGACTCAACAAAAACTAAGGCAAAAGTATCCAATCATTTAAGAGGAATTTAGATTGTTGTTTATAGCTTTTTCTTCTAGCTATGTTGTTGAGAAAGCTTTCAGTTCAGTTATCAACATCTTGAGCAAAAGATCTAATCTAGATATTTATAAAGGAGGTGACTTAAGGCTCTATTTTACTGATTAAGAATCAGATTAGAAAAACTTGCAAGCAGTCATGAACCTCATCCTTCACATTATATTAGACTTCAGTTGCAGACATTATTTTATGAAAATTTTTTAATTTGATTTGATCTTTTGAAAACTTCTTATTTAACCTGGTTTGTATTGTATTTAAGTATTCTTTTTATAATAACAACTTTATTAAGCTATTTATTCTACAACAGGTTTGCATAATGCCTAATGAATATTAATTACGGTGGACTTCCTCTTGAGTTCGCAATTTTTACTCAAATAAAAAGGGCAAATTTATATTTTCTTATATATAACTAAAGTAAAGTCTATTACTAACCAAATATTAATAAAACAAAATGTATACAGTATTTGTTAGCTTATATAGATCTGTTTTATTTTAATGAAAATTTGTTTTATGTTTTAGTGGATTTCATGTTAATTCATAACATTATTGCATATAACATATTGAAATTTGTCATTTTGTAAAAAAATATGGTAATAAATTTTTAATTTAAATTGTTCTTTTTAATTTTTTTCAAAGTGCGAACTTAAGCGGAAGTCTACTATGTTTATTAAATGGTTTATGTTTTAAAGTTATTAATAGTTTTATTTTGACCTGGTTAATTTTGTAGTTCATATTCGTCGTTTTACATTAAAGTTTTTATAGCATAGTGATAAAATTAAAATATTTGTTTGAAAGACCTTTATTTGACAGGTTTTTGTTATTACTTGTTTAATCCGTATATAACTTATATAACTATTATCTGATTGTAAAATTTTGATAACCATTAAAGTTTTAAATTCTAAAATGAATTTTTTGATTTTAAAAAAGTATAAATTTGAGGTCTCTATTTTAAATGACTTCTACTCTTTCATTTAAAAGTTTCTTAAACTCAATTTTATTTTCTAACTTGATTTATTATTGTTAAAAAAATCATTATTATATAAGGAGTTTTAGACTATTAGTACAACTGTTTTTTGTTTTTTCTTAATTTAATTATATTAGCAATTAGAATATACTTAGTTTATTTTAATACTTCAACACTAGCTTTTAGTTTTTCACTATTTTCTTCTGTTAAATTATTATGGGCTAATAGCTAGAAAAAAAATCTTTTTCAACAGAATTAAATAAGCCATCAAAAAGACTGCTACAGTTACAAAACAAAATTTTAACCTAGTTAAAAGTTTTATTTAACTGATTACTTTCTGTTCACAGAGTTAAGTGTAAAACATTGGATTTTTTTTAGTTTAATTAAAGAAAAAAAAAGGTTATAGAATTAAGGTTTAGTTCCCTAAAGATTATTCCAAGTCAAGTACTATTTCATGGTATTCTACTACGAAACAAATAGTTTAAAAAGTTTAAAATTAAATTTTTAATTTTACAACTAACTTGCTTACAATATATCTTAGTATTGAAATTAATAAATTTACTCCATTAACTGAAGCTGTTGATGAAACCACTTTTCATGTGAGAAAATCAACCAGTCGGTCAAACTTCCTCAAACTAGATCAAAAATAAATTTTTAATTTTTATTTTATTATGTGTATAATAAACTATTCATTTTTTTAGTTTTTTAATCTCTGGTATAGTTATTTTAGAGTATGCCTATTTATAAAATAATTTAAGTATTTTGTGCGGCTTAAATAAGTTACTTAGTATTAACTTCTAAATGTCCAAAATTTGTTATATGAGATATTATTATATTGTCACGTTTAAGTTAAGATTTCAGATGGGTAACGTAAGGCTCAGATCCAGTCGCAGATCCGGTCGAATTTCGACCCGCTAAGTAAATTGAAAACTACTTGTGCATAATAAATAAAATTTAGTTTTTTGATACTTAATATTTTGAAATACGCTTTCATTTCGTTTTCAGTTCACAATATTATTTCCTAGATCACGATAATAGTACATGAGTTAATTACAATTTTGCTCGAGTTTTTTAATTTTCTTTTTTGTTATTTTTTTAAAATCATGCAGCCCGCAATTACATTTTTTTTAACAAGTTGAAACTAGAAATCTTTTTTAGTAAATATGAATTGCTGACTAAAAAAATTGTCCACCACTGACCTAAAAGTTTCATTAATTTCAAAACAGTTCATATTTAAACAGGATTGATAACAGATTACACAAGGCTTTTTGATAATTAAGTATTTTAATACACTTTACTGGGCTTCTAAGAAAATAACTGTAAATTATTTTCTCAAGCCCTGTAAACTACTTTGAACACAAAAGTGCGTGCATAAGAAGTACCAGACTAAATTACATTTCGAACACAACTTTTTTTGGCTCAAAAGTTTGTACTCAAAAGAAAAACTACTTTGTGAAATCAGGGGGGGCAATTTTTTTTCAAATTACTGAAAAGGGGGCGATTTAGTAAATGAGTTTGGGAAACCCTGGTATAACAGCATCAATATTTTTTTATAAAATTTAGAAGTGGTTCTTTTTGCTTTGTAACCCAAAGTAATTTCTCAAAATTATTTGTAAAATTGAACATAACTACCAGCTATGAATTTTTCGTTTTGATGCCCCATCTCAAAAACTCAATCGCATTGTACATTACTATCATATGGTCATTTTTTGATTAATGCAAAGTTTTACACTTGCTTTGATTTGAAAATTTGTTTTTCATTATGCTTGACTTTTCCAGGTTGGGATAAAAGATAGGTTTTATGAAACTGCATTCGTGTGTACTGTACTAACAAATGAAAAATTGTGACTGCTTGATAGGATTTTTCAAGTTGCAATATAATGGTTTTACCAAAACTGCACTAGTTGCATGCTTAAACTGAAAAGTATTAAAATTTTGTACCACATTTTTTTTATTTTTTGACGATTGACAATTTACTTCAGAAATACAAAAGCACTTTATCTGTAAGTTACTTATATTTAAACTACTATTTTTATTTCAAAAAAACACAAAACTCAAATATTATAACAATATATATTTCATGCTTAACTCATCAGTTGTTTACTAAGCAATAAAATTAAAGTTTCAAATCTAGCTTATATAGTAAAAATGTAATCAACGTAAAAGTGTTAATAAAGCAAAGGGTAATTAACAATACATAAGTACTTCTAATTACAATGGAACTAAAAAATAAATAAAGCATACGTAACAAATTATAAAACAATTTAAGAAAACAAAGAAACAGTATAATCAAAGTCTTTATGTTTACATAATTTAGGTTTTCTTATTAAAACACATATAGCCTCAAGTTTAACTAAATCAAAAATGTTTAAAAAATTTTGATAATTTTAAATCATTTTAAGTTATAATTACTTACACAATCAAGGTAATTAACTAGGTGTTCTGCAATAGCAGGTCATTTTGAAGCATTTACTACTCTGATAGATTTATTTTCCTTATTACTCGCTTTACAAAATTCATTAATACTTTTTTGAATATGCTCCTTTATTCTCTTGCCAAATTGCCTTGAAGTCATTCTGACATAACTATGTTTACAGAAGCAGTTAAACTGGTAAACTACCATATTTTTTTTAATTCTGATATTGGATCTTTGCCCTAGGTCTAATCATTGGTCTGGATAACAAAATAACCCTCGGTTTTTCTGAGTGATAAGATTTACTTAATTGGCTGATATTTCTCTCTTTAACTCTGGAGTTCTTATTGACATAAGGTAGTAATAAAGTAATCGAACATTTCTCCGGCCCTGCTGGCTTTATTTTGTTTAAACTTTTAAGGTGTAAACTAATTATTTTATTTACAAGTTCTGGTGGATAGCCATTTTTATTTAGTATCAGTTTTATCTGATTTATTTCATCAGCAAATAATTATCTTGTACAAATTTCATGTGCTCGATGGCAGAGTGTTCTTATCAAATTTGTCTTTATTTTCATGCTACAAAATGAGTGAAAGCTTAAACAGTTTCCAGTAAAAGTTTTCTTTATATAAACAGATGTCAAAAATTGGTTCTTGTGTCGGTTAAATAAAACGTCAAGAAAAACAATTTATCGTTATTTTCTTTTCCTGATGAAAATATTATTGATGAATTAGTTTTGTTCAACACACTAAAGAGTTCATCAATCTCTTTCTCATCTTTTCCTAACACAAAAAAATCGTCAACATTTCTGAAATAAGTCACTATGTACTTAAAGAGTACCTTTTTTCTATAAAGCCCATGAATAAGACAAAGTTGGCCCTAATGGGGAGCCCATGGCTATTCCATCGTGTTGGGAATACATTTTCAGTTAAATTTAAATTGTACACCAGTTGATAACTTTAAAAGTTTACAAAATTGGATTTTACTTATACTTGGTATCCCAAGTCTGTACAGTGTGTCAGCTCATTTATCTAATACTTAATCTATCAGTACATTTGTGGATAGACTCTTGACATCAAAGGAAGTCATAAATTTATTAGTTGAATTAATACTTTTCATTTGATCAGCAAAAGAAAATGAATCTTTCAAAATATAAGAAGAGAAATGTTCTGATACAGGATAAAGTTGGTCATTAAGAAATTTCGCTAACTTATATTGAGCAGAGTTAACCATCATTAAAGGAACATCTTTCTTATGTATCTTTGTTAAGCCATACAGTCTTGGAGTGATGGAACCAACAGGTTTGATCAAATTATAGATGTCTTCATTAATTTCTTTAGTATAAAATAGACTTTTAAGATTCTTTACAACTTCATCCTCAACTTTGTTAATATTATCAAACTTATTTGCTGGCACAAAGAGCGTAAATTTGGTTGTGTCACCAATAGTCTCGTACATTTCATTTACACAATCTGTTTTATCCAAAACAACACAACCATTACCTTTGTCAGATTTAGAAATTATCACAGAATCATCCTTACTACTACTTTTAATATTGTATTAGGAGGGTGTAACCATAAGTCTTACAATAGTTTCAAAAAAGTTTTGGGTACGTCTTTTAAACCTTTACAAATATCATCTAAACCGTTTATTTTTGTCTCTACAGACTGTAATCTGTTACTAACTTGTGGCTAATAGAAATTTTTACAATTAAATAAATATTTTTTTATCAATCTATACAATTGTTTTAAACAAAACTTTAGCAGACAGATTTTTGATACATTTAACACTATAAGTAAAAATAACAATAATTGGTCATAAAAAGGGTAAGCTTAATTATTTTTTTTTTTTAATTTATCGGTTTCAATTCAAACTTGTTCGATAACTGAAATCAAAAAATTGTTATTTTTTTTAAAAGCTTAATAGATATCAAAATTATTAGTAACAGGGTTGCTAAATGTTTTTGGTAAATTTTCTCCAAGTTTTCAAAATTTCGTCCAGTTTTTTAAAAGTACACATTTTTGGGTCTAATTTTAGTTTAAAGTTAGGCTTGAGGTAAGAAAATTTGTTAAATAATATAAAAATACTGAAAAGATACTCTAAAAATAAAAAAAATTATGGTGATGACAAAAAAAAATTATTTATATGATAGATTCTTTGAATCAAATAAATCGAATTTTTTACTACTTAACTTGATGAAAATTCCAGGTTTATTTAGTGATTTTTGTTCAAAATTACAGGTTTTTATTTCAAATTCCAGGTTTTTAGCCTAAATTGTCAAATTCCAGGTTTCAAGATTTTTTGGCAACCCTGTATTAATCTAAGATAAAGAAGCAGTTTAAATTATACTAGTATGCATATTTAAGTTAGGGTATCTGACAATTCCTACCCGCATCGTTTTCCATCCGCGCACAATTCCCACTCAAAATTTTTTTAATTTTTTTTATCTGTTCCTTTATTTTTGTTTTGTTTTTATCTATTTTTACTATCACTGTTACCCCTAACCCTTGGTCGGTAAGCGGTTCTCAGATATATCCGGGTGTGATTTGATCGCGGGTGGGAAATGATCGCGGGTTGGAAATGAGCGATTCCCTTAAGTTAGATACATTTTTTATTTGTTGCAATGAATAAAAACTGATGCTTATCTATAAAAAGAAAAGTTAGCTATTAACACACTGTATTGTGTTATTTTTAAACAGCAAAATTAAAGTTTACAGTTATTATTGGTCTTGGAAAGTTTCTCGGATTTTTATAAAACTCAACGGATCATAAATGATTTGAGCCTTTGGATTGGATAAGATATTGATAATATGCACACTAGTTGTTTGTATAAATTTAAATACAATTTACACTTCCAAATTTAGGTGTTATTTACAATTAAAAATCTGAAATCAAGTTCTTGAACAAAATACACTAGAAAATTACAAAATATTGAAAACTGGATCAGCTCTAACTCATTCAAAATATAAAAGAAAACTAGCCTGAGTTTTTATAAAAAACTAAACTAGCCTGAGGCAGTTCAAGATTTTCTAAAATTCCCAAAAATTTTCAAACTAGCAGGGTTGCCACTGTTTAAGTCAATAAAACTAGCTAGAGTGAGTATAAACAAGCCTGAGTCAGAATGAGGTTTTTAAAAACTGAAAAATTACTTTAATCTAATAATCAGTAGAACAGCTAGCAAAGGTTGACAATTTGGTAGTAAAGTTGTGGACTGATTGTGGTACACTTAACTTATTAGTACTACCCATCATAATTAAATCCTATCTTATTTAATTAATATCTAACAAATAAAAACAAATTATACAGTAATCTTCCTTTATTCTACCAACATATGTTTCTGTGTGTCAACGAATCAACACACTTCAACTGGGTTCTGTAAAAAAATAATTACTGTAATGAGAGAATAGAAGCATAGAATAAAGTATGTGTATACATGTTTTCATAAGATATTTTCCACCGATAATAGTTATTAATAGGTAAAATACTTAATATTAAATCCGACTGTTATAAAAATATATAACATTTATGATTGTTAAGTCTAAAATAAGTAAAGTAAGCTAAAGTAAAAACATGTAGACACATACTTTTTACTATCCAGATCCGGACTTTTTTTTCAAATTAGAATCCGGCCGGAACCGGATCCGGACTTTTTTTTCAAATTAGAGTCCGGCCGGATCCGGATATCAGACAAAAATGGCAATATCCGGCCGGACCCGGATAGTGAGTTCGGTACATCACTAGTTTTAATAGACTTCTATATTTATTTAGAAAAAACTGCGCATCGCAGAAGACTAACAAACACAAAGCGGCTCAAACTCAGAATTCAAGAAGCTGCCCCTTCCTAACCTAATCCCTCACGTTTCATGAATAAAAAAATCTAATCAAGCGTGGCAGCTAGTGAAGAAAACGAGTAATTTTGGAGACTCGTTATTTGTTTATTAACTTACATTAGTAATACAATTAACAGAATAATTAAAATTAATTTTTATCGTAAAACAAACTGTTAAACAATTATACAAAGGAAACAAGTTTATTGATGGATAAATGATCCTTTTATTTATAAGATAAAACTTCAGAACTTTTACGATCAACACTAGCTAGAATGATTTATATTAAATTCATCCTGACTCTTTCATTTTATATACTTGTATAAGCATTAAATATACTTGTTTAGTTGTAAATAAATACACAAAAAAAAATTTATAATGAATTGCACACGTAACCAACCTTTAATGACACTATCCACTTATGTAATGCTTCTAATACATTAGGTTTAAAAACCACCCTTTTTATATTAGATATCTTATTATGTAATAGTAAACACACTAATGTATAACTATCCAATGTACAAACTTGTCAAACTAAAAATTAAAATTACTAAGGTATAAAAATAACAAAACTTATTTCTAATTTATATACTTACTGTACTTTTTTTTAGCAGTCAATGGCGGGTAAATTTTGAAAGTTTTGCAAGTCTTCAGAATCTTACTATTAAAAAAATCATTTAGAAACTACACATAGACACCCAGTAAGAAAGCTATAAAAGTATGTTTTTAAAAAGCATTAATACTTTTTAAACCAAATTATAATAATCTAATAAATATAGCACTTCTCTACCCATACTAAAAAATATATACTAAGACCATCTAAAGAATTGAAAACTTAAAAAATAAAGGCACATTTAAATAAAAAACAGTTTTTGTATAACTTTTATTAAGGAACATTTAAAACGAAACTAAACAAATCAACGAAAATAACAAACTGTAAAAAGCAGATCACTGTGTTTGAAAATAAATAGCTGCTGTTGTGATATTTCAAGACAATATTATAGTTAAAAATCAACAGAACTATAAATTATCGATTGTTTTTATCTGAAAACTTAAAATTCTATATACTGATCAGTGCTTTAATTTGTAATTTGGATAAAATAACTAGAAATATACCTGAAAAATAACTCAGATAAACTAAACTAGAGCTCTTCCATAAATATAAGTTATAATAGAAAGATCAGTTATAAGCTTTGATTAGTAATAAAACTACTTTACAGTGAAAATCGACTAATGAAATTTAAAAACAAATGAATACTTGAAATGAACGCTTGAAACTAGTGTTTATTGAAAGGGCTGAAAATTTCCAGGCAAGTTTCTGGCCTGATCGTACTTCCAGCAACTGAACGGGTTTGCAGCCGTTCTAAAAATAACACAGTTTAAAAATACTCACTACCTTAGCAACTCAGCTCATGCAACAAACATCAAAAGGTTTGTCCTCAAAAATATCAACAAACTTTTGTTATAAATAAAAAGCAAGTCAAAATTATTTGAGCATTCTTCTACAATAAGTTGTAGAACACAAACATAAAGTTTAGGTAAACGAAGCAATTATCTCTCGCTGTTTAATATAAAGCTAAATGATAAACTTCTTCATTCTTAAAAAACAATTGCTATCATTTTCTTATGTACAACTACAACTTTTTATAAATACTTAAATTAAAACCACAAAGTTTAATAAGCCACTAGTGGACAACAGTTGAAAACTAAAGTTTATAAATATTCTTACTTCTTTATTAAATTAACGGAACATTGCCTGGAAAAATCAACCTCGTTTGTTAGCAGACTAACAACATCAAGTTTTACATAAGGCTTATAATACAGAACTTGGAGAAGATTAAAGTTATCTTAGTAAATATTTTTATTCCTAATGTAATCCTAAATAGTACTGATTTGGTGAGAAGTTTTTAAGATAAAATATGGAGTGAAACTAATGTACTCAAAAACCTTAATAAAATGATTACTCAGAGATTAAACAGAGTTTTAAGTCTTGTAAAATTGGGTACAAGATCATTAAGGAATAAAAATGATTTGTTTAGTTAGAAACTAATTGACTGCAGATGTAATTTTAACGTTTTTATCTTTTAGGTAAAACAAGTTCAAGATAAAAAAACTTTAAAAACACACAATAAAACCTAAACAAAGTTACAACCAAACGAAATAAAAATAAAAAGCATTGTTTAAAGTAAACTAAAATACAAGTCTAAAAGTTCTTATTAATTCATTCTAAGGTAACTCTACTATATCATAAATCATGGTTTCCCAAACGTTTTTCAAAAGGCCCTCTTTAAAGAAATTAAAAAAGCCATGGCCCCCTCGAACAATATTACTCAAAAAAACTACCATTAAAAACACCTAAGACCTTTTTATGCTCTTCATCATTAACTCCAGAATATCTAGTGTAAGTTTCAATACTACCATTAAAAACACCTAGGACTTTTTTTTTTTTGCTTTTCATCATCTACCCCAGGATATCTAGTGTAGTTTCAAATTACTACCTCATGGCCCCTTTACTGCTCGTGGCCCCCTAAAATTCTGTCATGGCCCACTTTGGGAAACCCTGGTATAAACAGATAACATAATTTTGAAAATGTTTCTGTAAAAGCTTGACTCTTATACAAATTATATTTTAAACTACTCACATTTTCTAAATCATACTTTGTGAAATTTAAGCTATCTAAGTAAGGATTACCTACTATAAAACTCAAAATTTACAATTAAAAGATTTAACTCTAAAAATTTAAAAAACATGGTCTTATTTTAAATCTTTTCAAGTACTATAAGTATTACGTAGTAAAAACAGATTAATTCAACAAACAACCCTGCGTGGGTGCTTTCCTTGAACTTCGAAGACATCCTTTCGCTCAGATGACTTTCAATGAGATATTTTGCATTGAGTGTATCTTGCTCGCTACGTCCTAAATGTATGCAACAAAAAATTTAAGTTAAATAAATTTAAATTATTATATTTGTACTTTTGAGTATTAATTTATGATTACTTTATAGCACAATATGTTGTTTTGTATTTTATCAACTGTTTGTAAATCAAAAATTAAAGACAGTATTATTGTTTAGTTGAAAAAACAAAAAAAAATATCGAAAATTAAACGCTTAAGAAACCTAAACTACAATATATCACAAATATAAAATATGAGCTAAAATAGCTACTACAAAACCCAAGACTGTGTGTTTAAAGCTCAAGTTTGCTAGAAAAATTACTATTTTTCAAAACCAACCTTTTATTCTAAAAACGGGGTCCTGATCCTTGTTGGGAGTTTTTATGTTCGTGCCGGTTTCCTGCTGTATTCTTTTTATGGTCTTGCCGTTCTTGCCCACAATGACGCCGACGAGACCCGACAGCACCGGCATTTCCAACGTGGTCGCGTTCACCCCGTTGAACTCTGCGCCCCTGTTCGCTTTGCGTGTGAAACAGAAGAAAAATTTTGTTACACTTAAACATAATGCTTTATGCAATTTTTGTTTTGAAAGTTTCGAATTTGAACTTAAAATCGAATTAACCTATCAGTCATTTGTTGCATGCATGCTGAAGTAAAACTAAGAAAAAGAAAAAATATAATGAAATAGAAAAATATGTCATCTAGAACTTTTAAAAGCTTTTTTTTTCTTCAAAAACACGTTTGACAACCAACATTGAAAATAAATTATTTATATCTATTGTGCATTAATAATACAATAAAAGTTTAATACTACCAAACTAAAAACAACAAAATACTTAACTATAATACTATAGGTTCACAACACTTACAAAACTGTTTTTAAAAACTTATAACTTTGGGTTTGACTAAACTTTTTTTTTTAATTTAAAACAAAATGTGCTATTATAAAAGTCAGAATAATGTTTAAGCTCTTTTAGCATTAAAATTTATTTTAAATAAAGTTTTCTATATTTCTCAACAAAAGCTTACTTTTTTTCCTTATTTGAGTCAATAAAAAACTTATTGGAACTAAGTAAAACACTTATATATTGAGAAAATAAGTAACTTCAAAAGGCTCAAAATATTTATTAATAACATACTTCTATGCAAATTGATATTTTTAATATCTTTTAAACAAATAAAACAATCGATTATTAATATTTTATTTTAAAAGTGTGCACACATACAATTTTCTAACAAAGCTTATTTACCTGAGAACTCTGAAGTGTTCAACTTCTTGCAGAATCCAATTTTCAACAATTTGCACGGAGCTCGCCTTTCCACTGACATAAAACACTGGCTCTTCATAGCGCTTTGGCGACTTTATATAAGTACCTGTCAGCCTCCTCACTTCTTTTATTTTTACACCTAAAATTACTTAAAGTAACAAAGTTATTTACTTAAGAGTAGCTCATAATAAATTAAGCTTTCTATAACTAGTTTTTTGGCATTTGTAGTATGCAATATTTTTGATAATGTTAAAATAATAAACTTTATGAAATTCAAACTACTTTTTTCTAATACTTTTAAATAATCTCAAGTCTCATAGGAGTAAATATTTTTTTTCTAGAATGTTGCTATACTGGTATTTTGTTATTTTAACTTACATTATCTAAACTTAAAAACTAATCTTTTACTTAAAGAATCAATAAGTGTTTTTTATACTATACAATCTTACTTAGTATTTATATATAATTTATTTTTGAAACTTTCTAAATAAATATTTAATTAAAACAATAAATTATAAACCATCTTATTTTTGTACCACAATATACATTACGGTCTTTAAATGAACTTTGGTAAAAAAAGATAAACTTAACTTTATAATTATACATGTTTTTATTTAAAACCTAACAAAAAAACTCAAGCTTAAAGCTGTATAAATTATTTTGTAACCTAAATTAAATTGTGAATATGTCTAGAAAATCTAATTAATTTGATGCATAAACAATTTTGGAGCAACCATATTAACAAGAAAAAGAAAAACTAAACTATTGCTAAAATTTCTGAATAAAAAAACTTCACAAGATAAACTTTATACTGACCTTGTTTACCAATGATCTCAGCAACAAACTCTGAGTTGGGTACTCTCACTTGCTTCTGAGCTTGCTCATACGAGACTCCAAGGTGTGATGACAGCAGGGGATTGGACAGAAGATTGTTAGCCGGCAAAAACTGAGTTTCAGGTTTTGCCCAGACAAAAGGCTGAGTAACACTATTTGAAAAACTAGACCTGGAATTAGGTTCTACAACCATGCACTTGTAATTAGTAGGATTAGACCAGATGTATGCGGCAGGTTTAGTATAGTAAGAAACCTGACTGGTGACATTCGGAGTTATGGCAGTTGAGTACCAGCCTACTGAGTAACAATTTTTTATGGAAGAGTTAGTAGATATAACTAAGTCTTGTGCACTTTTTACTCCTTTGTCCAAATAACTTTTTGTATAGTAGTTGTTCATGACTTACTTCCCTTAAAAACTGTTAAACCTGGAAAACTAGATAAGTAATAAATTGTTTTCAACATTGGTAGTTTGTATTGCAAAAAGTTAATTAACTCTTGAAATAAAATAGTAAAGTGGTATTTACATAGTAAAAACAAAGTTTTAATTAAAGATAAAACAAGGATTGCCACAGATCAAGCTGAAAAATATTCCTGATTTTTCTAAAATATATACAATCAAACTATAATCAAATTCTTTATTAAAACCGATTTAAAAATAAATAACCTGAGACTTGAAATTATGTTAAGTTTTTAACCTTATATTTATACAGGTTGAACCAACAGTTATTTGCAAAAGATTTTTTTTTTCAAATTATCATTAGCAAAATTCAATTTTTAGTGATAATAATTTTCTTATTTAGAGCATATTTATATCAAACTTCCTGACTTAATTTGAAAACCCCCATTTTTTTCTGACTCTTCCTGACTTTTGTTTTTTTCCTGACTTTGCAGCAACTTTGAAATACTGAAAAACAAATAAAATATTTTTTTTAATTAAAAACAAAATTTTCATGTAAAAATATAAGGCCATAGGAAAGTACAATGTTTTTTTCAACATGTTATTTTTTTACGTTTGCTTTTATATCATGTTTAGGTAAAATATAACCAATCAAAATTGGAAAGTTTAACAGGTTCCTTATGTTAGAGGCAAACTAAAAAACAATAACAGACTGTTTTAATATAAATCTATCTTCTCAAACAGTTTTTCTGCAAATGTTTTTAAACTGTCTCAATCGAGTCTTTAATAAATTATAAACGATTTTATATAATTTTTCAATCTTAGTCTTTGTTTTCAAAAATCTGCTTTTTACAAGCTGTTTTTTATACTGAAATAAACATTTCCATATGGGTGTTTATAAATGCCTTTAAATTTTGAGCTAAATTTTTCAAAGTCTTAGAACTTTAGCACAGAGTGACTCTTTGGCACTGGGTGACTTTTTAGCACAGAGTGTCACTTAAGCACAGAACAACACTTTTAGCGCAATTGATACTTTAAAGTAACTAAATTAAATACTAATTAAGATTATTTGAAATTTAGGCTTTAAATCTATCCTTGCTAAAATTAATTTAAGCTTATAAAAAATTATATAAAAAACCTGGAGCTCGTATATGTTGTGAAGATTATACAAATAGTTTTATGTTAGAAATATAAAAGTAAAAGTTTTAAAATATGTACGCTGAAATGTTTTGGTAAAATAAATTCATAGAATTTGTAAATTTACTTTTATAATGTTATTAAAAAGTTAAGGTATGCTTTAAAATAACTAGTAGTATTTTAAATTAAACACAAAATTTTAGCCTAATTTTTAAAATTTAACATATTTAAAGCTTGTTTACTTTTAGTTTACATGTTGCATAGTTTGTTTTCAGATTTTAAAACATTACAGTAAAAATGTTATGTGAGCATTAAGGGCATAAGGGGGGTAAACACTTTTTTCACAATTTGATCTTATTCTATATTGTTTTTACTAATCTACAAGATGCTTTTTACAGATTTTAATAACTCAAAATAATTTTTGAGATATAGCCGGTCAAAGTTGGAGGCAACAATAGATTCCTTATGGGAGGTGCAAACTAAAATTGTGAAAATAGACTATTTCACTAAAAATCTATCTCCTACGTTTTTTGAGATAACTACCTCAAAATTTTAGGAAGTGTTCCTCCTTGATATATTTAGAAAATTCTGTCAGAAATAATTTAGAAAAAAATTAAAAACTAAAACTTTATATAAGTCTCTGACTTTATATAAGAAACAAACAAAAAACAATAATATTAAGGTAAAATAACTACCTCAAAACAGTTTTTTTTTGTTTTTTTGTTATAAAATTTTTATTTTTTTATTTTTTTTAATTTTGTTCCAATAGAATTTTCTAAACACCGCAAGGAACATTTTCTGAAAGTTTGACAGGGTTGCCACTCGTTTTTTCTAAAAATTTTCCAGGTTTTCCAAATTTCTTCCAGGTTTTTAAAAGTAAACATTTTTGGGTCTATTTTTAGTTTTAACTTAATTTCTATAAAAGAAACGGTGTTAAATAGTACAAAAACATTTAAAAGATGCTGTAAAGTTTCTTTAAATGTGTTTTTTAATAAAAAAATTTTTAAATGATGACAAAAAAATCTTATTTATATGATAGATTTTTTGTGTCAAATTGAAATTTTAGTATTGAAAATGTTAAAATTATTAAAAATTCCAGGTTTTTCCAGGTCTTTTGATCAAAATTCGAGGTTTTTCCTGGTTTTTTTCAAAATTTCTCAAATTCCAGGTTTTTCCAGGTTATTTTTGCCTAAACTGTAAAATTCCAGGTTTTTCAAGGTTTCCGGATAAAGTGGCAACCCTGGTTTGAGGTAGTTATCTCAAAAAATATAGGAGATAAAATAGTCTATTTTTTGCGTTTTGCGCCTCCCATACGGAACCTATTGTTGCCTCTGACTTTGACGGGCTACATCTCAAAAATTATTTTGAGTTTTTAAAATCTGTAAAAAGCATCTTGTAGCTTAGTAAAAACAATATAGAATAAGATCAAATTGTGAAAAAAGTGTTCTTTTTTGGGCCTTTTCTAGTTCAAAGCTTGGTTTAAGGTAAAAAATCGTGATAAATAGTTTTACATTCAAATTATACTGTAAAAATACTTTGAACATTTTTTTAATAAAAATAACAATTTTTTTGTGTCAAATAAAAATTTTACTGCTTAAAATATAAAAATTGTTTATTGCAGAGGGAAGAGGATTCTATTTGAATAAGATTTATTTAAGGACTGACGAGGTCTTTGACCAAAACTTAGTTTGTAAAATAAATTCTTGAAAGAATATATTCATATAAAAATTGTTTAAAATTCCAATATTTTTAGGTTTTTTTATTTTAATTTCTTAAATTCTAGGTTTTTCCAGCCTAAATTGTCAAACTTCATGTTTTTCTAGGATTCTATGTTTTGTGGCAACCCTGATAAAAAAAGGTAAAAGTAAAAATTCATTACAGTAGGGACATTGATAACTTTAAATTTTTCTGTGAGTAAGAGTTGATATTTTGATTTTTCTAGACTCAGAGACTAAATTTTCAGGAAGTGTTCCATAAATAATTATAAAAACATCAAAGTTTTGAGTTAAAAATTACTAAAACAAACCCAAATTTGAAAATGGTTTAATGGCTTTAGACAAGTTTAATTTAATAACTACAATTCATTTCATAAAGTTATCAGATATAGTAACATTTTTCCTATGTAATCAAAATTGATAATAATTTTCAGCTTTTATTTATTTTGATTATTTTACTTAGACCAAAGAGCAGTTTGACTCCAGGAACAACATCTTATTATGTTTGTTACCTCAATCTGACCCTAAATACTTGGTGCTTACAATTTTTAAATAACAATGCATTGATTATCAAACTAACAGGGTTGCCACTCGTTATTTCAAAAATTTTTCCAGGTTTGTTAAATTTCTTCCAGGTTTTTAAAAATACACACTTTTAGGTCTATTTTTAGTTTTAAGTTAAGTTAAAGGTAAGAAACTGAGCTAAATAATATAAAAACATTAAATAGATACCGTAAAGCTACTTTAAATATGTTTTTTAATAAAAAATTTTTTTAATAAAAAATATTTTTGATAAAGACAAATTTTTTTTATTTATATGATATATTTTTTGAGTTAAATTAAAATTCTACAGCTGAAAATGTGAAAATTGTTAAGATTCAAGGTTTTTCCAGGTTTTATAAAAGATTTTTGTTAATTCCAGGTTTTTCCAGGTTTTTTTTTCAAAATTTCCCTAATTCCAGGTTTTTCCAGTTATTTTTTGCCTAAGTTGTCAAATTCCAGGTTTTTCCAGGATTACAGGTAAAGTGGCAATCCTGAACTAATTTGAAACATTTAACATAAATATACTAAAATTTATTTTGAAACCTTTGACATAAATATATTAAAATTTATTATGACATCTATGACAGAAAGACAAATGTATACAAAAAATAGAAAACATAAGAATTACTCTTCTTTCTGCAACAATAAATGTTTTTAGAAGGATTTTAATGTAAAGGATTTTACATGTAATTGAGTATAAAAATGCACACTTACCAAAAAATAAAAATGTGAACAATCACAACTATGGTAAATGGGCTGATGTGGAGAAAAATAATTGGTGTGAGCACAGACTGTATGAATAATATTACTTTTTAGACTAACTTAATTTTTTTACAAAATCTTCCATAAATTCTGCACGGATTTAAATATCTTTCAGATCTTTATCTTTAATTTAGATATGGTTATAACACTTTTGGTACAAGATACTTTTGCAAAATTTAAGACTTATTATGCATCTTTAAAATAATACATAATTTGTTTAATTTCAGGTGTGGTTAGAATGCTTTTAAATTTACAAAAATTTGTAAAGCTTGTACAAGGAAATGCTTCTAACATTTTTTTTTAATAAATTCTGTTCATCAGAGCAATGCTAAGCTAAGTCTTAATTTTAATTATATAGTAAAGCTGAGCTGTGGTAAACTATTAATATAGTGCTTACTAGCCATTAAATAAAACTTTTGGTTGTTGTATTCATGTAGCGCAATAATTTCTTTCAATTAAAATTATAACGATAAAATTTTCGATAACAGTTCGTTTCGTGGTCTTAGATAATTTTTTTTAATTAACGAAACACTAGACTAGATCTAAATTATTACAAAACATATTTCACAACAAACTAAACAGATTTTTTTTTATAAATTGTTTAGAAAAAACTTAAGCTCCCCGGTGACAAACCAAATAAAGTGTTTTGAAAAGGCAAAAAGTATGTTAGAATTTATTTTGTTTAATTGTAAAAACCTTACTTTTTTTTCAATCTTTAACTCAGTTTTGCATTTTATACGGCACAATAAAATATTGATAGCAAAAATATACTATCAAAAGGTATTATGTGTATAACTTTCGTTTGTTTACTCACCGTACGTACACTGTTTAAAATACCTATCTATATATACAAAGTAGAGGTAGACTAGACTAGACACTGTACGTACATACAAAATTTATTTATTTTTTACACTTTTAAACAAGACATTTGGATTTAACTGATCAAAAATAACTTTGATTTTATCAACAAAAAACTAAGCTTTTTTTGATTTAAAATACGATTTCAAATACACTAATAAAAACCTAAATTTTGTTACTAAAAACTTAGTTTTTCTTACATTCTTAGTCAAAATTCATATGAAAAAAAAAAATTAAGTACCTTCTCTTTTATGATTTTGAATATAAAATATACTACAATTTTTTAGTTTGTTTGAAAATTTAACTTTATTTTGTTTTTGATAAAGACTGGTGTACAAAAAAAAAGTAAATGAGTTGACAACTAGGATAAAATTTAATAATGTAATTTAAAACCACCATTTTTGAAAACTAATCAACTATTTTTTTAAATAAATTTGGGATAAAAAAAATAACGAGTTTGCAATAGGACTGACAAATTGCATAAATTAAATATACTTTAGTTAATACTTATATGATAGAGTAATTTTCCCTACATCAAAAAATAACTTTGTATTCTAAGTACTTCATAAATGAAGTAGAATCTATGTATTGAATACTTCATCAGATAAATTCTAATGATATTTGAAAAACAGAAAATATTTGAAATTTTTATGACAGTCTGCCGGCAACTGGAAATAAGATAAAATGTTTTAAAATTTTACTCAAAAATTAAAGATAACAAACCAAGATTCTATTTAACTTGGAGCTTTAAACTAAGTTTAAAACTTTCATGGTTTTAAAACTTACATATTTCAGTTAGCGCAAGGGTTTTTAATTAGATTTATCTTGATAAAAACAATGTTCCAAGCATTTACAAATGTTTACAAAACAAAAATAACTAAATTTAGAGTCTAATTTGGATTTTTATTTATTTTAAGTTTAAAAACAAAACTATATATAAAGAAAATTTTACAAAGTTACTGCTACTTTGAGTCTGACAATTTTTGTTTAAAGCAAAAGTGTTTTATTTGTTAAAATTTTTGTTAAAATTGTTTAGACAGGCACTTTTTTTTAAATGATTAACTAACTTTATTTTTTTATAAAATTTAAAATTATCAACTCCTTATTTCTAATTTAACACGGCTTTTGACCTTTTTATGGAAGAAATAGATTACTATAACTTATTATTTTTAATGCTTTACTTTTAAATGAGTTTTTTACTTCACTTTTATCAATAAACTTAGCTTAATAGTATTATATATATCTTAACTCTAATCAGGATTTTAAGGATAAATTAAAAATATTTCTGAACAGCTGCAACTAAGCATATAAATTTAAAAAATCTCAGTTTATACTAGTTAACTTTTTAGAATGAATTACTAATTCTTTTATATTTCTATTTTAAATTTTTGTTTTTACTTGTGAAGTCAAATTTTAGTTTAGTTTCAAAACATATTTGTACTCTTTTTGTAAGTTGAAAAGTAGAATATGAAAACATCAAACACATAAAACAGCTGTTTATTTTTTGCAAAAGTTAGAGCAGGGGTCAACGGACATTGGCCTAAGGATCAAACATAGCTAACCTAACGAAAAATTTCTAGCCTACAAAATATTTTTTAGTTGAAAAGAAACTAATGACTAAGTAAATTCAGCTTTTTCTTCATTAAAACTATACAAATACACTCCTTTTTTGTTTAAAATGTGCTGCTTATATTTAATTGACTACTAATTTGCTTTTATATTTAATATTTTAAACGTTTACTTTAATTCTTTATAATTAATTCTTACAAAAAAAAAATCATGCAAAGTAATTTTTTATTTTTGTAGCCAAAAAAGATTTTTTTATTAAATCTGATGCGATTCTAAAAAAGGCAGACGGCTGACTCTTAGTTGTATTTATTTGACGTTCTGATATCTTTAATCAAACATTAGGTATCCGCTTTTACAAGAAGTTGTAATTTTAAATTTATAAAAAATAATAATTCTAACAAGCTGATTGATAGTATTATTGTAGTCATTTTAATTCTTATTATTTAGTTTTGCTGTTTTTATGGTGTAGTGTAAGACTCGATAACCGAAAGGTTCCTTTGTACACCAGGTCCTTAGACCAAACTTTTTGAGCGCTTTTTTTTATAGTTCAATAAACAATAATTATATACACTTGTTAAAATAATTGTTTAATTAAAATGAAGCTCTATATTATTAGATTTTTTAAAGTGTAAAAAAGTGCCATAAACATACTTAAAAGTTTTAAAAGAAGCAACTAAAAGCATAGTCTAATATAGTTATACTATTTTCTAAAAATATTTTCAAATTTAAACATTTTTAAATAGATATATAAACTAAAATTTTTTAAGTTATTCATAGGTATATGAATAAGGCTGAAAAAAACATGAGTGTTTTAGTTTTTTTAAACCTTTAAAATATTGGGAAATTGGCATTTTTGTTTTTTGTACTTACACACAAAATGATATAGAAGCCAAGTATGTGTTTTGTTTTAATTCCAAATAGTATGAAAATTTTAAGTATAACAGTTTTTCTAATGGTTATTTAAACAAAAATTTTAGTAAAGTCCTGATTTTTAAAGACATTTGGAAATACTTTAAAGTTACAAAGTTTTAAATAGAGATTTTAGTGAAACAAAACGATAATTGAGTTTTAATGTTTGTTAAACGACAAAAACAGCGCTTAAAATAATTGGTCCTAGAACCTGATATACAAAAAAAACTTCGGAATCGAGTCTTACTTTAATTGGACGCAGTTAAACGTCTTGTCCAGGAAAAGAATGTTATAAAGTATAAGATACTATTATTTTTTTACAACTTTTTTTAAAAGTGTTGCTACAATTATTTTTAGACATTAGAAATACTTGTTTTGAAAATTCAAAATATTTACTTCTTAAACTAATAACTAATAACTTGAAATCCTGTTCATTAAAAAACAGCTAATAATTAGTAAATTGTTGTTGTTGAGTTAAAACTCGTAAAACTTTTCTGGTAATGATAAAAATTGTCCTTTAAGCTCACTAGCATGTTATACTAAAACTTAAACAAATCAACCTTAATAATTTTGTAGTTTTAAAAGATTATTTAAGGTAAACTTTCTTTTAAGTATGCACTTTTTGGTACGCCGTTCTTGATGATTACGCTTCTTTGAGATAAAAACTTTGTACTGAAAACTAAATTTTCTAATTAGGCTTGTGCTTTTTTGGTACTTCCTGTCGAGTCCAAAGTGCGTGCTACAGATAAACACATCTGAGAATTAATTAATATGAGGCTATACTATGAAAAATTAAATATCTTTTTTACTATTTTTGTAAAAGTTTTAGTTTTATTAAATTTGTTAAAATCTACGACAGTTTATATTAAAGAGTATAAACCCATTCTTCTTTAGACTGTAGAAAGTTCAGCCATTATATATTTTTATACATAAAGTTTATAAAAACATTATTATTTGGCTGCTAGAAGCTTAGTTTTCACAAAAGCACTATTATTTAAAGATTTTTAAGATTCCAAAAAATAATAGATATCTTTAAGTATTTGAAATAATTTAAAGTTTACTTAATATAAAGAGGTGGCTGTAAACAATCTTAGAGATTAGAACTTTCTAAAATAATAAAGGTGTTTTACATTTGTTTAACTTTGTAGTATCAAGTACAATAAGTACTTTTTAGTGGTTAAAGCTGATCTGGACCCTTGAGTAAATTAGTTTCTGTTTATTTTCTTAAATAAAGAGGCTGTAAAAACAATAGCTTTTTTACATTAAAATTGTCGAACGTCTTACAGTATCTGCTATATAAAGGATAATTTATTTGTATAGACTCTGCTTAAAAAACTTATTTACAATTTAGAACCAGTGGTTAAAAGGTTACAATGATGAGAAAAATAGTTGCCATTTTGAACTTATTTTGGTTTAAAAAAAACTTTTACATAACATTTTAATGATAACTAACTGACGTTTGTCAAATTTAAATTATCCAAATTGTACGGGAGAAAAATAGGAGCGATTACCAACATTTTTTTTAATCAAAATGCTCAAGTATTACCGATAGTGCTCCCATCGCCACAATGACAGCTAACTGCCTGCACAACATTTGCTAGAATCCTAATGTTGCAATGCCAAACGTTTGTTTTAATATGTGTGGCTCCCAGGTGGATAAAGTCTGAAAACTGTGGTTTAAAGTAGTGGTTATCACGCTAATCAAAATATGTGCAGCCCAAAACACAAAATAAAAACTTGTGCATCCATAACATTATTTAATTTATAGAACGTTTTTGAGGTTGAAATATTCTTAATTTTAGTAAAAACATATTAAACTGCAGATTTGTTTTAAAGAGTAGTTTAAAAATTTATTGTAAGTTTAAGTTTAATTTTTTAAATAAGTTTTGAATGATTCAGATATGAAATAGTAAAAAATATTATAAAGTTTTCACTTATAGTCTTTTAACTTTAGTTCAAGAACAACTTTTTAAATCTTTACTTTAAACATTTTATTTCTAAAATCAACGGCTATCTGACAGTTTAGTTTTGGAAAAATAAAAAAAACTCATTTTGATTTTGTATTACTAATTTTTACATAACTGTGAAGAATATACTTCATAAATTAAAAAATGTGTTTTGAGTACATACTAACTTTTAAAACTAGTAACTTATTACTACAAGTATCCTCTATTTTCATACTTTAATTATTTATACTAACGTTTTATTATATAAATAATTTTAATATTAAAAATGAAATATACAAGAAAGGTAAACAATGAAAAAAAACATAATACAGTCAGAACAGTTCATTCACCAAAATAAAAAGAGAACAATCGTATTTTTTATAATTAAAAGCTTAAACAGTTTTCTGCTGCATAAGTTTTTTTTCAGCTAAAAAGTACGTCGTAGGCTAAGAACTTTTGCCGATCTCTTACCTAAACCAATGAAAATTATCAAACAAAAAAGTATACTATTTTTTTCCACAACCGAATTTAGATAAGTTTTGGTGAAGGCTGTTAAAGCAACTCTAAAGCACCTTTCTAAAGTATTAGTATTATTAGCTCAAGTAGTCAATGATTATTATCATAGTTTATTGAACAACTAAAAAGAAGGTCAAAATATTTGGTACTAGGACCAGGTGAACGAAAAAAGCATTTCGGTTATCGAGTCGCACACCACGAATACCTTTTAACGTCTTGTCCAAGATTAAAACTATTTTACAGGTCAAGCCTCAAACTGATCTTCAGAAGATTTATTTCAAAATGATTTTAAAAGATTAACAAGTAAGAATAACAACAGAAGCTTGAATTCTTAACTGTATTTTTTTCCAGCTTAAACTAAAAATTTATGCAATACATGTTATGATAATAAACTACATGTATCATTGTAATAACATTAAGCTTTTCTTAAAACATGCTTAAAAAACACTAATGAATCATTAGTTATGAGTATTTCGTAGAAAAAACAACGTTAGTTTTTTTTTCATCATAGCAGTAAGATGACAACCTAATAATTTTATGAAGCTTTTACAAGTAAAACGAAACCTCATAAATATCTTAGAACTTATAGTTGCTTGTAAAATTTTAGTTATCTTTGGTATTATATAAAATGTCAACAACTTAAATTTGAATACTAGTTAAGAGTTGTATGCTAGCTAAAACGCTGCAATTTATTTTCACACCAAAAATAATGAAGTCTGTGAATAACTACTATAAAATATTAATTACACAATGAACAAAGTTTTTGATTTTAATTAGATTAGCCAAAATACAGGTTACTTTTATAAGATTAAATTATTATTTTATTTTAAACTAATGATAGGTACAAACTATTATTTATTTTGAAATATAAGACTATCTAGTTTGGAAATTAGACATATTTTCTAACTTGAACTAAAATAGTTGTATACTCTTAGATGTACAAACTAAAAATAGCTAATGAATTTGTAGTTTAGTTAAAAAACTATATTGTGGATACAATGTATATATCACTTTAAAATAAAATAAAACTTAAGCTTTCGGAAATTTAACCTCTAAGAATATTTTAGTTGCTTTTTTACTGATTGGTCAGCTTAATACAAATATAAAAGACAATAATTTATATTTTTAACAAGATAGTTTGTAAATAAGCATATTATAATTTAAAATGTACGTTTTAAAAGTTAATAAAAACTACATAGTACTTAGTCCTTTTTTAAACTAACAGTTGTCAGTTTAGTTATGCTTTTCATTAACTCATATAATTATTTATCACTAATAAACAAGATAAATTACTAATGATTATTTATTAGGTTTTAATACATATATTTTAATTCATACTTTTAGTGTTTTACACTTAAATCAATTCCTGTAATTAATTAAAAAAATTATTTTAGTTAGAGAGAAAATACTTGAAAGTAAACGTTACTTTTACTATAAAAAAAAGTAATAATAATAATAAGTTACTTAGCTAGAAATTGGGTTTGTTAGCTAAACAAATTATTTATACTACATAACAATTGATACATCAAAGTTTTTTTTTTTAATGCTTAAAAAAAAAAATATTAATGAAAAAATTTATGAATTTTAATGAATAATTTTAACACACAAAATATTTCAAAACATAAGACAAAAAATGTGCAAGATAAATTTTATAGAGAGTACATGTATCGTTCAATAAACAATGATAACAATAATAAGTACCATTCGCAGCTAGGTTTGCATATGTTACTTATTTTTTTTTATTACACGAAGGTGTTTAAAACTACACAGAGCTTTATTTTCAAGCGATAAAAATCAAATGAGTTTAAAATATTTGGTTAGTAAAACAATTAAAAATAACAAGTTTAAACCATTACGTATGAATATATGATTTAAAAGAATGTAAATTTTTAAATTAAGCTAACAAAACTTAAGTAAAGATATGTCAGTTAGTAAATAGTTTATAGTTTTGCTTTTCCATTTAATGCTATTTGCGAATTTGATGTAGCCGTTCTTCCTCGATCAATATTGATTTCAGACTTTAGAGTTCGCTTTATTAATTTTAATTTTATAGATGTAGCAAAAAGGATACCTAAGTTTAAAAAAAATTCTTTCATGAAAATAAACAATGCCTCTGTGCCTATAAAAGCTAAATCATAATGTACTAATTACTAATTATAAGACAGAAAATAAGCGCTCGAAAAACTTGTTCTAAGGACCTTGTGTACGAAAAAAACTTTTCGATCATCCAGTCAAACTACACGGTTACAGTATAATGCTCTGTTAAGTACAATGAAGGTTTCAAGTACATCTAGTCTTTAAATTAGACAAAATTTCAGGATTTTAAACTTGTAAACAATTTTGCTCTTTATTAAAAAATATTTTTTATGATTAACTTTGTTTTTAAGTACATAATACTAAAAAACCATTGACATAAAAAAAAATTATTCGACATATCTTCGACAAATCTGTCATCATTTTGTTAACAGAACACAATTCTTTATATGGATAATAAGTTTACCATTTACATATACATTTAGAAAATTTTAGGTTACAGTGAAAGTATATTTAAAACGTGTTCTTAAACATTCCCTTTTCTTATTATTATAGTAATAAATACTTATTTTAAACTGGCTATTGATAAGCAATATCTTTTTACACAGTAAAATAAAGTCATGTTTTGTTCTGTAAAATATTTTACGAGTCTAATTTGCAATTAAGAAATCTACTAAGCTTATGCAGCGATTTAAAAGTAAAACAAAAATCAAATGATCAAATAAATATATTTCTCTAAAACTTTACTATATTTAGACTTAAAGATATTAAGCTTAAAATCTTTTTCTTTTAAACATATTACAAAATTTTCCTACTGAATTCCTTTTTATTTTCTTAAATACTTCAATCTAACATTTACTATGATTATAATTAAAAATTGTGTGATAAAAAACATTCAAGTTAATCAAAACTAACATAAATTTAATTCTTTAAACAACATGGTATAAAACTTATTTTGTTGTTTTAGCTTATGTCTTTTTTAATAATCAAGTCGTAAATTATTCGTTTGTTTTGGTTTATAAAACTATAATCTTATAAAAAAGAATAAACGTTCAAATCTCCATAAATTGAAAAATATATGTTTCCGTGTGTTAACAAGTTTATTAAATTAAAAAATATTTATTTTCAAACCCAATAAAGTGCTTAATATTCAGTATAAAAATATCTTTTTTATAAGATTCAATAAGTCAAATTTTTCAATGTTTATCAACAAGTTTTAAATGATTTTTTTTTGTAATACTTAATGTTTTTTTTTAATTTCAGAAGTTACTGTTAACAAAACAGTATAAAATTTCTCGAAGTTAACAGCTAAAATCTGAGCTTTTAACTTAATTAATTTTTAAACATTTAAAATCAATTAACTTTTATGTTAGAACTTAAAATACTTTTAAGAACTTTAGATGGTTTAATTTAAGCTTTAAGATTGAAAACAGTATACTTTATGAGTTTAGCTTATTAACTATAAAGTAAACTATTTTTCCTTACTCCTTTAAATTTATCTGAATGTCATCAATTGTTTTTCAGTAATATTATTATAGTGTTTTAAATTCTCAAGTCGTTCTTAGGTATGTCAATTATTTTTTGTGATTTCTTATTTTTTTTTATCTTTATACTATTTACAAAAACCATTACATATTAAAAAAATCGACAAAGTTCTAATATTATACACATATAAACATGTTTATATTTAACTTGTTAGCTGAAAAATAATATAACAGTACTCTAAACAATATGAGTATGAAATTAAAACTTTTTCGATTTTTATTCAAATGTTATTGTTTTTATATATACACATAGTAAAACCTTAATATTTTTTAACTGACTGTATTGTCCAGAAGAAAATAATTAACAAAACTAGAATCAAAAACAGCATATTTTCTAAATAATTAACAAAACATTAATCAAAAACTGATTTTTTAAAATAAAAACACGTAGTAAAGTGATATTTACCTTTCTTGCTAATGTTTTAACTTGTAAAGCATAAGCATATTTTATTTAAAACTTTTAGTAAAACACTCGCAACATAAAGTTTAAAAAATCTGGGTTGTTAGTTATAACCTGTATAGACAATTAAAACTATTTTTAAAAATGCATAACGTTTGTTAAATATTTTTTTTACAAGAACAATAAACGATTATAATTTTTTAAGATAAAACAAGAATGAGTAGTTCGAGTTCAAAAATTATAGATTAAAGTTGTTTCTAAAGTGATAAATTTACGCTTAAAATATAGTATATTAAAAACGAAATTTTTGTTGAAATGTATCATTTTGTTTAAAGAGTTTTAATTTTTTTTGTCTTAAGAAAAAAAAGTTGCAAATTTAAAATGTAATTTGAAACGACATGTTGTTTACTAAAAATTGCATACTTAAAAAATATAATACATTTCAGTTATATAAAATTGTTTTATTTTTCTATATGTTTAATATAAGTTTTTAAATGCAATTTTAGTTATACAGTTTAAAATAAATATCAATTTTAGTTTTTTTGTAAGTTCGAGGTAATTTAAAATCGTTAGCAGCTTTGTTTTTCCTTAATTTTTGGCCCTGATAAGAAAAGAATGTTGTACTTTGAAATGCATCTGGAATATTCTGCAAATTTCTACAGCCATATTGTAAATGAAAATTCTAGAAAATTCAGTTGAGGGGTATATATACTCAAATGTGCAAAGGGAAATCCTTTTAAAAAATTTGTGCAGTGTTCAGAATCAAGATGCAATGGCTTTCAGTGAGAGGTGAAAATTAAGTATTCTATCATAGCGTGTTAGTTAGTCAGCAATTGTTTATATTATTTATGATATCCAATATGTATCAAGGCACATACAATAATGATAAATCTTAAGTATTATTGCATCATGGATATAAAAGGTTACATTATGAAGTAAAAATTAAGTATGCTTTCACAGCATAGTAGTAAGTAAATATATGTTTATCTCATAGTTTCTTGAAAACATACATTTTCAAATAAAAATTATTTTAATTACGTATTATCAAATGTAAATTTAATTTAATTATTGTGACTAAAAAAATAAGTGTAGATATGTCTGTAATGTAAACCATTAACAGTTTATTTTAAGCTGGAATAGTTATCATCTGTGTTACATTAAAAGTTGAATGGCATTTTGGGAACTTCATAAATGATTTTAATATTTTTCATTTTATTAGGAAATAATTACATGTAACTGGGTTGTATTATAAGCATTTTATGTTGGAATAGTCCATGTAAAACAAGAATTGTTATCTTTCTCATGTGGGTTAATAATTACCTTGATGTATTTTAATGTTAATATAAAGAAACCAGAGTAAATACCTTCTGTACTTCTTTTTTTCAACTTTTTAAGTGGTAGCAGATGATCAAATTTTACATTTCCCCACTAACAGTTCAATATCATTTTTATCTACAATTAAGTTTCATTAAATATTAATGTCTGTTACTATTAAGAGTCATTTCACCTTCGGTTTAAAATTCAAATTTAATGATATTAGTGTATTGTAGGTAGTCCGCTTGAGTTTAGAAACCTAATTTGGAGCTGCTTTTCATTCAGTTTTAAGTAATAAAATATTTTTAGTTTTAAACTGAACTTATGGAAAGATAAAATGATAGTTGTTGGAAAGACCTCATACAAAAGCAAGTCGAAATTTTAGCTCAGGTTTAGAAGAAAATAGTATAAAACTAAAATAAATAATCCTGTGAAAAATTTAATTATGAAACTAGTGCCCCCTGGTTTTAGGAAAATCCTATTTGTGTAAAAATTGTGTCATCATTACATACAAGTTATTCTACATCATTTGGGGTGATTACCTAGCATGATGTTGCATTAATATCAAACTGAAATTACATTGATTTTGATTTCTATTTTAACTATAATTTTGTGCTAAAAATCTGTTTAAGATTCAGGCATGTTTTTTCTTAATATGTACTTTGTGTTAAATAAGCTCTATGATTACATAAATATAATTAAATATTTTAATTATAAACCAATAAAATTTAGATATTTATTTATTTCTATTATAATGATTTGCAGGCTAAGTAAAACATTAAATTGCAACAATCGATTATATTGTAAAATTAATGCTATTTAATATTCAAACATTGCTTCATGATGATTAAATTTGATTTTATTGTTTATATATTAATCAAATGTCATTTTTATCCTAAAATTATTGTTTTACTAGACCTCATAAATTCAGTTCAATATTGGTGCAACATCATGCTAGGTAATTACCTAGTCTGCTACTATGGTCTAGCTCTAGATCAACCATTGGTAATTATGTCTACTTGTAACTATGCAGCATTTTTGTTATATTAAATTCAAATGAAAGTAGATCAAAGTTATTTATTGAATATATTATATTGATTAATTAAATGTGTGATATCAAGTCAAACAAGAATATACTTAATAAGATATTTAACTATAAATAAGTATATTATATAAATCTTTTTTCCCTGCTATATATCTATCAAAAAATAAATAAAGATTATTGTATTTGTAAATCGTAAATGAATGAGTTAAAATTTAAACGTTATTATAAAAATATTTATTAATGTGAAAAATTAGTGTATTAAGTGGTACTAAACAACTATGTGTTTCTAATTCTATATTAGTTAATGGCAAATCCATAATTCAAATTTTAAAAGCCACACGTTATCCTTATCCTTCATACCCAAAAATCTAATATTATTATTTTAAATATACATCTATCTTATCTTCCAGATAAAACTAAATTTTTTTTGTGCTTTTTGTTTGATTAAAAAAGACTTGGTTATGCTTAACTTGAGGTGAGCACCTTTGAATCGGTAATTATCTACTTTTATTATTATTACTTTTTCCTATTTTTGTATTTTAACTACCACTGCTACCCCTAATCCTTACCCTGGTTGGTAGTTTTTTTTTAATAATAAATTTTTATTTTTAAGTCACCAGCCTAGGCACGCTCATCTAATTTAAGCAAAACCAAAGATTGTTAAAACATCAGAATTACATGAAATTACTTGTCTATTAAAGAATAACTACTTTTCTAATAACATTTTATTTTCAGTTAGATGTATAATATAAAAGTACTAAAGACATTTAAACCAATTGATTTAACTGATAAAATAAGTCAAAGTATGAATATTTTAATCAATTACGGTCAGGTTTTTGTTAAGTCAAAAAGATGTTTTTTTCTAAAAATGATAGACAAAATAATTATCACATCTAGTCATATACATGAATATTTTTTTTGCCTATAATGTATTTTCAGATGTAAAAGTTGAGTTGGTAAATACAAAGAAGTATTGAAGCTACATTAGTGTCCTACTTCATATAAAAAGCAGCTATTGGTTATTTTGAGATGCTTGCTCTTACCTTGGATAAATATATTTGTTTTTTTTATGATTTTTAGTTTTAATAAACCTTGATTAGTTATAATGAATTGTTATTTTAGCAGAAGACACTAAAGAGCATAATACTATTTGAGATTTCTAAGAGATTTGAGATATTTGACTCAAAACACATTAAATTTCTTATCATTTTAGTATGGTATGTATCCCTAATTTACTTCAACAATCTCTTGAAGTTTAGACATTAAATTAATAAATGTATGGAATAATTTATTAGTGTTATTAGAAAACTTATATTGAGAGCATATTAAATAAGCTATCTTATTTTTAAGAATTGTGCCTATCAGTTATCTAATAAAAAATCAACAGGAATTGAATTTAAATTTAAACATGTCTAAATCACCTGCTGTAGGAATTGATTTGGGTACTACGTACTCATGCGTTGGTGTATTCCAACATGGAAAAGTAAGTAATTGTAACTTAATTAAATTTAAAATAATTAAGTTAATATTTTTGTTGTTGGTGCTTGGAATTATAAATGTGATTTTAACATTTAAAACTTAATTTTCTGAAGATTTGATTAGATCAAATGTTTGCTCCCGAGTTTAATATATGGTTATCTATTTACAACCCTCAATTAGAAATGAATAATTTCACAGGTTGAGATCATTGCCAATGATCAAGGTAACCGCACAACTCCCAGTTATGTTGGTTTCACTGATACTGAACGTTTGATTGGTGATGCCGCCAAGAACCAGGTTGCAATGAACCCCACCAACACTGTTTTTGGTTAGTTTATTTTATTTGTTATTGTATTTTTTATCAACTGTACTTATGATGATATAATACTTATCCACAGAATTTTTTATTTGAATAAAAACATGTGAACATATGTATCACCATCTGAAATTGATAAACATATAACTTAGTACAGGTAAAATAAAAGACATTTTAATAACTTGAATTAAACTCTTTAGATGCCAAACGTTTGATTGGTCGCAAATTCAGTGACAGTGCTGTTCAAACTGACATGAAACAATATTCATTCAATGTTGTTGATGACAATTCAAAACCAAAAGTTCAAGTGGAATACAAAGTAAGTGTTTTAAAAAAAATATATATATCTATAATTCTTTTTAAAAAGCAAAAATAATATAATTTCTACTAATTAAAATATCTATCTGCTTGAGAAAAGTTTGAAGCTTTCTTCAAATTAAGTTATGTTTAGTATATCTTGAATGTTTTTTTACAGGGTGAGACCAAAACATTCTTCCCAGAAGAGATCAGCTCCATGGTTCTCCTCAAGATGAAGGAGACCGCCGAAGCCTACTTGGGCAAGACCGTGACCGACGCAGTCGTCACTGTCCCTGCCTACTTCAACGATTCCCAGCGTCAGGCCACCAAGGACGCCGGAACCATCTCCGGGTTGAATGTCCTCCGCATCATCAACGAGCCCACCGCAGCCGCCATCGCCTATGGTCTTGACAAGAAGGTTGGTGACGAGAAGAACGTCCTGATCTTCGATCTTGGTGGTGGTACCTTTGATGTGTCCATCCTCACCATTGAAGATGGTATCTTCGAAGTAAAATCCACTGCTGGAGATACTCATCTTGGAGGTAAGTAACTGATTACAATTGTGTGGTATTATAATTACAAAATTCTAGTATTTAATATGTTAGATTCTAAGTTAAAACATGATTACTATCATGGATGCACTGGGTTCAGAACACAAGTTTTGTTGACAATTTCCATTATGACTGTAGCTAAAACAAATATAAACGTTAACAAATACATATGCTTGAATTATAACAAAAATATTTCTGGAAACAGGTGAGGATTTCGACAACAGGCTCGTCGACCACTTCATCAAAGAGTTCAAGCGCAAGCACAAGAAGGACATCACCTCCAACAAGAGGGCCCTCCGTCGTCTCCGCACTGCCTGCGAACGCGCCAAGAGAACTATCTCCTCTTCCGCCCAGGCTAGCATCGAGATTGACTCTCTATATGAGGGAGTTGACTTCTACACCAGCATCACCCGTGCTCGTTTCGAAGAACTCTGCGGAGATCTTTTCCGCGCCACCCTTGACCCAGTAGAGCAGGCACTGAAGGGAGCCAAGATGGACAAGAACAAGATCCATGACGTTGTCCTCGTTGGAGGTTCCACTCGTATCCCCAAGATCCAGAAGCTCTTGAGGGATTTCTTCAACGACAAGGAGCTCAACAAGTCCATCAACCCTGATGAGGCTGTTGCCTACGGAGCTGCTGTCCAGGCCGCCATCCTCAGCGGAGACACCAGCGAGGAAGTGCAAGACCTCCTTCTTTTGGACGTTGCACCACTCTCTCTCGGTATTGAGACCGCTGGAGGTGTCATGACCGCTCTCATCAACAGGAACACTACCGTCCCAACCAAGCAATCCAGGATTTTCACCACCTACGCTGACAACCAGCCCGGAGTCCTCATTCAGGTATTTGATTAAATAAATAAATAAATATATATATTCAAATTACTTATTATTAATTTATTAAAATATGATTACTATCATGGATGCACTGGGTTCAGAAACATCTTGTTGACATTTTCCATTATGAGAATATAAAAAATGTTAATAATAACTAAGTGAAATTTTTTAACTTTAACTAATTTGTCTTTTTCTCTATCCAGGTCTTCGAAGGTGAACGTGCTATGACCAAGGACAATAACTTGTTGGGTAAATTCGAGCTCAGCGGAATTCCACCAGCACCAAGGGGTGTTCCCCAGATCGAAGTCACCTTCGACATTGACGCCAACGCCATCTTGAATGTCACCGCTTGCGACAAGTCCACCGGAAAGGAAAACAAGATCACCATCACCAACGACAAGGGTAATTTTTGAGTGTTGAATTTAGGTAGAAAATTATCAAGTAGCAAGTGATGATCAACTTTCGCTCTCCTGAAAAACATAACTGTTGATAAACAAATATGATTAAATCTGATGACTAAAAGTTAATATTTTAACTTGAATAAAAACTAAAAAGTTCTGTATTCTAAACTTTGTAATTTTCTCCAGGTCGTCTCAGCAAGGAGGACATCGAAAAGATGGTCAACGACGCCGAGAAGTACAAGGCAGAGGACGACAAGCAGAGAGAGCGAGTGCAGGCCAAGAACGAGCTCGAGTCGTACGCCTTCAACGTCAAGCAGTCCGTTGAAGACGACAAGCTTAAGGGCAAGCTCAGCGATGAGGACAAGAACGCCGTTGTGAACAAGGCCAAGGAAGTGTTGGAGTGGCTGGACAACAACCAGACCGCCGAAAAGGACGAGTTCGAGCACCAGAAGAAGGAGTTGGAGGGAGTTGCCAACCCGATCATGACCAAGTTGTACCAGGGCGGAGCAGCTGGTGGTGCCGGTGGAATGCCAGGCGGTATGCCAGGTACGTAGGATTGAGAATATTTATTATTGCTTGTAAAAAAGTTCTAAATAGAAAAATTTTTAAAATATTGCTTAAAACCATAAGAAATGATTACTAACATGGATGCACTGGGTTCAGAACAGTTGTGTTGAAAGTTTCCATTATGATTTATAATTAATAATGACCAAAAAAAGTTAATGAATAAAAATTTCTAATTATGTATAAAATTTCAGGTGGCTTCCCAGGAGCAGGTGCCCAACAACCATCAGGAGCCGGTGATACCTCCGGACCAACCATCGAAGAGGTCGATTAAATACCACGTTGACGATGTTCATTCCACCTTTCAGTTCTAAATATAAATTAATTATGTTAAGTTAGATAATTATAGCAGTGCACAATTCATTTTCTCGACTAATAAACTTAATTTAATATATTAAACTTGTGTTTTTATCGTTAACTATCAATATCAAAGGAGATATCAGTATAATAGATGATTATCTAATAAAAAATTTGCAATTTAACACAGGAATTTTATTGTCCGGATGAAAAATTATAAAGACTTAAAAAAATTGAATACTGGCAAATAATTTAAATTAATGTAAAAGAAAACTGAAATTATAATTAACAAATTCTTTCTTGAAATTTGCTTCCCTGTAACCAGTACCTGTAATTACTATTGCAAACAATGGTTGTAAATATTAATTTCGATCTTTTCTAATGTTCTAGAAGAAGGCTTGGACAACTTACCTAATACCTGGCTAAACTACTTAATTATTGCTTGTTTTGTAGGACGTTTGATCGAGATATATTTCTACACTAGTAACTAAAAAATAGTTTAATATTGGCCCGAAATGATTGAAAAGGTAACAAAATATTTAACTAATATGTAGAAATACATACAAGGTTGTCGAAAAACTTAAATTTGAGAAAAAAAAACCTTTAGTTTTCGAAATTACTAAAAACCTAAAATTTTAAACAAACTTCATGTTTAAGAATTGATACTTTAAATTGACACAAAATTAGTAAAAATAAAAAGTTTCCCTTGAAAACCTTCAAGAAGTTCAAGATTTCATGTCATACTATTTTTCACAGCTATTGTTAAAACCCTAAAATTCTATTATAGACCAGGGGCGTGTCTAGACTTTTTTCAAAGGGGGTTCAAAAACTAAGAGCCGTAAAAATTATATTTATAATAAAATTTTCTATATAGTAATTTAAACTAAAAATTTAAAATTCACTAAAAATATGGGTAATTACCTAGGACGATGTCGTACCAATATACAGCTGTAATAGTATTAAACTCCATGTTTTTTTACCATAATTATAGGCCTAAAACTTATATTTTATAAAAACATAAATAAAACTTATTTTTCTTAAACCAATAAAACTTTAATATTTAACTCCTTTTAGTTTTAAAACCAAGCAAATGATACATAACTTATACATTACTGTAAAATAAAATCAATTGAGTATTTTAGTTTATAACAAATGAATTTTATTCTAACTGTATTTATATAGCTTGTTTAAAACGAAGTATAATTTTAGTTCAAATATACAAGGCATTAACCAAAATTATGTTTGAAAAAGATATTTAACATAATATAATTTCAGCTTGACATTGGTGCGATATCATCCTAGGTAATTACCAAAAAATGTTTAAACTTACAACTAAACTAAAAATCTTTAAAATTATAATTAAATGTTTGCCTGATGGTGCAGGAATACTAATAATGAAATTTCAAAAAATCAAGAATAAAATTTGTGGTATACATATACAAAAATAAAACAACTTAAATAGAAAGATATTTAAACAGCAATAAATGATAAAAGAATAAATTGGCAGGTCTAAAGATAAATTTGAAAATTCTAAAAATTTAACTTTTCAAGGTTTAAACCCAGTTGGTTGACACATAAACAAAAAATATAAATTTTAAAGTACAAAAGCTTCACACAACATTATTATATACAACCAAATAAGTAAAATAAAATTTAAGTGATTATATTGGACATTTTTTAAGTAAAAATGTACTTCCTAGTTCAAAAACAATACTGTATTAAAAGTTATTTACACTAATTAACAATTTTTAGTGGAAACAAAGAGCATTATAGTAAAAAGTTTCCTAGAAATAAAATGCTACTTTAAAACTTTTACCTATTATGACGTCACAATTGAAATTTTATTTAAAATCTATTTCAGCTGGGCAAAAAAGAGCATTTTTTGTAAAGGAAACTTTTTTATCTTTCAGTGTTATAAATTCAACATTCATTATTCAAAGTTTATCAAATAACCAGAACAAAGTCAATAAACAACGTTTTTAATGATATACTATAAACTTTTCTTATCTTTTTTTTCATGGGGTACACAGGAAACTAGTCAAAACACGCCCCTGTTATAGACCCTATAACGAAGAATTTAAAAAACCTGGAGAAAATATGCCGAAACCATTTGGCAACCCTGTACATAAGTTTTCTCATCTTTATTTATTATAGATACAACTTTGAAAAGATACCTTGGGCCCCTTTTACCAGTCTATCAATCTTGTGTAATAATTTTAAGAACTGTAAACCAGGAATTGCCCGTTACCACATGGTAATGACCGCACATATTTTAATAGTACTTTTATATGTATAACTCTAGTAGAAGTAGTTAAGGAAGTTTTTAATTATCTGGCCATTGATCCAAAAGTCTGGTTCGCGCCTAAACAAGTTTAAAAAAAGCATTTTTTAAACGATATTACAATTTAAAATAAATCTCCCAAAATCTCCATCATTTTCCAAAATAGTAACTATTAATACTTTTCAGAGCAAAGGGCAACACTTAACAAGCAGGCCACTAAACCTGGATTTAGAACAAAATCGCCTGAATTTTTTAATGTTTTTACATAGAGTAGAATTTTGATTTACACAAAATTTATCTTATAGATAAATTCAATGTAATCATCAAAAATCATTCTTGATAAAAAACACTTAAAATGCCTTTACAATATCTCTTCAATATTGTTATACTATTTAACACAATATTATACTTCGAACTATAAATAGATCAAAAAATGTGTACTTTCAAAAACATAAAAGAAATTTCCCAAAAACCAGTGGCCACACTGTATAAAGGATAAATACTTTAATTAATAAATTTGATTATTGATTTATAACATAAGAGCACATACTAGAATCTCTCAATAAGCTGACAATGTCTGAGACGTTGGGTTGCAAATGATTTAGCCGCGGCAGTTTTTTCTACTTTACTCACAGCGGTCACTAAGTACTTTGTACTAAAACCCACTTGGTGAGATCACAACAGCAGTTTCCCGCGAGTATGCTTGCCTGACGAGTTTAATTAGGACGAAACCTATCGTAGGTTGTCTCTGATGCTGTTGGTCGTGTGAAGTTCATTATTTACTATTTATAACATAAATACTCTTTTAGAAACTCTATTTAAAATATACCGACTCTCAAATGCTTAAGGTTGAACGCTGTTTTAAGTTTCTGATCAACTGTAGTTGGAACAAAAATGAGATTAAGTTTGTTTCGGTTTTTGTATTTTAGTTAACTTATAATCTGTCATTTACTTACAGTAACTTACATATTTACTAAAATTCCTAGTTGGAACCTTTTTAAAAACCATGATTTACTGTGAAATACTTGGTAAAAAATGTTTTTGTTTCAGTGTTATTTTTATAGTTATATTTTAATTTATTTAATAAGTTGTAGTAATACTCGAGGTATTCTAGTCGATTATTTTTTTAAGTTTTACTTTTTTATAATTCCTTTAGGTTTAGTACAACGCTTACACTGTTTATAAATGTTAAAGTAAACTACTTTAGCACAACGCTTTCAAAAAAAATATTCTATTAAAGCGCTTTGTAAACATAATTTGCCCACATATATTAAAAGCCATGCTGTTAGTGACTTTAAAATAAAACAAGTTAATTATATTCAAGGTAGAATTAAAATTTGTTGGAGGTTTAAAATTTACATTTAGGATTTTAAATAAAATCAACCAAGCTTTTATGGAGACACTGACTAGTTTTTGGTCACTCAGCTTATTTTTTTTGCCATTGTTAATAAAAACCCTAGGTTCTGAAGTAAGACCTCAGTGAATGTTGTTTAGCAAATTTTGATAATGTACAGTAGAATTAAGAGATAGATGTGTTGAATGTAAATCATAAGCAGCAAATAAACGGATACAAGCCAATTTTAGACAGTAGTTTCACAGTAAAAAAACTAACAAGAGTAAATATACAAGAACAAAAAGCAATAGAAAAGCAAAGTCAAGAGATGCATAAATCATAAAATATGATAATCTTTATGGCCTTTAGCGGTGAAAAATTTGAGCACCTTGATGAGTACAGCTTTTTTAATAAAAAAAAAACTCATAGTTTTCCCAAAAAAAATATTTTATATTTAAGCATTTAAGTTTTATTTAAAAACTTTAAATTTTTTTAGCTAGTGCTAGAGGTTACAAAATGGTATTCACAAAGCACTAGTTTAGATATTGCTTTCCTTGACATGACTTAGTTATCTATACTGTTATAAAAAAAAAACATTGCATAAAAACATTTACATGAGAAATTTTGGAATCGAAATTATTTTATTCTTTGTTCAGATGTTGTAAGGTTTAGAAATTATTAGAGTAATTATACAGGTATTGGTATAACATTTTCTGTAGTTTCTATATTACAATTATTGAAAAAATCAACAACATAGTACTTTATGTCTTCTAGAGTAATCATAAGTACTTATTTGAATTTAATAGTGACATAAATATAGTTTTCTATATTAAGAACTTTTAAAAATAAAAAAAATTAAAACTCTAATTTATATACGTACAGCGTTTTAAAAATTGTAATCCCAATAACTCTTTGTAATTTCAACTTTTTTAACATTAAATTTTAAAATTTATATTTTATAAAAAAAACTTACTAAAGTATAAACTTTTAAAGTAAAACCTGGTTATAATATGAGCAACAAACTTGTCGGATATAAAAAAGTTAACTTAAATTCTTAATTATCACGTAGAAAAGTAAAGAATAGTTTATTTTATAGTTACGATAAGTAATATTTTTTTGATTTTAAAAGATAAATATTTTGAATCTTAGATATCCATTAACTGACTAAAACTATAAAGTTTATTACAAAAACAAAAAGAAAACAAACTAAAAAAAATTCTAGTAAAAATGTGCTTAAAACTAAGATCTTACATGACTAGATCATTATTTAAACCAGGATTTGATGCTACTTTTAGACCTAAGGCTTCCAGCTACACTTTTAGCTTCTTTTTTCGGATTCTTTTTACGGTACTCTTCTAACTCATTCTTAAATAAAAAGTAATAAAATAGTTTACTTTAAATTTAAACAAATTTAAATACAGTTGAATCAAATATTTGATTTTGTAAAAATAAAACAGCTTTCAAGGTTTTAGTATTATAAGATTTTACCAAGTTAAGTTAATTATAAAGTTAAGAACATTTTTGGTAAGTTCATTAGTAGCTTTTTTAGCTAAAATAAAAACAAATTATATAGTGGTCTTCCTTTATTGTACCAACATATTTTTCTGTCTGTCAACGAATCAACACACTTCAACTGGATTTTAAAAGGAAATAAATAATTTTGTTAGCAAACGATTAAATCTATATTTTGAACAGATTTTTTAACTATTAATTTCTATAAGTTTTAACCTTATATATTTACTTAAGTTTCTTATTTTAACTAATTAAAGAACAGTAGTAAATCTTTAAAAAATATTTATTAGTCTTTTTTTATGCTTATTAATATGAAAAATTAAAATCAAAAAATTGAATTCAACATTGCTTAAGTTAAATTTCAAGTACAGTTTTAATTATAACTTAAAAAACTCACTGAATTTAAACTAAGTTATTTGTGTGAGTTAAGAGTGCTTGACAATAATATATGTTTGACACTAAATATTTTTTTAGATAAAAAAGTTTCTTATCATAAAGAAGATTAAAAAGATAGAAACAATCTCAAATAAAATCTTAGGCCATACTTATTAGCATTTTTAAGTTAATTATTTTTACAGCGGTATTTAACGAACAGAGCAATGTATAAAAGTTCTGTTTTACTAAAAAAAAGGATCGTAGTCTATGAAGAGTTAGTACTCAGTAACTAAATTGTATGAATCTAAAGCTTTTAAGTACAGATTAATTTCAATGGTACTCATGAAAGTATGATTATCTGTTTTTAATCGATTAGAGCTTAATAAAAACACTTTAACAAACTAGTTTTTTACACTTAACAACAAGATTTTATACAATTTGTTATAGTTTGTTTTTATAAAAGTATGTATGTGTTACAAACTGTTATTTTGCTTTATAATGACTTATGGCTGTTTCAATCAAGGAAATGCAACAAACTTAAATCACACAACCAATGAATACAGAAAAATATTGTAGAATGATTAAGTAAATATATGTTTACCTTTTACAAATAATACTTAGGCGGAAACAATTCTGACAAACTGTTTAATTTTGACAGGTGTTTAAATGGTATAAAAATTTTTCAATCATAACGATGTTTTTTTTATTGGTAAAACAGTATGCTTTATTTTTTTTATAGAAAAAGTTAAAAAAAGTTCTGATACTACTAAAATTTTTGCGAGAAGTGATGAGATTTATATATGAAAAACTTAAATTAAGGTAAATCAAAAACATTAGCTTGAAACATTCTACTCGTATGAAATATTTAAAACGTAATAAACAAATGGATTGAATTGTTTTTACCTGGTTATCAATGGCTGCAGTAGTAAACAATCTGAACTCTTTGTAATCAAGTTGATCGTCGCCAGATATGTCGAACTTCATGAATATTTTTTGAATGGTATCCGGCTTCAAGTTAAAAATGAATCTGATAACATTTTTTATTTCAAAACACGTTTGCTCAATAAAAAATTCACATTACTAATTAAAAGAAAGTTAAAGAAACCAGCCCCAGTTTTAATGACTTTAAAACTTAAAGACGCATTTGACAGTTTTTTTAATTGAATTATTTTAAAAATTAATATTGCGGAGTAGAAAAAAATTGTGTAAAATAAAGTAAAAACGATTACCTATATAAAAATACTGTAAATAATAATAAATTATTATTAACTCGACGACTGTAAATACGTATGCAATTTGTTTCAGATAGTTTTGGTTGAATTAGTATGCATACGTCTATGCATATTTTTTGTTTTCTAATTTGTTTTTATTCTTATCTTATTTGTTTTATCTTATTTTTTTGCAGAACTTAATTCTAAAGCTTTTTTTTTTTCTTGTTTTAGATTGTATTTTAATTTAGCTAAACTAGCGATTTTATAATATATAAATGGCTTTAACTACAAGCTTCAACTTTTTTACGTAATTTTTAAGTTTCTTATTAGTTTTATTACGCCAAAACAGTTTTATATAACTATTTGTTAATAAAGTTATTAAAGGTTAATGTATTTATTATAACAATAGTTTAATGTGCTTTGTAAACAAATGATTGTGGGTTCACTTTGGTGGCCCAGATAACATGGTTGGATTGTTGGTGTTGTTTTTTTTTTGTCGTAGCGCCGGTGAACACTTGCTTAGAGACTTGAGCTTCATGACTTTGTCACAATTTGTTGTTTTTATTATTGAGATTTTAGCCTTGTAAGTGTTTTCCAAATTGCGTGCGAAGTTTTTTTTTTGTTTAAAAGATAGTTTTTTATTTTGGATAATTCAAAGTTATACGTTTATTGGGTAGGTAAAGTTATACAATCGCTTATATCCAGAAGGATTTTATCTTTGCAAAGGGTATAATTTAAGATTAATGTTTTTACCATAACAAATTAGTCAAAAAAAAAACGGTATAATACAAAGTAGACTGTTTTAAGTTTTAATGTAAAAAGAGTCTTTTTCTGAGACATTCTTTAAAAATATTCCATTGCACAACGAAATGCAGGGCTAATGACTTTGTATAACTAAATGAAATTTGTTTTAAGTTTTATACTTTAGTTTCATTCATCATTAGGCACTGCTACTTTGCTACTTAAGCTTACTACAAAATAACTATCCATTTTACAACAAGTTTAGTTAGCTTGAAATGTTGTTGAAGAACATCAGTAATGTAGATAAAAAAGCGGTTAAAAAAAATTGAAAACTTGTAGCTCTAAAGTTTTCAATTATAAGCGATCAATCATTATCTATTTGTAAAAAGAATAACGGAGGGTAAAACTTTGTGTATGTCATAACTACCCTGCGCACAGCTGTGTTAAAAAATAAAATTAAACAACTAAAAAATTTAAAAACAATACAGTGTAACTTATCATTAAATAAGCAATCTTATTGTTAAAGTATTTCACGATTAAAAACACGATGCTCTAATTATGAAACTACACTGTTTTGGAAGACACAGCTTTAGCTAGGTTGGTCTTGAGTTTAAGAATAGTTTGATTTCAAGCCGGATTCCTTATGAGTGTTTTCATGGTTTTAAAACCAGCAGTGGACTCATACATTCCTTTTATTTTTTTCCACAGCATAATATAATACTCTGGCTAGGAAGTAAATTACAAAGAGATTGTTAAAATAAACGCATCAAATACTATTAAACTGTATTTTTTAGATTATTTGATTGTACGATTTAAAAACGTTAGTTTCAAATAGGACTTATAAGTATTACCTACGTGCTCAGTTTTGCAGCCATTTTTAATAAAAATGATTACTATATGGCCTTTATATCCTGGCTCACTGCTTGAATGATTACAAGACAGTTATTTTTTAGTGAAGTGTAAGTATGTTGACATGACAGTTATACAAACATATAAAGTGTACAATTTTATACAACAAAATTCAACAAAGTAATAAAAATACTCTAATTGGGTTTATAAAAGAATTGTAACATCATATATGCGAGCAGAATAAGAAACAGGTTTAATTCATATATGTTTTAAGTCTTATACTATGAGCAAACTACTTTGTTAGCAAGAAAGTATTTATGTTCAGTAAGAAAAATACTAAACATTTTTAAACAAAGCAATATAAAAATTGACTAACTTTTATTATTCCTAGCTGCTGTTTTTTTTTTATCGAAGGTGTTTTGAGAGTGAGTAAGTGATAAGTAACAAAACTAAATAAAATTTAACTAAATTTAATTTACATTTTTATAGTATTCAAACAGTTATAAATGCAGTATATCATTAGTTACCAACGCTCTTACCCATTTTTCTTCATTTCTCTAGCTGATAATGTTCCTTGATTGTCTTCATCAAGCAGTTTAAAAACAAACTTTGAGTTTTGAAATATAAAACGTTTTGCGACTCGGTCTTTAATAGCTATTAAGAGACAAATTAATGCACAAAAGCTGCTGAAATCTATTAACCCAGCTCCGCATCTATCCAGAATTTTTTGCACTTCCTTAATTTTTTGTCTGTTTAGGTTTGTCGAATTTTTCATGAAGCAAAAGAATTGTAAGTCATTCAAGCTTCCAGTATTGTGCACGTCCAAAAGCTTGAAGTATTCATATACTACCGTCACATTTCGTGCTGTTAGAAGACAATAGTTTTGATTTAAATGTAAATCTGTGATCAATTTAGATGTGATCTTCATTTTTAAGTAGTATAAAAGAACTTTTTTTTAAAGTAAATATTTTAATTATTACAAAACAATGTAACGCACATAGCATAAACACTAAAAACTAAACTTATGTTGTATGAAACATACCAAAGTTTAGTACCATAACTGTATTTTTAATATTAATTGTTCGTATAAATTGGTAAAAACAATATCAAGTAAACTAAAAAAAATTGCACATCTATTTAATTCCATTGAGGTTACAAAATACTATGATTAAAATTTACTGATAACTCACTATGAATAGTATGAAACTGTAATAAATCTACTAAATTAAAATTTTTTAAATTATAAATTAATAAGTACAAAACTACTAGTTAGAAATTTCGAGTCGACACTAGTAGTATTGTATTTGTACTAAATAATTAGTTGTTAATCATATAGCAGGGGTCGGCAGCCTTTTATAAATCGCGGTCCAAATATTTTATAAAAGCTTGCGCGGGCCAAACTGAATAGATAAAGTGTTCCACGGGCCGCAGTTATTTAAAAACAACTGTAATAATTAATATTAAGGCCCATTTTCAAACAAAATTGTTTAAAAAATGCACAGTAGAGCACTTGTAAAGAGTAATGATCTAATCTTTTTTTTTTTATTACAAAAACTTTATTCAATTGTTTTTAAGAAGTCTGTTTTAGCTTAAAAATACTACGCATTTGACTCACGGGCCGCAATTTATTAGTTTGATAAATTTAAAAATTCTGTTTTGAAATAAAAGTAATAAATAAATCGTATAAAAAAAAATATATATACGTAAGTAGTCAGTAGAAATATATAGAATTCCAAAAAATATCCCATTTTTTAACGAGTTTTTTACTTAGACTAAAATGGCAAAAAAAAAATTGAGAAAAAGGTTTATTTGAATAATGATTTTTGATTATAAGAATGTTACCATTTTCAAAATTTAACTTTAAAAATTCTTAGATTTTTTGTTTGTAAGTTTTGAGCTCAAAAAGTAATATTATAGCATTTGTTTACAAGTACGTGTTTTCTTTTTTTGTAATTTAAAGAGATTAAACGTTTCGAATAACATAAACAAATAAAGTTTTGAACAGGTGCTGTAAATTGAAAGTATTAAAAAGGAAGCATACGTAACTTTACCAAAACATTACATATTTTTTTGAAGCGTAGGCTACAAGTTTTAGTAAACTTAACTAACTTAATTAAAATATCGTTTACACAAACGTTTTTAATTGTTTAGATATGTAATTTAACTCAGCTTAGAGTTTAATATGTACTACTATTTTTGAATTTAAAATGTAAAAGTTAACTACATAATACTACCGTTATAAAAAACAAAGGAAGTAAAATTATTTGCGTTGGACTTCTTAAAACTACGAGGAAGGCTTAATTTATTTGTATTATACTCTATGTCGTAATAAAGTTTAACCATAAGTTACTTAAATTAAACTTATACACTTTTAAAGCAGAATGTTTTGAGATTTTTAAAAACAACGTAATTTTTCTTAAAGTTTGTTCAATAATTAAGTTATTAAAACAAAAGTTTTAGCACAAATGTAGTATTTTATCTCTAAAATAAAAACATAATGACTATACAAAAAAGTAAATGCTTAGTTTGTGTTAAATGATTTTGAATATAAAACTGTTTTAAAATAACGAATGTTTAGTTTATAGTTGAGCCAGTATACTTGATATTATTAAATCTTTAGTTTTTTTGAGAAAACTAAAATGTATAACTAATATAATATTTTAGGCTTTAACTTGACAGTTATAGTTTACTTGTAGTTATTTTACAATTTGTGTTGTATACTTTTAATAAAAAACTTTGTAGCGTTAAAACGTTAAAATTTTTGTTTACAGCTATACGTTTTCAAAAAAATAAGTCTCTCAAATTTACAGCTTTTGAAAATATAGACCTTTCTAATATGTGGAACTCTTGAAAAGCTGAAAATTGTCCTAATTTTATTGTATTGTTAGTTTAGTCAAGCCTATATGCTAGCAAAAAAAACAAATATTTTTCTCACCTTAATTTTTTTTGCAATCTTCAGTCTGATGTGTTTTTGTATCTTATTAAAAAGTATTCTAATGGAAATGATTTTAAGCTGAGGAAAGTTCTAGTTTTGTCAAAACTAAAAAAATTAGAACCATTTAATGAAACTTTTCCAAAAGTAATGTAACGCTTAAGGCTGTATGCACTTATGGTGTGGTGGTATCAATAGCCATACAAATTTGTTTTTATGAATTTTCTTTGTTTATTATGTAAACGCTTATCAGCTATTACTAACGCTATAATACCAAAAACTCATCTAATTGTGTTTTCGAATAAAATACATAGTTTGGGGTTTGACTAAAAAATATACGTGAGAGGTTTTTCAAGTTTTAGATTTTAAAGTTTTTTCTTCGATTAGGTAGACATTATTCATTTGTGATAAACAAAGTTTTCCGATTAATTTTTTAAGACAGTGCATAGTCAGAAATAATGTGCTTTTAAACAATTTTTTTATTGCATTAAGGTATTTTTTTAAAGTTTAAATTTTTTAAATAGAGTACTTTTTATGTTTTCAGTGAGTAGATAAATCTGATTAATTAAAAAATATGAAGGTAATGCACTGAGAAACATTTTAAACAACATTTGATATAGTTGAAAATAATCATTATTTACTATTTGTGCATTCTTATTTTTACAGCAAATATGTTTTACTTAAAGATTCAAACTATTTTTTTTTGATAAACCTAAAAAATTAAAAGTTGCACAAATTTTGAATAATCAACTCAGATTTTTCAAGTATAGAGGCGACGTATGGTATTTTTGTTAGGGGGCGCCTGAAATTTTCAAGTATTTAAAAAGAACATTTTTTTGATATGTTTTAAAACTAATCAACTAAGATAAAAACACTTCAATTAAAGCAAACCATTTGTGAGCCAAAGTTTATTTCAAAAGTAATAACTTGAAGAGTAATATAACTAAATAATAACGTAATACGTTTTTAAAGTTTTAAAGCAATGCTTCACCCCACGCGACGCCCCTGTTTCAAGATCATCAAATAAAACGATAACAACAATTTGTAAAACTTGTTTGAAGTCCATCGTTATTTTTATCTTATCAGTAAATCTGTTGTATTTCATACACAGAAAATTTTTAAGGAAAAACCAGCAGTTTAAAGCGAATCATTTGTGCTAGTTTACCGAAATTTTATAGAAGTTCTCTAAATTTTTAAAAACATCAGTAGACCAAATCGGACATTCTATTAAAATTAAACTTTGGCTGTTTTTTTTTTAAACAATTAGTAGTATTTAAACTAAATTTGTCATTTTTTCAATTGATTTCTAAAATTTAAGTGGGCGATATACTTCTTTATTGTTTAGTTTTTTACCGTAGTGAATGAAATATTTTGAGTGTGATACTTACTTTAAATATTGTTCAAAGAATTGGAAATCTAACACTGTTGGAATTTAATTTTTTTCAAGCAGCTCACTAAGATTGTTTTTGGTTTAGGTTTTATACAGTTGGTTTTAGATAGTCATGATTTTGAAAATAGTTAAGGTACAGTATGAAAATAAGAGATAATAGCTATAAAATATACATATAGTTGTATATTATAACTATGGAAATCAATAGTAAAATAGTTGTAGTAAAAGATCTTTCAACTAATCTAAAGTTTATATGACTTAAAATCAAATACTTGGTACTAAACAACATGTATAATTATTTTTATCTTTATTTGCCAGAAAAAACTCCTTTATGTTTTGAAGATTTATTAGTTTAACTTTTTATGAGTAAGGTTGCTGCAATCAATAAACAATTTAAATTCTATTTTAAAACTGTTAACCTTGCACTGTTAGTTTCAGCAAAATCTACTAAAATAAACAGAAAATAAAAATCAATTATTAGAAAAATACTTATTTAAATTTTTTTTTTTGTAAAACTATAATCGAGTGAGTGAATTTCCATTTATAAATGATTTAGTCTTTCTTTTTTAAGGTACACTGAAAAGTTGACTAGAAAAATGAACTGAACTATACTCTGTGTAATTTTTGAGTTGGTTATTTTATTTAGTTGATAGTTTTGTTTTACTTTTGACTTTTATCTCAGCATACTAAAACTTGCAGTTATATATAATCTCACTTATTTATCAAGTTCACAATCTTATTCAGGGCTGTAGATTAAAATTAAATTTACACTAAAACTTCGTAAGGATTTAAAAAACTTAACATATAAGCTTTTTAAAGATTAATAAAAAAATCAGCAAAACTATTATGTGGGTTATTTGCTTAAATCACAACTAGTGAAAAAGTTTATCTAATCTGGACAGTAAAACGTTTCAGTTAAATAAAAAGCACGATTATAACTAACACTTTCCATTGTAAGAGAACTTTTTATAGATTTTTCAGTTATTCTTTAACAAATCGTGACATACGATTTGTGTCAATCAGTTTGAAGATGTATGAACTCAATGTAAAGTGAATTGACATTTTAGATGTGGCGGATTGAGATATCAAAGCAGGACGTAATTACGTAGGCAAGAAAAAGTTTATATATAATTGCACGCTAGTCGTATGAGTATAACATTATGAGTGTAGCATATTTATGCTTTGAACAAAAGTTTTTTTTTAAACTTTTTTTTTTGTCAGGAAAATAATAAGTAGTTAATTTTACTTAGATAAAGATAGTACCGAACTATTGAAAAAGTAAATTATGTAATTCACAGTGTATTTTTAACCATTAGTTATTTTTAAAATTTAATTTGGTTCAGTTAAATTTTTATCAAAAATACGAAAAACAGTTTTTTGAAAGTTTTTTCATTTTCAAATTTAGTATTTCTCTTGTTTGATACGCTTTTTTAAATCTAGACAATTTTATTTGACTGAAAGAGTGTTACGACAGTTATAGTTATTGCTTTTTTAGCAAAAAAGTATTTTTTTCTAGATAGAATAAAACATAAATACCAGTTGTTAAAATTCAAAAAGAAATGGTTGATCCAAGTTTCGGTACTGTTGATATGGTTCTTTTTATCGGTAAGTAAACATTTTGGCTTTAACTTTTTAGGTTTAATTAAAACTAAAAATATAGTACACAAAAAAGTCTTAGAAATTGAAATTCTTTGAGTAAAAATAAGTTAAAACTTAAAAGTTAAAATTTTAGCTATAACAGTTAATAAACTTATTATTTGCCTGTAATAAAATACATTAGAAAAAAGGCAAAAGTAACGAAAATATAGTGTATTATAAAAATTGTTTGTTTTATTCAATTAAATTTTTCAGGGTCATTGGTAACGGCTATGCTTGTTGGGCTTTATCATGGTTACCAGGATAGAAAAACACAAAACTTGGAAAACTTTTTCTTTGGGAACAAAGAAATGTCTCCAGTTAGTTTACTAAAAGTTATTTACTTTTTTTCACCATCAAAAAATAATATACGTAAAAGTTTGAATAAGGTAAGAAATAGTTGTTAACAATAAAATAAAAACCAATGTATGTTTAAAATAGTATGGTGCTAAAAATTTTAGAAGTTTGTGTAATATCAATTTTAATTATTTTAAGGTTATAGAAAGATTTTATTCTGACTGACAAGTTACTTTCATATTGATGAATTCTGATAGTAACTAAGTCTATAATAATAAGTTTAAACCTAAATTCACAAAAAAATTTCAACTAAAATAATGAACTAAAACTATTAAACTATGCACAATGATAGCCATCGCTTGACATTAGACTACCAGTTCTCTGAAACTTAAATAGGTTTTTTACCCATTCAGCTGCGTCTTAAGCAGTTTCAAATGAAATTTTAAAAGCAGCATTCACGTTGAAAAGTTTTTTTTATCAAACTTCCAGGTCCTTCTCGGAATGTCCATGGCGGTCACCTACATATCGGCCATCTCGTTCATCAGCGGGCCGGCTGCGGTGTACCTGCGAGGAACGACCACCTTTTGGTGGCTCATCAACTGCACTGTCCCGGCCATCCCGTGCGCGATGTTCGTCCTCCCAATGCTCTTCAGGCTGAGTCCCTCCAACGTTTTTGAGGTGAAATTTTTTTATTTGTTTATAAATTTTACCTTTGAAGTTGTTTGAAGTTTTGTTTAAGAAAGGGAATAACTCGAAGATGCTTATAAACTTTTTTTGTGCGAATACAACTTTGTCGATTACTACGAGCTAGAAATTGGATGAAATATTCATCTATGTTATATTTACAAACATAGAACTATTTTGAAATTTAGCTATGATTGACTTTAACTTTTTAAAATATATTTTATTGCTATTACGTTAATTATTTAAAAAACTATTTTTGCACACTAAACACTTGTTTTCAAAGAACTAAAATGTTTATATTTACTTTCGTAAAAGATACATGAATTAGAACTTAGTTGAAAAATGATAAAAATTATTAAAAGTTAAAACTTTAAAATGCTAATTACTATTGAAGTTCCAAATACACTTATAGCATTTATTAATACAATAAATCACAGTTTCAATATTTAGTATTATACATTGTATGTATGCAAGTTTTAAATAAATTGTTTTTGGTATCATGTACTAATTTATTAAGAAAATAAAATAAAGCAACAAAAAAAAGTATTCTATTTAAGAGCAATTTAAGATATACTACACATAACTAAACTGTACTAAGATAGTCTTAAATTTTTATACTCAAAAATTCAAATAAAAATGTGCAAATTATATAAAAGTTTTACACAAATCAAATAAAGTAATCCTTATATGATTTAGACTAGTATGTTACGTAAAACAAAACTTTGGGCTTTTTTTTAGTATTCAATATTTAATACAGTCATATACAAACTGTTAATATTTTAATGAACTGTTAAAAAACATTATTATTCATTGACAGTATTTCGAGTTACGATACAATGCGTTTTTGAAGAAGCTCTGTGTTTCCGTTTACATATTCCAACAGGTTTGTTTTTATTGCAAAACAAGTGTTTTAAGAGTTTTTTATAAGGAAATATAGTAACTCTTATTACATAACTTATTATAAAATTTTGTTATTTTAGTGTAGTAGTTTAAAAGCAATGCCTGAATTTACAAAAAAACAAGTGTATTTTTTATTTTATGTTTATATTTTATTACGTACACTAGTTCTATAAAATATAGTTCTTCTTCAAACATCAAGAAAAAAAAACTAGAATTTTACATTTTTGTTACAAAACTGTTATTATTATAACAAATGTCATTCAAATCATTAAAAAATTATAGTATATAATTCAAAAAATTGTGAAATTGTTTTTTTATGTTTAAAATACATTTATAAACTTTGTTGCTATTTATACAAAAAATATTTCTAAATTAAGAAAAATGTGTTCAACTTTTTAGAGATATAAAAATTTAAATTAAAATAGCATTTATAGTTGGTTATTAAATGATAAAAACGGTATAAAGAATTTATGATGCTATTGTCATTGTATTCTACACACTTGTTTTAAATTTGTGTGTTATCATGATCTTAAATTACTAATTGTAAAGTAACATTGAAAATAGACTCTAGTAGTTTTGATGACAAATTAAAAAGTTTTATTTCAAAAATTTATTTCTGTTATAGTTACAACAAAAAAGAAAGTTCAACTCATTTAGTATTAAAACAAGTAAAGTAAAACTAGCTTTTTATATCAAAATGCTTCCGTTTACGCTTATACTGTGGATTTTACAGATAGCTTGGATGTCAATTGGAATTCAGATGACTGCATCCGCCCTGAGCTTAGCAACTATGATTCCTGTAAACTGGAGTGTCGTCATAACTGTACTTATTTGCAGCATCTACACTACAATGGTTGTTAATTCTAATCTAGATTGTTCATACATTTAATTTTTTAATGTTGCAAAAACTTTGATCATACAGACCTTTAAATAAGCAATCGTAGTTGAAAATCGCCCAAAAATTAACATAATTTTTCTTCAAATGTTTGTATAAAAATATTCTAGTTTTTTCAAAACTTAATTTAGGCTGAAGTGCTTCTGCTGTTGACTCAGTAAAGTATTTTTATTTTAAAGCTTCTAAAGATTTTCTTTTGTTTTTGGTTCGAATAAAAAATATTTAGAAGTACTTGGACTTATTTATCGTTTAGGGTGGTTTAAAAGCGATAGTTTGGGTAGATGGAATTCAGTCAATTATAATGCTGGTCGGAGGTATCACAGTTACAGTATTTGCTTTTATACAAGTGGGGGGTGTCAGTACTGCCATTGGTAACCTTGATGAGGCCGGATTGAATAACTTTTTCAAGTATGTCTTAAATAGCAGTATTTTTTGTTTTAGATAACCACAAACTTAGTTCGGACATGATTGGTAGTTGATAATGTATGTTTTAAAACTTTCAAATAATCGAAGTTTTTGATACAAAATTTGGTATTACATACACATATTGAAGTTATGAAACTTATCAAAAAAATGTGTCTAAAAACTAATTTTAAAAAGGAAGCAGTTTTGATAAACAAGTTGGATTATAACTTTTAATATATAAGTAGTTGCTTTTCGCAAAAAAAAACAAGTAATTCTAATACGTAATAAATAGATTATGAGTACAATATGTTTGTGCAGAAGAAAAGTTTGTGTGCTAAAATAAATACTTCAGATAAACGACAAAATTATAACAAACAATATTTTCAAAGCTTCACATTCAACTTGAATGAGACCTACACATTTTACTCTTATATTTTTGGAACAAGTTTCGCCTACTTGTCTTACTTTTGCACTAACCAATCAATTGCTCAACGACTGCAATCTTGCAAAAACAAATCAGATGCTAAAAAGTAAAAAGTTTGGTATACAACAATTTTTTCTCTATTAGTATAGTATGTATGTATTTATATTCAGAAATAATTGAAGTTGCTTATATAAACGAAATTTTATATAAATGTTATAGTAAAGATTTAAAAAAATTATTAATTTTGTAATTTATTAAACTATAAGCAACACAAAAGTAACATTGTAAACACCGGTAAACAGTTCATGCTAAAAGCTTTCTAAAAACATAGTTTCAAAATTTGATAAGTATATTTTCAAAACACGCTTTATAACTTTTGAAATGAAGAAGTCATTATTTTTCAGAGCTCTGTTTTCCTTTGTTTTGTTTTCATCACTCATTTACTCCATCGGGGTTTCAAGTGGCATACCCATGTTTTCATTTTTCAAGGGATGCGATCCCGTAAAGTCGGGAGAAATCAAGTCTCAAGATCAGATGGTTCCCTTGATGGTGATGAAGTTGTTTAAAAGCCTGCCTGGTTTCTCTGGTATATTCGTTTCTTCTGTTTATAGCGGAATGCTTAGGTAAGATGTCTCAAGTTTTAATTAACACATTGTTCTACTTGTAATTAAAAGATATATCTAATTTCGATAGTTCGTCAAACATAATCTAAAAGCTGTTGAAAAGTAACATAAATTTTAAAAAAATGCACTTTTTTATTATAAAAAACGCTAAACTTGACAATTTTTATTTTTTGTCTATCTGTAAAAAAGCTTTGTCAACTTTAAAATACTTAAATGTATTATAAAAGTCTTCACTTATGTCAAAAGAATAAGAATCTTTTTTGTTAAAGCAATAAAACACAATGTAAATTATAAACTTTTCGAATAAGTTACAATACAATTAAACAAAATCATTGTTAAAAAAAAATGAAGTAAAAGTTTTTTGCATAGAAGGATGTGCAAAATTCCTTAAAACAATTAGTAAAAACAGTTAAAGTAGATTTAAAAAGGTATTACATAACGTTAAGAAAAGATTTCCTAGCAAATAAGTTTTCTAAACAGAACGCATGAGTTTATTATAAGCTTGTTTTTAAAAGTGGTTGAATTTTTTTTTGTTGTTTTAATCAAAAACTTATTTTTTAATATATGAACGTTCTTGCTCATATTGTTTAGTATGTAGATAGGACTTAACAAGTACTTTAAAAAACTTTGTGAGTGTTCAAAACTTTTGTACTGTTCTATAGCACTCGTCTGACTTTATTAATTCTACAAAAATGTGATTTAAACTTTACAGACAAAAAAATAACTTTTGACTACTACATACCTAAAATTTGCTGAATATCCTACTAAGACTAAAGCGTGTGGCTTTATTAATATTTATTGATAATTAAAAAGTAATTTATTTTTTTATAGTACACTATAAGGATAAAATTACATTAATTTTTATACTTTTTTGTACGTATTGGTTATAAAAAACTATTAATTTTAACGGTAAAACTTAGTTTCATTTTTTAACTTTAAATATAAACATTTCTTAAATTTTGCCAAAAATTAAAAGAAAAAAAAAAACATTTTATATAACTATGAACTTAATTTAATAAAATATTACTACATAAATAGAAATTAAGTCTATTAAAACAAAAACTATCAGTTTAGCTATTAGTTTTTTATGCGAAGAATTAAATACACAAACAAAAATTTCTAGCATGATTTTCCTTATTTGCTAAAATAGTAATGATAAAAGTTCTGAAATTTAGATTCTTTACTTAAAAAAATTAATCAAAAAACTTATGTAAATATTATGTAAGTTCATATAAAACTAATTAGACTAAAAAAGTTGAAAAATTTAATATATTTAAAAAAGCAAATAATACAATAGTTACACTCATTTTTTGCAAAGTTTTTTACTTTAAGAGAACTACTTGTTACATTTTTAATATTTTTATTTGAGGTTTGTTTTTATTTGCCGTGTAATTACTTTTACGTAAATAGTCTTTAGACTTAAACTGTAATTACTGTCTCGCTTTTATATAATTATGTTCTTCAAAGAAATGATAAAGCTTCAAACTTATTGCTTAAAGTTCAATTATTTTCTAATGAACAATTTAAAAAAACTCTATAAGCCTAAAATTGAAAAACTATTGAGTGAGCCGAAAATTATTAGGATTTATCATAAGTTTGTTGAAGATAGTATCAAACTATAAACATTAGATAAATATTTTTTACCTAGCTATCAAAAAAAATGTTTTTACTATACATTTATTCAATAATAAACACTTTAAAAAAAAGTCTTACAAAAGTAATAATCAATTCTAGACTATTTTTTTATAATTAAAGTATTTAAAACTAACATATAAGTACCTTATATAATAATAAACTTCTGCAATTAATTAAAATTAACTTCAGTAAAAACTAGTATTTAGTATACTACTGTGAAAAATTACTGTTTACTTTAGTTTTTCTTTTTTAATTGTTTTCTTAAATGGTAAAAAAAATTACTGATAAAAATATCTATTCGGAGATATGTAACACAAAATAAAAACGACTTTATTGGCCTTGTTTTTTTAAAGTTTAATTCTAAAATGCATTACTTATTTTTTTGAAAAGTTGTTTATATTCAAAAAACTAAATATTTTCAACAAAAATTAAAGTTTAGTACTGTATTGTTTCGTGTTATTCTCCTACGCTCGTATAAATGATGTCATAGAAATATAATTCAAACAGTACTGTATCATCAGGAACTAATTCTGTTGCCATGACGATACTGGAAGTGTTTGTCAGGCCCAGCTTAAAAGAGATAAGCGACAAAAAAGGAATGAATATAAGCCGTATACTCAGTAAGTTTTTATTTTCATAATAATTGTTATTTTACATTATTTAATATTAAACAAATTTTTTTGCTATCAGCTGTGGTGATTTCCATTTCAATCATAATTCTAGCAATTTTGGTCGGCAAGCTGGGAAATATTGCATGGCACCTGCTTATTGTGGTTGACTCCGTGTTTAATGCTCCTGTTATTGCAGTTTTTATTGCAGGCTGTATATTTCCTTGGGTGACTAAAAAAGTAAATAAATATTTATAAATTTAAGCGTTTAGAAAAATAAAACTATTTCTAACTTTAGATGTAGTTTTGGAACAATAAATTTTTTAAGGGTGGAATTTTCGGATTATTCGTCGGAACAATCTTCAACGCTTGGGTAACCATAGGTCAACTGGTTGTTGGGAGAAACTACAAAGAGCTTAAATTTGAAGGATCGACTGAAAACTGCACATACGTTTCAAATACAATTAAATTTGTGAACATTTCAAACCAAGCAGTCACCGATACCAACAGGTAGTACAAGTTTTAAACTTCAGTAAATGTAATAATAGATTAAAAAAATCACAGCAACCATTAGTTAGTTATGTATTTTGTTTGCTAATTAGATTTAGCAAAGTCATGCTTACTTTTAACTACATAGACCTCTAACTTTTTTTATGACTAAAGAAAACTTTTTAAACACTAAATTAATTTTTTCTATTGAACAGTACAAAAGAAATTGTTTCACAAAAAAAAAGGTTTTGACTATAGAAAACTATTTCTATACAAAAAGGAAAAAATAATAAAAAAGCTAAATAAACCATTAAATACTACATTATATCTTTAAACTAGCAGACAAATAATCGACTATTTACTCATTTAGACCGTTTCTGGCCGACACTCTCTACCAAATACCAATTCCTTATCTAGGACTTATTGGATTTTTTAACACTATAATTTGTGCAATCATCTTCTCATTTCTGACAGGTTATTTTCATAAAAACTAAACAAAAGTGTTTTGATTCTTAAAAATTTTTAAATTTATTTGTAGAACAGTTTTATTTAGTTTTTTGTTCTAGTAAAGGTTTAAAATAAAGTGCTTAAAAGTTAAAAATCGTATCAAGCTTAATGATATAAAACTTATATTAGTTTTGCTTAACTTAATTTAGTAATTATACAAGTTAGTTTTAGAAAAAGTTTTAGACCTATAGTTTTTTTAAAACTTAAGAAAAACTTTAAAAATTAAATTTTATTTTTAGTAGTTAACAGTACGAAAAAAAATAGTATCATAAATTCCAAAAAAAAAAAACAATAAAGGTCACCAAAAAGCAAAAGATGCTGATTCAAATCTATTCTTTCCGTTGGTAACCAGCAAAGTATTTCCTGATTATGTGCTTAATTTCTTTCGATTCGGAGTTGATCAACCTTCTATTAAAGATGAAAAATATGTAATTGCGGAAATGAAACCGTTGGCAAACGATAAAATTTAAAAAATTCGAAAAGCTTTCGCTTAAAATTTTAGTATGTTTTATATACTACTTTCTGTAACTTTGCATTCGCACATAAATGCCAGTACTTTTAAGGAGACATATTTTAACTTTGGTGTTAATCACACATTTTTTTGTTTAATTAAAAAACAATAACTTTGAGTTTAAACGTTTTGAAAGATTTAAAACATTAGAATATTTGATAGTAGTATATATTTTAATTTCAAAACCTTATTTAGCTATGAAATCCGTATAAAAATTTTTTTACTTATAGATCGGTACTGACCTTACAGTCAAACTTAAAACTATAAAATATCCTATATCTAAAATTTATACTAGAAAGCTTAACTGTTCAAAATATAGGTTTAATCGTTTGCTAACAAAAGATCCTAGTGAAATAACTTCACTGGAATATAAATAAAACAAATTGTACAGTATGCTTCTATTGTATGCTTCTATTCTTTCATTACAGTAATTATTTTTTTACAGAACCCAGTTGAAGTGTGTTGATTCGTTAACACATAGCAACATTGTTGGTACAACAAAGGAAGATTACTGTACAATTTGTTTTCTTTACTAGAAAGCTTATCAATTTTTTAAGATTAATAGTTTTTTAACTTTATTTATTTTATATATATATTATAAAAACTTAATACTTCTTTAGCAAGTTTTTTGATTATTTTAATAAAAGATCACACAACTAAGGTGTTCTTACCAAAACTAATTTGGTTTAATTAAACGCAAAGTTCCTGACGTTGTTATAGAAATGTTTAACAATATAAAAGTTTATTATTTTTTTGACCATGTTATTTAAAATTTATCTATTGAAAAAAATACTGTAATAATTAAGTTTATAGTTAGTTAAACTTCAAATAACTATTTGTAAATTTAGTTTTTTTTAATTAACTTAAAAAAAGGTTTAGATATTAGAAATATTTTATATATATATTCAATGTAAAACTCATTTGCAGAATATTAATTTAGTTTCATTAATTTTGTACAAATGTGTTATGTTTTATAAACAATGCTTCTAGAAAATCATTCATTTAGTTGAATTTTTTTATAAGCATGTATTTTTAGTTGCTTAATATTATTTTATTTTACTTTGGTTTTCTCCTTTTCTTCTTGTCCTGTTTAAGTGGCTCATGTTTTGGTGTCTGTGCCCAACATTGTACAATAAACAATATAACAACAATAATTATCAAATTTTAATTAACAAAAAAATTAATAAAAGATTATTAAAAGATAATAGTAAAAAGTAAAATAAAGACTAGTATTGAAAAAACACATTCTCTAAATAGTTTGAAATAGTTTGCAAAGCTTTATAAGAGTTTTTAACACAATTTAGTTTTATTCGTAATAATGTTTCACCGCAACAGCTGATTTTAAAACTGAATTTATATTTTTTGTTATACTTTCACTCTATTTGAATAGTTCACTTTCGTTAAATAAAATTGAAACTGATTGCATTTGTAATAATTCTTTTGAATTGTTTTGTTCCTTATCTGCTTCTCTGATTTAAGCCTTTTTACTAAACGCTATATCATGATCATTCTAATTTAACATTCAGCTTTTTGCTTAACAGTTTAAATTTTTTTATTATTGATTAACTATTATCTTGTATAAATAGTTCTAATGGTTTTCGTTGAACTCAATTTTGTTTTTGTTCTGGGCAAGACAATAAACTGTACTCGTGGTGTTTGACTCGATAACCGATAGGTTTTTTCGTACATCAGGTCCTTGGACCAAACTTTTTGAGCACTTAGTTTTTTCTTGTTCGATAAAAAACATTTCATAGTTGTCAATCTTTACAAAAACAATTTACTAAGTACATACTTAAATTATTATTTAAGAAATATTAAAGTTTATGTTTTCCGGTAATTTAACAGTGAAGTTTTGTTTGCAAAAACGTTGTAAACTTTGTAAAGCGTTTTAACTAAACATAACTTTTGGTTTCAAACTAGTTACCAAATTACAAGTTAAGTAATTCAAAAATTGCAAAAACGTAAGCCTTGTGTACTTATTTTCATACAATTTGTATCTTAAAGAAGCTTATATTAAACAAGACAAAATTACTTGAGTAAAGCTTTTTTTGAAAACATTTATTTTTACAATTAGTTTAAGCCTATTAAAAATATTATCAACCTACACCTATATTGAAGTAATATGTCTTTTCTTAAATTACTAAAAAATATCAAAAAAGTTATTTAAGGTACTAAACTGTTAATCTTCAAACTACGTTAGAAGTTTTTAAATTTTTTTTGACTCCTTCGTTTTAATCGAACCTTTTAATTATTAACAGAAAATTACATATACAGTATACATTTATATTAAATTTATAGGTAATAAATTGTAACAATACTACGTATTAATTTTTGTACACATTTATATTGTTCGATTAATAATTACAAAACAAATGTTTTTGTACGGAAATACTTTTTTGACTTACGACGTTTTGCTGCTCATAAAACATGAAATCTCTGTTAACTCAAAGAAACTTTTACAAACAGGTTTGGGTAACTAATTATATGTTATATGTAAGGTTAGTTGTTAATTGAAATTAAAATTCTACTAATAGCTAGAAGTTAATGCTTTAGTTTTTAGTTTTATAAAAAATATTAGTTTTTTCTTAAAAAAAATTATCATAGTATATTTAAAGTAGGTTCATAAACAATAGTACTATTATTACTTTTAATTGAAATTATAACTGTTTTACCCTTTAAAAAAAATACTTTTAAAACAATTAAACCAAGTTTTAACTAAACTTTCCCCACTTGAGAATTTATAGTGTTCAGTTTTTGTGACTTCATGACTAAAATAAAACAAATTCAAAACATAGATTTATATTAACAACCATTGTAGTGTAGATGCTGCAAATAAATACAGCTATGACGACACTCCAGTTTACAGGAATCATAGTTGCTAAGCTCAGGGCGGATGCAGTCATCTGAATTCCAGTTGACATCCAAGCTATCTGTAAAGTCCACAGTATAAGCGTAAACGGAAGCATTTTAGACAAAAAAAGTTAAACTTACTAAAACATACTTATTGTTTATAAATTAAAATGTTCATATGAACTAGAGATGATTATTTTAAGATCAGAAACGTTTGATTTTTTAATTAGGTGATGTAAACAAAAATGTTTTAATTTATGCATATTACAGCAAGTAATAAAATGATAATTTACAACCTTTACAATTTCTGATTATGTTTAATCATAACTTTAGCTTAAGAAATACAAATTCATATAAAAGGTAGCATATATTTTATTATTTAAGTTACATCAAACTTAAACCATAGTTGTTACCGATTGAATTTACTAATAAAAACAGGTCTAACATTGCATGATAAAATAAAAACAGACTTGTTGGAATATGTAGACCGAAACACAGAGTTTTTTTTATAACAGAATTGTAATGTAACTCGAAATACTGTCAACAAGTTTCAAAACTTTATCAACAAGTCTTACAAACTTCAATAGTCTGTACATGAATATAACAATCTACTAACTGTTAAAACTACAAACACTAAAAGTTAATATCAGACTTTTTTACTTTAATAATGTTTATTCAATTTAGAAATTTAAATTTATGTAAAACTAAATATGTTTATCATATTCTTTTCTACAAAGTTTTGTTTGCTACAAACAAACTCTTGAATATTTACAAAAAGCTGATACTAATTTTTATACGGTTTATATATAAACTAACAAACTTTACAGAGTTTAGTGAAACAAAAGTTTCTTTGTTCAAGAATAGTTTAATTAAGATAAATTTAATTGCTGGAAACTAGATTTATCTGAATACAATATACATCTCAAATAATTTTTTTTCATATTTTAACGAACCTATAAGGTTTTTTTTTGAAAACTCGACTAATATTTTGTTGACAAAATGTTTAACAAAGTTTTTATTTGACAGTTACTTTTATTCTAAAAATAGTCCTTTAAAAAGCGTTCAAGTATACCAAAGAGGTACATAGTTTCATTACAGGTGACTATTCAAAGATTTATCCGTGTAAAGTTAAAAAGCTTTAAAAAAATTACGTGTTTCAAACTGTGCCGTTACATCGCGAAAACTCAAACTGATCATTCTCACCTCGAACACGTTCGAAGGCTGAACAGCATGTCAATCACGAACAGAATGCATGGGATGGCGGGATTGGTGGTGGCCGTCACGCACCAAAGCACACTGGTGCCGTTCCTGTAGACCGCAGCCGGTTCGCTGATGAATCCGTTTGCAGACACGTAAGTGACTGCCATCGATGCACCAAGCAGAACCTTCAGTTCGCATTTGTTTTGCTATTTGCAAAATGAAAGAATTCAAAAAATAATCTTGTGTTGTTATTGCATTTATGAGAACTTTTAAGAAAACAGGTGATAATAATGTTGAATTCAGTTAAATCAGTTTTATTTCGTCTTTCTTATGTAAAATAAAGTTATGTTTATTTTCTAAGAAATAATTTGTAAAAAAAAAGTATAAACATAAAGCCCATTTTTCAAAATCATTCATTAAGTTGATAAAAACTAACTGGAGATAAAAACTTTTTTTGCTTCCGAAAACGAAATTGTCTAAGTTTTGAGTTTCACTGTCTTGAAAACCATGAAAAAGCCCAACAAACATAGCCGCTAATAAGAAGCCTTAGAAGAAGATAATTAGTTATTTAAAGTACTTCATAATTTAACAAATTCAAAATACTTAGTTAAATATGTAAGACAAAATGAAATTTAAACAAAAAAAGTTATATAGTTTATTGAACGACAAAAAATACGCTCAAAGTATTTGGTTGTAGGACCTGGTGTACGAAAAAACCTTTCGGTTGTCGAGTCGCACACCACACGGATACCTTTTAATGTCTTGTCAAGGACAATAATTAACTACAAAGCAAAATACACTTGTAACATTAAAATTCATTAAAACATTAATTTTAAAACTTGAGTTTTCTCAAGTAAAAAGTTAAATAACAATAATACATATTTTTTAGTAGTTTTTAGTTTGATTAAAAAAACATATTTAATTCACCAATAAAAAGCACAACATCAGCTAGTCCGAAACTTGATAAATTCATATATTTTTATTTTTCACCTGAAAAAAGTGTTTTTTTATTGATAAGCAGAATGGTTTTGTGGAATAAGCACTAAAAAGACGATAAAATTTGTTTTAATACTATTTCTACTATTATTAGTTTTTAAAAGGAATTATATATTTAAATTTGCTTAACATTTTAAGGTGGATAAAATAAAGATTAAAATAAAATTTTTGATACAAAAAACAATTAGAAGAAAAAAATCAAATAAATGTAAAGTTTAATAAATTGTTGGTTTTTCTGAAAAAAGTAAAACACCTTACTGCTATCTAAAAGCATTTTTTCAATTAATAAAAAAAAGTTTTAAGCGATTAAGGCTATTTTTAAAATTAAAAACTAGTTTTCAGTATTCAAAATTTTATACACCTAAACTATTATTCTATCTTAAAAAATTATAAAAATTAACTATATATTTAGTTAACTGATATACTTTTACTTCTAACTTTAATAAACCTTTTAAAGCTAAATTTATTTACTTTACTAAAGTTAAAAAAAGAAACAGTCTTTACTTATTCATAGATTAATAACACTACAGTTAATCTCTTATATCTATAAACAAACTTATGACATTGACTAAATATAATAAATAAAGTTTGTTTTGTGATTTATACAGCTGTTTTAAAAACGGTTTTGAAAAATATATGATAGAAAGTATAGCCAACAAAAGAAAACAGTTAAACTTAAATTTGTTTACAACAGCTTTATAGAATCGTGTACAAAAGTGTTAGTTGACTTTATTATAAACAAAATATTATGTCAAACTCATACTTCCTTTAATTATGCTATTTAGTTCCTGTTGTTTTCGATTGATAAAACCGTTCAGTTTAATGTTCGTACTGAAAAAAGCAATATTTTTTTTAAATATGTTATTAAAAGATTTAAATTGATTTACAATTACTGTTCATAAACCACTAGCCTACCAAGGTAGTAAATTATGGACTAAGGTATAATTATGTTTAAAAAATCTAAGTTGTTTTGGAAGGTTGCAAGATAAGTTAAAAAATAGTTTATGAAATAGTGTCAAACATAAGTACTATTTCTTCTTTATTTACTTTTGTTTGAGAATTTTATTAATAACTGTTTTTTCTCTAACTCGAAAATTTTGTTTCATAAATTAGTTTCTTGGGTTTCAATAACAACAGTTCAATCTAAGTTGCAGTTTTTTTTAACTATTCTTCAGATCATTTATCAATGTTACTATTTTGAATTAGCTTCAGAACATTTATTAACTTTTCTCTTATTAACTAGTTTGCCCATGGTAAAACTTGGTTATCAATGTTATTATTTTCAAGGAGTCAAGTATATAAATTATAGGCTGTGATTACTATTTCAATTAAACTTACGGTAAGTAAACATAATTATTTTTGAAGAAACCTAAGTTTTCTTTTTTCAAACAGTTTTTGTTTTGTTCTAGTTTCATTCTTAGACTTAGAAAAGTACTCGAACTAAAAAAAAAAGTGTACATAACAAAGTAGGAAAAATATTTTTATTTTTTAATTTTAAATGCTAGTGTGTAAGTGTTACAGAACACTTTTTTTTTTTGAAGAACTTTAATTAAATTTATAGTTAAATTCACTTCTTTGAAAGTCTTTACTGTTTAGAAACATTTTCTTTAGCTGTTTTAATCTTATAAACAAATAAAAGTATTGAATAACTAAACTACTACCATAAAATAGTGATAATACTTAAAGTAAAAGTATTTTAGCTTATTTAATTGTTTTTCTCTGAAGAAGTTGAAACCTATCTTAAAAGCACTCATGTTTTTATTAGGACTCTTTATTTCGTTATAAGTTAATTTCATAGAAATAAAAAGTATTTTTGTAAATATCTTTTTAAAGTTTTATTGTAATTTGTATGTTTTTTAGACAACTTTTCAAGGTAAATCTATTGGAAACAGGTCAAAGGCACGAAGGATCATTTTAGCACGAGAGCAAAAAAAACTTAAAAGTAAATTAAAAAAAAGCTACCCATGAGGGTAAGGGATAACAGTGATAGTAAAAATAGAAAATGAATAACAAATTAAAAAAAGTTACCGATTGAGGGTAACAATGGTAGTAAAAATAAATATATAGTTTATATTAATAAAAAAAAATTCAACCCGTGCAAAACTGTCACTAGTGCAAATTTGACACCTACCCCCTTATGATTGTGATTTTTTCCTACTTCTAGATTCGTGTCCATTGTTAATTGAGGTATATGAAAGTATAAAAAAATTTAAGAGTTAATCCACACTTAATCAGGTATAAAATTTCGTTTACTCAAAACTAAGTAGGAAGAGGTTGACACAAACAAATGTTCTACCAAGCCTTAATTTAAATAGGTGCTTAGCATAACGATAATTCCTAGAGTCTTTGGTCTTAGAGTTTTTTATATATGAACTAATGTTAAAGTAAATAGTTTTTACAAGATGTAAACTAAAGTATGTGATATGAAAACATTTCAGTACTTAATTTACAAATGAATTACATAGAAAAAACTTTATTTGACGAAAATAAACAGTATTTAGTCAACTTTTAAGGAACATTCAACCAAAAGTATAGTACTTACTTAAGTCATGTGTTTTAAAATTTAAACAACTTTTAACAAGTGCTGAATAAATAATTCTGCTCATTTAAACGGATAAACCACGTCAAAAAAAAAGTCGAAAACGGTAAAAAATACAAAAAATAAAGTTGTTCATTGACAAGTTGGCGGGTCAGGTACAAACTTATGACTTTCTTGACTGCAGTTTATAACGTCACTGGTAGGCGGAGTTATCTTCTTGCCACCGAAGCAAGTGTAAGTGACCTGCTGAACAGACACTATCCCTTCGTAAACCTCAACCTTGCCTGTAATTTCTTGGTTGGCCCCATCCACTTTTGGTGCTGGGCCGCAAGCTGGAAGAATATACTGTTGTTATACTACTAGTTGGTACTTATTAGTAGTTATTATGATTTCTGATAGTAGCATGAGACAAACAAATTAATTTACAATAAATAACCTACAACTGAAATAGTGATTTTCTTTTTATAAATCAGTACATTGCATTTAATAAATCTGGTTTTATTTTATTAGTTCATGTCACAAATTTGTAACTAGCTTTCGATACTCACTGATTATATAAAAGAAACACAAATTATAGTAAAACTGAATACGCAATCAAGTTATACAAGTAATAATAACGAAAAAGTGATCCCTATGTAATGAATTTTTGAACATACGTTCTTTTATTATTTATTTTACGTCCTAGACATGACGTTAAGGGCATAGGGGGGGTCCACCTTGATTTTTACAAATTGATCTTAATTTATAGAGTTTTATCTGAGCTATCAGACATTTTTAACCGCTTGAAAAATTTTAAAGTATTTTTTAAGATATGAGCGATCAAAATCGGTGACCTCATTAGGTTTCTAATGGAAGGCGCAAACTAAAAACGCGAAAAAAAGACTATTTCACTAAAAATCTTTTTCCTCCTTCATTTTTTAAGCAATCTTTCTCAAATTTTCACAGAAAGTGTATTATTAAATTTTAAAAAGATTTAATGCAGGAATTTTTTTAATTTTAAAAAATATAACTTTTATTTAAAAAAACAAACCTATTTTTTTTGTTTTTTTTATCTAAAATTTTTATTTTTCAATATATTTTAAATTCCAACATTCAAAGTCTTTTAATTTATATAAGGAAGATTTCCTGAAAGTTTGGGGTCTCTAGTTCAAAAAATGAAGGAGAAGATAGATTTTTAGTGATTTTTAAAATTTCCGAGAAAATTGATCCCAAAAAATTTGCGGTCCATACGTTTGTATCGGAAACTTTTTATAAAAATTACTATATCTCAAAAGTTGAATAAGATTTTTTAATTCTACAAAAAGTGGCTTGTAGTTTGTTCTTCAAGCTTTCATATAAGACCCAATGTTATTTTTAGTAAGAAAATTTCGGACCCCTCTATGCCCTTAAACTGTTTTGGTGTATGACTCGATAACCGGAAGGTTTTTTTGTGCACCAGGTCCTTGGACCAAACTTTTTGAGCGTTTTTTGTCGTTCAATAAACAATTTATTATTAAGACCAAATTGTTAATCCAGTTTTGGTTGAAGTTTTTAATTATTAAAGCTTATACAGATAAAAACAGGAAAATATAATATTATCAACTCTACAAAAACTAAGATGAGATTAAACGATAGAAGATATATCACACAGAACAAACAGTTTTCGATTATACGCTATGGAAAGGAACTATGAGAAAACTTTATCAAAAGCATCAGTAAAATTATACAAAATAATAATATAAAGATACATATAGCTTACAAAACAGTAAGGAAAATATTTATCGTTAAAGGTTTTAATCAATTGTGTAAAAGTTGCGTCTACAAATCCACGTGTCCAGGCGATGTGAACAACTAATATTTGTTGATACTGAACGAAAAATACTTGTGAGAATTAAAAAGCATATTTCTCTAATCAACAGTTAAGTTGTTGAACCTACTGATAATTGTGAATTTTTAAGAGGTTATAATTACATCTATCACTATTTTTATATGTAAGATTCTTAATATAGTTCATTATCTGTAGAATCTATACTGACTAAAAAAGTCAACCAAAAATTAAGTAACCAACTAGGTATTCATAATGGGTCAAGAATAACTTTTCATATACTTAAATAATACATTTCAATTTGATTGCTTTTCTGCATTTTAATAATCCATTTTGTGTAATTACTTCCATAACTTTGATTGCGTAATAAGTTTTACTTTAATTTATGTAAGTTTTATTTATTTGATGAGTATTTAAATTTATTTTACAAGGAAATAATCTAATTTTCAAAGCTAGTTGTGAAAAAAAAGTTATTGAATGAAATAAGGGTTATATATTGCAATATATTGGTATTATAAAACGTTCTTGAATGTACAAATAACGATACGTCTTCAAATAATTGATAAAACTATTTTGATTATTGTTATATAAATTATATTTAGTCGAAAATTAATACTCGAAACATTAATAATTCGTACGGTACTAAAAATTATGTGCAGTAGTATTTAAAATAAACACTAAGTATTTTTTTAGATACTTGTGATCTGTTTTTTCCACCTGTAGTACAAAACTTACAATAACCTTTGTGCTACATTTAATGACTGCAAACAAAATATTAAAAACAGAAGTTATATAACTTGATAGGGTGCAAGACTATTCAAACTCTTAATCTTTTTAAGGGTCATAACTCAAAAAGTACACTTAAAAAACAATGTGCATGTAGATCTAGTTAATACGTCAAACACTTATTTTTTCTTTGAACATTTCTAAACATTTTTGGAGATATGGCTAAAATAAGTTTTAAAATACAGTAGTTCTAAAAATTATGCTTGATTTATTTTTTTCAAAAAGTAAAAAAAGTGTTTGTAGGTATTAATTTGACGTACATACGAATTTTTTTCAAACATATATCACTACCATAAGATATTGCCTTTAAAACATTTTTTTAAGAATTTGAGTTGTCATGAAACCAAATTGATAAGCCTTACATTGTTCAAAGCTAGCATAAAATGACCAAAGTGTTTTGGAGTTTATTTTCAGGAGAAAAAACTGTCTATTGGACTTACAAGACAAAGGAGTAAATGTGTAGTCATCTTTTTGAAGAAAAAATGGACGACCTAGAAACTCAGTCCTTGCTTCACAGAAAAACCAGGGAGGTAAAATTCCTTTTTCTTTCGGTCGTTTTTGAGTGATCATAAGTGTTGGAGACTTGTCTGTTGTGAAAACGTTTTGTTTAAGAAACAACGTAAACTTTCAAAAGTTATAAAACTAATTTTTTTTGTTAAAACACTTTAAAGAAGTTGCGTACTATAAATACACTTTGACCAACTTTAAGTAGTCAAATGCAGAATAATGACTTAATTTGTTTTTGAAGTCGTTAGCAGTTTAAGCCAAAATTAGCCAATTTAAAACTAAATTACCTTAATTTTTGCTAGATAAATATTAACAACTTATTTTCAGAACTCACTGGTGTTATAATAACAGCCTTGTTCACGATCGTTTTGACCGATAAACCCAAGATGCTGTAAAACCTGGTGTGTATATTTGGTGAATTCACCGTTTGCAGTTTCACTTGTCAAGATAAAAATTACAACAGTGTACGGTTGTATATCGGCTATATATTTTTCCATCCTTCGTGTCTGCAAGCAAAATGAACTTTCTGTTAAAAAACTATATAATAAAGTTTTAGCCAAATTCAATAAGCCGTCCAGAACAAATAAATAGTTTATTCATTCGAAATACTAAAACTGCTATTTTCTAAATTTTAGTATAGTAATAAATAAGTAATACTTTTATTTTGAAAAATTTACTTTTAATTTACCATTATAAATTTTGCCTGTTATCGAAAATTTTATTATCAGTGGAAAAGAATAGCTTTACGTTTAAAAAGTAGTTAAAATAGTTATAAGCTTATATTCAAACTATAAACCAAAATTTACATCTGCATAGGAGTCGAACCATGTACTAAAAGATTCACGATGAATATCAATCGTTTCGCCAAATGGTTTTATTGTTAATATCTGATATCCTCTGTAATTAGGGTCTGGGCAATAATTCCTTTCTGGATTTTCTGTACTTCTTACATAGAGATGACATTTCGAACCTTCGTGCCAATAAGCGCCAGATTTAACAGACACAGTCAACTCTGTAAAAATTTTTGAGAAATAATATTTTATTAATTTAAAGGTGTGAAAGCTGAACCCATTGATTTAATTTATAATATTTTTTTGCAAAAATTTCACAATAAAACTTTCAGCATAATCTTGCATTTCACTGTAGGCTTAACAAAGTAATTTTTGAAAGCTTTTGCTTTTTGGTTTTCTTAGAATAATAAAAAAAAAATTTTGGGCCTTGTTCTGATAACTAGCAGTTTACGAGATTGCGTTTTATATATTGATAAGAGCATTTTTACAAACATTTAACTTTGGCTATTTAAAAAATAAATACATTTAGTTTACAATTATAAACGAAATACTAATTAAAAATAATTATAAACAAAACTTTTATATTTATAAATTCCTGAGCAATACTATAAAACGACCGATTAAGTAAAAATAACCTTAATTTATTTTCTACACGTTTAAAATGTTCATTAACACTTATTAGGATAATTGTTTGAACCAAAATAAGTTTTTGTTATGCAGAACAATACACAACTAAAGAGAAACTAATAAGTTACCTAGCACACAAAATGGATTAAATCTATTTGGAACCCATTCTCCAACTTTTGTGCCAACGTCAGTACAAACAAAATGTGTGAAATCAGGTGGTACCATATTGTACTTCTCCTTCTCTTCACACACGTAATACACTTTCGTTCCGCCCAAATAAACATCTTCGTAAATCCACTCGATATTACTACTAGTTCTCGTAATCAACGGTATTTCATCGCTTTCACATTCGACATCTTTAAATTATTGATTAAAAAATAATTTTAGCAACTAAAGATTGCCACGCGTAAAAACAATGTTCATTATTTTAAGCAATACAAGCTGCAAAGTTTGACAATGCACTACGCAAAGTCAGCTTACCAGTATAACACTTTCCAAGTTTATCTCCTTCCCACATTTTCGTTTCTTCATTACAGATGAGCCGGTTGGGTTCTGCTGGAAGGAGTTGAAAGCCATCGTTACAAGTCAGATTGGCAACAACCTTTTTAAGTTTATCGTCAACGCTAAACTCGTACGTTCCGTCTTTTACCGCTTCCGGTTCACCACACGCTAAACAAAACTCAATATAGTAGGAAGCCATTAAACGTATAAAGAAAAAAGTTGAAAAATAAATTACGTGGTGAGCACTTTGGAGTTCCTACCCAACCATCGTTAGCGCATTTGTAAGTTCCGTTATCGGGATCAGCCTCAAAGGGTTGTTTGCAAGTAAATTTAACAATTTGACCATCTGCGTAACTATCGACCAGTTTTTCTTCCCATCTTCCATTATCAATTTTTTCAGGTTTAGGTGTTTTGCAAGCTAAGAAAAATTAATAGACATGTTATTGTAAGCTAGTTAAATCAAACGGTTTAAAAGCACATTTCAAAGTCATGAAAATATTTCAAAAATGACTATAATTTATGTATTTGTGAAAACAGCAGTCAATTACTTTAATTTATAAAAAAAATTTTTGCTTTTGAAATTACAAAACACCGAGTTGTTTTTTTTATAAAATCAGCATGAAAGTTTTGGTTTAAATTAGTTTTTGTTTTTTTCAAACTAAACTGTAAAACTGTTATATTATAATTATTGTGAAATATAATGAATGTCGTTTACTGATCCTAAATTTATCAGATTGTTTTAAGATGCTGTAAACTGAGTTGTTAATATCTAGTTTACACCTTTTTAAAACCGTCTAATTGGTTTAGGATGAAGACCAGATTTCAATTAGTAAACTTAAAAGGATTTCTAACATTAATGCTATTAGATATAATCAGATCGAGCTTCTTTCGAATCTTTAGTATTATACAGGTCATAAAAAAATACAAACATCACAAAAACTTTATACAGTTATGTTCACAATATTTCTTGAGTTAATTAATAATTTGATCTTATGACGCTGTATCAAAATAAAATTAAGAGTTGTAAAACATTTTATCAGCCTTACAATTAAAAATGAAAACTAAAAACAAACCGATAGGTACACATTCAGCAAGATCCTCTTTTTTTGGCTTGTAACTACTGTCACTCAAACACTCCACTTTTAAGTTTTCAGGATTTTTTCCGTGAGCAAAAAAGTCTGGTAAACATGTGAAAGTAATAACATCACCTGCAACCGGGTTTCCAGGTCCTTCGAATGAAGAATTTGCGTTTTTTATTTCCGGTGAAGGTCCACACTCTTCAAAATGTTTATGGACAAGGTTATTTTATAAAGTATTTATTTATAGAAGATTTTTGTTATGTAATTATTATCACTACCAGCTATCTTTACTGTTTAGTTTTATTTTAATGTATGTACAATGTAAATTGTACAATAGGTTTGTAACTACATGTCAAAATATTCCGAAAGAATAGTTTAAAAATATTAAAAATTGTTATAAGTTTTAAACTTTATTTTATATCAACTCAAAGAAATGATAGTCCTAATTCGTGTTAAAGTAAGAGCTATAAACTTAACTTTATTTTCATTTAAATTTTTAAGCTTTTTCTGTGAACAAAAATGCGTATACATAGGTTTCATATTTAAACTTTCTCAAAAATTGTTTTTTGAACGCAAAATTTTGGTGTATGTTAAAAAAAAGTTTTGCTAGAAGGCTGTATTTAGTGTTAATTCAAAAATTTGTTAATCAAAATATAGTTTATTTAGTTTTTGCCTTAAAATTTTTCTTTTTTTTTAAATTAACTTAATCTTTTAATGAAAAGCCTCTCAGATCAATTTGGAACCTTTCAAGATGGCATTGGTCTTTTAAGTCATTATGTGTATTTACTAAAGAGTCTGGGCGCACAGATTATTAAGAATTAAAGAATATTTTATTTAAGCTACTATTTGTCTTGTTGTTTCACTAACTTTTCATAGTGGTTTACTAGTTAATATTAATATATCTTTAACCTGAATAAAAGCTGTGCACACTGAACAACTGGAAATTAAGTTATGTGCCTCAAAGGTTTTAAACCGTAAACAGGGTGTCTTAATATATAAATAACTATTAAAAAACTGATAATCTATGTTGTAATTTTTAAGGTAGACTCGGTCATATTCACAGAGTTAGCGAGGAGCGAGTTTCAAAAGCTTAGCTGTACGGAGAGTTTAATTGGCGTACATACCATCAACTACGAAACGATGGCGTTTGCAAGCGCGACCTGAGCAACTAAATACCGACTTTGAGGGTTGGAAACATTTTTCATATGATCTAATCAAATAACGCTCTCTACTCAGCCCGGAGCAAGAAAAGCAAAACAACAGGACCAAACAATGTATTTGACAAAATCTTTCTTTCATTTGTTAAATTAGTGTGAATTGTGTTCAACTATTCTTGTGAGGTAAAACGCTTATTATATATTTGGGCAGGCCACGTATGGCTTATTTAAATTGCAACAGATAATTTGAACATTGTATTTTGAATAATTCAATTTTTGTATGAAGTAAGTTTTTGGGATACTTTAAAATCACTATTTATGTTTATATAAACTTAGAATTAAAAAAAATGTATGCTAGTTGTTCAAATACACTTGATACTACATAAAAAGCTTTAAAAATTCTACGTATTCTAATAAAATAATTGGTGATATATTTTATACTTGTGGATCAAGCAAACCAAGTTATGTTCAAAGTTTAAAAAATAATTTACCTGCAGTACAAGCTGGCTTAGCGTCCCAATCTTTCCCATTGCACGTGATAGACATTTCAAGCGGATCAGCTTGAAAATTTTCTTCACAAGTAAACTCTAAAACTTCACCATCAGGATAGTTGTTCTGAAGATCAACCGTGTACTCACCATTTTTAATACCAGGTGGCCTTTTACATGCTTTAAAAATTGTTTAATAAAAGTTTGTTTTTCGTGTTTGAAAAGTAACTTACTTAAGAAACTTAATGATTTAGTTCTTTGAATTGCTTTACAACGTACTTCGCTAAATTAATAAATAGCCAAGTGTTAAACTGCAATTATATGTCAATTAAAAAAGAAAACTCTTTTTAAATACAAAGTTTGACTAAAAACATAATTGTGTAACAACCTTCAGGAATACACTCCGGAAGGTCTGCTTCTGTGGAATCAAAGTTTTGATCGGCACCGCATTGAACCTGGAAATTGTCAAAATTATTTCCATACGGAACCATCCCATCCTCACATCTGTAGGTTACTGTACTACCAACAGTTGGATTTTTAATGGACGGTACAGCATTGTCTACAGTAGGAGGAGGGCCGCAGGCTGTAGAATTTAAAAATAAAAATTAAAATGAGCAACGTTATGACTCATGGTAAAACGTAAGAACAAAATTTACCACGATCGCACTTTGGGGTTTCTCTCCAGCCTCCATCACCGCACTCAATTTTGCCACTGGAGGGAATTGGACCAAATCCGGGATCACAGGAGAATGCCAGCGGTCTCCCAACTGCATAATCCTGCACCAGCTCCAAATCGTAACTCCCCTTGGCAAAACTTGGCGGTCTTTTGCAGGCTAATTAAAAAAAAAAATCAATAATAAATCTTTTAACATTGCTGTTATAAATTATTATAAATTACTGTTATAAACTAACTTACCTAGAGTCCCACAGGTCAAAAGGTCCGAAGCGTTATGGGAGTACCAGGGACCTTTCAAGCACTTCGTGGTCACCTGGTCATAGAACTCGCCTGCAACATCGAACCCAGGATTGCAGTGGTACGTAATGACCACTCCTGGGCTCGGGTTCACTATGCTCTTGTAATTGTGAGAGGCGTTTTCTATGACAGGCGGCGGCCCACAAACTGTAAATCATCGTGTAACATAAAGCTATTTTTGTATTTTAAAACTATCTAATATTGTCAGGTAAAACTAAAAACTTGATTTGTATTAAAACAGAAAATAGTTTACAGTTTGAATATTGGCTATCTTAACTTTAGTACAGTAACCTGCCACCTAGGTACGCACTTAATACACAGTTCAAAAGTGCGTAACCAGTCGGCGGTGCGTACCTTGGAAATTTTGGTCTTTAATTACCTACATTAAGCCTAATACAAACATGTTAAAAGTCACTATAAAGTTTACAAATGACTATTAAAGCAAAATCCCACAAAGCAAAAATTTTCATCATACAAATAAAACAAACTTTATTAAAGTATGTATATAAGAAGACTTGAGTGTTTGTATATATGTTTTTATGTAAGTAATTGTTTGTAAATTTAGATTCAACCAATAAAGTTTTTTAATCTATCTTATATTCTATCTTGAAAATTTACACAGTAAATATAATTAATTACTAATTTGAAACAAATAAAGTTTTAGAAAAACATTGAATATGCTAATATTAAATTGTGTTTATTCAAAAAAGCTAGTTTAGGGTTGTAAATTTTACTCCTTATTACTTATTATTTCGCAATTTTTGTATTTTCATCGGTTTTCTTAGTAGAAAAACAACAGAAAAGGATAAAATGCTGTGGTGCTCATAATTAACTAGGATTTCAAAAGTCAATATTGGCAGTAATGTATCCAAGAAAGACTGCTTAAAAAATTTTAAAGTTTACTTTGTAAGTATTTATCATGGATACCACAATCACAGGTTACTTAGGCTAACAGAATGGTTCAGGCTAGATTTAAATTTTTGTTTTAATTATGGGGTATGCAAATTAAAACTTCACTGTTTGTTATTTTTGTTAAACAAAATTTAATATGTTCGTTTTAAATATTGGATTTGATGTACAGTTTGTAAGTTCATAACTTGTTTTCTAGTTCCTTTAGTTTTAACTTAAATGTAATACAGTATAAATTAATTTAAGATAGTAAACATTTCTAACACTACTTATAGGTTTGTGTTTTAAAATTTCAAACTAAAAATAAAACTGTATATTGAACACAGCGATTTCAATGTAAAAAGTGTGTAACATACTGGCAGTACGTACCTATAAGTGCGTACCTAGGAGGCAGACCACTGTAATTACATAAAAAATAATACTTTATAAGAAGCATTATGAGTTTATTTCTTAATAAATTGATTTATAAAACAATGTTTCACTTAATTAATAAGCTTAAAGAAGTATTTAGTTTATTTAAAGTCTTATTAAAACAAAATATTAAAAAACATTATTTAACTTGTTTTATAACGAAAGTAAATATAAACAATATAATTTTAAAAACTCTTGATTTAAAGATTAAACATTTTTATAAAAAAACTTAAACAAATGTATGATATCTAAGTTCATTAAAGTATTTCTAAGTTTTTATCAAAAACTGTATCCAACTAACGGTCTGCAGCAGTCCATACCATAGTGATTAAGGTACACAGTTCAGCACTCATGATCCAGGAAGAATGTAAGAAAAGAAAAATTGATGAACAAGTCGATTCGTAGCTTGTAGTTCAAACTGACAACACCAACTTTTATTTTATTATGACGTAATATCGATTTTGAAGCGCTTATCAAATTAAAGACTAATTAGCATAAAAAATTTTTGATGTGTTCATTGTAAGCTCCAGTATAGCAAGAACTAGTTTTATCTTTATACCTTTTACTAAACATTTTCACAAATAAAAAGTTTTCTCTTCTAAACCAGCTAACTTCTGGCTGGCATTAATTTATCTACAAAACCAATAAGTAGAAACATTTTTGCTAACAAGCTTACATATTTTATCTAAAAAGAACTTATGTTCAAGTTCTGATCAAGTAGTATCACATTTATCTTGCCAAGTAAAATTTACTACTTTTAGTTTTTAAGCTGCTGTAGGAAAATTGAAGTTTTTAGTTCAAGGAAAGTTGCATCTTTATATACTTAAGAATATTAAGATTTTTGTTTAATAAAACAAATTTAAGAATAAAGTACTTATATTACTAGGTCTTTTTATTCACAAATTTTGAAATATTTCAGTCTGTTTTAACTAATTTCGGTGCTTTGCACTGACTTTAAATTATGTGTTTTATAATGTGATGAAAAACTAAACAAATATTTAGAACTTGATGGTGGCAGAAAATAACTTTGCTTGATCATTACTTGTCTCTATACTGGTCAATTTGTTTTGTAAAATGTATTAAGGTGAAAATACTAGTACATATTTTAATAAACAAAATTCTGCTTTCATTTGATTTTTTTACAAAGTGTTTTACATTAATTGCACTGCTTTTATTTCAAGCTCTATTGTATTAAATATTAGAAAAACCAAGAGATCAAATAGTTTTAAATAACTTTTGATCTAATTCAATCATGTTTTTTAAATTTATTTTATATATCGTAAAGATTCTCTTAAATAAAACATTGTTTTTTACTTTCCTTTTTTTGGAAAATAATCGCACTGCTAAGCATTTAAATGCACATTTTTTGTCAACAGTTTTTGATTCAGTTTTCAGAATACAATTCATTTCTTATATTAAAACAAAATCTACTGAAACTTTAAGAGTTGTTATTTTTATTTTAGTTTAAAAGTTTCAAACATGGCTAAGTTTTTTCTGTTATTTTAGTTCAATCGATTGAATTCTGTTTTGAGCCTGACTTTAAAAGTTTTTTGAAATGAAATTGACCCTCATAAGTACGGTTTAAGGATCTAGTATATAGAAAAACCTCTAGTAATCGAGCTATACCATATTAACGAAACTTATCTTGAGCTTAACAAAAACCTCTAGTTTACATTAAGAAGCTTAGCGGATATGAGAAACATACAATAAAAAGCAAATAAAAGCCTCCCATAACCGCACTCAATTTTTCCACTTGGTGGAATTGGACCAAATCCGGCATCGCAGGAGAAAGCATGGTCCCAACGGTCATAATCGTCCACCAGCTCCGTGTCGTAATTCTCATTGCCAAAATTTGGCGGTCTCTGCAGGCTAACTTCAAAAATATGCTAAACGCTGTTATGAATTTACTTACCTGGGTTCCAACGGGTCAAAAGGTCCGAAGCGTTATGAGAGTACCAGGGACCTTTCTAGCACTTCGTGGTCACCTGGTCATAGAACTCGCCTGCAACATCGAACCCATGATTGTAGTGGTATGTAATGACCACTATATTTGTAACTTTGATAGGTCTGAAACACCAAATAATCGTAACTCAGGTGTCTTTTGGTCTACTAACACCAAGAATCATCAAGTTTTTTTTCATTTGAAAATTTTTCCTTTTCGCATATGTATTCTTCTACATGAGTATAACGAAACATTTCGAAGAAAAGTTTACTGTTTTTTACAGAAAATATTTTTCTTCTCATATTAATTTTTTATCAAAGTGTTCAACAAGTAAGAAATAATAAAATTCTTTTAAATAGCATGTTTAAATTTTTTTTAGACATGCAGCATTTTAGTTTAAGTGTCAAGAATATCTTACTTACAGTACAAGCTGGTTTCGCAGTTCATCTATTTTTATGCTTGTTTTGGGAATATTGATAACATTTTTATTGCTTTGAAAGCTCAACTTAGTGTTTCATATTTCCCTTACCAGATAAAATAATAGAAAACAAATGTCTTCAAGTAAAAGTTATTAAGAAACAAGGTAGTCAGTTACTGAATTCTTTATTCAAATGTTACTGTATAATGTTTAATATTTTAAAAATTACACAGCATAGTAGTAAACCCTTTAAGTTACTTTTATAGCAACTATCATAAAACAAAAACTTTTCTTAAGCTAAATATTATACAAGGTAGTTTCTATACTTTCAATCAAATCTGTTTTCATATTTGCTCGGAAGGTCTGCTTCTGTGAAATCAAAGTTTTGATCGGCACCGCATTGAACCTGGAAATTGTCAAAATTGTTTCCATACGGAACCATCCCATCCTCACATCTGTAGGTTACTGTACTACCAACAGTTGGATTTTCAATGGACGGTACAGCACTACTTATAGTAAGTGGATGGCTGTAGAATTTAGTTTTGATCGGCACCGCATTGAACCTGGAAATTGTCAAAATTGTTTCCATACGGAACCATTTCATCCTCACATCTGTAGTTTACTGTACTACCAACAGCTGAATTTTCAATGGACGGTACAGCACTACTTATAGTAAGTGGATAGCTGTAGAATTTAGTTTTGATCGGCACCGCATTGAACCTGGAAATTGTCAAAATTGTTTCCATACGGAACCATCCCATCCTCACATCTGTAGTTTACTGTACTACCAACAGTTGGATTTTCAATGGACGGTACAGCACTACTTATAGTAAGTGGAGGGCTGTAGAATTTAGTTTTGATCGGTACCCCATTGAACCTGGAAATTGTCAAAGTTGTCTCCGTAAAGAACATTCATCTAAATATCTAAAGGTTACCGTGCCACCAACTCTCGGGCTTTTTGGGCTAAAAGAAACTGTAGTAAGAGAACTGCAGGTTACAGATATTTTTTAGATTTAAAATTAAATCAGTAGTTTTGAAAAACAGTTAAGTGAAATATTTATACTCTAAAGAATTACTTTGACCAAAATTTAATGAAAAGCATTGAAAAAATCATTTTGTATTTTAGTTAAGTTTTTCTTGACTCACACTATGCACTTTATATTAGTTAGAAGATTTTTAAGCTATAATTTTATGATCTTATTAATTTTAGATTTCATGCCTGTAGATTACCGTACTACCAACTGTCAGGGCTTTTAGACCTGAAAGAACTGCAGGTTATAAAGTAAAAATTAAATATCTTAAAGTCACGTAATTTTTTTTTTCTTGTAGATCTAAAAACTTTCAGTTTTGTAAATAGTTAGGTAAAAAAGAGGGTTAATCTATTCTAAAGTTTTACTTTGTTTAGTTTTAATAAAATATATTTTTACTATGTATTTTACATTAAAACTGCTAATTTTAATCTAAAATGTGCCTCAATTATCTTTGATTGTTGGTCATTAAGGCTTAATACCTACAAAGTCGACGACTGTGGGGACAATGTAGTTCTAACTGAACCATTTATTCACTAGAGGAACTTTTTTTTTACCACATCTTTGTTGATGGAAATTATTGTCGGTTCATGGCAACGATTTTTGGGATAGTGTTGCTAATTCCAGTGTAAGGGAGTGGTCAAATGATACCGGGCCCTTTGGACATGCCACCAGCGAAACAAATAGTGGTTTTTGATGTTGATGACGTTTTTCTTACGGTGTAGTCTGATTGCGATCGTTGTGCATGTACTGATGTTTTTAAAGCTTTTAGATATGGGACAACCCGAAAGAGTACGATTGAGGTTCCCTGCCTTATCGCAGAAGACGCATCTCTAACCTCAGGATCCTATTTTTTATCTCTGCTTCTCCTAGATGGGGTTTCGAGAAGGCTTGCTCCTGTGCTAATTCTTGGTAGTAATGGGGATTTTAACACCCACTTACTTTAAGATTTTTTGGGCATTTCCAGTGGTTTTTGAATATGTGTCAGTCAACCTTTTTGAGGAAATATTCGTTCTTCTAGTATAAATTAGATTTTTTTTTAGTTTTATTTTCTCGACTTGTTTATCACATTTTTACGGGTTATCGTCCAGGTCATTTAATCTGATGTATAGCTTGAAGCCTAAGGTACAGGTACTGTTGCCCCTCAAAAATGAAAATATTGATTACCGCGATGATTTTTTTATTACAAGGAATCCTAAAAAGTTTTTATCACAAATGAGCTGTTGACATCAAAAAATTTCGTTTAAGTCATATTTAATAAATGGGGTTCAAAACTTTAATTTTTTCACATTGGTTACAGTTTTGTGGTTACAATAACTTTAAGAATAACTTTTAAGAACTTTTTCATACATTTCTACAAAAGTATTTTAAAAATTTATTTAGATTCTTGTCTTGAAAAATATAAAATTCACAGATTTTCGTTGATAATTTTATTAAAAAAGAAAATAACGCGAACTGGTGAAATTATTTTTTTAAAAGTTTGGTCCTTAGACTATGATTTTTTCTGAGGTTTGACACTTTCTATTATCTGAGAAGACTTTTAGATTGTCTAAAACATGTCTTCATTTCTCGGAGAAGTTAAAAAATTGCTGCACAATTTAACACCTCGTTCGGCAACGTCGTAAACAACACTAGGACTTTTCCATCTAAGCTTAATTCCGCATTTGTGCATGCTTTTTTGACAGCAAATTCCCTAGATCTTGTATTGAACACTTCGGTACAACTGTCCAAATAAATGACAAAAAACTGGTCATCTCTTGATATGTATTTCAAAAGTTATTTAATGTTATTTTAGTACTTAAAATAAGCTTTTTCTAAATTAACACTATGTGTTTGTTAAAGAGTTCTAAGCTATACATGCATTGACTTTTAGTTTTAAATATACTGTTAAGCAAAAACACAACGGTCGCTGCTTTTACGTTTTGATTGTCTTGCTTTAAGTTGCAAATTAAAACTAGTTTCTATTTCGAATATTAGAGTTTCTTCTGATAAAGTTTTATTGCTCTTGAATTTTAAAACTAGTTAAAGCTTTTATTTATTCTTTAATACTGCTTATTTTTTACACAAAACTGGCTATCATTTTCAAAAAAAGCAATTGATTTTATTTTAAAAAACAACATTCTAACTATTCTTAAAAGATGTTTGGTTATAACCACTGAAGTAGTCTTAATAAAAATATTAAATTTGAATCTTAAAACCGAGAAAAGACTAGTTATGATAAAACGATTCAAATATATGAATTAAAGTTTTAAAAAAATTATTGTAATTCTAGATTTTTTTAAACCTTATAAAAAAATTATTGTAGTTTTAGATTTTTTTAAACCTTATAAAAATAATTACTCACTTAGAGGTAATAATAGAAAATATACATGCAAATATCATTTCAAAAATGTTGGTTGGCAAAATTCTTTTTTCTATCGTTCGGTAAAAATGTGGAACGAGCTTCAAAATGAACATACTTCCAATTTGCAAAAATCTTGAACACTTTCGATTAAAGCTAAAAAAGTTTGATTTAAATAAAAAATGTATAAGTAATTAGTATTGTTCATCTCTTTAACCATTGATTTGTTATGTAGTTTATTGGTAGTTTGATTTGTAAGCAACACTTTCCCCTTATAGATCTTAAGTACTTTTTGATTTTTGGCCTGTCTATTGTTAATGTGCTAGGGGCTTTAGATTCTAAAATTATTGGATGCTCAGTTGATTTGTAAGCTAGATTCGTGAATTGTTGCTGCCACATGTTTGAAAGAATTTTTGACTGAATTTGCCGTGGTGAAACTTAGAAAACATGATGAATAACGAATAGTTGTCGAGATCAATGTTCTGCAAGATGAAGTTTTCTGTCTAAAGTTGAAAATTAATGCCGTTTTGAAATTTCTTCTTTGATGAAGAGTGGTTGACTTATATCTTTAAGATGGTTCCTAGAATTTCGAGCCAGGTTCTGAAGAATTTAAACAAGAGATGCTTGTTTCAAAGAACTGTTGTTTTGGAATGTATATATGGAGATTGGTGGCTTTGAAATCGTTGAGTATTTTGGTTGTGAAAGTTTGAGTTTTTTAGTTTGTGCCTTGTATTGGTTTTATGTTTGTTTTAACACTGTAATTTGTTTTTTATTTTTATGTTAGTGTCTTTCAGTTTAAGTAGCTTAGGTTTTAATGCCTAGGTCCTTCGTTTGACAATAAACTTCAATAATAATAAATGTAGTCAATATATAATGTATATGAAATTAGCACCAGTTTTTAGTTGATCACAATAGCAAAATTGTTAAAACAATATAATACAAAAAATCACACTGAAAACCGATGGAAGAAGTAGATTTGAAGTATTATTTAAACAAAAGCGTTACCTGTTGAAGAAATCATCCTGAAATTTTTAAGAGCAAAAATTTTATAAACAGAAATTGTAAAGTTAGTTTTTCAATAAAGTAGAACTAGTTAAAACATTTTGACGAGCGTTAATTTAGCTCGGTTAGCATTTTTTGCTATTTTAAAAAATGTCCAAACTTTAGATCCAATTGTTTTCCTTATCCTTTAAGCTCACTTAGATTTTTTTTAATTTTAGAGAACGCTCCTTTGCCTTTAATTGAAAAAATCCATTGGATTGGGGTTTTAATTATTGAGTTGGGCCCCTTAGAAAATGTATTTTTTTTTTTCGGAATTTTTACTATAACGGATGTTTTAGCTAAAAAACATTATTAAAAAAGTTTTTACTTTGCTGTGTTCTCAACGGTCGGTGTTTCTTTTTCCCTAACTTTTAATATTCTAATAATATATACAAATATGCCCGATTGTAAATTTCAAAAACCTTCAATTTTCTAACGGTCACTGTAGCAAAAAAAAAATGTTTTAAACTATTTTAATACACTTAATTACGAATTTTTAAATTGGTCCACGCTTTTTTTTAATCTAAACTGTTTTTATGTGAGACATGACCCATATACATTTTACTAAAATTATCATTATTTGAACATGAAATTCCTTGTAATATTACAACCTAAAAGCAAAGTAAAAAGTAAAATTTTTGATAAATTTTATAGCAAGAAGACCTAACAAAATGCGCCAGTTTTGGTTTAAAAATTAAATAGGTTAAACTAAAAACATATAGAAAATATATTTCTTAACTCTTCATAAGCAAAAACAAGAGATTCAGGGATCTTTCGTTTTATTAAAATATTTTAAAATATTAATCAAGTAGAATTTTTCTTTTTGTAACAAAAACCAAGATTTTGCTAAAATCTTAATTTTTGCTGTGTTTAAAGTTCGAAAATAGGCAACAAGTAATATAAACTTTATTTTTTTTTATAGAAAAAAAAAAGAAAAAAACATGCTGTTAAAAATCAAAATACGCTCAAAATATTTTGTCCTAGGATCTGGTGCACGGTTATCGAGTCGCACACCAGTCTTGGCGAGGGCAGTTAAAAAAAACTTACTATTGAGAGTTTAAACATTCACACACATATTTTATTAGCATGGTTGAGAATGATTTTAAGATAATTGATTTTTATTGTTAGTCATAAGGTTTTTCATTAAAAGTTTTTAATTTCTTGCAATTATTAAATTAAAAAAGTTTGCTGTGAAAATTAAGTATATTTTTGAAGCATAGAATAAAATATCCAAATTGTCATTTATTAATTCATGTTGTTTAGGAAGCTAAGTTTAGCTGATAATGTCATTGAAATAATAGATAAGCATGACTACTACTGTTAAATCATCTTCTTTTGGCAAGACTGATGATGGAAAAGATGTGAAATTGTACACTTTAAAATCAAAATCATGTATTGTTGAAATAATAAATTATGGAGGAACTATTGTCAAACTAGAAGTTCCAGATAAAGATGGAAATTTTGAAGATATTGTGACTGGTTTTGAAACTTTCAAAGGTAAAAAAAATCATCATCAAATCAATATTACATTAGTATATACATCGTAAAATTTGTGTGTCTATATATTAATATAATTTTTAATATATTTTTGAATGTGTTATTAGTTTTGATATGCAATACTAATATTTACATCAGGTTCTTTGTGCACCAGGTCCTAGAACCAAATATTTTGAGAGTCTTTTTTTTTTTTCTTGTTCAATAAACTGTAAAGGAAGCAAAAGGTTTTTTAAAATTTTTTTCGAGGTCTTTTTAAATATAAGTCTTTAAAAATATAAGTTTCTCACTTTCTTTTTAGTAAAATTAAGATATAAGGTTTATTAATGTAATTAAGGGCATATGGGGTAAACACCATTTTTTGAAACTTGATCTTATTTTATATAGTTTTTACTAAGCTACAAGATGCTTTTCACAGATTTAAAAAATTCAAAATAATTTTTGAGATATAGCTGGTCAAAGTTGGAGGCAACAATAGGATGCTTATGAGAAGCGCAAACTAAAACAGTAAATAACTAGAAATCACTTAAAATCTATCTTCTACGTTTTTTGAGATAAATACCTCAAATTTTCAGAAAATGTTCCTTGCAATATTTAGAAAATTCTGTTGAAACAAAATTAAAAAAATTAAAAAATAATCATTTTATAACATAAAAACAAAAAAAAAAACTGTTTTTTTTTGTTAAGTTTTTATATTAAATTTTTATTTTTCAATTTTTAAAAAATTGTTTCTGACAGAATTTTCTAAATATATCAAGAAACATTTCCTGAAAGTTTGAGGTAGTTATCTCAAAAAACGTAGGAGAAAATTTTTAATAAAATAGTCTATTTTTGCTGTTTTAGTTTGCGCCTCCAATAAGGAACCTATTGTTGCCTCCAACTTTGACTGGCTATATCTCAAAAACTATTTTGATTTTTTAAAATATGTAAAAAGCATCTTGTAGCTTAGTAAAAACTATATAAAATAAAATTAAATTAAAAAAAAGGTGTTTACTCCCCCCTATGCCCTTAAATTACTGAATAAGTACTGTAATGAAAATTTAAATGTGTTTTATAATAAAAAATTCTATATCATATTTATTTTTTTATGTATTTCTTGTCTTAAATAAAATTTATTATTTTATTTTCAAATTTTACAAATTTCAAGTATTTTTTGAAAAAGTTTTAAGTTCCAGTTTTTTCCAACTATTTTGTCTAAGTTTTCAAATGCTAGGTTTTTCCAGTATTCCAGGTTAAATGCGACCATGTTAATTGTATTTTAGCGCCAAAGAGGTCTAAACTAAAATAAAAATAACTATGTTTAGACTAAAGCTTTGTTTTTTTTTACAGTAGTGCCTCTAAATTGTGGGAGGAAAACTTTTCTTGTTGGTGTGATATATTTACAAAAGAAAATCTATTGTGGGCCAATATTTTGAAAGTTTTTTAATGGCTGTCTAATTTTGAAAATTTAAAAACTCTTTAATGACAAAATTCTGATTAAAAGATAACTTAATAATTACTAAATTTGTACAGAAAATAAAATTAAAACGAGAATTCAAAAACTCTATTTTTTGAAGAACTCAACTTTGTTTTTTTATTCTCTTTGGTTGACTATATCTGCCCTGTGAGGTCAAAATAAGCTAATTAGAAAAATAAGACTAGTTGTTTTAATTGTTTTCCTATCAACATTACTCCCTCTTTAATAATAAAACATTTCCTCAAGTTAAGAAAGTTGCATTTTGTTTTATTTGACCCTGCCCTTAAATTATTAACACTTAATAATCAAACAAAAAAAGAATATAATAAACTTTCTTTTTACATTAAAATGCCATGGTTACTTCTTATTTTCCAAACACCCAGAAGGCTAATACCTAAACATTAAAAACCAAAAAGTTAAAAAATCCTAAAGATAAAATTCCCAAGCAAGTGTTTATTGAGGCTTAAGTTAAAAGTACACCAACAATCTAATTATTTGATCACTGCCACCAAAGAGAACTCATAATCAGATGTTGTAAACAAAACTAATATTTAACTTAAAACATAAAAAACAATATTTTACTCAAGTTTTATCTATTATATCTGTTATTAGTTATATCTAAAACATGCTATTTATATAAAATAGTTTACTAAAACTTTGCTAAAATTAAAAGATTTAACGTTAAAAGGCGTTAAATCTTTGAGATCCTGATAAGCTAAGCTTATCGGAATATATACCACAGATGTTTTTGTGTCAAAACTTTATTCCGACTAACAGCGTTTCACTGCTCTCAAATAAATTTAAGAACAGATCTACGGAGTCTATAAAATATTAACACACATTAGAAAAAAGCATTTATAATTATGTATAATGCTTATGTGGGTAGTAACTATAAAAAAACTTTATGATTTAAAAACAAAGTTTGAAATAAAAACATAAAAGTATAAAATTGTCTATAAAAATTACAAATTTAATAAAAGCACATACTAACCTCAAAAAAGCTCTAAGAATAGGCAAGTTTTTAAAAATTAATATTAAATTAAGTTGTGCAGAAATGTTACATCATAATAAATTTAACAAATTAATCAATAATTCAAATAACTCTGTCTACTTATGCACTTATTTAATCCACAACATTTACATATACAATCACAAACACTTACAAGTTTAATACTTCATGTTTTTAAGCTGCAGAAATTGTTGATTAATTTGTTAAATTTATTATGACGTAACATTTCTGCACAACTTAAATTAATTTTCATTTTTAAAAAGTTGCCTTTTCTTAGAGCTTTTTTGAGGTTAGTATATGCTTTTATTAAATTTGTAATTTTTGTAGACACTTTTATGTTTTTATGTTTTTATTCCAAACTTTGTTTTTAAACCATTAAGTTCGTTTATAGTTACTACCCACATAAACATTATACATAATTATACATGCTTTTTTCTAATGTGTGTTAATATTTTATAGACTCCGTAGATCTGTTCTTAAATTTATTTTAGTCGGAATAAAGTTTTGACTAGTGATGTACCGGACTCACTATTCGGGTCCGGCCGGATATTGCCATTTTTGTCTGATATCCAGATCCGGCCGGACTCTAGTTTGAAAAAAAAGTCCGGATCCCGTTCCGGCCGGATTCTAATTTGAAAAAAAAGTCCGGATCCGGGTCCGGCCGGATCCTAACAGAGATCCGGCCGGACCCGGATCTAGTTAGTAAAAAAGAGCATACTGAAAAGTAGTTTTTCAAAAACAAACCCTGTGAAAATTAATAAGAGTCATTTTTGTCAGTTAAAATTAAACACCTACCGTGATTGGCTCATTTTGTACACATGACTAATTTACATTTGTTTACATTTAAACTATAAAATAAACATTTCATGAAATGCAACTCTTTTCATATGTTGTAAAATTGAAAACTTTGGAATGAATACTTGCATTATTTATTGTTTAAAGTTGAGATCAGAGAACATTTAGAGTTAATACGGTTGAATGTACGAGCCAATGAGAATCATATGACGAAATGTTTCAAACTAAATACTGATGCAACAAAACATCAGAACATGACAGGCAGTTTCATGTAAGCAGTTAGTTAGTTTGGTGTGCAGCTTGAAGCAACAAAATATCTTGAACTTTTTTGTGAATGCTTATTGTAAGTAGTGTTTTGTTTTAAAAGTGAATATTTAAACTGGTGTTTAATTGTTTAAATATTTAAGCAAGGTTTATAGTTTATTAGTTTTTTAAAAATTTTACAGTCTCTTGTTTACTAAAAGTTTTATTTAATTTTTAGTTTTTTGTTTTAAGTCTTTAGATAAAGATTTAAGTAGCTTCCAGTTTTTAAAGTGTTACCAAAGTAATTAATAATTTTGTATATGCTAGTATTTCTTGTTGTGTTTTATATAAAAGATTCATCCCTCAAAACTGTCGTGTCTGATTATAGAAAGTAGTCTCAGTTAGAATTTAGTATTTGTTAGATAATAATTAAATAAGGTAGGATTTAATTATGATAGGTAGTACTAATAAGTTAAGTGTACCACAATCAGTCCACAACTTTACTACCAAATTGTCAACCTTTGCTACCTGTTCTACTGATTATTAGATTAAAGTAATTTTTCAATTTTTAAAAACCTCATTCTGACTCAGGCTTGTTTATACTCACTCTAGCTAGTTTTATTGACTTAAACAGTGGCAACCCTACTAGTTTGAAAATTTTTGGGAATTTTAGAAAATCTTGGACTGCCTCAGGCTAGTTTAGTGTTTTATAAAAACTCAGGCTTGTTTTCTTTTAGATTTTGAATGAGTTTGAGCTGATCCAGTTTTCAATATTTTGTAATTTTCTAGTGTATTTTGTTCAAGAACTTGATTTCAGATTTTTAATTTAAATAAAATCTAAATTAGTAAACCTTGTGGCTAGCTGTTCTACTTATTATTAGATTAAAGTTATTTTTTTTCAGTTTTTTAAAACCTCATTCTGACTCAGGCCAGTTTATTCTAGTGATGTACCGGACTCACTATCCGGGTCCGGCCGGATATTGCAATTTTTGTCTGATATCCGGATCCGGCCGGATTCTAATTTGAAAAAAAAGTCCGGATCCGGTTCCGGCCGGACTCAAATTTGAAAAAAAAGTCCGGACCCGGGTCCGGTACATCACTAGTTTTGACACAAAAACATCTTTGGTAATGTAAATTATATAAAGTTACTTAATTAGCAATGGTTTATCCAAGACAAATTACAAATAGTTACTACATATAAAACTTAACAATAAAAAAACATATTTTAATAAAACAGAAGTTACATGCTTCATATCCAATTTCAAAGCCTAAGAAAGCAATACTACAAAATATTTTTGATAATGCTCTCCTTCAGCAACAATCACTTGCTAAATTCATTCTCCTAAACTCTCAGCTACACTCAAGCTACCCAAGTTTTAATTTTTCAGTTGTGTGTTGTGAGTGACAGGCCTAATTTTCCAACATGGACTAAACATTGAAGTCAAATCGATAGAGATCAGGCAATAATGATCTGGCTACAACATCAAATTCCAAAACAGCAGGAACTATCTCTGCACCAAGATTTGGTTTTGTTTAAGGTGTGATAGGGAGCACTGTCCTATTGGAAAGTGAAACATTTATTTTCACATTCTCTTTTATATAAAGGTTGGGGCCAATATGTCATTGAAATATAAGTTTTTGTTGACCTTGCCACCCTGTTTTACATAAATCAGAGACATTTTTTAATTTTTGATATTTTAAACAATGGCAGATGCTTGCCTCTGGTGACAATAAAGAGTTGAAATGTCTTCAGGAACTACTTCTGATTTGGCCAGTAATTTGTTGTTTTTTGAACTAAATTCAGAATTGACAGCATTTTTTTCCCAAAAACATGGAGCGTTATGGCTTTCCCTTACCCTTTCCCCATTGGCTTTAGTGTTGCTTTTTGTACGAAATGAGCAAGGTCATTTGCTTTTGGAACTTTAATTTTTCAAGCTCTTTGTAGATTCTTGCTGCATCATAAGCTGTTGATTTTTGTTGTTTTACAGTCTTTATTACTTTTGCTATGAGCGTTCTGGTGCAACAATAATGTCTTTACAATCAGTATTTTTAACAGCAAATTTTAATGGAACAATTAAATATAGTTGACCTTTAATAAAGTTAGTAAAATACAATAAACTTTGAAACATGAACTTTCAATATAGTACTTAATTTAAATTTTATATTTAATTTAGGAAATATTCTCCACACTGTTTGTATAATAAAAACTTATGTTTTAACTAAAAAATAAAAAATTGAACTAAATTCAATTTGATGAAAATAATAGGAATAAAAATAAAAATATCTAATAACTTACAATAAAAAAAACTCATACATTACAGCAATTAAATGAAAAAAGGTTACCTTTACTATGTAACTTAAGATGTAACTAACTTTGTTACTCTAGAGTTAGAAGTGGGGGTTGGTATATTTGAAAATTAACAGTTAATTTTTCTATAACTAAAGTAATTCAAGTAAGAATTTTAAGACTATTTTTGCAAAATCAAAGTTTTGTGCTCCTTAACTACCTAGAAGCAACCATTTTTATAAAAATTACCTTCATCATGTTATGTTCAGATGTGTTTCATCTTGTAAAAAGCTAATATTTAACATATACTTTTGTCTCTTCAGAAGCTGGTACCAAAATTGTGTTAATGTTAAGATCTGTGTTGGTTTGATCCCCTTGTTGAACAAAAATCATAAGTGAATTTCAAGATTATAAGGTTGCAGTTCAAACCATAAATAAAAAAGCTGTTGTCATAAGTAGGCTCTTCTGATGGATGACATCAATGACTGCTGAGCACTTTGTTTACACTCTGTAACTATGATTGCTAATAGGAGCCTAAATGGTGAAGAGTTTTTGATATAACAAACTAATATCTTGATCTGCTGTGTCAGCCTTCAAATCTTTAAGAATCAAATCAATAATCTTTAAATGTTCTTTAAGAAAGTTTTTAAAAATCAAAACTTTAAGAATCTTGCTCTATTAAATATTTATTTGCTGAGCAATCATTTTGTAAGTTTTAAAAATCTGTGCAAAGTAGATATTTAAAGGAAGTCTAGTGGATAAAGTTGATTTCAAAAAAATTCTGGATTTTTACTGTTTTTTTTTTTAAATTTTACTGGGAACTATAAAAGTGATCATCTTCAATAAGTTAATAACTTACGAATTTGTCACAATGCAAACTAGCTTAAAGCATGGTTGCAAAAAACCTAAAATTTCAGAAAAAAACTGGATTTTGAGAAAATTTGAACAAAAATAACTAAAACACCTGGAAAAAGCTAAACTATTTTTACATGTAAATATTGTTTTGATTAGCTACAAAAATATATCATAAAAATTAAAACATTTTTGTATCATTTGTTTTTTCAAAATTTAAAAACACATTGAACTACTTAAAATTTACAGTATTTTTTCATTGTTGTTATACAATTTTAGACATTTTTTTAACTTAACTTTTATTTTAAACTAAAAATGTACCAAAAAACTTCTTATTTAAAAGCCTGGAAGAAATTTAGAAAAGCTTGAAGAAATTTACAAAAAGCCTTGAGAAAACCTGTTAAAGATAGTTGTTGCAAAGCCACAAAAAGTTTTTTAGAGGTTGTTTATGTCTTTCAGTGTTTATTTTTGTTCACTAAGGGTAATATTTTTTTTTCTTGAACAGTGGCAACTTAGCTCTCATTTTTGTTTTTATAATACTATACCTGAGGTATGTATGTTAAAATTTTTCTCTGTGTAAGGAAGTTTTGCACTAGATTATTATAAAAAAGACTCATTTTTTAATAGATATTTTCATTAAAAAAAGTTTGCATGGAAATAACATGCTTTATCTACTTTTTTATTTACTAAAATTATATCTTAATTATATAATTAAATATATTATTTATACTTCAAAATATGTTAATTTTTTTTTTGTAATTTCTATTAAATTTTATAAAGTATTACTATTGTTATAAACCTTATATTATTGATCTTTTGAAATTTTAAACCAGTTAAACTTAGTTACAGTTATTAGTTATAGATTTTTTTCTTGAATATGATAAATTGTTATTTTCATTTCAAAACATATTTGCAAAGTTTCAGATATATGTCAAAAACGTTGTTAGTTTTAAAACAAAGTTATGATTATATTACATTCTCAAAAAGCTAGTGCATGCATTTGTTTATGGTAGGGGTTGGCAAACTGTGGTGTGTAATAAAAGTTTTTGGAAACTTACGGCATCTATTTTGAGGTTTTAAATGAAAAATAGAAAATAAAAAAGTCCTAGGTAAAATTTATTAGAATATTTGAAACTTACATTAGATATTCTGAGGTTTGAAATGGAGCAGAAAAAAAGATCTCAGGTACAATTTACAGGAAGTTTAAATTTTGCACTATATATTTGGGGGTTTTTAATAAATAGTAAAAGATAGAACTACAACTGTGGCCGAAATTTTTTTTTTTTTTTTTTGACCTACAACCACCAAATGACTACCGATCCCTGGTTTAAAGTAAAGTTTAAATGGTTGTAACTTAGATATATATATATAAATTAATAAATTAATATTTTCAATTTATGGTCTTGTGATGTCATTTTTATAAAATAAATGATAAAAACATACGAAATAAATTCTTCACAACCATGAAAGTTATTCAAATCAGCTAAAATGATGTTTTTAATTCTAATATTTTTCTGAGCTAAATAGTATTTTTTCAAACACTCCTAATATCCTCTTGCCATTTAAATATGTGCTTTTTGTAATACATCTGTAGTAGTTTTACACAATTAAATAAAAAAAATATATTTAAATGAAGTTTTTAATCCTTCCTTTAAAAACTTACAACAGCTTTGTAATTTTAACTAAAAAAGTATAATTTATAGAGTTTCACCTTAATAAATTTAGTCAAAAGTTTTGGCTGTTACAGTTTTTTTTTTACTTTTCCATACTAATATTTTTATTTTTTCTAGAATATAAAGAAAAAAGTCAGTTTTTTGGATGTGTTGTTGGCCGATACGGGAACAGAATTGCTAAAGGAACATTCACACTTGACAATAAAGAGTACACATTAGCTGTTAATAATGGTCCAAATGCTTTGCATGGGGGTAAAATTGGTTTTGATAAGGTACTGTTTTTGTTTATCATTTAGTATTTAACAATTTTTAAAACTTTAATGAACCTATTTTATATTTAATACTTTTATTTGTCAATAAACTCAGTTTTGTGAAACTTTAGTTGTAGAACATATATCATTTTATCAAAAAACTTACTCTAGAAATGCTTGTTTTTGTCAATTTGTATCTTTACTATAGAATTTAACCAAGCATTGAAAGTTAAATGAAAAAGTGTGATGTATGAGTTTATAAATCAGAAATCAGATCCTTTTAGTTTTAATTTTCAAAAGCACACAGAAAAAAAAACTTATGTTGTTATAATCTTTAAATACATAGTATAATAGTATATTTTTAGATAACTGTATTAGATAACCTTAAATCTTCTGAAACAAAAGTTTTAATTTTCGAAAATACTGATATAAACATGATTCTTTAACCTTGATTGCCACACACTTAGGCTACTTAAGCTTGTTTGGAAATTTTGAAAAATTTAGGGCAGTATAATGTATATATATTTTTAAAACACAGACTAGTTTGAAAATATTTTTCTAGACTATATTAGTTTTTTGTTTAGGCCATATATGGAGGGGTTAAAACATATTTTTTGTTAATTTATCTTATTTAATTTTTTTTTTTATTTAGCTAGCAGCTTATTCTTACTGTTTCTTAAAATTTTAATTAGATTTTGGGTTATAAGGTTATGTAGTTTTACACTTTTAATATAGTATGTCTATAGCCTTTTTATGGATATAGAGAGTGTCACTGTGCAAGCATAATAGATTTTAGTTCATGCTCTTAGTGATTTTAAATTAAAATCAACACTATAAAAATCTTAAAATTTAAATGACCAACTTTTTTTTTGTCTGACCAGATTTATCAGAAAAAGTAAATTTTGTGCCAAAGTTGCTAAAAAGCATCTTTGCAACTGTGTGTAACGTTTAAAAATATCCCTATAAAACTAAATAAATTTTAAAAAGTAAAGTTGTTATGAAGCAATCATTTGCGAGCACTACTCTAAGTGCAGTGATCTTTAAGGTAATTTTAATACTTGCAAATTAAAATGAAAATGAAAGATTCTGTGCACTCCAGACTCAAAATTCCTAAAAAATTTGCCGAAGACTTTTTTCTTTTGCATCAGAAATTTCTTCTTGCATCAAATATCTTTCTCGCATCAGACATTTTTTTCTTGCATCAGAAATTACATAATATCTACTTTAAGTTTAAAAATGAGTTTCATGCACACCTACATGAGTGTTGTGCACTACATAGTAGATTTCATGCAAACTGGTGCATAGTCTACTGAAAATCATATTAAAAGCAATTATATAGATTTTTTTTTATAGAAAAGCCTAGTTTTATTTGTTTTGTACAAGTTATACACAGTTATCAAACATGTTGCAAGCCGTAGGTTTCCCATACCTACTCTAACGTAAAAGTAAATTACACTGTTAAAGGCGCAATTCCTTTTTGTAAGGCTAACTCAAGCTAGTTTTTTTCCTTGAGAATGGTGGCAACCCTGTTTAAAAAATACTACTTTAATATGTTTATAACTAAGTTTTATGCTTGTAAAATTATAACTAGTAAAGTTATCAGGTTTTGGTGCATGAGTCCAACATTGCAAAATAAACAAAATAATAATAAAAATGATATAATAAAAATAGTAGTACTATCCGTCAAAAAAAAGAGTAAAATTTAAAACTTTTACATACTATAAATCTGAATTTCTAACAATTAAGTTTTACTTGTTATTTACTTTAATTATCAGAATAGTTTTGTATAGATTTTATTTATTTGATTTTAATCATCTAATTTTTTAATCAGTTTTTGACGTGTACTTTTAGTTTTTTACGTGTACTTTTTCATTTTTTCAAGTTTCAACAATTTAACTATTAACTTTTTTTAGAAAATGTGGAACTGTGAAGAAATAAGTGATGGAATCAAAATGAGGTATTTAGTTTTTTTGCACTAAGTTTGTTTATATTTTTAGTCAAAAAGTTAAAAAAATCCCTTATAATAAAAAAACTTGTAGAAAGATACAAGTAGTACAGTAGCTATCTCAGTTTACCTTGATAACAAAAGTATACACTCAGTTTGCATTAACAAGTATAAATTTTAATTTCAGTTTGATTGACTTAATATATTAACCACTTTAATGTTGTTACTTTGAAATTTAGCCATGAATTGTTTGTATATGTGTTCAGTTTTTTAATTCTGATGGTTAATCTAGATATCAATAAACATGAAGTTTATACATTTATTTACCAACAGAAATAGTATATGTAATGTAATTTAACAAGAAATCTCCTTATAATTGGTTAAAAAAGTAAAGATCTATTTTTCTTTAAATTTTCATTTACGATCTGTCCACTAGTTGTTAAAGCTTTCTACAAGTGTTCAAATATATTATTTACTTTATAGTAGTTTAAAAACCACGTTTTTATTTTAAACAAATTTATGGTTGCTAAAATATCACTAATATGTACTAAAGTACAAAAACAAACATATCAGTTGTTTGGAACTCAAAAGACCATAAACTAATCTGTACAATCGAACGTGATTGGTCGTATTCAACCAACAATTACTTACAAAACGTTATTCAACGTAACATTTCAGCCTGGTCAGTCCCGACGGCGATGAGGGCTACCCGGGACAGTTGGCTTGCCAGGTCGCCTACACTTTGGTTGAGGACCAGCTGACGGTGGAGTACAGGGCCACCAGCGATCAGAGCACCCCCGTCAACCTGACCAACCACACCTACTTCAATTTGAGCGGCCACGTCGGTTTCTCGATTTTACAAAATTTTATTTTATGTTTTTATGTTTAGTTAAAATATTGAGCCTTTGTGTTGTTGGTGTTGCAAAGCTACGAAACTCCAGTACAGTAATCATGATGCTTTTTAAGTTAAGTATCAGTTATTAATTTAGCTTCACTAACTTTTTATTATGTGTAAAGGCCAGATTATAGCTATGAAACTTCTATAGAAGTGTAACATAACAAGTCTACATCAAACAGCCTAAATAATTTAAACAGGCCAGTTGGGATACAAATTTATCTGGTCACGTTGTAACTTTGAATGCTGACAATTATCTGCCTGCCGATGACAACTGCTTAGTTACTGGTAAGTTTATAATATATTAGTGTTAGTATTTAAGCGATACATTTTGTTAAAAAGTATTCACAAAAGTTGTTTCTATCAATTTATAATAAAACAAACTTAGCCAACAGTTGAATTAAACTATCTAAATTTTTATTTGTAATTTTTAAGTAGATTTTAATTTAGTTAAAGTAGTTAACAAAAAGCTATTTTCCGTGATAAACATATCGTATAATACAAGGAAGATATACAATCAATAAACGTAATAATTATAAGTTTATTGAGCAAAAAATTACTTTTTAGTGTTTAGAAATGAGTATGATTTAATGTATAATTATTTCGAAGTAGTAAATATTCTATTAGAAATTAACAAAGTTTTCTAGAGTTTTTAAAATATAGTTTAAAAATATAGGTTTATATTTTGCTATCTCACAGCTTTATGTTGTTAAAATTAGATCTGGTATTTTTTATGTTTAAGAAAATAATTATTTAGCACAAAAATAACCCTTTACAAATTAAATATCCCTTTCACTTATTTAGTAAATAGAAGATACAGAGAGTAAACTGAAAATAGTATATGTACTTCTCTCCTAATAAGTATTATCCTTAGTGAGTATTATAGTATTCTATAAAAGTTTGCTATGACTATTAGTGCATTAACTTAAAAGGTATTTTTATTTATACATATCTTGATTTTGGTATATATATCAATTTGTATTCTTTGTTAAATAAGTATAAACAAATTATCATAAAACTAAGGAAAACTACTATCATTATTTTTTTTAATTTTAAGGAACACAGTTACATTGTTTCACCGCAAAGTGGATTTTCAAATTATAAACCTGTATAAAATAGTAATAGTAAAATGACAAATAACATAAAATTTATGTGAATTAAGTTGTATGTCGAGAAAATTTAAATTAAAAAGAACAAGAAAAAAAAAATATTAATGCTATAAAACCTTTAAAAAATATTATAAGCTGTTAACAGGTAAAGACAAACAATTGAACTATAGTTTAAGGTATTTATATTAAGTGGATTTAAAAACCAAAACATTATAAAGTTAAAAATTATACAGTTGGAAATTAATTTAACATGAAACACGTTGTTCCTATGGTTAAGATTCCTAAAGTATAGATTATTCTGTCAAATTTGTTTTTAACTCAATAGTTAAACTACTATCATATATAAATTTAAGACTTCAGTCCAGAAGCTTTTTGACATCATATGTATAATTTATCTAATAGTACCTTTAATTTTTCCAGTTCTTAATGCAACTTGGTTGAAGTTATTTAGACAACTTCAATTATTTACAGAAGTTTTATATTTTATTTAACTTGAAAGCTTTAAAAGAATGTAACTACAACTCTTAAACTTTTTAGTCTTCTAGAGTTTGTAGTATATAAGTTATTAAAAACATAAATAAATGCTTTTGCCATCTCACAGCACTGAGTTATTTTGTTGAAATCAAAAATTTTTGTATGGATAAGAAAATAAAAGATTACCAAAAAATAATTCCTTCACCAAATATAAAGCAGAATTTTAAAATAAATGTATTATCATTTTTTTAGACTATTTGATTATTATTTTATTTTTAAGTAACAATTTGGTTATTGAAGCCTTTAGATTTTAGAGAAATTGAAAGACGCAATAAGTTGAGTTCTTTTTATTTAAGCTATTTATGTATTATCATTATAAACTCAGTAGTTTTTTTTTTCATATTTTGAATAACATTTGGCAATTTTATACAGTAATACAAAGTTTATTTAATTATTAATTTAAATTAGTATTTGCAAGAGATCATATCTAAAAAGTGATTTGAAATTGAAAAAATAAAAACGTATCAAAAACACTAGTAGTTTTTTATTTGATTTTAAAATGCTGTAATGTCCTTGAATAAAAAATTGAAAACAAAAAGTAAATCATGTTACATCATGTCAATTCTTTATATGAGTATTTTATAGTAAATTTTTAAAATGCTGAAAGATATGTGTTTTTTTTTTGTTTAGAAAATGGTATCTTATAAACATTAATGTAGTTCATTTAAAATTCATAGTACATATAATATTGATATTCTGTAATAAGTTATAAACATGTTTTCGTCAATAATTTTGATAATTTGCTGTTTTTTTTTTAAGTAGTTTGTTCCTGAATAATAGTCATCTAAGAGTACAAAATATGTAAATTTGTTAGATAACTTTAAATTCTATTTTATGTTATTCTTCTATTTTGATCCAAACTTAACCATATATTTACTTCAAATTCAAACCTTAAATACTGTAAAAGTTTTTTTTTGTTATAAATTATTAATAGAGGTTATCAGTTATGCTGTTTGCTTTCTTATCTTTTTTGTTTAGTGTGTAATCATAAACTTTTGTTTACTTTATAACTATACTTAGTTACACAATGCTGCGGCTTTAACCTTATTATCTTATTTACAACAACAAGAAAGCTGTTATAAAACATCTTTGATAACTTCATCACAATGAAACATTTTGCATTTGAATACTTAATAGAGAACTTTCATTTTAAATTAAATGTAACATCTATACTACAATAAAAAAAAAACTACATAGACCTTATAATGTCAATTGAGCCAGAAATCTTATATGAAATATTTTTTATCTTTCTAGAGGTGACAAATTGAAGTTAGAGCTGTAAATCAATATGTAGTAAGAAAATAATAGGCAAAATCTCGGCCTGCCAAAGTTTTCAATGACTAAAAACGTAGCTTTACTGTGTTAATAAGGTTTAAATATTTGATAAAAAACTAATTAACTTTTAAAACGTGTTTTTTATGTATCAACTACATCTAAGATTAGTTTTTTTCTCTAATGATTTTTAATTTAATTGTTGAAACATATATTTTGCTTTTTGTAAAGTATTTATTTATTTTTGAACTTAAACAAGCTCATAAATTGTATAAGCTAGACCAGGGGTCGGCAAACTGCGGCTCTTGAAGCCAAAACCTGTGGCCCGCGAGGTACTTTTCAGCTCAAAACATACCTTTTTGAAAATAGTAATAAAACAAGTTTTTCTAATAAAAGCTTGAAATTAGGTTAATATTTTAATATTTACTCATTAGTCATTACTAACTTTTTACTACTATTTATTTTATCACATTTTTAATTTAAAATAGTATTTTTATGTCGATAACTACAAGTATTTTGAAATTTTTCTGCCCTTGGAAAACTTTATATACAATGCGGCTTGCGACCAAGTTTTTATAGGAAAATTGGCCCGCGTCTTATAAAAGGCTGCCGACTTTTTGATAGACCAATAGATACATTTAAATATTTCAATTTTTGTAAACTTACCTTAAGATTGTTACAATATATATTTTTTTAATTTTAGAAATTAACGTTGTATGTTTTAAACTATTTTGTTCCTAAAAAGTTTGATGGTCAAAAGGTTTTTACATAAAATAAATTGATAACTTAAAACAGCAATTTTTTGTTTTGAGATGGACCTAAATTTTAATCGCTGTAATCAAATAAATAAGTATATACAAGAAGCGTTTGTTATTTAAACTATAGTTAAAATCTTTTTAAAATAAAAGATTAACAGTGTTATATACTATGCTAACGACAAGTCAAACTAGGTTGTGTAATTATCAAGAAAATTTATTTTACTAAGTTGAATAAGGGTATTAAAGTTTTATATAAATTGCATAAAGTTTTGGATGGAGTTTAGATTTATATACTTATTTTTCAATTATCTTCATCTGTTTTTATTTATCTTGTTTTATGTTTACCTTAAAGTTTAAGAAGCAAATTTGATGTTTTTTGATTCACTTCGATTTTGTAAATGTTTAAAATGAATTTAGTGCAGTTTAATCTAATTGTAAAATTTTTACTAGTGGAGTTTTCTTCATTATTTTTACAAACTATCTTGTTTTTGTAATATTTTCAAATTTGTAAAACTTCTTAAAAAGTAACCAGGGTTGCAACTCGGTCAGGAAAAGTCAGGAAAAATTTTAAAAAATAACAAAAGTCAGGAAAAGTCAGGAAAAAATAGGGGGTTTTGAAAAAAAGTCAAGAAAAGTCAGGAAATTTGATGAAATTTCAAAATAAGTTAGATTTTTTCAGTTTAAATTTACAAAATTCCTTGCTTAAAGCTTTCAAATGGTAAAAAATAATTTAAAGTCCTTTAAAGTCAGAAAAAAATTCCAAAATTTTCCTAGAAATTTAAAAAAATATTTAATTTTATTTCCAATGTCTTCATCTGGTATAAATTAGTAAAATATCCTTTATAAAACTGAAATATTTTTGTTAACATATTGAACAAGCACCCTACTTGAACAAGCATATTTTGTAAACTTTTTAGTATTGATAATCTGTAGCAAGGACACTTCCATAGTGAAACTGTGATATATACACAAAAGTTTATCTAGCATAATTTTAGAATCAAAGTGTTTTTTGTTTAAGTAAGTAATTGAGTTTTTTATAACTAAGCAGTTAGTTTAGTATTTTATGTAACAAGTAAATGTGTATACTGAAGCGGAATGCAGACCAGATGAAGGAAACCATATCTTCATTAGATGAAGAGGTTGAAGTGCTAATAAAGAACGATTAATAATATTTTTGTACATACATTTAAAAAAACAATATTTGATTAAGTTCTTGATTGTTTTATTTTTTAACTGTAAAAGTTCCTTATATGTCGTTTGTTTATCTAGATCAGGGTTTCACAAACTCGTTTACTAAATCGCCCCCTTTTCAGAAATTTGAAAAATAATCGCCCCCTACGATTTTACAAAGTAGTTTTTTTCTTGAGTACAAACTTTTGAGCCAAAAAGTTATGTTTAAAATGTAATTTTGTCTGGTACTTCTTTTGCACGCACTTTTGGGCTGTGTTCAAAGTAGTTTACAGGGCTTGAGAAAATAAGTTAAATTTGTTTTCTTATAAGCCCAGTAAAGTGTATAAAAATACTTAATTATTTAAAAGCCTTGTGTAATCTGTAATCAATCCTGTTTAAATATGAGTTGTTTTGAAACTAATGAAACGTTTAGCTTATTGGTGGACAACTTTTGTAGTCAACAATTCATATTTACTAAAAAATATTTTCTAGTTTAAACTCGTTAAAAAAATGTAATTGCGGGCTGCATAATTTAAAACAATAACATATAAGAAAAATAAAAAACTCGAGCAAAATTGTAATAAAATGATTTAGTATTATTGTGATCTAGAAAATACTATTGTGAACTAAAAACCAAATTGAAAGTGTATTTCAAATGTTTAGTATCAAAAAACTAAACTTTGTTTATTTTGCACAAGTAGTTTTCAAGTTACTTAGCGGTTCGAAATTTGACTGAATCTTGACCGTACGTTACTCATCTGAAATCTCAACTGAAACCTGACTTTATATTAATCTCTCATATAACGAGTTTCGGACATTAGAAGTTAATACTAAGTAACTTAATTAAGCCGCACAAAATACTTAAATTATTTTATAAATAGGCATATTCTAAAATTACTATACCAGAGATTAAAAAACTATATTAGAATGAACAGTTTATTTTACACATAATAACATAGATATTAAAACATAATTTCTGATCTAGTTTGAGGAAGTTTGACCGACTGGTTGATTATCTCACATGAAAAGCGGTTACATCAACAGCTACAGTTGATTCAGTAAAATTATTAATTTAAATGCTAAGATATATTATAAGCAAGTTAGTTATAAAGTTATAAATTTAATTTTAAACTTTTTATACTATATGTTTTGTAGTAGAATACCATTAATTAGTATTTGACTTGGAATAACCTTTGGGAAACTAAACCTAAATTTTAACTTTTTTTTTCTTAATTTAAATTCAAAAAAAAAATCAAGTGTTTTACATTTAATTCTGTGAACAGAAAGTAATCAATTAAAAAAATCTTTTAATTGGTTAAAATTTTGTTTTGTAACTGTAGCAGTCTTTTTGATGACTTATTTAATACTGTTTAAATTTATTTTTTCATTAGTTATTAGCCTATAATAACTTACCAGAAGAAAATAGTGAAAAACAAAAAGCTAGTGTTAAACTATTAAAATAAACAACACATTCTAATTGCTAATATATTAAAAACTAAGATAAAACAAAAAACAGTTGTATTAATAGTTTAAAATTCCTTAATATATAGATTTTTTAACAATAATAAAAAGTTAGAAAACAAAATTGAGTTTAAGAATCTTTTAAATGAAAAATTTGAAGTCATTTCAAATAGAGACCTCAAATCTATACTCTTTTAAAACCAAAAAAAAAAGTTTTGAAATAAAAAGTTTAATAGTTATCAAGATTTTTTTTATTTATACAGATTTAACAAGTAATAAAAAAAATATGTTAAATAAATTTCTATCTAATAAATACTTTAATCACTATACTATAAAAAATTTTAGTGTAATGTAAAACTACAAAAATAAACTACAAAACTAACCAGGTCAAAATAAAACTATTAACAGATTTAAAACATAAACCATTTAATAAATACAGTAGACTTCCGCTTGAGTTCGCACTTTGAACAAAATCAAAAAGTGCAAACTCAAAAATTATTACTTTTTTTTTTACAAAATGAAAAATTTAAATATGTTATATGCAATAACATTATGAATAAACATGAAATCAACTAAAAAATAAAACAAACATTCATTGAAAAAACTAAATCTATATAAGCAATTAATATTATGTATTTTTTTGTTTTATCGATACTTAGTTAGTAATAGACTTTATTTAAGTTAAATTAAAAAAATATAAACTTGCACTTTTTTTTGGGGTAAAAAGTGCGAACTCAAGAGGAAGTCTACCGTAATTAATATTTATTAGGCATTATGCATACCTGTTGTAGAATAAATAAACTTTTTGTTATAAAAAGACTACTTAAATACAATACAAACCAGGTTAAAAAGATGTGTTTTAAAAGATCAAATAAAATAAAAAAAACTTTCATAAAATAATGTCTGCTACTGAAGTCTAATATAATGTGAAGGATGAGGTTTATGACTGCTTGCAAGTTTTTCTAATCTAATTCTTAATTAGTAAAATAAAGCCTCCTTTACAAACATTTATATTAGATCTTTTGCTCAAGATGTTGATAAATGAACTGAAAGCTTTCTCAACAACATAGCTAAAAGAAAAAACTATAAACAACAATCTAAATTTTTTCAAATGATTTGATACTTTTGCTTTAGTTTTTGTTGAGTCCAAAAGCATTCATATCGTTCTTTGGAAAAATTTACTTTTAGTTCAAGGTCAGTTTGTAAGTCTGAGAAGAATTATTGTAAGTCGTTTAGTTCAAAAAGATCTGCTTGGAAGGAGTCCATATTTTTATCTATATGTTAGCTTTTTTGTGTCAAATCGAAACTTTACTACTTAATATGTTCACACTGTTAAAAATTTTAATTTTTTTAGGTTTTTTTTTTGCCTAAATTATCAAAATCCAGGTTTTTCCAGGTTTCAAGGTAAAATGGCAACCCCGTAAAGATGTTTTCTTAGTCTGACTTTTCAAAAAAAAAAAAGAAATATCTTGAAATGATAGTTAATAATAGATCACATAGATTTTTACAAACCATTTATTATTTCAAATAACATATATGTGAGGTTATAAAGTGGTGAGAGGGATTCCGAATGTCTCTGATCTGTGTAATTGTTTAATAAGAAATATATGAATGAAAATATGTAATTTACTTAAAAGTAGGAGTCATAAGTACTTGATCTTTTTCTCTATATTTTACATAAACAAAATAAACTTTTTTGTTTAAGTTTTACCTTAGGGTCAAATATTTAAGCAAGTTAAAATTAGTAAAATAGCAAGCTAAAATTAGTAAAATAGCTAGACAAAAAGTAAAAATTTTATGACTGCCCAAAATTTTAAAATCGCCCCCTTTTCGCCCCCTTACTAGTTATCGCCCACCCTTTTGCCCCCTTACTAATTATCGCCCCCCGATTTATTAAAATCGCCCCCAGGGGGGCGATATCGCCCACTTTGGGAAACCCTCATCTAGATACATATATGCTAGGAAATGCTAAAAAATTGTGTATTTTTTCAGACAAGCTGTGTTTATAAGGTAATAATACAAGTATTTTGCTGATAGAGCTCTTTATTACAAAAATCAATCATACACAGATGGTTTAAGTGATGTACTGGAAGTTTGATGACACAATTCAGCAAAAAAAAACTGTTGTTTTAATCTGTATTAAAATTGGACTGAAAGCTTTAAATAGTTTCAAGTGTTATATTATGTAGTTTAGAATAAGTTTAATTTAAGAGTTTGATTTAGAAAAGTCAGGAAAATTTAGGTAAAAAGTCAGGAAAAGTCAGGAAATTTTTCTCAGCTTGATCAGTGGCAACCATGAGTAACTAAGATACCTTAAATTTCATATTAAAACCAGTTATCTTAATACTATACAAAATACAACAAGCAAAGTTGATGTTTTAAGTTTTCAATCTGTAACCATTGTCTTAAATTTACTTAATATGAATTCAGTGCAATTTTGATCAAGTTGTAGCATTTAAATAGTGGAGTTTTCTTCATTATTTGTACAAACTATAATTTTTTCTGAACAACCTTGAAATTTTACTTATGACCCCAATATTCCAACAAAAATACCCACAAACGAAACATCAGGTGAGATACGGAGTGTGGAGGGAAGCGTGTTCGATTTGCGGAGGGGAGTTAAAATGGAGGAGGGTTTGCTGGAAAGCGTTGAGGGTGGCGGGTTCGACCACACCTTCTGTTTCCATGACGACAAGCAAATAAGGAAGATCGCCCAGTGAGTTTTATACAACTAGGTTAATTTTTAAGAAAAAACTAAATCGTTTTAAAATTTATATGTTTAAAGTTGGAAGTGTGTATTAAGTTAAAACTGACATTTCTTATTTTTAATATAAGCTAAGAATAAGGTATTAGTAGGAAAGAATCAATTTGGTTTTCTATTAACGTAATTTTTAAAGAAGTATACGGATTTAATAAGAAACTAATTACTAAAAAAAGGCTTAGTTTTATGTAACTTATTAGTATAAAAGTTTAAGTAACAGTTTAAAGTGTCTACACTATTTTGTAACTGTTTAGAACAGTTCTTGTTATTAATTCGTGCACCTAAGCAACCATTAAAAAAAATCAAACGTTTTCTCTGACTGCTAGGTTATACTAAATCAGTTCAAAGTTGAATTTTTCAGGGTACAAAAATAAGAATCTTTGTAAACTAATCTTTAAGCTACAAAAAAAGTTTAAAAAGTATAGCATGTTAACAGTTTCTTTATTTTTGAGCGTTTTAAAACTTATGCTTTCTTACGCTTCTTTTATCACTAAGAAAAAAATGCACAAAACTTTCTATACATCTTTTAAAAAACATCAGTGTAGAAGTTTTAATTATTATTAACATTTTTAATCATTTTGATTTGTAGATAATCTATAGTTATGGTTTATTTTAAAGGTTGCATAAAAAAATGTTGAAGTGTTATTGAAATAATGTAGTATTAAAAAGAGATGAGATTTTATTTCTCATTGAAAAACCTTGATCTTAAAAATAAATCTTAAAAAAATTGGAATTTTAAACAATTTTTATATGGAAAAACTAAATTTAGACAAGATAAAAAGTAACTATTATGTATACCAGAAAAAATAAATATTATTCAGAATATTATTTGTTATGAAACATGATAGCATTACATACAACTTCTTATCAGAAGTTCTATTAAAATGTATCTTAATTTTTTTTTTGATATTTAGTATTGTTTTTTGTTACATAACCAAGTAAGCTACCAGTTAATTTTTTCCGCTTGTTGACATTCGAAGTAACTTTTAAGGTATCCGTGATCAAACATAGAGTGTTCAATAGGTTCTTAATAGGAGACTCAAACTAAAAAGACAAAATTAGAATGTTTCACTTAAAATATATAACCTTTTCCAGTTTTTGAGCAATTTTTTTAAAAACCTTCTCAGAGTAATCTTTAATAAACTATAAACAACTTTTAGGAAACAGATTTTTTAATATTTGTATAAAATAATATATACAATAAACTAATAAAAAAAAATTTCTAATTTTAGTCATATTTTTTTTATCTGCTTTCTTCAAGTTGTTTGTAATATCAAAAAGTAAATTTCCTGAAAGTTTCAAATAAATTGCTTTGAAAATAAAAGAAGGGTTATATTTTAAGTGAATTTTTCAAAATTTCCAAGATATATATCTAAAATTAATTGATGTTTTTTTTATGTTATAAAAAGTTTTTATACTATATACTCCAAGCTTTCAAATAAGAGCCAATGATAGTTTATAAAAAAAAAGGTTGTACTCCCTTATGCCCTTAAGTTTAATTTTCTACTTATAAGGCAGAAGAAAAGTTGAACTTAAAAAACATCTGAAAGAATATAAAAAAGCTGGAAAATAGTTCTAAAAACTAGTACCTACAACCTAGATATGTGTGAATAAGAATATTTTAGTTTATCATAACTTAAAAACAGTAATATCTTAAATGTTAAAGTTTTTAATAAAATTCATGCAAAAATATTTATTTTGTAAGAAGCTTATTCAATGAATGGAGACTTATTTTAAAATACTTTCAACTCCTTACGTGTTAGTTAGAACCAATGTAGTTTAAAAACCCAAACATTATAAAATTAGAGTCGACCACGGCGGGAGCGGCAGGAGGATGGAAGTGTCGACCAACCAGCCGGGAGTGCAGTTTTACACCGGAAACTTTCTGAGGGGGCAGCGGGGGAAGATGGGTGTCGACTACGTCCGGCACTCCGCATTTTGCCTGGAAACTCAAAACTTTCCCGACGCCATCAATCACGTGAGTTTTAAATGATTTGTGTTTACAAACTGATTGTTCGAAATGTCAGGGTATTTTGTAAACATTTGTTTAAGTTTACAAGCTTAAATATTGTTAATAAGTTTTTTTTGTGTATACATGCTTTGTTGTTCTGTTTTGACGAGAAAGGTTCTACTCAAATTATGTTTGCTTTAAATGGTGTTTAGTTTTTTTGTTATAAAATTACCATTTTAATACATGTAAATTAATAAAAACTTCTCACTATTAACAATTTCACTTTTATTTCTTAAAAATTTCTGAAATAGTTATAGTGTATAATTCAAAAATTACTATTTTTTTTAAATTTTATATTCAAACTCTTTTTTTATTTCGAAATTTTACAGTTCTTAAAAACTTTAAGTCCCTAACTGAACGGTCATCTAAAAGTAAATAAGTTTTTTGTGGATTTTAAAACATAAAAAAATATGACAAAAATGTTGCATGTTTACAAATTTATAGAAGACTTTCTACGTAACAAAATATATCTCAAAATTTCAATAAAGCTTCAATATTCTTATAAATATAGTACTAGATCGTACTCAAAGGTTTTAAGTAAGATATGCTTACTATTGTCAAAAGTTGCTTGGACCACCTTTAATTTACGTATAAAATTTTATTTTAAATGTCAGTTCTGAAAAATATGATTTAGACATTTAAAAATTATAAATAGTGCTAAAGGTGTAAAATATTTTTTAGCCAGGAAAATTTCCTAACTGCGTATTGAAACCAGGAGAGGAATATTACCACAAGACAGTCTTTAAATTTAGTGCATGATCAGCAAAAGTTGCTTAGTTGGTGCTGCTTATTAACATTTATGCAAGTAATTTCTTTAATTTAATATTTTACCTTTCAATCAAGTAATTCTCAGCAATTCGTATTTTGTAGTGTTATGCCAAAAACTGCTTTTTCTCTTCTGCTATGAAACTGTTCTGACATTTTCGTTGTTTTAAGTTATTTCATCATGTAAAAGTGTTTAAAAAAATTGTTTAACATGACATAGTATATAAAGCTTAATTAAAATTGTGTTTTTCTCCGGCCTATATTTTGTTTAATGTTTTTTTTACAATTACTTTTTTATACCAAATTTTAATATCTTAAAATTGTTAAACATATAACATTCTAAATTTAATGGAGTTTCTGGACTGGTGATTAACTGAAATTATTGTTAAAAAACATTAGAAAAAAAAAGAAACAAATATCTTTGATTAGCTTGACTATTTTTTTCAGTTTTAGTTTACAGGCTCTTAAACCTTTATGTCTATCTAAAGCAGGGTTTCCCAAACTCATTTACTAAATCGCCCCCTTTTCGCCAAGTTTGAAAAAAAATCGCCCCCCATGATTTTATAAAGTAATTTTTCTCTTAATTACGCACTTTTAAGCCAAAAAAGTTGTGTTCGAAATGTATCTTAGTCTGGTACTTCTTATGCACGCATTTTTGAACTGTGTTCAAATTAGTTTACAGTGCTTGAAAAAATAAATTACAGTTATTTTCTTATAAGCCCAGTAAAGTTTATTAAAATACTTAATTATTAAAAAGATTTGTGTAATTTGTAATCAATTCTGTTTAGATATGAATTGTTATAAAACTAATGAACTTTTAGGTTAGTGGTGGACGATTTTTGTAATCAGCAAATCATTTTTACTAAGAATCCTTTATGATGTCGACTTGTTAAAAAATGTACTTGTGGGCTGCATATTTAAAATAACTAACATGTAAGAAAATTAAAAAACTCAAGCAGATTTGTAATGACATGATTTAGTATTATTGTGATCTATGAATTACTATTTTGAACTGAAAACCAAGTTGAAAGCGTATTTCAAGATAATAAGTATCTAAAAAATTTAATTAGATTTGTTTTCTCAATAAAAATAACAATATTGAACAATGAAAAAAACGCTTAAGATATCTGGTCCTAGGACCTGGTGCACTAAAAACCTTTCGGTTATTGGGTCGTACACCACGGATACCTTTTAACGTCATGTCCAGGACAGTTTTAATACAAGTGGTTTTCAAGTTACTTAGCGGGCCCAAATTTGACTTGATCTTGACCGTACGTCACCCATCTAAAACCGTAACTAAATCCTGACATTATAATAATCTTTCATATAACAGATTTCGGACATTTAGAAGATAATGCTAAGTAACTTATTTAAGCCGAACAATATACTTATACATATCTAGGCATATTCTAAAATTACTATAACAGACATTATAAAAACTACAAAAGAATGAAGAGATTATTTTGCACATAGTTGGATAAAAATTAAGCATCATTGCTTATCTAGTTTTAAAATGTTTGACCGACTGGTTGATTATCTCAAATGAAAAGTAATTTTATCTTTAACTTCTGTTAATGAAGTAAATTTATTAATTTCAATGAGAAATTATAAGCAAGTTAGTTGTAAAGTTATAAATATAACTTTGACCTTTTTAAACTATATGTTTTGTAATAGAATACCATAAAATAGTATTTGACTTGGAATAACCTTCAAAAAACTAAACCTTAATTCAAACAATATTTTTTATTGATTTAAATTTATAAAATAAAAATTAAAGGTTTTATTTTTAAAACTGTGAAGAGAAAGTAACCAATTAAAAATAAACTTTTAAAAAGACTTAAATTTTTTAACTGTAGCAGTCTTTTCGATGGCTCATTTAATTCTGTTCAAAATTGTTTTTTTTTTCTAGCATTCAGTCTTAAATAATTTAACATAGGAAAATAGTGAAAAAATAAAAGCTAATGTTGAAATATTAAAATAAACAAGACATTTTAATTGTTAAAATATTCTGATTTAAGATAAAACAATAACAGTTGTACTGATAATTTAAAATTCCTTAGAATATAATTTTTTTACCAATAATAAATCAAGTTAAAAAATTTAATTTAAGAATCCTTTAAGTGAAAAATTTAAAAGACCTCCAATCTATAATCTTTTAAAGCCAAATAATTTTTTTTGAAATAAAAACACTTTAATGGTTATCAAGATTATTTTATATATACAGATGAACAAGTAATAAAAAAATCTGTTAAATAAATATCTTTCAAATAAATATTTTAATCACTATGTCAAAAAACTTTTATTGTAATGTAAAATTACAAATATAAAGTACAAAATTAACCAGGTCAAAATAAAACTTTTAATAACTGTAAAATATAAAGCACTTAATAAATACAGTGGACTTCCGCTTGAGTTCGCACTTTGAACAAAAAGTGCGAACTCAAAAAATCATTATCCTTTTTCGTACAAAATGGCAAATTTTAATATTTTATAATGCAATAATGTTATAAATAAACATAAAATCAACTAAAACATAAAATGAAAGTTCCTTAAAAAAATACATATAAGCTACAAAATATTATAACTTTTTTTATAAATACTTAGTAAGTAATAGACTTTATTTAAGTTAAATTTAAGAAAATATTAACTTTCACTAATTTTTGGTAAAAAGTACGAACTTGAGAGGAAGTCTACCGTAATTAATATTTATTAGGATATAAGCAAACGTGTTATAGAATAAATAACTTTATAAAAAATTTTTTGTAAAAAGACTACAAAATTACAACACAAACAAGGTTAAATAAGAATTATTTATAAAAATCTAATACAATAAAAAAACTTACATAAGATAATGTCTGCTACTGAAGTCTAATCAAATGTAAAGGATGAGCTTTATGATAGCTTGCAAGTTTTTCTATAACTGGTTTTAAATCAGTCAAATAAAGCCTCAAGTCACCTCCTTTACAAATATCTAGATTAGACCTTTTGCTCAAGTTGTTGATAACTGAACTGAAAGCTTTCTCAACAACAAAGCTAGAAGGAAATATTATAAACAACAATCTAACTTCATCCCAAATGATTGGTAACTTTTGCCTTAATTTTTGTTAAGTCAAAGAGCTTTCATATTGTTCTTTGGAAAAATTTACTTTAAGTTCAAGGTCAATTTGTAATTCTAAAACGGTTTCCTGTAAGTCAACTTTTACTACAAAAGGATCTGCTCCGAAGGGATCACTAATACACTTCGGGACGTTTAATTTAAAAACGTCAGTAAACCGTTTATCAATATCACTTTTAAGCTGTTCAAGATGAGATAAAAATACTTCTACTTTACCTTAACTTATTTGAAGTTTTAACTTAGTTTTTTAAACTTGCAAATTGTGAAAACTGATTAATTTTGAAATTTCTTTCATACAGGTCAGGTTGGTTTCTGAAAATTATTATCTTACTTTTGACTTTCACAATGTTAACGTTTTTTCCTTTTAAAGTTTTGTTCAGATTGTTGAACCATATAAGTCTGACATAAAAGCAATGTCTATTTTTCTTTAAACAAGATTGTCTGCAAATACCTTATCCTTTTCAGAAAAAAAAACTGAATTAAAAACAGCTAAAACCTTTTCTAGACAGTTTCCTTTTGATTACCATCTAAATTGTGTATGCATTATCAAATTAATAAAAACCTCGTCATTGCACAGCTGTTTAAACAGACGACTATATATAGCATGTTTTTTTACTAAGTGACTTGTCAAAAAACAAACGGAAATATCATGATGTGATAGCTAATAATGGATAACATAGACTTTTACAAACCATTCATGATCCAAAATAGCACATATGTCAATTTATGAAATGGTTAGAGAAATTCCGATCATCTATACTCTATGACCTATTTAGTTGTTGAATAAGAAAACATACGAATAGAATTTTGTAATTTACTTAAAAAGAAGAATCGTAAGAACTTTATTTTTACGTAAACAAAATAGACTTTTTCGTTTAAATTATACATCAGTGTCAAATATTTAATCGCAAGCTAAAATTAGTAAAATAGCAAGATAAAAATTAAAATTTTATTACTCACCAAAATTTCAAAATCGCCCCCCTTCGCCCCCTTACTAGTTATCGCCCCCCCCCTTTCGCCCCTTTACTAATTTTCGCCCCCCCGACTTACTAAAATCGCCCCCAGGGGGGCGATATCGCCCACTTTGGGAAACCCTGATCTAAAGTTAAAATTTTTTTTGTTTGACCATGGGGAGGTTCTGTTGAGAAAGGAAAATATATAAAATCATAAAAATTTTAAACCAAGGACTAATGAATAGTATCAAAAGTAAAAGTTAAAAGATGTTTTGATCCTGTTTTTAAATTATTTAATATATTAACTAATAGTACTTTTGAAAGCATTTTTTATTCCAATCCCTTTAATTAACAAAACAGTATTTTACTTTGTCACAACCTAATATTGAGAGAAGGATATAGTAAGGATAACGAACATAATTTGTTTGAATTAAATATCGTTTCTCAGTGCTTCATTATTAACTTAGTTCTAATGAGTTTTAAATTTAATTTAATAAAACTGTGTTGCTAAGTCAGATGAAAGATGTCAATCGGAAATTTACCTTATACTTTGAAAATATTGCGGAATTCAAGTTTCAAATAAAAGTAATTTTCAGAAATCTACAAAACAACAACCTTAACTTGTTTGTAGTCTTTTTATTTAGAACAAAAATATTTGTTAAATAATCTACTAAATTATAAAATATATATTAACGTGTTTTGAATTATTAATGAAAGGAATTAATCAAATTTGAAATTGTGGGGGAGCTAGAATTTATTATTATTAGAGTATTAGTTAAATAAAAGTCAGTAAATTTACAATAATTACACTTGTTAATCACTAACAACCAACCTGCAAGAATTAAGTTTTCCGAGGTACTGATTTTAATTTATAACTTTGAGTTCAAGTAGTTTCAGAGATCTAAAACTAAAAGCAAAACTCTAAAGATTGAAATATAATCATAAATTTTAAAAATAAAAGTTACATTTTCGCTAAAGCTACACCTTGCTTGTTAATACGTTTGAAGCTTTTCCCTACTGGACTCTTTTTTTGGTAAATAAAATAATTTTAGAGAAAATAGTTATTACTTAATAAATTTTATTAAAGAAATTTAAATTAAGTTTAGCAATAACCGCACGTTTGATAGTTTGCATCAGATAGCGACCCATTGTTGCCTTCAATGTTGTGGGTACTTTTTAAGTTCACAAGATCTCTTTTTGTATTAAGAACTTAATTAAATAAGTCTATAACTAATATTTGATCAATATTTTATTAAACAATTTCTTAATACAAAACCGAGTTTCACTCTAGAGGTCAACATTTGTAAATTTTATTATTTTATGATAACAATATTATTTCTAAAGCTGTGCCATCTACATCTTTACGGAATTACTAAGATTTAAAGCCTTGATTAGGTTTTTATTCTTGTAAAAAATCAAATGACTAAAAAGAAAATCAAAAATATTTTATTTTAATACCTTTAGTTTTGTGTTAATTGTTAAAAAATTGTATCAGTTTATCTCATAAATTAGTGCATAGCACGGTTAAAAATTTTTATACTTTCGTTTTTTACGTTTAAAGTTAATGGTCTAAGTTTAATGATAACTTATGCCTTTTCTAATTACTTTTTTGTAAATTATACTGTATTTTAACAGTTTTCAAAACAAAAAAAATCATTTCATAAATTTGGTAAAGTTTAAGTTCTTGTTTGATATTACGGGGTAGCTGTAAATTAAAAGTCAAAGTTATATATTAATTTATGTATTTTAATAACTTGTTTATTCAAGTTTCTATTCACTGTCATAATCTTTTTTAGTTGGACCTTCAAGTACGTTTTTATTTTCTAATTTAAGACTATTAAGAGAAAAAAGATCAAAGAAGTTTGCCTATTTTTGACGGTTGTGAATTTTTAATTAAAAAAAAAAAAGTTCTTCAAAGTCACTGTTGTAGTTATTACTTCTATTAGTTTTACCATCTTGTGCATTTTTATTTATTCAGTTTCAAACTCTTTTTAGACATATGACTCCTTAAAAGTCTTAAATTGCCACGTAACCAAAATTACAAAAGTTAGATTTTAATTACATTTTATGTTTGGCATGATGGTGTAGGGGTCCTAATAAATGCTTTATAAACTCTCTGAGATGAACGTTGCAAGACTGAAGCCCAGTGGTCGACACAAATACCAAAATACTGTATATATTGTATAAATACAACTAATAATTTATTAATATTAATTTAAACTATGTAATACTACTCTCTACCTATAAAAGTAGTCGGTTTATTTTTTCTTATAATTATAGTTTTTAAGTACTATGTTTTTGTATTATGCAAAAATTTTGTATGAGTTATTTAATAAAATCATTTAACAAAACCTACTTATAAAAGCTGATTTAATATTGAATTAAAGTTTAGTTTTTTTAAAAGTGTTATTTTCAATTTCATAACATTGTTTTACCTTAGTATTGAAATTACTTCAGTTAGTTGAACATAATTTATGCAGTTTAATTATAAAATACGACTAGAATAACTATTAAACTGAATCAGGTTTTTTTTATGTTTGAAATGAAAACAAAACATTTAAAAAGTTTTTAGTATTGATTCTCGTTAAGTTGAAAATTACGAATAAATTTAAGCTACCAGAATTTTTTTTCTTAAAGTGTAAAATGCTCTAAAGGTTAGTTTTATAATATTTTTGTTTAGGTTAAATCGTACTAAGATATTTTAAAAAGCACTTATAATTTATAAGTTAAATAACGAACGATGTTTTATAGATTTTTTTAAAGTTTCTGTGAAGTTCAAATTATTGATTGTGCTTATAAAAAAAACCCAAATAGTAGCAAATATTCTAACTCTGGGAAGTTTGTGGTCTCTTAAATAGTTAACTTTTTTTAAAGTTAATTTTATATAATTTTACTATTAGATTTTAGCTACCTAAAGCCTTTAAAAATAAGTTTTGATAGACTATGATTAAAAACTTAAGGTTACAAGCTAGTAAATACAAAACATTTAGGCTTTGATTTAGTTTTACAGGTCATATAGTTCAAACTTTATTTTAAAAACGCATACAAAAGTACTGTTTAGATTTTACGACAGTTTTTATTGTTGAAAACTTCGTATGATTAGTTTTTCTTCATTGGGCATCTGTATTTACGCTTCAAGTAGCAATAACCTGTAAAACATCGCTTTCTATAATTTCTTAAGAATTGTTTCTCAGCTTTAGATAATAAACATACGCGATCCAGTGCTTAACCATTCAAACGTACTTACAGATCGCTTTAATATTTAAAGACTAATAAGGTGCAACTAACGTTTTTGACTTTTGTTGAGTTCAGTGCAGTCGATTTCGTATTCTCCAGCCGAAGTCAGTTTGCAGTACCTGTGAGTCGGCAACGCTGGTGGATCACGGACGTCTGCAGTCCTTTCCGATCTTTCCAGTGCAGAACCTGTTCATAAATATACCTTTGTATATTGATACGGTGCTTTAATTTTAATGTTTTAAAATAGATTAAGTCTATGAAAGTCTTTGTGAGAAAACTAAGTATTGTTTAAGTTGGTGTTTAAAACTAAAAACTTCCGGAGCTAATAAAACATATATGTTTGCATTTAGATTACTGTAGGTGTTTTTAAAGGACTGATTTATGTATGTTTTAAAGGTTTTGTAACAGCCAAAAATAGTCTTATCTTATTAAGTTAGATGAAAAAATAAACTTATGTTATTTTTTAAAAGTTGAATATCTTAAATTATTTTTAATTACAAAAGTAAAAAACTTTACAAAAACACAACACTAGTAGCATTGAAAATATTATTTAACAACTATTTAGAAGCTTTTTAGTGAAGCAAAAGATGAAACACATTTTTCTTATTTAGTATGTTTATCAAATTCTTTGTAGTAGAAGTTAAGTAGCTAACCATCAACATTTTTAAGTGCACAAATCAAAAGAACAATTGTCAACAAAGCTTTAGTTATCTCCATGATTTGAAAGTAAAATACTTTTTGCTGTGCTCCGTCTTAAGCAAAAAGAATTTGGAAGTAATAAAAAACTGTTGTGTTTATACTTGTATAGAACTTCCCTGAAGTTACAACTGTTTCCTTTACGTAATAATCTATGTTGAAAAGGAAAGTTTTGCTAACTACTTCCTCATGTTGAAAGTTGTTCTTCCTTAAACTGGAAAAGCTATATGGAACTATGCAGGAAAAGCTTATTGTCTCAACTTCTTAAAATACTTTAACTAGAATTTTGATTTTTATGAATATCTATTTTGTACGTAATTTATAATTTTTTTAATTAACTTTGATAATTTATAATTTTAATATGTACACAAGAACATAGAAATTATCAAAATTGTTCTTTAATACTTTAAAAGTGCTGATATACCTAAATTTTACTAGAAGTGTAGTGATAAATCAGAAAAAGAGTTCTCAAATTAAATATGTTTTTTTCTCACGCTCTTAAAGTAGGTGGATACCGAACATGCACAATTTTTTTTGTCAAACTGATATACAACTAAACATAGTTTGTAAAATAAAGTGTGAAAATTAATAATATAAAAACTTAATTGATGTCTAATTGTAAAGAAAATTAAACAAATTATAAGTTTAAAATAAAGTTAAAGTAAAAACTAACATACGAATCAGGAACTTATTTAAACTATGTAAATGTTGGTTTTACACTAATTTTTTTGTTTTTATATTCATTAACTGTTTGATACCAAGTACAAAAAATTCACTGTTTTATTAACTGTTAAAAATGAACTTTTAACAATAAAATATGATGATGTTTTAAGTTATCAAGTTTAAGTGATGAGATTAAAACTTATAACTAACATTTCACATGGAATATAATAACAAAATCTTAAAGTATATTTTAACTTTAGTATGAGTTTATAAGTCAAAAACTATTAATTGTTAAAAATCTCTAAAAAAAAAAAAAATGAATATTTTATAAAAACGTTTTAAATTATACTCTTGATTCATTAGATAGTAGTAAGTAAATTTAGTAATATTCAAGAAAATGACACTAATTACTTTTGAAACAAAACTAGAAACTAAAAACCAAAAATTGAGTAAAATAAGAACTAGATACAAATTTATCGCGAAGCAGTAATATATGTACATAGTACAAGTCCTAAACATTTCATGAATTAATTTTGCAAAGAATCGACACCTTCGATTTTTAAACACTCAAATTATATGTTGATAAAATTGAAGTTATTTTCAGATGGAAAAAATAGTTTACATACCCTTTTTTTTTAACTTTAAGTTTACAATAATCACAATAAAGTTAATTTCAACATGTTAGAAATTGTTTTGATAAAAAGCAAGACATAAAGCCAATATGATATTTAATATATTTAAGAGTCAGTTTCTTATCTGCATTAATAGAGGTTGTCTTTTTCAACTTATACAAAACATCTTAAATATATCATTTTTTATAAAACAGAAATAGTGCTCAAAAAGTTTAGTCTTATGGTCTGGTGTACAAAAAAAAACTTTCGGTTATCAAGTCGTACATCACTTTATAAAAAAAATAAAGATCTTAACTGCAATCGGGGTTTTTTATAAGATGGAAAAATATAAAGATAATGCGAATAGTTTTAGGTTAACTTAGTTTGTACATAAACTTAATTTTCAGACTTCTCAAAAAAAGTTTAATAAGGATGTCAAAATGAATTTATCATTAGCAGTCTTTCAATTTAAACTTGCTAATAGTTAGCAAATAGAAATAGGATTTGTAGCAGAAGAACTAGTTCCAGTCGAGTACGGTTTTGAGATAATTATGTTGAAGGAAGCTTTTTAAAGAAAGTTATATCTCAAATTATTACCACATTATATAAACAATTTTTTTAGACTTATTAAATATGTTACTGAAGGTTTATACCTTTAAAAATAACTGTTCAAAAATATAGGTTTAATTGTTTGCTAACAAAAGATCTTAGTGAAGTAACTTCACTGGAACATAAATAAAAAGAAATTGTACAGTAATCTTCCTTTATTGCACCAACATATGTTTCTGTGTGTTAACGAATCAACACACTTCAACTGGGTTATGTAAAAAAAAATTACAAAATTACTGTAATGAGAGAATAGAAGCATAGAATAAAGTAGGTGTATACATGTTTTCATTAAAATAAGATATTTTCTACAGATAATAGTTAGTAATAGGTAAAATACTTAATATTAAATCCGACTGTTATAAAACTATATAATATTTGTGATTATTAAGTCTAAAATAAGTAAAGTAAGCTAAATTACACAACAAAACAACAAATCATAATAATAACATAAAACATAAATCACAATATTATGATTTGTTGTTTTGTTGTGTAATTTAGCTTACTTTACTTATTTTAGACTTAATAATCACAAATATTATATAGTTTTATAACAGTCGGATTTAATATTAAGTATTTTGCCTTTTATTAACTGTTATCTGTAGAAAATATTTTATTTTAATGAAAACATGTATACACCTACTATATTCTATGCTTCTATTCTCTCATTACAGTAATTATTTTTTTACAGAACCCAGTTGAAGTGTGTTGATTCGTTAACACACAGAAACATATGTTGGTACAATAAAGGAAGATTACTGTACAATTTCTTTTTGTTTACCTGTAAAAATATATATTCAAAAAACGATACAAAACAGTATGTTTTATTGTTTAAAAAAACATAGGTATTAATCAGTTTAAATTAAAGTATCATCTAATTAAAAAACGTTTTTGATTAGTACAACTTTTAAAACACTTGAACATTAAAAAAAAATTATATTCAAATTCAGCATAGCTGAAGGAGCACACCGTACCTTCTGAATATTGTTTTTAGTGGAACAGAAACAAATTGTGTAGTTTTATTTAATTTTTAAGTCAACACAAAACTTTTAAAGTCGAGATTAAATTGTTGAATGTCTTATACCCGGGTTAACTAACCTAAAAGTATGAGGTTTCGACAAGCGGACGAGAGATACAATTTATTATCCAAATTAAATGCTAATGATAATCTTTTAGAACATTTCAGAGGAACTTCGTGTTATTTTAGTTTGAATTTAACAAGGTCTTACAAATATTATTTCATTATCAACTAATCTGTTTTTTAGTTAAGTATTAAAAAAAAGTATTTAAAGAAGTAACATTGTATATGGTTTAATCGTAAAACGATAATCTAAGCATATCTAGCTTTATTTACATATAAAATTAAAAGCGTCATTTGTATCTACTATGGTATCACTATTTAAGTTTTTTTAATCACTGCTAAAATGCTCGAATCAAAACACTAGAGGGAAATATTATTTTTACTAATTTTACATAATTTTTATGTCATGATAAGGATTAATACTAAATTGAAATAACTTATTTACTCCTCGTTCCAAAAAGTGTGCCATTTGAAAGTCTGCTCCTTAACTATACTGTCATTGTACTTAATTTTATACACTTTAAATTTTTATCTTAATATTTAATTTCAAAAGTTTAAGTTAACAGTAGCTTTATAAAAATATTAAATTTATATAAAGCTTAAAACACGGTGTTTACTAGAAAAACGTTTTCTGTATGGTTTGTTTTGGCTTAATAAACAAATTAAGCTTATTAATGTTTAACAGAAAGACTAAGGACCTTAATTTTAAAAATGTTTTAATACTGTTTAACAAGATTTTTAAATTATAAAAACTCCAAACGCTACGTTATGAATAAGTTCTTAAATATATGTAAATTATAAAAGCATTTATAAATTGGGTTATTTTACATCGATAAATTACAATTTAAAAAATGTTAACCATACGCTAATATCGATGAAAAATAAAACATTAAAAATGTATTCATTTAATATAAAACTAAATAAATTTTATTTTACTGACTTTAAGCAAAACTTTAGATACTAAATAATCAAGTAACATCAAAGTTTTGTAACTTTAATATCTACTTGTAAGAAACACATTTGTTACGTTCAACTAATCATAGTTTTTTTAAATTTTATTTTGGTTTTGTATTTTCAAAGGAATTATTAACTCAAATTACAATTTTAAACAAAACTAGTTTTATTCATTATATAAACGAAGTTTTTATTTAAAATTATACCAGCGTTTTTTGAAATTAAGTACGTTATTTAGTAAAATCAACACCTTGTCTTCTTTCCATTAAAAATTATTAATGTTTTTTTATATAATTCAATTCGATTGCAGTATTGAATCATAAGTTTTAATTAATTTAATAATATTACCGATTAAAATTTTCTTTAATTAAAAAACTTGTTTTTTATTTTATTTTCAAATATATAGTTCTAATTATATATGTTTTAACAAACAGCAAAACAAACAAAATGTTTAAATACAATCAAAAAGTCCATTAATTAAACAAATTAATGTATATATTGTAACACTAGCCACTTATTTTTAATCTAGTATACTTTTCAAAAATATGTGCCTGCCAATTGCAGTGCGCTCAGAAAAAAGCTCATAAAATTTTCATGAGGCTTCGTGTGTAGCGAGCCGCATTTTCCACTCGCATTTTGCCAGCCTCGCATGGTGCAACTGTGTTGGAAAAATACAAAATCTTGTTTGTTTCAACTTGATTTTGCAATGATTTCTTAAAAGTACAGAGCTCTTCAAAATTTTAATAAATTTTCAAATGAAAACTTGTGAGCTGATGTGGTTTATTTTATTTTAAGTTATGTAGTAAGGTCTAAATAAAAATTTAAGCTACTTTGTTGTATAATTTTTATGTACTAGCTGAAGGTAATTTGTTTGAGTCAAATTTAAACTTGTCCTAACTAGTCATAATTGATTTTAACTAACAATATGTGTTTATAAATAACTTTCGCTTTTAACTTTTCATGATAAAGTTTTTAATTAACTTTCAGAAAAAAATAAAAATAATAAAAGTATGAACTAAGGTGATTAGAGAAGATACTAAATAAACTTTAATATTTTGATGAAAGTATAGTTTTTTTTGGCACGTTATGCTTCAACAAAAAGTTAAGTATATTTTGATGTCATGAAAGTACTATGGATTTTGTTAGTTTTATTTTGTATAAAAATAGCTAATTCTAAAAAGTATGACGGGGTATGGACATCAAGTAAGTAAACTTTATTTTAAATTAACGTTCTTTAGAATAATATTGTCTTAAGAAACGAAAAAATTGTAAAAATATGAATTTTATATTTAAATTTATGATAAGTATTTTTCAAATCAGATCTATCTTTTGTTAAATTTTCTTACAACTAAAATTAAAATGACAAAGAACGTTTAAAAATTTAAAAGTTTAGCAAGTTTTTTATAACTATTAAAACCTATAAACTTCAACCAAACTTTCGTTAAAACTATTTTACATTATCTAAAAAGTATTCAATAATCAATATATTCATTTAAGAATGCTATAAATAATTTTGATTTAATATATGTATTGTTTTAGATAATAATAAAAAAATTAAATGTCTGTATATGTTTTAACTTTTAATACTAATTAGAAGCAAAAAGGGTTTATCAGAAAGCTAACAGTCAAAAGTTTTGTGTAAATATTTAAGATAAAAAAACTAAGTTTAACTATTTTTTTACTTAAGAAGTAAAAACTTTTAGCTTTTTTAATTTTTAGTATCGTTAAAGCTTTCATGCAGTATCGTTATTTAATTTTGATTAGAAAAATACAAAAAAACAAAACTTTTTAAGGTGAATGGACACCGTGTAACTCTAAAATTTGTGAAGCGAAAGGAACTCAAAATAGACATGTTTTTTGCAAGAACTCACAGAACTTAATAATCGATAGTTCCAAATGTGCTAGGTTTACAAATATAACAAAACAATTGTATTAAAAAATCTTTTAGCTTATAATACTTTAATTAGATATATTTAAAATCTAAATTTAAAAAAAGCAATACAAGTATGAAAAAGTTTGATACATTTAAAAAGAATGTTTAAGTAGTGATTTTTAAAAGTACTGACTCAGTTGTCGCATCAGAAAAACCATGCCGAACGAAAAACGAAGCTGTTCAAAACTTTGCACTGTCCACTGCGCCATGTCTGAATTTGGTGCTTGGAGCAGCTGCTCCACTCAATGTGGGATAGGATTTCAGATAAGGGTCAGAGTAAGAAATATTTTAATAAACTTATTACAAATAATTAAGCTATTTTAATTCCTGAATCGATGCAATCGTTTTCTAATTTAACTCTAATCTAAAACGCCCTCGTAACAAGTCTAATCAATTGCTTTTATCAACTTTTGCCATCAGAAAGGCAAATCAATAAGTTTACACTGTTAAACGCATTATTCCGGATAATGCAAGAGAGTCTGTTCCGCTGCGAGCTGATAAATTATTCATTGTCGGGGATGCACCGATTTTCTTGCAATTTTCAATGAGAGTTATTACTTTTTAAATCAATAAGAGCCGATACTTTCATGAGGTGAAAGTCTAACTGAATAAACACTGCTTTTTTATTATAGAGTCGAAAGATTATTAGAGACTCAAGAGGTGAAGGGAGAAAATGCAAAAACGCTGTTGAAACGAGAAGCTGCATTAGCATGAGTTTGGAATCGTGTCAGGCAAAAAATATGATAAAAAACAAAAGTTCTGAAACTGGACCCTGGTCAGAATGCATAGCGACTGTTTGTTTTTATTATGTTCCGATTAAAAATTTGATCTTTTTTAAAGTTTTACTTACTTCAAACATAAATATTTTTTTTAAATTGTTGTTAAACTTTGTAATTGAAATAATCGTACTTCTTTTTAAAAATATATTTTGAAAAAGTTTAACTAAAAGATGACTATTATTGTTAATGATAGAAAACTGTATAAAATAAATTTAAAATAACTAAACTTTAAAAAGTTTAGTTTACTTTAATAAATTAATAACATGCTAAAATTTCAGGTTTGTATACTTCTATAAATTTCTTAAACATACCTATTTTTCTGGGTCTTTTATTCAACTTATTTATTTTTATAAAACCTCTTTATAGCACAAAAATGTTTTATTTTTATCTAGTTTTTACATATTTCATTAATAAAAGTGAGAAGTGTTGCAATTTAAAGATAACTAGGTTTAATTTCATATGTTTAATCAAGCAAATTTTTATAAACTTTATAAAATCGAAAACATTTTCCTAACAAATATTTTTTAAACATATCATAAAATCAAGAAGTAATGCTATAAGATTGAAACTAAACATTTAAAAGTTTTTTCTTTTCAATATAAAAATAAGGTCAATAATAAACATATATAGGTATTAAAAGATGATGAAAATACTCTTGTTCATGAATCCAAGAAGTTCACGACAATCAAGTATTATAAACCACTGAACTACGTCGAAAGTCCAAAAAATTTAAGTGGTGCTGATTTTCTGCCAAGCGGCCTCTTGAGAGGAAAAATACTTATAGGTGAAAGAAGCAGAGTAGTTAAATGCGTTCAAAGCAACTCAAGGTAAAGAAAATCTAGTTAGAAATTAATTTTGTTTTAGGTTTTAGCAAAACACTTAGTTTAACAAAAAAAATTGAAAGGTTTTAAAACTTTTTAAAACTTATAGTACTCGAACTTTAAATAAAATGTTTTTTTAATTTATTAAATTCAAGCTTTAAGTTTTTGATAAGGATATTTTGAAATAAGTTTGTTGTGAGTTATCTATCGTTTAAGTTTAAGATTGTTTTGTACACTAGTAAAAACAAACAAGAAGTCAAGGAGCAACTTATTCATCATATCTTCATTAAAACTTGTTTATACACAAACTTATCAACTGCAATATTGAAGTTTTCAATTAGTCCTGTACGCTAGAATGTCATACTTTATAGCTATTTGATTTGCGCTTATGTAAATTGCATGCTAAACCACAAAACAGCTATAAGTGCAACTACGCCTGTAAAACAGTTTACAAACCCACAAAGATTTTGTGAAACATTGAACAAATTAATACTCAAAACGTGAAACAGCTTCAGGCAAGTGCAGACGTGTAGCATCCCGAAGAGATGCCAGGTGACCCCTTGGAGCGCGTGGAGCGGGTGCAGGTCGGAAGGTTGCCATGGAAGTAGGGATCGGGTGAGGTTCGTGGCCCAGTTGCCGGTCAACCTCCCCATGTCACCGTGTCCGGTTCTAAGGCAATCGCAACCGTGTCAGCTGAATTTCTTCCAAAAAAGCTATTGCAGCAGGTGGTTTTAATATACCTTTAGACAAAATGATGATCAAAAGTTTTAACATCATGAGGTTTAAATTGCTTAATACTTTTTTAATTTGTTTGAATTGATTGAAAATTGGATAATATATGTAATCTTTTATTTTATAGGCTTGTATGGAATGTTGGCGATTGGGGAGTGTGTGAGTTTGTGAAGAAACAGACTCTGTGCGGAGGAGGTTTCCAGGAGAGAGACGTTTTTTGCGTGCTCGTCAACAACAATGTTGATGTGATTGCTTTTATTTTCAAAGTTTATATCTAACAAAAAATAATTAAATTAAAATTAATCAAAGTTTTTCTTCCTTTACTACTTGACAAATAATTTACTTTAATCAAGAACTTATTTAGATAGCTTCGATAATTCACATTTTTCTTGACAAAAAGCATTTGAGATTAATAAAAAGGTTTATTGTACATTTTAAAATTAAAAAGTGTTTAGCTTAAATTTACATTGTACACTTTTCAGCTGAGAGATATTTTAACTTTGAAAATTGGCGAGTACAAAGTGCAGTCAGAACATTTGTGTAATCAAGTTGGTTTTTATATAGTATTTGAGTTATAAAACAAAGAGAAACCTTTTAAAGTTACTGATATACATAATTTACTTCCAATTTATGACATTGCTGCTATTTTTGCAAGTTTAATTTCACATTTTTTAATCTAAACCTTCTAAATTTTGAAAAGTATCAAATAACAATATCATAGCAAACTGTCATTTTAAACTTCGCATAAAAAAATTGCAGAAAACAAAGCCAACTTCCCACAGAAGTTGCGATGTTCAGTGCACGCCGAAATGTTTCTACGGTCAATGGTCCGGCTGGTCCGAGTGCGCTCCCAAACACGGCTGCGACAGCGACCGGAGGCAGAAGAAACCCGCCAACACGTCGGGTTTCGTGAAAAGGGTGAGGAGGGTCCAGGTCGTGGGCGGCACTTTGGAGGATTGCAAACACAGAGAGGAGTACATCCCATGCTCCGACCCTTTGTTAGCGTTTTTGCAGTAGTTCTGTTTGAAAATCTAAAACTACTGTTATAAAGTGTTTTGTTCAATTGCAGTAATCATTTTATCGTTATATTTTTTATTAATCACAGCAAGTCAAAAGAAATTTTTTTTGCCTTACTTCAAATTAGCCAAGTTAATTTATAACGCTGTCGTTGCAAGAGATCAAAGTATTTAAAATTTGAAAACAAAACTTCCCGACAGCTGCCACTTTTGGCGCTCCGTCAACGTGTCCGAGTGCCGACCCGAGAACCGAAGGTGCGGCATCGGTCGCGCGGACCGCACAGTCGAGTGCAGGGACATCTGGTGGCGGAGACCGGACCAATCAGGTTGCAAGAATGCGAAACTGGTGGCGCGCTTGTTCCAGTGCGAGAAGCCGTGCGGAACGAGCAAGTGCGTAGTCGGTGATTGGACGAGCTGGTCGCCCTGCCCGATGACGTGCGGGAGGAAGAGTAGAAATCAAACGAGGTTTGTGTGCAATTGTTTTATTTTTTGAACTTTTTTGGTTGACTGCAAAGCGCCCTTATAAGAAATAATTTTAAGCTGTAATAAAATTGAAACTGTAGATAAACTTATTTTAAAATAATTTTGTCATTATGATTTGTATGCATGTTTGGTAAAAATTATATTTGAAAAGTAAAAACAAAATCAGTAGTAGGAATTTTTTTTTTGTATTGAGTCAATTAGATAAAATTGATAAAGAAAAACTGATTTTCAAAAGAGTTTTAAAAATCTACTAAAGTATAAGTTTTTGTTATGCAAGACGACACTTTTGTCACTACCCTGTAATTATTTTACCAAATTTATTTTGTAATTGTTCTGTTACTGTAAACTTCAAATTCAATATACCTATTTTTCTTTCCATTTACTCTGTTTAATAAGTTTGCAGTTCTAATTTAAACTTGTTTTATTTAAATTTAATGAATGTTAATTATGAAACAAGTTTCTTGTTATTGTAAAAGTTAATTATCTTGATAAATAGTCTCTAGACAAGAATAATTCTACTATTTATAAAAACGCTTTGCAGCAATACAATAGTTTCAAAACTTTTTAAGGAAGTTTAAAATAGAAATCAACAACACTAAGCATTTATTAGTTTAAATTTTGTTATAAACTCAATTGTTCCTCAAAAAATTCTATTAAACTTAATTACTTTTACACAAAAGATAAAACGTAATACTTTTTACTACAGCCAATCTCAAGGGTAAACATTAATACAGTTTTTAAAACAATAATGTGAATCTGTTTTAAAAACTAAACTCTATCAGAGAGCGAACAGTGCTGGCTTATGGTAGCAGCGGTGTAGAGGCTTGTACTGATCGTTTGTCCGAAACAAGGAGTTGTCCAGTGAGGAAATGCACAAAATATAACTGGATAAGCAAGCCTTGGACACCGTGTACTCAAGTAAGTCATTAAGTAACTGAAACTTCTTTAAACAACTTAATTTGAAGAAATAATAGTCTAAAATAACAGTTTTCAGTTGCTTTTTTTAGTAAAATAAATGATAAATAAAGTGTATTTTTATAGCGACCTACAAATTTATTGAAGAAAAATTTTCTAGTAAACATTATTTTTGTGTATTTTGCTTTTTAATTTTTTACTAAAACATTTTTTTAAATTTTAATGATTTTTATAGTATTGCTAATATAACCATTGTTTGTAAAATTTTTAGATGGAAAATTTAGAAAGCAGTAAGATGATGGGAAAACAAAAAAGACAAGTACATTGTGTAAAAAATGCAGAAAAACAAGTTCACAATAAAGTCAGTCTCACTTTTTATTATATACTGAAAGCGTGTAGTTTTTAAGTAAAAATTTTATTATTTTTGACAGTATTGCAGTTCAGACGAAAAACCAATAAAGGAAAAGCTGTGCTCATTGCTACCAGTTGAAAGCAAATGCGTCCTATCATCTTGGGGAACATGGTCAAAATGCCCGAGCTGCCAAGAACAGCTTGTGCTCAATTTAACGTATCCAAACTTCAAACATTCTACTGGTAAAACTATTTTTTTTATTTCTTCAAGCGGTTTAAAAACAAGTTTTTCAATACTAGTTGTTTAACAAATACTTATGCCTTAGTATAAACTTAACTTCTTTATAGCTTAAAAGTATTAAAATTCTAAAATATGTTTACAATAATTAATAAAAGTATCCTATACTGCACTTCTTATATTTATTATGTTTTATTTTTTATTAAAACTTTATTACCTTCTTTGAAGTTAATTTTGTTTTCACATTTTACCTTTTGTATTAAGTCGATAACGCTTTTTGTCTACCTTTTTATAACAGTATTTGTAGATTTTTTCTAATTAAGTTGTGCGGAAAATTCTCCTTTTACTGTAAAATACAATATTAATCAAATAAAATTACAGCCTGGCAAAGAAGAAGTCGTTACATTTTGAGCTATGAAAGTGGCAAGAAAAGTGATTGCAACGTTTCATTGAAGCAACAAAGAAACTGTTTCACTGAAGAAGTAAAAAATTCGTGTCCAGTATACCGGTAAAACTATCAATTTTTTTTTAAACTTTTTTCTAATACTCATTTGTTCAGCTAAGATTTAATAAACCACAAAAACAATTAGTTAACCTCTTTCATATTTTTAGAAGTAAAAACTTGTAAAAACTATAAACTTTCTTTTTGTGAATTTTTATTTGCGAGTTTGAAACAACTCAAGGTTGCAGGTGGGCATTAGGTAACTGGACAAAATGTCTGGTAAGCAAAAACACGACACCCCTGGACGGGACGTACAAGGGCTTTCAGAAGCGCTACATCAGTTGCGCATTCGCCACTGCAAGATCAGACGAAGTAAAACTGGAAAGGGACATGACTTTCTGTTTCAAGGTTACCTTTACTGCTTTCTATTTGAAGCTATTTAGCTCGTTATACAGTCAAATTGTGCAATTTGGTACGCTTACAACATTTATTAGTTTTAGAAAAATTTTTTGAAACAAATAAAGCTTATGTCTGGTAGGTAAAAATGTATGTATAGATAAATTCCGTAAGGAAATTCAATTATTTTTTTTTACTAAGCACGTCTAACACTTCGAGCTAGATATACAATATAGTGATTGTTGCAGTTAAATATAAATAAATGTTCTTAATGTTTTATGTTTTTAAATATTTTTTTTTAGTTCAAAATAGTGTTTTATTTATAAAAACTTGGTAAAATTTTATTATACTTTTAACTAGTTTTTGATAAAAAAACAGAACCTTGGATCTCCTCCGACAACTGTTAAAACCTGCGTCATAAAGCTGAATAAAAACAACCAGAGCCTAAATGATACGTGCAAAACAGAAACAAAAGTCGTCAACATTAGTGCGAAGCTAAACAGTAAATATTCAAAAAAAGTTGACACAGACCATGTATTCAGTGAATGGTCGTCCTGTTTTATAAAGGTTTGTAAAATGAATTTTATAATAAACTGTTTTTAGAATATTTGTACTCCGATTCAAATTTCTATAAAGTTTACATCTTATTGAAAGCAATACCAAGTAACTAAACAAAAGTTTAAAACTTTAATACAAAAAAAATTATTGAAAGCTCTTTTTGCAATAATGTTAAAGCTAACTTGAAAAAAATATAATAGTTTACATATATATAAAATTAAAAACTTGTATGTAGTTTAACTTAATATTATATTAATTATACTTACAGTTTAGTAAAAATAGTTTGGTAGATTAGTTAAAGTATCTTCATATATTTGTTTGTATCACTTAATAAAATATTTAATTTTTTATTTATTAGTTTTATTTTTATTAAATATTTGTTTTAATAGTTTTATTTTTAGTTTTACAACTTTACAAACTTAGACTTCGTCAGCTTTATATACAGTAAAGTATGTTTCATTAGTATTTATAAGTATTTGTATAACATTATTATTTTAACTGGTTTTTTTAAGATTTATTACAAAAGTTTCTGTAGTAAGTTTTTATTAACTAAATAAAAATTAAAAAAAAAACAGCAAGATTCTGTGATATTAGTAAATAAGAGGAAAAAATAATTATATTATGTACGTAAACATATGTTACGTAACTACATTACAAGCACAGTTTACTCGCTGAACAACGTAATAACCACACATTTTAATGTTACGTTCAGGAAAGTGCAAGCGAGTCGTATTGTGGAAGAGGCGAACAGATCAGGATTGTGACTTGCGCAAGCAATAAGGCGTGCAAGCTTCTCAATAAGACACAAAAACGCCTGTGCACTGTGAGTTATCTTTATCTTTTGTTGTTTTATTTAATTTTGATTATGGTAAAAATTTAGGTCGCCTGCCCGGTCGATTGCTTCTTGAGTGAGTGGTCGGCGTGGGCAAAGTGTGAACCGCGACAAGGCAAATGCGGCTGGGGTGTGCGTAGCAAGCACCGGAAAGTTCTCACCGAGCCCTCGACCGGTGGTGTGAAGTGCCCGCAAAGTGTCGACGGCAAAGTTTGTTATAAGTTTTGTTGGTGTTGCTTTTGAATAAGTGAGTCTAATAAAACATAGAACACTTTAAAGCTTTACCTGTACAGTCCGTGCCGTTGAGAAAATAATATATTTGAGAAAATAGGAACTGTTGATAAGTTTTTGGTATTAAGTACTCAAAAGATTATGTGCTTAATAAACATTATTTCGCATATAAAAGCATATTGAAAGTTTTGCGGCATTTAAAAATATGTACTGGGATAAAGGAGAATATTTATTTCTGTTATAAGTTTTTTACATCATAGAAACAAACATTTTAAGCAGAACGCACAGCATAATTAGAAATATAATATGGTAGTTTATGTGCAGAATAACGTAGTTTATTAAAAAAAGACGATTAAAAATATATCTAATAATAAATTTACACAAACCAGATAAACATATTATAAGACTTAATTACTGTTCTTTTTGGCTACTCCTCTTAATTACTATCTTTTTATTCTTAATTACCATTTCAACAAGTTTAATACTACTTATAAAACTAGTTTTAAATTAAACAAAACCAAGGGATGTATGATAATCAAATTCTGAAAATTGGAATTCCGCGTTAAAAACTTTAGTAACTTTAGTTATTTCAAACTATACCTTTTTATTACTTTTTTTTCCATTTTTTTGTCATAGCCTTTAAATTTGACCTTTTGAAACATTATTGTATTTGTACATAAGATAATGGCCTCTTGAAAATTCTCATAAAACTTTCTTAAACCTTCTTTAACATTAATGGATATTGTAAGAAGTTATTTACAATTAAAAAATATATAAAGCTTTAGATAAGTTAATAAACAAATTTAGAACAACTAAACAGGTATACTTATACGAGAAGTGTTTCTTCAAAGAATGTATCGAATACTTTTGGCACGTTTCTGCCTGGACTGCATGCGAGCTGAAAGACGGTTCTAAACTTGCACCAACTAGAAAAACAGGTTGAAGTTTACAACAGCGTCTAACTCAAATGAAGCGTTGTACATGTTTCTTCAAGATTAACAAAAAACATACACTAACGTTTTACTTTTAAAATAAGTAATTTACGTTCATAGGTCAAGCATAACTAGTTATATTTGAGAGAATAGTTAATTAAATCCTACAAACTATTGTATACACAAACTTTTTTATATACAGGTTACCAAATTCGGACGGTCAGTTGCTACGCAACCCGCAACATCGACGGCAGCTCAGCCGACAAGCAAGCCGATCAGCACCTCTGTGACGTAACAACGAGGCCGCCCGACTTGCGAGCCTGTGACGTCATAGGGTTGAACGAATGCGTGTTTTCCGATTGGTCGACGTGGAGCGGCTGTTACGGTGGAAACGGAACCGTCGCGTCCGGAAAGTCCGGTTCTTGCGGTTCGGCTGTTAGGGAGCGAACCCGATCAGTTTACAGAGGTTGTTTAGAGCAATCTGAAAAATTTTGTGAAAATAATCTGTTATTAATTAATTTTTTTATTGTATAGACATATTAATTGTTTTTTTTTGTTTGTTAGACGGTTTATCGTGCGAAAAAGAGTCTGCCGAGACGCAGCAGGTTGAGGAGTGCGTTGAAAACCAAAACTGCTTCACGTACAGGTTATTTTAACATAAGTTTAAAAATGTCAAAAAATAAAACTTAAAGTTTCAAACATAACCGAATTTTCCTCGCAGCTCGGGTTGGACCGACTGGAGCAGCTGTACGTTGCACGACGACTCCAAGTGCGGAGTGGGATGGAGGGAGCGGCTCTCGGAGTGTCGGAGGAGCGACGGGCGTACCGTCGATCCGTCGTACTGCCTCCAGCGGTGGATCGATGCGGGAATTCCCCAGGTTGAGAACTGTAAAGTGCCGTGCATGGTCAACTGCAAAATGGGCGAGTGGACGCGGTGGTCAGATTGTGATGTGGTTTGCGGCAGGAAGAGGAGAAGATCAAGGACCAGAAATGTACTCAAAGCTTTTTAATAAAATAATTAATTTAAAACATGAGTTTTGGATTTTGTATAATGAAAACGCTACATAAAAATAACTATAAACAGATCGTACGAAAATCAGAAAATGGTGGTCGGGATTGCCTAGGTTTTCCAACAACTCAATATCTTCCCTGCCAAGTCGTTCCCTGCTATAAATTCAAGCTATCTAATTGGTCCGATTGCCAAGTAGAAGGCAAAGAAGTTTGTGGAGATGGAATTCAAACTAGAAGCTGGAAGTGTTTTTCTGAAGGTTGGTTTTTAAACAGTTTGTTATTTTCTTTATGTAAAGGTTTTCAGTAGAGCTATAAATAAAAACAAGTAAAAAAGAACTAAAATATTAGCTAGAAAAGCAAACTAGTTTAAAATTTAAATAATTCAAAGAAAGTAGGTTTACAATTTTTTTTTCTGTTTACAATTTATTTAATCAAATTTTATATTTTTTTTACTTTAACTGAACCTGGTTATCTTTAAATATTTTTTACCCGTTAAAAGTAAAACCAAAATCAAAACTACTTTTCAGTCGTACTATAAAGCTAGTGCAGTGTAATGGTAACCTTAAGTATGATTTTAAATAAGTTATTTAAAAATAAACTGTCAATGTTGACAAATAACTGCTTTTACTTCTTAATCAGAATCTGAAAGATTTATCTAAAACTTTTTCTTTATGAATTTAAAATCTGCGAAATAGCTGTTAAACTGTAAACTATGATGAAAAATTAAACATGCAGTTTAAAATTTTAGTTATAAGTACTTACAAACATAAGATTTATTAAACAAAGTAAAAAAAATAAACAAAAGTTCGACTTTTATAGATATTTTAAACACATATTAATGTTATAACTATATGAGTATAATTAAAATCACATTTTTAATGGCTAACTTTTTTTATATAAACCATAAATAACTTCTAATAAATTTACAGACAACACCGAAAAAGCCAATATTTTGTGCGAAAACCAGATGAACTTGCGCAAGTTTTCCGGTGAACGAATTGACGGATTGACGCGAAACGACGAAAACTCGCTGTTCAACGACGTCACGTTTGATGACGTCATGGTGAGGTCGTGCGACGTGGAGTGCGAGGAGAAGTGCCACATGAGCTCGTGGTCTCCGTGGACTTCGTGCTACCGAGACTGCGCGTCTTCCGATGAGGTTTCCGAGGTCCGAGTCGGTCGTCGGTCGAGGCAGCAGGTGGCGGCGGCGGTAGGGAAGGTGGGTTGAGTTTTCTTATTGAAAAAATAAATCGACACAAAAGTGTAAAAAAGCACGTAAGGTAAATCATATAAAATTAACTTTTAAACAATTTTGTTTTTCAATATGATAGCTACTGTTTTTTTTTTAATTTGAATAGAATAAAAATTGGAATGTTGCGCAGTGTATAACTAGTTTTAAGCTTAAGAATTTTTTTTTTTCTTAGATTAGATTTTGTTTGAGTTTTGCTCGATTAGATTGACGATTTTTATTACTTTACCAGACTTTCAACAATGCCTGCCCGCGAATTAATGTCCAAACGAAGCAATGCAAACCAGCTTTGTGTTACGGAAATGTAAAGAAGGTATAAAAATTGATGAAATAACCTGTAGTTTTGTCTAATAATGGCATATATTTTAATATAATGTTTTTTTATCTTAAATACAACACGAAAAATTAAATGACGAAAATGTTTTAAGTACACGAAACTTGGCTTTTTGATTTCAGGTCAAAACATTAAATGGAAAAAATAGAAAAGTTTTGTGCGAAAAAAATGACGATTTTTCTAACTTAACTTCTGAATGCGACCCTTCTACAAAACCATCAGAGGTGATTAAGTAAAATACTTCAAACAAACAATTGTGATGAAAGTAGGTTTTACATACCTTTTTCACAGAACAAAGATTTTTTTTTGTATTAAGTCGAAGTTAATTGCTGTGAAATTAAATACTTCAAACAAGATTTGCCACAATTTATAGGTTTTTGTATGAATAAGCATGTAATTTACATAAGGACAAACAAAAAGCTATAAATTATGGAACTGCGCTTCAAACAATGTTTTATTTAATTAAGTGCTAAAACTAGCTTATACTAAAAAAATTATTGCTTAAAATTAACAAAATAAATTCTCTTTGATTGTAAATTAATTAAATACCGTTTATTACTAAAGTTTAAAATAAAATGATAGTAAATTTATACATATATATATATATATATATATGTTATAAATAAAACAGGAACTTCCAACTGATAAAATGACTTTCTTTTTCGAGGACGATGAAGAAAACGACAACATTTTAATTTCGGGAGAAGAACTAGACAGAGAGGAAAATATAGAAAAAGAAGATAAAAAAGATGAGATAAAGGATGTTTGGACTTTGCCAAGCCCATTCACTCCAGATGGAGAGCTTAAAGTTTTTTTTTAAACTTGACAAATGTACTAAATCTAAAAAAAAAAAACTTACTTCTATAAAGAACTAATTTTGTATGCAGTTTAGTTTTATTATAAATTAATTAAAACTAACTGTATTTCGAAAAAGTCCTGGAAAAGACGTTAAAAGGTATCCGTGGTGTGCGACTCGATAACCGAAAGGTTTTTTCGTGCACCAGGTCATAGGAGCAAAATTTTGAAAGTATTTTTTGTCGTTCTATAAACTACAAGTCAACCTAGAAATAGCTTAAATAAATTAACTGTGACTACTAAAAAAAAAGAGAACTATAAGTTGAACATCAATTTGTAAATATTCCTACTCAAAGTTTCAGTACTTAATTATTACTTTAAACACTTTAAATTATTTATTTCAACAAATTCACAACAGATATGGGCGTACGGTGCATTGGCGGCCTGCCTCGTGTTCCTGGTCATCATAATTGCCACCTCATACTTCCTGGTCAGCGCTTGCCGCAGGTCCGCACTGAAAAAGCGGGGAATTCCCCCGCCTTCCATCCACCAACCGCGCAGCAACTTCAACACGGCGACCGCAACCCGCTCGCACGCCTCCTCCCACGGCAACTACCAGGCGGGCGTGCTTCATGATAGGGAAAGCACCTTGAGCAGGTGGAAGGGTGGGAGGAAGAGCAGGGACGGAACGCTGGGCAAGAAGGGGCTGTTTGGGGACGCCCCGGGGGAGATACCGCCGTACTACAGCGCCAGGACGTCGAGCATCGGCAGGAGCTTGTACCCGCAGTTTCCCAGCAACCACCCTGCGTACGCTCAGACGTCGAGGAGCGATTTTTCGCTGAATGAATGCAACGATTACTACAACTGAAAATGTGGGGAATTTTGAACGTTTTTTGTGAGAGTTGCTCTGGAAGTGGATGTTTTTTTTGGGTTTTGGTTTTTATTTTTTCAGCCATTATTCTCTGTTTCAAAATAATATTTTGTCTAACAAACTTTAATTACTTAAACAAAATAGCACAGTTATAAAATAAAGCTTGAAAAATTCATAAAATTGCGAAAATTTTCCTCAAAAAATGATTTATTTTTACTTTTAAAATGTATTTAAATTAATACTGAAACTCTTTACTGACATAGAAATCTATACCTCAATTTTGAAAAATTACTTTTTCTATAGCAATGCTTTTTTTTTCAAAGTTTCTTACTTTTTAATTTTTTCCGGTTAATTTGAAATAATGTCAATCAATATCAAAACTAATGCTTTAATAAAAATTCGTTACTGTTTATTTTCTTTGATCAAAACATGCAAGGTTTTATTTAAAAGAATTGTTTTTACTTTTGGTGGATTTTCATCTATACAAGTTAATCATTTTTATTTATGTTTTTTCGTACATACATTTATAAATATATTTTTACAAGAGTCTGTACGTTACTTTTTATAGCGCCACACAGTTTTATTTTGTTCAGCATGCAAATACAAAAAGAGTGTATAATCATATATAACATTAATAAAAAAATTCATCTTGTAAACAATAAATATACTAATTAAACAAAAAACTAAAAGTTAAAAGTTATTTATTTTGTTGTTGATAAAATATAAATGGACAGCTTGAAAATGATACTGACTAAAATTATAGTAGATTACTTTTGTTTATAATTTTAACGCAATAAACAACTCTAAAACTTTAGTTAAAAACAATTTATAATAGTGGTTAGTCGTGTTTTTTTTTTCAAGTCCTAAAGTATAATGAAGAACAGTGATAGAAAATTTGTGATACATGTTGTTTTGATACAATCACGTGCCGTACAAAATTTTGTTTGCTTTTTCTAATAGCTACAGTTTTAAATACCAGCCACAAACAGCTTTTATCTTAAAATACTTTTGAGAAAATTGTTTGCTTAACAAAAGCGACTTTAATGAAAAGCAAACAGTTTTAATTTTTCAATTTTGTAGTATTCGCAATAGATAGCTGAAAGTTTCTTATAAATATTTTACTAGAGATAAAACTGAAAATACTTTAATCAAAAGTTAAAAACTTATTTTTAAATACTAAGTTTATCAAAACGTTGGAAACTTATATGCATATATTTAAACTTAAGCTCTATAACACTTATTTCGTTCCGTTAATAATTAATAGTTTAAAAAGAATTTATCATTTATTTTCCTTTACCAGACAGTTTTATAAGATATAAAATATTTTAGACTTATGGTGAAAAAATAAAAGCATACTTCTTTTATAACTCTAAATAATTTAGAATATTAATTTAAACTGTATAGTTTTAAATTTTTTGAAAAGCTTACAGAAATATTACTTTTTTACAGATTTTTTTAAATACCATGCTTCATAGTAAATAACTTATAAAACGTAAATTTTTTTCACTCAACTAACTTTTGTTGTATTCAAATAGGTACAAAAAGTTGAGGACAGTTAATTTTATTTTAACTAAGGAATTATTAAAAACCAACATTTTTATGTTATTTTTGTTAGTTTTATGTTTTTTAATATAAGGTAGTAGATCGCTATCAAAACTAAATTTTTAGCAAAGTACTTTTTGACATTCTTAACTTTTTACTCAGATGAAAAACTTAATTTAAAATATTTTTCTAATAGAATCAAATAAGAATAGAATCAAAAAAGTTCTTAAACTAGCTCCTAAAAGTGGTTATATTGCAATCCAAATTACGACAGTTTACATTCTGACAATTTAAATTGTTATAAAAAAACTTTTAAGAAGCACATTTCAAAAAATAATTTAAACTCAAAAAAAAAGTGTTCATGTTGGTTTTAGTTAATTAGATGTGTAATTTGTAAGATGACAACAGTTAAGAAAAAAAAAATTTATAAAAAGAGATATTCACAATAACTAAGAAATATAAGAATCTGAATTATCAAAATTTGAATAGTCTGCCCCCCCCCAACTTTAAGAAAACTAAAATAGTCTATAATTTATTGTAAAAAGTAGATAGAACTATGGTTTTAATATTTTCTAAGTAAAGCTGTGTAAATACTTTAACTTAACTTATTTATAATTTTACAAAGTTTGTTTGTATCTAAAATCATTTATCCAATACAAATCCGATTTAGGTAATTAAATTAAAAACATACAAAAATTTTAATTTAATTTTAAGACTAAAATTAATGAAATTATTTTGTACCTTAAAAACTAGTAAGTAATATAGTGAAGACTAAAAAAGTAGCTTTAATTTGATTAAAAAATATATAAACTTTGAATACCTCTACATAAATTTGATTATTAAGTTTGTTTTATGGGTAAAACTACACTAAAGATATTAGATTTTTAAAGACTTAAAAATCTTCATTTTTAAACATTGTTGACTTCTCTCTCTAAATCATTTTTTCCTGTTCACTTAAACTTGGTTCATAATTTTAGTTAAAATTTAGTTAAACTTGTTAAAAATTTAAATCTGGAGTTTATTCAAAAATTATAGGGCTTTGAGTTGAATTTGACTCTTAAGTTATATACAAAATTAAACAAAGCTTTGTTGACTCGACTAACTAAACATATTTTTAATTAAAGTTTAAAAAAAGACTGATATTGATTATTCATAAAGAATATTTGAGTTAACTCAAAAAAAATTGTACCAATTTCATTTTTATCAGCAAAACTTATAACCTTAGAGTATTCATAGCATTCGAAATTTATATATATATAAACTAAAAGTATCGATAGAAAAATGCTGAAGCAAAATATAAACAAACTTTACAAAATTCATTTAATTACCAAAAGTAAAACGAATCAAATGAATACAATTTTTAAAACGAACCCTGCACTTTACCTTCTTTTTTTTTTCAAGTTGTAAAGTTCAGTTACATAACAGAAATGAAAATGCATATAAGTAATTGTATTTTAAATACTATGCATAGCAAATAAAATTTATTTTTAATAAAAAGGTGTATTAGTTCAGAGTTTCTGTTTAATTGAATATTTTATAATTAAATAAAAAAGTAACTAACATCTTACAGTAGTTATGAACGTTAAAAATATACAGTTTTCAGTACAGCTTGCAAATATACAACTTTAGAAAATTGTGAAAAACTTAAATTAAGTTTAAAAATACTAAAAAAAAGTAGAAATTTATAAGCACATTACTTTTGCATAAAAATTTTAAAATTAAATAAACAAGATTAATCATTGATATAGTTTAGAAAAATTGTTCATATCATTTTGAAGTATCATGTACTAATAACTGAACCAAAAAAAAAAGCTTCATGTTTAGTTTTTTTCTTAAATCTATTTTTGCTTTTTAAATTCCTTTCTTTTACAAAAAGCTTGAATTTGTTTTGAAACTTTGTACGTTTTAACTAGTATTAAAAAATGACAAACTATACTAGAAAATTATTAAACCACTTTAAACTTTTGGAGAAGATCAATAGTTTATTAAATAAATTTCCCTTTTTGTTTAAATGTTTCTGTTTCATTTAGGAGTGTATCTGGTTTACTGTATAGAAAAATAAATAAGTATTAGTTTTTTTTAATAGCATAATGACTCAATTTTATTAAAAATTATACAATTGTTACGTTAATTTTACACTTTTTGACTATTATCAGGTTTTTGACAAAACTTATTGAACATAGTAGCTAAAACTTAATTGTTTAATAGGTTTCTTTTTCAGTTCATAACATACTGACCTTTGAGACTTTGGGTTGATGTAGCATAAATTTTCTGCTTTTGTAAATTTAAACCTGTTATATTCTAAAATTAGAACATATATTTGTTTTACGCAACACTAAAATTAGTTTTTGTTACTGAAAGTTTTTTAGTCGTAAAAAAGAAAAATATAGCTTTTTTCGTAGACTGTTCTAATTTTTCTTTTATTTAATTTAAACCAAGTTACAGATAGATGTTGGGATAGAAATAATTTGTCATTAATTACAAATCAGAATTTAATAAAAAAAAATAAAGTAAAGTAATTACAACAAAAAAAATATTTAAAGAAATTAAATGTACGTGCACAACCATAGTTTCTTCAAAAAATTATCATTTAAGGTTCAAGTAAATCCTTTTAAAGCAATAGAATTCCAAACTTTAAATAAATTAAAGTTTAAAACAAACCGCAGGAACAGTGTGGAAAAATATTAGGATGATTGACCATGGTGACGTGACAGCCATCTCTGTTGCTCGCATACTCGCACTTTTCAAGTTGCTTATTGATAATTTTAACCTGTTTTTTTTCACTTTTATTCACCTTTATATGAGAAGTTTTATTTTTATTTTAGTTATAACTTTAATATTAACTATAGTACTAACGAATCTATGTTATAAGACGATTCATTTACAAATAATTCAACTTACGAAAAAGTTTTTATATTAAAGACCGTTGTTAATTTATAACTCAACTATCTAGAGTTCATAGTTAGTAGTCAAAAATAAACAAGACTTAGTTAGAAAAAAAAAATTATGGTTACTTAAAAAATGTTTACTATTGATTTAATTTATAAGATCGTTTTCAAGAAGAAAAAGAACTTAAAAAGGGCTTAAAGGTTTTTTTCAAATGAGCCAAAACTGAAAACAAATATCAAATTTTTTATCAGCGATTTAACAAAACATTGAACCCAAACCAAATTCTGAAGTAAACAAAAAAAAAGTCTGAATGTTGATTATGGTTTTAAAATCAAACAAAAATATATTGCAGGTTCTCAACAAAACAGTCTCTTGTGTTTAGATAACTGTAAATGTATAAGACTAAATAAATACAAAGGTGTCAATTTTTTCAATGCAAATAGTTCAAAATAAAGTTTTCTTTCTGTTTTTATAAAAATTTATTAATACAAAATTGAGTAAATACTAAGGTGTCACAATATTTACTTTTGCTGATCTTCTTTGCTTTTAATAAAGAATCTCCTTAAAATATCACGCTCCAGAACTTATGGTTGTCCTCGAAAACAAACATTTTTGTTTGACATTCTGTAGCTTTACTAACCAAATTTATCACTTAGTAGTATTAACTTGTTTTACATGTTATCTTTTTAAGCGAAAACTTTTACTTTTGCCTGGTTTTTTGTTCAACTTAGTCTAATGATTTTTGTCGAAAAATAAAACGATTGAAATATTAAACATACTGGCATTTTTAGATAACTCAAAATTTACTCTTATACTTATAAGTAAAGTTTTTATTAAAAAATTAATAATATTAAGTTGTAAGTTCATCGTCATATGCTACAGCTATACAACTATACAAATTTTTTTTTTCGTACAATAGCTCACACAACCTTTATTTTAATTACTTTAATTAGACTTACAACATTTAATCTGAAGTAATTAAAACGAATGAATTATATATTTCAACAAAATCCTTTTTTTTCAGATATTTTTTATTGAAAATACTAAATAACTAATTTAAATATATATACATATAACATAAAAGAGTATGTGTTTTTAAGTGCATATTTATTATTTTTTAAATCTTTATATACAAACTTATATCAACAACTACTTTTACTAAAAACTAAGTTTTTTTTTCTGAAAGCTGATATTGTCTTAAGAGGTGAAAAAAGGTAAACAATTTTTATATACTAGTAATGGCTAACTAAAACTATGGTTTATAACATTTAAGACAATTTCAGAGTTCTTAATTTATGCATTCGACAAATAAAAAGTATATAAATATACATTGAAACTCAAGAGCTCGTTTTATAGGTTATGAAAAGATAACTAAAAGTTAATTTTTTTTTTTAACTTTCGTAGAATCTTTTTATCTGTAACTATAACACAACTAAAACTAAATGAAAGCTGTTTGATCGTAAAAGAATGTTTACTTATAGTAAAGTAATAAAATTTAAGTACTGATATTTAAATGTTAATTAGTTCAATTAGTGCACATTTTTATTTAGATTGACATAATTTAAAATTTTAAATCAATCCTTTAAAACAATTTAGTACCATTTGCGTTGTTTACAGTGTGAGAAAAAGTTTAATTAGCCTCTAAAAAAGTCATAAACAAAATAAAATTTAGACTTGAAAATTTTAACATTGGACATTTTTGCGTTTACATTATACTTACAATCTCAATACTTCTTTTAAGTAATCAAAACAGTTTTAATATTTTGGAACAGCTCCTTAGATGTTTTTATTATGATTAAGTGCATTAAATAGCTTCGCATAAAAATATTGATAGTAAATTTTATACAGCTTGTGCGCACTAAAAACACCGACCTGAACTTTTTCAACGATTCCCCTGATGCGCAGGACACGGAACGCGTACAGGCACCTGTTGTTTTCGCTCCTCCACTTCCCCTGCTCGTCCCTCACCACCTGAGTTTAACAACAAAGGTTAAGTTAAAGTCAACCTTCCTCGCAACAAAACTCCTCACCTCGAGCATGGGGAGCGTGTTGACGAGCTTGGGGTTGAAGGTGAGGCGGGCCAGCACGTGGTTGATCGCGATGTTCGTGTCCGAAAACGTCTCCGGGATGGTGGATCTGGTGAAGAGGACGTTGGCGGGGTTCATGAAGTCGCCGGGTTGCGTCGCCATGGTGATGTTTGTTTATTATAGAGCTTGGCTTGAACACAAACGCTGGTAGTTTAGATTTTTATACTTAACTTAGAACTATTGATTATAATGTTATAGAATTAATAATTAATTTTTTGGTCTAAAAAGGTTTAAGTTTTAAATTGAGAAAAAAAACTTTATGTTTTATCATTTCTAGTTATTATAAATTAAGTTAAAAAAATATAATTTTTTTAAGAAGCTGTTTGTTTCACAATAACAAAAACAAATCAACTTTTGATGAAAACAAACATAATATCAAAAAACAGAATTTGAGCTTTACAAACATGTTTAAAACAAAAAAACATAAAAATTTAAATGTTTTAAATAAGAAAATATTTGTTTCTTTAACTTTAATAAAAGTAATAAGGAAAAAAATATTACTTCATCTACATAAAGTTACAATCGTGATCTTTAGATAACTATATTTTATATATGCAAGCTTTTGATTTTAACATCAACTGAAGTAAAAACAAACTGTAGACTTCGCTTAAATCTTTAAATACCTGATACTAAAAATAATACAAACTTATTTACAATTGTACTAAAAAATAAACTTTACGGATTGAGAAACAAACAACTTATTTGCAGGAGTTAAATCTAATTCTAAACTAATGTTTAGCAAAAGAATAGTGTAATTTATAAAGTTGAATTCGTGACAATATATAAAATTAAACTTCTAAAATGCTAATAAGCAATTTGAGTGTAATTTATATACATTCATCTACTTAATAAATTTACAAACAATGGCTATATAGCATAAATTAATATTTATTTCTCTGCTATTTCTCTACTGATAGGAAAGCCTTGTGACAATCTTGAGCTAACAAAGAGTATGTTCAAGCTAATGCATGATTTAGTTAAAGTTTACCTAATTCTTTCAGAAGTTACATATGATAATAGTTTCTCATTACGAGCTTTACAATAACACTTTTCTTAAATACATTTTTAGTAATTCAAATTTTGAAAATCAAAACTTTATTTTTTTTTTATCAGCTTAATCGTAAACTGGTTGTTTTACTAGAAAATAAGCCTGAAACATTTAACCAATAGTAACTAAAAGTGTTCAGCATTATTTTTTTGTATGCTGTTAGTTTCATTTTGTTTACATAAACTGAAACTTCATAAAATCTCTAAAAACAAAATACTAGAGTAAAAAAGGATGCATTTAACTCTAACTATTTTAACTTTGAAAAATCGTATGGCTGCAAAGATGTTGCAAAGTATTATCCATTACAAGCAAAACTAAAAATAAATAATATAAAAAAATCAATACTCTCACTTTTTTACTGACAAAATTTTAAAAGCACTTATTTTTGGCCCTTGCTATAAGAATTTGTTTAGTATTTTTTACATAAACGATTTTATATAATATTTTTGTTCATTGTTGTAGTAAACTTAACAATCTCAAAAATAAAGTTTGTACTACTAATGAATCCACATAACAATTAAAAGTAAATATGTGTCATTAAAATTTACAAGCAGACTATGAAATTAATGTTTTTCAAAACACTTGAAACAAAAAACATTTAAAGTTAAAGATTAATTACATCCACATTTTATTACATCTAGTAATTTTTTAAATACACCAATAAAGGTGCAACTTTTTGCAATTTACTGTGCACACATGTTTTGTTCACACCATACTTAACACTGCCAACAGTAATTGGTCACTAGACAGTCTTTAAGTCTTGTGACAAGCAAATGATCTTTTTTTTTCTGAAACAGTTTTACACGTATCAAAATAATTAAACAACCTCAAAGTTTGTTAGGTTCTTGTACTAAAAGACACAACTAAAGTAAACACGAATGCAGTTAAAACAGAACGAGCACGAGAACTGAGTGCGAAGAGCTCGAAGTGATATGATTAATGGTTGTTTGCTGTGCAGCTCAAGCTTGTGCAAACAATATTTTTCGCGACAACAAAAAGCCATAACAAACCGCACGGCCGTTGAAAATAAAACTGAAATTGTTTTAGCGGTTTTTATTGTTTATGGCCCGCTTAGTAATTAATCTTTTTCTCACACTGTAAACAACAAAGATTGTTTTTTTTTTACTAATTGATCAAGAACTTTATGTCATGTCAGTCGAAATAAATATGTGCACTAATTGAAGTAAAAATAAAACTTAAGCATCAGTACTAAAATTTTATTACTTTACTATAGGCAAATAGTTTTACGATCAAACAGTTTTTATTTAGTTTTTATTTGAACTACAGGTACTTGCTTACACGTAATAAAACTTTTGTAAAGAAAGTAAATCTTAAAATATGCTATTTTAAGTTTCTTAACAAATCTTCGATTTCTTGTGTAACAATGCATAGTTTTAGACATTTGCTTATCGAATAAATGAATAGAAAACTCTTAAACTTTCTTAAGTTTTACCACTTAAAATTATAAACATCTTACAATTTAAAGAACAAAAAAGTGTACAATAGTAATTATTATGCAGTACTTAAATTTTTTAAAACAAAAGTTGTTAATTTTTTTTTTCAAAGTAAAAAAAGTATTTTATAACTATTTTTATCTATTTAATTGTTTATGGAATTTTTTGAGATACAGTAAAATATGTTTTATCTCATAATAAGCAAAGCAATTGATACTAACTTTATTTAATAAGTGATCATGAAAGATACCAAAAAAAGTTTTAATCTTTACCTAGTTCTGGACAATGATGTTAAACTGTCACCAAGTTGTGTACGACTCTATAACTGAAAGGTTCCTGTGTACACCAGGTATTTAGACCAATTCTTTTGAGCGCTTTTTATTATTCAATAAACCATTAAAAAAAAAAGCAAAATATTGTTTAATGAACGACAAAAAAATACGCTCAAAAGACTTGGTCCAAAGACCTGGTGTACAAAAACCTTTCGATTATCGAGTCATACACCAGAACAATTTAACGTCATGTCCAGGACAAAATAAAATAAACTGTGTAAAAAACAATTTTAGATTTTTTTCTTTTAAGTATTTTAATGATTATGGTGTTAAGGTCTTTTTATGCTGTAGCCAGATATTTCCTTTTTAGTAGTAATATAATTGTATAGAGAGTTAACATTTATCTCATACTAGGTCTGTACTTAAACAATTAATTACACATTATGTACAACTTTATTTTCTGAATTTCATTATTCACTTAGTTTTTAACAAAACTAATTTAAGTAAAAGTTTAATGCGGCGAGTATATAAAACAGTTCAAAAATTACAAAGTTGTTCGATAAAAAACATCATTTTTTTTTTAATTTCAATGTATAGAATATATAATACAACTTAATTGAATGCTAAACTTTAAATTAAAACAATTTGTGAACAAGTTTTGAAATGTATTTTGTAAAACTTTGAAACAAATTAAATATCTATACTTAAAATAAATCTAATATTAAAACATTAAATTAACTTTTAAAAACTAACATAAATTATTTTTTGAATTTTTGAATTCTTTATCTATTCAAAAATATTGTAGTTCAGTTAATAATTTAAAACTTAATTTTATAATCTAAAAATACTTATTAAAAAAACCCTATGTCTAAATCTGAGATTACAGATTACACAAACAATTATTTTAAGTACTGAAATACCCATAATAATTATGAAATTGATTAAGCTAAAAGTTCTTTTTGTTTTCTATAACTTATAAAGTTTAAAGTTTTTGTCAATTTTTTTTTTTTGATTTGTTCATAAAAATAGTTATTATCACATAGACGCTAAATCTAATTAAATTTTCTACACTATTCGAAAAGTCAAGAAAAAAATTCTTAAAAAGTCAAATTAGACTTTGGGTATCTTTTTATCTAAAAAATGGACCGAGATGATTTTTTATAAATTTTCAAAGACTGTTTAACAAGAAAAAAACTATCCATTGATTTAGAATACTATATCAGGGTCTTCACCTGCAGCCTTTTTGATTTGCAGTAAATTTTTTCTATAAAAAGTTTCTCGTAGACCGGATTATATATCAAGGTTTTTTGCAGGACGCAGTTATTAAAAAAATGTTTTGATTAGTATAAAAATACTATTTTTAACCAAAAGTAAGATAAAAAGAACTTATAGTTAGTAACTATTAAATTAAGAGCGCAATTTTTACCTCAAATTATATTTATTATTTTAAAATAGTATGTACTTAGCCGAAAAGTACCTTGCTCGGCGAAGGTTTTTGTTTTACAGGCCGCAGTCTACCGACCTCTGCACTAGATCAGTCATGGATAAGACTTGTCCTGGAAAAGACTTTAAACTGTATCCAATTTGTGTACGACTCGATAACCCAAATGTTTTTTTGTTCACTAGGTCCTAGGACAAACTACTTTTGTCGATTACTTTTTGTCGTTCAAGAAAAAAGTTATACACTTATGTTATGTTAGAACAGAAACTTTTATGTTTTTTAGAACGCCCAGTTGCTCTAGTTAGTTACTTTTAAAGACTTTGCATTAAGAGTGTGTAATATTTGTAGGAGCTGTAAAATTATTAAATCAAAGATAAATGCAAAAAATCTTGCAATTTGTCCCAAAATAAACCCATTATGTCCTGGAAAAGACATTCAATGTATCCGTGATGGTGTATCCAAAAGGTTTTTTTCGAAAACCAGGTCTTTTCACCTAACTTCTTAAGCACTATTTTATTTTCGTTTAAAAAAAAATTGTGCATTTAACATGTATGTTATTTTTTAAGTTTTCCTACTATTTTTAAAGATTAACCAGGACTATTTGTTGCTTCAATTTAGAATTGTCTTTGACGTTTAAAAAAGTACAAAGCGTGAAAATCACGTCATATAAGTTGATGAAACAAAATTTTACTGGCTTTCTCTTAAAAAAAGAATTGCCCTAATCTAATATTTCTAAAATAAATAACTGTGACAACAAGTAATACTTGCTTTTTAATGGTAATTGTTATTTATTCAGTATTTTAATTTTACGTGGATTTTTTTCGTGAACATTTACTTTAAAGCTTTGAACATGATCCAATGCATCATTTCTGTTCCTCACTTCCTTTTTGTTAATAAAACTTAAAAAAAAAATTGTCCTTATTTTTTGTTGATTATATTTTTTGTTGAACTGTCAATAGTTTTTGATTTTGATGTTTTGATTTAATCTTTATGGTAATTTTTACCACTAAATTATTTATAAAAGTTTTCTGCTGATATTCTTTTAGTACAAAGGTGTAAAACTAAATTTTTTGTTTTAGTTTTAAGGGATTGTTTTTTGATATTTGTTTTAACCTTTTCAAAAGGTTTAACGAATTTAAAAAATTTTGGTTCTTTTATATTTGTTGTATTGTATTTCAACTTATACTTATACCTTCTTTAATGCAACAATATAAATTTAATTTTTTATTTATTTGTAATGTTTGATAGGTTTTTTATTTACAACAAAATTGACTTAAAGTTTGTTTTTTTAGACTCCATTAAATTTTTAAGTGTTTTAAATATTTTATAAATTTCCACTTGTAGAAATTTAGGACTACCTCTGCTATTTATGTTAGCTACAATATTATTTTTCGTGTGATAAAAAAGTATGCTTTATAACACTATTTTTTTTACTCTACTTCAGTGTTCTGCTTTTTAGTATCGATTTTGTACATTTATAAGACAAGTTTTATGACAATAAAAAGTAGGGTGAACATTATTGTCCAATAGGTTCGAAGTATGTGTTTTGAACATTTATCTATTTTAGCGAAACAATATAAAGAAAAGTAGAAAAGATTAAAAAATATACTTACGTTGTTAATTGCTTGTTCTATTTTTGTAATTTTTGTTAACATTTTAGGTTTAATATAAAGTGCACTTATTTTTGTGAAATTAAATAAAAACTAAATAACTTAATTTTTTTTGTTACAATAACTATTTAGCAGTTATCTTCTAATAAAAACTTTTAAAAATTTCTTGCTAGCCAAGTTTGAAAACGCCTTTGTAGGCTATAGTATTTTGAAACAATCAACCAGAAAAAATATTTCATAACAGTGCTAAATTGTAATAAAATAAAATAAGAAGCAAAGTTTACTGAAAAGCAAAAAACGTATAACTAAAAATATTATTGCAAAGAAATTTGAATTTGCTCATTCTGCATTACTTGTTCTCTTCTTCTAGGTTAAAAGTCTGTTGCAAGCTATAAGTTTTTGCAAAACTTTACCGGCCTCTAAACTACAGTTTGCACTACTTTTATATTTTTACTTAGCGTTAGAAAAACTTGTTAGCGTTATTTGCAGTTTGTACTTTGCAACAATAGCCTATTTTAAATTTGTTTTAATAATCCTTGAGTCAAGGGCTTTGTCAAGCTGATTTTAGCTATACTTGGCACACCATTTAGAGTAAATAGCAGTTTGTAAGAAAAAAAAACACCAACAAGAGGAAAAGAAATAATTAAATTATTCAAAAACGGTCACAATATCTATTTACGATCTTTTTCTTCAATCACCTTACTGAATTATGGTTAAGGAGAGAGTAGTAAACTGACAAAGTCTTATGAAAACTTGTATGTCTATCATGAAAACTTATAAATATGATCAAGTTTACAATCGTCTTAAAATATTTTTAGTAATATTTCCAACAACCTGCACTGTAGGTCCTACAAGCTTAATTGAAAGTTAAGCTTGCTCACACTAATATCTCGTAAATAACAACATTTAAAAAGTTTTTGTATTTTTTTAATGACTTTTTTGTTAACAAGAACATATTATAACACAAAAAAAGTGTTAACAATGAATGCAATAAATGAGTATGCAGTTAATTTAAGAGTCGTGTCGAAAAAGTAAAGTTTGAAGCAGCTAGATTTTGTAGAACTTTATCTATAACGATTCTGCCTTGAGAAAAGAAAAATTTGAAAATAGTACGTGGTTTAACGTTGCACGTGTTAGTTTTAAACAAAAATAAGTTATAAAATATGTCAACAAAAAAAAAGTTTTGATATAACTAAAACTTTTGTAAAACCTATTTGTATTGTGAATTTATAATACTGTAAATATAGCACATTTCGTAAAATATAAAAAACATTTATACAAAGATTTAAGAACATTTATAATTGGTAGAATCTAACATGTTTGTGATAAGAAAGTTATTTTGAAGATTTGACTAAAGAAACTAAATAAAAAAAAATTCAACGGTAAACTTTTTAAAACAAGTTTGTTTTCAATTGTTTTTCGTTGTTATTCATAAAAGAATTAGATGCGTTTTAAGTATATTTTGCAAGATTCTCTTTGTTTATAGAGGCTTTGTGAGTTCACTAAAAAACCATAACAGCACAACTAATATGGTAGGTTTCGTTTACGTCATTAGTAGACTTAGCTCATTGTAATAGGCGTAGTCCCATAAGTAGTGCAGTTATTATCCAAAACCACAATTACTCATTACAATTTGTACACAATGGACAAAACTTTTTGTTTATATACCAGTCAAAGCTCATAAAAAAGTAATTCTACAGACATTAAAAGTTTAATAGTGAGAAAGAACAATTAATATAAACTTATAGGTGTTGATGTTTTTAAATGTTTTGTTAGTTTTACTAGTTGTTTATTTATTGTGATAATTGTTTTGTTAACACTAAAAATGATAACTTGTATCAAAAAATATTTACAAACACTTATTAATATATTTTTTACAGTACACTGTTAAGAGTATTTCATTAGTGGAGAAAAAACACTTAGTTACACTATGTATAATAAATTTATTTAAATGAAACTAAATATATTGATAAAAAATAGTTAAAACATATTTACAAACAATTTTAACATACATTTAACAAGTATAATTTATTTAAACAGTTATATTTAAATCATTTTTACATGTGTTTTATCTTTTATTTTCTGCATTTTACTTTTAACAATATTTTTTTTAGACAAGTTGTTTTAAATTGTTATGGTTTTTTAAAATAGTAAAGTAAATCTTTTCAGTTCATGTATCTTACTACTTTTTTTTACTTATTTTTAGAGAAAAGTTAGTTTTAGGTAACTCAGGCTGACCTTTTTACTTCAAAGAATATACATTAATCTTAATTTTTGTTATTTCAATTTTTAGTAAACCAAAATAAAAAGGTATATTTGGTAATTATTTCTTGATTTCATTTTTTTAAGGATAAGAAACATCCTTCTCCTACTCTAGCCTTTGCAATGATAAATGTATTATGGGCCCTTTTAAAAAATAAATATGTCCACTGATATTGTGGGGTCCCTATAACATCTTTTAAAAATTCTGAGTTGAACACCACAAGATCAAAACCCAGTGGTCAACACATAAACAAAAAAAAAATTACATGAAATTTTACACAACATATCCAAAAACATTTTTTGCAATGAGACTAACTGGTTTTTTCCTACTATATTTAGTTTTTCTATGAAATAGTAGGTAAAATACTCACGCTTATCTGATTATAACGCTAGTTGAATATCCAATATTAAATATGTGGTTGAAATAGATTTAATAAAAGAATCAATTTAAAATTATGAATGAAAAATAAGTGTTTTACTTTAATTTATTAAACTTCGGGAAATATACAATATTATTAAGTATATTAAGGGGTTATAACGCACTCAGGTTAGTTTAAAATTTTTTGAAAAACTCAGGTTAACTCCACTTCTTTTTTTTTTGGCAAAACTCATGCTAGTTTGGATATTTTTATAAATTTTAGGTTAGTTTTTAACTTTAAGTCACGAGTCCTTTTATTTTTGATTTGGTATTTCTAGATTTTTATTGACCTATATTTACATTATTGTCTATTTAGTTTTTGGCTTTCATTATTATTTTATATTTTTTAAATTTAGGCCTACTCTGGATAGCTTGATGTAACTTGGGCTAGTTTTTGGTCATTAAGGCTGTTTTTTTTGCCTAAAAAATGGCAACCCTGGTATATGTTGTTAGTATTTTAACTAATTAAATAAAATATTTCTGTTAAATCATTTACTTTAAAAGCAAGTTACAAATGTAAGTATTAATCACCTTAAAACTATATTAATTAGAAGCGTTAAAATTTTGGAATTATCATTAATTTAGTACTTTTAAACTATTTAATTAGCACTATAAAAACAAGTTTTAAAGTGTAGTAATTAATTAATTATATCCTTAAATACTTTAAAGCTTATTTTAATTAAAATTATTAAATTTTATGTATAACTTACTAATTAGATAAGTAGCTGGTTATTATTTGTCAAAACCAAGCTTAAACTAAAATACAGGGTTGTCACCTACTCAAACCACTCGAGTTAGTTTACTTTTTGAGAGAAATAAGGCTAACTCACTCAGACTTCTATTCACTAAAATCTGAAGCATGTTTTTATGACTTGAAGGTTTTTTTTCAAATCATGTTTTTTCATCTAAATATTTAATGCTGTTGCGATTGTAGTAGTTTTTTTAAAAGTTATTAAGCTAAAATAAAAGTAAGTTTGTTAATTTTTTATTTTAAAGGGTATAAGAGGAGGGAAGATACTTTTTTAGTCTTATTTTATACTTATTAACTAAACTATTAATTTGCTTTTACTGTTTATCTAATTGCAAAATGAGTTTGAATTATATGCAGTCTAAGTTTGAAAGTTTCATAGTTTTAAATGGGAGGCAAAACTAAAAGAACAAAAAAGACTTTGTTAAATTTGTACTTTTTCCTAATTTTTAAAGCAATATTTTTTGAAGAACTTATCTTTATCAAATTATAAAAAAAATGCCAGAAGTAATTTATAAGATTTTATCTATTTTTTATATAAGCAAAAAATAGACTTTTTATGGTCATACATTTTTTTTCAAATTTTCATACAAAGTGTTGGAAAGAACTATATCCAAAAATTTGTTGTCTCTGACTCAAAATAAAAAAGGAAGATTTAATTTTTTGAAATTTATAAGTTCAGATCAGAGAATATTCTACAGGTTTGTACAGAAAAATTATTACAGAAAAATGACTAGATCTCACAAAATTTAAACTTTTACTTCTTAGAAAAGCTGACTTAAGTTTATAATTAAACTTTTATTTCTAAGCCCTTAAATGTTGCACCAAGCTTTTCCCTTGATACTTATTAATTTTTTCACAAACTTCAGGTCACTTAGGTTAAAATTTTTACGTGATATGTAGCTTAAAACCTGAATAAACAATCTAAAAAATAAAGTACAAAGTTTTCGTTCATTAAATTTAATCATTTACTGCTAAAGTTGGTTTAAAAAAGGAAAAATCTTTAATTAGAGTTAGAATAATAAAAAACTTTAGTCCAATTAGAAGCAAGTTATATAAGTTTAAAAACTACTTTGTAGTAGATATTATATTAATGTAATACTACAACATTGAAAAAGCAATTAAATTATAGTTTGTTTTCTTCATTCACTACAAAATTAGTTAGTAGAGACTTCAGAGCAAATATACATTTGTATGTCTTTTTCTAGTTAAGTGAGTTTAAGTGCTAGCAATTAATTACAGCAAAAGAAAACTAGCAGCAATGCCAATTTTTGTTAAAACATCTCATTTAAAAACAAAATTTTAGGTTGCTTTCTATTTATTTTATATCATTATTATTTTCTTTTTATTTTACTTGTAACAGAGTTTTTAAAGCAACCTGTTATTAATTCTATTTATTTTAAAGAACAAATTAATGTATACACATGTAATATTTTAAATGTTTCATTACCTTTGTTTTTGATTTGCATTGAAACATGACCAGCTGTGAAGATATTGCAAAGCAATTCTGCCAAGTTTACTATGAAAAGTATAAGGGAGCAGCTGGCATAAGAGGAAGTGACCTCGCTTCATTATATGGCAATGACTCCTGCTTGAGCTTTGAAGGATCTAATGAAAAAGGAGTGAATGCAATCAGGAATAAATTGAACGCCCTGTCATTCAAAAGCATCAGTCACAACATTACTTGCATGGATCATCAACTGATTGACAGCTCCACTCTTCTTATTATTGTCATTGGCATGCTGAAGACAGATGAAGATCTGCCACAGAGTTTTTCCCAGACATTTGTTTTAAAAGCAACTCAAAATCAATCTTTCTATTTAAAACATGATGTCTTTCGTGTAATTTTACATAATCATGCTTAGGTTTTTACCCTTGAAACTTCTTTTTCTTTAGATCTAATTTAATAAGTCTAAGTTAGATTAGTTTTGATACTTGTAAATAAAACTGATAAGTGTCATCTTAAAATTTTAATATTTTTTTTATTAAAAATTGCACATAAAAACATATGCATCAAGTTATACAAAATAATCTGTGTTTTGATATTTTTATTTTAAATTTACCTATTTTTCAAGCTTTTGTGTTTAAAAAACCTAGTTTTTTTTTCATTATTTTTTGTAATTTCCATACACTAACACTAAACAGGCAATTAAATAAAATGAAGGAATACAAACTTGTCGTATTAGGATCTGGAGGTGTAGGTAAAAGTGCTTTGGTTAGTTTATTTAATATTATAGTTTTTTGTAGTTGGTTGTATTTTAAATGAAATGAATTTGTAATTTTCAATTTAAATATATTTTTTTTGTCAAAAAGACAAATCTAATTTTTGTAGTTAAAAAGTTGTACATTATTAAAGAATTTAATAAAATACTACAACTTTATAAAAGTTATGTGGAATTAGTCAAAATTTGTTAAGTTTTGTATGAAAAAATAATTCTTCATAATTTGGTTTGTGCTTATTTATGTATTTTTATACAATTTTAAGTGTTTAATAATTAAAAATAAACTCAGTAAATAAGTTTCATAGCTTATATAAAGTTCAAAACTTTGTTTTTGTATGTAGTTATTGTATTGCTTAGTAGATTTTACATAATAGTTTTTTAATATATACTTAATTGTTTGTTTTATTTAAGGTAAATATACTTATAGTTTGTTAAAATATTTATACTAGTGTCATAGTGGGATAAAGTTTGGAAGTTTGGTTTTATTTTGTAGTTTTATATCTTAGCTTTCAGGCACTTTTAACAGCTTTATAAATTTTAAATTGAAATAACTTTTGAGACAATAGGATCAAAATTGGTAAATTCAATAGGTTTTTAAAGAAAAGCAGAAATTATGTAAGAAAAAAGTACTATTGCACTAAAAATATTTCTTTTAACTTTTTATATACTCTTTTTAAGTTTTCACTTAAGTTCACCATCAATATTAAAACTTTGCTATTATGGAAGTTTATTACAAAAAAAAAAAAGCAATCTTATTGTAATGTTTGTTTTTTATTCTGTTTTATATTCTAGTTCTAAAAATATTTTGAACTTGATGAGGAATGTTTCTAAAATTTTTAAGTCTGTATCTCAAAAATAAAATAATAAACAGTTCTTTAGTGAGTTTTTCAATTTTAGATAAAGTGGTCTATAGTTTGTAAAGCAATTTTTTTACATAAGTTACTATATTTATCTGTTACTATAAAAGTTTAAATGAAATTTTATCTACAATAAAAACTGACTTATAGTTTATACTTAGATCTTCATATAATAGTTAATGTTAATTTTTATAAAAATATTCTTTTACCCCCATTATGCCTCTAATAAATAAATTTTTAGAAGTGATTAGTTACATCTTAGGATTTGATGTCAAAACGTTATGTAGTATGTTCTTTTTTAAGAACTATAGGTCCATTTATTAAGTTTTTTAACCTTTTCAGACCGTTCAATTCGTACAAGGAATATTTGTGGAAAAGTATGACCCAACTATTGAAGACAGCTATCGCAAGGTTATTGTTTTTTAAACTCAACCTTTTTTAGTCTAACAAATAAATAATAAAGTATTGTAGAATCATTTGAAAATTACTGTTTTATTTCAGCAATTATAGTAAATTGATATAAAGTTATTTTTAGTAAAACTGTTAACTTTATAACAGTAACAATTTAATTACATACAGTTAAAACATACATATTTATCTCGAAATTAAAAAATATTAGGTTTATTTTAACTTTGTTATTTTAATTGTCTTGTATTTTTTCGTATTACCTTTTTAAGATAAAATTTTCAGAATTAACAAATTGGTGTAATTTTGTGTAAAAAACATTTAATCATAACTTTAGTATATAACTTTTTTAATTTGTTTTAGAATTTAATAAGTACTAATGTATGATTATAAAGTATTAAGTTTTTAATAATAATACAAAGTTTTTTCTAAATTGTTAAATTAAGTATTTAATAAGTTTTACGTGTGAAATAAAATAGACAAAATTCTAAAAGCTTCAAGGAAGTAAATTTTTATAAAGGTTCTAGTTCCATAATAGTATTTTGCTTAAAAAGTTTTTTCCTCAATTTTTCAAAAGCTATATATTTAAAAAACTAAAAAAGAAAGTTTCCCTAAAAGTTTCTATATTCTTTTGGCTTTTATACAAAATTAATATACATTAATATTTATGGAATAGCTATATATAAATATTTAAAATTACTTTTAAAATTTCCCAAAAAGTTACTTCTGTATTGTTTTGGCCTTTGTAAACACTTGATAAACATAAATTTAAATTTACTATTTATATATATATATATAAAACAAAAATAAAATTTTATAACTTCTAAAAAAGTAACCTTTGTATTGGATTGACCTTCATACAAAACTAAATTTGTTTAAGTTACTTTTGATTTTTAACATCAACTTACTTATGTAGTCTAAATATGCTTAAGAGGCAATTAAGTATTTCTAACATATGTAGTACATTTAAAAAATACATAATTAGATTCCATTAATTTGACGTTTTATCTTACATGGTATTACATAGTTAAATTATTTTAATGCCAGAGTATTTTAAAAAGTGAGGTTTGGTATATTTAATTTTATGAATCTTTGTTTTTTTTAAGACTTATGAAATAAAAAACTTATATATGGTTTAGAAAGTGTTTAAAGTTATAGTTTATATAGTCCTCTACATTTTAAAATCATATATAAGTTAACTCAATTTTTTATATTTATATATTTAATTAATTACTATATTTGTCTTCAGCAATATACTTGTACTATTAATCAAATTTTTTATACAATTAAAACTATGTTTTATTATAAAATGTTTTAGTTACTTATAATCATATTTGTTATTGTAAAGTTTATACTAAATGTAAATCATTGCTTTCTTTTCATTGTTCTACTAGTACGTTTCAAAATATCAGTAGAAAATTATATTTTATTTAAAAGTAAATGAAAAATAAGTGAATTTGTTTTGTTTAAAAAAAAAAATAATTTCATGTTATCTAAAAGTATAAAAAAGTAAATTGTAAAGATGAAATTAAACAAGTGATTTTAATTTTTCTGTAGAAAACTTCAAATTATTTCATTTATTATAACTTCAAATAGTATAACGTTTTAAATTAGCTTAGATAAAGCATAAAAATAAATTTATAATATTAAACTGTTTATTTTTTAATTTTTCAGGATATAAGAGGTTCACTTTTTCTGAAATGTTTAAAAGTATAATAGTATTATACTACAATGCTTTAATGTGTTAAACATTTTATAACTATTTAGTTTTTGTTTGTACTGTCTAAAATAAAGTAAACAATCAAAAATTAATTAAAGAAATAAATTTCATGTGATTGAACATAAAATTATCAAACCAATTTAAGTTTTATTAAAATAACTTGTATTTAAAATAAGTAACTTACCTTATGTAAATTTTATTTTTAATTTTTTAACTGAATAAGTTTTTCAACTAAGAAATAAGGAAATATTTAAAAAATAGTTTTAAAAGTTTACAATGAACGTACTACATTTAACTATTTACGAAAACTGCGAAGTATTGAAAACAAAAACTTTGAATACTTGATGAGTTTAAAAACTAAAAAAAAAAAATTCTTAATAACTTTTTTTAAACTACCATACATATAAATATATACTATATATATGTCTTATATATATAATAAAAATAAATACTATTTAAAGATATTTCAATTTTTTATTGAAACAGCCATGAAACGAAATAAATTAAAAGTCCTATTAAAAGTTTCAAGCCTTGTAATGAAGAAGTTAACGTATCTGTAGTTAAAACTGTTTGAAATTTGATAATACAAACTTAACTTTTGACAAGTTTTAAATAAACTTAACAATATTGCAGCAAGTAGAAGCCGATGGCCAGCAATGCATGTTGGAAATCCTAGATACTGCTGGAACTGTGAGTTTTGTGTCTATACTAATTATGTGCACTGCAGTGTGAGCTTTCCAAATGTAAAATGTTGTTTATTTTACACTTTTTCATAGTTATTTTTTACATTAATGTGATTATCATTTAAGTTTTGACTTAGCAACATTACATGTGTATAGCTAAACATTTTTAAATTAACGACTAAAATTGAAAAAAAAAGCAGTCAGCAGTCCTATTATGTTATCATAATACCATCACAGCACTTACATAAAGTATTTGAAATATTTTAAAGTTTAAAAAGTTTTTTGTTTACGCTAATCACATTTACGAACTGGCAACTCTGCTCAGTTACAATTCAGCAGTGTCAAATTAAAACTCTCGTTCTTTTTTCTTGTCTTTTCCTCTGAAAACACAGTCCGAAGTACCGTTAAAAACGCAGGAACAATTCACGGCGATGAGGGACTTGTACATGAAGAACGGGCAGGGGTTCGTCCTCGTCTACTCCATCACCTCCCAATCTTCCTTTGACGACCTGGCCGAGCTGAGGGAGCAGATACTGAGGGTGAAAGACACCGACGACGTGAGTTTGAAAAATTGTTGAAAAGCTAACAAAAAAAAGTATTAGTTTTATTTGTTAGAAGTTTGCAAGTTTGAACTGGTTGAAAATGCAAACTGTATGAAATATAGAGTACGAGTTTTATTACCTGGAAGTTTGCAAGTTATCTTGAGTTGAATTTTTTTTTTGAACTAAGTTTAAATTTTAATATTCAGTATTTCTGTAAAACCCATGATATGAGTTTCCATGATTAGAAATTTAATCGAAATTAGATATAAAGTACCAGGTTTATTATTTAAACGTTTGCAAGTTTAGCTTATCTTGTTAATTTTTTTTTAATAAGTTTAAGTGCTAAGGTTTTGATATTAAGTTTTTATGTTTAACTGCTTAGCTACCTGTAGCTATTTTTAGCAAGTTTGAATAACAAATATTTAATGTGATTAGATAAAATAGTTTAAAAAAATAAATATGCAATATTGTTATATTGCAAACTTGTTACATAAAGTTTTTAAATGTTGATATAAATTTTTAAGCAGTATTAAAGTTTAAAATACACTTAATGGCTTACATTCAAAGCTAAACTGTTTTTTTATTATACTTAATAACAAGTTTTCAATGTAATAACAATATAGTTGTACCTGTATTGTTAGTATTTTATCATAATTTTGTAGAAATGTTTTCGTAATAGTAATTTCAATATTTACAAAAATATTAAATACCTTAAAAATTCTACCAAAACTTCTTGAAATATATAAATAATTATTTGTTATAATACAATAATATTATTTATGTAAATCTAAAAGTTTGTAATGATTAAAAGTTATTCAAAATGCTTATAGTTATAGATGCTTAAAGTCTATTAAGCACCAAAAAAGTATTTTTTATAATAAAACACATTTTTATATTTGAACAAATAGATTTAAAGTTTATAATATTATAGTACAATAACATAGATAATATAAAAGTAATAAACTTATATAATTATAAAGTTTGTTTTAGAAATTTTGAGTTTAGATTTCTTCACTAGTTTCATTAGCTATTTTTATTTTCCTTTAAAATTTCTCTTACTTTGTATGAAGTTTATATTGATTAATTATTTAGACTTTGTAATCAGTCAATTGATTTTTACTTATACCGCTATTGACTCAGACTATTCAAATGTTATTTAAAATTTTATACACTAATGTCTTTTAAGTTAGAAATGCATAAAAATGGTTTAATAGGATTAATAAGCAAAACTATAGTTTTACTTGTTTTACCTGTTAAAAGGATTTTGATTTATTTGCTACAAATTGCTTTCGTCTACATTAAAGTTTAGTACATGAAAATATTCGAACAGTTTTAAAAACGTGAAAGAACTATTTTTTATTATGTTTAGCTACTAGTAGTTTTAAATATGCTATGTAAACGCAGTTTTAAATGGAAAATGGTTTAAAATTAATTAAATGTTATTTGATAGGAAGTTTATGCAATTTGCTCAATACTTTTTTACATATACTCAAAAAGAAAAATGTTATTGTCGCAAATTTAATAAAAAAGTATTAAATATTTTTAAGTTATTACATATTTTGATAATATATTTTTTTTATAAAATAGACTAACTTAAAAAAATACAAGTAGTAAATTATATAAGTAGTATATATTTACAATTAACATACCAAGGTTGAAGAAATATATGGATTCCTGGAAAAACCTCTAATTTTAAACAATTTTATATGTAAAATATTGAAATTTTGATTTGATACGAAAATAATATCATAAACAATTTTTTGTTGTTTTTTTAGAGTTTTAATTATCACGAAACACTATTAAATTAGCATTACAGCATCTTTTCAATATTTTTGTATCATTTAAGACAGTTTTTTACCTCAAATATCTTTTTATACTAAAATTAAACAAAAAAACTTTCAAAACCTGAAAGAAATTTAAAACACTAAAAAAAAAAAATCAAAATTTGATTTTTACTGAAAATTAATTTTTTTTTACTGTTGTTATGTATGTAAACTGGTGTACTGGGTTGACAAAAAAACTCGAAACCTGGAAAAGCCTGGAATTTGACAATTTAGGCTAAAAAATCCGGAAAAACCTGGAATTTTAAAGAACTTTTACATTTTAAGTGGTAAAATTTCGGTTTGACACAAAAAATGTACCGTATAGATACAATTTTTTTGTCATCATCAAATTTTGTTTTATTAAAAAAACACATTTAAAATAGCTTTACTATACTTTTTCAATATTTTTATACTATTTAACCTAGTTTTGTACCTTAAACTTAACTTTAAACTAAAAATAGACCCAAAAATGTGAACTTTAAAAAACCTGGAGGAAATTTTGAAAACAAGGAGAAAATTTGCCAAAATCATTTGGCAACCCTGGGTTTAGTTATATTTGTCTCATATTTTTAACTAAATTTTAGTTTTCAAAGTTTTACAAAACTGTTGTTTTTTATTTACTGAACTATCAAATATATCTTAAGTTTTCTAAAACTGATAGTGTTTTTTAGATTGTAAAAAGACAACTTAAATAAACTTATATTATTCTTAATTTCTTACAAATAATATTTCTTATTATATTTTACTACAGAATGGTAATTTATTTTTAATATAACTTTTTCAATAAAATAGTTTATCTTTAAAACAAAATATTTTTGTTTAAAATAAAGTAACTTTCTTTGTATAACTTTTAACAAATTTTGTTGAAATAAATTTAAAGAAAAAATCTATGTTTTGTTAATGTAAAATGTTAAAATTAAAAATCACTTTATTTTTTAAAACTTTACTATCAAATCATATTTAAAGTTATATCATTTATGTTTTAAAAACGTTTTTTCCTTGACTTTATGTAAAGTTTGAAGCTAGGAGTAAAGTCTATCACCAAGAACAAACTAACTAAGAATATTAGTTTAACTTTTCCTGTATTCGCCATTAATGTTCTCTAGTTTATTTTGTTTATTTTTCCAGCCGGCTACAAATTTTTTTTTTTTAGTTTAAAAATATAGACATTGCATTTATAATTTGTGTCTCTCCCACATTTAAAAAATTTTATTTACTGAAAACGCTCTAGGGAATTGTAAAAAGTATATTAAAGCATCAAAGATATTTATGCATAGCTGATTAAGTGATCGTACACTAAAAAGTATTAGCTATTTATTTACTAATATAAACTATTATATATGTTCATCAAAATTATATCTTTTGAATTTAACTAGTAAATAATCACAAAGGGATTGATGTTGCAAAATCTTGTAACAAACTCACCTTTGCTAGTTTGTAATAAAATTTACAATTTTCAGGTGCCGATGATACTGGTGGGTAACAAGTGCGATTTGGAAGATGACCGAACTGTAGCTACCAACACCGCAGTTGATCTCGCCAGATCGTGGGGATGGTCAGTGTTTGATTTTTCATTAAAAACTTTGTTAAATTATTATTTTTTTTTGCAACTAACTTAATTTATAAAAGTAGTTTTATGTTTTGATTTTTAATTTTTATAAACTTTACAGTAAAATGATGGAAACCTCAGCAAAACAGAAAATCAATGTTGAACAGGTAAGATTTTTTTTTGAAATAAGAACTAATTTGCTAATTTTATATCAAAAAAAAAAATTAAAACCTTTTAGCATATAACTTTGGAATGCTCTAAATGATAAAATTCTAATGATAATCTGCTTAGCAAATTTTAAGCAGCTTTCAAGCTTGGTTTAAAACTAAATAGAAAATGGTAACATACCCGGAAATAGTAAATTCTAATAGCTGGAAGTTTTTCATTTTTGATTAGAAATTTCTTAAAAACTTAAAATATGTTCGAAAGTTTATGCTGTTTTTATCAGCTATGTTAAAATAATATAAAAGTATGAAAAGGTTTAATTTATTAAAAATATTTGTTTAATATTAACAAATTAGTTTTACAGAGTCAAAATTTTTTTTCTAAATTCATTATTAAAAAAATTAAACATTAGGTTTAGGATTATTTAATTTGGTTATCTAAAAATACGTTTAAAAGTTGCTTTTTAATAAAAAAAATTTAATCAAAACCTTAAGGTTTTAAATAAAAAATTATAAAGTTTAAAAATCTGAACTGAGTTAGATATTATAGTGGTTAAATATTTTAATAAATTACTTTGCTAAAAGACTATACTTTCATACTAAGTTTGAAAACATACTGAGTCAAATATTTGAAAATCTACCATTAATAATATTAAAATGAAAAATTGGAAATTTTTAGAACTACAGTATTGAAGTATTTAATAAAACTATAAATATTATTAGTTAAGCCTCAACGAAGCTTTTTAAAATTTAAAATCTATGTACACAATTTTTAAATAGTTTTTCCCAAGTTTAACAAATTTTCACAAAAAAATTCAGATGTTTTTCGACTTGGTAAAACTGATCAACGAGTCGACACCCGAGAACACCAAGTCGACCAAAAAGAAGAGCAAGTGTAACATTTTGTAAAAAAAAGTCATGCCTTTCAAATGTAAACAACATTTGGTGAGCAAGTATAATTTAATGAACGCGTTGATGCCATGCTGAACTTATAACGGCCGTCCGCAGCGCTTTAAGTTTAAAACGACCCAATCGTTTATTTTTATATGAATAAAACCTTTTAATCCAGCCATTACTAGGTATGCCATTAAAAGGGATAACGAGGTCCGTTACTGAAAAAGTGAGGACAAAATATTTTGAAATAATTTTTCATCTAAACGTTCATACAGGTATTCTACGAGCTCGTTTCAATGATAAACTCAAAGCAGTCCGAAGCCGAAGACGCCAGCGGTGACAGCAAGTGTTCTTGCAACATCATATAGTGAGTGTGCGCGCCCATCTATTGGCATGATATATTAGAAACTCCATCCTATTTGTTTGCCTGTTCCTTGCTCTGAAAACTAAATTCTCTTTGCTCTGCCATTAAAAATATTTTATTTGTTTTTTATTTGTTTGTTAGATGAGACGGTGATTTTTTGTTATTTGTTCAGCAATTTTATTTCTCGAGAGACTGTTTGTAAAAATGCTGCAACAGTATTTTTATTTGTGAATTTTGATGCATATGAGCATTTAATTTCTTCATTATCAACTATATCTAAAATTTCTTTGGAACTTTAAACCTTAGTCTAAAGTTGTAGTATTTTTACTATAATTAATAAATTTTAGATAAGTGATTGAAATTATATTTTAACCTTTTTAAAAATTATAGTAACTGTCAACAAACCTAGAATACTGGAAAAACCTGGAATTTCAAACAAAAATCACTAGAAAACCCTTAAATGTTAAACTATTTTTTACATGTTAAGTAACAAAATTTTTATAAGATACGAAAAATATATCATCAGAAAAAAAAAGTATAACTAAAAACATTTTTTATAAAAAACACATTTAATGTAGCTTTACAGTATCTTTTCAATGTTATTATTCTATTGAAGACAGTCATTTTACCTTAAGTTTAATTTTATATTAAAAATTGACCGAAAAACTTGTTTTTTAAAAAGCTTGCAGAAGATAACAAAAAAAATTTTGGCAACCCTGTATAATAAATTTGAAGTGAAACACTTGAATTTATTCTTATATTTTTGATATGACTATGTGGTGTTTTTATAGTGTTGTTAAAAAATATAGTTATTATTTTCATTTTGTGATTTTTTCAGTTGTTTGAGAGGGTACCAATACTTTGCTCTAGCATTAAAAAAATTAAACTCTTATGATTAACACCATACATATTTGCATGCTTAACTAACATTCAAGACCATCAAAATATCTTGATACTAGAAAGTTTTTATTTGCTCTTTATATGCAATTTATAATTTAGTGTACCACATACAAGATCAAACGATTGTTAATTTTTGAGTTAGCTAGCTATTTAGAAAAGTCTAAAACGATTTAAACGTCTAGAAACTTCAAACTCCCAATACTTTGTTGAAAAAAGCTAAATAGTTTTTCTTGATTCATTCTTACACAGGTATATTAGATAATAAGGTACTAATGTGTATCATAAAAAAACAATTTGTGGAAGAATAAGAATGATGTACCTGTAAAGTTGAAGGTAACTTTAAGGATTTCATATGGAAACCAAGGAAAATATATCAAGTCAAACAAGTTCAATTTAGTACTTGAATGGCATTCAAGAAACCAACTTTTATTTTCTAGACAAACTAATAAAATTTAGATATACTGTTGAAGATAGTTTCTATTAAATGTCAATATGTATAAAAGTAACTGATGCCAACTCAAAAAAAGCAATAAAAAATCAATAATCAATTACTCGTATTTGATAAGATTAGGACGAAATTTAAGTATTTTAACTGATACACTTTTTCAAACTCAGACATACAAACTATTTTTTCTTTTTCAAATGACAAAGTTATCTTCTCTAGAAGTTCTTTTATCAATTTTTAGCTATTTGGATTTTTCTATATAACTCTCTGAGCATTAATTAATGTTTATAGGTGGTAACAATATAACTATTTTCAGCTCCCTAGTAATTCTGTAGCTGCAATTAAAATAGTATTTTATTCGGGTCAATCTTTAAAACTTGTTTGCTAACAAGAGTATCCAATCCATATGCAAATTAAATTTGACAGTTGCTAGTCAAAAACCATACTTCACAAAAAAATACAATTATATGCCGAATGCTTTAAGAATAATTAGTGTTCTATATGAACAATTAGTTTACATATATTTGCATGCATCTTCGTTAAAACAAAAGCAGCAACCACATTAGTTGCTTTTGTCGAGGTATGATAAATATTAAATTCAACCATAAAATGTATCGAAAAAATGATACTTAGTTCAATGTAAAACTAAATTCAGGCTTCTCTGTAATTCTTTGATTGAGGAGAAAATGGAAGACTTGAGTTTGGAAGATATGCATGACAAGAGACTACTTAGCCTGACTGCATTTCAAATCAGATTTCGAAAATTTTTTAGTCTGATATTAGTTAAGTTCTTCGGTTGTATTATACACCAGGAGGGTCTCAATCTTTAAAATAAGCTCATTTTATGATGTTTTGAAAATGTGGATATTGATATGAAAGTAAATATATAATTTCAATTGAACACATTTTAAACCTGAACCACTGTTTCAGTTCTTTACATTTTCTTTAGCAAGTTTTATTTACTAAATATAAATATATGTTTATAACTTGATGTTATGTGTTGGTAAAGTTAAAGTCTTTTTGTTGATAATAAAAGTATATATTATAGTGATTGCTTATTAAAATTTAAATGTCATTCAGTTTTAGGTTTGCTAATTTATGCATTTCATAATATATATCAAGTTTTTTGTTCACACTTTTTTTTGTTACTTTTCGGAATTAAAGAAATAAGTTTTGCTTTTAAGAAAAAAAAATCTCCAATGTAATCATGTATATATATTTTTATATGTATTATATCTTTTAAAGCAATTTGATTTTTTATCGTATTTATTGAAAATCAAAAAAAGAAGCTACAAGTTACAATCTATTGAAACAACTTACAATCTGTATTTAATTGTTTTTACTTTTCATGTTTTTATATAGCGCACAACATCACATTGTTGTAACTTAACTTTCCATGTACAAATATGGTGATGAGAATACATTTTAAATGTTCTACCTTTACTTTAAGTGATAATGAAATAAATCACTTGAGAAACAGTTAGAACAAATTAAGTTGATGCTTTGTATATCTAATAAAGATAAGTAAACAAGTCATAAAATTTACCTTTCAGTGATATAATTAGCTAATCAAATTTAATTTGTTTAGTAAAACGGTGTTCTTTCGTATATAAAAAAAAACAGTTTTCCAGCATTTCTTGTGCAGTTCACTTATTTGCTATAAACTAGCTTTAGTAACCGTTTAAGCTCCACTAAAAGTAACAGCTAAACTTTAATTTCAACTTTAGTGCTCGAACGAGGCATCTTGTTTTTCCTTTTGTTTGTCACGGGATGCCTCGAAAGTAATTTCCCAAATTGAAATGTTTCTTCAACACATCTTTGTCGTGATGAACAACTTCGCTCGTAGATACACAGCATTTTTTTGCTGGCGATAGTTTTTATCAGAAATACGTGACGAGAAACCGCAAGATATTTCAACTTTGTTTATAAAAACCCGACATGATTTTACATCAAAATTTGTAAAATTTTTGTTTTATCGCATGTGTTTGCGCTGGCTTTTTGCAAAGTTGTTGCTGTTTCTCGAGTTTTTAAATTGTTTCAAAATTGCTGTGTCGAGTAAATTTGTAGGCAGCCTTAAAGAATGTAAATCATTCAGTGTCTTTTCTTTCAACTCGCTATTTAAGGTATAAATAATTAAATAACCGTTGGCTCAAATTTTGTAAATATATCATATGGCTTTTGGGTTATCATTTTCTGAACTGTTGTTGTTAAACTTAAAAGCTGTGTTTATGTAAATATGTTTTCTTTATTTGATAAATCTGTAGAATAAAATTATAACTTAAGGTATCTTGTCACTTGCTTTTATTTGTAAAGTAGTTGTTAGCTTTTTCTTTTCCTCAATTTTTTAAGCATTTTAGAGAGCTTATGTTTTAAAAAATTGCTTAATTATTAAACTATTTTCTGCTTTAGTTTGTGTGAAATTTTACTACTTTAACTTACTTAAAGTTACGTTAACTTACTTAAAGTCAAAGTTTAGTTGTACTTTTAGAATAATAAAAGTACTAAGTTATTTTTTTGTAATTTATCATGAAAATGGTACACAGAAAAATAAATGTGCTATAAATAGCACACTAGTATGGCTGGAGAATTTTTTTCTTTTAAGTTTTACACATGTCCAAAACTTAACATCGTTGCGAGTACAAACTACTGAGTTCAGCATGTTTCAATCGTTTTTAATTTGTTTTTGTTAATTTAAATTATTTGTGCAATAATGACACAACATAATATGTGTAATTATCACAATAACTTCTATTATAATTAGTCATGCCATCAACTAATTTCAAACAAAAACTTTCTTTATTATTTTCATAATGAAATAATATTTTTCATATACAGCAACAAAAAGACTTTACTCAAATTTTAATGATTTTTTTTTATGAATATTATTAAAGTGTATATTAAAATTAAAATCTATTTGAATAACAAAGTAAAAAAAATTTAAATGCAGACTTCCAGTGTTTGTGTGAGGAATTAACATTGGAGTCTCAAACTACACACAAACAATTGTTGCGTCATAAATATGTGTTCAAGTTTTGTTTATTTATTTATTTTTCCCATTGTAAACGACATGATAAAAATATGGCAGTGTTAAAGAGCTCACACACAGTTAACTTAGTCTTGCAATTTTGGTTTTGTCTTTGGCCATAAGAAACTTCCAAAGGTTGTTTAAAAGTATTACCAGTTTTCTCTTTTTTTTTTTATAGATTAGGTCTTGTTGTTTTCATTGAAAATTTAAAAGATCATGTTTTTCTACCTTATTTTCTTATTTTTGGAAGTGTAACATACTTTATATTTTCTAGATTAAGACTATTAAATTACCAAAAACTTGAAAGAATAAATTAAAAATATTATTTTATGACGTAATGATTATTAACAGCTGTAACACATGCAATACTTAATTTGCATGTTTATTTTCTTTTTGGTTTATTATTCCTTTTATCCAGTTTTACCGAAATTTATAAGTTCTTAAATTAATAAATTTTTTACAGTGGTGTTGTTTGTAAAATTTTTGCCTTTAAATAAAGGCCTTAAGTTTGTTTAAAGATTAAGAAGCATTTAAAGAGCTTTAAACCCAATCTTCGCTTGTAATAAAAGTAAACAATACTTAATAAAACGACTAGAATAGTTTTGTGAACAATAATTTAACTTTGGGTCAATTGTAAAGCTATAAGTCAGCTTAAAAAATCTAAAGTCCTATAATTATAATATTACAACTTTTTACAATTTATTCCTACATATCTTATTTCAACCAGCTCTTTCAAGATGCTGAATTCAATATAATTTTTAAGTAAACTTTCTAAATGTTCTTTTGTACATAAAATAAAGTTTAGAATGCTCCGGAAGCATACGTCACTCTACAAGTTGATATTTCTCTTCAACTTGCGCGCATAGTTTATACACTCTGTTACTATTTTAAGCTCAAAATTGAAAGTATGCTGTGCGTTTCCAAATGAAAATTTCAAAGTTTCGGTAGAAAGTTTGGATTTTTCAGTATGTTTAGAAAAATATAATTAAAGTTGGGTTGAAAATTTAAAACTATAAAAAATGCAGTAAACGAAAGTTATTTTTGATTAATACTTGAATTAAATTATTTTGAACCACTTGTTTGGATTAAAATATAGAAAAACAAAGTACTTAAAATGTTGTTTAAGTTATGGAATTTTTTCATATTTTGTTGTTTTTGTAATTTAATTACAAGTATAGCTTTTGTACTATGTTTTACATAAAACAAGTCGTATCATAATTTTCTAATCTAAACAAACAAATAATTAACGCAGTATGTATAGCTTGTTATAAATTAAACTCTTTTTACTAATATGTTTAGCTTAAAAATTAAAAAAAAACAAGAAGTTCTTACAACTGTGTACAAAAATTGTTTAGGGATTTTTGTTCTCTAGTATTTCATGTTATGCTAAAAAAGAAGGTTTTAACTAAATTTAATTTAGTATGTTTTTTTCTTAATTCATTTTGATTAATAGTAAACTATGATTAAGTTTTGTAATAGAAAACTTGCCTTTTAAAATTCTGAAAGAAATTTTTGTATAGGCTATACATCTTTTTTTTTACTAAAAAATTATTAGTATTCAGTTTCCACGTTTTTATTAAAGAAGCTGCTTTGTTTGTTATTATTAAGAAAGCTTGAGTGTTTATGCACTAAGTTTATCAGCAATGAAAACAAACATTTCAAGTTGCACTTTCAGTAAACAAATATTTACTACTTCGAAAGTAAGTATATTCAAACTGTTGTTTTATTTCCATGTTAAAAAAATCTCAGGCATTTTTTAGTATTCTTCGCTTTTTCTAAGTTAAAATATTTTACTACGTGTAATTAAGTTGTTGTTTTAAATTGTTATCTTGTTAAAAAAAAAAAATTTTTAATTCTTATTTATGGTTGTAAAAAACAATCGTTCTTGTTGTCAAGTAATTATAACATAATTATTATTTTTTAAAACTAAACAAACTACTTATCAAAACACTGTTTCATTGTAAAATTTCTTTTGTTTAACATCATTACGTAGCATGACAATTATATTAGTCAACAATGAAAAAGCTTCCGGCTCTATACGTAGTCAAATTACTAGTCTTGTCTAAAACACATCACAATGAACATTTTAGTTTGATTAAAATTGTTGCTCGGTAAAAATGTGATTGTTGTACCTGCTCAAAGTAGTGTGCTTTTCAAAACAACTCATCTCTATACGAGTATTCAAGGAAGTGAGTAGTATTTATGCACTCTTGAATGGTAAAGTTTTCCAACACTTGATGTAATTTTAAAAAGATTAAACAAATTAATTAAAGCTGTAAATTTCACACCCTGCCATACAGAAGTTGTTAAATGTCTTACAAATTTATAAATATGATCAATAGATTTTAAGCAGTAGAGTGTTTTTCACAATGTAAAATTACAAAAGCATGTCAGGTTTTTTACGTTAAATAAATAGTCTAAAACTCTTAGAATTTTTTCCGTTTGTTTTCATAACAGTAATCAAAAACATTTTAAGAATTTTTCTATTGTGTCGGCTTATGTAGAACGCAATTTGATCGAAAATAAAATATTCTTAAGTAATAAAAAAGTTGTAAATACAGTAGACTACCGCTTAAGTACGCACTTTTTTTTGGTACGCACCACGCCTTAAGTACGCAGTTATCCAGAGAGACAAAAAAAATTCTAAATTTTTTATATATTTATATCAAATTTAAATAAACAAATAACCTGAGTAGTCTAAGTGGCCTGAGATTGTGACAGTCCTGTTATTAAATGTTAATAAACTAAATACTTATGTAGTGGTTGCAGAAAAGTGAAAAGAATAATGATATTTGAGCTGTAATGATAAAATAAATAAATCTGGATGACGAAGTTAAAAATATCTACAAATACAACATAGTTAAGTCATAATTTATATTAAATGTACACACATTGCATTGATGTTTTGAAAATGTTAGGTAAACACAATGTAGTTTGGTACTTTCCATCTAACAAAACAAAATATGGCTTAATATTTTTTTATGTCATTGACTGACATTGACTTTCTATACTAAATGTATGTATTAATTATGTAGAAACTTTTTATAGAAAAAATATATCATTTTAAAATCTATTAAAAATTTTTGCAGATTAGAATTGTGTATTAAATTTTATTCAAAATAAAAAGACTTGTTTATTTGGCTTAGTTATTTGGTGGCTAGTTGTAAGAAAGAAAACACACAACTATATTTCATATTATACTATGTCGTCAAAAAGTATGCACTATCCGTGCTAAGTACGCACTTTTTGGTCGGGTTCAATTTGCGTACTTAAGCGGTAGTCTACTGTATGCACTAGTTTAAAGTGTTTATTTATCTAGCTGACTTAAATTCAATTTAAATGTTTATGAAATTAGTATTTATGATATTAAGTTTTATGAGTATCTATTTTGGTAACATAATGTAAACAGAACTTTAAGTTGTTTTTATATTTGCTTAATTAGTAGTTATTAAGCTTATGTTACCGTTAGAAATTTAAAATAACTTAGTTGGTGATAATTAATAAATTTTTGCGTAAAATATACTCTGAGGAGAAAAATGTTCTTAAATAAGTATTTAGTTTGTTAAAAATGCAACTTTATGAAATTATACATAAATACACAACTGTTCAACTTTTGTATTCAGCACACAACATGTAAAATTGTTTTGCCCATACGACAACAATAGGCCAGTTATCAGCCGAAATCGGTTATGTATGTTGTGTTGAAAACAAATTATGTCAATTCACAACACTGAAAACAAAACGGTATTGGGACAAAATAATATACAAAAAGAAAAAGTATTAAAAAATTAAACAGAATTCGTTTTTACTTCTTTGTTAGGGATTCTCAAAGTGTTATTTTTTAATTTTTAAGTGTTTTGTAGTGTAGAAAATCCCTATTTGTCACGGTCATTTGCAAGAATTTCCTATTTACAGGGTTGCCACTTTACCTGGAAAAACCTGGAATTTGACAATTTAGGCAAAAAAAACCTGGAAAAACCTAGAACTTTGAACAAAATACCTGGAACTTTTTAAGTTTGAGCTTTTGTTAATTTTTATAAAATAAATAAAATTAAAATACTTACAATTTTTATGGTTTATAAATCTGTAGTTTTAGCTAACTTTGTTGTTATGAAGCAATAATGTTTTAACATTAACTTTTTGTTGATATTGTTAGTGAGTGGAAGTCATTAGTAGAGAAATAAAAACACTACTTAGTACTTGTAACAAAAATGTTACAAAATATTTTTTAGTAAACTAAACAATGCACATTTTGTATGTTGTCGTTCTATTTTAGCACTTGATGAATTTAATATACTGATATTAAATATCATATAAAGTGATAAAGTAGTTTGTATTTTGAAGTTATGTCTAAACTTTTAATTTAAAATGTAAAAGTCGGAACATTGAGTAGATTAGTCGATATTTCTTTCACTGTTTTAATTTGAGTTGTTAAAGGAACAAATTCTACTTTTAAAATGTTAAATTAAATAGTCTTTTAATATTTTAACTAAGAATTGCAACTTTTAAAATATCAAATAATCATTTAACAAAATAGTTTAACAAGAATTAATATAAGATAACACGTTCAAACTAAAAATAAATTTAAGTAGATTTTCAGCTATTTGTATTAAACCATTGTAATGGCTTTTGAACAACCATCTTAGAAGAATTTAGTACATGTCCAATATAATAAAATAAATTGCAGTACTTACAGTAACTCTTAAGTAATTTATATCTTTTAAACAGCAGTATTTTTTAAATAAATAATAACTTATTACTAAAAATTATCAAAAAAAAGCGCTTTCAAAAACCTGGAAGAAAATCTGAAAAACCTGGAAGAAATTTAGAAAATCTGAAAAATGTTTGAAAAAAAAAGCGGCTAACCTGCACTTATCAGTGCTGACATTTAACTCTTTAGGTCGCGCTTACTGACTTACTTAAAACATAGTTTTGGGCGGTTACGTTTGACAACCACCAACTAGTTACCTACAGAGAGAAAAAAAGTCTTATTCATTATATATCGCCCCTTTACTAACCATCTAATTTTTCCGTTTAATTAACGCCCCTGATAACCTAAACCGCCTTAAAGTAGAGTGCCAGTTTAGGAAACCCTGCTCTAGACTATTGGTCTTACTGTTTATATATTAATCTTGTTATTACTTTCGGTTACCGAATCTTACACCACTTGGATACAGTTTAATGTCATGTCCAAGATAGTTCACTGTTATTGAAATCTCCACACAAAACTAAAATGTAAAAAAAAATTGTATACCCCAAGCTCAAAGCTCTTTAAAATTGTGGTAACTATTTTCAAAAATTTCCCGTAAAATCTGTAAAAGTGAATTTTCATAACTCCCTTTAATTATTCCAATGATTTTTTTACTTTTTGTCGTAAACTCCGGAGTCCGGAATATCTAGTGTAAATTTTAAAAAATTGCCAGAACATATAGTAGAAATTTTTACATACCTTTTAAATATGCCTCATACTTTTTTTTCGCTCTTCATCATCAACTCCAGAATATCTAGTGTAAGTTTAAAAATGAGTTTTGTGCACTCAAAAATGGATGCACACCGTGAAGACTGCTGTTATAAACTATTAAAAAGGCTCGTATTTAAATTTTCTTTTATTTTTAGGTAATAACAAACATTTTTACTGTTTTTTTGAGTTATATGTAAGTGTTTTACTTTAGTTTAGCATTAAGGTCTTCACCTTTAATGGACTTTTGATAAGAAACTAGTAGTATAAGTGTAATGTCAGATATTTGTTAACACATGCTGACCATTTATGTGGAGATATTAGCTTTCACAATGAATAAATTCAATTAAAATAAAACTGAGATGTTGTAGTCTTAAATTAAAAAATATCTATTACTGCGCAGTGGGCCTGCAACTGGAAATAGAAAAAAAAAGTAATTTCTCCTTGAAATTTTTAAGTAGAAAACCAAGATTGTAGCGCATTCAGTGATTTAAACTAAACTAAAATCTTTAAAAAAACTATGCTAGTTGGCGCACAGCGATTTGAAGGGGTTTTTGATTAGTTTGTCTTTTAAAGTCAAAAATCAATGTTTAAATAAAACAAAAAACTAAAAAAAACTACTTTAAGTATTTTACTGATTTTTTCATATTCTAAAAATGGTAATTTAAAAATTCGTTTGTCAAGTTGATTTAGTAATGTTATCAAAAATTATGTATGTTTCCATGTCTTTTTTCCGACATTTTACAAAACTTACTAATAGCAATATATTATTAGCGTGCCCTTGAAAATAAATGTGTACATTTAAAAAATTCTTAGACTTCGCAGATAAAAAAAAAAAACAATAAAACTTAACAATACGCGTTTTTTTATAACATATAGTTTTTGTTTACTTTCGTCAAGTGGTTTTCAAGCTAATCAAAATCTGTACACCCTAAATTTCAAAATTAAAATTATGTATACTCAAATGTGCGAATATCTAGTACAAGTTTCAAATTTTCCGTAATATCTAGTGCAGGGTTTCCTTAAGATTTCTCAACAAACGACCATAAAATCCGCCTAAGACCTTCGTTGCTCTTTATCATCAACTCAAGAATATCTAGTGCAAGTATCAAAACCTTTTTATTCCATAATATCTAGTATAAGTTTTAAAACTACCAAAAAAACCCTTAGCCCTTTTTTTTATATCTAGTATAAATTTTAAGCTACCAAAAAACCCTAAAACTTTACTTTTGCTGTTCATTATTAACTCTAGAATATCTAATGTAAGTTTCAAAGGTATTTTTTTAAGTTACGCTGTATGCATTCCAAAATAAATTTAGTTTACACTAGTGAGCATTGTTGCACACTATGAAGACCACTGCTTTAATCAACATATTATTTTAAAATCACTTACAGAACCTGTTATAAAATTTTTTTATTATTTATTATTTTTTTTGGTTAATTCTATTTATTTTTTTTTGTTAAAATAGTTTTTTTAGTTTTTTTTATTATTCTATTTTTACTATCACTGTTACCCCTAACCTTTACCCTCGGTCAGTAACTTTTTTGTTCTTTTTGTTTTTTTATTAATTTTTCTATTATCGTTTAGTTTTTTTTTTTCTGTTTAATATACTGTCGTGCAAAAATGTAACTCTTGCAAAATTCACTGACTTGAAAAATCGTCTTCGTGCAATTTTGTGCACTCGTGCAATTTAGCCCCTTCGTGCAATTGTTTACAAATTTTGACAGCTACCCATATTAGAGTGCTACTTTTGATTATCCAGCTGGAAAGATGTTTATGCTTTGGAAACATCATAAAAACACCCTGTGCAAAACTTTAGATGATTTGAAGAAACTTTCATCTTGGCACCAACCGATTTTCTAAAAACCACCCCAATGCAAAATGTATAGGACCCAAAAAATGCAACGTTGTAGTTTTAAGCTGAATTTTTTTTAGATGTGGCCAATTATCACACAAGCACATTGTGAAAATTTTAAAACGATTTAAAGAAGTTTTATGGTGGCATTTCTTGATTTTATGTAATTTAAACATATTATAGTTATTTTTCAGATTTATATTTACAGATTGTACGAACATAGAGTATCATTTCCAAAACCAAACAAGAAGAAACCCGCCAACTGTACACAACTCGCCAACTACATGTGGAAATTATATGAAAAAGGCGAGAAACCCACTATTGAATGGAAAATCCTCCGACAGACAAAAAGCAGATTTAAACCAAACTTCATGTGCTCGATATGTAACCTTGAAAGACTGTTTATAGCAAATGCTAACCAGAGAAAAATACTTAATAAAAGAAATGAACTAGTCACGCAATGCCCTCATTACCCTAAGGAATACTTTTAGTTTATTTTTTATCGCATTAACTTAGTTTATTTAGTTTATTTCATTCTATTTAATTATATTGTTACTTTGTATTTATGTTTGTATTGTGTAAAGATTTTGTTTTAAAGTTACAACATTCCCGTAAAAAGACCATTTCTGTTTTCTAAAAATCCCCTACAAATCTTAATATTTACATTTTTTCAAAATCCTAATATATTAAATGCTTAGTAAATAAATAAATTTTCTAAATATATAAAATCTATAGTTAATAAATTATTTAAACTAAACTTACCTATATTTCATTTTAATTTAACTTAACTTTAAAATTTAACTTTTGTAAACCACATATTATTTAAAACTCATATTTCAAATGTAAATATTATTTTCATTTATATATTATGTGTGTATTTTTATTTTCCAATTCATCGCCCTGTATACTTTTGTTTTCAGCTTTTTTTAGCGTCTGATGAACTGCTCTGCAGGGAAACGGCGTAACGCAATAAAAGTTTAACAATAAGTTTATATAATTCATATCTCCCACCAAGGATTGATAACTCTGTCTAGTTCTGTTTTTGTATCAAAAAAGCCTTTGCTCACTACTGGTTGGAGCACTCTTAAACTGCAGCATGACCCACAGCAGCGATGAATTAATTTTAATCGATTTTAAGCACTCCCTAAAAACCATCCCAATCACCAACAAGACTCTATTCATGACCAAAATGTACCACCAAACGGCAAAGTTCATCAACAGGATGCGATGGAAAGTTTTCTTTCTCGACAGAGACGAAGCAACCCAACCACCTGATGAATTTGCCAATATTTACAACAGCCGAAGATCAGCACCTGAATCAGACAAACTCAAAGCCTTTGAAAACGACCTATACGAAATCATCAGAAACCTCAAGTTCTCAAAATTTAGATCAAAGTACCAAAAGACTCTAAACAAAGACATAAAAAAGCTACTAAATAAGAAAATGATTATAGTCTTTTCAGATAAAACATCAAACTTATACTATATGAATGCAAATAAATACAAGAAGCTAATGAAAAATAGCATAACTAGCGAATATTCAATTGACAACGAAAATACCATTAATGACATTAACAACGAAGCAGCACAAATCCTAAGTAAACAAATGAGCTTAAAGAACAAAAAAGTTCCAAAATATGAAGTCAATGAAGCATTCCTTTCTATCAAAGACCATAAAGCGAACTTTCCACACGATATCAACTGTAGAATAATTAATTCATCTAAAACCCACTTAGGCAAACTGTCAAGAACCATCCTACAAAAACACATAACAACCATAAGAAAAAAATCCATGCTTAGCCAATGGAAAAACTCTGGAGAAGTGATAGATTGGTTCGAAAAAATCAACAACAAAAACCACAAATGCTTCGTTAATTTTGACATTAAGAACTTCTACCCAACTATTAAAAGAAAGCACTTAATAGATGCAATCAACTTTTCCAACTCTTATTCAAGGTTCACAGAGTTTGAGATAGAGACTATTTTACACACATGCAAATCAGTAATGTTTTACGATAATAATATGTGGAAAAAAACCAACTCCAATGACAACTTCGACGTACCTATGGGATCATTTCACGGCGCCGAAATATGTGACCTTGTAGGTTTATACCTATTACACCATCTGTCTACGATTATAAACATTGAGTCAATTGGACTCTACAGAGATGATGGACTTGCCGTTATCAATCAAACAAATAAGAGTAATATTTGCAAAATAAAAAACAAAATTACAAAAAAACTAGCAGACATAGGATTCGACATTACAATTAGTGCAGGTGAAACCTCCACCAACTTCTTAGACATACATTTAAACCTCCTAACTGATGATTATTGCCCATATGTAAAGCCAAACGCAAAGACCATCTATATTGACAAAGATTCTAACCATCCTAGAACAATTAAGAAAAATATACCAAAAATGATCGAAAATAGAATTTCAAAACTAACAAAAAGCAAAGAATCATTTGATAACGCGAAACAAATCTACCAAAACGCTTTAAGCAAAAGCAACTTCCATCATAAGCTCGAATATAACCCAACAACTAATAACAACAAAGCAAAAAACAGAAAAAGAAAATGTATATTTTACAACCCACCTTTCTGTGAATCAGTGAAAACCAAATTCGGAAACCTCTTTTTAAAACTGCTTGACAAGCACTTCCCACAATCAACAGAATTACACAAAATCTTCAATAGAAGTTCCACCAAGATATCATACTGCTGTTCCCCAAACATTAAAGCACTAATAAGTGGACATAATAAGAAACTGCTAGAAAAACCACAAATAGAACCGAAGCTATGCAACTGCAGAAACAGAGAGCAATGTCCAGTAATGAATAAATGTAAATTAGAAAATGTAATATACGAAGCAATCGTCTCATCTGAGAAAAATAAGAGAATGTCATATATTGGATCCACCCGAAGAGCATTCAAAAACAGATTGTACGAACATAGAGTATCATTTCCAAAACCAAACAAGAAGAAACCCGCCAACTGTACACAACTCGCCAACTACATGTGGAAATTATATGAAAAAGGCGAGAAACCCACTATTGAATGGAAAATCCTCCGACAGACAAAAAGCAGATTTAAACCAAACTTCATGTGCTCGATATGTAACCTTGAAAGACTGTTTATAGCAAATGCTAACCAGAGAAAAATACTTAATAAAAGAAATGAACTAGTCACGCAATGCCCTCATTACCCTAAGGAATACTTTTAGTTTATTTTTTATCGCATTAACTTAGTTTATTTAGTTTATTTCATTCTATTTAATTATATTGTTACTTTGTATTTATGTTTGTATTGTGTAAAGATTTTGTTTTAAAGTTACAACATTCCCGTAAAAAGACCATTTCTGTTTTCTAAAAATCCCCTACAAATCTTAATATTTACATTTTTTCAAAATCCTAATATATTAAATGCTTAGTAAATAAATAAATTTTCTAAATATATAAAATCTATAGTTAATAAATTATTTAAACTAAACTTACCTATATTTCATTTTAATTTAACTTAACTTTAAAATTTAACTTTTGTAAACCACATATTATTTAAAACTCATATTTCAAATGTAAATATTATTTTCATTTATATATTATGTGTGTATTTTTATTTTCCAATTCATCGCCCTGTATACTTTTGTTTTCAGCTTTTTTTAGCGTCTGATGAACTGCTCTGCAGGGAAACGGCGTAACGCAATAAAAGTTTAACAATAAGTTTATATATATTATAGTTATACTATATTAAAATGTTATATATATGTATATATATTTTTTTCAACTTTGAGTAGAAATTTGTTTAATACTTATGACTGTTATAGATTTGATTAGAACAAAAAGTATGATCTATTAAAAAAATTAACTAGAAAAATTGCATCTACTCTGAAGGAGTAGAATAATTAACTTAATATTTGTAGGAAAAAAACATTTGCAAAACAAAAGCTTCAATATTACAAAAGGTTTGTAAAATAATCACATATAACATTTCTAACACTCGTTAATTCACAACTAAAAAGTAATGTCTGTTTTGTTTAAGACCTTATACTATGCACGGTTACAAAAAAAGAGTATTTTTAAATTAAAGGTTATTAAAGTAGTGAGTTTGTAAATATGTTAACTAAAGAAACATTAGAAAAAGATCCGACTAGATAATTATTCCTAGTTATAATATAAAACCAGTGTCATCTTAGACTTACTTAAAATACATCTTTTTAGTTGCTAACCTCGGTCTTATACTTTATAAAATAGCTTAAGTTTCTAATAAAAAAACAAAAAAACTATACTGTTTTTTTTTGTCCCAAATGACTATCATATTACAAAAAAACATTAACAAGAATGCTGTATAAAAAAAGCTCCAAAAATATTACTACATTAAGTTTTAAAATTTATGAAATTTATTTGTAAAAAAAAAAGAAAATTTAAGGTGGTTGTTGTACAGAGTTTACTCTAAGCAAAAAAATTAAAGACACTACTAAACAAATGCTTAAAAAACTTTCTTTGTGTTTATTTCAACACAACGATATACACCGTCGTTGAAAGTTTTCTAAAAAATTTCTATTGTAAAATAAAAAACAGAGAAAATATATTTATTTTAAAAACTAGCTTTTAATTCCCTTTAAGTTACGTTATATTTAAGTATACAAGTATTAACATTACACTTATACTTAAATTACTTGCAACAACTAGTTTATACTAATAGTTAAAAAAAATATAACTTAACTAACTCTGGGATGCTCTATATATAAATGATAGTTGACTAACAAGACATGTTTACGTTTTTGTTATTACTACAAAAAGTTTATTGAACGACAAAAAAGGCGCTCAAAATATTTGGTCCCAGAACCCGGAAAAAACATTGCGGTTGTGCACCACTTAGATATCTTTTAACGTCTTGCCCAGGACCTTTACACTCAAACACATAATCTAACAATTAACAGATTAACTAAAAAGAAAAAAGTCGTCAGAGAAATATTCCGAAAAATAATACAAAGCGTTTATCTAAAATGCACTTACAAGACACACTTGGGGTTTTCTATACAGGAATGTTTTAAAGTTATGAAGCAAAGTAGAAAGTATTATTGTTAGTTAGTGATGTACCCCTTAAATACTGCTTAAAAAAAACGAACTACTGAAACGGCAAGACCAATTATGGGTTACATTTTTGGAGCAGTTTCGCAAGTTACTTTAAATACTTTTGTAACTAAAACATGGATATCTTTTGGGAAAACTTTTAAGCAACAAAACGTGACCCGGCAAGTAAAGTTATTTAAATTAAAGTTTGAAGATAACTTTTATGAGTTAGTATTAACTTTGCAAACTTGATATTTATTCTTTTCAAAGTCTTTAGTATAATACTGAATAAAGTGAATATTATTATTTTAAAAATAGTAAAAATGTTAAAATAGCACAAAAGGGGTAAAATGTTACGATTTTTAGATAGAAAAGTTTTTATTTCCTTAACTCCTATCTTTAAAAGTGCAGAAGTGTTGTGACACTCAAAAACCCGTACTTAGTTTCTATTTTATAATTCATTTTTTATTATCGCTGTCTCTTTTTATTGTATAGTTTTTAAATATGTATTAAATTTTTTAAATTATTAAACGAGATATGTAGTTTGGTTGATTAAAAGTATAACGATACCATGTGTGTTAGGAGAATATACCCAGTGAAATTTTGAAGTAAGTTTTCTATTGTGATCATATGAAGTGCAAGGTTTGAATAAATTTTCTATTGTGATTATACCAAGTGGAAGGATTGTGGTAAAAATTTCTATTGTGATGAAAACAATATTTTTTTCAATGTATTATGCTGCTAGTCTTGAATGCAAATCAGTATATATATACAATTTACATATAAAAGTATAGTTTTGAGAAGCGAACTTCAAACATATATATAAAAACTAAAAGAAATTACTGTAGTGCGATTTTTTACAAATTCAAATGTAAGGTGTTTAAGTGCATTATTTTCTACACAAAGTTTGCTAAAAAATGTTTTGCTTTATGATACAAACATATTTCAGTAATGAATTAAAATTTTACTAAATAAAACTAAAACGATACTTTACTAAACGAAAACAATACTGTAAACTGTGCTTAAAATTTTTTAACTTTATATAACACTTTATGCGGTTTTACAGAGACAAATATAAAAAAAACTCTCATTAGTACATACAAACATAAAACCATTGTGGTTTTAAAAACAACTTTTTATTTAAAATTATAAACAGTTAAGATATATTTTAAATGCGTTTTTTCTTTAAACTTGTTTCTACGATTTATATAAATACCCTTTATTTATTCATCTTAAATCATTTTCAGTTAATTATCTTATTTGATTATCTTTTAGTTGTGTGGTTTTATTTGTTTTTTATTCTTATTCCATAATAAGTTCTTAGTGTTTAAAATGTGTTTTTATGACTAAGTTAAAGAAAAAAGTAGTGTGTAGTTTGATGACCAAAATATCTTTCTACAAGTCAGGTTTTCAAACATATTTTTGAGCGTCAATTTCTTTATCCTGTTCTTAAACTTATTACTGTTATTATTGTTGTTTTGTATGCTTAGCTATAATTTTTATTAGTGTTTACTCACATATATTTGAATAAACAATACAAGTGCTTTTAAGGGCAAGAAAAAATATATAAATGTTGATGTCGAGAAACCTACAGAGATATAAAAATATTCGTAAAAGCTCATGCTTGCTTTGAACATTATTCCCTTCAGGCAGACAAAAAACAACACTTGAACTTTTCGCAAATAATTAAATCGCGCTCATGTAAATCGGTTGTGGTTGAGCATTCAAACAGCCTTCTTTTCTTTTTCAAATAGCCAGACTTGTTGTTGTATTGTATTTGAGTAGCAAACAGCCAGCAGTGTTACACTTGTTTTTGTTTGTAAAAATAACTTACAGCTATAACACAAAATATTTTTTTTTGAGTCAGTACAGAGCTTTTTTTAAACAATTGTTATATTCAGAGTAAAAGTTTTAAAGTAAATATGATAGTGTAGGTAGTTTATAATTTACTTTTCTTTATTTAACGAAGTTGATTTTAAACTGCTTATTAACACTACCCTTAAAAAATTTACTTAAGTACAAAAAATATTTTTTAGACTTGTAGCTAATACAAATTTAATAGTATTTATTAAAGTAAATCATTAGTCTACAACTTTTAACATTAAGTAAATAATAAAGCAGACTTATTATTTATAAACACTGTTGATATGTGTCTGTTGCTTCATCTTATTCAAAATAAGTTTTGAATATATTTTTTGTATGCTTAAATAATATGCAAAAGCTATTTATTTTTATTTTTTTCACTATTTGTTTAAATAAATTGCACCATAGTTTTTTGTTTGCTAAGAAATTAATGCAAACAGTCGAAACCTAATTTAAAAGGAAAGTCAAGCTTAAACAAATAAACAAAATTAAAAATAGATTATAAATAAAACCTAAAATTGTTTGTACACTTTCATAAGTTTATGTACGTTTTGAACAATTTTTAAATAGTAATTAAATCAATCAAAAAAAGTGTTGGTTATCTTTGTTTGAAAGTTTGATCTAATACTAACAAAGACTGTTTTTAAAATTTATTGTCAATTCTTCAAAAGTTTTAAAGTGTTATTATATAAAATTATATATAAATTATTGAACAAACAAAGTATTTTTCAATTAAATATAGCTTTCTTTAGACTATCGTTTTTATAAATCTTTTTCTGGTCAGTTTTTTTTTTTTGACCGATTGGTGAACACAACACGTTTTTCTTATTTTAAAGTTTATTTGAAAACGCATTTCTTATTGTTCAATTGAAATATAATTTGTCTGATAAAAAACTGTAGAGGTATTTAGGCAATAACTGACTTTTGATTCAAAAAACTTAAAAACTAGCTGTTTTTAAATACTAGTAATGCAAAAGTATTTGGTTGAATAGACTAAACTGTATAAAATTAAAGTTAACTTGTAACTCTCTTCGTTTTCTAAGGTATATGTTTATTAATTAGCTTATGAAAATATATTATATATTTTTTTCATTTATTTAGTGTACAATAACTTATTTTTTGAAGATAAATTTTTTGTAAAACATTTTTTAAAACTGTTATACTATGCTGTCCTAAAAAACATGACATCATACAACGACAACTACGTGGAGCATTTTTCGTTCATAAGCCACGGAGTTCCGATATTCACCTGCCTTTTCACGTCATTGATTGCGTACCTGGTGTTTAGTTCTAGAGACTACGAAATCGAAGAATGTAGCCAAAGCAATAGGTTGTCGGAGGAAAGAGATTAAAATATTCTAGTCAATTTTACTGTGTTTGATGTTTTATACTTACGTTTTATAACTACCGTTGCACAAAATTGTTAAAAATTTTTTACATTTCCATTTTTTTACTACAGAATATTTAGTTTAACCAAAACTTTTAACGACTATATATAATGTATTTAACGCCAAGTATAATATACCAAAATAACAACTACTATTTGTTCATTTTAAAGGTATGAAATTAAGATTTTGATTAAAACAAAAATAAACTTAATTCTTAGATATGTCTAAATCTTCTTATTTTTTTCTTTTACAACTACTAAAAGCATAAATAAATTAAAATCATAACTGTTTCGACTATTAAGTATGTTTTTATTCTATATATACCTTGTTTAGTACGTAGGTTGTTTAATTTGAGTTATTATTGTTTTGTATACTGAGTTTACTCATGACAAATTGAAAAAAATCCTTGTAAGTAAACTTAGCTGTAGCCTTAGTTTTTATGTGGACATTTATGTTGTAAAAACTTAAAGTTAAGCTTTACTTTTATAACAGACTTATTATGATTTTTAATAGTTTTTAAATATTTATTTTATTAGAATAGACCACCTTCTTTTTTTATAAAACAAAAGTAAACTTATTAAACAAAGTATTTACAGTATTCAAGCAGTTTTATTTCTACTTCAAAAATGATTTTATTGCTATCGTTAGTTTTTACTTGGCATTTAAAATAAAAAGTAAAGCAACCTTTTAAACGAAAAAATAAAAAAATAACAATTTATAGAAGTTTTAAACATAGAAAGTACAAAGTTAGAAGTTAAATAAGTTAAAGTTAAAGTACCAATAAAAGTTTTTTTTTTGCTGAGCAAAACATAGACTAATTAAACAAACAAATATAGGAAAGTGAACAGAATTGTATAATTTAGAAGTAAAACCTTAAATTAAGGGTTAGAATTCGGTACCTTTTTATTACTTTAGTAATATTTATGTGTAATTCAACTGACTTTCAGCAAAAATTTTTTTAATGTATAAGTACAAGTTCATTGTAGGCTGAAAAGCGAACATTAACATTTTTACTGAGTAGAAAATCAAACAAAGTGTTATACATAGTTGATATAATTGAAATTTTTATATATATTTTTTTTTAATTTCTGATCAAAATATTTCAAAAGTTATATAAGTTAAAGTGCGGCTTTTTTTGCCTTTTTTCTAGTCATAAATCACCAAATAATATTGCATAGTTAACCACTAATTTATTTCGTTATAAAACTACACAAAAATACTTGAGATGCATTTACATATGGATTTAAAAAAAATACTTTGTTAAATATGGTTTAGAGTTTTTATGAAAGGTTAGCATTGTTGATAGTTACTTTATTTTGTTTATTGTTTTCGAAAACTTATCGGTTATGCATGAAAATTAAAGAGTTCATTGACGGTCATTTAACTCAAAAAGCTTTTGGGAGTTATTAGCTTATATTTTCCTAGGCTAGAGCACATATAAAAGTTGTTTGTTACAAATTTATATGACATTCTGTCTCAAGTTATTATAATTTTAAAGCCTCGGTACCTTTTTTCAAGTTAGCAGTTATTAAAAACAAGATAAAACTTTGAGTTTATAAACAAGTTATACTGTTTCGTGACAAAAATTTATCAAATATATTGAAAATGGTAAAAATTAGTAGTTACACAAAAGTACTTTAGGTATTTAAAATAAAGAAAAAGATTCAAGTTTTATCCAACTACGTTTTATTTACGTCTATAATTTAATAAAAAGAAATTTAAGTTGAGGTTAAATCATACCAAATTTGACTAAATAAAAATCTTTATAAAATTGAGATAAAAATAACACTACAGTTTTTGATATAATTTAATTAAGTAAAAATAATTTTTATCAATAAACTTTTATTTATACAAATACTGCTAGTTTATTAAAGTTTGTGAAAAATTCCTAACTCTTAAAAACTAAAAAAAGAGAATAAAAATGTCTTTTTAAAAGTTTTTTAGTATAAGCTAGTTGTACTTTATACAAATATATACTTACATAGGAATATATAATTTATAAATGGTTCCAGTTTAGTAAAAAAACATAGTTCAAGATAAATTTTTCTTTTATTTGAAGTAAAGTTAAAAATAAAGTTTTAATAGACAATTAAATTAATTGTTGAAATAAAAAGTTCTTAGATGTAGTATATATACATATAGTTAAAAAAGTAAAAAGATTTTTTTTTGATTAATTTACGAAGTTCATTACTTAATTAAAACAAAATATAAGCAGTTGAAGTTGTTAATGTACCTAAAAATATTTTACAAAACGCCATGCTATTTTTATTTTACAATAAAAAAATTGATAATAACTTAAGCTATTAAGTTTCCCAAACTCATTTACTAAATCGTCCCCTTTTCAAAAATTTAAAAAAATCGCCCCCCATGATTTTATACAGTAATTTGTCTCTTGAGTACGCACTTTTGAGCAAAAATAGTTGTGTTTGAAATGTAGTTTAGACTAGAATTTCTAAGGCACGCACTTTTAGGCTGTGTTTGAAGTAATTTACAGGGCTTGAGAAAATAATTTGCAGTTATTTTATTATAAGCCTGGTAAAGTGTTTTAAAATACTTAAATATTAAAAAGCCTTCTGTTTTCTGTAATCAATTCTGTTCAAATATGAATTGTTTTAAAATTAATGAACCTTTTAGGTCAGTGATGGAAAAACTTACTAGTCAACAGGTCACATTTACTAAAAAATTTTTTATCGTGTCGACTTGTTAAAAATATGTATTTGTGGGCTGCGTTATTCAAAAATCTAACGTATAAGAAACTTAAAAAACTCGAGCAAAATTGTAATAATATGATCTAGTATTATTGTGACCTAGGAAGTGCTACTGTGAACTGAAAACCAAATTGAAAGTGTATTTCAAAATATTAAGTATCGAAAACTAAATTTTATTTATTTTTTCACAAATAGTTTTCAAGTTACTTAGCAGGCCAAAATTTGACTGGATCTGTACCGTACGTTACCCATATGAAATCTTAAGTGCAACCTGACATTATAATAATCTCTAATACAAAAAATTTCGCACATTTAATAGTTAATGCTAAGTAGCTTATTTAAGCCGCACAATATACTTAAATTGTTGTGATTATCAAATAATTAAAATAATGACTAGTTTGCATATACACTACCTGAGATAGGGTCAAAATTGCACGAGGTTACTAAATTGCACGAGGGGACTAAATTGAACAAGAACGAAATTCTATGAGTGCACAAAATTGCACGAAGAAAGTTTTGCACCAGTTAAATTTTTGCACGAGATTAAAAACAACAGAAAAAAAGTAAAAAATAAAAAAATAATTTAAAAAACAAAAAAAAAAGCTGCCGACCGAGGGTTAGGGGTAATAGTGATAAAAAAAATTAGATAAAAGTTACCGACCGAAGGTAAGGGTTAGGGTCAACAAAGATAGTAAAAAAAAAAAAAAAAAGAATTCAAACCTTGCAAAATGTCTCTGTGCAAAATTGTCTGCTCGTGCAAAAGTATCTTCGTGAAATTTTGTGCACTCGTGCAATTTTGTCCCCTTGTGCAAATTTGACAGATACCCACACTACCTATTCTTAAATTGTTTGATTACCATGTTAGTTTATGATAATCAAAAGTTACTTTTTTTAATTTAGTAGTGCAAGCTCAAAAACAAAATATTGATTTCAAAACATAACTTACAAAATATATCTTAATTTTTAATTTTAAGTCTAACTAAGTGACTTTTCATAAAACAATTGGAAAAATCATGAGGTGATAGTTTATAATAGATAACATAGATTCTTACAAACAATTTATGATCCCTAATAGCATATATTTAAGATTATGAAATGGTGAGAGGGATTCCATTAATCTATGACGTATGTAGTTGTTAAATTAGAAAATATATGAGTAAAAGTATGTAATTTGCATTAAAATAGTAGTTTCAAGCACTTATTTTTTTGAAATATATTTTACGGATCCGATTTTAAAGCAAAGGTGTTTACCCTAATATTTGCTAAATTGTAAATTATTATTATTTTTTAATATTTATACCCTTAACCCTAATTCACCTTATCTAAACCTTTTTAAAACTAATTAAAACATCAAATTTATAAATTTTATTTATGCTGACTCAGCAAATATTCGGGGATTTTCGTCACATAAACAAAGATCTTATATTTTACATAAACAAAATGGACTTTTTTTGTTTAAGTTTTACCTCAGGATCAAATATTCAATAGCAAGCTACAATTAGTAAAATAGCAAGCTAAAAAGTGAACATTTTATGACTGCCCAGAATTTTAAAATTGCCACCCCCTCTTTTGCCCCTTTACTAGTAATTGCCCCCCGACTAACTAAAATCGCCTCAAGGAGGTGGTACCGCCCACTTTGGGATACCCTGGTCTAGAGTAGCTAAAAATTATAAAAGCAGAAAGTGAAATGGCTGAAAAATGAAACATATTTATATTTCCTTTAAAAAAAAATAACCTTTGAACTTATATTCAATTAAAATACCTTTTCAATGTAGACAATATCTTGTTTTAAAAAATTGTCAAAACTTAGAGCACTAATTCTCAAACAAGCCAGTAGTGCCTTTATTGTACACATAGTTTTTCAGAAGTATTTTATAGTATTTATTGATAGATAAATATATGGTTCTACTTTAACTTAAATTTTTATTTTTTTTAGATTTTGATAAATTTAAATGTATTTTACATAAAAACTTACAAAAAAAAACTTATGTTATTTTTATTCTTTAGTAAAAGTGTAAACTAAATTTACTTTGTGTGCTAAGAATCTATATTTAAATGAGTAATTGTGCTGAGCTTTTAAACTAATAACAATAAGAAGTTAGCTAATTAACTTTATAAGTTCCTTTATATAATGTAATAAATAATGTAACTTTTTGGACTAAAGTAAACTTAAGTTAAAAATGAGATGCTTTCAATAGTTTTAATATTATATACACATTTCTATATTTAAAATACAAAAAACAACTAAGTATTGTTTACTAAGTTTCAACGTCTAACACGTTTCATCAGAACAATATAAAGTACATAGCAAAATTCTTAAAGAATCACAAAAAAACACATCATGAAGTTTCAAATAAAATTGAATAATCTTAATAAGCTTATCTTAAAAACAACTTACATACAAGTTAACTTATTTTTTGCTGTGTTTGGTTTGTTTTTGGTTTTACTCTGTTTCTGTTATTGAATAGTGTTTTTTGGTCTTTGAAAATACATATTTTGATTGTGAAGACAGGGTTGCTACATTTCTTTTCTTTTATTTAATTATAACTCTTTTTTAGTTTTTTCGATTTCGTACTTTTCTAAGCTACATAGTAAGCATGTCTTGTTATTTTTCGGTTTTGTGTTAGTTCTGCAGAGTATTTCCCATTTTCAATTATAGTCTTTGTTTGCGTCTTTTAACTCCCATGTATAGTTCGATAATTTGGTATTGGGTCTTTTTAATTTGTTATTAAAGCTTGTTTTATGGTTGCTATATCTGTTTTTAAACACTTGTTGTGCTTGTTGAACTCACGTAAAATTTTGTTATATTGTTTGTTTTTATAATAGCTCGGTAGATTATATTTTTTGATAGGCAGTTATTGTTTAAGGGGCATTTTTCTTTCCTGCAGTTAGAGGTTTTTTCTTGTTGTTTGAGGTTTAGGTTACTTAATATTTTTTTATTATGTTTAAGAATTTTGTTTTGAAATTTCATGCAGCTATAATAAATATTGAGTGTGTTTCTTTTAAAATTTTGTGGTATGGGTGGTTTGTGTCAAAGTGTTTTTTTTTACCAAGTTTGAGAATTCTTTGCCTATTTTAGTGGCTACAGTTAGGGAAAAAGGTGGGTTGAATAAAATATTTTTTTATTTTTATTTGATTTTTTGTTGTATTATTTGCTTTTCAGTATGTTAGATTGAATTTATAGTTGGCGGATTTTAGTGCTGATTGATAATTATGTTTTATACGGTTAAACGATTCTTGATAAATTGTTTAGTCTTTCGTTAATCGTTATAGATAATTGTTGTAATATTTGATTAAGGTGGTTTGATTGGTTGCTCACATATAGGATATCCGAATTCGGTTTTCTAAATGGAATGTATGTTCTGTTGGGTAAGTTTAATTCGATGTCTAGAAAGTCTAACATTTCTATTCATAAAATTGCTATTTAAAACTTTATATACCATTATGAAAAGTCAGCGTATATGCAAAAAAAAAAAATTATTGTATTTTTTTTGTTATTGAAATTTATCCTTTGGTTTATTTTAGATTGTCAAAGAATTTTTTTTTAGAGTTTTTGACAAAAATAAGGTACATACAGACTAGCTAATAACAGCGTTCAAGGTTTTATTTTATACATAAAGTATATTGTTTTAAAAACAAACTTTTAACAACAAAAAATAGTATTTAAACGCACAACAAATTTTTGTTTCTAATATTTTTTTCAATTATAAAAATATATAAATATTCTAGCAACGCTACATAAATTGCTACGAATTACACCTGATGATAACTTGTTAAACAAATTTTGTCTGCAAAATAAATCAGATATAAAATTCGAGGTAGATCTTTAAAAAAAAAATTTCAAAAAGTATTTAAAACTTAAACTAAACTTGTTGAGATGATTCTAAACAAACATTAATTTTTGTTAGTTAAAAAAAAATCTTTCTTATCACTGAGAGTTATTAAGTTTGGAATTATTTAACTTTTATTTTAATTTAAGATTTTTGTCTAGTTAAACAAGCTTCTCTACCCGTAAGATTATACACAAAATAAATGATAAGTTGTATTATTGATTACGTTCAAGATCAGAGGAAATTACATACATTTTCATAAATAATCAAAATCTCCTCTCTTCCTCTAAATTACAACGGACTATAATTAAAGCATAATGAGAATAGAACAGAAGCATAAGAAGAATTGTAGTTTGAATAATTAGAAACTGAATACCTAGTCCTACTATTAAAAAATCTTGATCTATAATAAGATTATTTTATTATCTTCAACTACATTTACTAAAATTATGATCTAAATAAAATTCAGTAGCACTAAGAGTTTTTTGTGTTTTGAAAACTTTACAAAACAGAACAACTGTGAAAATAAGATCTAGTTCTTTATAGAAAAATAAAAAGTAAGAAATAAGATTAGAAAAAATTGGGTTAAAACATTCATTTCGATTATTAAGTTTTGTTGTTATAATTCAGCAGGTTTTTCGTATAATATTTTAAACAAATTAATTGTTGGTTCTATCTGTAGTTATAAATATAGCTCCTGCCAAAATGATTATTATTTTATTAAAAAAATCTAATCTTGTAAATAGTCATCATTATCAATCTTTACATTAGTTTTAAGTATTGTAAACAACTTTTAAAACAGTATTCTTGACATTGTTTAACTACTTTACAAAAACTACCATTTAGTATTTGTTATTAATATTTCTAGATATGACTACATATTAGGGTGCTTAAATATAAGGGACACTTTTGCAGAGTAATTTATTGATTTTTTGTAAAAAAAATCAAGAAGTGCTTTCATAGAACTTTCTTTAAATCTTCTTAAATTCAGCTGTGACAATTGTAACATATAAGAAAAAATTCAAACTTAAAACTCGAATGTCGAATTTCTTTGGTCCCATACAGTTTACACCGGGGTGGTTTTAAAAAATTCTAATGATGCTAAGGTGAAAGTTTCTCAAATACTACACATGGTGTTTTGTTATATTTGCTAAATGTAAAAATCTTTTTCTGAAAACTCAAGGGTCGCCGTATTTACAAGCACCCTACCATATATACACTTTAAATTCATTACAAATCAATGCTACATATACACATCTAATTATTTCAATTAGTCTAGAACAGGGGCCGTTAAACTAAAGCACACGAAGCAAAGTATTCTGAATCTCATGGTGTTTTTTGATTGAATTTTTTTTTGTATTAAAACATTTCAAAAAATTTTTTTTTTGTTATTAGTAAACTATGCTGAAAATTAAATTTAGTATTTTCCAAAAAAAAAAAAAAGTTACCTGTCACCTAAGTACGCACTTTGAACACAGCGCAAAAGTGCGTTCCATACAGGCAGCGCGTGTTTAAGAAATTTTGGTTTTTAATTACCTACTTTAAACTTATTATAAACATTTTAAAAGATATTAAATTTTACAAATGACTATTACACCAAAATCCTCTAAAATAAAAGCTTTAAACATAAAAACAAAATATATTTATTGAAAGTATGTATGTTTATTAGAACTCTTGAGTACTTTTTTTATGTAACCATCTATATTTATGTACATTTTTGTATGTATTTAGTTATCGTATTTAAATAACAAAGTTAATTTATTTTAAAATAGGTTTAAAATTTATAAAGTACATACAACTATTTACTAATTTTAAATAAACAAAAATTTATAAAAACATCGATTAAGCCTTTATTTATTTGTGTTTGTTAAAAAAGTATGTTATTTTATATTATTTTTATATGTTAAAAATTTCACTCCTATCCACTTATAATTAAGTTTTTTTTGTACTTTAACTAGTTGTCTTGGTAGAAAACACAACAGTAAAGGTTAAAATGTTGTGGTGCTTTTAGGACGAAGTGATGTGGTGCTCATATTATACTGTGGTTTCTATAGTCAATATTGGCAGCAATGGATTTGAGAAAAAAACTAATACAATTAAATTTGTTTTCAAATTTACTACTTTTGCATTAATACATTTAACTAATAAAACATTAATAGTTTTAGGTTTGTTTTTTTAATTTCAAAGTAAAAAAGAAATTGCATTTTAACACAGTGTCGTACACTCGAGGACGATACATGTCCAGTGGGACAAGACCTGCCGCGGAGTGCAGAGCATTGCGGGTCAATAGGCCGGAGCTCGACGCCTTGCTCTAACAGTCGGTCACGTCTTGTAAAGTTAAGCTCACTCTCATTATTAGTGGTATTACTAGCCATGATGTAAGTTATTTAGGGAATAGGGGAGCTAAAGCCACGCTATTGAATTACACTGATGATATTATTTAAACAGGGTATAGGGGTATTAAGCCACACTCCTGAACCGCCGGTATCAAACCGATATAACTTAGTTTGATAAAAAAATGTTAATAAGTTAGAGAGACTGCTTGTAAACTTAGAAACTTATGAATAATGGTAGCAAAAACTAAAACTTATTTAATTATAGCAGCAACCAAATATAAATTAACTAACAGTTGTTTATGAGAATATTTTACTAAAATAATTCAATTATTTTTTAACTCTTAGAACTAATCTTGACTGAGATCACTTTTAAGAAAAGCAAAACTGTTTACAATTTTTATTAAATTTTTAGCAAAAACTTTAAACTAATACTGTGAATGTAGCAACCACCATATATAAAAAAATCAAAGAATTTATTATAACACGAAATTTACTGCAAAAACAATACCAAAACAATATTAAATATACTCACTGTGTTTTATAGTCCACCTCTATGCAAGATTCTATCAAAAAAAAAATCCAATTTAAAAAACTCCAAGAGGAAAAAACACAATATTCAGTAAGCTCATGCACTAACAATTTAACATATCAGAGTAAAAATTCAACTGACTACTTTTGTTTGTTTGGCGGCAAAACAATATAAAAAACCCTCTAATGTTTGCAATATTGAACAGTTTATTTTATTTAGCCAGAGGCGTTACAACAGCATTTTTGGCTAAAAGTGCGTACCTAGGTGGCAGGTTACTGTACTATGTTCCGCCTAAGACTTTTCTTTCAAATGTGGCCAGAAAAGCATTTTTTTCGATAAATCTGACACGTTCAACGTGCTAACCCATGAGCTAAGAATAACTATAACATTTTTCATCACTAACTTCAAAAACTATTAAGTCATAACTAATTACATTACTTTAAATTTCAACGGTAGCAGACTGATAGTTATCTTATTATATTATACTTATTTGAAACCTCTTAAAAACTGCAATTTGAAACATTTTTGATTTTACCTACTTTTTGAAATACTAGAAAAAGTTTCAATGAAATTTACAAAAAGCACTTATTATCTATCTATATAAACGGGTCGGGTATTATTAAATATGCACCAAGGGAAATTTTTGCATGAGGGTTCACTTTTGCACCGGTTGAATTATTTTAAATTATTATAAATTTTATTTTTATTATCACTGTTACCCCTAACCATCAGTAACTTTTACTCTTCTTTTTGTTTTCTTTTTAATTATTTTTTTTCTTGTTTGTTTTTTGTAAATAATTTATACTAGTTATTTTTCTTTTTACTATAAACATTAGCCTAACCCTCGGTCGGTAGCTTTTTTTCTTATTTTTCATTAATTTGTTTTTTAATTTATTTTTATTGATTAAATATTTTTCTTAGTTAATTTTTTATAGTTTTTCTTAGCTATTTTTTTTACTATCACTATAGTCCCTAATCCTTATGCTCAGTCGGTAACTTGTTTCTTCTTCTTTTTTATTAATTTATCTTTTTTTTTAAAATAATTTTAATTATTACACTCCTCCAAAAATGACCCTTCGTGCTAATATGTCCGTTGGTGAAAAAAGTTTTTGAAAAAAGTGTCCCTTCGTGCATATTTGACCCTTCCCCTATATATACAAATTACATTTTCTCTTGTACTAATTAGAATAATATTTTAATAAGAACACCGCAATTTGTTAAAGATTTACAAATTAGATAGATATATTTTAAAGATCCGTAAAACACTGTAGTAGTTCTCTAACTATTTGTAAGCCGTGCATAGAAAACTATTTTACAAAAATATGTGCACTATAGTAAGCTTTATTTTAATAAATACAGCTACTACTATTAGTTAGTTGTATTTGTTTCTACACAACTACATAACAAAACTAAATGAAAACTAAGAAAACACAGTTTTTAATTATAAAACAACTTTTATTATAGAATGTAAAAACTTTTTCTGCACAGAGTCATGATACGTGCAATATAGTTTTTTCAATGGACAAAAACAAGTGTGTTTTAAGGTAAGTTCAAACTGTCGTGAAATGTTAAATACAATATAGTTAAAACAAACGAGTTCATAACTGTACATTTAAAAACATGTCTGCAAAATTTGAGATGTTTTAATTAAGAATAACTTGTGTTAGAGTGCTTTGGGTAATGATCTTTACTTTGAAAAAGCAAATATAGGCGTTTTTTAAGGATAAGTTCAGACTATTGTGAAATATTAATACAATAGTTAGAACAATAAAAAACAAACGGGTTCATAACTGTCTGCAAAATTTAAACTGTTTTTATAAAAAAAAGTTTTTCTTTTTTTTAAAGCGCTTTGTCTGATTTTTTCCAGTGAAAAAACAACTATTACGCGCATTCTACAACGAGCTCTTTTAGAGGTCTGTATTGTAAAACATGATTCAGAAACTTCATAAAGAACATATATTTTAACAACCCAGCTGTAAACTCTGCGTTGTCAGTACGGCGTATTATAGAAGTTTTAAAATATTATGGGACTTAATAACTACTCAAAGGAATAGTTTTATGTATATAGACTATTTTTTTCTTATGCCTAGCACATATATTGATGAAAAAGTCATAAGTTGTTAAGCTTCAACTCAAAAATGTTAAAAAGTTGTTTTAGTTATTGATTTGCAAATTTAAAAAAGTTCTTCTTTGAAATACTTAAAATTTGCTATAAAAACGTGATAAAAGTAATTCTTATGTGACAATTGAACTTTTTAAAACTACAAAAATGATGTCACTTCAAGTTTGGCAACGTCATATGTTTACATTTTGAAAATATAGATAAAGGAACACTTTTTTTTTCACTAAACAATTTAACATTTTACTTTGCAAAAATTTAAATGAAGAGAATGTTGCCATAAATCAAGATATAAATCAAACTTTATGAAATAAATAAGTATACATGGTGCTTATAAATACAGCGCTTTTTGAGATATCAGCTAATCATTTTTTACACTTAGCAAATACCACAAAAACACCCTTTGCAAAGTATTAGATGATTTGAAGAAACTTTCACCTTGGCAGAAATATATTTTTCTTAAAACATGCCCAATGCAAACTGTATTGGAGTTTATAGCTGGATTGTTTTCTACATGTGGCAATTATCACAAAAAAAAACATTAAGCACAATTTAAGACGATTTGAAAAAGTTTTGTGGAGGCAATCCTTTATTTTATACAGTTTCTATCACTTTTTGTAATTTTTCTTGAATTTCCTTTTTTATTTCAAATTACTAAGTGCACCATAAAAAATTCTTTAAATCTTCTTAACTTGTGCACAATGTTTTTTTTGTGATAATTGCCACATGTTAAAAAAATTCCAGCTAAAAACTCTAAGTTTGAATTTTAGGGTCCCATACAGTTTGCATTTGGGTGGTTTTTAGAAAATCGAATTCTGCCAAGGTGAAAGTTTCTTTAAACCACCTAAAACTTTGCCCAGGATGTTTTTGTGGTATTTGCCACAAAAAACACTACAATAAAACATAACCATAACAAGGAAAACTATTTAATTTACTAAAAATGTTATATAAATAACGTTGAAAATAATAATATACTCCAACCTCTAATCAGTTATTTTTAATAAACTGTCAACTTAAAATTTCATACCTTCATCGTAAAGTAAAATAATTGCATATTTTAAGATAAAAAGTAAAAATGGTAAAAAGTACAATTAGTAACGTTATATAAAAAACTTACTTAATAAAAAAGAAATTTAACACTTCCATTTCGTTTTACTCTATTTGCTATATTTTAAAGCATAGAGTTATTTTATTGTGGAACAAAAAGTAGTTGAAACAAACAAGTTGAAACTAAAAAGGTGTCGAAAGCAAGTAACATAATTTAAAACTGTTTGTCTATAACACTTTGACCTAATTTTGCCTTGACTAGAATATTAAAAAAAGTTGGTAAAATGCAATCAACTTCTTAAATGTGAGCACTATTTTTAACAAAACTTAAAAATATGATTCTGATACTTATCTATTTATAATTAAAAATGTCGATTCCCAACAATAATCTCAACCGAAGGTCTCAAGCTCATTGTCGTCGTAAACCTCGCTGAAAACGTTCGCGGAATGTTCGCTTTCGGTTTGGTCGTTGGAGCAGTCTGCGCTGTACGCCGCGTTGCTGTCGTACTCCACCACCAGATCCTCGCCGTGGTTGTACAGGTAGTCGCCGAAGTAGCACGTCAGGGTCTTCACCTTGCCGAAAATGGAGTTCTGCTCGATCTCGATCTTCCCGCCGTCCGGTCCCAGGAGCACGTGCAGCTGTCGGGTAAAATTTTGTTTTTGGTGGGTTTAGTGTGATGTACGAAATCGGTACATTGTTCAGCCTTGAATATTATACAGTTTATAATTTTTCAGTATTTTATAATAAAAACAAAAACAAGCAAAGAAAAAATTAGATACTTAACTATGAAAAACATGCATGTGTGTAATTTTTAATTTTACATAATTAAATTTTTTTTTGACACTATAATAAATTCTTTCAAACAATATCAGGGTTCGTGCGCGAAATTCCTTTTCATTTAGCCTGACAGAGACCTATTTAGCCTGACATTTTTTCAAAGTAGAAAAAATCACCTTCAGATGGCATTTTGGGTATCGGGGGTCTTAATTAGCAAATTAACGCAATAAAAGTATTCACAAAACTACTTCTAAAGAAAATAAAAATTCAAATGAATTATTTTTCAACATCTATCAATCGCTTACCCAGCAACTTGAATATTTTTAACTGGTCATTATAATTTCTGCTTCAACGAATTCATACATTTATTAAATTTTGGGGCTTAGTTACATCCACCACTTATCACCCATATACAGGGTTCGTGTCAATTAGTACTTGAATTCGTCAACTATAAGTTACATGACTGGACGAGAAGCTTTTATTAAAACAGAAATGTGACTTAACAAACTGCTAAGAGTATTAATCTAAAAAGTTTTTGGTATAAAGCCTTTATATTAGAAATTAAAACAGTTTAACCAACTAAGCTCTGAAAAACAAAGCTCATGTAAACAAATTCAGACAAACAGCTAAGTTGTTGAACTAAACTGTAATGTTTAAACTGTACTTTTTTATGAATTTTTATAATTATGACGTATATAATCTACTAAAAACAAAATAATGAAGATTCTTAAATATATTTTAGAGATTCAACAAAAGGTTTTAAGCACTTATTTTTACAAATACTGACTGATTTTGTCTTTAATAACTAAATCTTTATTTAGAAATAAATTCACATCTCAATTTGATCTTAATTAAAAAAATTTCATGCATTTGAACTGACAAAAACTGAGATTCTCAAATTTTTAAACATAAAAACTGATTTAGCCTGACGTTTTTCAACTTTTTTCAAAAAAACTGATTTAGCCTGACGCGCACGAACCCTGCAATATAAATAAGACTCAGTTTTTCAGAACAAAATATATTTCATGCTTCTTTCGTCAGTTGTATACTAAGCAATAAAAATAAAAATGTCGGGATGACCTCAAGACAATTTGGCAAAAGAATAAAGGAACATACTCAAAAAGTATCGATGAATTTTGTATGAGTAATAAGAAAACTTAATCTATTAGAGTAATAAATGCTTCAAAAAGATCTGCTATTGCTGAACACTTAGTAAATAACCTTGATTGAGCTAGTAATTACAATTTAAAAAGGTTTAAAATTGTTTTTGCATTTCTGATTTAATTAAACTTGAAGCTATTTGTATTTTGTTAAGAAAACTTAAGTTGTATAAACATAAAGATTTTGATTATACTGTTTCGTTGTTTTCTTAAATTGTTTTATAAGTTGTTGCTCTGTTTTATTAATTTTTTTAGTTGCATTGTAATTAGAAGTACTTATGTATTGTTATTTACTCTTTGTTTTATTATTAATTACGTTGATTGCATTTTCACTATATGAGCTAGATTTGGAATTTTATTTTTATTGCTTAGTATACAACTGACGAACAGGGTTGCCACTCGTTTAAAAAAATTTTTTTCCAGGTTTTCCAAATTTCTTCCAGGTTTTTAAAAGTAAACATTTTTAGGTCTATTTTTAGTTTTAAGTTAATTTCTATAATAGAAACTGTGTTAAATAGTACAAAAACATTTAAAAGATGCTGTAAAGTTACTTTAAATGTGTTTTTAAATAAAAAAATTTTTTGATGATGACAAAAAAATCTTATTTATATGATAGATATTTGTGTCAAATTGAAATTTTAGTACTGAAAATGTTAAAATTATTAAAAATTCCAGGTTTTTTGATCAAAATTCCAGGTTTTTCCAGGTTTTTTTTCAAAATTACTCAAATTCCAGGTTTTTCCAGGTTATTTTTGCCTAAATTGTCGAATTCCAGGTTTTTCAAGGTTTCCAGGTAAAGTGGCAACCCTGGACGAAAGAAGCATGAAATATATTTTGTTCTGAAAAATTGAGTCTTATTTATATTGTTTGAAAGGATTTTAATTCTAATTTTAAATAAAACTAAAACCTTTGTAGAAGCTTTGTTTAAATTGAAATAGAATTATTAGTCTATGAAAAAGTTATAACAAAAGCTTTTCATTGTAACAAAAACAACTTAAAACACAAAATTTCCACACAAACCCCGTCAATATCGGTGTTCCTGGGCAGAAACATGACCACGGCGTCGGTGATCTTCTTGGCCAGGTCGAACGCCTCCTTGCCGAACCTACCCAAATCTGAAACTTTGAACGTTTCGCTGTTCAGGTACGATGGACCTCCCCACGGCGGGCTGTATACGTAGTACAAAAAACACATATTTTTAAAAACTTTTTCATAAATTTAAAGCTGAAAATATTGACTGGAAAGTACTTATTTCATTTTATGCCTAATTTCGAATCTGCCACGCTTTTCAAGATCAAATACCCAAGAAGGCTTATTTAATATTTTAAATAGCTTTTGTGCACTTTAATCAATGATTGCACGGACTATTGTGTACAATGTAAAAATGTTTAAATCATTCTAAATTTGAAAATTAAAATATTTTTGCAAGAATAAAATTGATGATAAAAAAATTGTAAAGGCTGAGATAGAAGTACACTTGACAGTCTAGTTTTAAAAAGTAGCAATTATATATTACAAAATTACCTTTTACTAAGAATAAACTTAATAGACATTTATAATGCTAATCAAAAAACAACAATATATTTAACGATTTTTTTCCAGAATGAAAAAACTTGAAATAAAGGACATGTATCACATTCAAGGACTTCTTGGTTACCATGACTTATAAACACAAGGTATCAAATAAAATATTAATCAAACATATTTTACATAATGTTCCACAAAAAAACAACTGTTTTATAGATTACAAAACAGTATTAATTATTAGATACAGTTTAAAATTTTGAATTGCAAAAAAAAAAAAACACTATTCAATAAGACTTGATATAAAAATTTGAAGCGGAATCTAAAAATAAAGTACGTTGTTTGTGCGTACAAATGTTCCCAAGCTAATTACCTCATAAAAACTACGTCGGCTTTCAAAGTGTGGCAAATTGTGAAAAAGTCGGCGCAAATGAAATCTATCCTGTCGGCCACCCCGTATATTTGCGCGTTGTGCCTCGCATACTCCAGCTTCACCGGGTCGATGTCGATGGCAATTACTGTTTTGTTTTTTATATATTTTTTGCTCTTTATAGATAAAGTAATAAATCTTAAATTAAATAGTTAATTTAAATTAAAAAAATATTTTCAGTAACAAATTAATTTCAGCACATTGATTTACATTTGTTAACAGTAAAGTTTTATTTTTTAGTGGCATATAATTTTGATGAATAAAACTACCAGTGTCAAACCTTTTTCACAACAAAGTGCAAACTGTATCGCGTTTCCTCCGCAGCCGCAAAACGCGTCTATTATGACGTCACACTGAACTCTACCTGCGATGTGCTCCGCTATCTTTTCCGGTGTCACTGAGAACCAAGACTCTGTTCAACATTGTTATTCGTCACTTAATTTATCAAAATTAAGACTAACATCTTTATAATGCAAAACAACAAAACTTAACGCTGATATATAAAATAATGTTGATTTTATTTACTAGATTTGTTATTAACTACCAATAAAATATACTTACACAAAACCTTAAATAGTAGTTTTCAAATTTGTTAATGTGCATATAATATTAATAAAAATAAGTTGTATACACACCAGGTAAATAGGTAGCTATAGTTTCGCACAAAGTCTATTTTTATGCATGGGTACAAAAAGGATTTTAAAAATGAAATATAACGAAATATTTATTTTAAAACGTATCACCACACATAAAAAACATGTGCATAAGTTTGAACAGTTTAATAAGCACTGAGCTATATTTTTTAAAACAGTCGAAAAAATCACTGAAAGTAGATAGTTAAAACAGCAGTTACTTTTAGTGGGGCAGTTAAATAGTAGTAAATAGCTTTGAAAATGCTTAACAAAAACAATTACATTAGTAACACAAACTACTTTACAATTTAGAAGCTAAATGAAAAAATTTAACCTACCCTTGTCAAGCTTGATTCCTTCGTCGAATTTTGAAAACAGTCGGTATCTCTGAGCGTAGTATTTTCTAATTTCAGGGTCAACTTCAATTTCAGGTATTTTCTGCTTTTTCTTTTTGTTCTTTCGTTTTCTCTTCTTTTGGTTCAAATCTGATGCTGATTGTACTGTGAATTTTATTTAAAATGTTGTAAACTATTAGGCATTATAAGTTGTAAACTTCTAAGGCATGTATTTTTTTTCAAACTATGGTTTAGGAGCAGATATTTAGGTTCAATCTAATCTAAAAACACCCTTTTATCAATTTAAAACTTAAGTATTAATACTAAAATTTGAAGATATATTTTTGAGACATTGAAGTCAAAGTTGGAAAGATAAATAGGACTTTCATGGAATGAGCAAGATAAAAAATGGAAACAAAGATAACTTTTTTTAAAGTCTAATTGTTTCTTCTACATTATTTCAGCAAACTTAAAAACTTTTAAATTTTTTCTTACCCACTTTTTTATTTATTTATTTAATTTAAATTTTTTTAATATTTTTCACACTGTAACGTTTTATATCTATTTATAAAAATATTATTAAAAATTAAATAAGTTTTCCACAGACAAAATACTTATAATTAAAATACTTATAGTTTCCAAGGACATTATACTCAAGACAAAATTTGATTTTACTAAAAAGTTTTTTTAGTTTTATGTTATAAATACGCATCATAATAGTGTAGTTTGCATAACAGAGCATTCATTAATGTTTTAAAATTAACCAATTTAACAATTACACCCTTTCGTAGAATACAATTTACTACATAGATAATTACACCTCATACCTATTATTTTTGGTAAACTATAAACATTGCTACTATAGTAAATATTAATGTGTTCAAGTTTGAAATTGAATACCTTTACATACCATCTTAGCATTTATCATTCTAACTAGATGATTTTAATCCCAGTAAAATACTATTTTATACTGCTAATAAACAAAACTAACTGCTGCTTCCTAGACTTGACGACTTGAGACTTTGTTGACTGACAGAACCTGCTGCGCTTTCACAACCCGAACTCGTATCAATAATTTCTTCATCACAACCCGAACTTGTTTTAACTTTTTCTTCCTTACAAACCGAACTTGTTTCACCATTGTCTTCATCACCCTTTTCAAGCGAATTACTGTCTTCAGCTGCTGTGATTCAAATTTGCTAGATATAATTCCAGTGTTTTTAGTTGTAATGTAATGGTATAATTTAAATCAAAAGTACTCAGCGCATCAGATAGTTTGAATATTTTAACTGAAGCTATCAGGTGCATTTTAATAAATAGCTATTTCTAAAAGTAATTTTTCAAACATTAGAAGTTAAATAAACTAACTTAGTTTTTAGTACCAAACTAAAAATTGTACATATTTAATCATTAAAAAAGACATTACAAACTGTTAACTATAAATAACTTTATATCCAACTTATATTTGTAGAAAACTGAAAGTGTGCGAGCTTTGGAGTAAAAAAAATAAGTAAAAACTTTTTGACAGCACAACTTTTTTTTATTAGGATATATATTTATACAACTTTTAACTATATTTAGGGTTGCCAAATGTTTTCGGCAAATTTTCTCCAGGTTTTCAAATTTTTTCCAGGATTTAAAAAAAACACACTTTTGGGTCTATTTTTAGTTTAAAGTTAAGTTTAAGGTAAAAAACATTGAAAAGATACTGTAAAGCTACTTTAAATGTGTTAACAAAATTTTTGATAATGACAATTTGTTTTATCTATGTGATAAATTTTTGTTTCAAATCAAAATTTTACTACTTTACATGTATTAATGTTTGAATATCCAGGATTTTTAGTGATTTTTGTTCGGAATTCAAGATTTTTCTCGTTTTGATTTTTTCAAAATTTCTCAAATTCAAGGTTTTTCCATGATTCCAGGTTTTTTGGCAACGTGTATTTCTTTCGCTAGGAAAATAAAAAGTTAAACTTTCTTTTTGATTTAAATGTACATATGCTTACAAAAGTTTTTTTTTATTAAAGAATAATAAAAAAATATACAATAATTATAACAAAATTTTCCAGAACAAAAACAGTTATTCAATTATTTATATGCTTCCATGTAAGAAACTATTTTTAGAATACACTTTAGTATACCAATAAATTCTAAACTTATAATAAAATAATTATAAACTAAAAATATAACTTACATTTAATTTCATCAAAGTGATTTGCACTCTCAAGAAAACTTTGCACTTTAGAAGTAAGTTCACTTGAAGGCTCTATTTCTTCATCAGTTACGTTATCCTACAACAATTGTAATTACTAGCACATTTTAGGAGTTAACACAAAAAAAAAAGTTTAAAAATCTTAGATTACATAAATAACTCTAATTCAACTGTTTCGTTTCTATTGAATTACATTTGAAACAGCTTTAACTTATTTGAACAAACTAACTATGTAAAAGTATTATATTTTCATAAGGCCGATGGCTAAACAACGTTTTTTAATCTTTATATTTTTTTTATTTTCATTTATTCAGCTACCAGTGGCTTTTAACCGTTTAAAAAATTCAAAATTCACAATTGAGATCCAAAATACTTAGTTTGTGCTTTGTACGGGAACCTATTAAATTATCAAACCTTAAACAATTATATTTCAAAAATTAACTTGAACAAAAAAATCAAATCAACTGGTAGATTAGTTTTCAAAGCAAGAAATAAAACTGATAAAAAGCATTTTATCTCTCCTCCCTATGGCCGTATTTTTATTTTGTAAAGTTTTATCTTACTTAAGTTCTACAGCTTGTAAAAGGTAGAGTAGCTTTTGAGATATAAGGTATCAAAATTGCACAGTGGGGCCCGCAACTGGAAAAAAAAATTGTTTGAAAAATTTTGGCAAGAAAGCCAAGATTCTAGCGTATTTAGATTTTCAATACAAATGAAAAAATCCGTCTACATTTAAAGTTATGACATTTTTATTATTTGGAGGGCTTTTGCTTATTATTTGACAAAGTTTTGATGTCTTTAAAAATAGAAAATCAATATGGTCAAGAAAAAAAAAAACTGTTAAAAAAACTATTTTCATATAAACACATTTTACAATTACATTGTTTCATTTACATTGTTTCATTTTACAAATGCTCTCATCCAAAAAATGAGATGGTGAGCATTTTATTTTGAAAAATATTTAGCCAATGAACTGCCTAATAACAACAATATAAGAAGTAATGATTGCTTAAATAGTAGTAAACTTAACATAGTTGGTAGATTACCATTCACTACCAATAAATGTGCCCCGGTGTGTCCTAATTTGTTGCCTTTTGAATCGGAATTGTTTGAATTAATTAATAGCATTAACTTTAAACACAAATTAAATAATTTTCAAACAAATCTACGCAATCAAATTAATTCTATAAAAAAATCTAACAAATTAATAGATTTTGCAGACAAAACAAACAATTTATATAAAATCGGACCTAAAAATTATTACAAGTTATTAAACAATTCCATTACAAAAGATTACAAGAAATGTAATAAAAACTCCGTCGACCGAATAAACTCTAGTGCTCAAGAACTATTAATAAAGAATAATATATCTGACAAACGTATCCGTAAGTTAACTAATTCTAAATCGTATATTACTATAAAAGATCACAAGGACAACTTCCCAGCAACTATAAAATGTAGATTAACTAATACAAGTAAAACAGATATTGGTAAAATATCCAAAGTTATTTTAGCAAGCATTATTAATGATGTAAGAGCCGCCACCGGTTCGATCCAATGGAAAAATACTAGTGAGCTGTTAAAATGGTTTTTGTCATTGGATGATAAGAGTAATAAGCGTTTTTTCAGTTTTGATATAGTTGAATTCTATCCTTCTATCACCAAACAACACCTTTTAAATTCTTTAAATTATGCTTCTATGTATTCAAAATTCGCCGATTCCGATAAAAAAATTATTTTACATGCATGCGATTCCTTACTTTTTTCAGACAACAATGTTTGGAAAAAGAAAAATAACGAAACTTTTTTTGATGTGCCTATGGGAAGCTTCCATGGTGCAGAGATTTGTGACCTTGTCGGACTATATATCCTCAGTAAACTGGGAAATGTTTTCAGTAACTGTGGTTTGTATAGAGACGATGGGTTAGGTGTCATAGATCTAGCAAAACCTGTCGTATACGACAGAACAAGGAAACAAGTGTTTAAGGTAATCTCAGATATAGGTTTCAAAATTACTTTAGATCTGGGTAATCAAGTGACTGATTTTTTAGACGTCACCTTGAGCCTATCTGATGGTACTTTTCGCCCTTACCGAAAACCAAATTGTTTAATTAATTTTATCAATTCAAATTCCGACCACCCCCGACATATAAAGAAAGCTATCCCAATAATGACCCAGAAATGCTTAAGCTCATTATCATCCAGTGAAGAAATATTTAATGAAATAAAAGTTCCATATGAAAATGTATTAAAAAAAGTGGTTTTAAGTGTAACTTAATATAGATGAAAACAAACAATAACAATAGTAATAGCAATAATAATGATATTTCTAACGGTAATAACGATAATAAATATAGTAATGACAATAATAAAAATAATAGCTGCATCATTAACAATAATAATAACAATAATTGTAATAATAATTATAATAACGATAATAATAATAGTTTTAAAAGTAACAGTAGTAATGATTACAACATTAATAATATTGTAAAAATTTTAGTAGTAACAATAACACTAATAACAGTAAATGTAGTAATAATAATAATAACACTAAATATAATAATGATATTAATAATAACAGCATCACTAGTGAAAACTATATTAAAACGCAAAAAAGTAATAAGTCTCGTAATAGCCGTGTGTTGTGGTATAACCCACCATACTGTTCTAGTATTAACATAAACTTGGGTAAAGAATTTTTAAGATTAGTAGATAAACATTTCCAAAATAACCATTGTTACCGTAAAATATTTAATAGAAAAACTTTAAAAATTTCTTATAGTTGTATGAATAATGTAAAGTCAATGATATAATCACATAATAATTTTGTTTTATCTAAATATAATGAATCGACAGCACAAATTAATAAAAACAATAATAAACATATCACTAATAAAGATAATAGCAACTATTCAGATAATACACACGTAATTAATATTACTTTAGATAGAAACGATAATAATTGTAAAAATAACAAGGTTAATATAAGCAATAATGATCCTAATACAATTATAATGGACCTATAACTAGAAGTATCACTAAAAACCTAACTAAAAATATAAACTCAATTGTACCTAATGATTTATGTTCTAATAATATTAATAAAAATATTAATAATACAAATAATAATAGTGGTAATAAGGGTAATAGTAGTAACCATATTAATAATAATAATGATAATAGTATTTATAACAACGACATAACCAATGGTATTAACAATAATAGTAATATTAATAATGATAATAATAATAATGATAATAATAATATTAATAATAATAATAAAAATAATAATAACAATAGTAATAATAACTGTAGTAACCAGAATAATATCAATATCAGTAATATTTATAACAATGAAGTAATTAAATGTGGTTTAAAATTCAAGTACAATGTAAGTAAAAATTGTAACTGTCGTAAGTCGAATAAAATAAACTGTCCGCTACATGGTAACTGCTTAATTAAAAATGTTGTGTATAAGGTGCGTGTTAAATGTAAGCTTAGTGAAGATAATAACAAAAGTATTAATAATGTTAATGATAATAATAAGGATAAAGTGTATATTGGTTCGACAGGAGGTCACTTTAAAGATAGGTACACCGGGCATAAGTATACTTTTAAGCATGTTAATAAAAAGAATAGCACAAGATTGTCAGATTTCGTTTGGCAGTATTTTGACAGGTATGGAACCAAACCAGAAATGGAATGGAGCATCCTTCACCACGTCAACAATAACATCAGTAGCGCGAGCAAGATCTGCCAAATATGCAACCTTGAACGAATGGCAATTTTAGCAGAAGATAGTAAACAATTACTAAATAAAAGACGTGATATTTCAAACAACTGTGCACACAACCGACGGTTCTTCTTCAAATAACACCTTGGCGCTTTCTCACCTTCCATATTTTCATTCACCTTTCACAAACACACACATATTCACTTAACATATATTAGTATTAATATAATTATATATCCCAAGTAATATTTAATTTTATTCATTTACTATTTACATATCTATTTCACACAAGTCACTTTCTATTCTCTGACATTTCATATATTCGCTTTACCCTCCTACTATAATTATTCATACTTTTATGTGTAAAGTTCCAAGTTTAATTGGAAGCCTGTATTCAAATCACAGATAAACCGTGCTTTTTTACCTACTACGCCCAAGAGAGCTAGTAGGTTTTTTACTGCAGGTTTATACTTAACATATGACCACCTTGTTATTTTACATTTTAACTTTCATATATAACACAGTTTACTTATTAAATATTTAAAATACCTGTATGGGATATTTAATTTAAACAACCGACTGCTACTTCATCAACCAATTATTTTTTTATATATTTTTTTATATTTTTTTAATTATCATACACAATATATATGTAATTTTAAGTCATTGTGATTTTACGTATGTCGCTGCAACTTAATTATCGGTCAGTACTTTGTAAGATCAATAACAAGTCTGGTTTTTTTGTGTTTTGATTTCTTAAACTTTAATTTTTTCATTTTTACATTTAAACTAAATTTGCTTCCTAATTGTATATAACTTTGATTTAATCTTTACAAGCATTTAATATATAACATACATGTTACATCGAGTTTCTGTGATTTTTATTGTCTCCGCCGTTGTTAAGTTTTATTAAATTTTATTGATTCACTAACTAATGGTTGATGTTTTATTTTGTTCAAAACAGATTACAAACATAAAAACTAAATTTACAAACTTTGCAATAAAAATTAAACAGTTGAAATAACCCCATTTATATTGTGACGTAATTATTAGATGTTATTAATGTATTTCGTTCATTGATTAACAACAGTAAATTTGAATTAGTTATCTTTCCCATTAAACGTGAATACTTTGTTTATATTATGATTTGTTGTTTCGTTGTGTATTTTAGTTTACTTTACTTGTTTTAGACTTAATAATTACAAATATTATACAGTTTTATAACAGTCGGATTTAATATTAAGTATTTTACCTATTATTAACTATTATCTGTAGAAATTATCTGTATAAATTATCTGTAGAAATCATGTATATATCCACTTTATTCTATGCTTCTATTCTTTCATTACAGTAATTATTTTTTACAGAACCCAGTTGAAGTGTGTTGATTCGTTAACACACAGAAACATATGTTGGTGCAATAAAGGAAGTTTACTGCACAATTTGTTTTTATTTATATTCCGAAATTACTTCACTAGGGTCTTTTATTAGAAAACTATTTAAACCTATATTTTGAACAGTTAAACACATTTTATTAATTTTTCATATTTTAAGAATTGTGTTTCAAAGCTTGGTTTAGCTTGTATTTCATATTTAATTATAATATTTCTAGTTTTTTTTGGTAAAACAAACATGTACTTTTTGAAATATTTTGTCGTTATTCTAGTAAACATTCAATAATTTAGGTATTTTGAGAACAGTTAGAGTAGATATAATTTTATAGCCCTTAGTTTTTAAATTTTAAAGGTTTTTGATTTTTTAGACAGCTTTAGCCGACGTATTCTTCGAAAAACCCAAAATAACTTACCTTTATAGTTTTCATTGAAAACTGTTAGTAAAAAGTGTTCTTTTTAAATATTAAAACTCTATACTTAACTTCAAGTAAACGTTTACAAGCTGCTACAAAACAAAAAAAACTACAGTATAAGTTTTTTAAACAAAAAAGGTATTATGCAAAAACATGTCAGAGCGCTACTATTAAAAATCCGATAGCTTTTGCTCTATTAAGAACTATTTTGTTTAGTTAAAAAATTTCAATAAAAATAATCTTGGGCTACGTTAAAACTTAATATTTGAAAAGATAAAAAATTATTATTTTACACGAAATTTCCTATCTCTAGCTAAATGCGAGTAGGTGAGTTCAATAGGTTGTTTTTGAAAGGTGCAAACCAAAAATCAAAAGACAATCACAAAAAGCATCATTCTCTATTACTTTTTAATCAAAATTCTTCAAATTTAAACAGTTAGTCCATTACTAACATTTAAATGTTTTTACTAAAGGAACTTTTTTAACTTTGAAAAAAATCCTTTAAAAATACCCTTATTTTCTTTTTATCTCATCTAAAATTGATCAATTAAAAAGTCTTGCAATTTTAAATGTTTACAGTATTTTTCTTTTAATTTTCGGTATCTTCTTCAAAAAATAAAAAAATACATATATTTTTAGTTATCTTTTAATTTTATAAGAAAACAGACTAAAAAGTAATTGCTGTTCAAACGTTGGGTTAAAAACTCTTCACAAAACTTCCTTTATCTCAAAAGTTAACTGAAATGTTTACATTGTATAAAAACTGAACTTCAGTTCATAACCAAAGATTTCACGTAAGCACCAATATTTTCAATGCCGTGACCCCCTTATCTTAAATCAAACATAAAAATAACATGTTTTAGTTGCAAACCTGTTCAGTTTCGTCGTGTTTTCGCTTGAGGAAGCCTCTCAGTCTTCTGCGCAGCTTGTGCTGCATCCAAATTGCTTTACTATTCATCACTTTACACGTTTTATTTGCTGCAAAAATTTGTTATTTGTTATTTTACCATTCTTCAGATACAATTTGTTGGAACTCAAATGACTTGTGTTTGAAAAAAAAAGGTTGTGAATACAGTGCTTTTAATTTTTTGTTTATGCTAGGAGTGGGCAACGTACGTCCCACAAACAGAAATATGTGGCCCGGAAAATATTTAAAATTTAAAAACAACTTGTGAAAAAAAAGATAAACTTCATTTAAACTCTGTAAAATGTGCTGTTAATTTGATTACAAGTACCATAGCAGTGTAAACAAAATATTATTCTATAAAATTATTGCTTTTATAGTTTAGTTTTTCAAAACCACGCAGCCCGCAAAAACTTTGTTCAAAAAGCCCGGCCAACAAAAATCTATTATTTTGATAAACCTGGCCCGCCGACTAGAAAAGTTGCCCAGCCCTAGTTTATCCTTTACATCAGAACTAAAAAAAAAGTTTTTTCTATAAGCTAAATATAAAAAATATCAAGTTTTTCATACTTTTATACAAAGAGCGTAGTTAATTTACAAAATTAAGTCAAGAATAGTTTAACGAGCTACAGAACTACTTAATACAAAATAAACTAAAACAAAAAACTAAGAAAACACATTTATTTTACTAAGGTGGGTGATATTATAGATACTCTCAAGCAGTAGAAAATATTAAACTACCTTTGTTAAAATTTATACCTTTTTTTAAAACAAACTTCTATAGACGGTTTTTAAAATGGAATCTGACCACTAAAACCTAGAACTTTGTTCTAAATAAAACTGACACAATTATGTATAACATACGTTATATAAAAATAATTTATAATTGATAAGTTATAAACTATTTAAATGATAAATACATTTTTATCATAACTGTTAGTGACTTTCAAGATCCGTCTGTTCGTTGATTTCAAAAAAAAAAAAAAACCGGAACTAGTCAATTAAAAAGAGCATTAGTCAATTTATGTTATAAAAAGTAGGGTGCATCAAATAAAATTATTGAAATTTTTTCGGTATAGTAATAACATATATATATATATATACATATATATATATATTTATTTATTTAGCTAAAACTAGCTGGATTGGGAACGGGTCAGAAAAGCACGGGTGACACTTTAGCATGGAGTGACAATTTAGCACAGAGTGACACTTTAGCATGGAGTGACAATTTAGCACAGAGTGACACTTTAGCATGGAGTGACAATTTAGCACGGGGTCACTTTAGTACGGAGTGACACTTTAGCACAGAATGTCACTTTAGCACGGCGTCAATTTAGCACAGAATAACATTATAGCACAAAATTTTTTTTTGCTTTTTTTTTTGCTTAAATTGGATTAGGACAAATAACTATTGTTTAAAGATCTAAAAACGAACTATGAAACACGTAAACTAAAAGTTAACAAGCTTTAAATAAGTTACAAATTAAAAGCTTTAGTTAAAAATAAAATAAAAGTAAATATAAAAACTTTATTACCTGTTTTGTTATTTAATTTTAGATGAAAATATTTTGATACTTTTACTTTAAAGTTTTTGACAAAAAATATTTTAATAAAGCTAGCAATAAATACAAGCTTATAACAAATACAAAGATTATTAAAACTTTTTTAAATGCTTTTACTAATTTCAATCAGGCTAAACTTTAAGCGGAAGTTTTAAATAAAAAGTGAGATATATAAAGATAGAAACTTTCTTATTTCATTTCAACCCCATAGTAAAAACATTATTTATAACTTTTTTAAGACGTTTTTTTTGAAGTGTTAGAACTAATTTTTACAATTGTTTGTTTGTTAAGTTAACTATTTTAGATATTCAAACATTATTTAAATGAACGTTTTAAAAGATTAAAAATTATTATGTGCAAAAATGTCACACCGTGCTAAAGTGTCGCCGTGCCAAAATGTCACTCCGTGCTAAAGTGTCACTCCGTGCTAAAGTGTCACCCAGTGCTAAAGTGACACTGTGCTTTTCTGACACCTACCTAGCTGGAGTATAGGAAAAATAAAATTTAACAGGAAATTTAAATTAAGACAAATAACTAAAAGGAGTATTAACTTAATTAAGCTCCCGCCAAAAATTTTATATAACCAAAAAATTGAACATTTACTTTTTGTTAGAAAAAGCTTCCAGGTATATTTGCAGTGTGAAATAGGTAGACTATTAAAAAAAATATCCATACCAGTAAAATTTAAATAGTCAAGGCAATATCTGTTTTTTGTTAGTTTTTAAAACAACCACCTTTCTCATTTCAAAAAGTGTAAAACCAATTTACATTTTGTTTAATTCTGAAACTTAAAACAGTACCACGATATTTTATTTTAATAAGAAACACAGATGAGATAGTCAGACTGTGAATTTACACTTTTTGAAATGAGAAAGGTGGTACTATTTTTTTTTTCTTTAACACCTGGTTCAAAAATCAAACTTTTAAAAAACCTTGCGTATACTCAGACGGAATACTGTAGCCCAGAATTCGACCGACGGTCTCAAAATCAATATTTTCGAGCTCATCGTCAATTTCTCTTTCCTGTTCGCTGTCGTAAGCGTAATACTCATCACCGTAATTTCCACCATGATAATTTTCATCAACGGAATTTTCACCAACGTGATTATCACCATTCAAACCTTCAATTTGCTTTGACCCTGCCTGGCGGTCTGCATTCTCCGCTTCCCATCCGTTGTGCGGATACTGGCCCGCGCATTGCTGGCCGCAGTAATACTCCTTCCGGCACTCTGAAACGTACCAGTTGTTCCAGACTCCGTACTGGTCCAGACAGTGGCTTTCGAACGCCTTCTTTTCCTCGTCGGTCTTCGCGGAGGCGGGAAAAGGAAACCTGACGACGATCTGCGGGGGATCTTCAACGAAATTGGCGCCAACTTCTCCGTCCTTGTCTGTGGAATTTTCCTCGTTGGTTTTTCTGTCTCCGCCCGCGTCTATGCCTGGCTCTGCACAGCTTTGTTCAGCGCTGAAAAAAAAACATAAAAACGGTCATTGAAAAAAAACGTGGTAAAATACTTGATCACTGTTAACTGGGTTCCCACTAAAACTTAAGAAAAATTGCTCGGGAAAACCATGGAAAAATAGAAAATTTCTTGGGAAAATCATCAATATTTTTGTCTATTAGATGATGTTAGAGAACAACTGTACTAAGCTTCTGATTCATATTAATCTTTAACTTAATTTTAACATCTTTTTATATAATATTTCTGTACTATTTTTATAAAATTATATAGTTTACTTTTATAAAATAGAGTTTGATGTTTCACAATCTTTAAGTCTATTTTGTATAGTTTATAGCTTATGAAAATTATATGCTATGGACTGTATTAAAATACTTGCAGAACTATTCAAGTAGATTAATTTAGTAGTTAAGTTATAAGAGGCCCATTAAATAGTATCAAAAAACCTAGTTTATTTTCTAGCAACTTAAACTAATAAAAAAAAACATTTCAGTTCTATTTTTAATTTCTGAATATAAATATAGTTGACAAGTATACCAAAAACTAAAATGTATTAAAAACATAAAATTTATAAAGATTAAGTTGAAGACGATTGAGAACAAGAAAATGGCAAGACTGAGTTGTTTTTGGACAGTTATAGTAATTTTGTATAGTTAAGTTCAACTTATTTTTGGATCAGCCATTTGATACTTTTTGGAGTTAATTAAGTCTAAAATGTAAATAAAATGTATGAACCAAAAAAAAAATGGTTGTAATACCACAAAAATTTTAATCACCAAGCAATTAACTTCAATCTAGGGATTTTTAACAAGGGAACCCTGTGTTTAGTATTACTATTTCTTTAATTATGGTAACTATAAAAAAAAAAAAGTAAAATATTGCTTACTGTTGTCCATTCCAGGATGCGATGACTATGTTGTGGCCATTTTTGTTCCAGTAGACGCTCCAATCATACTGCAGTCGTTCTTCGAAATCTAACATAAATGTAAAAAATAGTGAAAGTAGTTTAATGTGCTTTTCATTACAAGTGAATTGAACCTTGTTATCTTAAAATCCAAAAACGCTTTAAGTGACAATGTTAACAGTTTTTAAGTCATTTTCTTAGTATTTCCTACGAAAAACCTTATTTGTTGTATTTTTTCACATTTCAATGTAATTAAAATAAAGTAATTTTTACCTGGATCATAGTAGGTGTTTCGAAAATTTTCATTTTCACAATAAACTTCGTTTGCATTTTCATAATGAACTTCGTTTGAATAATCATAATAAACTTCGTTTGTATCTTTATATTTGACGCCATAACTCTGTTTAATACAAAATAAATAAATAAATATTCATCAAGTAACATTTTATTGTTGGTTAATCAAAACATATTATTTTTAAACTGAATTGTTGCCACTAGTTTTAGGCAAATGTGTGTAAACATATATAAATTCTTAAGTCAACTTGAGTTAATGAATAAATTTAAAAGAGGTTTTAACATATTTTAATCAGTTTTTAAGATTTTCTTTTAGTTACTACATTTTCATGGTTGCCACAAATCAAGCTGAGAAAAATTTTCTGACTTTTTACTAAAATTTTCCTGACCTTTCTTATTTTAAACTCTTTATTTAAACTTATTCTAAAAAACATAATCAAATACTTCAAACTCTATAAAGCTTTCAATCTTATTTTTATACAGGTTAAACAACAGCTTTTTTGATGAATTCAATGATCTAACATTCATTACATCACTTGAACTTTCTGTGTATGGTTGATGTATTTGCTATAAACAGCTCTATGAGCAAAATACTTGTATTTTCTAATTTAAAATAGTTCTACTTAGTATGCATACATATAATCTTTAATTCTTCTTTTGTATGTGATAGTTTCTCCTTTCATACTGTTTTCAAGCAGAGCTTTTTTAACACTAAACCCTGTTTTGAACTCAGCCTGGTCATTGTGCAACACAAATAATGGTTGCAACAACTTTCTATGAGAAGATTTGGCAGGAGCTTTCGACGTTTTGCTATAGAATTGGTCCAAACGATCTTCACTTTACTTGTAGCTATTGAACTTTAATGCATTCATTGGACAATTTACCAAAGTTCTAAATTGTTCAATGCTAGCATTACCTTCAGAGTTGGAGAACATTTTTTACCAAGGGGTGCACAGTATTGGCAAAACGCTTAACAACAACTGTGACTCCTAATTTTTCAAGGCTTAAGGGATTTAGGCATGAAATATTTTTTACAAATGTACTTCCAATAGCCATTCTGCTCCGGAGATTTTCAACCGCTTTTATAACAAATACTCTACATTCTTTGTTAAAATTTAAGACCTTTTTTCCTAAACTAGGTTATTTTTTCCTCAAATTGGTTGCAGCACAACCAAGATCAAGGGCAGGTTTTAGGGAAGCTTGATCATTCAATTCAACCTTGAATAACGGGTTAAGGCTGAGGTTCGTAACTATCACGTCTTTCATGATGATGCACATCAATTTAATTACCAAGCACGAAATGTCCTCATGCATAAAGGCAACAACAGGCTAGGTACTCTGGTACAATGTCAAAAAGACTGCATGAGAGATATCACATAACTAAAGAAATGCAAGAAAACTTTTGTGTATATATCATAGTTTTACGATGGAAGTGTTTTTACCACAGATCATCAATAGTAAAAAGCATAAAAAAACTAGTTGTTCAAATAGGGTAGTTGTTCAATATGTTAATCGAAAATTTTGTTGTTTTATGAAGGATATTTTATTAATTTTTACCAGATGAAGGCATTGGAAATTAAGTAATTTTGTAAATTTCTAGGAAAACTTTGCAATTTTAGTCTGTCTTTAAAGGATTTTTAATTTATTTTTTATCACTTGAAGGCTTTGTAAAATAAGAAGTTTTGTAAATTGAACTGACAAAATCTGGCTTTTTTTTTTATTTGTCAAATTTCCTGATTTCTTTTCAAAAACCCCCATTTATTCCTGACTCTTGTAATTTTTTTAGTTTTTTCTGACATTGTTTTTAAAATAAAAACCAAAAGCTTAATAATTTAAGCATTTTTAATTAAAAACAACACATAACCGGTTAAACCTATTTTAAACTTTTGCAATACGGCAAACTACGTGAACGGTACAAATACTTCTGTTGTAAAATGAGGCTTATTTTTGATGTACATAAAATTTTAGAATAAATAAAACCTACCTCTGTTTCCTTTTTACCTTCCTCTAAGTGTGTTTTATTTCTAGCCTTACGCTTCTTTTTCTGAATAATGATTTTTGATGTTATTTACTATAAAAAAGATAAAAAATTAGTATCTAAATGAAATTTACTTGTTAAGTTATGTTATGATAATCATTAATGTGACTTATTGTATAAAACTGCTATTTACAAATTATTAAAGAATAAAAATGAAGTATTATGTCAATAGTCTACAGAAAAACATTCAACATTTTAAACTACTCTTAGAAAACATTTCCTAAAATTTAATAAACAATTAAGATATTCATTGCTAAGTAAACATACTTTAACAAAAAAAATTACATAACTAAAACTGAACAGCTGGAAAATTATTAAACAATAAAAGGTTAGTTTACATATATTTAAATCGGCTTTTCCCAAAGTGGGCGATATCGCCCTATTGTTAGCAATTTTGGCTATCACTACTCGTAAGGTGACGATAAAGTAATGAGTAATAAACAAGTAATGTGGAGATACCTAACAAAAACAGTGCTCATATTCTGCCAACGGGGGTGTAAATGAAAACGAATTTTGGAAACCGTGGTTTGAAGTAAAGTGACTAAATAATTTTGTACAGCCAATGCAAACATAAAAAAAAAACCTCAACGTTTTTATAAGTATTAAAGCAACTTACTGGAGTTTTATCCTCCCAGTCTCCGCACGCTAGTGAGCATGGCAAACCCAACATTTTCATTTGTTCCAGCTCTTCTCTTTGTTTGTCTACAAAAACATTTTCATTTTTGAACATATTTTTTAAAGTTTAATAAGCTGGTAATGTTCTTTTATTGTCATAAATACAGTATTTAAGGGCATAGGGGGGTCCACCTTTATTTTTACAGGTTGATTTTATTTTATAGGGTTTTACCTGAGCTATCAGAAATTTTTAACCACTTGTCAAAATTCAAAGTAATTTTTGAGATATAAGCGATCAAAGTCGGTGACTCCAATAGGTTTCTAATGGAAGGCGCAAACTAAAAACATGAAAAAAGACTACTTCACTAAAATCTATCTCCTCCTTCATTTTTTGGCAATCTTCTCCAAATTTTCACAGAAAGTGTATTATTAAATTTTAAAAAGATTGAATGCAAAAAAAATTTAATTTTGAAAAATAAAATATTCATTAAAAAAAAACACTTTTTTTTTTGTTTTTTTTTTTTTAAATTTTATTTTTCAATATTTTTAAATTCCAACATTCAAAGTCTTCTAAACTATAAAAGAAACGTTTCCTGAAAATTTAAGGTCTTTAGCACAAAAAATAAAGAAGAAGATAGATTTTTAGTGGTTTTTTTAATTTCGAGAAAATTGACCCCTAAAAATTTGCGGTCGATATGTTTGTATCGGAAACTTTCTATAAAAATTACAATATCTCAAAAGTTATATATAATTTTTCAATTCTATAAAAACTGGCTTGTAGTTTGTACTTCAAGGTTTCATATAAGATTCAATGTTATTTTTAATTAAAAAAAAATGTCTAATCCCCCTATGCCCTTAAATTTTTGTGGTCAAATGTAAGAAAATATTAACAGCACTAATACTTTTTCATGAGCAGATATGTGTAATCTATTTTTGAGATATACACAGGCTTAGTAAAGTTGTAATTACGAAATCAATCTAACCTTTGTCGTAGTTTTCATAATAGTTTTCGTCTTTTTTCTGCTCTTCTATGAGAGGACCACTGCTTTTAAATTCTGCAATTGTCACCTCTAAAAATACATAACTAAACTGTTCATTAATTTATGAAAATAAAAATAAATAAATTTTTTTAAATGTCTGTGATGAATCTAAAAACCTTTGATTTTATTATTTATAGTAGTTATACTTCTATCCTTAGCTGTTTAAAATAAACAATGTGACAAGTAAAAAGTTCCTATAAGAACAACAATTTTTAGACTTAAAAAAAAGCCTCCTAAACGATTTTGCCTTATACTTTTTTTTTGTATCGAAAACAGATCAATTTTTAACTTAAAATAAGGGGAGTCAAACTACTATTTTATTAGTTTTTGTGTTGCAACAGCTTGTAAATACTAAAGACATGTTAAATAAAAGCTTTGATAATGGTAACGAATTTTTCTACTGCAACTAATTATTTAAACCTCAAAAAAAAGTTTTAGCAAGCTTTAAAAAGTTTCTGCTTAATTAAAATAATGTTTTTTTATGATCTAAAAATAAATGATTTACAAAATATAGTTTAAAAATCTAAAACTAAATAATAATTGACAAAAAAAAAAGAGTTTGAATTCTAATATTCTATAAATTTAAAGTTTTCAAGTTTAAAGCCATAGGGAGTTATAATCCCTTTTTTCACAGTTTGATCTTATTTTATAGAGTTTTAACTAAGCTATAAGATGCTTTTAACAGATTCTAAAAAATCAAAATACTTTTTTAGATATAGCAGGTCAAAGTAGGAGGTAACAATTTTTTTTATGGGAGGTGCAAACTAAATGAGCTAAAAAAGATTATTTCACTAAAAAACTATCTTCTCTGACGTTTTTGAAGATAAAAACCTCAAACTTTTAGGAAATATTTTTTGCAATAACTAGAAAATTCTGTCGGAAAGAACTAAAATAAAAATGAAAAATTAAAATTCTATGACAAAATATGAAAAAAAAAAAAAATTTTTGTTTTTTTTTTATAATTGTTTTTTATTTATAAAAATACTTACGAAACAATATGAGTAATTTTTTAAGCTCCCAGAATAAATTATAACAACTATTATTAGCATATGTGTTATACTTACTGGTTGAAGTGGTAAGCACAATGTGGCATCTGCAGTTTGAAACGCAACAAGGACCTTGGAAGAATCTCGAGTCGTCATCATCATCCTTTTCATCTGAAATAAACTACAAAAATCAAATTAGTAAGTAAAATCTTTCACTAAAAATTATTTTTTGTCAATATCATTCCTTTTAAAGTTATTGATAAATGATTGAATTGCATTACTACTCATTTTTTTTAAATAAAACAGTATGAACTTCAAACTTAATTAATACTTTATATTTCTATTTTAAAAATAAAATCAATTAATTTCTTCACAAGCAGAAACTCAAGTTATGTTTTAAACAAAAAGATAATTAATATAAAGTTTACTAAAAACATAAAATAATAAATTTTTTAGTGTACATATATTAGATGTTATTATTTTAGTTAAATAAAATCCTATAGTTCCGTTTTTGTTGTTTTACTTTCAAAATGGTGACAATATGCAGATAAATGCATTGGTCTTTTATAATAAAGTTATAAAACAGTTTGGTGTTTATTCGAAACTGAAATAATTTTAGAAACTTTCTAAATTAAAAGAAATATTTATTTTATTTTATAAAACTATTTATTAGTATATACTAGCTTAAATTTTCAATTACTTTTAGGGTTGCAACTAAAAACCTTACAACAGGGTCAGCTGAATTTTTAAATTAGAGCCAGATTTACAAAAAGTTTTTTTTGCTTTGGGACGTAGATAATAAAACTAAGAGCACACTTTGTTATTATCTGAAATAGTAGCAACAATATAAGTGCAAATCAACTAATTCACTTATTACCAGGATCAGTGGGGAAAATTTCGACCATATCAAATATTAGTAAAAAAGTAAACTTTTATTATTTGTAAAAAAAAAAGTTATTATGTTTTTTTCAAGCTATATAATTAATAAAATGCTTGGAATTTTTACTTGGGCAGGACGTAGTTTGCGGACCTCTGCTTTAGAGCAGGGAAGTATTATTTAATAATTCTCACATAAGTTTATAAACGATTATTTGTTTTAACTTGAAATCCTGGTGGAAATATGCTAACAGCCGATCTGGCAACTCACAGTCGACCAGAATCGCCCTGAACTAGACACATAGAGTAAAATTTTATAATAAATCTAGTTCATTTCAAAATTCTTTTGTAATTTAGCCTAAGATTAAATCAGTTTAATTGTTCAAACAAGTAAAAAGTTCCTATAAGAACAACAATTTTTAGACTTAAAAAAAAGCCTCCTAAACGATTTTGCCTTATACTTTTTTTTTGTATCGAAAACAGATCAATTTTTAACTTAAAATAAGGGGAGTCAAACTACTATTTTATTAGTTTTTGTGTTGCAACAGCTTGTAAATACTAAAGACATGTTAAATAAAAGCTTTGATAATGGTAACGAATTTTTCTACTGCAACTAATCATTTAAACCTCAAAAAATAAGTCTTATTAGGGTTTTTCTGAAGATTAGGTTGGCTAAATATGTCTAAAAATTAAAAATACTTTCTGGCTTACCTGGAAATGTTTTTATAACTGTATTGAAATCTTATTTATCAACAGTATTTTTAAATTTAACATACATATACCCAAAATATTCAATAAGTACTTTAATCTTTAAAGGTTAACTAGGTAAAATATAAAAAATGAAAACCTTTTTTCTTAACTTTTATTTTCGCAAAAAAAAACAGTTAACATAAATTTGATAACTACTAGTTAAACTAATCAAACAAAACTCTGAAATATCTTTTTTAAACTATAAAAACAAATACTTTTTAAAGGCTTTTTCCTTGACGGTTTATTTTCTATTTTTAAAGAAATTAAAACTTGTTACATGCAAAACCCTTCAAATTGCCTCACGCCATTTGGAAAACTTCTCTTGTAAACAGAATTTAGAAAGATGGTTTGAAGCTCTAAAGCGTATGAATTTTAGATTTTTGCAACTAATTTTCAAATAATAATTCCCTTTTTTTTCTTTTTTTTTAATTTGCTGGTCTACTGTGCAACTATACCTTAGTGATTTACTCACTAATTGAAAATGTATAGAAACTTTTAAGCAAAGGTTTCCAAAGGAGACTATAATTTTTGAGCGCTAATCGTTGATGCAGAAAAACTTCCCAAAGGAAGCAATATTAAGTTAATTACTAACGCATAAACCAACTTTGTAGAAACTGGCTCTTTATTTTTCCACTTTCATTTCTCTAATATTTAACCAAAAAAATCTTATGACAGCTTCAATACTTTTTACTATGTATTTTATACTTTTTTTTAGTATTTTTAATTGTCCCTGGGTGTTATTTAAGTAAATTTATTTTTATATAATATTATATATCAACCTACTAGAGAAGTATAACGATGAATATTGTAATATTTTAAGGATATTTCATTGTAAAATATATCCTGTTCTTTTTCTATAACATTCGCTATTCTAAATAAAATATAGTTAATAAAAATACTAACACATTTAATTTATAATTTACAATTAGCTATATTTTGTTAGTAAAATAGGTTAGATATAAATTACATAATTGTAAGTATGGTTACTTTTATAAACTTTAACTTCAAACTAATAAATACTGTTTATCTATATTGATATGAATTTATATAGTTAAAATATAATTTAACTTGTTGTTGATTTCAAAATATAAAGTTTATATATGAAAATTTTTATATACAAAAATTTTAATAAATTATATGATGCAAGTTTTTACAACGTTCAAAATAAGCTAGCTCTTTAAGTAAAGTAGAAAATTGCATAATCTTTAAGAATCCATGTAACGAGATCATAATAACAGTTGTAGATCAATTAATACATTACAAATTTCTACAGTAAAAAAAAATTACAGTCTAACAACAACCGAATTTATAGACATACAAATCGTGGAACACTTTTGAATTTAAATATATATTTAAAGATTTTTATTGACTCATTCTCATTTTTGTAACTCAGTGGCAACCGTTTTTTATTTGAAAATTAGCAAAAAACCAATAATTTTCTAAAAACAAGAAAAAAAAATTACCTGGTCTCACAATATTTTCATTTGTACCATCCTGTAATTTTTTTTTTTGTTATTTTAAACTAAAATAATATAGGTCTTTTTTTTTGTAACTGACAACAGTTTATACCATTAAAAAAATACAGATCATTAGTTTTTTTTTTATAAATTAATACATTTAAAAAGTTCAGTAAAAACTTTAATTTGATTTCTCATAGGAAAGAGTTTTTAAACCAGCTTTGCTAAATATTTTTTGAATTTTTTTTAAGGTTTTCTTAATTTCTTCTAGGTTTTGAAACAACATGTTTTTTTGTTCATTTTTATCAAATTAAATGTGTTTTATTATGAATAAATTGTAAATCATAGAAAAAATATTGTATATGATAGATTTTTTGTATCTAATTAAAATGTTATTATGTTACATGTAAAAATTGTTAAAAAATTTCTAGTATTTCCAGGTTTTTAGTGATCTTGGTTTAAAACTTCAGGTTTCATCAAAATTTAACAAATTCAAGGTTTTTCCAGATTTTTTGTCTATATTATCAAAATTCAGGATTCTAGATTTTTAAACAACCCTGTAAAGACTTAACATGTATTCTATTTAAAGTGATCTTATTTTATTTCTACTTTTTTTAATATTTTGTATTTACAAAAACCACTATTTTGAAGTAAACTTAAAAACTTGGTAAAATTTTAGTTAATTTACTGTCGAACATAATATAAGATAGCTTTAATTAAATTTAAAATTTTACAAAACTAATTATGTAGAAGAAATATTTTTACGAAAATTAACATTTTATCTTAACTCTAGACAACTGATTCTGTTTAAAATTAATATACAAAAATTTTATTAAATAAAAACAAAAAACTTTTTAGATATAGTTCATTAACCTAAAAGTTTTAAAAAAACTTATAAGTATTTTATAAATCCTTAAATATTAACAAATAAAGATTAAAACTTCTTCTTGCTAAATATTATAAGCAAATCACCTTAATTTCAGAAAAAATTTCTTTAAAATGTTTTAAAATTTATATAAAAATTGTTAATTAAAATAAGTTCAAAATGTTACAAAACTGTAAGTAATTGAAAAAGTTTTGAAAATATTTAAAGAAGGTAAAAACTTTTTTTAGATTAATCAATCTTGTCTTCATTTACATTTTCAAAGAACATCTTTTAAAATAGATAATTTAGAGTTCTTATACTTGAAAAAGACATGGAAATAAAGAAAAAATCTACAAAATAAAATAAACTTCTACAAAAAATAAGGATCTTCTAGAAACTCTATAAGAATCAGAACACTTTTACAAGAACTATACAAATAATTTAAATTTAAAGGAATTTAACTCATTAACTTGTACTCTATTTCTTTCTTTAAAAGAAATCACACAATTTATTGAGTTTTAAATTGTGCAACATGTAGAAATATTAGGTTAAACTTAAAAAATTAAACAAGTTTTAAAATATTTCATAATATTAAAGTACAATGCAGCTTAAACTTTTGATAAAAGTAAATAAATAGCCAAAACTCAAAATTATTAATTTTAACATTTAGAAATATTGTAGCTAGGAGATTTTTCACCCTAAACAAAAATAGTCATAGCTTTATTTTAAACCAAGTTACATTTTGATTAAAAAAATAACATAAAATACACAATAATTATTTCACATCATCTAGTATACATAAAATGTTTGCAAAACTATGTATACTTAAACGTTTAAAAGATTTTCATATAACTCACAACATCGATTTCTTCAGCTGAAACACTGTTGTCAACTATTTCTTGACTTAAACTACTCTCAGACAATAATGAATTTAAAGATCCTTTACCAGATTTATTCGAGCACACAGAACTGCCATCAGATTCACTCAAAACTAATCTGGCTTCGTTTCTGCATATGTCAATGAACTGATCTCTGCAAATTGTTAAACATAAAATGAGTCAATTTTTTTTAATTAGAGACTTAGTTAGATAATGAAATTGGTTTAACTTGTAAGCTAAAAATTTGTTGTACTTATTTAAAAGCTTTATTAAAATTTACAATGCATAATCTAATTAGTTATTTTAAATAAGAATCTATTTCAATTGTTCTTTTCATAGTATTTTATTCAGTTAATAAAAATATGGTTTAACTATAACCTATGTACAAACAAAAAGTTTATAAGTTAGAAAGAATCTTCATTTAAAAAATACCTAGAACATGATTGAGAAAAAAGGCACTCCACTTTGAAAGTATCATCATTTACTTTCAAATCCATGTCAAATGCTACTTTATTGATTGACTTAGTTTGATACATATTTTCAAATATTAATATAAATAACTGTTAAAACCATTAAATATTATTACACTGATTACTGCTGTATTGAAATTTTGAATTTGTATTAATGCTTAAACCAATGTATAAGTAGTAAGCACTTAATTTAAATCACTAATATACTTCTATATAGTTCTAAAACTACAGATTATTTTCTTGTTATATAAAAAAACTTATTTATAAACTTAGATGAATTAACGTTTAAAATAATACTAACATTTAAATTTAAATTGTATTCAACTTTTTTACATTTAAATTTATAAAAATTATAAAAATAAACTTTTTGATAAACAATTAAGTAAAATAAATGTAATACCAGAGTTTACATTAGTTGTCATTTTATAGATAGGTAGCTTTCTGATACTTTATTGTGTTTAACAACAATTCAGAGTTTCCACTTTTTGAGGCAAAAAGCCAGCCTGAATAACTTAAAACTAGCCTCAGATAAATTTAGCTGAGTCAGCATAAGTCTTTGAGAAACTTACTGTAACTAATGGTTAGAATGCTAAAAAATTAAACAATGATAAAAAACAAAAAAGTTTATTTGTGCAGAAAAAAATAAATTTTAAGTCAAAAATAAGTGACTTAAGCTTGAAAAAACTGCTAAAAAAGCCTATTTTTTGAAACAATTTGAAAATGTTTAACACTAGCCTGAGTTGGTTTGAGTTTTTCTTAAGTATTATACTAGCCTGAGTATGTGGCAAACCCGGAAAATATCAAAGTAAATAAGCTTTGGTGATTAGTAAAACTAAGATAGTTTCATTTAATCTTCTAATTAAAATAAAACTAATATACACAGTAAAGTGTTAATAATAAGTATAAAGTTGCAGTCTTACATATATTTATACTTTTACAATGATATGCCCAATAAATTATTAGGGATATTGCTTTCAAAAGGAACACATTATATTTTAGAACCCTCTAAAAACTTTTCAAGAATCTCAGAACTATTGAATTCTGTTTCTAACAACTGGATAAAAGTGCTAAACCAAACTTTTTAATTTTTATTTAGAAACTTAAAACAATTTATTTTTCAATCCTGTGTCACTTAATTAAATAAAAGAGTAAGCTCCATGAAAGATTTTTTGTTTCTATGTTAATAAAAATATATTATAAACAGAGTTTACTTTTCTTACTTTTAAATTTAAATTATATTTTTTGTTATTATTATTTCTTTCAAACTTTATGAAATGGAATGATTACTCATTTTAATATCTAAATAGATAAATCAAGTTAAAAAATACTTTTCATATTGAAACATATTGTTTAAATTATTGCATAACATAAGATTCAATACACACAGTTTTATATACCATATAATAGTCTGCCTCTTATGATAAAATAGTCCTGAATTTTTAGGAACTTTTAATTTTTATCTCAAGTCGATCTATCCTTTTTTTGTAAAATAGACAGTTTTCAAAGTTTTCTAATTTGGTTATGGTTCAACAGAAGGTGATGAGGCTTTTTAATATTGTAATCATTTTCACAACAGATTTTTTTATATATTTAGCTTATTTAGTATAATAATGTAAAAAAAAAAACATATGTAATACATAACTGTTCAAAGTATAAGTTTAATTGTTTGCTAACAAAAGATCCTAGTGAAGTAACTTAACTGGAATATAAATAAATAACAGTTATACATTCCTCACTACTTCACTGCAAGTACCTGGAGGATCTCTTAATGATGTTTGTTGACAGAACCCAGTTGAAGTGTGTTGATTCGTTAGCACACAGAAACATATGTTGGTAGAATAAAGGAAGATTACTATTTAATACATATTAACTGATATAATAGATGTCTTTTTAACAGAACCATTGATGTTTTTTTTAATGGAAAATTTAGTTTTAAAAATGTTATTAACTATCTATCTTTAAGTTGTTACTGTTATAAATATTTATTTCCTAATATTTCTAAATGTGCTGCATTTTAATCACTTTAATACATATAATCAACTATTTGTAGTGCTAAAAACATATCTGCTAGTTTTTAATGAGTTGTTACACAACAACTCAGGCATAAAACCAAAATTTAAAACAAGCAAACTTTATTTCAATATTCTGAACTCTTTTTTTTTAATTTTAGAAATCTAAAGAGTTTTCTTACCATATGTACCTTTTGGAACATCAAATATTAATTCAAAATTGTTAAGATGTCATTTAGGCTCTAAGTTGATGAGTTTTTCACATCTTTTGTCTACTGCTTTGACTCACATAGGAAATTGAAGTTTAAAACTAAGTTTTTTAGGGTTCATGTGCTAAATTTTTTTTTTAATTAGCCTGAAATTTTTTTAAAGTAAGGAAAATCTCCTTTAGAAGTCATTTTAAGTGTTAGGGGGGCCTTAATTAGTAAGTGATAAAATTTTTAAATATTAATCAGGGTTGCCACTTGTTTTTTAATTTTTATTTTCAGGTTTTCCAAATTTCATCCAGGTTTTTGAAAGCACATAATTTTTTGATAACTTTTAGTAGTAAGTTACTATTTAGTTAAAAAAAACTTACATCTAAAAAAGTCTACTTATTTTTTTTTCTTAGTTTGAACATGTTATCTTTTATTAATTCTTGTTAAACTATTTTATTAAATGACTATTTGATATTTTAAAAGTTGCAATAAAAAGTTAAAACATTATGTTTTTCTAAACAAGAACTAAGTCCTAGAAGTAAGTGCTAGAACTGAAATAAAACTTAAAAAGTATGCAGAACTAAAATCTGTTATAACTTACTATTTTTCTTTGATTTCTACTTGATTCTATGTGTAAAAAAGTAACCAACAGGACTTAAGTTGTAGGTAAAGATAACATAAAAATAAAAAACAACTTTTACCTTTAAGAAAATTTAAATCCTTATATCTAAAAGTAATTTTTTTAAACAATTTTAATCCTAGAGAAAGATACTTGAGAATGTTTTGAATAAAAAGATACTTAATTATTTTAAATTAAATAGGAAACTAGTTATAAAAAGTAAAAACTGTTAACAAATAAAACTTTACAATAAAACTATAACTAGATAAATGTACTTAGAAATTAAAACACCAACTGAGCTCTGAAAAACATGGCTGGTGTAAACAGCTAAGCTGTTGAATTAAACTGTAATTTTTTATAAATTTTCATAATTATGAAGTATATAATCTATTCAAAACAAAATAATAAGATTCTAAAATAATTTTAGAGATTCAACAAAAGGTTTTTAGCATTTGTTTTAACAAATATTGAATAATTTTGCCATTAATAATTAAATTTATATTTAGAAATAAATTCACACTTTAATAAGATTTACTCAAGAAAAATAATAAGTTTCCTAAATTTCTTTTTTTTTATTCAGAAGTTTTCAAGCTTTTGAAATAACATAAACTGGAATTCTAAAATTTTTGAGCAAAAAAACTGATTTAGCATGACTTGGCCTGATGCACACCCACACTGTCATAGAATTTAAAACTCATTTAAATTAAGTGCATCAATAGCATATTCTTATAGTTTTGAATCAACAAGTGTGAAGTTAGCTTGGTAAATTTTTTTAAGAAATTTAAAATATGCCCAAACTTTAGATCCAATTATTTCCTTATCTTAATAGCTAATTATTTTCTTTTTTAGAGAGTGGTCCTTTGTCTTTAATATACAAAAAAAAATCATTAGATTAAGGCTTGACTTTTAGTGTAGGGCCCCTTAAAAAAGTGAGTTTTTTATCAATTTTTAATTAGCTGTAAATATTTAAAAAAAAAAATTTCTTTTAATATTCATATTTATTAGTAAATAAATTCTGTACAACATTTTTTTTTTCGAACTGTTAATATTTTGTACTATTTAGCCTTTTTCTAGATTTCTTAATTCCTAATTTAACTTATTTTTTTGTTTTTAATTTGAGCTAAGTAAAAATTGACAACAAAACTCATATTTTGTACTGTTTGGCCTTATTCGAGAATTAGGGAAAAAAAGTGTTGTACAGAATTTATTTACTAAAAAATATGGATATTAAAAGAAAAAAAAAGTTGTTATTTATTTTTGTTTTTAATTTGAGCTAAGTAAAATTGATAAAAAAACTTATTTTTTCTAAGGGGCCCCACACTAAAAGTCAAGCCCCAATTGTATGGATTTTTTTTTTTGTATATTTAAGACAAACGACCGCTCTCTAAAATAAAAAGTTCTTATTTAGCTTTTAGCTGTTAAGATAAGGAAAATAATTGGATCTAAATTGGACATTTTTAGATAATTCTTGAAAACTTTACCAATCTAACTTAACACTCGTTTTGAATCAATATATGTGTATACGCTTCGTTAAACAAACTACTTAAACCTTCAACATTTAAGTATTTGTAAAATATGTTGATATTTTTATTCAATGTAAACCAAAAATATGATATCTACAAAGCAAAACGAATCGTTAAAGATTTTTTTTGTCTGAATTTAATAAGAACTGTAAGCTCCATTATATTTTTATGAAAATTAGTTGTTATATATAGAAGGACCAAAAAAACTCAGTTGAGTTTTAAAATCAAAAAAAAAAGTTTTTATGTTTTTATTCCATCTAAAAAAAAACAAAAATGTGGTATCTACAAAGCAAGACGAATCGTTAAAGATGTTTTTTGTCTAAATTGAACTAGAACTGTAAGCTTCATTAATTTTTTACGAAACTTAGTTGTTTTATATAGAATAAACAAGAAAAAACTTAGTTTTACTTTGATAAAAATAAAATTGAGGTTTAAATTCAATATAAACCAAAAATGTGTTATCTACGAAAAAAGATAAATCGTTTAAGATGTTTTTTTGTTTGATTTGAATAAAAATTGTAAGCTCCATAAATTTTTTTTACGCAAACTTGTTTATAGCAAATTAGTGTTTAAAAATGCGAATATCTGATTTTGAATATTTGCAAAACTTCAGCTTACTGCTGCAAACATATATTCAAAAATGTTTATAAAAAAAAAAAAAAAAATTTAATTCTAAAAAAAATTGAAACTCTTTGGTTGATATTTTAATTAATAAAATCTACTTTTTACAAAGTCAAAAGATATAGAGAGGTGAGCTAGCATTTAAAACAAATTTTAAATAAAAAATATACAATAAACCTAATTTGTGAAATATTCAAATTTTAGTTTTTGAATTTTTTAGAATTCTAAAATGCGTAACAAAACGAGAGTGCATAACCTCATAAGTGCGTAAAGATGCGAGAGATTACTGTATCGAATTGGAACCATATTTAATAAAAACAAACAAACGTATAAGAAGTAATTTCAAAAAAAGTTATTACATAACAAATATTTTTCAAACAATGCTATATTTTACATTGTTTAATATAATTACGCTAAAATTGAATGCCTTACAAACAAAACACAAATTAACAAAAAAATAAATTAGACATTTCATAATTTAATTTTTTACAAAAAAAAAAGCTTTGCACAGTAAAAAGCATTAGGATTGAGAAAATTCTAGTTTAAAGATTTATATATTAATGCTTGCTGAGTGTAGCTGAGTTTGCTTTCACTATGTGAACATAACCAGAAGACTTCTGTATTTAGCTTCACTGGGATTTTTATTTGAATTACTTAAACTTAAAAACACTTTATTTAAAAAAAAATAGACTAGCGTTAGACATTATTAACAATTTTTATAAAAACTATAGTTACGACTCTCAGGAATAAGTTAATTTTGGTAAATTAGAACTGCACGAACTTAGCTTAATTCAATTAAAGTATTACGTTTTGTTTTGTAAAGTTCAAGTTTTCTAATTTATAGTCAAATTTTTATAATACTTGTTATTATTTTTATAAAAAGCTCTTAACTTTTAGAAAAATTTATAATGAACGTTTAGTTTTGCTCTTTTAAATAGTTTTAAATATATATATGTCATTCTTTTGTTTTTTGATTCTCAATTGTGAATGTTATCAAATACTAAAAGTATAAAAACAATTTATTAGTTAATAGAATAAAAATTTAACTCAATTTACACTAACCTACTACTCTTAATTTTCTATTTAAACAATTTAATTCTAGTACCAATAGTTCACACTAAAATATACAAACTTTTTTGCACAAAATGTTATCGTTAGCAGAATTGCCACTGTTTTAATTTGACTAGCAGAAAATACTTGAGCTTGACTTTTTATTTTCTGTTAAGTAAAAGTGATTTGTAAGATTTTTTAACGGAACCTCATTTGATAATAAATTGTTCAATTTTAAAATTGGAAACACTATGTTGTTGGGCAAACTTGTTAACAACAAATAAACTGTTTACAAATTTTACTAAAGGAAATTTTAAATTGGTTGCTATAACGACATGTCATCAGCTAGCTTAGTCATTTAAGCTGAGAACTGGAGAGTGTGAACTTACTTGTTGCAGGTGGAATTGGAAAATGAGAGTTGATTGCCATCCAGTAAACTCATCTACTTTTGTGAACAGTGTGTTGATAGTTAAAACTTTATAATAGTTTATTTAAAATGTTGTTGCTTTTCTTTGATCCTAAGTTTCGTTAGTGTAATATTTGACCAACTTCATTACTTTATCTATTTTTGATAACACTAATTTAAAATTTTATAAGAGTTTATATAAATTAATTGATTTTTAAAACCTGAGTCTTTTAGCGTGATATTTGTCTAAACCTACTATTTTATTCATTTTAAGTATTTATATTTATTTTGAGTTGGTTTACTTTTGAATTTTTAGTATATAAAAATATGTTAATTAACTTTTACAAATATGTTATATTTATTGCAGTTTTTTTCATAAACAGCATATACATTTATCCCAACTATTATGTATTCTATACTAAACCTAATCATACTTATTATATAGTTTTTATCAGGGGCGTGTTTTGACTGGTTTCTTGTTACCTGTGAACCCTATGAAAAATAAAAGAAAAAAGAATAAAATATTCTTAGAATATCACTAAAAACTCTGTTTATTGACTTTGTTTTGGTTATTTGATAAACTTTGAATAATGAATGTTGAATTTATAACACTGAAAGATAAAAAACTTCCTTAAAAAAATTCTCTTTTTTGTCCAGCTAAAATAAATTTTAAATAAAATTTTAATTGTGACGTCATAATTGGTGAAAGTTTTAAAGTAGCACTTTTTTTCTAGGAAACTTTTTACTAAGATGCTCTTAATTCCCAATATAACTTGTTACTTAGTATAAATAACTTTTGATACAGTAGTGTTTTTGAACTAGTAAGTACAATTTTACTTAAAAAATGTCTAATATAATCACTAAAGTTTTTTTTTACCAAGTTGGTTGTATATAATAATGTTGTGTGAAGCTTTTGTACTTTAAAATTTATATATTTTGTTTATGTGTCAACCAACTGGGTTTAAACCTTGAAAAGTTCAGTTAGGAGAGTTTTAAGATTATCTTTAGACCACCGGGCTATTTATTCTTTTATCATTTAATGGTATTTTGATATTTTTTATTTAAGTTGTTTTATTTTTGTATATCTGTTGGCCACAAAGTTGGTTCTTGATTTATTGAATTTTTTTACTCAGAGAGATTACAAAATCATTATTAGAATTCCTGCACAATCAGGCAAACATTTAATTATAATTTAGAGATATTTTTATTTTGTTGTAAAAGTCTAAACATTTTTTGGTAATTACCTAGGATGATGTTGCACCAATATCAAACTGAAATTATATTGTGTTTAAATCTTTTTGAACCATAATTTTAGGCTTTAAATCAATATTTTAAGCCTTATATGATTATTCTAAAATTATACTGCGTTTTAAACAAGCTATATAAATACATATTTAGAATTAAATTCATTTGTTAAAAACTAAAATGGTTAATTGATTTTATTTTACAGTATAGAAATGTATATAAGTTATTGTATCATTTGCTTTATTTCAAAAATAGAAGAAATTAAATTTATAAGTTTTATTGATTTATGATAAGTAAGTCTTATTTATGTATTTATAAAATATATTTTAAAGCCTAAATTAAGGTTTAAAACAACATTGAATTTAATATAATTTCAGCTTGATATTGGTGCGACATCATCCTAGGTAATTACCCATTTTTTTAGTAAAATTTCAATTTTTATAGATTAAATTAATTGAAAAAATGTTTTTATTATAAACATAATTTTTTCCGGCTCTTTTAGTTTCAATTTATCTAAATTTAATACAGTATAATAAATAAAAATATATAATGTCTTTACATTACTAATTATATGTCTTTTTTTTAAGCAGAAAAAAAAATTTTAAACACAGAGTTTTTCGGCTAAATATTGCGTACTTAACTGGTAGAGCATACCTAAGAAATGCGTACTTAAGCGGGAAATTAAGAACAAAAAAAATTGTGAATCCCCTTTGAAAAAAGTCTAAACACGCCCCTGGTTTTTATTCAACTAAATTTTCAACTATAACAAAATAATATATCTCGTTTCGTTAGTTCAAACCTAGACAATATGATACAAACTCTAGCAAAGAGTACTCGCATTTAGGGCCAAAGATTTCTTAGCAAACGCTTAAGCCCCCTCCCCTTCTTAATAAATCGTTGGAAGTTGGCGAGCCAACAACCTCTGGTTTCAATTTCTTTTTTTAGGCAACCTTATTGTCATAACTGCGCAAGGTTTGAGAAAAAAATAATTTACAGAGTTATATTTTATGAAATAACAAAACTAAAACCAAGATTAGAGTTTATATTTTTTGTTACTGCATCAAGCCTTGAAAAAATAAAAGGTTGGCTAGTTTAGTCAATACTACTATGAAAATTACTACGTGGAATAATTGACGAAACATTTTAGAGAATAGCAGTAGCCTGGTATTGAAAATTACTTTTACTTATTTCTTATGAAGCATTTTATTAAACAGAGCTTTAAAATTTTTGATGGCTAAGTCAAAGCAGTTTACTTTTTTATTTGTAACTAAAGAAAATAAACTAAGAAAAATCTAGAGGCTGCTGCAAATGATAAATCGTTTAAGATGTTTTTTGTTTTAATAAAAATTGTAAGCTCCATTAATATTTTTTACGCAAACTTGTTTATAGCGAATAAGTGTTCAAAAATGCGAATATCTGATTATGAATATCTGCAAAACTTCAACTTACTGCTGCAAATATATATTCAAAAATATTTATAAAAACTACAAATTGTTTTTTTATTCTAAAAAAAAATATTGAAATTTTTTGGTTTATATGTTAATTGATTAAATCTTATTTTTTAATAACATTCAAATTTTTTGAAATTTTCACTCTAGTTTTTTTCATGATAAAAATGTTTACAAGTACTTAATTTCGTTTATCTATATCTTATATTTAGTGAATTTGCTTTAAAATATAAATTTATAAAAAACACATATGAACTTAAAGACTAAAATACCTATGTTGATAACTATTAGTCGGTTAGAAAATTATAATTGCATAGGTTTAATATAAGAAGTGTAAGAAAAAAAAAATAATAGTTCTTGATTTTGATAAAAGTCAAGGTATCAAAATAAAAGTATAAAAAAAATAAAATTTAATGTTCTAAAAACTAGTTTAACTAGTGTTAAAGTTTAACGCAAACAAAAGATTCCTCAGCGTATCAAACTTGTTAATAGCCTTTGAAAAATATATTACACAGTTTAAACTTTTTTAAAGCATAAAAATTTATAAACAACAGCAAATTTTAAGCGTTAAGCTTGTATACTGTTTGTGTTTAAAGCAGGAAGTCCGGATGTATAAATCACTTTACCGGAATTGTTTTAGAGCTTAAAACGTTAAATTTTAAACTGACAGAATCAATTTCAACAACATCTGTGAGATGTTTTTAGTGTGAAGTAAAATTTAAACTTGAAGTTTTGTATTTTACTTTTACATATTAATCGTGTATGAAATTTTAGTGGTAGAAGTTTAAGGTGTCAAGTTATGTTTTACAAATATATAAATATTTTTATAACTTATAGTTTAATAAATTGTCTAATCTAATGATGTTTTACAAAAACAAAATATTTGTACTTTAGAGGACTAAAAATTATGTGGATCTAGTGCTTTTTATGAGTGTTAAGCAAAATATGTTCTTGAGATTTAAAACAAGTTTGGTTGAACATTAAGTAGAGCTTTCAATATAAGTATAAAATAATTCACAAGAACAAAATTTAAAAACCTAGTTTTTTACCAATAAAATATAATAGAACCCGTTTAACAAAAACTTTTTATGCAGTATTGATAAAAATAATTAAGATACAATGTGCAACTATTTAGTGCTTATTTGTTTACTTCTGTTTACAATTTCTAATTGTCATGGTAAGTAACAAAAATTTTTAAGTATTTGAGTTTAATGAAAATTTAGACATAGTAAAATAAAGAGTGACGTTTTTGTTAAAATAGTTAGTATGATAGCTTATAAAAATTTATTATGTAAGGCTAAATTCTTACTGTTGTATTATTACAAAAAAAAATTTCTAAAGGTCAAACGATCACTGCAACTTGTGGAAACAACATCACTATAAGGTAAGCTTAGATATTTTTTGAAATAATGAGAAAAAGAACAATATATCTTTAGTACTTTTAAAATTTTGTTTATTTTAACAAAGCTAGCAGCATAACAATTCTAACACACATAGAATTACTTTTCAAAGTATGGAAGTTTATCAAAAAAGTCTTATAATTTAATAACTTAGCCTTATTATTACTTTGAAAATAATGCCTACGACAAAATTGCAGTGTGGTACCTGATGCAGATTTCCCTGTTGGAAGCATTGATGCATGGGCTAATGCATCGGGTTTAGTATTAGGGACTACACAGTATTGCGATCCCAGCGGAGTGGCACCTGCTACAGAATGCGAGTTCACTGAAAACTCAGGGACTTATGAAATTGAAATTGAGGATTTTGACTCTTGCGGTATTTCATCAGTGTATAAAAGTTCTGAAGATTATGTCAGTACAAATTAAAAATAAAACTTTTTTTATTGTAAATGTGCTATATGTACTTTTATATCAACATATATTTAAATTTAAAAATTGGTTATTATGCATTTTACTTTTAAGTTATACATTTTCTTTAGTTATTTTAAAAACTTAAAACTTGATACCATAAAAAATCTTACAGACTGAAATAACCATGCTTGTTTCAAGAGTTCCACATATGAACTCAACCGTAATTAGAAGATCAGAATGTGGAACATTTTCAGTGATTTGTCGATATAACAAGACATTAGAAAATGTCACTTACGACACTTCTGTGAATATAACTACACAGTAAGTTTACAATTAGCATAGCAAATGTTCAGTCAGAAGTTTTAGAAAAAGTTGCAAAAATGTTTTTTTCTTAAAAAGGATAGTTTTATAATTGTACTTATTCAATAACTCTTGTTTAAAATACTTATATTGTTATATTAATAACTTATAAAATTAAAATTAACGATAAGATCAATACTTTTGCTAAACATACTACATATTCATCTAATTAAGTCACAAGGTATTGTTCTTGTAGTAATATATGCTTAAGATAATTCCATTTTGTTCAAATATAGCTGCTTAAAATAAACTTTAGTACATATCTTAATACACAATGCAAAATGATCAACATATGTTTTTTTAAATTCAACAGTCCTTACGTAGGAACAAATCTAACTGAAAACGCAACAGCTGTTATTGAACTTCATTTAGTTTCTACTGCACCAGATGGTACTACCGCAACTAGCGATGTAGCTACTGGTACAGTTTACAATTTGACAGATACAATTTACGTTGAAGCAAATATAGTAAATAATACAGATAAATTTGTGGCAACGGTTAGTTTATAAAAATTAAAAAAAATTTTCAACAATATCATATTTATCCTTTTTTTAGTTGTACAACTGCTATGCATCTAAAACCGACGATTACGACGATGATTACGAGCTGATTGACAGTGCTGGGTTAGAAATAATTTTATATTGAGTTATCTTAAGTACACAAAGTCAAATTTTATTTTGAAAATGTGTTCGTGTAGTTTTGTTTTTGGTTAAAACAAAATGTTTTTTTTAAACATGATTTTAAATCTTAACTCTGTTTTCATAATCTGTAAATAACATTAATAAAAAACAACAGCTGTGCCAACGCCGCAGATGGTACAGTAGAAATTGGTGATGGTAACCTTCCAGTTACTCCTTACTCGTTTCCCTATTTTGAATTTGAGGCTTTTGTGTGGACGAGTTTGGAGCATACAATTTACCTCCAATGTGATATCGATATGTGTTTAGATGATGACACGGACTGTGAGAATGATATGACAGTAAGTTATTACTTTCAATGTGATAGACTATAGTTTTATTAAGTTCTGTACACTGCCTAACTAACTATCGGACACTAAACTGAACTTCTTTAAGATGTACCGGAAAAGAAGCAAAACATAATAAAAACTCTTAGAATAATTAATGACGTTTTTATTTAATCATTTATAACAAAGTAAGAAATCTAAATTAAAACTAATATAATATTTACTTAACTTTAGCATCTTTATGTTTACAATTGACCTAAATGCGACTATCAATTGTTAAACTTGGGTCCGTTTTTGAAGCAAAAGTGTTTGCCCTAATATTTGCTAAATCATCAAATAATTTACTTTTTTTTATACTTATACCCTTAACCCTAACCCATCTTACCCAAAATACTTTTATTTTATTTATTTATACCCTTATTAACCCTAAATAAAGTTTTAAATAAGTTTTAGTTGAAAAGTGCTTCTAATTAGGTTTTTAAACTAGTGCTTACTAAACGGTTATCATTAAAACTAAGCTTATATGTTTTTATTAATTTTAAATAATTTTAAAAAATTTTGTTATTGCAAATCCTTTTTTTGAATCGGACTCGCCGAATAGAGAACATGCCTACCCCAAGTAGGATTATAATTAAAATGATATTTTTAGAAACTAGGTTTTAAAAAGATCGTTAAAATAATTTTTTTTAATCTTTCAGATATGTCAGAGTAAAAAGAGGAACCGATTTAGAAGAAGAAGTAGCAGTTTAAAAACACGCACAGTAAAATCCGGACCAATCAATGTACAAAATGTGCTATCAAAAGTACAGTTTTCGGAAGAATAGATCTTGATTTTAATTACTAAGTCGCAAATATTGAAGTTATATGACAGTACTTCTAATAAACTATATATAAATCTGTTTGAACTTATGGTTTTAAAGTTATAAAATAAAAACTTTTATAAAGTTAGATAATAAATTTAACTATTTTAAGCTAACTGCATTGAGTAATCCGTACGAAAATTATTTAAACTACCGGAACAAAAAGAAGAAAAAGTTAAACGATTTATTATAAATATTTTTCAGCAAAACAAGTTATGCTTATCCGTTTTTGAAAAAAGCACAACATAGTGAGGTGTAAAGTTTAAAACAATTTGTTTTTTATAAAAGTTTTCATTCAAAGAAAAAACATAGTTTGTTTTGTGAAAATAAATTTTTGAACTTAACAAGATATCATCAAAAGTATTAACTATTTTTACGGGATCACCTACATATGCATTACAAAATATTAATAATAAATTAAATAAAAGTTTTTCATTACTTTCATAATTAAGCTCAATAAGTCGTCAGTTTTAGTTTCAATTCATGTCTTTAAGCTATATAATTTATAACATTGAAAATTTTTGGTTTAAAACTAAGCTCTATCATTTGTGTATGTTTTGTAGCTCAAACTAAATGTACAAAAATAATGTATTTTTTTGTACATTAATTAATTTATTCTATTAAATACTATACTCTTAACTTTTTTTAACTTTAAAACATTTTGTACGAATGATCACTACAGCTTACGTTTTGGGCAAATCAGTTTATTAACTTTAGCTGGTAAAGTTTAGATAAATAAAGTTGAGTTGAGTATAGTAAGCTTTTCTTACTAATAAAAAAGACAATTTGAAATTTAACTTAGCATTAATATTATCATCAATAAAGTATTTCTGTGCACAAGTTTTTAATAAGAAATAAACAGAAATGTACATTTTAATGTAAATACCATTTCTAAAACTTTTTTCAATAAACTTTTGTTTCATTAAAGCATTGTAATGAAACATAATATAAGTATAACAGTTTTTTGTGTTTTGAAATAAAAAGAACTAATTGTTTCTTAGTAGCTTATTCTTTTACAGAAGTAGTAAGAAAATATTTAGCAAGATTTTATTTAACAAACTTCAAAGCAAAAAATATTTTTTTTAGTAAAATTTCATAAGATTTTATTCGTTATCTTAAAATTTATAAGTTATAAAACACATGAAGGCTTATTTTAAATATAAACGCTAAAAAAAAGCTTGTAAATAATGTTATTTTTGTTTTTAAGCTTTTAATAGTTAATATGCGTATTTTTTTGTTTTATAAACTAATAAGTCACAAATATGTTTAATAAATATTTGTCTGTAAAAGTAAAAGTAATTTTGATTATAAATCAATTACCGATTGGTTTACTGATTGGGTTCGCATCTATAACTTCTTTCGATTTTAAGTTAAGTAAACTTTAGTTGAAGATAAGTTTGAAATTTAGTAACGGTTTTTAATTTACTGACTCTATTTTATAAACTTGAACAAAATAAAAAACAAAATACAATGTAAAAATTTTAATCATATTGAATAGTCTAATCCAGTGGTCGTCAAGGTGTACACTGGTGCACACTAGTGTACACAAAACATTTTTGGGTGCGCGAAATTTTGAGATTTCAAAAAAAAAACATTGAGTTAGATTAAGTATGTAGTTATTATTAAATAAAGTACTTAAATAATACTGAGCTGGGGATTATTTAGTAATTGTGAAGAAGTGTTCAATTAATGAGTCTGTAAGACAAAGCCATATAACTAAAATATCATTGTGAAAATAAGGTAAAACAAATAAAGAGGTCAATTAAAAAAAGTATCTAATAAAAAGTTTCAGCTTCATTTGTTAAGTGGTTTGCATGTAAATACAAACAGAGTCATGACTTTTAGGGAGAAATGCACTAATAAAAGTGTTTACGTAGTCCCACCACTAGTGGCGCTTATTAATATTCGATCTTGGGATGCACAGATTTATTTTTTGCAGCTTGGTGTACACAGAATTTGATTAGCTTGACGACCACTGGTTTAAACAATAATCGATGTTGTTCAATAGATGTATCATATGCCATTACTACTAAAAAATTTTGTACTAATGAATTTTTTTTATTAATTTAAAAATTTTCTGTACCTTATTACCCAAAATGCATCCAAGCCATAAAAGCCTAAGTTATTTAAACTATTATCATTTGTTTATTCAAGTTAGTACAAAAAATTATATAATAAATACAAGAATATATAACAATAAATTACTTTAAAAGGTTTTGATTTATACACTGTTTTATCAAACAGTAAAATATCTTTTTGGTTTGAGTAAAAGTTATTACATTCCATATATATTTAATAAAAAATTAAAAACAGCTTAATAAAAAATAATGGTTTCTAACTAATTTCTATTTTTAGTTAGTCAAATTTTCAAAAACTGTCCAGTTTTAAAAATCAAAAGAGGCAGACTAATTAAAAAGTTTTACATGTTAAAGTTAGTGTAAAATAGTTCAAAATATTAATTATACTTTAAAAATTAAGTACACTATCTTTTATATTTTTTAATGGGGTAGGCTTTTAAAAAAGGTTCAAAAACAATTATGTAATTTACTTGTTGTTTTAAAATTTAAAATTTATTACATACGTTTGTAGATTAATATATAACTAAAGTTGTGAACTAACGAATATTTTTTGTTGATTAGACAATTCAATATGATTAAAATTTTTACATTGTATTTTATTTTTACTTCGTTCAAGTTTATAAAATAGAGTCAGTAAATTAAAAACAGTTACTAAATTTCAAACTTATCTTTAACTAAAGTTTACTTAACTTAAAATTGAAATAAGTTATAGATGCGAACCCATTCGGTACACCAATCGGTAATTGATTTATAAATCAAAATTACTTTTACAAATAAAAATAAAAACTTTCAATTAAGTATCAAAATACCTAAAATACAATATCAGAATTTTTTCTGCTGGGTTGTAAAAATTATTCTTTAAGTATTTTGTTATGAAAAAGTTAACTTCCATTAAGTAAAAATTTGTGAGAAAAGCGTTATACTGTAGCTGTTTAACTGTAAGCTAGATCATTCATTAAAATTCTATAACTGTTAAACTTAGTTCCTGGGCGACACTCAACAGTTAATATATTTTAAACGTAAACTTCCTTATAAAGTTGTTGGGAAGGCAATAGATAGCTAAAAAATTCGGCAACTATGTCAGAGACAAATATTTATTAAACATATTTGTGACTTATTAGTTTATAAAACAAAAAATACGCATATTAATTATTAAAAACTTAAAAACAAAAATAAATTATTTACAAGCTTTTTTTAGCGTTTATATTTAAAATAAGCCTTCATGTGTTTTATAACTTATAAATTTTAAGATAACGAATAAAATCTTATGAAATTTTACTAAAAAAAATATTTTTTGTTTTGAAGTTTGTTAAATAAAATCTTGCTAAATATTTTCTTACTACTTCTGTAAAAGAATAAACTACTAAGAAACGATTAGTTCTTTTTATTTCAAAACACAAAAAACTGTTATACTTATATTATGTTTCATTACAATGCTTTAATGAAACAAAAGTTTATTGAAAAAAGTTTTAGAAATGGTATTTACATTAAAATGTACATTTCTATTTATTTCTTATTAAAACTTGTGCACAGAAATACTTTATCGATGATAATATTAATGCTAAGTTAAATTTCAAATTGTCTTTTTTATTAGTAAGAAAAGCTTACTATACTTAACTCAACTTTATTTATCGAAACTTTACCAGATAAAGTTAATAAACTGCTTTGCCCAAAACGTAAGATGTAGTGATCATTCGTACAAAATTTTTTAAAGTTAAAAAACGTTAAGAGTATAGTTTTTTAATAGAATAAATTAATTAATGTACAAAAAAATACATTATTTTTGTACATTTAGTTTGAGCTACAAAACATACACAAAAGATAGAGCTTAGTTTTAAACCAAAAATTTTCAATGTTATAAATTATATAGCTTAAAGACATGAATTGAAACTAAAACTGACGACTTATTGAGCTTAATTATGAAAGTAGTGAAAAACTTTTATTTAATTTATTATTAATATTTTGTAATGCATATGTAGGTGATCCCGTAAAAACAATTAATACTTTTGATGATATCTTGTTAAGTTCAAAAATTTATTTTCACAAACAAACTATGTTTTTTCTTTGAATGAAAACTTTTATAAAAAACAAATTGTTTTAAACTTTACACCTCACTATGTTGTGCTTTTTTCAAAAACGGATAAGCATAACTTGTTTTGCTGAAAAATATTTATAATAAATCGTTTAACTTTTTCTTCTTTTTGTTCCGGTAGTTTAAATAATTTTCGTACGGATTACTCAATGCAGTTGGCTTAAAATAGTTAAATTTATTATCTAACTTTATAAAAGTTTTTATTTTATAACTTTAAAACCATAAGTTCAAACAGATTTATATATAGTTTATTAGAAGTACTGTCATATAACTTCAATATTTGCGACTTAGTAATTAAAATCAAGATCTATTCTTCCGAAAACTGTACTTTTGATAGCACATTTTGTACATTGATTGGTCCGGATTTTACTGTGCGTGTTTTTAAACTGCTACTTCTTCTTCTAAATCGGTTCCTCTTTTTACTCTGACATATCTGAAAGATTAAAAAAAAATATTTTAACGATCTTTTTAAAGCCTAGTTTCTAAAAATATCATTTTAATTATAATCCTACTTGGGGTAGGCATGTTCTCTATTCGGCGAGTCCGATTTAAAAAAAGGATTTGCAAAAACAAAATTTTTAAAATTATTTAAAATTAATAAAAACATAAAAGCTTAGTTTTAATGATAACCGTTTAGTAAGCACTAGTTTAAAAAACCTAATTAGAAGCACTTTTCAACTAAAAATATATTTTTATTAGTTTTGCAAATTTATTTTTAAACAAAAAAGGACAAAATTTACAAGTCCTTTTGTCGATGTGACAGAAATCCAAAAGTATTTGCTGAGTCAGCATAAAAATATTATACAGACTTCATGTTTTAATTAGCTTTTAATATGTTAGGGTTAATAAGGGTATAACTAAATAAAATAAAAGTATTTTGGGTAAGATGGGCTAGGGTTAAGGGTATAAGTATAAAAAAAAGTAAATTATTTGATGGTTTAGCAAATATTAGGGCAAACACTTTTGCTTCAAAAACGGACCCAAGTTTAACAATTGATAGTCGCATTTAGGTCAATTGTAAACATAAAGATGCTAAAGTTAAGTAAATATTATATTAGTTTTAATTTAGATTTCTTACTATGTTATAAATGATTAAATAAAAACGTCATTAATTATTCTAAGAGTTTTTATTATGTTTTGCTTCTTTTTCGGTACATCTTAAAGAAGTTCAGTTTAGTGTCCGATAGTTAGTTAGGCAGTGTACAGAACTTAATAAAACTATAGTCTATCACATTGAAAGTAATAACTTACTGTCATATCATTCTCACAGTCCGTGTCATCATCTAAACACATATCGATATCACATTGGAGGTAAATTGTATGCTCCAAACTCGTCCACACAAAAGCCTCAAATTCAAAATAGGGAAACGAGTAAGGAGTAACTGGAAGGTTACCATCACCAATTTCTACTGTACCATCTGCGGCGTTGGCACAGCTGTTGTTTTTTATTAATGTTATTTACAGATTATGAAAACAGAGTTAAGATTTAAAATCATGTTTAAAAAAAACATTTTGTTTTAACCAAAAACAAAACTACACGAACACATTTTCAAAATAAAATTTGACTTTGTGTACTTAAGATAACTAAATATAAAATTATTTCTAACCCAGCACTGTCAATCAGCTCGTAATCATCGTCGTAATCGTCGGTTTTAGATGCATAGCAGTTGTACAACTAAAAAAAGGATAAATATGATATTGTTGAAAATTTTTTTTAATTTTTATAAACTAACCGTTGCCACAAATTTATCTGTATTATTTACTATATTTGCTTCAACGTAAATTGTATCTGTCAAATTGTAAACTGTACCAGTAGCTACATCGCTAGTTGCGGTAGTACCATCTGGTGCAGTAGAAACTAAATGAAGTTCAATAACAGCTGTTGCGTTTTCAGTTAGATTTGTTCCTACGTAAGGACTGTTGAATTTAAAAAAACATATGTTGATCATTTTGCATTGTGTATTAAGATATGTACTAAAGTTTATCTTAAGCAGCTATATTTGAACAAAATGGAATTATCTTAAGCATATATTACTACAAGAACAATACCTTGTGACTTAATTAGATGAATATGTAGTATGTTTAGCAAAAGTATTGATCTTATCGTTAATTTTAATTTTATAAGTTATTAATATAACAATATAAGTATTTTAAACAAGAGTTATTGAATAAGTACAATTATAAAACTATCCTTTTTAAGAAAAAAACATTTTTGCAACTTTTTCTAAAACTTCTGACTGAACATTTGCTATGCTAATTGTAAACTTACTGTGTAGTTATATTCACAGAAGTGTCGTAAGTGACATTTTCTAATGTCTTGTTATATCGACAAATCACTGAAAATGTTCCACATTCTGATCTTCTAATTACGGTTGAGTTCATATGTGGAACTCTTGAAACAAGCATGGTTATTTCAGTCTGTAAGATTTTTTATGGTATCAAGTTTTAAGTTTTTAAAATAACTAAAGAAAATGTATAACTTAAAAGTAAAATGCATAATAACCAATTTTTAAATTTAAATATATGTTGATATAAAAGTACATATAGCACATTTACAATAAAAAAAGTTTTATTTTTAATTTGTACTGACATAATCTTCAGAACTTTTATACACTGATGAAATACCGCAAGAGTCAAAATCCTCAATTTCAATTTCATAAGTCCCTGAGTTTTCAGTGAACTCGCATTCTGTAGCAGGTGCCACTCCGCTGGGATCGCAATACTGTGTAGTCCCTAATACTAAACCCGATGCATTAGCCCATGCATCAATGCTTCCAACAGGGAAATCTGCATCAGGTACCACACTGCAATTTTGTCGTAGGCATTATTTTCAAAGTAATAATAAGGCTAAGTTATTAAATTATAAGACTTTTTTGATAAACTTCCATACTTTGAAAAGTAATTCTATGTGTGTTAGAATTGTTATGCTGCTAGCTTTGTTAAAATAAACAAAATTTTAAAAGTACTAAAGATATATTGTTCTTTTTCTCATTATTTCAAAAAATATCTAAGCTTACCTTATAGTGATGTTGTTTCCACAAGTTGCAGTGATCGTTTGACCTTTAGAAATTTTTTTTTGTAATAATACAACAGTAAGAATTTAGCCTTACATAATAAATTTTTATAAGCTATCATACTAACTATTTTAACAAAAACGTCACTCTTTATTTTACTATGTCTAAATTTTCATTAAACTCAAATACTTAAAAATTTTTGTTACTTACCATGACAATTAGAAATTGTAAACAGAAGTAAACAAATAAGCACTAAATAGTTGCACATTGTATCTTAATTATTTTTATCAATACTGCATAAAAAGTTTTTGTTAAACGGGTTCTATTATATTTTATTGGTAAAAAACTAGGTTTTTAAATTTTGTTCTTGTGAATTATTTTATACTTATATTGAAAGCTCTACTTAATGTTCAACCAAACTTGTTTTAAATCTCAAGAACATATTTTGCTTAACACTCATAAAAAGCACTAGATCCACATAATTTTTAGTCCTCTAAAGTATAAATATTTTGTTTTTGTCAAACATCATTAGATTAGACAATTTATTAAACTATAAGTTATAAAAATATTTATATATTTGTAAAACATAACTTGACACCTTAAACTTCTACCACTAAAATTTCATACACGATTAATATGTAAAAGTAAAATACAAAACTTCAAGTTTAAATTTTACTTCACACTAAAAACATCTCACAGATGTTGTTGAAATTGATTCTGTCAGTTTAAAATTTAACGTTTTAAGCTCTAAAACAATTCCGGTAAAGTGATTTATACATCCGGACTTCCTGCTTTAAACACAAACAGTATACAAGCTTAACGCTTAAAATTTGCTGTTGTTTATAAATTTTTATGCTTTAAAAAAGTTTAAACTGTGTAATATATTTTTCAAAGGCTATTAACAAGTTTGATACGCTGAGGAATCTTTTGTTTGCGTTATACGTTAACACTAGTTAAACTATGTTTTTAGAACATTAATTTTTTTTTTTATACTTTTATTTTGATACCTTGACTTTTATCAAAATCAAGAACTATTATTTTTTTTTCTTACACTTCTTATATTAAACTTATGCAATTATAATTTTCTAACCGACTAATAGTTATCAACATAGGTTTTTTAGTCTTTAAGTTCATATGTGTTTTTTATAAATTTATATTTTAAAGCAAACTCACTAAATATAAGATATAGATATACGAAATTAAGTACTTGTAAAAATTTTTATCATGAAAAAAACTAGAGTGAAAATTTCAAAAAACTTGAATGTTATTAAAAAATAAGATTTAATCAATTAACATATCAACCAAAAAATTTCAATATTTTCTTTTAGAATAAAAAAACAATTTGTAGTTTTTATAAATATTTTTGAATATATATTTGCAGCAGTAAGTTGAAGTTTTGCAGATATTCATAATCAGATATTCGCATTTTTGAACACTTATTCGCTATAAACAAGTTTGCGTAAAAAAAATTAATGGAGCTTACAATTTTTATTAAAACAAAAAACATCTTAAACGATTTATCATTTGCAGCAGCCTCTAGATTTTTCTTAGTTTATTTTCTTTAGTTACAAATAAAAAAGTAAACTGCTTTGACTTAGCCATCAAACATCTTAAAGCTCTGTTTAATAAAATGCTTCATAAGAAATAAGTAAAAGTAATTTTCAATACCAGGCTACTGCTATTCTCTAAAATGTTTCGTCAATTATTCCACGTAGTAATTTTCATAGTAGTATTGACTAAACTAGCCAACCTTTTATTTTTTCAAGGCTTGATGCAGTAACAAAAAATATAAACTCTAATCTTGGTTTTAGTTTTGTTATTTCATAAAATATAACTCTGTAAATTATTTTTTTCTCAAACCTTGCGCAGTTATGACAATAAGGTTGCCTAAAAAAAGAAATTGAAACCAGAGGTTGTTGGCACGCCAACTTCCAACGATTATTAAGAAGGGGAGGGGGCTTAAGCGTTTGCTAAGAAATCTTTGGCCCTAAATGCGAGTACTCTTTGCTAGAGTTTGTATCATATTGTCTAGGTTTGAACTAACGAAACGAGATATATTATTTTGTTATAGTTGAAAATTTAGTTGAATAAAAACTATATAATAAGTATGATTAGGTTTAGTATAGAATACAAAATAGTTGGGATAAATGTATATGCTGTTTATGAAAACTATAGATACTATAAATTCAAAAGTAAACCAACTCAAAATAAATATAAATACTTAAAATGAATAAAATAGTAGATTTAGACCAGGGGTCGGCAAGTAGTTGGTAGTCGCGGGCCAAATTTCTAGTTTCCAAAGTCTTCGCGGGCCGCAGTTTTAGTTTTAGTGACATTTGAATAATCTTATGGTTTTAGTTTTAGTCACACTAGAGAAAAGTTTTACTTTTATTCACCTTATCATTTAAAATGACTTTTAGCTATACATAGAATGCCTATTCAGATTAATATTCATTAGATTATGATTTACATTGACTAATATACTTTAATAATTATGTACTAATATTTTTAATAAAATATGTACTTTCATAAGCACTTAATAAGTTAAACTTAATACTTTTTTAATTTTACTTACAACCTAACTCTCTATAACAACCTAACTTGAAAGACAATTTATGGGTTACTTTTATACATTTGTTATATCATCAACACTTTTTCATATTTCTAAGAATATTTACTTCGAAAAAAGTTTTTGCGAGTTAAATAATTTACACTCATTAAGAAATTTAGTAATTAGTTAACATAATAAAATTAATACCTGTTTGTATTCCAAAAAGCTAAAACAAATGATTTAACATAACTAATTCTCATATACTTTAATAAAATATTTTATTAGTAATTAGACTTTTAAATGGTTGCCACTAAAAAGCAAAAATGTCTGAGATGTATCAAACCAGCTAAAATTTATTAAAATTTGAAAAAGCTTATAAATAGTTGTTAATCAAGCTTAAATACCTATTTAAAATATCATCATTATCAAAAAGTACAAAAAGTGTAAGAAAACAAGAAAAAAATACAATTAGTAAGCTACACAACAGTCATAAAAACTATTCCGAGAATTGGAAGTTTTTTTTAAAGTGTTTGAAATATAAGCTTCACACACACCTGAGTTTTCAAGCTTTTAAAATAGCCTGTTTGTGTAGCAATCCAGTTTAAATAAAGTTCACTACATTAAGAAATAACAAAGGTTATTAACAGTAAGTAAATTACATGCCAAAAATATATAAGTCAGCTGGAATGTACAATTGAGTTTCTTAAACAAGTTTAACAAAATTATAAAATTTTATTAAGTCATTAGCAGAGTAGAATTTTTTTTTATTAAGCATGATAGCAATTTTTTATTTGCAATAAGAATATTGCATTTAAAAAGTTAATTGTAAAATAGAAGACGAGCTACAAGAATAAACGTTAGTTAGGAGTTATTGCCAGAAACAATAAAGAAAAATCACCAAAGTCATTTCCTACAAAGCCCATTATTATCTTCAGTAACTACAGAATAATCAGAAAAAATTGTTAAGGCAAGTTTGAATAGCAAAATTTATTACCTAAAATGAGTTATCGTTTATAATTGAAAACTTTTATAAAGAATTAATGTTGGTGGTAATGAAAAACTTTTGTTTATTTCTTAAATGACAACATGAAGTCGCGTTTAGGAAATGCATTAAGGTTATAAAGTCTCATAAATCAAATTAGGACTTTAATCAAACTGTTAACATGAGAGCACTGATAGAAAAACTATTGCTCATCTGAGAATTTTTATTAGAGATGTTTTTACTAACTTTGACATATTAGTAGAATTTCTTGGTTTAGTTCAAACGCGAAGCACAACAATCGTTGAATTTTTTCAAGTAAAGGTGCAATGTACCAATACGGAGTTTTTGGAAGTACAATTCCTTCTTTTATTTTTAGTATATAGTTTAGTTAAAGTTTAAAAAAATGTCTTAAAACATTTATCAATAATAAAAAATACTGTAAAGCTACTATAGTATATTTTTTAATAAAAAAACATTTATTTGGTAATTTTTTTTGAGTCAAATCGAAATTTCATTACTTTAAATGTAAAAATTGTTTGAAATTCCAGGTTTTTTTCAAAAATTCTCAAACTCAAGTTTTTTTCCAGAATTTTTTACCGTAAATTCACAAATTCAAAGCTTTTTCGGGATTCAACTTTTTTGGCAAGACTGATTGTTCATTCTTTAATGTACAAAATAATTCAAATAATATTTTAATTTCAGCTGCAAGACTTAAAATTTAACATATATTAAAACTCAAACTAACACTGTGGATTGAGCAAAACATACATCATAAGTTTAATTTGCCACTCTTTCAAGCAAAAAAGCCAGTCTGAGTCAACAAAAACATTCCTGATATTTTTGTATACAAAAAGCAATTCTAGCCAAAAACTTAAAAAATGGCTTAGTTGGCCTGAGATTTGAAGTCTTCAAATAGTGATAGTCTGAGTGTGTGGCAATGTTTAGTTGTTTATTTGCTTGAATTTAACTATTTTGATTAACAATGTACAAACTTTATAAATTTACCATCCCTATATCTAGTTTATATTAAATAGGTAGCTCGAAAAAACAGCAATTGTGTGTATTGATATGCAAGGCATAAAAATTAACTTAGCTTGAAATAAACAATGTTTGAAAAATGGAATGTATACAAAACAAAAACTATAACAAAATATAACAAAAGGGTTGATCATGCCAATTCGTATGATCGAATTGGCATGATCAACCCTTTTGTTAAATTTGAGCTTGTCTCACGGCAAACGGAAGTCCGGACTTGTTCTGCAGACTTTCGCCGATTTTGTTGATTGTACTAAAACGAGCGTACCAGATGTCTTGCCTAGTGGACAATGTTTTAAACGTTGCACGGCAAAGACAATGCTGACGTCACTAATCATTGCCAGCAAATGGTTGCTTCATGCGAAAGCATGATAAACCGTTTGTAGATTGACGACTACAAGTTTTTCGGTTGTGACTGACTGATGAGTCCTAATAAGGACGAAACCGGTCTCAGTCTACCGAAACTTGTGGTCTGATGATCGAATTGGCATGATCAACCCTTTTGTTAAATTTGAGCTTGTCTCACGGCAAACGGAAGTCCGGACTTGTTCTGCAGACTTTCGCCGATTTTGTTGATTTTACTTAATTACTGTGCATTAATTTTGTACAAAATGGAAATCATTTGCATTAGGTATTATATAACCAACTTATTAAATCCAAGCACTCTTGACACTCTTTTTCCAGATAATTACTTACTGTTGTAAAAAAGAAGTAATTATGAAACTGAGAAACATATCCTGTTAGAACGCTAATCTGTCTTTTTCACATTTTTAAACTAAAGCAGTAATTACTTGAAATTATTTTAGAATGTTATAGAGAAACTTGAAATCAAACTAATCAAATTAAGTCGAACTACCGAAAAAATTTAAGTAGAAATATAATTTTGCTCAGCGGGCTACATTTACATGCGCGCGGGCCACAAAATTTTCTTTTGCGGGCCGCATTCCATTCAAAAAAATAACATGCTCACGGGCCGCAGATTTACCCTTCGCGGGCCACAATTGGCCCGCGGGCCGCAGTTTGCCGACCCCTGATTTAGACCAATATTATGCTAAAAGACTCAGGTTTTAAAAATCAATTAATTTGTATAAACTCTTATAAAATTTTAAATTAGTGTTATCAAAAATAGATAAAGTAATGAAGTTGGTCAAATATTACACTAACGAAACTTAGGCTCAAAGAAAAGCAACAACATTTTATATAAACTATTATAAAGTTTTAACTATCAACACACTGTTCACAAAGGTAGATGAGTTTACTGGATGGCAATCGACTCTCACTTTTCAATTCCACCTGCAACAAGTAAGTTTACACTCTCCAGTCCTTCAGCTTAAATGACTAAGCTAGCTGATGACATGTCATTATAGCAACCAATTTAAAATTTCCTTTAGTAAAACTTGTAAACAGTTTATTTGTTGTTTACAAGTTTTCCCAACAACATAGTGTTTCCAATTTTAAAATTGAACAATATATTATTAAATGAGGTTCCGTTAAAAAATCTTACAAATCACTTTTACTTAACAGAAAATAAAAAGTCAAGCTCAAGTATTTTCTGCTAGTCAAATTAAAACATTGGCAATTCTGCTAACGATAACATTTTGTGCAAAAAAGTTTGTATATTTAAGTGTAAACTATTGGTACTAGAATTAAATCATTTAAATAGAAAATTAAGAGTAGTAGGTTAGTGTAAGTTGAGTTAAATTTTTATTCTAGTAACTAATAAATTGTTTTTATCTTTTTAGTATTTGATAACATTCACAATTGAGAATCAAAAAACAAAAAAATGACATATATACATTTAAAACTATTTAAAAGAGCAAAACTAAACGTTCATTATAATTTTTTCTAAAAGTTAAGAGCTTTTTATAAAAATAATAACAAGTATTATAAAATTTTGACTATAAATTAGAAAACTTGAACTTTACAAAACAAAACGTAATACTTTAATTGAATTAAGCTAAGTTCGTGCAGTTCTAATTTACCAAAATTAACTTATTCCTGAGAGTCGTAACTATAGTTTTTATAAAAATTGTTAATAATGTCTAACGCTAGTCTTTTTTTTTTTTTAATAAAGTGTTTTTAAGTTTAAGTAATTCAAACAAAATCCCAGTGAAGCTAAATACAGAAGTCTTCCGGTTATGTTCACATAGTGAAAGCAAACTCAGCTACACTCAGCAAGCATTAATATATAAATCTTTAAACTAGAATTTTCTCAATCCTAATGCTTTTTACTGTGCAAAGCTTTTTTTTTTGTAAAAAATTAAATTATGAAATGTCTAATTTATTTTTTTGTTAATTTGTGTTTTGTTTGTAAGGCATTCAATTTTAGCGTAATTATATTAAACAAGGTAAAATATAGCATTGTTTGAAAAATATTTGTTATGAAATAACTTTTTTTAAAATTACTTCTTAAACTTTTGTTTGTTTTTATTAAATATGGTTCCATTTAGATACAGTAATCTCTCACATCTTTACGCACTTATGACGTTATGCACTCTCGTTTTGTTACGCATTTTAGAATTCTAAAAAATTCAAAAACTAAAATTTTAATATTGCACAAATTAGGTTTATTGTATATTTTTTATTTAAAATTTGTTTTAAATGCTAGCTCACCTCTCTATATCTTTTTAATTTGTAAACTTATGTTTCTTGACTAATTGATAAACATTTAGTTATACCTCATTATATCAGAAATTTTGTTAAGAATAAGAGATTAGATTAAAATTCTGAAAGAAATATGACTGTGTTAAATAATGAAAGTGTAATTCAATTTGCTAGTTAATGAAAAGGCTTTAACCTTTATAGCTTAAGTGTCTTAACACCCCTCCTTTTATAACTTTTAATAAATAAAATTTTCAACTCCTAAATTTCTTATGGCATAAAATTTCATTCTTACTCAAAAAATTCATTAATATATCTTTAATACAATGCAAGACAAGTTTATCCTTATGTGGGCAAAGGTCAAATTAAAAAAAGTTGTAGTAACATAAACAGTTTTATTAAACATTTTTTTATACTTTATACATTTTTTTTCAAAAGAAGAAATTCATTACAGCACCAAATTCATATTTTTGTAAAAGGCTATGGAAACAAATTTTAATACAGACACCACACCATTTCTTAATTGTAAACAAATGCTTAATTATAAATTGAATTTGCCAAGTAGAATAGAATATAAATGTTAAGTATCAAACAAGTCACATATAAATAAAGATAAAATATACTTATTATTAAAACTAGTAAATTCTTTTTAAAAATATTGTTAATTTATACAAATTTAAATCTTTTTTTTTAATTATATGTATAGCTTTATCTTTTGTTTTCATATTTATAAATGAAGTAAACAAATTGTTAAAAGTGGGAAAGTCCCCAGTCTGCTTTTAACTAGAAGCAATATAAAAAAAAAAGCCATTATAGTAAGTATACTTGGTACCTCTCGTATCTTTACGATCTCTCGTATATTTATGCACATTTTCTGTGGACACAATGTGCGTAAATAAGCGAGAGGTTACTGTAATATATATTATGTGATATATATTTTTGTTTAAGTTTTATAAGCATTACTACTTATATGTATTTTAGAAAATAAATTACAACAACAAAAACATAACTTTAAGTTTACAACACCTGTAGAAATTTTAAAAGTGAAAATTAAATTAAAGTTTTTGAATAACTTATATACAAACAAATACATTTAACAATTCAAAAAAAACTTGTAATTTATTATAACATTTTCTTTTATTTTGCTAAGGTTCGGATTTTGCCGAAGTTTGTTATGATGATAAGGTCTAGTTGGTGCCAGTATTTAGAACAGGGGTGTTTCAAAGATACTTTATGCTGCAATTTAGTTTTTAAAATTTCACCAACTGTCTACAGAGATTCTGTTTATGACAAAAGTCTAAAAGGCGTTGACCGTGATCCAACCCTTGTACTAAAATCACCCAAAATGACAAGCTGATTGTTTTTGGGTAATTTTTTCAACATAAGGTTTAATTTCTCATTAAGGTATCTTTTATTAGCTCGTAAGAGTACAGCGTAAATTAATATTAAAAATATAAATTAAGCATAAGTACTTGAATAACTAATAGTAAAACAAATAAATTAACAATTTAAAACAAAACTAGTAATGTATCATAACCTTTTATTTTTCGCTAAGATCCAGATTTTGCCGAATTTTGTTATGAAAATAAGATGCGCAAGGTTCAATAATTTTTACAGATTATACGTCTAAAAACGTAAATTAGGTAGTTTTTGTTGTCAAAAATACAACTAAAAAATTTAACAATTTCATAAGTTTATCTTAAAAAAAAAGGTAATCATATAACTTAGTAGCTTTTTAAATAAAAAAATGCCATATAAAACAAAATCAGATCCATCTAATTTTTAAATATGGAATATCATTAATTAGTACATGATATGATTTTTTTTGCTAGATAAAAAAGTTTTAATTAAAAGGTCAGTAAACACGCATTTTTTAAGTTTTCGAAGAAACTTGCTTTCTTTTGTTTCTTAGCAGAAAATATCTCAGAGTTTCAACACTCGTATTTATCTTTAGAAACTTGCATTAAATTTTAATCAGTTCTGAAGGTAGCATTACAAGTTAAGTTTGTATTGAAACACCATACATATTTTGACAACTGTAAATAAATACTTTATAAATTTCTACAAATGCTGTCTTTAACAACACCAGGTGTTAATTGTTTAAAGTTATATGATAAGTTCTAACATCATTGCATAGACAAATAATGATAGTGCATAGAAGCATTCGTTTAGAAGTTAAGTTTTGCTTTATTGGTCATGTTGAGAGGATGCAAGACTACGGCTTAACCAAAATTTTTACTTATATAATATATATATAGAGCTGGTTGAACTACAAAAAAGACGCTCAAAATATTTGGTCCTACAACCTGGTGCACGAAGAACCTTTCGGTTATCGAGTCGCAAACCACGGACATCTTTTAACGTCTTGTCCAGGACAGAACGAACATGACATAATGTATTTGGTGTTCGCTGTAAACTAGGAAAACCTAAAAATAGTTGCGAAGAAGTTTTGACGTACATTCTCTGAAGTATCAAGTATCTACGATAACAAACTTCCAAAAATTTCTTTAGATTGTGCAGTTTGGAGATTAAAAACAAACCAAGCTCATTTTTGTCTAATAGTATTTATCGCGTTGTTATAAAAATTTTGATTAGGAAGGACTTAAAACTCAAATTTTAAAGAAGAAAAATAACTTTGTTTTCTTTACTCTTACAGTATAATTTATTTAAGATTGGCTATAAAAGTCATCAGCGTGAGTAAGAAACTGATTATATTAACCATATGCTTGTTCGTTTATTGTTTAATTATTTTACTAATTTTTATAGTAGTTTTACTTAAACTTTTACTTTTGTTTACTTTGCATTACTTATCTTCATTTTCAATGGTTTTGTTATATATTAAGTTTGGTGATGCCTTAACACTACCAGGAGTATTTCTTATAAGTTACTCATATAAACGTGAAAACATACTTACAAATAAAGTTTTTACTTCTAATGACAAAAAAGTTCTTAGAAGCCTACTTTGACTGAAGATAAACTTTTAAACTAGCTGGTTATACTTTAAAATAAAGCAAAGAAAGCTTTTTAAGCTAGTAAAACTTGTGCAAGCTTAATGTGAGAAGTTATTGAATTGCAACATTACTTAAGTTATTTTGTGATAAAACTATTCCATCAACTTGTTAGCAAAACTTTTTTTTTCTAAGCACATTAAACTACTACAGTAGTTTATATTTGTGTATTTATTTACTGATTCATGTTTTTAGCTACTTACTTTTAAATAACTACCAGTTTGTTTTTAAACTTATTAATGCCCATTGATACTTTGATAAATTAAAAAAAAAAACAAAACGCCAGTTTACTTATTAATATTATAGTTGTTTCATTGATATATTTGATAAAATATGTTCAACAGACAAAAAAGTCTATTATAGTTGATTTTAAGTATAAAACGTAATCAAAAGTTCATCGAAATTATGGAAATTAAACTAAAGTAATATATATTTTCAAATTTATAGAGCTAATATCTCAGAACAAAGGTTTAGGCTACACAAAATTGATAAAAAAATATTTGATCTAGTGAGCTTTCTTTAGTAGTTCGTATACATTTTAACACTGAAAACCTATAAGGAGGAAACGTAAATACAATTATAGATTTATAATAAAAGCAATTGTTCCTTGAGCCTGTTTTATTTTACTAAAATAAATGTCATAGACTAATATTTTTTGTAAAAAACCGTTTTTCAATGCTACTTGCTTAATAACATTAACTTTAACGATAACTTTAACAGAAGTCTCTATGATAAGCCAAAAAGAAAAGTGTTTTAAAAATGCTTCCACAGATCCTTGATTATAATCAATAAAAAACTAAGTTTTGATATAAATACGTCATAATCATTTTAGTAAACTAATAACTAAAATAAAAAAAAAAGAATATAAGTAAAAGTAACTCAGGTAAAAAATGATTTTGGAAGCCCTTGACTAGAAAATTTCAACGATGGGTGATTGGTTTCCTTTTCCACGAAAGAGGAGAAGCATACTGTTTGGTTGCTTTAGTACAGTCAAGATAGTTCAGTATGCAATTAGCTTTGTAAATATTTTTCCCAGTGCGATAGCAGACTCTATTTTTGGTATACTTCGATTGGTCATGTTGGTACTAGTAGGAAGTTTATCATTTGTACACAGATTCAACGAAGGTGAATCATCATGGCTCGCAATAGGGTTAAGTGCATCGATCTATTACGCATACCAGATTAAACTAAATAACAAAAAGAAAATAGAGTGAGTCTTATAATTTTTTTTCATATTGCTCAGTGTCTAAACTTAGTAAACTAAATGTTAGAAACAGTAAACTTCCATAATTAAGTACGATTTTATTTAAAACAGACTCAAATTATTTGCATTTAATAAAACTTATATCGGTGGAACTAGTTATAATCAAACATAAAAAAATACAATTACAACTCTCCTTGTGTAATAAATTAAAAAAAAAAGTTTATTATTGAAATGATCTTATAAAAAAAATTCTTTAAATACTTATAAAAGTGTTTAAAGTAATTCAATTCCGTTTAGATTTTTTTTCTAAATATTAACATAACATTTTAATTCATAACTATGGCTGTAAAGTTGTATAAAGTTTTTTACTGTAAAATGCTGAGCCTAACACAACTAATATTTAAAAATATAGATAATATTCAATATCATGAACTTCAATTTACTTGAAATCATAAGCTATCTAACTAAAATTTATGTAAAAAATATTAAACTTAAACTTAAAGATAAATAAAAGTTTTACTTTTGAGAATTATGGAAGTATTATATGTTTTGATTTTTCGAGTACTAATAAAAAGATCTCAACTTCTAGAGAAGAAACTATATTTATAAAATTCTTTCAAGGTATTTTAAAGTAGACTCAGTTTCGGTCAAAGACCTCTTCAGTGCTTATTCAAAAAATCTTATTCAAATATAATTATTTCATTCTACTTGAAAAAGATTTTTTAAATAAGCACTGGAGAGGTCTTTGGCCGATAAAATATCTTGAAAGAACTTAATAGATATCTTGAAAGTATATCAAAACTTAACAAGTTTATGCTGGTATACAAAATGAAACTTGGTATAAAAAACACCTAAACAATCTTTTGTTAATACATAAGGTCTAAAATGTCTGCAATAATTTATATTATAAATTGTTACTTTTCTATTTAAATTAGGTTGATATTAAATTTAGACCTTTAGATTTCGTAATATACATTGTACAGGTTTCAAACTGAACTAACTTTGGTGTTAGAGAAGCTACTTATAACAGTTTTTAAACAAAAATATGTTTAACGATTCCGAATAAGTTACATGACTATTTACAAAGAACCTTTTCATTGCAAACTTCAGTTGAATTTTAAAGTTGTTAGATTCTCTTTTGTAACAGAACAAAAAGTATATAAATCAACAGATGTCAAGAACTAATGGAAAAGCAAAATGCAAATCTTGAAGACGAGTTGAACCAACAAAAAGGACTGAGAGAAACTTTAGAATATGTTAGAAACACGTTAGAAAACAAAAACGAAATGGACAAAGTTGCTGAGCTCGAAAGAAAAAACCTGTACGAGGAGTTAGAAGCTACAAAAGATAAAGTGGCCGTATACAGAGGAGAAATAGAAAAGTTGAGAAAAGAAAAGTCTAATGCAAATAGTGAACTCACTCAAAAAACGTAAGTATAAAACGATTCCAAATCTTTACATATAAATAAGAAGATAACTAACACGTCAAAATGCATGTTAAGAGTATAGGGTACTTCCAAGCATATTTTTTGTGAAAAAGTTAAAAACGGTTTTTGAAGTAAATACAAGTTACTAAGTACTTGTGAAGTTACAAAAGTTACAAAAAATAAGTTTTAAATTTAGTAGCCAGGCTTTCAAATTTTTTAGTAAATTTGTTGTCAAAAGTATGTTAAAAGTGTTATGTTTAGTTCTAATAGAATTTTTTATTAAACTAGATGTTGTTTACTTATGAAAAATTTATAATAAAGTTTTATAGTTAAGAAAAAATATCACTAATATATGTCAAGCAAGAAAAAACATACAGTAGTCAAGATACAAAAAAATTAAGTAAAAAAAAATACAAAAAAGTACAAATTCTCTGAATAATGATTTTGTTTTTACTACATTCTTTAAAAAAAGATAAAAAAAGAAAAAGAAACAATCCTGAATAAAAACAAAACATATAATTTTAAAAGAACTTTTGCAGATCTATTTGTTTTGCTGTACATTATATTTATTTTTAAAGACTTTTGAAACTTAATTAATTTAGACTAAAAACGTCTTTTTGTTAATTACAACAAAACTTTAAAATCTTTGAAAATAACAATTTTGTCTAAAAAATAACATATGCACACGAAAAAAATGAATAAGACTAAAATAATTACTTAGTACAAGGTTGTTTTGCTATAAAAACATAATCCAAATAAGTAATATTAGATGGAATACTTTGTTTTAAGGATGAACATGTAGACGGAAAAATATTATAGTTATCAACTAACCAAAAATTGAAAGTTAGTCGTTTGCTAATTAAGATCCTAGCGACGCAAGTTCACTGAAATCTATAATAATAACAAACTTAAACAGTACTGTTTAAATTTATTATTATTATAATTATTAACGCAATTGCAGGTTTGAGAATACTAGACTTCGTGAGGAGTTCAAAACCAAGGTAGAAAAATTTCAAGAAACTTTAAAAGAAGTTAAAACTTTGGAGGAGGAGAGGAATGGATTGAAAAGAAGCTTGTGTGAAGAGAAAGCAAAACTCAAAGAAAGAGAAGATGAAAATCATACCTTAAAAATGACTGTTGAAGTTAGTTTTAATAGATAAATACGATTGCTTAAAGACTAAAGTATTAAACTTGATCCTAGCTTTCCATCTACTTTTATTGTATCTTTTACACAATTTTCTTCCAGTGTATAGCTTTTCTACTAAAATCTTTTATTTGCTTAAATCGCTTAATTTACACTATATATAAGCTTTCTAGTTAAAAAAACAGCTTACAAGTTTTACTTTATAGTTTGTAACAATTAAAGCTTTCCTTATACATTTTTTAGATACGACTTTAATCCGGGGTTATTGTCAAACAAAAAATAAACTGGCTTACTTTAAAACTTTTGTAAAGTTAATAATCTTCAATTCATAGTTTACACATAAAAGTTTTATTATACTTGAAAACTAGTATTTTATACCATAATTAAGCTTTCTACCTCTAAAATATATTAATCAATTATAGAAATCTTAGTCGTTGTTGTAAGTGTTTGTTTGAATGTCGAAATTGATAAAAATAAAAATAAAAGTTTTAATAGTCTATTGAAAAATAGTTAATAAAAATGACTGCCAACCTTGAAATCATCTATGCTTTTAGACAAGTATATCTTTCATATTTTGTTTTAATCATATATTTAATTAAAAACTGAACATAACATATTTTATCTACAAACAACAGTTTAAAACTAATTATAATTTTTTTTCAGTATTACTATTTCAATGAACTTATTACGATTCTCTGACATTTTACAGCTTAAATGCTTTGTTTTAAATTTAATAAAATGACAAGCTTATTTTTTCTAGTACAAATACCTAGTTTACTTTTGCACAGCAAATGAGCACCCAGAGAGTGGAAATAATGAGCAAATACACTGCATCGGTGAAGGAGCTTGGGGAGATCAAAACTCAAAACAGAGAGCTGTCGAAGACTATCAGCTGCCAGCAGAATTTGAGAAAGCAGGACACGGAAAAGATGGGTGAAATCGAAGTAGTAAGTTAAATTTATCAAAAGTTTTAATCTATTCTTTTTAATTGTTTATCAACGAAAATAATTGAGAATACTATTTATACTTATATACTACCCCTATAAAGTGTTTGATTTTTTTTTAAATGACTAAAATCTTTTAAAGACAAAAGTTTACTATAGTTGTTTGGTGTGTTTTGTTGACGTTACAACAATAGTTTATGGGATTCAAACTGTTTTGATACATGTTGTTTGGAAAACTACTAACATATTTAAAACTAAAGTGCAAGTTTATTCATTAAAAATTAAACTTCTGTGAATTTTTTTTTTAAGTTGAAGTATTAAATTTTCAACGTTATGTAAAAGTAACCAAATAAGTAAAAATTTTGTAAAACAGTTGTCTGCTTTGACTTAACTATTGATTTCAGTTTAATATTAAGTAGTTTTTTTGAACAATTTAGTGAAAACGTTTTACGATAAAGGATGAACCCAAGATTTTTGAAACAATTTAAGTAAGCATTAGTGTTTTTTTACCAAAAACAATTTAATTATTCAATTAACATAAGTTATATCTTAAGAAATACTATTAACAAATGCGAAGCATAAGCTGGCATTAAAACTATAAAAAAAGAACAGTTTCTAAATCGATCAGAAATGTTAATTTTTTTTAAATTACAGATAACTCAAAAACTGCAATCGTCATTATCAACGGCAAAAGGGAGACTTAGCAGAGTTGGAGGACGTTTGGCTGGGGAAACCAGACATTGTGAAAGCCCTAAAAGTGTAATGTTTTAAATTAAAACGCACGAGCAATAAAAACACAAAGCTAAAGCAAGAAATTTTTATTTTGTATGTAAATGTATAAACTATAAAATTTAACCTGAATAAAAATAACGTTTCATATAATCTACTTTTTGTTAGTAAAACTTTTTAATTTTGTTGACTTCTTTTTAAACGTATTAGGTATAAATTTGTTATTACAACATACAAAAAAAAGTCTGTTAAGACAAACAACTTTATAAAATTAAAGAGTTTAAAAACTTTTAATGATTAGAAACTTGGTCAAAAGTGTTTATTTGTCGTTGTTAAAATTGTGACATCAAGTAAATTTAATTTAATGACAAATTTAATTGGTTAGTATAATTACATATTTAACTACAAATATAAAGTTAAAACTAACTTTTAACTTTTTTAATAGTTTTAGTCATGTCTTGTAGATGCATAACATTTTTAAACAAAATAAAGTTTTTGAATTTAACGTAGATTTTGTTTCACATTAGCTGAATGTTTGTGTCTTGAAGTCTTGAAATAAGAGGTTTGAGTAATATAAATGTGTAAATTATAGTGTAAATTACATAAGAATTAATTCAATGCTAAATCTTGCATAGAACATTTTTTTAGTTTGAAAGTTAAGTTAAAAGAAAAGAAATTGTCTTAGCTTTGATAACTAAATATCGCTGTATGCTTAAACTTGATTCGATAAATTAAAGATATACTATGTAGAAATCACTATTTCTTTAAGTTTTTGTAAATCTAGTTATTATAAATGATATGATTTTTGATACTTAAACCGTCGTTTTAAAAGAAATAAATGCATAAAAACCATAAACTTGAAAACTGCTAGATTTAAGAAATATTCATTTGTAATAAATTTGCTTTGAAAAAATAAACTACTTGGTTACAAGACTGGAGCCAAATAACATGTATTTTTACAAACTGATAATTTATCAAGTTATAAAACATTATGCATAAAGTTGTTATGTTTAACAGGCTTGACTTAATTATAGTACACACAGAAGTTACCAATTTATTAGATTTGTACGGCTTTGAGCAAGCTTTCGAATAACAAAACAAAATAAACAAACAATCTTAAAAAACTTAAATACAAAAGTATCAATTAAACTTTAAATCATTTTAAAGCAACTTCAGATGATTGGAATCTTAAATATTTTTAATAATTCATGCTAGTTCTTGATTTATATTTAGTTAATTAACTAATAAAAAATCTGAAAAGTTCTGCTCGCGCCAAAACTGCAACAAATGTATTGTGAATACTGCAATCTTGTTAGCAAAATAAACTAAAAATAAAAGCTTGAATTTTATTTGACAACTTGTTAATCGTTTGTCAGAATTCGTTTTTCATATTAAATAATACCCAAACAAAGACTCTGTTTTCTTTTGCCACGTAGCTTATACCGTAGCAACAGTTTGAAGTTACAGCAACTTATTTTTTCTCGTTAAAGTATAGCATTCTTTTTTTTAGTTTCTATTTGTACTTTTGTATAGATATAATTCACTTATGAAATTAAGTATTTCAAACAAGCAAAATAAATTTCAAATAGATGTAAAATCATAAAGTTTGTCTAGTTAAAGAATAATAAAAAAACTTAAAACAACTTTTTTTAATGATTTATTTTGTAGTTGTTTTTTTTAGTAACTTATTAAAGTTGTTGTACAACTAATTGATCTATTTTAGTGATAATTACCGAAAGTGTACTACATAAGCAGTTTATAAAGGTTTTTTATACATAATATGTCTACAGCTATCAAGCTTATAGCACTTAAAAACATCTAGATTTTATTTTTATGATTCTTCTTTCATTTTCTTATGGTGTTTCATTCAGTTTTATTATAACTTAGAACACAGTCTTTGTTGAAGTTTTTAGTCTATTCAGTTAATATAACAACAAGTTTAAAACTAATTTATCCTTAAACAGAAAAAATAATATAAAAAAAAAGCTGCTGAGTTTTATAAACAATTTGTAAGAGTTAACAAATAATATTTTTAAAAAAGCTTCAAAACTGTCGGAAAATTTGTAACATCATTTTTCTAAGCTTACATTTATAAATAAAAGCTAGTTTTTAAAAACATGCATGCTGAAAACTTTGAAGTGCAGCAAATTCAATCATCCTGACAGCTCAGTCCTCAAACGCAGTTCTCCGAAGCGGCAAAACGCGGTGTCGAAATTCGAGCTGCCGCGCTCGCAAGTCTGTGCCACAAAAATCAATAAGTGTATAAATATTACAGTCACGAGGCATGGAATGATTTCTGGGAAATTATGCGCCGTAGTGCGTGAATTTCAAAGGATATGACAGTTTTGCTGTAAAATTAAGTAGTACAGCTTTATTTTGATAACTGTATACAATAAAAATGGTTAAATTTTTTTCTATAAAATGAAATTCGTAAAAGTTTTCTAAAGTGTTCATAACATCTGATTGTTTAAAAATATAATAACTTAGGTAATTAATAAATCTCTTCATACTGGTGTTTGGAAAAATTACAATTTTTAGGTATTTTTTCATCAACAAATAGTTAAAGTTTTAAAACAGTAAAATGTTTATAAAGTTCACATCATTTCAAATATGTAAATTTAAAATATACTTTTCCTGTTTGTAAAAAAATCTGTAAAACAAACGTGGACGGATTTGAATACATTGTGAAAGCTTTGCTTGTCTGAAGATAATGCTTAAAAAAAAAAAGCAGTAAAAATGTCACGTTAAATCAACCAAAAAAAACAAGAGTTAAATTGAAAAGGAAGTATTATAGTTTGAGTCTGACACCATCTTCACAATAAGATTTTAAAATCTTTGTAAATTAATTTAATCAGATTTAATTTAAAACGAAAAAGTATCTAAAAATAAACAGTAACGTGACAAGCACATTTGAGAAAGTTTGTGAAATTTTAAATCTTACCTCGTGAGGACGTTATTTTTAAAGCGACCTATTTATAAAAGCGATGAGATTGAAAACTACTAAAGTCTCGGAAGCTAACTTTACCGGATAGAAAAATGAAGTTATACTGATACATGTGACTTGTTTTCTAAAATGTGAGGTAAAATACGCATATGAAGCGTGAAATTGGTAAAAGTCAACTTTTTCACTTAGCCAAAATAGTTTATAAGGTATGACCAGTTATGGAAATTTCTTATTGCATAACGTAAACAGACAATGAACTTTATATAAAAAACTAAATTTTCTCATTTTTTTGGTTAAAATACTTAGTATTCCGATTAAACCAGCTTTTTAATTTAAGTAACTACCCCTCTATCAGAATTCTGAGTCATGCTGCTAAAATACTAAACAAAAAAATATTGCGGGTATCATAAACAAGATTTGAAATAAAGAAAATAAATATTAAGAGTATTTTGCATTTTTTGACTGTCAAGACAAAGTAGACCAGCAGAGACGACTTTAAACTTAATTAGAGTAACATAATAGTTTTACATATATGTAATATTTATATATTTGTAGAACTTGCTTTTTGTGTTCTTATTACGCAGTATATGTTTTGTTTTTTATCAATTTTTCAGGAGTATCGGGAAAGATTAACAAAAAAAAATATAAAATTGCTTTACGATTAAAAAATACTGTTCTGTTTTACTTTTACTGTTTTTAGGAATGAGATATGTTACGTAATTAGAAAGTGCACACTTGTTAATAAAGCTTTTTTCAACAAAAACTTATACAATTTTCACCCATAACCGTTATGCATTTTAAGTAAAAACTGCTCTCCCATAAACTAATAACGAGCATAAAGTTAATTTTATAGACAAATTTATAAATTTTTCAAAAAACATAAAACTTTAATGTCAATTATTTTCTTTATCTTAAAAGCTATCTAAAAATTTTTTTTTTATCTTAGAGAACGCACCTTTGTCTTTAATTAAAAAAAAAAAAAATTGTTTTGGGGTTTGAATTATTTCATGGGGTTCCTCCAAAAATAAAGGTTTTTTTTTGTTTTTTCTATTAAAATTGCTTTATAACCAAAAATATATATTTTTTTAAATTTTTTCTTTTTGATTTCCCTTAGTTTGCATGTTATTTAAACTCTTAAATAGTTATTTTATAAATTATGTTAATATCTTTTACGATTTGGCCCCAAAACAAAATTATGTATATTACACTATCATTTGCCTTGGCCATTTCCTAGATAAAAAAATGATTAAAGGAAAAAAACAATTAATAAGAATGTGAATTACAACAAATGTAATTAAATTATTATAGTTTAATTAAATTTGTTGTAATTTACATTCTTATTAATTGTATTTTTCCTTTTATCAATTTTTTATCTAGGAAATGGCAAAGGCAAATGATAGTGTAATATACATCATTTTGTTTTGGGGCCAAATCGTAAAAGATATTAACATTATTTATAAAATAACTATTTAAGAGTTTAAATAACATGCAAACTAAGGGAAATCAAAAAAAAAAAAGTTTAAAAAAAAATTTTTTTGGTTATAAAGCAATTTTAATAGAAAAAACAAAAAAAAACCCTTTAATTTTGGAGGGACCCCATGAAATAATTCAAACCCCAAACCAAATTTTTTTTTTCTTAAATTAAAGACAAAGGTGCGTTCTCAAGATAAAAAAAAATTTTTTTAGATATATTTTAATATAAGGAAAATAATTGACATTAAAGTTTTATGTTTTTTGAAAAAATTATAAATTTGCCTATAAAATTAACTTTATGCTCGTAAACTAATAATATGTATCTAAATTTCTATGCATTTCTGTGATTTTTAAATACATCAGTTAATCTTAATAAAGTTAGGGCCATACATCTTATAAGTTTCGAAACTAGCAAACAATTTCAAAGTGTTTTGTAATCCAAATTCTAAACTAAAATGTGTAAAAAACGAATCGAAACTAACTTCTTATTTTAATATTAAGTCTAAACAAAATGAAGTATTTGATTAAAAACACACGATAAAATAGTCTTCAAGATAATATAAACTTTATTATTTTTTGATAAAAACAAAGAAAGCTATTTTCTATAAAAAACGATAAATAACTCATGAGCTTGTATGTAGAAGATGGACAACTATTTCTAACCTTTTTATATTCTATACCAAAAATTTGAAGTTTTTTTACTTACTTGTTTTCTTTTCAAATAATCTCTACTTGTGCTAGTTCCTTAAAATAAGCACTATGACAAAAATTTTTGTTTTTAATGTTTCAAAAATATGACTATTAACTTTTTTAAAATTTTCAAACAAGATTTAAACTGCTATGAAGAAAAACTAAATTTAAGTTTATGTAATACTTCATTTAAATATAAATTACACTGTTAAAGTATAAACAGTTTTCTTATCATTTAGAGTCAGCTATTTGAGTATAACAATGAGTTTCCACATATATCTTTATACATATTAATTTTCAAAGTTGGTATAGGTTTTTTTATTGTGAAATTTATTATCATTGCTACAATATCGTAAAATGAAACTGCATAGCTTAAAATTGATAGAAATTTCCTATCAGCTGAGTTAAAAATTGTTCCATAAATAAATTCGTGAATTGAAACTTAATACTAACTAGGTAAAACTTAATAATTTTTTATTATTTCCTAATTATCAAAAAAACTTTATTGATTTTTTTCTTCTGTATTACTGCGTCGTTGATTGCAAGCTTATAATTTGTTTCTCAAAATTTTAAAAACAAGTAAAACAACATACTTTAAAATATTAAACAATCGGTTAGTTGTTTAACTTTTTTGTAACTGGTATTTTCTAATCAAAAGTGGATATTCTAAAACTGAAATTTAAAAACCCTTTTACAGGTGTTTATGTATTTTTTAGTTATATTAATAGTCTTAAAGTTATAACGTTCTTGTGACTACCAAAAGTTTAGTTGTATAAATTTGTATAATCATTATTAATTAAATTAAATTAATTTTAGTAACGTTACGTAACTATCTGTAGTATTAATTATAGTTACAATTATAACCTTTATAAGTCACATTGATTTATAACGAAATTATGAGCATTGAGAAGAAAAACACATTTACAATAAGAAAATTTAAGTATCTTTTACAGTAAAGATCTGTGGTAGAAATTTTTAATCAATGCTTATGAATTTTTTTGTTTTTATTACGTACTTAAATAAAATTGAAGATAAAATCGATTAAAGACTAACATTTTAGCAAATTAAAATATGTTCTAAACAAAATGTTTTATGTTTATTTCACCGTTGGTTTGGCAAATATTTTATTGTAAGCTTTAAATTTTCACTTTATATTTTGCTATTTATACTTAAAACAAAACGATTTTAGTTTTTCTGTGTACTTATGATTTTAAAAGAGAAGAAAAACACTAGTTCATACACTTTAATTTTTAAACTTTTGTCTTTATTTGCTCATACGCACTAATATTCGTCCCACTTAAACTTAAACGCGAAATAAAAAAATAAAATTCCAGAGAAACTAAGTAAAATATAATTTAATTTAAAAATGAAATATATTAAATAAAAATCATAAATACAGCCAACAATATAAACTAGTATGATAATTATGATTGAAAAACATATACTTTAAGCTACATAAGTTTGAGAATAATATAATGAAAAATTATGAATTAAATTTTTATATTTTCAATGAAAACTAATTCTACTTTCACATAGTTGTGTATTTTTATAACTTTAATTTTTTTTTCAATATTTACAATTTAACTAGCTGAATTTCAAGTACTTAAGTTTTCAAAAAACTAGATCATGTTAAAATGTTTCAAAGGTAAAGTTTTAGAAATTCGATACAGTTTTAAGCATGAACTTTACGATTAAACCAATATGTTAATGCAATAACCTAAATAAATTATTCATATCGTATAATTTTTTTTTGTCTATATGATCCAATCAATATAATAATTAGTGCTTAGAAAAAATAGTTTTTCCCTTTTAGTAAAATATTAATAAATACTTCTGTTATCAATTAAACTTTCTTGTAAAACTTCTAAATGCAAAAGCTTAAAAAAAAGATGTTTGTGTTTTACGTTTTTATATTTGTTTTGTATATATTAAAAGAACAATTAGTTTAAAATTTCTTGAATTTACAAGAATTTCAATCTAAATTATATAAAGTGTAACAAAAACTTAAAAAATACTGGGTGATAAGTTGTACATAACTATTATCTCAGAATTTACTAGTTTGTTTACTAGCTAAAAAGCAGTTTTGAAGAATTGTTTCTTGTATTTTAGAACTAAAAACATATGTAAGTTTCATTGTTTATAATTGGCTTCCCTTTTGACACCTAAAGAAGCAAAGAACGTTAACAAAACGAAATTAAAAATTAAGTACACGAAAAGTATTATCTAATAACCTCAAAAGTGTTAGTTGAAGAAAGAAAAAATATCTTTATAAATGTGAAAAAAAGCAATTTTTTTTCTCAAACTATTTATCAAACCATTAGCAGTGAATGGAACATACTCAACTAAAAAAGTTTACATATTAATTGTAAAAGCTTTTGCATACTTATTAACTAAAAACTTTGATTTTGATATAACTTTAACAGCTTTAGAGTTAGTTTAAGTACATTTACAGTAGTATGCAAAAAACTACAACCATATCTTAAGAATGAAAATACTTTTATGTTATATTAAAACAATTGACGACTCTAACACTTGTGTGAAACGTAACAAGTAAACATTTTAAAATGTTAAAACTCTTGTATTGTAATAGAAGTTGTTTAAAGTTTATTTAGCTATAATTGTTGTTTTAAAAATAGCTTAACCCTCTTACAAATTACCTATCGACCTTACCAAAGTCATTGTTTTTTGCAACGCATTGTTTACATTAAAAATTAAAGTCCACAGTGCAAAAAAGCAATCAACAGATCAAACACACTCTGATGCATAAAAACAAGTGCATGCCAATCACCAAAATAATTAAAAAACGTAATGTCATAACTGCATGCACTCAAACACACACAAGTGATCACCGATTGGGCAGTGATTTCACCCTGCGAGCAATCAGCGGGCTAGTACGTGTGCGCTTCCAGCTCTGTTTGCTCGTGATTGTGTTTGCTCATGATTTTGTTTGCACTTCCACGCTTGCGCGGCGCAAGTTGGTAATGGCGCGGAGTTGGGTCGAACGGGCACCCGGCGTTAATCATTGGCTTTTGTTCGGCGGTGATAAAACCCAAGCGTCGGTGCCGATGTTCATTCCGTTCAGTTTGCTGTGGAAGATAGAGGGTAAATGAAAAAAATCTACTAATTACAATTAGACACTAATTAGACTGAGTTTTATGAAAACTGAAAATTTTTTTAGGTCAAGGTAGTATGATTTAGTTGATGAGCTTGAAATTTCGGCTGAAATGTCTCAACCACTCATGGCAGTTCGCAAAGGTTTTACTTAATAGTACAGATTTCAGGTAAAAATCGAGATGTATTCACTGCCAGACACTCAGAAACACGATTTAGCCTGATTTGATTAATTGTGTATCTGAGTGTTTTTCTGTGACTTCATCACACTCTTCGATTGCATCAGTCTAGCTGTGTTCTTTATTAAATAAAAAGTAGTTCTTAAAAAGAAAAGTATTACCCATAAACAGATGTTAGTCTCACGAAAGCATTTTTGAGGTAAGACTCATGAATAATGTTGATAGTATTTTAAGCTGTTTCGTTATATGAAAAGAATAAGGAAGACTTTCTGCATATATATTACTAATTCGTAAAATTAACGTATGGTATTTTAATAAATAAACAGAAAAGAGAAATATATAATGGAAACAAAACTTTAAAAGCCTTCAAAATTGAACTAATCAAAAATTTTTAGAAGTAAGTTACTAGGCGTTTAAGCTTATAAGCTGATAAAAGTAAAACATACTTTACAATTTTGAAAACTTTTTGGTGAACTTTTATTAATATTTTCAGTTTTATACATAATTTAACTATGTCTTTTATAAAAATATATGAGTTTATAACTAATTTCAATGTGTCGCATTCTAAAAAAAAGCAGTATTACACCTTTTAAAAATTGTCAAGTAATACCAAAAAAAAACATTTCTATTTGGTTAAAAATAAGTTTAAAGCTTAAAACAAACACAATCTTATCGTGCAAAGGCGTTGCTCTGTTTTGAGAGGTGCCCTGTGTTATGTTGCAGTTTAATCATTAACTTGAGCAACTCAAACACCTGAGGTACAAGTCAAAAAACTTCGTTGTCGGCCTAAGGTTTAGTTTAAGCAAACATCAATTATAAATTAATGTATAACTAGTTAGCATTTCGCGCAAAAACAGCTTTCTCACATAAACTAATTTTTCCGAGGCAAGTTTTAAATTTATTGATTAAAAGTTAAAAAAACTGTCGTGTATTTAGTAATGTTTACTGCTGTAATCAAAGAAAATAAAAGCATATATACTTAAGTAAGAATGAAAAACACTTTTACAGTTCAACAACAAGATTTTCTTTATTAATTATTGTTTATCGTTTATATTTTATTGATTATAACGTTTATTAGAATTATCTGTTTAATATTTAGACTTTTGTACAGCAAATAAATGCTTAACTCTAAAGTTGATGATGTTTCTTAATCAAAGCTTTATTAAGAAAAAATATAATTAATTTTAGAATTCAGTAGCATATTTAAATAAGTTCTAATAAATTTTTAGTGACACAATTAAGCTTAAACAAAGTTGATTACAAAAACCACTATATAAATGTCCAAAACTTTTAAAGCTTTATTAAACACTTTTATGGAAAAGTATGTTTATGTAGCTAGAGCGCTGTAAAAGGTTACTGAACTATTAATATTACAAATTAAAAAAATAATAATTTAAACAAAATATTAAATTAGCACTTCCGTTTACGTCTTACTTATAAAAAACTATTAGCTTTTAGTTTCATAAATTTAAATAAATTGTCTTTAGTTAATAAAATTGAATTTGGGGCAATCAAAAATAAAAAAATAAATAATTGGACTGAATTAATTTATAAGTAGTCTTGTAAAATAAACTTTTCAGTCAAGAAATTAAAAACTAAACTTAGAAAAAACTTGTTCTATAAATAAAGACTTATACATTTACTTTTAAAGTATCAGTAGTTGTTGCATGCAAGAAGAATGTATTACAGCAAAGTTGATATTTTTTCAAATCATAACAATTCAAAAGTAAGACAAGTAAAAACCTTACTTGAACTCAGTTGAGATTTTTTAACTAACTCTAAACAAGATTTGTCTAGATTTTAAAAAGTATGCATTAATCCTAACGGTAGTGATTTTAAAAGTCTTATAGATTATTTTTGTTGTATGCAGTATATTTTACGTGTAGTTACAAAATCGGATACAGCAAATTTTTAATCTTATTTAGCCGAAAATGCTATTTTAGCTCTGCAAAAACTGGGAACGGGTCAAAATTGCACGAAAAAAAATTGTACGAAGACTCTTTTCAGTTTGCACGAAGACAAATTTGCACGAGCAAGCAAAATTGAACGAGGGGACAAAATTGCAGGAATAAAATTTTGCACCAAGGCTTAGTTTTGCACCAGTTACAATTTTGCACGGAGGATCATTTTTGCACAAGAGTAAAAAGAGATTGAAAATAAAAATATTGACTGAAGGTAAGAGTTAGAGGTAACAGTGATAGTAAAGTTAAAAATGAAAAATGACTAATAATAATTATTTAATTGTTATAAAAACAAGAAAAAAATTAAAAAATATATATAAAAAAGCTACTGACCGAGCGTAAGGGTTAGGGGTAACAGTGATAGTAGAAAAAAAAGATGTTACCGACCGAGGGTAAGGGTTAGGGTTAACAGTGATAGTAATAAAAATTAAAAAAAAAAAAAAAAAAAAAAAAAAATTGAACTCGTGCAAATTTGACAGCTACCCGTAAAAACTTGTTTCCGTTTACTACGCGATGAATAAAAGTTTAAAAGTATTAATATAGCATTTTAAAAGTTATAAGTAAATACAAAATTTAAGTTAAAAAAGACGAAAAATACAATGCACCAACTTTTTATACTTAGTAAAACATATAACTTAACTGTACTAAAAAATTAAAACTTATGTAAATTTATTTATTCACCTTTCAACTTCAAAATAGTTAATCGTTTTTAACTTAATCAAAAAGTTAAAAAAAAATTCATTAAACACCTTCAAAATAAATGCTCAAAAATTTTAGCAAGTGACTTGGGAAATATAAAGATATTTCGGTTATCGAGCTACTCACAAAAGCTACTTGTATAAACAATAATAATTAATGCACCAATAAATTAATTACCATAATTTGTTAAATTACTCTTAGTTACAAATGTATTTGCTGCCTTGTTTAGCTAATGCTTACGTTATATTTAAAATTTTCAACTTATATATGTATTTTTTTTAATATCTTTAAGTTCTAACATTTTTAAGTTTATAATTCATTTCAATCAATTACGTAGTTTATACATATTTATGTGTTTATATGGTAGTTTTATTTTAATTATTCAACACTTTGTTGTTTGAAATATTACTTTGCTTTTACATACTACAAAACTGCACTGAGCTAGAACATTTTTTTGAAGACAACGCTTAAAGATTATTTGTTTTAATAAAAAAAAAAGTTTTGCACACTTTTTCCAGAAGAAACTAAAAATAATTTTTTTAGGTATTCGCAGAGGAACTATACTACAAATTTAGCAAATGAATTAATAAATCTATCAAAAAGAGTTTTATTAAGAGATTAAAGTTTTTCTCATAAATTCTTTAAAATTAAATGCATATTTATCTATGTTTAAAAAACAAATTGTTCGTAAATAGTTGGCTGTTTTTAGACATAGTTTTTATCTAAAACATTTACTGTAGTTAAATATATATGTTAGTAAAAAATACTTGTACAAATTGAGGAAGCAAAAATTATAATGAAAAATAGCTATTCAAAATATAAATTCAAGTGTTTGTTAATAAAAGATCCTAGTGAAACAAGTTCACTGGAATATATAATAAAAACAAATTATACAGTACTTATTTTATTATACCGACATATGTTTCTGTGTGTTAATGGATTAACACAAAAAACTAATTCTGATGTTTAAATATATCGTGACGTAATTGTTATATATATTTTGTGCAATCATTAAAAACCGGTAATAATTTTGAATTAGTTCTTTCTTTCATTCATGTAAATGGTTGATATTGTTATTTGTTAATTTTTTGTGTATTTTAATTTACTTTACTTTATTTAGACTTAATAATTACCAATATTATATAGTTTTATAACAGTCTGATATATTATTAAGTATTTTACCTATTATTAACCATTAATCTGTATAAATTATTTTTATTTAAATAAACACATGTAAACACCTACTTTAGCTTATATCCTTACCTTACAGTATTTATTTTTTTACAGAACCAAGTTGAAGTGTGTTAATCCGTTAACACACAAAAACATATGTCGGTATAATAAAAGAAGTACTGTATAGTTTTTTTTTATTACAATGAAAAATATTATTATTATTATTTTAACACAAACGTTATCTAACTTTTTCAAAGCTGTGAAAAAATTTTTTTAAGGAAAATCTATAGTTTTAAAGTTTGTTTGTATTTGTTACTACAGAAATTATTAAAACCAAACAAAACAAAGACACCAAAAAAAGCGTATATGTATTATCTTACTTACTTATTTGTACTGTACTTATATGTTTGCTTTTTATTGATTAAAACACTTGGCTGAAGAAGCGTTAAGTTAGACACTGAAACAGTTGTTAAAACCAAAAATTTCTTTTTGTGTATCTTAAATTACTCACTTATTTATAGATAATGTTTATATATAATATTAGTATTCGTAAAAACTTCTTTGCACTATAACCAAGTTTTAATAGAAATAATCAGAAACACTGTACAATTAACTTGCAATCTTTAATAACACGTCTATAGTTTACCCGATTAAGGATACACCGTTAAAAGCTCAAAGTAAATATTTATAAACAATGTAAAAATATAAAATTTTAAACATGTCCCTAGCTAGTATTTGAAAAAAAACAAATTACTGTAAGAATTCTTAATAAAAAAATTCGTTTCAGATGTCATATATGATTCTGATATATTCTGTCGTCATATTCTATCGTGTTGAAAAACGGACTAAAGTGTATATTGATTTTGTTTGTAAAACAAAAAAAAAATTACTTTAGCTTTGAAATGTAGATGAAGTTAAGATAAATTTAAAATTAACTGATTGAACTTTGACCGTGTGCGTTTTTGAGTTTTCTTAGCTCTAAGCAAAAAAAAAAAGAATTAAACAATCATCCAAAATTAAAATTACACAAATTAAAAGTATTTAAGCTTTTTTCAAACACGTTTGCCTAAATGTATAACGAAAAGTTGTTATATTGCAGCAATTAAAATCGATTTTAGCATTTTAAACCTGAAAATTAATACAAAGAAATAAATTTCAAAACAAGGCGAGATTAACTTTTTTCATTTCCTTACACAGCTTAACGATATTAGTGAAAACTTACATTTTAAATAGGTAACTTAGTACTATTAAAAGTTTAATTGAATGCTATTTTGTTAGTTTAAGAAAACTAGTAATAACTATATGAAAAAGATCACAAACAAGGTCGATAATATCAAATGAAATTTTTATAAGTTGTTTAAGAAATTTAATTTTTTACAGTGATGAAGTTTATCTGATAAGCAAACTACAAGCTATTAGGCTTCTTTTCGATAGCTTATCATTTTAATTGTTAAATAAAAATTATAAAATATATTAAAAAAAAATTTAAAAAAAATCTTAATTATTATATACACTAAGTGCAGCTTAGATAATTTTACACTTGTTGGTAACAAGAAAAAGTTTTAATCATTAAAAACACAAGCTTTATAAAATGTAACTCACTATAACTGAAGAACAATTAGAAGAACCTAGTTAAACTTTGTTTTTTTTTTAAATGACACAGTTTTTTGATGATGCCAAAAACTATCAAAAATTTATGCTTCAAATTATTCCGTTTGGACAGTTTAGATAAACTTGATAAATTCAGTCGATAAGAAGTTAATTATTCATTTATATTTTTTTCATGTGATATGTGTAACATAACAAGTTTGCAATATTTTTTTTTGTATTCAGATATCAAACTTGATGTTCGAGATAATTTCATTCATGAAAACATTATCCTCATATATAAATATTAGAAAAATATTAAAAAGCTATTAAAGTGAAATAGAGCTAACTATTTCACAAAATGATGTGTTTAAATTCTAACTAAGTTAAGTATTGATAATGTTTCTATTTTAACAAAAAAAGCTTGAAATTATAAAAAACAATCATGAGTGTGTAAAGTCTTTGTAACATGTTATAATAAATGTTTAAAAACCGTTAGAAATTAAAACATGATATTTGATTTAAACTTTAGATAATAATGATTTATCAACCGTCTTTATTAGTTTAGATACTTTTTGTTGCTGATTTTGAACAGCTATTTGTTAAAATTACAAACTCTTTTCTATTTTTTGAAGCTAAAGTTAAAGTAATTTGTAAAACACAATTTATCGACCAAATTGTATTTCTAAGTATTTTTACATTTTCCAGTATGCTTTGTTCTCTACAACGCAATTAATTTAAACACTTAAGCTTGAATAATGGTGCGATCGCAAGTTTTTCGATTTGTTAAGGAGCTAAGTCCCAATAGAAATGTATTTAGCCAGAATGCGTTTTTAAACTACTAAGAATAAAGTTTTTCAAACTAGCGTATTTACAGTAAAAATATTTTCATAGATTTTGGTTTATAAATAACGACGTACATTAGTTTTAGATAATAACTATAATTTATCCCTAAAAAAACTCATAGCATATCTAATTTTGAAAACGGTATCAAAAGTAGTTTAAGTATGTTTATTAAAATGTTTTACTTCTTCACAAAAGTACATGATTACATAATTGTTTACTGAAACAGTTTTAAAAAGTATTAGTTGATACTTAAAAGTTTACAAATTTTAAAACAACTTCGCTAATAAATGTCTTAAGTGTTTCGGTATAAGTGAAACAAAACTCGCGTCGAAAAAATACTAGGCAATGTTAGATACAGACGGTTTTTCTAAGAAGAAGTTATAATTTCTAATCGTTAAAATATATCTAACTTGAAAAAAGTTTCTTCAATATATTAGGTTAGCAAAAACAAATTGATAAGTATATCTTTACTTAAAAGTAACAAGTTCTAAGAGTAGTTGCATAACACCAAAAAGTTTTAAAGCTTGTTTACGCACTTTCATTTTAGCTAAAGATATGCTTAGTAACCTTAATATAGTTTGCTTTTGATAGACATCAAATTTTAAAGCAAAATTTCATGACTAAATTGTTAGCTAAGCCTGAAATTGCTATTAAAAACTTGTGCAGAGATTGAAAAAAAAGAGGAAAACAAACTATCAAAGTCTTCTCTGAATAGACAGCCATCGATGATCAGTTTCTCGCGTTATTTTAAATAAATATCAACTTAGCAAAGGTACAGAACACAATGTTAAACTAATAAAATTAAATTATTTTCGCAGCCTTACTTCGATTTTATGCCATTCTTTGCAAAAGAGAATAAGCTTAATCGATTGTTGTTTTTGTTTACTAATGCTGTTTTGGTTTACTTGTTTTTTTTAGTTTGTAGAGGTGACACTACTTATGCTAAACTTTGAAGTTTTTTGGCTAGACACTTGACATGTTTACTCTAATTGATTGAAATATAAAACGACTGTTAATTTAATGTAAATTTCACTAACGTGTTCCGACACTTATAAGTTTTAAATTCCTTTAGTTTCCAGCTTATTTAAAAATTTTGTAAAACAAATAATTATGTTATTGAGCATTTTGCATGTAGCTATTAAAAATATGGTAATTTTACATCCAGGTATAAATATTTTTAGGTATAATAAACTTTGATTTTTTTTTTTTTTTGAAAAACAAAACTGCTTTTAGCTATAAAGTTTTGTATGTATAAGTTACACGCAAGCTTAATTGCTTTAAGTATTCAAAACAAATTGTCTAATTCTGTCGACGACTAAAAACAGTTTTCTAAAATTAGTCTAAATACAAGTCATCTATGCACGTTTTACAATTAAAGTCTATTTTAGTAATAAAAACAAACTGTTTTAATACCATATGTTTTATTACATCCTTTACACAAACGTAATAAAGGTGACTCGAATACTCTGAGAGCCACGATTAATCGATATTGTTATGAGTTCAAAAACATAACAAAGTACAACGTTCCAGCAGTGAAAACTTAAAACGATAACAAAAAACGTATTTATCAGCACTGAAAGCAACGTGTGTTTTTATTAATCTTCAGAAACTGTCAAGATAAGTCTCTTTAGGTCGCTGAAAAACGTTTTGATATTTTCACTTGTTACAAGCAATTACCAGTCAGCAGCTTTCAAAACATAATTTTAGGAATTTTCTACTGTTTCGCCTCAATCCTTTTCTTTCCCTTGTCCGCGACCGAATAGCTGACGGTGGAAAAGTTGGTTTCCTGCCGAGCCTTGAACTGCTTCCTGGTCAGCCCGCCCGTCGTCTGCACCACCTCTTCCACCACCAACTTGTTGTTTTCCTTCTGCTTCTCCTTCAGCTCAATGTTGCCTCTCAGCGCCGCTTGCAGGCAGTCCGGGAAGATGCCCTGCTCGTTTTTTTGGTCTGAAAACAAGTTGATTTTTTCGAACGCTGAACGTTTGCAAAATAAAACTTTTTTTGTTTTCGTACGTTTAGTTTATTTAGCCTAATACAATGTAAACTAGTAAAAAAGATTTAATTTTATAGAAAACATACATTAAAGCAGCACAAAGGTTGTGAAAAATTGTTGTGTAATGAGCTTAGTTCTAAGAATAAGTAAGATATTTTTTCTTTTTGAAAACTAAACCTAAAAAACAAATAGAAATAGTTTTATAAGTTGAAACGTGCAAGTAGAAGCTCAAGTTTTATTTTATGAAAAATTAATAATATTAAACTTGTTTTTGTTGCCGTTAAAAACAAATAATTTTTCTGATAAATAATTTACTTTGTCCTAAAACGTGCTAATTTAATGAAATTTAACAAAAAAAAAAATGCAAGCATACAACTAAATAAAATTGAATTTAACAGTTTTAAAAATTTTTATAAAACTACAGCATAAAATCAAAAGCCTGGCTAAAGCATTAAGTGTTATACAACATTGTAGCTGTGAAAGATGAGTAGATAAATAAATTTTGTAATAAAATATTTATTTGTGTAGCTGTTAGTTCATTACGTACATGATAAGAAAAGTCCTAATTAAGACTAGAATTTTGTGCTGCGAATTAATTTTAATAAAATTTTATTCGATAATCTATCTTATCTATTTTAAAGAAAAATCGTTTGTTCAACAAAAAATTCCAATATTGGCTGTAAAACAAAACTGTTAATAATTGAATCATGAACACTTAATTTTAAAGCTGCTTAATTACATTAAACTGCTATTTTCATACTAAAAAACGAAATCTTATTGCAAGTTTTATTTTAAAAACCAGAGAAAACTACCTAAACGCATTATGATCTTGTCGTTGTTGAAATTGGGTGTCGAAAGCGCGGTGTTGTCTTGGGATTTTCCGTTGTTGTTGGCTTTGCGCAGCACAGTGACGTGTGTACTGTGTGCAGAACAAAAATAATGTCAAGTTAACTAAATTTACAATATATCAACAAATAATAGTAGATGAAGTGAATTCGTAACGCTGCCTGCCGTTGGTTTTCTTTTTTATTTGGTATGCAGTAAATAAAATGCGTTTAATTGAGATTGAAAACGTTCTACGTTAGCAGATGAAGGATTTAGGTCTAGCTTTTTTTGTCTAAAGAAAATTTTAAATAATTTTAAACTATTTTCTTAAAAATATTTTATTTTTATCTTTTAGTCTAAAGATAATTTAAAAAAATTTAATTGTTACAATTTGAATTTAAGACAAATTTAGGCTAGTACAATTGAGCTTTGGTTTAATTTTAAGTTGAATTTTGTATAAAAACAATCATAATTTTTTTTGGAGTATATTTTTATCGATTTTTATGTAGATTTCAACTAGAAAACAACATTTAGTTCTTTTTAAGTATTAACAAATATCTCTTAACTATATTTTGAGCTTCCATTAAAAAATGTCTTTTTAAGTCAAACATTTACTTGGACTTTATAAAACTAAAAGTTTAGTAACATTATTTATATTATTATTTAAACTAAACTTAACTTTTATTGTTTAGTCTTTAACTTTTATTTATCTATTGTATAGTTTTTTTAATTTTAGCAAAAGTATTTATAAAAAGATTTATCACTGTACGCGTTTTTAATTCTAATATTTTAAAACTTATACATTTAAAATAAATTTGGCTTATAGTAGCAATTATTCAACAAAAACAATATTTACAGAGTTGTAGTGTTTTACAACTCTACACTTGAATTTTTTTTAATTATAATACTAAGTTAACATTTGTATTAACTTTTAAACACTATTTTATGTATAATTAAAATATAACCAAAACTATGTATAAAATTGCCGATCAAAACTAACAAATTGTCAACGTGACGATTTCGCTTCACTCGAAGTATAATGAAAAGCTTGTCGCGGAACCGCGCGCTCATAAACGAATAGATGATGGGATTCAGCATTGAATTAGAAAAACCCAGGCAAACCGTGCTCACGTGAATGAAGAACGCAGTTTGTTGGCTGCAAAAACAATTTTATTTTTAAAACTGCTGAAACAAACTTTGAAAACTTACACTAAAAAATCAGCATGAGCTTAAAATTAAAGCATTTTAATAGTTGTGTAACGATTGTTATCAAGCTCAAATTTACGTTTTGTTTTATTTTTGAATTAAATAAATACTATTCAACAAAAAAAAACTATGAAAATGACTGAATTTTTTAAGTTTTGTTTCCTATAGTAGATACATTTGAAACAGTTTTAAACAAACAACATAGAATTGTTACTGTTTCTTTATAAAGTTAGCTTTAAGCTTTATTCAAACTTCCTTAGATTTAAAAATAAATAATAGTATTTCCAAAACAAATTTATTATTTTTGTCAACTACTTTCTAGTAGTTAACATTATTACTAATGCAACTAGAGCTTTACATATATACACGTGCTAAAAGTTGAGCTAAATTAATTCTTTACTTTTTTTTCTGAAAAGTATGTTTCATACACGTAAAATAAACTAAAGTTATTATGTAAGCATTTCGAATCAAGATAGTCTAGTGTATATATATATATACATATTAAATTAAGATACACAAAAGTGAACCTTTGCTTGGAACAACTGTTTAAACGTCTAAACGCTTTTCAAGCCAAGTGTTTTAAATAATACTTTTTAGTATACATGTATATACGTATACGTATTGTATATATATTATATATTAAATAAAACGACAAAAAGTTTTACATCCGGCTTTGAACATTCATGTATACTGACAAAATTGAACATGATAACATGTTTATCTGTTTAATACTAAAACAATTGTAGTTTAAAAAATAAAACAATATGTAAATGAGCACAAAGCGCGTTACTTCTTTACACTTGTCAGTAGCGTATCAAACTTATTTCTTTAATGCTGTTAGCATATAACTCAGATTAAAACAGTACTTTAGCATACCTTTTTATGCAGTCTTCGTTGACGGATTCGATTGTTTGTGAGGAATGCACAGCAGTAGTCTGTAAAAAGTAAATGCTTTTCTGAACTTGCGTTTAAAGCGTGTATTGAAAACTTACCATTGGGTTGCTGGAGTTCACAAATGTTTGATTTGTTGGTGAAATATATTGGCATCTCGGTGACAGCAATCCCAAGTACTGCAGAACTGTTGCAATCTTGGATATAAAATCGACTGTAAGCAGTTTTGAAAGCAACATATGTATTTTAGGAAAATCTAATGAGGATGTTGAAAAGTAGCTTAGCAGATCTATTTTCGGTCAAGAATAGAAACAAGCTTGAGCTTACTCTTACCAAACAAACTTTTGTACTAGTTTTTTAGCATTTGATAAACTCTAACCTACTGACCAGTATTGTGTTTTTGAAGTGAAAGTCAAAAAACTCTACTTTTAGTTTTAGGCTTCATATAGTAATCAAAGTTGAATTTAAGTTGTAGATAAGGGTTTAAATAAGTTTCCGAATAAATAGAAATTGATCATTAAGTTGTTATAAAGCACAAATCTTTAAAGTTAAGAAACAAATTTTTGAGTACAAAAGTATAGTTTTTTTTAAGCACTCTGAAAACATCTAAATATTTTATCAAAAAACTATTGTATTATTTATTTTTCTCTAACTGTTACTCTACCGACTAATCAGTCAGCATTTAAATGTGGTCAGTTAAAAAACAGCCAGCTGAAGGAAAATCAATTAATAAGACGAAAACACAAAACGAAACCGAAGCACAGCGCAGATTGAGGTTAGTGAGCTCGGTAATTGGGTTAGCCGCCGCAATCGAGCCTCAATTAGACTGCCCCTTTTAATCGCCACGAATCAATTTGAGGTTCGAGGTGCGCAACACAGCTGATTAAGTGTTTTTCACAAAAAAAAAAAAGATGGTAGCTTAAAAGGTTTGGTTTAAAAAGATAACTTTTTTTCATGCGACCGTTCCATAATTATGCGCCAGCGGACACAAAGTTGGCCGAAATTGTTTAAGAAGTGTTTTTTTTTTTGCTTTTTCTGCACGTGTTTTGTGTTTTGCTTAAAATTGAATGAGCTTTAATGTCGGGAAAAGTAATAAAAACCTACGCGTCTAAGGATGCGCTTGGAAATTTTTACTTAAAAATGTATATGCAAATTTTCAGATCTACGCAAAAGTTTGAGTATACACTAATGTTTGAACTAAAACATATTAGGGTAATAACTGTAAATCGATTTATATAACTGTATTTACAGGACTTACATAAGCATACTGACTATCTTATTATTATTTTCTACTTACTTGATTAGGAAGCCAGCATATTAGAAAAAAGGCAATTACGATGAAAATCATTCCAACTAGTTTGTTTTGATCTAAAATGTATTATTTAAGTTAAAACGTGAAAGTTATTCTTAGTAACATTTTATTGTTTTTGTACATTATTTAATGGTAAATTAAGAAAAATTCTTAAAGTATTTTTGGCTAAACAGAGCTGATATTTAACTTTTTTAAACTTAAAATATCATCACTGTATAAACGCAGTTTATTATTTTAAGCGAAGAAATACATTTTAAACAGAAAAAGAAATTAACAAAATCAATTAAGTCAATAAAGTTAATTAAAGAAAAATATTAAATGTTTCTGCAGTAGTCTACAAACTTGTAAACAAAATAAATAGCATAATTTAAAAACTATTCGAATTCTTTAATCAACAAGCATTAAGCAAAAACTTAAAAGTTGTTATTATGGCAAAAATCATTCGTACCGTTTGCGTTATTTTTCAACTTGTTCATTCGACTTCTCTGCTTTTGCATGAACCTCAGTATGTCAGCGTAGCAGTAGGCAATTATGCTGAGCGGAATAACGAAGCCTCCGATAGTTCTGGTTAATACGAAAAGGTTGTACATTTCTTGTGACAAATCCCAGCTACACTTTTTCCTATTTTTATTGCATGTTTAATATGTCTACCATGAAAATGAAACTAGTTTATAAAAACTTGTTTTAAAAAAATCACCAAACTTAAACTGTTTTTTTTTCTTAAAAAAAAAAATAAAATCTAAATTTTAAATACACAAAAAAAAAGTGTTTTTAGTAATCTTTTGTAAGTTTTGTTTGTAAGAACAGAGTAATATTGAAACAAACCTCCCGTTCGTAACGAGAACATCTCTGTACAGGCCGGGCATTATGATGAAAGGCAAAGCGACTATGAGCCAAATTGTTCCGCACACAATTCTGGCGTTGCGAAGGTTGCGTAAAATACGAGATTTAATAGCCTGAAAAGCAGAAAGTGTTTCAAGCTTAAATTGACTTTTAAAAAAGTTTAGAATCAGATTTTATCTTTAGCTGATGACAGTTGTGAATCTCACTAAAAAGCAAAATATCTTTGTTGTCATTAGCCTAAAACACCAGCGACATATGTTAAAATTTTGCACATCTCTCTCAGATATTTCATACAAGTTGCAAGAAGCTCACCTTCACGACAGCCAGCCATCGATCAAAGCTCATCAGCGCAAGGAAGTATATCGACGCGTACATGCTTATGTAAGTCAGGCAGCCGCTTACCTGTTTTGAAATGCTTCATCAAAATAATTAAAACAGTTTTCTTACCTGTAAAACAGTAAAGGTATGCAATGTTTTCAAGCTATTAAAAAATGATAGTAAGGTGTTTTTATTTAAAAACTGCTCGCAATCAATTGTTTGATTAAGTTTTCGAGCATCTGCCTTGTGTTTCGTCTGACTTAATGCGTTCTTATCAAAAAAAACTGTCTAAGAGTGTAAAATGAAGCGAAAGATAATCTTTTAGATACCCTTTAAGTTTTATTCTCTCTTTAGTTTCATATAATGCTATATAGTAAAGAAGAATTTTAGTACTTCTAGTTGCTGTTACTTAAATTTATTTAAAGAGTAGCAACGACTTCTAACAAAAACAAACTTGTAATGTTTAAGTTCGTATGAATTTTAAGGTGATTGTTTTTTTGTTATCTTAGATAACAACAGCCGCTGAATATTAATTATTAGCAGTTTGTTGTTTAAAAAAATAAAAAATTTCACGGATATAAAATTAAACAAAGTTATTAGATACATTTCAAACAGTCTCAATAATAAGAACAATAATAAATATTGCTTGAGCAAGAAATTGTTATTGAATAATTTCAACGAAGGTAGCTAGTTCTACATAAGAATTTGTAGGTTAAATTAAATAAAAAATTGTAGCTGAATTGTTTTTATTACTTTCCTTTGTCATAAATCAATACTTTTTTCTTACAACGAACTTTTACACACATTTAATTTACATTTTATTAATTTATCTAAAGCAATGCTAAAAATAGCTTGTTTAAAAAATTTTACTAAAAATATAACAATAAAACTTATTTTTAAATTATTTTATGAAAATTTTAAAACAGTGTACATGACTTAAGTTTATAGTTTATTTCAGGTGATGTTTTTCGAACAAAATTTAATACGTAAAAAGCATTGGTGTTAACTAATTTCAAAAAAAATATGTTTGGTTATTAAATAAAATCTAAACAGTAGCGAGCCAAATAAATTTAACCTTGACTTGTTTAGGTTACGCCTAAGTTTATTAAAAATTTATACGAATTTTTTCATCTCAACAAAGCGAAAAGTAAAAAAAAACTTTCCTTTTATTAACTAACTAAATTAAAGGGCTTGATTCATGTATTTGAATATCCTGAAGTTAATTGAACTTTAATAAGATTAATTTTGCTTAGAATATTTGAAATGCAGTTTTTTACAAAAATTAAAAATGTATATAATGAGCGTAATTTATAAATTAAATTAAATAGGTTTAAACTAAAACAAACTATTTTATACTGACAAAACAAAAGTTTAGTAGTAAATTCTAGGTGAGAAATTTTAGTTGAGAAATTTATGTAATCGATTTTTCTTTGGTAATAAAAGTCAAAAAGAAGATGTACTACAAACATATATAGGAAAAAGTTTCAAAATATACCCTAAAAATACTTTATGTAGTTTTTTGAAAAATACAGAAAAGTAGCTAAGTAATTAATATTTCTTAATCTTTTAAGTCATTTGTTGCTCTGTTTCTACTGGTTTCGAAATGAATAAAATACTTGAAAAAAATCAAAATAAGCTAATGTTCAGCTTATGTTTTTATTAAAACTTTAAAGTAGTTTTTGAATCTATAAATCAAAATAATCAAATTTAAACTTTTAAAAAGAAGAGTTTTGAAGTTCTGTTTAACTTAAACATACCATTATTAGTTGTTTTTTAAACTTAGCGCTTATTAAAGCTGCTAATTAAAATTTAATATTAAGCTTTGCAAACTTTTAGTTGAACAGTAACCAGAAAGAAAAATTCTTCTGACATAGATCTAAACCCAATAAGTGGTTTATCTAATTTTTCTAAAAATAGCAAACAAATATTAAAGTTCGCTGAATGTTGTTATTGCTAATTTCTATAGCATTCTAAATTTTAGTAAGTATACTTTTATTAGTCGTTTATCTTTATTTTACTCAATTTAACTACTTTTTAAATATACAAAGCTCAAACCATCTTAAAACTTGATCTAAACTTTTTCACATTAGTTGTTTTAATTTTGTCAAAAAATAATTTTTTAGTAGTTTGTAAAGTTTTAATAACTGAAAAACGCTTAAAGCTACCAACATCAAAGTTTAAAGCAGCATAAATTTGTTTTGTTCAATTAAAAAAAACACCAACGAGTTTTCCTACCGCACTCACGCTTAACATAACCAGCCGCATAGTTATTCTAAAAAACTCAACATTCACACCGAAACCTTGCACAGAACAGGCCCGAACTTCCACTCGTCGGTGGCCATCTCGGCGGCGTACATCGGCAGCAGTATGAGCAGCAGAACGTCGGCTATGGCCAGGTTCGTCACGTACAAGTCCGTCACCGACATCCCCTGTTTCGAAAGCGGTTCGTTTTCGGTGTGATTTTTAAGAGAAAGGGAAAAAAGTTTTTGGCGAAAGCTTAACTTGTGCGGCGTTCATTTGGTAAAGTTTTCCTTTTACCGGTTTTTGGTGCATTTTAATATTCTTTTTATTAATTTTAGCTCTTTTTGAATATTACCAAGGTTATTTGAAGTTTATATTTCTGAACACCGAACACAATTGAAACAAAAACCTTGGTCATCTTGATCATAATGTATAAGACGAGAAAGTTGCCGAGGACTCCCACGGCGCAGATCACCGAATAGATGACGAGGAAAACCAGGCGCATTTTCGGAAGATCATCGGTGTTTGTGACGTAACTGTCGTTGTGCTGTGAGGTAAGCGTGACGTAGCTGTCGTTGTGCGGTGACGTGGTGAAGGCATCCATTCGAGTTTAAGTTGAAGTGTTTCCGATGAGAATTTAGAAACAAAAAAAAAAACTGAAACAAAAAAATCTTGATCGAATTTTTGCGCTCACCTTTTTTGTTATGTAAATCGTAGATTACCATTTTATTTTTTGCATGTATTGGTTTTTAAAGAGTCATTCGGTTTTAGAAGCTAATACTTTTAAAAATTGTGTTAACTTAATTTTAAAGTTTTTTATGACTAAGTAAATTTTAAACTATTTAAAACTAATGAACTTTTTTGCAACGGCGTTACGCGTAGGGTAAGCAATTGTTAAATGTTTTATAAAGGATTAAATCAATTTGTTTTATAGTTTTTAATTAATCGTTATATAAAAACAGTTGAATAAGTATAATTTACTCGATCATAAAACAAGTTTTCTGTCACTATTTTTTTCAACATTAAAGCTTTTTAAACATTTCTTATATTTCAGAAAATTTTTTTGTTTCAAAACATACTATTTTTAAATTTAAAAGAAAAACTTGAATTAACAAAGGTTTTTATAAGTTTCGAATTTTGCTCGAAGTGAGAAGGAAAAGATTAACTGTTTTGTATATAACAATCTGTTCGCTTTGCCTTTTTTCTTACTGATCGTTTTTTACTTCGTTCGCTTTTTTACTTTTATATAGTACTAAATATATAAAAGAAAATTAGCAAAAATTTAGGTCTTATATTTTACACGATTTTTTTTACTGACGTTTTAAAAAACCCACACAAATCACACTTAAATGCTTTTTTTCAGACATGAGACATGGTTCTATCAAAAACTTATGTAAAATAAAATTTTAAAATGTATAATGCATTTGTTTAAGCAAAAAAAATGGTTTTAATTACGTTGTAGCCATTTACAGGACTAATATTATAATAAATATCAATTAAAATCTTAGGTTTCAGGGAAAAAAAAGCTCGTTATTATGTATAAAACAGCTATATACTTATAAGTAAATTACTTTAGCAATAAACTTAAAACAAAAACCAATTTATTCATTTAGAATAGTCCTTAACAGAGATATCAAGCGCAGAACACTTTTTAACTTTCTTAAAATATATCTCAAATCATACTCTTTATTGGGATAAATTGAATTTAAGTTTTTTTTTTAATGCATCAGTTTTTTAATATATATAATAATCTATTCTTAACATTTAGCTATTTTAGAATATTTATACTGTATTTCTTTAGCTTCCATACCTTAATTAGAGATAAAGAAGCAGTTTTTTAAATATTTAGCGTAGAAAATTAAATGTTACTTTTTTATGAGCCGCTTATTATTTATGACAAAAATCTGATAAGATTAGTTTCAAATACTTATAAATGTAAATAGAAATTGTATTTATATTAAAAAGATCAAAAGAATTTTAAGTTTTTTAATTTAATTTTAATAAATAAAATTTGACTTAAAAAAACAGTTTGTACGCCAATATTCCGCCACAGCATTATAAAAACTATAAATTTAAAAAAGGTTATAAAAATGTGTACTGGAAAGAAAATTAAAATAAATTTAGCAAACTTAATAGAGTATTTAACTTTTGAATGATGACTAAATTATATTAAACAAGTAAAGCGTATACAAGTAGCGATGATTTAAAAGCAGTTTCAAATTCTATATCAAAAAATTCAATTATCTGAACATTAAGAGTTGAAGTATAAGTTTGACTGTGGTAAACTTTTAAAAGCTAGTATCATTTTAAACTTTCTATTTTTGTTGGAGCAGGCATAACGGTTGAAGATGATAGAAGTTTAAAAAACTAAAGTCTGCTTGCTCATTAAACACTCTCATAAATACTATTATTAGTTTTAAGAATCGTCAAAATAATTTTCAAGAGAACTCTTACAGTAAATGTCTATAAAATTTTTTTTGTTTATTTGTTTTTTACTTTGATTGAACAAAAAGATTAGTTACACACTTATTTCAAAAATAAAAGTAAGTTTAAACTTTTCAAAAAAGGTTTAAGTACTGTTTATATTTTTGTGTAAACTAAAAAAAGGTTTTTTCGAAAAGTTTTCTTAAGTTAACATCAAACTAAAAGCTAATATCTTATATAGTTTTTTTTATACAGTATATAAAATATTTACTAAAATACGTAACGCTACCTGCCGGTTAGTTTTTTGATAAAAGTAAAGATTTAAAAACCGTTTTTTTTTGACACGTAAAAAAAAAACTTTCACATGAAAAATGAATACAAGGTATTGTCTTTATCTAAATGGAACCTTATTTAATACAAATAAATTGTTTAAAAAAAATAGAAAATAGTTTCTACATAACAAATATTCTTCTTAAAACAACGTTAAACTTTAAGTGGCTTAATTTTAAAACTTTTTTATTATGTGTTACATGAATAAAACATAAATGTAAGAAAAACATAGAGTAAATCTTTTATAATTCAGCTTTTTACCAAAAATAAAAAGCTTTGCACATTCAAAAGCGTTAAGACTGAGGACATTCGGGTTTAATAAAATAAACATTAGTGTTTTGCTGAGTGTAGTTGAGTTTGTACTCATTATGTGAACCTAGCTAGCAGACTTCTGTATTCAGCTTAACTAGGACTTTTATTTAAGTTATTAAAACTTTAAAATATTTTATTTTTGAAAAACAAGACTAAATTTAAACATAAACAATTTTTATAGACTATAGTTACAACTTTCAGTAGTAAGCTAATTTTGGAAAGTTAATACTTTACGAACATAACTTATTTTAGTACTTTTAACTAATAAAAACAACTAGTCATTGTAGAGAAATTACGTAAAATTCTTAAAATTAAAGTTTTATAATTTATCGTCAAAATATTATAGAACTTGTTTTTACTTCTATATACAGCTGTTAACTTTTAGAAAAGTTCAAAATGAACGTTTAGTTGTGCTCTAATTAATAGTTTCAAATGTATTTATACATATTTCATTCTTTTGTTTATTAACTTTCATATGTGAATGTTATCAAGTACTGCAAAGGTACAAACAACTTATTATTTACTAAATTTGAATGAATTAAAATCCAAGTTTACGTTTTTAGTTTTAAAAAAAGCTAAATGGGAATAAAAACCTACTATTATTAATTTTGTACTCAAACAATTTAAATCTAGTAGCAGTAGTCTTCACTGAAATAAACAATCTTTTTTGCACAAAATGTTATCTTCAGCAGAATTGCTTTTGTTTTCTTCACTAATATAAACTACTTGAGCACGATTTTTTAGTTTCAGTTTAATAAAAGAGAAACTACTATTCTGTCTTCAAAACCCTTTATTTAGTCAACTTTAACCTGTAGTTATAATTACTCAAAGTTTTATAAAAGCACCATTTTAACTTACAAATCTTGTATTATAAATTCACAAAGTTAAAACCAAGTTTAAATTTTTTTATTTTTGTAGTCCTTAAGTATTTTCTTTACTGCATCAAGCCTTAAAAAAAAGTTTTAATAGTTTATTTAAAAAAAAATATAGTTAACCACGTCAAGTAAAATAACAAAATATTTAAGGTAACTTTGAAAAAAGTTATTAAAAATTTATGTATCATTTCTTATAAAGCATTTTTATAAATAGTGCTTTAAAGACTTTTGTGACTTAATCGATGAAGTTTACTTTTTGTTTTTAATTAAAGAAGAAAGTTTCAAAAAACTTGCAAAAGCAGCTGAAAGAATTATTCAAGAATGTATATGTAAATGTTATGAAGTAGAAAACTTTTTTATAATGAAATTTTGAAAATGTTGAAACTTTCTATTTTTTTCTTCTTTCTATAATAATTTTATTTTTTTTTTTTATGGTACAAATGTTTATAAGTACTTTATTTTCTATACTTGTATTCTATATGTAGTGAGTTTTGGTTAGAAATTAATTCTATAAAGTACTTATTAAAGTTAAAAACTAGAATCCTATGTTGACAGTTATTTAACAGAACAAAAATACGAATTGTTAAGTGTCCGCAGTAGAATGTAACAAAAAGAAGAGAATTACTCTTGATTTTGTTCTTTTTCTCTTAAACAAGGTGTTAAAATTGAAGTAAAAAAAAAAAAAATATGTTTAACAAAAAATGTTAAAATATAGTTTAAGAAGTGATGACATAAAACGAAAACAAAAAGCTCATAAGCGTGTTAAACTTGTTAAGAATTTTCGAATAGTGTGTTACACTTTTTTAAAGCATAAAAATTTATAAACAACAGCAAGTTTTAAGCGTTAAGCTTGTATACTGTTTGTGTTTAAAGCAGGAAGTCCGGATGTTTAAATCACTTTACCGGAATTGTTTTTGAGCTTAAAACGTTAAATTGTAAACTAGCAGAAACAATTTCAACAACTCTCTGAGATGCAGTTAATCTAAAGTAAAAACTAAAATTGAAGTTTTTGTGTTTTAACTTTACATAGTAATTGTGTATGACATTTTATGTGAAGATAAATAAGGTGTCAAGTTATGTTTAAGGAATATATAAATACAATATAACTTATAATTTAATTCACTTTCTAAGGATGTATGATAAAAATATATTGTTTTTATTTTAGAGGACCAAAACTTATGTGCATCTAGTGTTTTTAAAATAAATTTAAGCAAAGTATTTTTAATTTAAACCTTAAAAATAAAACAAGCTTAATTTCACGTTTAATAGAGCTTTTAATAGAAATAGAAATAAGTGTTTTGCAAGTATTAGATACGACACAGGTTTGTTCAATAAATATGATAATCATGGTTAACAAAAAAAATTTTTGCAGTATTAAAAAATAATTAAGATACAATGTGCAATTATTTAGTGCTTATCTGTTTACTTCTGTTTACAATTTTTAATTGTCATGGTAAGTAACAAATTTTTTTAAATTTTTGAGTTTAATGAAAATTTAGACATAGTAAAATAAAGAGTGATGTTTTTGATAAATTAGTTAGTATGATATCTTATAAAAAATTATTATGTAAGTACTAAATTCTTAGTGTTGTATTATTACAAAAAAAAAATATTTAAAGGTCAAACGATCACTGCAACTTGTGGAAACAACATCACTATAAGGTAAGCTTAGATATTTTTTTTTGCAATATAGAGAAAAAGAACAATATATCTTTAGTACTTTTAAAATTTTGTTTATTTTAAAAAAGCTAGGTGCATAACAATTCTAACACACATAGAATTACTTTTCAAAGTATGACAGTTTATCAAAAGAGTCATAGAATTTAATAACTTTGCCTTAGTATTAATTTGAAAATACTGCCTACGACAAAATTGCAGTGTGGTACCTGATGCAGATTTCCCTGTTGGAAGCGCTGATGCAAGGGCTAATGCATCGGGTTTAGTATTAGGGACTACACAGTATTGCGATCCCAGCGGAGTGGCACCTGCTACAGAATGCGAGTTCACTGAAAACTCAGGGACTTATGAAATTGAAATTGAGGATTTTGACTCTTGCGGTATTTCATCAGTGTATAAAAGTTCTGAAGATTATGTCAGTATAAATTAAAATAATATACTATTTTTATTGTAAATGTGCTGTATGTATTTTTATATCAACATATATTTAAATTTAATAATTGGTTATTATGCACTTTACTTTTATTTTATACGTTAAGTTACTAGTTATTTTAAAAACTTAAAACTTGATACCATAAAAAATCTTACAGACTGAAATAACCATGCTTGTTTCAAGGGTTCCACATATGAACTCAACCGTAATTAGAAGATCAGAATGTGGAACATTTTCAGTGATTTGTCGATATAACAAGACATTAGAAAATGTCACTTACGACACTTCTGTGAATATAACTACACAGTAAGTTTACAATTAGCATAGCAAAAGTTCAGTCAGAAGTTTTAGAAAAGGTTACAAAAATGCTTTTTTCTTAATAAGAATAGTTTTATAATTGTACTTATTCAATAACTCTTGTTTTAAATACATATATTGTTATATTGATAACTTATAAAATAAAAATTAATGATAAGATCAATACTTTTGCTAAAAATACTACATATTCATCTAATTAAGTCACAAGGTTTTGTTCTTGTAGTAATATATGCTTAAGAATATTAACTTCATACTTCAATTTTGTTCAATATAGCTGCTTAAAATAAACTTTAGTACATATCTTAATACACAATGCAAAATGATCAACATATGTTTTTTAAATTCAACAGTCCTTACGTAGGAACAAATCTAACTGAAAACGCAACAGCTGCGATTGAACTTCATTTAGTTTCTACTGCACCAGATGGTACTACCTCAACTAGCGATGTAGCTACTGGTACAGTTTACAATTTGACAGATACAATTTACGTTGAAGCAAATATAGTAAATAATACAGATAAATTTGTGGCAACGGTTAGTTTATAAAAATTAAAAAAAATTTTCAACAATATCATATTTATCCTTTTTTTAGTTGTATAACTGCTATGCATCTAAAACCGACGATTACGACGATGATTACGAGCTGATTGACAGTGCTGGGTTAGAAATAATTTTATATTGAGTTATCTTAAGTACACAAAGTCAAGTTTTATTTTGAAAATGTGTTCGTGTAGTTTTGTTTTTAGTAAAAAAAATGTTTTTTTTAAACATGATTTTAAATCTTAACTCTGTTTTCATAATCTGTAAATAACATTAATAAAAAATAACAGTTGTGCCAACGCCGCAGATGGTACAGTAGAAATTGGTGATGGTAACCTTCCAGTTACTCCTTACTCGTTTCCCTACTTTGAATTTGAGGCTTTTGTGTGGACGAGTTTGGAGCATACAATTTACCTCCAATGTGATATCGATATGTGTTTAGATGATGACACGGACTGTGAGAATGATATGACAGTAAGTTATTACTTTTCAACGTGATAGACTATAGTTTTATTAAGTTCTGTAGACTGTCTAACTAACTATCGGACACTAAACTGAACTCCTATATGATGTACCGAAAAAGAAGCAAAACATAATAAAAACTCTTAGAATAATTAGCGATGCTTTTATTTAATTATTTATAACAAACTAAGAAATCTAAATAAAAACATTTACTTAACTTTAGCATCTTTATGTTTACAGTTGACTTAAATGCGACTATCAATTGTTAAACTTGGGTCCGTTTTTAAAGCAAAAGTTTTTCCCCTAATATTTGCTAAATCATCAAATAATTTACTTTTTATTATACTTATACCCTTAACCCTAACCCATCTTACCCAAAATACTTTTATTTTATTTATTTATACCCTTATTAACCCTAACATATTAAAAACTAATTAAAACATAAAGTTTGTATAATATTTTTATGCTGACTCAGCAAATACTTTTGGATTTCCGTCACATCAACAAAAGGACTTGTTAAGTTTTGTGCTTTTTTGCTTAAAAATAAATTTTCAGAACTAATAAAAATATATTTTTAATTGAAAAGTGCTTCTAATTAAGTTTTTTAAACTAGTGCTTACTAAACGGTTATCATTAAAATAATGCTTTTATGTTTTTCTTAATTTTAAATAGTTTTAAAAAATTTTGTTTTTGCAAATTTTTTTTTGAATCGGACTCGCCGAATAGAGAACATGCCTACCCCAAGTAGGATTATAATCAAAATGATATTTATAGAAACTAGGTTTTAAAAAGACCGTTAAAATATTCTTTTTAATCTTTCAGATATGTCAGAGTAAAAAGAGGAACCGATTTAGAAGAAGAAGTAGCAGTTTAAAAACACGCACAGTAAAATCCGGACCAATCAATGTACAAAATGTGCTATCAAAAGTACAGTTTTCGGAAGAATAGATCTTGATTTTAATTACTAAGTCGCAAATATTGAAGTTATATGACAGTACTTTTAATAAAATATATATAAATCTGTTTGAACTTATTGTTTTAAAGTTATAAAATAAAAACTTTTATAAAGTTAGATAATAAAGTTAACTATTTTAAGCTAAATGCATTGAGTAATCCGTACGAAAATTATTTAAACTACCTGAAGAGAAGGAAGAAAAAGTTAAACGATTTGTTATAAACGTTTTTCAGCAAAACAAGTTATGATTATTCGTTTTTGAAAAATACTAAAAACACAACATATTGAAGTGTAAAATTCAAAATAATTTGTTTTTTTATAAAAATTTTAATTTAATGGAAATACATAGTTTATTCAGTAAAAATAAGTTTTCAAACTTAACAATATATCATCAAAAGTATTAATTGTTTTTACGAGATCACCTACATATGTATTACAAATTATAAATAGTAAATTAAATAAAAGTTTTTCACTACTTTCATAATTAAGCTCAATAAGTCGTCAGTTTTAGTTTCAATTCATGTCTTTAAGCTGTGTAATTTAGAACATTGAACATTTTTGGTTTAAAACTAAGCTCTATCATTTGTGTATGTTTTGTAGCTTGAACTAAATGTACAAAAATAATGTATTTTTTTGTACATTAATCAATTTATTTTATTAAAAAACTATACTCTTAACATTATTTAACTTTAAAACATTTTGTACAAATGATCACTACAGCTTACGTTTTGAACAAAGCAGTTTATTAACTTTAGCTGGTAAAGTTTAAATAAATAAAGTTGAGTTGAGTATAGTAAGCTTTTCTTACTAATAAAAAAGACAATCTAAAATTTAACTTAGCATTAATATTTTCATCGATAAAGTATTTCTGTGCACAAGTTTTTAATAAGAAATAAATAGAAATGTACATTGTAATGTTAATACCATTTCTAAAACTTTTTTCAATAAACTTTTGTTTCATTAAAGCATTGTAATGAAACATAATATAAGTATAACAGTTTTTTGTGTTTTGAAATAAAAAGAACTAATCGTTTCTTAGGAGCTTATACTTTTACAGAAGTAGTGTGAAAATATTTAGCAAGATTTTATTTAACGAACGTCAAAGCAAAAACTACTTTTTTTAGTAAAATTTCATAAGATTTTATACGTTATCTTAAAATTTATAAATTAAAAAACACATGAAAGCTTATTTTAAATATAAACGCTAAAATAAAAGCTTGTAAATAATGTTATTTATGTTTTTAAGTTTTTAATAGTTAATATGCCTATTTTTTATTTTATAAACTTATAAGTCAGAAATACGTTTAATAAATATTTGTCTCTGGCATAGTTTCAGCTATCTATTGCCCTCCCAACAACTTCATAAGAAAGTCTGTATAAAGTATATTAACTGTTGAGTGTCGCCCAGGAACTAAGTTTAACATTTATAGAATATTAATGAATGATCTAGCTTACAGTTAAACAGTTACAGTATAAGGTTTTTCTCACAAATTTTTACTTAATGGAAGTTAACTCTTTCATAACAATATACTAAAAGAGTAATTTTTACAACCGAGCAGAAAAAATTCTGATATTCTATTTTAGGTAATTTGAGAGTTAGTTGAAAATTTTTGTTTTTATTTGTAAAAGTAATTTTGATTTATAAATCAATTACCGATTGGTCTACTGTTTGGGTTCGCATCTATACCTTTTTTCAATTTTAAGTTAAGTAAACTTTAGTTGAAGATAAGTTTGAATTTTAGTAACTGTTTTTAATTTACTGACTCTATTTTATAAACTTGAACAAAATAAAAAAACAAAATACGATGTAAAAATTTTAATCATATTGAATTGTCTATTCCAGTGGTCGTCAAGGTGTACACTGGTGCACACTAGTGTAAACGAAACAATTTTTCGGTGCACCATTTTTTTAGGGTACACGAAACTCATTTTTAAATGAACGAAATTTTAAGATTAAAAAAAAAGTACATTGAGTTAGATCGAGTATGTAGTTAATATTAAATAAAGTGTTTAAATTATACTGAGCTTGGGATTTTGTAGTAATTGTGGAGAAGTGTTCAATTAATAAGTCTGTAAGACAAAGCCATATAACAAAAATATCATTGTGAAAATAAGGTAAAACAAATAAAGAGGTCAATTAAAAAGAGGATCTAATGAAAAGTTTCAGCTTCATTTGTTAAATGGTTTGCATGTAAATACAAAGTGAGTTATGACTTTTAGGGAGAAATGCACTAATAAAAGTGTTTACGTAGTCCCACCACTAGTGGCACTTATTTATATTAGATCTTGGGATGCACAGATTTAATTCAATAGATGTATCATATGCTATTTACTACTAAAAACGATTGTACTAATGATTTTTTTTATTAATTTAAAAAAATTCTATACCTTATTACCCAAAATGCATCCAAGCCGTAAAAGCCTAAATTATTTGAAATATTATCATTAGTTTATTCAAGTTAGTAAAAAAAAATATATAATAAATACAGGAAAATATAACAATAAATTACTTTAAAAGGTTTTGATTTATAAATTGTTTTATGAAACAGTAAAATATCTTTTTGGTTTGAGTAAAAGTTATTACATTTCATATATATTTAATAAAACATTAAAAACAGGTTAATTAAAAATAATCGTTTCTAGCTATTTTTATTTTTAGTTAGTTAAATTTCCAAAAACTGTCCAGTTTTAAAAATCAAAAGAGGCAGACTAATTAAAAAGTTATACAAGTTAAAGTTAGTGTAAAATAATTCAAAAAATTAATTATATTTTAAACATAAAGTACACTATCTTTTATACTTTTTAATGGGGAAGCTTTTTTTTTAAAGTTCAAAAACAATTATATAATTTACTTGTTGTTTTAAATTTAATAATTTATTACATACGTTTGTAGATTAATATAAATAGATTTATGCAAATTTTATATTTTATTCGCGACCGGTTTCGGTGGCAAGAGATTGCGACCTTTTCAAGCAAAAATAAAATATGAAACTGCATGTAACAATGTTAGTTAATTATACTGTTGTTTAAAAACTTATTCATGCGTGAAGAATATAAACAAAAACAAAAATGTTGCATATTCGAAAATTCAGGCATATCAGAGTATATTTAGGTAAAATTGGTACTAGTTGTTAAAAAAAAAGATTGAATTAATATTAATATAATGAGTCAAATAAAAAAACTGAATCCAGAGCTTTTCTTTAAAAAAAATTATAATAATAAAATATTTATACCTTTTCTTTAAAAAAAATAATAATAAAATATTTATATCTTGAAATTTATCTAAATGAAATTAAATATTGTCTAGAATTGTGGTTTTAAGCCAAGAGTCAACAAAACATTAATAAAACTCAAAGTCGCTGAAGGTTTCAAAATCTAATTTGTGTTAAGTTAACATAACAGTCAAAATTTAAACGGATTTAATAACTATCTAAAAAAAAAATTCTAAAAATTTATCTAAGTTGAATTAAGAACTGTTTAAAAAAACTTTTTTTTTCCAATTTAAGTCAAATGTCAACAAAAAATCTATGAAAAAATCAAGAAAAATGACCTATTTTTTACTTTAATTATGATTTGGTTTAAGTTTTGTCTGCTTTCCAGTTTATTAGTAAAAATCTGTTTCTGTGTCTACATGAGATAGATTATATATCTGTAGATTAATATATAAAAACACTAAAGTTGTGAACTAACGACTATTTTTTGTTGATTAAACAATTCGATATGATTAAAATTTTTACATTGTATTCATTTTTATTTTGTTCAAGTTTATAAAATAGAGTCAGTAAATTAAAAACAGTTACTAAATTTCAAACTTATCTTCAACTAAAGTTTACTTAACTTAAAATTGAAAGAAGTTATTGATGCGAACCCAAACAGTAGACCAATCGTTGATTTATAAATCAAAATTACTTTTACAAATACAAACAAAAATTTTCAACTAACTCTCAAATTACCTAAAATAGAATATCAGAATTTTTTCTGCTCGGTTGTAAAAATTACTCTTTTTGTATTTTGTTATGAAAAAGTTAACTTCCATTAAGTAAACATTTGTGAGAAAAGCATTATACTGTAACTGTTTAACTGTAAGCTAGATCATTCATTAATATTCTATAAATGTTAAACTTAGTTCCTGGGCGACACTCAACAGTTAATATACTTTAAACAGACTTTCTTATGAAGTTGTTGGGAGGGCAATAGATAGCTGAAAAATTCTGGCAACTATGCCAGAGACAAATATTTATTAAACGTATTTGTGACTTATTAGTTTATAAAATAAAAAATAGGCATATTAATTATTAAAAACTTAAAAACATAAATAACATTATTTACAAGCTTTTATTTTAGCGTTTATATTTAAAATAAGCTTTCATGTGTTTTATAATTTATAAATTTTTAGATAACGTATAAAACCTTATGAAATTTTACTAAAAAAATTGTTTTTGCTTTGAAGTTCGTTGAATAAAATCTTGTTAAATATTTTCACACTACTTCTGTAAAAGTATAAGCTCCTAAGAAACGATTAGTTCTTTTTATTTCAAAACACAAAAAACTGTTATATTTATATTATGTTTCATTACAATGCTTTAATGAAACAAAAGTTTATTGAAAAAAGTTTTAGAAATGGTATTTGCACCTCACTATGTTGTGCTTTTAGTATTTTTCAAAAACGAATAAGCATAAGTTATTTTGCTGAAAAACGTTTATAACAAAACGTTTAATTTTTTCTTCTTTTTGTTCAGGTAGCTTAAATAATTTTCGTACGGATTCCTCAATGCAGTTATTTTAAAATAGTTAACTTTATTATCTAACTTTATAAAAGTTTTTATTTCATAACTTTAAAACCATGAATTTAAACAGATTTATATATAGTTTATTAAAATTAGTATCATATAACTTCAAGATTTGCGACTTAGTAATTAAAATCGAGATCTATTCTTCCGAAAACTGTACTTTTGATAGCATATTTTGTACATTGATTGGTCCGGATTTTACTGTGCGTGTTTTTAAACTGCTACTTCTTCTTCTAAATCGGTTCCTCTTTTTACTGGGACATATCTGAAAGACTAAAAAAAAATAGTTTAACGACTTTTTTAAAACCTAGTTTCTAAAAATATCATATTAATTATAATCCTACTTGGGAGTAGGCATGTTCTCTATTCGGCGAGTCCGATTCAAAAAAGGATTTGCAAAAACAAATTTTTTTTTAAATTATTTAAAATTAAGAAAAACACAAAAGCTTAGTTTTAATGATAACCGTTTAGTAAGCACTAGTTTAAAAAATCTAATTAGAAGCACTTTTCAACTAAAAATATATTTTTATTAGTTTTGAAAATTTATTTTTAAGCAAAAAAGCACAAAATTTAACAAGTCCTTTTGTTGATGTGACGGAAATCCAACAGTATTTGCTGAGTCAGCATAAAAATATTATACAAACTTTATGTTTTAATTAGTTTTTAATATGTTAGGGTTAATAAGGGTATAAATAAATAAAATAAAAGTATTTTGGGTAAAATGGGTTAGGGTTAAGGGTATAAGTATAATAAAAAGTAAATCATTTGATGATTTAGCAAATATTAGGGCAAACACTTTTGCTTCAAAAACGGACCCAAGTTTAACAATTGATAGTCGCATTTAAGTCAACTGTAAACATAAAGATGCTAAAGTTAAGTAAATATTTTATTAGTTTTTATTTAGATTTCTTAGTTTGTTATAAATAATTAAATAAAAACGTCACTAATTATTCTAAGAGTTTTTATTATGTTTTGCTTCTTTTTCGGTACATCTTATAGGAGTTCAGTTTAGTGTCCGATAGTTAGTTAGGCAGTGTACAGAACTTAATAAAACTATAGTCTATAACATTGGAAGTAATAACTTACTGTCATATCATTCTCACATTCCGTGTCATCATCTAAACACATATCGATATCACATTGGAGGTAAATTGTATGCTCCAAACTCGTCCACACAAAAGCCTCAAATTCAAAATAGGGAAACGGGTAAGGAGTAACTGGAAGGGTACCATCACCAATTTCTACTGTACCATCTGCGGCGTTGGCACAACTGTTGTTTTTTATTAATGTTATTTACAGATTATGAAAACAGAGTTAAGATTTAAAATCATGTTTAAAAAAAACATTTTTTTATACCAAAAACAAAACTACACGAACACATTTTCAAAATAAAATTTTACTTTGTGTACTTCAGATAACTCAATATAAAATTATTCCTAACCCATTACTATCAATCAGCTCGTAATCATCGTCGTAATCGTCGGTTTTAGATGCATAGCAGTTGTACAACTAAAAAAGGAAGAATATATATTGTTGAAAAAAAATTTAAATTTTTATAAACTAACCGTTACCACAAATTTATCTGTATTATCTACTATATTTGCTTCAACGTAAATTGTATCTGTCAAGTTGTAAACTGTACCAGTAGCTATATCGCTAGTTGGGGTAGTACCATCTGGTGCACTAGAAACTAAATGAAGTTCAATCACAGCTGTTGCGTTTTCAGTTAGATTTGTTCCTACGTAAGGACTGTTGAATTGAAAAATCAGATGTTGATCATTTTGCATTGTGTACAAAGATATGTACTAAAGTTTTTTTTAAGCAGCTATATTTGAACAAAATGGAAGTATGAAGTTAATATTCTTAAGCATATATTACTACAAGAACAAAACCTTGTGACTTAATTAGATGAATATGTAGTATTTTTAGCAAAAGTATTGATCTTATCATTAATTTTTATTTTATAAGTTATCAATATAACAATATATGTATTTAAAACAAGAGTTATTGAATAAGTACAACTATAAAACTATTCTTGTTAAGAATAAAGCATTTTTGTAACCTTTTCTAAAACTTCTGACTGAACTTTTGCTATGCTAATTGTAAACTTACTGTGTAGTTATATTCACAGAAGTGTCGTAAGTGACATTTTCTAATGTCTTGTTATATCGACAAATCACTGAAAATGTTCCACATTCTGATCTTCTAATTACGGTTGAGTTCATATGTGGAACCCTTGAAACAAGCATGGTTATTTCAGTCTGTAAGATTTTTTATGGTATCAAGTTTTAAGTTTTTAAAATAACTAATAACTTAACGTATAACTTAAAAGTCAAGTGCATAATAACCAATTATCAAATTTAAATATACGTTGATATAAAAATACATACAGCACATTTACAATAAAAATAGTATATTATTTTAATTTATACTGAGATAATCTTCAGAACTTTTATACACTGATGAAATACCGCAAGAGTCAAAATCTTTAATTTCAAGTCCCTGAATTTTCAGTGAACTCGCATTCTGAAGCAGGTGCCACTCCGCTGGGATCGCAATACTGTGTAGTCCCTAATACTAAACCCGATGCATTAGCCCTTGCATCAGCGCTTCCAACAGGGAAATCTGCATCAGGTACCACACTGCAATTTTGTCGTAGGCAGTATTTTCAAATTAATACTAAGGCAAAGTTATTAAATTCTATGACTCTTTTGATAAACTGTCATACTTTGAAAAGTAATTCTATGTGTGTTAGAATTGTCATGCACCTAGCTTTTTTAAAATAAACAAAATTTTAAAAGTACTAAAGAAATATTGTTCTTTTTCTCACTATTTCAAAAAAATATCTAAGCTTACATTATAGTGATGTTGTTTCCACAAGTTGCAGTGATCGTTTGACCTTTAAATATTTTTTTGTAATAATAAGTAAGAATTTAGTACTTACATAATAAATTTTTATAAGATATCATACTAACTAATTTAACAAAAACATCACTCTTCGTTTTGTTATGACAAAATTTTCATTAAACTCATATACTTAAAAAAATTTGTTACTTACCATGACAATTAGAAATTGTAAACAGAAGTAAACAGATAAGCACTAAATAATTGCACATTGTATCTTAATTATTTTTATCAATACTGCATAAAAAGATTTTGTTAAACAGGTTCTATTATACTTTATTAGTTAAAAAACTAGGTTTTTAAATCTTGTTCTTGTGAATTATTTTATACTTATATTGAAAGCTCTACTTAATGTTCAACCAAATTTGTTTTAAATCTAAAGAACATATTTTGCTTAATATTCATAAAAAGCACTAGATCCACATAATTTTTGATCCTCTAAAGCAGTGGTCGGCAGCTACTTCGAATCCATGAACCCTAAATCACAAAATTAAAATTCTGTGCGCCCTAATTTGCATTCTTTAGCGCCGCTAGTGTTAAAAAATATGTAAACACTTTTAATTGTTTTTTTTTTATTAATAATTCGGTAACATCTAGTTAATTTTTACACGTTTACTAGTCTATTCTACCCATTTCAATAAATTTTTAATATCAATGATCTAATTTTTACAACAATACTTTACTCGTATTACCCAGGTCTAAAATACTAACTAGATTAATTTAATACATTGCCACTACCCCAATTAACAATCAGTAGTCTTGGTCCTTTTTGTTCGATGGTAAATTTAAATGAACTTATTTAATGGATTTGCTCACTTTGGTTTTTCTTTGGGTGGCTAAGGGTGGAAGAATTTTTACTTAATGTAACAGAATAGAACTAGAAGAGTACATAAATGGTCGTTTTATTAACAACAAAATGGTCAATTAGATATCATGGTTGAACATGTCTTATATATAGAAAGATTTAAAAAATAATAATTTAGTTTCTGCAAGAAAAAAAAAATCATGTACCCCAAAATAAGTTTCATGCACCCCAAAAGTCTCGTGCACCCTAAAAGAAATTTCATGTACACTAGTGTACACCAGTGTACACCATGCCGACCACTGCATTAGAGGAAACGATAAACATGGTAGCCGACGATGTATACTCAAATGAAAATCTTTTAGTAATCACGAAATCAAAAATAACAAAAAAAGTATTCAAGAACATACTGAAAACTTGTTCACAGAGCATCTTCTGTTTTAATAATCAAGTATTCAAACAAATAGATGGACTATCTATGGGATCGCCATTGGCCCCCTTTTTGGCCAATTGGTTCGTTAGCAAATTAGAAACAGGTCTTCTAAAAGAAATTCAACCTAAAATGTACAAGAATTATGTGGATGACATTTTTACTATCTTCTCAAATGAAGAAATGGCAAATGAATTCAATCAAAAATTTAATACTCTACATCAAGATCTTGTTTCCACAATGGAATCAAGTACATCAAATAAACTTCCTTGTCTTGACATAAGTGTTAAGCTGGAAGAGAACAGATTTACTACATCAATTTACAAGAAACCATCAAACACATATGTTAAATTTTCACTCTTGTACCCCGCAATCATGGAAGAAAAACTTGATTAGACAATTGCTCACCAGAAACAAAAGATTAGTGTCAGAAGAACTACATAACCTAGAAACAAATAGAATAAAGAATCTTCTTTTGAGAAACGGTTATCCGATTAATTTTATAAAAAATGAAATAGAAAAACTTCAAAAATTAGAAGATAAGCCACAAATTCTTAAACAACAGTATTTAACAGTTCCTTATATAAAAAAGGTTTAAGAAAAATTCAGCAGAAATATGACAAAAAATTTGGAAACAATTGGAATTAATATCAAAGTAGCTTTCAGAACATCTCAAGTTGGAAACTATTTCTCATTGAAAGAAAAGATCAATAAACTCTACAGAAATTGCATCGTTTATAAGTTTCAATGTCCAGGTGACCTGGATACCCAATATATTGGAGAAACGGAGCGACAACTGTTCGTCAGAATTAAAGAACATACAAAACCTACAAATAGTGCAGTATTTTCACATATAGAACAATGTAGAATCTGTCAGAATCATAATGATATTTTAAATTGCTTTGAGGTAATTAAATTTTGTAAAAATAGAAATATTTTACTTGCAGTAGAGGCTTTTATGATTAAAAAAATTAAACCTAAACTTAATCACCAACTAGGTCCTGAAAAAGGATCTAGAATCACACTTTACATTTTTAAATAGTCCATTTTTGTTCTAATTATCTATTTTAGTTTTTATGATTAATTTGATTAGTTTTATATTGATTGCTACTTTAGTTTACTCATATTTTGTTTGATTAATTAGTTTTTGTGAGTATTTATTTTGTTTTGACAAGGAAATTAGTTAAATTTTCAAAGCATTGCTCAATAAACCGTTTAAATGAAAAAAATTTTGTTATTAGCAATTAATTGGTACAAAAAATCATGTAAACACCTTTCGCTACATTCTGTTTAAGCCACAAGGTTTCGTTCTTGTAGAAAAATATGCCTAAAAATATTAACTTTATACTTCCATTCCGTTCAAATATAGCTGCTTAAAATAAACTTTAGTACACATCTTAATACACAATGCAAAATGATCAACATCTGTTTTTTCAATTCAACAGTCCTTACGTAGGAAGAAATCTAACTGAAAACGCAACAGCTGTGATTGAACTTCATTTAGTTTCTACTGCACCAGATGGTACTACCCCAACTAGCGATATAGCTGCTGGTACAGTTTACAATTTGACAGATACAATTTAAGTTGAAGCAGATATAGTAAATAATACAGATAGATTTGTGACAACGGTTAGTTTAAAAAAAAAATTTCAACAAAGTTGTATTATTATTTTTTTAGTTGTACAACTGCTATGCATCTAAAACCGACGATTACGACGATGATTACGAAGTGATTGATAGTAATGGGTTAGGAATAATTTTATATTCAGTTATCTAAAATACACAAAGTCAAATTTTATTTTGAAAATGTTTTGGTGTAGTTTTGTTTGTAGTATAACAAGAATATTTTTGTTAAAACATATTTCTAAAACTTAACTCAGTTTTTATATTCTTTAATAAAATAAAAAAAACAACAGCTATGCCAACACCGCAGATAGTACAGTAGAAATTGGTTTTGTATCTAACCCGTTTCCCTACTTTGAATTTAAGGCTTTTGTGTGGACGAGTTTGGAGCATACAATTTACCTCCAATGTGATATCGATATGTGTTTAGATGATGACACGGACTGTGAGAATGATATGACAGTAAGTTATTACTTTCCAATGTGATAGACTATAGTTTTATTAAGTTGTGTACACTGCCTAACTAACTATCGGACACTAAACTGAACTACTTTAAAATGTACCGAAAAAGCAGCAAAACATAATTAAAACTCTTAGAGTAACTTATGATGCTTTTGTTTAGTTATATATTACAAACTAAGAAATCTAAATAAAAACTAATATAATATTTACTTAACTTTAGCATCTTTATTTTACAGTTGACTTAAATGCAAGTATCAATTGTTTTTTTTCCCCTTTTTTGCTTGAAAATAAATTTGCCAAACAAGCAAAAAGAGGTTTTTAGTTAAAACGCGCTTAAAATTAGGCTTTTTTAAACTAGTACTTACTAAAGGATTATCATTAAAATAATGCTTTTATGTTTTTCTTAATTTTAAGTAACTTTTTAAAGTTTTGTTTTTGCAAATCCTTTTTTTGAATCGGACTCGCCGAATAGAAAAAAATGCTTACCCCTAGATAGGATTATAATCAAAATCATATTTATAGAAACTAGGTTTTAAAAAGATCGTTAAACTATTTTTTTAAGTTTTTCAGATATGTCCCAGTAAAAAGAGGTACCGATTTAGAAGAAGAAGTAGCAGTTTAAAAACACGCACAGTAAAATCCGGACCAATCAATGTACAAAATGTGCTATCAAAAGTACAGTTTTCGGAAGAATAGATCTTGATTTTAATTACTAAGTCGCAAATATTGAAGTTATATGACAGTACTTCTAATAAACTATATATAAATCTGTTTAAACTTATGGTTTTAAAGTTATAAAATAAAAACTTTTATAAAGTTAGATAACAAAATTATTTATTTTAAGCTTATTGCATTGAGCAATCCGTACGAAAATTATTTAAGCTATCGAACAAAAAGAATAAAAAATTAAACGATTTGTTATAAACGTTTTTCAGCAAAACAATTTATGCTTATTCGGTTTTGAAAAATACTAAAAACACAACATATTGAAGTTTAAAATTCAAAATAATTTGTTTTTTTATAAAAATTTTAATTTAACGGAAATACATAGTTTATTTAGTAAAAATAAACTTTCGAACTTGACAAGATATCATCAAAAATATTAATTGTTTTTACGAGATCAATTACATATGTATTACAAATTATTAATAATAAATTAAATAAAAGCTTTTCAGTACTTTCAAGATTAAATTGAATAAGTCGTCAGGTTTAGTTGGAATTTATGTCTCTAAGCTGTATAATTTAGAACATTGAAAATTTTTGGTTTAAAACTAAGCTTTATCATTTGTGTATGTTATGTAGCTCATACTAGATGTAAAGAATAATGTAATTTTTTTGTACTAACAATTTACTTATTCAATAAAACAACTATACTCTTAACATTATTAAACTTTAAAACATTTTGTACGAATGATCACTACAGCTTACGTTTTGGGCAAAGCAGTTTATCAACTTTAGCTGGTAAATTTTCAATAAATAAAGTTGATTTGTTTCAAAAAGTGTTGAGTATAGTAAGTTTTTCCTACTAATAAAAAGACAATTTAAAGTTTAATTTAGCGTTAATATTTTTATCGATAAAGTATTTCTGTGCACAATTTTTTGATAAAAAATAAGTAGAAACGTACACTGCAGTGTAAGTATCATTTCTAAAACTTTTTTCAATAAACTTTTGTTTCATTAAAGTTTTTAAATTAAACATATTATAAGTACAACAGTGTTTTGTGTTTTGAAATAAAAAGAACTAATCGTTTCTTAGTAGCTTATACTTTATAATTTGAAAGAAGTAGTATGAAAATATTTGAGAAGTTTTTGTTTAACGAATTTAGCTTTTAATGAACATCAAAACAAAAGTTATTTTTTTTTAGTAAAATTTCATAAGATTTTATACGTTATCTTAAAATGTGCAAATTTTAAAACACATGAAAGCTTGTATTAAATATAAACGCTAAACAAAAAGCTTGTAAATAATGTTATTTATGTTTTTAAATCTTTATTAATTAGTATGCGTATTTTTTATTTTATATACTAGTAAGTCAGAAATATTTTTAATAAATATTTGTCTCTGGCATAGTTGCCAGAATTTTTTAGCAATCTTTTACCCTCCTAACAACTTCATAAGAAAATTGACGTTTAAAATATCTTAACTGTTGAATGTCGCCAAGGAACTAGGTTTAAAAGTTTTAGAATATTAATGAACGAAAAAGCTTACAGTTAAACAGTTACAGTATAATGCTTTTCTCATAAATTTTTAGTTAATTTAAGTTAACTTTTTCATAACAAAATACTAACAGAATAATTTTTAAAGACTAGAGCAGAACAAATTCTGATATTTTATTATAGGTAATTTAAAAGTTAGTTGAAAATTTTTGTTTTCATTTATAAAAGTAATTTTATTCTAAAAATCAATTACCGATAGGTCTACCGATTGGGTTCGCATCTATAACTTCTTTCAATTTTAAATTAAATAAACTTTAGTTGAAAATTAGTTTGAAATTTAATAATTGTTTGAAATTTAATTTACTGACTCTACTTTATAAACTTGAAGAAAATAAAAAAAATAAGATACAATGTAAAAGTTTATATCATATTAAATTGTCTAATCAACAAAAATCATTCGTTATTTAACAACTTTAGTGTTTTTATATATTAATCTAAAAACGTATTTAATAAATTATTAAATTTTAAACAATAAGTAAATTATATTATTGTTTTTGAACCTTTTTTAAAAGTTTACCTCATTAAATAGTGTAAAAAATAGTGTATTCAACGTTTAAATTACAGTTAAATTTTTGAATTATTTTACAATAACTTAAACATGTATAACATTTTTAATAAATGGACAGTTTTTAAAATAAATATGTTTAAATGAAGGTAGTCTGCCCATTTTTGATTTTGAAAACTGGACAGTTTTTGAAAATTTGACTAAATAAAAATAAAAAATGGTTTGAAACCATTAAAACTGGTAAAATAAAAATAATGGTTTTTAACCATTTTTTATTTTTATTTAGTTATATTTTTAAAAACTTTCTAGTTTTTTTTAATTTTATAACTAAAAATATCTAATTTACTGTATTTAAATGTGTCAAGTTGCTAGTTTTTTTTTTTCTACAGAGTTGATAATGTTTATTTAATAAACAAAAGATCTTTTTAATGTTAGTGTTTTGTAAAAAACTGAGACAGTTGTTTTTTTATTAGCTCCTAACCATTTTTTATTTGTATAAAATTGTGTAATAAAACTGGTTTCACTATTAACAGCAACACTCAATAAAAGCAGACTTTTTGATCTTAGTTAGTTAGTTTTTTATTCAAAGTAACATTATATAGAGAGAAATTTGTTTATTAATCTTAGTTAAAAAGTATTGAACACCTATTCTTTTGTTTGACGAGTATATATGACATGTAGTAGCTTTTACTCCAACCAAAAGATATTTAACAGTTTTATGAAACAATTTATAAATAAAAACCTTTTTAACTACTTTGCTGGTTTATATTCCTGCAATAATTTGATAATTTTTTGTACTAACTTGAATAAACAAATGATAATAGTTAAAAAAATTTCGACTTGTACCACTCAGATGCATTTTGGGTAACAGGTACAAAAATTATTTTAATTTAAAAACAAATCTTTTAGTACAAACTTTTTTAGTAGTAGATAGTAAAAAATAACAGTAATACTTTTACAAGTTTTTTTAGTGATGATGTTCTAACATTTTCTAAAACATTATGCATAGAATTAAACAGCGTAGTATAAAACTAACTTAAAAATCACCAAAGTAAAAGTTTACTACAAATATTACTAAAAAAAAAATTAAAGTGTGATTTTTATCGTTTATTGCCTTTAGCTCTCAGTATTTAATATTATTAAAGTAAATAGTAGAGTTTTGAATAAATTGCAGGTTTATTTTTGTTTAAAACTTAATAGTTTCAAATGCTTTCTTAATTTATAAAATATAGTCTCTATTTGCTATTAAAAAATAACATTATTACTTTTAATATACGAAACAATATAATTTAATAATGAATATTTTAAGTTTTATTAACGTTATTTTTTTTTAACCTACCTAAGTATATTTTCACTGCAAATGTAAATGTACTAGTAAATGTTTTTACGATGCCTCGAAACATCTCACTCAACTTTGTCGTTGATTGCCGAAATAAAAACTGGTTAAAACTGATCAAACGAGCACCGACTATAATCTCAAAACAAGCTGACAATGTTTTAGATCAGGGGTCGGCAGGCAGTTGGTGCTCGCGGGCCAAATTTCAAGTTTTTTAAATCTTCGCGGGCCACAGTTTTAGTTTTAGTGATATTTGAATAATTTTTTGGCTTTAGTTTTGGTCACACCAGAGATAGTTTTACTTTTATTCACCTTATTACTTTAATTGACTTTAGCTACACATAGAATGCCTATTTAATATATAAATATCTATTGTAATAGAATTTACATTGTTTAACAAACTTAAGTCTTTATAAAATATGTTAAATACTTAATAAGTTAAACTTAATAAATTACTTTTAGTATTTTACTTACCACCTAACTCTCTATAAAAACCGAGCTTGAAAACATATGTGGGTCACTTTTATACATTTTATATATTATGAACCACCTTTTCATATTTTAAAAGTGTTAATTTTAGTAAATATTTTTTGCGTTTTAAATAGTTTGCACTCTTTAGAAAATTTATTAATTAGTTAATTAAGAGAATTAACACCTATTTATACTGTAGATAAGCTAAATAATTTTTTTTAGCATAATTAAAGCTAGAAAAATAAAAAATAATGTTTTAATAAAATACCTTATTAGTAACTAATTAGTCTTTTACACGGTTGCCACTTTAAAGCAAAAATATCTGAGTTATATTCAAAGTTTACTAAAAGTTAAAATGGCTAAAAACTTTCTGTTAATCAGGCTTATATACATAACTCAGATATTATTATTATAAAACAGCACAATATGTAAATAGACAAAATATTACAATTAGTAAACTACATTACATTCATAAAAACTAGTCTGAGAGATCGAAGATTTATTCAAAGTGTTTGATATAAAAGTTTCAGATAGACCTGAGTTTTACAAAAATTTCTTAAACAACTTCAACCTAGTCTAAAAAAAAAAAAACTAGCCTGTTGTTTGGCAACCCTGTTTAAAATAAAGTTCACAAAATAAAGATATAACAAAGTTTATTAACAGTGAATTAATTATATAATTAAAAAAAATATTTTAATTCAGCTTGAAGGGACAATTAAGTTTTTAAACATTTTTAACAAATGTATAAAAATTTATTAAACTATTAATGATTTAGAAAAACATATTTTTATTGAGCATTATAGAAATTCTTTATTTGCAATAAAAATACTGCATTTAAAAAGAGCAAATGTGAATTATAAGACGAGCTATAAGAAAGAACTATAATATGTTAGTTTGGAGTTATTGCGAGAAAAAAAAATCGCTCAAGTCAGTTTTAACAACGCACATAATTATTTTCAGTAAAAGTAAAAGCAAAAGTAATTACTAAAAAAAGATACCTTGAGATTGGAAACTTACCTAATTAATTTGTGTTTGCGTTAGTAAAATATGTTTGTTTATTTCTTCAATAACAAGAATAAGTCATGTTTAGGAAATGTCTGAAGATTATAAAGCCGCATAAACCAAATTAGGACTTAACCCAATCTGTTAAGATGCGAGAACTGAAACAACAGATATTGCTAATTTTAGAATTTTTAATACAGGTGGTTTTACTAATTTTGACATTTTAGAAGAACCTCTAGGTTTAGTTCCAATAGAAAGCACAACAATAGATAAAGACATTTTAAAAGCAAAGGTGCAATGCACCAATATATAGTTTTTAAAAGTACAACTTTTTGTTTCTATTTTTAGTATATAATTAAGTTAAAGGTAAAAAAACTGTCTTAAATAATATAGAAAAATTTAAAAGATACTGTTAAGATACTTAAAATGTGTTTTTTAATAAAAAATATTTATATGGTAGATTTTAGTGTCAAATCGAAATTTCATTACTTTAAATGTAAAAAGTATTTAAAATTTCAGGATTTTCAATAATTCTCAATTTCAATGCTTTTTCAGATTTCAAGTATAAATTGTCAAATTCCAACCTTTTCCAGGTTTTTTTGGCAACACTTATTGTTCACATTTATATGTATACAATTAGTATAAATAATAATTCAAGTTAGATCAGCTGAAAGACTTAACATTTAGAATATATATTTTAATTCAAACCAACACTGTGCACTGAACAAAACACACATCTAAAATTTAATTTACCACTCTTTAACGCAAAAAAAGTCAGTCCGAGTGACCAAAACTAGCCTGATATTTTAGCATACAAAAAGCAATTCAAGCCAAAAACTGAAAAATGACTAAATCGGCCTGAGATTTGAAGTCTACAAATAGTCATATCTGAGTATGTGGCAATTTATATTTGTTTATTTGATCGAATTTGAACTATTTTAATTAAAAATGTACAAACCTAATAAATTACTATTCCTCAATCTACTTTGTATTAAATAGGTAGTTTCAAAAAACAGCAACTGTTTATATTAGTATGCAACGTATAAAAATAAACACTTGTTTTGCCAAAAAACATGGTTTGAAAAATCAAAAAGTATACCTAACAAAAACTTTTTTAATTTATATCATATATGTTGTTTTAAATGTGTCTATACACACTTAGATATTACATGTAGAAAGAATAGTGTTAGAAAATTGTGCATTAACTAAACTTTATCTCGTTAAGTATTAAATTAAAAGTGGTTTAAAATATGAACATCTTTGTTTATTGGTGTGCATAGGAATCAATTTAAAATGCAAAGAAAACTTCTAAAAAATCAAAGGTGTTAAAACCAAAATAAAATTAACCTTATTTCTTATTATTAATGTTATTATTATTATTAATATTATCATTCTGTTATTTTTAATTTTTTTGTGTAAACTAGAATATAAAATTTATAAATAAAACATCTGTAATAGAAACCTATGTATAAAAAACGTGTAAAAAAAACTAAACTGTAAAGAAATGACATTTTAGTTAATTACTGGACATTAATTTTGAACAAAACGGAAAACATTTGCATTTAGTTTTTACCAAATAGGTATTTTAAAACTATCTTACTAGTTCAAGTACTTTCTACACTACTTTTTCAGAAAATAATTTGCTTTTGTAAGAAGAAAGTTATTATAAAATTTAGATAAAATAACCTGGTAGAATGCTAACCTGTCTTTTTCACATTTATAAGCTAAATCAGTAAAGTCTTTTACTTTTTTTTAAAATGTTATACAGGAACTTGAAACTAAATTTATCAGATAAATTTAACTTGAAATATATTTTTGCTCAGCGGGCCACATTTACATACTCGCGGGCCGCAAAATTTTCTTTTGCGGGCCGCATTCCATTCAAAAAAACGCAGATTTACCCTTTGCGGGCCGCATTTGGCCCGCGGGCCGCAGTTTGCCGACCCCTGTTTTAGATGATAAACTGTGAATGATTTAGCTGTTTTAATTGTTTCAGTTATACTCTCAAAAGGTTGCACTTAAGTCCGCTTGTTAGATCTTTAATGCGGTTTATCGCGACTTATGCTTGTCTGATGAGTCCTAACAAGGATGAAACTGGTAGTAGGTTGATTCGGATACTGTTCTTGTTGGTTATGTGATGAAATTGATTTGTTATTATAAATATAAATGTTAGATGAAAATTTTTATAAAAAATACTATGTCATATTTGTGTTTTGTTTATTTATAAACTATAGATAATGTATTGATAAATTTTATTATGTAGAACTACGTAAATAATTACTCTTCTCTTTAAGGATATGCGAAAGTTTAACAACTTTTGACTATTTTTTTCGCTTGTTGTTAAATAGATGATTAACTTAAAAATAACAATATGAGTCTTTATAGTTATAAGTATTGTGTCAATATAACTTCAATTAAAAGTATTTTATCAAGTTTCTCTTAAATGCATAAATACTATTTATTTTTATTTGAAATTTAGAATGTATAAAAATCATGAGTCAAAATGTTATTACTCATCAAAAATAAATTTTGTGCCATTGCCATATTATCTTGTTTCTACTTCCCATGCAACTTTGCTACATGCCTTTGAAATTTTAAATATAAGAAAAAAAAGTTTTAACTATCCAAATGTAGAACTATGACTGTGAAGATGAAAAACTTAGAATTTATCAATTTGTAAAATTACTCATTATTTATTTCTACTATTTTTAATTAAAACTGTTTCAGTAATGTTGTGCAGGTAGATAATCAGAAAAGTCTTTCTCCACACCGATTCATTGACCATAGTTATAAGAGTACACGTTTTTCTTTCTTTATCCTTTTGAAAAGAATGTTTTTAAATGTTAATATCTTCTTATAATCTTAGTTTAATGTTCTTTGTCAACAACTGAATGTGAGTTCACTCTGGTGGCAGTGATCACATGGTTGGATTGTTGTTGTGATTTTTGGTTATAGTACCCAGTGAACACTCCTTGGGATTTGAGCTTCATGATTTTCAATACTTTGTGATGTTTATTGTTGATATTTGAACCTCTGTGAGTGTTCTCCTAATTTTGCCTCACCAAGTTTATTATTTAAAAACATAGTTTTTATTTTGCTTTAGTAAATTAAATGTTAAACAATAGTTTGGCGTGTAAAATAACACATTATGTAACACAACTGATTTTGAAAAGAAAGTTAGTTGGTAAAAAGGGTTAAGTTTGAGACTGATGTATTTTTTACTATAAAAGTGTATAAGTATTTTTTATGGTAGAAGAACATTAGAATTCTCCTTCCCTCTACAACAATAAATGTTTTATGAAGGTTAAGCAAGCAATTTGTCATCACCTGTAATTCTACCTGCTTTTAAAAAAATAACATTTAAATAATAAAAAAAAATATATCAATAATATAATGTTATAGTTTGTTGTAACAATGACAATATTAATTACAGGGTTGCCACACACTCAGGGAACTCAGGGAACTCAGGGAACTCAGGGAATCTCAGGGAATTTTCAAACTGTAGAAAATCTCAGGGAATCTCAGGGAAACTCAGGGAATTTTGGCATTTTTCTTTTAACTCAGGGAAACTCAGGGAAGTTTTGATTTTTTCTCTAAATTTCAGGGAAGTTTTTGAAAATCTCAGGGAAATTTTTTTATAGATCTAGAATGAGGTTTAGTTAATCCAGTTTCAATATTTTGCTCAAAAGTAGTAATTTTTATCATTTAAGTGGTTATTTAGAATTTTTTTAGCCTTGCGGCTAGTTCTTCAATATTCTTAGTATTAACATTGTAGTTTTTTTAAGTTTTAAATTTATATTTACTTAAGTAAAATCAAACAGTTTAGAGAAATGAAAATTGTTGTTAACTATTCATTGAAAAGTTCTAATAAACTTTTTATTTTTAGTTACTTATGTAGTTTAAAAAACACTATGTTGTACTATTAGTTCTTATTTTTTAAATAATAAAGTTATTTGTTATTTGTTTACAACTACTTGTTTTCAGTTTACAAGTTTACACAAAGTTGTGCAAAAATTTAGTTTTTAATTTTTAATTGGTTTAAACCTTTTAAGATTGAGTTTTTGAAAACAGTTTTTTTCATAAATTTAGTGCAGAAGCATACACATCAACCTTCCTTTTATTATTAAAGAAGAAAAATGAGAATGAGGTATTAATAATATGTGTTAGAAGAGAATTTTTTTTTTTAAGATTTAAAAAATACTCAGGGAAACTCAGGGAAATTTAAGGTTACTCAGGGAAATTTTTGGTCACTCAGGGAAGATTTTTTAGCTCAAAGAGTGGCAACCCTGTATATATTTTTTCCATTTTTTTAATGGTTATGACCAAGTTAAGTTATGTTTACCAGATTAATCACTAAATATATTTATAACTGTTCAAAAATATAGGTTTAATTGTTTGTTAAAATTTTTTTAAATTACACTTCTGGTACTTTTTCTTTGCAGCCTATTTTTTTACAGAACCCAGTTGAAGTTTGTTGATTAGTTAACACACAGAAACATATGTTGGTACAATAAAGGAAGATTACTGTACAATTTGTTTTTATTAAATATATTTATAATGTATTAAGAATCTTTTTGAAATAAAACCTTGATTATCACTGAAGTCTGTAATAAAATAGGCTGCAAAGAAAAAGTACCATAAGTGTAATTAAAAAATTAGTTTTATTATTTTTTTAAAGTAATTTGAAATATCTATTTATTTATACTTTTGAAAACTTGTAATGTTGGCTTAAATTGGCTGAAAAACTGGAATTTTTATATAAGTTTTGTTTATTTCTTAAATATAGCTGCGCCAGTTAATGAATTTTTTCATTTACCTACCTTAATATCTATCTTTTTTTTTTATTATGTGTACATTTTTCTTTCAATATAATCATTTACACATGAAATTCCAGTTTTATTTTAAACATAACAAAATTTATTTAGTGAGTTATGATTTCATTTTAAAAATTAATCAGAGTTGCCATTTACTCAGACTACTCATAATAACTCAAAAGGTTTGAACTAGAAAAACAGGTTATTTATTTTTTTTTTCAAAAACTCAGGTTTGTTATGATATTTGCTAGAAAATAGAATAGTGTATTTGATTTTTTTTTTCACAAAACTGTCTTTTTATTATTATTTTTTTGTTTTTAGGATTGATTTGTACTATTTTTTAGTTAGTTTATTTTTGACTTGAATAATTATTTTTCAGTTTTATCGTTAACTCAGGCAAGCTTGATGTAACTTAGACTATTTTAAATTAATTGAATACACTGGAGCTTTCTCGGTAACTCAGGCTAGTTTGAATTTTTTTAAGGTTAAATTGATATCTCAGGCTAACTTAGTTTCTTTGGAGTTATTATTTAAAGCTCAGACTAGATTGGATAATTTCCCTTAATCTCAAGCTGGATTTTATAAATTTGAAGCATTTGTGTCGTTTTCTAGATACTAAGCTTTTATGGTATTTTAGGTTAACAAGCTTAATAAAAGTTATTTGTTTTTTTTTTTGTCACTTACCACTTTTTTGAAAAATTTTCACATACTAACTTCTACCAATTTAACTTTGTAAAATGTGAAAGTATGTATATCTGGATTGCACTTTTTGTTTTAAAAATAAATTACAAGTATATTTAAGCTTGAAGCAGTGATTGTCAGATAACATTTTTAAGGTTGAGTTATCTTTATAATTTGTTCAAATAATAAGACTTTATTAATATTTAAAAATAAAAATTTACTCTTATTCTATTTTTCATACAGGGTTGCCACACAATCAGGATCTTTGATCTTTTTTGGAAATCTTAGTATACTATGAATTTATATTTAACCCAGTCTGACTTAGGACAGTTTTAATTGTTATAAAAAACTGAGTATATGTTTTTTTCTAGAGCTCCAATAAGATTCAATTCCTTGCATTTGCCTTGGAAATGTTCCTTGCATTATTTAAAGAATTCTGTTAGAACAAAATTTAAAAAATATAAGTATAATAAAAAAAAACATTTTTTATTATAAAATTTTTATTTTTATATAAAATCTCAAAAAACATAGGAGAAGATAGATTTTAGTGAATTCTATTTATTTGCCGTTTTAGTTTGCGACCCCATAAAGAACCTACTGTAGTCTCCAACTTAGACCTGTAATATCTCAAAAATTATTTAAAATTTTAAAAATATGAAAAAAGCACCTCTTATTTTAGTTAAAAATCAATAAAACAAGACTTAATTGTGAAAAAGGTGATTCCTCCCTCATATGCCTTTTACATGCATTAAAAAGTTTTAATTATTTTTCTATTTTTAGATAGTTTTAAAGTTAAGTCAAACTTATTGTTTTATATGTCCTTTTTCAAAGATAAAGCTGAATGTTATAACTTATAAATACTTCTTTTCAGTATACAAAGCTAAAAGATGAGTATAGATGGACTAATGTTGTCTTATTTCAATATGAAAGTTTAATTTTTAAATTTATGAAAATAATTTAAATGCTGGTTATTATTATTAATATTACTTATGAATGTGTTACATTTTTTGTTTCTTTTTATTATTTAGAAGAAAAATTAGTTATAAATAAGTCATTATTGCCCTAGTAGATAAATTTTATTAAGGATTTAAAAAAGACTGAGGATAGTTTCAGGTGACTCAAGACATTTTTTGGTCGCTAATATATTTTGTGATTCAAATAGTGGCAACCCTGCATATATTAAAACATGTATTTCAAAACCACAAAGATTTTTTTGTAAATGGTAAATTTCATTATATGCTCACTATTGTGCTCAATGACATAAAAACAAGTGAAGTTTTAAAATAAATTCAAGCTAGTTTTTGGTTGCTCAGACTGATATCTTGCTTAAGTAGCAACCCTGTATAAATAGTACTAAATAAAGAAAAAATCACATAAATTTTAAAAGATGTGTCAAAGATGTGTCAAAAAAGAATTGTAAAGAGATTAATTTTCATAAACTTATTACTTAATTTGCAGACTTAAAAAAAAATTTTTGTTTCTTTCTTATAATGATCTTCATAGACTTCTTATTGGGAAAATAGGTTAAAATCTTTTTAGTCGGTTGAAGGTTTTTGAGGTAATAGCTGAAACTGAAACTTTTTTACAAAGCATCAACACACTTGACAACAAAAATAGCACAATTTTTTATTGTGTTATTTTCAAAACATTTGATATTTAATTTGCTTATAAGTTTTTCTTCTTTATTAATACAGTTTTGATTTAGTATTAAGACATACGTTTTATTTTAATTTTTTTATCGTTTTAAATTGTTCTTAAAAAAATAACTGTAATATTTCTTATTAACTGTCAGAAAGTTACCGGTTTTAATCCTAGTAGTGTAAGATTATTTTTCAAAATTAACTTAAATAGAAAAATTAAACATTTAACTTTTCAAACATTTTCAAATATGCACAATCTTATTTTTATTTATATTTCTATATATTGATAAGTTTTAGTTCTCATAACATAAATAGCATTAAGTAGTGCAGATTACTATTTTGTTAATATCTGGTAATTTTTTAACTGAAACCTGGTAATAAATAGATTAGTTAATTTACGCTTGTATCAATATTTAAAAGAAATTCTTAGAAATTTAAAAGTTAATATTTGATTAAACAGCATGTCTAAGAATGTAAAAGTTAGTTTAGATGTTTTTCCAACATATACCTGCATTTTTTTTCAAGAAAAATGTCAAGTGTGTTGATGCTTTTTATCTTTAGAAAAGTTATAGTTATATTTTAAAAATTATTTTCTTAAAACTTTAATTTTAAATTATTCAATAAATTAAACACATTTTTCCAGAAACATCTTAAGTTGATAGAAGTTCATCGTTTTTAGATACTCTTTTGACGTACATTTTTTAAAGTTTTGATTATTTAAATTTACAAGAAATCTTGCTTATGTGTAGTCGATAAAATTGTTAATGCTAAGAATTTCTCAATGCTATATGTATAAATGTTTATGTATATTTTTTTGGTTTAAGATTAATATAGTTGTAGCAGTTTATAGTATAGCAGTTTAATATTTTAATTTGCTTGAAAAGTTTGCAACTTTTTGCCACCAAAACCAGTCTCAAATAAAATATATAATTTGCAAAACTCTATTTAATTTAAGATTAAAAAAAACTTATTAAATTTTAAACAAATTTAAAGTTATTAAATCAATGAAGTTGAGAGTTGGCTGCAGACTGTTTGAATTAGGAGAATTCAAGTTCTATAAATTTCAATATTTCTGGATTATCTATTTTGTAAACGTTTTTATTTGAAACTATTTTCTGTACTATTGTGACGTCGTTAATCACTTACAACAAGATTTTTTATTTTTGCAAAACTTATTTTTTGAGATATGGCTAAAAAATTCAAATACTAATTTTGTTTTTACTAATTTGAAAATTCTCTTAAAAATATTTTTGTTCAAATTAATTTTTATACCACAACTTTATTTATTCCTAAAAGAACTTTTTATTTTAGTTTTTTCATATATTTATATTACTTCTTGAGTTATGCCTCTTTAAACATTGATTTAAGAACTTAAGTTGTTGGCATTTGAGTTATCATGTGACCTTTAAAGTTGTACTGAGTTTTAGGTAACCAAAAAAGGTCATTTTTTGTTTGTTTTAGAGTGCAAAAAATATGATTAACCTTTAAATTTATTTTCAAGATATAAGAGTTCTTTATTTAATTTACTATTACTAATTTTAATTTTTATATTTCAGTAACATATTTAGTGCTATTTTAATTTGCTATAAAAGAGAAGTTTTGCCTCTTGCAATTAAAATAAATAGAGTTTGTTTCATTAGTTATACTTTCTATTTTTACTAGTTGAATGTTTTGCCTTGGTAGTTAAAAAAAATAAATAATGTGTTAGATATTAGTTGAATGTGTTTTTTGTAGATCATTTTAAAACTAAAAACTTTTAGTAAAAACCTGGCTGACTTAGGCTACTTAGTAGTTTTTTGCAAAACTCTGCTTAGTTTGGTTTTATGAAAAATCTCTGGACAAATTTTTAACTTTAAACTAATTTATTTCCTTAAAAGTCGTGTTTTATTCTAGAGTTCAAGTCCTTTTGTTATTATAAGTATTTTATTTAGTATTCACTCTTATTCACTTTATTTAATTAATATCAATTAAGTTTTTGTCTCCTACTGCCAATTTTTTAATTTTGTTACTAAACCAGGCTAGACTTTTGTCACTCAGGCTGATTTTTTTTTACTTGAAAAGTAGTAACCTTGAACTAAGATGTCTTAGAAGTTCTTTAAGTCAATTTCGTTCTAATTTAGTGTGTAAACCATACAGTTTTTATCAATTTTATTAAATTTATTTGTACTATAACTGGCTGTGTTATAAGATTTTATTTTCAAAACAAAGTCTCACTCAAAAAAGAGAGATAACATCTCTCTTTTGAGTGAACTATTGTTTTGAAATTTAATCTTAAAATAATTGAAGTTATTTAATTCTCTAGATAGCTTTAATTTTTAACTTTAAAGACAAAAGTTTAATATGCATTATTGAAGAATCAGTTTATTATTAAAAACATATATTTAAGTTTGTAAAAATGTTTAAGTTTTAATTTTAAATAAGTTAAAAAAACATCTTAGTTTATTGCTGAAAAAATTCAGTCATAATTTCATAGCTTAGCTCGTATAAAGATAAATTGTTAAAGATAAAATTATATTTTCTGTGAAAATGATTATTTAAAAAAAAGTATGTTAGCATATAAAATTTATAATTAAACAAATATAGGTATTTCCCATACTTGAGTTTTCCATTTAAACAGTTTTCAATTTCAATGTAGATTAAAATTTTAAAATATAAAAAATGTTATCATTTGAGGTATTTAATGTTGTTTCACACCTCCTGTTAAGTCATCTAGGGTTACCCCTATTATATATTTAAAATGTTATAATTGAATAATTCTTGAATCAACTGAAAAACACAAGTTGTCATGCTAAAACTTTCCATTGTTTTACATGTCTAAAAATGACCATAATTAAATGTATATTTTTTAAATCCTATAACACACTTTAAAACTAAATAAACGAGTTAAAACAAGTAAAACCAGTACTTTTAAGGTCTAGTTTTCATATTTATTTACAAGAAATGCTTAGTAGAAAATGTAGTACTATTTATAAATATGTGTAAGTATTTTTGTTGTTACTAATAGTGAAGTACTAATAGTGAAGTAAGTAAATATTTAAAAAAATCTAAACAAGTGTTTAAGCTCAAATTTATTATATATCATAAACAAAGATATATTATTATTTTTTTTTTGTAGGTTTCTAGAACTATTTATAAATAGTTTAGCTATTACTTTTAGGCCAGGGGTCAACAGGAAAAAAGGAACAACTTTGATATGCTGAAATAAAAGGGATATTAATAATATTATTATATATATATTTTAAAGATAAAACTTTTTTTTTTGATAACAAAATTGTATTGAATTAGTATTAAACAAAATTTTGAATGCGACCCACTGGTTGCCGATTTTTGTTTTATATGCATGAGTTAACAGCTGTAGTATAAAATACTTTAAGTTTAAATACTTTCATTTTTCAGTTTACATTAAAGGAATAACTGTAAATCTGAAAATTAAACTAATTTCAAAATGGCTTATTATCCTGCTTATCGATTACCAAACGCTGGTAATTGTGATGACTTCATGCCTCAATTACAAAAGATGACTAAACATGAGTTGGAAGATTTAATGAACAATGAAGATAAAATTAATGAGCTGGTGTCTAACCAGGAAAAAGTTAAAAAAATAAACTTGGACATCCATTCAATTCAAATCTCAAACAGAGAAACAGCTGAAGAAAGCATCAAAAAGGAATCTGTCATTGAAAGTTTAAGAAGTGAGTTGAAAACAAAATATGAGACTATTCGACAGCTTAAAGAAATGTTTCAAATCAATCTTGTGAAGCTTGATTCCCTGAAGAAGAGTCACAATCTCGAAGAAATGCTCAACGTGTTGCAAGCCAACTGTGCAATGTCCGAAGAAAAGTCTGAGGAGCTTGCAAACGGTTTTTACAAGGGAGAAATTGATGTGTCACAGTTCATTGCAGAGTTCAGGAAACAAAAGACTGAAGCCCACCTCCGTCGAGTTAAATGTGACAAGATGCGTGAGTTGGTCATTGAAGCAACCAGAAGCAGTTTGGCCTCTTCTCACGTTTCTCCTAACCAATCCTACATGGCCGTCTCTGAAAATCAGCAACCACCAAGACCCTCTTACCCGGGAATGCACGGAGCCCCGTACCACCCTCCTTATCCAAGCCAGCATCAAAATTACGGGCCATCAAACCCGTACAAGTGGAACTGATTATTGTTTAAAACAAATTTGCAGTTCTAACTCTTTCAGACTACACTTATGTTGTTATTTTTTATTTTGGTTTAAATTTAGTCTTCAAGTTTGTAGTTTTATAAAGTTATTAGTTTTCTAATGTTTTAAAATTTTATAATTTTTTTGTTCTCAGTTTTATACTTTTTTAAATATTTTTAAGAGTTTTAAAAATATAAATTAATAAATAAACTTTTTCTCATAAAGTCAATGTTTTACTTTTTTTTTGTAAATATAAACTTTTCTAAAGCTCTAAATAAAGCTTATAAGTTTACTAAAGTTTAAAGTTTTGTATTTTTCACTATGATACTTGAATGTTATATAATTTTACCAACAAATTTTAATTATATCTAGTACAGGCATGATAAAATAACAACTGATTATACATTCTTTTGCATAAACGTTGTGCAATTTTAATTTTTCTACAGAAAAGTTATTAAAAATTTAGACTATGAGTTCAGAAAACACAGCTCAGCAAGAAAGTTCACAAGTCACAAAAAAGACCGGCCCTCCCACAGCAGAAATGAGAAAAACTTGCTGGAGCGCCAGGGACAAATACTTCAACTGCCGCATTGCTTACAGCACTGAAGATGAGCGAGTGCAGAACTGCGCCGAGCTGCAGAAAGTTTTCGCCGGTGCCTGCCCAAAATCTTGGGTCAAGCATTTTTTCCAAAAGCAAAATTGGGAAGAGTACAAAAGGGAGCTAGCCAAACAAAACCAAATGCAGCACAGTGGGGAATAAATTAACTGTAAAACAAAAGCCTAAAGTAGATGCAATTGGTTGTAAGCCACGTAGAAGAAGTTTATTTAATTAATTTAAATTATAAACAAATTTTTTATCTACTGCATTTTAAGTTATCATCAGTATTTTTATAACATTTTATACTATTGAAAAATAAATGGTTTTGATAGAATTATTATTTTAGTTTTTAATTTATAATTTTTTTAGTCGTTGCTATAATTTTTAAAAATGAACTTGTTACCAAAACTCCATAATATTTTCTCAAGAAGTATAAGCGCTACTGTCAGACCTTACAAAGGAAGATTTAAACCTACAAGACAAGCTCTTGTTCTAGTTAGTTTTATCTTGTTGATATACTTAGAGTCTGTTTTTTTAAGCTTATAAGACTCTTATTTTTTAGATTATTAAAAAAATAAATTTATTTTAGACAAAAGCACAACCTCATGAATATTTGAAGTATAATATATTAGTTTTAGTTAATGAATTTAAAATTTCATGTTTGTTTTAAAAATAGTATATTTTTTGTTATATTATTGAGTTTTGCCCTTCAGGCTAACTCAAACTAGTTTAATAAAAAATATTTATTAAAAATTTCAAATTTTCACTAAAATTAGATTAATTGATTGTACTTAAAAAGTTGTCATAGCAAGAATTGGCATTTGAATTGCCTAGATTTTAAACTTAGTAGTATACTTTAGTAGATTATATGTATTTTTAAAATGTTGATGTTTTGTAAAAGTTTCTATAATGTAGTTAAATAAACTAGTTAGCTTTTAATTCTTATCTAATGTTAAACTAATAAACTTGATATATATCTCCTCTTAGATTTTTAGTTACGAACTTGAATTTACGGAAAATATTTTCCAAAATGTTTCAAGACTTTTTATCTTTAGAAATGAAAATAACACTCTAAAAAGTATTATTAATAAAAATTAAAATTCAAGAAAAATATTTAGAAAAAAAAAATTTAAAATTAGTTAAAAATTTTAAAGAACAGACTATCAAAAAAAATTGCTTACAGCAAAAGGAATTTATCTTAAATGACTTTGTATTTTTTTACACAACTAATTTATACATTCTATTTACAAGCATCCTTATTCCTAAAAATTCAATAGTTTATTTGATTTTTTTAATGCTTTTAAAATTTGATAGTAGATAATACTAATTTCCATAAAACAAATATTCACAAATATTTAAACAGTAAACTGTACTCGTTTTTTACTCTTAAATTTTAATACTAAAGTAATTAGTCCCAGATGGTGGTAAAAGGTTTTTAAAGATGTTTTCTTAATCTCCGTTAATTGTAGTTAATTAAATTAACTTGTATTTTTTACTTTAAACTAAATTATTTAAGTACTTATTTGTATTAATTTGTAAATAGATTAAGATTCTTTATATTATCTTTTTAAAAATAATTTATAAAAGTAAAATGCTAAATTATTTTTTTTGTTAATTTAACTTTTTTTTTGCTATTACTACGTTTAAGTTTTTTGAATAATTGTTTTCTAAGATGTGTATTTATATTCTTTAAAGCTTATTTAATTAAATTATTCATTTCATAAATTCTATAAGTTTAATGTTGTTTTCTATCTTTAAATGTAATTCAGTTAAGATTTTAGAATTACAAAATTATACAGCTCATTTAATATGAAACTTTTTGTTGTTGTTAGTAATTGTTCAAATGAAATTACTTATATACTTTTTGTTTAATTTAATGTGTATTTTGTGAATCTTATTAACAATTGTATGAAATATGTTTTAAATTCTTGTTTAATCAAACAACGTAGAAATTATGTTATGAAGCGTAAGTTTGTCTGGTTTTTTCCAATAGTTATAAGTTACACCTAAAAATTGAAGTTCGTTATAAATAATGTTGTTTCTATAGAATAATATTTTTTTTATTTCTGATATCAGACTTAATATTAAGTAAATATTAATTATAAATTTTTTCAAAACTCTAATACGTAAAAAAAAAATTTATTGCTTAATGCGCCTACTTTCAAATATAATTTTGTAAAAGTGTTGAGTTTTTTAGGATGATTTTGAATTTTTTTTCTAGTATCCTTTAAGATTTTCATATACAAAAATTTTTCGATTTAGTTTTAAATAATTGTATTTACATACTAATTGACATACCTTGTTTAAGGTTGCCACACAGTCAGATCAGTTCAATCTTTTAAATAAATAAAATGCTAGTTTTTTTTTGAAATTAAAAAAAAAAAAATTGATTACGCTTTAACATTTTGTTATTTTCAAGTAAGTTCATGTTCTACAGTCTAGTTTTTTTAAATTTTATAAAGTTTGTTTTTATTATAAATTGACATTTTACCCCTTGTTGCTAATTACAAGTTAATGTTGTATTATAAACTTTTATTTGAATGCGTAAAACAATAATCACGATAAATAATATATCTCACCTGTGTGTAAATTATTATAAATTAAACATCTACTACTACTTGCAGTAATCAATATTTAAAAACTAAAATGTTTATGAATACCAAATGAAAAATAAATTGTGCCGTGCGCATAAACTTTTTAGGTTTGAAAAAGTTTAGGCTATATTTTTTGTCTCAACCCTGCTCATTTAAGTTTTAGTGTAAATAAAGTTGTTACATATTTTTAGGATAATATTTTTGCCTTTCCTCTGAAGAATCAATTAAACTTTTACTATAAGATAATAAACAGTTTACTTCTATATTTTTACATTTAAAACCATTTTCTAGTTAATATTATTCAGCATATCTTTTACACTTCGTCAACCTTTAATAAAATTATTTAAAGAAAGTCCTACAGGTTCTTTGAGTAGGATAGATAAAAGAGTTATTTTTTTCATTTTAAATGTATATTTTCTAAAACTTTAAAACAACTTATCATTTTAATTTTAAAGTTCAAACATTTCGCAGAACACAGAAAATTAAATCTGAAATACATTTAATTCCAAAATTAGACTTAGAAATGTTATTCAAATGCAAATTTTAGCTTTTATTTTGAAAAAATTATAGCTTTCTTTTGCATTTTTACCTAATTTTATAAACTAAATTTAAAGTTGTGGTATGATTTACATAGTTGGAAGAAAGGACAAAATCTTACATTGTCCTTTTTAAACTGAATAGCTTTTATTGAAATACTTTTACGAAGGTTGAATTTACTAAAAGAATTTTAACAATAAGTCTAGATCAATTTTAGTTGATGGACACTAAAAATAGTGTAAAACTTTTTTTTTGAGAAATAAGTGTTAGTTTTTGATTGAGAAATTTTTAATTATACAGATTATTGTACACAATGTTTAGTTTAGAAAAATAGCTAAATCTAAAAATACAGATAACAGTTAATTTAAAATTCTAAGTTAACAATAAATAAGTTTGTTTATTAAACTTGTCTGAAAATACAAGATATAGAGGATTATAAAAATTATTTAAGATAAAATCTATAAAGATGAAGTTTTTAACTGATATATATAATTATTACAGACACAAACTGCCATCAACAAAATAAAAGACTTGTCTAAAGAGCAAGAATCTTTAAACCTAGTAAGTTCGATTAAGTTGGATATTTTAGATAATAAATATCTTAATAATTTAATCGTTGGAATTTTTTTTTTTTTTTGAAAAATCAACTACCTTCTAAAATAATGCTTAATACTTGTTATGTTTTAAAATAAAAAATAAATCTGTTTTCTAGGTACAGTGCTTTTGGTTTTTTAATAGCTTATAAACTACTTAAACATACTAAAGTAATTGTGCTTAAAACAAGATTTTAAGGAAGTTTAGATAACATAGGCGACCTTAAGATACTTTCTGAAGATGAGACAGATTTCAGAAGTAGTGTTTTTAGTTGTATGCTAAAAATATATTTAAAACAGCATTCAAAAAAGGTATAATCTTAAAAATGTATCTATTTATTTTTATTGTTAAATGCCTACAATAATTATACTATTTTTATAACATTCTGCACAGATCCCTTTATTTCTCATAAAAAATATTTGTTTCATTGTTATATATTGAATGTAGCAATTGCTTTTTTATATATTATTCTAATCTTTTGTAATAGTTTATATATTATTTTATTAATTACAGTCTCGATTTAACATAAAATCTCTTCATATATGTTCTACTTCTTGAATTAACATTTTCACAGTATGTTATATTGTTTTATTAACCTAGTACAGGAAAAAAGTCTAGTTTTTGTAAATTAGTTCTTCAAAATTTGCTATTGTCTAGGTATTTTAAGTTAGCATTAACTACAAATCGGTTCTAATTGCAATATATGACAATACTTATTTTAATGCATGTTTAAAAACACGAGTATAAGAAAAAATGTAGTTTAATTTAATAGTACAAATATGTAGTTTAATTGCTAACAGGATCCACTTCCTGAAAAATATACAATAAATTTTAAGTATTTAAAAACTGGCAGTAGATTTCATTGAGATTTTCAATGCAAATTTAATTAAAAGCAGCAGCAAAAGTATGTCTCTTTGAATTTCTCTAACCATTACCCTTATAAAAAAAACCTAATGATTTTAGAAACATTTAGAATTGTTTCTACATGTATATATTTCGTTTTGAAAATCACTAATTACTGTTTTTCTCTCTAGACGTTCACCATATGTTATCAAATTAAATTAAAGTAGGATACTGGTTTAGACATTATTTGTACAAAAATGTATTTTGTACCTCTCTGTATAGTATTTGTTTAAACTAAAACAGCTTTGAACTTAAATTTAAACTTAAAATTCCAGCTTAAAGTAATTTTGTAACATTAACGTTCTAGGCCCGAAAACGCAGGGTGGCCAATTAACATGGAATCCTGGAAAAACCTGGAATTGAAAATTTAGGCTAAAAAAATCTCGAAAAACCTGGCGTTTAAGAAGTTTTGAATAAATCCTGGAAAGACCTGGAATTTTAAACAATTTTTATATTTAAGTAGTAAAATTTTGATTTTAACTAAAAAATTATTATATCATTAAAATTTTTTGTCATAACTAATTTTTTTTATTAAAAAACACATTTAATGTAGCTTGACAGTACCTTTTCAATGTTGTTTTACTATTTAAGACAGGTTTTTAGCTTAAATATAACTTTTAACTTAAAATAGACCCAAAAACGTGTACTTTCAAAAATCTGGAAGAAATTCAGAAAACGTTGAAGAAATTTTATCAAAAACCAGTGGCTACCCTGCGAAACGGCTGTGGTTTTAAATCAAATTTATGTAAAGTCAAACCAGGTTGAAACATTTTAAATAATTTTCGGAACACTCGAACAGACAACAATTCTTCGCATAAGCGTGAGGCAGCGGGGCTGCAACGGAATGTCGTACACGCTCGAGTTCGATGATAAAAAAGAAAAGTTTGACGAAGTTGTTAATCAGGACGGTTGGTAAAAATTACTGAAATTTTTTTGTTATGTTTAAAGAAAATTTATAGTAGGAGGCAGGGGCGTCGCGTGGGGTGTTGCACTGCCGCAACTGCACCACCTTGAAATTTTGTAAGAAAAAAAAAAGTATCTATAACGTTTTCGTTATTTTTTTGAACGAAATCTCTTTTAAAACTTCAGTTTTGAAAACGACCATTTTGCCCACTTCACTGCCGCAAACTCTTAGCTGACTGCCGCAAATGAACTCAAAAAAGCAAAATTTCTTCAAGAATTACCGCAAAATCAATATCTTGCGGTAAGTAAGCTAAGTTGAAAATTCCCTAAAACAGGACTGCTTAAGTATCATCTACAAGCTATTGTAAACATAAAATAAAAACAAAGCTAAGCTATTGCAAAGGATTAAACTTGAGTTTATGTACCCACATGATTTTTTAAATTTAACAGATCACTTCTATTAAAAGATTTGCCATAAATTGCATATTTTGAAAAAAGATAAAAACCCTAAATCACCAAAGTCTTAAAAATTTGATTTTTTATTTTAATCTGCATACATAAACTTAACTATAACTGATTATTGTTATCATAAAGTTAAAAAAATAAATAATGAAATTTAAGTTCTGAAAAAAAGAATTAAGAAGTTTATTATAAACTTCTAGTTCACTCTTACAGAAAAATATTTTAGGTTTATATTAAATAAAAAATAGTATTATTTAAACAATCACTTATTTAAATAATAAAGTAAATAGCCTTAACTTAGAAACTTTGATTACTTAGAGTAGTTTAACATTTTAGGAAAATTTAGTCTACCTCTACTTTATATGACTTTTGGTTTAATTTTTTCATAAACAAAGCAAAAAATTTAGATAAAATTGTTGAAACATGGTTGCCTTGCCTCATAATCAGGATAACTTAGAAATGTTAAAAACTCAAGATGACCCAAGATAAATTAAAACAGACCAAATTAGAAAAATATTCAGGCTGACTAAAGCAGTTTTAATTTTTACTCTGAAAATAACAAGCTTATTTAGAATTAAAAAATAAGTGTTTTACTCCTATGGCCACATGAAAACTAACTAACCAAATTTTTACTTCTATAATGGTTACATATTTATAGGTTATCTTTAAAATTCATGAAAAGTTCAACAGCCTCACAACTAAACTTAAATTAGTTGAGCTTCTGACAAAAATACTGTCATCAAAATGAAAAACAAATAAAAATTATGTAAAGAAAAGATACCCTTAAAAAACTATTGAATTTTAAAACTCCAACAAAAAACATTAAAATTAGAAAAAAAGTTTATAAAAATTTTAATGTTTGTATAAAAAATGTGCAAATTAGTGAGGGGTTAGGGGGGAGGGTGTATAGGCACTTTTTTACATGTTTTTCTTATTTTAACTTTTTCAGAAAGCTAATAGTTACTCTTTAATAAACTTGAAATTTCCAATTAAACTTTTAGTTACAACCAGTCAAAGCCAGAGAGTACAATGGTTTATTATACAAGGAGCAAACCAAAACAGCAAAAATACAATTTTACTGAATACCTATATTCTCCATTATTTTTAAAAGAATTTTTAATTAAACTTTTTCATCCTAATTTTTATAAAATTTTATACTTTTGTTGAAGAGAAGTTTTAAATTTTTAAATATCAATATATATTTTTATATATACAAAAAAAAAACTTTTGTTATAACTTTATTTTTTGGTGTTTTATATATCTAATTTAGCAACTTTTTTTGTTTTATAAAAGAAACATCTAAAGATTTTGAGGCCAACTTATAAAAAAAAGATATGATTTTAGTGATTTCATTTATTTGTTGTTTGAGTTTATATTATAAAAATAAGGATTCATTTGTACCTCTGACTGTGAATTACCATATCTCAATAATTTTTATGAATTTTTAATATTGATAAAAGATGACTTGTAGTAAAATTAAAACTGTATAAAGTAATTTCAGTAAAATAATTCTAAAGAAGATGTTAAGGGCATAAAGGGGAGGAGGGGGGGGGGGGGTTAAAACATTTTTTTAAACACTGTTTTAGTTTGTGCCTCCCATTATGAACCTTTTGTTGCCTTTGACTTTGACCAACTATATCTTAAAACATGTACTGAATTTTTAAAATCTGTAAAAAGAATCTTGTAGCTCAGTAAAAACTACATAAAATAAGATCAAATTGTGAAAAAAGTGTTTTATCCCCCCTATGCCCTTAAAAGCAAAGCTTATCTTCAGGTGTAGCAAAAGTTCAGTTGTTTTCAAACTTGACAGTAAAAATATATTTTTATTAAAATAATTGATTTTTTGTTTAATTCTGCACCACCTAAAAAAAATACCACGCGACGCCACTGGTAGGAGGGCGTTCAGAGTTTGGTTAAAACATTGGGTAGAAAAATTAAACAAATTTAATCTAGATATTCAACGCTTATTAAATGTTTTAACATCTAAGTAACAATCAAGTAATTATTTGGAAGTAGTTCAAATGTTTGTAAGTGTTAGCTTAATTTTCATTTTTTTAAGCCTCTTATCTCAAATAGAAAAATCTAAATTATCACAGGTTTTTCATAAGTAAGCATAATGTTTATTTGTGTCTTTTTGATAATTGTCAGTTACATGTTTTTCATCAACGACTACACTAAGTGATGTTTTATCAAGGTTAAGCGGCTGCTTATCGGTTTTATAGGCTAGACAACAATGTTGTAACAAGCTGGGTGGCTACTAATAAGGAAAAAATTGGCGTTTTTGAAAAAATTCAGTAAATACTTGATATAAACATGCTGTTAGTAAGAAAGTTTATCATCACTTAAAACTGAATTTTGCTAATGTTATCTTCTAAAATTTTGATTTTGCAGTTTAATTTTTTTTCAAGGTCTCTAATTGAATTTTTGGAATGAATTAATATTTGTTATCATCTTTATTTGTTTTTTAAATCTTTTGTTTTAGTTTTTAATTCGGTTTTAATTAAGAATTTGATTTAGAAAAGTCAGGAAAAAGTCAGATTTTTTTCAACTTGATCTGTGGCAATCTTGAGCAATACAAAAAAAAAACACTTGTGGCGATCTTTCAACCACTGTTATTTTTTGTTACAGGCGTGCAGATAACAATTGATTCCAAGGCGCAACTGACGCTACTGGGCACGGAGATGGACTACATGGAGGACCGGCTGTCGAGCCAGTTCGTCTTCAACAATCCCAACATAAAGGGCACTTGCGGATGCGGAGAGAGTTTCAATATATGAAGTTGTTTTCACCATGTCGTTTTACAAAGTCCAAGTGTACGAGGTGTCCACATCGGAAAGTTTGAGTTGATCCCGTTTCGTCGTGTTGCTTTATATACGTTTATTTTGAATACAAAGACACTTTTTTTTGAAACAGACACGCACTGTGATATAAGATTTCTTAAATGGTTGAACAGATTTAATCTTTATAAAATACTTGAAAGTTATATATTTTACTTGTTTTAAAAAATGCGGTTTAAACTTTTCACCTTTTTTATTTGATTATTTATAAATTTTAAAAGTTATATGTACTTACAATGCAATTATTATTTTTCATCTAGAAAAAATGTAATTACTTTTTTTTGTAAATTTTTCAACTTATTATTACCGAAATACCAAGAATGACATACAAAAAAATCTTGTTTGTTCAATTTATTTAAAAGGTTTCGGCATGTTCAAAGACTCCACGTTCAAACTGTACAGCGTTTCTCCGAATTTGCTTAGAGGAGCTTCCAGTAGCGGGCTTTCCTGAACGTTCTTCACAAAAAATCTGCTTATTTTATCAACGTTTATCACTTTTGCTTTTGCCAGCAGCAAAAAAAGCAAGGCCGAATGCGCCAGAACAACCCCCACGCACTTGTGTGATTTCGCCAAAAGTCCCCTTTTTTCACTGAACACTTTCTTTTGCAAGTCGCACGTCCACAGTTTGAGTTTCTGCTCGGGCTGCCGTATGACTTCTTCCGAACTTATTTCCGAAACGTCCGCAAGATTCATGCTGACGCTTCTTTTGTAATCTGAACTGCGCTGCGGCTTTGCGCAACTGTTTCCAACGTTGACCGTTTTCTTTACTGCGGAGGGTTTCAAGTTCGATGCCGAAGCTTTAATTTTTGACTTTGGACCTTTGTTTTCTTTTATTTTTAAATCACGTAGTGGTTCTTTTTTCGAGGATTTATTAGAAAGACCAGATTTACTTTTGACTTCGCTCTTTGCTCTCGAGCTTTTAGCTGAAACCGCTTGAGAACCGAATGAAATTTTTTCGTGGTCCCTCAACTGAAAAGGTAGTTTCAAACTTGTTTGCTTGTTGTGTATTGAAAAAAATGAAGTTTTCACGACTGTATTTGTTTCTCCTTCATTTTGTCGCGTTCTATTGTGATTTAATTTTCTTTCCGGGACGTTATAATGCTGTAGTGACTGAGAACTCGAAGATATTTGTGAGTATGTATCCTTAAGCTTCTTATCGTAAACTCCCCCCGCCCTGAAAGACTTGAAACTAATCAAGGTTTCGTTGCAATTGGATTCCGTTGCTCGGTCGTAATTTGAAACAATTTCTGTTTTAGAAAAGCTCAAACGCTTAATAGGAATGTTGTTGTAGTCGCCAAAGTCAGGAATGACTTTCTTTTTCTCGTCAGAGATCTTTTCGCGGTTTTTCTGCGAAGAGCTTTCGGCTCTGACCTTTTTCACCTTTCTCTCCCTCGCCTTGACACCCTGCTTGCTCTTGTGACTCTTCATGAAGCTGTCGGAAGAGTTGGACGCGATCGCTTCCTGCTTTCTCCTCTGCAAGCTGCTGCGGTTTCCTCTTTCGCTCACGCTCGAATCCGAGCTGCACTTATTCTTCAGTTGAAAGCGTTCCTTTGCGTTGTGGTCGCCGCTGAACTTTGCGCTTTCGTCGAGTCCCTCCACCGAGAACATCATCTTGGTTTTGAACTGGAAGCTGCCCTGGTTGGCCGGCAGCCTCTCCACGGCCGACGGTACCAGGTTGAGCTTTCTCCTCGGCGCCGTGTACCTCGCTCGCCGGTTGCTCGCCTGCTGCGCTTTGAAAGGTGCCATTTCTGTACTGTTGAAAAAGGGTAAGATTTATTTAAACGAACAAATTTCTAAACTAATAAAAGTTGTAGACCGTCTAAACTCTAAATTTTTTTACAGCCAAATAATATATGTATATACACTAAAAAAATTAAGATGATTTTTTTTACTCAAACTTAATTTGTAAAAGGACAATTTTTAAGGAAAAAAAATCCAGAAATGAAAAACTTACCAGTTTTGTAATTTAGATTTTTTCGGTCTGTATCGTGTGTATTTTACGCTGTTGCTGGTTTTGATTACTTTCAAGTTTGATCTACCTAAAAGTACAATTAGTAAATAAACTTGTATTTTCTTCTACTTTGAAATGACCTTTATTTAACAAGTCCTGTCCGGAAAAACTTCTAGTAAATCTGGCCCACCCTAAATATATGCCCTACACGAGTCTATTTCCTTTTAATTACTTGCTTTTGTGATTAATGTTTATTATTAAGCATGCTTTTTAATTAGTCATAATTAAAAGGTTACAAGAGTTTAAAAAATCTAAGTTAAAAAAATAAAAAATCTAACTTAAGATCTAAGTGTAAAACAATACTAAGTTTTCTAAGTTAGTAAAAAAAATTCTGCTATTCATAATTTTGATTAGCTTTGATAACATTTTAACTAAAATTTGAAAATGAAGAAACAAATATAATAGCAAATTTTCAAATTTAAACAAGTCTAAGTGGGAGCCACTCATGTTAGCATGAAGTTTATATTAAATTTAATATTTAAAAATAAAATAATTATGTATAGTTTTATTTCAATACTTTGATTTTTTACTAAAATCCAGATGTTTTAAACACAACTCAATTTAAATTTATATATTAAAATTTAATCGAATTTTACCGCATTTCATTAATAGCTTTTGGTACATTATCAGAACTTTTTAGTCTTGAAATTTTATATTTTAAACCTTCAAGCTCTAGAGTAGGGGTGGGCAACGTAAATAGTTGACGGGCCGGATCCAGAAAAATATAGTCCTCAGCGGGCCGGATCGTTTCAAGTTAGTGATCTTTTGGATTCAGCTGGATCCTTTTTTAGATCCGGATCCCATTTTAAACATATTATCAGGATCCGGCTAAATACTAGTTTTAGACAAAGATCCCGAATGGAAGCTAATTTCAAAAAGATTTGGATCCGGTTAGATGCTTATTGATCGGGTATTTCAGAATTTTGAAACAATACATTAACTACCAAGGTTCTCAAGTATGAAATTTTATGATGAGTTTAGTTAAGTATTCATATTTCTATATATATTACAACTCTGGACCGAATTGATACTAGTTAGTCCTAAAAAAATTATAATTTGGTTACTAAAAGTTACTCGAGCCTAACATTTCAAGCTAAAACATAAAAAAATTGCAAACTACTCGAAATTAATAAAATTTGGAAATCCTTATCTGGAATTTATAGTCATAATATTTTTTCAAAAACTAACAAACAATACAATATTAAACTACTGTTATTTAATTTAATTAAGCTAAAGAAGATTCATTACATTTTTTTGCATGTATAAAAGAAACAAAACAAAAAATAATTCTGATATAATAAACAGTTTTACCATAAAAAAAAATAATAAAAGATCTCGATGAAACACTTAAGGTTGATCATGTATTAGAGTTGTTTAAATCTAGTTACATGAAAGCTTTGGAAAATCTGCAAGTGCACTGAAATACCAATTAGGTTTGAAGATAGCTTATCCTTGTTAATGTTTATGGTCGGAAATGTTTGTTTTTAAATGTATGAAGTATCGAACAACACAACTAGTTTCATGGTCATCTTTAGAAGTTGACAAACTTTGGCTCGATAAATAATACATAAAATCTATCTAAAAATCTTATAAAAGCAACAAAAATTATATGTTTGATTTTAAATTTTCTCAACAACTTATTTAAAAAACAGTTAAGCCTAAGTAACAAATTACTTTGGCTTGAAATTTTAACACTTTTATTTTCAAAATATCAAATAGTTATAATTAACTTACGAAATTTAACTAAATTCTGTACTTTAAAAATATTAATCAAACAGTGCACCTAAAATACTTAAATAAGAGTACTAACATAAAATAACGAAATATTGAAACAAAAAAGAAATTAATATATATTTTTAGCATAACAAACATTTTAGTTTAGTAGACTTTTAGATTAAGATCGATTTCACTAGTGAAAATATTACTAAACGAAAAACTAAAACATAAAATTGTCACATTATGCTTTAAATGTTAAGTTTAAAGAATTTAGCAAGAATAATTACACTAAAAAGAAATCTATGAGACATTTTTGGATCATAAAAGTTTATAACAAGTTGTTTAAAATCTTTAAGTTTATTTGAAGTATATATTCTCATTAATGACTGCAAATTGGTATCAGTAAGATTTGAAGGCAGCTTACTTTTGTTTATATACATGGTTAAGAAAGTTTGTTTGCAAAAATATGTAGACTTAAACAGAAGAAATAACTTCATTGTCATCTTTTTTAAATTAACAAACTTTTACTTATTAAGTAAATCATAAAATCTGTCAATTTTTCAGTTTTGAATTTTTCTTTTTGTATACTGCCACATTGAAATTCAACAGTTCTAACAATATTACTAAGTACATTTTCGGTGTCAAACGTCGACGGTGATGAAATAATGTCGAATTCTTCACTTCATTGTTAAAAGTCTGCAAAACGACGACCAAACTTATTATCAAGTGAAACTATTGTCAGCAAATGGTCATCACTAAACTTAACCATATAATTAATCAAAAAGTCCTTAATGAAAAACAATGGCAGAAAAAGTGCAAATGGTATTGCTTTTGGATAATTTGAGAAAAGATTACTTCAGTTGACTTGAAACAGAACAAGATACTATAACAAAATAGTGTTTTATCACCACAAAATAATAAGCCATTTTAACAAACGTTTTCAGGGTCAAAGTCTTACAGTTTTGTTTAATGAAATAGTTCAAAAAAGGTTTTGTACAAGTTTTGTAATAATTAAATTGGCTGGCCAAACTTTATATAAATTTTGAAAATGCTTAGCGGGCCGGATCATCCACTTGCGGGCCGGATCAATGTTGTCCGCGGGCCGGATTCCATTTAAAATTAAAAAAGGTTTGGGGGCCGGTCATTTTCACTCTGCGGGCCGGATCCGGCCCGCGGGCCGTACGTTGCCCACCCCTACTCTAGAGCGTACAGAATCTTATTTTCTAATTAGTATCCGGCCGAAACTTATAAAATTTAGAAAATCTTGGCGTAATATTTAGTTTAAGTTCTAAAACTTCTCTTAGATAAGCCTAAAAACCCTTTTTCGCTCTTCACCATGAACTTTCAAATGTAAAGTTTTTTCCCTAGTATCTAATGTAAGTTTAAGTACCCCGTGTAGACTGCTAAAAGACTTAATTTTTTTAAAGCGATTTAATAAAACTGGAAGAAGCTAAAACGAGTAAAAATAAACTATGCGATCTACCGGATTCATAACATGAGGATCTAAAAAAATAGGATTCAGATATTTTTTTTAACTTAATACCGGATATTTTAATAGATTAGTGTCAGTTCGGATCTAGATCTAAAAAGGATTTATTCGGCTAGATCTGGTTGACCACTAGATGTAATTTTTAGATTTGCAGCTTAGTAATGTTTTTGAACATGCTTTGCTCCTGTAGTGTAGTTATATCTTTCGTAAGAAAAAAAAAGTGTATTGATTAATTATGTTAACGAAATAATTGTTATTTACTACAATGCAGTCTTTAATGCTAAGTATTTCTATGCAAGTTTGTTAACTTCATCATATAGCTTAAGTTAAATTTTCCAACTAAAGAAAGAATTTCATAAGAAATGTCCCAAAAATAAACAGGTTTGACGCTTACTTGTGCTAATTCAATAACACTTTTCTTCAAAGATGCAAGTTGGTCATCATTATACAGAGTGACATAATTTAGAACGTTCATCACATACGATTGAATAAAATTTTAATTAGTTAACCACTCAATAGTTATTAGATTAATGTAAAAGTCTACAAAATTTTATATGGGAGATGCTGTTGACCACTAAGCAAAAGGTATTTACAATGAAGGGTTACTTTCCGCAGAAATATATCCACAAACAAGGCTTTATCACTGAGAATTAAATATCCTCCGAAATTTAGTTTATATTGTTACAAATTTTCATTTACCGGAAAAAAAGCTGTTTTAAAAAAAATAAAAATTAAAAGCTTAACTTTAAAAAATATTGATTTACTAGTGCTCGAAAAAAGCTTCTTGTTCACAGTTTTAAACAAATTTCAACTATAACACCATTCGCTCAATAGTTTATGGAATTTTAAAATATTTAAATTAATTTATAAACTAATTTTTAATAATTTTATTTTTATGATTTTGAATTTTCTTCAACAGTTGCTGATGAAAGTTTTATTTTGGCACCCTGTACTCTGGTATCAAATTACCACAAGTAAACATTGTAAGCCTATTAGGTACTTTGAAATTATTGTCATGAAGCCAAATTTAAGTTATACACAAATTATATACTATATTTTTTCGACTACAAAATCTTAATTACGTTACGTTCACTATGCTATCATCTGATTATTTAATGTAGGCTTAAAATAGTAATTTTACTGAAATTATCGATAAAAAACTAACTGTTATGAGACAAGCTGTGCATTATATTGACACCAAAACATTTTAAATTATTTCTACATTTGAAACATAGTTTTCAAAGAATCAGCAATGAAAACTTTTTTCAAAGTTTCTTCATTTTCAACTACACAATGGACAACAAAAAATAAAATGTATATAAAACGTTTAGGACGGGCAAGCGCTAACATTTTAGAAGATTTTTGTTAAAAAATTATGACGTATTTTTACAGTTAAAAAACTAAAATGTGTAATTTTTGAAGAATATATTTGATTCTTTTTTTTGATAAGTTTTAGTCTTAAATATAAATTTAATAAATACTTATTTTTGACCAATTAGGTAGGCTAACAATCAAGGTTACAAATATTATTTTATTCAATGACAAAAAAAAAACACTCAAAACATTGGGTTTTAGAACCTGGTGCACGAAGAATATTTCGGTTATCGAGTCGCACATCACGGATAGGTATTTACTACAGCTATCAGTTTAATGCATGATTTAAAAAATAAAAAGTATTTGCTCAAATTTAACATAAACTAAATCAAGCTCGTTTTTTTTTGTTTGATAAGTAACTTCTTTTTATACATAAAATGATAAGTTAATGAGTGAAAATATTTTTCTGGTGGTTAAAGATGAATACCTTGTTAATCGATATGCGTTTTAACTTTTTAAGTTAAGCAAAATAAGATAAAGTTTTTTAAGTAGGTTTAAAAATTTGGTAAATAATGTACGAGAGGTATTTAAAAACTTTAATCATGAAGTAATTAACATATCAAAGGATGTAATTTTGTGCGAGGAGGTAGAACTCTTTCGTTCAATATCATTTGATATAAATAGAGTAGTTGTTAGTAATTTTCAATAGATACTCCAAAAAAAAAAAGAAACATAAGCAAAATACACTATAAAAAACTTACCTTTGTCTCAATTAAAAACTGCTAATGTTTAAAAAACAATTAACAGTTTAATTTCCCTACGCCTTCCCCGTAAAAGTCTTTAACTGTTTTATTAGCTTTATAAAAACATATTTTTTTACAAATTTAAACCTTTTTGACTAGTTAATCTTGGAAGTCTGTTATTACTAAAAGTATTGTGTGATAAAATAGAATCTTTGTAAAATCTTATTGCTTTAAAATTTTGTGCTCGTTTTTGTATACGAAGTTTTCTTTTTAAAAACAATAGCAACCTATGTTTTGTGAGTATTTTGATGCCTGAGTCCAACGTAGCACAATAAATAAACAAATGGAATAATGAGATTTACACATTAAATAAGTTTTTTTTTTTTTCAAACTTTTTAACAAGTACGCATAATAAATAAGCACATTGTAAATATACAGACAATTATGGGGAGCCGATCATTTCTAACCCGCTATCATTTCTAACCCGTTCAATTCTAACCCGATCACTTCTAACTCGATCATTTCTAACCCGATCATTTCTAACCCGATCACTTCTAACCCAATCACTTCTAACCCGATCACTTCTAACTCGATCATTTCTAACCCGATCACTTCTAACCCAATCACTTCTAACCCGATCACTTCTAACTCGATCATTTCTAACCCGATCACTTCTAACCCGATCACTTCTAACCCGATCATATCTAACCCGATCACTTCTAACCCGATCACTTCTAACCCAATCACTTCTAACTCGATCACTTCTAACCCGATCACTACTAACTCGATTACTTCTAACCCGATCACTTCTAACCCGATCATTTCAAACAAGATAATTTCTAACCTGATCATTTCTAACCCATTTTACTTGTATATTTTATTTTTTAATATAGATTTCATTCTAAAACAAACTAGTCTTAATAAAATTATTAAAGTTATTTTCTATTAGTTTCGTAAAAACATTATGATTTTAATGTGTTACGTAAAAAACATTGTTAGTATAAACTTAAATTTTAGTACTAGCTTAACATAGGTTTAATTTATTTTTATCACCTTTTTTTCTGATATTTCATTCTACAATTAATTTAAATTTTTTTTTGATATTTCATATTTTTTTGTTCTTTCAATCTACTTTAACAGACGTTTTTCGTTAATAATATACAATTCACTAAATTGTTTACTTTATAACATTTTGAACTATTTTTCGTAGGATTTTAAAGTAGCACTTATAACTATATCTAAGTTGGATCTTATAATATATTCACGTGACTATAATAATTTTAACATAAGCAAATTTATAAAAATAAACCTTTACAATAGTATTCAGATACAAAAACTTTTATATTACGGTCAGAAAACTACATTGTAAGTCTGTTGTAAATGTTGTATTATTGCTGACTAGTGTATTAACATTTATAGTAGGTTAGATTTAAGTTTCATTTTACTAACTTTTACAAATTGTTATACAACTTGCGTAGGCCTATTAAGATAATGGAATTTAAACAAACACTAGGAAAAATTAAATACCTTTGTTATTTTAAGTAAAAAAGCCTGATTTTTAGGTATAACCTAGATATTAAAACCGTTATGTCATATAACAAACCGCAAAAGTATTTTACGTCGATTGAACGTCTTGATTTCACGATATTAATTAATTCCTACTTAGTCCTAGAGCAAAAAAGTAACTAACAATTAAACAGACATATTTATTTGAATAACAAGTCCGAGGTCATTGAAATCTCGCCCAGGTAATCTTCTTTACACCCTTCACTTAAATATATATAACATACAAAATGTTTTAATTACGACTTAAATTAGTACTTTAGTTGACAAAAATTTTATTAAAATTTACTTGGTTATGAACAGTTGAAATAACGTAAGTAAAAACAAAATAAGTACTGATAAAATATTTTTAAATAGAGTAATAAATTAATTACAGTTAAACTAAGTATAACTAAGAGCAGAAGTTTATAAAAACTACATCAAGTTTTTTTGTTTCCTTTAATCAACTATTTATTCCGACAATTATTACACGCAACATATTTACTTTTTATTCATTACAGTAATGCCAGCTTGAAGTCTATGGACTTTATTCTCAGTGTTTTTTTGCACCTCTAAATTTCTATAAAAGTCATGAGTTTTTTCTTCATTATAAACTAAAACCTATACTACAGTTTTACAACACAAAGCAATTTTATTAAAAGTTTTAAAAATAGATAAATTTATCAGGTAACTTATGCTTATGTTTCATATTTAATTATCGCTAAATAATCTTAAGTTTTTGTGTTTTTGGAAACCTGTGAAACAATAACTTTTAAAAGATATCAAGAAATTTTTTAAAGAGGCATCTATTATTATTCGTGAGAAACCGGTTTAGCAATTTTAAATTTTGAAAACTTTTAAGTTTTCATAATAAATATAAATTTGTTTTGCTCTATATACATCATATTTTGAAAAAAAAGCAAAATAATAAGTTTTCGGCACCTAACTTTTATATTTAAGTTTATTATATAAAATGTCTTATTTAATCTCTAAATATAATTTACCATTTGCTAAAAGAAAGAAAATTAGATTTAAGTTCTAGTAAATGACGGGTTCAAAATGTTTATAAACATCTACCTCTACTTTTCACTTATTGTACACTGTACAGTATACATTTTCGTTTTAAGAACTTAAAATTTTATAATGATAATTTTAAATGAAACGACCATACTAAATACGATAACTAAATTTTGTTAAGTCTATTATTTCAAGTTTCATAGATACTGATATTATTATTCTTAAAAAGTTGTATTTCATATAAATTCGCCCTAAATTTGCTAATCTGGTCTCCATACTTAATAAATATATATTAATTGTAAAAACTATAGAATATCTTTAAAAAAAAAGTAGATAATAGTCTTTAACCGCTGCATTACTCATTATGTTTCATACATTGCAGCTATCAAAACTTAACATTTAATCTTTAGAATACAGAAGACTTATACTTTTCCTAATTCTTTTTTAAAACTAAATAACTACAGTTAATTAATAATCCATTTAAAAATTTTTTTTAAATAATTATTACCACGAAAATAAACCATTATAAACCATTGATATAATATGTAGAATTTGGTTCATTCTATAATTTGATTTTATTAGCAGCGGCTTTCCTCTTTAAATAATAAAAGGTTTTTCAATATTTTCGATAGATAGTTATTTAGCTTGTATTCCTAATGTGCTTTGGATTTAAATTTAGTGGTTAGTCAATGCACTTAATTTTTTTATTTTTTTTACAATTGTCTGTACCTTTATTCCAATAATGTTTATTTAGATTGGATCAAATATGCTTTGGCAAAGCAACAAAAACAATTGATATAAAATCAATGAAATATCAAACGGTTGCACAAATGTGAAGAACCTAACTCTAAAAATCAGGATGTGTATATCCGATTGATATTTGAACAAGAAAAAATTTTATTCATGAACTTTTGTTATTTGTTTGAATTCTGACATTTTAGTATGTTCTTATAAAAGTATCTATGTAACTTCTTTTAATGAAGAAGTGCGTAGTTCAGACTATTTTGTTAATTGCTGCACTAAATCGTTGAAATAATTTACTAAATCGTCTCAATATGTGTTGCTGAATTTTTAGGAGAATTTTTTTTTGTTGGAAAGAAATAGGAATTTAATTCTAAATTGAAAGATTGTGCAACTGTGTTTGGTTTTATTAGAGCTCACTGATCGATGAAAGAATTAATGTTAATTAATGTTGCTTATTGTGGAGTTAAAACCAAATGTTTTAAAACCCTTTTCCTTCTAATCATAAATAAGTCAACTAGTATTATACTAAAGTATAAATTTGTTTTGCTGTTAATCTATAAGTATTAGAGAATACTATAGTTTTTGACTTTAAGGTATATAAATTTGCGTCTCTTTGTTAAGTGTCATTCAGTTAAAGTGGCTTAGCTTTGATGCCTAGATCATGCGTAGAATAAAAAAACTTCCAACAGCAATGAATATCAAAAATTAAATTTTAACAAAAGCTGTCTGAACATTAAATTTAAATTTATACAAAACTAACTAAAATTTGTCAAAAAACAACTTTGTTGAGATTAATTTGTTTTTAAAACAAACCCTAACCTTAAAACAATAATAAACAAACATATTAATACAGATCGGGTTAATATTTTTCGGGTCAGATCGGGTTAGAAATGATCAGGTTAGAAATGATCGGGTTAGAAATGATCGGGTTAGAAATGATCAGGTTAAGTCGGGTTAGAAATGATCGGGTTAGAAATGATCGGGTTAGAAGTGATCGGTTTAGAAATGATCGGGTTAGAAGTGATCGGGTTAGAAGTGATCGGGTTAGAAATTATCGGGTTAGAAGTGATCGGGTTAGAAGTGATCGGGTTAGAAATTATCGGGTTAAAAATGATCGGGTTAGAAGTGAACGGGTTAGAAGTGATCGGGTTAGAAGTAATCGAGTTAAAAGTGATTGGGTTAGAAGTGATCGGGTTATAAGTGATCAGGTTAGAAGTGATCGGGTTAGAAATGATCGGGTTAGAAATGATCGGGTTAGAAGTGATCGGGTTAGAAGTGATCAGGTTAGAAGTGATCAGGTTAGAAGTGATCGGGTTAGAAGTGATCGGGTTAGAAATGATCGGGTTAGAAGTGATCGGGGTAGAAGTGATCGGGTTAGAAATGATAGCGAGTTAGAAATGATAGTAAACCCAATTATGAGACCTAAACTTTTATTTTAGGTTTTTGCAAGCAATACTTTGAAGACTACTTACGTTCTTAAATAAAGTAACTTTAATTAACAAAATAATTGAGTTTTTAATAAACTTAACTTTTTTTTTGATAGGCACTATACTACGTTGATGAAAAATGGTAGAAATATTAGCTATAAAACTGTTTTCGTAGCAAAACTTTTCTTCGAAATAAATATACCAAAATGAATTTGGCAACTTTCTAATGACAACTACTACAAGCTTTATTGCTATTTATGTAGTGTCCTTTTTAATCACAAGTTTAAATGAAAAATTGAAACTTCACTTAGACTATTGTTAGGTTAAATATTCAGTTGAAACAACTTTTTTTGTTAAACTGAACAGTTTTAAAGCACAAGTTGCAATTTAAAGTGGGCTCATGGTCGCTTTTAAAATATATTTTTGTTGATTCCTTTGAAGTTTAAGTGCAGAAAATCTAGTTGCTTTACTTTGACTACTATTAGAATTTAATAATAAATGTTTTAAACTTCAATCAGTTAGTTTAAACATTTGTAAGGATGTTTATTATTAGATTTTAATTTAAAGGCAAGCATATATTTTTTTTTACTAGATAATTTTGCTTAACTTAGACGTGTTCATTCTAAATACTTACTAATACATGAAATATTTTTCAAAAAACAAAATAGAGTTTTAAAGTTAAAATTTTTTTTTTTACATTTACCTTAATACTTAATGAGGAACCAAAACATTAAAAAAACCTTTGTTTCATTGCTGTAAAGGTCAAGTAGATCAGTATACTGTACAATCGAAGCACATATAGCTATAATAAATAATTCGCAACAACAGTCGATTTACAAAGCTAATGTAGCTAAAATTTATTTTTATGCAAATGCGATAAAAACGGTCGTAGGAAAAAAAGCAGCAGATATGATTATCAAAACTTTGCTAATAAAAAAAGATAAAAAACAAAAAAAATAGTCAATAGTATCAGTTTAAAAAAGCTTTTTGTTTCAAATTTAAAACACGTCTTTTTTTTACTAAAACCAGGGTTAATTTCAAATAAATAGGTTACAGAAAAGTTAAAAAATGTTTGATGATTGTGTGTGTATCTTGCGCCAAAGGCTGAAACAAAAAAGTTGCCGGAATGGACCAATCGATCTCCAGTTTGAAAAAATAAAAATTTTAAATAACAACTTATAGAGTTCTTGTCCGACCCTACAATCTTGCTCCTTCAACTTTCCACCAGCCTCGCTTTGAAGAGCCCAGCAACGGATTCTTTTTTTCTTTTTTTTTTTTGCAACTCAGTTACAGACACTGTGCTCCATGGTGGTCGAGCAGTTCTGGCACGTGATTATGCAGCACCACTGGAACTTGCAGTTGCAGTCTTCGAATTTTGTCTCGGTTTTCGTCTTGTACTCTCGCTTGCAGCACATGTTATCGCAGTTCTCCGGTCGGTCGGCCGGCGCCGTGGCGTTGCAGTTTCTGTTGGTTTGATAAGTACGTTCCTTGTTAGTTGTTAGAAAGCCATGTTTAAGTTTGGCTGAAAAATGACTTAAAAACAGCTTAAACAAAACTAAAGTTGTCAATTTAAATTGTTAAAACAGTACAGGTTTTATAACACTTTTTTCTTTATGTACACTTAGCTCTGATTTGTAAGCAGTTTGAAATTTATTAGATGCACTCATAAAAACACATGAGTGTTGAAACCTGCTAGTTGTTCCTTTCAAGCCGAGGTAAGGATCGGGATTGCAGAAGTTTGGCGACTTTTCAGTGAAGATCATATCATCATCAGAATAGTTGTCCTTCAGCACTTGATTGCGATCTTTCCTGCGGCTTCTGCCCCTTTAAAGTTAAAACGACATGATTGCTGCTGGCATGTAAGTTCTCACTACTTATTAAATACTTTCAAAAAAAACTCTGTTAAATTTCACTGCAATTTTAAAAAACATTACTTTAAGTTAAACTTTAGTAAAAATAACTTAGTTTTTTTCTATGAAAATCTCCTTCAACTTAAAAAAGTTTTTAAAGTTTGTGGTAAAATGCCTAATATAAAAAAAAAAAGGTATTTTAAACTAATTCTATAACATACATTAAAGTTATTTCAACACATTTCAGTTAAAATATTTTCTTGAATTAACATACTTGTTATTAAGCTCTATCTAATTTGTTAGGATAGAAATTAATGAACTTGTACAGAAAAAAAAAAGCAAGTTATAGGTTTTAATCAAAAAATAATGAAGATTTATGAATTTTGATAGCATTAGCTGGACTTTTTTGTTTGGTTTTTACCTACAATTTTTAGAAAAATTTTCAGTTTGCTGTTTTATTGTGTTTATATTTTTTTAGTTCTTACTTATTATAAAAATAAAAATTCTAAAAATAGAGGAAAATTGACTCTGACTAGTATCTAAAAGTCTAATATTAAATGGTAAGAGTTGTAATTTTGTATATTGATATTTAAGAATTTAGCTTAAATTTAGGTAGTTTTTACTTTTTTTGTTTACGGTTATTTTTCATTAGTTATATTCAATTAAAATTTAATTTTCATCCTGTATTTTTACGTTACTTTCGGCGAGTTAAAAAAAATTGTAATAATAAGAACCCCAGGTAAACTATTGGTTTTTGATATAATATTTGTAATCAAAAATAAATTTGACGGCTAAAGTAATTCAAGCCCACCACCAAGTAAAAAAAATTAAACATAGAATATTAAAATTTCAAAGCTTAGTTATAATTTAGTAAATATAAAATAAAACTAGTTCTAAGCTATAGATATTTTTGACAATGAACAATTTTTTAAGTTTATTCAAAAACATGTACAATTACACTAAAATATGAAACTTTTTTATAGTTGCTTTCGACAAGTTATAAAGTTCTACTTAAAATTGTATTAAATTAAAAATGTGGTATTTTGTAGTTAATCCAATGTCAAAAACATAGATGTTTTTTTATTAAAATAATATGTACTTTTCACACATTTTTCTATATTTAGAAAAGTTTGTTTTACCAACAATTTTTTAATTTAGTGTTATAAAATTAATTGGTACCGAACTCATTTAGAAAGCAGCTATTGTTTATGGGACTAAGGCAGGGAATAAAAAAATCATTTGTAGAAAAAAAGTTACAACATACAATATTTTTACACATTCAATTTTTTTTTCGTGAACCAAACAATAGTTCATTGTGCGGTTTTCAGAATTTCCATACCTTTTTGCGAGCGTTTTTAGCGATATGATTATTGTAAATAGCCAAACTATCAACATGGGCTTTCATACCGACCTTGCCGCTTTCCAACCTCTAATCCGATAAAACGGAAGTTAATTTAATTTTCGCATTGTTTCAACGCCACTACCTTGTACAAAGTTCACATTAAGGCTCTGTTGTTTTGGTGGCGGCTTAGCGGCCGAGGATTGCCTACATTGTAGATTAGCATACATTATGAAATATTTATACGAGTGGCTTGAAATGCTTTTAAACATGTATTGTGAATAGTATAACAAACTAGCTTAAGTAAAAATAAAAAAAGGTTAAACAAAAAAAAAAAAGCTTTAAATACAAAACAACGACATAAGTTTTTATAGGAAAATGATATAGCAGATATTTTACTTTTTTGTTTAAGCCGGGTAAAGGAAACAAGTTTAACGTCCAATTGAACTTAAACAATATTTAAGGAATTTTGGTCTTTATGCCTGGTCTTTATTTTGGCATTAAAACTTAATTCTTCATCTACTAACGTCTTATGGTTTAATTTTACTAGTTTAAAACAACTTCGTCATTCTTAGTTAATTACTTATAATAATAAAATTTTATTAATATAATAAACATTTAACACTTTTTACTGGGTAAATCTGAATAGTGCATAATCTGTATACCATGTCAAAAAATACAGAAATTTTAGACTTAACCTTTGTTTTACGTAGAATGAAAAAATAGTTAGACTACAAAAAGGGAAAACACTAAAGCTCACTTTTAAGTTTTGCGTCCAAAACTAAAAAAGTACAATAGAAAGTGCAACAAGTGTCATATAGGCTTATGTAAGTTTTTTTTTTTTTTACCTCACCATGCGCTCATTTATGTAGTCTATTTTGCACACTTAAACAGCGAAAAAAACTAATTCTAATCCAAATCAAACATGCAAATATTCAACTAACGTTTTTTCGTACACGTAAACCGCGTTGTGGTACTTGCTCTTGAGCTTTGCGGCGACCTTTTTGAAATCGGGCGTCGACTGCCAGCAAGTTTGGGCCGTGCACGTTCCGGAGGACCCGTGGCACTTGCAGTTGCTCTTCATGCTATCGGAAACAGTCTGGAAGGTTATAGAATCGTAAAACTGACGCCGTAACAAAGCAACACAAACATAACGCGATGCGAGATAATGCAATACAGGGTTTCCAACATTGGGCATAAGCTGCAAAGGCGGGGAGAGGGGTCGATAAGGCTACTATTTTAAAACTACACTAGATATTCTGGAGGTGATTTTGAATACGAAAAAAAGGTCTTAGGCGTATTTAAGATTATTTTTTTGAGAAATGTTATTGAAGAGGGCCATATTTATTTTTTGTTTAAACTAGGACCTTATTAAAATAAATCTAGAAACCCTGATGTAATGAGCTAAATCATTAAAGTCTTGATCACGTGGTAAGTTTTTCGGCCACTCACCTTGCGGCCGACTCTGTTGTTGTGCCACCTCATCGTGCCGATGGCGTCGTCACGGTGATGCCTGTGGTTGGTGTCGAGGAAGTTGGCGGCGAAGTCGATGCCGTAGTTGATGTTGTGGTCGCAGTAGTTCGGAATCATCCCGCTCGCAGTTCCGTTCGGCTGTTGCGCTTCGTTCGCGTGGTTACCACGATGCTTCTGTTTTTTTTTTTATATTAAAAACTGAGTAAGGTACTTTGTGATAATGATGGTAACATAAACAACCTAAAAGGTGTGTTAATTTTTTTCTACCATTAAAGTCAAAAATAACTTTGAGTCTTTTCATATCGTTAATAAAAAAACACACTATAGTCCAAGCAGGCACAAATGTTCACCTTGTGAAAATTTTTTCTCTGTGCGGCGCTCATCGGCTTGTTCATCAGACACTCGCACGTGCTTATCATGTTCAACCCACACGCTAGCGCCACCGCGTGAGTGACCCCAGCCGACGCCAGGGCGAACGAAAACGCCGTTTCCTTGTAACCTGTCAGGATTTTTTATTATTAATATCTAAAAATTATAATAAACATATATGTTTTATATTAACTTATATTCAGTTAAATTAAGTAAACTAAACTTGTATATATTCTAACTTAATTTATAACAGTTGCTAAATGCACTCGTACAAACATTGTCACCCCAACTGGTATTTAATACGTTTTTAATTGACCAGACTACAACGAAACATGGTTAACCTAAATTTTTCAAAAAACCCGTTGCGCGTTGACGCACATACACGATGGTTACAACGTTAAAGTTTATATATTAAATAAAACAATACTTTTAATAGACGATTTCGTGAGAAGCCGATCACGAATTTGCAAAGTGAAAAAACACTTCAAATAGCTGAGATGTGATTCACTGACACGGTTTAGGAGTAAAAATTAACAAATTAGTCATATCCATTGGAATGTTGGGATGATGTCAAAGTAATCGTGAAACTTTTTAAGGTAACCAGCTGAACAAACAGTTTGTGTTAAACTTTTATGCAAACAGTTCGATTCATATGTTAAAAAATTAGAACTTGAACTTCATTAATAATAAAGATATTTAATTAAAACTGTTATTCATAACGAAATATTAATTTTTGGAATTTTTTCTAAATTTGTTGTTGTATAAAAACAGTTTTTTTTTTGTGATAAAATATAAGTGTTTTGTTACGATTACTACCAATAAATCAATGTAGTAAATAAAATTAACTGAGTTTCAAAGCTAAATTTTAATAATTATGCTAGTGTTAATCAATAACTGTTGTGCTTAACAATCTGAGATAATTAGACTGATATTTTTTTAATAGAAAACTATCAGGAGTATAGAAATAATTCGTTGAACTTAGAACAACAAATTTATACTACATGTTCATACCTAAAAATTAAACAAAAACAACAAAGTGACTTAAAAGTTGGCTGAATATAACAAGCTTCCCTTAAAATATTTTCAAATTGAAATAAAACACTTTAAATTTCCAAAAAAAAAAGAAAGTCACGGCAGACGTGCAAAAATAAATTACGAGCTAAAAATAGCCGCCCGCACGCTACATAAATTATGGCTGGATTTTAATTTGCAAACTCACATCAGCCGGGCTAATTTTCGCGCATTAACGGGGCTGGCACTAGCTTAAACGGCAGCTTATCCCGTCCAGATTGTCACTTTGCAACCGACAGCGAACCGCTCGCGCTCAAATTAAACCGGCCAGATTGGCCGCCCTGACAACTCGCTTTCGGCTTTTTGTCAATCAAAAAAAAAATTCCCGCCTCTGCATGCGTGCCACCGTCGGCAGCGAGTTAAATGGGATAATTTGGAGCGAGGAAGCCGCGGCGGTCGTGTATCAACAAGCGAAATTATCACGCGAGCACGTTGAAAGCGGGCTCTTCACACATAGCGAGCGCTGCAAACCGCACAAACTTTCGAGCTACATCTCGACGAAATCAATTAATAAGGGTTTTGTTGTGTGTTTATTTTTAGCAGCCTTCCATTGAGAGGCATTACGTAAAGACAGATAGCTGCTCTCTCTCGGCTCAGCACAAAATGATCATTGTGCTGCTGCGATTGTTTGTGAGTTTAGATATTTTTTTTCACGTGCTGAAACAATTTTGACACAGCAGACGTGTGTAATGAAAACTACCGACAGCTCTGAACGGAAAAGTCATTAAGCGCGCAATTTACAAAGATCGAATTATGATAATGTTGTACCTTGAATGAGTACTGTTTTGTTTTTGTATATTATTAAATGTTTTGCAATGTCTGGAACTGTGGCCTATATTTCAAATTATTCCGTGCTAGGCACAGCCGTTGGTGAAACACATGTGTTTTTCGAAAAATATGTTTTTGCGTTACAAGATTAAATTAGAGAACAAATAATTCGTCTGATTTTTTATAAAGTTTTTAAGTTTGAAAAATTGAAGTTTAAACGTTTATTTATTTTTTCTTTGTAGTTTTAAACTAAAATTTCTATAATAGATACATAAAATACATAAATATTCATAAAAAATTATTTAAAAGAACAGTATTTACTTAAAAAAAAATTATTTAACTTTTTTCTTGTTCAACTCATTTCAAATTTATTGTAAAACCATAACCAAAAATAAAGTATAGCTGTGTTAGCAACTGTTTAGTGATATTTGTCTAAAGTAGCTGTAAAGACTCTAAAAATAATATATTAGTACTACTTGCTTACAAATTTAGCTTCATGGGGACTTAATAAATTAAGATGATACGAGAGTGTTAGTTTATAGGAAAAGTTTTTTTTTTACAATGCTTACATAAATTTTGTTTTTATACGCAGTTCTTAACTTAGAAATTGTAGAACTAATAAAGCATTTAGCAGCAGTAACCTGCATCGCGTAACTTATACAACAGATAGAAATCTTCTAGTTCAAGATCCAAAAGCACAAACTCAAAGCGCTTAATTAAACCAGATCAAGTTCATTGCAAGTATATCGTTTGAACGTGGGTTATTTGCAGCAAGGATGCGCAGACAAGTTGATATGCTTTATGGAGAAACGGCGTTTGTCTAGCTGCTGCTATATTAAGTTAATTTGTCATTGGTGAGATACGTCCGTATTATTTTGATTGCGGCTACTAGCTGAGGCACATCTTATTTGTAAACTACTCATCATTTTAAATAATAAGCATATTTAATTTAGATTATGCTTTTAACTTCTTATTTGATTTTTAAAGCTGAAGTTAGGCTTTAAACTTTAACAATTTTGAAGTAAAAATAACAATTTTTTGATGAGCTAAGCTAATTACGTATAAACGAACGTTTTATGTATTACAATTATTATATAAAGCAAATTTTCAACTTTGTTTGATTACCTCTATTCAGAAATGGAGAGTTAAATGGTATTATTCCATCTTTCGTACCTAAAACTTTACAATCCCATTTTTCGTTTTTAAATTGAAGTTGACATTCATGAATAGCTCTTTTCATTCCCTATAAATTATAATTCAATTAAAAATAGTAACAATGTTAAATTAAAAGCCATTAACATCTTGTTAAAAAAAAAAATAGTTTTTTACCTGAGCTTACAAATGTGCTGTATACATAAAGGATATTGATTTTATTTAAAGAGCGTTCTAAACTTACAATACACAAAAAGTACTTATGAACAGATTTTAAAAGTTTTTAATTAAAAGAAACCACGTTTTAATACGTTTTATCTAGTACATTTAATATGTTGATTCATTTTAGAAAGTTTCAACCTTATGTTTCAACTACAGTACACTACCGCTTAAGTACGCAAATTGAACCCGACCAAAAAGTGCGTACTTAGCACGGGTAGTGCGTACTTTTTGACGATATAGTATAATATGAAATTTAGTTGTTTGTTTTCTTTCTTACAACTAGCCACCAAATAATTAAGCCAAATAAACAAGTCATTTATTTTAAATAACATTTAAAACATAATTCTAATTTGCAAATTTTTTAATAGATTTTAAAATGATTTATTTTTTCTATAAAAAGCTTCTGCATAATTAATACATACATTTAATATAGAAAGTCAATGTCAGTCAATGATTTTAAAAAAATATTAAGCTACATTTTGTTTTGTTAGAGGGAAAGTACAAAACTACTTTGTGTTTACCAAACATTTTCAAAACATCAATGTATGTACATTTAAATTAAATTACGACTTAACTATTTTGTATATGTAGGTTTTTTTAACTTTGTCGTCTAGATTTATTTATTTTATAGCATTACAGCTCAAATATCATTATTCTTTTTACTTTTCTGCAACCACTACATAAGTATATAGTTTATTAACATTTAATAACAGGACTGTCTCAATCTCAGGCCACTTGGCCTACTCAGGATTACTCACCCTAGTTTAAAAGTTAACAAAGTATCAGGCTAACTCAGCAGGTTGGCCATTCTACCTGGAAACATAAAATAATCTGGAGAAACTTGATGATTGAAAATTTAGGCAAAAAAACTGGAATTTCTTGAAGTTCTAGTATAACATCCTTTACTTTGTCTTTCTGGATAAGTGCGTACTTAAGGCGTGATGCGTACCAAAAAAAGTGCGTACTTAAGCGGTAGTATACTGTATAAGTTTTAACCTCTCATTACTACTTAATAAAAGTAATAACATTCAGTGTAATTTATTGAATCTGTAGAAAACTTTGTTTTACTTGTAATAGTTTTATATCAAAATGCATCCAAAAATCTTCAAAAAATGTAGAAAATAACAAGAGGGCTAATTATAAATATGTTAGGTTTTAAATTAATTTGTTTTTTACTTATAGATGTACAGTAAAAAGCTAAGTAGTTTTAAGTTTTTTCAATTAATTTTTTATCAAATTTTATTTGAAACTTTTATTAGAAGTTTACTATCTTTTTATTTTTGTATATTAAATTATAATATGAAAAATGACAATTAATTAAACTAATATTTATTAAAATTAAATTTATATTTAAATAACTAATATTTTTTAAAATAATTAAAAGTAAATTTTACATGCTAAGTAGTTTGATATGTTGATATTACACTATAGTAAAAAAGAACTATAAAAAATAATTAAAAGCTCTAAAGCTAAAGCTGACTATGAGTTTATAAATCTCGGAAAGAATATAAGTATAGTATTTAGAATTCATATCCATACGTCTATAAAAAAGATTGACTAAAGAATAATTATACAAGTAATAGCCTAAAGCAAGGCAATGCTAAAAATAAACAATTAAATATTTAGTAAGCCTAGACTGAAAAACAAATACACTAAAAAAAAATTTTTTGCAGTACAAAGCATAACTTCTGTACTACTCAACGCGACAAACTCCTTAAGTTAGTTCTTATTTAAAAAAAAAAACAGAAAGCTGTAGAAGCTACCTGTAGCGCCGAGGCGACCGCGTGGACGTTCTTCTGGCACATGAGGTTCTGGTGCTCGCTCAAGCTCGGCGTGTTCCCGCACACCGTGTGCGCGTTCACGTGCAGGCCCTCGCCGACGCCTCCCCGGAGTATCTGCTGGTCGCCACTGCATGACCCGACGCTGTAGCAGTTTTAAAGTTGAAAATTTACCTAGTTTGGCAGAAAGTCGATATAACAGTATAGCCGAATCAAAGCTTTTTTAGCGTAAAAATTAAACGTTAACGTTTTTGGAATTTGTCGTTACTTTTGTTACCAGACAGTTGAGGTTGTTTATGGAAAATAATAAAAAAAAAACTTTTATTAAGTTCATAATACGTTCACGCTTAACAGTAAAACACAATTAGAATACTTTTGGTAACAGAAAAAAAAATACAATGTTTTTTTAAAGATGAAGATGAAAACAGTTTATTGAGTATTTGCATGACTTTGTGAAAAGTTTTTGAACTTTTGGAAAAAAGTTTATTCAAGTTTTTTAACATAGTTTAGAATCTAAACTTTAGATGGATTAAAAACAAAAACAAAATACTTTAAATTTATGAACTGCTTAATGGAATCTAAAATTTATAACGGTATTAAACGAACTATTTATTTAAAGTTTAATATATTTGTTTTTATGTGTTAATTAGTGGAAAATGAAAGCTGTGCAGTTTAGCTGATTAGTTACTAAATTACATAATATAATATATAGTTAGCAGAGTTTTTTAACAAATACGAGTTTTATTAGTTGAACAAAAAGTAGCTGACAGCAGTGTGGTAAAATAATAATTTTACTAGCTCAAAGCAAACGAATAAATGTAAATATTGATACCTTATAATATTAAATAAAGTTATGAGGTATTAATAATTAGTGAATTAATTTCTAAAAATCTCGTTTTTCTAAAAAGAATTATAATTTTGTATAACATTATTTGTCATTAATCTAAATAGTTATGTAAATAAGTATCATAACATAGTTGTCTTTACATAAAAACAATAATTTCTTAAAATAGACTGTAAAAAATAAACTTTTGTTTCTAAAGTTTAAGTATATTTTACTAGATAAAAAAACATATATAAAGTAAATGTTTTACGCATTTTATATTCATGTGCAAAAAATATAACATTTAAAGTTCTTCTTATTCGAATATTAACTATCGGCTACCAAATATCCTTGTGCTTACACAATAAAAAAACAGCTAAAGTACTTTCACCAACTAGTACAAACTAATAATTGTGCAACATAACACCATAAACATTCAATTCCATTAATTTCAGCGAGTTTGTATGAATTCACTTAGAACAGGACAATCTGATACAAAATTATTGGTTTTCAAACTAATTTGCGGTCAAAAAGTATTTTTTATTCTAAATTTAGTAAAAAAAACATCTGCAAACAGAGATTGGTACACTCAATGTTAAAACACTCACGATAAAAACTTTTCAGAGTGAAATTAAAAATTAAGTTTTTACAAAATATTTTAGTAAATTACATGCGATTTATGCATAAAACAGTTATTAAAACTACAAAATGAATAGTTTTCAAAAGATTTTTACAAGTAGAAACAAAAAGAAACTTTTTGTTTATCCTAAACAGTAAAAGATTATCACTAAGCTTATTTATACAAAACTGTACGGTTAGCTGATTACACAAAAATACAAAAAAAAAAAAACTGAAGAACTTTGTATACTAACTTAAAATGCTTTTATAAAAGCCTCCTTTTTTTTGAGAAAAATAAAGTTTTTCATTTGGTGTTTTAAATTTATAAGAAATTATAAACTTTTGCTAACTGGTAAAAAGGTGCTGTATTTCTTTAAAGTTAATTACAACGATAAAACTTTAAAAACAGTGAGATTAATAGTTTTATGATAAAGACAGAGATTTAAGAATATTAATTTAAACAACTTCTAACATTTATTAGTAAAATGTAGTCAATTAAAACTGAATTTTAAACTTTTATTTTCTTTTGTTTTTATTTTTTTGTTTGGACATATTTTGCTAAAGTAATTATTTTAAATCATTTAGAACACGTAAAGTTTTAAGACTAGAGACTGGTGTATCAAAATTTATGTTTAAAGGGTAAGTAATTTTTTCTTTTAAATTGTAAATACTATAACTATGAAAAAATAAGCTTAAAACCAGTTAAATAAAAACAAGTTAGGTAAATAAAGTAGCACTTGGTATAAATTATAATTTAAAACTTTTTAGCCAGTATTTTATTTCCTTTAAAACTGCTTGACAACCAATATTTCATCAACAGCTGACAAAAGATACAAAATTAAGAAATTTAGAACTATTTTTTGTCAAACAAAGTTATAAGAAAAAATAACAACTACTAATGTTTGTCCTAAAATATTAAAAGTTAAACATAACAAGAAAGTTTTTACTTGTAGAATATTCTAACTTATTAAGTAAAAATTTAAAATGTGGTGTTTTTTCAACATTTATACATAGTAAGGAGATTTAAATATCTACCATTTACACCTAAAGTTTGGCAAGCTTATCAAGGTTATCAAATTAGAAACTTGTTAAATTTTAAGTTTAAAGAATATGATTTTTGTAAATATTTTAGTAATTAAACAAATTAGCATATCATTTTTATTTTCACTGTTCTACAGCTATTCATTAATAAAATTAAAAAATATCTATATATAGTTAAATTGACACTGTTTATATAAGCTGTTTCACAAATTACAAAACATTAAAGTACAGAAGTAAAAATATTTGCTTCAACAATCAGCAAATTTACGACACTGTACTTATAAATAAGTGAATAAGTCTAGTGATAAACAAATTCAAAATTTTTAAAAGTTAAAAATAGAATTAATTTGTAAGCTAGATGCAATTTTTTCGTCATACGGATATAAAAAGTATTAGCTTAAGTGTCGATAAAAAGAAATGTATTATCAATCTTAACAACGTCGGTTAATAAAGCTTGTGATTTTTATTGCTTTTATTTACTTTCCAAAACTGTTGCTTTGGCTCGTAATATGATAAAATTAACATTTAATTAGTCCGTAACCGTTCGTAATTGTTTTTTTTTGGAAGTTAAAAAATAGTTTGAAGAGTTGTTTTAGTAAATTTATCGTTATTAGATGCAAGTATTGAATTTTTAATTTACTAAACTGTTGTTAGAAAAGTACTTTTGTTGATATATGATACAAGTTTGTTGTAATTAACAAAAATTGTTTATAAGCTTACCTCCAGATTATGTAAATTAAGTAAGAAATGTATTTCATTCTGGTTTCTTGGATTGAGATTAATAGACGATCTAGTTTTATAAGTTAGTTTTGTTTGACTACACCATTAAAGATAATTATTCTATTTCTATAAGAAGTTTTATAACAGGTGTTGAAAAATATTTAAGTACCTAAAAAAATAAATTATTTAAATTATATTGTTATTTATTAATACAATAAAATGATTTTAGAATAGCCATTTATACTTCATTTTTTAATAAATACTATGTAAGTGTAACTTTGACAAACAGCATATAAAAAAATTATTAGTTATTAAGCTGAACAAGTTTTCTTTAAAAAGTCTAAAAAATATTTAACTGTTTGTCTTTGTTAATACAAGAAAAGTATTAGTGTTTGTCAGTTAAAAAAGCAATATTATACAATTGTTTCAAAGGAACATTTAAAATATAATCTAGATAAAGCTAGAAAATCTTAGTTTCTTACATTAGTTTACTATTAAACTCGTAAGTACTTACAAAAACAAAATGTTTCTGTCTTAGATTTGTTATATAACAAAATAAAAAACCTTTAATAAATACTTTAAACAATATTAAGCAAAAACATGTTAACCTCAACAATTAGAAACAAAAAAAGACTGTAGTTTCGACTCAATTTCATACTATTAACTCTTTAAACTAAGTTAGTTTTACCTACCTGTAGCTGTAAATGTAAAAAATAAGTTTTACTTAGCGAGAAAAAAAAAAAAGTTTGATTTTAATAGCTCAATTACCATAAAGTCGATACTTTTATGTTAATTTTTCTTTTTGATGATACTTATCTTAATTATCTTTCAACTTTGTTGACTTCTTAGGTTTTCCCATACCGTAATTAACAGGTTTACTAAAGAGTGTTTAACAACAACAGTTAACAAAAAACAGCCAACATCCGCATCTCAGACAACTCAATTTTTTTTTTGTCTATTTGCCTCGATTAACAAAATTACAAATGAATAAACCTTTGGCTTTTGCGTTTAAAACCGGCAAAGTTTTCCGAACAAAACGTTTTTCTTTTTTCATTCTCGCCATGTTTCGCTTTCCAGCGATTTTTCTTTTACTTTCCTGCCTCTCGAGCAAATATGCGGTTTGAAAGACAGCTAATCTTGTTTTGCCAAGTTAATTGCCGCTCTTAAATAACACGCCATCGAGCTCTCGGCCACCACTACTCTTGTAAAAAAAAATCAACACAATCTCTTCAGCCAGCTCGGTTTGTAGCTGCACTTTGTGTGGATTAACAGAGAGCAAATGTGCAGCAAAAACAAAAGGGAGTGAACACACGAACGGTGATGTAATATTAATGCGTTCAATGCGCCCAGACGCTTGACACAGTTTCATCTGAGCCGTCTGTGAACTTTTAGCTCGCTTTTATCAAAGTGCTGACCTTGCAACGCGAGCTCTTTGCTTCAAACAAACTGGCTACACGGTCTTAGTGGATTTTGTTTAATACGTCCTCGGCTCTTGAACCCTTCCTTGTTGCTAAAAAGCGACTTTCTATCTCGACTGCAGTTCATTTTATAATTATTTTTTGAAGCATTTATTAATAATAATAATAAACCTGGTTTTAAATTTGAATTAAATTAAAATTTGAATTTAAAATTGTTATAAAAAAAGTTAAAAGTATAATATAAAAACTAATTTAAACTTAGGTAAAATGAACAGTTCAAAAATAAAAACGTTAAGTTTTATAATTGTTAAAAAAAACAAAACAACTTCAAAATAAACATTTTAAACTATATTTATAAATTCATTTATAAAATTAGCAAAGGCTAAAAATGAAACTATCTTTATTTTAAATGATACAAACTAGCACTTAAGTTTCTACTTTACAAACAAAGTTGTACTCTATTCATGTATGTTTTGAGAAACCACTATATTGTTTATCTTACTAGTTTAAACTTATAAAGCTTCTTAATTTTGATAGAAATACTCTTTTAATCAAAATGTTTTCATCATTACTTTTAGATAAGATTGTGCATCATCTTTTTATTTATTTGGAAACGGTTTGTTAACTTTTTAAAAATTTGTTGTCTTTATATCAAGATTACTAAAAAAAGTCATAAAAGCTTTTGTCTAAAACCCAGTGTTTTTTGTTTTTTATAAAAAACTTAAGTAATTGATAAACAAAAACTATTCGCTTGTTTCTCAATTTTTATTTATTAAATTGAGCTAAGTATTTTTGTTCAAATATTGTGAAAACATACTAAAATAATTGTAAAATAAAGAACAGTTGAAGAAAATTTCTTACTTAAAAAAATCAGTACAGTGTTTAAAAAGTTCTACTTACATTCATTATAATTGTAAACTTTGAATCAAACTTAAAAAAAAACGAATTTTTGACTTTTTATTATATAGAATTATTTATATATTTATTTACAATTATTGACAAGGAAATACTTTGCTCAATTTAAAAAATAAAGAACAAGAAAAAAACGAGTGATAACTATTTAAAGTTCAATTTTAGTTTTTTAAGACTTTAATTACAAGTTGAAATAAGCCTAAAAGCAATTTAAAAAATACTTAAAAAGTAATAAAATATTTAAGACAATAAATATAATCTGTTAAACTACAATAATACATGGTTGTATAGAATTTTAGACTGAAAAACATATCAATATTTTATAAAAATCTTTAGCCTTGTTTTGAACTATTATTTCAAATTTTTAATAGAAAACATAAACAAAAATATTCATAAGTAGTAAGAAAAACTATTAATATTAAATTAAATTAAAACAATCATATGAAAACAATCTTATTAAGTATTTTTTATCTAACTAGATATTTTAAATGGCTTCGAATACACGATTTATGTAAAACACTGTAAGTTTTGTAAGTTTCTAATAATAAACAAAAACTTGATAAAAAAAAGTTTAACTACTTAGAAAGTATTTTTTTAAAGACTGGTTTGTGGTTTTATGTGTATTTTAGAATAAAAAGCGAAACTTAATTCTGCAACTAATAATAAAAGTTTAGTGCTGGAGTATTTTATTTTCAAACTAAAACTTTTATTTTATAATAAACTTTTACTTTATTAGTAGACGTTAAGTTATAACACTTGGGAAAGCCATTTACTGTATTTATGTCAAAAAATAATGAAAAACCTTTTTTCTTTTTAATTATTTTCATGTAAGTGTTTTTTCTTGTATTTTCGTTGTTTTAAAGAACAAAATAAGCAGACAAACAAAGAAAAGTTATTGCCTGTTTATGTTTTTGGCTGTAATAAGACTTTGAAGTTGCGCTGAACCATCAAATACAGACATTTTATGTTTTTTTCTAAAAATTATGTAAACGGTACGAAGGCAGACGAATGTAAAATAATTACCATTCGGCCTTGCACAAGTGTCAGCGCGCGTTCAAGTTTCCTTCCAACTTGCTGATTAGCTCTCAGCTGATTGTCCTGAGGCGGTTGTGACGTCACAGCAATCAGCCATCGCCTGATTGCTTCGCCGAAGTTTGTTAACGAGTGGTGACATTTCGTGCCACCATCGGCGCAACAGGCAGTCATTACGTCATTTGCGACAAGAAAGCACCTGCGAACGCTCTGCTTATGTCAAGTCTCTTTTTTATGAGTAAATTTTTTTATGGAATTCGTGCAAAGTAGCTCGGTGAAGGTTTAAAGGTTAACAAGCCACACTGAAACCTTTAAATTACTTGGAACAAAATATTAGTTGTCAAGTTGAACTATTACCATTAAAGTTTTTGTGCGTACCATTTTAATACTACACAAAAAAAAAAGCAGAACACACTAATAAAAAATACATTCCATTTAAAAATACTCGTCCATGAGCAAGTAAGTTGTATATTGATCACATTGTAGCTGACAGGCAAACTCCGTGTATATAGCAGACCCTACAGCTTCCGTCCTCTGACATTTGCATCGCGAGGACTTTTCACCGAAACCATACAAATATTTGTCGCCATTGTAATTTTCGCATGCCAGAGCACGAACCTCTCGCACCTTTGCCCCGGTCGTGTTTGACTTCAGCTTTGGCGGCTCCCATGTTCGCGACGTTACATTCGGGGTAAAAGCTGTAGAATGTGCAAACAGAGGCACAGGGGTGGAGAAAGTGCCGCAGTTGTTTGTCTTCAGTTTAACTTTCAAATCTCTTGACAGTGGACAAATATGAGCGACTTAGCATTTGTAAGTGACTTGTTTGTACTATCAATCAGCTTCAAGCGTGTTTGGTTTGAATAGCTGAGCGAGGGTTGTGAAATTTTTGAAATGTCTATAGAAATCTTTGTTTGTCTAACTTGATTTACCCATAGAAAAACACTCGGCAACTGCTCAAAGATGAAGTTTATAAGGTTATCATAAATAGTTTAGAAATACTGAACTCTTCAAAATTTATAAACTTTAAGGTATTATAAAAAATACAAATAAAACTACGATAGATAGATTAAATATGTACATAAGTGTTAAAATTTTTGGTTTTTAAGCTTTTTCTTTCTTAAATTGTTCAAAATAAATGTTTAAAAGTTTTAGCGCATATAATAACAGCATATAAGCAAGCGAATCCATAAAACTTATTAAAAGGCAATTTACAATCGTTTTGTGTAAAACAGGGAATAAATTTTCCCAGGTTAGCTGATAAACTTATCAGCAAATAAAACTTTTACAAGTTTTAGATATGCAAATTTTACTACTTTTAAAAACCATTTGCCTAAAGAAAAAAATCTGTATTTTAAGAAGTTTTCTTTAGTAAAGTATATTTAAATGAAGACTTTGTCAAAATAAAACTACAACTAAGTAAGTTTATAAAAATCACATCAATTCCATCAACTCTATTTTTATAAGTAAATATTTATAAATATGTACTTAAGTTTTTACTCTGACATGCCAAATTAAACCTATTTGAAGTTATTTCCAGCTTGAGGCAGATCGTTCAAAATATTTTACCCAAGTATGCATTTGTAAAAATTAAAATAACTATAACACTTAATGAAAAAATAACTTATTGAAAATAATTATTAAATTGGTAGTAGTATAACTACATTTTAAAAATAGTTTTTGAAAGTCTGAAGTTTCAAATATATAGCTTTCTATATAAAAAGTTGACTAGTTTTACTAATTATAAAACCATTATATTATAAAAAAAAAGTTATTAAAAATTCACAGTGTTTTTAAGTTTTTGTTCTTTAGTTTAAAAATTTTATTAAGAAAAAAACTTTTTAAATGGTCAAAAAAACCTTGTAGCATTTTTTTTTTCTGCTCGAGAAAACAGTTTTAAAGTAATAAAACTATATAAAAACTAGCATTAGGAAAAAAACAAGCATTTTTAAGTGTATTAATCAAGCTTTAAGTTTAAGTTATAATGAGAATATATATTCTTAAACAACATATACGGAAAAATTCGAATTTGAAACAAAGATATGCTAGCTGTCTTTTCTGCAACAGCTCTACTTCGTAAAACTTATTTTAATTACTTTACAGTAACCTCTCGCTTATTTACGCACATTGTGTCCACAGAAAAAGTGCGTAAAGATATGAGAGATCGTAAAGAAATGAGAGGTACCAAATATACTCACTATAATGGCTGTTTATTAATATTGCTTCTAGTTAAAAGCAGACTGGGCACTTTCCCACTTTTAACTATTTGTTTACTTAATTTATAAACATGAAAACAACAGATAAAACTATACATATATTGAAAAAAGGATTTGAATTTCTATAAAATAATAATACAAGTAGAAATAGTTTTACTATATTAATAATAAGTAGAAATTATCTTTATTTATATGTGACATTTATATTCTTTTCTACTTAGCAAATTCAATTTATAATTAATCATTTCTTTACAATTATAACATGGTGTTTATTAATATATAGGGCAAGACTGCTGTATTATTTCTTATTGTTTTAAACTCTCATTATTTTATTATACTTTTATTATTAAACACAGTCATGTTTATTTCAGAATTTTGATTTAATCTCTTATTGTTAACAAAATTTCTGATATACTGAGGTATAACTAAATGTTTATCAATTAGTCAAGGAACATAAATTTACAAAGTCTAAAGATATAGAGAGGTGTGTTAGCATTCAAAAACATATTTTAATTTAAAAATATACATTAAACCTAATTTGTGCAATAATAAAAAAAATGAAAGTTTTTATTTTCTTAATTTTGTAGAATTCTGAAATGCGTAACTAAACGAGAGTGCGTAACGTCACGAGTGCGTAAAGATCCGAGAGGTTACTGTACATAAAACTTTAACTAACTTACAAATAGTAAATAACAAAGAAATTTACATGTTTTTGTATCCGTTTTATTGCAGAAAAACTAAACTAATACTAAAAACTTAAACTGTGTAACTAAAAAGACCATTTATAAATTAAGTTACAAAATCTTTTTTTTAATTGCCAAAACTTTTTAACATAAATGAATTTGGTTTTTTGATAATATTACTAGTATTTAAATCAGTCATTTCAAAAAGTATAAGTACAAAACACCAACCATTTATAATTCATTAATTGTCGACATTGTCATAAAATTACAATAAAGTTTTACAACCATTGTTTAAAAGCGTGTACTTTGTTATTTTTATCTCAATATTTACAACTTACAGGTGTATTTAAAAACATTTTACTGACACAGTACTTTGGCGTTCACTTTTTCTTCAACTCAAGAACACCTAATCACAGCAATTAGCCTCCTTGTAGCAATAAAGCGAGTCGTAAACAACCAGCCCCATTGTCGAGCACAGTTTACTGCTGCTTAACGGCAAGAAAGTATTTTCAAACTGTTACGCGAACTGGGTAAAAGAACGCTTTTCCAAACGAGCGTGAACTTCGCAAACACGCGCGCCAATATCCTTTCAAAATGTTTATTGCTCTCACGTGACGCCGTCGAGGTCAAACCGATTACGGGATATAGAAAGCGCTTCCAACGTTGTCGTGACAAGCCGACTGCTGCGAACTGAGATCTTCAGGGGCACCTGCGCAGCTCGATACACGCCAAAGCGGCCGTGGCGGCAAATCCTCGCGCCAACAATGAAAGTGTCGAAAAAGGTGTCATGAATTCAGCAGCTCCTCATTCATGCAATTGTTTCGTTTCAAACAGTGCCGAACAAGCAATTGTCCGTCCCTTTTCGCCGTTCTCGTGTGTGTGTGTGATTATGCCGTTGCTTTTGTTTGTTTAACATTATTTGCCGTCGGCTTTCGTGAGAAACTTGTTTCGGACTTTTGTACGTCCGCTGTCACGCGTTTTTGAAGTGAAAAAGCCGACAGCTTTTAAAATGCTACAAAATGTGTCAGCCTTTATGAGACAAGGTTTGAAGAGTTAAATTCGTCTTTGGTTTTCTTATGTAATTTCAAGTATTTTAAACTTAAATAATGGGTAGTTGAGAAAAGTTAAAAGCTAAACTAGTATACAAGTCTTTGTTAAGGGTAAATAAAGTTTTAACGCTTCACTTTTCTTGTGTGTTAAGTTTATAAATGCTGATTTTTTACACAAAATTACTTTTTTACATTATTGTGTATTTAAAATCTAACTGAATTTTTGCTATATCTTTAAAATTTTAATTAATACATTTAATTTGATTACATTTGCTTACTCTTTAAGGGAAAAAATATTTTTTACAATATTTAAATCTATTTTGGTTTTAAATTAAACTTTTTATTTTGATTGCTTAGATATTTGAAAAAAACTAAGGATAATAAATAGTCAAATAAAAAAGTGTTTTTAATTCAAAAAAAAAAAAAAACTTAAAATTACTTATTTGAATAACAGTTACTAACATATTTTCGAAAACCTTTTTATAAAAACTTAAAATAAATTCAAAGTGTAACGTTATTAATGCTAAATCAACAATATAATTTAACTAAATTTAGACAAATTAAAAGATTTTTGTAAGAATTTTAAACCTCAAAAACTCTGTAAAATTAATTTCAAATTTTAGTAAAATAGATATAGTATGAATTTTTTTGGAGCAGATATGACATAAATTAACTTTTATTCGAACTTTCACGAAAGGTTCCTTTGTATACCCAGTCCTTAGACCAAACTTTTTAAGCGCTTTTTTTATCGTTTAATAAAGAATATAATTTTTAATTTAGAGCCGGGTTATCCAAAATTATCATTAAAGTTACCGTATTTTGAAGTTAAAACAAAAATCGCCCAAAATCGAATATATTTTAGCTCATTATTAAATTTATTATGAATTTTTTTACGGTTATAGTTTCATGAACTTTATGATCATAGTAGAAATGTCACAGTCCTGGACAAGACGTTTTTAGGTATCTGTGGTGTGCGACTTCGGTAAGCGAAAATTTCTTCGTGCACAAGGTCCTAGGACCAAATATTTTGAGCGTCTTTTTTGTCGTTCAATAAACTTTATACACAAGACCAGCTTCATAAATAGGTTACAACACTTAAATCAGACCAGGATACAGTCAACGTAGTTTTGTGAATTTTCACCGGCACCAGTTGACAAAAAATCTAATGATTGTATTTTGAATCTATTTTTGAGTTTTACTACACATTTAAGTTTTAAAACGTTTAGAAGGGTTTTAATCTTTGTCAATAAACTTAATAAAAGAGAACTTCAAAAACTAAAACATATTTTTGCAAGTAAATTTGAAAAAGAAAATGTATATAGCATAACGTAGTAATTTAAAACTGTGCATAGTTAGTTTTGTATGTCCTAGACAAGACGTTAAAAGGTATCCGTGATGTGCGACTCGATAACCGAAAGGTTTTTCCGTGCATCAGATCCTAGGAACAATCGTTTTAAGCGTTTTTTTTTTGTCGTTAGATAAACAATATTGTAAACAGGTATAAGTTTTTTGGTAAAAGGTATTGGTATTTCTGTATTCAGAAGTAAAATTAAATGTAATGATAATAAAAAACGAATTCGGATGTAAACCCAAAAAAAAAAATTACCGTAGTAAAAATATTTGATATAAGTTATTAAAGTTATATGGTCTTAAACAAGTTATCTTAACGATGAAATAAAGATAAAAAAACTTTTCTGAAACAAAACCTATCTCAACAAAAAAATGTCATATTTTTATAACCAGCTGGAAATTATGCTTTTGACTATTAATAGCTAGTTAAAAAGTTATCTTACAACTAAAATTAGCTGCACCTAAAAGTCATTAAGAGGATTTCCAGCAAAAATTTATAACATCGGTTTTGACCTATAAGTCTGATAACTTTAAGCCTGATACAAATAATTTTTACTTAAATTTTAGTACTTATTAGACACGTATTTTAAGAAAATCTTAATCAGTTATGTTGTGACGTTAAAAAAGGCTATTCATAAATTTAAGTAAATTCGTCTTATTATAATCAGCTTATAGATTAGTATAAGGCAATATAAAACAAGGGCTTTTATATTTTGTTTTCGGAGTTTTGAGCTTCTCAAAAAGTAAATCTTTTTTCCTAAATATCTCTAAGACTAATGAAATTAACAACAATTAATTTAATGCATTTCAGTTTATTTATTAATGTAAAAAATAACTTTTTGAGATGTTAAAAAATTTGCAACTTATTTCTATTCATGTGTATGATAACAAAATTTTATGAAGCTGTTATAATGGCCATTTTTACAACTAACTTTACAAAAAATCGATTGATTAAAAACTGTTTTAAAAAAATCTGGTATCATTTAGTAAGTTTTTTATATATTTTCATCCAAAGCAGATTTAAACTTTTTACCAAAAATTTTATTATCATTCAAGTTTTTATTCCCAAGTATAGTTTTTAAGTTTGAGTTTAGCTTTTATACTGTTTTTAGTGTTAAGTAAGAAAACACCACTTAAACTTGGTAGCTTAAAATTATTCACTAATGTTCAGATTTTGTGTGGTAAGTTTATTCCATAGTTTAGTTACATTTTGTTGTTGTATTATTTTAATTGAAGCTTTTCTCTAGTTTTTATTAGATTTTACCTCAACTTTAATTATAAACTTATTTAATATTAAATTAGCATTTACAACTCAATTCAGTAGATAAAATCTTCAAATGTGTTTATTTACCTTTAATTTGTTAGCGTATTTCTCTAAAAATTAAATTCATAGTAACCTTAAGTGTTTTTATCAGTTTACATTAGGTTTTTTGTCTGGTTTATATAGTTTCTAAACTTAAGTTAAGCCCTTTATATTTTAAATTTTTTTAGAATTATATTGTAACTATTCATTTCATTGACTAACAGAGTAAGAAGTCGTTTTATGAAAAAAGAATCTAGTTACTAAATATTTTTTTAAAGTAGTATAAATAGAAATAAAAAACTCCATTTAAGTAAAACAACCTTACTTTGTTTTAAATATCAGAATATATTTTAATTTGGAAAAATATTTTCACTTCAGATATATAATTTTTAAACTTTAATTTAAAGAAAATTAAACAAAAAGTTTAGTAAATATTTTTTATAATAACGTAAAATATCGAAGTAATAAAAAACACTGTTTTAAGGCTTTTAGAGGTAAAAAAATATGTTTCAAGTAAATTAATGTTACAAGTATATCCTGGTAAGCAAAACTCACAAAATAAAATATGAAAACAATATTTGTTAAAGTTTCGTTATTATTTTTTGCAATCTGAAATTAGATTTATAACTATCTCTTCCACAAATAGTTTTATAAAATCTAAGTGTTTTTAAAAGGTGAAAAGTTATACGAATTACTTTGTGAAATGGAATAGTAATAAGTAAAGTAAGTTAATAAAATAAATCTAGAACTTAAAAAACTGTTGCATGTCAGGTTCTATAGTATTATTTTTTTTTACCAAATCATCCTTAAAAATTTTTATTTCCGAAACACGTACACTATAACGAAACATTGAATATTTGTTTATAAAGAAACTCTAAACATTTTGAAAAGGACAGGTAATAGCGCAAGTGCGATTTAGATAGGTTTCGCAGGGAAAATCGACGCAATCGGACCAAGCGTCCTTGTCGAGATCGTAGACCATCACTGATCTCGTGTAACCCCTGATGCCGGATCCCCCGACGACGTACACTAGGTTGTTCGCCCTGCAGCAGCCAAAAAAACTGCGAGCTGTCAGCATCGGGGCCACCGTGACGAAGCTGTTCGCATTCGGGGAAAGCACCTCAACGGTGTCCAGCAAGCCATGGTCGCTGTTTCCTCCGAACACGTACAACTTGTCCCGGTAGGCGACCGCCTGGTGCAAGTACCTCGCATAGATCAGTTTCACACGGGAAAGAGATTGAGTGTCTGTGACCGGATCGTATACTTCGATCCGATTGGTCACCCCCGGGCCGTCACGGTTCAAGCCTCCGATCATCCAGACCTTGTCCTGGTACTCGATGGCAAACGAGTGTCCAGGATGTTTGACGCTCGAATTTCTCCAAACTTTGTTTTTTGTGTCAAAAAGTCTGCTTTTGACTTGGTCGTTTAGACTGAATAACAGTATTTGCTTTTTGAACTGGCAGGTAGTTTTAACTGTTAAATCCGACGGAAAACCGTTGAGCACATTTTGTTGTGACCAATTCACGATTCGGTTGCCGAAAACTAAATAAAAGACTTTGTCAATTTCATACATCCCATAAACGTAACCTTCATGTTTATCACAATTTATTCTTTTCCATACTTTTTCTCCTAGTCTATATTTATAAACAACTGCTTTTGGATTATCTCTAACTAATATTTCTTTTACTTCTTCTTGCTGGCCGTTGAAAATAAAACGGTTTTCACCTGTTGAATGAAAAATTTTTGTTTCAAAAATAAAGTTGTCAAAAATGTGAACTGTATATATGATGTTTAAACTTTTAGATTTTTCATGACTACTTATGTCAGAAAGCTACTTTAAATTAATTTTGTATAACAACATAAAACCTTTAACTGACTAAATACTTAAAAAAAACCCTTTACATATTATTTCTACATCTTTTGAATATTTTGAAAGTAATCTAAATAAAACACTTTAGATCAAAATTTGTTAGTTTTTATAAAATGGTTTAAGGCCTGAAACAAAGTAGAACTAGCTCTAGTGTTTTAGATAAAATAGGACATTTAAATTATTTTTACGATACTGACTTAAAAAAAATGAATCTCATATCTTAAAGTAATAAAAAACCGAGAAACAAAATCTTCCATAATGTATATAATATGCTTTTATTTGAAATTATTATTTTTTGATATTCATATGCAGCAGTAGGATAATCTACTGTTTTTCGAAATTTTAATTTTACTGTATTTAACTATTTATTCAAACGACCACCGTTTGTGCGAAATATTTAGTGTCTTTTTATATACAATGTATAACGTTTTTAAAGCTAAATTTAATGCAGAAATGATAGTAAAAGGGGGGTCATTAAACCGTGATATAACTTCAGCTGAAAAATAGTCTTTTAAAATAGAATAAAAAAACGTTTTTGTGTTTAAACTTGCAATAACGCTTTTAAGTTAATATTGAACGACAAAAAATACTCAAGTTTGATCCAAGGACCTAGTGGACGAAAAATCATTTTGGTTATCGAGTCATGCACCAGAACAGTTTAACGTTATGTCAGGACATGATTGTTAATACCTGTTTACTACTAGTGATTTATAAATGTAAACTATCTCAAGTTTTTTGTTAAATTATAGTTTGTTTTTGACAGTTATAATTATTTTATTAGCTTGTAGAAGACTTTTTTTTATACGTTGCGGCCTGCAAGCTACTTTTTCTTTAAAAGTTTGCTTTTAATATTAACGGCTTCAACCAATATACTAAAAATTAATAATTATATTGACTCAGTAATAATTTAAGTATAAAATAACAGCTACAGAAGGTACTAGCCTTAAGTTTGTTTTAACAAAATTATCTATACATTTAAAAAAATAGATTTTTTGATTATATCATTTTTTATGACCATCTTAGTTGATAATAGCAGTTGAAAAAAAAAAAAGAATCAAGTTAACTTAAAGTTAACTTAAATTAAAAGACAGACCGACATGCAAAATAAAAGTTATGGTTTAATAAGTTAAATATAAACAAATTATTTGTTAGAAAATGCTTTTGCTTTTTCCACAGATACTTTACAATATTTTTTATAACAGATTTAATTATTACTTATTAATTCATAGTATAAAAAACGACTTACCAGGGCTACGAACTTTATCACTAAGTAAGCAACTGGAATCTCCCAGCAAATCTTTCACAGCCGACAACTTTTTCATTAGCATTTCTTTTTGTATTTTTAACAGACTAAAGTTATTTTCATTTGATGAACCAAATTTTTCACTGTCAACTTTTTGAAACCAAGTCGTTTTTAAAAATTTTGTAAGGTCTGCTTGAATACTATTGTTTTTGTTTTTCAATACCGTGAATCTATTTTCTTGGCACCTTGCTAGGATATAAGCTACGGATGCACTTCTTTGTAAACGTAAAACCTCTTGTGTCGCTGCGTTTTTATCTTCTAAAGACTTCTTTAAATTATCCACTAATTTTGAATTTTCTTTTTCAAGAAAACTTATTCTATTTGCAAACGCTTCTTTCATTTTTTTCGTTTGGTCGTCAAAATCATTGAAAACCTTTTTAGTCTCGTCGGAAAAGTTCTTATAAACTACAACATTGCTTTTATTCGTGTTAGCATACAGTTTCTTAACAAAAGTATTTTCATTTATTTTGACACGGCACTCCGGGCAAGTTGAACTGTTTTCCAACCATTTTTTCAGGCACGCGTAGTGAAACAAATGCCCACAAGTTGTAGAAGATATTTGATGATCAACAAAGTTGATATCCTCACAGCAAATTGAGCAGCTTATCAACATTTAACTAAGATCTAATAGTATTAATATAGGTGTTTTAAAATTACGCAAATATTTTTCCTCAAATGTATTTTTACTTGTTTGTGAAGTGTTTTAATTTTATTATCAAAGTAGTTTGTGACAATTAAAAGTAGACTTTAATGTAATGATAAATTTCTATGCATATTACACGTTTTAATTTAAGTTTAAAATGGTTAAAAAAGTTTATACAAGATCAAACCGATAGAAAAAAATTTAGCAAAGGAGTAAAACTTTGTACCAAAGTTAGTATTGTATTATACTAATAAGTTCGCATGTTTTAGTTTCAAATAAAAAATAATTAGGTAGTAACAACGTTGAAACTTACTAGTAAATAAAGCAAATAAAAAAACGAACAACATAAAAAAACAAGATATTAAGTTGTTAACAAATGTTGTATATTAAATTTAGATAAAAGAAATACTTAAATATTTAAAAGTAATTAATTAATCTAAAAGTAAAGAAATTAAGAACCTATAAGTTTTACCATTTTTTTTTAAATTTCGTTTAAATAATTGATTGTTTTATTAATAATGTATTAAATATTTAGATGATATTTTTTTTTTATGTAACAGCTTGTTAGAAATTTTATATGCATGTGGTGTACGACTCGATAACCAAAAGGCTCCTTTGTACACCAGGTCCTTAGATCAAAATTATTTCGCGCTTTTTTTACAAAGACTTAGTATCAAGTAATTGACTATTAAAGTAAACTTATAAAGATTAGTTGCAAAGATGAGTTATACATAAAGCATTTCAAACACGGTTTTCAAAAGTGGATTAAACGGTCCACTTTGGGGCCATTTCAGAAATTTGGTCATAGGGAGGGGTGTGAGTAGTAAAGGGACATAAGGCCACAATTTTAAACTTATGCTCAAGTAGTTTTTGAGAAGTCTTATTAAATAGGCATTAAAAAAAGTTTCGGAAATCCTGATCTAAACAGAAGTTGGCAAAAAGTAGCTTGCACAGTGGGCAATTAAAAGTAGCAAAATTAAAAAAGAAATTGCTCTTTGAAATTTTGTGGGTACAAAGCAAAGATTCTAGCCCATTTAGTTCTTCAAACTGAACAAAAAAATAATTATTACAATAATTATTTTAGTTTGCGTGAGGGTTTTTGAAGGGTTTTTGGTTTTTTACAATTGAATGCATTCAAAAGTATAAAAATGACACTTTAACATTAAAGTGTTTTATTACTTTTTTAGAAATTAAATAATATATTTTAAAGAATTTTTAAAAAATCATTACAATAAAAAAAAGTTCTTTTTTTTTTGTTCGAACAAAAAATGAGTATTTTTTTTCATTTACTTCTTTCGACATCTACTTTGCTTTTAAAAATAACAGATTTGATGCATGAGTGGATCATATATATGAACATATTTTTAAATTTTTTGAGTTTAGTATTTTAAAAATAACACTAACAAAACATGGTCTACTTATGTCAAGATTTTTTAATAAGAAGCATTCAAAAAGAATTAGTCAACGATTTTTCCGAAAACACCCTGGAGAATCTATATTAATAACAATATTAATCACTTTTATAGTGAACTTTTTTGTCAAAACTTCATATTTATTATATAATTAAAATCTACAAGATATTTAAAAGCGAAATTAATCAAAATGTAAATTCAACTCACTTTATTTTTGGCTATAAAACAAAAATATTTATAATAAAAATGCATGGAGCAAAAAATATTTAAAAAGCTACTAATCAAAGTCAAATAACTTTTTTCTATCAGAGTTTTTTTTAGTTTTTAAAAGTAAATAGATACAACCTTAGACTACACTGTAAAAATTTACAAATTTATTAGAAAATTTACTCCCTATTTCTATCTGGATACGATTAAATGCAGCCAACAAAACAAAAAATCTGCGATACACAATTTACTTTTCAATTAAATTCATACTCTTTTTTAACATAAAAAAAATTTGTGGTAAAAACTTAAAATTAAGCTCTATGAATTAGTAAATACAAGTATTTATTATTGCATATTTTATCATGTATCCTACTTAGCGGAGTAATTTAAATTAATTTTAACATAGGATAAATGTTACCAACGAAGGTTTTTTTTCTACAGAGTGCGACTCGAGAGCAGTTTAAAAAATATAATAAAACATTGAGTGCTGTTTTTTTTTGCAACAAGTGCACACCAGTTCATCTAAAGTGCAGATGACACCGTAGTTGCTTTTATCTAACGGCAAGCCAAACTATCTTTAAAATTATCATCCTAAAGGATTTAAATAAAATAATTTTTTTTTTGTTGAGAAGCTTAGTGCTAATTTTAAAAAGTTCAGCAAACTGTTAGTTTTGGTGTTACTCTACCAATGCAAGAACAATATGAGTGCATATTCTTTTTTTTAAATCTAAACTTACTACAAGGTAGCTGTGTTTTCGGGAATTATCGAAGGAAATGACAAACTTGGTAATAGTAAAAATGCTTTTCTTTTTTTAATATTTAAAAAAAACCTAACTAGTTTAACGCATTATAAGAAATACTTTATAAATGGGACTTGAAAACATTGTTTTATGCTGTAAGAGATGCGAATAACTTTTCACCATCACAAAGGTTTTGAATTTAAAATATTTTTTATTTTTTAACTGAGTAATTTCATGCTCTAAACTTTAATCGCTAGTTAAATTGAAAACTGTTAGATATATTTTTTTAGGTAAAACGCATTTTTCTAAAATGATGTCTAACAAAGAAAACACTTATCTGACATTTAGCTAATGTTTAAATACGTATATGTAAATTTAGTTTCAAAAACTCACTTATTTAAGACCGCACATACTGTAGCTCGTTTATTAGTTAGTGCATACTGATCTGCTATGATCGCCCGAAGGAGGTCATTTCACCCATAGTTTTATATTCATTAATTTCCATTAAAAAAAAAATAGACTAAAAAATAACTATATTTATGTTTAAAAACGTAAAACGAAATGAAAGACTAAACTGAGCTATGAACAAGATAACAATAACAGATATGCTTAAAACTAAAAAAAAAACTTTTTTTCAATTAAAAGTAATCTAGTACAAATACTACAACTAAAGTGAACAAAAAAGCTTTACTTTAAAAATTGACGCAAATATAAACTACTGCGGAATATCAACCAAGTGTAAGAGAGCTTATATTAAACAATAAAATTTGTTTTACAACACTTTGCTTTCGAGGTACTTTAGTATTCTTTTTATATGCTTAATAGTTTTATAGACTTCCATTGCTTTTAATACACAATTTGTTTTGTTGTTTAATTTTAAACCTTATATTGTTTTTAAATTAAAGAAGACTTTTATTTTTAATAATATAATAACCTTTTTAAGAGTTTTAATAACTTAAGAATACAAAGCTTATAATACTTATAATTATTGAATATTTGTCATAAAAAATTAGCAAAATGACTAAAAATTGATTTTCTAAAGAATCTTAAGTTAAACAGTACAAATTAAGTTAATTACTAGAGATTGAATAACAACAAAATTGCTTTTATAGTTAAAAATACTACTATAATTACTAATAAAAAATAGTTGATGTATTTTAAGAGTTGATTATTTTAATTATAAGAATTATTTGTTTAACTATAACAGTTAGTATTTTCAACACAATCATAAATGGTTAACAATTCCAGTATAAATTTAAATCTTGTGTGCTGCTTTCGCGAACTTTTTTATAACAAAGTAAAACCTTATATTGTAATCGAAAGTATGCTGATAAAAAGCTTATCGTTGTATAAAAGAATTAAATTATAGTCAACAAAAAAGTGAAGCCAATATTATTTTTTAAACTTAAGATACAAATAATTAAAAGTTTTTATTTTTATAATTTTTTTCATAATTTAAAATGACTCTTGCTGAATATAATCAATAAAAGAATAATTAAACTAAATATATTTTTCTCTTTGCAATTTTTTTCCGAAGTTAATAATAAAATTTTACACGATAACTAAGTTAATTCTATTTTATATGTTTTTCCGTACGACTTCATAACTGTACTTCTAAATTAATTGAAAGTAGCCAAAAAGTAGTATTTTGCTGCTTAATAGAAACTGAGTATGATTTTAGTTTACAAGCAAGTTTGTAAAAAAGATAATTTTAAAATTAAGAAAATTCCAGATAACGTTAATAAATACGTCGTAAAATATATATTGTTTGTTGAACTATTAAAAGAGCGCTCAAAAAGTTTGGTTTAAGGATCTGGTGTACAAAAAACCTTTTGGTTATCCAGCCATACACCAAGTATTTAAAAGTCTTGTACTAGCTAATATTTCAAAAACCATTTTGAGCTTTATTATATGTTTGTTGTTGTCTAATGAACAAATAACTCACATTTGTACAACTAGAAACGTAAAAAAGCTATCATTTTCACTTACTCTAGGTTTTCTTGTTAGAACATAATTAGAGATTTATACTTCATAAAAGGAGAACAAAAATACTTTATTTTTCAAAACTTTTTTGTTTACTTTTAATATAAGCTCTTTGGGTTTTTATAAACCTAACGATTATCTAGGTAGAGCTGAGCATTTTATTTTGTTAATTGTGTAGTTTATTTTTGCTTCATGTATTTTAAAATTTATCTAAATTTAACAACCGCAAATTTTTGTTATGTTTTATTTTATAAATTTCTCAAGATACTTTATAGTTTATATAAGAAATTATTCCTGCAGCAGCTACACAAAGATAACTATATATAGGTTAAGTTATACCATTTCTATACAATAATTTAGTTTTCGCTTGAAAACAACATATAAGGATTTATTTTTGTTGATAATTTGGAACAATATATTGGGCTTATATACTATTCTTAAGTTAACAGCTCTGCAACAGTTCTCTATAAACTTCTTCAAAGTGTTTTTGACAACTGAATTTCGGTTGTATGCCAACTTCAGATATACCGGATGTTTTTTAGATCAAAATATTAACAACTCAAATCTTGATTTTATTTCAACAATTGTCCGATGTCTAGCCTAAAACTAAAAAAGTTTTTCCACATTGGCTATTTCTGCTGTTAAATATCGGTCCGAACAATGAAAATCTGTAAACTACCCATCCTCAACGAAAACAATGTAATGTAAATTTTTTTGCTTTTGTAAGCAAACTCACGTGGCTAGAACCAGCATTAATTGAATCAACAGAATTAATAAATATTTACCAAAAAGTTTACTAAATAAGATTAGGGTATCTAACGAGGAAAAGAAAGTTGATAAGCTACATAAAATAAAAAGTGTTTCAGCGATTGGTCAACATTTGATTAACAATTCAAAATATTTTGTAAATTATAACATGCATAACTTCAAAATAGTATCAACAGCTCGTAATGATTTTCATCTATAAACACTACAGGCAACTTACATCAAAAGCCTTAAACCAGAACTGTGCAAACAAAAGAAATTTGTTTAGTTGAACATATTGTTTATTTGGTTTAACATAAATTGATTCATTTTTAATTCATTTAATTAATAATTATAGTTATTTTACAATTTATACCACTGTTTAAACGCTTGCGTTATTTTATTATTACTGTGTTAACCACTTAGATTTTACTATCTAATACTATTAGAGCAATAAAAACCAGCAATTAAATACTGATGAGCGTGATCGAAAGTTTTTTTTAGCTATTTTTGTTTACATTACTCTTTGTTATAACTTTCAGCAAATAAAACTTCAAAAAAACTATTAAACCTAAATAAAAAACTTAGCTGAAAATAACTTATTGGAGAAAAAAAAAACTTTAAGGATTTATAAGTTTTACTTGAACATAAAGCAAAATATTCCATTATACAATTCATATTTAACTACACATTTACATTTTAGTTCATTAACATAATAAAATTTATTTAAGACTTTATGTAAACAACTCAATAAGTTTCAACGGAATGTTATACTTACAGTACTTAGTTGAATATTATAAGGTTGTTTTTACCTACAATAAATGTATAGTGCATAAACTTGTTTAAAATTTTTTTATTTACAGTATTTATGAGTTTAAAAACATGTTTTTAGACTAATTTAAAGTTTTTACAACTGTTTTTTTTACATTATCAAAGCATGATTCTTAAAGGTTCACTACACACAAGTAAAAAAAGCAATAAAATAACAATTTTTTAAATTATATAAGGAAAACTATCGAAATTTTAAAACACTTTCTTCATTGAAGCCTTAGTTTGATCAAACTCTTTTCCATAAACTTTATTCTTCTCATCATTTTTTTAGACTCCAATCATTATAAACCCCCAGCGGAAATAATCTAAGCCATTTTAACTTCGGTGGGGTGCACCAGTCGCCACGCGCCGCCGCATATGCAGTTGCTAAGAAACCGGTTCTCCCACGAATCTATTTTCGGGTTCTGCTGGTTCTCGACCAACGCGATCACGCCGCACCTAGCGGATATAAGTAATTGGTTTACAATTGAAATTATATTACGAAAATACCAAGTTTAAACCATAATGACTTATAATTTAAGAAAAACAGTTTCTCAAAAAGGTTTTAATCATCAAAATATGAAGGTGAAAAAATACACACTTTTTATGATTTAAAATGAATGGTTTCCTGAAAAAGAACTACGTTTATTCCTTAGTTTTAAAATTAATGATTTTGATTAAAGACTTTAATATTTATTTATTGAAAAACATTCACCTGAAATCTGTGTAAGTAATTTAAAGCATCAAGTACTCAGTCATATATATATATATAAATCATACTGCTAAGAAAAAACACAAATACTTATTTTGAAACATTTTAAAACTATTTCTAATCGCTAATAGAGTTGAAATGGTACAGAAGTTATAAAATTTATGTTATATAAAACTAAATTAATAGTAAAAATTTGAAATAAAAATAATTAAAAACAAATATACAGTTTTAATTGTAATTTTAAACCTCAACGGTGTCCAGCAAGCCATGGTCGCTGTTTCCTCCGAACACGTACAACTTGTCCCGGTAGGCGACCGCCTGGTGCAAGTACCTCGCATAGATCAGTTTCACACGGGAAAGAGATTGAGTGTCTGTGACCGGATCGTATACTTCGATCCGATTGGTCACCCCCGGGCCGTCACGGTTCAAGCCTCCGATCATCCAGACCTTGTCCTGGTACTCGATGGCAAACGAGTGTCCAGGATGTTTGACGCTCGAATTTCTCCAAACTTTGTTTTTTGTGTCAAAAAGTCTGCTTTTGACTTGGTCGTTTAGACTGAATAACAGTATTTGCTTTTTGAACTGGCAGGTAGTTTTAACTGTTAAATCCGACGGAAAACCGTTGAGCACATTTTGTTGTGACCAATTCACGATTCGGTTGCCGAAAACTAAATAAAAGACTTTGTCAATTTCATACATCCCATAAACGTAACCTTCATGTTTATCACAATTTATTCTTTTCCATACTTTTTCTCCTAGTCTATATTTATAAACAACTGCTTTTGGATTATCTCTAACTAATATTTCTTTTACTTCTTCTTGCTGGCCGTTGAAAATAAAACGGTTTTCACCTGTTGAATGAAAAATTTTTGTTTCAAAAATAAAGTTGTCAAAAATGTGAACTGTATATATGATGTTTAAACTTTTAGATTTTTCATGACTACTTATGTCAGAAAGCTACTTTAAATTAATTTTGTATAACAACATAAAACCTTTAACTGACTAAATACTTAAAAAAAACCCTTTACATATTATTTCTACATCTTTTGAATATTTTGAAAGTAATCTAAATAAAACACTTTAGATCAAAATTTGTTAGTTTTTATAAAATGGTTTAAGGCCTGAAACAAAGTAGAACTAGCTCTAGTGTTTTAGATAAAATAGGACATTTAAATTATTTTTACGATACTGACTTAAAAAAAATGAATCTCATATCTTAAAGTAATAAAAAACCGAGAAACAAAATCTTCCATAATGTATATAATATGCTTTTATTTGAAATTATTATTTTTTGATATTCATATGCAGCAGTAGGATAATCTACTGTTTTTCGAAATTTTAATTTTACTGTATTTAACTATTTATTCAAACGACCACCGTTTGTGCGAAATATTTAGTGTCTTTTTATATACAATGTATAACGTTTTTAAAGCTAAATTTAATGCAGAAATGATAGTAAAAGGGGGGTCATTAAACCGTGATATAACTTCAGCTGAAAAATAGTCTTTTAAAATAGAATAAAAAAACGTTTTTGTGTTTAAACTTGCAATAACGCTTTTAAGTTAATATTGAACGACAAAAAATACTCAAGTTTGATCCAAGGACCTAGTGGACGAAAAATCATTTTGGTTATCGAGTCATGCACCAGAACAGTTTAACGTTATGTCAGGACATGATTGTTAATACCTGTTTACTACTAGTGATTTATAAATGTAAACTATCTCAAGTTTTTTGTTAAATTATAGTTTGTTTTTGACAGTTATAATTATTTTATTAGCTTGTAGAAGACTTTTTTTTATACGTTGCGGCCTGCAAGCTACTTTTTCTTTAAAAGTTTGCTTTTAATATTAACGGCTTCAACCAATATACTAAAAATTAATAATTATATTGACTCAGTAATAATTTAAGTATAAAATAACAGCTACAGAAGGTACTAGCCTTAAGTTTGTTTTAACAAAATTATCTATACATTTAAAAAAATAGATTTTTTGATTATATCATTTTTTATGACCATCTTAGTTGATAATAGCAGTTGAAAAAAAAAAAAGAATCAAGTTAACTTAAAGTTAACTTAAATTAAAAGACAGACCGACATGCAAAATAAAAGTTATGGTTTAATAAGTTAAATATAAACAAATTATTTGTTAGAAAATGCTTTTGCTTTTTCCACAGATACTTTACAATATTTTTTATAACAGATTTAATTATTACTTATTAATTCATAGTATAAAAAACGACTTACCAGGGCTACGAACTTTATCACTAAGTAAGCAACTGGAATCTCCCAGCAAATCTTTCACAGCCGACAACTTTTTCATTAGCATTTCTTTTTGTATTTTTAACAGACTAAAGTTATTTTCATTTGATGAACCAAATTTTTCACTGTCAACTTTTTGAAACCAAGTCGTTTTTAAAAATTTTGTAAGGTCTGCTTGAATACTATTGTTTTTGTTTTTCAATACCGTGAATCTATTTTCTTGGCACCTTGCTAGGATATAAGCTACGGATGCACTTCTTTGTAAACGTAAAACCTCTTGTGTCGCTGCGTTTTTATCTTCTAAAGACTTCTTTAAATTATCCACTAATTTTGAATTTTCTTTTTCAAGAAAACTTATTCTATTTGCAAACGCTTCTTTCATTTTTTTCGTTTGGTCGTCAAAATCATTGAAAACCTTTTTAGTCTCGTCGGAAAAGTTCTTATAAACTACAACATTGCTTTTATTCGTGTTAGCATACAGTTTCTTAACAAAAGTATTTTCATTTATTTTGACACGGCACTCCGGGCAAGTTGAACTGTTTTCCAACCATTTTTTCAGGCACGCGTAGTGAAACAAATGCCCACAAGTTGTAGAAGATATTTGATGATCAACAAAGTTGATATCCTCACAGCAAATTGAGCAGCTTATCAACATTTAACTAAGATCTAATAGTATTAATATAGGTGTTTTAAAATTACGCAAATATTTTTCCTCAAATGTATTTTTACTTGTTTGTGAAGTGTTTTAATTTTATTATCAAAGTAGTTTGTGACAATTAAAAGTAGACTTTAATGTAATGATAAATTTCTATGCATATTACACGTTTTAATTTAAGTTTAAAATGGTTAAAAAAGTTTATACAAGATCAAACCGATAGAAAAAAATTTAGCAAAGGAGTAAAACTTTGTACCAAAGTTAGTATTGTATTATACTAATAAGTTCGCATGTTTTAGTTTCAAATAAAAAATAATTAGGTAGTAACAACGTTGAAACTTACTAGTAAATAAAGCAAATAAAAAAACGAACAACATAAAAAAACAAGATATTAAGTTGTTAACAAATGTTGTATATTAAATTTAGATAAAAGAAATACTTAAATATTTAAAAGTAATTAATTAATCTAAAAGTAAAGAAATTAAGAACCTATAAGTTTTACCATTTTTTTTTAAATTTCGTTTAAATAATTGATTGTTTTATTAATAATGTATTAAATATTTAGATGATATTTTTTTTTTATGTAACAGCTTGTTAGAAATTTTATATGCATGTGGTGTACGACTCGATAACCAAAAGGCTCCTTTGTACACCAGGTCCTTAGATCAAAATTATTTCGCGCTTTTTTTACAAAGACTTAGTATCAAGTAATTGACTATTAAAGTAAACTTATAAAGATTAGTTGCAAAGATGAGTTATACATAAAGCATTTCAAACACGGTTTTCAAAAGTGGATTAAACGGTCCAATTTGGGGCCATTTCAGAAATTTGGTCATAGGGAGGGGTGTGAGTAGTAAAGGGACATAAGGCCACAATTTTAAACTTATGCTCAAGTAGTTTTTGAGAAGTCTTATTAAATAGGCATTAAAAAAAGTTTCGGAAATCCTGATCTAAACAGAAGTTGGCAAAAAGTAGCTTGCACAGTGGGCAATTAAAAGTAGCAAAATTAAAAAAGAAATTGCTCTTTGAAATTTTGTGGGTACAAAGCAAAGATTCTAGCCCATTTAGTTCTTCAAACTGAACAAAAAAATAATTATTACAATAATTATTTTAGTTTGCGTGAGGGTTTTTGAAGGGTTTTTGGTTTTTTACAATTGAATGCATTCAAAAGTATAAAAATGACACTTTAACATTAAAGTGTTTTATTACTTTTTTAGAAATTAAATAATATATTTTAAAGAATTTTTAAAAAATCATTACAATAAAAAAAAGTTCTTTTTTTTTTGTTCGAACAAAAAATGAGTATTTTTTTTCATTTACTTCTTTCGACATCTACTTTGCTTTTAAAAATAACAGATTTGATGCATGAGTGGATCATATATATGAACATATTTTTAAATTTTTTGAGTTTAGTATTTTAAAAATAACACTAACAAAACATGGTCTACTTATGTCAAGATTTTTTAATAAGAAGCATTCAAAAAGAATTAGTCAACGATTTTTCCGAAAACACCCTGGAGAATCTATATTAATAACAATATTAAACACTTTTATAGTGAACTTTTTTGTCAAAACTTCATATTTATTATATAATTAAAATCTACAAGATATTTAAAAGCGAAATTAATCAAAATGTAAATTCAACTCACTTTATTTTTGGCTATAAAACAAAAATATTTATAATAAAAATGCATGGAGCAAAAAATATTTAAAAAGCTACTAATCAAAGTCAAATAACTTTTTTCTATCAGAGTTTTTTTTAGTTTTTAAAAGTAAATAGATACAACCTTAGACTACACTGTAAAAATTTACAAATTTATTAGAAAATTTACTCCCTATTTCTATCTGGATACGATTAAATGCAGCCAACAAAACAAAAAATCTGCGATACACAATTTACTTTTCAATTAAATTCATACTCTTTTTTAACATAAAAAAAATTTGTGGTAAAAACTTAAAATTAAGCTCTATGAATTAGTAAATACAAGTATTTATTATTGCATATTTTATCATGTATCCTACTTAGCGGAGTAATTTAAATTAATTTTAACATAGGATAAATGTTACCAACGAAGGTTTTTTTTCTACAGAGTGCGACTCGAGAGCAGTTTAAAAAATATAATAAAACATTGAGTGCTGTTTTTTTTTGCAACAAGTGCACACCAGTTCATCTAAAGTGCAGATGACACCGTAGTTGCTTTTATCTAACGGCAAGCCAAACTATCTTTAAAATTATCATCCTAAAGGATTTAAATAAAATAATTTTTTTTTTGTTGAGAAGCTTAGTGCTAATTTTAAAAAGTTCAGCAAACTGTTAGTTTTGGTGTTACTCTACCAATGCAAGAACAATATGAGTGCATATTCTTTTTTTTAAATCTAAACTTACTACAAGGTAGCTGTGTTTTCGGGAATTATCGAAGGAAATGACAAACTTGGTAATAGTAAAAATGCTTTTCTTTTTTTAATATTTAAAAAAAACCTAACTAGTTTAACGCATTATAAGAAATACTTTATAAATGGGACTTGAAAACATTGTTTTATGCTGTAAGAGATGCGAATAACTTTTCACCATCACAAAGGTTTTGAATTTAAAATATTTTTTATTTTTTAACTGAGTAATTTCATGCTCTAAACTTTAATCGCTAGTTAAATTGAAAACTGTTAGATATATTTTTTTAGGTAAAACGCATTTTTCTAAAATGATGTCTAACAAAGAAAACACTTATCTGACATTTAGCTAATGTTTAAATACGTATATGTAAATTTAGTTTCAAAAACTCACTTATTTAAGACCGCACATACTGTAGCTCGTTTATTAGTTAGTGCATACTGATCTGCTATGATCGCCCGAAGGAGGTCATTTCACCCATAGTTTTATATTCATTAATTTCCATTAAAAAAAAAATAGACTAAAAAATAACTATATTTATGTTTAAAAACGTAAAACGAAATGAAAGACTAAACTGAGCTATGAACAAGATAACAATAACAGATATGCTTAAAACTAAAAAAAAAACTTTTTTTCAATTAAAAGTAATCTAGTACAAATACTACAACTAAAGTGAACAAAAAAGCTTTACTTTAAAAATTGACGCAAATATAAACTACTGCGGAATATCAACCAAGTGTAAGAGAGCTTATATTAAACAATAAAATTTGTTTTACAACACTTTGCTTTCGAGGTACTTTAGTATTCTTTTTATATGCTTAATAGTTTTATAGACTTCCATTGCTTTTAATACACAATTTGTTTTGTTGTTTAATTTTAAACCTTATATTGTTTTTAAATTAAAGAAGACTTTTATTTTTAATAATATAATAACCTTTTTAAGAGTTTTAATAACTTAAGAATACAAAGCTTATAATACTTATAATTATTGAATATTTGTCATAAAAAATTAGCAAAATGACTAAAAATTGATTTTCTAAAGAATCTTAAGTTAAACAGTACAAATTAAGTTAATTACTAGAGATTGAATAACAACAAAATTGCTTTTATAGTTAAAAATACTACTATAATTACTAATAAAAAATAGTTGATGTATTTTAAGAGTTGATTATTTTAATTATAAGAATTATTTGTTTAACTATAACAGTTAGTATTTTCAACACAATCATAAATGGTTAACAATTCCAGTATAAATTTAAATCTTGTGTGCTGCTTTCGCGAACTTTTTTATAACAAAGTAAAACCTTATATTGTAATCGAAAGTATGCTGATAAAAAGCTTATCGTTGTATAAAAGAATTAAATTATAGTCAACAAAAAAGTGAAGCCAATATTATTTTTTAAACTTAAGATACAAATAATTAAAAGTTTTTATTTTTATAATTTTTTTCATAATTTAAAATGACTCTTGCTGAATATAATCAATAAAAGAATAATTAAACTAAATATATTTTTCTCTTTGCAATTTTTTTCCGAAGTTAATAATAAAATTTTACACGATAACTAAGTTAATTCTATTTTATATGTTTTTCCGTACGACTTCATAACTGTACTTCTAAATTAATTGAAAGTAGCCAAAAAGTAGTATTTTGCTGCTTAATAGAAACTGAGTATGATTTTAGTTTACAAGCAAGTTTGTAAAAAAGATAATTTTAAAATTAAGAAAATTCCAGATAACGTTAATAAATACGTCGTAAAATATATATTGTTTGTTGAACTATTAAAAGAGCGCTCAAAAAGTTTGGTTTAAGGATCTGGTGTACAAAAAACCTTTTGGTTATCCAGCCATACACCAAGTATTTAAAAGTCTTGTACTAGCTAATATTTCAAAAACCATTTTGAGCTTTATTATATGTTTGTTGTTGTCTAATGAACAAATAACTCACATTTGTACAACTAGAAACGTAAAAAAGCTATCATTTTCACTTACTCTAGGTTTTCTTGTTAGAACATAATTAGAGATTTATACTTCATAAAAGGAGAACAAAAATACTTTATTTTTCAAAACTTTTTTGTTTACTTTTAATATAAGCTCTTTGGGTTTTTATAAACCTAACGATTATCTAGGTAGAGCTGAGCATTTTATTTTGTTAATTGTGTAGTTTATTTTTGCTTCATGTATTTTAAAATTTATCTAAATTTAACAACCGCAAATTTTTGTTATGTTTTATTTTATAAATTTCTCAAGATACTTTATAGTTTATATAAGAAATTATTCCTGCAGCAGCTACACAAAGATAACTATATATAGGTTAAGTTATACCATTTCTATACAATAATTTAGTTTTCGCTTGAAAACAACATATAAGGATTTATTTTTGTTGATAATTTGGAACAATATATTGGGCTTATATACTATTCTTAAGTTAACAGCTCTGCAACAGTTCTCTATAAACTTCTTCAAAGTGTTTTTGACAACTGAATTTCGGTTGTATGCCAACTTCAGATATACCGGATGTTTTTTAGATCAAAATATTAACAACTCAAATCTTGATTTTATTTCAACAATTGTCCGATGTCTAGCCTAAAACTAAAAAAGTTTTTCCACATTGGCTATTTCTGCTGTTAAATATCGGTCCGAACAATGAAAATCTGTAAACTACCCATCCTCAACGAAAACAATGTAATGTAAATTTTTTTGCTTTTGTAAGCAAACTCACGTGGCTAGAACCAGCATTAATTGAATCAACAGAATTAATAAATATTTACCAAAAAGTTTACTAAATAAGATTAGGGTATCTAACGAGGAAAAGAAAGTTGATAAGCTACATAAAATAAAAAGTGTTTCAGCGATTGGTCAACATTTGATTAACAATTCAAAATATTTTGTAAATTATAACATGCATAACTTCAAAATAGTATCAACAGCTCGTAATGATTTTCATCTATAAACACTACAGGCAACTTACATCAAAAGCCTTAAACCAGAACTGTGCAAACAAAAGAAATTTGTTTAGTTGAACATATTGTTTATTTGGTTTAACATAAATTGATTCATTTTTAATTCATTTAATTAATAATTATAGTTATTTTACAATTTATACCACTGTTTAAACGCTTGCGTTATTTTATTATTACTGTGTTAACCACTTAGATTTTACTATCTAATACTATTAGAGCAATAAAAACCAGCAATTAAATACTGATGAGCGTGATCGAAAGTTTTTTTTAGCTATTTTTGTTTACATTACTCTTTGTTATAACTTTCAGCAAATAAAACTTCAAAAAAACTATTAAACCTAAATAAAAAACTTAGCTGAAAATAACTTATTGGAGAAAAAAAAAACTTTAAGGATTTATAAGTTTTACTTGAACATAAAGCAAAATATTCCATTATACAATTCATATTTAACTACACATTTACATTTTAGTTCATTAACATAATAAAATTTATTTAAGACTTTATGTAAACAACTCAATAAGTTTCAACGGAATGTTATACTTACAGTACTTAGTTGAATATTATAAGGTTGTTTTTACCTACAATAAATGTATAGTGCATAAACTTGTTTAAAATTTTTTTATTTACAGTATTTATGAGTTTAAAAACATGTTTTTAGACTAATTTAAAGTTTTTACAACTGTTTTTTTTACATTATCAAAGCATGATTCTTAAAGGTTCACTACACACAAGTAAAAAAAGCAATAAAATAACAATTTTTTAAATTATATAAGGAAAACTATCGAAATTTTAAAACACTTTCTTCATTGAAGCCTTAGTTTGATCAAACTCTTTTCCATAAACTTTATTCTTCTCATCATTTTTTTAGACTCCAATCATTATAAACCCCCAGCGGAAATAATCTAAGCCATTTTAACTTCGGTGGGGTGCACCAGTCGCCACGCGCCGCCGCATATGCAGTTGCTAAGAAACCGGTTCTCCCACGAATCTATTTTCGGGTTCTGCTGGTTCTCGACCAACGCGATCACGCCGCACCTAGCGGATATAAGTAATTGGTTTACAATTGAAATTATATTACGAAAATACCAAGTTTAAACCATAATGACTTATAATTTAAGAAAAACAGTTTCTCAAAAAGGTTTTAATCATCAAAATATGAAGGTGAAAAAATACACACTTTTTATGATTTAAAATGAATGGTTTCCTGAAAAAGAACTACGTTTATTCCTTAGTTTTAAAATTAATGATTTTGATTAAAGACTTTAATATTTATTTATTGAAAAACATTCACCTGAAATCTGTGTAAGTAATTTAAAGCATCAAGTACTCAGTCATATATATATATATAAATCATACTGCTAAGAAAAAACACAAATACTTATTTTGAAACATTTTAAAACTATTTCTAATCGCTAATAGAGTTGAAATGGTACAGAAGTTATAAAATTTATGTTATATAAAACTAAATTAATAGTAAAAATTTGAAATAAAAATAATTAAAAACAAATATACAGTTTTAATTGTAATAAAATGATTTGTTTGTGTAAAAAAAAACTTAATAATCATAGTTATTTTGTTAACAAGTATAGTTTAATAAAATTGAACAAGATAGCTTTTAGTTTTAAATATTAAAAATAATTTGTACTCTCTTTAAAACACCGAAATTAGAACTATCATAGGGCTTAGTGTAATAAGAACTGTTTTAAAAATCTATTCTAGAACGGATTTGAAAGGAACATAATCTGAAGTGTGTTCAAAACCATTTAGGATTCATTTACAAAAATAAATGTTGTACGAAGCAATGCTACAAAAATATTTTAATAAAAACCACCTTGTAAATTATCCTAATTGTGACAATTAGTTTTAGTATTCTAATTAATAGTACAAATTGTTTTAATTTGGTTAAGTTTTATAAACAATAGAGCTTTGATCATGCTGTTTCGTCAATTACCAAATCTAACTTAGTTTAATTGTATTTTTGTTAATTTATAAACAAATACTGCTCATTTAATTATGTACTAAATAAATCTCAAAGACTTTCATATCATTACCATTGTACCTTACTAAAACCAACTTACAAAACTTATTTAGAAAAAAAAAGGTTCATTATTTATTAAAATGATATATATATAACGTTTTCCGACCAATCAAAATGTTACCTGATGCACTGCTTGAGGGGCTGGTAGTTCTGATTTCCCAGCCTAATCCACCTGAGCATGTCAACCAGACCCGTCTGTCCGGATAAGTAACGGATAAACGGGTGCTTCTCCTGCATCTTTGTCGGTAGTTCGGGGTCGATGTCGCACTTACCAAACGTAAACCTGTTTAGATACTTTGCTTTATTAGACATATATATAAAACTTAATGGTTGAAAGTAGTTTAATGAAAAACTACGAAGAAATGGCAGGCTGTACAATAAAATACATGGTTGCCGCAGGAAATCTAAAAATAAAATCATGTATTTACTTAAATTTTATTTTACTCATTTTTAATTCAAGTACGTTTATAGAGTATTTTTATTTTATAGAAAACTTACAATACAAAATTTTAAAAGTTTATAAACATACTCGATTAGACTTCAAATAATTGTAGTAATGAACCACGAACTCAAAGATATTTTAATCCGTAAAAAATTGTATTTTAAAAAGTATTACGTCTAAGTGTTCTATAAATCAGTGATCTTCACGGTGTGCTCTAATCTAATTTGGGGTGCATGAAAATAATTATGAAACTTACTTTCGGGCTTTATGATGAGGAGTAAAAAAAGGTTTTTGGTACATTTCACGGGATATTTCAAACTCACTTTAGATATTCTATTGAAATGAAAAGCAAAAAAAAGAGTTTTTATACTTTGGGTGCACATAATTTTTCAGTTTAGTGTGCACAGAATTAAAATAAGACCACTACTACAAACTATTTATGCAATGACAAAATTCAAAAATTAAGGAATTTCTAATTTGTGCGATATATCAAGAGGGATATCCATAAAAAAAATTGAGGTTGTTTCAATAACTGACACGTACAAATGATTGGCTGACATTCTAATTTTAGAACACACATGTCAACTAACTTATTACTGTAGATCATAAAATTGTCTATCTAAGGTTTAGTTTATTTGTTTGAAAATAATACTAAATATCTTTATATTTATCAATTTAAAAATAAAACTTGAAATCAAATGCTTTTTTATACTACAAATATAAACAAAATTTTCCAACTGTCTAATTTTGTACTTATTTGCTAAGCAGGTAGATTAAATTGGTTCTGATAAAAAGTATAATGCTGAGACCAGTATGAATTTTAATAAACTAAACTCTTTTTAAAAAATTAATTTTATCATGTACCGCTTACGCGGTAATTGTCTTTTTTTTACTTTCTTCTTTTTTCTCAAGCGAGTATAAATTCAACAGTCTCGAGTAATTTAGAGTTCTTTTTTAGTTTCTACTGCATTGCAGCGGACTGAACTCAGTGCAGCTTTTCGCTGCACTTAAGTTTTAATGGTTTCAATCTTGTTGTCAAATTGATTTCGATTTTAGAATACTTTTTGAGTTTGGTTTAAACATTTAGTTTTTAGCTTCTTTTATTCTAGTATTGTCGTCTTTTAAAAGAATTGATAATTTGGTTTATTAGTGTAATGTTGTGTAGTATTTTATCATCTTTTCGTTTCGCAAATTCATTGTAAATATAATCATTATCACAGATTCGAACTAAGTTTAAATTAGTATAAGTAACTGTTTTATTAAACCTTTAGTAAATAGTAAGTAATTCATATTAGATTATTTAAGTCGACTATAATTTAAGCGTTATCTTGGGGCATCTACTATACAAGTTAGAGCGCACGTTGCGTAATAAATCAGGCCAATAATAATTGTATAAGTAGAAACCTCGGTTAGCGACAATCATATTTTTTAAAAATTATGTTTATATCCAAAACTGAACGTCATTAAAATCATTTGTATAAATGTTCTGTTTCTTCTAACACAAGTTATGGTTGCTTTAGTTTTAATACAGCAGGAAGGCTGGATACCCAAGTACTTTATTAACTACTTTTTTTTTCAAAAGATTTTCGAACCTTTTTTGCTATCAAATATAAAATATATACAAGGTTGCAAAAACCAAACATGGACGAAAGAAGTCAAAACTACCGTATATGTTAAAGTATTTTTTTCTTGTAAAGATTTCAGAAAAAAAAACCACAAAAGAAAAAGTTTTATTTTTTCTTCTAAAGTAGGAGCAAAAAAACGTCAACAAAAAGTTTTATGAAGCAACAAAAGCACTAACGTCACTTTCTTTCTGTCCTTCATTCTGTAGAGGTAGCAGTTGGGCGAGTTGATGGGAACGAACAGCGGAATGTGAACTTTTGAGGGAAGAACACAGCATTCATCCACCACGTTCTTCGCTATATCCACCATTCCCTGCTCTTTACCTTGTTATAATTTATAAAGTTCAGTTTCTATGTTGCGTGAAGTAAACGCGATAAAAACATTAACTTTCACACAATTAAATGTTAATGTTTTCGTTAAAAGTATATTAAAAACTCACAAAGAATTGCTCTTGTAAAAGTTTAACAGAACAACAAGAATTAATATAAAACTATTAAAGTAATTTTGTAGCTTTACAAAAAAGAAACAGTTTGTTGATATCTAATTTTGTTAAATAAGAGTCCAGTACATTTTTTGTTCTTGAAGTAAATTTAATAACTTACAGTATATTATTTTATTTATAGACTTTTTAATAAAAATTATACTAAAAGTTAACAAAGTACTTACTCTGTAAAAATTAGTATAAGTATTTAAGCTATTTTGTAACTACAAAAAAAGTCTTGTAGTTAAAAGAAAAATAAAAATAATTAATATGTAAAAACATAGGTAAATTAATTAATAAATACGATATTGATACAACCATATTAAGGGCGTTATATTAAGGTCAATATTCAAAAGTAGCAGTGAATAATTTTATTGAAAAATCATTATGCAAAGCTAATTTGCTTCATTTTATACACTTTAAACAAATAAACTTAAAAAAAATATAAACTCATTCGATATTAGCTAGTGTTTTCTAGTGTCTGCAGTAAACACTTTTATATATGGGTACAAAAATACTTTCAAAAGGGTGTATTATGTTTTAATTTGATTTCAAATAGAAATTTTTGTTACTATTATACAGTTTTAATACGTTGGATACAGGTTATAAAAATAAATAAAAAACTATTTTGGTTGTAATAAAGTATACACTAAAACTCCTAGAATGCACAAACTTTTTAAAATAATTGTTTACTACAGTTTTCGAAAACCCTGTAAACAATTGCATATTTTCAATTAATAAACGTGCTTAAAAAAAAGTTTAAATCTTTCGAACAAAACTAACTTGTCTGCCATAAGGCGGTGATGAGGTCGAAAAGGTGGGCGAGGACGTCCAGGTTGGGGTTGAACTTTATGAAGGTGGGCATGCACGCCTTCTTCAGCAAACCCCACACCCTCACCAGCACCAGACACTCCCGGCACTGCTCCAAGAACTCGTGGTCCTTCAGCAGGAGGTAGCCGGGCGCCGGACGCTTCTTCTGCTTCGTCTGTTGGTGTGCTTGACAATGCCCAAAAGAATACTTGAATACAAAAAAGAAAAAATAAGTTTGATAGTTTGTGCAATTTGTATCAGGTCTGTTTTGTGGTTGACTTTGTTTAAAAAGCAAGTGCTGGTTAGTAACAACTACTCTTGGGTTTTCAACAACTTAAACATAGCTAAACAGCCTTTACAATATTAACATGTTAAATTATTTTTTTAAAAATATATTCTTATGCCAACACTGTTTTCTTGTAAACTATATTCTTTTTACGATATTGTGTGCAAGCTAATTAGTTTTAGAACCTTTGAAAGCTTTACAGATGTAAAAATACAGTTTACTGATTTATAAATACACTGATAAATTGAAAGCCGACAAATGACAGTGAGTGGTACTAGATTTAAAAAGGTTACTTGAGAAAAAAAAGTACTGAAACCAGTAACCTTCACCAAAAAAAAAAACAAGTGTTTAAATCTAATGTAAAACGTTGAGGCAGAAAACATAACTGACGTATACGGGCACTGACGCAACAAAGTACAGTATGACGTCGGTGATCCACTGATTGAGTTGCTGCATCGACTGAAAGTTGTTGGAATCCGCGTCCAAGTTGTTCACCATCTTGTCAATATCCCTTTCCGCTGATGTTCTGAATGTAAACATTTTAGAAGAGTATGGAAAAGTTATACAATGTTGTTCGAAAATGTACAACTATAGACTGTAAGCATTTAGTTGAAAATTAAACGTTGAGAAACTTATTAAATCTTGTTAATGTCTTATTCGTTAATATCTTGAAAATAAAAAGGAAGTAGGAATTTTTGTGGCAATTTAAATTTACTGCTTTTAAGTATGTACTTACAAAACATTTTATACTGTTAACGATGGAATTCGTTGGAGTCAAAAAGTCTAAGCTTAAGTCTTTACTTTGTAACAACTGATGTTAGACTACTATAACTCAAAATACATACAAACAAATATTCATCTGTCTTAACTTTTTAGTTAAAGCTACAGTTGAATGGGTTGTAGATAAAATTTAAGGAGTAAAGTTTAGAACATATACAAATTTAAAAACAACACTTTTTTTTGTTGATGAGGTAAGAAAAAAAATGGATTTAGATAAATAAAACAACTTTAATGTTAAATTTTTTTCATTAAAACAGTCGTTTGCTTCTTGAACCTAATAATTTCACAAAATAAAACTTTTCTATAAATACAATCATGCTGAACTTTTGTTGTAGAAATTATACAAACAATAAAAACCTGCATAAGAGTTGTAGGGTGGTGGCCGGGTCGTTGTCTTCGTTTGTGACGCGAGTTTGCGGAAGTATGAGCGATCTGAACATCTGTTTGACAGTATTCAGGTAATATATGCGACTTTTCATTTACTCTAGGAAGGCGAAGAAAAAAATTACTTGGAAAAAAAAGATTATTTTATGTGCAGTTTTATCTTTGAAATATTTTATGTAATTACATAACACTCATAAATACTTACTGATTTAAGCACTTTAAAAATTGTTTTAAAAGATAATACAATATAATAAAAAAAAACTGTTTCAGAACGACATAGTTCATTATAATTCTATTTCAAATAAAAATTCCAACAAACATTAGTTAAAGCGTTCAACATGAACTTCAAGTAGATATCCGTGACGAAAGGCGAGTGATACAGTTGGTAGATTGTCATTCTTATCACGTCCAATTTTCTGCTGTGAGCCTATACAAACAAATTAGACTTTACATGAAAAAATATGAACTTATCACGCATTTAATAATTGTTTGTTAAGAACATCTTTTTTAGTTGTAAGATATTGAAGACACTTGTGGTGATTATAGCCTAACTCAAAAAAAACACTTTTGAATACACAACGCCAATCTTTCGCTAAGATAAAAGATCATCATTAGTACAAAACACATACTTTCAGAGAAATATTGATCACTAAAAGTTTTTGTGAAGTTTTGTAAAAAAAAATCTATTCTAACTGTAAAATTAATCAGTTAGAAGTTTAATACAATACAATGTTTCTCCCTATAAAACTTATTTATAAAACTTTTTATTCAAACAAAAAACTGTTAGTAGTTAGATATTCAATTAGGTCATAATAAATTATCAAAAACAGCTTCACTTAAAAAAAAATTCAATGAGTATTAAAGACCACTTATACCAGATTATTTTATAAAACTTATTGACAATTTTTATAACAATTAATTAATTGGCTCTTATATGAAAGCTTAAAGTATAACCTACAAACCAGTTTTTATAGAATATAAAAACTCTTATTATTTTTTGAGATATCAACATTTTTCTTAAATTTTTGTAATAAAAACGTATGGACCTTAATTTATTCATTATCGATTTTCTCGGAAATTTTATAAATCACAAAAATCTATCTTCTTCTTCATTTTTTGAGCTAGAGACCTCAAATTTTCAGGATACATTACTTTTATAGTTTAAAATGCTTTTGATGCCGGGTTTTTTTTAATATTAAAATTTTAGATAACAAAACAATTAAAACGTTTTTTTTTCTTATAAAATTTTTCTTTTTCAAAGTTTTAAAAATTTCTATATTATATTGATTTAAATATTTGTTACGGACTTACTGTGAAAATTTAAAGAAGATTGCTTAAAAAATGAAGGACAAGATAGATTATTAGTGAATAAAATATAGTCTTTACAGCGTTTTTGCTTTGCGCCTTCTATAACGAACCTATTGAGGTAACCAATTTTGATAGTTTATACCTTGAAAATAACTTTGAATTTTGTTAAGCAGTAAAAAGTTTCTAAGAGGTTAGACTAAACTCTACAAAATAAGATCAACTTGTAAAAATCTAGGTGGTACCCCCCCCCCCGTATTGTGGTGGTATATTATCACAAAAGAAAGCTAGTTACTATTTATTTAGAATTAAAAATTTGTAGACTAGGGTTTCTTTAAGTGAGCGACAGGTTTGGAGGAGGTTTTTGCTATCAGGGGGCTTGACAACAACTATTGTGAGAGTGAAAAATTTTACGATAAATTAATTAGTAAAGAGGCGATACTAATTAAGTGGGAGAGGTAATTACAACTTTTTTAATTTCCAGGTGGGTGAATATGAAAATGAGTTTGGGAAATCCTGTTGTATACCTTATCGAGAAGTTAGTCTATATCAAATTTAAAAACAAGATTGAGGTCAACAAAAACTATATATTTTTTGCAGTTAAATTAATCATTTAGCTTTCAAAAACCTTAAACTACTTTAAACAACTTGCCTTTAGTTTTCTACAGATGTATTTACACAATTTTAGTTTTGTAATTAAGTACTAGTCACTATATGAAAATGAAAACTGCCGGTGGTGCGCATTTTTTAAACATGTATCTATGAAAAAATTATATTTAGTAATAAGTTAGCCATAAGAAGAAAAATTTTAACTATAATCCATTAAAAGAAAAAGTTTTTCATCAGTTAAACATTTTATACAATCATAGTATGTACTAATTTTTATTTACAAAGAAAAAACGAACTTGACAAATAGATTTTTTAGCAGTTTTATAATTTTATTTTAAGTTACAAACTATCAACTGGAGGAATATTTATTCTGAGACTTGTTTTCAAAAGATATTGAAATAACTTTTATAATTGATAAGCAGTTTCTGAAATCATAAAGATTGGTATAAATGATAGTCAAGTATATATATAAAATTACCAAGACCTAAACATATATTTTTTTTAATAACAAAAATTCACCATTCAATTTAGACAAATTTTATTGGTTAAGTATCATTACTGTACAACAAAACCAAAAGCCAATTTTAATTTTAGTAACTACTGGGATAACAACAAAATATTAGTCGATTTTGTTATGTAAATAATATCTTCTAACTAAAATTGCCCTCTTAGGATCATTAATTTAAGTCTTAAAAACAGAATTTATGTTAAACTGAAACAATGTTTAAAGAACCTTAATTATTTTTTTTTTAAATACCTTTGGTTAAGTAAATAATAATGTGATAGAGTAAATTTGTTTAGGTCATAAGAGTTAAAAGATTACTTTAACAATTTGGTTGTATTATGTATAATTTCAATCAAGCTAAAAGTTGCATTTTACAGGTTCAAAGTAATTTTTAGTTCAAAGTAACTTTTGATAAACAACGATAGGAAGTTAGAGATTTAATAGGGTCTTCATAAAAAGTGCAAACTAAAATTGCAATAAAAAAGCCTGTTTCATTAAAAATCTATCTTCTATAGTTTTTGAGTAACCGTTTTAAAACGTTCTTAGTCTAATCTCTGCATGCTAATAAGCAAACTCTCGTACGTATGTGTTTTTCGATTCCTAAAAAATGTTTGGTCATTTTTTAATGCCTCATATAAAGTTGTTTTAAATCATGCAAAAACCATCTATTTGATATTAAAAGCCCCTGGCTTAAACTCAAGGTATTTTAAATTTTGGTAAAGTTTTTAAGTTTCTATAAAATTGGTCATTTATACTTTGTTTTTTATGCAATTCTACTTAATTTTTTTTAACTGAATGTATCTCAAAAATGAATTGAAGTGTTTACGCTTCAAAAAATTAGTATCATAGCTTTGACGTTAAGCTTTTAAATAATGATCAGTCTTAACTTTTGTAATAAATATAATTCGTACCCCTATGACATTAAACAAGATTTTTTGTTGATTATCCGATATAATTTATTTTTAAAACCAAAAAACGTAAAGAGTAAAAACCATATCTTAAATTATTGGAACTAAACGTCAATTTTTTTTTCAGAATTATAAAACATTTTTAAATTGACAAGAAATCAATTACTTTATTTGAAGCAAATGGTAGACTGGGATCATCTGACTTCAAAATCGTTGCTATTTTTTCAGCTATATTTGAGCTTATATTGATTAGTAACTCCCACCTGTAGTATGCTTAATTTTATATAATTTGTCTAAAAAATATATGAACTTTATCTAAAATAAATAATGAGTGTTCGTGTTCTTGAAATAAAAATAACATCTACAAAATATTTAGCCCTCTATAATTTCACTACTTACAAAGTCAAATATAAGCCAATTTCATAAAGTTTTTTTTTTCTAATGCAAGTATTGTGTTATGTGTATTCTATATCATTAACTTTATAATTTAAAAAAAAATTAATAAATGATGATAACTCTGATTCACTTATTTTTAAAAAATTGAGAATAAACTTACTTAATAACTAACAGATTTTGTTATTATCCGTTTAAATAAATTTTGCTTCATATAAAAAATATAACTTAAAAAGTGAGCTAATAAAATGTACTTCATCATAACTTTGAAACTGACCAATCGCAGCCGCTCATAATGCAGTGTTGCAGCAGTTGAACGACGAACTTCACTTGCAAGTCTTCGGAAATTTCCCCGCCGTGAGAACTTATCCACGGCGCCACCTTCAGCAATTTCCCGCAACTTTTATCGTCGAATATCAACTGGTAAAAGTTCAGTTATTTTATTTGGTTCAGCTTGAAGTGAAAAGCAAAATAAAACTTTTCAAAAACTAATTTGTCTGACCTCTTTGAAAATCAAACCATTATTTCTATTTGACACAAATTAACTACCTGTGAATATTTTCTAACTATCTTTGTTGACCTTGTCGGTAGCCTTTTATGAGTAACGGGCAAAATTAAGAGAAAAAAAAATTATTCCGAGTCAGATAAGTAAGAAAAAAGTCCTCAGTTGGTTTATTTAAAAAGTATTACTTCAAATTTAAACAAAGTATATGTAAGTAGAAAAAGTATTGAAATAAACATAAAATAGACAGCACAGTTTACTCACAAGTAAAACGAAAAGAGCAGTTTTGTAAACTTATATTTTCAGCTTTTATTATTTAACTTGTACTTAATACTTGAACTAGCTTTTGCTAAATTATGTTTTACTTTAGCTAAAAAGAACATGACAGGCTTGATTGTTTTGCATTGCGGGCAACATCCCCCAAGCCGCAGTTTGCCGACCTTTCTACTAGTAAATACTATCTTTTACAAAAGATAAAAGAATTAACAACTTTAAACTTCTTGTGGTATTCAGCTTTATTTATAACCAAAAAATTTTTATTTTAATTAAACAAATAAATTTGAACTTAAAACATACTATCCCGATAAGAACAAAAACTAAAAATGCATTTGTTTAATAATTATTTATGCAACAAAAAGAACAACAAAAGTCACCTCTCGCGAATCTAAGCACATTAAGTCTACAGAAAAAGTGCGTAATTAAACGAGAGGTTTTTTGTTATTCTTGTAGATTTGTAGAGGTTTTTTAGTTAATTTGTATTTTTAAGAATTCTATATGCATAAATAAACGAGATAGCGTAACCAAATGAGTACGTAGATTCGCGAGAAGTGACTGTAGTTTAAAATAAATTAGACATTGGCAGTGTTTAATTAATGTGAAAATTCGAACTCAGTTTGTTAACACTAAATGCTGTTAAATAAACCAGTATTTTAAAAAAACAACAGATTAAAAACAGTTGTTAGTATGATAAATTTGAAAACTAACTAAAGCACAGCACATGGGAGAGAAGAGTACATGTTGCAAATTTTCGTCATCGATTTTTGTTCTTTTGAAATCGTTAATGTTGAAGTTGGTCGGACTGAATGAAGCGATCCGGCTCAGGAACACTCTAAAATATGTAAACATTGAAAATATAATAACTATGTTTTAGATTTGTAAAAAAATATGATCTACTTATTTAATTTGTAACAATTTAATTAGTTAATTGCAGGGAAAATTTAAGATGTTTTTAAGCTTCCTTAATATAGAAGTGATCCAAAAACTTTCCACTAAATCATGCACTATTATTCTAAAATTCATAAAACCTAAGAAAAAAACTTTTTTTAGTATTTTTAAAAACTAATCATATGGTCACCATAATACCTTTAAAAACTTTATAAATAAAATATAACTTAATCATTTAAAGCATTGAGCTCATGAACACACTCTTTAAATATTTAAAAATCTTGAAACCTGTGAATGAGCTGGACGGAATTGTCAGCGAAAACGACTGCCATGAGAAAACCGCAGAATATCGGGCTCTGAATGCCCTGAGTGGACGTGTTGACTGCTAAAGTCGGAAGTGAAAAATTACGCACCTGTGTTTACATACGCTTGTAACAAACTACATAATGAAGAGCTATTTGATTAAACGTAAAGTTGTTTTTGTTTTTATATAATACGTATGATTTTTATACTAGTCATGACTGTTTAATAAAAAAGGAATTGTGATTATGAAGCACAAAACACTGTGTAAAGTTTAAAGCTGGTCTACCTTCTTTTAAGAATATTTATAAGTTGTACCAACTTTTCTAAAGTTCTATAATACAAGTACTTTTATAATAACATTTACAAAAACATAAAATATTTGTACACTCCCATAAAGCTTATATTTAAAGGTTTTTTAAATAAAACACTTCCGTATTTGTGACAAAATAATTGTTGCATTAAACATCGCTAATAAACTACTAGACTTCAGTCAACAAACTTTAAAAATAAGTTTCATATCTATCATCAAGAAGCAATAAAACAAACTCTGGGCAACTGGTTGGAACGAGTGTGAAACTGCCACTCGTAAAACTTTTCTGCGGGATGGATGGGCTTGATGTTCTGAAATATCCTGTGCAAAGTTACTTCGCGGTTTCGGAGCATCCACGTTTCGAAGTGAGACCCGTTTGATCCGGATATGCAGATCTGAAATCATTAAGTTACGTTGTACGTACAACTTGTTGGTTACATGGTAATTTAAGTTTCGACAATTTTAACTCTTGAAAAATGTTGAAAAGGGCATATCTCAAAAAGTAAAATAAATCAATTTTTTTTTAATCATTGATTTGTATATGAAAATCTAAAATCATAAAAATAGGTTTACATTCAATTTGTTACCGGTATTGATCGAACAATAGCTGAGAATGCATGTTTAGCTACCCTATTAAAAACTAAGTATGTACAGAACAAAATATTAGCTTCATAAAGTTTGGAATCGTTGCAAATTCTAGCTTTAAAATTCAATTTCACCAAACAGATACAAGACTAAAAAGTGCAAACTTGAATGATACTCAGTACTGTAACTCAAAAACAAATTTGAAAAAAATGCTGCACACCATCAGGTAGTCGTTTGTTTCTCTGGTAGTGAACTTGATGTGGGAAATGAACTTGTAAGAGTCGTTGTTGTCTTTCAACGTGAAGTTGGATCCTACTTCAACCTAAAAGTTTGAAAATGTTTGTAGTAATTTGTAGAAAGTTCGTATAACAAAGTTATACCAAGAAGTAAATAAGAAACATTCACTAACATTAACTTTCAAATTTTTCAGCCTGTCATAGCTAATTTTTATGACGTAAGTACGAATGATGTGCTTCACTATTCCATCGCTCATTACAATTTTTATACTTCCGTCAGCTACAAAAAACTCGAGGTTGTATAACTATTTGGATAAAATTCTTTTGAAAACTAGATATTGTAGTAATTTTAGCATCAACCTTTTTTTATTAGTATTCGTTTTTATTGTAGTACTTAAATACTGAGTTTATTAAATACTTTTTTTATAAATACGCACGCTTTAATTTCAGCAGTATTCCAGTTATTAAAAAAAAAATCACCAGTACCAAGATCATTTAATGCTCATCATACAAAGTTAAAATCACTATTTTAAACATTTTAAAAGCTTCATTACATACCGAAACTTTTAACACAATGGTTTTATAGTACAATTGTTAAGAAAATTTGAAATCTCTATGTAATCATTCATTTCAGTGCTTCCCAAGCTCATCTTTATAATCGCTTCCTAAGCAGATGTTTAAAAAGTAATCGCCCCATTTTAAAATGTACCAACCCTGTTCTAGTAAATTCCATAGTTTATTTCTTGCCCCCTTAAAAGCCAAACCGCCCACTAAAGAATATATTTCCAATTTTGAATAATCCTGATTCAAACAAACACAAACGAACGTCCGTACGACAGATCGGCGATTTCCTGATGGCACGGGGTGTTCAGCTGTCTAACTTCGCACTTGTTTTCCATTCGATCGTCCGTCACCCTCACAAGAACCTTCCCGCAGCCTGATACTGCTACATAGCTGCAAGCAATGTTAGTTATAAATATTCTCTAAACACAAGTGTTTGCACTAAAGTTGCGCAAAATAAGTACAAAGTGAACCCGTACTTGAGTTTAAGAATAGAAGTCGGATATAACAAATGATTTCAACTAGTTTACTAAAAAAAAGTTTAGAAAATTAAATTTACACATAGGCTTTAGCTATTCTTGGTAAAAGTGTGAAAAAGCATTAAACTTGAGATATGTTGAAATTTTACTTTCTAAATTTAACATATTTTTAATAAATAACTGTTAACATATTCTAACATGTTTTATTTTTTCATTTTAAGTAAACAAGTTCCACTAATTTTTATATGTAACAGAAAACTTTTTTCAAACTTATATCAAGTTGAATAAAATTTATCGAAATTTAGTTATTTATACTTAAGAGAATTGTTCTATTTTGAAAAATACTTTAAAGACTCGTTATCAAACTATTTTATTTTAATTGAGTGTGTTTATGTATAAAAGAAGTATATTTTAAACTATAAACGACAAATTATGAACATTCTACTTGAAAAACCCAAAGGGTCTAACTAATTTTAACACCTATTATCTTTATTATTATTTTTATATAATTTTTTTATCATTTTTTCATACAAACAACCAAGAAGTTTTACTGAAAAACAAAACTAATAACAGTTTTTGATATATAAGAAACTCGAATACCTTAACTTTTTTTAGCTGAAATAGTATTTGCATAAAAAGATTTATTTTTATAAAAATATAAGTTCAAGCTTTTAAATTATAATATCAACTTAACTGAAATAAGAAAAAAACTGGGCTGACAAAAAATTACTAACTAAATTAAAATTTATAGTTTTTGAACCATATAAAGAATACATACTGAAAAGCTCAGGACTCTAGCTTCTAAAATGTTGGATGATACATATTTTAAGTCGATTTTTAAGTTTGTTGAAAAACACTTGCAAGATAAAGTATATTGTTACAAAAGCCTTGTAATTTAAACTTTTAACAAAACTAACTATATCTTAAAAATACATTGGAATCTATGAACTTTTAAACAACAGCTAACATGCTTTAATATATGAACAATATAAATATTTGCAATAAGATTGGCTAGTACCTTCCAATAAAATTTTTGGTTTGTTAGAAACATTTATAACAATATTATTTGTTTCACTACATTGATTAAAATGCAGTTTATCTAACTTTAAAATGAATGCATAAGTATCTTATAAAATTTCAAAAGCTCTAAAAATAACAATTTTTTTTTTTTTCATCTTTAACAAAATCTTAATAATTTCAATGCCATGACAATTTAACTATCATATAGTTTAAACTGCCTTTTATTAAAGTTAGTCAAAGATGTAATGTGATTTATGATGCAATTATAAATTTTAGTTTATTGAATAACGTTAAATGGCATTTCAGTGAAATTTATTTTTTTAATTAAACACATCAAAAGTCTTCATCTACCTTGTGAACTATAATCACAAAATTTTAACGAAAAACTATTTAAACAAAACATTGTATTGTTTATAATAAACTGTGAAAACAAAATATAACTAATCTCCTTAAACCTACTTAAGTTGATAACTTTCAATTGTTTAATCTAAAGCAAAATACAATATCATAAACAATTAAGGTAGATTAGTTGTTAAGTTCAAGCAAAAAGGTAGCTTGAATCAGTTATGCTTTATTTATAGAAAGTTGCAAAATATGTTTTCAATAATGATTTTTTTCAACACTTGTACTTATATTAAAACTTTTAATATTTATTATAAACCTTTATTTGAATAATAGAAAAACTAACACCTTTAGTTATACATTTTGAAAATGTTAATAAATAATTAATCACAATTTTTTTACAATAATTGATTATTGAAAAATTTTAGTTTATATAAAGATATTCATTTTTAATTTGATCTTTCAACAAAAAGGGAAATAATAAATAAATAAACCAACCCTTCCACATATTTGTTTGCAAATTTTTTCAACGAAGGAGCAAAATTTTTTGCAGCAACTCCGCTTTTATCAATACTGAAGGGGTTCTGTACAATTTTTCTGTTACAAATGACACAAAGGCAAAAATAAGAAAAAAATAATTAAGCTGAACAACATATAGACTGATATTATATAATTTGAAACGATGAAATTATTTATATCTTGAGTTCGTCAAAAATAAATAAATTTTACATTTAAAAAAGTCTGATCAACCTCAATTATAAAACCAACAGTAATTTTGCTTGAATTAAATATTGTTATGCAAATATAAAATCTATGCTAAAAAAAGTTAATATCAAACAACAAAAATAATAAAATCTTCAAGTGTTTACAACTAATTGTTTAAAGCTAGTTATAAAAAATATTTACTTTAGGATAAGTAAATGTAATTTTTGACTACAGAATTAAATAAAAGTTTAACAAAATTTTATTAAAACTGTTACATACTTACTCAAATATGCAATTGTTTTAAAATAAGTACAACTAAACTAACATAAAGGCCGGTGTGAAGCCACCCGACACACAAAATTTCTTCCCCGCACAGAGGATGAGAACTGTTGGTGAACTCGTTCTTGCACGTCCACACATTCGACATCTCTTGCTTCATCATCCACACCGAACAATGGCCTTTCGAATCACCAACTAACAGTTTTGAACCTAGAATTTTATTGATAAGTAACATGTGCTGTTTTTAGTGTGAAACCAGTAGCTTGAAAATTTACTTTTAAAATAATGTTTTAATCTTTTTTAAAGTCTTAAACAATGTAAAACTAAAAAGTAATTTTTCAGTAGTAGTCACAACAAAAGTACTTTATATTTAAAATACTTAATTTTAAAAACTCAATAATTAAAAAACAGGTTGGGATACTGGAGTTTTTAAATACCAATTCAATAAGAAACACATTCTCAGTTTAAAATTTATTTGCATGACGACGTTTCGACTATCCATTAGTCATTATCAACAAAATACTGTGCAAAAATAACTATAATTAGTGATAAACTACTAAGTATACAAAAATATTTTTTTAAGTGATACATTATATAAAAATTTTTATAAGTTAAGATTATAAACTATAACAAAATAATATTTTACTTGAATACTAACAAATTGTTAAACTACTATATATCAAACTAATCAAAAATTCTTAGAGTATGGGTAATACCCGGTTTAATTAATTGTTTATTTAAAATTGGATGTGCAAAAATAACTAAAATTAGTGATAAACAACTAAGTATACAAAAGTGTTTTTTTTTAATCCAATTTTAAATAAACAATTAATTAAACCGGGTATTACCCATACTCTAAGAATTTTTGATTTGTTTGATATATAATAGTTTAACAATTTGTTAGTATTCAAGTAAAATATTATTTTATTATAGTTTATAATCTAATTTATAAAAATTTTTATATAATGTATCACTTAAAAAAATATTTTTGTATACTTAGTTGTTTATCACTAATTTTAGTTATTTTTGCACAGTATTTTGTTGATAATGACTAATGGATAGACGAAACGTCGTCATGCCAATAAATTTTAAACTGAGAATGTGTTTCTTATTGAATTGGTATTCAATAATTAAAGAAGTATTTTGTATACCTCTAAAGTCAAAAAAAAAATAAAACAACCTAAAAAAAAGACTCTTTTTTATAAACTAGTACTGTATAAAGAAAACAAAAAAATAAGTTAACCATATTTTTAGCAAATGATCAGATTTTTTATGGTTCAATCTTAACAATCAAAAACTTATATTTTATTTTTAGAGATAAAAATAAAAACGATGTTGTTACATAGGTTCTTTATAAAAGTACAATATTAAAACAGCAAAAAAAGACCACTTTGTCAAAATTAATTTATTCCTACTGTTTTATTTTTTATTTTCTAGTGAATCTTTAAAAAATTATAGATATTATTTACAAATTTCTTTAATTTCAATTTTAGTTATCAAACTTGTAATTTTCTTTATTCTTAAACCATTCAATGTCCTTTTTTATTTCAGAAAATAAAAATTTATAAAAGCTTGAAGTCATAAAATTTAAACACTTAATGGAGATAAATTTTTCAAAACTCAAGATAGAATTTAAAATGAAAAAATTTACTTTCTATGAGAGATATCTAGGATGGTCAGTATTTTTTTCTAATTTCTTCCAGGTTTTAAAGTACAAGTTTTCTTATCCCTTTTTATAAAAACAAAAACATAAACTTAAAAATATTTTTATGGTATAAAAACACTTTAATGCTACTTTTAACGTGTATTTTAATAAAAAAAACTCCGAATGATGTAAAAATTAGTTGTATATATTAGCGATCTCTTATTGAATCTAGATTTGTTACTGTACTTATAAAAGTTTTTCAAAATCAAAGTTTTGTTTTATTTTCTAAATTCCAGGTTAAATGGCCACCCTGTATAAACCTTCTACAAAGATCTTTATAGCTCAGAAATTAAAGTTAAATTTTAATGTACATTAATTAATTATTTCTAACCGAAGCTTTAATGTATAAATGAACAAAAACATATTAAAACATTTAAAAATGGTTACACTAGGTAAAAATATAAAACTACTCGACTACAATAAATTTGAATAAATTTATTAGTTATTATAAATTCAAGTAAATTAGGAGAATGTACTTAAAACTCTTTTTTTGCTTTACAAATTTTAATACAATGGAAATATAATAACTAGTGTAAAACCTTATTTTTTAAAAAGAAACTTCTATTGATGCACATCTAAACTTACTAAAATACTGATAATAATAAAAAAATTAATCCTATTGCTTAAAAATTCATTCACTTTAATTTCAACTAATCGTTTTTTTATTCAATTTTAAATGTAATTATCTACTGTAGTTAACAGATTGTCACAATATGAATGAAAAACAGCATAACCAAGTAAAAAAAAATATCTAAAGAAAAAAAAAAGGTAAAAAAGAAGTAACTATTAGTATAAATGTTAATCTATATAATCAGAGATTAATAATACTAAACACAAAACTAAGCAACTATTAATCTTTTATTTAACATTAGTTGCATCATAAAACTCAGTAATAAATAGTTAAGAATTACGAATTTCAAAATAAACTTTTAAAAACCCTATGATAAACACGCAATTAGTTAACAAATTTGGTAATCACTAAAATACCAGAAAAAACATAAAATACATTCAGGCCAAGGGTTTTTACAATCTGATCTAATTTTGTAGAGTTTTATCTTAGCTGTCAGACATTTTTAATCCCTTCATTTTAAAACTCAATTTTCGAGATACAAGCAATCATATTAAATTTAAAGGAGAAGATATATTTTAAGAGAACTTTTCATTTTACAAGAAAATTAACAATAAAAATTTACGGTTTTTATTTTTGTATAGGAAATTTTCCCTATATTATTAAACTTCATAGGTTTTTTTTGTATAAATATGGCTTGTAGCTTAAATAAGTTAGAGTAGATAAGCCAATGTTATATTTTTTAATGTTGGTTCCTCCTTGACATTAAACAATAAAATATAAGACAAAAACAGATAAAAATGCTCTAAAAAATATTTAAGTTGAAGTTATGATAAGTGATGTACACAAATAATTAGAATTCCATTTATAGTATCTTGAGACTACTTTTGGATGAATTCTCCTATTGCCATCCCTTCCAAATTACAAGTTTATAAAAAACCATATTTATTATCACAATTTGAGGTATTTTTATAAACAGCAATAGAGGGTAAAACACTTTTTTATATTTTATTTGAACTCATTTTAATAATCTCCAACTTAGCTAACAATTGTTTTTTTTACGGATTTTTTAAAATGAAATTTAATTGTTGAGATATGAGGAGACTAAGTTGGAGAGTTCAATAGGTTCCTTATGAAAGAGCCAAGTTCAAAAGGAAAAACGACTATTTCATTAAAAATATATCATCTCCTACAGTTTTAAATCAACCAATTTTAAACTTTATTAGTATAATTTTAAATAAATAGTAAAAAATCACATTGTAGAAATTTTCAAAATCATTGTAATTTTTTTTTACTGAAAAATTAAAATAATGTTTTTTTTTTCTTTTGGTCACTATTTAATTACAAATTGCTGCAGTATAATTATTTTTTATAGTGCAACAAACATTTTCTGAAAACTTGAGATCAAAAGCTTGAAAAATGAAGGAAAAGATCAATTTTTTGTGAATTTTTAAACTTCTGAGTGGATTGGCAGTCAAAAAAAAAGTGGTTCATGCATTTGTGTTGAAAGCTTTTTACAAAAATGACTATATCTTTAAAATAAATCTAAACTTTTGTATTATATAAAAACAGGCTTATAATTTAAATTTTAAGCTTTTATATAAGAGCCATTGTTAACTATTGTAAAAAATACTCATATAGCCCTTTACTCCCTAATAAAACGGTATCGTAATGAAATTTGATCTAATGCTAATTTATATAGAAGAAGAGAAATAAAAGATACTGGAGTATAATTTAAGTTAGATATAATCAAAACAAAACAATATTAAAAGTAACACAAAGGATCAAAACCAGTTTTATAAATATGTGTCAACAATAACAACATTAATGTAAGATTATCAATTGGTAAATGGTGATTCTTATACTAAGTGAAACAGAATACATATAAAAACCTAGTATTTGCCTAACTTTTAAGTTTAGAAAGAATAGTATGTACATAAATATCACCAAAAATAGCATACTAAATAATTTTTTTATTTTTAAGGGCATAGGGGGTATAAATCACTATTTTATAACTTGATCTTAATTTGCAGAAATTATTTAACCAACCTACAAGTTTTTTTTTCACAGCTTTAAAATTCGAAAGTACAATAAATCCTGTGTGGGAGAACAAAACTAAAACAGTGATAACTAAAATCAATTTTCTCCTTATATTTTTTAAAGATAAACACATAACACTTTCAGAAAACATTTTTTGTAAACTTAGAAAAATCTGTCATAAAAACTTAAAAATTTAACTAGAAAATTTTGTTTTCTAAAAAATTACAATTTTTCTTTAAATATTTGTTTTAACATTAAACCTTTTTCTTAACATTTGTTACTACAGACTTTTCTAAATATTGCATGCAATACTTCTCTGGAATTTAGAAATTTATTTTTAAAATAAAGGGGACTTTTTTTTATCTTTTTTGTTATTTTTTTACCCATAAAGAACCTATTGTACATTTGACCAGACCAGCTATATCTAAAAAATTTGCATTTTACAATTTAAAAACTGTAAAAAACTTGTTGCTCACTTAAAATTCTACAAAGTAAGATCCAGTTGTAAAAAAATATTTGTCCCCCTAATCTTTCCAAAATGCTCTTATACATGTAATTTGCCTTAAAATATTAAAAAATTTATTGGTAATATTTTGTTATATATAGTACTTGAATATTTAGAAGAAATTATTTTTTGTTATTCTCTTTTAATTTCAGAAAATTGTGGTGGCCCACTTTTCTTTAAAATAGCTAAAATTATACACAGGATTTTATTATTATATTTCACATGTGTAACATTTTGTAAAGCTGAAAGTTTTAAACTGTGTTTTTATAAGAATATGTTATGTACCTCATAAATGATATAAACACTAAGATTACATTAGGGACTTAAAAAGCAAGTATGTTTTATTTAATTGAGTACACTGGATTCTATAAGTATAAACAAAGCAGAGTAATACATTTGTAAGTTTTAAATTCAAATAAGTACTTAAATAAAAAAACTGAAATTACCTGTATAGTTCCAATCCAATGATGTTATACGACCCCATTTGTAAGGTATAGAAAATACATCAAAACATATGTTAGGATTAAATATATTCAAATAGTAGGTTGAAACGCCTGAAACAACAATTTTATAACCTTATTTGTAATTTACATAAATATTTTATAAAATATTCTAACGCATGTCTAAACAGCAAAAATATTTTTGTTAATAATGTTAATAATACAGGTTATGCTTATAAAGTTACATCTATTAGATTAATAACTTTTGTTTTAAACATAAAATTAAATTAATCTTAGTGAGACTATCTATTTCTTTAAAAAAAGTTAAGTTAGATTCTTACCATGATGATAATTCAGCTTTAAAATTTTAAATATTGTTTCTACTTAAACAATTTAAAATCGATAGAAAGTATTAATAAGATTAAATTCTAAATTTGTTAGTTTACTCAATAATGTTTAAAAAAATCCAGACTTTAAGTTTTAAAATCATAAAAACTTAAAATTTTTGAAATTTTCTTAAATAAGCTTGTGTAAGGTTTTAAATTTTTTGAAGATACCTATATTATTTTTCTGAAGATAAAGTTTAAAACAATCCAAAATTAATTCTTTTGTGTAAAATTTATAGAGGATATTTTTTTAATCTTATAACTTGTTTGTATTTGTAGGCAGAGTTGAATACAAAGGCTTTTTAGGTTAAAGATGAACAAATCCAATTGGTATGTTTTTTACTAATTTGTATTGCAAGTATAACATCATAAAAGCAGAAATCATTATAAAACAAAACCAACTTATTTTTTATTTCAAAACTATCATGGGTAAATTTTATCTTTTAATAACTATAAATCAACCAAAATTGTACAAGAAGTATTTTTCAACCATTTCTAAACACAGTAAAATTTGTATTTTATACTTAAGTACTATTTCTAAAAAAGTAATTAAAAGTGATTTAAGTTTTTTTAAATATTTTGAAACAAATAGCAGTATTTTAAGCTGTTTATATAGTTGATAAATAATTTTAACTAAAGAGAATATAAAAGTAGTATATATCTCTAAACATTTTTCTATTATCACTCTATTAAAGTTGTTTAAAACAACTTACAAACCAACCGTTTGGAGAAACTTTTTCATTTGTAAAAGCTACCAAGTTCAAAGTGGACCATGCACTGACACATTTGCTTTCATGGCCTAAGCTTGTCTGGACAAAGTCAGCTGACTTACTCCATTTGAAATTGTAACATGTTTCCATTTGAGACTATAGGTTTCTTGGATAACTCTGTAGAGATTTAGGTTTTGCACACGAATTGGGGCACACGCTTTTCAACATTATTTGAAGGAACTTTTTCCAAATTTTAAAGATATTCAACATACTTTTGCTAACAGGTCCAAATTTCAAAAAGTAAAGACGTCGTAAGGTAAGAACTTTGAGAGGTACGCACCCGCGTAAGGTACGCACCCGCGTAAGGTACGCAAATTAGAAATTATCTTTTTATAGTTGGTTTGAGATACTTATTTAAAACTAAACATTTAAAAAATTTTTACAGGTATTATCAGAGACGAAGACAAGCTCTTTAAAGCAAAGTTAGAAAACTGTAACAGTAACTACCAGTGACATTTCAACTACGTTTGTCATTTTTACTATATCAAAACTTTATCGTCAAATAAATGAAAATTTTAATTTTGTGAAACCTGTATTTGACTAAAACGAAATAAAATTAAAAAAGAAGTTTAGTAATATATTTAGTTAAACCAAAGTTTAGTCAAACTTGTACTAGAACTGTTTTAAAAAGAAAATTAATTATTATTTTCAGTAGATAGAAATGAGAATGCAACTATTCAAAAGAAATTAAACTATAAAATTTATCAATATTTTTAAGTTTAACTAACTAAGTTTAATTAACTTTTTAAGTTTAAACTACAGACCATTTTTTTAAATAAATATAAAACCAACTTAAACATAGTTTTCAAAACTAATTAAGTATAACAAGTATACTGTATTTTTAAAGTAAAGATACTACTCAAAGATTTTGTTTAATTTCGTTTCTTTTTTCGTTTGCTTTGTTTGCTGAAAATTAAATAAATAAAAAATAAGATCGTTTTTATACAGCATGATCTGAACATCATCTAAGTTGACAGCACAGCAGAAGTATTTGAATAGTTTCAAGTCAAATTAGTTCTAAAATATTTGAACATTTGTCAAAAGCTAAACCTGGAAATTTCGAAATTATTTTCTTAAATATGATTATTAAACTAAAATAGTTCTATAAAAATAAGTTTCATGGCAATTAAGAGGCGACTGCTACGCTCTTTTTATTTTTTTTTAATATAAGAAACAAAAGTAAAACATTGATGTTAACAATATTAAAAACGTATATTAAAAAAACCACAAAAGACATTGCTATTTTTTGCTTAATATAAGAATAAAATTAGATTAACTTGTTTTATTTTCGCTAAAAGTGTATGCACGCGTAAATTTTCTTGTTTATTTAAACTAAAACTTCGTTAAATAGTTTAATTATATTAAAAAACTATTGCACACACTATGTATGTGCTTGATAAAACGATAAAACTTTCAATACTTTTTTATTTTTTTAATAAGTATCTGCATGATATGTAAATTTTTCTTTATTCAACAATAAAAATTTGTTATAATAGTATTATTTAAACTATAAACTGTTGCACGCATAACTATAACGATGCAAGCCTTAGATAAAGTTGTAAAAAATATTTAATGAAAGCGTTTAAGATAACATTAACTTACTAATCAGGTAAGCATTTTAAAAGAAAACAAAGTTTGAAGTGATTTAGTTAAAATATACTTTATTTAATTAAATTTTTTTCTTATTTTCGTTAAATTTTAATTTTAAAATTTTAGAATTCAGTCTTGAATTTGATAAACATGACCAAAATAGTGTTTTAAAGTCATGCCAATACTAATTAATTTTGTTAAAAATCATAAAACTACTATTTATTCAAAAATAATTACCAAAAATAATTGGTCTAAATACCTTGTGTAAGATCAAACTTTTTGGTTATCGAGTCGTCCACAACATGCTTACGTTTTTCAATAAACGTGCCGGATCCGATAAAAAAAACAGCTTTTTGCGGACCGGAGCATTTTAAACTAGTGGTTTACCGGATCCTGTATCCGTATCCAGCCGAATAATGGCTCGGGTTGTAATTTAAATAAAAGTTTTGAAACCGGCCGAAATCTAATTTTATGGAAACAGTTGATCGCTTTTTTAAATCCTTCAACTTCACAAAATTTATCAAGTCTGAGAATTTTAGATGTAGATTGAGACATGTCAGATGTTTAAATAGTGTCTACAAAATAGAACTGACATTGTAATTGACAAAGGTACATAGACAGAATAAAAAAGCTTAATATAAAAACTTTAGAGTACAGAAGACTTGAATTTGATCTCATTACTTTTTTTAAACTGATTAACAATGAAACTACTATTGATTCTCAAACTTTCTTTAAACCTTATGAAAATAATTATTCACTCAGAGGTAGTAGTAGAAAATATACATGTAAATATCATTTCTACTATGTTGGTTGGCACAAATCTTTTTTCTATCGTTCGGTGAAAATGTAGAACAAACTTCCAAATGAACTAGTATCGTGCAAAAATCTTAAACATTTTCGAACAAACTTAAAAAAATTTGATTTAAATAAAATATTTACCAGTAAAATTTATAAGTGATTAGTTTTGTTCATCTCTTTAGCCATTGATTTGGTGTGTGGTATGTAGTTTATTGGTAGTTTAATCTGTAAGCTACACCTTCCCCTTATAGATTTTAGGTACTTTTCAACTTTGATATTTTGGAAGGGCTATTTTTGGTGTGCTTTAAGCTTTAGATTTTAAAATTATTGGATACTCAGTTGATTCCTAAGCTAGATTTGTGAACTGTTGCTGCCACATTTTTGAAGTGATTTTTGACTGAATTTGCCGTGGTGAAACTTTAAAACATGACGAGTGGCAAATAGTAGCTGAGATCAATGTTCTGCAAGATGAAGACAGGTTCTGAAGAATTTTGACAGGAGTTGCTTGTTACAGGGATTTGTTGCTTTGGAACGTATAATTGGAGATTGGTGACTTTGGAATCGTTGAATATTTGTTTGTGAAAGTTTTAGTTTATTCAGTGTGTGCCTTGTATAAGTTTTATGTTTATATAATCACTGTAATTTGTTTTTTTCTTTTTATTTTAGTGACTTTCAGTTTAAGTGGCTTAGGTTTTAATGCCTAGGTCCTTCGTTGGACAATAAACTTAATAATAATTTAAGTTTGATAAATTTTAGAGTTACACTTCTTTAAAAATTTGCATTTTTATCTACTGATAAATATAGTAAATATCTTATCTTAAACTAATATAAACTAATTATTAATTTTTTTTGAACTTATTTGGTTTTAATAAAATAAATGTTTCACAAAATTAAAATTTTCATTTATTTGACGATAAAGTTTTGATATAGTAAAAATGTCAAACGTAGTTGAAATGTCACTGGTAGTTACTGTTACAGTTTTCTAACTTTGCTTTAAAGAGCTTGTCTTCGTCTCTGATAATACCTGTAAAATTTTTTTAAATGTTTAGTTTTAAATAAGTATCTCAAACCAACTATAAAAAGATAATTTCTAATTTGCGTACCTTACGCGGGTGCGTACCTCTCAAAGTTCTTACCTTACGACGTCTTTACTTTTTGAAATTTGGACCTGTTAGCAAAAGTATGTTGAATATCTTTAAAATTCGGAAAAAGTTCCTTCAAATAATGTTGAAAAGCGTGTGCCCCGATTCGTGTGCAAAACCGAGATTTATGTTCTTTTGCAACACAAATATTACATTCTTAAAAGTTGTCAATTGATTTAAAGTTAATTATAATTGATTTTAGCCTTTTAATAATTTTTCCGAAATAGAAAATTCTTTTTAATTAATACTCTAAAAAATCTAAATTTAAGATTAATTAAAGACCAAAATTTAATAACTAAGAAAACCTTGTCAAGCATTTTTAGACCTGTATAATTTGGAAAATTTTAAAAATATTTTAAAAATAGTTTACTAAACAACAATTTTGAAACACAATTTTTAGTTTCACAAAAGGTAAGAACCCTTCTAGAACTTTAAAAGTATTACAAGATGGATGGTTGCAGTTTTACTATTTAGAAAACTTTTCTTCATTTATATAAATTTAAATTATGCTCATTAAGAAAAAGTAAATACACATAAGTAAAGTATTATAGTACTAACGTTTGAACTAGGATTTTCTAACATAGGCAATCATAGCAAGTCAGAAAGTTTTAAGCTGGAAAGGGGGTATTTAGAAAAATTTCACGAGAATTTCAAACTAACATTAGATATTCTAGGGCAGGGTTTCCCAAACTCATTTACTAAATCGCCCCCTTTTTAGAAATTTGAAAAAAATCGCCCCCCAGATTTCACAAAGTAGTTTTTCTCTTGAGTACAAACTTTTGAGCAAGAAAAGTTGTATTCGAAATGTAATTTAGTCTGGTAATTTTATGCACACACTTTTGGGCCGTGTTCAAAGTAGTTTACAGGGCTTGAGAAAATAATTTACAGTTATTTTCTTATAAGCAAGTAAAGTGTATTAAAATACTGAATAATTAAAAAGCCATGTGTAATCTGTAATCAATCCTGTTTAAAGATGAATTGTTTTGAAACTAATAAAACTTTTAGGCAAGTGGTTGACAACTTTTGTAGTCAGCAATTCATATTTACTAAAATATCTTTTCTAGTTTCAACTCGTTTAAAAAATTTAATTGCGGGCTGCATAATTTCTAATCTAAATTGAGAAAGTTTTCCGACTGGTTGATTATCTCACATGGAAAGTGGTTTCATGAACAGCTTCAGTTAATGCAGTAAAATTATTAATATCAATGCTAAGATATTTTATAACCAAGGTAGTTGTAAAGTTAAAAATTTAACTTTAAACTTTTTAAACTATATGTTTTGTAGTAGAATACCATGAATAGTATTTGACTTGGAATAACCTTTAGGAAACTAAACCTTAATTGTAAAAATCTTTTTTTTTTTTTTAAATTCGAAAAAAAAAAATCAAATGTTTTACAGTTCATTCTGTAAACAAAAAGTAATCAATTAAAAAAAACTTTTAATTAGGTTAAAATTTTGTTTTGTTATTGTAGCAGTCTTTTTGACAGCTTGTTTAATTCTGTTTAAAAATTATTTTATCTTCTAGCTATAACCTATAATAATTTAACAGAGGAAAATAGTTTAAAACTAAAAGCTAGTGTTGAACTATTAAAATAAACAACACAATTCTTATCGCTAATATATTTTGAATTAAGATAAAACAAAAAACATTTGTATTAATAGTTTAAAATTCTTTAATATATAGATTTTTAACAATAATAAATCAAGTTAGAAAATGAAATTGAGTTTAAGAATCTTTTAAATGAAAAGTTTGAAGTTTATTCAAATAGATACCTCAAATCTATACTCTTTTAAAACCAAAAAAATACTTTTTTTAAATAATAACTTTAATGCTTAGCAAGATTTTTTATTTATTTAGATTAAACAAGTAATAAGAAAAATCTGTCAAATAGATGTCTTTCAAACAAATATTTTAATCAATATACTTAAAAACTTTTAGTGTAATGTAAAACGACAAGTATAAACTAAAAATTGACCAGGTCAAAATAAAACTATTAACAACTTTAAAACATAAACCTTTTAATAAATACTGTAGACTTCCGCTTGAGTTCGCACTTTGAAAAAATCAAAAAGTGCAAACTCAAAAAACTATTATCACTTTTTTTTTACAAAATGACAAGTTTCAATATGTTATATGAAATAATGTTATATTTCATGCTTCTTTCATTAGTTGTATACTAAGCAATAAAGATAAAGTTTTAAATCTAACTTATATAGTGGAAATGCAATCAACGTAATTAATAATAATAAAGCAACGAGTAATTAACAATACATAAGTACTTCTAATTACATTGCAACTAAAAAATAATAAAACAGAGCAACAACTTATAAAACAATTTAAGAAAACAACGAAACAGTATAATCAAAATCTTTATGTTTACACAACTTAGGTTTTCTAAATAAAATACAAATAGCCTTAAGTTTAATTAAATCCGAAATGTGAAAACATTTTTTAACAATTTTAAATCTTTTTAAATTATAATTACTAGCACAATCAAGGTTATTTACTAAGTGTTCAGAAATAGCAGATCTTTTTGAAGCATTTATTACTCTAATAGATTTAATTTTCTCATTACTCTTAAAAAAATTCATCAATACTTTTTGGAATATGTTCTTTTATCCTTTTGCCAAATTGTCTTGAGGTCATCCCGACATAACTAGCTTCACAGAAGCAGTTAAACTGGTAAACTACCGTACTTTGTTTAAATTCTGCTATCGGATCTTTTCCTCTAGGTCTGAACATTGGTTTTGATATAAAAATAACAATCGGCTAGGCCGAATGATACGTCCTACTTACTAATTTACAAATCTCTCTTTCTAACACTCCTGAGTTCTTATTGACATAAGGCAATACTAAAGGCATAAGGCAATACTAAAGCAATCAAGCAATAATAATGTTATTAATAAACATGAAATCCACTAAAATATAAAACAAACATTAAAAAAAAGATTTATATAAGCTATTTAATATTATAAAAATTTTGTTTTATTAATACCTAATTAGTAATAGGCTTTATTTAAGGTAAATTTAAGAAAATATAAATTTGCACTTTTTTTAGGGTAAAAAGTGCGAACTCAAGAGGAAGTCTACCGTAATTAATATTTATTAGGCATTATGCAAACCTGTTGTAGTATAAATAACTTTTTAAAATTGTTATTACAAAAAGACTACTTAAATACAATACTAACAAGGTTAAATAACAAATATGCCTGCTACTTAAGTTTAATGTGAAGGATGAGGTTCATGACTGCTTGCAAGGTTTTCTTATCAGATTCTTGATCAGTAAAATAATGCCTAAAGTCATTTCCTTTACAATTATCTAGATTAGATCTTTTGCTCAAGATGTTGATAACTGAGTTGAAAGTTTTCTCGACAACATAGCTAGAAGGAAAAGCTATAAATAACAATCTAAATTCCTCTCAAATGATTGGATACTTTTGTCTCAGTTTTTGTTGAGTCCAAAAGCTTTCATAACGTTCTTTGGAAAAATTTACTTTAAGTTCACGATCAGTTTATAAGTCTGAGAAGGTTTCGTGTAAGTCGTTTACTTTAAAAAGATCTGGATCCATATTTTTATCTATATGATAGCTTTTACGTGTCAAATCGAAATTTTACTACTTAATATTTTTAATTATTTAAAATTACAGATTTTTCTAAGTTTTTTTTTTGCCTAAATTGTCAAGTTCCAGGTTTTTCCAGGTTTCTAGGTAAATTGGCAACCCTGTATAGTTTTTTTTTAGTCTAAATAAGTGACTTTTCATAAAACAATTGGAAATATCATGAGGTGATAACATAGATTTTTTCAAACCATTTATGTTCCTAAATAACAAATATGTCAAGCTATAAAATAGTGAGAGAGACTACGATCGTCTATGATCTATGCAGTTGTTAAATAAGAAAATATATGAATGAAAATATACAATTTTCTAAAAAGTAGGAGTCATAGGCACTAGTTTTTTTTTTCTACATTTTACATAATCAAAATAAACTTTTTTGTTTAAGTTTTACCTCAGGGTCAATTATCTTATAGCAAGCTAAAATTAGTGAAATAGCAAGATTAAAAGTAAATATTTTATGACAGCCAAACATTTTAAAATCGCCCCCTTTTCGCCCCCTTCCTAATTATTGCCCTCCGACTTACTAAAGTCGCCCCCAGGGGGGCGATATCGCCCACTTTGGGAAACCCCGTTCTAGGGTTTGTAATAAAAAGGGGCTATCCGTTTTTAACTTACTGAAAAAGTAAAACTGTATTATTATGAAAATGAGTTTGAACGCCCTGGCCTAAAGCCTTATCAGTAACCCATGTTAAGCAAAGTTTTTAATCTAAACTTTTCAGTAACCAACTTTACAAAAACATATATAATAGCTAATTAAGTAGTACATATAAATAGTCATAGTCTCAAAATCAAAAGTAAAAAAAAAACATGTTTTTTAATTAATTCTAAACTATCTCAACAGCCAGCAAATTTTTAAAATCGTTTGCTCGGCTTCTCACAAAAGTAAAACAAATATTTTTAAATTAGCAACTAAATCTTTTGTTTTAAAGAGTTTTTATTTTTTTTTTAGAAAAACGTCATGCTATATAAGTTTTTAATGATTTCATTAAGAGGCGTGAGGGCTACTACGCAAAGATTCATATATTTTATTATTTAGCATAGACTTTGATTAAATGTAGGTCGACGACTAAAAAGTCTTTTAGAAAAACTATTTCTGTACATTTGGCAGTTTTTTGAGCATTAGTTTCTTTAATGTGTTATTTAAATAGACTTCTTTTGTTTATGATAAGACCACTTGGGTTTTTATCTTGCAATTTTCCACTTAGAAGGTTTTTAAGGTTGTGATTACACCATCAGGTCACTTACAAACTTTGATATTAAAAAAATAAAGTTGTCTTTAATCATACTGAAAAAGAGAAACCTTGATATCATAATTAAATCTTAGTCAATAAAAATAATTTTTATATAAAACATATTAAGATTAAATCAATAGTCGCTTTAACCTTTCATTAGTAAAGTAACTAAAAACTTTATAGACTTTATATAATTTAACAGAGCATTATGATCATAAAATATTTATTTTGATACCCGCTGTTTTTTTAGAGCAGAGTAATTATTGATAAAGCTTTGTTATGATTAGTGATTCTAAAACATAATTTTTTTTTGAGCTTCTCAAAAAAAAATAATGACAACCTAAACGTAAGTAAGCATAGCTTTTTCAACCGCTAGATTAATAAAAAACTAAAGTTATTGCAACCATTTCATGAGTAAAAGCTAAGCTTTAGAGTAAAATATAAACAAACACACTAACTTCTTGTTTAAACTTTGGTATTTTTGCGACAGTTTGCCTAATTTAAGTTTTTGTGAATGTTATGGTTTTTTGCACTTCTGTTTAGGGGCAGCTCAAAAGGTTTGGGAATATTTGTTAGACTGCTTAATATGTTTTTTTACCAATAAACTTGAGTTTGTTTGATTATTTTAATTTTATTGTTGTTTTGTTAAATTATCTTATACCTTACTCGAACGCGTACTTTAGACCTAACTCTAACAGTTTACCAAAAAAATTACTTAAGCGTATCGGTAAAAAACTGTTTGTATATATATACTTTTACGAATTTGACTAAAACTTTTAAGATTCTCCTGTTTAGTGCAAGCAACTAGGTTAAGAAAACTTTCATTGTTATCATTTTTGGTTTTAAACTAAAATTATCTGCATATTCATTAGTGTTTGCAAGTAGTAATGTGCATCTACACTTCTATGCTTCTCGTCACAGAATAAAATTTTACTGGAAGTAGAAGTAGGGCTTTTATATGATTAAAATTATTGTAATAGTTAAAATTAAGATGTCAAGTTCATGAAAGCAATTCATTTTTTTCCAGTTGAATTTATTAACATGTTTTACATTAAACGTTTATTAGTAGAATTTTTAGGGCGCATCCAGTCATAAATCTCGATAATTTTTAACTAATAATTTATTGACAAAAATTGCTACCTTACTAACCCGGTTTCACCTAAAAAAGGATCTTCAGAGTTAGGTAGCAATAAAAATGAAGCACACTGATATATATAGAAAAAACAATCAAATTAATTGGCACTAATCAGGTTAATAATTAAATAAATTATTAATTAACTTAGCTCTCTATTTCTAGATTGAGCACTATTATTCATTTGGTTTCAAAATTATTTTATGATAATTTTTAACTAAATCATTCAAACTTTTACTTTTCTAAGTTGATCATTTTAAACACGATCATATTTAGTTCGTGTAACTCATACTGAAAAATTATTTTTTTTTTATTTTTCTACATTAGTAACTTTAATTTTTGTTTGTAATTTTTAACTGAATTTTAACTACGTAACATCTAATTTAATATAATGATATTTTATCATAGTATTAACTCAAATTATTTCTTATTAAAGTTTAGATGAGTTTTAATTTTGTTTTAACATAATTTTTAATTTTCAAAAACTTTAAAAACTTTCGCACTAAATTTTGTATTAATTTTTTAAAGAATGTTTGAAAATTAAAATGTTGTTGTTTTTAAACATTATATATTTTTGTTTATTTCAAGGTTAAGTCTTAAATACTGTACTCAAAAAAACAGTTTTTAAATAAAATATAGTCTTTTTTTTTTTTGCTTTATTGCGCATTAAAATTTTTATTAAAGTTGTTTCCTGATCGTTAACAAAATTATCTTATCGACTAATTTCCTTTTAACAACTACTAAAGCGAAATAAAATAAATCAAGATAGTACGACCTTAATAATGTTATACTAAAAAATTATTACAATTAAGTTTAAAACTATCAATGAACTTAATTAGTTTAATTTAAAATGATAGGGTTTAAAATGATCGCGAGTTTTAATAATAATTTAAGAATAATATTATATAGGTTTAACCTTGTAGCTATTAAAGTTCCTCACGTTTTTGTTGAGAAAATATTGTAGACTAAATATTAAACTCTGGTATGTTGTTAAATTTGTAGTTATTCCAACTACTTTATACTTCTTAGAAGTATATTTTTATACACGTTTTTAACTTACACAAGACTTTTGTTATACTTAGCTAAAGCTAAAACAAATACCTCATTTTTCTTTAATGCAAAAAAAAACAACTTACATAAGTTTAAGGAACCAATTTTAAGTTATTGACTTTCTATTTTTAATAATCCAAGTAGTGCTTCGTTAAAGTTAAATGATCTGTGTAGTTTCTTAGAAAAAATAGTTCAATGCTATGCACCATAACAGTGCTTTTAAAAATTGTTCATGTATAAAGTATTTTAGTTTCCTATGAATTTTAATACACTTTTAAGGTATAAAGTTTATTTGTACTTTAATAATTGTAATAAAAAGAATCGTTTTTACTCAAGATATTTAAATAACAAAAAATGTAATACTTTTTTTCACGATAAAATTAAGCTTTTATTCAATTTAGATTACTAATTGTAAAACAGTAATAATAGCTACCAGTGGTGTAGCATGGTATTTTGGTCAGGAAGTGCGCAAATTTTTTCTCAAAAAATCCCCTTAATTAAAACTTTTGTAATTAGCTATAAAAAGATCTGTATATAAGTAATATAATTGAAATAAATTCTTTAAGTAAAATAAGTTCGAAAAAACTGTTTTAAAAAATACTTATATATTACAAAATTAAACAATTAAAAAAAAGTACAAATTACATTAAAATAACTTCTTGCACAAATGTAAACTTACTTAATAAAAATTGTTTTTACTACATTCTTAAAGTAAACTTTATATCTTTAAAAATGAATATATACAATAAAACGAAATTATCTGTTTTATTTACGAAAAAAAATATCAATCTCTTTAATATACAATACAACAGTGATAACAACACCTCATTGCACATAATTTAAATAAAGTTACAAAAAAGTTTATAGATCAAATTTATAACTGTTTTTACAGTTTAATACAACTTTGTAAAATAGTTTAAACTATACTATTTAAATTTTATTCATCTGATTGTATTTGTTTAAAATAAAAATCACAAACAAAGTTTATTTTTATAGGCCGACACGCTTTTTCTTGTATGTTTACAAAAATAAAGTTCAGAAAACTAGCAGTAGTCTTAACATTTATTGCAGCATAAAAAAAAACTTGTAAAATTGTTTAATTTTCTTTTAAGCGTGACGTATTTTTATAAACTTTTTGTAAAAAAATCTGCCATAAGGTTATACTACAGCGGTGCACTAATTAGTTGCGTACTTTTTAATAAATTCTTATGAAGTTAATGAAGTTATAAAATTTTTCCTTGAGGAGTTTTCCATCAACATCGGTGCGCACTTTCGTTTGCGCACCGAATCAGTATGTTGGGTAATTTTCCTAACTTATCACTAATTGGTATTTAAAACTTCGTTTGCTTTTTTGAACACTAGATAAACATATTTAAAAAAAAAGCAAATTGTGCAGAAAAAATAAACAATAAAAGATAAAGATACTATATTCTTTTTTTACTTCTTTTCTTTTTATGGGTGGCACGCATGCGCCAGTGTCCCTCCCTACGTTACGCCCCTGATAGCTACCATCTTATTTAGTACAAAAGTTTAATTTAACAGCATTACAAAATTAATTGTTGTTGAAATAACTTTAAATAAAAAATTAAAAGGTTTTATTTAAAAATGTAGTATTTGCAGTTTTACATTATCATTAACAACTCTTCTTATTTGAGTAGCTAAGAAATTATGTAAAGTTTCAAACGTTCTTATACAATGCAATAATCAAAAAATTAAAATAGAATTTTTGTTTAAAAAAGTTTAAGAAACAAGCTATTTTTCAACTTATCGTTTAATTAGGAATCTCTTTTATACTTAGTCAAGTTTTATTGGGGATAGCTTCAAATTTATACTACTGTTTTTGAATTACTTGAAAATCATGCAACTAATTTGCATATTTGCAGAGTCATCGATTTCTTTCTTGTTTAATTTTTTATTTAAATAAAAAAAATAGTTGTTGATTTATTTTTTTTTATGTTTGGGTAAGGTGGGTTAGGGTTAAGGGTATAAATATAAAAGAAAATTGTAAAAAGCTTTAAAAATATTTTGCTGACTCAATAATATGCAAATTAGTTGCATGATTTTCAGGTAATTCAAAAACAGTAGTTGAAATTTGAAGCTACCCGTTTTATTGTTTTGTAAAATATTTGTATGAGTAATTTTTTTGTTTTGATGACAAAAACTATTGATAAAAATCGTTTTGATCTAATTTCATGTCATAAAGAAATAGTTGTTATGGGTAAATAGCTGTCAAATTTAAACAAAAAGTTGAAAATAGCTTGTTTTTTAAACTTGTTTAAACAAAAATTATACATACAAATATAATATAATTTTATAACAGTCGGATTTGATATTAAGTATTTTACCTATCATTAACTATTAACCTCTAAAATTCTGTAGAAATTATTTTTATTTTAATGAACACATGTATACACCTCTACATTAGCTTCTATTTTTTTTCTTTTACAGTATTTATTTTTTTACAGAACCCAGTTGAAGTGTGTTAATCCGTTAACACACAGAAACATATGTCGGTACAATAAAAGAAGATACTGTATTATTTGTTTTTATTATATATTCCTGTGAACTTGTTTCACTAGGATCTTTTGCTAACAAACAGATAAATTTATATTTTTGAATAGTTATACAGTAAATACTATTTTTCTACAAAACCACTTATAAAACTACGTCATTTTTGACTTAGTTCATTAATGAACTAAACTTTACTTTTACTCTATATCAAAACTTTAACAAACAGATATGAATTTTTAGTTAAATATCTTAAAATGAAACCCTATTCAACCTCTCATTTACTACATTATACCCAGTTTTTTCAGGGGTTGCACAGAAAATAGAAAACCAGTCAAAACACGTCCCTAGCAAGTACTATAAAATAAATGATAAAATGATTAACAATTTAAAATATAACGTTATATGGCGTTAAATTCAAGAGAACCAAAAATCTCATTCGAAAATAAAAAAACAACTGATTTTGTAAGTAAATGCATGGCGTTTCACTGCTCATAAAACATAAACAGAAAATCGCCGTAAGTCAATAAAAGTGTCTGTAAACAAAAATATTTTTTAAATTCAATTGTGCTTTTATGATCAAAAAATTTATGATTTACTTAAACTTAGTGTGTTTTTTTTAAATATTAAAACTATTCAAAATCAAACAACTGGAAAAATTTTACGTAACTGAATAGTTTTTAAAGTTACGTAAGTTTACTTTTAAGAGAAGAAAAAAGTTTAGACAGCTTTATAAATATGTATATTTTACAATGTAATTTAAGTATATTGTTCAAAATAGAGTAAATACTAGTATTTTAATATACTTTTCTAAATTAAAAGTTTTAGTTATGAAGATGCTGTAATTTTTAAGTACGTGAATAGTGCATAGAAGGTAGAAAACGATCTATTTTAGACACAAAAACTAGCAAATGCCTACTTTTAAAAGATAGTTAATCAATTTATTTTTGCTTATGTTTTTTTATATATTTAAATTTATATAAAAGTTAAACGAAACAGGTTTTACTAGCTTCAAATTTAAAAACTGGAAAAATAATAAATCATGCTAGTTTTTAACTTTAAGTATTTGGTTTAAGAAGTAGATATTAACTTTGATATTATTTATCAGCTATATTTAAAGTCCAAATGCAATAAATAGATTGTTGTTAGTGCCAGTTTGACTAGACATAAGTTTTACAACATTACTATTTCATAATTAGATCTTGATTTAGCAGTGCCATTGCTAAGCTGTAGATAACTTATTGATAAAAAATGTATAATCATAGGTTTATGTAAACTTCAAAATCTACAGAAAGTTAACTTAAAAGTATCAAACTTCAAAAAGAAAAAAAATATTTAAACCGAAAAACTACTTAAAAAATGTATATCAATTCGTAGAAAATACAAGTATTTATTTCATTACGAAATGCTCGTGCTTACAGTATTGGCAATTCTTCAACTGCTGGTGAACAACGCAGCTTGTCAGGAGCAAACTTGCACCATCACAAAGACCTATTCCTGCGACGAGCACCACCACTCAAGCAATCACGCTGCCATCGGTAAAATGGGGCCGAGAGGTCCGCCCGGAAAAGACTGCAACTTGACTTCAGTGAGGGAACATTTGAAGAAAGTTCAGCATAAACTGAACAAAACTAAACAAGGTTGGATTCTTTTTAATTAACTTTTTTTTCTTTATACTGCAAGAGTTTAACTTTTTTATCAAAAATTTAATTGAAAAGCATTTAAGCTTGTGCTTAGTCTTTTAGTTTACATTGCAGCTCTTTAAATAATGTAAAAAGTTGAACTAAAATTTTATTTTGTTTAAAAAAAATGCTGATAAATCAAAATTTCTATGAAGAGCTGACGGAGTTGAAAGAACAACGCAGCTTCAGGCAGCCGAGAGATTGCTACGACGTGAAAAAGCTCGACCCGCTGTCTCCCTCTGGTGTTTATAAAATTTATCCGGTTTTCAGTGACGTGAGAGGCTTTCTTGTTTATTGTGACCAGGGAACCGAAGGGGGAGGCTGGACGGTTTGTTTTTATTTTTTATTTAATATTAGTACTCAGCAAAGTACTTTAGGTATTTTTGAATGAACGTTGTAAAGGTAGCTAGATTAGTATAAAGTATAAACTAAAGTATAACTTTTATAAGTGCTTTTTTTTTTAATAATTGAATGAGATTTTCAAAGTTTAAATAAAATTAAAATATAACAAACAGTAAACTAAAATCATCTAAGACTTTTAAAACAATATGAAACTTTTTTAAACCTTTACTTTAGATAAGTAAAAATAGTACTAAAATTTTTTTAAAGTAATTTTTTATGCTTCAGTGTCTTATTTTTCTAATGTTACTAAGCGTTGGTAACTATAAGACTATAATAAAAAATCTTATTGTTAGAAACAAACAAAATACTGTTTTGTAGCTTTTTCAACGAAGATTTAGTGGCGAACAGGATTTTCAGAAAAACTGGGTTTACTATGCAAATGGGTTTGGTAACCCGAATAATGAATATTGGTTGGGTGAGTTATTGAAATGATGTTATTGTGTTCAATCTAAGTTATTTGCTTTTGCTCAATTGTAATTGTATTCCTTTCTCATTAATAAAATGTTTAAAATATTTTCATTTAAAGAAAAAGCTTCTTATAAGATTAAAACCGATTAAAAGAAAAAAAAACTGTTAACTATAAGGTTTGGAAAGATTGTATCAGATGACTCAATCGGGACTATTCAATTTACGTGTGGACTTGGAAGACTTTGAAGATAACAGAGTTTTTGCTAAATACAAGTAAATTAACTTTTTATATAATTTGTTGTATAGGTTATGTAAAACTAATTAACCAAACTTTGCATGTAGTTAATTTTTAACTTATTGTTTAGATCATTTTCTATAGGAAAAAGAGAAAGCTACTCATTGAATTTGGATGCAAGTTCTTATGAGGGTACAGCAGGTTAAAATGACTTGTTTATTAAATTGTAGTATACGCATATTATGTTTTTGTTGTAAAATCTTTAAATAAACACTAATTTTTTAACTACTGTTTTATGAAATTCAAATATAGTTAGATAAATTTAAAAAAGAGTAATTCAAAGTATTTTTAATGAGATTAAATGATTATTATTTTATGAACTTTAAGTTATCTAAAATAATCATCGGCGAAAGTCTACAGAGCCTAGGCCTGGACTTTTGTATGCCGTGAGACTAGCATAAGTTAGCATAATGTTTGATCATACAAATTCAGTCATCAGACCACAATCCTTCTAAAGGCTTAGGGTCTAATGATCGAATTGGTATGACCAAACCTTAAATGTTTGGCGAATAAAAAAAAAGATCTTTACACACTAAACGAAATAAAACTACTAAAATAATTTCAAACAATAGTACATCGAAACTTTAGGAGACTCGCTTTCAGTTCACAACGGTAACAGCTTTAGTACTCCGGATAGAGACCAAGACACACATGATAGTGCAAATTGTGCAGAAATTTACAGCCCTTGGTGGCATGTTGCTTGTCACGCATCTAATCTTAATGGATTGTACCTAGAAGGAGAAACAACCAAATACGCGGCTGGTATGGTTTGGAAAGCGTTTAAGGGTTATTACTATGCCTTGAAGACTTCTGAGATGAAGTTTAAACCTGTGTACGACTATTAAGATTTTTTTATGTTTTTTCTGTGTGATTTTACACAATAAGCAAACTTTTGTAGAAGTATTTTTCGTAAATAAGCCTTAAGTTAATTTAACTTTAAAAATATTCTGTTTTAGTATTTAGTATGTTTGCTCGTTTTTTTTTTCTATATTTTTTCTTAATTCTAAGCAATTGTCTATTTTTTACTATTTTGTAAACTTGTGGTTTTAAAACAAATAAACATTATCACTAATTTGTAAAAATGGTTTTATTATTTTTGTTGTCATTGTTACTTTTATTATACTCTTAAGTTATATAGTTAATATGATATATAAAGGTTTTATAGGAAGTGTTTAGCTATATAAGGTTTTTTAGTTTACTTAAAGGATAGTCGTTCTATATTTTTACTTTTTCGTTACTTTTATAATATCTAAAAACAAGTTTTTTCCCGATTACTTGAAATTGCTGAGTCTTTAAAAAATTAAGATAAACGTATTTATGAGTTAAAATTATTATATTTCATTTAAAACTGAAGTTGTAGGTATGTACTAAAATCCATTTTCATTTAATTAATTTTATGTTTATAAATTGTAAATATAGTTTAAGATATTTTAAAGAAATTTAGCTTGTAAAAAAAAAAATCGTGTTAGTATGTTTTTCATGGGAACGGGTCTAAATTGAACAAAAACAAAATTGAACAAGGTTACTAAACTGTACGAGGGGACTAAATTTCACGAAGACAATTTTGCACCAAGGGTAAATTTTTCACGAGTTACAATTTTGCACGGAAGGTCAATTTTGCACGAGAGTAAAAAAAAATAACAGAAAAAAAATTATAAAAAACGAAAGCTTTGAGATAAATTTATAAATAAACAAAAAAAAAAAGTTACTGACTAAGGGTTAGGGGTAGCAGTGATAGTAAAAACAAAAATAGAAAAAAAAAGTAATAAAAGTTATAATAAAATAAGGAAAGATAAATTATAAACAAAAATAAGTTGGTTAAAAATAAAAAAAAGCTACCGACGAGGTTTAGGGGTTACAGTGATAGGAAAAAAAAAAGATTAAAAAAATAAGCTAATAAAAAAAAATTCAAACCGTGCAAATATGTCTCCGTGCAAAATTTTCTGCTCATGCAAAAGTTTCTTTGTGCAAAATAGGCTGTTTGTGCAAAAGTTTCTTCGTGAAATTTTATCCCCTCATGCAAAAGTCTCTTTGTGCAAAAGTATCTTTGTGCAATTTTGTGCCCTAGTTCAATTTTTTCCCCTCTTGAAATTTTTTACACTTGTGCAAATTTGACAGCTACCCATTTTTCATAGTTAAAAAGACTTTTCATATTCCTAAAATTTAATGTTTTTTTTTTAATTTATCCAGTAAATTTGTGTCAAAGCTGAACTTAAAGGTTTAAGTTATAAAAGAAGCAAATGTTTTTTCTATTAATGTCAAAACATGTATTTTCAATTAGGAACATAACTCGATATTCCTATAAACATAAATATTAAATAAAGACAAAAATTAATTTTGTTCTTCAAACTAATTGTAATACATCAACTACATTATCCAACGACAAATGCCTTAAAAGAATTACAAAACATTTAGTAACTTGCTTTTCAGTATAGATGTTTATTTCTGACAAACAATAATTATAACTAAATACTAACAGTATTTAAAAATGTTTTAAGAGCATGCTCACAAAACATCTTTATGTTCAATGGGACGTATATCAACAAACAAATGGTTTATCAATGGGATCACCTCCTGCCCCTTTACTGGCCAACTGGTTTGTCAGTCAATTAGTGACAGAGCTGCTTAATAAAACTGCAAGGGCTAAAATGTATTGCAGATATGTGATGAAAAACTCAACAATATGCATAAAGATACGAAATTTATAATCCAGACTTGCCAAGAAGGTAAACTACCATATCTCGATACACAGGTGGCAATACTGATGAAAATTTTGCGAAATATATTAAGTTTACTAAATTGTGTGTCTTGTTTATCTTATAATAAATGATCAGGAAAGTTTCAATATTTGTTTTTTGGTAACGTTTTTAATAGAATTTTCGTAGCTAAATAAAATTGCATTACATTATATGTAAAAATAGTATAAAACTCTAGGTTTTACAGTAATTTTCGAAATTCCATGTATTTTTTTCAAAATTTTTTAAATTCAAGGTTTTTTTTTGCTTAAAATGTCAAATTCCATGTTTTTTTTGCAACCATGTTTTTAAGAGAGCATAGCATTCTAATAAACATTTATAATTTAAAACGTGATAAAAAAAAATTATTTTAAAACAACAGCTTTTGGTTCTTTTAACTTTTTTTTATTATTTATAAATATTAAAAACTATAGCAGGTTAATAGTTGCCTTTAAAATGTTATAGCAAGACAATAAAATTATCAAGAACTAAGTCTTTCAGTTATTATTTAAGCTTAACGAAAAATAAACTCAAAAACTGTAAAACAAAAACCTTAATTTTGTATTAGGTGCAGAACTATTTTACTGATGTGAAATTTACATTTGTCACATAAAAATATTTTAATGTTGTAGACAATATGAAAAAAGCTTCTTACTTATTTTAAAAACTAAACACTTGAATACTTTAGTCCAGTGGTCGTCAAGCTAATCAAAATCTGTGTACACCAAAAGGCAAAAATAAAATCAGTGCACCCCAAGATGCAATTTAAACAAGTGCCGCTAGTGGTGTCACTGCGTTAACACCTTTATTAATGCATATCTCCTTTAAACTTATAACTCAGTTTTTATTTAAATGCAAACTTTTTAACTACTAAAAACTGAAATTTATCATTTGATCCTGTTTTTAATGAACCTTTCTATTTGGTTTACCTTGTGTGTACAATGATATTTTAAATAAGAACTAGATTTTTTTTGTTGTCAAAAAATTTTCTGCACACCTAAATGAGTTTCGTGTACCCTAATAGTATCGTGCACCCCAAAATAAATTTCGTGCACACTAGTGTGCACCAGTGTACACCTTGACGACCACTGCTTTAGTCTTTTAAATAAGTCATTTGTTTCTTTTCAGCCATTTACTTAGAAATAAAATTTAAGCGTTCTGATAAGAAATCATTTTATAAGTGTCTTATTAAATATGATATGTTGTTAGTATAGAGTTTAATCAAATAACCTAACGAAGTTTCTACTGTTGAACAAAGTAAAGTTTATTTTTCATTTTTAGTCGTAAAAACATCTAGAAGCACTATGAGCGGAAAGCATTTCATTTATTGTTTTATTTTTACATTTTTACGAGCACTTGTAATTACTGATTACTCTACATAACATTTTAGTTTTTCTTTTGATAAATATTTAATTAAATAATCATATACATACAAAAAGTACATTTAAGTTTGAAAAAGTTAATAGATATCAATAAAAAAAATTCATCGATGTAAAACATTTACTTACTTACTTTTTATTCTAAAAAATGGCTTAAGTATATTGAAAAAAAAGTTGAAAAAGAGTTTAAGATTTGAATAAAATTTTTGTTTGTTAGACAAGTTAATATATACTTAATATTTCAGGCTTTTTATAGTATCTTTATATACACTACTAAGCGACTTTTAAAAATTTGTATCACAAACTTATAAAAAAAACCTTATTATTATTTTTGCTTTTCTTATAATTAAATCTAGTTTTTAATCTTTCAAAAAACCTCATTTAAATATCAAACACAATAAAGTTTAAAATATTTTAACATTAATCTACAGTTTAAAAATAAAATTAGTTGGTAATGAAAATATACTTAACAACTTACATATTTAACATCTAATTACGGTTATATCAAATTAAATATTTGAACCAATAATTAGACTCAAATATTCTTAAGATGCATACAGAACAAAAACCATATGTACATTATCAGTTAAGAGGAAATAATAGAAAAATAAAGTGCATACATAATTTTAACAACATTCACTTTTTCACAGAGCAAAGACATTGTGAAACACGTGATAACAGGATGTAGTATTGTGTGGGAGGTTGGAAAATTTTCGCTTAAAACTAAAATAATTTCGTTTAAATACCAGTGAAATTCAATAACTTTCCATTAAAAACAAAAAAAAAGTCATCTCATCTAAATTAACCACTAATTCTTTTAATTTTTCAATTATTATATTAATTATTTCTATTTCCCAACGCCTCTACTCTAAGAGACTATTAATTTACTTGTATTAATTTTGTACAAATGTGTTTTTTTATAAGCTATGCTTATGGAAAATCATCTATTTGGATGTACTTTCTTATGGATGTCCATTTTTTTTTGCATGTGTTAAGCTATCGCCTTTTATATTAAACATCTAAGTTTAAACCTACTAATTATTTGTTTTTAAATTTAGCTTTGTTTATGTTTACTCTTTTTATCTTACATTGTTGAAAATACATTTATTTTGTTTTTATATTTCATCTTGTGTGTCCTGTTCAAGTCGCTCAGGTTTTAATGCTTGAGTTCAACATTGCACAATAAACAATAAAATAGTGTCAAAAAAAATGTCAAAGTTCTAAACAATTTAATCAGTATATACAATTTTATCAAACTTATTTTATATAAGCAACAAGTTATTTTAATAAACTTCATAAAAATATATTACCGTAAAGATTTGTATAATTTTTTATATATGTTAAACACTATTAAAAAATGAAATCAATAAAAACTAAACAAAATTAAACTTTAATATACTAAGTTTAAGTATCTGCAAAATTTTATAGTTCATACATAAATGCCATAAAACATTTTAAAAGGATTTAAAAGGACATTTTATAGTTTAAAAATATTTGTTAAACTTAAAATCCATTAATGACATTTTCCATTAGCTAAATATGCATATTTGATAAATCAAAAAACTATCAAAAATCATTTCAAACTATAACTATAAGGCATAATTTTCATACAATAATCAAACATATAAAACGGCCATCAGCTCTAACGTTTTTGTAAGAGCGCCAAAAAGCCATACAAAAAGCATCAAAAAAAAACCAATGTAATTTCAACTTTAAGTAAATTTCATTAAAAAACAAAAAAAAAAACCTGCATCAAACTGTAACCGCAATCATGTCAGGAACGTGTAAAAATATATATGAAAATTCATTAAATAAAAATTGCTAACGGAATCTCGTGCATATTGGTAATTTGCAACTTGATGCGAAAAAATGATTGAACGACGATCGATTGAGAACACAGCGAAAAACAGGATGCAACTTCAAAACGAGGCACCGAGAAAGTTCATTAGAATGGGGGCACAGACCGCGGCGAAACCGACGCAGAAGTAGGTGGCGAACTTGTAGGTGACCTCCACTTCGCGCCTCTGCCTGTCCAGCTTATTGGACTTTGCGGTGTTGGTGAAGTGGCACACGAGGGCCAACGCCGCTTCCTTGGACGCCGACCTGACCGCGGCCAGAATGACAGCGCCCACGATCAACCGGGACAGGGCGACCAGAAAGTAGCCGGAAAATGAATATTGGAAGGCTGCGGCCGGCGACCTGGATTTTTTTGTAAGTTTTTACACTGGGCTGTTGTTTAGTCTAGGTGGCAAAACATTATTTGTAACTTAAAATTATAAAATGATACCAATATTTTAAACAGTGTATTTAATATTGACAATGACTTGCTTGTTTGCTTGAAAAATAAAAGTACTGAACTTAGTTACACATACACTAAGTAAAAATATCTAAGTAATGATCTAACTATTGTATAGTTAGCTTAAAATTTCAAAAAAATTATACTTTTGAATATTTTTTCAGAACCAAATTAAAATCCATAAAACTATTAAAATGTCTTATAGTTGTAATATCTTTAAGTTTTGAAATAATTATTTTATAATTAAAAACAAACTTAAAAATAAAATTTATGATCTTAACGTAATTAAATGTATTATTCAGATTTTATTTGGTTGTACTTTTCCTCTCAGTTTTTATTTACTTTGAAGTCTGATATTTGTATTCCGTAAAATATTTAAAAATAGAAAACAATTACATAATGTAAGTTAATGATTAGTTTGCGTAGAAGCGAAATTTCACTATGACATTCAAAAACACAACCTTTAAGCAAACAAATCGCTGAAATTACAAAATAAACATTGCAGCTCGCTATGAATTGAGTAAATCACAATGAATAAAGTAAACGCTTGATAACAAAAATTTGTACTTGATAACAAAGAAACTTTATGAGTTTTCAAACTTAAAGCTAAGAAACATTGAAAATACTTTTATTACACTATAAAAATTAAAACAAAAATTTTTGTCAAGGTTTTGGTCAGATTACAAGAACAACTAAACCTATTATCTTAACTAAACTTCACTAAATTCTGTTACATAAATATAATAGTTTTCTTTAATATGAAATGAAACTAATTTATAACTAAATAACTATATACTGATAAATGCTAAGCTTTAACTGAATTTTAAAGAGACTCGTAGCTATTTAATAAACGTTACAAAATAAGTAACTTACATATGCTAGGCCAAATTAACTAATTTGTCACACTTTTATTTGAAAATAATTTCTCAGTTTAGTAGTTTTGATAATTTAATAACTAAAAAAAAAGAATTTAAAAACTAAGTGACCTTAAACAATAAATAATGTCATGAGGTTAAGCCAATCGTATTTTTAATTTATAATTAATTACTTATATAACTTTTGTTCAAATATTAAGATGACTTTTTAAACTTTTAATATTTTATATTTATTGTATAACTCATTATTGATGACAAACCTATGAAGAAGAAAAAAGCGTAGAATGAACTAGAAAGAACATTTTACATTTTAGCAAAACCAAACTTTTCTTCTTATAAACATCCGCAAACCCTATTAATGATTGCCAACTAAAACTACTTATGGAAATTATCTAACAAACTAACAGGTCAATATTGTTTTGGTAGAGCAGCCAAGACGCGCATTGTATTCCAGCAGAAGCTGCGAGAATGATGACCGTGTCGCCCCTTGTGGTGCTGTACCTGTCACTTGATGGGTAGAAGTACCCTGAATTTTTTTTTTGTTTTTTGTTTAATAAAATGTTGTCAAATTTTTACTTGATGTTTCGAAATCAGTTTGAAAACTATGATTCAATTGTTTTCAACAAAAATTCACAACTATATTCAACAGTTCAATTACATAAGCTCTCTGGTTTTAGACTAAGCACTGTGCATCATATAGTTTTAAAACTTATTGTTTTAAAAATATATAACAATTTAAACTTATAGATATAAAACTTTTTCGTTGGAATTCGTTACCTAAAAAGTAGTGGGATATGACAATGAGCCAGGGAGTGGAAAGTGAGTTGAGCGTGTAGTTTTCAACCATCTCCATGAATGGCCATCCTCCTATCAGGTACGCAGCTGATATCGCGATTCCCGCTAGTATGTCCTAACAAGAAAAATATATATGAAAATAAATATGTAACAGGCACAACTATAAGGCACTCAGTTTTTTTTTGTAGTGTCTGTTTTGTATAGTATACACGTTGCAAAAAAAATCCAATATTAAGTAAAACAACATATCTTATTATTTATTCTGTATTTATTATACTCTTCTTTTAAAAATTACTAGAATTGCTCATGTGAATTACCTGAGAATTGTACTAAAAATATTAGTTATATTTAAATGGTTGTAGTTCAAAATTATCTTCCATGTAAGAAACTAAAAAGTATGTGAAAATTCGAACAAAACAAAATTTATTTCTGTACTTATTATATTCGACTTTTAATATTTGCTACAATTGCTTTTGTGAATTACCTGAGAATTGTACTCATATAAAAAATATTATTTTCATTTAAATTATTGTAGTTCAAAACTATCTTCCATGTAATAAACTAAAAAGTATATGAAAATTCGAACAAAATAAAATCGTGCACTCACTAAAAACGAATGCATTCCAACATAAATACGGCTGAGAGCCACCAGCAAAGACCAGCATACAGAAAGCAGGACTCCGAACTCTAGTGGTACCTGCATTGGTCGTTACAACTGATTACTCTTTGTTAAAACTTTTATCACAACACGTGACTTACATCATACTTTTCATAAGTAGAAAGCAGTATTGAGAAAGGAAGAACGGTTCCCGCTATTGCGTGGGTCGATGGAACCCCGTACTCTGCAGATACTCTTGTCTCCAGCTTGAATGCCGGGTAGGAGGGTCTCGGCCATTTTATCAGGTCTTTCAACGCTTGCCCGATGTACCTGTTGGTCAAAGTGTACTTTGCTTATAACATTGACCATTTTGTTTGTTTGTATTATTAGTTTGTTAAGATTTTTACCAATGTTAAATAGAAACGAAATATGTACTATTAATAGTCACCTAAAACCATGTTACAGTATTTTTTAAATCGTGTGATGAAAACCATTTGGTTAAAAGCTACTTTGAAAGTATTTTTATACTCTCTTTAGTAGATATTTATCAGAAAATATTAGTTAAATTTTTATTAAAATAAGCTGTATTTTGTTGTACCGTTTTCTTTTCGAATTTTAGAAAGGCACAAAATTTTAAGCTGTGCATTTTTGATCTGTTTATTGAACTTGAAATGTATAATAAAAAATACCAAAGCTTAAAAACTTTATAGATTGAAATTCAACTATATCAAGTTTCAAATTATAAAATAGGTAGTTTAAATGGAACTTTATTCAAAGCTTTTATTTCTACCATTTTCAATTTTATCTAATAATAAAAATATAAAGCCATACTGCTATCAGCTTGAATAGCCTAAAACAAATAAAAACTTATAAACAGTTTATTGAGATGAAATAAGGAAATTTTTGTAAGTATGCATATCAAAATAAAATGCAACTTAATTTGTTATTTTAGTTTACTGCTTACCTGTCAGATAAAAAAACCATAAAAATTAACTAGTAACACTGTAATGTGTTAACTATTTTTTTATAGTTGAAACCTCATTCAGAATCACAAAAAAAAATACTAATTACTAAAGTTAAACACCAAGGTTATATGTATAAAAAGTTTTTTTTTTTTTTGCAAAAAATCTTAACTTTATAAGAAAAATTTCTGACCAAAATATTTTTAAAATCTTTTATAAAAACAACTGAACATCATAAACACTTTGCAGAAAAAACTTGCCAAACTTTACTGACTAAATCACAATGGTTAGAAGTTTATATTTGATATTTTGGTATTTGAAACAAAAGTTTAAATAAGTATTTGTTCAAAAACATACAGTTTAGTCATTAAAGAACAAGAAAAATTATTAAAATACAATAAAAACACTTATTAATAACGTATAACATTGTTTAATAACACATATAACACAGTTCAAAAGTGCTACAACTTTTTTATTTGAAAAGCTTCAAGTTACTTTCACTATAGACTTGTAAAATAGCTTGTTCAAATAAAATTAATAAGTTAAGTTAACTTGTGACAAACTAGCTTACATAATTTAGTTAGGAAATTTTTTATAACACAATAATTTTATAATAATTTTTTATAAGTTTAAATACAGAGCATGCATTTTTATTTGATTCTTCAAAATTTGGTATTGTTTAACTTTTAAAACAATTTTAAGAGTAACAATTTTCAAATTTATAAAATACACTTAGTAAAAAAAGTTTCTCAACTAATAAATAACTATGCCAGCAATTTATCTTTTATGCGTTAGAAATGATATACAACAATCTTTATTAAAAACTCAGCAGACTATTCTTGATTTTATTTTTATGTTTTTATAGAATATAATTATAAGAAATTTCACCAATCTTTATAAAGCTTAAAATACTGAAAAACATTTTTTTGATATATAAAATAATACCATTGTATACCGTACGTTTAAGGAACTGAACAACTACTAAAATTTTATAGATAACTAACATTGTCACCATCCATACAACAATCATTTTTCTTCCTACACTTGGATCAATGTTCCAAAATACAAAAGGAAGAAAAAGAATGTAAAATTCCTCGGTACCCAGCACAGAACCAAAGCGAAACAGGTGGTACAAAAACCAGTTGTTCACTTTGTAGTTTATATTATGAGTGTGACTGGTTTCAGTTTTGCCTTGTTCAAATTTGTTTTTACCAACACTTCCTGCTAAAGATAGGCTGGAGTGTTTTATTTCTTCAAGGCCACACATTTCTTGAAAATTTCGAACTTTTTTGAAATCCAAAAGGTAATCACAAATTGAAAAGAATTTATCCATCTCTGTGTAAAAAAATAACATTGTTAAAATATCTCCGAAAGAGTCATAAAGTTTTAATCAAATCACAATTACAGTTAACATATTATTGGATACAATATTTAAATCAAAAACTAGGGGAATTCATATGAACTGAGTATTCTTTAGAAATGTATTTACAAGTTGGGTTTTTAAACACTTTTATTTTTTAGGTTTATATAGCAAACTATGCTTTATTATTTAAAAAAAAAATTGTTTCAATATATTTTTATAAATGTTTTTTAATGGGAAAGTTTATTTTTTTACTATATTGCAAAACTTCAGTAAAGTATTTTGAAACTTTCAATTAAAATTTTAAAGTGTATTATGTAGAAAATCATTAGATTTTATTAAAATATCAAATTCATTTTTAGAAATCAAAAACTTAAATTACTAAAAAAAAAGTGTAGGTGTTGCTTTATGGTGGAGTATTTATACATATTTGAGAACATAGTTGCCAAAATTTGTGCATGATGTAAATCTAGGGGTTTTAAACAATATTGTTTTTTAAACTTAGATCATCAAGTGCCTAGTTTTGACTAATCAAGGGCAAACATGTATAACTTCAGAAAAAAACTAAGTTAAAGTGGCTCAACGTTGATAAAATAGTTCATTTTGTCGATATGATTCAAGTTTTGTACTAAACATTAGAATTTATAAGAAACAAAAAAAATTGCTGAAAGGAAATTAACTGAACTCTGTTAAAATCAAAATTTTTAAACTAAAAAATAGTTTAATTAGCAACAGTTTTGCAAAATCATTTTTAAACAAGTACAAACTTACAGGACTAGTCTAAGTACTAACAAAATACAAAATTGATAAAATTATATTTAAAAACTTATAACTTTTAGTAATCATTACATTAATAGTGAATGTAAAACATTTAACCAATATGAATTTATAGTACAGCAGTGTAATTCAATGCACTTCTCATGTCTCTTTAAAGATTTTAAATTGAAATTACTAAGGTTAAAAAACTAAAATATTAATCTTTGTTTGGTGAAAATGTCATTATATGTGAAAAAAAAACTAAGTAAAAAACACAAAAGTACAACTCAATCAATTTTTTCAGAAATCAAAAATATATAATATATACATGTTAAGGAACCAAAAAAAAAGGAAACTACAACTGAAAGAAATCAGCTATTGGATAAATTAAAAAGATAATTTATAGGGTTGTCATTGGTTTATTGAAAATATTTAAAATAAATCTTCTAAATTTTTAAAATTCCTTTCTGATTTTTGATTTTGTTCCTGATTTTTATAATTTTAAAAGTTCAAGACTTTTAATCCCTTTTTAAGATAAGACTAACTTGAAACAAAATAAATGTTGTTAAGTTATTATTTATTATAAATATCAAAAATAATTCATTGCTACTTAAAATATTACTGTTGTATTGAATTCCTCTTTAATTTTTTTCAACCAGGTCTTTCAAGTCTTTATTATAAAACTAAAAGTCATATCACTGATTCAGCATTTTTTTTGATATGTAGTTCTTTAAGCTGGTTTTAAAACTTTTTATTCTATTGTTTATTAATTAGAAAGAATAAATAAACTTTATTTTGTATTTATTTTAATTAACTGTGATTTTTTCAGTATTAGTCACTCTATGTATATTACAACAACAAAAATATAAGTTGGTAACAATCAATGTTGTTCAATGATATTTTATAATTATAAGATTTTCTATTTATAAATGTTTTCTTTTCATTTCCTTTATTTTGTAAGTTATTAGGTTTTCAACCATAATAATTTTAATAGTTTTCTATTTGTCTTTAGTAAAGTTTTAAAATTTAAATAAATACATATTTACCAACTTTATTAAATATTCTTTTCTTGTAGTACTTATTAGTTTTTCACAGAACTCTATGGAACTGTGTAAATTCTTATAAAAAATAGAAACATATTTTAGTTCAAGAAATAAAAATTATGGTGCAGTTTGTTTTTATTAAAGATGAATTGCTATCTAAAAAAAAACATGTTTCAATTTTTACACATCACTTTAATAAAAAAGTTTACAATAGACTTGTCTGCTTAAAATACATATAAAACTTATGCAGATAAAAACATATTGTTTTTCTAATTAAACACATATTATAAATAAAATATATACCTTTTTTGCAATATTAAGTTTTGCTCTGCTGGGTGTGCCAAGTGTTATGGAGTAAATTCTTTATGAATGGTTTAATAATTTTACTACAAGAATGTAAAAGCACCTTAGTTAAAGCAGCTAACAAATTATCAAAACCTAGTACCGCAATGTTTCGATTTTCGACTATTTTCAACAAAAATAGGTATCTTTGCCATTATAAAATAAAATAAGCAATATGCTGCACTGCAAAAAGTCAAATAATATTTTCCAGATAGTTTACAACCGGTTTAGTTTATATTATGAAATATCACACAAACACAAAATTAGCATTTTTTTATGATTATATCATCAGTCGGCACGGCACAACTTAATTAGTTCTTTAAAGCAATGCCTTTTTTATTTAAACCTTTTAATTTTTTTCTCAATTTATTACTTTTAGCGCTTAACTTTTTATAAATGAATAAATATATAAATAAATAAATATATATATATATATATAAAGGTTTATTTAAAGATGCAAAACTCAAAGGACTCGAGTTTTGTGACTATTCACTCATCAGCTTCAAAACAAGTTTAAAATAAAGCACAAAACAAAATCACTAATGAAAGTAAAACATTTTTTGCATAAATTATCTACGCAAATTTTTTTTTACTTTCATTAGTGATTTTGTTTTGTGCTTTATTTTAAACTTGTTTTGAAGCTGATGAGTGAATAGTCACGAAACTCGAGTCCTTTAAGTTTTGCATCTTTGAATAAACCTTTTTATATATATATATATATATATATATATATTAATAAAAAGTATATTAAAAAAATAATAGTAAAAAGTATAATATTCTGAATGTAAAAAAAAACAAAGAAACTACAACCAGCAGGTTTACGAAAGCTTAAATTATAGCAACCGTGGACAGAAATAGTTGCAATAAACCGTTTTCTTTTCTTTTAAAGAAAGATTTATTTCATTGCCACAAGCATTTGTCTGTGAGTAAAACTTGAAAAAAAAAAACTTAAGACGTTAATTTGTAAAAACTTTATTTGTGTCTATTTTTTGAATGCGTTTTTTTTTTACTTTTAGAAAAATATATTCAACAATAATCTTTTGTGCATGTACAATTGCAATAGAACATAAAATATTTTTAACTTATAAAAATTGTGTATATAAAATGTACTTATTTTTAACAATGTATGAAAAAAAAGTTAAAAATCAAAATATAACAAAAACAGTTTGACTAAATAATTAAAGTGTATAATCGAAAAAAGTTTAAATATCTTTGATTAATATAACTTTTTTTTTTCTTTTATTAAAAACAGTTTGACATGAATACTATAAAATCATTGTTTTATCAATTATTAGAAAATATATTTTATCAAATCATCAAAACTTTAGAATATAATCTGCTGACAATGTTTATAAAATAACCATAATAACTCTGATTTTATTTTTTCTTATTAATTGTATATATACTGTAAGGTTTTAAATTTAGCTAACCAATATCTGAAAAAAAAATTATAAAACTGCATTTGTTTTAATATTTATTTTTGTCAGACTCTAAACTGTGTGCTGTTTTAGCCATGACTTAAACTATGCAAAAAATGAATAAAAATCTAATTATTTTGTCAAAAAAATTATTTACAAAAAAAAAAATAAAAAGAATGAATAATACACGTTAAAAAAGTATCAAGCTTATTTTGATATGCCAAAAATATTGAATATGTTTAAAGTTTTGCACTACACAAGACGTTTAAAAATATCCGTGGTATGCAACATGATAACCGAAAAATTCTTTTTGCGCGAATTTCTAGGACCAAATATTTTGAGCATCTTTAATTTGTCTACAATAAGCAATAAGCAACTTTTTTATTTTTGTCAACTTATAGTCATAAGTTTTGAAAAATAACCACACAAGCTAAATGTTCTCAATACATTATTAACAAGAAACAAAATCGCAAATTAATACCAACAGTAAGTCAACTATGCCTGTAATCAACTTTAAAACTCAAGTTTTTTTAATTTACTTGTGAAAATATTTCCTTAAACTTTATTTATAAAGATACGCTAGTATTTATTCTTTTATATGGCCTATTGTTAAGTTTAATTAAAAATTACTCCGGTATGTTAGTATACTAGTTTTTTGTCTAAGTTTTAAGTATGTTTTACATACTTAGCTTCAATTATTCAAATTAATACATAAAAAACAACAAATAAAATAATTTAAACATTTATATTTTTATTGCTAGTTATTTTAACAATTCATTTAGGGAATTCTATTACTTGTAAAACTTAATTTAATCTACAGATCTTCAACACTTCGATTACTATTACTGTTAAAGTAAAGTATATGATAGTAAAACTAATGGCCGCTTAACAAATGAACTGGCTAAAAAAGTTTTAAATAACCTAGTTTTCATTAAATTTTGTTATTCTATATCATACTTTATCTAAATCAACTTGTGCATTCAACATAAACCAGAAATAAAATAAAAGAAAAGCTACAATTTTGTTATATTATAAAATATTAAGATTAGCTGTACAACCTTAAAATAGTACTTTATAATACTAATAAATTGTTGTAAAGTAACTAAAACAAAACTAAATTCCTGTTTATACAATTTTAATGATTTAAAGTATTTTATTCAACTTTTTGGAATTCGAATATAAATATATTACACAATTTAATTTTTTACAGTTTCTGATAAAAAGTAAACAATAGCTAACGAAGTATGAATCAAAAAGGTAAAAAACCGGATACCGTCAATGTTTCTCATGAGAGTAAAACTTCAGCTTCAACAAGGCAATCCACACCGTTCAATCGACAAACAATTAGAAGGTCATTTGCTGGAACAGTGCCATTGAAATTTAACGAGGACGATGTGTCAGCAATCGATTTAGCTGAAGTTCATGTGGCATCAAACATTTTACAGACGGCTGAGCAAAGAAGGGCTGCGGATGATAAGTTGGTTGACGAGGTTGAAAATGGAAACTTGTTTCTTCAGCTCAAAATGCTTGACAACGTTTTATCGTCATTGGCGCACAAAATTGGCTTGGAAAGTCTTACAAAAGAACTTCAAAGTTTCTTGAATCTTAATGAGTTTACAGAGCATCTTCAAAAGCAAACATTCATAAAGTCACTGCAAACCGAAATATGGTCAAGACAAGCTGACAAAATTGCAGATTTCAGCGACAAAAAAGTAGAAAGGAGGGTTGCAACAGATGATAAACTAGATGTTTTAACTGAAGACGCTTCTGTTGAACTGCAATCTATGGAATCTTCAAGAAAAGCTGAAACTGTTGAAGAATTAAAGAAAAACAAAAAAGCAAGCAGATTCGATTATGACAAGCTGTATACTATGGTTAAAGAAGCTCCAGCTGATGGTGTTCTTTTGAGTAGGCTTGTCGACCTCTATAAAGTTATCAAAGTTATGATTAAATTCTGCAAAGATATTATTAAAATTATCAAAGTTCTTGACGAATATCAACCAGGTACTGACGATTACTTTGAAAAGGTAGATGTTTGCATCAAAATACTAAAATGTTTGAAACCACGCCTGCCTGAATACCTAATATATAGATATAAAAGTTCTAACCTTTTTCACAAGTTTAGCACGGGGTCTTACGTGAAATATTTCTCTAACTTCTTCAAAAAGGACGAGTCTGCTAAGGAATCTCTACTTCGTAGAAACATTGTAAATCATCTTCCAGAACTTGCAAGTTGGCTTCTACTGTACATTCAAATGCTAGTAGAGTTTGGAAATGAGATCTCCTTTATAAAGCCAACTTCTTGGTACGAAGAATGGGAAAAACCTTCGAGAGATACTTTGCAAAAGCAAAAAAGAAAACTTTCGGAAATAAACTTTTCTGATACGCCTTGCAAAAATGACGATTTTGCGCTTGAACTGCTTGAAATAGCCAATGTATTTATTGAGGATGTAAGTTTGGAAATATCGGAAATGTATCAATATCGGGACGAAAAACTAGATGTCAGAAATGAAAATTTGTTGTAACTTTGTGTTTATATGCTCACCTTAATGTTATTATGTGAAGAAACTTCAGTTATCTATTAGGACTCTTTTACATTGTGTTTAAGTTTGTATTTGTTTAATAAATTAATATCACAAATCCTGTTTCTTATTGCATTATTCTAAGATATTTTGAGTGTATGAAAATTAAGAAACTAAAGTTAGTAAATTACCATACCATATCAACCATTAACAGATAATTACAATACACCGCTATTTTTATCCAAACTTCATAGTAGTATTTTTTTTTAAACTTTTACTAACTGTTAGTTTTATATTAAAGTTAACAAATAAATTTAAACTGTTTCATCTAAGTTTTTTAAAGATTACTGTTTTTTGATTCGAAGTTAAATAACTTTACCAAACAACACACTTTACTTATGTTTCATTATTCTTATGCTACTGTTTACTTTTTGTCAATAACCGAAAAATTAAATCACCTTATACACATACAATAAAAAACATTTTTGAATGAAACACTTCATTGTTCTATATATATATATATATCTAATTAATACTTTTTAACTAAATAAAGTCCCTATTATTCTTTATTTTTAATGGTGAAAAACATTTAGGTTTCAGATTAAATTATTGGAAACCCTATAAAGTTATACATAGTTTTATAAAATTGCTGTGTAATAACGAATTTATACTGTTATAAAGTCTATAAATGTGGTAGTGCTATTATATAGTTAATTTTACAAATTAAATGAATTTTGTTATTATTATTATTATTATTATTATTATAATTATTTTTTTTAATTCTGTATTAGGTTGAATGCTTAAACCTTCAATAGAGTTGTAAAATAGTAATACTTTGTTTGATATTAAATTATCTAAAACATCTTTAGCCATCACTATTAATCATTTTTATATACTTTACTGTAATAGTAATTAAAAACCAAGTTTTGCATTTTTTGTTTTGAACTGAATAATTCAATATATGTATATATATGTTTAAAAAATAAATTTTATTTAAACTTAAAGCTAGTATTCAAAGCTGTTTTAGTATTCTTTAGTGAGTATAAGATTATGTCTAAAAATACAAATAGGTGTTTATTAATATAAAGAGAGTTTAGTGATAGTAGTGTACATATATACAAAAATAAACTAACACAACTTAAATTTAGAACTTAATTACAGGCATAGTTGCCATTTTCACCATCATAAAATAAAATAACCACTAGAGTGCATCGCTTATCCATCAACATACATTCCTCATAAAATCTACAACCGGTTTCGTTAAAGTTATAAGTTGTCAGACAGACAGAAAATTTTAGTTTTTTGAAGAGCATATAGCCACAACTTAGTCAACTTTTAAAGAAGGGCCTTCATACTTAAAGTTTTCTTAATTATACTTGCTATAAATTTTTACTTTTTAACGTAACTTTTTATCAGCATATCTATGGCATTTTGAGTGTAAGAAAACAAAGAAACTTAAATTAATAAAAAAGCTTAAATTGTGGCAACCATGTACAGACATAGTCGCAATAAACCGCTTTTTCAATCTTAAAAATACAGAGTTTGGTATTGCTATAAACATTCGTTTGTGAGTAAAAAAGAATCTTAGACATTAAGTTGTAAACACTTTAGTTGCGTCAAATTTTTAAAATGCGTCATTTTTCTTTAAAGCAGGTATATTTCAACAAAGATCTTATATGCTTGTACAATTGCAATAGAACATAAAATAGTTTGCTTAGTGTAATTGTTTTAAACTATGCACAAAAAGTTTCTAACAAATATATCATTAAAGATAAAACTATAAAAAAAAACGGTTTAATTAAAACAAAAAATTATGAGTCGGATTTTTTTTTGAATTAACTTAAGTTTATATATATGAATAATTCTTCAGTTTTAATTAAGTCAAAGATAATCATTTTCTTTAGATACTGAAACTTAAATCACTGTAACTTTTTGCACAATTTTAATTTTTTCTAGATGCTGTGGTCAAAGCAACATCTTTAAGTTTTGTTAAGGCCTTATACAACTTTAAATATACTCTTATAAATATATTTGTTTATAAAAACTTTTATTTTTTGTTTGTTTTTTATTTTTTTACTGTATCATTATTAGTATTTTTAATGTTTCTTTTTTTTTCTTTAAATTTCATCACAAAAGAAGACCTTCAAATATCTTTTTTCCATGATTACTTAGTTAGTTATTAAGAGTTTTTTGAGTAAGATTTTAGAATACAAGTTTATACTTAAAACAAAGTGTTTTTTGGTAAAAAATCTGAGGACTTAACGGGAAGTGCGAACTAAAGGGTAAGACTACTGTAATTTAAAACTGTGTTCAGTAAAAATAAAATACCTAGTTACTTAACTATAATTAATGACTTTTACAGATTATAAGTTGCAAAATAAACTATTCTATTTATAAAAAACTCCAAGGGAGAAAATAGAAACGCACTTAAAGTAACAATAAAAGTGAACATTAATAATAATGCTTGGCTTTACCTTATGAAACATAATTGGAGAAACCTTTTTATCCAAACAATAACGTTTATGACGATAGTACCTCTTAAACTTTTCTTTTTAGTTTATTCCAAAAAACCAATCTAAAACAAATCAATGTATAATTATTATATTAAAAATAAAATATCCTTGATTAAACTTTCATTTAACCCTTAAAAACAAAATTCTATAAACATAGTACGTTCAAGTAAGCACTTAAAACTAAATTTATAAAAAAGACATTAACACCTTATAAAAAAAAAATCAACTAATTACGACTTTAACCATGCAGACTGACTACAGGAAAACAAAAACATCGTACGGCGTACTGCAGCGCTTTAGTCGAAACTTTTACACCTTTCTTATTTTACGAAATCTAGTTAAAAATGATGAATAATTTCCACTTATTGTTATTTTGAGTGTTTACAATATGTTTGTAGCATAGTTGACTTAAGACTCGATATTTTTTCCACTACATTTTTCATATGAAATATTTCAGCGTTATCAGCTATTTAAAAAAAAAACTATATTGTTTACTAAATGATAACAAAGCACTCAAAAATTCGGTCTAAGGACCAGGTGTACGAAAGAACCTTTTGGATATCGAGTCGTATATAGTTGTTCTGCTGTAGCATTACAAAAGAAAAATAAATAAAGCAACTATTTTTGTACACACAAATTAATTAACTGACGGCGTTAACTTCTAATAAGTTTTAATTTATTATTATATAAAAAAGCAATATATGTCCTTTTAATACTTGCTTTTCACTTTTATTTCTCGAATGTCATTTTTTTAAGCGGCTCAGGTTTTAATGCACGCAGAGTCACTTGAGCACGGCGTAACATTTGCACGGCAACATTTTTACGATACTTTTGCACGACGTCACATTTTTACGGTTACATTTTTGCACAGCGAAATTTTGGCACGATGACTTTTTTGCACAAAACATAAATTTTTCATGCAGACCGATTAAATGTTTTTTAGCTCGTACCAAATCTGTGACATAAAAAAAATAAAACAAAAATTTTAAAATAGACACATATCAAAGACATAACATCAAAAATTTCAAATCTTAAACGGTAAAAATTAATGTTTGAAACCAAAAACATTTAAAAGATTAAGAAAAAGTATTTTTTAAAGATTCATACCAAAGACAAAAAAGAAAAAAAATTATTCAGAAACTAAGATAAGAAATACTAAAAGTGTAAGATGAATTGTACTAGTTTCTTTGGAATTCTAACTTGTTAATTAACTATATGCCTTTTAATATATATTTTTTGTTCATAGTGAAAAACAAGTACATTAAACTAATTATTTTATGTTCTATTGCAATTGTACATGAACAGAAGATATTTGTTGAAATATTGTTGAGTAAAAAAAAAACATTTGAAAAATTTGACGCAACTAAAGGGTTTACAACTTACATCTAAGATTAATTTTTACTCACAAACGAATGTTTATAGCAATAACAAACTCTGTATTTTTAGGATTAAAAAACGGTTTATTACGACTATGTCTGTACATGGTTGCCACAATTTAAGCTTTTGTAAATCTACTAATTGTAGTTTCTTTGATTTCTTACACTCAAAATGCCATAGATATAATTATAAGAAGTAAAACGTTAAAAGCTAAAACTTAAAAAAAGGTATAATTAAGAAATTTCTAATAATAAAGGCCCTAATTTAAAAACAAAAAATTTCTGGCGGAATGCTCTTCAAAAAACTGCAACTCTGTGTTTGTCTGATAAATTATAATATTAAAGAAACCGGTCGTAGATTTTATGAAAAATATATGTTGGTAAATGAGCAGTGCACTCTATTGGTTATTTTCTTTTGTGATGGTGAAAATGGCAACTATGCCTGTAATTAAGTTCTAAATTTAAGTTGTGTTAGTTTGTTTTTGCATACTATCAGTTAAAAATAAACTGATAAATATTTGATTTCAACTATTACACTTATATGCTTCTTGTTTTAACAATTCATTTAAGGTATTTTATTACTTGTAGAACTTAATCAAATCTACAGATCTTCATTACTTTGACTACTATTACTGTTGTAGTAAAGATAGCAACTAGTTACTAAACAATAGTGATGGCTAATAACGTTTTAGTTACTAAATTTCATCAAACTATAATGTTATATGATATACTAAACTACTGCTTATATAAAATAACTACTGCTTTTAATTATATTAAATTTAAAAATAACAGGAAACATTTTTATCTTGGTTATATTACAACAACAGAATAGCTGTAAAACATTTAAAAGTAGTAATTGATTGTAATACAGTAACTAAAACAAAACTAAGTTTCATTTTATACAATTTATGATGGTTTAAAGTTTTTTTTCAGTTCTATAAGTACTCCAGAGTCTAAATATTATAAATAAATATTAATGATTTATATTGTATAAATCTTAATATATGTTAAGTGTTTTATCCTAGTCATTTATATCGTGTGTATATAAAGCCAATATTTTTTTTTTCAGTTATTGACAAAAAGTAAACACTAGCCGAAGAAGCATGAATCAAAAGAAGAAAAGCGTATGGTTTTGTCCGGATACAATCAATGCTTCTCATGAGAGTAAAACTACAAGTTTAAACAGGCAATCCACACCTAAAAACGATCAAATGAAAGGTGCAAGTAGAAGGCAAGCTACTACAGAAGTGCCATTCAGATTGAACCAGGAAGACGAGTCGGTAATAGATTTAGCAGAAAATAATGAGACTTCAAACGTTTTACAAAAGGCTGAGCAAAGAAGGGCTGCGGGTGATAAGTTGGTTGACAAGGTTGAAAATGGAAACTTGTTTCTTCAGCTTAAAATGCTTGAAAAAGTTTTGCCGTCATTGGTAAGTAAGATTGGCTTGGAATGCCTTTTAAAAGAACTGCAAAATGTTTTTAATGTTGGTGAATTGAAAGTGCACCGTCCTAGTTCAAAGCTCGGAGAAACTCCGCAATCCTTAAAATCTTCAAGAAAAAAATTAAGCGGCACTGAATACAAAGCAGAAGAAGCTTTGGTTGATAATGCATATAAACTCAAAACTAACGCTAAAAAATCGTCAGAGTTCACCAATAATAATGTCGAAAGGAGGGTTGCAATTGATGAGAAGCTGGATGCCACGGCTGAAAGTAAACTATTGCAATGCACGGAATCGTCAGGAACAGCTGAAAAAGTTGATGAATTGAGCACAAACAAAAAGGCTAGCAAAAATTCTAATTGTAAGCTGGATCCAATTGAACGCGGAAATTTTTTCAGATTTGCTGGGCTCTGTAGAGTTATTTTGGATTTGACAAAATTCTGCGAAAGTGTCTTTCAAAATCTCAAGTTTATTGTCGAACGTCAAGCTGATACTGACGATTTCTATGGAATTGCATGTTCAAGTTTGAAACAATTGACCTGCTTGAAGTCACGCCTGCCGGAAGACCTTATTAAAAAATATAGATGCGCCAAAATGTTTCATGAGTTTAGCATCGGACACAACGTGGAATATTTCTCTAATTTCTTCAAAAAGGACGAATCTGCTAACAATTATCTTCTTTGTACGGACATCAAAGACTATCTTCCGGAACTTGCACTTTGGCTTGAATTGCATATTCCACTGCTGGTAAGTCTTGGAAACGAGGTTTCCTATCTGAGCTCGAGATCATCTCATTTCAGCTGGAAGCAGTTTTCGCACGTAGTTCAAAACAACCAAGAAGATATGTTTATGGAATTCAACTTCTCTGGTTCGCCTTGCAGAAATGAAGATTTTGCTCTTAAGTTGATCACCTTAGTCAATGTCTTTATTGAGGATGTAAGTTTGGTGTTGTTGGAAAAGATTAAGTATTTGAGCGAAAACCCAGATTCAAAAAGCTAAAACTTTGTGTACTTTAGTTTTTATGAATCCTTTGGTTATCAAGTCAATCGTCAAATATTTTCAGTTTTTCAATTTGGTTTAGTTTAAAATGTGTTTCAATATGTTTTTGTTTAATAAATTAAGTTGTTTCTAGTTGTAATCTTGTAGCTATTCTTGTTCATTAATTGGTGTATTAGATAATTGCTGAAGTTACTAAGCTTATTTATAAATTATTTTTAATGTTAATGTTAATGTTTTAACATTTTAAAAATTAGATGCCAACAATAATTACAACATTTCAAATAAACGACAATACTTGCCACATAATTGGCCTCAAAACCATCAAGTTATTAATTATGTGGCAAAAGTATTGACGTTTATTTGAAATATGTAATAATTCTTGTTGTCATCCAACTTTTAAAAAAATGAAACATTATTTTTATAAATCATTTATAATAAAGCTTTGGTCTTAACACTTAAGCAACAATAGTTAAATAGTGTTTATTTTATATCATTTACCTTCAAAGTGTACTTATACCAAATAACTAAAAGAAAAAAAAAAAAGATAAGCAATTAATTAGTCGGTGAGTTAGATGTAGAACGAAAAGTTCTTGGCTGCACAATTTAGAACTACTAATTCTATTTAATTCAGTTTACTACTAAATCTACTATAACCTTCAAAATATAACCTAAAACATTTTTTACTCTTCATATCAAATCCCTATGAAAATCCTTTCAAAACTTGATCTATGAAATACCTTTATGCTTGGGACTCAATATAACATTTTGCGGGTCAGATTTCTTTAAATCTTGTAAACTTTAATACGGTCATTTTTACTACGTGGGTTAGACAGCAAACGTTTCTCTGACATTAAATAGGATTTCCTATGTCACTTGCATTAAATTTACTCAGACCTGTATTTTAAATAAACTAATTGTATTGCTTTTCATACGTTTCAAAATTGTATGTTAATTTTAACATTTGCTAAAGACATTACGCAGTTTAATAGAGTAAAATAATTTTCTGTTACCAAAATAGTTTGATAATCACAACTTTTTAATGTTCACTATATCGCTTATATAAAGTTTTTGATGTAAAGCTAGTTCAAAGAAACATTTAACTATAGATTTTTTAAAACTCATCTACTTAACACGTTAATATAGAATAAACTAAACATAAGAAGTTGAGTAACTGCTCGTATAAATTACAAACTCCTTTACTTGAAACCAAACTAAAAACGTTTTAATGACCTATACTAACTTACACTATAAGGTGGTTGCTGTTTAAAAAAAAATTACTTTAAATAGTATCGACAATTAAAGAAAAAACTAATTAGTTAAAAATAAAGGACTTAATTGCTTTTTAAATCTAAAAATTACTTACCCACTAAAACAAAATTAAGTTTGTTGAAAACTAGCAAACGAGCTCATAAACATATATTTTACACAAAAAGTGTATTAGTTGTTTCAAAAACATTTATTTTTTCGAGTGCAACAAAAAAGTGAATTAAAAATACAATCAAGGCGTATTTTAAACCACCGTTCATTAAAAACTACGTTTATTTTAAAGTTCATTGAGGTCTGAAAGCTGACTTAAGAGAATAAGTAAGAAACTTACTTTAAAAAATTTTAAAAACAAAGTTATAAAGCGCTCAGTAATATGGAATTAAAACACAGTAAAAATTATGAACAAATGACTAAGGGCAACAGCTGCATTGATATAGAAAAGTTATTGTACGTTTTAATAAAAAGTAAAAACTTCCTTTCGTGTACTAAAAAACCCATTTGTTTGTAAAATTTCAAATACCAAAAACTTAATTTTACTTTTTTAGGCTCAAAAAACAAGTGGTTAGTTTATAAACATATTTTTTTTTCTAAAAAGCTTAAGCTAGACTTTATTAATATATTCTGTAATATTTTTTTTTTCAAATCATCCCCTTTGAAGATATTAAAAAGGCTTTTTCCCCTCAAATAAGACTACCATTTAAAGCACCTAAGAACTTTGTTAACTCAAGAATATCTAGTGCAAGTTTCAAAATTTTAGAATCGCCCCCCTTTCGCCCCTTTACTAATTATTGCCCTCCAACTTACTAAAATTGCTCCCAGGGGTGCGGTACCGCCCACTTTGGGAAACCCTGGTCTATAGTTTATCTATACCCTTATACCTAACTTACCTTACCCAAATGTTTAAAAATAAAATCATATATCTATATCTTTAACATAAAACTTAAAATAAAAAAGTTAAACTTTAGTTGATCAGATACGCATTAGATTTGAAGCCGATGCGTTTTATTTACGGAAAACGTACGCAGCTCTTAAAGAGTTTTGCTTTTTAAACAGTTTATATTTGCTTTTAGCAAGATTTTTTCTCTAAAAAAAGCTCATGTTTAAGTGTTTAATTATATTTATTCTTTATATAAATAAATCATATTGTTTTTTTAATATTCATTATATTTTATTTTGGAATTTTCATTGGTCAGTTGATACTTAGTTGTTTTAAACAATCCTTTGATATTTACCTTAGTTAAAAAATATTATTTTAAAATTTGATTTTGCAACATTTAGAATGTTGTTAGGCAACTGACAAACATTATTCACAACGATCAAAAGTAACAACAAATAAAGAACTCTTGAATGATAAGGTTGTACTAAACTTCTTAAAAATATAAAAAAAAGTTATAAATTCAAGTTTTTCTTTGAAGTTTACTTCGGTAATACTGACTACTACTTAACTGGCATTTTCATCATGTACTTCTATATGTCATTAGATCTATTTTGAGTAATAAAAAAAAAGTTACTAAAATTGTTACTAAAATTAGGGTAGCCACAAAACCAGGAATCCTAGGAAAACTTGGAATTTGACAATTTAGTCTATAAAGACTTGGAAAAACCTAGAATTTGACAGAGTTTTGAAGAAAACCTATAATTTTGAACAAAAATCACTAAAGACCTAAAAAAACTTAGAGTTTTAAACAACTTTTAAATGTTAAGTGGTAAAACTTTTATTTCACACAAAAATTCTATCATATAGATATTTTTTTTGTCATCATTAAAATTTTTTAATAAAAAACACATTTTGAGTAGCTTTAAAGTATCTTTTCAATGTTGTTGTACTACTTATCATGGTTTTTTACCTTTAACTTAAGTTTAAGCTAAAAAATAGACCCAAAAATATGTAATTTTGAAAATATGGAAGAAATTCAGAAAACCTAGAAGAAATTTTTCTAAAACTAGTAACTACCCTATAACATTAATAAAATTTACATAAAAATATTAAGTTTTTATTAATTACAAGCAACCAATTCAAATAAGTTCAAGTTTAGAACTAAAATACCTAAAATAGTACTAGAATAAAAATTTATAGTTGTTAAAACCCTAAGTTTTGTTATTATGTGTCTATGAAAGTTTTAAAATGTGAAACATAAGATAATTAAATATAGTTCTAAATCTATTCTGTTTTGTTTTATACTTTGAACAAAAAAGCAGAAATTATATCAAGTCAATTTCTATATTGTTAAGTTATCTCTTTTTTAAGTCTTGTTTTTGTTGTCTTAAGTTTTTGTTTGATGACCTAAACTAATGAAAATTCATTACAATAATTTTACTAAAAGAAAACTTATATTTTTTTTTAAGTTTGATAGGGATTTTAAAGATAACCTTGAAAGCTGTAGTGTTATAAGATTCAAACCAATAGACATATAATAAAATAAAATTACAATCTAGTTTACTGATTATTGTTATAAAGAAATTATCTTATTTGTTTTTTTATCTTGTTTTGTTTACTGTTTTATGAATGTTTTACTTTGTCAGCTTCAGAAAAAAAAACCGATGAAAAAATAAAATTAAGTTAATAATATTGAGTTAATTATTTGTATAATTAGTTTTCTTAACAATATTTATGCACTTTGTCATTGTTTTAATGAATACTCATAGCAAGTGGTTGTAGATTATTATTTTTTGCATTGATAAATAGTTAAATATTTCTTATTTGTAAGGCTTATAAACATTTTCTCTGGGTTTGAGCTAATTTTGAGGTCTTAAATGATGGTATTTAGACTTTAAATTTTTTGTAAAATCATAAACCACTTAAGGTTTTAGATTTTATTGTATTATGTTATATTTTATAAAGATATAAATAAAAAGTTTAAAAATAAGCAATAAAACAGAAAAAGTTGAACCTAATTATGTTTGCATATGAACTAAGTCAAGTGATATCTTTTTAATGACATTTTTTTAACAGGTAAAATAATAATGCAATTAAAATTTTTATAAAGACTAGTTTAAAACCTAATGGTAGGTGTTAATGAAATCCTATTTTTACTTAGCAAAATAAAGCTAACTTCTCTAATATGGCTATATTTAATAGAAAGTTTAATTTTTGTTTGTTTCTACTACTATTTAAATTTTTGTTAGGCATGGTAGGTTGTAGTCAAAATAGGTAGTGTTTATTTACAATTACATCCTAAGTATAGTGTTAAATTGTCAATCCAGCCTTAAAAAATTTTTAGTTATTCTTGGCAATTATAACTATTAACATGGCTATTGTAAATAAGATGACTTGTTTATACAGTCATATATTGTGAAAATGGACATTTTCAGAAAATCAAAACCACCATGAAAGTTTTTCGAATCATCTAAAACTTGCAGTGGGTGTTTTTGTAGTATTTGCCAAGTTTTAAATTTTTTTCAGGTGAACACTCAAATGTTGCCATTTTTATAAGGTAATTTAAGAGTACTGAAATGCAAAAAGTCTATTTCTTTCATAAAATGAATGTAGTTTCTTTTTTTATACTCTCTATATTTAACAGTTGTTCTTTTTTAATAATTATATGTTTACTCACCTAAATAATTTATAGTTTTGCAAAAAAAAATCTAAATGAGAATTTTGTAGACTATCTTTTCTTTTTTAAAATGAGTAAAATATTTATTAAAATGTTTTAGTTTTTTCAAATAATATTTATTAAAAGTTTAGAGTCCCTAGCTCAAAAAACAAAGACAAAGTTTAAGTTATGATTAAGTTTTTCAGAATATTTAATTTTTTTTTTGTTTAGATCAAAACTTTTTACAAAATTTGCCACATATCAAAAGATAAAATTAATTCTTAAAGCATTTCAAAAGTACCATTTTAACCTTTTTTGTAAAAGACAATGACTATTGATTTACTTATAAAACTTATTTAAAAGTTTTTTTGCATAGGTAGTTTATTTTTATTATTATATTAAACTTATGTGATCCAATATTGACAAAAAGCTAAAACATATGTTATTTAAAATAGTCTAAAACAAAAATAAACTTTTGAAAAAGAAGTGTTGTTTTTGTACTTAATTTTGGTTGTGTATTACTTTTGTGTTTTTTAATTTTTCTCATGCCAGTAGAAAATATTCTGTTTTTAAATTTTTTTATGTTATAGAATTTATATTTGTTACTTAAAATGTTTTTTAATCCATAAAAGCATTTGTTTATAATTGATAGATAGTTTGATAAAGTGTGTACAAAAAAATACATAATATTTATTGTGTTTGTTATTCTTATAGTATAACACATTATTTATAGTTTTTTTATAAAAATGTGAAATTTAAATTAAGGTAAAAAATAATTAGATTAAGTTGACTTTTTTATTTGTTTCAGAAATTGTTTATTACAAATTACCAATAAAAAGTTTTATTGAGTTGTAATTTTTAAGCTATGTCAAATGTGACTACACTTGGTCCATTATTTGATACAGGTAGAGAACTATAATTTAAATTTCTAATTTATTTTAATTTTTCTATTAAAGTTGTTCTTTTTTTGATTTACTTAAAAATTATACAATTTTTTATCCAAAATATAAATTAATAGACTCGAATGAAACTTTGGATCTAAGTGACAAAATCATCAATTTTGTGTCACAGACAAGGTCAACAGTTAATACAATTACTAACATTACAAAAGCTATTTCTCGAGCAACACCTTCACTGGGCGCAGTTGTAGCAAGACCTGATCAAAGTAATTTGTTTTAATTGTTTTAGTTTTGTGCTTTTATCTCAAATATTTTATGGTATTTTTATTTAAGGCATACTATTTGTTTTTCAAAATACCAAGATACTTGTTTTTACTTATTTTTTAACTACCACCTTTTACCTAAATAATAAATTACTATGTTTTTTAAACTTCTAAATTGTTTTTCTAAAAAGATAGCAATTATAACTAAAGATAATGAGTGAAATACATGAGACAATTGTAGTAAAAATACAGACCAGTTCAATGTCTTGTGTTGTTTCTAACATAATTCTCTTATGGCCATAAGGGGGGGGGGATAAATCACTCTAACTAATTTTTGACATAAAGCGGCTTAAAGTTAAAGAGTAAGATAGATTCTATATGCGAGGGTCAATCTAAAAAAAATATATTTCACTAAAAATGTATCTCTCCCTACGTTTTTTAGATAAACACTTCAAATTTTAATTGTTCTTACAATATAAAAAAATTCTCTTGTAAGGAATTTGTTAATTTTTTGACTAAATTTTTTTTAATAAACAAAAACGTAAATTTTTTACTGAAATCGAATAATTGGTATAAATATTAAAAGTCTGTAAAAAGCATTTCAAAGATTAGTTAAAACTTTAGAAAACAAGATTAAATTCTAAAAAAAAGTGATTCACCCCTATGGCCTTATAAAATAATTTAAATCATACATTGAACAAAAATAGTTTGTAGAAACAAAGATCATAATTAAAGTAAGATTAAATAAAACCTCAAGTATAATTAAGTTTTCAAAGATATAACAAAGTTATTTTACTTTTGTGCTATGTCGTAAAGTATATTAATTTTTTATTTAACTTATCTGAATTTTGTGTGAACTTCTTTGATTATTGTGATAGATATTTTTTGCCTAATGTTATTACAGTTGTTGCATTTTAAGATTCAATTGTTTTTATTAAGTGTCTATGACCTAAGTAAAGTTAAAGCATAATTGTTGGTACAATTATGTGTAAAAATTAAGAATTGATAACAATAGATACAATTGTAATATGTTTGTAGTTTTTGAGCTCTCGAAAGTGTATATAAATCATTTGTTATTTATTTAATAAATTTAGTTTTATTACAATTTCTTACAGGTGGTGGAGCCAACCCAGCAATTTATGCTCCTATTTGTGTTGTTGTACTTCTAGTTGCTGTTGGTACTGCTTTCTACGGTAAGTTGTTTAAATTTAAGTTGTTTTAGATGTCATAAATAAAATTAATGTTGCCAAACATATTTTTGACAAACTTTATTATCAAATTTTGAATTTTAAAAAGTCTGTATTGAGAACACTGTTTTAACTTCTAATAATAACTTTGATTTTGTATAGAAAAGCTAATTAGTTTCAAAATTTTAATAAAAAACAAAGTTATTTTTTCTAGTGTAATACTTTGCATTAGTTCTAATGTTAATTTTGATTAATGAATGTATAAAATATTGACGAGTAAGCAACAAAATTAAGGTGTTTTACTAGAGATTAATAAATATTCCTTGTAAAATCATAAAAAAATATTTATAAAATACTTGATTATAAAAATAAAGTCTTTTATGTTGCATATAAGAAGCCATTAGTTCATTTTAGTAAAAAGTTATATATGATTTTACGTTGGTTATGGTTGAAATTAAATTAAATACAACATAAAATTTAATAAAATAAAATTAAAAAAAAGTTATAAGTTCTTTAAAAACACAAGAAAATCATTGTGTTTTAAGTTAAAAGTTATTTAAATATATTTTATTTCTGTTATTTTAAACTTATGTTTAACTAATAGTTTTTGAAAAGTGATTAATTTTTTTATATAGCAGATATCAATTATGACAAACTAAAAGCTTAGATAGTTTTATACTTGTTGTTAAAATAGCATTGTTTTTATTTAATGTTTTAACACTACCATTTTTACAAAATTTTACTCATCTTAAAAGTTGATATTTAACTCTGCTAAAATATAGTATTACAACTAAAGCATCTTTAAACTCCCAGGCAAAAAGAAAATGAACGAGAACAACGACAGGCGAGACTCGCGCAACGACGAAAACAGAAACTCGCGCGGGCTCAAGGTCATCCCAAAGAGCTCCAAGGCGGACTTCGACGAGAGCACTGCCGTGTACGAGTGTATGAACTCCCGCAGCAACATGTCCTTGGCCCAGTCCATGTCCTTCGGCGGCAGCAAGCATACCCTCAACCCGCACATTGACAGCATCTCCCTGCACCAGAGCAACTCCCAGATGAGCCTGACCGCGCCCAGGCACAACGGCGGTGGCAAGACGGCCCCGGCCATGAGTCTATCCAACGCCAGGATAGAAGAGGAGAGGAGTAGGGAAGATGAATTGAAGAGCAAGTCCAGCTTGCAGGTAGTTAACGAAATCAAGCCGAAGAAGAATTTGAGTGGCGAAAAGACCAACATAAACAAGGCCCTTTCGAATGAGGAGATGAAAGATCTTCTGCAGAAGATCGAATCTTCGAGCCACATAGTTCAAGAAGCAAATGCTGCGAAAAACAAGCAAAATGAAGAAGAAGAAGAAGTCCCGATGGCCGAGAGCCAGATTGAGATTTCTGTATCACCGCCGCAAGTGGTCGCTGCAGAGGAAAATGATGCGCCCCAAGCAGCTGATGAACCCAAGCCGAATGCCGATGAAGAAAATAACTAACTTGATTAGTGCATTTTTCTAATGAAAATATTTTATTCAATGTTTAAAGTTCTAAATTAAATATTTTTTTCTTAATTTTAATGTTTGTTAACACTATTAAAGTTCTAGTTTTACGCAATATTCAAATATTTAGATTTTCACTTAAAATTTTTTTGTTAAAAATTTGCTTATAACTGCATGCTTATATTTTGTTAAATAAATTATTATTTTCAAGTTGTTACATGACCAAGTTCGTCTATTTTTTCAAGTAATTATCAAACAAGTGAAGCTGTTTAATTAAAACTAAATGTTTAATAATTTATTTTTAGTACTATAAATGTTGTTTTGTGATTATAAATGATAGGTTCATACAGATGGAAGAAACGAAGTTTAGTATGACAGTATCTCCTTGGTGATCTTCCAAGCACCGCCAGCTCCAAAGTCCTCCTCCACCCAACATCTTGTCTTCTTCTGATTAAATAATTCGTATTTAGTTTGCACGTATCTTCCCGTACGTGATTGAATTTATTGAAGTTTATTACTAGTTTTAGGTGCACTAACTGTTGTGTTTAAACTAGTGAGTTTTTTATTGTAAATGTTTAGTGTGTGTAATATGTTCAGGTCAGTTATATATTTCTACGATTTTTTATGTTTAAATTGGTAAGTACTTTGGTTTAGAAAATTGTTTCGGTAATATGGCATTTGAAAAAAAAATACTTTGTAAAATTCTGATAAAAAAAATAATGTGGATTACATTCAGTATGTTGTAGTTTAGCACATTGCAACTAGTGCACTAAAATTTAAATTCTGATAATTTTTTCAAGTTATTATTATCGTAATCTTAATTAATTTAAACTTCTGGGAAATTTTTGATTTTTCAAATTAATATTTTTTGACATATATAACTAAAACAAAATTTTAAATTTCTTAAAACATTTCTTCTTTTATAGTTATTAATCAAATATTTTTTGATACTATCATATTTTTTTTATAGTTTATAATATAAATAAAAATGTGCAAGTTATATTTTTTTTTACAACCAGGTTTCGGTGTCAAAAAATTGCGACCTCTTCAAGTTAATTAAAATATTAAACTGCACATAACAATGTTGCTTATCTACAATGTTATTTGAAAAATTGTATTTAAAGTTTTTAACGAACATTATAGATAAGCAACATTGTTATATGCAGTTTACAATTTTATTTTACTTGAAGAGGTCGCAATTTTTTGTCACCGAAACCTGGTTGTAAATAAAATATACAGTTTGCACATTTTTATTTAAATAAGCTCTTTACATTTCAGTAAATTGAGCAATATTTTTTAGTTAAGACAAAGAACTATGTAGTGTATAATATAAATTTTTTTAAGTAATAACTTATAAATGTAAACTACTATTATATATAATTTAAAAAGTCCTTTTAAAGAATGCGAAAGCTTTAAATAAAATCTTATGCCTCCAAGTTTTAAAGAAGTTATTAAATAATTAAGTGTAAAAATAAAATGTTACATTAAAAACAACAAACTTTATGATTTTTAGAGAATAGTTATTTGTTTTTAGAGACTAAAACAGTATAGTTTCAGATATAACGTTCACTAAGTTTTGTGTCAACAAAATATATTCTAAAGCTAAAATAAAAAACTCAGTCTAACCTTAGCATGCTTATAAACCAACAGGACTTAACATAAAATCTAGGTTTGGATATGTCAATTTAATTTATGAAATACGAGTTAGTACTTATTATTGAATGATTTTTATAAATTACTCTTAAAACTATAATTAAAAAACAAGATGGTAAAAACCAACCTCGTGCAACATTTAATATTTACTTTTTCAGGGTTGCCAAATGTTTTTGGTAAATTTCCTAAGTGTTTGTGAACATTTTCTAGGTTTTAACAACACAAGTTTTTAATACATTTTTATTGTAAAAATAAACTTAAGGTAAAAAACACTGCCTTAAGTAGTATAACTCCGTTGAAAAATTACTTCAAAGCATGCTTTATAAAAAAAAAATGGATACAAATTTTTTTTATTACTAAAATAGATTTTTAATATATTACTAAAACTCTGTTACTTAACGTGTAAAGAAAGTTAAATATTCCAGGTTTTTTAGTGTTTTTTGTTCAAAATTCCAGGTTATTTTCTCTATTTTCAAATTCTTCTGGACCAAATTGTCAAGTTCCAGATATTTTGGCAACCCTGTTTTTTGCAAACAGTTTTAAGATTATGATTTAAAATTTAGTCAACTACTTATGCAGAAGACTGCTGTTATAGCAATAAATATGAAGAAAATTTTCAGATCTTTCAGTACATCTGAAACCACACTTGTGCTTTCAAACACTAACACTACCTTTAAATAAAAATTGTTTGTATAGTTAGTGCTATACGTAGTTTTAATTTAGCCAGTTCTTTATTTAAGAGCTTTGTTTAGTGATTTAAGGTTATTTTGGTGTAAATAAAAGGTTAAAAATCGCTTTTAAAATTTTAATACTAAATTTCAATTAAAATTAAAACTTTCAAACTGTTCGTTTCAAAGTTCCCCTTTTCGTAAAATTATAAAAGAACTCTAATTTCATCTAACAAACTGCTTAAATTAACAAACAAATCTCATACCTGATGGTACTTGGTCAACTGTAGACGGTCTTTGAAGTCCTTTGACATTTCATAGATCATTGCGCAGTGGGCTAATAGTACAAATGTGACACTGTGTCGTATGCGTACAGTGTTATCACAAGTTGCAAGCCCGCAGTCCAACTTCCACTTGTTTGCATGTGTGATATTACAATTATATGAAGAAATTTAGATTGTTGTTTGAATTTAAAGCTTTTGATTGCTCTTATATGTATTGCATTCTGATTCGAAAACAAACGATTGGTAAAAAAAAAATAAAACAAAATCATTGTATGCGAAAACAGTTCACACTTTTGACTAAAAGTTTCAAACTTGGTGCTTTTAAAAAATATGTTAACTTATAATTTCTAATTTTAGTCAGCATGTATTTATTTTTGTTTATTGAAACATATTAATGACTGCTTTTAAACTGTAGTTGATTGACTGCTGCAAATAAAGTAAATTTTAATAGACTCTTTGTGCATTGTTTATTACTTAAAATAATTTTACTTAATAAAAAATTCTTATTATAGAAAGTTAGTAGTTGTTTAAGATTTATAATGTGTAATTGTTTAGAAAAGCATTTTAATACAAACAAACGAAAAGAGTACATTATAAGTATAAAAATGGTGAAAAAAAACTAACTGTTCAAAAAAATAGATAAATCGTTTGCTAACAAAAGATCCTAGTGAAACAAGTTCACTGGAAAAGAAATAAAAAAAATTCTACAGTAATCTTCCTTTATTGTACCAACATATGTTTATGTGTGTTAACGAATCAACAAACTTCAACAGGGTTCTGAAAAAAAAATAGTTACTGTAATGTGAGAATAGGAGCATAGAATAATTATTATTAACTATTAACCTGTAAAAATCTGTAGAAATTATTTTATTTTAATGAAAACTAATATACACCTTAATATAACTTTATTATATGCATCTATTCTTACATTACAGTAATTATATTTTACAGAACCCAGTTGAAGTGTGTTGATTCGTTAACACACAGAAACATATGTTGGTACAATAAAGAAAGATTACTGTATTATTTGAAAAAAAAGAATTGAACTCATTTTTAAGTGTGAAAGCAAATGCTATAGTTACAAATCTTTAATTTTTTTAACACCTCAAGTTATCTAAAGTTGACGAAAAAATTACCAACGACTACTAAATGTATGACATAAGTGTATATTATTATTTTTAGTATACAGTTTAAGGTTTTATAGTTTTTTTTCTCTGTAGTTTTATTAAAGCTTTTTTTGAATTACTATTGCAAATAATTTGTTTAAAAATAGTTTTTTAAACTAAAAAAAGAGTAAAAAATAATTTAATAAAAATAAAATAGTTAGCGTATTATAAAGTTTTCACTTTAAAGTAGCTAAAATGTAAACTAATAAGTAAAGAGAAAAAAGTTTGTACTCATAAGATTAAACTAAATAGTTAGTAAATTATTTTTTTAGTAGTAGTGTATAATTTAATAAACTTGTAGTAAACTAAAATAAGTTTGTTTTCATCTATAAATATTGTTGATAGAATGCTAAAAAGTATGTAATAACTGTTTTTGATAAAAGATTGAGATATTTTTAAAAACATTTCGAGGTACAATGCAATTTTTGAGGACTAAAATGTGTGTTGTCTTACATACATATAAAAACTTATTTTAAAATTTGGAAAAATTAAGTCTTACTTCGGTGTTTTATTACAAGCAGTATCATTTTGTTTTTGTAAAACTTTTTTTCAAGGGTTATTCAGGAAACAGGAAACCAGTCAAGCCAAGCCCCTGATGCACATACGGTATAAAAACAAACTTACAGCTTCATCTTAATAGGAGATAAATAAAGTATGAATTTAAACAATACATATTTTATGTAGTTTAAACACTCTAGAAATGTTAAGTTTTTTAATAGTTCTTAACTTGAGATTTTATTAGAAAGCGTTAAGAAAGTTTAGATATATTTGTAAATGCAGTTTGATAAAAGTCACATTATGTTATAGTTTAGTACTATATTATTGTTACCATTAATTAAAGTTATATTTTATTTCAAATAACTGCGGCACGAGAATAGCTTTTATATTGAAAATTTATAGGATCGCGACTAATAAAAGCCTTCCGATTCGACCTTCGGTTTATTGTTTTGCATAAACTATTTTTATTAGACTTTCAAATAAAAATTCCACCTCATTCCCAACTTGAAAAGCTAGAACAGCTTTTTTGTAGTATAAGAGTGTAAAAAAATATTCTGCAATTGTAGTTCGTTCTATATTTCTAACAGTTGCTTAAATAAATTTAATTTTTCTAATTTATTGATAGAACCTTAATCTAAAATCGAACAATCTTTTTATGATTGTTTTTCCTGTTCTACTCAAGGCTTTTACTACAGTTGATGCTATATGTTTATTTTGTATTGATTCAATGTAATTCTAAATTTTACTTTGTTTTTTTATATTTAAAAACTTGCAAAGTAAATGTTTACTTCGTTTGTTGTAACAGTTAAAGTTTCACCTTAAGTTGAACGTAAAATATTTTTACTTAATTCGTGATTCTTTTTCTATTTTAAAAGTTTGTTAAAATCGACATCTTATTATTTTAACTGATTACAAATAGCAAATACAGTTTTATCGTTAATCAAGCTATGATGCATATTGAAAAAAAACTAACTAAGGTTTCATGTTTGTAGCTTGATTATTTTTCTTTTTAGCAAAAAAAAAGGTTTTTAAAATGAGTTTTTACTACGTAATGGATTTAGTTATTATCACGTTAAAATTTTTTTAAAGACTATTTTTTATACTAAATGAGTAATGGTATAATGTGTAATTATTATTTGTAAGCTTTTATTCTACTAAAACTACAGCAAAGGTAAATAAAATCTTAAGGATTCCATGTAAAAAAGTATCCAGATCCTGATTCGGACGGATCTTAATTTCAAAAAACTGAATTAGGTCGATTCTTAGTTTTGAAAAAAAAAGAATAAGATTGGATTTAACTAGATCCGAAATTTTTTATTCGGTAGATTACTACTCATTAGTAATTTGTTAAGATTTTAATAAAAGGCTACAAAAGTCCTTTCTGAGTTTTAACATCAGTTTAACTAAAAAATGCAACCACATTATACAAAAAATCAAATTTTTCAATAACTTATCACACTAAAAATGATAAAAAAAAAAACTTATTGTTCTTTAGTTTATTAGATGAACTGGTTTTTTGTCATGCAAATTTACAGTTCATTGATTTTTACTTGTATTTAGTTTTTTTATTTAGTCTGTTTAAAAATAAAATAATAAAAGTTATTTAACTACTGTGTAATTTTATTTTAGAAATGTACAAACAAAAGAAACTAATTTAAAAAACTATTGTATGGTTTAATTTATGTTAAACTATCTAACTAAAAAACTAACGAGAGCCTTTGTAATAAAAATATTACACTGGAGTTTTTGAACAAAATAACTTTAAAAGGTAAAGTTTTATACCGTAATAAATAAAAATCTTTTATATTCATTTAATTTTTGCTAAATTTCTTTTGAATTTCTGAACTTTTTCAGAATGATTAAATTAAGCTGAAGTTTTGAACTAATGAAAATTTTTTTTCTGAAATACTTGTTTTTGTTTAATATTTTTCAAACTAGTGTCTTAGTCGAAAAAAATGAAAAGTTTTAAATAGGAGTCAACAAAATAAACCTTGGAAATAAAATAAAGTACCTTAAAACAGAAAAAAAGGTCCAACACTAAACAGTATTGTAGAAAAAATATTTTATTTACGAATATATATTTCAATAATTCAGCTTAATCAGCAACATTTTCACTTAGTTTATATATTAAGATAGATTTTTTTTGAATAATTTTTTTTTTTTACGAGTTTTACTTATATTATATGTTATTTAAAGATCATTCTGAGAAAACAAAATTTGAAATTTTACTTTTGAATTAGATACTTGCTTAAAGTGTAGTTTTTTTCTTAATTTCGGTTTTCTTTGTTTTATCAGATCAGAACTTAGAAGTCTTTACATCCCCGTCCCCCGGTATAGAATAAATTATAGTGCTATCTTCTGTTCATGTATTTATCTTTGAATACAAAAAGTGTGAGTTTTGAATGTACACAGAATTTTATACTTTCCCCTCTTATGCAAGCTTCAAAAACAATTGCAAGCTACTTTGTTAACAACCAATTAGACTCAGACTAAATTTTAACATATGAACTTTAATGACCATTTATTATATTTTGTTAACATTAATTTATTACAGAAATTATTATTAGATTTTTAAATGATTAAGTTGAAGTAATGTTATGGATTTTAAAGTATTAGTTGTAATACTTCTAACTGCACTGTCAGAAGTGGGTTGTTCTGATGAAGTTGATGGTAAGTTTCTTTTTTTGTTTTAATTATGTTTTGGTTTAAATTTAGCTTTTTCATATTATATTGAAGTACTTTAACTTAAATATCTAAAGTATTAAAACATTGTTATTATTTGATAGCTCAAAATATAAGTAACAAAAGAATTTCTTCAACAAATGTTTATTGTTGTAGAGGGAAGAATAAGTCTTATGTTTTCTATAGTTTAAAACTACACTTATAAGTAGTATTATTTATAGAATAGCTGTCTTATGTGTCGATGAAAATATTTTAATGCTAATGTATTTCATTAAGACTGAAGATTTAAATAATATATGTGGTGAAATTTTAATAATATGATTAAGTTAATAGTTATATTAATATATATTTTTTTGATAAACATAGCTTTTTACCATTGAAAAGTTTATATAAAAAAATTAGTTCACTTCTACTTATGTTTAATGTAAAATATTTACTTTTAGCTTGAACTTAGAACTAAAATAAAATAAAAGAAATTATTACAAAAAATATTTTAGTGTTATTTTGAACTTGACTTAGTTTCTCCTTTTTTGTTTTATTTAGACCAAGGTTTTCCAATTTTAAAATATTGGCCCTGTCAAAGAAATAAAAAAAACTATTTCCCTCTCCATTAAGATTTTACAAAAGGCCACTCTTAAATACGCCTGTGATCTTTATTGTTTTCATCATCATCCCCAGAATGTTTTCTAGGGTAAGTTACAAATTATGGCCTCAAGGCCACTTTACTACTAACAGCTTCCTTTCTCCCCTTTGTAGCTAATGGCTCACTTTGGGAAATCCTGATTTAAACTAATTAAAATTAAAAAAAAACTAAGGTGACTCAAGTAACTTTCAGGCTAAATATAAATATCAGATTTTTAAAAATTCTACTCTGATGTAGTTTTATTTTTGTTTGATATAGGTTAGTTCAATTTTATTTGAATTACAGCCTAGTTTTAAAATTTCTAGTTAATATTATATAAATGTTTTATTTAAACAGGATTGCCAAAAACCTGGAAACCTGGAAAAATCTAGAATTTAACAATTTAGATTAAAAAACCTGGCCCTTGAGAAATTTTGAAAAAAAAAACTGGAAAAATCTAAAATTTTGATCAAAAATCACAATAAAAACCTTGATTTTTTAACAATTTCAGGGTTGCCACTCTTTGAGCTAAAAAATCTTCCCTGAGTGACCAAAAATTTCCCTGAGTAACCTTAAATTTCCCTGAGTTTCCCTGAGTATTTTTCAAATCTTAAAAAAAAAAATTTCTCTTCTAACACAAATTATTAATACCTCATTGTCATTTTTCTTCTTTAATAATAAAAGGAAGGTTGTATGTGTATGCTTCTGCATTAAATTTATGAAAAAAACTGTTTTCAAAAACTCAATCTTAAAAGGTTAAAACCAATTAAAAATTAAAAACTAAATTTTTGCACAACTTTGTGTAAACTTGTTAGTTAACTTTCTACATAAAAGAATGAAGTTTAATTTGTTTGACATTTTAATTGACAAAATTTAATTATACTATAATAATAATTTCACATGAAGAACTCACTTAAATGCATACATAATAACTTCATTATGACTTAATTACCATTACTGCTACTACTTTTGAAATTATTATTTATAAACAAAAATTTAACCTCTATTTTTTTAACAAAAGTAATACAACACTAATCTGTATTCATTTTAATTTTTTTTACTGAAAACAAGTAGTTGTAAACAAATAACAAACAACTTTATTATTTAAAAAATAAGAACTAATAGTACAACATAGTGTTTTTTAAACTACATAAGTAACTAAAAATAAAAAGTTTATTAGAACTTTTCAATGAATAGTTAACAACAACTTTCATTTCTCTAAACTGTTTGATTTTACTTAAGTAAATATAAATTTAAAACTTAAAAAAACTACAATGTTAATACTAAGAATATTGAAGAACTAGCCACAAGGCTAAAAAAATTCTAAATAACCACTTAAATAATAAAAATTACTACTTTTGAACAAAATATAGAAACTGGATTAACTAAACCTCATTCTAGATCTAGAAAAAAATTTCCCTGAGATTTTCAAAAACTTCCCTGAAATTTAGAGAAAAAATCAAAACTCCCCTGAGTTTCCCTGAGTTAAAAGAAAAATGCCAAAATTCCCTGAGCTTCCCTGAGATTCCCTGAGTTTCCCTGAGATTTTCTACAGTTTGAAAATTCCCTGAGATTCCCTGAGTTCCCTGAGTGTGTGGCAACCCTGCAATTTTAATATATTAAATTTAAAAATTTGGATTTGATAGAAAAATCTATTTTATAGATAAAGAATCATCAGGGAATCTCAGTCATCATCAAAAATTTTTTTATTAAAAAACACATTTCAAGTAGCTTTACAGTGTGTATCAATCTTTTTGTACTATTTAACACAGTTTCTTACTTTAAACTTAATTTTAAACTAAAAGTAGAACCAAATATGTGTACTTTTAAAAACCTGTAGAAAATTTTGAAAACCTGAAGAAAATTTGCCAAAAACTTTTGGCTACCCTGTTTAAAGTGTTTGTTTTTTTTTGTTTTACAGGTTAACTTCACATAAAACATTTTTGATTTTAAGGTAGAATAGCTTAAGTTATCCTTTGATTTTTTTGAAATTAAGATATGAGTTTATTAAACCTAAATGACTCAAGCTGTTGTATTTTTTTAATAATCAGCAATTCTGGTTAAACAAATTTGAAAGTTATAACACTTTTCATTTCGGATTGTAATGGAATTAAACTAAGTTATCATTTAACTATTTAACTGTCAGAAAGTTAATATTAAATTAAAATTAAAAACATAAATAGTTTGTGATAGCTTTCTTCAAACTTAATGGAGTATCTTTCATACATTTGAAATATTTTTGTACTTATGTAAATATATTCTATAAGAAAAGTTTAGGTAAAAACATCTAATACTGTTTTGTGAACAACAATTAAGTACATCAATCATAAAAAAAGTGAACACTATAAAACTAACTTTTTACAATGGTGGTAAGTATTGTTAAACATTTAAGTATTTCTAAGTATTGTTAAACATTGAATTCAAATTTTTAAGATTAAAAAATCCAAGTTACTTGGAAATATTTAGCGAAATCATAATTTATATAACATTTGGTTAGTTTAAATAGCATGATTGTAATCTCTAGTTTCTTGGGGAAAGCCATTAACACTAACTCCTGGAGAGTCAAAAAGTATATCAGTATCCTTATCAGAACAACTGAATGAAACATCTTTCCTGTTTCTAAATACTACCTATAAACATTCATTATCTGGAGCAGAACCAGTAGATTACCCTAAACTAGTGAGTTTTGAGATTTTTAAAGAGCAAATTAAAATAATTAGCATTAACTATAATTTACTTAAAAATAAGTATGTTTAAATGTTTTTTTTTTTTTGTAATTTACTGCAAGTTATGCTAAACAAAGCATTGTAAAAATAAATAGATTAAAGTTATAAAACTTTGTAGAATAATAAGTAAATTTTGTTTATAAAAGTTCTATTTTAAAAATATTTTGTAAAATGTTGTACAGTAAAAGTTCTGTGGTAAATAAATAATTAAAAGTTGTAAATATGTATGAATCTAACAACTTATTTTAATGATATGTTGTATTTATAATTTTTTTATTAAAAAAGCTTTATTTAATCTTTCATATTGTAGTAAGTTGTAAATAGAATTAAGTAAATTAAATTTTAGGTAGCTTTAGCTGAAAAAGTAGAGCATGTTAAGTTTAATGTGGAAGGGAAGGTTGTTGGTCAAAGTGTTATACATGTGGACACCAATAACACCAATATAACGTAAGCTGTAAAATTTTTTATCTACCATGTAACATATGTGTTAAGTTAAAGGAACATACTCTAAAGTTGTTTAGTAGTTTGATTTTATAGTACAGTTATAGATTATTATATATATATTTTTTGTTTTAAGTGCAAGATTTAGAGTTCTCAACTTGGGTTCAAGGAGATAAGTACAAATATTTGTTATTTGTTTTAATTATTTTAGTTAAAATTTAATTATAACTTTGAAACATAAAATTTGCTTTATGATAACTTTTCAAATTTCAATATTTTTTATATATTTAAAGTTATTTTTAATACCGCTATAAAAAGTATGGTATTACTCGAAAATAATTTTTGCTTAATTATTTGTTTACTGAATTGTTCAAGTGTATAAAAAAATCTTAAATGTATTTAAAAACAAAGTATTATGAACTCATTCTTTAAACTTTCATATTGTACTGTATTTTATATTTATTTTTATATTTTTATTTTGGTAGTCTATAAAGTGTAACAGTAATAAAAAACAATTAAATATTTATTAATAAACTATTTTCTTCTCAGGCTGCCAACACCACCTGACTTGCGTGTGTTTGTAGTACACAGTCACGGTCTTTACATTGCCAATATGGTCATTGGTTGGATGTACTTTGCCGCCTGGTCCATTTCTTTCTACCCCCAGACCATACTGAACTTTCAAAGAAAAAGGTATGATTTCAGTGAAAAAAAAATAATTGTTTGCAGGTTTTAATTTCTGATATTGTGTGTATTAGTTATGCTACTTATTTTATTAGAAAAACAAGTTATGATTTTATATGCTTTTCTAAAACGTATTTCAGTGAATTTTAATTAGGTTTGTTTTAAACATTGTGTAATTTATTTTTAAAGTTATAGTTTACTGTACTAATTTTACTTCTTATATATTTTTTTAATTTTCTAAGTTTTTTTATATACCATGTATAAAATTTATATAACCATAAAGAGAATTACAATTTTTTTTTCATGCACTAGTGTTTTTGGGACATAAAATTGTGTTTATGCTATCTTATTACTCTGTTACAAAACTAAATATATAATGATCTATAATTGCTAGAACAAATACTTTAAATTTTTTTATTCTGTTTTAAATCAGGGTAGCTACTAATACTTTACTTTAATAAGGAAATACTTTACTAGAAAAATCTTGATGCATATATTATAAAAACAATCTTAAAATACTTTCAAATAATTTGTTAGGTTGAAAAATTATTTTAGATTGATAAATCTGTTATTATTTTAAGCAAAATAATATTTATAAATATTTCTTAATATTTTAAATATTGATGCTTTTAAAGACTTTTTTTTATAATGTTTCAAATTATTTTTTTACCCTGTTAACTTTTTAATTATTAAATATATACACTTTCGCTTTTTATTTTTAGGCAAAGAGCATAATGGGAGTCCAACATTATAAAACATATGATTTGAATTTTTTTTTTAGTTTGATACTTTTTTTTATAAAGTTTCCAATACAAACAATATTGTATTTCTTAATTGTTAATTTTTTTTTTGAAACATCACCAGAAACTAAAACTTCATCTGCTTTAATTTTTAAGATAGAGACCTGAAGTGTTAAGGAAGTTTTTTTTAGAAAGTTTTAAAAATCTGTCCGAACAAAGCAAATAAACTTGTTTATTTATAAAAAATGATTAAAAGTTAAAAAGTTCCTCCCAATTTATGTTAATAATAGTAAACTAATAAAATTTTAAAATTATTGCTTAAAAGTTATTGCAATAGATATATATTTTTTTAAAGTGTTTTTGTGCTCTCTTTATTTGTACTTTTCACTAGGAATCTAAAAAACTTCTTGATCGCTTTTATCTCAAAGGTTACTTTAAGTTTTTTTAAATAGTAGAAAGTAACTGGTAGGTTAGTTGTTAGTGTAAAAAAATAGACTAAATAATTTTTTTTACCATTGTGCCATTAACAAATCATTTATTTTTTTAGCTTTATTAAGTAACTAAATTTGTGTATTGAAGTATGTTTTTTTTTTTCTGAAAAAACTAAGTGATGTTTAGTATAGTTTTGGTTTTAGTTAGTGATGTACCGGATCCGGATTTTTTTTTAAATTAGAATCCGGCCGGATCCGGATATCAGACAAAAATGGCAATATCCGGCCGGACCCGGATAGTGAGTCCGGTACATCACTAGTATAAACTAGCCTGAGTCAGAATGAGGTTTTTAAAAACTGAAAATAAACAACTTTAATCTTGTAATAAGTAGAACAGCTAGCCACAAGGTTTACAAATTTAGGTGTTATTTACAATTAAAAATCTGAAATCAAGTTCTTGAACAAATTACACTAGAAAATTACAAAATATTGAAAACTGGATCAGCTCAAACTCATTCAAAATCTAAAAGAAAACTAGCCTGAGTTTTTATAAAAAACTAAACTAGCCTGAGGGAGTCCAATATTTTCTAAAATTTTTAAACTAGCAGGGTTGCCACTGTTTAAGTCAATAAAACTAGCTAGAGTGAGTATAAACAAGCCTGAATCAGAATGAGGTTTTTAAAAACTGAAAAAATTACTTTAATCTAATAATCAGTAGAACAACTAGCAAAGGTTGACAATTTGTTAGTAAAGTTGTTGACTGATTGTGGTACACTTAACTTATTAGTACTACCCATCATAATTAAATCCTACCTTATTTAATTATTATCTAACAAATACTAAATTTTAACTGAGACTACTTACTATAATCAGACACGACAGTTTTGAGTGATGAAACTTTTATATAAAACACAACAAGAAATACTAGCATATACAAAATTATTAATTACTCTGGTAACACTTTAAAAACTGGAAGCTATTTAAATTTATATCAAAAGACTTAAAATAACAAACTAAAAATTAAATAAAACTTTTAGTAAACAAGAAACTGTAAAATTTTTAATAAACTATTAAACTATAAACCTGGCTTAAATATTTAAACAATTAAACACCAGTTGAAATATTTACTTTTAAAGTAAAACACTACTTACAATAAGCATTCACAAAAAAGTTCAAGAAATTTTGTTGCTTCAAGATGCACACCAAACTAACTAAATGCTTACATATAAACTGCCTGTCATGTTCTGATGTTTTGTTGCATCAGTATTTAGTTTGAAACATTTCGTCATATGAATAAAATTGGCTCGTACATTCAACCGTATTAACTCTAAATATTCTCTGAGCTCAAATTTAAACAATAAATATTGCAAGTATTCATTCCAAAGTTTTCAATTTTACAACATATGTAAAGAGTTGCATTTTTAAAATGTTTATTTCATAGTTTAAATGTAAACAAATGTAAATTAGTCACGTGTACAAAATGAGCTAATCACGGTAGGTGTTTAATTTTAACTGACGAAAATGACTTATTAATTTACACAGGGTTTGTTTTCGAAAAAATACTTTTCAGTATGCTCTTTTTTACTAAAGATCCGGCCGGACCCGGATCCGGACATTTTTTTAAAATTAGAATCCGGCCGGAACCGGATCCGGATTTTTTTTTTTCAAATTAGAATCCGGCCAGATCCGGATATCAGACAAAAATGGCAATATCCGGCCGGACCCGGTTAGTTAGTCCGGTACATCACTAGTTTTAATTCAACCGGTTTTTGTTCAGTTTTTATTTGATCTAATTTTGAATGATATTTGTGTAGAAACATTTTCAATTTTATGGCAAAAGATATACTTTATAAAATTATATGATATAACTAATAAAAGTAACAATACTATAAACAGTGTGGTGGGATTGAATTTTGACTTTCTGGCATACAACCTGCTGGGATTCACTTGCTATGGTCTGTACAACATTGGAATGTACTGGATTCCTTCTGTTAAGGTTTGTTGTTTAAAATGCTTTCAAATTTTTTTAATGTTTACCTAGAGTCTTAGTGTTTTAATTTGAGTTTTCTAATAAGCTTTTTATTAGTTTTAAATATATGTTGACGGTTTATTCACGTTATTTTTTTTAAGCTGTTTGTTTTACTAAAAATAAGACTTGATAGTTTGTGTTTTGAACTTTTATTAGTTTTTATCAAATGACACGGCTGAAAATTTTTTTACTGAAGCAAAAGATTACCCAACATTATGTTATGTTCAACTAAATTGATTGTGACGTCACACAGGAAGAATACCAGCAAGAGCACCCGGACGGAGTGAACCCGGTGCAAATAAACGACGTCTGTTTCACACTTCACGCCGTATTGATAACAACTGTCACCATCGTGCAGTGCTTCTTGTATGAGGTAAAGTAAAAAAATAAATAGAGTTTTTGGTGTAAAGTTTTTGGCAAACATCTTCTTGTATGAGGTAAAAACTCTGTTTGATTAACATAAAATGTAGAATATAATGATTAACATAAAACATGACAATTCTCTCTGACTTAAAGTTTAAAGTTCTGAAATTCATGTTGTTAATAGTCTAATGTATACAGGTATATATAGTGGTGCCAACAACTCAAATTCTGGAAATTCTAATTTAATTCTAAAGATTTGAGTTATTGTAGACTATCTATGTTAATATCAACTTTAAAAAAATATTTAGCATTTTAATCTTTTTAACTAGACCTAAACTTTTGTATATATGAATTGCTTTTTAAATTATATTTTGAGATGTGGTTAAAAGAAGTTTTCAAACTTTATATGATACAATTATATTTGGTATTATAAATTTTCTCCTTAATAAAATTAATAAACTTAAATTAATAAACTAATAAACCTTAATAAACTGATATAATTAAAGTTTCGCTGTTAAGTATTCTATAATACTAAAAGTTTGCAACAATAAAAATATTTTTTGTTCATTAAGCTACTAATAGTGACAGAACCAAGTTTTTAAAACTGTTTTTTAAAAGTAAAACCATTAAAGTTTAATTTTTCTTTACAAAATATACAAATCTATATGATAAGCTATAATATATCTTTGTGCTTTGAACTATAAAATAAGTTTTACAAACAGTGTGTTACACTATTATAAAGATACTTTTGTGTTTTGCCCATCACTAACTCGGTTATATTTTTACTTTAAACTCAGTTTATTTATAACTTTTCTCACACATTTTGATACTTTAAAGTTCAGTTATTTAGTTTATGTTCTCTAATTCTAATTTATAAATTAAGTTTTCTCTTTTGTTAATAGTTTTGTCTGAGTTGACCATCAATAACTTTTTAGTCTAAATATAAACACTCAAGTTAATTTCCAGTCTCTAGTTTTTAGTGGTGTGTCTTTGCAAAGAGTTGTGAATTAAGTTTTGCTGAACACCTGGTAACTATTAAAAAAACAAAATTTAAACAGCGGGGAGGCCAGAAGGTGTCGCTGGTGGCGAAGGTTCTCGTGTCGCTGAGTTTGGTGTCACTTTTAGTATTACTTGTCGTTGCTGCCTGCAGCGCCATCACGTGGCTCACCTATCTCATGGTGTTCTCGTATTTGAAGCTGGGTATTTCCCTAATTAAGTACATCCCTCAGGTTCGTTTGTGAAGTGAATTAAGCTTTTAAATAACTATGCTGGTAGTCTTAAATACTTCTATAAATTAGTAGGTGTCTATATGTTTTTCTAGCAAAAAAATATTCTGAATATTATTTATGTGGGTTATTAAAATCTTGTTCATTCAGTTTAATTATCTAACTTCAATACTTAGTTGAATTTTGTGAAAAACATTTCAAAATAGAATTCAAAGTCTAGTTGAATTTGGGTTCTTATCTTTGGTGCTAAAATTTTATAAAACTATAGTTGCTAAAATATTTAATAAACATTTATTACTAATTTATTTATTTAGTATTTAAATTACGCAAAACTTTGTTTAATTTTTCAGCAACAACTATCTTAAGCTTTATTTTCTTTATGATGTTAAAAATATCCCCATATAAATTAAGTATCTGTCGTTTTATTTTATAATACTTGTACTTAAATAAGCATTATAATTTTTTTATACTATTACTACTTATAAATAAGATTAAATTTTAATAATTTTACTTTTATTAAGAAACTAAAGTTTCTCAAAATTATAAGGAGACCAAACCCAGTCTTATCATCTCATAAACTACAAAACAGTTTATTTAAAAGAAAGCTTAAATATTAAGTTGTGTTAAAATAGTTTAGATTGCGATAAAATTCAAAAGTTTTTTTTTTATAAATTTGATATAAAATTTATGTTAAAATGAAATCATTTAGCTTTCTACAGTTTTATTTTTAACTTATAGTATTTTTCATTAGTATTTTTTAATGGTTGAAGGTATTAACCTCTGATTTAAAAATCAATGCTATTAAAAAACACTTTACAGTCAATGTATAAATAAAACGTCATTTTATATGCGTAAATAAAACGTTTTATTAGCATTCATAACAGTTAATGTTTGTTTTGGTGCACGCATATATGTTAATGATTTAAAACTCGTAAACTCAAAGATTCTTAGTATTCGTAATAGTGGTCGGTCAATTGCTTTTAATGTTATAGATAAATATATATTTATAAATTTAAGCTATTGACATTATATTCTTTTTTACAAAAGTTTTGTCTGGGAGTGTTTTGTTATTGTTAGATTAAATGATTGTTAGCTAATTATTTCTTAACATAAGTAATTAATGTACACAACACAAGGGACATAATATTTTTTGTGGATCATTAGTTTTCGTTTAAAAGCAGAAAATTGAGATAACATGTTTTATAAACCACAAAAATTATAATTTGAATTTTATAACAAGTTGTATAACCACTTTTGTGAAAATTCTTGTTTAAACTTAAATTTTAACTTTTTCAAGGTTAGTTTTTTCAGCATTTTAAAAATTACTTAATTTTAACTGCATATTTTTAGTTTTTAGAAACGAGTTTGTTCAATTACATACATTCTATAGATAAAAATACTTAAACATTTTTTAAAAACTCAATACACTGCTTTTTTGAATAAACTTTCCTCAAAGTTATTTAACTTTTTAAAGTTTATAAGTAATAAAAGTAAAGAATAATATTTTTTTTGACAACTTGAAGTTTTATCACACACTTTTAATTCTTTATTAGTTTAGGTTGTTAGCCCACTAATTAAAGTACTGATTATTTTACTTGTGTACTTCAAACTTTTTATTTTTCTTCGATTTTATTTACCCCACTATTATTTGTTTCTTACTATATTAGACTTTATAAACATACAGGTTAATATTTATTTGCGTTTCGTAACTATAAATTAGAACTGCTCACACAATTATTTTCAGTATGTACTGGTAAATAATTTAGTTCAATATTTTTCTTAAAAAGTATTAGCGACAACATGTATCTAAAGTTTTATATGTATATTTATACATATGCTTTTAAGTATATTAGGAAATGATTTTTGTGTATATTATCTATAATAGCTTACAAATACAATGAAAGTAATTTAGTGTAAAAAAAATGTAATAAAAAGTATTAACTATAATATGCATAGTTTTTTTAGTGTGCAATAATTTTTTATCAATATTGAATATTTCGTGCTGCAACCTAAGTTCTAATTTAAACTTTGACAGTGTTAAAAATAACATTTATCCCAAGTCTATATTTTAAAATTTATTATGATTTTCAAAACACCGATGTCTAAACTCTAGTTTTAAAATCGATATAGTTGTCTAAACAAAACGTCAATGCTTTTAATAAAGTGGATTGAATTTATAAATGATTTGATCAATAACATTCGTGTTTGCTATTATCTTAATTGATATTTTTGTCTTATTTCAGAACTTAAATTAATACTTTGGTTTGGCATAAGAATTATTTAAAATAATTCAAGGAAATATGTTTATATCAGTACTTTTTTTTGATTTAAACATGTTTTGTTTATATAAACAATTATGTTTTAAAATTTTTTTAAACTATAACAATTTGAACATTTAGGGTGTGTTGTTTAAAATACCTTTAAATTAGTTTGGTACTGATCAGAACAATAGATAGGTTGTATAAAATTAAACACAAAAAATTATACTATCTTACTTAAAAAGTAATCATATTTAAATAAACAAATTTAGAACATTCTAAAATTGTAATGACTCTTAATAGTTTACTTGAAAAAAATTAAAACTTTAGTTTTCTAGACATTACTTATTTGCTGATACTGTTTTTTTATAAAGAACCAAAAAATTTAAGAAAGTATTTCAAATTTTTTACAATAAGTACTTTTTTGTTTTATTTTTTTATGTTCTCTACGTTTGCTTTATCAACTAGCTTTTCTTAATTTATTATTCTTAATATAAAAAAGTTTATTTAAATCAGTCTTGAAGTGTACTTAAAAGAGTTGATCTTCAAAAATTTGCATATGACCTTGCAGCCGAATTAAAAAGAAATACTTCAGTGCAATTTTAAAGTTTATGAAAGTAAACGTTTTATAAGTTTAAGTTTTTATTTTGAGAATGCACTAATTAACATAAATTTTTGTTTTGTATAGATTGCTCAGTTTAAGAAAAGTTATGATGTTATAATTAATACTTTGTTTTGTTTATAGATTTCAAAATAAGACATTGTTTTTTTCAAACAGTAGTATATCTTTTTATTTGTTTAATACTTTTAAACTGCTATTTAAAAAACAGTGATGTTTGCAGAATTTTTTAGTGCTATTGGTAAACTTATACACAAATTATGATCTAGCCGGATCTGGATTTAAAAAAATGTAATTTTTTTTTTGCAAAAACTAATAAATTCAATGCAAAAACTTTATATCTTTTTATGGAAAATTCAATGACTAATAAGATTTTTAATTTTATGATTATTTGGAGGAAAATAAAAGAAGATTTTTTATTCGTTTTCTATGCAAAAAGAAATGACCCACTGGTTTTAATAGTTTTCTTACTTAACTTATTATATAATTTAGTTTTACTTTTATAACAGTTTTTTTAACTATAATTTATCTGATCTCATGCAGAAAATAAAATATTTTATTATTTCTTAGCCGCTATTTTAGCTAATTTGTCCAAAGCATAAGTGTTATACACATTATAACTTAAGTAGCAATAAATAATTATATTACTAAACTTATATTAAATACTCAGAATACATTGATACTTATTATTAAAGCTTTAAATATAGTATAGACAAAAGCGTTGTAAGATTTATTTTTTTCCTGAGTCGTACTCTAATATTTTATAAATTGTATAAAACAAGAAAACTATTTTATTTTGTTTATAAATTCAAAATAATGAGCATTTGAAAGTGCAAGACTTTTGACTTAAATATAACTAACTAATTTTAACTATTGTTTTCTATAGAAAATGGTGACAGTTAAAAAATATTGATAGTTTAGATGAAGTTTTTTACTTAAAAATTCGTTGAAATTAAAAACAATATACTAACCCATTGTTATATTAAACCAACTGTATTTAGCCTACATAGTATATAATGTTTATAAAACAAATCAAAAAATTTCATTTTTACTAATAAGGAAGCCTTTAAATTAATTACTTTTTTTATGAATAATCATCTGAATTAACAAAATAAAATTATAAAAGAAAAGTAAAGCTTAAAAAAAGGTTGAAAAAATGGTTTTTACTTACATACGTGTATAGAGTTTTTATAAAATATTTTTAATAAACTAAGTAGCTTAAACTGATTGATAAATACTTTATAGTATTTTTTTAACGTTTTTGAAAATTGTTAACAATTAAAAGTCGTAAATAAAATATGTACACTATAACTCGAAAACAATTTTAAAGTCTTTCATACGAGCTTGATTAATATTAAGCTTATTATTAGTTATCAATGTAAAATCACTAAAACGAAAATAAAAAATGGATATGTAATGTTATGAATTGCATCTACTAACTGTCTTATGTCAAACAAGTTTGAGTAAGATATTTTATTTATTTATACTTTTAAAATATATTATTTACTTGTACTTATTTTTCTTTTTAAAGCCGTTTTATATCAAGTTCTTAGAAATAATTTTATTAAACTATAGATTATATAATCACAAATTTCTACGTCATTCAAAGTTAAACATTATCCACAATTCAACATTTTCAAGGGCCTAAACTAAATAATCTAGTATATAACACAAACTAGATAAATTTTAACCTAACTTTCACCAACATTCAACATTTGAACATTCGCCAGGCTTACATGAACTACAGACGCAAGAGCACCGAGGGTTGGAGCATCGGAAACGTTCTGCTTGACTTCACAGGGGGTTCTCTCAGCATACTTCAGATGATCCTGCAGAGCTACAATAACGGTTAGTCGACTACTTGTTGGTTATTATACTAAAATATTTTTATGTGGTTATTTAAATTTACCTATGACATCTACCTTATGTTCTGATTTATTATAATTTTTTTTAATTTTAATTATGAAAAATTTATAACTCCGGAATTTATTTAAATGTTACATTAAACTAACACAAAATATTGTCGTCGTTAAATTGATATATTAGGTCATTTAAACATTCTAAATTTATTAATATCTCTGTCGTTGTTGTTATTTTTATTATCATAAATACTATTCTTGTCAAAAAAATCATTAATTTTATCATTATTGGTACTACTATTATTGTTTTTTGACGACCTAGTTTCGTTTAAATGTTACCAAGTATCCTTAGTACCTATCTATTTTACAAAAAAAAAAACTAATATTTCTTAGTTTTGTGTTCATCTTCATATATATTTTTTTTATTTGTTTTCAGCAATATATTAAGTATTGCTTGTATGACTCGTATTAATTGTGTTCAATTGCCTTTGTACTTTTTACAAGGAATATTACTCAGCACTATTGCATATATTTCTTGCACAAAAAGAGTCTATATAATAAAAACCAAGCTCTTCTTATTTTAGTAACAAGCAAGTGTTAATTCTAGTTATGAAATTTATAGGAAATATTTAAAAAAATTAACTTTGCATGTAACTATTTTTTTTTTTTAATAATTAAGTATGTAGGTCTAAAATGTTTTTTTTTGTATGCTTTTATGTTTGTTTGCTTAAAAAGGTATTTGGTATTGTGTTTTATTATAGATCTAATTTTACAAGTCCATGCCTTTTTTATGTATTTTTAACGTTAAATGTTAGTTGTTATCATATTTGATGGAAAATGTGGGGTATGTTATTTCGTGATTAATTTAATTCAAGCAACCACTTTTCCACTATCTAGTTACATGTTTAAAAGCTTAAAAAATAGTTCGATGCATCATACGTCAAATTTAAATTAGTTATATTTTAGAGTAAAAGTTATAGCTACAATTTCAAAAACATGAAACATTTTATTACTAGTATTATGGAAAGAGTTAAAAATTAAAAGAATAAATCAGTTAATATTAGTTTTCTATAGACGAATAAAGAGTTTGAATTTAGTAACTTTTAAACTAAATGTCCAATCAAGTATTTTGACTGCTTAGTTTTAACAGTAAGAAACTTTCATAGCAATATACAAGCAAATAAAAATAATCACTACAGACGAGTGGGACTTGGTGTTCGGCGATCCAACAAAGTTCGGGTTGGGGCTCATCTCAGTACTGTTTGACGTTTTCTTCATGCTGCAGCACTACGTTTTCTACAAGGAGCAAGTGGGGTACCACGACGCAGGTCTCCTGTTGGGCGATGAGAGCGAAGCCTGAGCGCTGATTGGATTAAACATTTTGAACTGTAAAAAACAAGTGTATTTTTATTAAAAAAAACCGTATATTTTTGAATAAACGGACAAAAAAAAAGATTAAAAAAAAAAGTTTTATGTTATAAAAAAACAGTCTGTTTAGAACTAGCTTTACTAAATTGGTAATTTATATTAAAAATATTGAAGACATTTTATTTTTTCTGTAGTTATTTTACTGTAAATGTTATTTTTACTGTAAGCCTTTGAGTTTTGGGTGTAATCATTTTTTTGCCATTGATTTGTCATTAAATATTACCAACATTTTATAACAAAATCATTTTTGTTTTTTTGTGATTCTTTTTTGATGCGGATTTTTATGTATGTTACCACTTTTTATTCGTTTTCATTTGTTTTTTCCTCAAATCACCTTTTTACAGTAAAATAAAAACAGTTTACATGACTATACATTCAAAATTGTTTAAACAATTACACTTTTATTTTTGTTTTCTGATTTTTTACTGTGTTCATCGTGTATTTCAGTCAAATATTTTTGTATCTGTCTGTATTAAGAACATCAATTTACCATCTAATGGTTAATTACAACAATTTTTTTACTGATAGTTATTTCGTTTTTTCTTTGCGTCCAAACTAACCAACAAATTTTTCACAGAAAACTAATTTGAACTAAATTAATAATTATTATGACGTCACAACCAGCAGTCAACGAAGGCCAGGTTTTCTACAAGCAGGTTCTAGGGTCGCCCACCCGCATTCTCGCCCCCATGGTCGCCCAAAGCGAGTTGCCGTGGCGGCTGTTGGCGAGGCGACGGGGCTGCCAGCTCTGCTACACCCCCATGTGGTCGTCTCTTTTGACCGCCACCGACCCCAACTACGCGAAAATGGTCCTCGAAGACCTGGGCTGCAAGGAGGACCGGCCCCTCATCGTCCAGTTCTGCGCCAACCGGCCAGACCTGATGGTACAGGCGGCCAAAAAGGTAGAAGAATACTGCGACGGGGTTGACCTCAACCTGGGCTGCCCCCAAAATATCGCCAGGAAGGGTAACTTCGGTTCGTTCCTGCAGGACAATTGGGAGCTGGTCGAAGAAATCATCAGGAAATGCCGCCTAGAATTAAAAATAGGGGTTTCTGCCAAAATAAGGGTTTTTCCCGACGTGGAGAAGAGCATCGAGTACGCAAAGATGCTGGAGAGGGCCGGGTGCCACTTCATCACCGTCCACGGGCGCACCAAGGAGCAGCGGGGCGAGGCGACGGGGCTGGCCGACTGGGAGCAGATAAGGAGGATCAGGGAGGCGGTGGGGATTCCCGTCGTCGCCAACGGCAACGTTCAGTACCATGAGGACATCGGGAGGTGCATGGAGGAGACAGGCGTCGACGGGGTCATGGTCGCCGAGGGCCACCTGACCAACCCGGCAATATTTCAACCGGCAACTTTCCCCGACGTGTGCGATGTCGCCGACGAGTATTTGGACATCGTTGAAGGGGAATTCCCTCATACGAACGTGAGCCACGTGAGGGCGCATTTGTTCAGGTTGTGGAAGCACTCGTTCAAGATTCATACCGACGTTAGGGACAAGTTCGGACCGGCCAACAGTCTAAAGAGGTTCCGGGAGCTGAACGAGGAAATGCGTCGGAAATGTAAAGAGGACCATGAGCAAGGGAATACCGGAAAGTGGGCGATTTGCAGCGGTAACAAATACGACCTGCCGCACTGGAAGTGCCAGCCGTACGTCAGGCCTGTGAAAACTGAGGAAGAAAAGTTCGCTGACGGAGTGGAGAAAGTTAAAGAGAGTTGCCATGGTGACGAGAAAGGGGAAACACCAGAAGAGGGACTGACGAAGAACGAAATGAGGAGGCAGAGGAACTACCAGCGCAAGCTGCTGGGCAAGAAGCTCAAGCGGAAGAAGATGCGGGAGAACAAGAAGGAGAAAGTGCGCGAGTTGAAGCTGAGCGGGGAAGTCCCTGAGGTGACGGCGGGGGACAGGAGGCGGTGGAAGGAGAGGAGGGAAGAGAGAGTGGTGGCGGCGATGGCGGAGGGGAGCGGTGCGCTCAAGTTCTGCGTGGACCTGGGATGGTGCGAGCAGATGAATAAAAAAGAAGTGTCGAAGTTGGCGGGTCAGCTGGCGAGACTGTACGGCGCAAACAGGAACTCCCCCAATCCGGCACATTTGTACTTTGCCGGGTTTTCCACTGAATCGCACTTGAAAGAGGAGTGCCGCCGCAAGCACGAGGGATTCGACGACTTCAAGGTGACTATGACGTCACAGCCGTCAGTGGAAATGTTCCAGGATTCCAAGGTGGTGTACCTCACCCCTGACGCGCCGGACGCTTTGGAGAAAGTGGACTGTGACGTGACTTACATTGTGGGGGGCCTTGTGGACGAAACGGTGTCTAAGCGGCTGACGCTGGGGAGGGCGGAGGAAGGGGGTGTCCCTGTTGCGAGACTGCCCATTGAAGAACACATGAGGAGGAGCGGCTGCCACAAGAACTACTCTCAGGTGAGTTTTTTTAAATATTCTGCCAGGATTTTTTTTGTAGTTTTAAAATGAAGTTTTGTTTTGACTGGTTGCCGCAATAACTTTGTTGAAACAGATATGCTGTTTAAGTATTTATTTGCATCCGTAAACTTATGTAATTATTATTTTTTATATAAGATAATTCTTACGATTACATAATATTTTTTGGATGGTAACTGTAAAAAAAAGCAGTCTTTAATGCAGATTTTTTACAAATCAATGACAACAGTACTCTAAGTTTTAGCCAAGCTGTTATTTGACTATTGCAGTTTTTATTAATTTTCGTACATATTTGAAATCTACAGCGAGTCCGATAGATTTTTAGTTTTTTCTATTTTTATTTACAGCTACTTATTTCAGGTGCTGGCCGTGAACCAGGTGTTGGAAATTTTGCTGAAGTACGTTGAAACTGGTTGTTGGAAGAAAAGTCTCGTTGTGGGGATGCCACCCAGGAAGGGATTTGTGCTGAAAGAATAAGAAATTTGAATAAACTTAAAGTTTAAATTGCGCGTTTTTATGTTATTAAGTTACAACAAGCTTATTTAGTTTCCTATAAAACTACTGGTTTTAAACATTTGCACATTTTATATACTTTAGTTTTTTAATTTGTTAACACGCACCAAAAATAGCGATGGTTATTGTATCCCCTGACACGATGCACTGTTGAGTTAAAAAGGTACTAAGTTACTAAGATTTTATTAGTAAAACTTAAAAGTTTAATGTAAAATTTTAAACGCACAAGTTTAAAATAAACGACTCACATAGTTTTTATTTATTGTTAATGTTTCTTTTTAGGTTAATCTACTTAGGGAATTGTATTTTACTGAAGTTTTTTATAATATTTAGGCTTTTATTTATTTGAATTAATTATTAATGTTCTATTAGTTTTAGTTTTACAATTTAGTTGTACATTGAAAATATTTAAAGTAATATACTTAAAATTGAACAATGTAGTCATTCAGACGTTTTTTGTTCTAAAACTTTTAAACACATTTTGTTATGGAGTTTTTTTATTTGAAATGTAAACATTTTAAATTGTTTTGGTTTATGTGTTCTCGTAGATAAATACGTACAGACAAATAAAGGAAATATTGCTTTTTTCGAAAATTTTGAGCTACCTTGTTTTTGTTTATGTAAGACTAATAGCTGAGTTGTGCAAGTTTTTCTTGTTTATATTTATTGCTTATATTTAGTTTAACCAGTTTTCTTGACACTGTGGTATTTTTTTGTAATATTAATATTTTAAAATATTTACTTGGTTTTAGAAGCTAAAAAAAACAGTATAAGTTTGCTACTGTAAAGTAATAGAAAAAATCGTTATTTACAAAAATAATCAAAATAACGAACTTGGTTTTGAGAACTATTTATATGTGTTTTTATTGCAAACTACAATCTAAGTTTAATCAAAATGAGCACATTAAATATAACACATTATTAGTTATAAAACATTAAATCTTATAGAATGTTGTAAACTTATTCAGTACATTTTAATGAAAATAAAGTTTTGAAGCTAAACTTCTTTATAAGTAAATACTACAATTTCGTTTTAACTTAAATGTTTTTGTTATTTTTCTAAAGACTTATGCATATGTAAAGATAAGAACGCATTAAAAATGAGTTTTTTTTTTTACTGAAGGATTTTTAATAAACAGTGCTCATTTATTTTAAAATAAAAGTTATGGCTTTTGAAATCTGTCACATATCAAATATTTTTTTATTGTAACAAAGTTGAATATTAATTGTTTTTAAAACCCATGTTGAACGATTGATGTTTTGTACTAGTTTTTGTCTTAACTATTAGCTAGACTAATTATTTTCTTAAATATATTATATGATTTTTTAAATTCATATCCTTACCATTTTTGAAGTTAATTTATTAATGATTAGATTTGAACAAAGCTTTAGTCCAGGGGTCGGCAAACTGCGGCCCGCGGGCCAATTGCGGCCCGCGGGCCAATTGCGGCCCGCGAAGGATAAATCTGCGGCCCGCGAGCACCTTATTTTTTTAAATGGAATGCGGCCCGCGAAAGAAAATTGTGTGGCCCGCGAGCATGAAAATGTGGCCCGCTGAGCAAAAAAATATTTCAAGTTAAATTTCTTTCAGTAATTCGATTTAATTTAATTAGTTTGGTTCTAAGTCTCTGTATTACATTTTAAAATGATTATAAGAAATTACTGCTTTTAGTTTTAAAATGTAAAAAAGACAGATTAGCATTCTAACAGGATAATTTTTTCATTTTCATAAAGACTTCTTTTTACAATAGCAAGTAATTATCTGAAAATTTCTGATATCTGATATTATATGTTAAATTTTAAGTTTTTCAGCTGATATAATTCAAAATTTTATTTATATTATTGTTTACATTTAAGTGTGAACAATCAGTGTTGCCAAAAAACTTGAATACCGGAAAAGCTTTGAATTTGAAAATATGTGCTTAAAATTCTGGAAAAAAAATTGAATTGGAGAAATATTTTAAAAACCCAAAATTTCAAACAATTTTTATATGTAAAGTAATGAAATTTCGATTTGACACAAAAAATTTACCAAATAAATTTTTTTTATTAATAAATATATTAACGTAGCTTAACAGTATTTTTTTATATTAATATACTTTTAAGAAATTTTTTAACTTTAATTAAACTTTATACTAAAAATAAAAGAAGAGTTGTACTTTCAAAAACTTTGTATTGGTGCATTGCACCTTTACTTGAAAAATTTCACCGCTTGTTGTGCTTGGGTTTGGAATTAAACGAAGAAATTCTACCAAATTGTCAAAGTTAGTAAAAACATCTCTAATAAAAATTCTCAGATAAGCAATAGTTTTTCTATCAGTGCTCTCATGTTAACAGATTGATTAAAATCCTGTTTTGATTTTTGCGACTTTATAACCTTAATGCAATTCCTAAACACAACTTCTTGATGTCATTGTAGAAATAAACATAAGTTTTTTATTACCGCCAACATAAATTCTTTAAAAAAGTTTTTAATTATATCGGTATCTCATTTTAAGTAATAAATTTTGCTACTTTATAACTTGCCTTAACAATTTTTTCTGATCATTCTGTAGTTACTGAAGATAATCATGTGCTTTGTTTGAACTGACCTTGGTGATTTGTTTTATTATTGTTTCTCGCAATAACTCCTAACAAACGTTTTTTTTATTCTTGTAGCTCGTCTTTTATTTTACAGTTACTATTTTTTAATGCAATATTCTTATTGCAGATAAAGAACTGTGATAATGCTTAATAAAAAAAATTTAAATTTCAAATATAAATAAAAAAGTTTTTCTTCTTCGTTAATTACTCAATAAAGTTTTATAGTTTTGTTAAATTTGTTTAAGAAACTTTATTGTCCATTTCAGCTGACTTTTATTTTTTTGGCATGTAATTTATTTACTGTTAATAACCTTCGTTATTTCTTTATGTTTTGAACTTTATTTTAACTGGGTTGCTACACAAACAGGCTGTTTCAAAAGCTTTAAAACTTAGGTGTGTGTAAAACTTTTATTTAAAAATTCTCAGAATAGTTTTTTAGACTGTAGTGTAGTTAACTAATTGTAACTTTTTCTTGTTTTCTTACATTTTCTTTACTTTCTGATAATGATGATATTTTAACTAGGTATTTAAGCTTGATTAACAACTATTTATTAGCTTTTTTAACTTTTAATAAACTTAGGCTGGTATGATACAACTCAGAAACTTTTTGCTTTTTAAGTGGCAACGTAGTAAAAGTCTAATTACTAATAAGATATTATATTAAAGTATTCGAGAATGAACTATGTTAAAGAATTTATTTTTGCTTTCTGGAATACAAACAGGTATAAATTTTATTAAGTTAATTGATCACTAAATTCTTTAATTAGTGTAAATTATTTAACACGCAAAAACTTTTTTTGAGGTTTTTATCGAGAGTTAGGATGTAAGTAAAATTAGAAAAGTATTAAGTTTAACTTATCAAGTGCTTATGAAAGTACATAGTTTATTAACAATTAAGTATAGTAGTCAATGTAAGTTCTATTCTAATAAATGTTAAATTAAAGAGGCATTTTATGTATAGCTAAAAGTCGTTTAAAATTATATGGTGAAAAAAAGTAAATTTTTTCTCTAGTGTGACTAAAACTAAAAGATTATTCAAATGTCACTAAAACTAAAACTGCGGCCCGCGAAGACTTTGGAAACTTGAATTTTGGCCCGCGACCACCTACTGCCTGCCGACCCCTGCTTTAGTCCAATAAGGCAGTAAGAAAATGATAAAGTAAGTATGTACTAACAAATTTGTACTAGTTTTAAAAGTATAATGTTTTGTAAAAAATCTATACTAGTTTTTTTTCCTTCACAAGCCAGATATTTTAAAACTTAATTATATTGTTTATTGAACGAGCGAAAAAAAAAAGCGCTCAAATATTTGGTCCAAGGACCTGGTGTACGAAAAAACCTTTCGGTTACCGAGTCATACACCTGGATACAGTTTAAAGTCATGTTAAGGACAATTACTTATAAAACAACCAATTAAACAAAATAATAAAGGAAATAAAACTGAACGAAAACTAACTGAAATTTGTGTTTAATAATGTACTATGAATCTTGTTTTGTAACATAAGAAAACTTTAAATTAACTTTTAAAAGGAGATAAACAACACTAATAGCAAACGTGTGGATATTTGAATTATAGGTTACAACCTCTAAAAAGAAAGTAAAATGTAATACGCTGAAAGATTTTTATTAAAAAAAAAATTAAGTATTTTGTGCTAAAAAGGTAGTTTTTATTTGATAATTTAAGTTAAAAACTTTTCAAATTTGAATAGTTAAATAAACTATTGTAGAACTTTTAAGAATGTTAAAGAAGTGATTTATACATTAACTGAACTTAACTTTAATAAATGAAGATAAGTACTGTAAAACTTATGCTTTCAATAAGAAAAAAATAACAATATCGATGTTAACAACAACAAATTTCTTTCCATTATATCAACTAAAAAAAACTCTAATATTACAGTTAAGACTTAGACAAGTGTTCAAAAAAGATAAAAGAGTTTTTTTTTTCAAAATTCAAAAGCAAATTTATTTTTAAAAATCTCTTTTTGAGCAATTCAATGAAAAATTATTCTTTTTTATGTTTGCAGATGTTGTTTTCTTTCTAATATTAAGACTTAAACAACATTTGCAAACATAAAAAAGAAGAATTTTTATTTGCTCAAAAAGAGATTTTTTGACATAAATTTGCTTGAAACAGTTATCTCAGCTTACTTTTTAAACACTCTATTTTCTGCTAAAATATAAACATCTATAACTATTCTTTTTACGTTTGCATGGAAAATTAAAAGTTGTAATAATAAAATATATAAAAAAAGTTTGTAAGTATTCTAAACTTAATTCAAAATAGTAATCTTAAAGAATAATTTTAAAAATAACTAGACAGAAAATGCTAAAATCTCGACTAAACCAATGTTAATGTAACCAAACAAATCTACTTTCCAACAAAAATGTTAAAAATAAAAATTTGGATATTAAATGAATTATTAAATAGTAATCTTAAACTACAATTTCAAAAATAACTAGATAGAAAATGCTAAAATCTTGACTAAACCAATGTTATTGTGACCAAGCAAATCAACTTTCGAACAAAAAAAATAAAATATAAAAATAATAGAAATTTGGATATTAAATGAAAAATACTATTAACTCCTTAAACAAAGTAAATAGGCGAGTATGAATGATCACTAATGACCTTGAGAATCACTATTTAAAAGATAACTTTTAAGTTATTCTGGAACTTTCCAAAATGACTTATATTTTTTAGATATAATGGTAGCTTAATCCATAACTTACTTCCTTGGTAGAATAGCGATTTATGACCTATTTTGCTGTTGAATCTAGGTAGGAAACAATTTGTTTCCGAGTACCTCGTATGATAATTATAGACATTTTTTACACTTTTATAGAAATTTTTAAAAATTGTCTGGTAACAAGTTATTGTTAAACTTAAACATAAACAGACCTATTTCATATAGATACAGACTTTAAATAATTAATATTTTTTTCTGAGCTTTTAATTCTCTTACACTATCATCATATTTCTTATAATGTATGCATCTAAGTGCTCTGTTTATAAGAACATTGATATCATTTATTATTTGCTTTTCCCAAGCACAACAAGCCATATCTAACATTGCTTTTAAATAAAGAACTAAATATTAAATATAATGCTTTTTAATTTATTTAGAACTTACTACGCTGAGCCAATATACTTTAAAGGAAATTTTAATAACTACTTTAACTAACCTCTCCGTTTAAAACTTCGTATACAAGATTATCAACTCAGGTGAAATTTGTTTTCATGTCTTTCAAAACAGTCATTATCCTGCAAAATATCGTTTTAAAGATCCAAAAATAGAGCATATAATAAATTGTTGATAAAGTAAAGATGTAAAAAAAAATATAATTTGAAAAATGTAAAAAAATAAAACTAAAGATGTTAATAGTTAAAAAGCCTTAAAAATAAAACTATTAGTAGAATAAAATACTGTAGAACTTAATTTTTAGAGTTAGAAAAAAATCATTTATAGGATTATCAGTTTGTTTAAAAACTCTGCTTAATTTATAATTTACATCTTTTATGACCAGTACTTGTTTTAGTATAGGTAACAGTGTTCTTTTTGTTACAAAAATACGATGTTTACAATAAAAGTTCTTTATTACATGCACTAGCTTTTACTAGCACTAACTATGTATATTTATGTATATTAAATACAAACTTTACAATTCTAAAAAGATGGTAATTTAACTAGTAGTTAAATTTTTTGAAATATGCATAATAATAATAATTAGATAAAAAAAACTCAGTTAAAATAAATTTAAACACACTAATACTGTTGATTAACAAACTTACATCTTTGCTTAAATGTTTCTTTGTATAATAATAAGTAAAAAAAAAATTGTTATTTTTTACAGTTTTAGGCCTAGCAAAATGGTAGTCTTCAAACGAAATAAACTGCTCTGTTCTTGTAATCAATCACTAATAATAAACATTTAAAACCGCTATTAGTGTGTTATACTTGTTTTTTCATTTTACAATTGTGATAGAAATTAACGGCAAAAAGGAAACAGTTTTTACCATAATTAAGTAAGTTCAATTAAAGTTACATGAGATCGTCTGACTGTGGTACAAAATATTATATAACGTAAAGTTTTAAAAAGCTTTTAGATAAGATTAAACTTAACTTTTTTCTTAGTACTGAAAAAAGAAAGAAGTTTTCGCCTCAAATTGAAAAAAAAAGTATCACTTTGAATGTTTTTAGATGTCAGGTTAAACATTTTGAACTCTTCGTTAAAATTTTTGTAATAAACTTGATTGTTGTAGTCAAAAAAGCTGAAATATCGTTGTGTTGTCATTTTATACTTTTTATAGACATTTGCATAAATACAAACATAAACAGTTCGTATAATGTTTTTTTTTTTCAAAAACAACATTTTAAAGATAAGTTATCAGATAACACATAATCTAAACTAGAATAAAAAACTAGACATATGATCAGCAAATCTTATACAAGCTATTTTAATATTTATGCCTCAGAAGTTATTTATCTTCTAACTGCAGTTGTTACAAAAGTAATTTAAACATAAAAACTTGATAAAGTTATAGAAAAAAAACAGAACTAGATTATATTCTAAACAAAATTCGTTGGTAATGTTAAACCTTTTTAAGTTAAAAGCATAACAGTTTGGTTGCTTGTTATACATTTTTTGTTCACAGCCAAGTAAAAAAAAAAGGTTTCACTAACTAGTTATTTTGTAGTCTATATCAAATCGAGACAAATTATATTTAAAGTCAAAATACATATGAATAGTAACTGGAAAATTGTCTTTATCTATAAATGACTATGTCGTTAAAAGATGTAATTTTCTTTGTTTACATGCGGCAATGTTATGCTAGAGTTGGATATCCGACCTACGTAGTTGTTTCCGCAGTTGCTTTTATAAATGTATACTACAATACCTAACTTGTGGGTAAAAGTGGAATTTTTCTCAACTCAGTTTAGCGGGCGGTTGGTGTTGTACACAACACGTATCGAAACGCATTTAAACTTTTATTTTATAGATAATGAGGTTTGCTTAGCCAACCTAATTGAGTTTTCATCCATATAAGTAAGGCAAAGGTAGACTGGGCAAGGATGTGGGCCAAGGAAGGTAAGCGATTCATTTTGAACTGAGTTGTTTCGATTCTCTTCATGATGACTGTTTTCGGGGTATCCTAATGAGAATTTTTTTCTAAATATTGTCCAATTCTCAATTTGCCGTTTAAACTGTAATGGCTTTATTAGTTATGCATTGCATGGTCTTTTTTTTTGGTTGTACAAAATGAATTCCAGGAAATGTATTGGGCAGCAAAACTGTTTTTTCTGAACATGGAACTAATAAACTTTTTGTTTCTATTTCTAATAGTTTTTATGTTTAAGAAGTTAATTTTTCCGAAAATTTCTTCTTCAAAGGTTAAAACTATGCATTTATGCATCTTTTTTAGCGAAATAAAGAAGTTTAAGACGTTACTTTTAGCAGGGAAGATAGCAAAAAGATCATCAACATACCTAAAATACGCAATTGGCGACTGTTATCTATTAAGAGAAAACTATTTTCATGATAACCGACAAAACTATTAGCAAGAATAAGGCATAAAAGTCTTCTGATCGCAATACCATCTATTTAATGTAACTTGAGATAATTAAAACTAAATTGCACAAGTTAACAAAAATTAATAGTAGTTATAAATTAAAAAAAACTATGCAAATAGATTGCTTAACCAATACAACTAAATGTAACTTAAATTTAGTTTATTGTACTATTAACATTTAAATCTTCTTAATACATGCGTGCAAAATTAAAGGCAATCATACTTATACACTGATATATGTTTAGTAAACTTAACAATAATACTCTTTAAATTCTTATTGCTATAAAGTTTGTAAGTTTTTTAATTATTCTGTAAATTTTTATCACTATTTATTTTTTGTTTGTCGATCAACACTATAAGACTACCATTACTTTATTTAAAAATACTTTTTTTTGCAACTTCGAACCTAGTAAAAGAATATCTTTAAAGTTTGATGTGTCAGTTTATCTGCTTCGAAAGTATTAGTTTTATTTTTATCAGCAGGGTAACTCATAAACAAATATACATCTAACCACTTTATAAATGCTCACCATGTTTGAGCAACTAAATCTATCTTCAAAAGCTATTTAATATAACAAAGAGTGCATTTTAATTTATATTGTTTATTTAAGTTTAGTAGTTTATACAAGATATAACCTAACAAAACGTTTTGTTTACTAAAAAATCGAGTAACTTACATACACTATAATGTTTGGTCAAACGAAAACTTAACATGTAAATGTAAATAACTTTTTAATATTTTTTTCAGATTGGCTTCATATGGGCTAAAAATGCATACCAATACAATTTAAATAAACTGAAGTAAAACAAAATGTGTGTAAGTAAACATTTTTCGGAAATAATTAATTTTGCTCAGCTTTTAAACAGTTTATAAACTATTGATTTTCGTTTTGATTAAAATGACTTTGAAGTTATTTGATGATAAATTTCGAACAGTTGACATGTTTGTTGCTTATTAATATATATGTTCAGTTTGACAACTTTTATAAAACACGTTTTAATTTTACCTTTTAAAAATGTTTTTGTATTTTTCAGTGTAAAATATTGATTATAGTATGATGTATTGTTAATATAAAAATATTTTAATCTTAGTTTACGTCAGTAATGAAGTGTATTTATATGATGGTTTTTATTTTGCCTGCTTATACAAAAAAAAGCTTTACTCAATAAAATTTGCTTTATCAACAATCGTTGTCTTTTTTTTAAATATAAATTAGTTTCTTTACAACTTGAAAACTAAACCTTTGATTGAAACAGTTGTTGTAGTAGTCATACAGAGAGATTTTTAATTTTACATATAAAAATTTATACTAAACACAGTTTATTTAAATTACTACTACATAGTTTAGGTCATAAAAGTAAGATGACTGAAATAAACTTATAAGACTATTTTTTGAAGTATAAAAGGAATTATTATTTATTTTGAAAGAACACAAAAAAAAGACTTAAATTTACAGAAAGTCAACTGACAAAAAAAATTTTAAACGTAAAATCTTCAAAAAAATGTTTTAGGTAAAAACTTTTGTTCAACTAAAGCGCTGTTTTAATTCAAAACATAAGTTTTTAAGTTAAAGCTAAATTAAAACATAAAAGCACGAGTTACATTTTTCACAAGAGTAATAAAAAACAGAAAAAAAAAGAATTAAAATTAAACAGAAAAAAAACTAAAAGATAATTTAATATAAATAAAAAAGAAAATAAAAATTACTGACTGGGGGTAAGAGTTAGGGGTAACATTGATAGTATAACCAAAAACAAAAACTAACAAGAATTAAAAAAAAAAAAAAAAAGCCACCGACCGAGAGTAAGGGTTAGGGGTAATAGTGATAGTAAAAATAATAAAACATAAAAAAAATATATTAAATAAAAACTAAATAAAATTAATAAGAAAATAAATAGCTTACCGACCGAGGGTAAGGGTTAGGGGTAACAGTGATAGCAAAAAAATAATCTAAATTAAAAAAGAAAAAAAAAACAATAATCGAAGTATAAAAGGGAAAAAAAATAACTCGTGCAAAATTTTCTGCTTGTGCAAAAGTACCTTCGTGCAATTTTATCTTCGAGCACTTTTATCCCCTCGTGCAAAAGTGTCTTTGTGCTAAAGTATCTTCGTGCAATTATGTGCACTCGTGCAATTTTGTCCCCTCGTGCAACTTTGTACGCTCGTGAAATTTTGACAGCTACCCAATTTAAATACCACACAAAAAAATTTAAAGTAAGTTTTAAATCAAAACAGACTTAAAGTTGTAAAATATGTTTTTTATAAAAAGACATTATTCTAATTCTATCAAAGAACTTAAATTATTTTAATTAGGGTTTCTCAGTTTTCGATACAATAGAAAATCCAAAATAAATGATATAAAAGTTACAAAATAGTAATAAAAACTGTTGAAGTTTAATTGCAAATTCCAGTTGTACTTTCCATCTTGATTTTACTGTTTAGATTAACCAAGTTGTTTGAAGAAATAAAGATAATTCGCTGTCGCTGTGTTTTTAAAAGTCTAAAAATACTTTAATTAATACTTTTTTATGATACTTTAAGTAAATTTTACATTAATTTAAAATAACAACCTACAGAAGAAACATCTTTCTTAATTTTCAATACAAAGTTATTTGAACTTAAAAACGAATTCATTTTTCAAAAATTTTTTAGTGAATTTTTAAAAAAATTAAAATTATCATATATAAAATGTTAAATGTTTTAGTTTTAAGAAAACAAACAGAGAGATCTCAACTACTTGAGGAGGAATAATAAATTTATTCTTTCAATAATTTAATTTACAAACTAAGTTTCGATCAAAGATCTCGTCAGTGCTTAAATAAATCTTTTTCAATATAAATCGATATATATCGATAAAAACTTGCGTTTTGCTTTTATAATCACATTTACAAGTCATGTAGGTTTACTATTAATTTTTTTTCTGCAAGTTAGTATATATATTTTATTGAAATGACGATTTTAAAAATACTGGAACATATGTTTCATAAAGACAAAAAAGATTGTCTTTAATCTTCAGCCAGTTTAAATTGAAAATAAAAAGCACTTTGGTATACGAAGATGCAAAAGTTTACAAAAAAACAAAAACATTATGACGTAAGAATTGAACATTGTACATTACAAATATTCAGTACAAAAATCGATCTACCATCTAACTAATCAAACAACTAAAATTAACGAAAACAATAGTTAATTGACTATAAAATACTTCAAAATTTGTTGTATTTTAAAAGGAGCTTTTTCATATGTCGACAAGACGATATGAATTCACTCCTCTTATTTAAACAACCAGGCTGAAGATTAAAATTTGAACTGGCTGAAGATTAAAGAAAATCTTTTTTGTCTTTATGAAACATATGTTTCAGTATTTTTAAAATCATCATTTCAATAAATTATTTTAAAGCCCTTCAAGTGGGCTCAGTAGAAGGTGTTCAAGTTTGAATATTAACCTTATTCTATATATATATATATATTGTTTATTGAACAATAAAAAAGCGCTCAAAAAGTTTGGTCTAAGGACCTGGTGTACAAAGGAACCTTTCGGTTATCGAGTCCTACACCACATGCTTATAAAGTTTCTTACGAGCTATTACACATAGTTTTTTTTATCATTTAAATATTTAAATCTTTAGTAATGAACAATTAATTAAACGAAAGTAAAAACGGAAGTGCTGATAGTTTTTATTTTGATATACTTTATACTCGACAACTTTTAATTTTTATAAAAAATTTTGACAGTATAAATTGATGGAATGGTTATTTATCTGCTGTTATCAAAAGCGCATGGTGTCACCTTATGTTTGAAGAATAAAACCAGTGCTTTATATAAAATACTGTATGTGTGTAATGCGTAAAATATCCTTTGTTAGTACTTCGGCGAATAAAGCTTTTCTGGATTATAAAACAAATTTGGTTAAAAAAAATAAAACAGAAATTATTAACTACTCCATTTAATAACCAGGTTTTGGTGGTAAAACAAACTGATCTGTTTTTCCAACTGAAACCTAGTAATAAACAAAATAGTTAATTTGCTTGTATAACTTTTATTACTTAATTTTGAGAAATATCTAACTCATCATAAATAACTATTTAAAAAACGTGCTAAAAAATCATCCTTATGTTTCAATCAGGAAACCTATTTTTATAGCCTTTGACATAAATATTTTTTTAATTAATCTTGTATAAAATCTTGTTCCCTGAAAATTCAAATAACTTATCTTACTATATTTATATGTAAGATCTACCAATAATGTTTTTTAATTACTTTATGATTTTTTTAGTTTTTATAACATTTACACTTTTAAATGGTTTTATATAAAGAAACATTCTTTTACATGTACTTGCATTTAAATAAGAAAAATGAAAGTAGCTACGATGGTTTCATAGAATAAAATTTTCAAATAGTAAAAAACAAAGTTATGAAACAAAGTTTATCTAAGAAACAGTTTTAAAATTTTTCGCATTCTTAGCTAATTAGTATAAGTCAGTTATAAAATTCTCTCATTCTAATAGCAACAAAAGGATATGGCTACTGAGTTAAATTTTTGTCTGTAAAACTAAGTTTTTATTCAAAGGTCTCATTTAACTTTAAATCATTTTTTTCTTGTTTTTGTAAGTCGATCAGAACAAAAAGCACTTATAATTCAAATTTGTTCAAAGGTTCAAAGTGTTCAAAGGAAAAATCAACCCAGGACATGCCGACCGGGATGAGCGCCAAGCTGGAAGGTACCCTGTACCGGATGATATGGTGCACGCTGCAGCTTACCGCATGTGACGTCATACTCGTGTTCGTGTACGTCACCTCCGTCATGACGTCACGCGTCCGCGACCCCGTCTGCGTCTTGTGTAACGTGATCGTGGACGCGCTCATCAGTTAATCCTTAGGCTTAGTACTTGTAAAGCTGGCTCTTTATTAAGAAGTTAACAAAATATTAAGCTAAGATAAAACTTATTATTAACAGTTACTTCCAATTACAATTTATTTTTAAATTTTATACTTGATTGTTATATTTTATGAAGCTATATTCACAGACTAGCCTAAAGGTTTAATGTTTTTAAATTTTCTTTTTATAAACGTTTAATGGCAAAAAATATTTTTAATTGATATTTTTTAGAAAAAATGTCGTTAATGTTTGAATATTATAAGCATTATTAACTAAATAGTTTAGCTTAAGCACTTACAAAACAATCTATTGGTTTATATTTTTTATATAAAAATTTTACAATAAAATTTGTTAGATGTTTAACTATCAGACAATTATTTAATAAAGTTTACTCATTAATTACTTTTAGTTTACTTTGACAATAGCAGTAGAAAAAAAAAAGAATAATGTATTTTTGTTCTGTTCAAGATCTTAATTATTTGCTTAACTAGATCACTGAATTTATTTACAATAATTTAATTACCAGTTCTTGAACTTTAATCCAACCTAGTAAAAATGTACTTCTATTTCCGTTCGGTACACTAAACTATTAATTAAATAAAAGTATCTAAGAGACAAATTTTACTAAAACAAACTTGACTGCTTACTTTTTTTAGTTTTTATAATATCTTGTATCTATAAATGGTTCTATATAACCATGCTTGCATTTAAATAAGAAAAATGAAAGTAATAACGATGGTTTCATAAATTAAAGTTTTTTAAATAGTAAAAAAATAGTTATAAAACAAAGTTTAACTAAGAAACTGTTTTAAAACTTTGCGCATTGTTAGCTAATTAGTATTAGTCTGTTATAAGATTCTCTTATTGTAAATACAACAAAGGGATATAGTTAGAGAATTAAATTTTTATCTGTCAAAATAAGTCTTAATTCAAAGGTTTCATTTTACTTTAAATCATTTTTTACTTTTTATTTTTTTAAGTCGATCAGAAAAAAAAGCACTTATTACTCAAATTTATTAAAAATTACAAAGCTTGTGTTCAAAGGAAAATTGTGTAAAAATGATTTCAATGATTACTATTTTTATAAGTATATTATAACTTATTGTTAATTTTTGGTTGTGGTTTATATATAGAATACATAATCAAGTAAAAACTAAAAAAATAAAACTTTTATTACGAAAATAAGAATATCAAACTAGTTTTAAAAGATAACAATAAAAGTTGTCAAATTTTATGCGCCTCGTGAATTACTAGTTTCGTGAAAAAATAAAAAAAAATTTAAAATTTTGTTGTACCATACCTGATACATATTATTTAGAAGTCGTGAAACGTGTATATTAACTTGAAAATTTTATAAAACATCTTTTAATCTTACATTTCAATGACAATTGGCAATGAAAAAACTTTTTGTCAATAAAAAAATTGATCAAAAAACAGTGCAGGTTGTAAAGCAGACACGTTGCCAAACGTCTTTTTAGATCAGATCTCAAAGTGGAAATTTATATATATCAAGAATTTTAAAAACTTTAAAAAGTTTGATTAATTAGCTATTTTTCTAACATAAAACCAACAAAAGTCTTACTTTAATACTCAAATTTTCACCATTCTGGTTAAAAATTTTCTGAATTTATTTTACAAACTAGACAGTAGCCAAAAAAAAAGCGTGTATTTTACAACATAGTAACAATCAAAAAATGTAAATGTAGAAAGAATAATTCTAGGCTTCAATTATAGTTTATAAATACATATAGATAATATTTTTAAAAGTTTTAATTAAAAAAACTAACTTAAAGTAGATGACTATCGTTTATGAAAAAAGGTATAAAAACGACTGTTGTTGTAACACAAACGAGTATACTTTTTTTGCTTTTTAAAGTTTTTTTTAAACTTAAAATTTACTACTACTGTTTTTTCACAATTTTAAAATTAAGTTTTACGAAAAAATAAAGAAAAACTATGTTGTAATAGTTCATAATCCCGTAGACTAAACTCTTGTATTAACCTGGTAAATTATTGCTAATTAAGTAATTAAATTTAATACTTCAGAATTACAAGAGTTTTATTTTATTTAAATCAGTCTTATTAACAAGATTTTATTTCTCAATTGTTAATTAAACAATTTTTCATAGTTTTTAACACCTTTAAGAGTTAATTTAGATTGTTTTTTAAGCTTATCATTGTGCAAAGATTTTTTGAGTTAAAAAAAAAGAAATTACAAAGTTTATTTTTTTGAGAGTATAGTTGAATGTAATAATTTTTTTTTTTACAGTTTTTATTTTCACCAATAAAGTGTTTTAATATATGTTTGCATTTTTTAGTAAAATTAAAGTAGAATTATCAAAAACTAAAACTAACATTTTTTATAACTTGCCATAAGAATTTAAACTAACCGTAAATGATACTTAAAATAAAAATAACAAATAAAAAAACTTTTTGTGAGTTTTACAAAAACATTGTTTGTAAAATATAGATTAGAAACCAAATTTTTTTAAAGAGTTTTAGCTTTGATTTATTTTTTGGAAAAGTAGTAAATTTTGTTAAACTTTATAAGCAAATACTCTGAGCTAAAATAGACTGAGAGACTTTACCAGCTTTACAAAAATAACTTCTTGCACCATCGTACATAGTTTAGTTTGTTGCTCTAAAAAAGGTCAAAATGCTAAAAAATACTAGAAATTTTTTCTTGAAATAAAATCAAAGGACAACTTTAATTTTTTCTTAGAAGACTAACTTTTTTAGCTCAGTAAAGTTTTGATAAAGTAAGTCTTTAGTGTAACAAAATATTTTTAACTTTTTTGTTTACTGTTAAAGTTTAATCACTTTGTTTGGAGTACACACTTTTGTGTATAGAATACAGAATTAAAAGTTACTAGGGTAGAAGAAAGTACGTGCACTCATGCGAAAAATTATAAAAACAATTTAAAAAATTCATTTAATCTAATTTTTATTTTTTATTTTTTCTATTTTGCACATTTTTGTTATTTTTGACTAAACTTGTAAGGTACTTGCTACGTATGACTATTAAGCTCATCAGTCTTTGTTGACTTTATAAGGTTTTTAATTTGTCATTTAGGAGTTTGTTTTAATTTACAAAATAATAATAAATTAAATACAGTTAGATTTTTACCAACAAAACAGAATTGTTAGATTTATTTCAAGTAAATTTAGATTTGGACTTAGGTACTTTTTTACGTTTATAGGCTCAAACTTTATCATTTAGGATAGTTAAATTTGTATCTAATAATCTGCTTTATTGTACGACGCACTCGTATAATAAGTTAACAGTTTAATTGTATATTTAAGTTGATTCCAATAAAAAAATTAGGTTAAGTGTTAAAGTGTTATTACTACTTAATTAAAGTAATGTTAACCTGCTTAACAGGATTAAAAAAAACTATAACGCATAACTTGTTTATACGCTAAACATTAGAAACATTTTACTTTTAATTTTTTTATAAGTTATAAGTTTGTGAAATATACAAGTAATAAATTTTTGTTTGTTTTAATAGTTTTGTAAAGTAAATTTTTCAAAAGTTAAGAACTTATTTAAGATGTGGATTGCTGTGATAAACACCTTAAAACATTTGTATGAAAAACATGAATTTTATGTGCATTCTAAAAAAAATAATTGCATATGAAAAATATTTAGCTATAAAAACTTTTTATTAAATTTAAAGTCGACATAACTAAAAGCAAGCATTAGGTAGTTTTAGATATTTTATACTTGTTCAGCTACGTAATTTTTTGAAATGACTAAAAAACACTCTAAAAAACGTCGTTTTAATCATTAAATTTTGAAAAATTGGCAGCTTTTTAAGATTTTAGTTTAAGTTTTCATGCAGATATGCTTTAAGCTAAAAAAGTACTTACAAGTATGTATTGAATACTGAAGCTTTTGTTTTGATTTAAATTTTAAATTTTAAATTTTGAGAAATTGGAATACTTAAAATCGTTGCTAGATTGCAAGTCAAAAATAATTTTTAAATATAATTCTTAAAAGCATTCAGTACCGCCAAAATATTTAAGAAGTATATGTGAAGTACCAATCTAACAGGGAAAATCGTTAGTTTAAAGTTAAAGGTTTCTGCTATGTATAAATTTTAAACTTGTTTGTCTGTCAAGGATTTTTATTTAATTAACAAAACTAAAACGTTGTTTGAGTAGTTCTATTTTTTATTTTTCAAAATTTTAGATAAGAATATGCTACCGTTTTTTATGTAATTTTACACTATTTTAGTGATACTAATAAATCAAGGCTTAAATTGTTAAAAAAATAAGACTTTTTAAAATATTATTAGTTTTTAATCTTAATCTTAAACTAATTTCAAAGGTATACAGAATCCAATAACTTAACATACTTTGGAAATAAACATTATCTATTAATTAAATTTACATTATTACATTAACTCTGCGACAATAGAGCATTTATTTACTAATTCATACCAAAACAAGTTTTGAACAAATTTTGATAATTTTTGTGTTTTTATAGTTAAGTAAGTATAACAAAAATATTTTAATACGTTGTTTTTTTAAACAAGATATACTTTATCAGAGCCTTTTACACTATTAATAAACTATCAAAACCTTTTTTCATTACTGTCTAAAAATATTAAACCCGTTAACAAATATTATTTTCAGGTTTGTTTTTCAGTAATCAGCTGTTCGAAATTTTTGTAACTGCTAAAAGTATAACTAAAAAAAACATTCGTACCAAAAGTACTTAACAACATATGCAATGGATCACACGGGCGCAGCGTTTTTTCTCTCTATCGCACTTTACTTGGCAGTTGCCAGCTTCACTTACCTCGTAAAAAACTACAAAGGGGGGAGGAGGAAAGAAAACTTGTTCGTGTTCTTCTGCAACTTAAACTGCTTCGTCCTATCAATTTTCATTTTCGTGTTGGAACTTTTAAACGGAGGGTACGAGTATAAATTAGAAAGCAAATTTTTGTGCGCTCTAGTCCCTCTGGTGTTTAAATTTTTAATCATTGCGAGCAAGGTTTTTCAGAACCTGATCTTCACGTACCGCTACAAAGCGGTGAATCGATCTATTAAGCTGACGGCTGCCAAAAGAGCCGGCGTCTTTTCAGTGGTGATCGTCATTTTCTCAATACTGGAGTTCGTAGCCGACGTAGCCTACTTCGCCTACGTAAACACCAACTCTGACGACTGCTTCAGCGACAATAAGTTTTACGAGAAGAACCTCTACTACGGCTACGTCCAGATCGGCGTTTTCTCCTCAAAAATTTTCTTCCAGACGCTTGTCTCCGCCTACGTCATAAAGCCTATATCCTCCCACTTCTTCAACCAGAAGATGCCGACCGGGATGAGCGCCAAGCTGGAAGGTACCCTGTACCGGATGATATGGTGCACGCTGCAACTTACCGCCAGTGACGCCATACTCGTCTTTGTCTACGTCACGTGCGTCATGACGTCACGCCTCCGCGTGCCCGTCTGCGTCCTGTGCAACCTGATGGTGGACGCGCTGATGCTGATATTTTCGTACGGGGACAACAAGAGGAGGTTGTTCCCCTTTGTTAAAACTTCAAAGGGAGAGCAACTGAGCAACAGCCTTGTCGAAAGCAGGAGCCACAAAGTAAGGAACAAGAAAAGCACCGAGTCGAGCCCGGTGTGAGCTGCTGTGGATTGGAAGAAATGTATAAAAGGTCTGTGATATATCCGAGATCGAAAAAATTTGAGAATGCCTTGTTTTTCAATAAAAAAGAGTTGATTATGAACTTTTTGTACAATTTTTCTTTTTAAGATGTCGGTATTTTTGCCAATTTTTAACGTTGAGGGAATGTTACTTTTTAGACCAAACGGTTTTCAATAAAAATAACATAGTTTTTCTAAAGTTTTACTTTTAAGATGTTAATATTATGGTTGTTACTTAAATACTTAAACTTTAGTAGTTTAAAATATATTTTATTTAAAATACTTTGAAATATGAGTTAATTCTTAGGCTTAGTACTTGTAAAACTGGCTTTTTATTAAGAAGTTATTAAAACATTAAGTTAAGATAAAACTTGTTATCAACAGTTACTTTCAATTACAATTTATTTTTAAGTTTTAAACTTGATTGTTATATTTTATGAAGCAATATTCACAGACTAGCCTAAAGGTTTTAATGTTTTTAAATTTGCTTTTAATAAACGTTTAGTGGCAAAAAGTATTTTTAATTGATATTTTTTTAGAAAAAATGTCACTAATATTTGAATAATATAAGTATTATTAACTTAATATTTTAGTTTAAGCATTCCAAAAACATTTTATTGATTTTTTTATGATTCAAAACTTTTACAAAATGTTTGTAAATACTTTACTATTAGAAAATTATTTCGTAAAAAAAGTAAAAAGTTCAAAACTTAAGTTTACTTAAACAAAATCAGTAGAAAAAAATTGAATAATATACTTTTGTTCTGTGCAACATCTTAATAAATTATTTGAACTAGATCACTCAATTTATTTATAATAATTTTCTGACAAATTCTTGAATTTTTATCAAACCTATTAAAAATTTACTTCTATTTTTATTTGGTTCATTAAACTACGAGGGTTATTTTGGCTCGAATAGCTTATTTTTGCAATTATTAAAAAATGTCCAAACTTTAGATCCAATTCTTTTCCAGATCTTTAAAGCTAATTTAGATTTTTTTTCTAAAAATTTTTCCTTTGCCTTTAATTTTAAACAAAATTCATAGGATTGGGGTTTGAATTTAGTAGTTGGGCCCCTTTAAAAATTTAACATCTTTCTAATTTTTTTTCTTATTTTAGTTTTTCTAAAAAATAAAATAGGATTTTTTTTTGTTTTTTTTACTTATTTATTAAACTAACTTTTTATAATGGAAATATTTTTTTTTCCGTTAATTTCTTTATTTTAAGATATCCCCAAATAAAATTTTACAAAATATTCAAAATTTATCATGGCTTTACTGCAAATATATAATATTTTTCAAATAATTTTTTTATATTCTTATTTAATTAAGTTTTATATTAAGGAAATATTAATTTTTCTATTATTTTTTATTATTTGACCTATTCAAGTTTTACATAAGTTCATAGCACTTGACTCAGAAATCCCTCTAATAATATAAATTTATGTTAAACTTGCATTGGTAATAAAATAAAAAAATTAAAAAGGGAAAAATTAATATTTATTCAATATAATACTTAGTTATATAAGAAGATCGATAACATTTTTGTTTTAAATCTTTTATTTTTGCAATAAAGCAATGTTAAAACTTGAATATTTTGGAAAATTTTATTAAGGGATATTTAGAGATATCTTAAGAAATAAATTTTAAAGGAAAAAAAATCATTTCACTCATAAAAAACTTAGTTTAACAAGTAAGTTAAAAAAGAAAAAAAATCTTGTTTTATTTTTGGAGATAAGCTAAAATAAGTAAAAAAAAAACGTTAAATTTAAAGGGGCCACTACTGAATTCAAACCCCAAATCAATGATTTTTTTTTAATTAAAGGCAAAGGAACGTTCTCTATAATTAAAAAAAAATTAAAATAGCTTTAAAGATAAGGATTATAATTTGATCTAAAGTTTGGACATTTTTTTTTAATTGCAAAAAAAGCTTCTCGAGCCAAAGTAACCCAAAGTTAATTGTATATAAAACTCTAAGAGACAAATTCGGCTAAAACAAATTTTACTGCTTACCATTTTTTCAAAGTAAGCTCATACGATAAGAAAAATTTATACATCCATTCTATTTTAAAACTCTTTTATTTAACTTTGTATTATATTAGTTACGCAACTGCGTTATATGTTTCTAATTCTTAGGAAGTAGGAACGCTGTTAAGTTACAATTTAGAATTTACCGAATTAAAAGCATATTTAAAAAGCATATGACACTGTTTTAGTGTGAACTATTTAAGAAATAATAAACCATTTTTTGATCTTTTAAAATTATTTTCAAAAATAAATAAAGTTTTGTTTTTAACAATACACTTTCTTTTTAACAGCTTTCGTTAATAATTCATAAAACTTTAATTATTAAACATAATAATTGCAGTAGATTATTTTGAAAGCTGTTGTTATTTTTTAACAAGAAAACGTCTAAAAACTATTTAGGCCATTTTCTTTTAATTATTTTATACTGTTTATATACAGAAGCAAAACTGTTATTGTTTATTTCAAAACAATAAAAAATCTAACATAGTTATTTCATAACGAAATTTTTACAGAAGTATGAGATAATTTAAACAAAAAGTGTGTACTCAATTTCATTTAAATTAACTTATATACTGTTAGTATAAACTTAAGAATAAGTTCAATGAAAAAAAAAGTTTTTAACACATCATAAAATATTTATATGCAGTAATAACTATTCAAAATTGTTATTGGTTAAACTTTTTATTTTAATTACTTAATTAAAAATCTAATTTAGTACAAAATAAAAAAAATGGTTGTGTAAAAAACTAAAAAAAAAATTTACTGTTTTATCTTGTTTAAGAATCTTTCTTAGTTAAATCTAAATTTAAAAAAGAATGTTTATTTTCCGTTGAATTCATAACTTAATTTTAACATACAATACTGATTTGATAACTGTTTTTATTAAATGATCTAACTATAACAACAACATTACTAGTCTATAAAATTGTGATCTAAGTTTTGAAAAAATATTTAGCGAGTTATATGAAAATCAATATAATCGTTTATTGAAGGACAAAAAAGCGCTCAAAGTAATTTGTCTTAGGACCTGGTATACGTCGATAAAAATTTTCGATTTCCGAGTCGTACATAACTTACTTTTTTTTAGTTAAGTAAATTAATATGTAAAAAGTAAACTAAGTATAAACTACAGTTTTTATAAATAGATTTCAAACACACGTGATTTGTTAACGTGTAATTAAAATAAGAACTGGTGTAATTTATTAGAAAAGGTGATAAAATAAAATCAGAATTTATAATTTTAGCAGAAAAATTACACTACTAAATAGTACCAAACAGATTTATGTAAAGTTTAAAAGACTGAAATAAAAGTCTGATAACATCTGTGTTAGAAATTTTGAACATATTTATTTTTCTTAAAGAATAATTTTCAAACATAATTGTCTTAATGAAAATGAACATAAAATAAGAAACACATAAATGTATCAATTGAACAGTTCGGTGAAAAACAAACTTTTTTATTACTTAACTCCAAAAAAGTTACCTCGCAAATAACCGATCAGCATTAAGCAAAAGTCTCACGATTTTCACACTGCTGAGCAGTTTACTGAAAATCGGTCATAAACAAGTCTGTATCTCAATCAAATAACTCATTTTTGTGTTTTGTTTAAATTAAGAAAAAATCAGAGTGCGTTGTACTTAACTATAAATAAAAGACTTGACCGTAAAAATGAAAATAAAATACATTTAATTATTTCAAAAACTGTATATAATTAAAACATAAGTTTTTTTAACAAATATTTTAAATAATAATAAGTAAGAATCTGATGCTAACAAAAATTGTATAAAAATATCTTTTGTTTTTAATTTATGCTACAAAGTCCTAACACATACAACAGTTTTAATTTTTTACAGCCCTGACACCGGCTTGTCCAATTCCGCCTTTATGTCCTTCTCAAAGCTTTTCGGCGCGTCCTTGGGCCCGTACCTTTTGGCGGGAACACCGTCGCGACCAATCAGAAACTTAGTGAAGTTCCACTTGATGGAGTTGGTGAGCAGGCCTTTGCCGTTCTTGTGGGATTTAAGGTATCGGAACAGGGGGTTTTCTTTCTTGCCGTTCACGTCCGTCTTCTCGAAGAGGTCCCAAGTGGCCCCGTGGGTCTCCCTGGCAAATTTTTCAATCTCCTCATTTGTTCCCGGCTCCTGTGAGAGAAATTTCAAGTTTTATAGGAGTATTTCATAGAAACAACATCTTGTATTTTGTAATTTCTATCAATTTTTATTTTAATTTGTATATGTTTTTTTTTATATAGGTATATTTGTTACTGTGCTTTAAGTTATTTACAATTTAAAAGTTATTGATATAGTTGTAATACTTTGTATGAACATAAAAAACGTACTGACACAAACAATGTCTATTGTCAATAGTTTATAATAATATTGTTGTTATAATTTAAATATAGCATTAAAACTACTTCTAAAAAAACTAACTTTTTTTTATCAAGTTTAAGTAATTTTCTGTAAGGCGTAAAATACAAAAAACAAAGTATTAACCTGTAAATACTATACTTATACAGCTTCTAAAAGTTAGGCACACATTAAAAAAAGAAAACTAGAGTTTTGAAACTTAGATTTATTTTTCAATATTATTTAAATATTATTTTCTAATATGTTTTCTTATTTATTTCAAGAATTTAAAAAGAACCTTCATTTAAAACTTTAAGCAATTTAAATTGTTAAATCTATGTTAATTATTTTTTTCTAATTTGAAGCTATGTGCCTAATGCAAACATAAAAAAAAGAAACAAACATGGTTATATTTAGCTTGGTATTTAATAAAATATTAATAGTATTTTTTTAAACCTATATTATATGCTGTTTGCTAAACAATAGTAAGCCTCCGAATGTTTAAAGATTAAATAGTACTTTCACTTTAGGATCAGAATGTTCTAATATAAGAAACTAAGTTAAGGTGTTAGATTGTTATAAAAACATACTAGCAATTTTTTTTTTATTAAAAAAACGTAATTTTATACATCTTGGTTTTTGAAGATTTACCAATCTCGAAAAAATTGCTAATCAAACCCTAAAAAGTCATAAAATCAAATAGCTGTGCTTAACGGCGAAAACAACAAAATAAAAAAGTTTACTTGTTTTCCGAACTGGTTGCAGGGAAATCCCAGTATCCTCAAGCCCGCCTCCTGGTGTTGGGAGTAGAGTTGTTGGAGTTGCGAGTAGTTGGATTTGGTGAACCCTCATTTGGAGGCCACGTTCACGACGAGGCACACTTTTCCCCTGTACTCCTCCAAACTCACGTCCTCACCTTTCAGATAATTTTTATCAGAAAAAACAATTATAAAAAGTTTAATTTTTTCACTGACCCTTGATTTTGTAAATTAGATTTATAAAAATAATATCAATATAAAGACTTTTTTATATTTTTACTGACCTTTTATTGACTTCAGTTTAAACTGGTAGATTGTGTCCGACATATTTTTTGTTCGATAAAATGTTCTAAAGAGAATTTGTTATAAGTAGACTAAAAAAAAAACTTTTAATTTAACTTTTCATTGAAAATCCTAAACGTTAAACAAATACTTATGTATTAGCATTTTTTGTCAATTTTATTTGCTTAGACTATACACTAAAATGATTATGCTTAAAAAAAACTTCAGCTCCAAGTCACTAACATAGATAGATTGTATTAATTCTGTCTAGAAGTTTAAGTAAGTAATTTTCCAACTAAAATAAAAACTTGTACAGTAGATATCTTATAAAAAAAATACAACCCTTAGAGTTTGATAAAATTATTTCAATAAAATATTCTAGCGTAATGGTTTTGTGACTTGACATCAAGTATACATCGCAAATGAAACAGAAAATAAGTAATTAAGCTTAGAATATGTTGTTTATTGAACAAAAAAAAACGCTCAAATATTTGGTCTAAGGACCTGGTGTACGACAAAACTTTTCGGTTTTCGAGTCATACACCAGGATACAGTTTAAAGTCATGTCTAGGACAAGAAAGTGAAAATAAAAAATATAAGTCTTAATAAAAAATAATTACTCATAATATTTGTATAACAAAATTTTTAATCCAATTTTGTTTTTAGGTTGTGCATACTGTACATAAATGAATCATCATTTTAATGTTATAAACTCAAAATTAACCAAAAATGCTTTAACGTTTTTTTTGTAAGTAAAAAGTTTAAAATTTGTTTAATTTACAACTTTAGTTTTATAAAACGTTTAAAAAACAATATTGTTTTCTTATCTTTGAGCAAGCATACTTTAATAAGATATTTTTTTCGTACTTATCTACTTTCTTTTGCTAGATTAGCAAGTTCATAATACTTTTTTAGTATTAATTAAAACAATTATTAACAGTTAATTTTTGAAAAGTAGGAATTAAAAAAAATCGGATTTAAAATATCAAAATCTTAAACTAAATTTAAACTAGCTTTAAATCTTATTTTTAGAACACAATTGAAAAATGGTAAAGCAGCAAATATTTAAACTTTTAAACCTATGGAAAACCATAAAAGTTTTGCATCAATAAAGCTTAAACAAAATTCTATGCTATAGATAAGCAATATAATTAAATTTTTATGAGAACTTGGTGAGTAATTAAATGCATTTTATTACTTTTATTTTTTAAATACAAAGCTTAACTACGTTTATCATAACACATCAATTAATACTTAAACAAAAAATAAATAAAACAACATCTCTGCAAGATATGATGCTTACTCTAAGTTAAGCAAATTTTATTAAAACTAAATAGCTAAGAATAGCTTTGTTTTTAATTTTATAGTCAAAAATTAGCTAAAATTAAATAAAATATGTATATCCCCTGTGGGTGTTTAATAATTAAATCTCCACATTAAACATATACTAACGTAAAAGTAAGCAATTTTTTACGCTTATTTGTTTATTTTAAGTTGCTCATTAACTTTCTGGTATGTTAAAACACAACTCATGTTAAACATACTTTTTATTTGCTTGTTTAAACTTTTAAGATAAAACTTAAACGTGTCAATCATTGACTTTTGTATTTGTGTTCGTACAGTGTTTTTTTTTCTTGTATTTTGATAAAAGTATCTAAAATACGAACTAAATTAAACTAACACGGTTAATGCTTAGTACAAAAGTTTACCTGTGTTTAGCTTTAATATATTCAAGGTTTTCGCTGCAAAACTAAATGTATATATTAAAAAAAAAATGAAAAAAACTCCTTAACCTTGTTACATAAACTGTTTATTAACACAAAGCGGTTTGCATACTGAAAGGAGGAAGCTTTAATTGTCAACTATAAAAAGTGCTGCTTATAATGAAATAGCTTTTTACAACTTGCTCATAAAGCTTTTTTTATGAGTCTTGTCTCGCTTTTGGCAATCAATAAGTACTTTGAAGCTATTTGGCCTGAAAATAAGCTTTTTATCTAATTTATATCATATCTGCTTCTCAAGTAAAACTAAGGTTGTAAAAATTTAAAACTATTTTAAACTTATCTTCAATTCCGTAAAAAAGTCTAGAATAGTATGAAAAGTAGCTATGTTTGCATAGAATTTACTTTAAAGTTTGTTCTAATTAGGTAACTAATTTAGTTTTTACAAATAACTTAGTAACTTAACTAATTATAATAATAAACTTAAAAAATAGTTTATTTACTTTGAATTCAATTTCATGCTAATAAATTTTAAGCGAGTCATAATTTTTTATTTGTACTTATCTGCTTAAAAGATATAAACTTATTTATGTGTTTCACTTTCCAAAACAGTTAAAGTAAGTTTTTCAAAGGTTTTAAAAACCTTTTCTGAATTTAAAACTTAAAAATAAGTTACAACAAAAAATTAAGTAACTCTAGTTAGAATACTTAAAACTTCAATCTTATCATTTGACTTCCTAAAAAATCTTACAAAAATAATTTTCACGATGTTCGATAAACGATTTATAAAAACTAAATCTATAAATTTGAAAATATAATTATTGTTTTATAATTTGCATCTAAAAGAATTAATTTTGAAAACTTATTTATAAGCGTAAGTTTATTATGTGTCGAGGAGATGTTTTATCGTTATATTATTCTAAAGGTATTACCTTACACATTTGTAGTATTATACATGTTTAATATGTTAAAGATATATATAAACAGACTTGCAACAAATTGTTTATTTCCCCTTTAATGTTGAAATGTACATAACATACTTTATTTAAACTACTTAAAGTTTAAACTACTTGAATCATAGCTAAAATAACAGTTTAAAAAGAACTCCAGTCACTACAGTGTAGCAAATGTAGTGAGTAGTTTTAGTTTATTTTTGTGCATAAGCAATAAACAACGGTTAAATATTTCAAATATGGTTCACTTACTAATATCTTTTAAAATCACACTTTCGTGTATAATTACAAATTAATTGAATAATAATTTCATTACAAATTTTGCTTCGCGAGAGTTTTTTAAAGTTGTGTATATAAAGTACAGGGATATTTTTTTTATTAAGTCGGGCCTACGAAATACTTTTTTTATAAATATGAAAACTAGGAAAGCTGCTCACCCCTAACCTAACATCATAGATTATATAGTTAGACGGTATTTGTATTTAATTTTCAATACTTAAACTTGTTTTGATCAAACAAAATGTATAAGTTTTCAACAAAACATTTTATATTAATTTAAAGTGCCTTTTTTAATTAACCTAATAAATTTAAACTAACTTCTAAATTATATAAAAAATTTCAAACAGTCACGCTAATATTTCTTAACTCTTAGTTTATATTTTTTATGTTTAATTTATTAACAGAATTTTATGTTTTTTTTACTTCTAGTTTATACTTTTTATGTTTAATTATCAACAGAAAACAGATAAATAATAAACAACCATGTTAATGTATGTATGTTATGTTAAATGATAAGATATACATATTTTAGAATAAAAGACAAATGCTTCAACATTGAGTTAGTTTATTAAACATAAAACATAAATAAAGTTTATGAAATTCGTAAAAATCAAAATTTTAGTTGGCTCTGATGTCCAACTAAAATAATTCCCTCCAACAAGGAACTCTTTTTCTTCGGAGAAAAAATTATTAAATATTGTCTGCAATCACTGTAGCGGCTTTCCTCCTCCCGAAGACCTTCCTCCAGTTCTTCCACTTGAACACTCTCCTGATTGCTTTTCCAAAACCTCTCAGCTTCTTCCTGACCACCTGTCCGGCCGTGAGCCTCGCTTCAACGTACAGGTACTCGCTCCTCCGGTACTCCATCAGCTCCTCGTACAAGTCCTCCGCCTCCTCGAACATCGTGTTGTCCGTCAGCGAGAAAGTGACCTTGCTGGAAAAGCGGTCGGCGGACAGAGCTTCGACTGAAGTGATAAACTCGTTCGCTAAATAAGGTTGGTGAAAATCGTCGACAAATAGTCCGATCAGCTGCGCATCGATTAAATTGTCACCAGTTAAATTGTCACCACTTAAATTGTCAGCAGGTAAATTGTCAGCAGGTAAATTGTCACCAGTTTGATTGACAGCAGATAAATCATCATCAGGTAAATTGTCACCAGTTAGGTTGTAACCAGGTAAAATGTTACGAGTTAGATTGTCAGCAGGTAGACTGTCACCAGTTTGATTGTCACCACATGCATTTGCCTCATTTTTCTCATTTTTCTTTCCATCTTCGTATACTTTTCTTTCAACGACTTTTCCTTCTTCATTGTTTTCACTTTCGATCAACTTTTCACTTTCTTCACACAACTTTCCTTCTCCTTGGTTCTGATTTAAAACCAAACTTCGCTCGAATGCCACGATTCTTTCTTTTTCAATGCACTTGTACATTTGTTCGATGATATGATTCTCGATCATTTTGTCGATAATGACTTTACCGACGTTGAAGTGCAATTTTGTGCCTAATGTATAGATCATTTTGATACTAGTAGATGAATAAGTATTTTTTCTGCAAGCCAAAACTGTGTTTTGTTCACCAAAAGGATTTATGATTTTTTTTGTAAAATGTTCCAAAAAGACTCTTGAGTTCTAAATACGTCATAAAACATAAAATTTTTACTTGGATAACAAATTGCAATATTTTTGTGTAATTATTGTTTAGAAAAACTGCGGCCCGCAATGCACTTTTTAGCCTAATAAAACATAACTTCTTAAAACGACGAGAATAAAAGTTTTAGTATTGAAACTTACAACTAAGCTCTTAATTTAATAGTTAGTGATTTATAGTGCTTTGTTATTACTTACTTTATCATATTATTGCTTAAAAAAATGTTTTTGTTTAAATTAATACTGTTTTCAAAATAACTTAGGCCAGCGAGAATTTTTTCTAGAAAAACTGGCCCGTCATTTACACAAGGTTGCTGACCCTCCGTTCAAAATTTGCTTCAAAGCCGCATTTTAGCTCTTACCTAACAAAAATAACATAAGAAAATATTAATCTAAATTTTTTCAATAATAATCACATTAATTATACTTCTAATACTTTAACAATTTTTATAGATTTTCAGTAACCTTTCTGAAAACAAAAAAACTTACATTTTTACCAAAATTTAGCTGCTCAATACAACAAAAAATTGTTTTTTTTTATGGGAAATATGTTTAGGGACATTAAGACTTTAAAATAATTTTTATGAAATAGGAAAAATCAATATTTTTTTACAACTCCATATTTAAGCGCCAAAAACACTGTAACTGAAGTTTTAAGCACTAAATTTAATCAAAGCAACTTTTAAAGCGAACAAGTTCACTCACAACATCATTAACACTCAACTAACATGAACTATTTTTTTACCTTCCACTTATAAAACCTTAGCCTTAAGCATTTGTCCTATGATAAAATTTAATAAGCTCAAGAAGGCTAAAGCTGCTTTTGCATCCTTCAAAAAGTACATAGACGAGAATAAATAGTTGTCGGTTACAAATAAACCAACAATGTTTAAACATACAAGCTAAAAAAAGCATGCAATTGCCACATACTATTTATACTAAAATATGCTTTATTTTTAAAAACAAAAGTTGTTTAACTGTTAATATTTTAAATTAAACAATATTTGTATAAAGTTTAGGAACTTTTATAATATTAGAGACATTTTTGACTAAGAAGTTAATTAATAATATATATAACAAAAGTGATTCTGTTTTAGATAAATAGTATTAAGTTGATTTATCAACTTATATTCAATTTATTTGTGTAAGTTACTGTTTTACGAAGTTGAAGAAAAAATTCTTTGTTTTTACAACTCTTGCTTATCTCAAAGTTCATTCATAAAGTTTAATATAAGTAAGTGTAATAAAAAGTATATCAGCAGTAACTAATAAAATAACGATTACAGCTTATTTTAAAATATACAGTTTAGTACATTTATCTATTATTAAATGATAATGTTTTATAATTATTAAAGTATAAATTTCGTAGTAGCTTAAATTTCATTGGTTTTAGAAATCGTACAAAACTGAATTAACTTTATTATATTCTTTCTACTATATCTTAAACTAGAAGACAATAATTTTTGTGTGGTTTAACTGCTAGTTAACTATGATAAGTCTTATTTTGTGAAAAAGTTAAACATTTATATAAACTTGTGTAAAGTATAACATATTAAACCATACAATGTAAGTCTTATATGTAATTATTTTAAAAACTAAGAAGTATACATTCTGAGTTGTTATACTTACGAACTATTTTGAATATTCTAAAAATATACTCAGTAATTTATTTACAGAAATAATAATAAATACCCCGGAAAAAAACTTATCATGTACGATTTAAAAGATAAAATAGTCAAAAATACAAGTTTGTACACATTGTGGTTTATTGCTAACAGTTATAACAAATAAATCAGTTAAAAGTTTCAATTAATTATAAACATTTAAGCTAGCATTAGTTAATTAAACTTGATTAATTTATATGAATAAATATATTAAATGTTTGAGCTACATTTATCTTTTAATTCATAGTGATAAATGCAAGTTAAAGTAACATTTGAACTTCTGTAGTGGTGGCTACAATTGCAATTATAAGTTTGTTTTATATGTAATACACATTAAACTAATTATTTTTCAGGGTGAAATCTTTAACTGTACTAACTTATTCATATCAATTTAATGTTCAATTAACTTCTAAAGTATTTTACCAATCACCGTTGCCAAAGAAAATTTTATAACTACAGAAAATAATTAATAACCTAGTTCAGACTTGAAACTATATTTTTTTAATGAAGAGATGATTATATTAGTTGTATTAAAAAAAGCTTTAAGCTAAAACTAAAAGCAAATAAATTATACTTTTTTTAACATTGATGTAGTTTATTATGATGATTTTACATATCTAACCTTATATAAAAACAAATGACATAGTGTCAATCTAGTATGATCACTTATGCAGTATCTATGACTGTAAACCAATTATCCATCGAATTTTAAAGAATTAAAAAAAAACTAGTTTCTGTTATAAAACGAAGGCATAATAAAACATTTTTATACTATTGACATTAAAGTGTCATATGATTTTATTTCAAAAACTTAACTGGAGTTAACAATAGTTTTTTTTTTTGTGAATGAAACAGTAAATAGAATAAATTTTTGTAACACGAGTTTTTTTATAATAGTGTTTCCTTAGAACTTCTTTTGAACACTAAACCCAATATATCTTTTGTATATCGTATATTTTAAGGCGAGAAAACAGTTAACCATATTGATCTTTAAAAAGAAAATTTACAGTCCATAAAGGAAGGCTACCGAAGTGAACTTAAACTAAAATTTAAAACTCAGTATTTTGGCGTTATCTAGAAAATTTGTTCCCTTATTTCAATAATTAAAACATTTAAAGTATATTGGCTTTGGTTTTGACTGAATTACTAAAAAAGCAATGCCAATCATGATCTATACATGCTAAAACTTTATTCTACTTAGTGATTAACAAATATAAACAACGGCTTTAATTTCTTTAAAAATAGAAACTAAAGTAGCTGAAAATTACAATAAATGCTGTAAACAAAAGTTGTAATCAACATACTGTTTAAAGAAAAAATTTATAAAGAGCTAAAAACCTAAACAAATAAGTTTGAATTATATACTTTTATACTAAAAATTAAAGAGTAAAGTTTATAAATAAAAATAAGAACGGTACATTAGCTTGAAGATTCATAACATTTTATATCAACAAAGCTTATCGTTTATATTTAATCAATAACTCCACATTTTAAGTTTAAATGTTTTGGTCAACATTAGCTAAAATACAAACTTTATGCTTTATTAAAGTTAGTTACGAGTAAAAATTATTCAAGGTGCAACAACGATTTAGGATACAATACTAAAAAATATTTTGTGCAGACAAGATATGGCATATAATTTTACTAAGTAGTTGGTTCAACTTGTTGAAAATAAATGAAGAAGACAAGTAGTAACACATTCAGTTAGTTATAGAATATTGTGAATTAAGCTGGTCGTAGATAAAACTTCTACTAGTCCAAATTAAATACCCAATATGAAATTTCCAAATGAATAAAACAACGCTTTTAAGTCCTGCCTGAATTCTCCACTTCGAAGAACAGTTACTATGACGTGAAGAAATCTAAAAAAAATCACAATATTGTTTCTTTATTTTTAAATTACCATTTATGATAAAACTAAAAAGTTTGCTGAACTAAATTTGGAACTTTTTCTGCATAAATACAACATAGTTTTAGAACTGAAACTACCATATATTTGTTTGAGCAACTTACCAGAACTCTATTTCTTATTGTAAGAATATTATACACAAGTATATAAAGAGTGAACTACAATTTTATGCTTTAATGGTGTAATGTATCATTTTTACTTTTAAGTATTTCTAAATTTTTGGCACTTAAAAAAACTAACACTAAAATACTTTTAGCCAGGATACACAGTTTATATTTTAAACTATGTATTTGCATAAAAAAATTATTTGGAAACATATATGCAACGTTATTTTAACTTAGCTTTTTTATCACAAACTACTTATAGTTTCTTAATCAAAAACATATCATAAGAACTCAATAAAAAGGTATAAGCAAAAGATAATTAAGTTATTTAACTAACCCAAACAAAGCTTGAGTGTACAGGCATATTGTTATGTACCAGTCTCTTTGTATTAACTCAAACATTTTCAATGTGTAAAGAACAACTATTGGTGCTGTTTGGTTATTTTATTATTTGTTTGTTTAATTAGCTTCTTGTTCGTAAAATAAAAAAAAAAGAAATCATGATCATGTCATAGCAAAATTTAGTTTGAGCATGTTTATAAGCTCTTTTATTTTTTTTTAATGTAGCAATACTTTAAGATTAATCTTTTGCAGTAAAGTGTTTAAAACTTTCGTGTTAAAAAAGTGCAAATTAGTAAATATTTTTTATTTATAAAATATTTATCAATGCTATATGGTGGTTTTTTAGAACAATAATATTAGTAAGTAGATTATGACTAATAGAAATAATCACAATCAATAGTAAAGATGTTAAATCTTTTTTATAAATTTTGATGCACCAAAACTTTCTTAAACAAGCTAAATAACTAACCAAAGTTAATATTTTTTTTACAAACCAAAAACAACTAAAGTTGCAACTTGCATATACATCAGATAATGGAGTATTTCTCTGTGCCTTTGTATTTTGATCTTTCTTGTTTCCGAATTTAAGTTTAAAGAATTTCTGAACTCCATTTTTACACATTTTCTTGTTTTTATTGTAAAATGTATCTAAAAAAATATAAAATTTTAAATGAAATAAAACTAATTTATAACTTAGACTTTAGTCAAAAAAGGCAATTAGTTGTTTTTTATGTTTTTTGATGAATTTGCTTATCATATTTAAAGTTTAAGTATAACAATTAATAAAAACAGTGAATTTTTACTGTACATGTAAAATGATTTTTCCGAAACATTTTTTTCTAAACAAAATGATTTAGACCAAGGTTTCCTAAACTCAATCTTATTCGCAAAGTTGGCTAAAAATTGAAAATAATTGCCTCAATTATTGTGTATCACCATTTTAACTAGTAGATTAATCAGTAACTTTTTGTTTCCTTACTAGTTATTGTCCCCTGGTTGCTAAAATCTTCCCTTATAGAGCTCATTCAACTATTTCGGAAAACCTCGATTTAAACAATGTTAGAGAATGCAATTAATTAATTCAACTTCTTTCTTTAGTTTTAGAAACACATTTTAATTTAACTTAAACAAGTATAATATTACAAAATACATACTATCAGCTATTTTCTAAATACTTGTTTTCAATTTATCAATTTCAATTTTGAGTTTATCTTGTTTCAACTAACCATAATAACCATTGGTATAGCCGCAAATATGAGCACAAACGCCGTAACACAAGCATAATCAAAAGAACTTTCAAAAGCAGTTAGGTCTATCGTGTAAAAGTAAAACATGATTGCTCCATAATAGCAAGTTTTTATCCACTTTTGCATGTAAACTGATGTTTTATATTCAATATTTTAATTAATTCTAATGTAGGTGTGATTCAAAACAAGTAAAGTGTTTAAAACTTCATATTGAAAGTTTAACAAAAAACCAGTTTAAAGTCTAAATATACTGTATTTGAAAAAAGAAAGTCTTTAGCTTATACTTAATAGGAATAGTTTTTAATATAAATATTAGAATAGTTCAATCAACCGGTGTTAAAATTTAAATTTAATTTCAAATGAAAAATCTAACTATAGTCTATCCTTATTTGTAAAGTAAAAAATGATTGCTCCATAATAGCAAGTTTTTATCCACTTTTGCATGTAAACTGATGTTTTATATTCAATATTTTAATTAATTCTAATGTAGGTGTGATTCAAAACAAGTAAAGTGTGTAAAACTTCATATTGAAAGTTTAACAAAAAACCACTTTAAAATCTAAATATACTGTATAAAAAAAAAAAGTCTTTAGCTTATACTTAATAGGAATAGTTTTTAATATAAATACTAGAATAGTTCAATCAACCGGTGTTAAAAATTTAAATTTGATTTTAAATGAAAAATCTAACTTTATTCTATCCTTATTTGTAAAGTAAAACAAATTAAACAAACGTGGGTTGAAGCCTCCGAGAAAAGACAAAGTCCAAAGCACTGTCGCCATAATATTAGTTTTAGTTTTACTCAATTGCCGCATTTTAAACACGTCCTTGATGGCGTAAAATCGAAGAACGCTGAGCAACACCAAATGGTAAAGACAGGCGAGGAAAGCGGTGGTCAGCAAGCCGACGCAAATGGGACTTTGGACGCCCCAGTCAAGTTTTTCGGAAACGATAGATTTTGGAAATTTAGAAAGTTTTTGGTTCAATGTCCAAACAACAACTGGAATGAAGGCGAACAGAATGGTAATTGCTAAAATAAATATTTAACTTTAAAACAAATACTTAAAGGAATATTTTTGCTAAGGAACAACTTTATAAAGATTTATTAGCAATAGATTTTCTAAAACTAAACATGAGCTCCTTGTTATGTTTAACAAATTAAAAGTTATGTTTAGTAGAAAATTCAAAATTAAAAATTACTCTAGTATTAATGTCTTATTCTGACATAGATGGTTTACAAAAATATATATTGTAGTTTAGCTCTGTGGTCGTCATAGTGTGCACCAGTGTACACTAGTGTGCATAGAAATTTTTTTACTGTGCACAGAAAATTTAGTTAGGTGATTTTTTTAAATGACGTTTGTTTTGTCTATTTCTATGACAAAAAGAAAGTTATAACATTAAAGAACAATTTTTAAACCGTTATTTATATATTAATGCACTCAAAACATGAAAAAATTGTATTCTTTAATAACAACTAGATATTTTTTTACTGTCTAGTGTGCACAGAATTCATTTTTCTGTAACTTGCGTGCACAGCTTTTGAAAGGGTTGAAGGCCACGGTTTAGCTCATAAATAGTAAAGTTTAGGTAATCGAGTGAACCTAAAAAATAGGTTTTATGCTTAATTTTGATATGTCAACTTTTTTGTTCAAGTTACCAAGAAGAACAGAAGCTACGGATTGCGACAGGTAAAAAGTTTTCATCGGCTTAGAGTTAGTTTCTTTTTTTTGACGTTTGTTGGACCAAAGCAGTGCAGTATTTAAAAAAAGCATAAGAATTCCACAAAATACCGCAGCAGCTATCAGAGATACGGCAGATGCTGTGCTAAAACAAAAAAAATATCTTTCCAGTATATTTAACTTTAAGTTCTAATTTTAGTACAATATGTTTTATAAATTTTATGTTTAACTAGTGCATATATTTTTTAGTTTAAAGTTTTTTAGTAACTAAATTTCGTTTAATTAGAAAACATGTTGAAAAACCTAAAATAGATACAAAAGTAATTCTAAATATTTTAAATGCAAAAGTATTAAAAAAACCTCTGTAGTAAACATATTTTTCTAAAACTTTTATTTAAACAATATTTTACCTGCAATTTTTTGATTCATACACAGTTGTGTTTTGTTCGTCTTCATAACAAGCAAGTTTACAAATAAGTAAGGGAACTCTTTTCCATCGACCGTTTTTACAGTTTGTCTATAAGCAAAAATATATAAGTAATTAGTCGACCAACAACAAAAGGTAACTTCATTAGCGTAAATATTAAATTTAAAACAAAAAAGTATCTTATAGTATATTATGGTTGTATATTAAGGTATATATATATATCAAGTAACGAAGAATAATTTACCGTATAAAACATACTTATCAATCAGCACTAAAATCCGCCAACTACAAATTTAAGCTTCAAAAAACAAATGAAAAAACAACAAAAAAGCAAAGAAAAATTATTTATTTCAACCCACTTTTTTCCCTAACCGTAGCAACTAAAATAGGCAAAGAATTCTTAAACCTGGTAAATAAAAACTTTGACACAAACCACCCATACCACAAAATCTTTAACAGGAACACACTCAAAATTTCTTATAGCTGTATAGAAAGTTTTAAAACAAAAATTCTTAAACACAATAACAAAATATTAAACAACCTAAACTTCAAAAAACAAGAAAAAACCTGCAACTGCAGGAGAGAAATATGCCCGTTAAACAATAATTGCCTATCAAAAAATATATTCTACCAAGCAACTATAAAAACAGAAGATATAACAAAATTTACGTAGATTCCACTAGTACAACATTTAAAAACAGATATAGCAACCATAAAGCAAGCTTTACTAACAGATTAAAAAGACATAATACCGAATTATCGAACTATATTTGGGAGTCAAAAGACGCAAAAATAGACTATAGTTTAAAATGGGAAATACTCTGCAGAACCAAAACAAAACCGAAAAACAAAAAAACATGCCATTTATGTTGCTTGGAAAAGTACGAGATGGAAAAAATTAAAAAAGATTAATCATTAAATAAAAGAAAAGAAAGGCAGCAACCCTGCCTCCATAATCAAAACATGTATTTTAAAAGAACAAAAACCACTAAATAATAACAAAAAAATAACAACAAAATAAATCTAAAAACAAGAACAAGCAAAGCAAAAATAAGTTGACTTGCACATAAGTTGTTTTTAAAATAGGCTAACTAAAATTATTCAATTTTAGTTGAAACGTCACAATGTGTTTTTTGTGTGATTCTTTAAAATTTTTACTATGTTCTTTATTTCGTTCTGAGGATATGCACAAAGCATTGAAACTAAGTAAACGATTTAAAAATTAGTTGTTTTTCTATATTATAAATTTATATATGATTTTATTTTAAAGATGATTAAAAGTATACACGACTTAAGACCTATAAACTTCAATTATTCATTAAAGAGCATACCAATAAGTAGTAGTAATAAAGAGTTCAAAATTAAAATGTACGAAAAAGTAGATAAACTGATAACTAAAATGAGATGGAAAGCACTCCATTTAAGGGATGAAAACACAGAAGCTAAAGTTTCAGATTATGACGGATTATTTCCAACAAAAAAACGAGCTCCCGAGGATAAACTTTTAACAAATTTTGAAAACGACCTATACGAGTTAATAAATAATTTAAAGTTCCAAAAATACCAAAATTCTATTACCCGCAAACTTAACAAAGACTTAAAGGAAATAAGGTCCACCAAAAAAGTTTTTGTTTTTGCAGATAAATCTCACAGCCTATACAAATTTAGTCCGGATAAGTATAAGAAATTAATCACAGAAAACATCACATCTACATACAAAAAATCGGAAAAAAGTCTCATCAAAAAAATTAATAATGAAGCAAAGGAAATAGTTTTGAAAAATAAAATAAAAGGTAAAATTCCCAAACTTTCTCAACAACAATGTTACATTACTTTAAAAGATCATAAACCAAGTTTCGAACTAAACTAAGTTGTAGAATAATTAATCCGGCCAAAACTTTTATTGGCAAACCTGCAAAAACAAATTTAGATAAGATCAACAATTTTATAGGAACAAAAAGTAATTTGATACAATGGAAAAATACTTATGAGGTATTGAACTGGTTCAATAACTTAAGCAATAAATCAACTTCAAGGTTTATCAAATTTGATATAGTGAGCTTTTATTCAGCAATATCAGCAACAATTTTGGAAAACTCCTTCAAATTTGCTGCAGGCCTAACTAAAATCACGGAAAATGAAAAAGAGCTAATCAGACATTGCTGTAAATCAGCACTGTTCCACGAGGGTGGACCATGGTCGAAAAAGCATAACAAGAACAGCTTTGATGTACCAATGGGAAGCTTTCATGGAGCAGAAATTTGCGAACTGGTTGGCCTATATATTTTAGATATATTGAAGAAGGAAAAGATTTTTAGAGATGGTAACTTTGGTATATACCGTGACGATGGTTTAGCAGTGGTGGACATTCTACCGGGACCAGATATGGAGAGAAAAGTCAGACATCTAAGAAAAGTCTTTAAAACATTGGTTTTGATGTCACCATCGAAGCCAATCTGTTTGTAACAGACTTCTTAGATGTTACTTGAGATCTTCAAAATGAAAGTCATAAGCCGTATAGAAAACCAAATGCGCATACGGTTTATGTGAATAGCAAGTCAAACCATCCAAAGCATGTGTTAAAACACATACCGGTGGCAGTGAATAACCGCCTCAAGAAGATTTCTAGCAGTCAAAGCATTTTTAAGTAAACAACCCAACAATACCAGGAAGCTATAAGAGAAAGTGGGTACGATCACGAGTTTGCCTATAGCCAAAAAAGCGAGAAGGGTAAGAACAAGAAAAGAAGGAGAAGAAATATTCTATATTTCAACGCTCCATTCTACAAAAGTGTGGCAACACGGGTTGGGAAGCGCTTCCTAGATATTGTAGACAATAACTTTACTGAAAACCATCCATCCATATTGTACAGTTTTTAACAGGAAGACACTAAAAGTGTCCTACTCCTGCATGCCAAACATGAACAACTTATAATGGCACACAATCGAAAGATGTTAGACACGCAGGACAAAGAGAGGCGAATGTGTGACTGCAAAAACAAGAATGCCCGGTAAATGTAAGTTTCTTAATGGAAAATATTATATATAAAGCTACAGCCATAACTGAAAACCAGACCAAGTTTTATGTTGGCTCGATTGGACTATCGTTCAAGAATCGCTACACAAAGCACAAGTACAGCTTCAAACACGAAAAACATAAAAATACGACAACTTTATCGAAGTACACTTGGAAACTAAAAAATAACAAAGTTAATTTATAAGTTCAGTGGGAAATATTAACAAGAACGAAAAATAAATATAGTTTAAAAAACGGATGTAAATTGTGTAATGCAGAAAAAATCGAAATTTTAAAAGTTAATAAATCTGAATCTCTAAACAAAAGAAACGAATTACAAACTGGCTGCATACATTATCGTAAACAATTTATCTAAAGACTATGTTAATAATTTTGTCTAAAATCAACTATCTATTATTACGTAATACCTAATTTTGTATAATTTTATTGCTGTACTTACAAGTCTGCTTTTCATTGAATAAAACTTGGCTGAAGACGCGTATTAAATCAGAAACAGCTGTCCCAAGCAAAAGTTTATTTTGTGTATTTTAATTTTATATATATATATACTTAAAGATTTTCAGTTTTTATCTTAAGTAAACTATGATCAAACTTTTATATCAAAACACCATGTTTTAATAATCTCTAAACACTTATTTCAATTATTTTATTGAAACTTGAAAATACTCAAAACATTAAGGGCTATAAATACGTCAATTAGTTCTATACTTTTTAAATTAGAAAATTTTTAAATACTTGTTAAAGAAAATATGATCTTACAAACTATGAAAAACTATTTTAACTAAAGTAACTCAAAAAAGTAATTAACGAATGCAAAAATTCTCTTTTAATGTTAATAACGGTTATATAAAGCAAATTTAGTAACTTACCTTCATTATATTTTGTAAGCTATTACTAAATTTATGTTTAAAACTTTATCGTCTTTTATTTCAACTAAAACTAAATTTAGAGTAGCTTATTTAAAATTTAACTGGTCTTAAAGGTGTTCAGTAAAAAATAGTTCTCTCAATTCAAAAGACTAATAAAAGTCAACATGAAGTGATTCGCGGACAAAACAAATAGAACAATAGAAACATAAGAGAAACAATCAAGCTAAAAAATCACACTTACTGTGTTAAAGGTTGCACGTTGTTTTTAATAGATAATAAAGTTCATATTACAATAAAAAGGTTAGTCTTTTACAGTTTTGTTTGAAAAGCTGAAAATAGACTGGACAGCATTTATAACTGATCATATTTTTCGTTAGATAAAACACTAAATCAAATAGGAAAAAAAAGGTGTGTATAATTGTTTTCACTACTTATTTGTCAAATTTTTTTTTGATTTTATTTTAAAATAAGGTGGTGTATGCATTAAAACACGACTTTATTTAATTTCAAAGCTTCTTGAAATAAAAATTTAAGGTTTTATGAATAAATTTTGATGTAATACTTTTTTTATGAAAAAATGATATGTTATATATTTTATACTAATATTACTTTTTGATTTTTAACTAATTTAAGCTTATATTATTTTTTCATGTACTTTATTTGTGTTTAAGTTTGTTTTTTCTAGCTACAGTTCAAAAAAATTAACTAAGTTTATTTCCACAAAAATTAACGTAAATTACTTTTTACAAACTTATAAGTCTAAAATTAAAGTATTTTTATATCATTTTAACATTATCTAACTTCAACAATTAAAGTGTTTATTTTACGAATAGTTCCTTATAAAACTGAGTTACATTATTTAGTAGCAAACTGTAGAATAATAATCAACTAAACTTAACGTAATGTCGATAAAATCCCATTTTTAGTAAGTAAAAATTAAAACTTAATTAAAACAAATGAAACATAGTTTTTTTTTTCTCATCAATTACTTTATATCTATTTTACTGGTTTTCTAAAAAGAATTATTCAAAGCTATAAGTTTTTTTAGTTTACAAATTAAGCTCATACTTGATGCTTTTTTAGTTTAAGCAGTATTAATGTGAACCTACACAAAACTTACACTTACACAAAACACATAACTTTTTCAGCGCTTTTATTTTTACATTTTTACGAAAACAATTCACTGATTGTAATTTAAAATTTACAACGGGAAAACTTGTACTAGTTGATTTTTATAATAAGTAGTATTAACTTCGTAATACTTTTTAGAGAGATAATTTAGTTCAAAAAAAAATGTTGTACAGTAAAAATTCTCGCATGTAACATTCAAACTTGTGATTAATTCTCCTTTTTTTCTGATTTAAAATTTTCAAATTGATTCATTGTTTAGTTATGTTGTAATTAATATACCGTGTACAAAAGTATTTTTAAACCCAATTTATTGCAATTGATATATTAATTAATTTTTGTAATTTTTTTTTTCATTATTATTAACTCAAAAGTTGTTTAGTAACAAAATACACCAAAACACATTTTGAAAAATTGAACTGATTTATTTTGTGCACAAAATTGCTTTCATAAGATTTTTGAAAAAATATAGATGTTTTATTTCCCACCAGTTTGTTCTATTTGACTGATATCATTCAACAAGTCCTTAATCTTCGCCTGTAATGATGAAATTGAGTGAGTGCTTAGTTTAATAATATTCCTTACATATGTATTTGAAATGTAAAAAAAAATACGAGATTAATATCTTTTTATTTTTAGTTAAATTTTGAAAAAAAGTTAAGCTTTTTACCAAAAAATAAATTCAATTAAGAAATCTAATTTAAGTTTGAAAGTGCTATTCTTACAACTTGATAAAAGGTGTACAAACTATCTGCCGAAAAAATTTACAAAAACGTTCATGTTTAAACCAGCTCGTTTTGGACAATAACTACTCAAATTGTTTCTCTTACAAAGAATTTCTCATTCAATAAAGAATTTCTTAAAAATCAAAACCAACAGCGTATTGGAAAGCCCAGTCTCTCGGTCCACCTATGGTCTCGTAAACCTCTTCAGTGTTGCATGTTTCGTGGACGCATTCCTCCCACAACGTTCCGTCGCTGTCGAAATATCCTCTCCTCTCCCTCAATACTTTGTTCGCTTGGTGGCGCGGGAGACTCACACCTGTTTGTTGTATAGTTCTGTTTTTTTTTTGTTTGTCATTTGTTAACTGCCGTTTATCATTTGCAATATTGTTTAAGTAGGACTTAAAAAGTTGAACTTGAAGTTTAACTTGTCAAATCATACTATTTTTTAGCAATCACATTCTTTTAAAATATTTACGCCTGTAACACTTTTTTGAGTTGCGCATGTATTTATTTTGTATGCCATTCTAAGTTGGGCTTCAAAAACGTAATTAAACGTTTTATTAGTCAAAACATACTTTTTTGACGATTAATTTTCGATTTTTAGCCTGTATTTTGTTTTTTAGTTGTATTGATTTGATAGTCGTATTGTAGACTTTTGTGGTTTAAAGAGTTGTTTAGGAAATACAGGTAAGGTTTCATGCGTATGAATATACTTAAATAACATTCGTTTGTTAAAAATTGTGGTTGCGCTTGTCACAAAACTGTTAAATAGAAACCAGGGGTCAAAATATTTTGTAAGCATAAATGTTCGGATTATCTATAACTATTAATAACATTTTGAAAAATGAAAGCTTCAATTAGATAAGTAAACAAATTTACCGTAATTTAATTTTTTTTTTTTTAAGAGCTTGCTTATTTTATTATTACTAACTTATAGCTTTTTTGCTTTACGTAATATGTTTTATTTTTTATTTTATAATTACAAATACACGCAACCTTGATAAACTTTTTTGTTTTTTAACTCTACCTATTTTACTTAAAGGGCTGCCGCAGCTTGATTTAAACTATAAAGTATCAACTTCGAACTTATATGTGTGTAAAACAAACGTTTACATTATATTTGTATACACACAGAATCAGCTTATTTACTTTTTGAAAGTTTGTTTTTTGATTGGCATATGCGAAAAATTTTATTTTAGTTACAAACGCAGTGGTAGTAAAATTTGAACGTTTATATGCTTTAAAAACTATACTAACATACTCTTTTTTGTTTTAAACTTTACTAGCTTTTAAGTAAAAAATTATATTGTCTGAGAGGTGATATTGTTTATTGAACGATTAAAAAAACGTTTAAAAGGTTTGGTCTAATGACTTAATGTAGAAAAAAACTTTTGGTTACCGAGTCGTAAACAACATGCTTTTATAATTTCTTACGAGCAAAAAAAAAAGAATTTTTATAATCTTAACTTTTAAACCTTAAGAAATAAAACCATCAATAAAATTAGAGAAAGAAAATAAGACAACTTATGCGTCTACTTAAAAAAAAATTCTTTATAATGAACTCAAAAACTTGTCTAATAATATATAAAAATAAAGTCTAAGCCTAAACTTTAAGAAAAAGAAAATAAATGTAGAGAATATTTTTAGAACTAAAGAAATAATTTAAACTTAAATGATAATACGAGATAAACAGCATTTATGGCAAACATGAAAATATTTGATATATAGGTCACAACTTCTTAAACGAAGAAAGATTGTAATAAGCTGAAAGAAATTTACATTGAACATTATCAGTATTTTATGGTAAAAGTTCAACTATTAACTTTTTTCAAACAATTTAAATTTCAAAGTTGAATCTGCTAATGAAGTTTATATATGCTAACATCATAACTTAAAAAATGATTAAATATTAACAAATGATATTTTTTTAATATTTTTTTTTTTATGTTTTTTAAAAGTTTTACTGAGCATTAATTAGGTTCAACTGACCCAAAAAAAGTTTAATTCAAAACACTAGGAATAATTACAAAGTAATAGGAAGCAATCCAGAAAAAAAGCCTTTTAAGTACAAAACAGTCTCTTCATAATGTAACATGTACTACGGTTGGTTAAATGCGTTCTATTTTGTTGGAATTTTACTTTGAAAGTTAATTTTCTCAATTATACTTCAAACAATACTTGTCATATTTTGAACTTTTATTTAATAAAATACGACTATTTAAGTATATGAAAATTATATCATTATCTAATCTTTAGTTAGCCATTAAAGTTATATATATATATATGTTATACATTAATTCTCTAACTTATAATAACTGTTTTTTCATTTCCTCATTTTAGTTACAATATTTTTATACTGTTCTTAAAAACACTAATAATTGTTTTGTGTTTTGTTTGATAAACTTTTGAAAAAATAAAGTAACAGTGCTGTGAATAATAGAGTTTTTTAAACATATCACTTTCATATATACACCTTATAATAAAATAAAAAAAACCTTCATAATTACAAAAGCCTCAAACAAATAAAAAAAAAAACTTAAATACTGTTAGCAATTTAAGATTTTAATAAAACGATTTTACTTAAATACTACTACTTCGGTTTACAAAAAGTTAAAAAACATTTAAAATTGTCTTCAGGTTGTAATAGTACTTTTTAAGCATTAAATATTTTTCAAATTTATAATCTAAAAATAGTTTTATTATTTGTTTGATAGTGACATTTTGTTTGTAGCTTTTACTGATTTCAATTACTTACTAAAACGTTTCAAATAAAGTTAGCACAAAACGGTTTAGAAAAAAGTTTTCTAATATTAAAATTCTTTTGAAAATACGTGTTTTCAAACTATCGGGAACCAAATTAAGAGTAGATCTTTTTTATAAAATATATAAAAAATAAAGTAACAATGTTGTAAATTATAGAGTTTTTTGAACATATTACTCTCACACGTCAGTTAGTCAATAAAAAAAATTATGTTTTTGTAATAAAGTAAATCTACAAAAATGTTTCAACAAAGTCTATTTATTCATAGTTTTGTTTGACAGTACTACAACATTTTGGTACTTTTAAAGAAGATTAGCTACTTAAAACTTTAAAACTTTTGCTTTACTTTGAGCACTACAGTACGTATACAACAATAACTCCTTACCTTTAAAGTTTTGAGTTGACAGTTCAACTTTAATTCAGTTATTAAAATATTAAAAATGGTACTACTTGTTAGTTAAAATATAAGAATTTTTTTATTTTTAATATTGCTCATGAAACTCAAAACTTTTGTTTTAACAAATTGCGACGATAAAGTTAGCAATGTTATTATTTTTGTGAGTATTATTTCTACTAATCATGAATTCTAAACATTACAGTTTAATTTATTCTTTGAGCCAAACTTTAATCATATAGATTTTCTTAAGAACTTTTCTAACTAGTTAACATTCTTCAAAAAAAATCAAAATTCTTTTAACTATAATTACTTCTTTCAAACCACTAAAAAAATTTTATTCAGCTTAATATTGAAAATGAGTTCGAGTTGAAATCTTTCAATTTTTTTTTAAGCAGTGGTTTTATGCAGTGTTGGAGTAGTACTTTTGAAATAGTTTAAACAACATTCAAATGTATAAATGATCTAAACATAACTAAAAATGAATAGCATAATTTCTAACAAAGTAACAGCAATTTAATAGTAGGAATCTTCCGAAATCAAAAATAAACTTTCTAGTAAACATTTGGAGTTAGTTATTCTATACTAAAACAAACAAAAACTACGGCAACATTTTCTACTTATTTCAGCACAATATATATTATGATTCAAAAACTACCGAGATTTTGATTTTAAATCAAATTTTAAAAGCCTCATATAATTTCTAATTCAATTGGCACCGAAAATGCTGACTAACTATAACAACATTCACGTAAAAAACTTCATAAAGAACAACGTAAAAAAAACCTACTCGCAAGAAAGTTGTTTCTTTCGTGTCCCTCACCGTGGTGGCTGCGTGGGTGAGCTGAAGCCAAATAGAAAAGAGCCAAAAATGTCACCAGGAAATTTTTCATTCTAACTGTTGCTACCTGTGCTGCCTTCTTACTAATGTTGGAAATACGTTTGGCAGACAAATACATGTTGGAAGTAAAAAAAGGAGGTAAGCATTGTAGCTATTAAGTCATGCGAAACTTATCTCGTGATGTAATAAAATATTTTCCTAGGTTTGCTGCTTTAAAAATCATGTTAATTTTTCATTAAAAAATAATACAATTTTTTTGGTGTTTAAATCGATGACCGAAAAGTCTTTTTATACACCAGGTTCTTTGACTCGGAGATGTGTCAAGCAATAAGTTTGTAAGACATAGCTATATATTCAAAAAATCATTGTGAAAATAAGGTAAACCAAACAAAGTTATTTAAATTGAGATCAAACAATAAATTTCAGATTTGGTTATTATAAGGTTTGCATGCAAATATAAATTAACTTATGATTTTTTAAATAGTAGTTGAAACTTTTAGGGTTCCATGAAAACATATCTCATTAACATAAAACCTCAAGAATTTCGGGTGCACGACAACTTAAATTCGGACAATTCAATAAAAAAAGATATATGTTTGTAGGTCTTTTAAATAAAAAAATGGCCTGTAGATATCAATAAAACTTACAAACGTACAAATTTATTAAGTTTTCAAATATACATAACTTTTAAATATATAAACTCTCAATTGTTTTTTAAAAAATTTAAATTGTCATGTAACCAGAACTTTTCTTTAAAAAATGCATTAGTAAAAGTGCTTACGTAGTCCCACTACTAGCGGCGCTTATCAAAATAAAATCTTGGGGTGCAGCGATTTCGTTTTTGCAGTCTAGTGCACACAGAATTTGATTAGCTTGAAGACCACTGATCTAATGTTACGGCCATTTATAATAAAATAAACTTAACTTTTGTTACGGCCGTTTAAAATTAAATATCATTATAAAAAATGTACAAATACACTTTTTCAGAGTTTGATTCGCTCTAAAACTCAAAACTCTTTAAATACCTTACTCAAACTTTGCAGTAATGTTTTAAAGAAAAGAAAAAAGAAACTTAAATCGTTAAACTAAGCAATAAAAAGTTGTAAAAATATTAAAGGTATAAAAGAAGTGACATTCCTAATACAGTAAACTTTCATTGTATATGTTAAAACACAGATTTATACTTTAAAAACAAAATTATACTTTTTTTTTAATTTAAAACATTAAATCTTTATATTTGAGTTCTTAAAGGTCTTATTTAGAGGTTTTCTTCATTTAAATATTATTTTACCGTATTTTTATGAGCAGAGAAATTTCTAATAAAATGATTTTTTATCGTTTATTTCAATGTTTAGCTATATACGTTCAAAAATAATTTATAATTATTTATAACTTAAAACAGTTAAACTTTATATTTGCATTTTTGAAAGTCTCATTTCATGTGTGTCTTACTTATTTTTGTCATTTAGTGACAATAATAAAGTAGTTTTTCAACGCATATTTCATTGTTAAAAACATTTATATACTTTAAAAAAATACTATACTTATTTTTAACTTAAAACTTAATTATTTTTATACTTAAAATACAACTTTATAAATTAAATCAAAATATCGTAATAAACTTTATAATAATACATTAAAGTTCAGGTTAATTCTTTAAAGAATTGTTGGTTCTAAAGCAAATCAAATTCGAACATACCGAACTGTATTGAAATATACAACTATAAACCATAGTACTAGAATTGTCTCAGCTCATAAAAGTACGGTAAAATGACAAATAGAAGGAAGACACAATAAAAATGAGACCTTCAAGAATGCAAATATAAAATTTCAATATCCTTAGTTAAAAATAAGTATAGTTTTCTTTGAAAGTATATAACAGTATTTAACAATTAAATATGCGTTGAAAACTACTTTATTAGAAATGTAACTAAATTAAAAGCAAGACACACATGAATTGAGACCTTCAAGAATGCAAATATAAAGTTTTGATGTTTTAAAATAAGTATAGTTTAGAAATAAGTATAGTTTTTTTTTTTTTGAAAGTATATTGCTAAATATTGAAATATACAGTGAAAAAGCACGTTATTAGAAATTTCTAGTTTTAATGGGTGTTGTTTAAAAAATTAAAGTTTTTTTATTTAAGTATAAAGCTGTGTTTGAACATATAAATATTCAATGAAAATTTACTGTATTAGGAATGTCACTTCTTTTATACCTTTAATATTTTTACAACTTTTTATAGCTTAGTTTAACAATTTAAGTTTCTTTTTTCTTTTCTTAAAAACATTAATGCAAAATTTGAGTAAGGTATTTAAAGAGTTTTGAGTTTTAGAGCGAATCAAACTCTGAAAAAATTGTATTCGTGCTTTTCTTGGAGTAATAATAATTAATTTTAAAGGACCGTAACAATAGTTAAAATTATTTTATTATAAAAGTCGTAAAACTGATTATAACTTAAAATATTTAAAAATCTTTAGTTCGTTATATTAAAATTTTTGGTCTTAAAAAAACTTAACCTGCATAAAATAGCTTATTTATCAATATTTAAACTAACCAATAATTAAGTTGGCCTGCCAAACAACCGAGTAAGTTAAAATATTGACCTATAGTACCCTATTTTTAGAAAACTTAGCCTAGAAAACCTTAGCCCAAAAAGATTGCAATGTCTTAGAACTAATTATTATGAGCGCATTTTTTGTAGTTCAATAAACAACTATGTGATCGTTGCCACCGATTAAAATTCAAATTTTAAGGAAGTTTTCCTTGTAACTTGAAAAAAGAATCTATCAGAACAAAACTTAAAAAAATATTGAAAGCTCATGACCATACAAGAGAAATGTCTTTGTTAAAAATTGAGAGTTCCATTTTTGAGATTTTAAGTTTTATAAAGATTAGACTGAGAAAGTTTTACAAAGACTGCTAAAAAATCTTAAGAGAAGATACAATTTTGGTAAAACAATCTTTTTTCACCTTTTTAGATGGGGCCATTATAAGGAATCTATAAGAAACATCTAAGTTTAATTGTTTATATCTCAAAAGTTGAATAACAACAAACGGTATAAAGTAGTTGGTACCTTAGTAGTTTATGCAGAAATAAGACCAATTAAAAGATGCTTTATCCCACTTCTGCCCATAGTAGTTTAAACAACACTTAATACTCAGTAATTACAGTAATTTTCCTCTTCAATACACACTTTGAACACAGCACAAAATAAATAATCAAAAGCATGACTACTTTGCTATAACTTTAAAACTAAGTTTTTAGTGAAAATAAAACACTTCTTTAAGTTTGCAAAAGCTGCTGAAGAAAAACTTATGTTTTTCAATGCTGAACAACTATTCAGATTATTAAACCTAAAAAAAAGAATATGAGATTTTTCTCTGTACCAGTTCTATTGGTCATAGTTTTGATTATTTTTTAATTTTTTTTTAGGCTGAATTTATAACGTGAACTTTTATTTTACAGTTACAAATTATGATAGAAAAACAACCAACTTACGATTGTTAGTACCTTCGATATTTTTTGCTTGCATATTGATTTAAACAGCAAACAGTTTCTTTCAGAATAATGTAATTAATTTATTATTAATAAAGTACATCGACTCTTAGTGTGTTTTGTTTTATAACTTAGGAATACGTTACCTCAAATAATACCAATATTTGTAAGTTTAGTACTGTAAGCTACTATTAAATAAGACTTGTAGTCTAGATAGGTACTTGGAGACCACATATTTAAGACCATAAACGTAACCAGTACCATAAATATATCTCTGTGGTTATAGCTGAACTGAAATTGAAAAAATTGAATTTAAAAACAAAGATATGCAATAAATATTAACGCTATGTACAAATAGATAAGATCAAAATCTGTCAAACATTTTTTTATTAGCTTCTATTTCAATTTTAAGAGCTAAAATTAAAAATAGTTTCATACTTTCTATACACTTTAGCAGTTGCTTGTTCCTGGAATTTAAAGAACTAAACTTAAAAATATTCATATACTTCTTATACATTTTAGCAATTGCTTTTTTTCTAGAATTAAATTATATTTTAAAATTACAAAGTTTAAAATTAAGTTTAATTTAGATAAAAAATGTAAAGTAAAAATAAACCAAATTAAGTATTAATTATTGTGTATTAAAGAAAGTTAAATAACAAAAAAACGTAACAATTACCTGTAGACATATTTGTAATACTTTTATTTTCACAGGATAAAATTTCTAAAACCTCATATATAAAAACACTTAGTTTAATTGTATTTTTTTACTAACTCATACATATTTAAACTATCAGTGTTTTCAAACATAAACAAAACTACAATGCTAATGAATATAAAATCCAGATTAAAATGAAAGTTTCAGTATTCAAAACATTTATTGCTTATATGCGCTGCACGCGCGCAACTGCCCTCATTTCGATCAGACGTTGGTACTGCGCTCTCATGTCTGACAGGTCTGCGGCTCGTATCAGTGTGCTGATCATGTTCTGCCGGCTCGTAATTTCGTTCCTGTGAAAGTTGCGGAGTTTATTGTTGCAGAATATTAACTTTGTTTTACTTTAAAGCTAGTATAGTATGCAAGATTTAAAGGTTTTTTTTTTTTAATGTCTTCCAGTATAAAAGTAAGTGTTAAGAACATAAACAATTAAAAGAACGTTTAAAGCCAGGAAATTTTTTAAAGCTTTATGTTTCAAGCTTAAGATAATATTTTACTTGTAAGTTTTCTAGCACTTTATTTACTGACTATAGTGTTTACCAGGGGCGTCGCGTGGGGTGTTGCACTGCCGCAACTGCACCACCTTGAAATTTTCTAAGAAAAAAAAAAGTATCTATAACGTTTTCGTTACTTTTTTGGACGAAATCTCTTTTAAAACTTCAACTTTGAAAACGACCATTTTGCCCACTTCACTGCCGCAAACTCTTAGCTGACTGCCGCAAATGAATTCAAAAAAGCAAAAATTCTTCAAGAATTACCGCAAAATCAATATCTTGCGGTAAGTAAGCTAAGTTGAAAATTCCCTAAAACAGGACTTGCTTAAGTATCATCTACAAGCTATTGTAAACATAAAATAAAAACAAAGCAAGCTACTGCAAAGGATTAAACTTGAGTTTATGTACCCACATGATTTTTTAAATTGAACAGATCACTTCTATTAAAAGATTTGTCATAAATTGCATATTTTGAAAAAAAAGTTAAAAACCCTAAATCACCAAAGTCTTAAAAATTTTATTTTTTATTTTAATCTGCATACATAAACTTAACTATAACTGATTGTTGTTCTCATAAAGTTAATAAAATAAATAATAAAATTCAAGTTCTGAAAAAAAGAATTAAGAAGTTTATTATAAACTTCTAGTTCACTCTTACAGAAAAATATTTTAGATTTATACTAAATAAAAAAAAGTATTATTGAAACAATCACATATTTAAATAAAGTAAATAGCCTTAATTTAGAAACTTTGATTACTTAGAGTAGTTTAACATTTTAGGAAAATTTAGTCTACCTCTACTTTATATAACTTTTGGTTTAATTTTTTCATAAACAAAGCAAAAATTTTAGATAAAATTGTTGAAACATGGTTGCCTTGCCTCATAATCAGGATAACTTAGAAATGTTAAAAACTCAAGATGACCCAAGATAAATTAAAACAGACCAAATTAGAAAAATATTCAGGCTGACTAAAGCAGTTTTAATTTTCACTCTGAAAATAACAAGGTTATTTAAAATTAAAAAATAAGTGCTTTACCCCTATGGCCACATGAAAACTAACTAACCAAAATTTTACTTCTATAATGGTTACATATTTGTAAATTATCTTTAAAATTCTTGAAAAGTTCAACAGCCTCACAACTAAACTTAAAAAAGTTGAGCTCCTGAGAAAAATACTGTCATCAAAATGAAAAACAAATAAAATTTAAATAAAGAAAAGATACCCTTAAAAAACTATTGAATTTTAAACCTCCAACAAAAAACATTAAAATTAGAAAAAAAGTTAATAAAAATGTTAATGCTTGTAAAAAAAAATGTGCAAATTAGTGAGGAGTAAGGGGGGAGGGTGTATAGGCACTTTTTTACATGTTGTTCTTATTTTAACTTTTTCAGAAAGCTAATAGTTACTCTTTAATAAACTTCCAATTTCCAATTAAACTTTTAGTTACAACCAGTCAAAGCCAGAGAGTACAATGGTTTATTATACAAGGAGCAAACCAAAACAGCAAAAAATACAATTTTACTGAAAACCTATATTCTCCATCATTTTTAAAACAATTTCTAATTAAACTTTTTCATCCTAATTTTTTTAAAACTTTATCCTTTTGTTGAAGAGAAGTTTTCAATTTTTAAGTATCAATATATATTTTTATATATACAAAAAAAAAACTTTTGTTATAACTTTATTTTTCTTGGTATTTTAAATATCTAATTTAGCAATTTTTTTTTGTTTTTTAAAAGAAAAAAACATCTAAAGATTTTGAGGCCAACTTAAAAAATAAAAGATATGATTTTAGTGATTTGATTTATTTGTTGTTTGAGTTTATATTATAAAAATAAGCATTCATTTGTACCTCTGACTGTGAATTACCATATCTAAAAAATTTTAAGAACTTTTTATATTGATAAAAGATGACTTGTAGTTAAATTAAAACTGTATAAAGTAATTTCAGTAAAATAATTCTAAAGTAGATGTTAAGGGCATAAAGGGGGGGGGGGGTAAAACATTTTTTTAAACACTGTTTTAGTTTGTGCCTCCCATTATGAACCTTTTGTTGCCTTTGACTTTGACCGGCTATATCTTAAAACATATACTGAATTTTTAAAATCTGTAAAAAGCATCTTGTAGCTTAGTAAAAACTACATAAAATAAGATCAAATTGTTTCATCCCCCCTATGCCCTTAAAAGCAAAGCTTATCTTCAGGTGTAGCAAAAGTTCAGTTGTTTTCAAACTTGACAGTAAAAACATATTTTTATTAAAATAATTGATATTTTTTTAAATTCTGCACCACCTTAAAAAAATACCACGCGACGCCACTGGTGTTTACATATATAACTGCTAGAAAAGGTGAATAAAGTGCGATAAAGTAAAATTACAGTTAGAAAAGAGTTTCAAAATGTTATTACAACTTAACACTGAATTAAAATGATAGTATCTAGTTCAGTTTTTATATTTAACAGCCAGTTCGTTACCAAAGCTGATCAATTTGTACAAAAAGCATTGTAAAAAAAACTCTATTAGCTTTTATTTAGACACCCCAACAACAAACCTCAACTTCCATTGGTGAAACAGATCTTGCAGCCACACGGGGTCGCTGTTGACAGCCACGTGCACCTCCTCGCCCTCTTCGTTGTACTCAGTAGTTTCCGGAACGATAAGCTGGAGCTGTTTGAAGAAATAATTTATCTTCCTTTTATCCATGGTGTCGGCTACGTACTTCGTCATTTTGGCAAGCAACAGCTCTGAAAACAAGTTGTTGAGTTTAAACTCTTTACACTCGCTTTTTATCTTTTTAGGAAAATATAAAATATTATGGGAATTGTATTGAAACTTCAACAACAAATCGATAACTGAAGAACAAAGTACACCAAAGTTAAAAAAAAATATTTTGCTTAGATAAAATTACACCGCCTAAAATACTCTAATTATATATTAAAAATAGATAATAGTACAATATGGTTACATTTATTTTAGGAAAGGATATATGCCCTATACGACGGAGTATTATTTATTTTTGTTTTTTTAAATACATTAGTACTTTTGAAAACTTTACTGATCTTTGGAATTTAGGATGCAAGATAAAAAAAAACTTTGTATAACTGAATATAACTGCATGTTTTTACTATATTAAACTCTCAAAATAAATGTAAAAGGTCAACGATTAATGAAAAAGGTTTAAACTATCTTTTAAAATCTCATCTAGTAGAAAAAATATTTGTAAGTATTTTTTGTTTTAATCCGATCTTCACCACTTTTATTATACTTATTTCTCAAAACTTAAAAAACAAAAAACAATTTCACAAGACAGTTTTTATATGTTAGCACTTATTAAGTAGTCGCGAATTTGCATTACAAAATAAAATTTTACGTAAATGTAAATTGTCCGATACACACGAGTCAAGTTTTTGTTTAGTGAATTATCTATACCAACAAAATAAAACATGCTTGACTAACTTAACTTTAAGAAAACGTATTTTTTATGTGATTATATTAGTTTATAGAATTATAAGCTTATTTTACATATTTTTGTATTATAGCTTGTTGCACATAAAATTAAAAAAATGAGACTACTATTAAACACTTCTTGTTTATTCTATATATTATAAACTCAAAAGTTTAAACGTTGAATTAAAAGTTCCTATGTTCGCAAAACGAACACTTAAAAAAAAAGATTTTCATAACAATCAACAGTTTCCTAGAACTAAAAAAACAATTACCGTTATACTGGTCTCCGTTGTAAGCAAAATGCTGACACGTGACCGGAACAAAAACCTCCTGTGAAACTGTTTCGGCGGAAACAAGCGTTTTCGAAAGGGACTTAACCTCTTGGCACACCTCGTCATCCTGTTCTTCCTGCGAGTTGGCGTTGCTGACCACCTGAGCGCATTTCACCTCGGGGTTTTCCCCTTCGAAACTCCTGGAGTTGTCGCTGTTTTCTACTTCTTCTCTCGGCTCGGTGATGCGCACCGACTTGCTGTAGTTTTCTTTAATTATTAGTGTTTTTTAATTTCTCTTGCAATATTATTTAATTGAAAAGTATGTGTGTAATTAAAGTAGTAAAACTTATTTACTTTTGTTACATTTGCAATTAAAGGAATATTATTATGCGAATGCATTAATCAATAATTCTTGAAATTGAAATTGAAATTCGCTTAACACTAAATTTTTTCATTCAGCTAGTATGTATTAAAATCGAATTTTTAGGTTCGTGAGTAAATCAGACTTGTTAAATTATAACCGTTCTAACTAAACACGACGGTATAAATTTTAAAACTGTTCTCTAAAACTTGTAATTTATATAAAATAGATTAAAAAATTTCAGTCTATATCAAATTTTAAAATACTTTGATAACAAATTATTTGCTTCACAGCTTTAACATAGTTTAGTATGAGTTAGTTTATAAACTAAATCAATATTTAAAACAGTAGAATTCTTTTAAGCTTAAATTTATACGTATTTTTTAATGCCACTTCAAATCAAAAAGTTTATTATCATTTTCAGACAAGAAATGTCAATAGAAGTGGTATACATAGAGAAGGTTAAAGATTTTGTTGAAAACTATTTAATTAAAGTATATATTTTAGGACATTTTAGCAAGATGTAAATTTTAAAATAACTAAAAATTTTGTAGCTTTTGATGTTAGATATTCAAAAAACCAAGCTTACTATTTTATAAGGTTAGTAAGTTAATTAGTTTTCATATATATTAAAACTAAGAAAGTTTTACCTTTAAATAACCTTTTTGTTATTATTATGTTATTTTGTAAATCGTTAAATTAATCTTTTCGTAATCGATGAAATCATAACGATAACAATTTCCTTATTGACTACGAACGTAAAGTGGAGAAACTAATAGTCGATTAAAAATTAATCTAAGTTGATTAACCTTGAGGGTAGTCTGCTTTTCCATAGTCTACTATTTGTTCAACCTCATCTATTTCTTTAATATTTACATCTTCCTCTTTGACTAATTCTTCATAAAAAGCCTGATTATCAACTTCTTCATTCATGTTTAAGTTGTTGTAATCACGGCAATTTTTTAATTAATTATTATTTTTACCCATTTATACATTACTAAAACTTTACACTAATGTTACGTCACTTGAGAGTTATTTACTTTATACTTTTTAATTTATAACACAACGATTTCAGATGGATTTTACATATATTTTGTTATAAATATGTGGTATTGATAATTACTTTTAAGAAAAGGATTATAAGCTTTTAAATCATAATAAAATCCGAATGGTAAATTAAGTATCTTTAGTTATATAGGATTTGAAGTTATATTTATTCTTGCACCTTTCGTTTACTAAAAGAAATAAAACTCCTTTTAGAGTAGCAAAAGTCTTACGTATTTATTTTTTAGACACAAAGATCTTAACAGCAATATAATTGGAAAAGTAAACTAAAAAAAATCACTTAAATGTTTAGTTTATCTAAATGAAACTTTTATTTGGTTTTTCAATAAGTCAAGCCTTATATTTGTAGTAAAAATAAAACGATTGTTGTATTCAGTTTTGTTCATTACTTTAAAAATGCAGGAAAAAACAGCATATACTTATTTCATGATAAATAGAAATGTTTTTATAAAAGTTTGAGATCAAAGAATGTTATACTTAGTAAAAACCATAGTATATTAAGTTTTAGAATGGTTAGTAAAGTATATTTTTTAAATAGACTTTATTAGTTTTGTAACACTTCCATGTTTCACTACGTTTAATATATTTGTTTAAAGCTTTGTTTTGATCATAAAAAGTAGACTAAATCAAAATCTACTTTTATAGGACCGATATGACTTTATTTTCACTTCTAACTGAAGGTATTTGTTACAACTTAAGAAGACATTTTTAACAAAAAGAAACAAAACTATAATAATAAATTGAGTCATTGAATGTTAAAATATGAATAATATATTTTTAAGTGCAACCGTTTTATATTTTTTCTATAAATTCAAAAAAAAATATATATAATTTTAATGTTGAAATAATTAGAACGTTACTATTAAACTTAAACAAAATTTAATTAATCTAAAAATTACAAGTTAATTTAAAGTTTTAATTAAATAAACAAAAAAAATAAAAAAATTCTAGCCAAAAAATATTTATCAAAATATGACGTGTGGTCTTTGATAAAAAACAAGGTTTAGTTGATAGAGTAGGTAAAAATTCAACAGTTTTAGTATACTTTCTTATGAGAAAAATGCTCAGATCTACTTTTTGAAGCATTTTTTTACAAAGAAAAGTTTTAAGCAATTAAAAAAAGGTAAATAGGTAACTGTCTTAACAAGTTTTACGGTTTAAAAAACTGTCCATTCGATTGACAATTGAATATGTTTTTTATCAATAATAGATCTGGATCAGTTCCGGTTCCCCTTTTTGTGGAACTAGTAGACCACTAGTATAATTCTATCTATTTACAGTAGATCATAAATATAATAAAGGCCTCTCTAAGGTAAAGAGACGTTCAGTTCAAACTTTTTATTGATTAAGTATTTCAAGTTCCAAAAACTTATAATTAGAAATAGTACATTTTTTTAAATTTTAATCGGATTAACTAGTCATAGCTAGAAGCATTACCATGTTTTCTGCTTAAAGTTGTACAATTTCTCAACAAATCTTAAAATTTAGATAAACAAAATTTTATAACTTAATCCTAACATCATACGTTGTCGATATTAAACTAGATTTTACAAATGAAACTGTTACTTAATTTAAACGCGAATGCTTGGTTTATCTATTATGTTAAGCTGGAAACAGCTTTTTAGCAATTATTATTTCCATGTTTATTTAAGTTAAATTGGAGTGGCTTTAACCAATATCAGTTATGGTAAACTTAAATGGTCAGATTTTGATGTAAAAAAAAAACAATATCATTATTTTACTTTATTTTATTAATTGAGTATATGAAAATTACACAAAGAAAGTTATTTAACTACTGGATATAATTTTTGTTTATCTATACTAAGTGATCGGCACATTTTCATTACTATATTACACTTTAATAAAAACAAACTATACAACAATCTTCCTTTATTGTACGAACATAGGTTTCTGTGTGTTAACAACGAATCAACACACTTCTTTTTTTATTTTTTTTTTATTTATAATTATTTCTATTTTTATTTATATTTATATTTATTAATATTACTTATATTTTTATTTATATTCCAGTGAACTTATTTCACTAGGATCTTTTGTTAGCAAGCGATTAAATCTACATTTTTGAACAGTTATATTTTATTTCATTGTTTTAGTTCTTTCCTGTGTTATTAAATGTGCTATATACACCTAGACACTTAAATACACATGTTCTAAATGCTATAGCAGGATTTATGCTAAAATTGTTTGAACCATATTAATACCAGTAATTTAGAACCACAATAATAGATCTATTCTAAAGTGAATAATACACCAGCTATTTTAATATGCGAATTTATTAGTCACGAGTAAACTTGGATACACTTGTAATACAAGGAAAAAACAGTTACTATTTGTAAAAAAAACATTTACCTAGAAACAATTGATGGTGAGCTAATAGATAAAAACAGATAGCGTAAGAATTTAATGTATAATAAATTATTCCAAGTCCTACTATTCGCTGATCAGCTGCACTTATTCTGTTGGCCACCATATTATGTTGGCAAATTGATCAAACTTATCGTGCGCAAAACTTTGAATCTTCTCAAACACCTCGTGCGTCAATTTGATAAAATCCACATTGTCTTCCTTGGCAGGATGTGGCTTGGACTTCTCCTTTTCAAAGTCGCGAATTTGAATTAGTACCTGGGCAAACGGTCGAAGCTCGTACCACTTGGTGGCGTCGTCGAAGTCGAGCTTCTTGACTTTTTCAAGAATTTTTCTTACTTTTTCGGTGCGTTCCGGACTCCACGGTTTTTGTGCAGTCTCGTCTTCGCACTCTTTTTCCAGCTGCGTCGTCAGCTGGTTCAGATCGGACACAAACTTGCTCGTTTCAACTTTTTTTCTTTTTGCTTTTGGCTTCTCTGCAGCTTTTTGGATCTCTTCAAGGCCATATTTAAATTTTTTTCGGTCACTTTCGTTTTTTTTTTCTCCCTCAACTGAATTTCTCTCCGGATTAGCCGGGTCCTGCTCCTTGAAGCTTTCCAAGTTGTTTTTGTAGGGATAGATTTCGTCTTTGCTCACAAACATGAAGGTGTCACGGCCGAACATGCTCACAAGGTAAGGTTTCTGGTACGGACCTCGATCCGACTCTTTGCGTTTTCTGGTGAGAAATTCCTTTTTCAAATCTAAAACATGCTCGACTCTGCACGGCCATTTAATTAAAAGCGGCTTTGGTTCTTTGCTCTTTTCCAAGTCGATGGTTGCAAATACGAGGTCGCCTGTCTTGTGCGAGAGTTGGGCACACGTCTTGTTCTTGGGGGTTTTTGGTGGCATTTTACTTTTTCTGAAGTTTGTTATCTGAAAAGTAAAACAAATTTAAGCGGGTTAAACTATTAAATTGACTGTTTGATGGCAAGTTATTACTTTTAAAATGATGGTTTCATATACTGTTAATATTGCTAAAACATATTTTATTAATGTATATAAGCTCTAATTGTCTCTTAAATGTAGTTTTAAAAATACTTAAAAATGTATTTAGCATCTTATAAACTTACACAAAACTAGAATGAAAATACTCGTAACAAAATTAAAACTGGTATATCTATAATATAAGTGTTAATAGTCTTTTTGTTAATTGATAACTTGGGTTAAAATTATTTATTCATATTCAGTAACAATTATGTCTAAACTTAACCATGAACATACAAAACTTTAGTTAGATAAAATATTAAGCTTAATACTTAGCTTTTAATTTCTTAAACTATAAAGGTTCTGTATTTGGAAAATTAGTTACATTGATTAAAGTCATTTTAAAACTGTTATATATATACTGGTATATATATATACCCCACAACAATATAGAAACTTTTAAATTAAACTTAATGATCATTTTAGAAAATTTCTTGGTTGTCTTGCTTTTACAATAACCGCAAACACCATTAGATTGTATGTTCAAATATGTCTTTTTACGTAGAAAATATTATTCAAAGAGCATTAAAACGACTGGCATTGTTTTTTGTACTACTGTTTTTAAAAATCTTCTAAAACTTTAAGTTTTTAAAACAACAAACTGTTTATTGCTTACTGTTTTAAACTTTCATTAAAACAACAAATAAAATATTACTTAATTAAACGACTACATCATTGATATTACATGTACAAACAATATAAAATATTGTGTAAATTTTGAAATATAAAACTATAGTTCGAACAGTATAAAATTAAGACATAAAATATATAACTAAACATATTTACAAACCACTAAAAAAATACTTTGCTAATAGCCATAAGTTGTTTATAAAGTTAGAGTAACATTTAAAACAAAAAACTTTAAATGAATAAATTTATTAAAAACATATAGATATTGTAATGGTCAGTTTTAACATCTTAAGAATTAATTAACTTTTTAGCAGCTATTATTAGTCAAAAAAAATAGTTTTACACTCTGTAGGGATAAAGTAAACTATTTTATAACAGAAAAAAGAATTTAAAAAAATTTTATGCACTTTACTTTATAATATGAGCGTTTATATTACATGGATTATTATTTAGATTAAACATAAAATTACATGTTTTATAACAGTGGTCTTTACGGTGTGCAAAGAAGTTATTTTACTGAGCACAAAAATTTTAACAAGTTCAAGAAATTACTTTTTGAATGACGTTTGTTTTTTTTTTCTTCTATTAAAAGCTGACATAAACTAAAAGTTGTTTTTACGTTATTTAAATATTAAAACTCTCAAATTATAACGTATTTTACTAATAATTTATTTGTTGTAGTCTGCTAGTGTGCATAGAATTTGCTTCTAAATTGTTTATCGTGCAAAGATTTCGAAAAGGTCGAAGACTACTGTCCTAAAGTAATATTTTTGTTTATTAAACAAATAAAAACATATCATTTTCTAAAAAGATGACTATGCACACAAAAAATTTCATATAAGCTTATTGGAGCAATTTTTACCTAAAAAATAGAAACTTTTTACAATAATGTAAAATTGTTACAAAAGTGTTCTCAAAATAAACTTTTATTTACAAACGATTTTTGGTAAGTGTAGTATTCTTATCTTTTTAGGTTGGTTTTTTATGTATTCAAAATAAGAGGATTTTTAAATACTTGTAAAATTTCCGCACTCCAAACAAAAGTAGTACAAGTCGTCATTGTTACTACCGGGAAAAATATAACTAGTTTAAAAGTTTTATTCGACAGTAGTTTTAAAAAAGGTGTGCTAAACACTTTTGTAAATACTAAGTTGAAACTTTAACAACATTTTTTTAAATATAAAACGATAACCTACTCAAGCTACTAAACTATTCACTTGCGCAAATATTAATAAACAACCCTTGTTAAAAAACATACATAGTTTGACAGTAAAATAAAAAGTTGTTAAGTTCTAGATTTTTTAATAAACAGAGTCCACTGGAAAATCTAAGCAATTACTTGGTACACAAATATGTACTACATTGACCTTCGACGTTTCAAAGAAAATTTTTACGGTGCCTATAATACACTAACGTACATTAAAATACATAACAATTATGTGTCTACGTGTCAAATATGCATACTATAAATATGATTTCGTACTATAAAAACATTAAATATTTTTTAGTTGTTTTTTTTATATGTTTTTTTAATCACGAACAAAACTTGTGTAATAAATCAGGCCATGTAGTTTTTATTATTGGTGCTCATCTGAACAAATTAAAATGAATAAAAAAAGTAAATATTTGTCTTTACAGTTTTCTTTTTTGAATTTGAAAGTCTAACGGCATGATTTTTCACTTACAAATACATGTTTATGAAATGCATAGACTAACAATTTTGCTTGCTAATTTTAGCGTTAATCTTTTACAGACTCCGTAAAGCTATTCATGTTTAATGAGCTCTGAAACGCCGTAAGTTAATACAAAAATTGCGTAAAAAAACTGTTGTTTAGCTCAACGATAAATGTTTTATCTAGTTATATGACAGCTTTCTACCTAAAAAACATATATAACCGCAAAGTTCTTCTCAAGATTAAAATATTAAAGTTTAAAAACAATTACTTTAAACCAATGTATTAGTACAATTTAAATATTTTTCTCAGAGTTTAGCAGAAAAGACGAGACTACTTATTTGAGAAGAAATCTCAAACTAACCATTATCTGTTATCACTAGGGTATATTTTTTCTTAAAATACTTAAATAACTTTTTTGAAGAACTTGCGAACTAAAAAAAAGTTTCTAATAAACACAAACTACAAGCTAAACTAACAGGTATGTTTTCTATTGCATTGTTCTTTACTTTAGTTAGACATCTAACTTTTAGGATAGTGTTTTAAACGCTTTTTACGTTAATGTTTCAATCATAAGGTATTAAAATTTTAACTGCACTGTTCATTATTTTGATTTATCTAAATTTTAAAAATTTAATAAAAAACTTATTTTTCCAATATTTTAGTCATGGGGCATGCTAATGTTAATTTCAATGTTTGTTATTACTTTAAACAAATAAACTACATAATTTTTGTTTTAAACTTTGGATTTGGTATATTAACCTATATTTATTTCGGCAATCATCAACAAAGTTGAGATGTTCGGGCCTTCAACAATAAATAATGAACTTCACCACACGACCAACAACAACAGCATCCGAGACAACCTACGACCGGTTTCGTCCTAATAGACTTGATATATTGTATAAGAGCTCATAATTTTTTTAAGTTTATGACTCCTTTAGATTTTGTTTTATTTTAACTTGATACAAGAAATTTTACTATAAAAAACAATATATTTGTGTTACTACTTTCAATTAAACGTTTTTTAAATTTAAAAGTAAAAATAAATTGCAATTTAAATACAGCGCTTTTTAGCTAAAAATAAATCGGTAAACGTACTCAAGCAGCAGGTTACTGTAATCATACAATTTAAATAAAACTTTAATATAAATTACATTGTTAATAAACTTTTTGTTGTTCGAACTTTCGCAGTTAGATTTTTCGTAAATTTATATATTACCGCAAAAAAAAAAAGTTAAAAATATCGTAGTTTGAGTTTTTAAGAACTAATCTTAATAAAACAAAAAGTCAAAATTTAAGAATTTGCAGCGTTAAATAAAAAATATTAACTAGATAAGCTTTTTTTACTTAAAAAACTATAGAACTTTTAAAATAAAAAAAGGTTAAAGTATAAAAACAGGTAAACGCTCAAACTAATTAAATAAAAACTTGTTTGTTAATTGTTTCAACGTATGTTTAAACTCAAAATCTTTATTTACCTAAATATGTGTTTAAAATTTAAAATATATCAGTTTTTATTAAGGAAGTATTAAATAAATCTAAAGTCTTAATTTCAAAAATTTAAATGAAACATACATTTGAAACCATTCTGTTACCTTGAAATTTGTACTAGAAACAGTACTTTTTAGAAACAGCTTAACAACCACTTTAACAGCTGAAGTTGAATTATATTTTTAATAAAACACTTTTGTTTGTTATTCAAAGTATCGCAATTTGATTTCTAATAAACTTTATTTCTAGTCGCTAAATGTTTCCATGCTAAATATGTCGTAATTTGAGTTTTTGTGAATAAATTTCAACAAAAATGTAAAAGTTTAAGCGCTTGTGTACAAAGTTTTTAACTAAATAAGTTATTAAATAGTTTTAGAACTATACAGTTTTTCAATAAATAGAATTCATAATTTACCAAATAAACGTTTAAAATAGTTAAAGAAAAGCTTTTACATTTACTTTTACGACATATGTTAGCTTACAGCATCTTTACCTAAAATATTTTTTTAAATACTTTAGATTATAACATATTAACTTTAAGTTATCACATAACAATAATTCGTGATAAATTAAAAGAAACTAAAGTCTGAATTTATAAAATATATAAATGTTCTTTTAAATCATTTTATTTCTGAAAAAATAGTTTATAGCTTAGATTGTATTCTCTATAAAACTATGTTTCTGCAAATAATTAACGATCTGTTAAATGAGCTTTAAATGATAATGCTTTTTACTTTGTAATTATATGCAGTATTATATCAGGCAGAAACAATATAAACATGCGTAAAAATAACATTGTATCAGTGGAGAGAACTTTCAACAAGGAAAACATTAAACTTTTTTAAAGTTATAAGTTACTATGATGTAATAAGAGGTAATAGACGATTCTGTGTTATTTTCATATCCTTAAAATCATAAAAATTTAAATAATGTATTTTTTAAATAATTCGGCCCGACAAAAAATCTGCTGAACGATGTATATTTTTATATTGTAAGAAACAACGCAAAACAAACATATTAAGCTTTAATAAAACAAACCAGCAAATATATTTGCACTAAATAAATTTGATTTGTAGTACGACTCAATAAACAAAAGGTTTTTCATACCTTAGACAAAACTTTTTAAACGGTTTTATTTAATCTTTCAATAAATAATAATAGTAAATAATCATTTATTACAAGTTGTTCTTTTAAATTTTTTTCTTATTTTTATAGAATGATTTTTCACTATTAGACAAAACAAAAAAACTTTTTTCTAAGTCCGGCGTGCGAATTAAAAAAACTCTTAAATTGTCAAAGTTTTATAAAAAAAATATGTGTTAATTAACTGTTATATTTTTTAAATGCTTCGCTTAATGCTTAAACGATATAAAATATGCAGATTCTTTTAAATTCAAACAAAAATTTAATTAAACTATTTATATTTTCAAATTTGAAAAACAAAACACCCCAAATAAAAAAAATGTTTTCTAATTCCGTTTTTTATTTATTTTATCAGTTTTTTTTATGGGATTAATATAATTTGAATATGAAATTTGGAAAATAAAACATTTTCAAACCACTGCAAAGGTTTCTTTTAAAGATGTTGAATTAAAATATGTTGTCAGATTAAAAACAGGTTTGTAAGGTTACATATCGTAAAAAAAAATAAAAAAATAATAATAAAACAAATTACTTAACAATGAAAATAAAATTTACTTCAAATTAATGTTTTTGAGACTAAACTTAAAGTTTCTAGTGAAATTTTTTTTTTAAATAAATCCACGACATATAGCATAAAAGCTTAAACAACTATTTATTGTCCATTGATCAATTTTTACTATGTTACGAATGGGTTATACTCAAAGGATGGTTTAGTTCCTAAAACTTTTGATAAATTGATAAAGTTTAATATGTTACGGGAATAATCGAACTTTAATTGAGAATAAAATATATTTTTACAGTTATAGGTTAGTTTTTATGCTAATTTATGAAGGTTACCGTTTAATTAATGACCTAGTTCTTTACAACAACTTTTTATTTTGTTCTATTTTTTTTATATAACACTCCTTTAATTAGTTATATATTGAAGTCTAATTATCTAAAAGGTATTTGTTTGTTTTATGATAATAAGCGCTTAAGATTTTATATAGTTTTCTAATAACTCTTACTTTTAGTCATGTTTTTTTCCTCTTCTATTTTTGAAACCCCTCTTCAATTCAATCAAAAAGTATTAAAAAAAAGTCTCTTGCTTTTTTTAGAATTGTGATGTTTTAATAAATAGTATATCAAATTCAATTAGAAATAATCAAGTGTAGTTTTTTAACAATAGTTCTATATGGTTTGTTACTTTCCAAAGTGTTTAAAAGAACCAGTTTTTAAAATATTTTTATTATATTATTGAGTCAATAATAATGTGGTCTCTATAAAAGTTTGTATTTGAACTAATATTTTTATGTGGTATGAGACAATTTTTATACCAAAATACTCAAAAAGTTGTTAAATTTAAAATTTAAATAGAAAAAAGGTACTAACAAGAAAAAGGTTTTACTACAGATGAAGTACAAAAAAGAGATTTAACTAGGAGCAAGAAAAGGGTAGTTAAAATTAAACTAACTTTAACAGACCTGTTGCGTTATTTGAAAATTATTTTTATACGTAAAATTTTTTATAAAAAGCCTTAATAAGATTTGAGATAAAACTAATTACTTTTTAAAAATTCTGTGTAAAACACTATTATAAAAATAACAAAACAAGTTTATATTTAATTAAGATTAAATAACCTCGTTAGATAAGAAGTTACTTCGAATTTTTATAATAAAACGGATTTATATCAACAAAAAGAATTTAATCATAAAGTTTTTTAATTAAATAACCAACTTGTTTTTTTTTTTTGTCATTAGCTTGATAATTGTTTTTAATTGTATTATTCTCATTGATTACTTATAAGATTTAGAATTTTTGTTGTTTTTAGTTAAAAAACTTTTTTTGTTTTTCTTAGTCTGCAGTAAGTTTCTAAAAAAATGTAGTGAAAGTATACTAATTCGTTTATAAAAAAGCATTGAAGTATTTTATTAATATTTCGATGACGCAAGTGTTTTCAATATTGAAATTTTCTTTTATAGTTTTCACACTAAAAATATATCATTTTAGTTTATGTTTGTTTTGTCAAGTTAGAGAACTTCTAACATAATACAGTACAAGCTTATGCGATTAAGAAATATTTTAAGCTTATTGTTAATATTCAAACGTGTTGTAAATAAATAATTTCGTTTTTAATAACATTTTTTTCTTAAATTTTATCTGTAAAATATACTTAACAAAATAAACACTTGAATGCTTAAAACAGTACTTTATCAATAATCACGATGTATGATTACATTAGTTTAGAATAAAATTTTAGCTAATTTAGCTTTATTCTGTACTTGTATTGGAATATTTTTTGTTGAATAATAAAAACTTAATTTTGATTATTTAACAAAAAATTACCAATAAGCATTTAAACAAAATAGAAATTTACAAACATTTCAATAACAAACTTTATTTAATTTTTTTTTTACTAAGATCTATTTCTAATTGATGAAATTTACTTGTTTAATGAAAGACTACAAAATTAATTGTAGTTAAATTTTTTAAAAAATACAAATAAACAATAATCTAAAAAAATATAAACTAAATGAAATACTATAAAACACAGACTCATTCCACATAAAAAACGATTATAGATTTGAAAAAAATCACTGATTATATTTTATGCCTGACGCATTAGAAAAAAAAAATTTTACTCAAAATACTTTATTTCAATATTATACACATTGGTTGTTTACTCTAGTAAAAAAGTTTTTTTTTTGAAAACCTAAGTTTAAAACGTAGTTTAATTACAAAAACATAATAGTGTAAAATTATGAGATATGTTATGACAGTATTTAATATTGGTAGCGTCTGTACAAACAATAAACAATCAAAAAAAAACGACCTATTTAGCCAGTACAGTAACCTCTCGCTTATTTACGCACATTGTGTCCACAGAAAAAGTGCGTAAAGATGCGAGAGGTACTCATCGTTTCGCAAAATTTTTCAGATAAAAATTAACCTAGTTTTAAGTTCACTATTGCTTGTATTATTTACAGTTTTACTTTTGTTTGTTCACTATTAAGAATTCGAGGTAAATATTTAGAAGTATTATGTTTTCAAAAAAGTTTTTAAGTACAAATTTTTTTTTTTTTACTGAAATTGTTACGTTTGTTCTGCAATTTAATTCATTATAGTTTTACTAAGTATATATAATCAAAAACAAGCTCATGAAAGGTTTATTTGTTTAATATAAGTTTATTGAAGTATTTGTTTAATTACTTTTATTTGTTTCCTTACTAAACCTTCTTATATAAATTGAAAATCTTAATACTGGCTTAATCATCTTTTTTTTTAAATCAACATAATTGTTTACATATACTAAACTTGATTTCATAATTTAAGTTTCAATTTAAATTCTGCATCAATAGGTCAATCATTTTGTAAAAAACAAAAAGAATACCTTTAGAGGTTATAATACCAATCAATACATTTAATGAATAACACTGGTTTCATTTTATAAATTTATTACGTAATTTTGAGCTAACTTTCAAAATTATGTTATTTCCTTATCAAAAACAACAAAAATACTCACTTAATATATAAAACAAACATTGTAAGGAAATTACATAGTTTATACAGCTAACTCCGATGTCTTTTAGATGGTAGTTTTTATTGGTTTTAATCATTTTAAAACGTTCATTTACTTAAATCTAAGCAATAAGCAACTAAAGAAAATAAAAGCAAAAGTTTTAAATAAGCTTATAGTAATTTTCAATTGTCTTTAACATAAGTTATAAAGTGATATGAATTGAAAATACATTTCGTAATGATTTATTTTATACTTAAGACTTAAGAAACAGCGACAAGTTAATTTTATTTAATTTTTAGTTAACTTTGTTTAAACTGATGTCAGTACAATCAATGGCAGTAATTTTTTAAACTTTATTGTTACTAATCTTCTTGTTTGAGTTAATAAGTTTTAATTTTCTTATTACTATTTTGATGTCACGTTTACAATAAACTAGTTACTTGTTCTTGATAATTTATCAATTCATTTCAATAAAACACATACTTTTATTTAAACTTAATATAATTTAAGTAAATATTCTTTTAACTAGGTTAAATTAATTAAGAGTTCAAATGTTGGTTTGAGTTTTAAATTACAGCGAGACTTGTACTTGTTTGTGTTGTATTGTTTTGAACTATATATTTATGAATGAATTACTTATATATTAAATATTAAGTTAAAATAGTTAGTCGTGCTTTTGTTTGTGTTTGTTTAGTTTTAAAAAGTTTGTTATCAACATATTTCAAAAGAACATCGTTTTTTGTTGTACCTTTGTTAAACTATAACAAGACGTTTCGATAAAAGTTTGTAAGTTTTAAACACTAACTTTACCAATTTTTAATTAGTCAATAACGCTTACAACTATTATTGAATTTTAACCACAAAAGTCTTAATTTTTTCTTATTTTGCAGTTACAACACTTTATTTAGATTATGTTAAAAAAGTAATTTTACCCTATAGTTAAGCAATTTTTATATGTTTATTCTTCATAAAAATAAAAACATTTCTAATCTAACCAATCAGGCTTACAATTCTTAATTCGTTCGAACTAAAACTCCTTAAACAGTTTTTTAAAGCTTTATATAAAACACCAAAAACAGACAGAACTAAAGTTGCGATTCCGAAATTAAAAACTATTAAAATGACAAACTATTCAAAAACAGTTTAAACTGCGAATCTGCAATAAGAAAAAATAGATAAATAAAAATAAGAAATTTTGCAGACTTTGTCTTTTTTTTTTTTTTGCAGAATAGCATTTTGATAGTCTGCTAAGAGATTAAACTGAGCAACTGCCGGATTTTGTTACAAATACAATTTTTTTTAAGTGTTTGAATCACCTAAACCAAAAAAAAACTTGATCAATATAACTATCAGATTTATAAAGAATTAGCGCTTATAAATTCAAAGATGTCTATTTTGCACACAGTTTTTGACAAAATGTCTTTTAGTTTGTGTTTTTATTTGTTATAAAAATATTTGTGCACTCTTTCATTGTTTTTTTTTAATATTGTGTAAATTTTGAAAAAAAGTACTTTGTACTTGAAAAATACAATTAATATGCATAGATTGACAGTGATATGTTTAATTGAATGTTTATAATTGAGATTATGAACGTGATTCATTAAAAAAGAACCATATTTACTTTTTTCATAATAAAGAATTAAAATAGTTGCTTGACTTTAAGGTTGTAAAAAATATTTTTTTATGTTTTTATTTAACATAATTTAAAAAATCAAAATCGTATTAGCAAGATAATTTGTTTATATGCATTTTTCTAAAAACTAAAGAAACCATAACCGTTATAGACAATGATTAAAAGTTTGACAAGATTAATTGTAAATTGTTAAATAAAAACCTGATTCTAAGTATCTGCAAAACTTCAGCTTACCAATTAGTTTTAAATAAATTAGAAAAAAATTATTAATACTATCAATAATGTTTTTTTCAGACTGTAAATTTGTTTTTGTTTGTTCACAACGAAACCTGATAAATTTATAATCAAACCAATTAATTTCAGTACATACTTGATACAGTTACCACTTTGAAATATTTTTACCAGTTAGTAATACGGAATCTTAGCAGAGTCTTTCAACTATTTTGATAAAATTACTGAAAGTACGACCCAATGATGAGAAGTTTCAAGTCATCGATTTTAAGTTTAAAATGTGAAGGAAAACTAAAGCCTAAAATAGTGTTTTTAGTTTTCACATTAGCTGCAATACTAACAATTTGTAAGTTCTTTTCAGCTCAACAATTAAAGTATTATTCCAACGAAAAGTTAGAGATAAGTAAAAACATTTGTAATGAAGTTTTACTTGTCAATATAACTCAACTAGACAATTTTCTTAACTCATTCTACTCTGGATCAAAGTTATACTACGGACAATACTTGGAAAAGTCTAATTCTCAAATAAAAAACAATTATAAAACACTGCCTAACTTATGTCTTAACAACGTGTTTGTCGATATAGGTGTTGTAAATTATATACCACTAAAACAGTACAGAACAAACAAATTAAAAAACTTCAAAGATAAAAGCAATCTTTTGCCTTTGAAAAGAAATTTGTGCGGAGGAAAAAGATGCAAACTAAGGCCTTTTAATAACCAACCAGCAAACCATAAAATTGTAAATAATCCGAAGAAGTTTATAGATGAAAAATCAGTTTCGACTGAATTGGAAACTTTGAGAAGTTTCGGTTTTTCTCATGGAGACGATGATTTAGAAAGCTTAGACTTCATTAAAGAATACTTTAGTAGCTTTAAAAACTCGAGTTTCAAAATTCCCAACTTAGTGCACTACGTTTGGTTTTCGTGCCACCAGTATAGCATTTCAGAATACTTGTGCATGCTTAGCGCCTTGAAATTTCAGAAGCCTGACTACATTCTGGTACATGGAGACTGCGAACCGAACGGAACATACTGGCAGCTTTTCAAGCGGGCTGCCGGCGACAAGTTAAAACTGATAAAGAAAACTCCACCTGAAAAAATTTTTGGTAATGAGATAACAGCGTTGGAACACAAGTCTGACGTTGCCAGGATGCAAATCATGCTTCAAACTGGCGGCATGTACTTCGACACGGACACAATGGTTTTGAAGTCATTGGACGATTTGCGAAGGGGCAGCGACATTGTTCTCGGGAAGGCAACGCCAGCTTCATTGGCAAACGGTGGTATTTTGGCCAACAAAAACTCTTGGTTTTTGAAAAAGTGGTTCCAAGAGTACCAAAGCTTCGTAGCAACCGACGGACCTTCTCCCGGAGCCGGCGAATGGGGAAAGAACAGCGTTCAAGTCCCGTTTGTTCTGTGGAAACTCTTTCCGGACAAGATCAGAGTCATCGAGCTGTACATGTTCCGGCCGAGCTGGGACGTCCACTTGCTGTACACCGGTCTCATAGACTGGTCCAACCACTGGACAATTCACTTGTCGACCAGAAACATGCCTGACGTGGACAAGCGGCGAACTTTAGGTCAATTGGCCCTGCTTGAAACGACGTATGGGGAACTGGCACGTCACGTTTTGTGGGGAAGTTCGACCGTGAAAGACGTCACCCCGTGGATTTTGCACCCTGACTTTGAAAAAATTTGAATGATTTTTATTTGTTATAAATACCTTAACATGCACTTTTTTTTAATACTGTTTAAGTTTTACATAATAAGTAATTTGGCGTTCAAATACAAGATACCATGCATAAATAAACAATTTTATGATTTTTTGACTTATTTAGTATTAAAAGTATACGAAATGTGATATTTATTTTTTCAATGTTAAGTTTAAAAAGTTTCAGTTAAAATAATTTATTATTTTTTGTTTAACGTAAGTTATATTTTCTGAGAATTTCATATAACAACTTCCAGTATTATCAGTCATTTCAAGCTTGTTAACTAACTCTTAATGTCACTAAAACCACTGAACAAAAACTTAAAAGCTGTTGTAGTCACAAGTTTTATAATATTGTAATTTGTTTTAAATTAAACAATTCAAAGTTCTCGACTTAAAAAGCTTTAAGGAGATTTTTATCTATTATTTATTTTTACAGTTTGTTATTAACAAAACATTGTTTCATTCCTATATAGGTATATAGGATATCATCAGTTGTTAAACAAATTTGAAAAAATTTGAACAAAATAAATGAAGTTATGTAAAAATATTAAATAAAACAAAATAAAAAACTAAGTATTGAACTTATGAAAGTATTTGCAAACATTGTATTTATCATTATACTTCTTTGCAACTAATTTCAATGTGAGTCCTGTTTATAACTATTTTAATTTATTAATTAATACTTTTTAGTCTATATTACCTATAAAATTCTTAAAAATGTAACATAAATATTTAAATTTTACTTAAGTTTAGCATCATTAAGTTTTATTTTTTTGTTGTTGTCAAACCACAAGTTTTTAAACCATAAGTTTAGTATTTTGTTTTTATTTAATATTTTTACATAACTTTAATTTATTTTGTTCAAATTTTTTCAAATTTGTTTAACAACTGATGATCTCCTACATGCCAATAGGAGTGAAACATTGTTTTGTTAATAATAAACTGTAAAAATGAATAACAGACAAGTTTTATAAGAAATATAAACAAGACTTCAACAATATAAATTTTAAAGTGTTTTTGATTGTTATGTTTTTAAACATTGTTTTGCAGAATAAGTAATTTGTTTTTGAAATAATAAAGACTAAGGTTGACAATGTTATGCTTTTTTGACTGTTTACATGTCAAAATATACACAAAAAAATCAATTTTAGCTTTGTAATATATGAATTCACATATATAATATTTTATACCTAAATTTAATGCAATACCTAAATTTTATATAATTTTTAAGCATAAACCAGTTAAATATTTTAAGGCTAAAACCGAAATAGGGGCACTAAAACCACTGGACAAAAACTTAAAGGTATTTAATATTTATTCTCTACAACTACAACAGTAGGTTTTAGCAAAACAATACCTTTTATTTTTTAAAGGTAGAAAAACATCAGAAGAAACCCACTCTCTCCTCTACAACGATAAACGTTTTTTTTTATTTACATAACTGATGTGTTATAAAAGTGTTTTTTATAGGCATTCAAAAAGTTATTAGAATTAGATCTCCTTTAGTGTTGGCCTTTTTTTTAATAATTAGGCTTATACCGAAAACTACCGAACTTCATAAAACTTTACATTTAACTATAAATTTAAATAAATTTTAGTTCTGATTTAGAGTTTTTTTAATTTATGTTCAAATTACATTAAAGCTACATTTTTAAGCAAAAACTTTTAAATCAATTGGTTATTAGATCTTTTTATAAATCATGAAACTTGACTAAAAATTATAAAATTAATGTACCACTGCTCAAACTTTAAGCCTAAACCAAAGTTTTTTTTTTTTCAATTAAACTATAAACGTATCCAATGCATTAAAACTTTTTATATCAAAAATAATTATTTCTTATTCTTTCTGTAAGCTATAACCTTTATTTTATGAATGAAAAAAAAACATTTAACTGATGTGGGCAATTTAAAACAAAATTTATAATGCTAAAAGTAACTGATCCACGCTTAATGTTTCAAATAGTAGATTTTTTTTACTCTTTAAAAATTACTTTTATTTAATGAAAACTATTAAGTACTTAATTTTAATACTAAAAGAATAAAAATCGGCCGCAGCTAGACGAACCCTTGATCTATATTGAACTGTTTCAAGTAGCTTATAAGAATAAATTTTTTTGCACCTTAAGCTGGTATTGTAACTTGCAATGAAAAAAAAAATGCTTAAAATAAAATCATTACCTAAAATCAACACGCTCAGCAAAAAAAAACTATTTGTTTGAGATTATATAAAACGATAGTTTTTGACAGATAAGATAAAATTTACAACTTTTTTAGGAATCTTACTTAAACATTATCGGGTTAGTGCCCAAAAAATATATATGAATGCTTCGATTATAAATTTTATTGTGATAATAAAATCATTTTTGCAAAAATCGTACTTAATTAAGTATTTTATACACATTAAACTTTTACAAACTATATTTGAAAAACTATATAAGGGTAAAAAGATCTTTAAAATAGTATAAGTTATTTCTAGTAGCAATATTTGTGGTATAGTTCTACTTATATAACTGAATCAATTCGTAAAAAAACAAAAAATTAGAACTTATGTTATAAAATAATCTTATTAATTTTCTATTTTCAGGGTCGCAAGGTTTTTTGAAAAAAAAAAGTTATCTAAAGTTTTTCCAGAATTAAAAAATTAAAAGTTGCCGTTTTTTTTTAGTATAAAATTTAATTTAAGGTAAAAAATTGTTGTAAATATTATATAACTATTTGAAAGATACTGTAATGCTAATGTGTTTTAAAATAAATAACAATAAAAAATGTTGTATATAATAGATTTTTCATATGTCAATTTAGGTATTTACATGTTAAAATAAATTAAAATTTCATATTTTTAAGAATTTTTGATCTAAATTTCAGCTTTATTCAATTTTTTGCTTAAATTGTCTAATTTCAAGTTTTAGGGCAACCATGTATTGTGTTTAGACATATTGATATACAACTAACAAATTATTATTGTATAACTAGCTTATACATTTTGGATCTTAAAAAGCAACCTTTCAAAGATTATTAAATAGGATTATTCAACGATTGTTACTTTAGCTAAAACACTGTTTCTCCTAAAAGGATCTTCACAGCTTTTTAGTAACATATATTTATTTATTTTTTTGCAGAAGTAACAATCGTTGAATAAACTTTTGATAATTAAGCTCTTTAGTATTGAGCACTCTAATTCATACAGTTTTCTAGTTCATGTAAAAATTCATTAAAAACTATGTTGTCAAAAAAACTACTTGATTTTTAAGTTCAGAGATATATTGTAAATTGATTAACATTTTCACTTTTTTGAAACCACGTTTGTTTGGGCTAAACAAAACTAATTGCTAATAAAATAAATCTGTATCAATAAAAAATACTCTTATTAGTTTTCATAAATTGTGAATCTTATTTTCTTATTTATGAGATAATAATTATTTGAAAACACTTTAAAAATAAAAAGTTATTATTTAAAACAAAACACTAAAAGCTGCTGTCAAAAATTAAAGCAAAGAAAAAGAAATGTTAAACTAAAAACATAAACATATTATATGTTCCTAAAACAAATAAAAACTGAATGGTATGTTAAAAAGCACTACATAAATTTTAAAAACTAATGTCTCATGCAGAAATGAAAAAACAATTGATGTTTAAGTTTTTTTGAAACTCAAAAAATTTGTTTCTCTTATTTAGTAAATGATTGATAGACTGTTTTGAATAATATTGACTCTTTAAAACTAAATGATAGTTGAGTCAAAAAAAATACATATAAATTAAAACAAAACTGTAGAAACTAAAAACTGAGATCAACAGAAATACCAAACTGTGGGGTACTTTGGTTGAAATTAATGCTGTCAATCAAAGCAGATGCTGCAAGATTAATACCATTGTTTACCTTAAAGCTCCCACCCAGTCCTATTTTACCAGATTCTGTCATTTTGGCTGCAAGATCCAAGCTTTTATTTACTTTCAGTGAAGATCCAAATTCAAACTTCATACTTCCTTCTGAATCACCTCTTTTGCAACTGTACTGAGCTCCAAAGTTTATACTGTCATCAAACTTGTAATAGACTGATGCTCCGTAGCTAGTTGAATCCACTTTTCTGGTGAATTCCAATCTGTCATCTAAAAATTGCCCTTTAATTTCATATGATAACTGGTTGTTACTTAAGTTATAGCTGCTACTAATACCTATAAACGTTGGGAGCTTTCCAAAAACACATGTCGCCTTAAGTGTTGGTAGACTAGGTCCTACAACCGGTTGCATTATCTCCCCATTTACATTGAAAATATCTTGTTTATAAGAAAACGAACTTGAAAACTGTTGAAATCCCTCTCTACCATATGTACCAGAAAACTTACAGTTGCTGTTTTTTAAATTTGCTAAATTACTCAAGGACACCTCTGTTTTTGTTTTCAAATTTTGATCAATGGTTTGTTTAAAAGAGACATCGCGTTCTGGGAGCTTGAGAGAAACTTCAGTTGATGCATTAATATCTTTTAGATTTCGTTCATGCAGCTTTTGTGACACAACAGAAGTTTTTGTATTCATTGCTAAGCTGTTTTTCGATTCTGGGTTTGGCTTGAAGTTTTCTACTTTGTAATTTATGCAACATTTTTCAAAGTTTATAAACTTATTGCTTATTACACTTTTACTTTGTTTTCCAAGGTCAATAAAGGATGGAGGGTAAATAAATTTCTGTTTAGGAGTGAAAATTAGTATGTTATTCTGTTTATCAGAATTTTGAATATTTATAGTTGCTTCTGAGCTTTCTTCAAGTTTTTTAGGTTGCATTTTGAAAACAAAAACAACTTATTCAAACTGTTTGTAATGAAATGATTTTAATTTTAATATTTAAGCATATTAACAAGTTTTGTACTATTAAAGAAAGTTTTTTAAACGTTTTTAAGTACTATTTGCAACTAAGTATGTAGAGGTTAATCAGTTTATTCTATATTGTATTTCACAAACGTTTTCAAAACATATTTATTTAACATTTACCACTTGAGAATGGAACTAGTATAGTTTCCAAAACGTTTGTGAAATAAAATATAAAATGGGTGACCTCTACATACTTAGTTGCAAATGGTATGTAAACCAGTTTTATATTTTTCCTGTTTTTAAACATAAATTCTCTAGCTACTTTAGAATTATAATTTTGTTTTTTATAGTTGCTTATATAAAATCATTTAAAATGATAACTAATAAATCTCTTTAGTTAAATCAAATATTATTAGTTAATGCTTTTTTTGTTAAATAAAGTTTTTGTTAAGTTTTTTCTACTAATTGCAGAATTTCTACAAATTATTTAAAACAAAACTTGTGTAAATTTGTTGAAGCAAATTTTATATTCTTAAACTAGAAGTCCCTATTTTTTAGACATATTCTTATCTGATTTAATTTTGACCATGTTTTCTATTTAGTTTTGAGAACTTTATTAAAGTTATAATAGTCATAAATACAAATAAAAAATTAATAAAGTACATTTATTTCTATTAAAAAAATTTATTAGCTTCTGCCTTTTAAATAATAATATTAGTGCAGATAAATTATTTTATTCACTACCAGGTTTTAGTGAAAAAAAAATTCTAACCTTGTCAAATATAATAAAAAAATATAAAATATATTCTGGTTGTTTATGCCTTAATTAATAAAATTTAAATAGTCAACACAAGTGTTTTTGAAACTCTCTAAACCATAGTAGTTATTAAATATAAACATACTTGCTATTGAGTTCTAACCTTTTAAGAGCTTATACTTTTTTGCTTTAAAAACTTGTTAATTAAATTAAGATTTGAGTAAAATTTGGAAAAATAAAAATTATGTATTTAAAGCTAAGACTATTTTTTGTCTAATTGAAACAATACTTAATTACTATTATAAGTTAAAAAAATATTTACAAAATAATATTCTATTTTATAAATTCCATTCATTGATTACTTTCTTCATATATTATATAACTCTTAAAAAGTACTAGAAAAAGAGTTATTTAAAAAAATAAGTTGTAAATAATTTGTAATTAGCCTTTCTAGTTAAACTTGTATTATACCACATTGTGAAAAAAAAACAAATATTGTATACCATGTCTTAAATTAACAGATTTGAGCTTGAAGTGCAATACCTAAATATTAGTATACTTTACTAATAGATATTTATCATAAACAACTGCATATATACAGTAGGTACAATGATTATGAAAGCACTTTAAAGAAATACCACATAACTTAAAAACTGAGTGGAATTAAAAACTTTTGGAGAAAAATTAAAATAAATATATTCTATTAAACAAACAAAACCATTGGAATTAATGATGCAAATACAACATAATTAATTTATGAAAACATGATCAGGGTTGCCACTATTTTAGAAAAAAATAATCCCAAGTAACCAAAAACTGTCTTGAGTTATCCTGAGTTTTTTCAAATCCTTTAAAAATATCTTTAATAAAAAAAAAACTATCCTGTGTCAGCCTGAGTTTGAAAAACAAATTCAAAATATCCTGAATTATCCCGCAAATTAAAAAGTTTCAAAGTATTCTAAGTAATCCTGAATGTGTGGCAACCCTGCATCATGCAAAATCATATTTTTATAAAATAACATATTTCAAAGTAGCAACTAGTTTTTAGAAATTTCTTATAGGTTTTTCAGAGAAACAAATTCTCATCTCTTTTAAGTAGAAAATTTAATTTTAAGGCTACAAACTGTGTAAAATATTACAAAATTACTGAAAAGACACCATAATGCTACTTAAAAACTGTATTTTAATAAAAAGGATTCAAAATCATACCTTTTTTGCATATTTATTTATTTCATATCTAATCTAAATTTCATTATTTTACATGTAAAAACTGTTTGAATTACCAGGTATTTTCAAAAAGTACTAAATTCAAGGTTTCAGGATTAAATGTAAAATGGCCTCACTGATTTTTTAACTATTGTTTAATGTAAAAAAACATAGAATTTGTCTCAAAATTGTAGATTATACATTTCACATAGGTACTTATAGTTGCTTTTTCACTAAACAAAATCAGACTGGACAACTACAGGTATTTTTTTAAGGGTTTATATACTGTGAATTTTTTTATAAATTAGTTAAATTTGGTTGACATAGGTTTTAAATCTCAATTATTCAAAACTTTTGAACTTCTTCCAGGCTTTTTGTGCCCATATCTAGTATAATTAAGTTTAAGGTTAAAAACTGTCTGACGTAGTATAAAAATATTAAAAAGATACTGTAATACTGCTTTAAATATGTTTTATAAAAAATAAGACTGTAAATTATACAAAAAAAGTATATGATAGATGTTTTGTTCTTGTTTGATTTTCCAGGTTTTTTAGTAAATTTTGTTGCAAATTCTAGGTTTTTTCAGAGTTATCTAAATTCCATGTTTTTCTTGTTTTTGGAAACCCTGGTTAGAACAATTAAAAACAAACAGATCATAAATGTACAATGTACATCATATAACAACTTGTCTGAAAAATTTTAATTGTTTTTATAAAGACTTGTTTGTGTTGGAGTGCTTTTGGTATTAGCCAATACTTTGAAAAAGAAAAAAAGGTATCTTTTAAAGGTAAAGTTCAGACAATCTTTTTTTACATTACTTAAAACAGGGATCATGACTGTTCTATAAATTTAACAATGTCTGCAAAATTTGAATAGTTTTCATAGTATAGTGGTTGTAAAACTGTTATTTTATATAGTTATAAGTTACATTTATAACAATTCTATTATAGAAACACTGTTGACATTGGAATTGTTGCTTAATGATAGTGTGCCTGGGGCATACATAGATATGGTCGTACACAACAATACAATATAAAAATGCTACATTTGTACAGTTTAAACATTTAAAATGTTTTATACTTTTAATATAAAATATTGTAAACTTAACAATTTAATTTCTATTAAAAAGTTTAAAGCGTGAGTAAATCAAAAACCATGTTTTAAAATTACATTCTATTTGAATAAAATTTATTAAAGCACTGACAAGGTCTTTGACCAGAACTTAGTTTGTAAATAAATTTTTTGAAAGAATAAATTTATTATTTGTTGATATGTATAAACTGGTAGCTAAATAAGAACACAAATGCTTCTGTACAAATTTTTTAAAAGTTTGATGTAGAATTTTTTTTAGATCACTACTTAAAAATCATGTATACTACATTTATCCTCAAATTAGTGATAAACAAAAAAGAGTTGTTCTTATAAATTTAAAGTTTTTCAAAATAATAAATATACTATATTGGGTACTAGTAAGGTAAACCTAACTTAAATCACATCACCCAACAATTTTTTATTAAAAAAAAAACTTGGTGTTATTTGGAAGACTTTTTTAATATTTTTATTTTAATATTTACAATACACTTAAATTTTTTCGATTAGTATGTTTAAAATTGTTTTGTTTATATTAGCTATAAATAAATTCACGACAAGAAAACCCCAGTTTTGTCAAAAATTTAGTGAGAAATGTATTAGACTTGCAGCCGATGTAAGTTTAGTTTAATAAAAACTATAAAAAAATCGACGCTCAAGATACTGTCCTGATAAATAGAAAGACCTTATAGTCAACTTGCCACATACTACTTATTTACATTGAATATTTTAAGCTTTAAAGAAAAAATTAGAATGTTTATTTTCTAAAATGTTATTAGAAAAATGTTATTAGAAAAAAAAAAGTATACTAAAAATTAAATATCAAGTATGCGTTTAACTTCGATTATTTTTATATAAAATATGTTTTAGTTATAAACTAAGGCTTTTTAAATTTCTAAGAAGTTCTAAAAAAGGTAGAATAAGGTCAAAATTTATGTTTTTTAGAAAAAAATAATAATCCTTTTGAGCTTTTTAACTTTTATTTCATACTATATTATTAATAAAGAACAAAAAAGCGCTCAAAGCATTTGGTTTAAAGACCTGATTTAAAAAATAAAAACTATTTTTAAGTCATACCCAACAGATACAGTTTAATTATTTTTTTTTTGAAAATAAGTTGTTATTATACAGAAAACACGTGTTTAGTTTAGTCTTATTAAATTGGGGTAGCACAATTCTAAAAACATAATATATTGTTTTTCACAGTCGATTTTAATATAACAACTTTAGAACTTATACACAGTTGTTAACTATAATGTAAAAGTTTTATAATAAAAGTATACAAATTATTTTATGTAGAGCGACAAAAGCCTTTAAAATATTTGTTCCTAGGACTTGTTGCATGAAAAAACCTTTCGGTTGTCAAGTCGCACACTACTTAAATTACTTATGATAACGTCTTGTTTAATCTAAACTTACGATCGGTGGTATTTAATCTTACTAAATTTTGAGTCATTTTAATTTTAAGTACAATCTTCTGTGTATAACATTATTGACTATAAAAATGGCGATTTTTTATACTTCAGGTTTATAATACTTTAATTTTTATTGACAAAACGTTACACAACAACTGTACATTTGAAGTTTAAAAAACTAGAATTTGTAAAAGTTAGTTCACTAGTTGCAAAAAGTTTATTTCTTAATAGACTTTTAATTTTGTTTCAAAACCGTCAATAGTTTTACTTTTCAAATTTTGTTATTTTTGGCTACATAGCTTAAACTTGTCATGTTCTCACTAATTAAATGTATCTTTTAAAATAATTAACAATAAAAAAAATTGTTTTTTTGAATGTATTGTTAAAAATATTTTTATAATTTTATAATGTTTTATTGTAGTAGAATGTATGTTATTAATATCAAACTAATACCATTTAAACTAACACTTTTAAAGAAGTATTTTTTTAGTTTTGTCAGTTTAACATTGTTACATAATTGGTAAGAGGTTTATAATATAAAGCATAATAAATATGTAAATAAAATAAAGATGTTAGATATATAAAATAATTACAGGGTTGCCACTCGATTTTTCAAAATTTCCTCCAGGTTTTTAAAAGAACACATTTTTGGGTCTATTTTTAGCTTAAAGTTAAGTTTAAGATAAGAAGTTGAATAGTATAAAACATTGACAAGATACTGTAAAAATACTTTAAATGTGTATATTTGTTTAAAAATGTTTTATGATGACAAAAATTGTTATCTATATGATTGAATTTTTATGTCAACCGAAACTATACTACTGAACATGTTGAAATTGTTCAAGGTTTTTTTAGTGTTTTCTGTTCGAAATTTCAGGTGTTTCCAAAATTTCTCAAATTCCAGGTTTTTCAAAGTTTTCAGGTAAAGTGGCAACCCTGTAATTAAAAAAAACACAATTTTCCAAATTTTCAGCTTTGTTTTATATCTTGCAAAATAATTTATTATGGACCAATAAATCTATATTTGATTTATACAATCTTAAAATATAAGGACCATCTTAACAAAACAATTTCGTAATTTATAGTTGCAGCACTTTAAAGTAATGCAAAATTTAAATAAAAAAATCAAAATTACTAAAATATTTTATTGTTAATACATTAACAAAAATGTATTATTGTATTAATACATAGTAAACTTAAACTACCTACAAATCTTTAACTCTTTGAAAAGCAAAAGTTAAAAAAAATAAAGACATAAAAGATTTGTTTGCAACGAAATATTATATTTTCTACTAATATTTGCTTTTTTCGTACATACATATTATTTTAAACTTTTTCAGAACTAAGGACAAAAGCATTATCAATAATTTTTAGATTCTATTTGATTAAGATTTGTTTATAACAACTGATGATCTCCTATATGTCAATATAGGAGTGAAACATTGTTTTTTGATACTAAACTGTAAAAATAAATAATAGATAAAAACCTCCTTGAAACTATTTAAGTCGAGAACTTTGAATTGTTTGATTTAAAACAAATATAATACTATAATAAACTTTGAGAGTATAACAGGATAAGTACTATAAATTATGAAACTTTTTTACTTAAATAATAATACAAAATTTTAAGATCGTTATCTGTATTAAATCTATTAGAACCAGGATTAGTATATTATATACCAAAAAAGGATAGACTATTAATCTATTTTTAAAAAATTTTCTTGATTTTTTTTTTGAAACCGGCATCGAAAGTTGTAATTATAAATAAAGAGCTAACGCCAAAAAAGCTCAACACTGAAGCAGTTAAGTTTTACATTTAATGATCACCTTATACAATTAATACGATAAGTGATATGATTGTTACACGTTATGCAAACTAGTATATTTCCTTAGGAAAAACTTGAAAATCTACTACTTTACACAACTTAAAATTTATGTTACCAAGTTATACCCACAATTTTTCTCTATCTCCCAAGCAAGTAATTCTAACTCCGTAAAACTTTTAAACATATACAATCGAATGTAAGAGTTATAAATATTTATTCTAGTACACAATATCGCTTCATATGTAAACAAACACTACTTTTAACAAATCGAGCACCAGCAACCCAGGTGCTTTTTCAGACCTCGTTTACACGACACTTCAGTCCGGATAAAACTAGCTTCGATCATACGCTGTCTGGTGAATTGCACGTTGAAAAAAAATTAAAAAACAGCAGAAACAGTTGTTTATAAATTTTGTAAAAAATAATAAAAATGAGAGAAGAAATAAGTTAAAGAATTGCGCTAAGAAAGAATGAGAACAAGTTTTTAATGTCTAAAATATAGTGAAGGGACTAATAATTGTTTTTTCGCGCGCTCACAATTTACAACTCTGATTTGTTTTCGTCCTCAGTTTTTTCTTCCTTGTTTTCTTCGCTTTTTTCTTCCTCCTTCTTTTCGCCTTCCTCAGCTTCGGCGGCCTTCACTTCATCGGAAGCTTTTTCCTCCTCCTTTTTAGCTGAATTTCACACAACAGTTAGCAATTTGTGGTCAAGTTAAGTTGTACTACACAATATGCGGAAAATATGCATTTAATTTTTAGAAAAATAAAGTTTAGTCTACTTAAACTTACAGTGAATATCTTGAGATTTAAAGTACTTCAACAGCAAAATACTCAATTTTATTTAGTTTTACGTTTGTACAAGTTAAAATTAAATACAGTAAGAAAAAAATAATAATATAATAAAGTTCATTTTACATTATGAATCTCGTTAGCAACAGTAAGGTTTAAAAAACACTACACTACATCAAACATAAACTATTAAACGTTATAAACACACCCATAAACGTTATATTGAAAATATTTGCTCAAAATGTTTGTGAAGATTTAAAAAGTTCTTGAAACAGTCAGAATCATTATATATATTTACATATATTGAATTTATGAAAAAATGTACTTTTAGTTTTTGTGTATATTAAAAAAACGTGTTCAACTCAAAAGGTTCTCACATATAACAAAAGCAGTAATCTTGACAACATAAAAGCAGTTTTTTTCTTGTATATTTAAGTTAATCTAACTTAAAACAAAAAAATTTTTGCACTTGAAGAAAATAACAAAATAAAAATGTACCATTTGGTTTTAAACGAATCATAAAAAATTAAACATATTTAAAAAAAATTATTAATACTTTCAAAGTGTTAACAAACTTTACACTACTAAAACTCGTTATGGTAATGGTTGGCGGCGGGGGCTAGGTTCTCTTTCGAGTGCCACATCAGTATGGTGACAAATATGCTGGTGATGAACACCATGTTCCAGAACATGCTGCCCGATGCCGCCAGCGTGCCGAACACGCAAATTACGAACGCGACGGCCAGCCGCTGCACGTCTTCCGCGTCCAAGCTCTCGTCTTCAACAACGGCCTTCTTTGGCGCGCTTTTTTTCGCGCCTTTTTTTGCCGGCTTCCCGGCTACTTTTTCTGTTAAAAAGTGATCAGCAACTTGAGTCGTGATGCACTCACTAATAATTACCTACGAGTTTCTAGCGCAGCACTGATCTAGCAGCTGCGAAACTAAACCCCTTTCCCGGTAAAGCACCAGATACTTTTTCTGGTTTCGCTCTCTTACCCTCTTCTTCGCCCACTGGCGGGGTTCTTCGTGGCCTGTTGGGCAAGTATCGGGAGTAGATGGCGGGGTCGGGCTGGCACTGACCGGTGGTCGGGTCGCGACGGAAGAACCTGGCGCACTGGCACCTGTAGTGACCGATGGTGTTGATGCATTGTTCGTACATTCCCAAGCAGATGGCTCCGCTAGCGCACTCGTCGATGTCTGCATGCGTTGAACAAGCAAATTACAATAAAGCGAAATTTTCACAGTGCATTTGCAAAAAAGCTTTTTTTATTAAAAAAGAGAGAACCTTTAATACTTTTTAAATTAGAAAACTTTTTAAATTAAAAAAATAAAATTTCTTAAACAAATATAAGGTTCTATTTCGTTTGAAAAAATAAAAATAATCTTATTTTAAAGCTGTTAAAAACCATAGTTTAATTGAAAGACATTTTGATCCAAGATGTTTTAGAAAAAGCTTTATATTTATTTTGTATAAAGTACATTTCATGCTGAGAAAATTTTGTTTTTCTAATACTACATTTTCACACAAACTACAAAACAAATTGAAAATTATCTAGGTACCGGCTTTTAACCTTAAGACGTAAAAAAATTCATTAATTTTTTATTTGGAGTTTGTTTGTGATTGAATTATTACAATAGATTTATATAAATTATATAAATCTTAAAAACAAAAGACGACTAACTGTTAAGAATTAAATAAGTTAGTTTAAATGAAAAAATTTAAAGATTTAAATACAAACATTACAATAAAAACTTAAAATAAAATTAATTCAGACTTAAAGTATTTTTTATGTTAGAAAAAGCAAAAATTTAAATCTTTAAATTCTAAAATTTAGAAACATACAAAATTAAAAAAAATATTATCCACAAAAACACCAAACATCTACACACAAAATTAATCTAAACTACAAATGATAATGCAAAAATGAACAAGGATGGTTTTGAATGATTAAAAAATGTTTCCTTGTGATTAAAGTGAGGTGAAACCAGGTGATGCGGCATGATTTAAACCTGAACAAAGGTACGGCATCTTCATTATATTTCCCGGTTTGCATGCAAGGCAGTGGGCTTTCGACGGGCCAAAACAAGCTTCACAGCCGGGGTGGCAAACTTAAAGGTTTAAAAAATTAAGACTTTTTGCATATCAACTCTAAGCGTTAGTGTTACTGAAGTCATATACGTACAGGCGTATATGAGAACATTTATTAGTTTCTGGTTAGTCTAACTACGCCACTTTTTTAGAGCGTGGCGAGCGTTTCAACCTTGGCAAACGAATGGAGCTCTCATAATGGCACCAGGAATGCATTCGAAGCAGTGTCTGTTGGTTGGTCCGTAACAACGCTTGCAAAGAGGACTACATGTCCATGCTATTTCAAATTACAAAAACAGTAGTTATGTATAAATTACAATTAATTGCGTTAGCATATTAAGTAAGTATTAGTGATTAATCTAAAGATGCTTGTGTGGTATGATTATAAACTTTATTCAATGACTTAATGAACTTCATGCAAAAAGTTAAATTAAAACAATTGCAGTGGTCACACGTTATACATGCAGTTACTTACTTTAACTCAAATAAAATGCTAGCGGAGCCATTGAACAGTTTCGAACTGAAACTACCTTATAAACTTTTAGGAAAGGGGTTTAATTAAGAAACTTTAATTTTAACTTTAAAAATACACTTAGTTTATAGTTTTTTTAAGTATAAAGTTTAGTAAAAAAAGAATAATGATTACTTTTAACTTTAACATAGGGAACTGTGTGTACGAACAACGACAAACAACATCAAGCCAACTCACGTTCGCACTTGTAAGATCCCTCGGTGTTGGCGCAGTAATCACCGACCGGGCACAAGTCTGATTGCTCAACGCACTCGTTCACATCAACGCAAGAAACTGTCTTTGGCCCTTCCTCTTCCTTGGCTTCTTCATCCTTTTTCTCTTCTTCTCCCTCCTTCTTTTCCTCCGATCCTTCCTTGGCCGCTTCTGGGGCCGGTGCTGCTGGCTTGGGGGTCTTGTCCACGGTGAAACCGGCGGAGCAGGTCAAGCAGTCGGTGTCGTTGGCGCTCAAGCAAGTTTCGCATCCGACGGCGCAAGCTTTATCACCATAGTTAACGTTAGGCTTTGTGTCAAAAAAATTACTATTGTAGTAAGATAGAATAAAAACTTGCTAAACTTTCAAGAAACTTTAAAGCGTAAACACTTAAAATGTGTGCATACATTATGGTAAAACGAAAGTAGGGTATGCTTAAACGATAACAACGCATTGAAGCAAGAGAATTAACGAAAAGAAGTTGACTGACAACTGAAAGAGCAATCGAGCTCGTCATAATTTTTTTCGAAACTCACGCGAACACATGGTGTACGTGGCGTTGCTGAAGCTTTGGAAGTGACGTGGCCCGCACTCGTTGCACAGTTCGCCGCTGTAGCCCTCGTCGCACTCACAAGTGCCTTCGCCCTGCTTGTCGCCGCTGCCCTGAAATCGATATTCAATTGTTTCGTTATTGAGTGCCTGCCACTCGTGGTTATGAGTGGCTTTTCATCTTTCGTTGTTCGTTGCAACGTATTACACCGCTTTGTTTCGTGGTGGCCGCATTGTCTAACGTATCGAATTTTATGGGGACATGAGTGATGTATTTATTTATCAGCCGTATTTAATTGTTAAGAATTTAAAAATTTAGAGGTCGAATAATCCTTATGAAACTACTTAGTTACTTTATTGAAAAATATCTGGGTATGTTTTCAAAATAATGAAAAACGGTTTGTGCGGATGCTAAGTTTTTTAGAATAAAACGAAACAAAGATTTACTTAATATAAAACAATCATCATCTTAAGTCGTATTAGTTCTTTAATTACTTTACTAATTATTTAATCAAGTTGAATGGCCAAAAATTTTCAAACATAAAAGTAAAGTTCAGAAATTTTAACACCATCAATATTTTTTTTTTACAAAAGTATATTATTTTTGAAAAGTAATTCAAAATTGATTAGTTTACCTATTATAAAAATCAAAAACAATAATTATCAAAAAATTTCAATGTTATGACTTATATACGAACTGAATATACGAAAAACAAACCTTGCATTTTCCTCTGCCAAAGCAGATATCACCATTTGAGTTTGCTGGGCAGTCATCTATATATAACAATTGAGCATTAGAAAACAGCAACAAAAACTTTTTTTTAATGAATTTTTTTCGCCAAAAGTAAACTTGGTAAAAGAATATTTGATAACAAGTTGTTAAAGTTTTAACTTCAAATACAACAAACCAAAGTGTTAAGACTAGTGAAAGTATAAAAAAATTAAAGTAAATCGAATTAGACTTTATTTTTTGCTAAAATGTTGTTCTGAAAGTTATATTAATTATTAAACTATATATTTTTTAACTCAAACTCTGTAGAATACAAAACAGCAAAACATATATTAATATATTATCCCTTTAGAACTAATTATGATCTTTTTAAAAAGTTGATATGTTGGTTTAAAATTAAGCAATTCTTAAGTATTTTTAACTTAAAAACACATTGTTTACAAATTTAAATTATAAATTAAAAAATGTTAATAAAAAAATTAATTTTAAAACCATCACTAAATAATATTACGGTCTAAATATAAACAATAAACTAACTTTCACAGTTTTCTCCAAACTTTCCTTCTTTACAACATACTGAAAGGGTATTAAAGTTAATAAAAAAATATTTAAAGCTATACATATAATTAATTTAAATTAAGTTTAAAAAATTAAATTATGAAGAAAACAGTTATATTACACAATAACAAAAACTGCCATCTGAACAAAATCATAAATGTTTTCATAAAAACCTTCTAAATGTATAACAGTATAACAGTACCTTATTTATTTACAGTGACTTTATATATCATTACTAAGTAGTTAGCAAACCTTCTAAAGCAAGTTAAATTTTTTTTAATTTACAGTTTAGTTTATTTAAAACTATTTGTTTTAATTGCTTAAGTAATACAATAAAAGTAATTTTAAACACTTATTAAATTACTTCAAAAATAAATTAATAGTTTCCTTTATTTCTAAGTTAAAAAAAAATTAACAACAGAATACCTGCTGCCTTTTCGACACAGAGGTACTCGTGAAGAGGCTTGCTGTCTTGCCTTGAAAGAAAAATACTAGTTAAATTTTTGAACAAAGAGTGTATGGTTTTAAAAAAATCAATCACTCACAAAGTTTTGTACCAAGTTTCAATATCATCTTCACGTTCAGATGCAATTTCATTGCACTTGAAGTTGTCTTTAGCACATGCTCCTTCCAAAACTTCAACTAATCTGGTTTCACTGGTTTTGTACTTCAAGTTTTTCTTTTCTTCCCAGGCTGTGTCTCCACCACCAAAGTTCTTGTTCTTTGTTTTGTCTAATCCCTATAAAAGAATATATCATACATAAGAAAAATAATACTAATTTAATGAAGATGTTATATTTAAACATGTGAAAAATACAATTTTTGAAATAATTGCTTTTACATTTCAAATTTTTATATAAAATTCTAACCATAGTTATAAGAAACACTACTATATATTAAATTTAGTATTATTTTTCTCAACTTTCGTTTAATAATCAAGAACATTTTACCACATACAAGTTAAATTTTATTTTATTCTTATTTTATTTTTATTTTTACATAATTTTATTACTTTTTTTACTTTAATACAGAATAATATACTATAAAAAAAACTGTTAAAACAGTTTTAATCAATAGTTTAGTAAAATAGAGTACATACATGGTGAAAATTTGATTTTTGTTTATTCAATGATGCAATTTTTTATTTAATCTTATGTAAAACTAACTTTCATATAGATTAAAAAGACCATATTTGAAAATAATTGTACTCATCAACTTTGATTTCACAAAAAAATATTAGGCAAAATTCAACTTATTTACTGTAATTAGTTAAGCAAAGAAGTGCAAAATGAAAACATACATCAACATATAAAGATCATAACTGAAATGACAACATTTTCTTATTATACTTATAAATAATCAAAAACAAGTATAATTTAATTGAGCAAGTTTAAAATAGTTTATCCATAAATTATTTTGCTATAGAAATACAAACAAAATATATATCAAATGAATCTAAAATTTTTTTTTTTTCAGTAAAAAAAAGTATCAACTAGATTTTTTTACATGTTTAACAAAATTCAATAAAATTGTAAATAAAAACTAATTATAGTAGTGAAAAATTTAGACTAAGAATAGAAATTTAATATAAAATTTAAGTGAAAATTATTTTTATTTAGTTGTAAATTAGTTAGTTTTACAAAAAACAATGTAATAATAAACTTAGTAATAACTTTCTCAAGTAAATTTAAGAGTTTTTGTGTATTTAGTGAAATAGAAAACAATATGAAATTAAAATATTAAAAAATATAACAGAAGCAAAAAAGTAACATTTTCAAAATTTTACCTTTAAAATTCCATCAACTAAGTCTTTGCATCCTTGACAGGGTGATTTAGATTCAGCGCCACATGAAATTCCTAATAAGGCTAAAAACAAGACAACTTTACACAAATCCATTTTATTTTTTGTCTAAAAGACAGGTCTAAAAACTAAAACTTTCTGGAGATACAGTTTCAATAAACATTACAAATTATTAAAATATAATATCTAAATTGACAGATAAGAAAAATAAAATATTTTACTTTGATATTAAACATGCAAATACAAGCAGGTGCATATAAAAACCATAAAAAATAGTAAAAACAGAAGACTTTTAGTGTTTATACAGTTTTTTATTGAAATTAGAGGATTAAAATATGTTTGTTTATATATTATGCTATTTCTTTAGTTCTAAATAAAAATAAAAGTACAATAAGAATAGAATTAACATGAATTAAAAGTTAATTTTTTTAAATTTATTTAATTAGCATTTAATATTTAAAAAAAAAAATTAATTATAATTTATAACTCAACAAAGTTAATCATAAATTGTAAGTCAATAGCATTGAAAAAAATTAATTTGCTATTTGAACTTTTCATTAGACCAAACTGAAAAATACATACATTTTATATTTTAGATATTTTAAAACTTGTTTTAAATTATTTTCACGGAAACTTGTAACAAAATCTACAAAGAAAACTAAACAGAATATTTTTGAATAAATACTAATTACAGTTTTTTGCCAAAAATTTTTGAATTTTTTTTTTTGAGGTTTTCTGAATTTCTTCTAGGTTTTTAAAAATACAAATTTTTTAGTCTGTTTTTGGTTAAAAATTAAGTCGGAGGTTAAAAACTGTCTTAATTTGTATATACATTTTTGAAAATATACTATAATGCTACTTTAAAAGTGTTTTATATAAAAAAAGTCTAAAAAACAGAAAAAAATATTTTGCGATTGATAGATATTTTGTAGTTAATCTAAATTTATCATAATTTGACAGTATAAAAATTGTTTAAAATTACAGGTGTTTTTTCAAAATTTATCAAATTTCAGGTTTTTACAGATTTGTTTGCCTTAATTGTCAAATTCCAGGTATTTTCAGTATTTTCAGCAAACCTGTATTTAAGTTTTAAAATTTATACACTCAAAATTTAGTTAATTAGCATCAACATTAAAATAGAGAAAGCAAGTAACAGAGTTGCCACTTGTTTTTTCAAGAAATTTCCAGGTTTTCCAAACTTCTTCCAGGTTTTTAAAAGTACACGCTTTTGGGTCTATTTTTTGTTTAAAGTTAAGTTTAAGGTAAGAAACTGTGTTAAATAGTATAAAAACATTGAAAAGATACTGTAAAGATATCTTTAAATATGTTTTTTAATAAAATTTTTTTTTGATGATGACAAAATTATTCTATTTATATGGTAGATTTTTTGAGTCAAATCGAAATTTTACTACTGAACATGTGTAAATTGTTCAAAATTCCAGGTTTTTCCATGTTTTCTACAAAACTTCCTAAATTCCAGGTTTTTTCCAGGTGCTTTTTGCCTAAACTGTCAAATTCCAGGATTACAGGTAAATTGGCAACCCTGAAGTAATAAAAATGGTTGTCAAAGGTTTTTTGAAAAAATTTTCCAGGTTTTATAAGAGTTATCTAGTCTATGTTTAGTGTTAAATTAAATTAAATATTTTAAAAATATTTTAATTAGTATAACAACATTGAAAAGACACTTAAAAGTGATTTTGTATATAAAAATTATATAATACAATAAAAATAAAATTATATGAAACATTTTTGTTTTTTATCAAAATTTAATTACTTAACATGTTAAAATGGTTCAAAATTCCAGGTTCTTGAGTGATTTTTGTTTGAAATTCTAGGTTTTTTTTCTAAATTGTCAAATTTCAGGTTTTTTTAGAAAATTTTAGGCTTTTGGCAACTTTGAAAAAAGCAATTCTAATTTTCATTTTGTTGACATCAAGAGAAGTTATAAAATAGTAAACTACATTAGTAAGTGACAGTCAAAGAAGCTATCACAAAGTTTAGAGCCTTAAAAATAGATAATCAAAACCTTTAACTATTTTATTTAACTTAGATAAAATTTGAAGCTCTTAATGTTAAATGAACTAATTGAAAGTATAAAAACTTTGTAACTATCATACACAACTAGCAATTTCTGAATTACCTCTCTTTGGAGTTTTTTGTTGACTTGTATTAAAAATTTTTGAAATTTTTTTTACAATTTAACTTAAGCTTTAAACAAAAAAATAATACTACTATAAATTTTTTAGCAATACTAAAATACTATATTAATTTACAATATTTGATATTTTTCAATAGTCTATTATTTTGAAATATTTTAACTAATTTTTCATTATTTGATTAAACAGTAGAAGTTTACCTTACTTATACTTTTTTAGCTATTAACTAATACAGGTGATAAAACAATTTTTTTGGCTAAATAAATGTTTTACATTTAATAATGTTTTTTATAGTATCAACCTATCATTATCTTAAAATATTAAAATTAATTTATAGTTAGTGTTTTTAATAAACAGCTATTTTTAAACTTTAGTCTAACTTTTTAAGTAGAATATTAGGTATTAATATTTTTACAGATAAAATGGTATTTATTCTAATCAATTATTTTTCTTATAAGCTTTCTTATTATCAAAAAATAAAATCCTAAAGAAACTTCCGGTGATTACTAGTATTATTAAAATATTGATTAAATATCTATACAACTAATAAAAATCTTCTTTCAACTACAATATGAAAGCTTTAAGTATTGCAAAAAAACTTTTGTTTCAACTCATTTTTCATAAATAATTCACAGATACTGGTGGAAAAACTCTTTTAACAGCAGTGTTTTTATTGTAAAAATAAGAATCCTCACATTATCTTCACTAACTTTTTTTTTGTAAACATTGTGAAAACTACATCAGCTGTTTCTAGTGATACATAGATGTCTAAACAACCAATTCTGGATTAAACACAGTTGCAACTGCTTCCAAGGAAATTCAAAAACTAGTATTATAGAAGCCGTGACGTCACATGCTCTACGAGGTACTCAAAATTACAAAATGCGTGTTTCAGTTTCAGCGACCAATGGAAAATCGCCATTTGAACCTTTTTATTCATATTATGAATTCGCACTTGAATATTATATTGAATGAATACGCCATAAATTGTTAAAAGTTGTTGAGATGATTTAAATTAGCAAACGTGTACACTTAAATTAATTGCCAATTAGTTTCGTACGCGAACTGTTTTCGTAAATTTTATTAACTTTGTGACGGACATTTATACGTGACACTAAAACTTAGCTAGTAGCAGACTGACTGAACTTTTACTTAATTAACTTTTAAAGTAAATTTAACAAATTTTGTTAACTTTACAAACAGCATGGTTTAAATTTATTATTATTAATTAAAATATATATTTTTTTTAATATGTAGTTATTAAGTATAGGATTTAAACAACAAACTCACTACTTTATTGTGATTAATCTTTTAATCAAAAATATATATACAGAGTATAAAATAACGCTTAAAAATGTTATAAGTAAGTTAAGTTAGTAAGTGAAAAATCAAAAACTTTAAGATAAGTAATGTATGTAGTATGTAATGTACCATAAAAAAGTAGTTTATCAAAATTGTCTCAGAATATATCTAAGTGCAAATATTTCATACAACTTTAAGTAGATTAACAGTAGATAAATTTTTAGTACTTTAAAAGTTTAATACTCTTCACAGCTTTTTTTTTGCATTCTGTGCATTAAAATATAGACTAACAGACATTAAATTTTAAATTAACTAACAGAACAAAGTATTACCTAATCTCGTGTGCTATGTTTTTGTGGGATAATAAACTAAAAAACCTTTAAAATAACATAAAAATATAATTTAACTTTTGTTTTAATATCTTTAATTAGTGCATTTATTACGTATTCAGTTAATATATTTAATTGCAATTAAAATTAAATCTAAAATACGTAATCAACTTCTAGATTATTCTAAGCAACAAAATAAGACATAGCTGAACTCAAATTTAATATTTTACAAATAAGCTGGAGTTTATATTTAAATTTAGTTTATATTTGATTAAAAACGTTTTTTAAACCATTGAAAATCTGTTATTTTTTAACAACTAGTTTTTTGTATTTAATTATTTTATTAGAAAACTATTTAACTTTTTTAATTGTAAAACAAGCAAAGCTAAAACAAATTTTAAAACAATTTTCTTTATAAATTTAATTGTTTATTTTTATTTTTATAAGTATTTGTTGTAAATTTAAAATAAGAGAGTGTTAAACACATTAAAAAATTATAAACTAAGCTTGGAGTGTATTTTAAAACTTAATTACTTTAGATAATGTTAAGTACTGCAAACTTACTGTTAATGACAAACAAGTTAAAAACAATGGTAAAAAATATCACACAACTTGTTTTAGTCATAGTTTTTAAGATATTCAATAAAATGATAGTTATTATCTTTTGCTGAACAATAAGTAAACTTACATTACAGTACTATTCATAAAAAATTAAAGAAAAAGTATGTGATATGCAGGCGTAAAATTAACCTTTTGACAAATTTGTATATATATATATATTGTTTACTGAACGACAAAAACACTAAAAAAGTTTGGTTCAAGGACCTGGTGCACGAAAAAACCTTTCAGCTATCGAGTCATACACAAGAACAATTAAACATCATGTCCAGGACATGTTATAGTAAAACTGTTATAGTAAAACTGAAACCCGCTAGAAAATAAACAAAATAAGGAAATAAACCATTATAAAATTATAGGGTTTCTTTTTAAAGCTAAAACTTCTTTTACGAAAATTTAAAAACATTATCATTAACTTTTAAGTTATCAGGTATCTCTATTTTGTTTGTTTTATGTAAATGTAGTATTCTTAATTGTGATAAATATGGCAAACAAAAAGTAAAAAAACGTCATTGTTTAAAAAACATAGGTTAAAGAACTTTTATACCTAATAAAGCTTTGAAGCAGTAGTAGACAGATGTTTGGTGGCTGTGGGCCGTATTTCGAAAATAAAATCCTCACGTACCGCAGTTGTAGTTTTACTTACAAGGTAAACATTTTTTACTTGTCTTTACAAACCCCAAAATATCTAGTGCAATTTTATTGAAAATTCTTGTTTAGTGGGCTAAATATAGATTCTCTGCTAAATTGGCCCGCAACCAATTTAAAAAAAATCATACTCGCGGGCCGAAGTTTGCCGACCGCTGAAATTATACAAGTAATTATGAAAAAAAGATGTCATCAAATCATATTAAAAGATATTTTCTATAATTTATTTTCATTCTTTTTTATATTTTATTTTGAATTATTTTTAGGTTTACTGCATATAACACGCGGGTACTTGCCTATCAAAGTGCGAGCCTTAGCGATGTTCCTACAGTACTAGATTGGAAAAAAATTTTAACACAAATTTCAGTTCAAAATAAACATAAAACAATACAGAATTTTTATTATTGAGATTAAATCAATATTTTAAATTTGCACTTATAAGTTATAAATTAATCATTTGATATTAACTTTTTTGTTGTTATTGTAATTTAAAAATTATGATTAATTTTGAGTAACTATAATTTAATAAATAACAATGAAATATAAATTCATGTGCTGTAAAATTTTAACAGAAATAGTTACAGAGAAAAGTACATTACCTCTGTAAGATTTTTAGGAACTTTTTACAACAATTTTTATCTTTGTGTAACAAAAAAAAAACAAAGTTATGTTTTTTTAGACTTTTATCATCAAAAATTTTTATTTACACTTAATGGAATTTTCTGACGACCTACAAAATAACATTTTTCAATTTAATTATTAACAAATTGAAATCAAAAACTTTATAATTTTGCGTACAGCTATGATGTTATAGTTGTTGACTCAACTTTTTCACAAACGGCAGTTTTGAACGTCAGAAGGACCTTTTTATAGTAGCCAAGTAATCATAAACTAATAAAATAAGTAATAAAAGACAAAAAAAATAATTGAAGCTCAGTTAAATTTAATTTTTTTTAACCATTTGTAGTTTAGAATGATAGTGAACTAATAATAATTTTAAAGCTAAACAATGTTTTGTTAAGTACCGTATAGAAGATAGACTTATAAAGTGTTTTGAAGAAACGATAAAAATTAAATATTTGCTGTCCATCTTTAACTCACTAAACCTTCACTTAGCTACATAGAACGCTGGTAACAACTATCACGTCACAGTCGGATACTCCTTAATGTTGCGGACAACTGTGATGTGATAGTTGTAGAGTCCTTAGTGTTGTACACAATTGTAATGTATCAGTTAAAACTTTAAGGAACAGTTTACAATAATTTTCAACAAAAATAACAAAGTTATGGTTTTTTAAACTTTTATCTTCCTAAAGTTTTATTTACACTTCCTTTTATTTTCTGACGACCTCCAACATAAAATTAAAAAAAAGAACTATCAGCAAATTTAATCCAAAGAGCTTATTTAGTACTTTGCAAACTTGACTTTTAATTTAATTATTCAATAATATAATCCAGACACATAATTCAGTAAACTAAACATATTTCAAACACCTCATCAGTATAGTACAAAGATAACAAGAGATAAGGTTTTACAAGCTTATATAGTAACAAAGTAATCATAAAGTACTAAAAATAGTGTTAAGAGATAAAAAAGTTAAATAATATGTAAATCAATTTAACTTAATTTTTTAAAACTATTTTTAGTGTAAACTAATAACAATTTCAATGCTTAACAATGATTTTTTAAAAACTACAGTATAGAATGTAGACTGTTTGTAGATTATGTAATAATGCGACAACTGTGATGTGATAGTTATGGACTCCTTTATGTTGCAGACCACTAAATACTCCTTAAGGTTGCAAACAACTGTGATGTAATAGTAATGGACTCTATAATGTTGTTGACAACTGTGGTGTGATAGTTGTAATCTCGTTAATGTTGCAGACAACTGTGATGTAAAAGTTATGGACTGCGTAAAGTTGTTAACAACTGTGATCGACCATATCTTTCAAAACGTCTCTTGTTTGGTGACAGGAGACAGAATTTGACCTTTTTCTTTGCAAAACTTTTGCGAGAAATAGCAACCTACGTGGCCTACTACTAGGTAAACTACTTTGCCTCTTGTTTGGCCTACTATAAGGCCTACTATAAGGCCTACTAGTAATTTATAGCGTCACTTAAAAAATCCGAAAATGGTTAAAATAAGCAAGTTGTAGCATAAAGAGTAGTTAAACCGAACAACCACTCTTAGAAGATAAAAATTTAAGTATCGTTTACAACAAAGTAATTACTTTTTTGCCACTTTTTCGCATAACTACAAGGCCAAGTAGTTGGACAACTTGTTGAACAACTATTAGGCCTACTATGTGTCCAATTACTTGGCCTACTTCTTTGACTACTAGTTGCCCAACTACTTAGACTAATAGTTGTTCAACTACTTGGCCTTATAGTTATGCGAAGTGCCAATAAAGGAATCTCTTTCTTGTGAACGATACTTACATTTTTACTTGAACGATATTTGTGAATTTTCTGACAACCTCTAACAGAAAAAAAAGGAATTAATAACAAGTTAAAATCAAACAGTTTATTTAGTAATTGACAAACTTTTACTTTTTACTTAATTGTTCAATAAGATAAACAAGACACGAAATTCAGTAAACTAAACATACTTCGAGCAGTTCTTATCAGTATAATACAAAAATAACAAGAGATAATATTTTACAAATTTATATAGTAAGAAAGTAATCATAAAATACTATAAAAAGTAATAAAAGACAAAATTAATAAACTAATAATTAAAATAAACTAACTTTTTTTTTGAATTCAACATGATAGTAAACTAAAATAATTTTTTTAAGTTCACAGTTTTTTTCTTACTACAGTATAGAAGGTAGACTGATCAAGTGTGTTGAAAAAAAGATAAAAGTTAAATGTTTACTTGCCTTCATTCAACTGACTAACTAAACCTTTAAAACGTTTTCTCTTAAATTACACTAAACTACATAGAACGCTGGTTACAACTATCACGTCACAGTTGGATACTCCTTAATGTAGCGGACAATTTTGATGCGATAGTTGTAGACTCCGTAGTGTTGCGGACAAATGTGATGTAACAGTTGTAGATTTTGTAATTTTGAGGAAAGTCTAAAATTTTTTTTTTAATGTTTTCGTATAGCTTATTGAGCGACAAAATAAGAGTTTAAAAATTTTTTGTCAAAAGACCTGGTGGACGAAGAACTTTTCGGTTATCGAGTCGCACACCACGAATACCTTTTAAAATCTTGTTTATGACAAATAAGTTTTATTAAGCTAGCTATTGCGTTTCTTGAGTTACAAAGAATTTAAAAAATATGTTGGTTATATCATGAACAGAAATTTAATTATCTAATTTTATATAATTGGAAGTGATTTAAAAAAATTTACTTAGAAACTTAACTAATTTATTTATTTATTCAAAGCTTTAAATACAGATAAAAATTCGATAAAAATTTATCTATTGTCTTCAATTCACATAAAAAATAATTGTTTAAAAAATTCGCGCATTAAGTAAATAAATAAAACTTTTGTTAAAAAATATAACTAGAAAATACAAGATACATACATTAAATTCTAAAAAATTTATATTTTTTAATAATACTTAAAATTTAATAAAATAAAATTTTTATGTTCAAATGTCCTTTTTAAACTTCCGTGAATATATTTAATTTTTTTTACCAGCGGTGTGCTTAATATTAACAAAAATTGTATTTATAGGTTACTTAACAAAATAATTATGTTTTCTGTAAGGTGCTTAGTTTTATGAAAAAAAAAATCTTCTTTATAGTTGATTATACACATTGATTAATTTTTAATAAAGAATTTTAAATTTCCTGATGATTTGAAAAATTAGAAAATACTTAAAACTTAGTCTTGTTTTGAAATGTATATGAGTTCAATTCAAAACAAACTGAGTATTTGAAAAATTACTTAAAACATAGATATATTTAAACATAATATTTATCAGTTGTTGCAAAGTAGTTTGTTTTAATAAAGATGAAACTTTTTGCTATTTTTCATACTTTTGCTTAGATTTAGTTCCCTTTTTATATTTCAGTAATTTTCTTAAATAATATTTTTTATGAAAATTTTAATTTAAACATCTTTTTAGTTTAACTACTTTTTTTTAAAGTATGTCTGTACTTGAAAAACTAATACATATTTGTTGGTGCTCAGGAACCTCTAATTAATTAATTTTTAAAGTACTTTTTCTTAAATTCTGATTATTGTATTGATAGTAATTTGAAAAGTTTTGTCGACCAAGTTGCAAAGTAGGTGGTAAGCCAAAAGTTTTTTATTTTGCTTTTGTTATTGATTTTCATTCGTTCAGTCAAAGCAATTTCTTTTTTCTCTGTATTAAATTTTTAGTAATTAAAAGTTTGAGTTTATGTTTTGATGTTTTTTATTTGATGCTGATAAAAAGAAAGCATTTTTATTATGATTTAGAAACTATGTATTTTAATCAATAAAACCGAATTTTACTTTTTAAGTTTATGCAAAACTATAAAAAAAATACTAATACGTTAATATTTAACTTTCTTACTTTTTCATATGCTATTTATGTATTTTAGGTTAGGTTTTTTAAAATACTTTAATATACTTAAATAAACTGTAAGTTACCTTTAAAAGAAAGTTTTTGAAAATATACTTAAAGGTCAGTCTGAGCTGAAAAAGAGCTGATTCAGCAATATTTTTAAAGCTTTTCTTTTGTTAATTTTTATATTTTTGCCCTTATCTCTAACCACCTTACCAAAACCTATTAAAAATTAATCAAAAAATTAGTGATCTACAAGACCCACAACTTTGGGTCCGGCCGGACCCGGATCCGGAATTTTTTTTCAAATTAGAGTCCGGTTGGAACCGGATCCGGACTTTTTTTTCAAATTAGAATCCGGCCAGAACCGGATCCGGACTTTTTTTCAAATTAGAATCCGGCCGGATCCGGATATCAGACAAAAATGGTAATATCCGGCCGGACCCGGATAGTGAGTCCGGTACATCACTAGTATAAACTAGCCTGAATCAGAATGAGGTTTTTAAAAAATGAAAAAAAAAGAACTTTAATCTAATAATAAGTAGAACAGCTAGCCACAAGGTTTACAAATTTAGGTGTTATTTACAATTAAAGATCTGAAATCAAGTTATTGAACAAAATACACTAAAAAATTACAAAATATTCAAAACTGGATCAGCTCAAACTCATTCAAAATCTAAAAGAAAACTAGCCTGAGTTTAAACAAAAAAAAAAAACTAAACTAGCCTGAGGCAGTCCAAGATTTTCTAAAGTTCCTAAAAATTTAAAAATTTTCAAACTAGCAGGGTTGCCACTGTTTAAGTCAATAAAACTAGCTAGAGTGAGTATAAATAAGCCTGAGTCAGAATGAGGTTTTTAAAAACTGAAAAAGTTACTTTAATCAAACAATCAGAAGAACAGCTAGCAAAGGTTGACAATTTGGTAGTAAAGTTGTGGACTGATTGTGATACACTTAACTTATTAGTACTACCCATCATAATTAAATCCTACCTTATTTAATTAATATCTAACTAATACTAAATTCTAACTGAGACTACTTTCTATAATCAGACACGACAGTTTTGAGTGATGAATCTTTTATATGAAACACAACAAGAAATACTTGCTTATACAAAATTATTAATTACTTTGGTAACACTTTAAAAACTAGAAGCTATTTAAATCTATATCAAAAGACTTAAAACAATAAACTAAAAATTAAATAAAACTTTTAGTAAACTATTAAACTATAAACCTGGCTTAAATATTTAAACAATTAAACACCAGTTGAAATATTCACTTTTAAAACAAAACACTACTTACAATAAGCATTAACAAAAAAGTTCAAGATATTTTGTTGCTTCAAGCTGCACACCAAACTAACTAACTGCTTACATATAAACTGTCTGTCATGTTCTTATGTTTTGTTGCATCAGTATTTAGTTTGAAACATTTCGTCATATGATTCTCATTGGCTCGTACATTCAACCGTATTAACTCTAAATATTCTCTGAGCTCAACTTTAAACAACAAACAATGCAAATATTCATTCCAAAGTTTTCAATTTTACAACACATGTAAAGAGCTGCATTTTTGAAATGTTTATTTCATAGTTTAAATGTAAACAAATGTAAATTAGTCACGTGTACAAAATGAGCCAATCACGGTAGGTGTTTAATTTTAACTGACGAAAATGACTCTTATTAATTTACACAGGGTTTGTTTTTGAAAAAAAAACTTTCCAGTATGCTCTTTTTTACTAACTAGATCCGGGTCCGGACTTTTTTTTTCAAATTAAAGTCCGGCCGGAACCGGATCCGGACTTTTTTTTCAAATTAGTATCCGGCCGGATCCAGATATCAGACAAAAATGGCAATATCCGGCCGGACCCGGACCCGGATAGTGAGTCCGGTACATCACTACAAAAAATAAAGTTTAAATACATTAAAATAAAAACATTATGAAAAAATGCTTCTTTCTTTTTACTTACTCAGCTTTTTTTGATCTCAGACTATTTTTTAAGTATACTAGCCAAAATTTTGTAAGATAGAGAAGGCATAAAAATTTCCAATCTACCAAATATAGATAGTCATGTTCATGTATGTTAAGTCTGACTAAAAGTGTAAGCAACTTTCTTAAGAAAAAGATTCTTTTAACGAAAGTTGATTTTTTTAAAGTTATCGAGAAAACAAGTTATATTTTGTAGTTTAATAATGTACGAAAATGTTAGAAACAGCAGTCTTACAATTCAGCTTCGAAAACCATTAACTACAAACTTTGTTGGGGCTGAATATTCTACACATGTGTCGCTGATTGGCTGATCTATTTTCATAGAAATAAAATTATCCAACCGTGAATTTTGATGCTAATTATCATATTTTAGCACCACAAGTTGTTACAAGTTAGCAAAACACTTAGTTTAAAATTCAAAAGTCTCAAAAATTCTTTGTTCTCAAATATTAAACCTTACTAGTTTCAGAAATTTGTATACAATTTAACTGTAATACATATGTAGGATAAGAAAAAAAATTTAAATAATAATTTAACTTAGGATTATTTGTTTTTACTGCTAATAAAAGGTTATGAGTGGTGGGGTCCATTATTTTTGTATAAAAATTCACAGTAATTACCTAGGATGAAGTTGCACCAAAGTTTTCTCATTTTGAAATATTTTCTCTCCACATTTACAACACAGACACATATCTTTCTTAAAGCATACTTATTTTTAGTTTAGTAACCTTTTAGAGGAAATCATATTAATTATTTTCTTCTTTTCACATTTACCATGCACACACACTTTAGAACAACTTTGTTTACTTTATGTTTTTTCTTTCTTCATGTAAAAATGTATATAATATTAAAAAATAAAATAAATAAAAATATAAAAGTTCTTAAAAAAAAAAATATTTTCTTACTTGTAAGCCTGTTAAAAAAAATCATTTGTTTTTTTTATTTGTTAATACTTTTAAAATATGTACATAAATTTTTAAATAAAAAAGGTTGAGTTAGTTTTTGGTTAGTTAAAGGTCAGTTATTCATTCAGGTAATTTTCTTCATATTAGAGTTAGTTTATTAAATTTCTTAAATACTTTTTGTGAAACACACTTAGTTTTTGATTTGAAAAATTTGAGTTAATTTTTGGTTAGTTAAAGGTCAGCTATTCATTAAGATAAAGTATTATTTCTTGAAGTATTAGCTTATAATAATTACAGTTATAGTTAATTTTAATTAAGTTCAGGTTAAATCTATAAAATAAAGTTCACAGGGTAACTTAGGTCTCTGAATGTTTTTATAACTTTGTTTTGGATCTAAAACATTGTTTGAACAACAGATATCTAATTTGCCACAAGAACTTTTTTTAAGGGTATAGGGGGTTAAAGCCAATCACTTCCAAGTTTTTGTATATTTATATAACTATGATTCTTCCATTAAATAAGCAAAAGGAAATTACAGTTGAGAGCAGGGGATTACATCCATGTAAGGTACTCACTAAATTTTTAAAACAAATATGTTTTATATATAAAGGGTATCTTTAAGAAGTACGCATCCGTGTAAGGTACGCAAAAATTTTTCAAAATGTTTATCTATTACATTCAAAGAGTATCTTTTAGAAGTATACATCCGTGTAAGGTAAGAATAAACTTAGGGGCATAGGGGAGTTAAAACATTTTTTTAGAAATAATTATTAGTTAAAGGTCAGTTATTCATTAAGATAAAGTGTAACCCCCCTGTAAGAATAAATTTAGGGGTAAAGGGGAGTTTAAACATTTTTTATGTTTTAATGTGATTTTGTTTTGTATAGTTTTTAATAAGCTACAAGTTGTTTTTTACAGATTTTAAAAATTCAAAATAACTTTTGAGATATAGCCGGTCAAAGGCAACAATAGGTTCCATATGGGATGCAAAACTAAAACAGCTAATAACTAGAAATCACTAAAAATATATCTTCTAGTATTCCCAGTAGTTTTTGAGATTACTACCACAAATTTTTAGGAAATGTTCCTTGCAATATTTAAAAATATTGGTGCAAGGAATTATTAAAATTATAAAAAAATATATATATATAAAATAAACAACTTTTTTTTGTTTGTTTGTTATATTTTTTTTTTGCAAAAGACTTTTCTTAACATTGCAACGAACATTTCCTAAAAATTTGAGGTAGTTATCTCTAAAAACCTAGGAGGAGATAATTCTTATTGATTTCTTGTTATTTACTGTTTTAGTTTTGCCTCTCATAAGGAACCTATTGTTTCCTCCGACTTTGACCGGCTACATCTCGAAAATTGTTTTGAATTATTAAAATCTGTAAATAGCATCTTGTAGCTCGGTAAAAACTATATAAATTAAGATCACATTGTGAAAAAAGTGTTTTAACCCCCCTCCCCTATGTCCTTAAACTTATCCTTATCTTACACGGATGCGTACTTCTTGAAGATACTCTTTGAATGTAATAGATAAATAATAATAGGCTTTTTATTTATTTTTTTATAATTATATGTGCTTACTTACATAATTTTAAAAATATGGCAGTGGTGGGCTTTGAACCCTAAAACAAGTGTTTCTGAGCAAAAATACGCCGCCTTGACTGCTCGTCCATGTTGCCTGTGGATTAACTGCACATTTTGCGTTTATAAATGTAAAATTTTTAACAATTTTTCAAAAGTTTTTGCATTTAAATTTATTTATAAATACTAATTCAATAAAGGTATGATAACATAACTAATTATGTACCTATTTTGTTAACATAACAAACAAACTAAATCAATATTTGAATTAATTTAATCATTGTATTTAATCAAGTATAATACTTGCTATTTAAAAAAATACAAAACAACAAAACAAAAACTATACGTAATACACACAACAAGGTAATACATATAACAAACAAGATAATTGACTTACTTAAACTAAATAATAGTAATAGTTATTTTAATTTAAACTGTTATGCCTAAGTATAAACTTAATATTTTATTCTACAATTAATAAACTTTTTTAAATTCTATGCCTACCCCTTACACTCATTTTATGTCTAATTTATATGGATCTCATAAAATTTACTACTCTATTAAACTAATTATTAATTATTTTTAGATTTTTGTTTTTCAATAATTTTAAAACATTTTTAACTACACTTTTATGTTTATTTTCGCCAAAAAAAATACTATAAGTTTATACTAAAAACCTGCTTGAATTTTTTTTTTACTATTTTTTGTTTATATGTGATAAAAATCTCGAATCAAGATGTTTTTTAAGCGTTTTGTGTTAGTTTTTATTTAAAATTTTGTTTTCTCTGTGATTTCAATGAAAACAGCTTTAATACAAATGAAAAAAAAAAATTAAAGTACAAACAATTGATAAAATTTATTACTAAACGGGTTATCAACCAATAAGAATTTAAAATAAAGTTTTTGAATGTACGAACCTTGATTTAATTCCTTGGGTAAACCTGTTTTGAGTTTTGACCATATATTTAATATTCTGTCATTTATGTATTAAAGAGTTATAAGTAGAATTCAAAATTTTTTTAAAGTGTATTTTTGTCTCTTTAAACGTTAAACTTTATTTATACCTAGTTTTTCTATTAACTTCTCATCAAAACATCTATTAAAAATATTTTGATATTTACATACAAAAAATTAATCTATATATGACGTTTAAACGATGTTTTATTGTTTATTTAATATACAAAATGTACTAAATACCATTGTTTTTGTTGAAACTGATTAAGTTATAACGTTTATAGGTTTTCTTCTTATTTTTTTGAGTTTTAACAGAAAAATTTAATCACTTTTGATTATTCTTTATCATTTTACCGAAAAATACGTTTCTTTTAACTGTTTATTTATATATTTACGTATATTTGGTTTTTTATAAGTATTTATTAAAAAATTTAAATAATACTTAGTGGTTTATAAAAACACTAATTTAATTATTTAAAAATAACTGTTTAATGTTATATTACTTAGATTAGTTATTTTTCAAGCTAACTTAATACATCTAAGTTAAGTTTAAAGTATTAGAGTTTTTTTTAGATTTTTTATAAACAATATGTTTGCTTTTTTAATGTTATCGCATCATTTTGTCCCTGGTTTCGTAATAATTTTGAAAAATTTAACAAACTTTTATGCTCTTTAGCGCCACAAATTTTAAACAAATCAGCGACGCATTGGTGGAATATTCAGCAGACTTTGTTGTCTGACTGAATTTATTTATTGTTTAAACCTTGTAGATTGTAAGGGTTTACCCTACTTTGAAACTAAATTTCTTACTCTGTTTTTTAATGCACACTGCAAAACTATTAGCAGCTTACAAGTAAAATATATTGAACAAAAACAACTATCTGAGACTTGTTTAAGTTTGCTGATATTGTTTTATTTTGGATGATTTTAACATCTCAGTGGGTAAAGTGAGAGGCAAATTCAAGTTACTTGACAGTTTTTTTGACTTTATGTCATGTGAGCTTATGTTATTTGAGAAAAATTGCTGAATTAAAAAGCGAAGTAGTGGTTGTGCATTGGTGCTTAGTAGTGTGCATAGCAATTTAAGTAAGTCAAAAATATTTTCAAATGATCTTTTATTTGTCTTTTTCTATAAAAAAACTAATTTTATCTTAGATTATTATTAATCTAACATATTAAGGCCATAGGGGGGGGGGGGTAGGCCATGTTTTTTACAAGTTGATCTTATTTATAGAGTTTTTACTAAGCTTCAAGTTGCTTTTTACCGTTTTTAAAAATTCGAATTAGTTTTTGAGATATGACCGGCCAAAGTCGGGCCGCATAACAGGTTCATTATGGGGAAGGAAAAACTAAAACGGCGAAAAAAGACTAATGCATTCAAAATCTATCTCCTCCTTCATTTTTTAAGCTATCTTTTTCAAACTTTCACAGTCTATTCTTTATACAATAACAAAAAAACGTTATTTGTAACTTAAAAAAATTTCAAGTAAAAATACCTTTTTTTGAAAAAAAAAAAAAATTTTTGATAAAAAATCACTTTTTTTTTTTTTTTTGTCATAAAATTTTAATTTTTTATAATTATTAAAATTCACAAATAACGTTTTTTTCTCATAATGTAAGGAACATTTCCTAAAAATTTGAAGAAGATTGCTTGAAAAATGAAGGAGAAGATAGATTTTAAAGCCCGTTTTTAAAAACTCGAGAAAAACGGCTTTAAAGTTACCCTTTATATACCCTTTATAAAGACAACCTTTTATATAACTAGTCATAAAAAAAATTTACTTAATATTTTTAAAATCTAAAAAAAGCATCTGAAAGATTATGAAATTTACTATAATATAAGTCTATATGTTATTTTTGGTCAAAAAATGGCTTCTACCCCCCCCCCTATGGCCTTATTAACATAATAAAAAAAAATTAGAACAAATCATATTATTTAAAAAAAACATTTTATCACTTATGTAGACAATTGTGCACATTAATTATTTTTCAGTAATTCTACAGCTTTTAAAAGATTGAAGAACATTTATATAAAACTTTTTGAACATTTTGGTGTATAAAAGAAATTTTTAAGATAATACATAAAGCAAAGTTTTAAATAAACTATTTCATGGTAATTCATTTTAATAAAAATGTTAAACCATTTTATAGAAACATTAAATTGCTTTTTGAAAGTTTTTCATTTCTACTTTTGAATAAATTAAGTTTGAAATTGTAATATTTTTTCTTGGTTTTTTCTTTTTTATATGTTACTTATACATAAGTTTTAACTCTTTTAGCTCTTTTTTGAAATTTAAATTGCTTCTATTCTTGCCAGTAGAGCATTGTGTTTATACAAACTTTTCCTTTTCTTTGCAGACAAAATGTTGAACTAAAAAACAAAAGTAGTTTAGTTTTTTGTTTTTATATATTTCAAACACGCGTTATCCCTTTTGTCAGATTTGATACATTCTTAAATAATTTTACATGGTCAAAACCATGTAAGTTATATGTTCAAATACAATAATAACAACAATTTTCACAGTACTGTTCTTTATTTAACTAAGTACATTTCTCTGCGTTAAACAATTATCTCAGTTCCATAGAATTTTTAAAAGTTCTAAAAGTTCTGCAAATAGATCTTATTATTGTATATTCCAACAAACTTGTTTTGTTAGGATCTGTACAAAAGACTAATAGCAAGTATTTTTTGAGCATAAAAAAAGTATATTTATACTAAAACTCTGTAGGCTGGATAACTGCATAAAATATTTTTGAGCATAAAAAAAAGTATATTTATACTAAAACTCTGTAGGCTGGATAACTGCATAAAATATCATTGGTTTTGAGCTAAAAAAATATTTTAATATATAAGTAGTTTTTATTAAAAAAAAGTAGGTAACTTTTCAATGATTTTAAGAAATTCTTCTATATCTTAATTTGCATAAAACAAATCAAGTTAAATAAAATAAAAATAAAAAATAATAATAACTTTCCAACCAAGGGTAAGGGTTAGGAGTAATAGTGATAATAAAAAAAAATATAAAAAAATTGTTAAAAAAAAAGAAATTAGAAAAAAAAAATTAACCCCTGCAAAAATGCCTCCATGCAAAATTATCTGCTTGTGCAAAAGTGCCTTCGTGCAAAAGTATCTTCATGCAATTTTATCTCCTTGTGCAAAAGAGTCTCTGTTCAATTTTGTGCACTTGTGCTATTTTGTATGCTTATGCAAATTTGACAGCTACCCTTCTATTTTAGTTTTAGTTTGACTCGGGATAGTTGTGTTTTTTGTGAAAAACTCAACACATATTTAGGTTTTTTAATAATCTTATGATAAAGTTTTTTTCAGATATGAATAAGATTTATTTTGGTTTAGTTTCAATAGTTTGTTGTTTTATAACTGATTATGTTGAAAAATTGATTTTTATTGATTTTGAAAACTTAAAGAAAGCTAGTTTAGAAATTTTAAAAACTCAGGATGACTCAGCACAGTTTTATTGAATCAAGGAGTGGCAAATCTGTTAAGGCTACTCATATTAAACTAGTTTGAAATTTTAAAACAACTTAATTTGACTCATGCTTGTTTGAATTTTTTAGTAATACATAGGCAGTTTAAGTGTTTCTATAAAATCTCAGACTAAATTTAAGACTTAAAAATTTTTTTTTGTTAATGTTAAATTCTTTTGTTATTGTTATGGTATTTAAGCAGTTTTTTAACAAAAGTTTTTTCAGTTTTTGGCCCATAACAATCTGTGTTTCAGCTTTCGTACAAATTCCGGTTGATTTAAACTATTTCTTAAATATTTTTTTTTGCTTTTGTGTGTCAGATTTTAGCCAATTCAAGAAACCAGCTCTCTCAGCTCCCTTTATATACTGACACTCCTTTAGTTTCAAAAGAGTAAAATAAAGATTAGTTTTTACAATTTTCCTTATTGATTTGGATACATTTTAAATTCCTAAGCAACTTCTCATTTAATATGTTGGGTTCCTCCCCACACTCTAACAAACAGCATTAATGTTACTTGATGTACAACATGAGCAAAGAAGTCCACTTTTTAGACAATACTCAATGTTGCCAAGCTTTGATGTTGCTTATCTTATGACATGAGCAAGGAGTCTGGTTTTAGGATGATTTTTGATGTTGTTGTTAAGCTTTTTGTATCGCCTCACCACATCAAAAACTGTGGGTTTCAATACTTTTAGCTGATTTATTATTTGTATTGGGGTGTCCAAAAAAATTATAATTTATTAAAGTCATAGGGGAAGGGTTAATCACTTTTTTTAAAATTTGATCTTACTTTGTTGAGTTTTATAAATACTCTGTCAAAAGTCAGAGACTACAATAATAAATTCATTATAGGAGGCGCAAACTAAAAAGGCAAAAAAAAAAAAAAAACAACTATTTAGCTATAAATCTATCTCCTACCTTTTTTGAGATAATAACCTCAAACTTTAAGGAAGCATTCCTTGCATCATTTAGAAAAATTCTGTAAGAATTTAGAAAAAAATATAAAGTAAAGATATTATAATATTGTAATTTGTTTTAAATCAAACAATTCAAAGTTTTTGACTTAATTAGCTTTAAGGAGATTTTTATATTTTTATTTTTTACAGTTTATTATCAACAAAACAAAGCTTCACTCATATATTGGGATATAGGAAAATATCAGTTGTTATATACAAATCTTAAAAAAGTCTTTAACAAAATAAATGGAAGTTATGTAAAAATATCAAGTACAACAGAATAAAAACCTAAGTATTGAACTTATGTTTTAAAAACTCGTGGTTTAACAAAACTTTCTATATATTGTAAGAAACAATCTTGAAAGTTTTAGGTTGTTATTTTAAAAACGTTGGAGATAGATTTTTAGTTATTTCTAGTTATTTGCGGTTTTTGTTTGCGCCTCTTGTAAGTCAACTATTGTAGTCTCTGATTTTGATCAACTATATCTCAAAAGTTATTAAGAATTATAACAATCTTTAAAAAAACTATTTGTAGCTTAGATAAAACTCAACAAAATAAGATCAAGTTGTAAAAGAAGTAATTTACCCCATCCTATGGCCTTAACAGCATTGCCCTTAGACTTTTTGACAGCAAATTGTAATGAGTTTATTAAATTTAGCAGCTGACTTGAAATTAAATTTGTCAACACAGTTATTATATTACAATAAATTTTGGTTCATGAGCTTTTAAAAAAGTAATATTTTTCAAATTAAAAGAAAAAATTTCAAACATATCCCCCACCCTGTAAAATTGAGAAGTTCATTGACTTGTTAAACAAATTTATCTACATTTTTTATTTAAATAGTTTTCAAAGCCAATTTTTAGTAATTATTGTCATTTATTTATGAAAAATTATCTTATAAAACTTTATAAAAAACTTCTAATGTAGGATTATATTAGTATATTGCAATCAAATGTTAATTTTTAAATGTATTTCTATGTTTTTAATTTTTTATTTAAACTTCTGTCAATTTTTGTTACTAAAAATATCTTTGAATTTTTATCCAATATTTATTTCAACAGTTTATTACAATCAAAACATTGTTTTGATTGTAATAAACTGTTGAAATAGATATTGGATATAAATCTCCTTAAAGACATTTAAGTCGAGAACTTTAAATTGTTTGATTTAAAACAAGTTACATTATTTGAATTTTTATCAACAAATTAAAAAATAAAAAAGAAAATATTACTAGGACTAAAATGCCTTTTTTGTCTACACATGTATGCTTACTTAACAACTTTCAATTAAAGTTTGTAAGAAGACTTTTTGGATAGATATATATTTGATGGTTCTGTAGATAAACCTAGCTAGGAAGAAAAGTATTTGAGGATCATCAAAAATAAATTAGATAAAAAATTGTAGGTGAAATTGTTTTCTTTATATATTGATGAATTGTTAACTTTTTTGGTTAATCAGAAAAAAATCAATTTATTTTGATTAAAGCAGAAAAGTTCAGTAAACTTAAACTTTTTGAAATAAAAGAGTTAGAATTTTTTTTCTGTTTAGAAAATCATTTTCTGTGAAAATATTTTTTGTTTCAGTATATGTCAGGGTCAAACTTTGTAACTTATTAGTAAACAAACTTTTTATCTTTTGAGGGATTGATTACTTAATTGAAATTAGTTTAGTAGTCTACAAAGGAGATTGCACTTTGAACATAACTTTAATGGAAGTCATAATTTTTATTTTTGTTTTATTAAAATATTTTTTACTCAACTATTGTTACTTTAGCTGACACTGTTTCTCCTAAAAGGATCTTCAGAGCTGTTTGAGTAACAATAAAATAACATAAAGCACAAAAAATATTTAGTAAGATCAAGTAATAAAAAAGTAATTAGTTAGTAATTAATAATTCATTCAAATTACGTGATTAGGTAAATATAAGGGAAATTAATTAATGGTAGAAAAAAATAAAAACTAAGCAAAAACGTTCTTCAAATAAAATAATACTTATAAGTAAACTGACATTAATAAATAAAAATTATGATGGTATAATAAACAAAAAGTTACAAGAATAAAAAAAATTAGAAATAACTTGATCTAAAATGGGGGCATGTAGAAGTTAGTTCTTTTCTTACATTAAGTGTTTTGTCTCTGGAACTTTAGTTTTATAGTGTTTTCTTTTAAATAACCACATTAGAACTTTTTAAATCAGGAAATATTTTATATCATAGTTGCCACACACTCAGGGTTAACAGGGAAACTTAGGATATTTTGACTATTTTTTTAAAATCAGGATGACTTTGGGCAATTCAAATTTTTATAAAAATTTGAGGATAACTTTTAGAATTAAAAAAAAATCTCATAGCAGATTTTTTCAGATCTAGAATGAGATTCAGTTGATCCAGTTTCAATACTTTGTTATTTTATATACCCAATTTTGTAAAAGAACATGATTTTGAAATCCCTTTTTAAAATAGTTTTTAGCCTTGGGGCTTGCTCTTCAAAATATTTAGAAATAACATAGTAATTTTTTTTTAATTGAAATTAATTTTTATCATGATTTAAGTTTATTCATGCAAGTGAGTACTTTATGTTATACGATTAAAGTTAGTCAATTAAAATAACAAAAAGAATAATTAAAACACTTTTCTACTATATATAAAGTTAATAAACATGGTTGCATAAAATTATTCACCAATTAAGTTTTTAATCTCAATTGATTAAAACTTTTAATGTTGAATAATTAAACATAGCATTTCTCATAAATCTAGTAAACATCTAAAGCAGAAGCATACACATACAACCTTCCTTTTAATTATTAAGAAAAAAAGTAACATGAGGTATTTGTAGTTTGCGCCAAAAGCAAAAAAAAAAAAAAGATTTGAAAAGAAACTCAGAATGACTCAAAGAAGTTTTTTTTGACTTAAAGAGTGGCAACCCTATTTTTACCTCTAGTTCAATTTTACACCAAAAAAGGACAAAAAACATGTTCTTTACATACAAGGGACAAAATAAAAAACCTGAAAAAAACCCTGTATATATGAAGTGTAAGTAAAAAGTTGAGTTATGGTTTTAGACTGAAGATTAAAAACTTAGTTTACTATATAAGTTTTATTAGGAAAAAAAAAGTTGTTGTTTCAAAAAGCATTTTTGTGCTCCCTAGTAAGACTTTTGTTTGTTTATATAGCTGCTATATTTTTTTGGTAAAAACTTTCGAAATACAAGTTTGATATCAATTATAAATTTTGAAATTGTTATAAAATGATAAGAAATAAATGTAGACTGAATATTTTTTGTTTTGGTATTTTACAGTATATAAAATATTATGTCAAATGATTAGTATTGCTTTATAAGCTTATTATTTTTGTGCTTTTTCTTTAAGTTTATAGTTTATTTACATAAAAAATTATAAAGATAAAAAAGTTGCTTATTTTCAGGTCTTATTTAAAAGAGTTTCAAATAAAAAAAGTTTGGCTTAAAAAAATTAAAATTAACTAGCAATGCAAATTGCACACTAGTGTGACCCTTGCTATAAACTCATGCTGTTTTAGACTAGATTTTAGCAATTAAAACTAGTTTTATTATGGATCAAACTAGTTTTCCATTTCAAAGGTAGGTAACCTTGTTGTTCATAGTTAATTTAACAGTACAATAATTGATATTAACGAAGTTTAAAAATGATACACTTCAGTATGAATTAGAAATAAAGAAAATTGTTAAGTGTAATCATATATCTAAAAAGTAGAAGGCATTTGTACAAATGAAAACTATTAGTGTTAGTAGGATTTTAACAGAAAATTTATAAAACTTATAGTTTGTTTAAGTTGAGAATATAAATATTCAAATAATAAGTTGTTAACGTTGTTTCTTAATAGAGATCTGAATGAAATGTTTTAATTGAAAATAACAACAACTACCATTTGCAAAGTATTTATATTATTTAACTTAAAAATCATATGTATTTATTACTAAACATTCTTAGAAAAAGAAATCTAACATAAAGTCAGACTATAAATACAAACAGTTTTTATCGAGTTTTTTATTAGGCTTTTGTTTAGTTTTTCATTAAGAATTTTACCAAAATTTTATATAACTCTTACAACTTTAAATCAAGTTTCACTAACATTTACTAAATAACTAGTCATTCTTTTATGACTTTAATAAACTTGAAAATACTTTACATGTGTTTTTTAAACTAGTGTATCAATTTGTGACTTGGTTCATTGCATGAGTTTGATACATTAAATCTTGACTTATATAACCCAAATCAATAGAAGTGTTGACAAGTTTAAACTTGAGATGATTTGCTCATGTATGTATTTGTTAAGGGAAGATTTTCAAACTCTTTTTAGTTTAAATTACTAGTTAATTTTTTAACTTCTAAGTTAATATAATTGTATTCTTTCCGATCTTCAGTAAAATTATTGATTATTAATTTATTATAGCAATTTGTTAAAGTTTTACAAAAGTTTTATTTGAAGGTAAATATAAGTTTTGCACTTACCTATGTCTTGTGCAATTTACAACAGTTTGGTATAGAAATGGCTTCTAGTAGTTCTGAATTTTAGTTTTTCACCATTTTGGTGAGATAATCTTCAAATTTCTGTGGATTGTCAACATTTTTAGGTTAAGCTTTTATTTAAAATCATGGGTTTCGTGTTCTTCTGTAGCCACATCACTTTTAACTTTAAAGATCATTTTCTTATTCTTTATAACATTTTTTATTTACATTGGATATTTTTTAATGAATGATGAATTTTAAACATAATAAACTTTAACATACTGTTTATATTTATATTTTATGTGCTTTAAGACAAGAGTTTTATTTAGTAACTTAAATTTTCTTCTAAATATAAAAAATATATTTATGTATGTTGCTTTCTGTACATATCAAAAAGATTGCAGTATAATTGACAGTTGAAGTTGTTTTTTATCTACAACTTTTATTCAATATATTATTATGACTACTAAATTTATTTTTAATAATTCCTGAAGTATAATAAAAGTTATGAATTTTTACTATTTATTTACGTTTTTTGTTTTTTAAGTCTTAAGTCAAAAGATTTACTAAAAAATTTTGTGTAAAATATAACAATGATTAATTGTTAGACTATAAAAATAAAGAATATATTTATTTTATTTTGTTAATGATCGTTTTTTGTTTTAATTACTAGTAATAATTTAAAAGTTTATGTAAAAAATTCAGTCAATATACACAATATAGTTAATTATATCTCTAAGAGTCTTTTCATATTTAAAAATTCCTAATTATGAAGTACAATAAAAATTAATTATTTTTAAATTGATTTAAATTTTTTTTTATTATGTCTTTCTTTTTTATTTAGTTAAAGTTATAAACTTTTGATCAGATGTTTCATTAACAAATTTTCAAACTTAAAAAAAGTTGTTTTAATTTAGGTATTAATTTCGCTGCAGCACATAAGTTCATTAGTTTTGTGCATGCGTAATCTGTTTTTTTTTAAACCTCATCATAAAAAAGGTTTAAAATAAAATGAGGTCATATGATGTGAGTCACTTTACATTCCAGTCATTTATTAGATACAAAGTGTTTGATGTTTTACAGTCCATCTTTTTACTTGTAAATCATTTTTTTACTGATTTTGACTGTGTACAAAAAGTTCTTTTTTAAATAAAAACTAAAAATTTTTACATGAAAATACTATTAGACAGCATTTTTATACTAAATATAATGCTTAAGTCAGTCCAAGACACAGCCAATTTTTGTTAATGCTTTTTCTTCTGCATCAATAATTAAAAATAATAAAATTATTGTTTTGGAAAATCTACTTACTTTTATTGCACAACATATAAGTTTAAACGTTTTCAGGCTTACAACCAGGCCTCAATAAACTAATAGAACTGAAACATATTTATGCAATTAAGTTAGAAATAGTGAAAAAATATATTATGAGGTAGTAATTTAAAATTAAGTATAAAAATTAATTTGTTGAAAGCTAGAAGATTTTTAGTATACTATAATGATATTTTTGTATTTAAAAGTATATTAAATTGAACAGAAAATTGTTTAATTGATAACAGTAACTATTCATTAAAAATAATTTACATCAAATAGTTCCTTACTAAGTTGTTTTTTAATTTATGGTTTCTGTCAGAAAAGTTTTTGGTTTTATTTTTAAGACGAAAAACTTTTCTAAAATAAACCTTAAAATAAGTATAAAAACATATCTTAATGAGAAACGATTTCTTACAAGCTTTTCATCTTAAACAATAATATTATCGATGAATAAAAATATTATTTTTGAAACAAACCAAAAAAAAAAACTAAAATGTTTTAACAAGAAACTATTTTTCGTAAACTATTGGTTTTAAAGCAATACTTTTTTCAAATAAACAAACGATTAAAAACTTATCTGTAACAAAAATTGTTTTTAATAAAACTATCTTAATAACTATTATGTAAATAATAGTTCAAGGTTTTTATCACAAAAGTTTTTGTTTTTATTTTCATTTAAATTTGTCTTTACAAACAAAAATATCATTGTAGTATACTAAAAATCTACTATATTTTTACAAATCAATTTTATACATAGTTTTGAATAACTACCTCTTAAAATATTTTTTCACTATTTTTAACTTCGTAGCATAAAATTGTTTTAGTTTAAATTAAATTGTTTTGAAAGTTAATTGAGAACAGGTTGTAAACTTATATGTTGTGCAATGAAAAATTGTAAAATTTTCAAAACAATCATTTGATTTTGTTAATACCATTAAATTTTTTTAAATAATTACAGTTTACATAATTTGTGGTTAATAAGTTAGTTAACTATCTAAAAAAAATTTTTTTCTCATTAAAAATGAATAATTTAGTTTTATTAACAAATAGGATGTTGCTTAACAACTCATACTAGGCTATTGAGCTACAAAGAGATTTTGCTTAATATGTGTTTATGAATAACTTCTTTTTGAATAGAATTCAAAAACCTTGATGAGAAAAAAAAAATACTTGAATTATGTTAAAACTTAAAAGCAATAAGATTTTATAGAAAAAAAAATATTTTTCATTAATTAATTAGTTTGTTAAAAATAAAAAATCAAACAAGCAAATTTAAGCAATTTACGATCTTTAATAAAAAAATAAGTTAATATATTGTAATTAAATTGAGTTAAAGGTAAAGTTTAAAACAAACAAGTGTAAAATGATCAAGTTTGATATGATTAATTAAAAAATTTTCTAGTTTAAAGTTATCAAGTTTAAGATTATCAACTCAAAATGATGAAGTTTAAAATGATACAGTTAAAAACGATTAAGTTATAAAAATTAAAGTTTAAAATGATCAGATTTTAAATATTCCCAAGTTATAAATGATTATCTCCCTAGTAACACATGTAGTTCTGAAATTTTTAACTAATAGAAAAAGTATATACAAAACAAAAGTATTTTTTGTACTTAAATTACTATATCTACTACATAGTTTATTTATTAAACAAAAAGAATGCATTAAAAAAAATTAAAATTGAATTATCATATAATTAATATTTAGTTTATTATTATATAAAGTATATTGTTTGTTTAAATTGGTTATTAATTTTATAGTCTTCTTTAATAAATTACATTAAATAAAGGACATTACATTAGTACATTTTTGCTTCAAACTAAAAAGATTTAATTTATATACTATGAATATCAGTAAAATTTAATAACTTTCCATTAAAAGCAAAATAAAAAGTTATAATATTTATTTTATCAAAATTAATTACTGTTTCTTGCAATTTTCTATTTATAATAATATTTGTTTTTGTTTCCCTACGCCTCTCCTCTGACAGACTATTAATATACTATTTTTAATTTTTTACAAATGTATTATGTCTTATAAACAATGCTTCTGTAAGGTCATTTATTTGGTTATACTTTTTTATGGATGTTCATTGACTATTATCTTTTTGTATGTACAAGTTATTGCCTTTTATATCAAATAAATAAGTTTAAAGTTATCGATGAGTTGTTTTTAATTTAAACTTTTTAAAATTTTCATTTATGTTTATTTTTTTCTGAATATAAATATTATTTGTTTTTGTTTTTCTTTTTGTGTGGCCCGTTTAAAGGGCTCAGGTTTTGATGCCCGAGTCCAACATTGCACAATAAACAATATAATAATTAAAACCAAATATACGAAGTTATTCAAATAACTTTAATTAGAGCTTATGTGAAATTGGTTCCATATGAAACAATTTTAGGATTGTTTGAGTAGTATTGAGCTTTAAGCGGTAATAAATTTTAGTTTAACTTTACTTAAAATAAGTTGTGTATCTGCAGCATGTCAATAATCGTGAATCATTATTTCAAATTATAGGAAAGTGTTAAAGTTATAATATATTTAAGATTTTTTTTATTTAAACTTCTTTTGCAATGTCTATTTCAAAAGTTTATTTCATACGAGCTTATAATTTACTTTTGCTTAATAATTTTTTGATATATATAACTTTGTTTAATTTGTAACTTGTATAAGTTACAAATTGAAAGTTGGTAACTTGTATAATTTTTTTTTGTTGTAGCTTTTGTTGAGTAAACTAAAAATAAAACAACAACACAAGTGTTTTTACTTAATTAAAAAGAATAAACTGAAAAGTAAGCGAAAAGTAGAAATACTTCCTAAAGAATTTTAAATAGGTGTTTTGTTGATAATATAGTTATAGTTAAATAATTTAAAAAGATTCTTGAAAAAATATTATTTTATAATATAAAGTGGTTTAAAACTTTTTGTGTGCAAAGTTTGTTGAGATAGTTAATGTAATAAGTTTATTTCAACACTTAAAAATGTAATTTTTAATATAACATTCTTACTTTAACATACTTTAAAGTAGTTTTTTGTGTTTTAACTAATTATTATTTATTGCACTTATGTCAACTCTATTAGCTCTATAAGCAAAATATTTGTTCAAGATAAAATTTAACAAGTATTTTTTATGAACTACTCTAAGTAATTAGTTATCTAAGTTTTCAAAGTATTACAATAATAAAACGTATACGTTAACATGAATAGTTATATGCTTTTCTAATATTTGTTTTATATGTATTTATTTATTTTGTAACACCTTTAGCAATTATGTTGGTTGTTAAAAAAGTATAAAGTAAACAAAATAAATTTTTTAATACATATTGAAGAATATAAATTTCGAATAATTATATTTATTTAGAGCTAGCGTAAAGTTTTAGAAACTATTTATTTTTAAAGTCAAAAATTAGCTTATTTTTTTAAATAATTTTTAAAAAATAATTTTTCTTTAGATCAAGTATATAAATGAGGATATATTATTGGATAATGAAATTTTTTTTTTCTAAGTAGGGTTTATATACTTTTTATCAATGAAAGTTTTTCTGTACAATTCTTACTTTTAAAAAGTATTGTAATCCTTAAAAATTTTTAAATAGTCCAAAAAAAGAACAGTATACTAAATATATGCAGTTCATGATACTAGCTATTTTCCTATAGAAATTAAAAATATTTTTTTAGTATGGTTACCAACAATTTTTTAATCCAGTTTTAATTGAATTGTTATAAAATAAATATAATTGTAAAAGCATTTAATAAGTTTACCGTTTATTAGGTTATACTAGTGATGTACACAATCCAGGATTCCAATACAGCTTTTTTTTGATTCGGATTCAGCCGGATCAAAACTTCAAAAATAGATTCAGAATTGACTAAATTCAAATTTAAAAAATGGATTTGGGTCCTGCCAGATCCTAGTTTTGTGGATCCTGTGGATCACTACTTAAAACATGTGCTTTTTTATCAGTGTATTTAAAAATAAGCCAAAAAAATAAAACTCATGGTAGGGAAATGTGTACAAAAATTTTTAAAGATTATCTTGACAAAAATGTTTTGCTGATGAAAATATTATTTAAAAACAACAAAAACATGCTGGTCATAACTTTATTACAAAGTTAAAATTAACTAGTCAAAGCTCAGCTTGAAAAATAAAGAAAATACTTACTATAAAAGTGTGAGCACAAGTTTGTCTAAGAAAGCTAGCAAAACAAAGATTTTTTTATTGTTTATAACAAATTTTAAACCTAAAGGTAGCTGTTTGATTGAATGGTTTTTAAACGGATAAGCTTCTAGTTTTATAGTTTAAAACTCTATCTAAAATTATTTTTATGAGGTACAGAATTATTTTCATTTCTGCTTTTAAAAATTACTTTCAAGATGTAAAAATTTTATTTCCTGTACTAAGTATAAAAGTTTTATTGTTTTGTGTATATCAGGGTTGCCACACACCCAAGGAATCTCAGGGAATTTTCAAACTGTAGAAAATCTCAGGGAAACTCAGGGAAGTTTTGATTTTTTCTCTAAATTTCAGGGAAGTTTTTGAAAATCTCAGGGAATTTTTTTTCTAGATCTAGAATGAGGTTTAGTTAATCCAGTTTCAATATTTTGTTCAAAAGTAGTAATTTTTATTATTTAAGTGGTTATTTAGAAGTTTTTTAGCCTTGCGGCTAGTTCTTCAATATTCTTAGTATTAACATTGTAGTTTTTTTAAGTTTTAAATTTATATTTACTTAAGTAAAATCAAACAGTTTAGAGAAATGAAAGTTGTTGTTAACTATTCATTGAAAAGTTCTAATACACTTTTTATTTTTAGTTACTTATGTAGTTTAAAAAACACTATGTTGTACTATTAGTTCTTATTTTTTAAATAATAAAGTTATTTGTTATTTGTTTACAACTACTTGTTTTCAGTAAAAAAATTAAAATGAATACAGATTAGTGTTGTATTACTTTTGTTAAAAAATAGAGGTTAAATTTTTGTTTATAAATAATAATTTCAAAAGTAGTAGCAGTAATGGTAATTAATTTTTTAGTGTGAATGTTTTAATATACTTTACAACTTTTTTGCAGATTTAATTTAAAAGCTTTTTTAAGTATTATGAGTAAAGTACAGTTTAAAACCTTGTTTAAAAAAAGTTGGCTTAACCATGAAGACTTCAAAGATTGGTTACTTGAGGATGTAGACAAAGAGAAGTTTAAATGTAAGTGGTGTGGTGATGATACACCAATGGCCTTATCCAACATGGGTATAAGGGCATTGAAATTGCACAGTATGTCGAAAAAACATCTTAAATTGAAAGCCTCTAAGAGTAAAAATAATGTAATTACTTCTTATTATGGTGGGGCTAATAGTTCAACTAGTATATCAGCTGCAACTTCTTCAACAGCTGCTGAAATTTATTGGGCTCTCAAGTGTACCAAAGAAAACTGGTCAGGAAACTCTTGCGATAATAATAACACTTTATTCACTACCATGTTTCCTGATAGTGAAATTGCAAAAAAGTTCTGCATGAAGAGAACCAAATATTCATATATAACAAACTTTGGTATAGCCCCTTTTTTTAAAGATGTCTTAAAAAAACAGTTTTGTGCTCTTCTTTTTATTCTATTTCATTTGATGAGTGTTTCAATAAAGTCTTGCAAAAAACTCAACTAGATTTGGTGGTGAGATGCATGAAGAAAAAAAAAGTACACTGTCAATATTTTACTTCAGCATTTTTAGGTCACTGTACTGCAGATAATTTAAAAAAAGCCCTATTGACCGAAATTCAAGAGTTAAACCTAAAAAATTTGATCCAAATTTCAATGGATGGACCAAATGTGAACGTTGCTCTTGCAAAAAAAGTTGACTTTGATAGAGAGGCTTCAGGTCTACCTCAACTTATTAACACAGGGTCCTGCAGCTTGCACATTATTCATGGTGCATTCAATAATGTTAAGCTTTTAAGTTTTATTTACTGCATTCAGAACAGTTGCTAGGAAAGACATACAAGTCATAATGAAGTTATTATGTATGCATTTAAGTGAGTTCTTCATGTGAAATTATTATTATAGTATAATTAAATTTTGTCAATTAAAATGTCAAACAAATTAAACTTTATTCTTTTATGTAGAAAGTTAACTAACAAGTTTACACAAAGTTGTGCAAAAATTTAGTTTTTAATTTAAAATTGGTTTAAACCTTTTAAGATTGAGTTTTTGAAAACAGTTTTTTTCATAAATTTAATGCAGAAGCATACACATACAACCTTCCTTTTATTATTAAAGAAGAAAAATGAGAATGAGGTATTATTAATTTGTGTTAGAAGAGAAATTTTTTTTTTAAGATTTGAAAAATACTCAGGGAAACTCAGGGAAATTTAAGGTTATTCAGGGAAATTTTTGGTCACTCAGGGAAGATTTTTTGGCTCAAAGAGTGGCAACCCTGTAAATTATTTTCAAATGTTTTTAAAATCGTAAATATTTTTACTTGCTACAAATATTTAAAAAAAGTTTGTCAATATTGTATGATGGTTTCATTATATTAACAACAATTCTTTGTTTATACTACACCTATTAAAACAAAATTTAAAAAATATTTTATATGATTGTTATCTCCTGTTCTAATACAAAAACTTATACATAAAGTATATTATAATAAAAAGCATAGTTTTTCAGAAATACAAAAAGTACTTCACTAGACACAAGTAGTTAAAATAAATTGAAATAATCAAGATAAAACTACAATTTTACTAAATCACTACACACATAATTTTAAGTGATTAATTTAAGCTCAATTCCAATTTTTTTATATATTATATATCTCACTTATCAAAAATTCAGCTTATTTAGTTTGATGTGTTGTCTTGAGTTAAATTCTTTTACAATATAATTTAGAGCTCGCGTAAAAATCTAATGTATATATAGAATTGGTTAAAAATTTTATTTTAAGTCTTTAGGTTTAATTCTTAAAACTTGGACCTCATTCGTTATTTAGAAAAAAACTATAAAGGTTTTAGTTGTCATATAATTATATATCACTGATAAATGAAAGGAGATAGATATTTAGCTAGTTTTAAAGTAATAAAAATTTTGTAGTTTGTTTAAAAAAAAAGTTTAAATTTTGTATAAAACTGAATCCATATTTTAGTTTGTGACTTTTATTTTTAATTAAAATATCAACAATGTAATTTTTAATGCTGTTTGTACTTTAATGCTTTGGTAGTAACACCTGTTGTGTTATTATGATAATTTTTATTTTTCTTTAATTTCGAATAACTTGAAAAAGTTAATTTTAGTTGAAATAATTTTTCTGTATATAATCAAAATTTTTTTACAGGTTATGTTATTGAATAATAAAATAGAAAAAAATGAATACCCCACGTAAAAAACACATGAGATCGCCTTATGCAGGCTCAAGATTAGAAAAATCGATATCAGTTTTGGAAACAGTGACAACAATGGTTCCAATTGCTCACAAAAAGGCCTTAACACAAGCTTTGTATACAACTGGAACAATCGCTACTTTTTTTATTTTCGCTGTTATATCTTACTACACTTATGATGTTTTAAAGGTTTTTATAAAACCTTTGTTGTGGGCACTGTTGTGCGGGTCTGTTTTATTTCCGTTGAAACACAAACTCCATCAGTACACTGAGAAAAAGTTAAAAGATTTTCAAGAGGAAAATAAATTAATGGTTTTGGAAGTAATTCTTTTACCTTACTACATGTTTTCTTGGGTTTCTGAACTGATAGGCAGTAGTTTTACAAACCATTTTAAGATGATTTTGATGAGTTTTATTCTGTGCGGCGGTGTCAAACTTTTGCTCTATTTCGAGCTCATTTCTAATTTTTTTTCCTTAGTTTGGTCTTGCAGTGAACTGTTTTTAATGTGTTTGAATTTTCTAGATAATATTGTAGGTAAGCAAAGTTATATATTTACAATAACTGTTGGGCTTATAATAGCACTGGCTATTACAAAATCCGCGTATCTAAAACAGCCTATGGTCATAAGTGTTTGGGGTTGTGTTCTTAGTTTTGTGTTTAATGCTTATCCCGGGTTAAAAGTTCCTACAATTTGTGTTATTTTAGCTTTGTTTTTTCTTGGAATATTCCCCAGCAAACCTAAAAACTTAAACGCAACACCAGATCACACATCGGACTTTGCAGCTATCAATCCATTTCAATGGGTAATTAATTATGTTAGTTCTAAAAACAAATATTTTAAAGTATTAAGCTTTTTGTATGTATTTATTACTGTAATCCAAGATTCTACCTACTACCTACTCTTTATATTACCACCTTTTTTATGGTACTATTTCAAAATTGTGCTTTTACACGAGACAACATTATACTACATAAACTCTGGCGTTAACAAAGCTTTTGGGATGTCTTCCACCACCCTCAAAGACAAGCTTTGCACTGCTCTGGACTACTTCAAATCCAACTTTGTACCTCCGTTTGCGGTTTGGTTTTACTTGAAGATAAAGAACGGCGACAGAAGGTTGAACAAGGTGGTGGTGACAAGCCTGCCGTCCATCAGCAGCGCGGTCATCATCCTCATGCTGTTCGTCATAACAGTGTTCAGCTTCATGTTTCTCTTCGTCAAAATACAGCACGAAGGGGTGTACGCCGTTCAGACAACGTCCAAAGTGATTGAGAAGTCGGTGAGCTGGCACCCCGAACTGAAGAACTTGCTGCCGTCGGACCCCGTGATTCCTGAGGCCGTTTCCTCGTTCGTAGGCACCGGGTTCACCAAAGTAAGAGAGTACATTTCCTCGGCGCTCAACAAAACTGGCGATGAGAAACTGAAAAGGGAGGTTTTGAATGTGTGGGACAAGCTGTACTTTGAGTATAATCAGTATTTTGTAGCTTCGAAGTCAAAGAACTTTTTTGATGAGCGTTACACTAAAACAGGTAGTAAAGAAACAATTGAAAGTTTGTTGCAGAAGTTGTATGACATCAAAGAAATAAAAAAATGGATTTTGGAAAATTTTTCTTACTTGCTAAGCATTGCTAATTCGTCAGTGTCTGTTGCTCAAAAAAATGTGACATTAATTACATCATTGTTACTAGCAGCTTTAAACACACTATTTCAAGGTGGCTACTACGTGGTTAATTTTTTTGTATACTTTTTAGTTTTTGTTACCACACTGTTTTATCTGCTATCAACAAGTGACGACCAGTACATACTAAGTAAAATAGCCAGCAGTATTTTAAACCCGGTTATTCAAACATTCGAAATATCAAGTTTCCTCCAGAAGTCAATCAACGGCGTTTTCAGCGCTTCGATAAAAATGTTCTGCTTCTACGGCCTCTTCACGTGGGTCAACCACTCCTTGTTCGGCTCGGGAATAATCTACATCCCTTCCATACTGGCCGCAACCTTCAGCGTGATTCCCCTCATCAGGGTCTACTGGTTCTGCATACCTTCGTTTCTGGAGCTGTGGCTTTTAAAGGGGAGCCTGGCGCGCGGAGTCGGCCTCCTCGCCTTCCAAGTGCTGCCCACGCTGGTGGTGGACGCTTCCATTTACAGCGAGATCGAGAACAGCTGCCACCCGTACCTGACCGTGCTGGCGGTGGCGGGCGGGGTGTACAGCTACGGGCTGGAGGGCGCCATATTCGGCCCGCTCATCCTGTGCTTCCTGCTGGTGGTGAGCGACCTGTACACCCAGGTCATGCAGAGCTGCATCGCCGAGGTGGACAGCGACGGCGACGTGAACGAAGACGCGTTCGAAAGCTGAACTGCTGAGTTGGTTTCATGTTTGTTTCAATTTTTAGTTAATTGGTTGCTGCTCTTTTAAATTCGGTTTTATTTGTTGTGGTATTGCGTTTTTAAAATTTACGAGATGCAAGTTTTTATTTTACAAGTCATATTCGAGGGGTCAAGGTTTCAACATATGTGTTTTTTACTGGTTTCATGAAATTTTATCTGTAACTAAAAGTAAAGTTCGTTTGTAGTATGAGTTTTCGTTTATTTTTTTAATGAAAGATGATTATTCATAAACCTCATTTAGTAAACTAATAACCGTGGTTTAAAACAACTTTACTGCCTATTATTTTTATTATTCATTGTGATTTTTAATTGTCTTAATTTATTTAATTTATCCATTGTTTTGATTTTTATGGTTATGGCAAATAAAAAAAAAAAACTCATATTTAACTTATGCTTGATTAAAAGTCTCAAATATTATCATATATTGGTTAAATTAGTATTTATTTTTTCGTAATTAAATTAAATGAATAATATAGATAAGATAATGTTAAATCCGAAGTAAATTCTATTCTTATGAATAAGGGTTTTCAAGAGTATTTAAAAAAAATTCAAGTATGTAGCTATAACCATTCTATAAGAAAATATGTTATTAAGTTTATCAGATTTAATTTAAACTAAAGAATATATTAGATTATTTTATATTATTTTGTTAAAAACAGTCAAAATACAATTAAGAATAAACTTTCACTATTTAAAAATGTTATTACTACTTATAAAATTTTTAGATATATAACTGTGTATAACTTGTGAAACACTGCTTAAGAAAATTTTTTATTTGTTAATTTTAAAACTTTTGTAATGCCACGATATTTAGTTGTTATTTTTAACAACAAATTTGAATAATCTAGCCACTCAAACGCTTTGAAAACTTCACTTAAATTTATTACAGATACCAGATAGTAAAGGCGAAAGGTCAAAAATTCATTCTAATTTTTCAGCTTTAAAACTTAGAAAGAAGTTAGTTCAATGAACTAGATCAGTGGTCTTCAAGCTAATCAAAATCTGTGCACCCTCAAGTGTAAAATTAAAATTCTGTACTACCCCAATGTGCGAATATCTAGTATAAGTTTCAAATCCCGCAATATCTAGTGCAGCGTTTCCGAAACATTTCTTCATCCTCCAACAAAATGTCTAAAAAAACTACTTAATACCTGATTTTGCTCTTCATTATCAACTCCATAATATCTAGATATCTAGTGTAAGTTTCATATTATGGCCCTGTGGCTCCCTGAATTTCTTAATTTTTCCATAATATCAAGTATAAGTTTCAAACTTAGTGTTAAAAAGCTTATACCGTTTTTTTTGCTCTTCATCATCAACTCCAGAATATTCAGTGTAAGTTTCGAAATTTAGGATAATTTTTGCATCCCATAATAAATTTCGTGTTCACTGCTGCACACTTAGAAGACCACTGAACTAGATGAAACAACTTGAATCATTCAAGATTATAAAACTGACTGGTAAGGTTGACTCTAAAATAAAGGCTGACATGAGTTTTAAGAAAAAAATTTGTAGAACTGTCTAATTTTTCAAATCACAAACTAATCTGCAATTAAAACCGGTTGCTATTCAAAAAATATTAACTTTAATATGTTGAAATCAGTAATCTACCGGCTGGATTTCAAGAAAAGATTCGGGTCAAATTATTTTAAATTTCTTTTTAAATAGTAGCACTAATGTGTTTAACAAAATGTTCCCTTAAATCACTAATAAACCACCAATCATAATCAAATCCGCAGCATTAGTAATTTTACAAATAGTTGTTGATTTATATTAAGAAGTTTTTTCACAAAAAAAAACTCCAAAGCCAGTCCAGGACATAATTGAATGGTGATGTGATAATTTAAACTTTCATCTAAAAATAATTAACCAAACATGCTTATTATAAAACATCGACTAAGCATTCTTTGCACATTTAAAGTCAGTAAGTGCTTTCGAGTTATTCTTCTTCTAATAATTTAAATGTAATACATTTTAAAACTAAATTTCTAATAAAATATTGAAAAAAACTTTCAAATTGCACTTTATTGGCATAGTAATCTAAAATGGATCAATTAATGTATGCTTATTGATTTAAAGTAATTTTTCTTCTCTGTTTTTAAGAAAAAACATTGTTTTTTATAATCTAAAATAACTTTAAAATTAAAATGTTGTTAGTCATTTCTAAAAGGTTAATTTTTGATTACATAATTTAATGTCCTACTATAAGGTTTGGTAAGTTTTCTAGTCTGCGAGTCAGATGTACATAACGGACCGGATTTGTCATGCATATATTCTTTTATATCGTTTTTTAAATTTTACTAAAAAAAGAGTTTTTTTGTTTTATCACCAAATTTAACACTATAGCCATGAGTTTCAACAACACATTTTACTTCCAACTTAGTTTACATTATACTTTTTTGTTTATATTCAATTTTTTTTTACAATATATTTAGTTTAGTACAAATTTTATAAAAAAAAGATGATAAAATTCCGTCCCAATCCTACCCGCAGACCGTTTGTTGTCAACCATTACACTATGACTAAGTTGATTGAAAAAATTCAATCAACCAAAAGTTGTTTATATATTTTGTTGTTTATTAGTTTGAGCATAAAATTAGGTAATAAAGAAATAAACTTGTAGTTTAGAACTATTTTTTTGAAAGTTTTTAGTTATCCAGATTCGGCCGGATCTTAATATAAAAAAAGAATTGGATTCAAATTTATTGATCTGGAATATAACTAGCTTAAAGTCAAATCAATTTTTTAAATTCATAAGATTTATGAAGTTTGTAACTAATATTCAGAAGTTTGAGAATAAGTTTTGGACATGTGTCTTTTTTGTTTAAAGGAAAGTTGTATCAAATAGTCTCCACGAAAATATGTTTATAAATTAGACAATTAAAAAGCTACAGACAAACGTTAAAAACGTTTAATCATGTTACTTAGAAAAACTTTGACTAAATAACATAGATACTATAGTTACTATAAAAGAAAACTTTTATAATTTTTATAAATATATAATTCAAAAGTAAGATAAAGGTATAACAGTTGTACAGATATATTTTTTTAGTTAACAATCAACAAATGAATAGATCTAATTTATCTGTACTACTTGCTGCTGTAACTAAAGAACAGTCAGAGTTTGTTTGCTTTATGTTTGGTTCTCTTAATTTTGAACAACTGTAATATTCAATGAAACTGTCATCGAAACTTTGCATTTTTGTAGGCGCTTTATTTTCTGAAACTTTGAAGCTTCTCCATAAAGTAAAGTTTCTAAAAAGGTTTTTCGCAGTTTTGTTTTTATAGTTATTAAATAACAAATTGCTACTGCATAGCCTTTCAAAATTGTTAGCTGATTTCATACTGTTTTGTCCAATTTTGTTACTTGAGCTTTCTTTATAAATTATTTTTTGCTGATGAGAAAATAAAAATGAGTATTTTGAAAGTTGAACTTCTTTGTCGTTATGACTTTTAGAATTGTACGTTGAATCCAAGTTATTTTTTTGTAAAATTTTAGTTTCCGTTTTTAATAGATTTATGTCTGTTTCAACTTTTTCTACTTGTTTACTAATTTTGATTAACTTAGACTTGATTAGGTCTTTATAGGATATAAATACCAGATTTTTACCATCATCGAATGAGTCACTACTTTCTGGTAAACTTTTTTCTGCAGAGCTGTTTACTAATTCTACTGGTTCATTGTTTTGGTGGTGTTGATCTTTGAAGTTTTTCGATTGATCGTTTTTTACAACATCTTTATGGTTTTTACAGCAGTCTTTTATCTTCATAGACAAATCTTTGGTAAGGTCTGAAAACTTACGCGGGTTATGACTAACTTTTTCGGATTCGTCAGTATTTTTGTTTTGAGAACTAACAGGTGAGTCTTTATCTGGTTTTGCTTTAATAAATGTTATTTGGTTTTTGTTTTCAGATTCTAAATCTGTTGGTAGTTTTTCTTCATACTCAATGGAACTTTCGCTTTTTCTATTCGGAGAAATATCTGAAATAGAATTCTCAAGTGAAGTTTTTTCGTTTAATACTATGCTATTATGCGCAGGTACTTCATTTAAGTTTTGTGTTTGTTTAAGCTCATTACTGTGAAAATCTTCATTTTCTTCAACACTTTTATTAAACTTTATTTCGATACTAGATTCTTCAGTTTTAAAATTTAAATTATTCATTTTTTCTTCAAAGTTTTTGAAATCTGACTCGGAAAGTAGTTTTGTATTAATGTACTGGTTGTTCGCATTATTTATTGAGTTACTATTAGTTTTATCTTCTTTTTCTTGTAAATTTCGTTTATCATCATTTTCAATACTTTTGTGTTGATAACTTTTTATTGAACTGTCGTTGCTAATTGTGTTTTGTTTATTTTTATTTTTCAGTTCACTACCAGTATAAATAGTAAAAATCTCGGATATACTTTTATTGCTTTGGTTTTCAAGACTTAATTTTCTTATTGAAGCTGTTTTAATGGCCTCATCTTCATCTACTATATTTTGTTTTGATGAAAGCTGTAAGTTTAAGTCATCATTAGAACTTATTTTATCGATAAAAACTTCATTTATTTTCTCATCGTTTTCTTTGCTAGGTAATGAATTGCTGCTTCTAGGGTCTTTCACATCTAAAATTTCTACAACTTTTTGATCAGTACTATTTAAGTTATTTGAAAACTCTGCTGTTTTAACAGATTGATCATTACTGCTTGTTTTAGACTTTTTTCTCACTAGTCTTGTCTTCTTCACTTTTATTCTGTGTGACCCTTTAGATGATTGCCTGAGAAGTTTGGAAACTTCGGCGGAATCCTTGCTTGCTTCTGCAATCGGTGGCAATGTTTGCTGTTTTGTGTTTTTAAATTGCTTGCTATCGCTGCGTTTCTTTTTTAATATCGGATGGTACGAATTGGATTCACTGAACCTGATTCTTTTTTTATCTCTGTCCTGCAACGCCGATACGCTTAAGGATTTTCTAAGGTGATGTGAAGATATAAGAATTGATGGAATATTCGGGTTAATTTTGTAACAAAGCTCGGGTGTGGTAGCTTCACCATAATCTACTTTCTCAGTTGGTAACAAATGCAAGTTGCCGACATTATCAACAGGGTCGGATTTGACCGAAAGTCCACTAAATGACTGTAATTTAGTTAAAGACTTACGTACTCTTTTTTTAACCTTAAGTTTTTCAAAGCTGTTCAACTTACTTAGACTTTTAGCTGAATCAACGGATTCAACAGCAACAGAAGTTTGGCTGATTTTGTTTGTAACTGACTTATTTTTCCTGACCCGTTTCTTTATTTTAACTCTTTTGAGAACTTGGTTTTCGTTATCAAAGTTTTCTTTTTTAACTGTAGTTTCTGAAAATGAAGAGGAAGTGCTATGAAGTTTTTCTTCAGTGTCACTCGTTTCTTTCATTTTCTAGACAGAATACACAAACATTAATTTCGAATTTTACACAATTATAAAATAACATTATTATTGAAGACCCATACTAAATAGTCATACTGTAGTTACATATTTGTAAAATACAGTAAGTGAGTATGAAACTATAAAAAAAAATTGTTGCCAAGTAACTGTTACTAAAATCTTACTATGGGCAACTTTTAAACTCGAACTTAATAGTTTGGTTTTGGTACTGGTTTTAAGTAAAAAATTAAACACAAGTCACTCATTTAAAAAAAATAACTTTACAAAATTAGCACACTTTTAAACAGTGACTGTACACTGAGACTAATATATATGAAAACGATGAAACTAGTATTAAATAAAAGTTAATATATTTTCATAGTTTCTATAAAACCTAATCATTACATACTGAAAGTGAAAACTACAATATTTATTAACTATAATTACAATTAAAATTTACAGTATATAAAAATAGAAAAAATGCTAAATATTCTAGTTTATTTTTTATCGGACAAGATTTTTTTTACCGTTTAAAAACTTTTTTAGTTTTGTAGTTTGTGAAAGCTAAAATATATCTAAATCCGAAACTATTTTAGATACAAACATTTTTTCAACTCTAAACAATCATATGCGTTATTAAAAAACCTAATTAAAAGCTATTGTATTTTTTTCTTATGTCATATTTCTTTGTAAAACAAAACAACAAACTATAAAAAAAAAAACGAAAACTAGTTGATAGGAATTTTTCATCATAAAAAATTTCTTTGGTTGGTTTATGACATTTGAAAATTCTAATCAACAACAAAATCTTGTTGAAAAAAAAACTTTTATAGGCTGATTAATTACATCGAAAATCAAGTAAAACAGATTAATTTGCATCTTTAGAGTTGATATAAATGGGTTAAAAGCGAAAGCTAGCTCTCTAGTTTATTGTAATAAAATTGCAAGCTTGGTGTTTACTTTTAACTATAAAACAAAAATAATTCAAGCTGTACAACTATTTTCTTCAGCAATAAATTAATATTTTACTTCATATAACACTAAAAAGCTTACTCAACAATATAAATAAATCGTCCTGACCGGCACTAAAATTTTACAAAGACAGAAAACGTGTTGAAAATAAGTAATAGCGGGCGACTAAGGGCTATTGATAAAAATGCATGGCGTAAACTAAAAGCTTTTGGTCGTTCTCTTAGAAAACCATCTACAATGCACTATACTATATAAATTCAGCTTAAAAAGTGCTCAAGGTCATACACCTGAGCTTAAGATTAGTTACAAAGCGGAGCTATTGCAGGCTTTTTGAACTAAATGGTTGGCGAAGGTTAAAGAACACTATGTTTCAAAAAATACGGTACAGTATTCGATCTGTAGCAATCCTTCAGTGCGTCTGTTTAAATGATGGTGCAGTTTGTGTTCTTTTAAATAAAATTACAGCCATAACATGTACCAGAGAAAGAAGTTCATAGCAACCACATGAGAATAGACAGCCTTTTTTAGAAAACAAAGTCTTTTGTGAGTAGTGTTAAGTTTGACCTAGTGATTAGTTAACTTTTTCTTAAGGAGGAAACAATTGAAACAGATGTTTATCTTTTTAAAGTATTCCTCTAACTAACAATGAGTCATACTATATTATATCTTAAGATTTTTGAGAATACTAAAAGATTAATTTTAAGCAAATAAAAAATAAAACTTTTAGTGCTACCGATTTTTAATATTTTAAAATTATTTTAATTCTCTAATTCACAAAAAATAAAATGAATGAGTAGTAAAATTAAAAAAATATTTTTTTATAAAGTTTTCTCTGACCTGTTTTGAATTCGTTGTAAACTGTTTTTGGCTTTTTTAGTGAAACAAATTATAAATGTGTTTGAAATATGATAGGTTTAAGAGTATTTTATCTATCATTTACGAACAATTTAATGAATAACTCATTGTAGTAAAACTTAACTTTATAGGAGTTTGTAATTAACTGAAGTTGTTAAAAACCTGTTTTATACAATCACGTTAAATATCAAAAGTTTTTTAAAACATCTGGTATGCAAATTGGCGACCAAGTAGTTTTAATTGTGGGTATAAATTTATTTTTAGTTGAACATGAATCAAATGAACAACTTAAACTAGATTAGTTTTGCTTAATTTTTTCTTGAATATTTGAATATAACTTGAAATTGATCTTGCATTATTAATAAAATTTATTTTAATATAATTGCTAATAAAATTCAAACTTACTTTAGTCGTGTGAATGTTATGGTGTGTATTTGTGCACAGTAGTGTGTTTAGAAGTTGTTTTACTGTTTTCAGTTTATTTAGTGAGGTGAAATAATTTACAACTGAAATATTTTTTGCTCTCTTATATAAAAAAAAGCTAACTTTAACAAAACTTAACAGTTTTTTACACGTTCATACATTATCACATTCAAATCATATTAAGTAATGTTTTTAAATAAAAAATTACAATTTTTATCGTCATGTGTGCACAGAACATATTTTCAATTATTTTGCTGAGCACAGCTTTTAAAAAGATTGATAACTACTGCTTTAGTCAATTTTAAAACTTAAATTAACTGTTATAATTATAGAAAACTTTTTATATAACTTTTAAGAGTTAGGTGATACAACTTTGGAATATAAAACTTCATTTTTTTTTCAATGCAGGCACGATGTGCTAACTACTTTAAGTTTTTTTAATAAGTAGATGATTGAGAAATGACAAAAAACAAACTTGAACGTTTTAATTTAGTTCAATTTCACAATATGTAATTATGAAAACTTTCAAAGTATTGCAATTAGAACTCAAATGAAAAAAAAACTTACTTGGCAATAAAAATGTAGCTGTAAAAAAAACATTTTTATACTAAAAAACTTAATAAAGAATTATAACGTTGTTTATAAAACATAAAAACTGTTACTTATTTAGGTGAAAAAAACATTACACTTTAATATTTAATAAAGGCTTACTTAAACAAGAAATATATTTAATATCATTATAAAATGTAAAACTTTTCTTTACAATAGAAATACAAATTTTATTTAGTTTGCAAAACTTAGTTATTATTTCAAAAATAAAATGTTATTTCGAAATAGCTTTAAACAATTACTATACTAATTTGTTAAACAAACTATTATCACAATAAATTTATTTTTGAATTGTGATTTATCATTGCTATCTTGTATAAAGTAAATTTAGATGACGATGATTTAGAAATAGTTAACATTTATATATCTAAAAGTGTAGGCGCCTATCTTTAAAAACGGTATTGTATCAAGACCAGAACTTAAAATTAACAAGCTTAGTATAAACCGTATTTATTTGAATGCACTGACAAATAAAAAATATCTTGAAAATTATAAGCTTTTTTATTTAGTACTTTTTAAAAAAATATTTTTTTTGTAAAGAGTATAACAAGTAAAAAGTATAAATGTTTGCATAAAAGTTAGTTTGAGTCCTCATTTATTACTAAAACTTTAAATAAACATTTAACACAATTATTAAAAATAATTACAGTTTGTATAGAGAGTATATATATTAATAAAAGTGTAGTTAAAGTGTAACAGTTATATTAGACATTTAAGGATTGTTTTTGAAATAAAGATTTGTAAATAAATATAAAAGGGTTTGATAAATAATAAGATCATAAATTTTTTAAATGTAAGGTTTAATCAGTCTAAATAACCAAGTTTTCTAATGTATTTCTGATAATAAATACCTTTATGATGAGAGACATGGTTTAGCAATTACTTGTATACGCATACAAAATAAATGTCAACTGACGACGATTTTATCCATTATATACTTAAAAAAGCAATGATTGCCTTGTACCCTATTAGTCGTTTAATATACATACTGTCTGTTATAATATACTTCCTTACTTTAAAGCAATAACTTAAAGCTAATCTAATTTTTTTTATTTACAGCACTTAATTCAAAAACTGTTTTTTTTGTTGTATTATAGAACAATTTTTATTTCCAAAAACAAAGTAGATAATTCCTAGCAAAAACCGATAAAAAAGTCTTTGGCGTCTTCCCCGCAAACCTCCTCACAATCACCAAACTTTTCGCCGTCGAAAGGCGTCGTGGCGATGCTCAGATCTGAGTGCTTCCTCTTCAAAATGGTCTTCTTCGGCTCGATCGTCTCCGTCCAGTTCACATCGTTTATCTTTATGATCTCGTTCTCCGGACTCCTGATGTCCGGTATGTACGTCCTAACTGGCTGGTGCGGGTAGAACGACACGTTTTCTTTTTTCTTGTACTTCAGCGCCCTCTTGCTCACAATGAGCCTCTGAGGAGTTCTTCCAGCTGTCACCTCTTCCTGAGGACTTTTGCCAGTTTTCATCTCGCTGTTGTTGACCTTTACAGGGCTCTCTTGGACAACTTTCCTTTCCAAAAATACAGGCTCGACGTTCCCTTGTTGGTTGCGGACTTGCGATACGTAAACTTTCGAAACTGAGCTTTGACGCACCTCTTTCGCGTTGTGCTGCTCTGTTTCCCTGAATTCATTCCTGGAAAAGTTTGATTGAGGCGTGCCAATTCCGCAATTGTTCTCTTGGAACCCGCGCCCGTTGTGGAAAAACGCCGGTGCAAACAGAAACTCGTACTTCAGCAGCTGCAGCTCTTTTTCGCTGTGGTTGTTCGGTTTTATTTCGGTTAAAATTTCCCTTGAATGCCTCACGCTGCCGTAGACGTTTCGATTTTGCTTCAAACTTTCAACTTCGCAGGAAAGCAAGTTGAGCTTGCATTCAATTTTTTCCAAGTAGCCGATCAGTTCGTCGCGTTCGCTGTTGGGTATGCTTGAAACGCATTTGTTTACGCGTGGCTGGCTCAGCTGTTTGCACGCGTTATCAGTGTTTTCATACGGTTCAATGTTGTTGAAAAAAGTGTTGATTATTTCTTGTCCTTTATTAAAAATGTTGTTGATTTGCGGGCAAGATTGGGCAATAAAGCCGAGGTCGTTCTCAACTTTGTTGCATCTGTTTTCAGATTTTATCAAGGTTGGATCAGCTTGGTAATACCTGTTGTTTCTTTCTGAAACACAAACTTTTGATAATCGCTCCTTTGAAGTTCCTAAACTTTCCCTTTCAACATGGACTTCACTGTACTCAATTTTTGGTGGTAGCTTATCATTTTTATTGCCGTTATCCTTAACTTTAATTAAAAATGGCTCACTTTCACCCTTTTTGTTGACAATTTGAGAAACATAAACTTTAGATAATCTTTCACGAGACATGTCAAAATCTTCCGTGTTTACTTCACTGAACTTGGATTTCGAATGTGCACAGTTTGTATACGACGACGGTTTAGCACTTTCTAAACTTATTTTTTCAGTTGCAAATTGTATTGAGCTTTTATCATCACCTAAAAGATAGTTGTTCGAAAACTTTACATCTTTTTTATTATCCTCTGAAAGTTTGTTTTTTGAAGTTTTCAAATCTTTTTTATGATCCTGTGAGTACTCAGACTTGGATTTATGAGCGAGCTTCAAATTTTTTTCAGGACTTTTGTCAAGCTCTTCTACATGTGAAGCACTTTTGACTTTTTTTTTGTTTTCCTTAGGAGCCAACGCATCGTTTTTTTGCTCAACTGGTTTTGCGTGGCTCGAAGCTGTTTTTGTTTCACCCTTTATATCTGGTTCGTCTTTTTCAAACCCAAAACCATGATTGTACGAGTTTGAATTGGCCTCGTCTTCATTCGCCTCCGCGGGCCAATAAGTGTTCTCCTCGTCGTTGAACTCAATTTTAGTTCCCGAAAAAGATTTGTCTTCGTTCAGCAGCGTTTTCAAGTCTTTGCCTTTGGAATTGAGGTCCACTTGCGAAGGAGTGTTGACAAATATGTTTGGAGCTGCTATATTGATTTCAGACTGACTTTTTTCTCGCAATTTAGCCACTGAAGGACTTGCCGACGATAGGTTATCCTGAATTTGTGCAACTTTATCTTTCGATTTATTATTCAAATCTGTCAGGTTATCTTGGACTTGTTCAACTTTATCTTTGGATTTGTTGTTTAAGTCTGTTTTAGACTTGGTTTTTTTCTTTTTCACCTTTTGTTTCTCATGCACGGGAGTTTTGGTTTCAAGCGTGCTTTTTTCGTTTTTCAAGTCATCATTAACACCATTGCTGATGTGCTGCTCTGATTTGGAAATTTTACTTGGATTTTTATCTTTTTGATCAACCGCAAGATCTGCAAGGGACTTGGCCGGGGGGATTCTCCTTCTTTTGACATCTCCTTCCTTGCGGCCTGCAGAACCCACAGGTACTTCGTTTGTTTTGTTCATTTTATTTTGTTTTAGTCACAGATTAGCTCAAGCATTAATACCTGTTAAAGTACAAGCTGTATAGCAGTATATTTAATTTTCAGATCGAAAAATTCGTGTGCATTGATTTTTTCTGTCACCAAGCAACAGCTGGCAAGTTGTTTCGTGACAAAGTTTACAAATAATTGATATGAATATTCAAAATTTAAAAATAATCGTTGGCTAATAGAGATCCTAGCGAAGCAAACTCACTGGAATATATTAAAACAAATTTTCACAGTAATGTTTCTTTATTAAACTAACATATGTTTCTGTGTGTGAACACTTCAACGGTGCTCTGTATAAAAAGTACGGTAAGTAAAGAATAAAAGCTAAAGTAGGTGTACATATGTGTTAATTATTGATAATAACTAATTTTACAAATTATTCACAAAAATTCATTTCTTTTACGTTATTAATAAAATTGTTTTTTAAAATAATCTTTGTTATTAAAGATTAAAAACATATTGAAATTAAAAGTTAATTGTTAAAAAATTCTCTATAGGTTTACTTAATTTTTTTTGTAGGATTATAAAGATAGGATAGTTAAAAAAGAGTATCTTTATTAATATCTTTTTAAATAATGTCGTTTAATAGAAATTCATTTACAAAGTTTATATTCAATAGTAAAAGTTTTAAAAGTCTAGCACTTTAGCCTATGACCACAAAAGTAATACGAAAATTAACTTCGTTCGGCAATTCAAGTTTTTTTGCTGAATGCCTAGAATAGTAAAACCAATGTTAGTATAGACAAGACATGTCAAAGCAATCTTTGCTTCTGGCAAGTTTTTAAAAAGACAATGCTAAAATTAACATCGGAAAAGCGAATCTTAAATCAGCCTTCACAGAGTAACTGTCTATACAATTGCCCTTTACGATTCAAACTAGTGTGTATTATACCAGCATCACATCAAACTGCTGCAGCATTTTAAACAATGTTTTGTTTAAAATAAAAACATGAAAAGGTTCGGCTGCATCACAAGTTCTGACGTGAAAATTATAGCATACGTGTTTGTAAATTTTTATTTAAATGACAGCCACACGGGTCAGATCATTTATTGTGTATGACTACCGCTTGCCTGGGAAATCAAAAGTTATTATATTCTCCTCGTAAAGTGACATCACATAAAAGCAGGTACATAGAGTACAAAGATACTGAAAAATATTTTCATAATATGCAACATCAACCTAGAGTAACTATATTTTTATTAAAAACTAAAACGAAGTTACGCATGTTGAACCATGTAAAATATGCGCAATTATACGGCAGGTGCGTAGTTATAAACCGCTACAAACTTTGGCTTTAATAGGTTGAGTTGCATTTAAAAAAAAATAAAGTTCAGTTAATTTTAATCAAAATTTGTAGTTTTAAAACAACAAAAAATGATCTTTTATTGACTAGTAACAAATAGATTATATCAAAAAAACAATTAGAAAACTATCAACATAAAATGTTTATAAAAACTATAAGTAAATACTGATGATAAAATAAAAATGTTAGTTGATAATTCGAAACAAACTATAAGAAGCTGTAGTCCTGTAATTGTCAGTTTTTACATAAAGTTTAAGGATCGCTGCAAAGTTCTAAAAGGTGCTCACTTAACATATTTTGGTAATCATTTTTATGTTTAATTTCAAATTCACTTTTTATTTCAATAATACTTTTTGTTATTCAATTACTCCTCATCTACAACAATGCACTTATATAGAGAAGCTAAGGGGACGACCCTTGAGTTTTATGCGTTTTGCAGCACCTTTATGATTAAATTAACAAGCATGACTCGGTAATTGTTTACGTCAGCGATAGAACTGGTTTGTTTTATAGAACTACTTTAAAGAACACCCTACTAATGTCTAATAAAAAAACGTAACCGTGAAAAGAAAAACAAAGCTGAGGAACGAGTTAGTATGGCAAATAGTACAAGAGGTCCAGAGGCTTGTTTTGATTGGTTTCCTGTGCAACCCCCAAACAAAAAAGAGAAATACTTTAAAATAAGCTTAAATTATTAACTAGAAACGTTGTTTTATCAAAAACTTTACATATTTTAATAACTTTGAATGTGCTTCTTTCCCAAATTTTAAAGTGATTAATGTTGAATTTATAAAATTTAAAAACAAGAAAAATTTCAAAATCGGTTGTGTATGTAGATGTCAGCTGAAAGAGGTTTATATAAAGAATAAAGATTTAATCGTGACGACATATTGAAAACATGTTTTAAAAGACTTTTTACTAAGTTGATATCAGTTTGCTGTTTAAAATGCTTACATAAGTAATAGATGATTATTATAGTATGTTTTTAAACTAGAAAGTTTAATTCAATTAAAAAAAAATTTAAATGCTAATTAATAAAGTTTAATTTAACTTAGTTGCTTGTAAATATAAGTGAAGTAAATTTTTATAAATTTTGTGTAAACAGCAATCGAAAAATAGGTTATATTAAATCAGGTTTTGTTTTGATATGATGTTCTCGTAATAATATTTTATATTGTTATTAATTTCTTAAATTTGAATTTTTATAGTTCAGTAAATACTGAACCACGCCATAAATATAGTGACTTTTCAACGATATACTGACAATTCCCAACCGCGATCATTTCCCACCCGATCAAACTCCACCCGCGCACAATTTCCACTTAAAACTATTTTTATTTATTTGTTCCTTAGGTTTTTAATATTTTTTGTTTTATTTACACTTATTATTTATTTATTTCTTACTATCACTGTTACCCCTAAACCTTAAAATCTTCAAAAACAAGGTCTTTAAATGTTTCTTTATAATTTAATTTTATTTCTTAAGATTTTAGACAATGTTATTATTATTACTTATATTATTTTTTTATCATTGTTATTATCACTAATACTTTGTAACGTTTATAAATTTAATTAAAATACTTTACAGCAATATACATTATTAATGGAATGTACTTTATTATAGAAAACTAGAAAATATAAAATAATAATAAATGACACTGTAAAAATATGTTTTAATTGTTAATAGTTAACATGTAATTTATAGACAATTATTTCAGTTTTAAGTATGGTCTGTTATAGAATTTGTCAGCTTTTTACAAAGTAAGCTTTTTATCATAACTTCTATGTCATTTGAAAATTAAAACCTTTTTCTTTTTAAACCTAATTTTTTATGGAAAATTTTTTATAGAAATAAAGAAAAACACCACTTAAATTTTGTTATATTATTCTAAAGAAAACATACTTTTATTGTAGCTATATTTACATATGCTATAGCATAATAATAGTGATTAATTTCATTAAAAAAAATAATATTCAGAGTTACTTTTGAAAAAATTTATTAATGAAGAAAAATAAACTGTGCTACTGCTTTTGAAAAGGTCTAGACACGCCCCTGGTGCATTAGTTTTTTAAAGTTATGAATCGTAACACATTTTAGAAATTTGAAGAAAGCAATATTAATTAGTTATGACAATATGACCTATTTTTGTAAACTGTGACCTAATTTTAAGTATTTTCATGTTTGCTATTAGTACTGTTAATCTCGTATCTCGTTTTATAAATTAAGTTTTAGTTATTTTTTAAGTCTAGAAATGTTATTTACTTTTATGTTTATTCTTTTGAGTTTTAGGCTTAGATTATTTTTCATTTTTATTTTAGACAAGTTTTTGAATACATTAAAAAAAATTTATTTTAAATATACACATAACTTAGTTAATATTCGTTTAATTTTTATTTCTATTCTTTCATTTTATTGATTGTTTTATTTCTGAAGGTTTAAAAGTTTAGATTAGAAAACTTAATTTTTTAGATTGACTAAAAATGACTTTAGAGAACACACAGCCTGTACACTTCATAAAAAAAGTAGTTTCTGGTGGAATAAATCGAAAAAACTTCCAGTATTTGAATACAGTTGAGACTTATGATTGTTCATCTGATACAAGGTCATACATGTCAAACATGATTAAAAATAGTATTGGTCACAGTTTAGTTAAATTAAAAAACAAATTGTTTGTTTTTAGATACGGTGTTGTAGTTGAAGTTTTTGATTCTAGTAGCAAAAAGTTTACTAATTTAAAAATTAGTTATAAAGATTCAGAAAACTGTATTTTAAGAAACCCGTTTTCTATGGGAGGTAAATTTTATACATTTGGTGATAGCAAAATTTTATGTTATGATGTTTAAAAGAATGAATTTTCTGAAGAACTAGTCGAAACTTTAAAAAATAAAAGTTTTTTTTTTGCACAGTTCCCTTTCAGCTTAAATTTCAGATAGATTATCAAAAAACTATATTAGGATTTTTTCTATAGTTTATAAAGCTCTATTGACATTTGTAAATAAAAATATTGCAATAATTTTGCTTACAAATTTGTATTATTGGTCTGAAAGATTTAAGAAACAAAGTTTTGAAACAAACCTAAAAACTAATTTTAATACTGATTTTTCATTCCTCGCAGTTAAACGTTTTTAGGTATTTTCGGTTTTAACACATATGATTTTATTTTTTAATAAAAAGTATACTACGGTAATTTTTTAATTCGTAATCTGACTGAGTAGTTTTATATTTCTTAGTATTTCATATTTTTATTAAACCTGACTTTGATTTTTTTTTTTGAAATTTAAGATAGTTTGTAACATCAATAGTAAAGAGTATCTAAATGTTACTTGTTGTTTTACATTTTTAATTATAACATTTAAAATATTAAGATGTTGTATTTGGATACCCGTAATTTATGATCTGTATTTCTATTAGTTTTTAATGTCGTCAATGTAGTTGTAACATTTTTGAAATAGTTGTTTTATTAAGCGCATTAAAATTTTAAATGTCATGTTTTTAAGTTAAAATTCTCAAACTAATAGTAATCTTTTTAATTCTTTTTTATTTTTCAAAAGTTTCGGAAGTAGAACTATAATAAACAAATTCTCTATCGAAATACAGCCAGACTTTAATATTTTCAAGACTTCCAACTCGAGTGTTTTTATATTTCTAAAGAATAAAAAGCAGTATTTACTAGCATTGCTAGTACGTGGCAACTACAAGCATAATTGCCTGATTCAAACCAGTTTTAAGTATTTAACATACATGTTTGTATATACATGTGCAGATCCAAAAGTTCTGGTAACTCTGCATACAAGCTAGCCATAAGATTGGTTTACCAAGACATCTTTGGAGAGCTAAACAAGATCCTTTGTTATAGATCGTAATGTATTACAGTCATATACCATATTTTTAATACTGTTCAACACAAATCCAATTTTAAAAGAATTTTTTTAAATAATTTTACTGTTTTGTGAAAAAGAAAATTCTTGAATAAGTGTATGCTTAAAAAAATATACTATTTAATTACTGATTAATAAGTTACTTATTGCTGTGATGAAATAAGATAATATTTAGTATAATAATAAAATTAGTTTATAAAATAGATGGACCTTTCTTAGTCCGTAATAATTCTGGATTAGAAAATTGTTTAATATTCGAAACTTTCTTATCTCAAAATTGATAACAGCTAGAAAGCTACTTTTTTGATTTGTTTTTTATGTACAATCCAGTGGACACCCATTCAATTTTAGGGAACACTGGTCTAGTCGATTCTTTTTTTTAATTGGTTGAAAAACTGACAACTATCAAAAAGCTGAGTGTTAATTATTGAAAATATTTGTTGTTAAAGCCACTAGATGTAAAATTTTGTAAAAAAATAATTGAAAGTAATTTTTTTAATTTTCAGTTGTATTATTTTATTTCACCAAATGATTATTTTTTTGACTTCAGTATAAAAATTCTTTAGTTCACAATTTATCAAAAGTAATAAAGGAACAGTTGTAACATATATTAAACAACCTTCAAACATCTTAAAAGTATAATTTTAAAAAAGTTAAAGTAGTAAAAAAGACTAGTTCAATTTCAAAAGAAAATGAACTATAAATTTATTATTATTAGTTAATACCTATATAAGAATGTTAGTGTGTGAAGTTTAAGCATCACATCTATCAACTCAAATCTAAACGTAGTGTAAATATGTTTCATACATTCTTACTCTCACTGAAAATAACTATTTTTTTAAATATTTTCTAAAACTAGTTAGTTGTGAATTGCACATATATTTATGTGTTTAAACTACATCAACTTGAAAAATGTCTGACAGTAGTTTTTACTAAATAAGTAAAAACTGTCGAAGTAATTAACTTTTTTGAGCATACAAATATGTATACAGTTAATCTAACCGGTGGTCTGTATTTGCATGTGTTCTAAACGTGCAGTTTCTTGTATATTTGTCAAAACGTTCTAAAAAGAAACTATATCTTTTAAATACGCATAAACAAGTTTCTAGTTTTGCGTATTGTAGAATTTAATTAAAATCCTCTCTGCTTTAGAATTAAGAAAAAAGATTTAACTAAGTTTGTTATAATGTTTATTATAACTCAATTTTTTTTCCATCAATGTCTCATTCTATTCAATTCATACGTATTAAATTAGCTTAAATTATTAACTAGAAACGTTGTTGTTCTCAAACTAATAGTAATCTTTTTAATTCTTTTTTATTTTTTTAAATTTTCGGAAGTATAACTATAATAAACAAATTCTCTATCGAAATACAGCCAGACTTTAACATTTTCAAGACTTCCAATTGGAGCGTTTTTATATTTCTAAAGAATAAAAAGCAGTATTTACTAGCAGCGCTAGTACGTGGCAACTACAAGCATAATTGCCTGATTCAAACCAGTTTTAAGTATTTAACATACATGTTTGTATATACATGTGCAGATCCAAAAGTTCTGGTAACTCTGCATACAAGCTAGCCATAAGATTGGTTTACCAAGACATCTTTGGAATGCTAAACAAGATCCTTTGTTATAGATCGTAATGTATTACAGTCATATACCATATTTTTAATACTGTTCAACACAAATCCAATTTTAAAAGAATTTTTTTAAATAATTTTACTGTTTTGTGAAAAAGAAAATTCTTGAATAAGTGTATGCTTAAAAAATATATTATTTAATTACTGATTAATAAGTTACTGATTGCTGTGATGAAAAAAGATAATATTTAGTATAATAATAAGATTAGTTTGTAAAATTTGAAGCTTTCTTAGTCCGTAATAATTTTGGATTAGGAAATTTAATATTTGAAACTTTCTTATCTCAAAATTGATAACAGCTAGGAAGCTATTTTTTTGATTTGTTTTTTATATACAATCCAGTGGACACCCTTTCAATTTTAGGGAACACTGGTTTAGTCAATTCTCTTTTTTAATTGGTTGTAAAACTGACAACTATCAAAAAGCTGAGTGTTATACATTAAAAATATTTGTTGTTAAAGCCACGAGATGTAAAGTTTTGAAAAAAAATAATTGAAAGTAATTTTTTTAATTTTCAGTTGTATTATTTTATTTCACCAAATGATTATTTTTTTGACTTCAGTGTAGTTTAGTTCACAACTTATCAAAAGGAATAAAGGAACAGTTGTAACATATATTAAACAACCTTCAAACATCTTAAACGTATAATTTTAAAAAAGTTAAAGTAGTAAAAAAGACTAGTTTAATTTCAAAAGAAAACGAACTATAAATTTATTATTATTAGCTAATACCTACATAATAATGTCAGTGTGTGAAGTTTAGGCATCACATCTATCAACTCAAATCTAAACGTAGTGTAAATATGTTTCATATATTCTTACTCTCACTGAAAATAACTATTTTTTTAAATATTTTCTAAAGCTAGTTAGTTGTGAATTGCACATTTATTTATGTGTTTAAACTACATAAACTTGAAAAATGTCTGACAGTAGTTTTTACTAAATAAGTAAAAACTGTCCAAGTAATTAACTTTTATGAGCATACAAAAATGAATACAGACAAGTTAATCTAACCGGTGGTCTGTATTTGCATGTGTTCTATACGTGCAGTTTCTTGTATATTTGTCAAAACGTTTTAAAAAGTAATTATATCTCACGACTTAAACGTTCTTTTAAATACGCATAAACAAGTTTCTAGTTTTGCGTATTGTAGAATTTAATTAAAATCCTCTCTGCTTTAGAATTAAAAAAAGATTTAACTAAGTTTGTTATAATGTTTATTATAACTCAATTTTTTTTTTCCATCAATGTCTCATTCTATTCAATTCATACGTATTTTAAAGCGTCTTTGCCATCAAAATTGTTTATAATTTTTATAAAATTGTTATGTATTGAGCATATTTGTGCTACTAATAGAATATGTCGTTTATTAATAAACATTTTAAAAATCAAGTAAGAATGCAAAAAAGAAAAGTAGTTTAAAAACATTAATATTTTAACTTTGAATTTAATAATACTAAATAATATTTAATTAATCAGGTTAAAAATTTTTACTTTGTATTTTCAACTTAAATAAATTTAACATATTCATTTTATAACCCGTTTACAAAACTTTAAATTTACAAAAATCTTGTGTTTTGGAATTTCTGGTAGCACCTAATTTTTAATTAGTTAGGCATACTGAAAAGCTTTATTCATAAAACTTATTATACATATTTAATTTGTAAGTCTAAAAATAACTTTTTTTTTCTTCTTTAAGTTTTCTTTAGCTGTTTCAAATTGATTAATAATGTAGTTATGTGTTACAATTAAAAAAAAAACATCAAACCAATGTTTTTAGTTTATTATAAATAATTTAATTCTAACGAAGGTCAAAAGCACAATCTATAAATATAGCATCCGTAAAACAAAAAAAAATTAGTTCATAAGAAAAGCCTTACAAAAAGTCAAAAAGGTAAATTTTGGTCAAGAGTAACCAAAAAATATTTTGTTGTGTATCACGCTACTAGCAGAGACCCGTTTATAAGTGACATATAGTTTCTGTTAAACGCGTATATTGAAATACATAGTCGTAAGTGTTGCTCTCTGAAAACAAATTAATTTACTACAAACCAACTTTTGTATTGCGTCGAAAACCCATGCAAAAAAAAAAGAAGCGAAAACTTCCTGAGAGCTTTAAGAGCGAGTGTGAAAATTTTGTGTTTTTTTAAAGCCGAATAACAATAACAAAAGAAAATAATAAGCAAACTGATGTTCGTCACAATCTTAAGGATGATGAAAAATCGACGACTTGATTATCGTTAGCAAAAAGGAGTAAAAAAACAAGCACATAATTAATTTTATCATCAGAAAGTTTCCCGATTCGAGTTTAGCAGCACTGAAAACGCGCCAAATACGAATAAAAAGAGGTTAACGGCTTCGAAAATAAACAAAAACAAGAAGAAACCAAAGAGGTATAAAGAAACTACACGGCTCAAATGTAGAGACGTGATTTATTTTTTTAATGTTAAAAACTCAATGACTAAATAGATATACATATATACATGTATTGCTAAACTATTTTTTATTAGTAAGCTTTGAAGAATTTTTCTTAAACTATAGACACATAGTATTTGTACGACAAAGCTTTAGTAAGTCCAGTTAAATTTATTTAATCTTTAATGTTATGATTTAAACTATGTAGAAATATAAGTAGTTCGAACTTTTTAGAATCAAACATAACTAAAAAACACAACATGAGCAGATAGATTGAAAAATTACTGTGATTAGTTTTCTTAATACTTTTATCATTAGTCAAGATTTTTAGTGAAAATTCTAGTAAAAGATTAACGATATAAGATGAATGAAAATATTTTAATTGTTAAGTATAAGTCATTTAATACGCCAACAACAACAACAAATAAGGTTATTTTGATTCAGTCAACTAACACACTTTTAATTATTATTAAAAAAAAGTTTCTGCTACTTTGTGACAGTCACTGAAAAGTAAGAGACCGCAAAAAATAGAAAGAAGTTAAAACTAAGGCAGTTGTTAGCGTGACAAACGAAATTTAGGACGGAAAATTTAAAAAACAACACAAATAGTCAGTTTCGCGAAACAGACGACAGCAATATTCGCTATCATCAAACAAACACGTCCACAAACTGTGAATCCGGCGTCTACAAAATATTCCCATCAAAACTTCAATCCGATCGTTTCCTTTCAACTCTTCAGTTGTTCTGCAGCTTGGCCCTAACCTTTCCCTCGCACATCGGCAACTGGTCTCCGTCCACACTTATCTCCTCAAACTCCGAGCCGTGGGTCTTGAAGAAGAAGCGGTACTTATCAACGTGCACCTTCAGCTCGGACTGCATGTACGTCTTGAGGTGGCGCAGGGCGAGGGGGCGGGGGAAGGGGTGCGTGATCTTGTACGGGTACTCGTGCCCCGGCATCTTCAGCAGCACGGTGGTCATCTCGGAAATCCCCTCCGTCGAGAACTCGCCGCCTTTGTCCTCGTCGTCGTCGTCGCGGCGCAGAAAGTCCGGTAATTCCTCGCTGCGGTTTTCCGTTTCCTCGATCAACCGCCTTTTCACCTCCTCGATTGTGGTTCCGGCGTCCGGTTGATCGAGCAGGGGCATGCACGGGTCCTGGGCCAGAACCGAGATTGGGCCGAAGAAGCTGGCAGAGTGGCTGCTCGTCACCCCAGTGCTGCTCACCGGGTTCACGTAAGCGGGTATTTCCCCCGAACTGTCCCCGGAAGCATTGGCCGGCAGCTTAGCTTTTGCGAGCCGGCGGGACCTGTATTGTGGTTTATTGTTAAACTTAAACTGTTTATTAAAAAAAAATGTTAAAACGAATGTTTAGTTTTAAGTTACAATGTTAATAAAAAGACAAGTTTTTTTAATTTTATAATTTTCAAAACTTGTGGTGTTTCTTTTTTGCAAACTTCTATGAGTAATGCCTTAAAGTAAACTATTTTATATTTTCATGGTAAAACTTTAACTTCTTTAGTTTGTGGCAAAGTGGTTTATTTAGTTAAGAATTGTAACATAATTGTAATAAAAGCATTTAAATATTGTAAAAGTTGCTTCCAAGTTTTCTTCCCAAAATTTAGATATTAATACACAAACTAAAACTTAAAAACAGTTTGTGTTGTAAAATATTGCTACTTTTCAACACCTTTTTATACGCTTATTAATACTTTTAAGAACATTTATTCTACAAATCATATACCAAACAAACTCTTTTTATTAATAATAAAGTTAAGTAAAGGCTTTTTAAACTCAATCTCAATTTATTAGAAAAAAATTTTCGTGCGAAAGCTTACATAATGCGTTCAAAAAGAAAGATAAAAGCCTTGGAGAATTAAAAGTCATTATCAATTAATCATTCTTTTATATACTACTTCAAACAAAGCTTCAACTGCAATAAACTCCCATAACAATCAAAAAGCCAGCACGTAATTCAGTGATAAACAACTTGCTCACGCGAGAATTTTCACCAGAAAAGAAGAAAAAACATGAAAAGACTTCGTTTCTGGTTTTCGCAGCGAAAAGTACATAAAGCTCGGCTAACCGCGCACCTATGAGCTTCGCACACAGAAAACGGCGAAATGAAAAGAACAAAAAGGAAAAGTGAGAAAAGTGGCTTGAGTGCCTCATCGCTTTGATGTGGCCTCAGTCATCCACTCATTAAAAAAACTTATTCCCAGTTGAAATGTGAAGCTCAATTATGAGTCAAGCCAATTTCGACTCAAACTTTCACAAAGGCTTCGCAGTTTTGAAACGCTTCGAAGTTTTTGCTCGTGCTTTTTTTACGGTGGAAAATAATTCGTTTTAAGCCTTCTTAAGCCGCAAGACAAAAACTGGTAAGGTTTTTTTTAGGCTTCGGTGAGCATAGAAGTGAAATGCGTTAAATTATGGCCAGCCGACCGTAAAATGATACATTTTTGTTTTTGTGCAAGTCAAAGGCTGCATTTTTGCTGTAAGGGTTTTAGATGTAATAGATATATGCATGTAGTGAAAATCAAAACTGAAGCTCACCTTTCTTGCTTCGGCGTTTGAATCCAAGCAGATATCATTCGCGTTTTGTCGACAGGAATAATCTGAAGTTTTAAAAAACCATCAGTATTGCTTGAAACAAAAAATTTACATTCAGAAGTATCAAACAAATTAAATAACATTAAAGTAACTCTCAGCTGAAAATTTATAAACATCGTAAATTAATTCTAAAGCTCTAAGTGAATTGAAAAAATATTTCGCATGTATTAACTATATTTTAATGTTTTTGTAAATAAAAAAAAACTCACGGGCGTCGAAACGTCGGGGACGTTGTTGTTGGTTATTTCGGGGACGACGCCCATCTGCACCTCCCGGCCCTGGTTGTCACCGGCAACCGGCTTGCTCCTGATGGGCAGCATCTGCAGCTGCGCGGACGTCATCATCTGCTTGGAGGCGACGACGCCCGTAGATGACGTCACCACAAACGGGTCGTTGACGGGGTAGCGCGACGACTGAACGGTCGCCGGGTGGCGCACTCGCTTGCTGAAGCGCGGAGGAGAAACGGGCCGTTCCTGGGGACTTTCCAGTTGGACGCGGCTGAGGTGGCTGTCCAGGATGTCGTTGCTGTCGATCGTGTCTCGCACCTGAAGTATATGATCAGTTATTATAAATATAAAAAATGTGTGATATTTAGTCTTAGGCTGACAAAAAAAAAACATGTATTTAAAGTTATTTGTTTTAATGTTCGAACTTCAGTTCCTGAATTAAATTGAATGGTTGCTTCTTTAATTACAAATAAAACATACATCATAGATATAAAGTCAATGTAATATTTTAGCCGACCTGAACGCGAAACTTTTCCATTCTTTTCTGCTTTTCCTCGATAATTTTCAACTTTTCACACAGAAGTTCGAAGAAAGCTCTCGGGTTTTGCGTGGCCATCGCCGGCATCTTGTCTATTCTGTTTGAAAAAGTAAATAGTTTAAATTCTAAAAGCAATTTCGTAATCGAGCTTCAAACAAGAAAAACTGTTCAGTTGTAATAGGTGATATGTTGTGTTTTTTCAAATCCAAATGTGCCTGAATATAACCTCGTTGACTAGTTCAATATTAAAGCACAAACTAACAAAAGAACAAAAAAAAAATCAACATGCGCTGTGTTTTATCAGTACACTCAAATAGTTAAGAAAATAAAAGCAAACAGTTCAAAGATCAATATCAAAGCCATTAACCACTGAGACGAATAAACAATGGCGGTTGTAAAAACATAAATACGTGTGGTGACGGCGCAAAATCCGACATAAAAGGAAAACAAAAATAAACTTTTTTTTTTCATTCATTCAGCAACACTCACGAGAGCGCTAAAGCCTTTGCGTGCAAAGCGAACGGGCGACAAAAACAAATAATCAAACAGAAATTTCGCTCAGTATTCTTGTGTGTGTGGAAGCACAACATGTAGGGGTAATAAAAACAAGCGGGGAGCACTTAAAACAAATTAAAGCGGCCGCTTTCGAGTTTTTGTGAGCAATAAAACATTTTTGCCGCCCCCGCTGGAATGCCGAGGTGTTTTTTTTCATAAAAGTCGGTGGAAATTTTGCTTCTAGCTTCTTATGTTTGAGCAGCAAACAAAATTGCTTCGACAAAAGACAACAGTCGGCTACCGGAAAGTTAAAAAAAATCACCTCTATTAGCCCCTCACACAACAAGCATTGCAAACTAGTTCGTTGCAAAAGCAGCAGATGAATTTTTATTCGAATGGATCAAATGTTTCATTTTAACTTTGTGTTCCACGCACACACAAAAAGTCACAATGTACTTGAAACGCACGCCACTGCGGCGAATAGAGAAAGCGCCCGTGTCATATGCGCGCTGAAACATCAAAAGAATTCCATGAAGTTGAAGCAAATATAGATGCCACACACGCGAAGTTGCTTATTACGTCACAATGCCGCTTAATTGCTTTGATTTGGCCATCGTCGTCAGCGTGTCACACGTTTGATCTGGTTCATGTGTGCGCGAACTGAGCTTTTTTATCTGAAACCGAAATCAATCAGCTGAGGGCGAGACTTGAAACCGTGCATAAAAGCACAAGACGATCGAAAGCGAACAGCAATGTGCATTTTGTTCTCACATGGAACAAACGAAAAATAAATAGGCAGACCGAACACAGAAAGCTCGAAAGCGCTTTTATCTCACTATTAAAAGCCGACGGCTATAACAAGCGTATAACGGACGCGATCAAAGGGTAGGAAATTTTTGCGCGGCTCAGATAACAGATGCTCTATCTCGCCACTCTCGCAACGCTGAAAGCAAAACGAAGAAACACTGAAGCACAGAACCAGCACCGTAGGGCAGCTTTCGGGGGAGAAGGCGGAGAGAAAGAGGAGCGGCGCAAAGTGAAGTGCGAGGAATTTTCGCCGCTCAAAACAAGACGCTGGTTTTTTTTTTTCGATGAAAATCCGAAAAAATTTTTTGCTCGCACGACTTTAAGTTGAACCTTGTTTTTCGCGTGTGGACTTTGAAGTGTTTGAGGGTCCGCGTCGCGTAACTCGCTGCTATTTTTAGTACGAAAATAAACATTATTGCGTAAACGCGTAAAAAGACGTTTCGTGTTTTACATGTCGAGTTGTTGAAATAATTCTGTTTACAGAATTACTTGTTTCCATAATTAAAACACTAAAAACTACCTATGCGAAAATACCTTTAAACTATTTCAAAAATTAAGTTGATCAAATAGGTGTTGTGACAATAACAACTATAATCGTAATAAGTGATGTTTTTTAAAGCTTAACATTAGAACTGCTAACTCGGATAAACAAATGAACTTATTCATTTTAAAGTTCGACTATCGATTTTATTGATCTTTTCTACATGGGCAATCGCGCAACATGGATAGCGGATGCACAGCAACGTTATTTTGTTACAATGCAAACTTTTGTGACAAATTTCACTCACACTTTTTAAGGTTGACAAACAAGTTTCTTATAACTACTTGAGTACTATTATATAAGCAACAAGTTTGTACTTTTCAAAAGGAATAAGTAAAGAAGAATTAAAGTTTAACACAGCTAAAGCTATTAAAAGAGTAATTAATGATTAATACTAACTACAATTAATTAGATCTTTAAAAAAACAAAAAGTAGAAGAAAACAATCTAAAAGATTAGGAGTTAAATTGCTAGTTTTTAATTTTAACATACAAGTTTAAAAACATACTTATTTGAGACTAACAGAAAAAAGTACACCAATCATCTAAAAATTTAGCTTTTAGTATATAATGGAACAAACTATCTTATACCAGATTTATAAAGTAAAACTAAAAAATATGTGTTTTATGCTGCGCACAGAAATTTTGCTGAGTAAAAAAAAACTTCCAAAATAGATGTTTATTTTACAAAACTAAGTATTTTTTGTTAAATTTTAATGACTTCTAATATATATTTACAAAAAAAGAATATTTTGAGAACTTGATTATTTTTAGTTATTGCAACTATATAGTAAATAGTTTACTGTGCACAGATTCCATTCTCTTACAATTTACTGCGCATAGCTTTTAAAAATTTTGTGAACAACTATCAAAATAGTCTGAGAAACATATCAATAAAAGTTAATTGGTCGAACTTAAACGTAGTTTTACTTGAGCAAAGAAAACATGGCTTACTTTTTGGGGCGAGCCTGGAAATTGGACGGAGGAGGGGGTAGCAAGTCGCATCTCTGAATGGTGCGGTGGTGGTAACGTTCTGAAGAAAAAATAGATAAATATGAATTGTTAAAACCAACCAATCGTGGATGAGTTTATTCAAGTTTTTATTTTTATAAGAAAGTTTGAATGTGTATATTGCAAAAAATTACAATACTGTTTATATATAACATTGTTTGAACAACATGAAAAACAACATTACTAAAAGATGAAAAACTGTTTGTCATAATGCATTTTGTATTGTTCTTAAGTATTGAAAATCTTTGGCTACCACTAAAAAAAAATTACAAAACAAGAAACTAAAAAAAAATTGTGGTATAGAAGCTAAAAATTCTAATTTTTCTGAAGTGAAACACATTGAAAATATGTAATAAACATATATAGTATAATTGAAATTTTTTATTATCAAGTGGTAATTTTTTTTAACATTAAAAACAAATTTAGTAAAACTTAAAACATTTCTAGATTTTAGAAATTTTTATAAAAGTTTTATCAAACAATCTTTTTTATACATATTACTACACTTTTAATTGTCTACATACTTTATCTAAACTATAGAAGTCCTCAACTTAAACCTTTGGTTAAACTAATTTATTGTTATTAAATAATATATTAAATTAAATTTTTCTATCAATTAGTTTTTAGTTATAACTTTTTTGTTAGACATAATTCAGCTCGTGTAACTTATTTAATTTCAAAGAAATGGATCATAAAAGAAAATAAATTGCCGTGAAGTTTTTATATTTAATCAAATCACTTAACTTAGTCTACTATACATTCTTAATGTTGAAAGACTTTTCAGTAATCAATATTACTTATTTAAAACAATATTAAAAATCTAACAAAAACACATAAGTATTATTAGAGTTTTTCTTAATAAAAAAAGCATTTTTTTACGTGTTATCAAATACTTTTGAAAGTACAGCAGCTTAAACAGTTAAAACTTATATAATATTTAATGAAATAAAACACTTCTAAAATACGTAAAAACGCCTATTTCGCCGTTCACCAAAATAGCATAAGTCTTTTTCTTTTGTATGTTCGAAATACTCACCATCATATTTCGGTGCATAAATAGGAAACCAATGGAAAACCGCTAATGTCAGAGCATAATACATAAGCAGCGATTGAAAATTTTCGCACACTACTGAGCGGATTATAGATCAGAGTGCACTAAACTGAATTGAAATTTCCTAAAAATAGCCGTTGAAGTTCAACCGAAAGATTAAATTAAACTTTATTTATCATAAATGAGTATGTACTTCAATAGAATTAATAAATATAAAATAAATATACTTTTAAATTGCATTTTTCCGGTAATAAAATACTTTAAACTTGATAGTCTATATTTTTTCTATAATCAAAAAGAATGCACACTTATTTAACTAATTCATTTTTGAATACCGTTTCAGTCATAACTTAAACTTTTTTTTTATTAAAGTATGAATTTCAGTAATTTAAGTGTAAGTAATTTATTCCTAAAAGCTTTTTAATTTTGATAATAAACAATACAATTTAGAAATAATTATCAGAAATTTATCTATTGCGTTTTTACACAGTTACATAAAGCTTATTCATATCAAGTAGCGACTAGGGGCGGCTAAAAATGTGGAGGAACTAATTCTCCCCACACAGCTGCCATGTAATTTTTAGCTTTAAACTTTGTACCATTTTTAACATAAATTTATAAAAACTAGTTTAATATGATTGAGAAAAATTGTGTCTCGGTTAAACTTTGAAAACTTAAATAGCAGTAACAAAGTTTTAAAAGAAGGTACAAATACAAACGAACTGTAGGAATGTACAAAATAAAATGAAATATAAGGATGAAAAATTTAACTATTGATTACATTAAAAACGTGAACTCGGCAAGCTGTACATTACTAATAGAGTAAAAATATGTAGTATGTTAAATATTTTTTTAATTAAATATTTAATTAAAAATATTTAATCAATTATTGTTTTGATAAAGTTCAACAACTTCAATTAGTTTAAGTTTTGCTGATTTTAACTAACTTGTTTTGATCAGAATCAAACAAGATTTAGTAAGTACTTCATATCAACATGAGAAACACAAAAAAAATCAAAATCAATTGGCAAAAACTTTATGTGTTTGGGCTAACTTCTTAACTAGCTAACAACATAAAATTTCACTACTGGTAAAAGCCATGCAAACATAAAACAATGTTTTACAGCAGTCACTGTTACAATACATATTAGCCCTAACCTTTGCGGCAGTTGTGGCTTTTTGATGAAGAGTGAACTGCAGGGCCTTCCACAATCGAGCTGCCATCGTCGTTGTTGGTGTCTGATGATTTGCTGTTCGAAGTCTGGTCGCTGCCAACAGCCGATGGGGCGGGATTCTGGTAGCCACTGGTCGTGTGACCTCCAACGTAGTAAGGATGCGCGGAAGTTGTCTGGAATTGTTTTAATGTTGTAAAAATTGTTGCGGCATTTGTATAAAGTAAACTGAAAAAATGTTGTACAATTTAAGCTTAAATAGAATCAAGGTACTACTTTGAATGTTTTGCAAAATTCTCTACTCATGTAGTAAGTAAGTAAATATTAATAGCATCAATTTACAAAAAATTAAGCCAACATGCATTATATAAAACATTTGGGGCAAAATTTTTTTTATTTATAAAAATACTTGCAAATACACCAACCGTTCTTCCTGACACACCATAGGGGCTTTTGACCTTGTGAACAGTAGAATTCATCATTGGTGTTGCATGTTTTAAGTGAGCCTGGCTACTTCCATTCTTCATCCGTCTGTAGCAAAATTTTACATTTACAGTTTAATTACTAGTTAATGTTGCTGAACTTTAGATTTTTAACAGCTAAATTTTTTGATCATTGTTATACCAAAAAACAACAAAATCAATTTTAAATTCAGTAAAGTGTTACAATAAAGTATAAAACGCTAGTTTCAACATGGATAGTTCAATATAGTATAAATTATAAAAAAAACAATAGTAATAAACGAACGGTGCTGGAGTCCATTCTTTTTCTTCAGGAATAGCTGTGAGATTAGTAAATTGCCTTGCTATTTGAGAAGGTGACTCAGTTCCTGAAGGCTTGCTTAACTTTACTGTATTATTTACCTGTAAAATGATATAAAATAGCTAAGTTCATAACTTATGCTACTACTATATGCAATTAATGCATTGTATTCTGTTTTTAAACAGTAAAAACTGTTATTTTACTAAAGCTTGTTTGAAAAAGTTTCCATTACTATGAAATTAGAATCAATTTTACTATACTAAAACAAATGATTTAGATTACACTAAATTAATGTTATACAATAAATAAAGTATAAGATATTGTAATAAAAATGATAACAATAATTTTAATAATCAAGAGAAAAAATTACAAGTTGGTTGAATAATATTCTAGAAATATAATACTTTTTATTAAGTATTAAACTAAATTCAAGCTTAACTAACTTCAATTAAAAATGACAAACTATATTATATTGTTGTATAAGAATTTTTTTACGTTAAAATAATAACTAAAAGGGTAAATATTTCAAATAGTTTTTTAGTGAAAAACAAAATCAACAATACTTTGTTAAAAGATTTATTAACATTTTTTATTTACTACCTGATTAGGGTAATTCTGTTGATTTGAAGAAACTTTGTAATTCACTCCTTCATATTGAGATGCTAGATTTTTGAAAATATTGCTGATAAGAAAATCTTTGTAAGAGTTTTTTTCTACATTTCGCTCAATCTCGTTTTGGGCTTGTAAAAATAAATCTCTATCCAAGAAGTATTGATTTTTCTAAAAAAATATTAAATAATGAAAAAAGTACAGCTTAGGTAGATAAAGTATAAAATATAAAATAAAAGCAGCTAAGAGTTTTGTCTAAATCTGAAGTTTCCAAACATAGGGGGGCAATACTGCCAACAATTAAAAAGTTTTGATTTTTAATGTGATGGTTGACATGCATTAGTTATTTTCACCCATATGTGTACAATACCTCTCCTTTTTAAAAATCAGTTCTAAACCCCTCCAAAACTTTTATTGTCTTATAAACAAATTAGTTTTCAATTTAATAGAATTTAAAATAAATATTACAATAGCTTATAAATATATATTATATAATAAAAAAAAAGAATTTTGACAGATTGATAAAAAACTAAATTAATACGCAGTAAAATTTTCCATAAATGTTAAATAAGTTTAATGATATTAAATTTAGATAAAATACATTCAACAAAATACAAACTTTTGAAGATTTGAATTGACGGCGTATGTATGTTTTAGTGGCATCTTTCACTAATATTTTCACATGATCATCAGCATGCTCATTGTCTAAATATTCATGGTAAATTTTCCTTGCTAACTGATACCTGTTTAATTATTTTATAAAATTAATCTAAAAGTCAGTAAAGTTTATACAGTTTGTTATTAGGTATATTTTTTTTTACTTAGTCCTTTTATCTAAAAATTAATTAATTAAGAATTTTTTTAACAAAAGTTATAAATTTCTCACATAATTCAAAATTATTTAAAGCCAAAATAGTTAAATAAAAACCATAATTTATGTTATTATCACTCAATTATAACTAAACTTTTTATTAGCTAGTGTATTCAAGAAAAACTTTCAAAGAGAACTATATATTTCTGCTAAATTTGAAAGTAATAGTTTAAATTTTGTACTAACCTTTTCTTTCTTGTTTCCTCATCCATACTTTGGTCACTGATGATAGGTCCGGTGGTTGACGATGCAGCAGAGGAGTTTGCAGAATGAATTTTTTTCAAACCATACTCTTGATAGCCCTTCATCGCCCACCAGGCATTCAAAATTTGCTCTTCTTTGATTTCTTTTAGATATTCATTAAACAATCTGACCCCATCAGTGTCGCCCAATAAGTTGTGCAGTGAAATCTTCCACTTTTCATGAGAAGGTAAGTTTGATGCAGAGCCATCAGGTTCATAACCAAGATCAGCATCGTTTCTTCTGTATTTTTAAGTAAAGCTATTAGAAAGAAAAAAATAGTTACTTTACCATTTAAAGTAGTAAAAAATGAAATGCAAAACTATCTTGTAATAGTAGCTTCCAGCTCATTCTAAAGCAAACTTTTAAATTTAGTGTATAAATTTTAGACTTAAATAATTTAGCTACTGCAGCAGCTTAGTTGATTCAAAACACTTTGCATTTAAATATAAATTCATTTATATATAAAATTAAATAAACAAATAGAGCAAATTGCAGTATATTGGTAACAGACTTTTAAAAATTTAATATGTTAGTAGTAAAGGAAACATTTCTTACTTTTTTTTAATTCTAGTAAGTTTTTTAATAGTTAAGTAACTATTTTCATCACTTAAAGGTTTCTTATATTATTAACCATTTTTCTCAATTCTTATAAAATTTATCATTTTACCAACTAATTACAAGAATAAGAGTAATAAAACATTTAATTTTTTTTATTACTATAACTTCCTCTATTTCCGTATTAATTATAACTAAGCACCTTGGAGTAGAATTAGAAACTTCTGATTTTCCACTGATACTACTGTTGCTATGATCATCATGACCTTGTTCTTCACCAATAGCAGGAGGTCGCTCTACTGAAGGTTTGGTAAAGTTGTGATCCATCATAAACGTGTGCAGAACTTCTTTAGAATTTGGAACTGAACTTTTTGCATTTTGACTTGTGTTGGACCCATTATACATTATTATTTAAAATCCATAAATCACATTAAAAATTGAGAGGACTCAAGTTGAAGGTCTATAAATTTTAATAGTATAAGTATAATATTTTAGATATATAAAATTCTATTTGAAACATAAATATCATCCAAGTCTCACTAAATACTGCCATTTATGTATTACAGCTAGAGGTATCAAATGAATTATTTTATTTATATTCCATTTTCATTACAATAAATTAAACTAATAGTTGTATGAGATTTGCATGTATTCAAACTCTTAACAACTAAGTGTCTCTTAAACTAAACTTTTGTTTATAAAAACTTATGACAAATTCTAATTACATTAGTTATTAAATATAAAATAAGGACATTTAATTTACTAGTTTTTGAACCTTATAATTACAAAAGTATTTTACTTCCTTTTAAACGCAAATATTTTATACCTTTTAATGTTAAGTTATATAAAACTATTAATTAACAAAATAATGTTAAAAGGGAATTTTATTAAAATTTAATATTTATTACTAGCACTGCTATTTTAACTTTAAGTAGATAACTTGATAATAAATCTAAATCTCTATACAAATATCTATTTAGCAAATAGATGTTTTGTTACTATATTATGAATCTCACTGTATTTTTTGGAATACTTATGTTAAATTTTTTTTTAATATTTAGTGTAATTTTAAAATCTTTTGACTTATCTATAGAACTTTATGTGTATATTTGATATCATTAAGTATACTTTATTGATTACATTTTAAATTAAAGCTAAACTAAGTATTTAAGCTAGTTATAAACAATTTATTGGTCTTTTTAAAGTTTTCTAAACTAATAGTTGTATTTTCATTAAATAAACATAGTAACTTCACTACAACTGCACCATTTCTAATTGAAAATATTCTAATTAATTAAACCACTATATTGTAAACCACACTTCTTGCTTACAGTAAAAATTCAAACTAACTGTTATTTATCCATTTAATTGATTAAACTTTATGAGTATGTTCCTAAAAATAATAAGTAGCTATATGAAATAACAGCTAATGACAAAACTAAGTTTTATTTAATATATAGGGTTTCAATTCTTAAATCATAGTGAACTTTGAATTATACCTAAACTTCATATATAGCAATTTTTGTTATATGTTTGCTAAAAAATTAAATAGTATTTTTGTTTTTTGCAAGTCAGCTTTGAAATGCAGAAGAAATATTTTCCATTCTAGCATCCCTAACTATAATGATACATAACTTGAAATGCTAAGCTATTGTATATGTAGATAATAAACAATTTAATTTTTGGCTATTCTAGCAGGTTTATTCCCAAATACAAGAAAGTACAAAATATCCCATGGAAGTGTACAATACAAGGTGTGAGCACTGCTTTTCTTTTCTTTAGTTTTAACTTAAAAAAGCTTTATTTTTGTCTAACCTTTTTAATAGCCTTTATGAAAGGAAATAACTTATCTTAAAAGTTTGTTATATTATTTTGTTCTAACGTTAATAAAACAGTAATATATATAGTACAAATCAAACTATAAATTTAAAATAAACAAATGCTGTTGAAAACAGTTAGTTTTAATTGAATCTTCTATACTTATATTTTCAAAGGTTTAGAATGCATTCCAAAACTATTATCCTTATACTATTATTAACAAAGCATTATTAATATTTATTAAAAGTAGTTAATTTTTTGAAACATTTACCTTATTGTAGAAAGTTCTAGTAACAGCTGCTTGAAAACTATGTTATATATTTTAATAATTCAATAAATTATTTCTTACAATATATTTATAACAAGCACAGTTTATGCCACATAAGTAACGCTGGTTTAAAAAAAAACAAAGTTTATTAAATTTTTTAAGTTAATGTTTCTATTTTACAATTAAAGCTTTTTTCCAACTTAAATTTGATCAGAAGAAATAAAAACCTAAAAATGTATTTGTTTGTATTTTAAACTAATTGGTGGCTTTTTATTTGTGCCATCTTGAAACTTCTTTATTAAGTTTTTCAATAACTTTATTTTTTGTTTTTTTAGTTTTTATTTACACTTCAGAAAATTTTTTTTGACTTTATAAACTAGTTTTTGACATAAAAAACTGTAAAATATTTTTCAAGTTCTGTTTTGACTTTGTTAGTTTAATCAACCTTTTTCACAAGTTTAATTTTTGTTTTTAAGTTTAACCAAACTTTTAGATATGTTCTTCGCAAACTAGCATCATATTTTCAGTAAAAGCATGATATAATAATTATAAGCAGTTTTTAATATAATTTTATGATAGGTTTTCATAAAAAAATTACTCTAATTTAAAAAAATCAAAATGCAAAAAATATAAAAAAAGATTAATAGTGTTATGATTATAATTGAAATGTAATTGTTTAGTAGGTTAAACTCTTCTCAAAAAAAAGTATGTCATTTTTAAGAATGTATTACTATATATTCGAGTGGGCAACGTACGACCTGGGGGCCAGGTGCGATCCACCAATGTTTAGCAAATTAAGTTGAATCTAGCCCACGTAAGGTAATACTGCAGCCTGCGACCGTGCAAATCCGAACCGCTAAACCAAATTTTAAAAATTACACTACACCAGGGGTCGGAATTTGGAAAACTGCGGCTCATGATGAGCAAAACATGATACGGCCCATAAAAGGTAAAACTTGCGGCCGGAGAAAGAAAATATGTAAAAGTTAGACTTGCAATTTTGTTATTTGTAAAATTAATTATGCAATTTTCGTGTTATAAATGAAAGCTCCGACCCTCCAAGGACTAAGTTTTTCCACATTTGGTCCGCTAACACACTTGTCAACCCAATAAAATCTTTTTTTGTTATTCATCTTAAACTTTTTTTATTATTGTTTCTATTTAATTTTTTTATTTATTTATTTTTATTTTTGTAACTGATCATTTGAAAATACACTTTATTTTTGTATGTTTTTCTCAGAGAATATTATTTTACTATAGTTAGTTAAATGTAGTATTCGGAATACACATATTAAGTATAAGTTCAGAACTTTTTATACTGAAAAAATATATAATAAAACTTACGAAAACCGAATGGTTCTTTGTGCACTAGGTAGTAGGACCAAATATTTTGAATGTGTTTTTGTCGTTCAGTAAACTATAATTTATTGTTCTATAACAAACTCTGTTTAATAACTATATGTAAATAAAGCTTTCGTATTTTCTGATCATTTAAATTAAAACTTGACAAAAATCTACATTTTTCAAAGGTTACTTTTTTGTAACTATTTTGGTCACAGCTTACATACACAGTACATAGTACAACACTTAAAATATATATAGTTTAATTTAAAGATAAAATACTTAAGTCCCTTAAAGCTGATTATAATACAATTTTACTAGTAAACCTTCCGAAGCTATACGTTATGAAAATGCAAAGATTTTAGTACAGAATTTTAGATTTTTTTTTTGAACTACATTTAAACTAATTGTTAAAGCCAGTTTTAAAACTTTATCAAAGGTATAACAAGGTTTAGATAGTTATATGTAATGATTTTATCGTTTAACTATTACTGTAAATTGAATTAAATTTCAAAAGTAAGTGAACTGTTTAAGTTAAAAAGAAAATTATCGCAATTGATAGTTTTAACTAAGAGTTTGAACACTGTTAGTACCAAAAAAACCAAAAAGGTGAGTTAATTACAATTATTTAGCAACTTGTTAATGACTCTAATATAAAGTTGACTGACCAGTTTAGTATATAATAACAGTAAAAACCTGTAAACAAAACATAAGGTTGACTAAACAACTTTGAGTAACTTTAAAATTGATTCCGAATTAAGAATGTTAAACTTTTTATGCATTTAATTCAAGTTTAGAAATTGATATTAAACTTAATGAATTAAAAAAAACACAATATTTTTCAAATTTGTATATATATTTATGTAAATCTAGATACAGTCCAAAAACTTTTTTTTAGTATTTTATATACAATACATGAAGTAAATTTTTATTAAAAAGATATTAAACTAAAGTGTAGCATGGTATCAGGTTTAAAGGAAAATTTTGTACAAAGCTAAATTTTAAAATCATTTAATGCAGTTTAAATTGTAAGAAATTTATTTTAAACTTTTTTTTTTTTTTAATTTTTATAAAAAATTTTACTTAGAACTGCATCAAAATATAAATGGTGATAATTGCTTACATACAGTTTTGTTTTATATTTTACATTAGATAAAGTTTTTTAACATTCCAGGTCAACATTAGATCATGAAAAAGTATTTTCTTGTCATAACATTCTTGTTACTTCAAATGTTTGTTGGGAACAAAATGAAAGTCAGTTTTCTTTAACATAGGTCGATACCATGGGTATCGTTTTTTATCCACCCAATGTACAAAGAAACAGCGTATAGTAGATTTAAATTGAAAATGTTCTATTAGTATTGTATGCTTTAATACATTTAGTACTGTAATTTTTACTAAGTTTGTTTAATATTATAGGCTGCTGAATTTTTTTGTCCTCTTCGTAACGACAAAGCCACTTATGTTACTAAATTTACGAATATGCTTATTGATGTAATGAAATCTGAGCTTCATTGTAATGAACTTCAGAGGAAACCAATCAAGCTCGAATTAGCGTGGAGTGCGCAAGTGATAACAATGCAGTTGTGTACTATAATGTGCTACTTTCTACCAATGATCCTGTTGATCTCACCTTCTCAGTAACCCATCCAAAGCTGGACAATATCGTTGTTCCTTATTACTTTAGAACGCTAATGGATGCCATCGACATGCAAAACGAAAAGGTAATATTTCAATATTATTGTTTACTAATTTTCTACATTAGTTGTATGTTAAATAAATAAAGCTCTCTAAACAATTATTTAAAGCACGTAACTTGTCTTAATATTAAAGTACTTTGATTATTCTATTTTCAGAAGATTGTTTACATTAGTTCTAGTTGGTGTTTAAAATAAGTTGTAAATAATTATTTTAATTACAAAATATTAACACGGAAACCGTGTTTAGTTGAAAACTACAGTAACTTTTGACGATTTTGTTTATATTCTAGGCTGCTGAAAACTTATCTCTTCTTAGTGATGACAATAAATGCTAAAGTAAAACTAAGAAGTTTAATAGGATATATTTGAATAAATTCGATGTGAGCATATTATTTTTTTGATCAGTTTTTATCCTAATTTTTTATAATCTTCTGCTTATGTTATATTCGTTTTTGTCGCAGTTGTTTTGTTACGTTCGTTATTTTGTTTGTAAGAGTAAATAAAAACCACAAGGTCAATGAATTTGTTATACAAACTGTTAAGTATAAAAACAACGTTTGCGTATGATTTTTATAACAAAGTTAGGAAATTCCATTTTTACCTCTTTAAATCAAAAATTACAAAGTCATTATTTTCGTTTTAGTAATTAAAATGATATTTTAGTTCTATATAATAATAATAATAATAATAATAATAATAATAATAATAATAATAATAATAATAATAATAATAATAATAATAAAATAATAAAATTTAACTTTCCAAAAAACAGTTATAAGTTAAATAAAAACAAAAAACATTTTAAAAGTTCATTAATTATACAAATTGGGAAGTAGATTGATCAAAAGGGTTAATTCAAATTTAAAATATATTAAAGATAAAAAAAAATTAGTTTAGTTACTAATTATATAGTTAAAACAGATATTTAAAAGAAAATTAACATTGCCAGAAAATGGTTGCTTCATGTAAAAGCATCATAAACCGTTTGTAGATTGACGACTGTAAGTTTTTTCGCATGTGACTGACTGATGAGTCCTAATAAGGACGAAACCGGTCTCAGTCTACCGAAACTTGTGGTCTGATGATCGAATTGGCATGATCAACCCTTTTATTAAAATTAAGCTTGTCTCACGGTAAACGAAAGTCCAGGCTTCTGCTCTGCTGACTTTCGCTGATGTTTTTTGTTGATCGTACTAAAACGATCATACCAGATGTCTTGCCTAGTGTACAATGTTTTAAACGTTGCACGGCAAACGACAATGCTGACGTCACTGATCATTGCCAGCAAATGGTTGCTTTATGTGAAGGCATGATAAACCGTTTGTAGATTGACGACCGCAAGTTTTTTCGGTTGTGACTGACTGATGAATCCTAATCAGGACAAAACCGGTCTCAGTCTACCGAAACGTGTGGTCTGATGATCGAATTGGCATGATCAACCCTTTTTTTAGATATCTAAAAATTAACTACATTTGTAGTAACATTTAGATTTAGTAAAGTTTCTACCGATTATTAACCTAAACTAAATCAACTGATGTGAGTTTTTATGTAAAGTAAACTTGAGTTTAAACTTAAGGTTTTGTTTGTCTATTATTATTTATTTATTTGATAAGCGTCTAAATATTAATTTACTATCTCATTTATTTGCTGAAATTAATCTAGTATTGACACAACAAATATTGATTATGATTTCATTCATAAGTTAAAAAAACGTTTTCTTAAAAACTTAACTTTTTTATATTTAGATTAGACTCCAGGAATCTAGACTTGAGTCGTTTTATTTCAGATATTTATAAAAAATATACTAAATTTTTGATAAGTTGAAATGAGAAAAAAATATTTAAAAATCCTAAAATATATAAAAAACGTGTTGTTGCAACCTATAAAAGCATAAATAAAATAAACTTTCAAACACTATAAGCGTCTAAAATGATAACAGTTTTTTATCAAGTTTAACAAAGTTAAAAAATTATTTCTACACAATTGTTATTTAGGCCTTGATATTTTTAAAAATTAGAAAAAATACCTGACAAAAATATTTCCGTCAAAATAAATAATACTGAGATTAATAAGTTTTAACTTTTTATTATGCGCAAGTATACTATTCATAATAAAACTTCTTTAAATAATGGCATTTGTAATTTTTTATAACAACATACTCATTAATAATTATAATAAAGTTTTCGATATGATTTTTTTAGTTGCTATACAGAATATCTATAATTGAATAAACTTTAATTTTTAATTAAAGTTCCTTTGATTATTTTCTGTCTGTTTGGTTGTCTGTTCTGATTGAAAAAAAAAATATTTTAGTTATATATATTTTTTATTCAATAGTTTGTAGAGTGCTGAGTTATAAATAGAAAAAACATAAAATATGTGCATAAAGTTTTATATATCAAATAAAACTACAAAAAGTTTTGTTAATTTAGCTACAAATTTGTCTTGAAAGATGTTTTAGGTGGTTTAAGAATTAAAACAAAACGTAGAAATCTAAAATTTTCCTAAAAATCTAAACTAATCTATAGAAAAACTTTTATTGCAGCTATAAAGAAACAATGAGAACTCCAAACTTTTAACTAAAATAGAAAGTTTGGTTTGAATATAGAAAAAAAAAAGTTACTTATAAGAAATAACAAGAGACTTAATAAATCTTACACGTAGTTTTTTTTTTAACTAAATAGTATCTAATAAAGAAGTTTGTGCATGCTATTATTTAAAACCAAAGTGTGTTTCGAGTAGTTTCCTGGAGGCTGTGCGACTCCTGACAAGATAAAAAAAGAAAGTTTTTATTGATCTTTAAATTTTTATCTAAAAAAATATAATTTAACTTGAAAAAAAAGAAGTTTTTATTGATCAATAAAAATGTTTGTTCTTTTATTAGATTTGCTTCTGTTTTTTTACAATTTTTTTAAATGTTGAATACAAGAGTATAAACCGTTAAGTGCCATTACAACAAGTTAAAAAGAATATATTCATAAAAAGTTTTAATTTGTGCTGAGTAGTGCGCACTTCTTAATAACCAGCTTATACAGTTAAAAGAGGTTTTTTATAATGTCATATAACTTTTTTATCTAATTTATGACTTTAAGAAGCCTGGTTTAAAAAGAAGACTCTTAACTAAATTGTGTAAAAATGTGAAAATGTTGAAAATAACTAACTAGTTAAGATTTTTTTTTATATTGATGTTGCAGAATGCAGATATAGTTTAATTAGCGTAGTATTAAAGTTAAACTTTGCATTTTATTTCTAGAAAATAAGTTTAAGTAAAGCAATCTTCTTTTTATCCAAATACAGCAGTTTAAAATTGAGTTATAACAAGGAAGATTCCCGCACATGTTTTTAGGTTTTATTTCCAATTTGTTTATTTAATTCAGAATTTGACTCATATAATTTACAATAAGTGAGCATTTCATTTTAACAACTCAACTACGACAAGTGACGAATCTTTCTCTAAATGGGAATTCAACTCGAAATGTTTTATACTACGTTATATTTTAACGGTTTTTTAATAAAATATATACCTAAATTAGTAAGTTTTTATTTTGAAATTTAAATTTTTATTATTTTAATTAAATAAATCAAATCTATAGAAAATACTCTCTTTGTCTAACCAAATTTAGTTGTGCTACCCCATTAAAACAAGCCTAGACACGCCCCTGTTGCAAACTAAACTCTCTCGTATAACAATTTTTAAAACTTAAAAACAGTTTGGTGCTGTTATTAATTAAAATGAAGTTAATTTTTCAAATAATTTAAGTGTTTAATTTCTGGCTTATTTTAGTTACTTAACAAAGCTTATAAGTTTAGTAAACTTTAGGCTAGCTTTGGACACATTTTTAAAGATTAGGAAGGCAAGCAAAATTCAGGGTATATTCTAAATCGTGATCTACCGGGTTAAACATACCAAGATAAAAATACTTTACTTTTTTTTATTTAGTGCTAATTTACTCTCCTACAATAAATTTATTTTAACTTTTTACTTATTTATGAAGTTCTCGCAAAATTTGAATTAAATTAGATAGCTAATTTTTGGTTAATTGGTTTTGTATCTATCAACTTTGTTTCAAACAATAATTTAAGTATGTAAAGCACAACTTCTGCTGCGTTAGATCTTTTAGAGCTAAAAATTACGCCGCTGCCTAAAACTTTTTGCTTGGCAGGCCGTAGTTTGTCAAGCCCCCTATGTAGAGGTTAATTTACTTTTTAGAAAAAAGTTTGCACGGAAGTTTAGAATGAACAAACGTAAGTATTATAACACGATGTAATAATAACATCGATGTTATATAACACGATGTAAGGAATAATAAATTGAAGAGTTCGACAAGCTTTTATCGATGTAATAATGAATATCTACATTTCAACAAGGTTCAAGTTAGAAGTTTACCTAAATATCTTAGTATAAAGTTTTTGTAATTTCTATAGACACTAAAATACAAAATATACGTAAATTTTTGTTGTGGCGATGTGCCTATTGCCGCAACTGAGTTTGTTTTTAAAGCAGGACTTTTACAAACAATACAATCTTTGAATGTAGATAATCTATATTTTGTTTAATTATAGATGTTTTTATTAAAAAAAAAATGCTCATACGCTTTTTATTAACTGTAAACGGATCTAGTAAAGAACTAGATTTTAGAAATAATAATTTCGGCCGGAATCCAATACTTGAAAATAAACAAAATCCAAAAAATCAAATAAAACTTATGTGCATAATAACTGTTCAAATAGGATTTTTATTAAGAATACAATTCTAAATGGTTATTTTTGTTGTGAAAAAATCATAAAAGTGATACTTTTTTAAAATCTACTAGACAAAATATTAAGAACAACCTTTTTTTTGTTTGTTTTATTACTTTGTTTTTTTATCATTTTTTCACATCACTGTGTTTTTCTTTGTTAAAAAATCGTGTTTGAAAATATAAACTTTATAACTATAAAATTTAAGCATCTTAACTTACAACTACTCTGAGTTGATTACGATTTTACACTTGGCTACAAAATTGTAGCAACACGACTTCTTTGTTTTGAAACAGGGTTTTCCAAAGATGGTGATACTCGGGTGATTATGGCTATCAGAGTGCTATAACTAGTAGAAAGGGCGATACCTAACAAATTACTTTTCACCTTTCTGCTAAAAGGGAGATTGTAAATTAGTTTTGGAATCGTTGCTTTAGAGTAGTTAGAAAAAAAAATTATTGTGCTTAAAACTATACATAAGTCTTGTTAGTAATATAGACATTAAAAACGAATTTTTAGCGTTTCAAATATAAAGTTATGTTTTTTAAAGTACATTCAGAAAAGTAAGTAACTTGATTGGTTTCTAAAAAACGGTTGAACAAGTATAATTGATATAAACAAGTTGTTTTGTTTGTGTGCTTAATTTGTGTTTCAAAGTTTGATGCTAAAGCTTTTATTTTAATATTTTATAAAGTTTTTAACTATTATCTAACGTAGCTAACAGTTATACATACATCAAGTTTAAGTATTAGTTTTTGATACTAAGTTAGATATAAATTAATTATATAACCTTTATTTTTCAGAAAATGCTAAAGTTTTATAACGTAAAATTGTTCATTTTATTTTTAATATGCTTAGTAGCGCAAGCTTCATTGGTGTCAAGTAATTCCAGTTACAATGACAATTTTGAAAACGAATCACAGAACAACAGTTCAATGACGCCATAATCGAGAAACACTTCATACAAAGTGAACACTTAGGAGATTGCTGCCTCATTGCCGGCATGGCAACGTTGCGAGGTAACGAAGACCTGCGCGATCAAGTGGTGCCTCCGGGACAGAACTTAACTCTCGGCCGAGGCAACCAACAGTGGCAGTTCAACATTTATAAGATGGGAAAACTTCATCCTGTCGAGGTCGATATGAACAGCTAACCGAGAACGAGTTGATTTACTCCAGCAGTGCAAACGACGACATGGCCGGCCCGCTGTTTGAAAAAGCCTTCGTCGACTTGTATTTTGACGGTGACTACTTTTTTTCCCAAGGTGTCGTTCCGTCCAGTGTTTTAACGAGTTTCACCAACGGCCACTTTGAAGAATTCCGAAACTTTGCATTTGACTCGGCTATCGATATAAATGCCGTGATCGATCACGGTTTAAAAACTAACTCTTCGATGTTGGTCGGATTTAGAAAAAAGTCGGGAATACTACAAGAATTCCATTATTACACTTTAGTAGGAATACAAAACGACATGGTGAAGATTTACAATTCCTACGGTAGTTACATTAATTTAACTGAAAGCGACTTCCATGAAAGCTTGGAAACGCTTGACATATCTTATTTGAAAAACCAAATATTTAGAATACCGGAGATTGAAAGCTCTGCAGAGTACAACAAAACTTGGCCCGCAGCAAAACTTCACGAGTTAATACGTTTCGCAGAATACGATCTGGCAGTTGATGAAGACGACACGGACCTTTTCACAAACCTGAGCGCGAAACACGATCTCCGACTGGTTCCGTCCATTTTCATCACAACCGACAGTGAGAACGGCAAAGAAAGCCGCCGGGTTGTGAGAGCTCCGATAGTCCGCAACCTCAACCCCAACAAGGGGTATTTCCTTCCCACCAACTCTTTGAGGGCAAGCTTGCGAAGCAGCAGGTACAAAATAGTGGTCGCGCTGTCCAAGTGGCTTCGGCTTCGAAGCTGCCTCGGCTGTGAGAAGCATTTAGAAAATGGCGGGAAAAAGTTTTTGTTTCGACTCGCCGCTTCGAAACCTACTTCTGTTGAGAAATTCTTATAGAAAGAAACTGAAGTAGTCGTAAAAACTCAGTCTGAATGGGAAGTTAATAATATTAAACCGATGTTAAAAACAAATAAGGATTAGTTCCAGTTGCATGTTTATTCGGGTTTAATTCTTCTGTTTTCGTCTGTTTAAATAACTAATAAAAATAGTGCATATAGTAATGAATAGTTAAGATACTTTTATAAACTTAAAAACTGAATTAGAGTAAATAACAAATACTAGGTTGTACAGAAAATATTTGTGCTTAATTTATTTTTATTTCTGAAATAATTATAGTAAAATACAGCAAATAACTTTGTCTATATAAACTATCGGTAGGAGTCTAAAATGCACGAAGGGTCAAATGTGCAACAAGATGCTTTTGCACGAAGGGTCACTTTTGCATGAAGACACTTTTGCACAGGTTGAAACTATAATTTTTTATTAAGTTTATTTAATTATTTTTTTACTATCTCTAGCACTCCTAACCCTCGATCGGTATTTTTTTTTCCTTTTGTGTTTTTTTTAATTTATGTTTTATCGTTTTTTTTTCTGGTTTTTATTTTTATGACGTTTTTTTTTAATCTCTGTTAACCCTAACCCTCGGTCAGTAATTTTTCTATTGTTTTTTTTTGCTAGGTTATTTTTTTTTATATTAATATACTTTTTATGTTGTTTTTATTTTTTTTATTCCACTATCACAGCTACCCCTAACCCTTACCGTCGGTCGATAACATATTATATATTTAATTTTTAAAATCAATATCTTTTTTTTTCCTTTAGAGCAAAATTGACCCTTCGTGCAAAAGTGACCCTCAGTGCAAAAGTGTTCCTTCGTGCTAAAATGTCTTCGTGCATATTAGACTTGTTCCCAAAAACAACTATATTATTAGTAAATAAAAATAAGGTGATATGACAAACTAAATAATAAAAAGTATATTTCGTGCTTAATTTATCTTTAGCTCTTCTTACTAAACAACAAATATCAGTTTGTGAGCAAAGACATAAAAGTGTTAATAGTATTAACATTATAATAAATGAGTATAGTAGTTTGAACTGAGTCTAAAAAATATTATTGTAGGAGCATACAATATGTTTTCAGTCGTAATACTGGTAAATTGATAAAATAAGTTGATATGGTTCGTGCTATCCTTATATATACTTTTAGCTTGATAAACAAGTCGTTAAGTTGTTGCTAAATTCGAATGAATAAGAATACTAATTTTTGTTTGTATTCTTTTTTTGTATAAGAACTTAGCTTAAAAGACCTGACTAGTAGCAGGCGTTGCTGTAAGAACTTTTAAAAAATAAAGGTAAATAAAAAAAGGATTTATTGAAAATACACTGTATGACAAAAAACAAAATTTCAAATCACAAATCTCTGGCCTGCAACGTATTTTTTAGCTAAAAAACAACATACTAAGCAATTCAAATAAAATTAAGCTTTTTAACAACAAACATTTTGAAGTGTACTGTTTACTTGATTTTGATAGGGCGGCTGCAGTTGTAAGGTTTTAAAAATATTTAATAGTCATTTTATCTTAAAAATTTAACATAACATTATGCAAATGAGGCAAAATAATAAAAACACAGTATATTAATAACATACAAAACTCTATCTCTAACCCACTTATCCAAAATGTTTAAAAATAAATCGATAAATAAATATTTTTTATTAACTAAACTTATAATAAAAGTAAGTAAACTTTATTTTATCAGAAGCGCCTTTAATCTGCTGCTGACGCTATTTTAAGTACCACTAAAAAGCTTGTGGAATAATTTTTCGTAGTATTAGAAAAATATTTAGTACAATCTTTTAGTTCTTAAGTAGGAAACCGCTCAGTTCCATCCCGCGCACTATTACCATCTGATTAAATCTGAGAACCACTTACCAACCAAGCATAAGGGTTAGGGGCAACATAACAGTGATAGTAAACAATAAATTATATATCAAATTAAAAATAAAGTAAGTAAATAAAAAAAAAAAGAAGATGGGAATAGTGCGCAGATTTGACTTGTATTTTAAACAGTTTAAAACATTAAATATAGACCTTTTAAGACAAAAAGATAATAATTGTAGTTGCCAAAAGATTTTTTTCAAAAACTTATAGAGTTTTCATAGAATAACTGTTGTATTCAAGTTTCATTAAATCTGGCTTTTAAAAAACTTTAAGATTTTTGACAGTTTGTCAAGACTAGACGTTCGACGGTTTGCGTTGAAGAAGATATAGCATTCACTTTATATTTATACTTAAACTATACAATTATAGTGGTTACTCACCACTGGTGAGTAGTGAATTGCAAGTGATTTTAAAAGACTTATTTAAAGTTAAAAAAAATGTTTAAAATTTAAAAAATGCTATAGTTATTTAAACGGAAGTGTATCTTTCTTTTATAGTATTTTAATATAATTTTTTTTTGGTTTTTTGTTTTGTAAATATAAGATTTTAATATTTTATTTTTTATTTTAGCCTTAAATTTTTTATCGTTTTCGCATTGCCTTTAGATTGTAATTTAAATATGTATCAAAAAATAATTAGTTGTAATTTTTTAATAATTCTTAGTAAAGTACCAAATGTTTAACGTTTTTGTCTTACACAAATAAATAGATTTTAACTAGGTTAAGAAAGATTATTCATCCAAAAACTTTTTTTAATTTCAATTCATTTGACAAAATATTATTGATAGATTTTTTTGAGTTGGAACTTCCAACTTGGAAGTATTTTGTTAATGCTACAACTTCGATAAATAAAAATACTCACTCAAACCACAGTATTCAAAAATATTACTAATTTAGTTTAGCATTTATACGTGTATGAAAGTTAATTGACAATATAAACCAATAGCTAATTTTTCTTTTTAATATATAATTTTTAAAGCTTTGAGAAATACTTTTTCGATACTTAATAAATAAATAAAGCTGTAAAATTCCAAATTTAAACTAGTTATAGTAGATAGATATGTTAAAAAGCAGAAATGCTGATAATTCCAAAACTTAAATGTTTAGAATACTAAGCGTTAATTAATTTAAGCTTAAATTTTATTCTTGAGTAAACGTGTGGCGATCTTTCATCAAAATCTTTCATCTATGGTAAGTAACAATCGTTGTTATAAAAACCTAAAAATAAAACATGTACTAATATACAACAATTTTTCTATTGTGTATAACATACAAATTTTAAACAGCGTATAAGTAACAAAATTATATATTTTTTTTAAATTTAAATATGTTATCTATATGATCTGAAGTTGTTGAAACAAGTTTTTTTTGTTGTAGTTTGTTTTAACTTATTTCTCTATAAAAATAAATTAACTGGCTACTTTGGTGTTTTTACAAACTTAAATGACAAACTTTTCTTATACTCCACCAGCTGGTTACTTTCTACAACTAAAACTTGAAGCTAAAATAAAAACAATAAAAGTGTAAAAATATTATAATAATAAGTCTTTAAGTAAAGTTGTGAATGGATACCTAAAATTACTGATCTATCTTTTAGTTGTTTTTTTTGAATGTTGCAATAGTTTGCTAAAAACTTATTGAGCCAGTATACTGGGTAAATTAGAATGCTTTGAATCTGTAATTTGTGTTACATGTGAATGTTGCTTATTTTGTCTTTAGTTGATATTTGTCATGTGTTTTTGAGTTTGTTTATGGTTAATTTTGTGTATTTTTACTAATTATGAGTTCAGCTATTTTGGTTTGTTGGCAAGGAAAACTAGGTTGTGTGGATATATTACTATGCATCCATTTATATTTACTGTTTTCCAATAAGTTAAATTCTTATTTATTAATGTTTTGTTTTTGTTATTAATTTAAAAGGTGTTTTTTCTTATTTGTTTAGATTGTAATTTGATTTAACTATGTATGATAGGAAGCTTCAATTTATCTTAAAGTGTTGTTATAAACTTTTATTAGTGTTATCATAGAAAGATAGTTCTAGAAATATCTTTGATATGGTAGTCTTAAATGTTAATGTATCTATTAAAGTACTAGTGTAATGTGCTTTGTCAACAACTCATTGTAGATTTACTCTTGTGGCAGTGATTATATTTCTAGATTGTAGTTGCAGATTTTTGTTATTGATTGGCTGAACACATGCCTGGGACTTGAGCTTCATGTATTTCTCAAACTATTTTTTTATCATTCAAAAAATAAAAAATTTAAGCTATTTTATGACGAACTGCAACTAAAAAATTAAATTTAATCAGATTTATTAAATTTTAAAATCAAGTATTTTTATAAAATTAACTCAAAATATTAAACCTGTTGCAACTTTTTGAAGTTATCAGGAAACTAATACTTGATAAATATTTTGATTATCAGTTGGCCAAAGTTTTGTTTTTAGTAAGTGTTGTAGTTTTTATAAAATATATTTTTTATTAAATCTATGTTTAGATTTATTGCTTAAAATTAGAGTTGCAAAAAACTTGGAAACCTGGAAAACCTGGATTTTTGAACAAAAAACACTAAAAAACCTGAAATTTTAAACAATTTTTACATGTTACAGGGTTTCCAAAAAACAAAAAACCTGGAATTTGCAAAATTTTGAAAAAAAAACCTGGAATTTTAAGCAATTTTTACATGTTAAGCAGTTAAATTTCAATTTGACACAAAAAATCTATAGTATTGATAAAAAAGTTTTTGTCATCATCAAAAACTTTTTTATTAAAAAACACATTTCAAGTAGATTTATTAACAAGAAGTTAGCAGTATGAAAGTATAAGTATATAAGCGTATTACATAATTTTTTAGAGCAATTTTCTTGCAAACGTTTAAGTACTTTTTATTTATTTTTAAGATCTAAAAATTTACTTATGGCTTCTTCAGAGTCTAAACTTGCGGTAGGATGTATTTTTGACGATTTAAAGATTTTTAGTAATTATAAAAACACTTAAAAAAAAAAAACAACTCATACAACTGATTTGCGTAGGCTAATCGAATGAATTTTGGTTTTTGCAATTTTCTTGCAAACGTTTAAGTACTTTTTATTTATTTTTAAGATCTAAAAATTTACTTATGGCTTCTTCAGAGTCTAAACTTGCGGTAGGATGTATTTTTGACGATTTAAAGATTTTTAGTAATTATAAAAACACTTAAAAAAAAAAAAACAACTCATACAACTGATTTGCGTAAGCTAATCGAATGAATTTTGGTTTTTGCAATTTTCTTGCAAACTTTGAAGTACTTTTTATTTATTTTTAAGATCTAAAAATTTACTTATGGCTTCTTCAGAGTCTAAACTTGCGGTAGGATGTATTTTTGACGATTTAAAGATTTTTAGTAATTATAAAAACACTTAAAAAAAAAATCCTACTTTAAAATACATCCTACCGCAAGTTTAGACTCTGAAGAAGCCATAAGTAAATTTTTAGATCTTAAAAATAAATATAAAGTACTTGAAAGTTTGCAAGAAAATTGCAAAAACCAAAATTCATTCGATTAGCCTACGCAAATCAGTTGTATGAGTTGTTTTTTTTTTTTTAAGTGTTTTTATAATTACTAAAAATCTTTAAATCGTCAAAAATACATCCTACCGCAAGTTTAGACTCTGAAGAAGCCATAAGTAAATTTTTAGATCTTAAAAATAAATAAAAAGTACTTAAACGTTTGCAAGAAAATTGCAAAAACCAAAATTCATTCGATTAGCCTACGCAAATCAGTTGTATGAGTTGTTTTTTTTTTTTAAGTGTTTTTATAATTACTAAAAATCTTTAAATCGTCAAAAATACATCCTACCGCAAGTTTAGACTCTGAAGAAGCCATAAGTAAATTTTTAGATCTTAAAAATAAATAAAAAGTACTTAAACGTTTGCAAGAAAATTGCTTTAAAAAATTATGTAATACGCTTATATACTTATACTTTCATACTGCTAACTTCTTGTTAATAGTAGATTTACAGTATCTTTTCAATGTTTTTACTAATTAACACAATTTTTTGTAGCCTTATGTAAACAATAAGTGTAAAAATATACATTAGCAATCCTGCTTTTAGTGGTCTTAAAAAGTTTAAACAGTCCAAAACTAGTTGTTCTAAGCATTTAAAAAAAAACTTTACTAATTGTATCACAAAAAAATGCACAGTAAGAATAAAAATAAAAAAATTGTTTACAAAAAAATAATACTATTTTTTTTTACCTCAAAGAGAGCAAATGTTTTGATAATAAAAATGGTAAAAAGTTGAAGTTTTATGTTTAAAATAGTAAGTAATAGTATAAACATTAATATACAGTTGCCATTTTTTATTATATTTTTGTTAAGTGATTCAAATTAAATTGGTAAATATTTTGTTAAAGTAGTTTAGTTTAATTAAATTAAAGTGTATTATATATTTATCAATGTGTTAAAATTATCTTGATGTTGAATTTCAAATATTATAACACTACTAACTTATGAATGTTAAATGTTTACTAAAAACTAAAAACATCATATCATCTATAAAGTTATATTTACCCAAAATTACTTTAGTTGAGATGTTATGTAACTGGTCAGTTTTATAGAAAGTTGAAATTATATTAGTAAAATTTAAAATATTACTTTTTCATTTTTTTTATAACTTTAGATAATAAAACAATGACTATTTTTACTTAAAATGACTAGCTACATTGAAAGTTTGTAATAACATAGCATTTTTTTTAATTAAGTATGCTGCCAACCCTATACTATAAATTATGGCTGTTTTTTATCTATTATTAAAGTTATCTAATTACTTAAAATTACTATTGATGTATCAATTAACATTATATTTAAATTTTTTTTATCAACTGCTTTTTTAATAAGAATATATAGTTTAACACAAAGACTTGTTTTCAGTGGTTTATAGTTTATAATAAAAATATACAGAAAAATTAAATTATACCTAAACCTAAATTTGATAAAAATTTGAATGTTTTTTTGGATAGTTTGCATCAAAATTATTTACAGTTAAAAAAAAACTTATTATATTATGTAAAAAAAATTAAGCCCAGATATTGTAAATAAATTGAAATCATAATTTATAAGATCATATGAAACTATTTTTTAAATGAAAGATTGTTTTTACGAAACATAATGAAAATAAATAAACTTTTACAAATAATTTTTAGTTTTTTGATCAGTTTAAGTCTATATGGTCTTAAAGTTCTCATTTATTTTGTAGTATTAAAAGTTTATTTTAAGCTTGATTTTATTTAATTTCTTGGTTGTTTTTGTTTTATTATTTATTTTAAACATTAAAATTAACTCTTAGCTCAATTTTAAAAGCTCAAAGTACCAAAATGTTAAATTTACTCAAAGTTATCAAATGGTCAAAAAAGTATATGATAGATAAATTTAAATTTTTTATTCAAATATAATTAAATATATTTGACAGAATTTTTTCTTTTAAGCATTTATCTTTCATTCTTCACTGCAACCCTTCCAAAGAAATCTGTCCTTAAAAATACTTTTTACTGATATTTCTGAATAAAAAAAACTTTATTTAAGCAAATTCAACAAATTCATTCAAAACATTATTCAACCCATACTATAGAGATTTAAAGTTATTTTTTCAAGTTAGTTGTATTTCTAACATCCATAGTTACTTAAATAGTGAATTATCTGATGTAACTTTACATTTAAAAAAGTGGTAACTATCAATATTTCTAAAAATCTTTTAAAGTGCTTTGAACTAAAAATAGTTTTTAGTTACAGATGCCTTTGTTTTTATAATCAGTCAGTAAATAATTATAAGATATAGATAAAAAGTAAGGAACAACTTTTTTTTGTTCTATTATATCTAAAGTAAATAATTCTTATTTTTACTTATATATTTTAAAAGGATATGTCAATAGTAATTAAAGCTATGATAATCAGTATTATAACTATTGGTAAATCACTATTAGTTAATAATATTTATGTGTATAAAAGTTATAATTTCATCAAAAAAATATTTTATGAATAAATTTTCAATTAAGTTAAAAAAAAGTTTATTAATGTTGTTACCAATATTTTATGTAAATTAAGGTTTGATAAATTAAAACTCACTCTTTTGTTTTTACTTTTTTGGTTAATAAAATTTTTTCATAAAAAAAATCTTAAATTTAAATTAAGAGAAAACTGCTTATAATTGATTTTAATTCCATTACAATTACTAAACTTGAATTTTAAATCAAATAATTCTATTTGAACATGATTTTTTATTCAAGCACTGGCAGGGTCTTTGACCGAAACTTAGTTTGTAAAATAAAGTCTTGAAAGAATAAATACAATTACTTAACTGTTTAATTTTCAGATTGAGGTTGTTTAAATTGTTGTGCACAAAGGTTAATATCAGTTTAGATAATGTCCAAGTCCATGACAGATGAAAGAGGAGCCGTGAGTTTGATCTTTTATTTTAGTGTTATTTAAAATGACAACTTTAAAAAGTTTTGATTGACTTATTAATAAACAAATTAAATAAGTTAAAAACAATAAAAATGTTATTAACTTACTTTATACACTATGTTTCTAAGTTATCTTGTTCCTTTTTTCATCTGATAGTTTTGTTCTTGTAACCTTTAGAAAAAGTTTAGATCCAAGTTTTTAACTTGGAAACAGGCAGGGGATGGAGTTAGGCGCCATCAAGCCATAAGTAACCACGAAGAAAGACACAAACGACACAACAAGTCCTACATGGACGAGCCGCACATTGGAAAGTACAGAATACTCAAAACTATTGGCAAAGGAAATTTTGCTAAAGTTAAATTGGCCAAACATGTAATTACTCATAAAGAGGTATTTAAAGTTTGACTTCTTTAGTTTTATTATCTTTTCTAATTGAATTTTTAACAAAAATAAGGTAATATACTTTGTTCAACTACACATGTTTATTATCTTTAAACAATTTAGAATGTAATTGATTTCCTTTAACATTTAGTTGCTGTGTGTTTTGAAGTGTAGTTTAACAAAATTATAGGTTGTTTCAAATTATTTACCTCAAATCAGATATTTAAGACTTACTGAGATCTTTAATATATTTTTTATTTGAAGTTGTATTGTCTTTTCTAAGTTGATATTTAAAAAAAGTAGTCATAAAAGCAAGTTAATTTTTAAAGTTTGTAAAATGAGAATTAAACCATAAAATGTTTTTGCTTGTTGACATAAAAACCTCATGACCATTTTGTTTTGAAAAATGCGTTTTTGTTCTGCATGTGTTTAAAATTTAGTATTTTTTTCTATCCATGTTCTATGAAATTTTCAAGAATTTAAAAATACTTTTATTGAATTTATATTTGTTATATAATGCAGCTAGTATGTCTACTTATTCTACAATATTATTCTTTAAACTATTGTTTTCATTTGTATAATTCAATTTAAGAAATAATTTATTGAAAAAACAAATAAAAAAGTTTATATGATAATTTTCCTTTGAATAAAAAACTATTGAGATTTTTTTTTCAGGTTGCAATCAAAATTATAGATAAAAAAGCGCTAAATGCAAACAGTTTACAAAAGGTAAGTTTTTGTTTTTTAAATTTGTCCTTAAAATTTTAAAAATTAACCATTAACTTTTACAGCTTTTTAGAGAAGTCAAAATAATGAAAACATTAAACCATCCAAATATCGGTTAGTAGTTAAAGATTTATCAAATTAGAAAAGTTTTAGTGGTAGTACTTTTAATTTACTTCTTCATACATTTTTGTGCGTATACTATATTTACTACCTATTAAATAGAGTTTTAGTATACAACATGTGTTTACAAAATGTAAAACGCTAAATAAAAATAAGTGGAGTGAAAGTATTATTTTATTTTTAAACTAATTGATACAAACATGTAGTATAGTTATTATGTATCTTTTTGTGCTCATTACTTTATATTGTACAATAACTATTTAATTTTTATATAATGTAGAAAGTGTTTTATGATTTAAGTTTATGTCAATAAATTACATTCGTTTGTAAGACGTTTTAATAACTTTAAAAAATAATTTTTGAAAGACTTTTAAATTAATATTCTTTAACCTTATAGGTTTTAGTTTCCAGTTAGAAATAAAAATATATAATTTAGAAATTAATAAGTTATGTTATATTCATGACGTTTTAAAATTACTTATCTATTATTGTACATTGAAAAATGATTTATATAATATAAAAGAATAGTTGTTTCAAGAAGTTTCTAATAAATTTATTAACTAACTTTTGTCAGTTTATTTAAAAGCATTACTGTATGTCTTTACAAGGATAAAACTAATTAGTACAAAAAACAGTGAGGCTTTATGAAGTGATAGAAAATACAAAACAACTACTTCTAATCATGGAGTACGCTAATGGAGGTTAAATGTTGCTTATTTATTTTAATCTAATTATATTACTCTTATTAACAAAAAAAAAAAGTTATTGGTAATTTATTTTTTGTTTTATAATATGTTACAATGTATTCCATTACTAAAAGTTTTATAGTCTTAAAACATTACATTAATGCATTTTTTTTTAATTATTTTTCATTCAAAATAAAATCCTTTATTAATAGCATCTTTACAATTTCAGGTGAAGTGTTTGACTATTTAGTAGCTCATGGTAGGATGAAAGAGAAAGAAGCACGTGCAAAATTTCGCCAGGTTCATTTATTTTAAGTTTTATACTGTGATAAGTTTCATATGATTGGTAATTTTTTAATTGTTTATTCGTTTTTGATATTCTTTGAAACAAGTACATAAAAATTTTTTTCATGAAATTGTTTGTTTAACTTTATTTTTAAGATAACTTCTAAGAATATTAGTAATTATAAATTTGATATTCTTGTAATAATTTGTCTTACTTTAAAACTTCAAAATTTTAGTCTTAAAATATAAAAACATTAAAAACTTTAAATAACTACCAAACATTTAAAATATCTTATTAGTATTATAAATAAAATGGTTTTTGATTTAATACTATACATAGGGACAATACTTTACTTACTTCGTGTAAAATTAATGATGAGTTTATTAAGCTGAAATAGAGCTCATCAAACTTAAAGAATTGTGCTGTTAATTGAGTTCAGTTAAGTATTTTTCTCTTTTAATCTGGAAGGAAAATACTATTAAAGGTTAAAGTGATTACCAGGGCTTTGTTGATTAAAGTCCAGTATTAAATTTGGTATTAATTTAAACTAATAATGATGTTAATACTGTTTTTTTTCAGTAACTTATATTACGTACAGTTTAAAAATTATTATTTACATTGAACCTTGCTAATAAAAATAAATATAAAAATGAAATTACTTTCATTGTGTTTAAATTGTCTCTTTTAAATGAATTTTTGGTTCTGAAAAGTTTCATCAAAACTAAACAAATATATGTAATCGTATACTATTTAATAAAATAAAAATTTTGATTTCTTTCAGATCGTTTCTGCTGTTCAATACTTACACAACAAGAAAATTGTTCACCGAGATTTAAAGGTTACATTTGCTTATAAACATAACAGTATTTTGTATATTTCTTTTAAATATTTCAATATGGTTTTTAGTATGAGCGCAGTGTGTTGAATGAATGGCAAGTTGTATTCATATCAATTTATATGTGTTTAATGAAAAACAAAAGATAAGAAAACACATCATATAAAAGATATACTTAAGTTTTCTAAAAGGCTAATTAAATTGTTGATATATACATATCAAACAATCAAAATACACTAGACTTTATGTACAATAAAAATAGTACTTTTTGTAAAATTTTGTGGTTTAAGTGTTTATGATGGTGTTTAGCTAAAAGTATGGTTAATATTAAAGTATTGATTTTGATGTTTTTCGATTATTTTAAAAACTTAATTTTTAAAGTTATTCGAAATTTGTATTTTAAAACTTAATTCAATATGTTCTGTATACTTTGTTTGGATAATTTGTATAAAATAACTATTTTAATAGTAATCAAATCTTTTATATCTCTGCACGCTATAATTATGCTTTTAAATGTCTTTCTAATAAATTTAAAGGATGTATATATATTTATTTAAATACAAAATAAATTTGATAAAAATAAATTTACTAGCTTTGATTTTGATTTAAATGCGTTTTTGTATACAAATATTATCGTTATCCAGTTTTTTCAAATGATTATTTAAATATATTAAAAAGGTTTCACAACCAATGCTGTTGTCAATGTTTATGCTATAAAGACATTGCTGAAAGATGCAAGTAAAAATTTATAGCATAATAAATGTCAGATATTTTGTGTGCTTTTTTTGGTTTATACAATTTTTTTTCTTTATGATTGAAATATTTTCGAATTGAGTTATTTTGTTGATTTAATGAAAATATAATAGAATGATAATTAAATAAGTGCCTAAAAAATAATTATTTTGTCAATTCAGATAGATTATAAATACTTGTTGGAATTAAAAAAAAAAAAAACTTTTGTTCTTTTATAATAAGTAACAACCATGAAATTTCAAATAACTAGTAATATTTGATAATTCTGAGCTATACATACTTTCAAAAACTGTTTAAACCAACGAGCAGTTTCAGTTAAAATCGGATCTCTTTTTTAAACTGATCAAATTATGTTTTCCGATTGGCTTACATGTTTATACAAACAACGTCAAAACGAAATGGCACGTCACGCCAGTTTTGCTAAACTTTGCTGTAAAGATTGCACTGCACCACTGTAAAGTTGCTTCATGTTTTTTACATTTGTTGCTTTCGTATGTGATAAAATTAAACTTGAAGCAATGTTTTTTTGAAAACTTGAAAATATTCCTTGAGTTATAATTAAACTTTATTTATCCGAAGTTTATGTATAGTTTATAAAATAAATTTATAACCAGTAATAAACATTCAGTTGTAGTTGATTAATAAAAGTATTTACTTACATTTATAATACTTTTTTGTGGTGAAAATTTAAAAATTGCTTCAATTATTTAGTAGCTAGCTGGTTTGCATTATTTTTCTTTACTTTATTTTAAAGATTAAGCAGATTTTTTATTTTCTTAAATACACACCATACTTTCCCATTTTTGACTTTAGCTTTATCTTTAAAAGTTTAAATGATACTATTAATGTCCTGTATTAAAGTACAGAAACTTTTTTTTATGTATATTAAAGTATTTGTTTAGGTTTTAAGAAGATCTTACATAGTTTTACTATAATACTTTTCTTTGTTTATTAGAATTCCAATAACTTTCATTTATACATTACGGAAATCATGTTTTTGATATATCATACTTTTTTAAAATTTCAAGTATAAAATAGATCCTTTTTGATGAGCAGGATTCTTCAGTATAAATAATTTATCTTTTATGCTATGTTTATTTATTTGATTCATTAAAAAAACCATTTATAATGAACGCAACATTGATTTCTAATTTTGCTTTTTTTGAAGCACAAGTATTTTTAATTCGAAGTCAATGTATTATTTCATCTTTTATAGTTTTGTTCTAAAATCAAATGAATTAACTCACAGTAAACAAAATTTTAATGCCCTCGGATAGTTTCTTCTGTTTAACCGACTAATATTTACTGAATAAACAGACTTAAAAATGTCTGAAAGAAGTTTTCATATAAAGAAGCTAGAATTTCTTATCACCATCAATGCTTTTAATAATTTTAAGAGAAAAATGTTTAAGAATGTTAAACCAAAGTTAAAAAAATAAGTAAAATATTTAAAGGGTTAAATGTTTTTGATAACAAGCATTAGAAAAAAAACTAATACAACACCCATTAAGTAATAGAAATAAATTGTTTAGCTTTTATGCAAAACTGGGCCAGGAAAACTGACAATTTTGTTCTGAAAAGTTTAGCACTTATCCTGTTTTTTTTTTGGAATTACAACCAGATGAATAAGTCATCTAATTTTTTTTTCAAATTTAAACATGCTGACGACCGTAGTGAATTTCAGGCGGAAAATTTGCTGCTGGACGCCGACATGAACATCAAGATAGCAGATTTCGGATTCAGCAACGAGTTCACTCCCGGCAACAAACTGGACACTTTCTGCGGAAGCCCTCCCTACGCCGCACCTGAACTGTTTCAGGTTTGAATTTTGTTGCCAATTTTTGTTGTGCCTCTTCAAAAATTTTTATAACAGTTATAGTTTTAAAGGTTTTGTTAGTGTTTAGACTTTTAATGTATTTTGTTTATATCTTGAGTAAATTATTAATTAAAGTAAAATAGATATAACCAAACAAAATGTTTGAAATCAACATAGCTTATTTAAGACATAATATTTAGACAACAGCGTTTGGTGTTTATATAAGTTCTGTTTGGATAATTAAATTATACTAAGACAAGTTTAAGAGATAATAAAATAAGATTTTGCTAAAAAGAATATTTAAGTGTTTCATAAGTAATTTTGAAACAAAGTTAAATACTTTAAATAAGATTTTAAAATTTTGTTTAAGCTAATTGAAATTAAAGTGAACTGCTAAACGTATGTTAATATAATCAATAGAAGTTTACAATTGGATATTCTGCTAATTTTTTTTGCACTTTTTGGAAAATTTAGTATCGTTTTAAATGTAGCTCATAATTCAGCAGCAGACTATTTCTGAAAAAAAAAAAGAAACCATGAGAAAAAAAGATTAAAAACGCATTTTGTTATACTTTTTATATTTTTTATACTACGCTCAAAACCAGGGTTGCCAAAAAACTTGGAATTTGACAATTAAGATTAAAAAAATCTGGAAAAACTCCGATTTTGAAGATTAAATAAAAAACTATTTTCGAACAAAAGTCACTGAAATACCTGGAATTTTAAAGATTTTCTACATGTACAAGTAGTGAAATTTGGTTAGATTCGAAAGTCTATCATATGGATTAAAAAAAAAGTGTATCATTGAATTTTTTTAATTAAAAAAAAACATTTTTTAGCTTTACAATATCTTCCCAATGTTGTAATACTATTTAAGACAGTAGTTTACCTTAAAATTAGTTTTTTAACAAAAGTAGACCAAAAAACATATGTTTTTTAAAACCTTGAAGATATTAAGAAAACCTAAAGAAAGTTTACAAAAAAACATTTTACAACCATGTAAAAACCGTTGTAATTTATTTTATTTTTACTTTATTCCAAAACAAGTATTATTAGACATCCCCAGAGCAATTTAAATTTTTCAGGGAAAAAAATACGACGGAGCGGAAGTTGATGTTTGGTCACTAGGTGTCATCCTATACACGTTAGTCAGCGGATCCCTACCATTTGACGGACAAAACCTTAAGGTTGGTTCTTTAAATTTTTTTTTTCACTTTACCAAAAGATAGTAACTGTATTTTCTCATATTGAAGATTGTACTTTTTGTAAAAATCGTGAAAATACTTTTTATTGTTTCAAAGTGATCAAATTTAAAAAAAAACGTAGTAACTTACTAGCAGTTTAAGCTATAATGATAAATTGACTAAATTAAAATTTAACTGAACAAAGTTAAATGATAATTTATATGATTTTATTAAACTACAAAATTAACTATATTTTCAGACTTTAGTTTGATCATCAAAGTCCAACTTTGAAAGCATCTTTTAATTTATCAATAGCAAATACTGTTGTTTTTTTTTTTTGAAACGCAGTTGATAAAGTATTGATATTAATTTTTAGAACAAAGTTCAAGTAGTTGTACTTATTTTAACTTCTGAGGTTGCTTCTATTAGTAATAAATTGGTTTAATTTATTTATAAAAGAAAACTTCTTTTTGAATTTTTGAAATTGTAAATTCTCTAAATTACAGTTATTTCAAAAAATGATATTATATTAGATAAAAACAAGTACAGAATTTAAAACAACAATTGTTTGATGTTTAAAAAGTTGACTTTTAAATATCAAGCAAAACTTTAACTTTAAAAAACACAAGTTTTGGTAGTCAGTTTTTGAACTTGGATGTTAAACAAGGTTGTTTGCTCAAAACAACGTTAAATTAGCTTTCAGTTATTTAAAACAAACATTAACTACTTAAATTGTACAACACTTTCAGAACAACAAAAGCTTTATTTTTGTGCTTTAACAATTTTTGTGTTGTAGCAAAATTAAGTTGAATAAATATAGTTTTCAAAAGTCAAAATAATATTAGCACGTGTAGAATTAGCATAAAGAAGTTACTTATTAAAAAAAGATTAATTTGAATAAACTTTTTAAAACATAAAAAATACCTCAAAGTGTATTCTAATTGCATCCCAAGGATTTAGTTTTTAAACAGAGCTCTAAATAGCTAGTGCTTAGTTTTCTTTACTATTGAGTTCAACTTTTGAAAAGTTTAATAACTACAATAAAAAAAAACAACTAAGTATAATTTAGACTATAAACACTAAGGAAGTAAAAATAGGGAAAATGTGATATAAGATATAAGCAGTAAAAAATCATATTAACTCTGATACTATAATTGTCGATTAAGTTTTTCTTGATTAAACAGAAAATTTAAACTCAATAGTTGAATTTCGAGCAATTTCAGTGAGCTAAGTATTTATGACGGAGCAAAACTTCACACCAAACAAAAACTGATGTTTTTTGAACAACAGGAGTTGAGGGAGCGAGTGGTGAGAGGCAAGTACAGAATTCCGTTTTACATGAGCACGGACTGCGAGCAACTTCTCAAAAGGTTTCTCGTCCTCAACCCGCAAAAGCGAAGCACTCTGACTGTGAGTTGAAATTGATTGATAAAAAACACTCATTTGAAATTATTTTGTTCAAATTAAAAAAATGGAGCTAAGCTTTGTTCCATCTGAATACGTACAAAATTGAATCACTGTTGTAAAAATAAAGATGAACCAACTATTTCATCTAACATTATAATATATTTTGCTTATACTTTTAACAATTTAGTACTTTAATAGTTTCTTGTACAAGCCAAAAGTGTTTCTTTTTGTAAAGTATTTAGAACTAATTGGTTTTATATAAAAATACATTAAAATCAAACCGTATTGCCAAACACGTTTAGCAAAACTAGTGAAATATATTTTATAGCATAAATATATTTTACACTGTTTTGCAGTGTATTTATTGATAAGAGCAAAATAAATAAAAATTGTGCATACAGTTTGTTTTGACTTTGGTTTTTGTAAACATATAACTTATATTTTGTGTATTATTTATTTAAAGGCTGATAACACCTTGACAACATTATAAAAGATTAATAAACTAATGTAAAAATGCTTTGTAGCTGAAGCATATATGTTTTTTAAATGACAGAAAATTAATAGTTGTAGTAGTTTTCTATTTTAATCAGTTTTTATATAAAATATTAGTAATTTTGCAGCTGTGTTATTGTATATAAATTAAGAAAATTCAAACTGTATAACTTTATTGTATTGCTTGTCTTATATTTTCTATATGCATTGAATTACTTTTTAAAAGTAATCATTGTGTTTTTGTTGGAAATGCTGCTTAACTTTTAATGAAAGATTTATCTTATGCATATAAATGTTTTAAGATATTTTGTTTTTCTTCTTAAGTATAATTATTTTATATGTCTATAATTACATTTTTATGTTAAAGTCTGTTTTGTATTTTTACCAATTGGTAGTTTGTTGATTAGGGTACTTTCAAATGCATATTTTAGTGGCTCTTATTATTTTCCTTTGTTGTACTGTTTTGTCGTTGGACATACAAGAGCATTTTAATTTTTTAAACTCAAAGATTATTTTTACTGAAATTATTTGTCTGAATATTTAACCTATTTTAGACTTAAACTATTTTTTTCACATACTTTTTTTCACAAGTTGCTTTAAATTTAACTCGTTCATAGCAAGTTTTTCTTTTTTGTCTAAGTTATACCTTTTATACAAGTTAATTGTATCAGGATGAAACTCGGTCTGAAAAATATTTAAAACGTCTTGATTGAAATTAACCTTTGGCTGAGCTGAGAACAAAATATTGATTAAGTTATTTGTTTAAAAGCAAAAACAAAGCTTGTGCTTACACACGATTTAGCTTGTTTCAAGATTCGCATACTGCATAAACACATGCTTCATTTCGGTTTAATACTATCCTTCGTATTGATTTTGAAATTCTTCTTTAGCTTTCTAAACCAGTCGACTCGTATGAACCGTTTATAAATCTCTCAGTTTTAGTTTTCTAATTTGCTTAAAAGTATATTTGAGTATAAGTTTCCAAAATTTTGAGTGTTAGTTGATTTTAAAACCTAAAAGTTACTGTTGCATAAGTTTTTTTAAATACGTTGTTTAAACAGTTTTGTTAGAAAAACACAAAATATTACTTGCTTTATATACAAAAACTGTTTTTTAATTAGTTTAGCTACCAACAAATAGCAAATATGCTTAAAGGAATATAATTTTTGTAACTAAATAGTATTATACTTTTTTATTATTTTGAATTAATGTAGTTAAACCTTATGTGTAATAATAGTTTGTAATTGTGAAAAAGTCTATACGTTTTTTATTTATTTATTTATTTTAAATTATTAATAAAAAAAGCTTAATACGAAAATTAAGTTTTGCTAAAGATTAAACAACAACGTAAAAGAATGTTTTCAAACTAATCTAATTAAAGGTCAACTTGTTTTCAGGTTAAATTGTTATTGAAAAATTATATCAACTGTTTGTATATTTGCAAACAAGTGATTTGAAATAACCATTTACAACTGTTTATAATGTGTAATTGTTATGCAACCAGCACAAATTTTATTAAATTTATCAACAATAGGATGTTTGTGTGATACAAAAGCTTAAATTAAAATTGTAAGCAACATGTTAAAAAAAATCCAATTTATTTCAAAATTGATCATAAATAAGTTAAAGACACAATTATTTTTACATTTCTTACTTAAAAATAATGTGTATTAGTTTCTATAAATTTTAGTGTTATGTTTTTTTTCAAGTAAAGGCTGTTATTTTTAATATTATATGCTGCAATATAAATTAAACTTTAAGTTTTTTTTACGTATAAATGTTTTTAAGTGTTTTAAGTACGTATAAAAAATGACATTTTTAATGCATATTCCCACGAAGTCTTTTTTATAAACATTTCAACTAAATGGTTTATACTTAAATTTAATCCGATATTTTTTGAATTTTAAGTTTGTTTAATTGATTTTAGCAACTTTAAGCAACTAATTTTTGATATCATTCATTTAATTTCGGTATAATTTTTACAAGGATTGAATACATTTTTTAAGTATTACGATCATTAACCTAATTGTTTTTATAAATATTTACACTGGCAGAAGTGAAAAATGTTTTTTTTTAAATATTTGTACAGTATCGATTAACAACACTAATCTTCGTTGTTCATTGATTCTCACCCGAAATCCATACAAAAATGTTGTTTTGAGCTGAGAAATGTCAAAATTGTTTCCAAATCAAAGCATGCGAATGCGCTTGTTTTTCAAATACATGGAAACAAGAAATTTGCTTTTGAGCTTGAAAAACAAAAGTGTTAAAATAAAAGCTTAAATAAAAATATTTTAGCATTACTGCTTAATAGATTAAACGAATCTGAAGAAAACAGATAAAAATCAAGATTTTTTTTGCAGAACATAATGAACGACAAGTGGATGAATATAGGTTACGTTGAAGAGCCGCTGCAACCGCATGTTTGCCAGCCCAAGACAGATATCGACCTCAGCCGCTTGCGTGAGTTTCGTTTGAGTGTTGTTTTGAAATAATTAAAATAAAAGTATTGTTTTATCAGTAAAGGTGGTTTGCACAGAGTTCAAGCTATTGAAAAATTTATTGCACATTTTTGAAGAAGTAGGTACTTTTGATAAATTTATTGAACATCAATTGGTTTTGATTGTTATCACATTAAAAATTAACGAAACACTATTTTTTATCATATGATTTTTTCTTCTTTTTTAAATCGAAGTACATAGTATTTTTTTAAATTGATTATTTTGTGAAAATGTAATAATGAATCAAGTGTTCGCAAGATCTTGTTAAACCATTTATTTAACAGATTTTTTTTAAACATTTTTATACACAAATTTAATATGAAAGGCGTGTTGTGATAGAATTTAAACTAATTTTAAGTAACTGTATTTAATAAGTAATAACTTTTTGTTTTAAACTTGTCACTTTATCTTTGGTTACCAGATAATACTTGATAAGCACACATAAAGTTTTAAAAAACTTACTAAGCAATTATCGGTTTGTAGTTAGTATGCTATGATTGGATATTAGTTAAAAATGCCTATGTTTAATAGTTAATTCCTGTAAGAATATCATGTTTACTTTGCTTAATTTTATTTAAAAAAGAATAAATTTAACTAATAATCATTCTGTAAATCCTGTTTCACAATGTTATAACAAATTATCTCATTATTAATTTCACAACATTGTGAGAGTATGTTATACTATAATTGATTAATAGTGTTTTACTATTACTTAATGTTTTTGCGGTCTTTTGAATGATTTAAAAATTAGAAATAAATACATATTATATAGGTAAAAGAGAAAATAGAGTTGTAATAGTCTGTTCTATTTTCATTTTAATTATAAAAAGAAGAATTATAAATACAAAAGTTTTATAGAAAAATATTTCAAGTGAAAGTAAGTGCGACAAATAGTCATTAAGACAAAATGCCAATGCATTATAACAAGTTCAAATAACGAAAAGTTCGAGTCGCAAAGGGAAAACTTTTCAGTATTTAGCCACCATCGACCAATTCAATTATTTATGATCAACTAATGCTTCGTTCTTCCTAATTTGACTTTTGTCTCAGCAATCACTTGACGTTTGATACGCCTTCATTTGTGTGTGTAATGTGTTTGAATGTGCGCATTTTGTATCTACATTCGCGATTGCGTAAATGGAAGTGTTAATTTTAAATAAGATAAGAAATACTTCTACGCAATAGTTTCAATTTTTTAGTTTGAAAAGTTCTTTTTTTGTGAAACACGGAACAGTTTGATGTAAGGTATTAGTGTCAATTTAAATTGAGACATTTTTAAAAAACTTATTGATTACAATTTAATTGAGTAATAAATGTAGTTTTAAAAAAACATACATATACGGTAAAAAATAGTAACTATAATTATATTAAATTCAAGCTTATTAAAAAATATAATCTAGTATAAGAAAATTTATCTGAGCATTTTATTTTAAATGAAATTATTTTATTAAACTTTTTAGAAAACTACAAATAATGAATTTGTAATTTCTTAAAAGATAAATATTTATAACTTTTATTAGTTAAAAGTAATTTAAATTATATATAATCTATACTGTTTTTCAAACACTTTTATCAATACTATAAATTAAGCTTTAACCTTAATTAAAAAGTTAAAGTAATTACTGATAAAAGTTTTTGATAAACAGATTAGTTTGTAAAAATATGGTACTTTCAAAAAAAAAACTTAAAAAAACTCAGTAATTAATTAAAAAAATAATATAATTTCTAACCGTTCTTAAATATTGTGGACATAAAACCATACTAAATCTATTACAACTTAAATGAATAACGTATTAATATATTTTTATATTCTTAGTCTTTATAAAATAATTATCATTAATATTGGCGAACCTAAAAGTTATATCATTCTTATATGATTTAAATATTTATTTGTTTATATAACTAGTTTATAATAAAGGAATTTAATTGTTACTAAGATGTTTCAAATGGTAAAAGGTTTTTTTTAAATATCTTTAAAAAAAACCTTTTCTAGAAGAAAGTTCTTGAGTGTGTAAACCGTGTAAAATAAATATTTATTTTCTTATACCTTTAGTAAAAATATTATTGTTGTTACCAATTTTTGTTAACAAATATTTATTTTAACATAACAAGTTTAAAATAAAAAGCCTTAAAAATTACTTAATATGACTAAATCAACAAGCTTTTACTTTATTTTATAAAAATAAAATTAAATAAAAAAGCTTGGTTAAACTAGTCAATAAACAAGTTGCCGTTTAATTGCTTAATAACTTGTAAAACTGTTATCACAATTACCAAGCAATTGATTAATTAACGTCAAGTTTAAAATAAAATTTCAGTTGTAGAACTCATTGTAATTTAAAAATAAACTTTTTTTCTAGGCTTTAATAGTAGTTTAAACTTTTTTCGTTTAAATGTTATTTTTCGAAAAAATGGTCAATTACAAATTTTATGTCTTATAAGATTACTTGAGTTTTGTTACTAAACATTATGTTACTTTTTTAAAATATTAATTTTATCAGTACTTTATTCATAATAATATTTGTATGTACAAAAAACATTCAATAAACTGTAGCCAAAATAAAAAATCAAGCATTGTTTTAAATTTAAAAATTAACATATTTAATTTTTTGCAACTAAAAAATTGAACTTGATTCACAAAAGTTTATGTCAATTAAGTCAAAACTCAAATTTATCTTATCCTAAAACGGAAAAAGCAAGCAGAATTTTAGCAAAGTAAAAACATGAAACGTTTTTCATAAAGTTTATTTAATTTCTATATTTATCAGAAACCATGGTCGAGATGGGATACAGCCGACAAGACGCTGAAAATTCCATAAGGGAAAGAAAATACGACGAAAAGTTTGCACTCTACTTGCTGCTCAACGAAAAGTCTTCTGAGGTTTAGATCATTATACGTTTCTCAAAAATATGTAAAAGTAAACAACAGTTTATTAGATTTATTATTTATCTTTGATGTTAAAAGCTATAAATATCGCTGTTTATGTTCAAAGTGATTTCCTTGTTTTATCAACGGTTTTGCGGTTTCCATCGAGCAGCTGAACGCAGCTTTCAAAAAAAAAAGCGACTCGCAGAGCTAAAATCTATTTAAAAACGAAAATAATTTTTCTCACAAACATGCATGCATATACTTGTTAGCTTTTTATGCTCACCAGCGCGTGACGGCTCATTTTCCTCGCCTCCAGCCCGATATATACGCTCCAGTTTTTCACTCTCGTTTTTCGCAATTCTCTCCTTTTGTTTTCTGTGTGTGTCGCTCTTTGTGTATTTTTTTTGTACGCGAACACAAGAGTCCTTTGAGCGCGGTGCTTGTCCCGAACGCTGTGTTCCTTGCGAATTTGCTGCGTTTTTCGATGTTGTGCGCGGATTTAACACTGCCAATCCTGTTATAGCTCTGATCTTTTTTCGAATAATTTATTCAATGACATCCTTTGCATTGCCATATCTATACACAGCATTGCAATATCTGAACAAATAGGTTTAAAACCCGCGCTGTTTTTTTAAGTTTGTATTTTTCTGCATGTATAGTGTTTAAATCTTATCGTTTTTTTGTATCAATTGAATTAAAAACTGAAGCTGTTGCATACATGTGATTAGAAAAAAATTAAATTTAATTTCTATCACATGCATACTATAGATTTGGTTTTAAAATTGTCATGCACTGTCTTCCAAAAATAAAAGACCATCAAGTTTTTTTTTCATGCTGTTAGAAGAATAAAATTCGTTAAAAAAATTTCAGTGTTAAGCTTTAACTTTGTTTGAAGTGAGTATGTTCTATCACCTAGCGCTCAAGTTTTTTCACAGTTTTGTGTTCTTAAATTTATTCAATCCTTCTTAAAACCAACGCTGTCATGTAGGACTCTGTAAACTATTAAAAATATAAATTATACAAAGTACAGATAATATTTAAATATAGTTAACAAAAGTTTAAAAATAATTATTAATTTTTAAACAGTTGAACGACGCCACAGTGGCAAGAAGCAGCAGCGCGCTTTCAATAAAGCAGCCACCCAGTGGCCAATCTTCTGTCAGCCAATCAACGTCCACGCCTTCGAACAACGTCAACAAGTCCGTTCGACAGAGCAGCCAAATCAACAAGACCAAGTGTGAGTTTGAAAAAAAAAAGTTGTTTTTTTTATAACAAAACGTTTGAATATAATATTTTCAAGAATTCATAGTGGGTCTTTTATTCTTAATAGCAAAATAAGGTTTTATTTGTAAATTTATTTGACCTTTTTTTTTCTGGAAAATGAGTTCTATGTACAAAGGTTGAAACGTTATTTAGCTCATAATATCTAAGCAAAATTTTTGTTCCGACCAAAGTTACGTAAGTTATTTTTCTTGTTAAGTAATTTAAACATGTGCTAAAATCCAAAATTTTAAATAGTAAATCTATAAATCAACAGTTACTGGATCTTTAATGAATAAAATGCCATGTTTATCATTTAAATAGTTACATGATCTTTTGATTAAATTTAGTAAAAACTAATTTGGTTATTTAAAAAAAAGGGATCAATTTTAAAGTTACTTGTGAATTTAAATATCTAATGATTATGTTTTGTTTAATAAAAAATTAAAAAAAATAGTAAAATAAAAACTATTTTTTCAAAAGTTTTTGAAAATAAGTTAAGTTTTTGCTTTTTAATTAACTTGTAAAAGCCATTGAAAAACCAGTCAGGCAAGTACCAATTTTTATTTGATTATAAAGTTATAGTTTTAAAAGTAGTTTAATTAAATACTACTTAAATATAAAAAGTTTTTGTTAGTTTTGATTTGATTAAGTAAAAGCTGCTTACGATATGTAGATTCATTTCAAACTAGTTTCAAATTGTAGATAGCAGTTACTTGAATTTATTTTAAGTATGTTTTATAGTTTAGTTTTTTTTTAGTTTGTTTTTTATTTTTTTATTGTTACATTTATTAAATTACAAGCGTTGCCAAATAACCTAGAAATTGAAAAAAAGCATTTTTTTTTTGAACAAAAATCACTGAAAATTGTTGAAACCTGGAATTTTAAACAATTTTTGCATGTTAAGTAATGAAATTTCAATAAAATACAATTAGTCCAACATATAAAAAAAAGTAATTGTCGTACATTTTTCATTTATTAAGTAATGAGTTTAAAGTAGCTTTACGGTATCTTTTAAATTTTGTTACACTTTTTAAAACAGTTTATTTTTTTAAGTATTAGTTTATACTAAAAATGGACCAAAAAACTTGTTCTTAAAAAATTCTGTTAGAAATTTAGAAACTTGAAGAAAATTTTCAAAAATCTTTCGGCAACCCTGAATTAACCATGTAATTTTAGAAGTTGAAAGTTAAGATTTAGTTACTTAAACAAAAATAAGTAAGTTAGTAATGTTTTTTCAAACTAGTTAAAATAAGAAGAAGTTAAATTGTTTAAATACTAAGCTATAATAATTTAAAAAGTGAAATTTAAGTTATTTTTCTCTGCTGCAGAGAGGTTACTTGTCCATCACTAACTACAACTAAAAATTTTTATTGTAAATTTCTTAATAACATTTTTTTTTAAGTTTAACATGATTATGAAATTTTTAGTCTCAGCAAGTTTACAAATTTATAGATCAGAATTTTTAGAATTATTTGAAAAAAATTTATCCATGGGTAATTTTTTGTTCGAGAAGTTACTTCACTACTATGTACTTGATGAGTTATATGCTAGAAACTCAAAAGTTAAATCAAAATCTGTTTCTGTCAAATTGTTAGTTTTTCAATAAACTCGACAAACACTAAGCCTTAATAAATGAGTTTATTACAAATCCAGCATTTCTTAGTCTTCAGAAAATTTTTATCCAATTGTTTTTTGAGAAATCTAGAATGAGTGGATTTATAATAACCATAAAAGTTAAAATTTCTCAGTTTGTGCCTAACTACTTAGTAAACACAATTGTACTGATATAGTTTATATAACCGTTAAGACTATACACTATTCTAATTCATTTTCACGAACATTTTACAAAATTGATACTTAAGTCAAAGATAACGATTATGAATTCTGTAATTGAGGCGGATTTTATAATTTATAATGCAGTTCTGTGTAATTTCTTAAATAGGACAAACAAGAGCTTATTAAAATTTCTAACCTGTGGTTTAGTAAGTTTACATGAATCCATCCTGAGTATTAAGTATTAACTTTTTTTTTTGAGCACCAGTTGCTTTGTTTCTTTATTTAGTAAAGTTATTTTGTAATTTTTTATCAGAAACAGACTGAATGTTTTTTTTTTAGTTAGTTAAATATTGTAAAAAGCTGAAGTTTTAGCTTGAAACCAGGGTTTCCCCAACTTTTTTTTGTTATTGCCCACTTGACAGTAGTTTCAATAATCGTCGTCCATTGTTAAATATCTCCCCTTTTCTAGTTAAACACCCATTGACTTTGTACTTTTTCTAATTATTGCCCGCTGGTAATGCGCCCCAATAGAGCGATATCAACCACTTTGGGAAACCCTGCTTTAGAAACAACATTGAAGTCAATGTGCTTTACTATAAAATGTTCAAACTTTTTTTTTGGTAGTCCCGGTAGATGGTGATTGGCTGTTTGCAATTTCACTAAACCGCCACTTTACCAGGCGCGCGAACAACTTCGCCCATCGAGAACTTCGAGCTGCACCCGATGCGGACGTTCACCCCTCCCATGCGGACCACCTCCCCGCCCGTGAGCGTCGTCTCCAGCGACAGCTACGACTCGACGGCGACCTCCGGCAGCGGCTCGACCATGTGGAACGACAAGACCAGGATCCTGCGCGAGTTCCTCGACTGCAACCGGCATCAGCGCGGGGGAATACCGAATTTCTCGTCGGTGCGGGGCAGGAATTTCAAGCTGAAGCAGCGAAGCGTCGGGGTTGGTAGCGAGTCAGCAGCAGGTAAAGTAGAAAAAAAAAAGAAAACATCCAGAATTTTTTTTGAAAGCATTTTTGTTTCAATTGAAGAGATTTTTTTTAGCTTTTAGAATTTTTTTTTAGCTAAAACAGTAACAGTTGATATTGTATTTGAAGTTTAAGATTTGTTTAAAGTATAGTAAAGCAACTTTAAACATTCAATATAATTATTTGTCTGTACATTTAAAATAATTAGTAGGTGAGATTTAAAGATATTTTTTTTAAGAATTTGAATACATTTGTCAACGTTGTTTTATTTAGACATTTAATTTTGTTTTTGACAAACTATAACATGAACTGCATGTGAATTCTTAGCAAACCAAAAGTTTTGTTACAACACACTAAATTCAAACATTTTTTATTTACTATGTAATAAAAGAAGAAAGGTTACGATGTTATACTGAGTAACTACCTAAAAGTTAAGTTTTACTCTGAGTTATTCGCATGTCTTTTTACATCATTTCAGTCAACATGTTGATTAAAAAACAAATTCGATTTTAAGTTTTTATTATCTATGGAAAAATAAATAATACAAGTGTTCATATCTACTTCTTGAAATTGTTTGTTTATTCACTTTAATAAAAAATAACTATGTATCATAAATAACTAAGTATGTTTTTAAATAAAATATTACAAATAATAGCTGGAGTGTCGAGTCGCCACAATGGTGGTAAGCCAGGTATGACCGGAAGATCGCTTTCCACTCACAGTCCTTACAACAAGTATCAAGTTCACAACCAAACCAGCAGGAACGGCAAGGCCGATGCACAAACCAACAACGGGTCAGACTTGTAATTATTAAAAAAAACTTGTCCTATATTTTTATGTTCTACTAAGTAACCTTTATCGAATTATTAACATTTTTGACATAGATAAAATTTTTGAAATAAGGATTTATGAACTTCACAATCTTTTGTAATAAAATATGATATTCTAAAAGTTTAAAAATAATTTAAGTATAATAAAAAAACGTTGTCAATTTTACTAACTTTTTCAAAAAAAAATTCATATCAAGTTATACTAGTTTTATAAAGCAAATAAAATAACAAACAAATACAGCAACAAATCAATCACATCATCGCAAGCTGCCAACCCGAACAAATCTGAAATTCCGACCTCAAGCTTGGCTCAGCGTAACCTGGACACAACAAAGGTTTGATTCTTGCTAATTGTTTATATTTTAAATTTGTAAAAAAAAACAAATAAGCAGTCGTATGTTTCAACACAAGCACTTTTTAATGTAACACATCGTAAAATTGATTATACTGAACTGTTTATAAAATTTTAAAGCTGTTGTTCGTGCATACTGTAAGTTTTTAAGTGAAAAAGTTGTTTACATAACACTTTTGCCGTTGAGTGCTTTTTAAATTAGTCTGAATGCCACTGAGAAAGTGAAAGCTGAATACAAACTTAAAAGAAATGTTTTAAAACTTTGTCCAAGATTTAATATGACCGGGTGCGATTTATAGTTAGCCGATGAGAAAGTTATCGATTAAATTCGTGAATTATTCATATGTTAGCAAAATGCAGCACTAGTTTGTTGTATGTTTTAAACGTACCGTACATAAAGTATAAAGTCAGGCTGCTTATATTAGTGACCTTTTCTCAGATTCAATTGCGACTCGCAACGCTCTTGAGCCGAAAGTTTGTGAATTGCAACTGTTAATGCAACTGCGTTTTAACAGCTTTTAAAACTTAACTTGTTTTAATTTGAAATTATTTTATGATTGTATAGGTTTGCAAGTTTAAAATACTTTTAAAACTTCTAAAGTATTGTGCAATACCCAATGGGCCGGCGGAAGTTGACTTTTTTGTGACTAAAAAAATTAACTAGATATCGAAATAGTTGTGTAGAGCTGGGTTTATTCTTTTCAAAACTATGTGTTTTTTTTTAGGTTCAAGTGTTTTTAAAGCTATGTAAGTTTAAATCTGGCCAACTTATGTTATTTTTCCACTCGAAAATTGCTTAAAATGATCTATGGCTTATACAGAAATTAAGGTCTGCATCAAGTTTTCTTGCAAAGCCTAAAATAATTATATGTGGCTATTTTTTTCTCCATTTTTATCTGATAACCATATATTTTCCTTTTAAAATTAAGACTAGTTGTTTAAAAGTTCATTATACTTATGTTTTTTTTTATTCTAATTTTATAAGATTAAAGAGAATTTTGGGAAATTTAGGGGTATTTTATTTAAGATCATATACCTTAAAAGTCCCCAATTGAACCTCCCAATTTTTTTTAGGCTTTAGTCAGTATAATGGTGGATCTAAAAATAAATTTGTTGAAAATTATGTCTTTGCCTAAAAACTTTTTTTTTTCTTTTTGCAATGAACATGTTGAAGACTATTCATACTTTTTTCAATATTTTTTTTTTTGAAGAACTTATTTTAATTTTTGATAGAATTTGTACCATATTTAATAAAAAGTATTCCAGAATTTTTCTGTAGTTTTTGCAAGCAATTTTTTTAAAATAGTATACAATTTTTATTTTGAAACCAAAAAGTTCACTTCTATCCTAACCTTATATAATCACCTGGTTTAATTTTTTAGTCACCAATTTTTTTCTAGTCAATTGCCGTCTTTCCCCCTAATAATCCCGCTGTTTAATGCTTTTTGAAATTTACTAAATTACTTTTTTAATTTCAAATGTGCATGTATTGTTATTTTGTGTCTAGTTAGGACTTACTATATAGTTTTTTTTATTACAGAAATGGACCGCAGAATCTCGGAGAAATACGTGAGTTTATTTTATTAAATATTATAAGTTAAACAAGTTTAGTTATTGTCCACATTCACGCGTACAAGTAGAAGTACAGTTATTGCAAGTAGTAGGTCTGGAATTAGTATTATAATATTTAGTCTAGCATACTTTGAAACACAGAATACAACTTCAGTTTCAAACACGTTGTTAAATTTAATGCATTAGAGTAGGAATTTTGTATTACGCTGTTAATACTACAACTGTGTATTAACAGCTCAGGAATTGTATATATGCTTTGTTTGTTCGTTGTGAGAAAACATTTCAAATAACGAATTGTTGAATCTTGAGTAATTTAATTTTTTAATTACCAACATAGACAGTACAATACGTATATGTATTTGTGAAAATATTTTTCAATTCAACTATTTTTTTATTTTCAATGACTTACTATTTGTCTGAACTTTTAACTTTTAGAACTAAACTAATATTTATCATTGAAGACTTACAGTAAATAATTTAGTATTTATAAGATTTTCAAAATATTTTTCTTTTAAAAGTATGTATAAACTAATAAGTATTCTGACAACAGTATATCTTTAAAATGAAAGACTTGGAGTACAATTAAAAATAAAAAAATATTTCATTATTCAAGGATGTGTGAAGTATTTGAATTTTGAGGAACTTAGATAATTTAATGCTTAACTTAAACAAACATATTTTAACAAATAGAAAATTTCTAGTTATTTAATTTTATTGTGTAAATATAACATTTAGCTCAAGAAATTCTATACAAGCTATATCACACTAGTAATTTAATAACAAACATTTTTTTTTAAAGTTTTTGTCTATAAACTCTGAGATTTACGCAAGTACCGTGTGGAACTTTTAAATCTGTTCAGAATTTTTTACTCGTTCAAAATATTTAATTGGCAAGCAAGTGATTCGAGGTCCAGATAACCTTTGTCATTGTTCTCTTTTCGTTTTCTAAAAAGTAAAGTTTAAATTAAGTAAACGGTATTAATATTATATGTAGTTTAACGGTATAAGCTTGTATAAAAAAGATCGTTCCACTTAACGCATATGTAGATAAAATTTTACAAGAGACAGAATAAAATTTCCTACAAGTTTTTTCAAGGTGTGCTTGTATCCATATTAAAGCATTATAAATCGATAGGAGCTCATTTTTAGTTTTCGTAAAAGCAGTTTTGTTACTTTCCGCGAATACTTAATTGAATCACTAATGGATAAAGCACTGTATGCAAAAATTAACAAAGCGTTTAAATTTTTTAACATAAGAAATCAATAATTGTTTGCAACGACTACTATTTAGAAAGTATTAACATAAAAAAAATGATATCTTTATTTTAAAATCAGCTCAAAGATGTTTTTAATTTGTTTAGTTCAATAATTATAACATTTTTTAGAATCTTATAAAAAGCATCAATCAAGTTATTCCTATTTTTTGAATATTCCTCTTAAAAAACAATGTTCTAAGCTGTACATGGTACTAATTTTTATAAGAAAAAGGTTCTTAAATATCGTACTACTATATGTTTCTTAAAAACTTATTATACTGGAAAACTTATTTAAAGATATATATATATGTATATATATAGCAAATTATTAATTATTTTTATCAAGTAGTACTAGTATTTATAAATTCGTTCTCTAAAACAAAAGTTTTTTATACTAAAAGTTAGTTAAACAACCGAGACCAAAAATATGTGAAATTAGAATAGTTTTTAAGTTTTAGAATGTTTAGAAGACTTTTTTGAAGTTTCTTGCTTGCTTACTTAATTAATTTTTCTTTGAGTTTAATATATCAAAGGCATTATTAGTACGCTACTAAATTAAAATTAAAACCCAAATTATATTTTTTAATTAATTTTGGTAATAAGATTGCCCATAAGTTATGAAATATATTTTAGCAGAAAAAATAGCTTGTTTTTATTGTTTACAAAGTCTTATTTATTTCTAAAAGAAATTATTATATTTTAAAGTTTTCTCAAACACTTTTTCAATTTATATGAACTAAGCAGTTGTTAGTTGAATTACTTACTGTAAAATGTATTGTTATCAACATTTTCTTAAAATGAATAATCTTAATCGTAAAATTTTACATTCTATTATCTTATTTTTTTCTTTGTCTTTTTATACGTAGACTCGATGAAATTTACAACTTTTATAAGAACATATTTTTTTGATTGCAGTTTTTATAGTGCATATTTTGATTTTTTTTGCACCAAACACTATTACTTTTTAATTAAATAGTTTAAGTTATATTGCTGTTCATGCTTTCATAGTACAAAAGTCTAAAGACATAGATAAAAGTCATTATTTAAAAGTTAGTCTTATTTTTATAAATTTTTATCTCAGTAAACAGTTTAACATTTAAGGCATAAGTTTTTTGAGGCATAGAGGATGAAATTTTTGAGTTGAACAAGTATCGTATGGAAAATGTTAACGATAAAATTTAAATAGACACTCTTTTTAAAAATAAGGACTCTTTTTTGAGTGTTCAACCCAATTTTTTTCTTTTTTTGAAGAGAAATGTAACACATGAAAGTGTTTATGTTATTAATGGAATAGTTCCTTAAATCTTGAAGTTTCTATCTATAAAAAAAAGGAATATATAATATGTTTTGGTTTCAAGAAAACAAATAGAGAGATCTCAACTGCTGGAGGAGAAGTAATATATTTATTCTTTCAAAAATTTATTTTACAAACTAAGTTTCGGTCAAAGACCTCTTCAGTGCTTAAATAAATCTTATTCAAATAGAATCTAAAAAAGGAATATATAATTTTATTGAATTTTAGACTTTCCTAGGAAATTGACAAAGTAAAAGTTGCGATACATAAAGTTTGTCTACGGAACTTTTTACAAATTTAGAAGTAATTTATAGATTTTATAAAAAGTGATATTAAGTTTTTACTAAAAGCTTTTTTATAGCAGCCAATGTTAATTTTTATAAATAAGATGTCTTGGTATTCCTTAAGTTAGATTTTTCAATACTCATTTCTAGTGATACTTTTTAGCTGATTTTATTTCCAAAATTAAACTGAACGTATTTTAATACTATTTATTGTAAGTTTATAAAAGATAATACCGTAATTATGACAATCACAGGGTTGCCACTTTACCTAGAAACCTGGAAAAACCTTGAAAAATCTGGAATTCGATAATTTAGGCAAAAATAACTTGGAAAAACCTGGAAATTGAGAAATTTTGAAAAAAAAACTTTGAAAAACCTGGAGTTTTGATCAAAAAACCTGGAACTTTTAATAATTTTAACTTTAAAGTAGTAAAATTTAGATTTGACGCAAAAAATCTATCATAAAGATAAGATTTTTTTGTCATCAATTTTTTTATTTAAAATTTTTAAAGTAACTTTACAGTATCTTTTTAATGTTTTTATACTATTTAACACAGTTTCTTATACAGAAATTAACTTTAAACTAAGAATAGACCTAAAAATGTGTACACTTAAAAACCTGAAAGAAATTTGGAAAACCTGGGTATTTTTTTGAAAAAACGAGTGGCAACCCTGCAATCATAAAGTATTGTCTAAAAATGTTTATCAATATTTTTACCAGCTAGTGATAACGCAGGCAGTTAGTAAAATGTTAAGGCAGCTCGAAAAATGTTACATGCTATCGTATCATTAGGCCAAACTTGTCCTTTAAAACCATTTCGAATTTTTCTATATATTTTTTTGTGTTGTATCACATCTCTGCGTACCACACAGCACGACGGACAACTTCAAGCTGTCCACGGCCAGGTGTCCCGGACACAGCAAGTCCCACTCGGTCAGCTCGTCCAAGACCAGCCACAACATCGGAGCCGCCAACAAGTGAGTTCAGCGGCTGGCTGAAGTGTGACAATGTCTTGTGTTGATTTTTTAAAGTATATGAGATTTCAATACTTTACGACTGCAGTCAGAGCTTTATGTGGTTGTCGTGAAATGTGTTTTGTGATTGTAAATGTCGTTGCTTGCCGTGCTCAGTTCGTTGTTGATGTTTAGTTGCAGCTTTTAGTTTGCTACGAAGGTCATTTTTAGTATTTTATTTTAATCATTTAAAGTTTTTTGTAAAATATTTCAAAATATGTTAAGCCTGTGCTGAAATGTATGGAGTTTTTTTACAAAAAAAAATTGTCTACTGTTTTTGACATTAAAATTAGCTTTATAAATCTTGCAAGTCCAAAACATAATTTTGAGTGTTTTCACCATAATAAATAATGTTTTTGAAATATTTTTTTTGGAAATGCTTATTTAAAATACTAATATACTTAAAAAATCTTGTAATTTGCATATTTAATTTTTTACATAATATTTTTTGTAAACTATATTTATTTTATACTTTTATATTAAATTTTTCTCTAAAAAGTCATGAACTTTTTTTTTCAATCTAACATAAAAGACTTCAGTTGTAGCTCAAATTTAAATTTGATATACATTGCGTTTGAGTTTTTATATATTTTGTTATACTAGTAAAGTATATTATTTGATTATAGTTTTTAAGTAATTTGAATGTTGAAATATTCTTTCAAAACAAGTTTTTTAAGTACTAATGATACTAATGTAAGTATAATGAATTTATTGAAATTTAGATTTTCAACATTTTGTTAAAATGAAACGTGTATTGTCACAGACTTGTAATTTTAAGTATTTTAGGTTACAAAAATCCTTTAGTAAGGTCATATTTAATAAAAAACTTGAACTTTTTTTTTAATTGCAACTAAATTTTAAGACTACATGCGTTATATTAATACTAAAACTTTGTAAACTGAAGTAAGTCATGTAATCGTTTAAATACTATCATCTAAAAATTATTTTAAGTACCTCAAAACTATCAAAATAGTTTTTTCATCTTAGGGTTACAAATGTAACAAAAAGGGCAAGAAAACCTTTATATTATAAAACATAGAATGAATCAGAAAACCTGGAACAACTTTCCACAAAATTTTTGACCACCCTGAAAGTTAAGTATTATAAAGATACGAAAAAAACTTTTTTGAAACGTTATGTAAATGTTTTTTTTTCCCTGAAAAAATTATATACTTTTAATGCGTGTTTGGTAATTTTAGGTTGTTTGTTTTAAGAATATTTTTTTATACATTTTACTGAAAAAATACCTAGACAGTTTTGTTTGAGTGTTCAAATTTTTATAATCCACAACATATATATTTTACTTAAAAAAGAAGTTTTATTCTAAAACTTTAATAAGTTATAAATGGTTTAAGAAATCAAATGAATGCAGTTTGAATCATAAACTTAAGTTATGTTGTAAGCATATAAATTTTTTATTACTTTTCATATACACAGTATGAGCTATAATAATAGTAATAATAATAATATACCTAAATAACCATCAACTTTAACAGTTGCAGCACAAAGGACTCTGTAGCGCCACCCAACGTCAGGTCTTCCACGAAGGCGGCAGGAAACCGATCTTCCATCAGCGGCGATCACAGATCGGGAGCCAGCAGCCCCAGAAACGCCTTCCCCAGAAATTCCAAGGGCAGAATGACCTACCACGGCCCCACCAGCAACAAACAGAAAGTCGAGCCCCCAAAAAAGGTTCGTCGCTTTTGATATAGTTGATCAGATAAAATATAACTAAGTCACTACCGAATAAAATTATATAACTCCAAAACTTATAATGTGCTTGATGGTTGCAAAAATTAAAAAAAATTACCAAAAAGTTATAACACACTTAATTAAAGTTGTTGTCTAATTTATTGTTTGGACGTTTATTTTTTTAAAAGATCTTAAAAATTTGAAAAAATCAAAAGTAACTTTAGTTTGGTATACAATTTTTACGCTACGATTTTCAAATTAAAAAATTGCATCTAATAAACAATTTTATTAAGGGTTGCCAAAAAACCTGGAAAAATCTGGAATTTGGCAACTTAGGCAAAAAAAATCTTGGTAAAACCTGGAATTTTGAACAAAAATCACAAAAAATCTTCTTCGTACTATTTTCATATGAAAACTAGTGAAATTTTGATTAAAAACAAAAAAAATATCATATAAATAGATGTTTTTTTTGTATCATTTAAAATTTTGTTTACAAAAAAACACGTTTAAAATATTTTTCCAGTATCTTTTTAATGTTGTTAAAGACAGTTTTTTACCCTAAGTTTAATTTAACACTAATAGTTAGATTAATAATTACTTCTTCTGTAGAAAATCTGGAAGAAATTTTCAATAAACCTTTAGCAACCACCCGCAGTTGAGCAAACCTACTCAAATCACCCATTTATATATTTTTTAAATTTAAACCTTATTTCAATTTCAGCCGGTGAACGTGGCCATGTACAACGGACCTCCCAGCATCCCGACCTCTCAAGACCAGGCCGGTCCGAGCAACGACAATCACCCGCCCAGCTCTTCAGGCATCATGAGCAAGATCGCCAGCAAGTTCCGCAGGTTACCTTAACATCATATGTAATTTCCATCTTCCAATGCAGGGGTCGGCAAACTACGGGCCTCAAAACTTTGTTTCAAAAGTTTAATATAGTTTTGTTTTTAAAAAATGCTTTGAATTTTTGGTGTTATTTTTAAAAGATAAGCTTAAACTTTTTTGTACAAAAAAAAGTATAAAATATTTGTTTAAAGCACATTTTAGTTGTTGCTTTTTCTACCTGCCGATCCCTGCTCTAATGTTATGCGAGTTGTCGTGGTCAATAATCAGTTTTGTGTGTTAATTAAGTGTACGCTTGAAGCGTTTTATAACTATTTTTTATCAGTATATTTAGAAGTAATTAAAACGTAACTTTAATTGTGAGGATGCGCTGAAGTCGTTGTTTTAATGTGAGTAGAACTTTAAAAGAAATTTGTTAAAGTTTTGTAATTTTGTTATATCGTGTGTGTATTTAATTTGCATAGTTGTGTTTTGATTTCTATAAATTATCATTAAGTTTGAAAAACGGTGCAAAATTCATGAATTTGAGGTTTAAAGCCGTAAACTTGTATTTAAATTTATTGTAACAATGTTTTATAAATTAGTTGATCTGAATTACTTGTAAAAAGTATATTAGAAAAATATTTTGTTTAATATTACTAGCATGTTAAATATTTTGATAAGTTAATTTTTTTATTCTTTTTCTAATGCTTAAATTTTAGACATCCTACACCCCTGCTTAAAGTATAAGTAATATTTGATAAAACGTATACCATTAGTTTATATGAACATATACATTTATGTTAAAACAGTTGATTAAATTAGTCAGGAAGTTAATTATTTTTGTGATGTCATAATGACAAACTGAATTACACAGAAGGTCGATGAGAATCGTCAGAAACCAGAATCCAGACCAACCTCAAAACTCACGGTCAGTAAAAATTCTCAACTAAAATCCACTTTTATAACCATTGACAAAAAAGTTGAATAAAATGTCTGCCAACATTGATAAGTAACAAACTAACGTGCTATTTATGAAATAAGTTTACCTCTAAAAATAAAGCTTATAAATGTTGAAAGTACTTAAATATATTGAATTTTTTATGATAGCTTTATTGAATGCTGAATGAATGTACTTAGGCTGCTGCTGGCTATATTTTTATTTTGGTTTAACTTAAATATACAAACGTTTTTTTGTCATTCCTTTAGCTAAACTTAAGTTTTTATATTTACTTTACAATTAAATTTTTATGCTCATTGATTACTTGAATTAATGGTTTTTTTACTATTTTTTGCATATACCACAAGATGAATTCAAGTTGACATCTAAAATTATATCCAGCTAAGCATCAAAATATAATCTTAACCATTTATAAAAAATATAGTATATTTGAAAATTTTTTAATTAAAACTATTTCTTAAAACTTTATAGCGGTCTTGTATACTAACACAAAAAAAATATGGAAATTATTATTATAATAAAAAACTTATAATTGCAGTTGAAAGTATTGCTGTTAATCTTAAGTTGTAAATTCTGTTTATAAGTTAAATTTTGTTTGGTTTGATTACAAGTATTGATTTTGAATTTAGATTAATTTTACCGATGCATGGTTATTTAGTAACACCTTTTTAATTTTTTTACTAATTTTAATTGAATGAACTAAATTTTTTAATTACGCTTGAAAAAATATATACTTCAAATAACCTGTTTATAAACGTTTTAAAGCTATTATAAATTAAAAAAAAAATCCAATACCTGATTTTATATACAGCCAAAACCCCAATTATTAGTGGTATAGCAAATAGTTAAGTGTTTTACCAAAATGTTATAGACAAACAATGCTCTTTTAGAGCATTTTAGAATTCACCTTTTTGTAAATATTTATCTCGTTGTAATGTTTGTAATCTCTGAAATTAAGAGTGTTAATTCAAAATAAGTCACATGACTTTTCTTAGCCTCTTGAAAATTTAAATACTGAGATCAAGTTTCAAGAAAATTTTTTACCCTCCAGTTCAAATTAGCTATCTAGATGAGTTTCTAATTTAAAATAAGTGTCTGTAGAAGTATATTGTGAAACTATTTCATGAAAAATCAAATGCTGATTAATAAAAATATTTTGTGTACTTTCTGCCACCAAAAGTTTACATAATCAAGATCTTTTAAATTTAAAAGAACAATATTATTTTAATAAAAATGTGGTAAAACTTTTTGAAACATAGTATTACTGGACATTTAGAGACCCGTATCTTCATATTTTTAACTGTAAAAATTCACAAAAAGTTTACTAAATTTACACCAAGCTCCAAACATAAGTTTTTTTTTTTCTACTTAAATTCAAAACTCTTGTACTTAACCATATGCCTTTAGAGCTTGTAAAATTTGTCTTTAGGAAGTATCATTTTATTATATAACTTCAACGTGCAAAAGTTTATGTTTATAAGTTTATCAGTTAGATAAGATAAATATTTATGATAGTTATGCAATAGGTTTCAAGTTGTTTAAGAGTTCTGTAATTTTGGTGTTTAAAATAAATAATTAAAGTAAATACTTAATTGTAATATTTAAGTCTCAATTCTATATCAGTTGATTTGAAAAAAATAAAGAAAGTATTTGTTCTGGATATAAAACGCATGTTTTAGTTTTGTTTAAAAATCTGATTTTAATACTGAAATGATTTTGTATGTTGATCGTAGTTTTTTAAAATTTAACATTTATTTGACATTTTAATAAAACAATTGTTATTCGAAAATTTGTAAAGCATTTTATCTCGGCATGTCAAATTAATCTTTTGTTGATATTTTAATCAATAGAAACTTTTAGGGTTTTACGTTATTTATTGAAATTTAAATTAATTTGCACTGTCAACAATACTTGTTTCATTTTCAAACTAATCAGATATGTTAATTTGCATGTTTGTAAAACCACTTAAAATTATTTATAGTATTAGTTATATGTTTTAAAAACCTTCAGGTTTTAATTTTCCCTTACGGTAAGTTTTTAAAAGAAATAAAAAAATTGAAGTGCTATATTATATAAGTTGTAACGTTAAAGTTATTTATTGAAAAAAAAAATAAAACGTGATTTTATCTTTAAAACTGCTTTACTGCATAAAAATAAACAAATCTAACGAAGTTATTTAAGCTGAATTTTTTTTTATATTAAGTGTAGTTTTAAAAATTATTTTATTGTTTTAATTAAAAAGTATGCTTAATGTTAAAGAAAACATTTTGTGTAATTGTTTTATAATTACAGTACTTTTTATCTTCTCATAACGTTTAGTTTTTAATGTAAATAGTTCAATGTGTTTAAACCGACCTTAGTTTATAATTTTAAGCGACTGATTTTTAGCATGTATTTTATTGGTAAAATTTATATCAGTTTTAATAAATCTCGAAACTTAAGAGTAAATAAATCAAACACCAAATAGCAACCATCGCCAAAACAACGCCGGGGTCTCGTCGCACGGTGACGCTCACGAGAAGGATTGCAAACCGAGGAGCCTGAGGTTCACGTGGTCCATGAAAACAACTTCCATGCTCGAACCCAAGGAAATGATGAAGGAGATCAGAAAAGTCAGTCATCTAGCAATTTTTTTTATTCAATATGTGTTTGAGTAATATAATGAAAAAATACTAAGTTTTGTGATATATGTTGTCTTGGAATTTTTTAAGTTTAATATCTTCAGACGTATGAAATTAACCAAGACTGGTAAAACCTTTTTATAACTTGCATCTTTTTTAAACGTTTTTTACAAATCAAAATCGAACACGCGCCATTCTTGGAAATATTTTTCGCGCATATTACTAACTAGTGTTTACTCGCGCAGGTGTTGGACGCGAACGGTTGTGATTACGAGCAGCGGGAGAAGTACTTGCTGTTCTGCGTGCACGGGGACGCCAAGGACAACGGGAGCCTGGTGCAGTGGGAGATGGAAGTTTGCAAGCTGCCGAGGTTGAACGGGCTCAACGGCGTTCGATTTAAGGTTTGTCGCAGAGAAAACTATGTTTCTGTATTAGTTCTCTACTAAAGTTTGAGTTATTAGTTTATCAAGATTAAAAGTCATGTTTTTGATCAACCTACAATTTTTCATAAACAGGTACTAAGGATATTAATGAAAAGAAAAATAACAAAGTTTGAGGTGTATATAAACTACATTTAAATAATTAAATTGTACTTAAAAGTAAACTGTCAATCTAAAAAAATTGTAATTATAACTAATCCAAAATATTAAAAAAAAAACCTCACCAATAGATCTTCTAGCCTTTGAAAATAACCCCAAAGTAAGCATAATCAGAATATGTATACATTAAAAAAGTTGAATAAACATAAATCAATAAATGCTAAAACAGAGGATATCCGGCTCGAGCATGGCATTCAAAAGCATCGCCACCAAAATATCGGACGAACTCAACCTGTGAGCATCGGGGTTTCCACTGAATATATTTCCACAAAAGCTGTGTGCGAAGGTTACAACTAATTCTGAAGCAAGTTTTAGGTGATTGTTTTTTTGCGAATTGTTGTTTTTTTTCAACTCTTCTTTTTATTCTTCTCGTTGTATCTTGCGTGAAACGACCTTTTCGATGAGAGCTTCACGCAGTTTTTAGTTGATTTTCATATTATTACTATTTTTTTTTCAATTTTAACTATCCACACGTATAAGCGCGCTTTTGAGTTCAACCGGAAATTCGATTGGTTCTTTAACATTTTTACTTTTCAATGTTCGGTTTTTTTTTTTTAATTTCGTGTTTAAATTCTTTCCAACCAAAATAGTTACAACTTTTGACGCTGTAAATCAGTGTTCTTTTGATATATATGACTAATAGCATCATATTTATTTTAAATTATGTATTAAAGTGTATATTTTGTTTAAGTATTTAAACGATTAGACGTTTTGTGTATAGTGAAAGTAGTTTGAACGATCAGAACTGTTACGTAACACGGTAAGCTGACTCCCGTCATCATTACAGTATTTAAATAATACATTAACATTGCATTTTTGCTTATTAGAATCGTCGGCCCGTAAAGAAAAACTGCTAAAAAAAGTTTACAAATGTGAAAGCAAAAAGTAGAAAGTCAATTTTTTTCTTTGCTTTTTGTCAAGCGTATTATAGTTATGTGATTCGAAGTACTAAAACGGTTCGGTCGTCAAAAACAACGGAGACCTGCTGATGGTCCTCTCCGCTCATAACAATGATGTGTTTGGTCTTTAAATCTTGTTAAAAGCTGGTGTTCTCATGCTACCCCGTATTTCAGTGCTCGAATACCCAATTTTTTCTCATTCCGAAAGTTTGAATCGTTTTAAAGTTTTTTTCTTCTGCAGGCTCATTGCGTCGTGACTGCAAGTTCTAAGAGCGCAAACTGGCTTCGTTGATTTTTTTTCTTCTCAAACCGTTTCAGTTTTTCGTATGAATAACACTTTTCCTTTTTGTTTATTAGAATTATCTCTCTGCAAAATTAAAAGTAAATGTATGACGAAAGTTGTGTTTTTGTTTACTATAAAGTAGTATATTAGAAAATTTTGAGTTTTAATTTGTAAATCGTAGCATATATTTAAACCTTTTACAAATTGTTGAAAATTTGATATTGTGTTTTTTTATCGCTAATTTTTGAAAACATTGTAACTGTCTTTTTATAAAAAATGGATTTAAGTTGCTTTTTTTTGTTAATATGTTTTCCATTTTTTTTGAGATTTAGAAGATAAAGACCCTGAGTTCTATAGATATTATAAAAACGTTATAAACAATGAAAATGGATAAAGTTATCTATATTAGATTTCTAAAGTACAAATTTGTTAATTATTTTTACCCATTTTTATTTAAAACACAACAAATGATTTTAAGTTGCAGCTGAACATAAGGTTCCTGTAAGTTGTCATAGAATTTTTAATAAACAAATTGTACAGCTAAGGTGAATTTCAAGATCCTTTATTACTCATTTAATAAGTTAAGATTTATAATTTAGGTAAGAATGTAGTCTAGAACTTTTTTAATTAAACGCTGTTAAAAAAGTTTGCTTAAGTAATAAACATCTATATAAAATTTCTCTCCTAAACTAATTTTGCTAGGTAAAACCATAGCACCAGTTTATATACATACTTGTTGAGTTGATAAAGTCTTTACCTAATTTGATCGAGGTTTATGTTTTTGATAATACAACAATTTAGTAAAATGTCATCTCGTAAATAATACAATAAAAATGTTTAGTTTAAAAAAAATACTTATTGTCACTTTATGACCAAAAGTAAAAATAAACGTTTCAAAAAAAATGACTAAATGTTCATATGTATTATTTTAAGAGTGTTACAAGTATTTTTTGCTAAATTTTCACTCAAAAATGATAACCTTGTTGCTATAAGTTAGTTGGTAAGTATAAAAACAACTTTTACCAATTAAGATAAATCTGGTAAAATAAAGATGTGTTAAGTATTGATAAGACAAGATAACGTTACCACAAGTACAGTGCTTATTCACTTATCCGGACACGTTGGGCAAGATTTTTCTTTAAACGTGTCCAGATAACTACAAAAATCATTTTTTTTCATATAATAATATAACTGCTGCATATAGTGCATATTAAAAGTGTTATGGTAAAAAAAAATACATAGTAATTGTAAGTTATATATAATAAATAATAAAAGCTAAATTTAAGGTTAATTTATTTATTCTATGGTAGAAAAACATCAGACTTACTAACCCTCTGCAAATATATACATTTTTTATGGGTCAAACAAGTAAAATTCATCATTTGTAATTCCACCTGCCCTAATTATCAATTCAAAAAAAATATCAATTTTTGTTTAACAGAAAATATAAATTAAGTTTATCTTTAAAAACAAAAAATAATGTAAACCTATCTCTTTAAATGAAATGAAAGACTTTTTTTTTAATTTAAAAAACAGAAAGAAAACGGGAAAATTTTACTAAGTTTAAAGTAGTGATGTACCGGACTCACTATCCGGGTCCGGCCGGATATTGCCATTTTTGTCTGATATCCGGATCCGGCCGGATTCTAATTTGAAAGAAAAGTTCGGGTCCGGTACATCTTTAGTAATAAGTAAGTTGTATGTGTGGTACCTTAAAAACTATTAAAGCTAAAAACAAAAGATAAAGCTATATTAGTTTTTTTAATTGTCAAAACAAGCTAAAAATAAGTCACAAGTTTGTTTTATAATTGATAATACCTTACATTTAAAAACTTAAGTAATAGCTTCAAAGTAAATTTAATGCCTTTTTAATTTAATATTGAAACCCCACATTTAAGATAATATTTTTTTCTGATTTATTTTGTTTTCTTATTTATTTTATATAAAAATCTTAACATTTGTTGTTTAAAAAAAAGTTAAGTAATTTATTATTAGCTTACTTAAATTTTTTCATTTAAATTAATGATTTTAACTTTTGTAATTACAAGTAAGGGAATGTGGTAATTTTACTTAACTCAAAAGTATCTGTTAAAAATTAATAAGTTATAAACGTACAAATTTGAAATTGATTCTTATTTACTAACATGCTTAAAAATGCTGTCTTTTTAAAATTTTATGTCATTTTACTTTTTATATAGGTAAATTTTGTACTGTCTTAATTCAAATAAACTAGTTGTTTTGATATGAGTAAGATATAAATTGTTTTTGTTTATACTTTATTTTAATTAATTATAAAAAAACTGTTTTTTGTTAAAACGTTTTTTTCTTTAGTAATATTTTCAATATTGCTTCAGACTAATTAGAAAAACTAATGCAACTAATGTAAGTGTCAGTTTATTTTTATCAAACTCCGGTTATTTTTACGAAAATAGGTTAGATTAAATAATTTCATCTTGGTAATAAAAACATTTTATTGATTTTAAGTGTTTAATTTTTTACTGGTAAAGTAAGTTGTATGAAATATTAATGTAATTGTAGTTGATGCATCTAATAATTATATAAACTAAACTGATGGAAATATGAAGACTATAGTTTAAAATAAATTTAAAACAGTAGTACAAATGCCATCAAGTTAAAAAGTACTTACTTACGTATGCAAACATTTTTCTTTTTTCAACATAAATGGTTATTCAAGCTGTTTTCGATTAGTACATTGTATGCAAACATACAAACGATTGAAAATGCTCTCAACATATTTTTGTAAAAAGAGTGTAAAAATTGTAAAACTTATACAACTAATTAGCACAGACGCCTAAAAGTATTTTTTTTTCTTCAACCTTAAGTTTCAGTCTAGTTATTTAGTTTAAATAACTCCATCCCTGTATATACTTATGAACTTAAGTTTATTGTTTAAATTGTGCTATATATCTGTTCATCAATAAAATGACAAACTGTTTTTCTTTACTAATTAACTTCTAATAAATCTTGTTTTGCAAATGAGTGGTTTTTGTTAGAATGTTTTATAATCTTATTTAAAAACCTTTAATAAAGTATGAGAGAAAACAGTTCGGCAGTCTTTTACAAGTCGTGGAAAACTTATCAGTATAAAATCAGTCTTATGTAGTCCGCAGTTATTTTGAATATTTGTAGAAATCAATACAAAATCACCACTTTTAACCGAAAGTGTGAGAAGTATACGACAATAGAGCACTAGTTCTTAAGTTAAGAGTCTAATTGTAACCTTTTAGAAAAACTTTTCTTGTTGTTTTTGAAATGACATATTTTGAACTGAAAAGTACCTCGCGGGCCACATATTTTGACTTTGTGGGCTGCAGTTTAACTACTCCTGAGTTGAAACAATTTTTTTTAAAAAAAAAAAAAAAATTTAACGTTTTTTTATCAAAGCATAGTACAATAATTTCTAAAGAAGATTCATATTAGTAATTTAAAAACCCGCTTAAAATGTAAAAATACTTTGATGAATCAGGTTACTTTCCATGCTTTTACAAACTTGAAACTCATATTAAATTGACCTATCTTTTTATAATATAAATAAAAAATTATAAAAAACTTAATTAGAAACAGAATATAAGGTTTTTTCAAACCCAAACAACTATATAGAATGATATTTTTCTTTTTTTCCAACTGAAATTTAATAATACTTGTTAGACTTATAATGAGCGTAAATATTTTCCATCATAACTATTTGTATATTTCTTTGTAGTTATACTTTCACCATGCTTAGCGAGTGTTATTAACATTTCAAAAACAAAAGCTAATATGTAATCTATTACCAGAAAAACTCTTTATTACAAACTTAAAACAATGTATTATAAATTATGCTATCTTAATTTAACAAATATTTGTTACATGAGAAATCTAGTTCGTTGTTTTAAATTAAAAAGACATAAGAATCAGTTAACTAGCAAATCCCGATAACACGAAACAGATTTAAATAAAACTAAGTTTGGTTTGTAAAAAAGTATATAATGCCATCAAAGTAAATCCACAATTTATTGAATTTATTTATATACCATTTGCAACTTAATATCAAAAGATTATTCATTTTGTTTTTTATATTTTATTACACAAAGCTTTTATGATGTAAGAAAAGCGAACTTTACAGCCTGGAATCAATATTGATTGAGGAAGAGCGACCTAACTTAAATAAGCAAGTAGCATTAAATGGTAAAACAAGATTATTAACAATCTATTAATAAACATACCTTTAGTTTTAATTACTGAAACTCTAATTTTTGTATTTATTTTAATTTGTTCATACGTCATAGTTTAAAGTTATTTTTTAAACTATTCACTTAAAAAAAAAAATTCAAATTTCATTTAAAATTTATCACTTGACAAAGAAATCTTGTATGATTTTGAAAAGCTTTGTGTAATAAAAATCTTTTGATATTAAGTTGCAAATGGTATATAAATACGTTCAAAAACCTTCCTATAATAGTACTTATTGAATTTAGTTTTACTGAACGAGTTCTACTATCTTAAACATAAAAACTTTAGAATATCTTGTGTAAGGTTTTTAAAGGATAGTAGAATTTGTTACATGTTCTTGTTGTATTATACTTTTTAGGTTTATTCTTCAAATAAGTCAGTTGTTTTTGGATGTCAAGAAATTATTTTCATACAATATTATACTTTTTATTTAGTACAAATAATGACGACTGTTATTTTGGTTTTTTATTACTTTTGTATTTAATTCTTTTTACATTACACTGTTTTTTTATTACTCCTGCTCCATTCTTTATATTAAACTATTTTTTAAAATAGATTATTTACTACTTTTATTTTTCTTCTTAACGCAGATTTAGTACTTTTTAAAAAGTCTACGGAAGAATCCGACTCTTTTCACTTTCGCAATCTGCTGTCGAACCTGCAGCAGTTCTTCGACCATGTCTGTCTTTTCCTCGTGAAGACGATCACTTTCCTTCTTCGCTTTTTCGTTCTCCTCATTCCGAGCTGAAATCACCGCAGCCTGAGATTCCAACTTTTCGTTAACCTTCTTTATTTGCAGCTCTGTTTCTTTTCTTCGTCGACTTCTTTGGTATTTGCCCTTAAACTCGTAAGATCTTCAATTCTTCTTTTTTGTTTGAAGGCCAACTCTCCCAACTTCTTTTTTAGATCATCGATTACGACTTTTTCGTTTCCCAAGCCGGCTTTAACTTCTACCAGTTTCGCTTCCAGACACTTTACTTCCTCCGACAAGCTGCGTCCTTCTTGCTTGAGCCCGCTTAAATTTTTTTCGTTTGTCTTCGCTGCCTGGGTGAGCGCTTCAATTTCTTCTTTTATTTTGTTGTTTTCGGCTCGCGTCACGTCCAGCTGTTTGAGGCACTGCTCCTGCCCGTCTTTCGTCGCTTCGAGGTCGGTAGTCAGCTTTTTGTTGTTGTCGGTCATCTCGTTGACTCTCATTTCTAGCTCCTTCACCAACAGCTTGCTCTTCTTTTCGTTTTCAGCCATTCGCTCGTTCCTTTCGACCAGTTCCTTTTGTTCAGCTTCGAGGCCGTTCAGTTTAGCTTTCAAGCAAGTTAGGTCTTCCTCCTTCTGACAACATTCAACTCGTGCGAGTGGTTTTCGTCTTGCTGCCTCATCTTCGATTCGAGGTCGGCGTTCGATCGCTGGGCAGATTTCACTTTTTTAGCCAAACCGTCCATTTTGCTGATAGCTTCGTTGTACTTCCTTTCAGTATTTTTCATTTGCAGCTCTTTTTCCTTTTCCGCATTAAGCATCTCTTCCTTGTGTTTCTGTGCATCAAGCTCAATCTGCTGTTCTAAAAGCTCATTGCTCTTATTGTATTCACTTATCTCTAGTTTAATATTCTCTTTCTCTGACACATTCTTGCTATTGTTAGAGTTTTTAGCGTAACCGCTTACTCCTGGAGCTTTATTGGATTTGTTGTTTTTTCTTCTGGCCATTTTGTTTCAAGTGATAATTTTTGCTTCAACTTTTTGGTATTTTATAAATGGTTGATAAATGGTACTATACTAATTTTTCAAAATAGCTTTGGTCTTTTAAATTACTGGTAGCTCTGCCCAAAAATTACTACTTTGATAAGCTTATGATTTATAAATATATTTATTATTAAACCTTAATAATAAATAACTAAAATAAATATAATAATAAATAGTTTATTTTTTGGCTATAACAAAGCTATAGTGAAAAATTAGTATAGTACCATTTATCAAATATTTATAAAATGGTATACATTCATTGTACAAGTAATTATGTATTGTTACTAAAATACAAAACTAGACTTTTATTCGTAAGGCCCTTTAAAAAAGTACTGATCAAAATAGTATTTTTTTATTTTTAAGGTGTTTTTTTATAAAATCTGAACTTATCTTTATTTAGCGTAATTAAAAACTGTGTAATGCTTTATCAGGTTTTTATCATAAATAAAGTTATAAAACTTTTAAAGCTAAAATAAAATTTATTTAAATAGCTCGCAATTAAAGATAAGAGGTAAATGTTTGTTGGACAAGGTTGTAAATAATACAATGTTCGAAAATAAAAGTTATTTCTGTTATATTTAACAACTACAAATTCAATATAAAGCACATAACAAATTTAAACCCTTTTTTTTGCAATTTTAATAGTTAAATATTGATAACCTTGATAGCAAAAACTTTTTGCTAGTAAATAGTTTTGTAGAGTTTTAGATCAATTTGGTTATTGTTATCTTTTAGAAAACTTTTTTAAACAATAGCTCATTTATTTATTTTCAGGTAAACTTTTAATTAACAGGTTTCATTTTAGCACTTTACTAGTAATTGAAATTTTCACAGCATTAGATTTAAGCATAAAGTTTAAAACTCAGTTTTATTTAATTTAAACTATAATCTGAGTCAGTAAACTTTATGTCTTTACGATATTCAAAATTTATCCAATCACGAAAAATAAGTTAAAGCCTATATTAAAAACTTTTATTTTATTATGGCTAACAAATAAGTTTAACACATTTTAAACAAACAAGTATTGTTGCCTAAGCTAACAGTATATTAACTATTGATTTGCAAAATGTATATTATCGATAGATAATTTTCTTTTATATACTACAAAATATGACACACAAGTTTAATGAGCAAGATATATTTTGAGCTGTTCTCATCATTTGAATAAAAAGAGGGAGATATAAGATTTTTAAACTTATTTAGTATCACATTAATCATAAAGTAGTTAAAAGAGTAACAAAAGTGATATCGCAACTGTTATGTATTAAAAACTAATTGAACTTACTAACAGTTAAACAAACTATTGTTAAAAACACCCGTTACTTAAACGTAAACATTAAGACTTATAAAAAATAATGTGTTAAGAAAAAAAATTACTTTTGTTTACATTAAGCATTTTTCTTTATCAAAATACAAATAGCTTCCAATTTAACTTAATCGAAAAATTTATTACAACTTTTATTTATTTTAAATGTTTATAAAATGTTTTTACACCTTAGGTTATTTTCCAAATATTTTTCAAGAGACGAACGTTTTGAAGCATTTAAAAATCTAACCAGTATAATTTCTTTATCTTCTGAATCAGGGGCATGTTTTGACTGTTTTTCTGTGAACTCCCTGAAAATATTGAAAAAACCTATAAAAAAAAGCGGTAGAATATGGTTTTATTTAAAAAATTTCTAGTAAGAATTCATATTTGTATCTAAATATTTTGATTTCAAGTTTAGTTTTGTTCATATTTAAAAAAGTATAAACTGTATAAAAATTTGCAAAACTTGAAGAAGGAAACTTTTCACCCAACTTTAGCCAATCTAAAGTGTTTTAATTTTTTTTTTTCAAATAATTTTTCAACTCGAAGGGTTTCATTTTTATTTTGAAAATTTTTGATTAAATCACATACTGTTTTTTTTTACAACACTAGAAAAACTTTAGTTTTACAACTTGTTTTTTTATTAACTTGTAGAAAGATTGTTCACCTCTGCTATTGGTTTGTTTTAAAAGATATAATTTGTTTTTGATTTGGTTTTGATTTCTAGCTAAATTATTTCAAATAGAAATTTTTGACTAAATAATTTATTTACGTACAGATGAAAATATATTTTTTTAAGACAAGTAAATTTATAATTTTAATTAGTACTTTGTTTTTAGTTTCTTATGTATAAATATTTAGTTATTCATGTTAGATTCACAAAATAAGGCAACATTTTGACACTGTTAATAAGAACAGCATGTGTGTTAATATTAAAAATATTTTACTAAAAGTTAAGAAAATTTTGAGAATTTATGAGAAAGTGCTTTATAAAACTTAAAAAAAATTTAAAGTATTTATTTAAATTTTATAGTGTACTAAACTTTTATATGAACAGCATATGAACTTTTTATTTGTTCTAGTTTAGTTACTACAAATCTATTTTTTATTAGGTTCAAATATCTAAAAAGCATAAATTAAACAAAACCTCTTAAGATTTTACTTAATTTTAGTACCATTTAATCTTAATTATAAATACTTAATGTAATTTTCGTCGCTGTTTTATGCGTAAAATTTTAGATAATGTATATCAGCAAAATAAACATAATTAAAAACTTGTGGTACTCTCACTTATTTCTTAGTATTTTTTTACCTAAAGAACGCAATGATCCTTTAAAAAATAATTAAAGTTAATGCCAGCTTTTAAAGTAAAAGTTTTTTAACCACCTAGAAAACTATTACCTGATTACTTTTCTTTTAAGTGTTATATGTGATGGTATGTTTACTAAACTTGACAAAACCAAATTGTTTAAATTTAAGAAAACATTAGATGCACTTGCTTTGTTCAACTTCTTGCATCAACCATATGCTAAATTCATAGACCATAAAAAGGGAAGTAGTTTAAAATGGAGTACTGCGAAGTAGATTTTTCAGAATATAGTTGTAAGTTGACTAAACTTTTATAGCTATTGCTTTAATCGTCTGGCAAATAAGTGGTAAAAAGATCCGCTTTACGAATTTGCTGTTGATGATCAAGTGTACATAGTTTTTAACATTAAAAGAATCTGTAAAAATAATTTTCCTACGGTGTTTAGGATCTATTTTGTTTTATATTGTGATTTTAATATGTTATTAGTCAAGAACTATACATTGATTTTTTGTACTTTTGTAGAAAATATAAAAAAGTCTGTGTAACATCTAAAACAATATAGAAAAGATAATTAAATCTTAGTGTTTTATTGTATTTTAAGTTTATTGAATGAAATTAATTATTATATTTATTTAGTGATCTAAATGCTCTTGATTTTTAAAATAATACTTTTTTAAATATAAATTTTAACTTTTCTAGAAAGTTATACAAACTTCGTTGTTTATATTTGTAAGTTACGTAAACTAAAAGTGATACACAAGTAAGCAAATTGAAAATTAAAAAAAAATAACCGCTAAAGTGAAAGAGATATTTTCGCGTCTAGTTCTTTTTTTCTAAATTTTTCCTATAAAACTTTTTAAGTTTCTCTGCTAAACGATATACAACGATTCAGTCTAATCGTGGTTGATCGTTTTTAAAGCTTTTTTTTTATTTTTAAGTATGTAGATTTAAAATTGTTAGCTTAAAAGTAAAGTTAATGTCAAAGATTTTTTTTTATTTAAAATAAGAGAATGATTAAGAAAATAAATTCTTACACATGAAAAAAAAAACTACTTATTATTGTGTTAAACGGTATTTTAGCAAGCTTTTCTATTAAGAAAAACTTTTAGCTAAAAAAAAGCAAACTTGTACATTAGTACTTTTTTTAACTATATATGTTTACTATGTAAAAAATAACATTTTAAAGCTTTATTAATAAAGTTTGTTGATTGTACATATACTTTTAATATACTATTTTGAAAGTTAAACTTAAATTACCGACTAATAGAATTAAACTATAATTTTTACTAAGAATTATCAAAAATTTATCGCAAAATTTTCTTTGGTTAACTAAAAACAAAGTTGCTACGTACATAAAACTAAAAATTTTGTATTATAAAGTTTTTTTTAATTTAAATTTACGTATAGCCTAAAGTACTTTAAAACTTTTTTATGGTTACAACAAAATAAAAGTAATAAATTATACAAATAATATTATTAAAACCTTTATGCACTTTTGTATAAAACAGCTTAAAATCGGATTAGATTAATCATTATTGTTGATAAAATAATAGACTAAAAATTTAAATAGATGTTTTATCAATTAAAATCTTTTAGTTTTTGAAAGGAATGAAAATGTCAAGAAAATTTAAATAGTTGTTTTTATGCGTCAAAAAAAAAAGGAGATTAAGAAAGTTAGATTAAGAAAAAATCAAAGTTAGATACTTGTTAGATACAGACAATGTAACTTTTAAAACTTATCTGTACTTTTAAAAGTAGTAGAGTTCTAAGTAGATCAGTAAATTATTAATGAGTTTTTTCCAAGTGAAGATAAAAATCGGCTACTTTGCAAACCAATGTTTCGTTTTTTACTAGGTTTTTTTGTTTACTTTTTTTGCTTAAAACTCTATAACTATACTAAATAAACAGCTCTGTCTTATTTATAGACTGCATTTTTATAAGTGATAACAATGCTACAAGTTGATGTAGCACAATAAGAAAAACTTTATCTGCCTGTTGAAAAATACAAGGGAATGATATTCTAAAAGTATCTACATCTCACAAAAAAATTAAAAAAAAAGAATTAAAATAGACTTTTTATAGTAAACTATAAAAACAGAAAACAATTACAGCTTTTAAATTTTTTTTAAATTTGGGATAAATATAATCACATTTTTATTTGCTTAAAATAAACAAGCACTTATAGTCGCACAGAAGTACATTTTACTACACATCATGTTTTAGTTCGGTTATGTTCACTTATAAAAACAAAATTTCCCAAGAAAACACAAACACAGTTTAGTTTATAATGAGATAGGAATGTCATCGGGAATATCATCGGTGCAATCCGCCCTCGGGTTCATTCGTCGCAGGTTTTCTGACCACAACGTGGCGGCTGGGCTAACGGAAAACACCCCCCTCGATGGCGACCCGAGTGACAACCAGAAAGTTGCCATGGCAACCCAACGCAGGTCCGCGGCACCGTCTCCAGGTAAGTAAGCTTTTTAATTCGTCGTAATAAGTTTTTGTTATAAAAGTAAATCATAGACCACCTTCTATAACATCGTACAAATTTATCGTTGGCAAATTAGTTAACTTTGGTAGCTAACTGCTTTATTATGATTAAACTTTTAGATACTTTGATTTTATACAAACGTATTTATTTTATAAAAAGATTCTTTTAATCGTATCACTACAAACTGAATTGACAGTGCAAGTTAAAATGTAATATTCATAGTTAATACAATATATTCTGTTATTTAAGTTTAATAAAGATGGTTAAAAAAACAAAGTTAGCCCTGGATTGAATTTAACGAAATGTATCTTATTTGCGTGTGTTTTTTAGCATTAAAACAGATGTTAAGTTTTTGTTTTTATTTCATTAACTGAAAAGTAAGTTAGCATGTTAGTTAATAAAATTTTAAATATGCACAAAAATCGTAGTTTTTAAAGTTATTTTTTGTTCTAAAACTTACTTTACGATTCTTGATAAGAACTAAAGTTTTGTAACTTTGAAATAGTCAGTTCGAAATAGTATTTTTTCAAAAGAGACTTTGTTCTAGAAACTAGCTACAGATTAAAATAAATCAAAAGTATTAATATGTAAGTAAAAATTACAAAATAAAATTGTTATAAATTTACGTTTAAATACTGTTTTTAGCTTTAATTATTAAAATCCAAGTTAACATCGAGACTATAGTCAGTATTAATTAGTAAACAAAAAATCATCCATCTTGTAGTTTTACCATTTACTTCAAAAAAAAAACTTCAAGGTATTTAATCTTTCTGTACTAAAATTTTTCTTAGAAATTATTTATGACAAAACGTTGTTTACAACCAAGAAACACATATAAATTGGTCAGGAACGATGATATAAATAGTCTCACTATTTCACATTAAATTTTATGCAAATCCACTTACTAATTTGTTTAGCACCAAGCTCGACATCTAGTTCTGGATTTTTTGCGTCACTAACTTCAAGCAACCCTCTCTCAGCGGTCAAGCCCGATTTGCTTGAAAAAAAAGTTCTGCTTGTCATCGATGACAAACACACAAACTGGTTAGTATTTTTCAGTATTATGCTAAGTAGCTTATTAATTGACTCAATTCAAGAGAAGTTGTCAAAAACTTTATTTAAAAATAATTAAAATAGTTAAATCTTTAATTAGTTAGTCTAAGTATTAAGAAGTACTATAAAAAATTAAAATAGCAATTTTAGTGAAGAGAAGTTTTTCTTTTTTTTAGCAAAGTCCTACTAGTTTCAATATGTGTTACAAAAGATATTAAACTTATAATACTTTACTGACGTCGTTTCTAAACTATAATTATATTCCAACAAACTTGTTTTGTTTAAAATTTTTATTAGAAAATATAATTAACAGCTACTTTTCAAAACATATACGTGTATTACATGCTCTTTTTTTGTTATACTTAAACCCTTAAATATCAAACTACACCGCACGACCATCAACAACAGTCCATGTGACAATCGGCGACCTGGTTTCGTCCTTATTAGGATTTATCAGGCAGACATAGTCATGATTAACTGTTGTCATGTAACTTAGTTAGTTAAATATATAAACATATATTTAGTTTCGAAATCTGTTTTAATTACATCAACCACAGTTTTCTTTTTTCTGATAATGTTTAATGAATTCAAAACGCGTCTAAACACTACAAAAAAGTTATGTGTTTATGTTGTAAATATGTATTAAAGTAGTTTATCATCTTAGCTAGTTTTATAAATAAGGTTTTTTTAATATCTAAAGGTACTTTATTATGCTTTGTATTTAGTTTACAACTAATTTGAAAATATATAAAAACTTCTATACAATATATAACTAAAAAGACTTTATTTTTGAAAAAACTAGTAGAAATTATAGTTATAATATAATACTATGATGCATATCCAAAAGCTTTAATAATAAACATAAAAGCGTAATTTATCTACCACTTCGTTGAAAAAGACAAATTTCAAAAACTTTAATCGATATTTTAATCGATTAAAAAAGGCTCATCGATTTTTTGAGAATAATTGAAATAAACTGTTTATAATGAGCTAAAAGATAAAGCTTATACTATAAGTAAAACAAATGATTTTTTTTCGACATATCTTATAGTTTTCAAGTTAAACATTTTGTTTTGAAAGTTTTTTGTTTTACGTTGTTTTTATTAGTTTTTAATTTACTCTAGATTCAACTTAAACATGCTCAAAAAACTTAAAAAAGCAAAGCTACTTAAAATGTTTTTAATGCGAACAGTTTTGTTTACTTTTGTTGTAAATTAATCAACAAACAAACTCAACGATTGTAGAAAGAAACTTTGTATTTACAGAAATTTGAAAAAATACATTTTCAAAAATAAAGAAAAACATAAATCAGTGGTGTTATTTATTAGTTTTTTCTATTTCTTCTTTAATTATGTTTGGAAAAACCAGACCTTAAAATATGTTTACTGTTTTGGTTTTTAATCAACAAAGAAATGTTAAAAAGTATGGTGCATATACAACTCTTAAAAAACAAATTAACTCTTAATAAAACTAATCTTACTATCATTAAAGTTGAAATACTACATTTCATAAACTTTTTCTCTAGTAAAAGTTGCTGTAAAAAAGTTATTTAAAAAAGCTATGTAATTTAAACAATTACAACTATCTTTAAATATTTATTTATAATAAACAATACAGCGTAAGCACGTTTATAAAGATATTTAAATTAAAAACAAACAGTTTAAATTTTAAACGTTGACATAAAACAAATTTTAAAAATCTTAAAGGCTAAATTTGGTAAAAAAGCTAAATCGTTTATTAAAAAAGCACTAAATTTTAAACCAATGTCTATAAAACCATTAAATTTGATGTAATAAGTTATAAATAAATATCTAATAGCATCTCTTTTTCCTAGAAACTTACTCTTAAATTAGTCATAGGGTCCGCAAACTTCTGCCCGCGTATTACTTTTTTAGCAAAAAATTACTTTTTTAAACAATAAAAGAAAAAAGAAAAAAATCAGCTGACTTAACTTAAAAATACTAAGGCTAGTTTATTGCTTATCATACCAAGCTTTATGTTTTATGTTTTTATATTGGTTTAAAACAACTTATTTAACTGCGACCAGCGAAAAACTTATTTCTTTACAGTGCGACCCGGAAATATTTTTTTATATACAGTAACCTCTCGCATCTTTACGCACTCGTGACGTTACGCACTCTTGTTTAGTTACGCATTTTAGAATTCTAAAAAACTCAAATTATTAAAAAAAATATTTTTATTCCTCAAAATTCTTATGGCATGAAATTTCATTCCTACCTAAAAAATCCATTGATATATCTTTAATACAATGCAAGACAAGTTTATCCTTATGTGCGCAAAAGTCAAATTAAAAAAAGTTGTACTAACATAAACAATTTTTATTAAACATTATCTTATATTTTATATATTTTTTTTTCAAAAGAAGAAATCCATTACAGCGCCAAATGCATATTTTTGTAAAAGGCCTTAGAAACAAGTTTTAATATAGACACTACACCATTTCTTAATTGTAAGCAAATGCTTAATTATAAATTGAATTTCCTTAAGTAGAACAGATTATAAACGTTAAGTATCGAATAAGTTACATATAAGTAAAGATAAAATCTAATTATTTTTAAATTTAGTAAAATTTTACAACAAGTAACATTATTTTATATAAATTTAAATCTTTTTTTTTTATATGTATAGTTTTATATTTTATTTTAATATTTATAAATTAAGTAAACAAATTGTTAAAAGTGGGAAAGTACCCAGTCTAGAAGCAATATTAAAAAATAGCCATTATAGTAAGTATACTTGGTACCTCTCGTATCTTTACGATCTCTTGTATCTTTACGCACTTTTTCTGTGGACACAATGTGCGTAAATAAGTGAGAGGTTACTGTAGTTGGCCCGCGAATTATAAAGGTCTACTGACTCCGAGTCTAACCGAGTTGTTAAAAACATAAAAATTAATGCCTTAAGTATTTAAACAGCTTAAATAATTACTTCAGTTTTATTTTTAGCTATACATAATCATTATATAAACTAAAAATACTTTGTAGTTGAGTTGTTATTAGGAAAAAAGTAAGTTTAAAAATTTCAAAATTTTGCTTTTTTGTATTTTCAAACTAATTTATTGGTAAGATTAAATAAATCAGGAACGAGCCTAATTATGTATCAAAAAGAAATATAAACATCCATTAAAATTACTAGTATTTAGTCTTTAGTTTAGAGTTAACATAGAGTTTTGACAAATTTTATTGTTTAAAAGGCAACATACTAACAAGTTAAAACACCAATACTGTAAATTTATTGTTTCAGAAACTATAGTTTTTGTTATCTTGAAATTTTTTCTTGAAATTGTAGCTTGTTATTATAAAAGTATATTAAATCTCTAAACTAAATATTATTTAAAAAAATGTTTTATGATGGTACACATGTTTAAGAAAACAAATTTTATAAATATCTTGAAAAGTTTAAAACAATGTTTTGATTTTATAAATACTGTTATAATAAGTGCAGTAATCAACTTGTTAAAAAAAAACTCAACAATGCATTTTTAGCTTTAAATAAAAACTTATTACTTAAGATGACTTTTATTAATGAAAAAAGAAGTCACATTTCTCAAAAACGAAAATTAATTTCTAAAAAAAAAGGTGAGAAGTCCATTAGAAGATTTTTGCTTAAGACCGTTTTACATTTCTTATATGTAAACAAGAATAAAAATTGTGTTTAAAATACAAACTATAAAGTTATAGAAATGTACAAAGCTTACAAGCTTTATAAAGTCCTTAACTAAAAATAATTTACAAAACATGCAGATTATTTTAAATTTTGAATTTAGTTTTAAAACCATCTTGTACAAGTTAGAAAAACTAAATTCAATAAAATTGTAATAGTGTACGTGATAATACTGTAAAAATGGATTTTATGTAGTATTTCTACTAGCCTTTATTTATACAGAGTAATTTATCTTAAAGTAAATTTTCTAGTTCAAAACACTTTTATTAAGTTTAATATGATATTTTGGCATTATTAACAGCTATAATAAATGCTGTTGATTTTTTTAAGCGTTTTCATATTTTTTCAACTTATATTTTAATCTTTTACTCAAGGTTAAATTTTGAATTTCAATACTTATTTCTCAAATATATATATAAATATAATGTAGTAGTTAAATATTTTATTAAAGATATTTTCAATAGAATAAAAACAACTATTTTATTTTAATTTCATAAGCTTACAGAAAGTTTGGTATTTATAGAAATACAACTATTAATAAGTTTTTGAGACTAACAGCTTTTTTAGTTAAAAAACAATTCAGCTAAAAAAGTTTTTAAATAATTTTTGCATTTATATACTTTTTATAGCAAGCTCTTACTTCTACATTTTAATGACTTAGTGTTGCAGCATATAATAAAATAAAAACTTTTATTTAAAGAAAGAATATTGATAAGTTATAGGATAGTCATAACTTGTGTAAAGATACCTAAAAACGATAAACATATCTACATGAAATAATATACAGACACCATACTTTTATGCATTGTTAATTACAAAGAAACATAATTTTTGATCTAATTGACTTCAAATACATCTCTACACTGTTTAAATATAATTTACTTTATAAACAAAGTTACACTTTCAAAAAGTTTCAGCCACCTTTAGAACTATTTTTTATTTCCCAATGGAGCAAGTCGATGTTATTGATTTTTATAGTCAACATGTTAACTCGATTTTACACTCCAAAGCGTAGCAAATCAATTACTTTATTTTGTTGTAACTGTTAAGTAAAACTTGCATAAATAATTGGAACAAACAATTTATTTTTTGTATAAAAGCTTTGATATTAGGAAACGTAACGTGTAACGTGGATTTTTAATTAAAGTTTTACTTCTTTACTAAGATTAGTATTTTTTAAGTGTATATGATTTTTTTTATATAAAAAAAACCTGTTCTTACTTTGGCCTTTTTAATTTGAATGATTTACATTGAAATTTCAATAAATTCAGTTTTTTACAAACATAAGGTTAAGAAAAGTAAGTCTAATTAATAGTATAATAAGTCTTAGAAAAGTTATTGTATTTTTTTTGTGTTAAAAACTGTACTAAAAATTTGGATCGCATTTTAATCATTCTAAACAAACTTAAATATTGTTTTTGAACAGTTAAAACCACGGATTTCTTAATTTATTTTTTATCAAGGCCACGTATTTAACACGGGCCAATAAAAAGTCTTAACTGAATTAAATGTTAGAGAGTTACAATAAATATCTTGAAAGTACGTAAAGAGTATTATTTTACATTTTAACAAGATTGCAAAATTTATTGAAAACTATTACAACAAAAACAAACACAACAGTGATATTAATTACGGGGCTTCTGTATTAAGTTTGTAGTCGATAAAGAGAAAGTATTAGAAAATCCACAGTTTTGTTAAACTGAGTGAAACAACTAAAATTATAGTTCTACTTCAACTTTGGTTTAATTATTAACTGTAGTTGAGTATATGTTTTTAATATTTTTTTTTACATTTTTTTACTTAAAATGATTAAAAATAAGTTTTATCTAAACTTTTTAAAAATTTGTAACAGCGTTTTAAATTATGCAGTAAAGATATTACTTGTTTAATACATTCACCACAACTAGCTCTTTAAAATAACTATCGAGAATTTACTGTTAAAGTTTTTTTATGGAATATAAACAGGATCCAAAAGTAAAGTTGTTCACACATATGCTTTAAACTTAGATTTAGATAATTAATAAATAAAACACTTGAGTAGCTTTGCTGTAGTATATTATGTATAATGAAAGTAGGCAGCAGTAATATCTTTGCCAGTTCTAAGTACATAAGTAAATTATTTAGAATTGTTCTAAATATATTGAGATGTAATTTCTGCATCATCACTTAACAGCTAACTTGTATTATAAAAACAAAGTTTAAAGTATTAACCTTTAAATACTTTCTTAGTCTTAACTTCTACTTTAAAATAATTAACTTATCTAAAAAAATTGGTAACAATTTTAATATTGACTCTATACTTTTTAAATTAACACAAAATCTAAAAAGATACTGTACTTAATTTTTTTAATTATTTAGCAAACTAAGTTTCGTTCAAAAAGCTTGTCAATACTTAAATATAAAAATTCTAATTTAAATAGAGTTATATAAACTCTAAAAAGTAATTTTGTTTAATTAACTATTTTTTATTGAATGCACTGACGAGTTCTTTGAGAGAAACTAAGTTTTTCCGAGTAAGTTTTTGAGTAAATAAAAATAAATTTGTTCATATATGCGGAAGATATCTCTAAATGTTTCCTGACAATCAAACCTACAGTACTTAAACTTATGTTTTACAATAAATAAATAAATATCATTTTGAAAGTTTTCTAGTTCGATTTATTTCTATTGTTTGTCTTTGTTTATGATATTTTGTTCGGTATATGTATTTTTTTTATCCTTTAAATTAAAAAGAACTTCAACTAAAGTTGTTTAAACTACTTAACTTTTTCGTTTAATAACTAAAAATAAGTAAAGTTAATTAAACATAAAAAGATTAATAAAAGCTTTGAAATTTATCTCTAAAATAAGTTTAAAATAATTCTGAAACAACCAAATTTCTTTAAACAACTACAACTTTATTCTACAACTTAGAAAAAATTAAAATGTTTTATATTTTCTTACAAATAGTACTCGACTCAAAAGTACTGTTTGGACAGCTATAAAACACTAAATAACATATATTATACATAATAAAATAAATTCTATAGTCTTTGAAACGCTGCAAATAACTTTCTAAGTCATCGTATAGCAGTTTAACGAGTATATGCTGAATTAACACTAACAAGTTCTTTAGTATTGTATCATTAAACTTAAAAAGTACAATTTTTAAAAAGTGTTGTTTTAATATAATTTTTCTTTTTAACTTAAGCTTCCAATATAAATGCTAAATTTATAACACAAATTGAAAAATGATATTTTCTTTTCATCAAAAATTAATATTGACAGTACGTCCTTTACTTCTTTTTTCCCGAATGCATGACCAAGGCAATGTTTAACAAAAAAGTAATTCAAGTCTAAAAAACACAGCTTCAGTAATTGCAACATGTACAGATAAAGTTATGAATTTTTTAGCACAGTAAAACACTCAACAATTAAGTAGCTGGGAAAATTAAAAGTATTATATAATTAAAAATTAAATGTATAGACTTTTTTCCACAAAATAACTACTTTTTGATAGAGTATGGTTATAAGCGTAGTGTTTTATTAACTTCAAGTAAAAAAAATAGTTTTAAGTAAACCTGTTGTAAACGCTGCAAATAACTTTCTAAATCATCGTATAGCTGCACAAGAGTATATGCTTATTTAACACTAACAAATACTTTAGTATTGTAACTTTAAACTCTAAAAGTACAGTTGTGAAAAAGATTTTTCTAACGGTTTACTTAAAAGCAACTTAAATACAAAATTTACCTGTTTTAAAAAGATCTAAAAAACTTTTAGTTTGAATTTTATTATATAAAATACGTAAAATTACAGGTCAAATTGGTTTAAAGGAAGAAAAGTATGTGGAGACCAAAACATCAAAGTTGAACAGGTTCGCTTGAATTAATAAAATACACACTAGTTTATTTTAGATAACTTGTTCTTTGTTCATAAAGCTAGAATGAGTCTATCTTAGTAGTTAAATTTAGGTTTTAAGAAACCTTAAACTATATTAAAGTTTTATTTTAAAGTATAAAACTAAAGCAAACAAAACTAAATAAGTTATAAGTTTTATTACTTTATTTAGTAACATTTTAACTTCAGTTTTGTGTCTTAAGCCATACTTTTTAAAGAGATTGTTCTTGCATTTAATAGGTCGAAATATAATAAAGTAATTAAAAACACTGCAATTCAATTTTTTTTAATACTTGTAGACTAAATAACTGTAATACAAATAGTTTTACGGAACTGTAAGGCTTGAAGCTGTAAAAAAATTTTCAAAAAATATTACTAATGTATACTTGATTTATTTAAGAGTTTCATATTGGAAAATTATGGTTTCTTTTAATTACGAAAGCCATTTGTTTAGATAAATGTAAAACGTAAATCATTAAGCTTCACAAAAACCTGTTTCTAATTCTAACGTTTTAAGTTTTTCTCGTATACTAAAGTTATTCGTTTTAAGGCTGAGTTCAGTGAAATAAGTGTGACTAGTAGCAGTAGAGATGGTTGTATTGTGGACATTAAAATGATAAGAAATGGAAAAACAGTGGTAAAGTAAGTCGTTATCAGTGTTAGTAAGAATTTTTTTTGAGTAATTTTATTAAATATAAACAAACTACCAAGTTTTAATAGCTAGCGTGTTGTATTTAGACTTAATAAAATTATTTATTTTGTTTTTAAATATCTAATACTGACTTACACTACTTAAACGAAATCAATATTTTAGAAATTGTGAAAATAAAAATACCCTATCAAACTACAAAATTGAAAATAAATTTACAAACTAAGTTGTGATTTACTTAAGTTGTAAAGTATAAAAACAAACTTTTTTTTACTTTTAGATAAATCTTTACTTCATTAAAAATATAGTTAAAGTTCGTAGTTTTAATAATAACGTTCTATAAATTGTAAGTTAAAAATTGTTTAGGACTTTCACACCGGATTTTTTACTTGTAAGGCAAACAGCTAAATCGATGGGCGAACAGAAAAACTTTACTAATCTTTTGATTGGTTTCAAGCATGGTGGAGTCCCTTCTGTAAACTCTTTGCATTCACAATACAACTTTTTAGATAAACCTTGGACGGTAATATATAAATAATTTATTAGCTATTATTTAACTATTTCTTTATGGTAAATAACAATAAGCTTAAAGTTAGTTCAATTGTTGTTTGTTATACTCATTTTTCTTATCAAGAATGTGAAATAAGTATAGTGAAAAAAAATCTCTTTTTTTAGGCTTAACATATTTTACGTATTTTGCTGTTAGTTTTTGTGCATAAAATAAATATTGTTAATATTTTAAACCTTTCAGTAACTGTTTTTAAAGTTAAATCAATTGAGTCAGTTTAAATTTAAGCAAAAAATAACGTTTTATTCCTGTCAGTATCGTTTTTATATTAACAGTATTAGATATTTAGTTTGTTAATATGATTTTTTTAAACTTTAATTAAATGTTAACAAAGAATTATATGACGAACATAAACTTTAGAAAAGTTTAAATACAAATAACGAAATCTTTAAATGTTTGAGATAAATGTAAAGCAGAGTAAAAGGTTATTTGTAACTTAATGATTTTTTTAATTTTAAAGAACTTAACTTTGTTACTAATATTGAATAAAGTTTTAAATTTCACAATCATTTTTAAGATACAATTTAGTTGCAAATGTTATGCAAATATCTGCTAATGTTTTACAAATTAAAAACTGGTTTAACAACTTTAAACTAATAGATTAATGTTATTTTAGTTTTATGGCATAAAACTATTTAAAGTGTACTTAGATTTTTAGAACAGTGAGAAAATCGAAGCTCAAAAATTTTGTCGAAGGACATACACTTTTTTGAACATATTATATACAATATTTTAGTTTCTTACTTTCAGCAAAAATAAATCATTATTTTAGAAATTGTAAGAACTAAAGATCAAAACTTATGAAAAACCTTATTTTAAAGTCTATAATGTTTTAAGCATTTTTTGACTTTTTATGTAGAAAAACTATGGTTTATTATAGCAACGTAACAAAACAAAATGTTATTTTTCAAACTTAGTAAATATATTTTATCTTTTTATAGTTTTCTCAGCTGATAAGAATCCAGAAGAAACTTGGAAAGGAAAAATTTCCACTGATAAATCAGACGTTTTACCCATTTGCAAAACAAATGGTTTGACTTTTGCACGCTTTAAATCTTAAGTTAAGAATAAATAGATAGTTAGAGTTAGTTAAGTAACAACTTAGGTAAGCTAACATTGACTAACTTTTTTTAATAAAACATGCGCATTCTAAATAAGCGAATTTTATGAAAAATAGTATATACTCCACACGGACTTTAAAGATAATTTTTGAAGTATGTAAGCTTATATTACAAACCTATCCAAAATTATTTATCAACAAAATATTATTAAAAATATTTTTTTACTAATTTGTATGTAACTGTGATAATACTTTAAAGACAGATGTTTTAAGTTTTCTTAAAACCTTGAATTAGTGTTACTAATTTTAAACAATTTTAAATTTAAGGTTCCCTACAAACTTTTAAACAGAATTCAAGTTTATTTTACCAATTTATAAGTTTTTTTGTAGTAATTGTTGGAAAATATTAGCTTTGTTTCTAACAACTGTTATATTATTATCATTTGTCTTACTATTATGTTTGTCTATTTATAACTATTAGTCTTAACTAAGAAATTTTGCTCAATTTACTGGAATATAAAAAGCTTATTTAAATATTAATACTAGTGCAAATTGAGTATTTTATTCTTTACTAGATTTCGGTAATAAAAAAAATTTACGACTTTATCATTATAGTTTATTTATTTGACAAAGTCGTAAACTTTTTTTCCACCGAAACCTGATAGTGAATAAAATACAAAACTTGCACCAAAATTAATATTTAAACTGTTTTAAAAAATAAATTATTTTAAAAACATTAAAAATTATGTTTATTAACGCTATGCATCAAAAAATTATTTATTTGCACAAAAAAAATGTTGCAGTACAATGTATTAAAAAGTTTATTCAAAAGATTAGAAAACATTAGATTTTTTTGTTAATTTTTCTTTAAGTTCAGATCAGGGTTTCCCAAACTCATTTTCTTAATCTCCCCCTTTGCAGAAATTTAAAAAATAATTGACCTTTGTAATAGATATTGTCCCTTTACTAGTTAATTACTAATTTACATTTTCGCCTCATATTTACTAATTATTACCCCTTGTAGCCAAAATCGAATCAATAAGGGCAATATCGCCCATTTTAAGGAATCCTTGTTTAGGATGTTAAGCTTAAGTTTTCTAAAAATTGTAAATTTTTTAAACAAACTACTAATTTTAAACTATTTTCAGCTGACTTCTCCACACTTTCCGGTCATAGTTAAAATCGGTCATGCGCACCGAGGCACGGCAAAGTTCAAAGTTTACGATCATTACGAGTTTCAGGACGTCGCAGGGGTGGCAGCCATGACGGGAACTTACGCTGTCGTGGAAAAGTTTGTCGATACGGATTATGACGTCAGAATACAGAAAATTGGGAATAGCTACAAAGCTTACAAGTGAATTTTTCTTAAAAAATTATTTATATTCATATCCATGATATGTTTTTGTAGTTAATTTTTAACCATGAACAACAAAAAAGGATGTTTTATAATCATTTATGTCGTTAGCTCATTTCACTTTTAAGTGATTTTATTTTATAGAAAATATCAAAAACCTATACTTACTGTATTGATAAAATTTAACATGTTTTATCACTAATTAATTAAATTACCCATTTAAGCTTTAAACTTAGCATTGCTGATACAAAAACTAGTTATAAATCGTACAACAAAAAATCAACAGGAGAGTATCGGTATCGCGCAACTGGAAATCGAACAGGGGGTCGGCCATGTTGGAGGAAATACCGGTGACGGACAGGTACAGGTTGTGGGTCGACGCGTGCTCTGACATGTTCGGAGGACTTGACATAGTGGGTGTCAAAGTTCTTCACGGTAAAGACGGAAACCATTACATCACTGAAGTTAGTTTAAGAAAAACTTACAACAACTTAGATTGTTTACAACTGTGAGACGAAGTAATTAGTTTTAAAAAGTCCGTTATCATTTTTTTTGTCATGTAAAACTTAAGTTTTAAAAAACTACAGGTAATAGATTGCAGTTTGATGTTGATGGGAGACAAGCAAGACGAGGACCGAAGAAGGATCGCTGATTTGGTCACGCAACGGATGAACGCCTGTTTGAGAAACAAGACTGCGAAGTCTTTGATAGGCAGCATTGGTAATCAGTCAAGGTACGTACGAAATTCTACAGTTTTACTTGGTTATTTTCATAAAAAGCATAAAGTTTGAAAAATAAAACAATGCTTTTTGATTTACTTAGATCCCCAACTCCAAAGAGAAGCTCGACGAAGCAGAAGCCGCAGGAGCAGTACCAAAAATCAAACGAGAGAAAGCAGCTACTGCAGAACTTGCACCAAGCAAGCGCAGCAAATCGACCGACTGCCGCGAAAGTTGAGCCACTCAAAAAAGAAGAGCGAAACACATCTTCGATCGAAAAAAGATCTTCGGTGACTAATCCTCCGCAGCAGGGCGTGATCACAAAGAACCAGTCGGCACCAGTTTCACCGACGACCATCGAAGCTCACTCTTCGTTTTTTGCGCCAAGTAAAAACGCGACGTCGAAGGAAGGACAAAGTGATGGCCAGGCTGCTGCCGGTGGGGCGAGGTCGAGTTTGCAGGGGCAGATGGGACGCGCAGTCAGCAGCGAGGAGGACAGCAAGGCGGACAAAATAAGGAACTTGCGCCAGTCGTTTGCGAATCTTTTTGAATAACTTTTTTTTTTGTTGTTTTTTTGTGTTTCTTGTAACTTGTTTGGTCCGAATCAAGCAGGTGCGAGTAAACAGTGAGATTAAGAACAGAGTTTAATTTTAATATTGACTGTGGCTCTAGCGTGTTTTTTTTCTTGTTTTAGAAATCGGAAACTTATTTTTTTAACATTACAAAAGTTCGGCACTTTGCTATTAAAAAAATTTTGAATTTGAGAAATTTAATTTATCAAATATTTTAAAATACCCGTCTAAAGTTTTTTCTTTATGGTACATATATAAATGTACCGTATAAATGTACGTAAAAATGTTTATTAAAAGATAAACTTTAAACCTTCTTTAAAATTATACTTTTTCAGATTTACATGAAATAACATAAAAAATTTTTTATTCAAGTTTGTAAAATTCAACTGGTGTTAATTCATTTATCAAGCATGGTGCAATAATACTTTTTTATTGTTTAAATCAACCAAGTTGATCATTTGTGGTGATACTTATTTTAACACATTTTTAATTCATACTGTATGTATACTATTTTAAATTCTACCCTAGTATTTAAATAAAAATACAGAGTTAATCGGATGTATTGTGTTGTACATACTTTAATTTTTTATAAGTTTTCATTTGTGATAAGTACAGATATATTTATAGCATAACTACATACAATAATCTAACTTGTTTCTTTTATAAACGTCTAAAAAAATAAACTTTTAAATTTTTATAAACTTAACCTTTTTCCGGTAAGATTAAAAATTATGAAAAAATCATAAAGTACTTGTATTTTATTAAAGCTCGTCAGTTTTCTTATTTATAAAAAAAAATTACTACAACTTTCAAAATTGTAGGAACCATGGTTTTGTTTAATTTAAGTATGGCAGAATTTTTACACCTAAGTTCAAATATTTTGAGAACATAAAAAATAAACAGAGGCCAAGTAAAGCTGCGTTTTCTATTTCAAAAAAAAAAACTAAGTAAAGAAAATAAAATTAAAAAACCGTAACAAAAGATTAACTAAGCTAGTTTCTCAATTAATGGTACAGTAGTAAGGTTCTTTTACCTTTTCGATGTTATACAAATTGGTAGCTTGTAAAACAAACCAGCAAAGACTTTAGGTAACTGTAAGCTTTTTTTTAAGTAGTAAAACTTTTTTTGATTCAATAATATTTTTAGCAAAAACTATGTTTGAATTAAAATTTTTTTAAGCAACCAAGCTTAAGTCTTAATATTTTATTTCGTTCATTATGTGTTGAAAAAAGTTTTCTGGAATTTTACAAAAGCAAAAACTGTAAATAAATCATTACAATCTTTAAAATATTGTAACTTACATTTTCACCTATAACAAATATTGTAGTCTATTATTTGTGAGGCATAAACTAAAAATATGTTTAAAAGTAAAATGCTAATCTTGTACTTTTATTTATTATGTTAGTTCAAAAATGTTCTATAATGCAGAACTAAATAAATTCAAAACGTTAAAATTCTCAAATACTGTTTTTAAAATGATTTTAAACTTTTCATTAAAAAAAGGATTTTCTGTACAATAACTTTATAGGTAAGAACATTTATTTTAGTTATGTTTATACAAAATTACAACTAATGGTTTATTTTATTATAAATTATTTTACAAAATATTTTTTTATAATTACAAGGGTTACAAAAAGATTTTGCAAATTTCTTCAGGGTTTTTAACAAGCTTTTCGATTTACTTTAAGTATAATATTAAACTTATGGTAAAAAAACTGTCTATAATAAAGTAAGTTATTTTACAAAAGCAAAATCTGTAAATAAATCATTACAATCTTTAAAATATTGTAACTTACATTTTCACCTATTACAAATATTGTAGTCTATTATTTGTTAGGCATAAACTAAAAATATGTTTAAAAGTAACATGCTAATCTTGTATTTTTATTTATTATGTTAGTTTAAAAATGTTCTATAATGCAGAACTAAATAAATTCAAAACGTTAAAATTCTCAAACACTGTTTTTAAAATGATTTTGAACTTTTCATTAAAAAAAGGATTTTATGTACAATAACTTTATAGGTATGAATATTTATTTTAGTTATGTTTATACAAAATTACAACTAATGGTTTATTTTATTATAAATTATTTTACAAAATATTTTTTTATAATTACAAGGGTTACAAAAAGATTTTGCAAATTTTTTCAGGGTTTTTAACAAGCTTTTCGATTTACTTTAAGTATAATATTAAATTTATGGTAAAAAAACTGTCTATAATAAAGTAAGAACATATAAAATATACTGTAAAGCTACTTTATATTATTTTTTTAATCAAATTTATTAAATTATATTTGAATTTTTTTGCCCTTTTGATAGATTTTTTGTATTTAGTAGAAACTACGTTACTTTACATGTAAAAATACTTTAAAATTCCAAGTTTTGTAATGGTTTTTGTTTGAAAATCCAGGTTTTTTCAAATTTTATCAAGTTCCAGATTTTTTTGCCTAAATTGTCAATTTCCAGGCTTTTCAAAAATTTTAGAATTTTTGACAATCCTATAACTAAACATTTTAAGCTAAAACTTGTTTGAACACGTTATACATTCAGATAAAAACCATCAAAACAAAAATTTTATTTTTATTTACTATCTGACTATCTTAAAATGAACTAAAATATTTCAAAAAAAATTAATTTGAACAATAAGTTATTTATTGAACGAAAAAAAGCGCTTAAAAAGACTGGTCCAAAGACCTAGTGTACTAAAAACTTTCGTTCTGATTATCGAATCCTACAAAACTTGGATACAGTTTAACAAGTATAATAAGAAGTTTTAGAAACAATCTTAAAAACTTTTTATTTCTCAAAGTGAGTGTGTTAACCAATTCTTACGACATATTTGCTGTTGCTTAGATGAAAGGGTCGCAACTCCTTACCTCTCTGATTAATTCTAATATTACATTACAGAAATTCATAAAACATCAAATCTGAAAACTAATAACTTTTTCAAACTAAAACATAACCTTATGAAAATGACTACTAAATTAAATGCTATTTTAGAGTCTATACAGTTAATTTTCGTAAGAAGGAAAAGTTCTGTTAATCATAATTCATAACCTTTAACAAATATAAAAGTTTATTTACAGTAGGAATATTTTCATGACTTGCTTTTTTTCACCTCTTTAAAACTAAAATAAACCAACAAAAAACATATTTAAGTAAACACCTCAGATGTTAATGTAATGACATATAGTTGAATTATTTTCTAACCACCAAATTACTAAAAACCAAATAATGAAGAAAAATCATAAAGCTAAAGTAACATTTATATTTATGCAATAAGTTATTAAATAAAGAGTTTAGCTGTGTGACTACAGCAACCTAAGTGGTCCATAAATTGACTGCTACAGCACAAAGAATAGTTTTCACCTCATTAAAACTTATAAACAAAGCTGAAGAAATGAACACTGCGTTTAACTTTTTTTAATAATGTAGACTTTAAACAGTTGATACAGTTCTTAATAACATTTAAAACACTTTACTTGATATTTTAGTCATTAAGAAGGTATGTTGCTAACTTGCACACATTTCAGCAGAAAAATTGAAAAAACATTTCGGTTATTGAGTCGTACACCAGGTCCTTAGACCAAACTTTTTGAGCGTTCAATAAACAATAAGTCTATAATACAAGGGGACTTCCCAAATAAGAGATAGAATACAATTGTTAACTTTAAAGACTATAATATCAAGTTAAGTTATGGATATAACATATGCTGTTTCTTCTCATTTAGCTAATAAAAAGCGCATAAGATTGAAAGAAAAAAAATGTGAACACTCACAACTAAGGTTAATGGACCTTTCGGCCATACTAACAGTTATTAACTAAAGCTCTCTCTTTGATTTGTAATTTGATGCTTAGTATAAAAGTTAATGTACAATCTATAATATGTTCATATACTTATATTATTATACATTATTGAACGAAAGACTGAAGCCAAAATGATATGATTATCACAACAGGTAACTAAATAATAATATGAATCAAAATGGAGTCAAAAGTAACTAAACTTAGAAATTATGATATTTTTTTTAATAATTTTCCTAAACAAAGATAAAACCCAGAGCTAAGTATTTAAATGAGTTATAGCCAAGTCTTGTTTTAGGTCTTAATTTTGCAAAAAAAAAAAAAGTTGCTGCCCAAAAAACTGATTTAAACACCAATTATCACATATTTTTTGATTTTTAAACAGTAATAAAATTACTTATATATGTCCTAAACTTATAATTTAAATTGTAAATAAAAGGTTATAATTATAGGCATAAAGAAATTTAAACTGCTTTTGTTGTATTATGACATCATTATTACACTCAATACGCAAATTTTGTCTGTAAAATTGTACTTTTCAGGAATTGTGCGCTTCAGGCTAAATCAGTTTTTTTATTTAAAAATTCGAGAATCTCAGTTTTTCTCAGTTCAAATGCTTCAAAGTTTTGATTAAAAAAAACTGAGAATTCTTTTTAATATCAAATTTAGATGTGAATTTATTTCTAAATAATGATTTAGTTACTAAAGACAAAATCAGTCTATAGTTGTAAAAATAAATGCTTAAAACATTTTGTTGAATCTTTAATAAATATTTGAGAATCTTCATTATTTTGTTTTGAGTAGATTATATACGTCATAGTTATGAAAATTCATAAAAAAATACAGTTTAAACATTACAGTTTTGTTCAACAACTTAGCTGTTTGTTTGAATTTTAATACTCGTGTAAGCGTTTCATTTTAAGTTTTAGTAAAACATGACAATGCAACTTCATTTTATTATAAATCTTCTGGTTATAATGTTTTTACTTAGTGTTTAATTAAATTGATCAATTGTGTTTAGTAAAATATATTAAATTTTTTACAATAGTTATAATAATTATAGATTAGATATAACAGTTAATTTAAAACTTTTCACTGAATTTGCTATGTTAAGGGGGGAGGGGGGAGTCAATCACTTTTTTCACAATTTAGTCTTATTTTATTGAGTTGTAACTAAGCTATGAGTTGTTTTTTGCAGATTTTTAAAGTTCTAAACATTTTTGAGAGAAAGCTAGCTGAAGTCGGAGACTACAATAGTACTAATTAAGGGCATAGGGGGGCGAGGGGGGGGGGTAAACCCCCTTTTTGGTTTTTGATCTTATTTTATATAACTATTACTAAGCTACAAGATGCTTTTTACAGATTAAAAAAATTCAAAATAATTTTTGAGATATAGCCGGTCAAAGTCAGAGGCAACAATAAGTTTCTTATGGGAGGCTCAAACTAAAACGGTAAAAATAGACTATTTCACTAAAAATCTATCTTCTCCTAAGTTTTTAGAGATAACTACCTCAAACTTTCAGGAAATGTTTCTTGATATATTTAGAAAATTCTGTCGGAAGGAATTTAAAAAAAATTAAAAAATAAAAATTTTATATAAAAAATCAACAAAAAAAACAGTTTTTTTTTAGTTTTTTGTTATAAAATTTTTGTTTTTTTATTTTTTCAAATTCTGTTCCGACAGAATTTTCTAAATATATCAAGGAACATATCCTGAAAATTTAAGGTAGATTTCTTAAAAATGTAGAAGGAGATAGATTTTTAGTGATTTCTAGTTATTTGGTGTTTTTGTTTGCGCCTCCCATAAGGAACTTATTGTTGCCTCCGACTTTGACTGGCTATATCTCAAAAATTATTATGAATTTTATAAATCTATAAAAAGCATCTTGTAGGTTAGTAAAAATTATATAAAATAAGATCAAAAACCAAAAAAGGGTGTTTCATCCCCCTATGCCCTTAAGACCCCCCAATATCTAAAATGACTTTTTTAGAGGATTTTCCTTACTTTGAAAAAATGTCAGGCTAAATTGGTCCCAGTCAGGCTAAATGAAAAAAATTTTGCGCACAAACCCTGACTTTTTTATAATATGAAAAAGAAATTCTTCTGCTGTTTTACTTTTAGTTTTTTGATTTAGAATTCAAAAAGTGTCGAGTCAGCTAGGCAGAAAGATATCACAATGTAATGTCTTTTCAATTGTATGTTGATATATATATAAAATAAATTTTAAATCATTTTCCGTTAATAGAAATTATAATTTTTGAGAGCATTTTATATAAGTAAATACAATAACAATTAACTGCTATAAGTTTAAAACTAAAAAAGATTTGATAAAAAGCTTTCAAATTAGAGAATTAAAACATTTAAACAAACTATCAAATTAAGTTATAACTAATTTAGATGTACAATAACATACTTCAAGCTAAAAAAGATTAATACAAGTAAAAATTAATTGTATAATTAAATAAAAATTCTTAAATTTAAAGAGTAAAATTACACTAATTTTAATAAATTTACATGCACTTTATATGATATATAAGCCTAGACCTTTTACTTTTAGACAGGTGATCTCAATAATCATAATTTCTTATAACAGAAAGTGATTTAAAATGTATTTTATATATATATATCAACATGCAATTGAAATGACATTACATTAGTAATATCTTTCTGCCTAGCTGACTTGACACATTTTATATTTTAAATCAAAAACCAAAAGTAAAACGGCAGAAAAATTTGCTTTTTATATTAAAAAAAAAGTACAATTTTATAGATAAAATTTGCATATTTAGTGTAATAATGATGTCATAATACAAAAAAAGCAATTGAAATGTCTTCAATTTATGCCTATAGTTATAAGCTTTCATTTAAGATATAAATAACAAGTCTAGGACATGTTTAAGTAATTTTATTACTGTTTAAGTCAAAAAATCAAAAATTGGTTATTTTTGGCGTTTAAATTAGTTTTTGGGCAGCAACTTTTTTTTTTGTAAAATTATAATTTTTTTTAAGATTCTTTTTAAGTAAACTAAAACTCATCCGAACCATATGTACTTATTTGAATTTTACACTATAACCAAAAAAATGTACTGTACTACCTACCCCTACATTTTACAGACAAAATTTGGACATTTAGGGTGATTATAACGTCATAATACACAGGGTTGCCACTTTACCTGGAAACCTTGAAAACCTGGAATTTGATAGTTTAAGCAAAAAAAACCTGGAAAAACCTGGAATTTGAGGAATTTTGCAAAAAACCTGGAATTTTAACAAATATCACTAAAGAAACCTGGAAAAATCTGAATTTTAACAATTTTCTCATGTTCAGTAGTAAAATTTCGATTTGACTCAAAATATCTATCATATAAATAAAAAACTTTTGTTATCATCAAAATTTTTTTTAGTAAAAAACATATTTTTAGTAGTTTTATGGTATCTTTTGAATGTTTTTATATTATTTAACACAGTTTCTTACCTTAAACTTAACTTTTAACTAAAAATAGACCCAAAAATGTGTACTTTTAAAAACCTGGAAGAAATTTGGAAAACCTGGAAAATTTTTGAAAAAACGAGTGGCAACCCTGAATACATCACAAGCAGTTAATATGTCTTTAAAAAAAAGTATAACCTTTAATTTAAGACATAAATTTTAAATCTAGGACATGTATAAGTGATTTTATTACTGTTTAAGTCAAAAAATTAAAAGTATGTTATTTTTGGAGGTGAAATTAGTTTTTTGGCCTGCAAACTTTTTTTTTTGAATTTTTTCTTTTTTAGATTCTTCTTAATGAAGGAAAAACACATGCGAATCAAATGTACTCATATGAACTTTACAAAATGACCAAAAAAATGTGCAGTACTCCCTACCCTTATATTAACAAAAAAATTAACTTACACTTGATGTTTCACAATAACTTAGATAATTCCATATCACACAATTATTAAAATAAATATAATAAACATTTGAAGGCTGAAGATTTATAGAAAAAATGTTATTTAAGGGCATAGGGGGGGGTAAACACCCTTTTTTGGTTTTTGATCTTATATTATATATTTTCTACTAAGCTACAAGGTGCTTTTTACAGATTTAAAAAAAAAATAGTTTTTGAGATAAAGCCAGTCAAAGTCAAAGCCGACAATAGGATCCTTATGGGAGGCGCAAACTAAAACGGCAAAAATAGACTATTTCACTAAAAATCTATCTTCTCCTATGTTTTTTGAGATAACTACCTCAAACTTTCAGGAAATGTTCCTTGATCTATTTAGAAAATTCTGTTGGAAGGAATTTTTTTAAAAATAAAAAATAAAATTTTTATATAAAAAATAAACAAAAAAAAACATTTTTTTTTGTCTTTTTGTTATAAAATTTTTATTTTTTAATTTTTTTAAATTCTGTTCCGACAGAATTTTCTAAATACTGCAAGGAACATTTCCTGAAAATTTGAGGCAGTTATCTCAAAAAACATAGGAGGAGATAGATTTTTAGTGATTTCTAGTTATTTGACGTTTTAGTTTGCACCTCCCATAAGGATCCTATTGTCGGCTTCGACTTTGACCGGCTATATCTCAAAAATTATTTTGATTTTTTTTAATCTGTAAAAAGCATCTTGCAGCTTAGTAAAAACTATATAAAATAAGATCAAAAACCAAAAAGGGTGTTTACCCCCCCTATGCCCTTAAATTTTGTAACTTAATAAACTTTAGGACATATATAAGGGCATAGAGGGGGGGTAAACACCCTTTTTTAGTTTTTGATCTTATTTTATATAGTTTTTACTAACCTACAAGATGCTTTTTACAGATTTTAAAAATTTAAAATAGTTTTTGAGATATAGCCGGTCAAAGTTGGAGGCAACAATAGGATCCTTATAGGAGGTGCAAACTAAAACAGTGAATAACTAGAAATCACTAAAAATCTATCTCCTCCTACGTTTTTTGAGATAATTACCTCAAACTTTCAGAAAATGTTCTTTGCAATATTTTAAAAATTCTGTCGGAACAGAATTTAAAAAAATTAAAAAATAAAAATTCTTTCCAACAAAATTTTCTAAATATATCAAGGAACATTTCCTGAAAACTTGAGGTAGTTATCTCAAAAAATGTAGGAGAAAATATATTTTTAGTGAAATGATCTATTTTTGCCGTTTTAGTTTGCGCCTTCCATAAGGAACTTATTGTTGCCTCCGACTTTGACTGGCTATATCTCAAAAATAATTTTGAATTTTTTAAATCTGTAAATAGCATTTTGTAGCTTACTAAAAACTATATAAAATAAGATTAAAAACCAAAAAAGGGTGTTTACCCCCCCCTATGCCCTTAATTTTTATTAGTATCATTACTTTAAAAAGATTTACTATTAGATATAAACTAACTTAATTAATTTTAGATTTGTTCAGAAAAAAATTAAAAAATAAAATCACTTATTTTGCATTTGATTTATAATAGTTCCTAACAATTTATTTATATACATTTTTAGGTTTAATCTATTATTATTGAGAGCCCTACAAGGCAAAATATTGTTTGTAGTTAAAATCTGATTAAACAAAATCTAGTTTAGAAATAAAAGTATTGTATAAATAACATTTTTTTCATTATTTGTTTTTTAACACTTCATTTGTTACTCTACTAATGTTTTTCTCTGAAAAATTAAATGTTAGTTTAGCTTTTTCTTTTAAAACTTTCATACAACATTTATACAGGTTTAAACATGATTAATTGTTTAAATAGTTGTAATGCAAATTTAATCCAACAAACAAGAAGGTTTAGTTTGTCATGTAAAAGTTGCTATCCTTTTAGAGGAGATTTTACAGATCCTCAGTTTAAAACACCAGATGCAAGGCGAGCACATAGACCGTTAAATAAAAACGTTTATGAAGAAGTTATTAAAGCTCAGCGTCAGAGAAAACCTTGGGGTCTGTTGAAGTCTTTTCTTAAACTTTCAATTTTTACTTATAGTATACAAAAATATTTTGCACATATAAATGTTGATGCATTATATAGTCATTTAGTTTAGTGTATTAAATAGTGTAATTACTAAAAAAAATTATTAAAAAAAAAATTTTGAGATTATTAAATTTTAAAAACTACCGAGGTATTGTACTGTTTTATATCATTATGTTTTGAAAGTACTTTTGTATAATTAAACAAAATTAGAAATAAGGTTAATTAAATTTTATAGTATTTTATGTGTTTTAAAAGAACCTGAGTTTAAATTAATTTTTTGAATAACATATTTTAAACTTTTATATATGTTTTGTTTACAACTTTACTAATTTTCATTAGAATACACCGTACAGCCAGATCAAAGGGCTACTTGGAAGCATAGCAAATGGATGGAACCATATATAAAAAAGTCAGGATTTTGTTTTTCATAAATTATATTTTTATAAGCTTTATTTCATTAATTCTATCTAATTATTCTCTACTAGTATATTTGTTGTAGTATATGATTTTTTAAGTATATTATATATTGCATTTATTAAAATTTAAGTAGAAATTCATTATTTTTAATATTGTCATTTTTATCTCATCGACTTTTTTGTAAATACAAATTAACTTTGAATTCTAATAGGTGGGTATCAACTGCTCCAGATGGATTTAAAGACAGGTATAAGGATATACTCACAAAAGAAGGTCGAAAACCATTGAAAAACTGTGACAATGTTAGATAGTGTTTATGCTTATTTAATTACCACATTAAAGTGTTATACTTTGTTTTCACCTAAATACCTATACACTTTCTGAATAGTTTTTTAAGCGTACATAATTTTTTTTATGATTACATTTTTAAGTTTTGTAAATTTTTCATATATTTTTTATTGTAAATCATTTAATAAAAATAAATGTATAAACCAAAACATTTAAATAAGTTTTCAGTCTAGTTTATTGATAAAACGAAATTTATAAAAAAGGAGATATAAAACAAGTATATTTTCAAAATTTACAAAAAATTCTTATTCTTTTATTTAGTTAACTGGTAGTTATTTCTGCAATCTTCAGTAACGCTGAGTTTTTTTACAATTATTCAATAGCTACTAGACTACACCGCAAGGTCGTCAACAATTGTTGATGATCCACTGGTGCAGTATATATCCTTTTTTTGATAATAGCTTATTTAATTATTTTATAAGAAAAAAAAAATTAATACAAAATAATAAATGTAAAAATCTTGAACGTTAATATCTGTTAAAACTACATATGTAACTTAATATTTAATAAAAATAATAAACTTGATATTTTAATATTTTTTAAAAGTTTTTTTTAAGTGTGATATAAAAGCAAACTTTTAGTTGAATGAACATTTTAAAATACTTCTTGACAATTATCTGGGAGAAAAATTTGTAATTCCTGCATTTGATCAAGATTTTCCGCAAACAAACCAATCTTATTTGTATCAAAACTTGACTCACACAATTTATGTTCATGGGTTAGTGAATATCTTAATTTAAAATATATTAATTAAGGTTGTATATTTAGTTTTTTTTTTTTAATTTAACTAAAAAGTTATTATATTTTACTATGTGCACCACATTAAATTTAATGTGTTTCTACTCACATTGATACTCATTAATTTTAAAATTGTTTTTTTTTTGTACTATAGTAAAATATTAAACTATTATTATTTATTTTAGAAACTTTATTGTTATCATTAAATGTTTTCTTAATAAAAAAAGTATTTGAGTTTTCTAGTTTGAATCATATTATAATTATGCGCATTAAGTAATTATTAATTACTAATTATTAATTAAGTAAATATTAATAACCAGATATTTTATTAGATTGATAGCAGTTTGCATATAATTAAAAAAAAGAGGTTTTTTTATTGAAAAACAAAAACTTTTTTGATTAGTGTATTGTAGTTGACAAACTGTCATTCTAAAAATAAACAGATTGCCGTACAATGTTGAGAATGCTGAGGTAGGTGATGAAAAATTTAACAACTTTGTGAATTACTTGCAACATTTTCTAGAAGTGCAAGAAATCACCAGTGAAAAGTTTGCCAACATTGAAAATCCTTACGAGGTTAGCTGTAATCAACAACTTATTTTATAGTATTTTATTGTTTACTAAGATTCTTTTTTCACATTGAGATTTAATCTAGTTTTTCCATACTAGATACTAAATAAGTTTTATAACTATATGTCTTATTTTTGATGTTGTTTTTTATGTTTATTTTTTGTGTAATAGATTTTTATTGCAGATGTAGTTATATGAATGCAGTTTTACTATTAGTTAACTAAATTAAACAGTATATTAAACATTCAGCCAAAATAATTTTGTATTTTGATACAGATAAGTTTTTCCATTCAACATTTTTGAAAAACTACTCAAATTACAAAAATTTTTAAATTTTATAAGTTTACTGCTTGAACACTGATTAAAACATAAAGTTAATTTTTTGTGAAAAAATCTTTAGTTTTACTGTAATCCTCTTAAATAGAATAAAATACTTTTTTATTTTTGAATCCTTCTAACTATACTCATACTAACTAAAAATTTAACAGTGTACTAAATATGTTGTAGATCAGTTATTAAAACATAGTTTTTCTCAATGTTTTTAATAAATTAGTATTAGTTTTTAACTTAAATAGAATTTACAATTGTTTTAGGAAAACAGTAGAAATTTTACTTAAGGCCATAGGGGAGGGGGTAAGCCATGTTTTTTACAAATTTATCTTATTTTATAGAATTTTTCTAAGTTTTAAGATGCTTTTTATGGTTTTAAAGAATTCGAACTGTTTTTTGAGATATGACCAGTCAAATTTGGGCCGCATAATAGGTTCCCTATGGGAAAGGAAAACTAAAACAGCGAAAAAAAACTATTTTGTTTAAAATCTATCTTATCCTACATTTCTCAAGCAATCTTCTTCAAACTTTCACAGTCTAATCTTTATACAACACCAAAAAACGTTACTTGTGAATTTAAAAAAATTAAGTAAAAATATATTTTTTATAGAAAAACAAGACTTTATTTTTTATTTTTTGATAATATTTTAATCTTTTAGATTATTAAAATTCATAAGTAGCGTTTTTTTTTTCCTATAATGTAAAGAACATTTCCTGGAAATTTGAAGAAGATTGCTTGAAAAAAGAAGGAGAAGATAAATTTTTAGTGATTATAAAATTTCCGAGAAAATTGACCCCAAAAAATTTGCGGTCCATACATTTGTATCGGAAATTTTTTACAAAAAATAAAATATCACAAAATTTAAATGATATTTTTGAACGCTATAAAAACTGACTTATAGTTTGTAATTAAAGCTTTCATATAAAATCCAAAGTTTATTTTGTAAAAAAAAATTTTTATCTCCCCTATGGCCTTAATCTGATATTTTTCATAAGCCGTAGAATACAATTTTATAACCAAAACATACTAAAAAAGTAAGTTGGAGGGACCATTGAATTATAGCTGAAAAATATCAACAGAAAAAACAAATGAAAAACGAAGACTTGATCAAACACATGACAATGTATTTTTCATCAACACTCTCTATGAACAAATCAGTTCAAGTAAGTTACAACTGTGAAAATTCTATGATGTGGTTGAATGGTGAAGGACACTGGAAAGAATACTGGCCTGAGGATGTGTCAAAAGTTTACCAGACTCATGACAGAGCATTTGTGCAGGTATGTAATAGCTTTCAAATTTTAATACTCTATATTTAGCAATAGACTTAATTGTAAATTTTTAAAATGTTGTATGTTAAGTAAAATTGAATAACATTTTAGGAACAATCTAGCCTAGTAGTACCATTCTAGTTTTACGCAAAACTATGGTGTAATTTTGTTAAACTTTGTCCGAAACTAAGTAATATATTTCTTTTTTGTTTTAAAGAAATCTTTATATATTGTCAGCCAAAAATTTTAGTTAGAAATACGTAGTTACTGATAATACTAGTTAAATTACTTCTATAAAAAGTTTCTACTGTTCTTATGAGCAAACATTTTTAACTAATTTCCTGCATAAAACTAGTACTTAGAAACTTTTATCATAAATTCTTAAAACAAAATACTATTGAAGTTTTTGTTTCAAAAAATATATATCTAAATTAACATACTGCACAGCTGAAAACGGGGATCAAGCGGCCATTGACATAAAACTGTTATAAAAAGCACTATAATACAATTTAAACCTACACTTAGTGTTACAATAAGAATAGTGTTTGTTTTTATTTAAAAAATAGTTAAAGTTTTAATTTATAATGAAACTTAAAAGAAAGAAACTTAAAAAAAAAAAAGAAAATAATAATTGGCTACCTCAAGAGAGTTACATTTACTAGGGGTAGGGAGTACTTGGGTGGTGTTTGCTAGACACATGAGGAGTCTTGATTCGGATGTGTTTTAGTCTAACTAAGAAGAATTTAACAAAAAAATTAAAAAAATTCCTAAAAAAAAAACTGCACCCTAAAAAACTGATCTGGACCCAAAAAATCACATAATTTTTGATTTTTCGACTTAAATAGTAATAAAGTCACTCATACATGTCCTAGACTTATATATTATATCTTAAATGAAAGCTAATAATTATAGGCTAACTTTAATGACATTTCAACTGCTTTTGATATATTATGACATCATAATTACACAAAATATGCAAATTTTGTCTGTAAAATGGAATTTTTTTTATTATAAAAAGAAAACTATACAAAGAACTCAGCAATGGAATAATGAATACTTTGGATGCCTATGTTGTACATTATCCACATATAAAGTGTTAAACCCAACTTCTGAGATATGTTGTAAAATTTGAAGAAGATGTGTCTCCATGCCTCTCAAGTTTTTGATCGCCAAACAGGTAGAGAATATGGTTTTGGAAACTTTCGTTTGTCAAACTCACCACGTGCTACTGTGCTCAACCTATTAAGTAATGAAGAACTGGTTGGACTCATAAGAAACAACTTGGAATCTGAAAGACACCTTGCTGGTTTTGGAAGGCGAGCAGCAGTGGCAAAGTTTAGGAACCAACGATTCACAGCAAAAGGGATAAGAAATGACTGTACATTACTTATATCTGAATCTTTTCAAACTAAACATAAAAAAAAAACTTAATAAAGTTGTTCAATTTCTGAATGAGATGGAGCAAATGTGGGTAGCAGATCAAAAAAATTTAAAGCTCAAACAGATAAAGGAAAAAATTGAAAAAGGGAAAAAAGGGATCAATATGTGCAGAAACGTCTCAAACTGTGTAAAAGTTGGGGTGGGCCTGTAGTGAGCGTGGAAGAACTGCGTTCTATTTTAAAATCTCATCCTAATCGAAATGAAGTTATTGTTCGTAATGAGTTAATTTACTTTAGAGCAGGGGTTCCCAACCAGGGGTGCTTGCACCCCTTGGGGGTGCGAGACAGCATTCCAGGGGGTGCGAGATGGCTTTTAATTTTTGTATGATAAAGAAGGATATTTTCACTCTCTGATAAAGTTTATAAAGTTAAAAAGTACAATTTGTTATAAAAAGAAGTTGGCGCTAATTTTCTGAATAAATAAATTTTATTAATACGTCATAGAGCAAGAGCGCTTTTCTAGAAGTAAATTCATTTTACTATTTTTATTAATAGCTGTTAGTTTATAACTAAAATTTCAGTAAAGCTTTCTTAGAGTTTTACACCTTAAATTTTAATCATTTATTCTTTAAATATTTTATTTTCTTAACTGGCCATTAATTGTTTAAAACATTTTATGAGCTAGCATCTATTTTAATTGAAATATTTAGATAAAAATTAGTATCTTCAGCAGGTTTTTTATTAGCTGTTAAGTCTATTACATTTATAATGTAATCTTTTTTTAAGCTTAGTTGTGCAGAAAGTGGTGCTTAAAGATTTAACATCAGTAAATTGTAAAATTCTCAGCAATTTCTGTGTCTTAAACCATTTAATAAAACTTGTTTTTAGCTTTAGTGAATCCAATTTTTATAAATCAGCAAAAGTTTTCAATACATCAACTTTATTTCTATTCATTCCTTTTTTGAACTTAAACCGTTTACCTTTTTCAATCTACTTTTTTCTATTTATGTTGTAAGCATACAAACTTTTTTTGTATTTGCTTTTATACATATCTTTTGACAACTTAAGACTAAGCACCTTTTAATTTTTTAAAATCTTAACTCAAACCTTTATTATTTTGAAACCTCCTAGCTGCTAATAGTTTTGAAAATAAAAGATTACATAAGCTTAACTTAGAACAGCTGATTTTTATTTTTTAAGTACATATATTCATAACAAAATGTATAAAAAGTTTAGTTTTAAGTTTAAGCCTAATATTTATTACTTTTCTAGTGCTTTTTTCTCACTTCTAGTACTTTTTCAAATCTTAAAAAACTAAATGATGAAGTCATAGGCTGAAGCATTGTTTTTGTATAAACTTTATAAAAAAAAAATTCTTAGTAATTAACTTTTTTATTTTTTTTAGAATACAGTTTATTTAATTAGTACTCAATCATGTCAAAGATAAGGAATAGGATTGATAGTTAATTGATAAATAATTATAGCATATAGTGTTAGGGGTGCGAGATCAAATTAACAGACTTTAGGGGTGCGGGACATCAAAAAGGTTGGGAACCACTGCTTTAGAGAGTCTCACAAATCTGAAGTGTTATACAATCCAGAACTTTTTAAAGTTAATGGTAATACTCACGAAGAAAGACTTCTAAACTTATGTGCTCTTGTTGCAGAAGATGATGAGTGCTCTCTATGTTCTTTACCAACAAACACTGATGCATTATTCATTGTAGGGGGTTGTTCCCCCAATATACAGAAAGAAAAAAATGAAGATATTATGGAAGGGAAATTTTATGTCACATTAATTAAAAAAGGGTCATCAGACACATGGTATATTGCTATGTGTGAAGGTAAAAATGATGATGGGACTTATAAGATGGACCACCTAATGAGAGTTCAAGACAGAAGTAATTCGAAGTGGAAACACCCATTTAAACGTGGTTTGCTAAACTTGCATTTAGATTCTATTCTTGATTGTAAAGTTGATGGGGAATGGGATGTTTCTAATAAAAGATTTATTACTTTTTCACTGAGAAACCATGTCCAAATAGATTTAATAGTAGAACAGATGTCTTGTACATAAAGTTAAAAAGTAGTTTTTTATGTATTTTTATGAGTATTATGTACATATAGTTAGTTAGATTTTTATCAATCATTTGACAGTTATTTTATACTAGCATTTTTAAAAGTATCAGTCATTTTGCAGTAATGTTAAGTTTTAATACTAAATGATACAGTGCAATGTTCGTTTTATCATGCAATGTTCTTTATTTCTTTATTATACTAGTCTCTATTTATTTTGCAATCATTAACTTAATGTTTAATGCCATACAACATTATGTTGCCTATAATAAATTATAACTTTTTTTGTATTTCGTTATGTTGTTGTAATGCAAATTGAATAACATTCTTGGGTTATTTTTAAATACTTATAGCTAAATGAATTATGACATCAAATATCTCATTAATATACATACAACATCACCTAAATTTTAAAGGTAAGTAAGTATATCTACAAAGTTTTATTTTAAAATATTTTGTTTTAATTAGATTAGACAACCAGCTATGCTTCTTAATTTTTCAAAACGCACCATTTTACAGATAAAATTTACATATTTTGTGTGATTATGACATCATAATATTCCAAAAGCAGTTGAAATGTCATTAAGTGTGTGCCTATAATTATTAGCTTTAATTTAAGATATAAAATATAAGTCTAGGACGTGTATGAGTGACTTTATTACTATTTAAGTCAAAAAATCAAAAATTATGTGATTTTGGGGTCCAGATCAGTTTTTTGGGGTGCAGTTTTTTTTTACGATTTTTTTAAATTTTTTTTTCGAAATTCTTTTTAATGATACCAAAACACGTCCAAATCAAGACTCCTCATATGGATTTTACAACATGACCAAAAAAATGTGCTGTACTCCCTACCCCTACATTTACTCCCATTTTAGTTTAAATATGAATGAATTTTCAATATCAAGCCGGGTGAAACTATACTCTAAATACAGTTTATTTTTAATTTAAGACTGATCTTTGTATATCAAAGTTTGTATTATTAATAACGTTACATTTGTACTAGTTTATCAAAAGAAAAATACCACAAACATTTTGAACAATAAAAACATTTATTCGTTGCAAAAAACAAAATAATTTAGCCTGTGATTAGAAAAAAGTACTTTAAATTTACTAAAAAATATAAGTCAAACAGTAAGTTCTTAAAACTTCTTTGAAATTAAGTTTCTAAAATAAATAAAACACTCTCTCTATTCAGTAGCACAAAGCATATGTAACAACGTTTCCCATTCTGAACTACATGATGAAATTTTACCATATAGCTGCAAACAACTTCACGCAGTATGTCCAACTTCTCTACAGTAAGTGCAATTCAGTCTGTCCAAAGTGTTGTTAACATCAAAGTCACTCTTGTCCCATAATCGATTTAAACAGTCTGTTAAATTTTCATACTGAGAAGTTTTCCTTGAAAAGTTCATTCTGTACTGTCTTAGAAACTTGTTGTTAGCTTCCAATCCACTTTCGGTGCAATTTAGCAAACCTCTACCGTTGTTTTGCTCAATTAGTTCAGCACTATGTGCAAAAACAGTATGTACAGTTGGTGTAAAGCGAATCCATTTAACCGACATGACCAGCATCATTGTTTTTTGACATAAAACTGAGTATTTCTCTACATTAATCTTTCTGTTAGAATTTATGACGCATAAAATAATGGAAATATACAAAATAATTTTGTCAATCTTTTCTTTTAAACTAACATCAGAAATATGCTTCGTCAGCAGAGTCCTATTATTGGTGTTTAGCAAAGTTTTAACTACGTTACCTGTTGTAAAAGTTCCACCATGGCCTGTGGGATCTGGTTTTTCAAGAGCAACATTATTTCTTCTTCTACACATTTCTGAATTTTTCTTTGTGACTCAATTAAATTATTTACACCTTGACTTTTAGATATTCCTTCAAACTTCGATTCTGACCAATTAAAATGTCCAGCCACAGCATGATAAGAACCTTTTAGAACATACAAAATGGTCTTTTTTGTCATAGTGAAAAACCAGGGATAGGATATTATATCAATTTTTTAACAGAAATATCGCTTGTAAAAACATAAAAAAATAGTTATATTTCACATGATAGATTTGTCTGTAAATTTGTATATAGATTTCTTGTCATTTTTACTAAATTATTTAAAAAAAATTATGTTGGTTCTAAGGTGACAAATTGAGAAAATTAACCCTGAAGAATGCCCTAAATTGCCAGAAAATCCTCAATGGATTTTTGGCGAGAATAGAAGATTTTTTAAATAAGAAATAATACACTTTTACATTTAAATATTCAAAGAATTTTGACTTTTTTCAATTAACACTAAACCAAAGAAATGAAAAAACTTAAAAAAAAGTATTTGTGTAAATGCTTTAAAGGTGTTTTTTAACAGTAGATGTAGACCTTAATTTTGACAAAAATTTAAGCATTTTTCGAGGCTTTTTTAAACTTAAAAAAAGCAAACTTTGGCTACATTTAAGCTTACATAACTTTTAGTATACTTTAAGCAGAACAGAAACAAAACCAGTTTTTAAAAGACAAAACCCCGCTCTAAACAATTAAATAAAAATCTTGCTTTAACTGTTTAGTCAAGAAAATAGTCAATGGCCACTTGCCAGCCCACTGTGTACTGTCAACATTTTATTTCATTGTTTAATTTATACAAAACCGGTTTTTTCTACTAGTTAAAACATTTAATTTCTTCACACATTATTTATAGTTAGTCCGTCTAAAATTAAGTATGTTTAAAGTTTATACTTTATAAGTTGAACTAAGTAAATTTACTTTTATTTTAAATTTACATAATAGATCTCTACTGATCAAGAACAACCGAAATTTACTGATTTTCATAGCCAATTATCAACTAACAATGAGGTGCCTTCATACCAAATTTCACCATATCTATATGGTCATGAAGAGAAAAAGTACAAAAATATGATAAACACAGGTAAAATTAATTTTTTAATTTATATAATAAGGTTTACTAAAGTTATATAAAAATAAGTAAAGTTAATTGAGTATAACTAGGAAAAAATGTTTATTTTTTTTGATAATTGCCATTTTAATGAGATTTTTTTTTACAATTCGGTTGTATTTTATAAATTTTTAAACCAAACTACAATTTTCTTTTTATCCTATTTTAAGATTAAATATTACTGTTATATAACGTATAAAAGTTGAATAGTTCATTATTTTATTTTTAAATTTTTCAATAGTTCCTAATCAATCTTTTTAGAAAACAATTTGACCTCCTATAGCCAGCTTAATGTTGAAAATAATATTCAAAATTAAATGTATTTCATAAAGTCTAATTTAACTATTGATTCTTTTACTGTTAAATAAGTTATAATATTATTTACATTTAGGAATATATTATTTAATAATTTATTCCAAGATCTTACAAGTTTTAAAACTATTGTAGTTTCAGTGTCATTTAAAAAAAAACTTGCTACTTTTATATTTTATTATTGCATAGCTAAAAATTCTTATACATTATACTTTTTGTATTTTTAGAAAAAAATTGTTTTTAGGTTATTCAGGATTAAATGTATTTACAAAAAAAAAATTAAGTTGTCCGAAAACTTCCTTAGAGAAATTAAAATCACAACTTTTTTATGATAATTTTTTGTAAAAAAGTATCAAGTTGATAAAAACTTGCTTAAGTTTTAAGTAAACAAATTAAAGATGTACATAATATAATAATTAATTTTTCATGATTTTTAGACAATTTTTGTTTGTTGAACAAATCATAGTAAATAGTTTATCATGTTTATTGATAAGTACTATTGCAGGCCAAAAAATGTTCTGCGGTGATCTGGACACGAACTACCAAGAAGCATACGAACAGGACAAGTTGTTGGAGCTGAACGCACCGAAATACACTAACAAGTATCACGGAATATCGCAAGTTTGCCTCCTTCCTCCTACGTTAGTTGAAAGTTGAAAGTTTAAACTAATTACAATTTTTAATGTTTACTGCGAAATACGTACTTAATTTAAGGTTGCTTTGAAGAAAATAAACTGATACTAAAGAAAATTAAATTTTATTATATAAATAGATAAAATATATAAATATGTTAACTTTTTAATTTAAAATAATCTAAATGCGTTTTGGTCGTATAAACTATACCAGTTGTTAGCATTTTTATGGCTTGTTTTCTTGTATCTTGAAATTGAAAATATGTTTTCTTTAGTTTCTAGAATGATATTGTTAATAGTTTTGCTCGGTGAACACTGTACATTTTTGTTTTAGTATACTTAGTTTTCTTGTTGAGTCACTGAATGTAATTTTGTTTACTAAAGAAGCTAATTTTCAAATTATTTTGATAGACTTTTTAGGTCTAAAAAGTAAAGGTTTTTTATCACTTTTGGTTTCTAGTAAGTCTGGAACGTATGTCATAAAAACTTTCTATTTTTCTTCTGAAAAAGTATTGATTTCAGTTATTTGTTCAAGCTAAAAATTTAAACGTTAGTTATGTGTTGAATCTAGAAACATAGCGTGTTTACCTAAACTTTTAGTAAAATATTAGTTGACATCGAAATAATGTGTTACAAAAAGTAACCCATTAAATTCTTAAAACACAATGTTTGAACACAATAATAATTTTCAATTTCCCTCCCAGATACTCGAGAGAGTGGTACGAAGAGGGAATGGAGCACGGAGACATGACGAGCGAGGTGGAGGAGCACCTGAAGGCTTACGGCATCATGTCGGGATTCTGCTGGACCTCGGCGCAGGCTTCCTACGCGGGATTTTACATGGACAAGGACGTTTCGAGGCCTTTCTGCTCGAATGTTTGTTTTAATTTTAATTTTTCAATTAGGTTTTTTTCAGTGTTTTAGTTTAGGTTAGTTTTAAACTTTTTATTTTAAAACTAGCTGTTTGTTGTTTTTTGAAACCTATATGCTTGTTATACTTAATTAAATTAACGTAATCTTGACTTAATTTTGCTCAATACTTTTCAATTATAAAAAAATAAGGTTTTTATATTATTAAGATACGATTTTATTATATTTAAATCCTGTTAATGTTTGTTATTGAAAAATATTCTTATATAAATCAATTATAAGGTAGTGATTTAGATTTTTTTATTTTACTCATTATTTTTAAACCTATATGCTTGCACTTAACTCAGTTATTTTCTTCAGAATTCTTGCGTATAAATTAAGTTATTAATTCAATTTTGTATTTATATGTACACTTCAACTTTTGATATTTTCTTATTTTTTTTAAATATACTTTGAGCTGATCAACTTATTTTATATTATAGGGATGTTTTTAAAATTAATAAGATTTGATACGTTTTAAATTAATACAACAGGTTGTTGTTTTTGATGGGGATCATCTTTCTTTCTTTTCATACCAACTGAACACATTAGCCATTGACAAAGAAAATCTTGAAGAAAACTGCAAAAATAATCTGTGCTTTGGTAAAACAAGTGTTAATGTTAGTACCAACATTATAGCACAAACTTATTGTTTTTTATTAAATCTGTTTAAAAGTACAAAATCGTACATTCTATAAATTTAGTGTTAAAAGCTCTATATTATATATCTTCATGACTAACAATATTTTAAATAAAATTTTGTTGATCACTTGAGATACTTCAACTATTTTAAAACTATTTTCTCTTTTTTCAAAATATGTATATATACCAGTTTTTATTTTAAAAACAAATATGTAGTACTTAAAAGCAATAAAGATTTTTTTTTTATGAGTTTTTTTTACTTTTTTATTCCTTATTTGTAAAAATACGATTGCGATGGTTATTGTAATCCAAGGCCTTTCTAAAACATTGTTTTTTAATTATTTTGAATATTGTTTGTGAATTGAATATTGCCTATATGTGACTTAGTTTTAAAAGTGACTGTTTTTTTTCTAACGTCTTGTTTACAGATAGCTCAAAGTTATCTTCTTAGAATTGTTATTAAACCTTGAACATTTCTAAAATTGTTGCCATATAAAATAAGATAGTGTTAAATTTTTATGCCATACTTTTTACAGTTGTTTGAATCAAATGCTGATGGTGAGAAAAAGTTCAACGTTGAAGCTTTGAAAACTTTATACAAAGTCATGATGCAAAGCTACAACGACATTGAAAATTATCAAGCTGATGAGGTGAATAAGTACGAAAGTGGTCTGCATTTGCAAGTTTCAGAAACAAAGTGAGTTTTCAAACTGCTAGGTTTTTATAAATTTGGTACTTAGAATAAAGTGAATCCTTTATGTTTAAATTGGCATACTATTTTTTTTTTATTTTTATACAAAACAAGCACCCTTCAATATCAACATATCAACAAGCACCCATTAATATTGTCAACTAGTTTTATTTTTATACCAGATTGTGGTAGTAAAGTTTAAAACTGTATCTTTAAAACTTTTACACTTTACAAATGAAACTTACGATACAAAATTTGCCAGCAACGAATTGGAAAGCGAGAAGCCGCTGCATGTGAAGGAAGCAGAAGAGAAGGCCAAGCAGCTGCAGCTTCTCAAGGAGAAAACCGAAAAAGAAGAGTGGGAAAGACTTCCCATTCAGAAGAAGGTCATGACGTACAGCATCCCAAAGAAGATTGCGTCGTACGCAAGAAATATCAGAAAAAAAGGGGTGTAGAAAAAAGTTTTAGGTAATTTTAAAAGCGGCTAGAAGCTTGTTTGTTATGTTAGTTAATGAGATCTGTTAAGATTTTTCTTCATAGAAAATTAATTTACAAGTATGTTTTTCATATTCAATAAAATAAAAATCGATGTCTCTTTTTTTTTCTGTTAGTTTATATTAGTTTGTTTAGTGTTTTATTCAAAAATAAGCAACTTTTTTATTTAATAAACTATATTAATGCTATGGCAAAAAAAAGTAATACTTCAGTGTTCATTTTGTTACTTGTTAAAAATATAAATTTTGTTTTATTCTTCTGAAAACGTACGATCTTGTCCTGTAAATGATCCTGAATAAAAAAGTAATATTTTAATTGTTTGATTTATTCTTGTTTTTTCTATTTACCACGTAAATCTTTGTATGCGTTATGAAAAAAAGTATAAATTTAGAATATTTTAACCACTCAATGTGGATAATTTGACAAAATATTTTTTTAAAACATAAAGTTGTTGAACTATCAAAGTTTTACGTAGCCTTCATAATAATACATTACGACCAAAGTTTAAATACTTTTCTTAAGTATAGTACTGGGTAGTTAATATTATAAAAGAAATTAAGTAAACTGTTAAGTTTTGTTTTTTTGCTAAATTATTTGTTTCATATTTTAACGACTAACTTTTCTTTTTCATTTCAAAATCGATTTTAATTGTACCTTATAGTCTAAATAAGTGTTTGTAAATGTTTTTTATGTCTTTTATATTTAAAGGGTTGCCAAAAAAACCTTAAATTAAATAAAAAAGCTAGAATTTTGAACAAAAATCACTAAGTACTTGGAAAAACATGAAATTTTAATCAATACTTACATGTAAAATTAGTAAATTTCGATTTGACAAAAAAATTCTTTCATATGAATATTTTGTTTTTCATTAAACTTAATTTTGTTCTAAAATTAGACCCAAAAAATTGTATCTTTTAAAACCTAAAGAAATTCTTAAAAACCTTTGGCAACCTATGTTGCCAAAAATAATTTAATAATTTAAAAGTTAGTTTAATGAAAATACCGTAATTAATTTTTTAGGATCCTTGGCAATCATGGTAATAGAACATAAAACAAATCTTTATAGAAAAATATTTAAAAAAAGATTGCATTTTACGCAGGATAGTTTAAAGGCTAATTTACTGGAATAAATGTTCTGTGACATTCAAAAAAATAAAAAATAGCACTAAAAAATTACCTTGAAATAAAAGTCTATAATTACATTTTACAAAATTTAGTAAACTTTTTTTAGATTGTGGTTCACTCGGTTTTGTTCCGAATTTAGTCTTATAATTTCTTTGCAAAAGTTTAAAAACAATTATTTTTTTCCTTTATATATAGAATCGATCGAGATGTTTATGAAATTTTATAATTGTAGAGTAAATATAAATTGCTAACAAAATAAAAACATTAATTACTTTATTCAAATGTGATTAACAGCTATTAATTGTACATAGTAACTTTTAGTTACAGATGTAAAATTTTCGAACACCTTTTTTTTCAATAAATCGAAAACTAATTGTATTTAATCATGCACACTTAGTAGATATCAAGAAAATGAGCGTCCACAAATTACTACAACATTAAAACAACCAAAATTAAGTTTACTTCTTTTTATAAATTGAAAAAATAGTAAAGTAGCGAAAATCTTAGAAGACTGATATAATTTCTGACCTAGATTTTTTCAAAAAATATTTATATTAAAATGGTAGGCCAACCTGATTAAATATAAATCATACTAACTTCTTCTTCAGTTTAATAATTCTACAATAGCAATATTTAGGTCCACTACGCTAATTATGCTTTCATCTGATATCAAAAAAGTATTTAACAAAATTTTCTAAGGTTTTTTGTTGTCATTTTTTTTGAAGATTCTATTTAAAGTTAATTTGAAAGAAAATTTATATATTTTTTATTTGCTTGTTTTGTATTTTTCTTTTATAAAGTGTCAGTTTAAACTTTAAAGTTTACACTATTGATTTCTAATTAATGAGTTAGTGTTAAGATAATGAAACAAAATAAAATAATTCAGCTTAATTGTGAATAACATGTTAAAAACTACATAGTTCATTATGTTTAAACCAAAAAAAAATTATTATAAAACGCTAACCAGGTAATTACTAGAATTTGAAGATTTTAAATACTGAAATATCATTGTTTTTAGCATAAAATGGCATGTTCGAGTAATTTTGTTGTGATTTTCTGATAAATATATGAAAAGTACTCCGATGATATGGCCTAAATGCTGTACTTTGTAAGGATGTGAGAAAATTCGAAAATAAAGTTCTTTCAATTTAAAAATTTGTTTTTAATAATGAAAAAATTAGATTTTGTAATATTTTGAATCTTCATTAAACTAAATTAACGTTGATGTGTTTCGAAAATAAATTTTAATCGTTTTGCGCCAGTAAAAAAAGTCTTACAATGTTGAATTTTTAAGCACCATAAGATAATTTTTGTAAACAAATGGCAAAATTACTTATTAATATCATGAAGTAAGTTTTTAATTAATAAGTTAATACACTTTTTAGTTAATTTTTAAGCTTCATTTTATTGTTTAGTCATCATTGAACTACATGACTAAAACATTTTTGAGTGCTTTTTATCATTGTCTTCTTTTCAACATTTAAAAAATTTTCACAACAAACTATTACCAATCGAATTTAGTGTTATTATTCTGAAAAAGTACTGACCTATAAAAATTCAAAGCTCTTATACAATTTTTATGAACATTACAAAACAGTTTTCTTCTAAAATTTTGTTTGAGTTTAGATAAAAAAGATAGTTAATGGAATTCCCAGTTATTTACCGTCTCAAGTTTTTTATTTGTTTTTGTGTACGAAATATTTAAAATCAATTACTAATATGAACAAGGAATAAATCAAATATACTATAATTTCTTCAAAAATTTTTTCATACTTTTACTTTTGTAGATAGAAAAATAAATAAAACATTTATTCTTAAAAATAATTATCTTTTGTCTATTGTTTAGGTAAACTTGATTAGCACACGAAATCGCCTCAACTGCATATGTTGTTTACCTAGTTTTAAAACTCTCTTTTGTTAATTTTTTATTGAGAAAAAAAACCGCACAAAATATGTTGGTCATATGACCAGGTGGACAAAAAAATTCAAATTATCGGTTATTGAGTCACACACCATTTGGATACCTTGTAACGTCTTCTCCAGGACAGATGAACGATGAAACTCTATAGTTCTGTATAAAAATTCTATATGATTAAATTAACAAAAATTTATTTTAGTAAAAGTAAAAGTTTTTGATTGGTAATTTATTAGTCATGTGTTTTACACTTTTATATCTTAGTTTACAGCTATAAAACTATAAATAACTATCTTAATTAAAATATATTTGTGTCATATATAATCACCACGCTCAATTTATATAGTTTTATTAAAATCAACTACTTTGTGATATGCCCTGTTTTATTAGAAACTTCTTGAATTAAAAATGAAATAAAAAACATTACATTTTTATAAATATTAATCAATACTAACAATAAGTATTACTTTTACTTAATAAAACAATTACTAGTTCAAAAAATATTAATAAAACAGTTATTAGTATAAAGTTATGATTATCTAAAGTTTAATAACAGGTTAATTACTTTTATGAAACTAGGATAATTTAGGTTTTGCTACTTTATGTTTAGCAATTTATCTTTTATAACTACACCTAGTTACTAAAAACGATACTTTTTGGATATATAACTTTATTATATATAATGACTAATATAACTTTTTTATAATTAAAATAAGGCTTACTTTTCTTTTACACCTCTTTTTTGTTTTACCAGTCTAGTAACTTACGAAGCATAAGTTTAAACCTTGCAAAAGAAAATAAAAACATAAAGTTTCAAAACGATTCACTCTAGTTCGATAAAAGTATACAAAAAATCAATAAAACCTTAAACTGTTACTTAAACCTTATACAAAAAATTATATGTATCATTAGAGTTCAAATTTGTTTACATTAATATGTTTTGTAAGAAAAAACTACAACCTCAGTTGTTATTTATCCCTAAGCTAATTTGTTTTAAACTTTAGTATTGCATAAAGCTTTCGTTCATCTACTAGGCTATTTGTAATAAAACCTAAAGTTGTTAACTCATGTTTTTTAGTTAGGCTTAAAAAACTAAAATAAATAATATACATTATCTAGATAAATGTCTTCAAACGGGGCAACGTTTCCGGAGAAAAAATCCAAAAAAAGTCAGTAAGTAATTATAAACTTTTTATAGTCTTAAATTTACTGTTTATGTACTATTTTAGAGGTACAGCTTGAAAATTACATTTAGATTACTAAAAATTAATAAAAACAAAATTGGAAAACAACTTCAAATTACCTGTAACTTTTAACGAAAGTTCTTTTAAAATAGTAACAACGTGTAAGATTAATCTAAAATATAGTTTAAATTAAAAAATTTTAATTATATAAAGTGTTTTGACTTCAAAATTTTATCTTGTAGTCTGTTTTTTGCACAACGTTAATTTTTTTCTATAGGATTAAAAATATTTTAACATTTCTGGTTGACAAAATCTTTGTAAAGAGTAATCTAACTTTTGAAAGACATTTTTTAAAGTCTAGAAAAACTTTATTTTAGTAAAGTCATATTTTGTTTGATCATTTTCAGTTTAAAAAATATATATAACAAAATAGCCATACTTGAAATATATAGCTGTATTTATAGTTGAATTTTAATGTTCTAATTTTGTATTCAACTTTTATAACTATAAATAGTTTAGTTTGTATGCAAAAAACTGCTACAGTTACAAAACAGTACAATACCTATTGCTGAGAAATTTTAAAGTCTTATTCAACGCAGCCTTATCTTTGCAAGGATTAAGGTTGTTTTTATTTGTATCAAATGAGAAAAAAAGTTACTTTTAAGGAATTAAGTTTACTTTATATAAAACTAAGATAAGGTAAGTCAAAAGACTAATTTAAACTAATAAATTAATAATTTTTATCAAATTTTTTCACTCAAATTATATTAAGCTTGCTATTTTTTAGAATTCAAGTGTAATCTTAAAGCAGTGTTTTCCAAACTAAACAACTCAATAACCTTTTTTTCAGGTTAAAAAACTAAACATGCCCCTGAAGGAATGTACATTTAGCTGAATACTAAATATGTATTTACAGTTTTTTTTACTGTTTGTTTTATAATTATGATAAATAGTAAAATATTTCTTCTATCTTTAGCAAGACTGGATTTTTCCGCCGTCATTCAAATCTTTACCACAACACCATTAACAACAGTTTTTTTAAGACAATAATTCCGCTTGGAAAGAATAAAAATGTAGTTTTTAACGAATATGCCTGTTTTATTAAGAAAAATTTGGTCGTATATAGTTGAAGTAAATGTTTTAAATAGTTTCTAGTCATTTGGTTCAGTTAAATGCTTACTTTTGTGCAAAGAATGTCAGTTTTTACGTACAGAAGGCTTAACTCTATGTTTTTTGGTTAGCACGAATAGTTAGAATGAGTGGAAATCTTGGTAGCAATAAAATATATATGTTTAAGGTTTAATTACTTTACTGAGATTTTACTATTAAGAAGTTACCAATGTTTATTAAAATAAGCACATATTTGAATTTGTTCTATGCATACTATATAGTTTATTGAACAAAAAAAGGAAGCTCCAAATTTTTGGTTCTAGGAACTGGTGCACGGAAAAACCTTTCGGTTATCGAGTCGCACACCACGGATACCTTTTAACGTCTTTCTAGGACAGAGATAACAACTAAAAAATTTACTTTCTCAAATTTTAAAAAATTATAAATAAGTTTATTTGATGATAAAAATATACACGAAGTTGCTTACTATTACATAGTTTTGCGCGTCAGGCTAAACAAGGCCAAATCAAGCTAATTATATATTTTTATAATGTCAAAATATCAGTTAAAATACTTTTAAACAGAAGTTTTCTTTTTTGAGTAAAATATAAGTTGAGAATTTTTACAAACAACCATTTGCTTTTAATAGCCTTTATTTTACTAAAATTAATTCAATATCTGCAAAAATTCATTAGAAATGTATTAAAATTTAGGAGCTAGCCCTGGACAAGGCGTTAAAAGGTATCCAGGTGGTGTGCGACTCGATAACCGAAAGGTTTTTCGTGCACCAGGTCCTATGACCAAATACTTTGAATTAAATACTTTGAACACTTTTTTTGTCATTTAATAAACTTTAGCTTCAAATAAACTTAAGACTTATTTATTTTGTGTATAAACTATAACTTCCTTACCAGAATGTATTTTTCTGATAAATATACTCACTTATTTGAAAAAATTCCTGTATGCATTAGTTGTACGACGATAATATCATAAATTAGGTGTATCAGTGTCGTTGTATTTGAAGTTATTTATAACAGTTAAGAACGGGTGAGTTATTAATGGAAAAATAAATTATTAAAAATGTATGTAGCACTAAGTAACTGTTCTAGTTCCTAAAACTAAAACTTCTATGATACTTTCATGAGGTCATATCTAATTAAATGCATATTTAGAAATTAAAAAACAAGTATGTTAAAAAAATTTTAATATTGATAGGTTACACAATTAGAATTTTTTATAATCTAGTATGTTATGCTTTATCTGGTTATAAGCCCAACTATAAACCAATTGATAAAGATTTCAGTCTAAATTTTAAAATTTCAGTTTTACTTTATAAAGTTTTGCGTGCTAACCATGATATCTGCAGCAGTTACACAATAATTTGAGTTACGTAAACTGTAACTTTATGATATTTTTCACGGACCATATCGTTTTAAATAAATTAAAAATGTACTAGAAAACTCTATTATTAATATACTACACAACTACAATCTATCTAATAGTTTATGTCTTTTCATATCTTTATAAGACTAACTGGGCGCCGAATAATAAAGACTAGCGTAGGAATTTGCAAAATTATTTTCATAACAGCCCCTTTTGTATAAATTTAAAAAATCATTTATTTTCATTGCTTTTGCCCTAATACTACTTAGTTACCAACTTAATTCTTTGTCAACTTACTTTTCAGCCTTACTAGTTAACACCCCCTGATAACCAAAATCACCCCTAAGAGTAATATTGCCTACTTTGTGGGAAATGTCAGTCTAAATTTGAATAGTTGTGCGCACTACCCTGTATTAGTGAGCAAAACAACTTTGTAGATTTTTCGTGTTAACAATTTTCTGTAAATTTAAAGGATAAATACTTAAGAAATTAATAAAAATACTTGAGTTCTCCGGGAGCTTTGTTGGGAGTAATTTTTATATAGATAAATTTGCTAAAAATAATGTAATTGCTTTAAAAAATTACTTTAAAGTAACATTCCCTAACACTTATTAATAGTGAAATCTACAAGAGGGGGTGTTATATCGCTTTCCTTTAGGTAAAAATGTTATGGTTTAGTATATTTTAGGTTGAAATAAGTTCCCTCTTGAACATAATCTGCAAATATACGTTCTTTTAGTTTAAGAAATTTTAAATGTTAAATAATTAATAATTTGATTGTTAAAATTTTATTATATTAACTCAATTCAAAAATTTTTCTAATAACTCATAATTATGTAGTTTTCGTGAAATCAAGTAGTAATTTTACAGTTTAAGCTTTTGATTAGAAAAAGACATGTGGTTTTTTATAGTAATACGTCACACATAGCCAATTTTAAAACAGTCAAAATTACATTTTAAAAACTATATTCATTTTAAAGTTTTTTACATGGTAAAAATTTCACAAACATTATAATTCTTTTCAATTACCTTTTCAAGAGAAATTGTTATAATTTATATAGCAAAAAGATACCTTTACTTATTAATTTAAGGTATTGTAATTACCATCATTTACCGAACAGTCTTTCAAATTTATAAGGATTATTAGAAAAAATCAATTTATATAAATTTTGAAAACATTTTGAAGTAGTTATGACAAGCTAGTATATATGTTTGTCATAGTTAAAAAACTATTTATTTTTGAACTTATTTAGAACTTTTCTGAAGATTAACTTTCTAGAATATTCCTTGTGTTTATCTTCATTTTACTTGTTATTCTATTATTGTGATAGTTGTACAAAACTCAGTTTAATTGAAGTATGTTTTCAAATTTGAACAGTTTTTAATTATTTCAAAAGTTAACTTGATTAATTTTTAAAAAACTAGGTTATAAAAAGTAATTTAGACAAAACTACGAATACTTATTAAATAGGTTATCAAAAAGCTTTCATATTTAAACCAAGAATCTAAAAAAATTTATTCTCAAAACTAATTTCAAAAAAAAAACGAAATACCAAAACTTCAATTAAGCTATTTAATTAATCTACTGTAAATTTCAACATTTTTATATTTCATTGTTTATATGTTACGTTAATTTTTTCAAATTTAATAAAAAAAGTACACAGAAGAATATACAAAAGAATTACATTATTAAAAATTCAAGTTATTATTACAGAGAAACAAAAAAGATGACTAAAATAAGTAAACATCTTAAATAATTAAATATTTAAAAAATATATAAAAAAAAAATGAACCACTTAAAAATAATGTTTTTGAGTTTATTCAAAACTAGACCGATATGCTTATTTGAATTCAAACTTCATCAAAAAACTTATTATAAGGTATTAAAATTTGACTGTAGAAAATATTAGTTAAAACTCACAGAAAAATGCTTTATTTTATGAAATTTTATTTAATCAAAACACTATATTCATGTTTGATCAAGTTTGTCGGTCAAATCTTGTAATTCTTGGTCGAGGTTTGAAACAATCTTTGAAATTAAGCTGAAGCTATCTTAACCAAAATTTTATAGTATGTTAACTTTTTAGTTAAACATGTGGTTTACAATAAAATATCAGTTTTAAATGGAAATATATCAATTTAGAAGATGCAAAAAAGTCACTTTGTTTAAAATATATAAGTATTGTTTTAATGGTTAATTAGTAATTAAAATTCTACAATATATTTTAGTCAAAAAATAACATAATCTTTTCTTTTTTAGAAAGAAACAATACAAACGTCGTTTTCATGCCAACAAATATAAAAACCAAACACTCATTAAAAAAATACGGTAAAATAAAAAGTACATTTATAACTATTTACGTAGACTGTTTGAATCTATGGTAGTTTGGTAAAACTTTTCTTAAAAATTCTGACTGCTCTCGTTGACTCTAAAAAATATATTTGTTTAAAACTTTATGCAAAAACACGTTTGTTTTAAAATCTACATAAATTATGTCAATTTTAACAACACCTAAGTAAGAAAAACAACTACTTATTATTTTATACTTGTTTATGAAAACTTAAGTTTAAAATATGTTAACGACAGCTTTTGACTAATTACTTTCTTAAGAGTCTCTTTGGAAGAAAGTTTATTTATTTAAAAATAGTTAATTTTATTTTTTTTAGATACTCACTTATTTTCTATGAACAAACATAATATTTAAGCTTAGTTAACTTATAAAATTTCGAAAGTAATTCCAAAAACTTAATCAATACCTTACAAAACTTATAATAGACTTTGTAGAAAAATATTAAAAGTTAGAATAATTAATGATATGTAATTTTTTGTAAAAGGCCAATAAAGCATCTGAATTTTGGCAAAAAGAAGTGTAGCAAAGTATATTAAATTCTTAATTAATCAACTAGACAAAAATAATCAATCACTTTAAAATATCCTTGTAACATACGGTTTATATACTCAGTTAAGCTTTTTTTAAATAAAGTTTTTATTTTATAATAATAGTAATAATTTTTAATAAATAAAAGAAATCATTAACCTTATATTGTTTAGTATAAAGCGCAAGTTCTTTTACAGTGAATAAAGTTAAAGTCGAACAAATTTTACGATTAAATATGACATGTGAAGTCATCGTAAGGTTATATGCCATTTTTCCTTAATGTTTAAAACTTACAAGTGGATCTTGGGCCATCTTTCTCACTTGGCAGGTATCACCGTACACACAAGTTCTGTCCGGTAGTTTTTCTTTGATGTTCATTTGGCAGTATGTCGCGATCACGGTGCCGTTTCCTATTTCAGTCAGAGGTGACACGCTGGCTGGAAAAAGTATGTTTAATTTTAAATAAAAAACTAACGCTTAATATTAATCTATTGTATAAAAATACAACAAGGAATTTATTATTTTATATTTACCAATTTAAAAAGTTCTATAAAGTTAAAAATAGCTAAGCGAAAAATTGATATAAAATCATTTGTACAACTTATTTTAAAAAATAAAGAGTGTATAGTTTTACAGTGGCTTCAACTAAAATGTAAATATGAAAATTTATTGAAGTTTTAATAATATATAGTTATCTAAATAATGTGCCTCTACTCACAAGTAAAAAAAACATCGGCGAAAATATAACAGAGCATACACTTGAATATACATATACTGTGAGACAACCTCAAGTTAACATAAAGGTTCAATCACACCCACTTCAATCATCAAACCACAAGCTTTCAGTAGTCTGAGACCAGAGTTTCGATTTTATTGAAACTCGTCAGTCAGTCGCAACGGACAGTCATGGTAAAACACGATAAACCATTTGTAGATTGAGGACTGCAGGTTTTCGGTTGCGACTGACTGACGAGTTTCAATAAGAACGAAACCCAGGTCTCAGTCTACCAAAGGCTTTTGATCTAATAATTTAAATGGTATGATCAAATATTTGTCTTTACACGTATTGGATCTGTAAAATACTTTTTACAACAAATTAAGATAAAATGACATGTGATTATTTTAGTATGCAGTTGTTTGACTTAAATATAGCCTATACATATTTTTTAAGGTACAAAATAAATATGGTTATATACTTTTAAATATCTAATTAATGAAAAGTTTTATTTTTGTATTTTTTGTATTTAAATGTTTCAAATACATTGATTCTACTATTTTAATCACTTTGTAGGTAGTAATAAAATTCACAAGTTAAATTTACCCACAGTAAAAATTAAAAACTGCTATCTAAAATTATATTACCAAATAAGTTAAGTTCAAAAAATAAAATTGTTTAATAATTTAATGGAACAAATAGTCATTTTATGCATAAAGGTGAAATGTGAAACAACTTCACTTTTAGACGTTAAACTAAAATTTTTTAAAAAGTTTCATATCATTATGTTTAACTTAATTACCTTTAGCTTCAATGACATTGTTATCACCCATGCTCTTTCCCTCAAATGTGCATCCTACTCCAAACACGTTGTTATTACCAATCACAAGAGGGGATTCACCTTCTACACCATTACCATTTCTGTACATATAAATAAATTAATACATTTTTATATATAACTAAACTTTTAATTGTAGTTAAAGTCGAATTTGTAATAACTTATCAAAAACATTTAGTCAAAAAATTGAAATGAATAAACAGCTTATATAGTATTCAATTTTTTTTTAAATATAATTGAAACTAAAAGAAAACATTTCAAAAATAAGTAAAAATAATTAGCATAAGTGTTTTTGAGATTAAAAAACATTATGTTATTAAATGTTTTTTAACATTTTAAAGCTTTAAATTAAAAATATTTCATATAACTTAAATACAGTAAGAAAACAACTCAATTTCTACAAACTTATTTATGATTGTACTGTTTTCTTCAATTAAGCAATCGTTGCCAATAATTATGGGTCCGTCTTGTGCTATAATCTTTGCCCTTGGATGCACAATAGTTTTACTGCCTATAGTCACTTCACCTTGTATTATTGAGGTTTCGCACACTAAAGCGTCAGCAGCAACTTTTAGCTGGTAACTTTTTAAAATGTAGATGGTTAATTTAAGTAAACAAAGTTAACTTAATTGATAAGCAAATTTAGATTTCCTTGTATATTTTACCTTAAATCTACAATAACTAAATGCTATTAAAAAATTAAAACAGCTTAAAAGTTTAAACTTGTTAAATCTAGTTACAATTTCTTTATTGGCTATATAACACATGCCTTTATGAAGTACAAAAAGTATTTAAAATAAATATTTAAAACTAAATATTTAAAAATTTATTTTCAAAATATTTTTTTAATTAGTAGTTAAGTAAAAATACTTTAATGACTACTTTAGCTTATAATAATTGTGTTTTACATATATCAATGAGAATTATATAAGCACTTTTTACTTTTTCTAAAAACTTTTCTGGTAAACCTTATCATATGCATTAATTATACTTATAAATTAAGAACTAAAACAAAGAATTATAAACATTGTGGACTAAATAGAAACATCAGAACAAAAATTGATTCTTTGTTTTTAATGAAGTGTTAAATTATTACAAAGTTTTCTATTTATACTTTAAAGATTATAAAAGTGTTAAGTATAATGAGATACAAAAAAAATAAAACTGATTCATTAAAACAGTTTTTTAATAAGTACTTCTAAACAGTAACAAGTTAAAACACTTTTCTAAAAACACTTAAAGAAAACGTATAAAAGTATACCATAGTTTTTTTTACAAGTTTTTTTTCATTAGCTTATTGTTCTTCTAAAAATCTATAATATAACTACTTCAACCTAGCTTAACTCTGATTTTTCGAAAAAGTTTTGGAAAAATCACACTAATTTAGTTAATGTTCTACGATTAATCAACAAAAATATCAATATCTTATTTAAATACGGTTAAATGTAACAAACAATAAACTTACTTTTGTTGAGACATACCAATGAACCAGTTATATTATAGAATTATTACAAATTAAATATTTATATAGTCTGAAAAACGAACGTATAAAAATTACTAAACTAGTATATTTTCCTAATAAAATACAATTTAACTTTAATTTGCTCTTGAACATTGAAGAACTTTTTATCTACAAAAACTAAAACAAATATTTTAAAAACACAAACGTAATGACAACAAAAAAGTTTTGACATCTACTTATTTAAACCTATTTACACAATCCTTGTTCTATTTTCAATTATCACCACTTTTTTTTTTGATAGCTAATGATCACTTTTTAGCTACTGGTTTGAAAAATGACATCATACTTCTAGTCTTTTTTGTGGCTTCATCAGGTTTTATTATTTTTTTAGGTGCCTTTGATTTGGCATCTTTCCTTTTTAAACTGCCCTCCTTCACAACATACTTCTTTGTTTCAATTGTGTTGGAGTAATCTTCAGTGGCAGTGACTTCTTTGCACGCTTGTTTTGACCCATTAGCTATTTTGCATTTGTTGGATATTTCCAGCTTGGATCTGAGTTTTTCGCTGAGATCAACAGATATGTAGTCACCAAGCATTCCCCAAGCGCATCTCACCTGACTTTTGCTGTCTGTTTCGTCGTTTGATGGTCCGTTTAGTTTCAACACAAGAAAATTGCTGTCGCTCAGCGCATTGGCTATGTTGAGTGCTTTGGCTTTCAACCATTCCATCGTTTTTTCTTCACTGTACCTGTCATGTGCAGATAATATTACCAAAAATTTATATTTTGTTTTAGAAACTCCTTAATATAACTTTATATACTTGAAGTTGTTTAAAAGTTTTTATTTTAAACTGCCTGATGAGAATGCATTTTATGTAATTTACTTTATCGTTTTTGAAAAGCTTTAAATATCAAACTACACAACCTTCTAACTAATCGATAAAACTAAACAATTTTAACTAATCTAGGTAGCTAAAAATGAGTGATAAGGTGTTTGGATGTTTACTTTTTAAAAACTAAAATTGGTATTTTACTCTAAATAATGAAAACCATTTTCTTTCAATACAGGGTTGCCACTCTTTGAGCCAAAAAATCTTCCCTGAGTGACCAAAAATTTCCCTGAGTAACCTTAAATTTCCCTGAGTTTCCCTGAGTATTTTTCAGATCTTAAAAAAAAAATTTTCTCTTCTAACACAAATTATTAATACCTCATTCTCATTTTTCTTCTTTAATAATAAAAGGAAGGTTGTATGTGTATGCTTCTGCATTAAGTTTATGAAAAAAACCACCAAAATAAGAAGTAATTGCATTATTTTTACTCTTAGAGGCTTTCAATTTAATATGTTTTTTTGACATACTGTGCGATTTCAATGCCCTTATACCCATGTTGGATAAGGCCATTGGTGTATCATCACCACACCACTTACATTTAAACTTCTCTTTGTCTACATCCCCAAGTAACCAATCTTTGAAGTCTTCATGGTTAAGCCAACATTTTTTAAACAAGGTTTTAAACTGTACTTTACTCATAATACTTATAAAAGCTTTTAAATTAAATCTGCAAAAAAGTTGTAAAGTATATTAAAACATTCACACTAAAAAATTAATTACCATTACTGCTACTACTTTTGAAATTATTATTTATAAAAAAAAATTAACCTCTATTTTTTTAACAAAAGTAATACAACACTAATCTGTATTCATTTTAATTTTTTTTACTGAAAACAAGTAGTTGTAAACAAATAACAAATAACTTTATTATTTAAAAAATAAGAACTAATAGTACAACATAGTGTTTTTTAAACTACATAAGTAACTAAAAATAAAAAGTTTATTAGAACTTTTCAATGAATAGTTAACAACAACTTTCATTTCTCTAAACTGTTTGATTTTACTTAAGTAAATATAAATTTAAAACTTAAAAAAACTACAATGTTAATACTAAGAATATTGAAGAACTAGCTGCAAGGCTAAAAAAATTCTAAATAACCACTTAAATAATAAAAAATTACTACTTTTGAACAAAATATTGAAACTAGATTAACTAAACCTCATTCTAGATCTAGAAAAAAATTTCCCTGAGATTTTCAAAAACTTCCCTGAAATTTAGAGAAAAAATCAAAACTTCCCTGAGTTTCCCTGAGTTAAAAGAAAAATGCCAAAATTCCCTGAGTTTCCCTGAGATTCCCTGAGTTTCCCTGAGATTTTCTACAGTTTGAAAATTCCCTGAGATTCCCTGAATTCCCTGAGTTCCCTGAGTGTGTGGCAACCCTGTCAATAACCGAGTTTAATTATACACAGGTGTATATGTAATTTAAACTTGCTACAGAAAAAATAAATGTGAAAAAAAACTAAATATATTTTTAATCAAAAATTTTTAAATCAAATGTATTGTCAAATCTTTTTTTGAAGAACAAATTTATTAAGTAAAATTAAAATAAGTAAACTTCAGTTATACTATCTTCAAAAAGATATAATTAGTGATATACAAAATTATTTGTTTTATTTCAAAATTTAAACAGACTATTTCTATGTATAATTTATTTCTAACTCCATTCCAGGATGCAGTCAGAATGTTTTTATTTTTTTTAAAACTTTTGTAAAATAATTGTTAAGTTAGTTCTAAATTTTTTTAAACTTAAAGATTTTTGCACATTAAAAGCTTAAAATTTTTGAAAATTACTCTTATGTTTAGTAAACTTTAAATAATTTTAAAACTAAAAAATTGATCAAATAGAAGCTTAATAATAACTCTTAATAAGATTTCTGGTAATTGCTTAACAGAAATACTAACAAACAGTGTACATAAAGTACTTTAAAAGCTTGATGAAACTAATTTTGTTCAATTAAACTTCTAGTTTTGTATATAAGTAATGTATGTGATGTATACAATCAACTTTATAAGACGTCTTTTGGTATCCTACCTGTAAGCTCTGTATTCACCAGCTTCAGATAAGTCACAAATTTTTTCAAGCTGTTTGTTTGACTTTAAGCATGATACAAGCAGCTCAAAATTTTCAGACTCAATTTGGTCAATCAAATGGAACTTTCCATCTTTTGAGACTTCAATCATTTTAGGAAGAAGTAAATAAAGCGGATCATATCTGTTGATGATTTCTAAGGATTAAAAGAGCTTAGAATTTATTTTATTGAAATTAGAGTAGTTCAATAAAGTTCAACACACTACTATTTATTTTTATTGATTCTTTTAGTGACTTTTTTATTTAGGTTGCATATGGAACTATCAGGTTCAAAAGTGTTTTAAGTGTCCAACTAATTATCAAATCGCTTGCAAATATATATATTAGTTTTTATAAATTTAGTACTTGTGTTTTTTTTTAACCTATTAAGTTGTTAACACAAGCTAATTTATCATTACCTTGTAACAATGTTTAGGCTTCCATCTGACTTTACAAGAGTGTTTCCAATAAACCAGCTAGATGGCTCCTCATATTGCTTTTTTACTGCATACAAAGTAGTTTGTTCTTCAAATTTAACAGTAATAAAAAAGCACATTTCCTTGGTCTTGGGATGTTTAAGTTTTAATAATTTAGCTTCTGAACTTTTATGAAAAATGTTATCACCATCTGGCAAAACAAACATCTTTAATTGGTCACCTTTGATGTTTTCTGGCAACATTCCTACTGGTTGTAACTGCTTCATGGATTATATATTTTTTATCTATAAAAATTGTTTAAATATTAAACAGTTAAGTTACAAACTAGTTGTGAATAAAAAACTATTTTTATAACTTATTAACGCCAAAACTTTCATTTCAACTATCAAAGTAGTATCAGTCTAATTAATAAAAACATAAATATTAATTTGTGGTATTTTAACTGAATTTGTACATATCTTATTAATTAGGTATTAAAACAGTTTTGTACAAGTTAGAAGAATTAAAGGGCATAGGGGGGTGAAACACCCTTTTATGGTTTTTTATCTTATTTTATATAGTTTTTACTAAGCTACAAAATGCTTTTTACAGATTTAAAAAATTCAAAATAATTTTTGAGATATAGACGGTCAAAGTCAGAGGCAACAATAGGTTCCTTATGGAAGGCGCAAACTAAAACGGCAGAAATAGACTATTTCACTAAAAATATATCTTTTCCTACATTTTTTGAGATAACTACCTCAAACTTTCAGGAAATGTTCCTTGATATATTTAAAAAATTCTGTCAGAAGGAATATTTAAAAAGTTAAAAAATAAAAAATTAAAAAAAAAAAACAAAAAAAAGTTTATATATTTTATAAGTTAGTTATATTTTTTAATCTTTTTAAATTCTGTTCTGACAGAATTTTTTAAATATTGCAAGGAACATTTCCTGAAAACTTGAGATAGTTATCTCAAAAAACGTAGGAGGAGATAGATTTTTAGTGATTTCTAGTTATTTGCTGTTTTAGTTTGCACCTCCCATAAGGAGCCTATTGTTGCCTCCAACTTTGACAGGCTATATCACAAAAATTGTTTTGAATTTTTAAAATCTGTAAAAAACATCTTGTAGCTTAGTAAAAACTATATAAAATAATATCAAGAACTAAAAAAGGGTGTTTCACCCCCCTATGCCCTTAACAAACATTATGTGAACTTTTTATTGAAATAAATACCTGCAATTAACAGGGTTGCTACTTTTTGAGGAAAAAAGTGCCTGAATGATCAAAACTTGGTCTTAGTTTATGATAGAATTGACAAAAGTCATTAAAACAAGCCAAAATCTGAGAGAATACTGTTAATCTGTTAATCAAGCTTAAGTTCCTAAAAATACAATAGCAGCAACACAAGGACAAAAAAAAAATCTTAAATGTTAGAAGTCAGATTCATATTAAAAATATCAAAACTAGCGTGAGTTTTTCAAAAGGGTTTAAGGGCATAGGGGGGTGAAACACCCTTTTTTGGTTTTTGATCTTATTATATATAGTTTTTACTAAGCTACAAAATGCTTTTTACAGATTTAAAAAATTCAAAATAGTTTTTGAGATATAGCCTGTCAAAGTCGGAGGCAGCTATAGGTTCCTTATGGGAGGCGCAAACTAAAACGGCAGACTAAGGCTTAGAAAAAATATCAAAACTAGCCTAAATTTTTCAACTTAGCCTCAGTTGGTATAAGAATTTTAAATAGATTCAAATTAGCTTGAGTTGAACTAATTATTTTAAAAATTTAACCAACCTGAGTAGGTTGAAGGCGCTTTATAAATTTGGTAACATAAATAGTATTCATTTTTTATCTTAGTATCTTACCCAAAATTAATTATTTTTAACAAACAAAAACTGTTTAAAATTCTAGTTTTTTTTTTTGGTTTTTTCAAAAAATATCAAATACTAGGTTTTTCAAAGTAAAATAGCCAAGCCACCCTAATTTAAATACTTTTTATATACAGTTTTTTAGATATAGTTATATTGTTGGTTTTCCATTAAATTATTTAAGTATTTAACTTTATAGTTCACAAATAGTTTAGCTATCTTTGTTAAACATCTTGTAAAGACAAATTGAATATTGGAAGGCTTTCAAGATTTTAAAAACAAAATATGTTTAAAATTTGATGTATTTCCATGCCTTTTGTTTAGTAAGTTTTTTTCAATAAACATCAAATTCCAGGATTTTAGGTTAAATGTTCAACCAGTATACAGCAAATTTTAAAAAGTTAAATTGAATGTTAGAAAACTTTTTTTTTTTTGATTTTTTGTCACAAAATTTTTATTTTTTTAAAATTTAGTTTTGACAGAGTTTTCTAAATACTCCAAGGAACATTTTCTTAAAGTTTGAGGTATTCATCTCAAAAAACGTAGGAGGAGAAAGATTTTTAGTGATTTCTAGTTGTTTGCAGTTTTAGTTTGCGCCTCCCATAAGGATCCTATTGTTGCCTCTGACTTTTGACTATATCTCAAAAGTTATTTTGAGTTTTTAAGATCTGTAAAAAGTATCTTGTAGCTTATCTAAAACTATACAAAATATGAACAAATTGTGAAAAAGGTGGTTTTGGTAAGAACTAGTTTTAGTCATAAAAAAATGAATACCTAAAGAAAAATATTGTTCCAGGAAATACAATAATATATTTTATTAAAAGTATATATTTATATACAACTCTTCTAATTTCAGTATATATTTGTGGTACAATAAATACAACTTTTGTAGTTTAGTTTTTTTATTACATAATATGTTTCATTAGGCAATTTCCACAATAGTATACTCACTTGTTTAAACAGGTAAACATTGTCATGAGAACCATTTTGTAATAAAAAAACTTGTAAAAAATAAACTTAATACTAAATTTTATATTGAACAACAAAAAAGGAGCTCAAATTATACAACAAAAAAATAATAATACCAAATTATACAGTATCCTTCCTATATTACACTAACACATGTTTCTATGTGTTAACTGATTAAGACACTTCAACAGAACTATGAAATCAAGGAAGTACTTCATAATTTGAATACTGTATAATTTATTATTATTATATATTCCAGTGAACTTGTTTTGTTAGGACCTTTTGTTATCAAACCATTAAATTTATACTTTTGAATAGTTATACTAAATTTTATATAAATTAAATTAGGCTTCTAAAATCAAGTGAAACTCTTTTTTAATTAGAAGCAACAGTTCATATTACTATTAAATTTACCATAACTTTTACTACTCCAAGGGTTGCCACTCTTTGAGTCAAAAAATTTTCCCAGAGTGACCAAAAACTTCCCTGAATAACCTTAAACTTCCCTGAGTTTCCTAAAAAAATCTTCAAATCTTTACAAAAAACTTATTTATTAAAAAATTACCATTTTAATTCTAAGAAAATTAAAGAATTTGCCTCAAGGCTAAAAAATTTCTAAATAATCACTTAAATATAAATAAAATTATTTTTTTTGAACAAAATATTGAAACTGGATTAACTAAATCTCATTCTAGATCTAGAAAAAAATTTCTCTGGTATTTTTCTTTTAATCTTAAAATTGCCCAGAAATTTTTAGAAAAAACCAAAACTGCCTTAAGTTTCTCTGAGTTAAAAAAAGAGAATAAAAATTCCCTGAGATTTTCTAGAACTTGAAAAATCCCTGAGTTTCCCTGAGTGTGTGGCAACCCTGTACTCCTCTAATTATTCTTTAAAAACATTAAGTTTAGTGCTTTGTACTTTCTAATATATTAAAACCTTATAATATATAATTTAATTATAATTTATATAAATATAATGCACAGTACACTTTTTAATAAATATTTTATTAAAATGAATTTTTCTAATCACTGTAATAAATCTTACCTGAGTTTAGTTTTTATAAAAATTTTCATAGTACAAGGAACTACAAAGTTATTAAGCATTCAAATTGAATTCAAAATTTTATTTACAAAACAATGCTTCTTTTGTTTGAACCAAATCAAACAAGATCATCATTTGTATAAAATCTGAATAAATTTTACAATCACATGCAAGATGACATTATGCTAAACTTGAAATAAAAAACTAAAACAAAAACCAAATAAAACTTATATTTTAAAGCTATCAGTGTAGGAAAATCATAGTGTCACCAGGTAAGTCGAGAACTTTTATTGTTATCTTTAAAGTAAAAAGTACACAGGCATCCAAATTGAATATATACTATAATTCACAAACTTGAAATTATTAAGTTCTTGACTTAACTATTAGTTTTTGCTTAGCATTTCTGCCTTCACTATGCACAATAATATTTATTGCATTAATGAACACAAAAAAGTGTCTTAATGTAGGGTAAGTTTAATAAAACAAACATTCCAAGTTCAAAACTAACGAAACTATGGTATTGATTTCAAAATTTTTAAATAAAAAACTATTATAATTCATAGATAAGCTATAAAATCAAGACAAATGAACCTGTTTGAAATAAAAATGGAAACAATGTATTTACGAATTGCAACGAACTAGTTTGAAACAATTGTAAGAGCAACTAAATAAAAATTGATCATAAACTACACTTCAAAACTGTCTTTGAAAAGTATTATCAAAATAGTATCAAAGTTAATGTTTTTAACTTCTAAAGCTGTCTTGAAAACTTTTTTCAGAAAATTATAAAATTGAAACCTTTTTTGTTATTAATATTATTGATTAAAAAATCCAAGGCAATTTATGAAAAAAACTGAGTTAGCAAAAAAAAGAACCTTTTTTCAATATAAATTAGTTAGTTTTGACGTCAACTAAATTTAAAAGCCTAAATGAATATAAGATTACTAAAAAAATTAAGAATATAGAATAAGAAAAAAGCAATTATGATTCGCAAAAACAAAATATAAAAATTATTAATTTTAATTAAAGAGAAAAGTTTAAGATAGTGTAATTTTAGTTAGTGTATGTTTGGTAATTTGATATTTTTTTTTGATCAACATGTACTTAAAACTCAAATTTGGTAATAAGTACATTAGTTTGAAAATTTTAACTTTAACGTTTGAAAAATAAACATACTTCAATAAAAGTCTTTATAGCAATACTTATACATGTTTTTTGTTCATTTTATATTTTTTAACCGCTCTAGTAAACGATTAATGTTTTAAATTACATTTGTACTAGCTTTTAGTATCAAATAAATTAGAAAACTTTCTATTATGTGATATAAAACTGACTAATTGCTACAATGTGCTCCGTTATGTAGAAAAAAAAGTTGTAATAAAATTATAATAAATTCTCTATTTGGTTCTTTAGTGAAAAAACAACAATAAATTTATAAAATAACTTGATATTATGATCGTAAATATTATCTTTAGAAAAATATTTTTTACAGCAAGTCTATCAAAATTAATTACAAATGTGCAACAGTTATAGAATCTCAATTTTTTAATTATAATAAAATAAAACAATAAAACTAAAGAAAAGTATAAAAGAAAAAAAATAAATGTTTTCAAATTGTAGAAAATAGGTATGCTAAGTAATTGGAAAGTTCCTAAAAAAAGTTTAGTCAAGAGTTTCAATTGTACTTGACAAAACATCAAATTATATCCAAGTGGTTTACGACTAGCACTCGATAACCGAAAGGTTTTTTCGTACATCAGGTTCTAGGACCATTTTTTTTGAGCACGTTATTTTGTTTTTAAACAAACAATTTACACATAAAAAAAACAGGCATATTTTTGGCTCAGTAGAATCAACACACATTTAAATGCAATATTAACTTTTAAGAGCATATAACTATAACTGTTATTTACTAACTGTTTTAGTTTCATTGTTATTTAGCTTGATTTTGATTACGTTATTAAAAACACTTTTGTTCTTAAAATTATCTAAAACTACATGTTACCTTTAATATTGAGACATATTACAAAATTGATTTCTTTAAAAAATGACTAAAATTAAAACTAAATTTTTAATTTAAAACTTTTTTGCGGTGTAGGGACTAAAGTTAGTTTATGTACATCGTTACACATGAGTAATTTTTTTATAGTTAATCAAAGTGACAAAACACAAAATTACTAAAAGAACTTACCAAAAAAAACCTACATATGAATTCATTAAGGTTGGTGTGGAACAATTCCTTCCGACTTCTAAAAACTAACTTCTTAAAAAATAATACACAGGTAATAATTTTAACAATACTTTTGTTTTATAGAACTAATTATAACTAGTTCCTGTCATTATAACTATTAAAACCATATTATTTGTTATGTATAGTTATATACTTTTAAACTAATTTGTTTATTATTAGTTTTAATGTTTAAAAACAAAAAAAAATATCTACATCAAGAAGAGAATTAATAAAATTATGTAATCACTTTGTTTACTTATTAAAACTTTGAAATAAAATAATTGGTTAAAAAAGTTCTTCAAAGTAACTTATTAATGGTTAAAAAAACTTAAGAAAGGTTTAACTGATAACCTAATGTTCTGAAAATGTTTTTTTTTTAGTTTTTATGGTATAAAACAATCAATCTTATACTTCCTCTTCAAAGATAATAAATTTTTTGGGACTCAAGCAAGTTTATAAGTCATGTGTAATTATAACTGCTTGAAAAAAGTTAACATTAAACGGACCAAAAATAAAAAATATTTATATTAACTAACAAAAACAATACAAGCATAAAACCCTTGTAATTGTATTTTTTCTAAACCCTTGAGATTTATTAGAAATTTCATTTAAAAACTTGAAGTTCTAACATTAAAAAAGGTAGTTAAAAATTGTGGAATATATGACTTAACTTAATATTTAAGTTGCTAGTGATAACTGAGAAATTAAGTACTTTGCTGGTCTAACAAGTAGACACCAATCTTTAAATATGTTTCTTGTATGAACATTGTAAAACTTACAAATATTTTATTTTAAGTATTTGCAAAAGTTAAATTAAAAAGCTATTGTATTTGGTATTGCTAAACAACAGTTTACCAAAGTCATTAACATTATTTCCCATTTGGCAGGAACTTAAAAAATAACCTCACTCTATTAAATATTACCTCTTTACTAGATCGTTATATATTTACATGTTTGCCTTCTTACTAGTTACTGACTCTGCCTCTGATTGTATAAATAGTTCATAAGAGGGTAATATTGCCCATTTCGGAAATTCTTTTCTAGATTAATACAATATATAAATCTAAGAAAAATAAATTACATATTTTGAAAGCTATTTTAGTATTAACTAATTAATCAAACACCAGTGATACTTACTAACACATAAACTGCTGGTGTATGATTAGCAACTTTAAAAAAAAGAATGTTTATACTGTTTACTTTATATTTCTCTGTATTTTTGTACTTGTTTTTGTTTTAAAAGTTTATATTATCTTTATTATTATAATCTCTAGATATTATTGTATATATAACTTTTGATAACTGTTATAACATTTGATTAACTGATTATAATTTTTATTTATTCAAGTAGCTCTGTAAATTCATATAAAAAAAATTAAAGAAAAATCATCTAGCAAGTCAGTAACAAGAAAAACTAAACATACTTTTTTTTTTAATAAATTTATATTTTGACTAGGTGTTAAGACTTAATGTTTAAACAATGCTATGACTTAAAAGCAGTATTGATACAAGAACTTTAAAGACTTGTTTAATAAAATAATACATATTGAGATAGAACAGATTACATAAAAAGTATCAAAAGTCAGTAATTTTAATAATTAAAATAATCTTCATTATTTAAATTTTTATTTTCTACCAAATAAGTCAAGAAGCTTGTCTGTATATATCAAAAATAGAATAAGATCAGAGAGTTGGGAAAAAGTTTAAAAATGAATGGATAATAAAATAAGTTTAAAGGTTCAAGAATTTTTGGTAAAACTTAGTTTTTTTGAAAGCCTAAATATAATACAAGACATACTATGTTTTCAACTTAATATTAATATATTTAAACATCTTATTAACACATAACACATAATAATATATATAAATTGCTTTAGACAAAATCCTTAATTTTTCAAATTTTCTAACTTACCAAAGTTAGTAATAATTTTTAATAGGATGTTTATAAATAATCAAACTTACATTTAAATACTTTTTTATATATTTAAAGTTTAGAACAACCAGGAAAAAATTTTCTTAAGTAACTTAAACTTTTTAATTTATTGAACTGTAGGATTACTGTTTATTGAACCCTTACTGTAGGCTAATTTTTTATTAATATGTTCTGACTAACTCATAACAGTAATCTCTTAGGTCATTGTGGACAAAAAGAAAAAGCTCAAATTACTTTTGATATCAGCTGTTGGTATAAATTATTGGAACTATAAAAGTAGCTCCTTTGAAAGTTTTGCACTTAATGACAACGAAGGTATGCTAAGTTAAATGTAAACTTCAATAAGTTAAGTACAAAGATGCTTCTTTTTATATTTATGAATAATTTTATTTGTTATGTGTTTGATACAACTTTATTCTTTAAGTACTGTTTTTTGAAATTTTTATTTAACATTTACTACTTCAATAGTACATTAAAAAAAGTTTCCCACAAAAATGTATGTTATAGATCATTTAGCTTAGACTGTTGTTCTCTATACCAGTGGTCATCAAGGTGTACACAAAACTTTTTTTGGGGTGCATTAAATTTTTAGGGTACACAAAACTTTTTTAGGGGTGCACGAAATATTGAGCTTACACGTAAAATACATAGAGTTAGATGAAGTATGTAGTTAATATTTAATAAAGTATTTAATAATACTGAACTGGGGATTTTGTAATGATTGTGGAGAAGTGTTCAATTAATAAGTATGTAAGACAAAGCCATATCACTAAAATATCATTGTGAAAATAAGGTAAAACAAATAAAGAGGTCAATTAAAAAGAAGATCAAATAAAAAATTTCAGCTTCAGTTGTTAAACGGTTTTGGAGTTATGACTTTTAAGGAGAAATGCACTAATAAAAGTGTTTACATAGTCCTACCACTAGCCGCTCTTATTAAAATTAGATCTTGGGGTGCACCGATTTTATTTTTTGCAGCTTGGTGTACACAGAATTTAATTAGCTTGACCACCGCTGCTCTATACAATTTTCATAATGTTGAAAAAACTTATTTTCACTTATACTTTATTAAAATTGTGTTAATAAAATGTTTAAATATATTAATATTAAGTTGAAAACATAGTATGTCTTGTATATCTTATTACATAATTACTGATAACTTATGTTCCAATAAGTATTTCTGGTATTTTCTGTAGTTTTAAACAAGCTAATTTTTGGCAAACATTATAAAGAATCTTGACATTTTTTAACTTAAAAACAAAAAAAAAATTTTTGGATTTTTTTACTTGTTGGAAAAACTTGCATAACTTCTGAAATACTCTAAGCAGAAAAAAAAAACAAAAACAATTTTGAAACAAAGAGACAAAGTTCTATCTAACTATGTTAAAACACTTAATTTGATTTTCTAAAAAGCAAAGTTATTTTTTAGTCAATTGCCTCTTGCCCCCCTTTTCAGCCCACTGTGCCAGGTTTACTTAAAATTTTCGTCAAATTAAAGTCTAAAAGTTTTATGCGAACCATAGTAGTTATGAAAAGTTTGTTTTAAAGTCATAAAATACTTTTATCAGCTAATACCTAATCAAAAAAACATAAAGTAGGCAGAACAGTTTACTCACAACCATAGAACACATAGTATTATTTATCAACAAATTTTACCTTTACTTATAAAAATTTTTGTAGTTTTCTAAAACTATTAACAACTTTTCTTCAAATTGATCGAAAAACCTAGTTTTTGTTTTGCTTAAATTTACACTTGTATTTATATTTAATGTCTTTAGATATTATACACAGTTTGAATTTAAGTGTATAATAACATGAATAATCAAAAACTGTTATGATATAATTACAGCTTGGTCTCAACTTAGTAAGTCAAGTTAATTACACTAACAATGAATTTTTTATATAATAATTATAAACATCAATTATAAATTTTTATAGATATAGTGGATATCAAAAAAGCAGACTTATTGTATGAAGAAGGAAATGTATCTGAACTATATGGCTATTTAAAAAGGTACAAGTTTGTTTATAAAAATTGTTAATAAAAAATTTATTTAAAACTTAGTATACTTACAAACATGAAACTAATATATAACTTTAGTTTTAACACAAATATTTATTTTAGTTATGAACTACATGAAAATGCTGAAGTTTTATGGAGGTTATCTAGAGCTGCAAGAGATTATGCTTTGAAGGATAAAACCCTTGACAAAGCAAGAAAAAAAGAATTGCATTACGAGTCATTTGAGTTTGCAAAACGTGCTTTGAATGTAGACCAAGAAAATTTCGGTTCGCATAAATGGTTTGCCATAACAATTGGTGACATTGGAGACTATGAAGGAACTAAAACTAAAATTAAAAATTCGTTTTTAATTAAAGAACACTATGAGGTATACATTGCTAGTCTTTATGTATTTTTTTCCTTACTGGATGTTTAATACTTACTTTAAAAAATTATTCTGTTGAAGTATAAATTTAAAAAATATTTTTTTTAATAATAAAATAAAACTAAACACAAAAATATGAGATTTAACATTTTAAATCAATAAAATTTAAATCGGTAATGTTTTATACAAACTATTTTTATTCCATATCTTTCAAAACAGAACAATCATTCATATAAGTTATTTAATTTATCTCGAGATGCTGTTCACACAAACTGTAGCTTCATTGGTACTTTGAAAAAAAGTTATAAAACACAGAAAGCAATAGAGCTGAACCCCAGTGATGCAACCAGCATATACTGCCTCGGAATGTGGTGCTACACGTTTGCAGACATGCCCGGGTGGCAGCGCAGAATGGCCGCCTGGATCTTCAACACACCTCCCTCTTCCACTTACGATGAAGCTCTCGCGCACTTTCTCAAAGCTGAAGAAGGTAGGTTTTGCCTGTAACTTTTTACTTAAGATGTAAAGCAAATTTATGCTTGAGCTGTTATTATTTATAAATGCAACTTTACAAAGTCTTTTAATATCAAATATAAAATAGTGTTTGTTTTTATGAAGTTTATTTAAATTAATTACAAGTAAAAGGAAAAAGAAAACTTCATAAACAGAAAATTGGCAAAAAAATTAATTATGAAGTTAAACAATGTTCTTCCACAAATTAAGATGCCATTGAATACAGATCTTTTTTTAATCGATATCCAGTCTGAATCCAACTGATTAGAAATTTAAACAACTTTAAATATTAGATTACACTTCGAAATTAATTTTTTACTTGTTTGTCACCTAAAACACGGGCTGGAAAACTTACTTGTCAATGGGCCAGATATACCAAGAACGTTTTTGCTTGCGATAAGTTTTAAAATCTTAAAACAAAAACTTTAGACTGCTTATCACAACAAAAAAAATTCCTAAGTATAAATATTTTAATTAGTTTGATTATTTTTTTCAGTCGATCCAAACTTTTACAGTAGCAACTTATTGATGATAGGAAAAGTTTATATGAAAACAGGAGAAAAAGAGAAAGCAAAAAGTTTTTTGTTGAAAACTTTAAATTACAATGCAAAAACGGAAGAAGACTCTGATGTAAGTAATGTAAAAACTTAAATTAATAAGTAAATAAGCAAGCACTATTTTCCTATATAAAAATACAAACTTTATACAGTTTTTACAGTATGTTTTCTTCCTAACATTACTGTTGTCTTAGAGAATCATCAATTTTTGTTTTTTAATTTTTAATAATATCAGCTATTAATATTAAGTAGAAAAGTAAAAAAAAATACTAAAACAACAAAAAATTGTGATGCATATAAAGCTACTTTTTTTTAATTAATATTTTTTATCATTGTTTAATAGGAACTGAAATTTTAATCACTGCTATTTGTTACTATGCTTTTAAATATTGTTGTTTTAATAAAAGTTTTAAAAACATTAACAAAATCTTTATGTAAAATAATTTTAATAAAAATTTGTAATTGCAAACATTACAACTATAGTCTTTATAAAAAGTGAGCAATTATAAATAAAAAAAAGTTTTCATTAAAACTATGTAGTTTTTACACCTTAAAATTTGCCTTATAATTTTTCAGAACATAGAAGAAGCAAAAAGTCTCCTTAATACTCTTCAATAAAACTTTTTGTAGTTTTAACAAAGTTTCTATACCTAAAGTGGAATATTCTTTGCCTTCATTACATCGTTTTTCAGTAATATATATGTTTTTTCGAAAAATTTTAAAGGGAACATAATAATGAAAAAAAACATTAGTTAATTTTACATAGGTTTAGATAGAAATTTTACAATAATCAAATTAAAAATTAAGAACACATAAAACATTCATGGTTTTTAGGTGCATTTAGTATTTTGTTGACCGAAAATATTTTCTATTTTGTGTTCGATTAAATCATTGTTTTCAAGTTTTTTTAAAAAAAGAATGTCATAAAGTTTGTAGCAATTTAATTTATCATTGAAACTACCATTTTATGTTGTTAACAACTTCGATTTTGTTTTTGAAACCATTTTTTGACAAATTATGTATTTGTTAACCGTAAGTGTTCAGTTTTTGTTATATATTTATTTTTTTTTGTTTTACATATTATCTATTAAAAGTTGTAAACAAAGTTGATTACAAGACTATTTAATTATTAAAATACCATATGCTACTTAACATTAATATAAAGAATTTATTTATCTTTTATTATTTTCTACGTAGCTTTTTATCACAAACTGTGTAACCTTTACAGTTTAAAATAAAGTTAAATTAAAATTAAAAGATAATTACAGGTGTGTATATAAATACAACAAAAAATAATATTTTTCAAGTAAAAAGTAGAGTATAATTGTTCTGTTATATTAAATTTAAGTTTGAAACTTTATTATAAAGTTTGTCTTTAACAAGGTTAGGCGGTAAAATGCTTTCTTTTTTAAAACATAATATCTAATTTTACACACAAAAATGTTTTTACGAAGAAACATTTAAGATTCTAAATTGGTGTTTTATGATAAGGCTAGAAATTTTTTATATATTTTTTTTTATCTATCAATTTTTTCCGAACTTGTACTTTTAAGTATTAAGGATTCAAGTTTATTTTTTTCAAACTTAAAAAAAAAAGACAATTTGAACGATGGTTATACATTAGTTTCTTTGATGCAAGCAAACAAAAAGTAGACAGTTTTAATTTCCTATCTATTTTCTAGCGTGAGAATTATAAACTAGTTGAAAAAATAAAGATAGATCTTAAAATCGATAAAAAACAAAATGCTAACTTACCTTTCAAAAAAGCTTCAAATTATGGCTATTTTAGTCCAGTAGAATATTTGGAACCGGATAATGTAAAGATAATCCACATACTGCTTTTATTCGTAAAACTAACAAAAGTATTTCTCTAGCGTAGGAGTTCCTTGAAGTTGTACAAACTTCTTTAAAAATGCAAAAAGTCAGTCTAATCTGGTTTGTGATTTTAAAAAGTAAACAATAAATAAAATAATTCTGTTGATAAAAGCGCAATGTCAACTTTTAAAAATAAGGTACTGAGTTTGACAGTTTCTGAGAAAATTGTTGTAATAATAGTTTATTGGAACAAGTTAAATCTACTATTTAAAACAAAAGTGGGCCTAGAATAAGCAAATATTATCTATTTGTAATGTTTGAGTAACAATGATAGAATTAATATTGTCAATGTTTTCTTCATTTAGTGATACTAAATTTATTTTTTGTAAGGAATGCAACAAGATTTAAATAATTGTTCATTCAGACTTTGGCCAATTTTTGTATATCAGTATGTTTATGTTCCACGATAATATGTTAAACCTTACAAACAGAACATTAGTTTTTTACACTGTAAAGTCTATATTTATGCTTAAACAGTTATAAAGTTAAACTGTTTAAGCATAAAGGTATTTTGAAAAAATAAACTTAAAGTTTTGGTAAGTTCTAAATGATGGGTGCACGACTATTCAAATTCCGACAATTCAAATTCTTAATAAAATATTGAAACATTTAAAATATAAAAGTAGTCTATATTTGTCTAAAATAAAAAATGTATATGTAAACCATATTAATATCTACAGACAATTTTTTCTTTTTGCAAAAAATTAAATATTTTTTGATATATGATTTTATTAAAGTAAAAAATATAGTTATTTTTAGTATTTTTGAAATATCTTGAAAAATATTTTAGATTAAAAAGAAATATAAAAGTGGCTTGTAGATATTAACAAAATAAAACATTTTTTATTTTTTTCAAATTTATATTATTATTTGAGATATAGTCTTTTAAATATTTTTTTAAGAATTTGAATTGTCGAAATTTGAGTTGTCCGAATTTGAATTGTCATGTAACCCTAAATGATATATAATTTTATCATTTTCTACGTGAAAACTGTGTAAAGTAAGATTGTTTGTCTTTTGTTCACTTTTAACAAATCTAAATAAGAAAAAGCTTTTCATCTTAGAGAAAAACACTTTAATAAGTTTTATATTGTCCGGGACAAAACGTAAAAAGGTGTCCGTGGTGTGCGACTCGATAACTGAAATGTTCTTCCTTCACCAGGTCCTAGGACCAAATATTTTGAGCGTCTTTTTTTGTCGTTCAGTATATATATATATATAAAATAAGGTTAATGTTCAAACTTAAACACCTTCTACTGAGCCCACTTGAAGGGCTTTTAAATAATTTATTGAAATGGTGATTTTAAAAATCCTGGAACATATGTTTTATAAAGACAAAGAAGATTGTCTCTAATCTTCAGCCAGTTCAAATTTAAAATAAAAAGCACTTTTGTAAACAAAGATGCAAAAGTTTACAAAAAAAAACAAAAACAATATGACGTAATAATTGAACATTGTACATTACAAATATTCAGTACAAAAATCGATCTACCATCTAACTAATCAAACAACCAAAATTAACAAAAACAACAGTTAATTAACTATAAAATACTTTAAAATTTGTTGTATTTTGAGAGGAGCTTTTTCATATGTCGACAAGACGATATAAATTTGCTCCTCTTATTTAAACAACCTTCCTTTTTTTAACGCATACATAACGGCTGTAGATTCTTTTAAGCACAGCCTACAAACAGGGTTGTTACCATCTGCTATTGGCTGTGCTCTTTTTATCACCTCCCAAGTTAGTTTAAAATCAATGTTTTTGCGCTTAAGGCCGCAAACATACTTCGAAAGCTAAGTTTCATTTTCGTATACACCACCTTTAAAGGATTTTTTATGGTTAGCATACCGAAATCTGAATTGAGTGGAGCATAGGCCAATGTAGAACTTCTTTTCAAGGTCAGAGTTAACTGTTGCCTTGTAAATAATGTTCTCTGACCGGCAATTGCCCCCCTTCAAGTTATATTTACAGCCACCAGCGCAATTATACTGATTTATGATTAAATTACTTTTGTTTAATATCCTTTGGTTATGTGACTTAATTAATCTCTCCAAATTCGCCATACATAAATAACTGATTCGCATATTATGTTTGTTAAATATCTTTGATAATGGGTTATTTTTGTTGAAATGTTTTTTTACTAGATTTATAAATTCTCTGCCGATGTTTGTTTTAACTGAAGTACAGAATGGGGGATAATACCAAATTATATTTCGCTTTCTTTTACTTTTATTGTTCGTTTTGTTTTTTTGCTCCGTTGTTTCAAAATTAAGTTTATCATTGTAACCGCATTTTTTCATTATTAGTTCGTAATCTTGTTTTGTCTTTAAAAAGTTTTCTTCGTTGCTTGATCTTTTATTTAAACGTTTATTAATTATTTTTGGTGTTTGGTTTATAATATTTTTTGGGTGGCTAGAATATTTATTTATATACATAATTTTTTCATTTTGCTTTTTATAAGGCATATAGGAGAGATCATGCAAGTTGAGCTTCACATCCAGGTAGTCAGTCGATGATTATATATAGTCAGTATGATAATTATACATAGTCAGTATGATGATTAAAGCTTTATGAAAAATTAAAGCTTTATGAATCATATGTTCCAGAATTTTTAAAATCGCCATTTCAATAAATTATTTAAAAGCCCTTCAAGTGGGCTCAGTTGAAAGTGTTTAAGTTTAAACATTAACCTCATTTTATATATATATATATATAAGTTTATTTAAAGATGCAAAACTCAAAGGACTCGAGTTTCGTGACTATTCACTCATCAGCTTCAATTATTATGACATGAGTGAATAGTCACGAAACTCGAGTCCTTTGAGTTTTGCATCTTTAAATAAACTTTTTTATTAATAAAGCCCTCAAGGTGGGCTCAGTGTGAAAAGTTTAATTTATTAAGTTAAATAACTTAATTCTATATATATATATATTAAGTTATAAAGCATTTTATAGTCAATTAACTGTTGTTTTCGTTAATTTTAGTTGTTTGATTAGTTAGAAGGTAGATCGATTTTTGTACTGAATATTTGTAATGTACAATTTTACGTCATACTGTTTTTTGTTTTTTTGCATAACTTTTGTATCTTTGTTTAGTACAGTGCTTTTTATTTTGAATTTAACTGGCTGATGATTAAAGCTTTATGAAAAATTAAAGCTTTATGAAATATATGTTCCAGAATTTTTAAAATCGCCATTTCAATAAATTATATATATATATATATATATATATATATGTACTGGTTTTAAGTTTCTAAAAAATTACTGCAAGCTTACAGTAACAAAATTAAATATTGCTTAACGAAATACAAAGTTGATATTTTTTGTATGCACTAATTTTCTATTAAGATTTTTACATACTGCTTTAAACTTTAGAAGGTTGTATTTTTTTATTTTACAGCTTTATAAAAAAATTGTTTACTTTTAGTTTATATAATTTTTGTATAATCAAGCTTAAAACTTTTTATTATAATAAAGTATGTGTTTAGAGTTTTTGAAACGGAAACAGCAACAAAAGCTTTTAAATACTAATGTACATTTACTAAATTTATTATTTAATTTTTAATTATTAACTAAATTTAAATATTATCATTTTATTAATTTTAAGTAGTTTTGATAGATTAAGTTCCAATTGACCATTGCATCATTCTAGCTTTATAAATACAAATTTTTTACGATCGTAAGAGATAAGATAGTAAATTGAGTCAAAGACCACATAAACCTTGATAATGTATTAGTGTAATTTTAGATGGTAGATATTTGAAAATGCCAAAACTATAAAACTTTATTGATCTTTATGTGTCATTTAACAAGATTTTATAAAATAAAAAAATTGTTTAGGGTTAGATTTACGTTCTGTGTATAAAATGCTCTCTGAATCTAAATTTAATGAAACCTTAGAATTAAAAGTCTTTAAATCAGCAGATGCGAGGTTCATTTCAATAGTAAATAAAGAAACAAACTTGCGAAAAACCTTTTTCTTCAAGTTGGTAATCCTCCATCTAGTACGCCTGCATTAAAAAAAGTTTCAGGCACTTCATCGTATTTCTAAACGACTAAAGAAGGTATTTTCATAAAAAACAAAATCGTTCAAGACAACTCTGGCTTTTATGAAAATTAACTAAATGTATATTTTGCTTCAAGGCACTGTGACCAAAGAATGTTTGTTATACTGGTTTGTGGGGATTTTGGTATCAAACTTAAACGCTATAGTAGAAATATAAGCAGAAAGGATAGTGCAAATTTTAAAATATCTAATGTCTTTGTATTGTCCAGGACAAGACATTAAAAGGTATATGTGGTGTACGACTCGATAACTGAAAGGTTCTTCCTGCACCAGGTCCTAAGAAAATATTTTGAGAGTCTTTTTATATCGTTTAATAAGCTATAGTAACAGTAAAACTAGAAACAAGTTTGAAAGCTGTTTTCATTGACGCTGAAGTTTACTTTTTTGGTACTAAAGTCTGCAACAAGAGAAAGTTAGTGTGCATCAAAAAGAGTTCTATTGTAGATTCTAATAAGTTGGAGTTAGTTGCCTTAAAAAACTGTTACCACATCACTGGCATTTGCATCTGCGCTGTAGTGGACAAAGTTTACGTCATTGGCAGTGGCAAGAGTCACGACTCCTGCTCGAACGGATGCTCGAACGGCGGTTTCAACTCCTGCGTTGAGTTTTGTGAAAACTGGCAGATAGAGAAGAGGCACGCGGCATGCTCTCTGTTTAAAAGAAGAGCTGTCGTTTCGGGGGATCTCCCGACGGAAGTCCCTATATAACGGACACGGTAAGAAGCAAGCTGTTATAATTGACTTTCGACTTAACAAGGTCTTCGACGGTCTCTGCAACCGGTTCCAAACTTTAAAGCCGCCTTTTTTGCTGCAACGTTTAAAGTGCAGCATTTCCGAAGCTGTGTACTGCGGCTGTAAAGTGTTTGTATTTAGAAACGATTCAGAGTTTGTAATTAAGTACGACGTTGAAAAAAATAAACGGACAGAAAACTTTTCGAAGCTACTGAAAGTATTTCTTATCCAGCTTTTTTGAAAACACCTAAGTTCTTATAAAAAGTCAGTTTATGGATTGGTATTTACAGTAGCTTACCTATTTTTTTTTACAACTAGAACAATTTTTAAAGACTTCTAATAAATGTAGGTTTTTTGTTGACTGTATTTAATACGAGCGTACCAGATGTCTTATCTAAAGGACAATGCATTTAACGTTGCACGGCAAAAGACAATTCTGAAGTCACTGATAAATACCAGCAAATGGTTGCTTTATGTGAAAGCATCATAAACCGTTTGTAGATTGCAGACTGCAAGGTTTGCGGTTGTGACTGACTAATGAATTCTAACAAGGACGAAACCGGTCTCAGCTTGTGGTCTGATGATCGAATTGTTATGATCAAACCTTTTGTTAATCTTGAGCTTATCTCACGGCATACAAAAAAGCCTAGACTTCAGCTCTGCAGACTTTTGCCGATGTCTTTGTTGAGTCATGATAAATAACAGCAAAATTAAAAAAAAAAAACATTATAAAGTATAAGTTCAATACACTAATTTTTACATAACAAAAAAAAAGTAGTATATTGTGTTAGGTAATTAGACTTTATAGATTAAAAAGTCCGCAAACTAAATTAAAACTATTAGTATTAGTTATTCTAACTCATTACTTCTAAAACTTTGTTTAAATTTTTAAGCAATGTAAGAGTTTTTCATAATTATTACAGATTTAAAAAATAGAACCTTAACAAAATTTAATTGTGCTAACTTTTTATAATGCAATCAAAAAAATGATCTTACATTAAAAAAATAAGTAGTCATTAAAACTCTATCAGTTTTTTAGTTAGTTTTATTAAAACTGATGTACATATAAACTTATACTAAATTATATTTGTATTAAGGTATTTACATTTGGATTAATCTAATACTGTTATTAGTCTTTTTATATTAATTATCTTCTGATTATGTATGTAATCTATATTTAGAGGTCAAGTTTAAGTCTAAAATAATTGTTTTTTAGTCAAAAGTAATTTGCTTTTAGAAGCCAACGTCCTTTAAAGCTAGATTTTTTCGATGTTTAACAATATCATTCTGCTGTAAATCTAATTGACCATGGTTTACAAAACTGATTTTCATAGTCGCATACTTTGCAGAACTTAAAAAAAGCGTCGAATTATTATTATCACCCCGTCACTACCATTACCCATTTACTTTTTTAACTAGTTATTGCATCCTAACAGCCAAAACTTATATCGTCCTTTTTAGGAAACTCTTATCTAGAAAATGCCTCAAGATCAAATTAACATTTTCTTATGCTGACGAGAACAATAGATTTTAGTTATTCATTTAGTTTATGACCAGTTACACTAATGGCTAGATAGATCTTTGTTGAAATTCAAGTGATTATTATACCTTTCATCTTGACATGTTTACTTCTAAGTAATACCTAAACTTTATAGCAGATCTATTATAGAGTTATCATCTTTAAAAAAGCTTAAAAAACTAATTATTGTACAAATCTTTAGTTTTGTAATTTTAATTATTGTTAGATATTTGTCTTCGAGGAGAACTACACAGCAAAAAAACAAAGATAAACATTAACAATTATACTATGTGTTAATTATAGACTGAAATTAAATTACAAACTTAAACACTTGCATTGTTTTTGAACATGTAACAATATGTAAAATTAAACCTCTAAATTGATAAAAAAAGCTTACAAAAAAGTTTAAATAAATTAAAGTTTATTTAGTATAAATTTTAAAGTCAAATCGAGTGTTAACTACAGATTCACTTTGATAATGACAATTTCAAGCATGCTGAGTTGTTATGGTTTGGTTACGTTAACTTTTCTAGCTTTAACCACAAAGAAACAATTCAGTACTAAGGTAGTTGATGTTGGTGACTATTTTTTAATCATAACGAAGCTGAAACAAGGTCGAAAAGTGTATTGTGGACTGTTGTTGTGAATAAGCTTAGTGTTCAATTTCATTCAGTAATTAATACTGTGTTTAAAAAGTCTACTTTCACTGCATTGAGTTAACAAAGCAGTTTAGTAAAAACCATGAAACTCTTTAAAATATGAAAGGTATAAGAAAGGAAAGCTTAGCTCTATACAGAACCAATTTTCGTAAAATAAGTAACTTACTTGAATAAATGTCTAAAATTTTAGTAAAATGAAGTATACTGTTCTATCATATAAAAGTGTATTACTTTTTACAAAATGGTAGCTAAGTTTATTTTTAGCTCCATATTAACTATTGAAGAATATATGTGCTTAAGTTATAAATTTAGATAAATATTAAATTCTTAAGTCTGCAGAAGCTATTTGTAAATTTATAGTGAAAAGAAGGTGCCTGGTTTACCAAGTAGTGCAGAACTACATAAATAAGTTCTACTGTTAATCATTTTACTTTACGCTTTCAATACTAAATTGTTTAAATTATATTTTAAGTTTTGCTGATTATGATGTATATAGTCTACAAATTATAACCTTAAAACTAATTTAAATGGTATAAAAAATATTTTGGTTTAGGTCATATTTTTAAAAACTCCAGCAAACTTACTAGTATCTTGTTTCGTATTAGGTTTCTATAATTAGGACATGGCCATTTAATTTGATTACTTTGCTTGCTCATCAAATAAGTTATTACATAAAACAATAATATTTTTAATAGATAAAATTTATTATATGTATACTAATCATAACACTTCATCGTAAGACCTTTACTTATGCTTTTTACAAATGTAATCTTGTAAATAATTAAGTAAAAGTAAAATTAAAATTTATTTTTATACTAGAAAGGCTTTGTTTGAGTAAAATTCAAGTTGCAGTGTATGAACAGTTTATCTATACAATTACACATGAGTAATTAAAAAAGATTAACTTAAGTAATTAAAAAAGAACTTAATAAAAATAATTAATTAAGAAAAATTAAGTTAAATTAGGTTTTTTATTTTTAGTATAAGTTGATACTACTAAATAAAAATGATTAGATTTTAAAGACTACAGAAAATATTTCATTAGTTGTAACAGTTATAATCATTAAAAATATAAAAATTGCATATACAGTTATATTGAGTAAATATAGTATGTCGAGGTAAATTTACATGTAAAATATTGTGTATTAAAAAAGTTATAAGTATAAAACGTCACTTAAAATAAAAATAATAATAGAAAAACAGTCAAAGTTCTAAAAATATGCTGAAATTAGTACGTAAAAAAGCTAAACATTACATTTCATCACAATGAAAAAGAATTTAAAGATTCACGTTTTTAGTTATTTAAAATAAAATTCGTAAGCGTAGATCTCTTATGAAATATGATTATCAAGTTTACTGAATTTGTAACTAAAAACTATTTTACCAATCGATATAAAACTCCTTAGTTAGATCGATTTTTAACTTACACAGTTTCAAAACATTATTTTGTAGTACTTCAAACTCTACTGATTTCGAAATAACGTTTAAGCTGGGCACTGTTAACGTAACTCTGAGTGGAATGATGGGCAATCCGTATACTTTAATCTCATCTAACACTGCGTTAAAGTCTCCATAAGACTCTTTCAATGTCGACCTCATTCCTTTCAAGTTTGCGGAAAACCTGATTAAAACTTTTTCATCAGTGAAACCATCACCCTCGTCCCAAAACAAGCTGCCGCCGGACATCATTCTTTCGTCCATAGCAACCAGCAAGCCAAACGGGTTTTTGCGACTTTGAGCGGTCGTCATGGAAACTTGTTGCGTTGGCACAACTCGCCCGCCCCTCAAATGCACCTTGAGAGTTGAAAGGTCGACCTGAAACTTTTTCCACACTCCTGAACTGCTCGATACTTCATCACCCGTCTCAGGATCAAACCACCTGCTCTGAGGGAAATACGCCCACAAGCTGGTAGCAGACGGTTGCAGAACTGGAGATATAATTAGGGAGTCCCCCCACATGAACTGACTATCTATAATTTTAGCGGTTTTGTCGCGGGGAAACTCTAGGTAGAGACCGCGAGCTACCGTGTAGCCGTGCGTATGAGCTTCGTAGAAGAGCGTGTACAAGTAAGGCAGAAAAGAATATCTCTTCTCAATTGCCTTCCTCATAATTTTCATAACGTCAGAGGGAAAATCTGTGGGAGCTTGAGCCGTTGCGTCCAAGGTGTTGTGGTTGCGCATGAAAGGGTAGAACGCGCCCAACTGGGTCCACCTTACGCACAACTCTGGCGAGGTGTTCCCGCCAAAACCGCAAATGTCGGCGCCAACAAGCGGAATTCCGAACAAGTTGAAATTGCAAATTCCCACCACGGACTGCCGCAAATCGTCCCACGTGCTTCTCACGTCTCCCGTCCAGTGGCCGCCAAAAACTCCGCTACCGGCAAATGTCGACCTGGATATAATAAACGGCCTCTTGTTCGGGTTCATACCGAGCAAAGCTTTATGGGTCGCCCGAGCTTCGAAATAACCGTACAAGTTGTGCACGTTGTAATGGATCGTGTCCTCATAATGCCTCGATGTCATGCAGATTGTTTTGTCGTTCAATTTACCGCCGGCAACTCTCGGCAGGTAAGGCGGGTTTTCGTGCTCATCTTTTTCGTCGCAGCCCGACGTCGAGCCGGAGACGAAGTTGGAAGGCTCGTTCATGTCGATCCACACGCCGTCAAACTTCACTTTTTCGCGGTAACGCCTCAGCTGCTTTTCCCACCACGCAGAACTGTTCGCGCTCATAAAGTCAGGGTACACAGTTTTCCCCGGCCAGACCACCCCCTCCAATGGCTCATCCGAGTCTGCTTGTTTGACGAAAACGTCCATTGAAACGCCTTCATCGTAGGGGGGATAGGAGCCGGGCTTTTGCTGGTTCGAAATGCCAGGGTCGATTATCATGACGTACTTTTGGTGGTTGGAATGGAGGTTTTCAACTAAGCCAGGCAGTGTGTCGTATGAGGTATTGTCGTAAGTGAAGTCTAAATCTTTGTCCATATACTCAATATCATTCCACTGGACTTCCTTCGAAATTATGTTATTCAATTTTTAGGTTAAATAAAATAATTTAAACTACAAAAAGTGATTTATAAGTAATAGTAAATTTTTTTTTAAGTTAGTTCTCGTACAGTCTGTGTAGATTATATGTAACAAGATAAAAAAAAGTTTAAAAAAAAAAACAAAAATTTAAATAAAATTTTGTTATGATAATAAACAACAAACTTGTGGGACACCAGCGTCTCTCATCTGTTGCACAACTTTCAACGTGTTGTTGGCTGAACCGTACCCCCACCGGCACAGGTGGTAACCCAACGCCCAGTAGGGAGGCATGTGGGAGTTGCCTATCAGCTGCAGGTACTGCTGCACCACCTGACTGGGTTTCGGACCCATGAAAATGTAAAAATCCAATATTCCTATTGAGTTAAGTTATTTAAAGTTAACAATTCAAAGGCTGTATTTCAAAAGTACTGTTTCGAAAAAACATGTAAATCTTTATTACTATATGATAGTTGATTTCAAGCTAAGTTTTATATACTTTTGTTTATTTACATTTGTTGTAATTTTTTTTTCAACTCTTTTGTATGAACTTTTAAAAGCACAGTGGGTTAAATTTATATTGTTTCAAAAAAGTTATTTGAGTACAAGTTAAACAAAAGTTTTATATTGCAAAAAAGTGCAGCAAGCTTTGTAAAAACAAACAAACGCATAATCTGTTGCTTACTTTAAATAATGTTATAGCTAGCACTAAGTCTTTTAAAACTATAACTATTTAAAACTTTATATTAACAAAGATGTGTCAAAATTTATTACACGGACAAATAAAATGATAACTAAATAAAAACTGTAAGCATAGTTTCTACGAGCTTTAGTATAAAAATGTTTAAATTGCCTTAAAAAAAAACCAAATACATTTGTTAAACTGTATAAGTATAATAACTCTTGAAATAGAATGTCACCGGTCTTATAAATCCGGTTAACTATTAAAAGTTGTATTAGTTTTCAAGCTTTAAAGGTATTTGTACTTTTTCTTTTAGGATTTTTTCTCTGATGAATTTAACTTGACTAAATCATAAAAATACTTTAAATCTACGGTCATTTAACTTAAGCCTAGTTATTATATATTCACAATGGTGGACGTGGTAACATATCTCATTGGTTGAAATTTATAAAAAGATTTTTTTATGTTAATTTCAATGGTTAATTAACATAAACTTGAAAATAAAGAAATGCAATGCTTCAAAAAATAAATTAAATGCTGTTTTGTTTATTTTACATTTTTCTAAACTGAAAAATATATCGTATTTATAGTTTTTTAAATATAAAACAACTACAGTGCTTCCTCGCTAATCCGGTCCTCGCTAATCCGGTTCCTCGCTAATCCGGCCGGTTTTAGTCGAGAAGTCGACTTATTTACTTTAGCGTTTTAAGCGTTTAATTTCATTTTACTTCGAAAAAGTATTCAATTTACGTTTTATAAGTATGCAAGCAATATATTGTTACGTCATAATAAAGTATTATTTGTATAATCTTAAGTTTTTTTTCATAGTTTTCCTGCTCAGTTGTAACAAACTTGTTTATTATTCATTTGCAATTTTTCTGTCTTTGCTAAGCAAGTTACACTTTAATATACTACAATCAACATATCTGGTTAAACAATGGATAAGACAGCAAAGAAACGAAAACGCGTTCAACTAACAATTGAAAACAAGTTAAAAGTTTGCGAAATGGCAAAAAATAATGTGCATAAAGCTCTTATAATGAGCCAGTTTAACATTGGTAATTTAGTTAAAGTGTTAACAGTGTAGTTTTTTTCCATTAATTTTGAACTTATAAAATTATGTTTCGTTTAGTTTTGTCTGTTTTAATTCTTTTTTCTTTGAATGAAGTAAAATAAATTTAATTGACAGAAATTTTATAGTACGTTTTGTTATATACATTCATAATATAACTAAGGTATATAATTTGTAAAAAAGCGATATTTTGTTCTTATCCGGCCAAAGGCAAATCCGGCCAAAGGCAAATCCGGCCGTATTTTCAAAAAAATCTTGCCCAACTTGGCCGGATTAGCGAGGAAGCACTGTACTACTTTGTTTTAATTGTGTCATTTTTATGAAGTTTAATTAATCAGACATAGAACATAGATAACAGTCTAATTTTTAACATAAAACAAAAGCATACTTTTAAAACTTGTATAACATTTTTAGATTATGCAGGCTTTAACTTAGCCTAAATTTACAAATTAACTAATAAAACTAGAATTATATTTATTTTGATGTTTAATTTGTGCCTTAGAAACAATAAATGTTTGTTTTTAAATATTTTGTTTTTATTAACTTAAAATAAAAAGTAAACCCAAATGCATAGTATAGTTTATTACTAACTTAAGCTTTAAAACTTTGAAAATAAAGTTATAACCTACAAAAGAGTCAGTACAATAGTTACTTACGTATTTTTATTTAGTTTAGTTAGACTACAGGTGATAAAATTTCTAATCAGCAAGGTAAATTTTTCAAAAAAACTTTCTACATGCAGGCTACGTATTTTAGAAAACTTATACTATAAGACATAAAAGAGCATTAACATCAGCATTTAATAATAACTACTGTGCAATTAAATTAAAACTAGGAGCGCTTTTAAAATCTTTCTTATAAAACTACCTAAATTTTACTTTTCACAAGTTGTTTTCAGTTCACTGTAGATGAGAAATACCATATATATAGAATTTTACCTCAAGACTAATTAAGATAAATTAAGAAATTAACAAATTTTTAAATAAGCAACACTTTTTACTCACAATTAATTAAAATGCATATATGTAAACTTTCATTAAAAAATTTTGCATAACTCAATATCAACTAAAAATGTGTGGCATGTCAGAGATTTTTGCTTGACTGTAGTTTACCAACAATTGGGTTAAAAAAATAAAAAGCCCACCCTTAATATATGTCTGTAAAAACTTTCTATGCAGTTTTTAAGACTTATCAATATATCAAGGTTATAAAATTTATACTCTAAAAGTGAATTATAATATGTATCAAAACATACCTACATATCAGTAACATTCTAAGGTATAATATAGAAAGAATAAATATGAAGAAGATTTTTATAAACACTTCATTTGAAATTAAGTTTAGGTTTTTATTACACATAAGTTTGGTCATTAGAAAAAATTTTAAGTTTCAAATTTAAAAATACAAATACAAGTATTACTTTAACTACTTTTTATTCTAAAATTTTAATTAATATCTAATACAAAAAGTTGTTTGGTTGTTTTCTTTTATTATAAAACTTTTTTTAATGTGGTTTGTTTCGTTAAGATATTATTATTTAATATAATATTAAATTTGAATCTATTCAATTCTAAACTAGTATAAAAGTACTTAAGAATTAAAAAGTTTAAACTTTATATACAAAGTTTTTTTAAAACAATAAAAGATTACAAAAATTTGAACCTTTTCTGTTTACAATAAAATCTATAGTTCCTAAGTTTTTGTAAAAACAAACTGTATTCAATACATCTTTTTCTAAATTATCTAAAAACTTTATAAGTATTTTGTTTAAAAAAAACTTTATTATTACTTAAAATCTTTTGTATCAACAACAGAACCAAATTTGTATTTCATTACAAAAATACTTAGATATCAAATTATGAAAATGAGAATAATAATTAAAAACAATTAGATAATAAAAATTAAAAAAACCTCCAATGGTCCTCCAGGTAACTACAGGGGCGGGTTGCAGCACGACCTCCTTCGCGTTGCTGTTCAGCAAAAACACTCCGAAACTGTCTCCCTGGTCGTCTATGCAGATGAGAAACGGGTGGTCCCCGTACAAGTTGTCCCCTTTCGTGGGCGGTTCGTCTCTCGCCCACATCACCAACCTGTTCCAATTTGTGCTGACTCGGGATGAAGAGTGCCTCTCTCCGAGTCCGTATACTTTGCAAGTTTCTGGCAGCAAACTTGATATCTGGTTTGATTGTGTGTTTAGCAATATATCAATTAGTTTAACATACTTCTATTATGTTTTACTGAGTATTTTATTTTATATTTCTTTTTAATAAAAATATAAAAGGTTTATTACATAAAAACTTTCAACCATACAATACATTTTTATTTATATGTTTGGAAAACAGTACAACACAAATTTGTTTAAGAAGCTAGTTTTCTAAAACAAAGTCATTGCTATATTCATTACAATTAAATAAAAAAAAAAACTTAAAACAAAGAGAAACTTTTAAAACTTTCCTATTTTATAAGCATTTTTTATAAATTAATGTTTAATTAATTATGGTTGTGACAACAGCACTGAATTTGAAAAGTAAATTACTTAATTAATAAAATTTATTTCCTAAAAAAATCACAATTTCGTTAAAAAAAATTTAGAATTTTTTAATTTGTTCATTTTAAAGGTTTAACTCTATCTGTTACCTAAAATTGGAGTAGAAATAAGAGCATAAAAAAAATCAAAAAAAGTACTTATTTAAATACTATTTTTCTTATTTATAGTTCTGTTCAATATAAAAAAAATGTACACTTTGTGAAACAGTGATAAATTTTATATCATAGTTTTATGTAAGTCTAATATAAAACTTCAAATTTTTAAACTAAAATTAGCGAAATAGTATTTATTTTTACAGCAAAAAAACATTTTAACATAAGATCAACAATGAATTTAATAAAACATTTTTTATAGTCTTAAGTAAACTTGTAACAAAGTTATTGACTGAAGAGTTTAATCTTTTTTGAAGGTTAACGTTATTATATATTTCAAATAATAAGTTATATTCAAAAAAGATCAATTTACTAAAAAAATAAGTAAGAAATATTTTAGTTTGTATTCTAGTTATTTAAGTTTTACTATACTAATTTAAATATTTTCAATTTTATTACAATTTATTTTATCTAATAATCACCTGCAAAAACTGGTTGGCAAAAACTAATGGACCAAGTGTAGTATCAAAAATAGTTTTTTTAGTAAGTTTGTTCGAAATTTTAATTCCAAAATTGCTCTTTGTGATGGTAACTCCATAGTTTTTAACTTTTGGAGTACTATTAGGGTAATAAGTTTTCACTGGTACCATAAAACGTTTTTTTCTAGCATCAGAAAGAGTTACTCTTACACAGTTTTCAGTCTGATAACTTATATTGAGATACAAGCTTGTGATTTCCTCAGTGATTCTTGGTCGATGGTTATTGTGTAACTCAAGTAATCCTAAAAATCCTCTACCTGTGTCCTATTTGTGTATTACAAATTTAACAAACATATTTAAGAGTAAAAACAAACTTGCTTCTACTATTTTTGTATATGCAACTTGTTACTTGTATTTTTGTATACTATTTTGAAAATTATAAATGTTTATTGATGGTTTTAACTGACAACTTTTACATGTTCAGAAAGCTTCATTTAAATGAAAATTTTACTAAATTTATAACACTAGTTGAAAAACTTCAAGGCTAGTTCATAAAACCTTCAAGTAACCTTTAGAGATGTAACATTGTAGGACGAATAGTTTCTAGCATAATAACACCATGGGATATTCTCATCAGAAGTTAATACTGGTTGGTAGCAGCAACCTCTTTGTCTACACACATTCTCTACATCAGAAGTCCGTTCTGGACAGCAGTCTATTCTATAAAATTGAGTGTTTAAATTAATAATGATTTATAGAATGTTGAAACTTACATCAAAAATTCTTAACAGATTTATGTAAAAAATTAGTAACAGTAAAAAAAGGAAATAATTTATGAAAATACTTTTGTTTTAGTTTAAATATAGCTATAAAAAACAACACTACTAAATGACAAGAATGACTTTGTAAAATTTGCACATTATAATTTACTTAGCTATCTTTGTTATTTACTTATTTAAAAGTTTTCTACTGTTATTTAAAAACTAGTATAATCGAAAATGCAAATCAAGGTTTGAAAAATGATATACTAAATGTTAATTAGATTACATAGTGTCTAGTCAATTATCTAACTAAAGAGAACTTAATACAATTTCCTTATTTTAATTTCGAAATTTCTATATATGATTTAAAACTAAATTTCACAAACATATTATAGTTTTTTGTACTACAAATTTACAGCTAACTTAGTTCTAAAACTTTTAAAGAAGTTTAATAGGCAGATTTTACTTAGATTAAATTATATTTAAACAAGCCATTTATTATATATAAGTTATAAACAATTTTCAATTCTAAGTGATAAAACTTTTATGTTAGAGAGATTAATTAAAATTAAAATTAAGTTTTAAGATACTCTTAAAAAAATGTAGGTAATTAATCAAATTTTATTTTATCAAAGTAATATTTTGAAAACAAACTTCATAAATTTGTATTATGTCATTAGCTTTTGATTGACACTACATTTGCAATAAAACTAGTTGTAGTAATAATATCTTAGTTAGAATATATTGTTTGTAAAGCAACAAACTAATTTAATTATTCATTAGAAGTTCTCTAAGAAAAATTACAATTACAAATTTTTTTTTTTAACTCAAAACAAATTAAAAAATAAAAAAGTTTCAACTTTGAATATAATTTGTATATATACTTATAATACCATACTTAAACTTCAAAAACTATTGAGATAAGTGTTTATAACATTTTTTATTAAAGTTTTGGATTAACTATTGTGTAAAGATGCAACTTAGTCTTTTAAAATTAAATTATCTAAAGATCTCATATATTGTAACATCATTATACATGCCTTAATTTTTTATTACAAAACATAATACCATTAAGTTCAACAACAATGTTTAATATTTATTTATTTTACCTTAAGTTTGTTTGTACTTCACAGTCTCCAACCACATCAGTGAAAAGTTTCAAAAACAAGATGAAATATAAACTCTTCATTACGTAAAGCTTCTAACATTAAAAGCTTTAAAGTCTCTATACTATTTTTGTTTTTAATGTATAATATTTACTGTTAAAAAAGTATGAATATTGGATTATATTTATTAGTTTGAGTATAGTTAAAAGACAAAATTATTTCAAGGTACTTAACTCAGTTTACAAAAAATAAAAGGTTTAACATTATATATTTTAGTCTAGATACAATTATGTTTGTACTATTTACAAACTTATAAATACATTGTAATTAAGAAAATAAGCTATTATATAGCTGCATGTTAAGTCAAACTAAACAGTACTTTAGCATAAAATTAAATATAGTAGTTAATTATTATTAATGGATTTTTGATAACTTTATTTTGTTTTATGGTCAATAACTGAAAAAAAATTATAAATGTTATTTAAAAAGTGTGGCTTGATGGCATAGGGGTCCTCTTGACAGCATTGAAAATTGTAATAGTTAAACTTGCTAAATTGAAACCTAGTAGTTGAAACATATACAAAAAAAATATACTTGATCTTAAATAGTTTGATTCAGGGTTTTATATACAAAGATAGAGACTATATAAGGGCATAGAGTAGAAAAAGGTAAATCACTTGATTTAATCTTATGTTTATGTAAATGCAAAACTACAAGTTATTTTTTATAGAATTAAGAAATTAGAATAACTAAAAGATGTCAAATTCAAAGCTTGAGAGTTTCATAGGTAAAAAATTAAGTTAAAAATCATAATCAAAACTACTTAAATAAAAGTATGTCTTCACCTACAATTTTTGATTAATCGTTTGAAAAATTCTTGAGTATAATTTTTTAAATAAATTAAAAAATCTGTTAGAAAGAACTTTATAATTTTATACAGCTTAAGTTATAATTTATAAAACTTTAAATTTATTAAATTAATAACATTCAAAAAGTAAACTTTTTTGGTTAAAAAACTTTAAATAAAAATATATTTACTTATATGATTAAAACCCTTTATTATGTTAGCATTCAAAAAAAAAGCATAAAAAAGTTGTAAAGTGTAGATTTATGTATCTCACTATATAGAATTTCATTATTTCATACTATTTCATTCATATATTTTTAGTTATTTGTAAATAAACAAAATTCACTTAAACTAAACTTATTATTATTTTTTTACTTTGTTGTTTAAAAGAAAGATAATAAGTATCAAAAATATATAAAATTATTAATGAAAAATCTACAAGGTAAAAGTAAGCTTAAACTTTTTCAAACACAATCCTATACTTTTTGAAAAACCAATTGGCTTATAAGCTAAAATTAAACAAAATAAAAGTTTTACACAAAAAAAATCATTATTAAGGAGCCATAAAAACTTTTACATAATTTTTTTTTTACATAGTATTAAGTGCTAAAGTAGAGTTTGAATTGTGCTATTTATGGTAAACTGTGTTATTGCTTTGTAAGGCAACTTTTTACAAAAAATTTCAATGTATATTTATGAATAATTTTAAAGACATTTCGTTTTTTTTAATGGTATATTAAAAAAAAAAAAGATTTATCTAAAAAGTATACAAAAAACATCATGCAATAATCTTGTTTCTGCCTTACAAATTAATGAACATTTCATTTCATTAAATACTAAGTATTGCCACACATATGTAATTTTATGTTGCTCATTACATTGTATTTTATTGTTTACGTAAACGTATTTGCAAACTGTTCGTTTATAAACAAAAACGATGACCTAATTTTATACAATATTGAATTTAATTACTTTTATTAAACATATCAAATTTTAATATTTTGCAACATTCAATTAAACATTGGTCAAAAGAAGCTAGCAAGGGTAATTACTAAGTATTAAAGCTTTAAATTTTGTTGCTGTAAAATAAAAAAAAGTAGGCAAAAACACATTATTAACTTTTAAAGACACTAAAACTTTGAAAAGGAAACTTGATAATGCATTTATTAAAATGTTTTAATTATTTGCATCTATATAAATGGCATTTAACATCATCATATGCTATTGGTTTTTTGTGTGGGGAAGTCCCTAATGTATTGCTTTATTTAATTTTAGCCAAAGACAGACAAACATTTAGTATTACTTTAAAGGTGCACGACTATTAAAAATCTGACAGTTCAAAATTATTGTTAAATATATCTTTTAGTAAATATTGAAAATCAAAAAAATTACCACTATTATCTTACTGACCTATATGTGGTTTTTTTGTTTCCTAAGAGTATAAAATATTTTTGGAAAGTAAACCACAAGGTCAGTCTGGTTTGCATATTTGCTGAGTCAGCAAATTTATTAAAGCTTAAGCTTTTTTTTTCATTTATACCGTTATTCCTAATCCACATGAATTATTAATTAGTACTTTCCACATAAATCCACATGTATTCAAAGCTACATAAGTACTTTTACAAATAGATACTACTTTTTGAAATTTGGCTACTTTTTTTTAAACTGAATTATCGGGATCTGAACTGTCAGAATTTAAATTATCATGTTACCACTTTACATATATTATTAAACATTAAAGTATGCTATGCAGAAATTAGTGTGTATTCACCAAGTGTTCAAACTTATATTAAGTACCTAATTTTTCTTCTAGAAGTTTCTTAAAAATAATTCAAATACTACTATATGTCTCTACAACGTCTAAACTTTCAAAAAAAAAGCTTTTTATTTTAATTTTTTTACGAAACAATATTAATCAAGTTTTTCAGAAGTAAAATGTCCTAAAAAATTAAAAAAAGCTCTTTTATAAAATGCAAAAAATATTTTTAGAAATTAGTATAGGCGTCTTCCTAAAGGTTTAAGTCTTTTAATTTAAAATTTATTAGTCTTTTTTTTACTATAAAGTAAGTATAAATTTCACAAAAAGTAAACATAAATCTACTGATTGAAAAACTAGTTATGTTGTGTAAGCTCATACTAATCTATGTAAATATTTTATATGAGTAAGAGATTTTTTTAATATAACAATTGTTTCACTGTTTTGTTCAAAAGAACAGATCCTTAGTCCTTTTATTATAATGATTTGTATTTTATGGGTAGCTGGCAAATTTGCACGAGCGTACAAAAATGAACGAGGGGACAAAATTTCAAGAGTGCACAAAATTGCACAAAGATAATTTTCCACAAAGACACTTTTGCACGAACAGACAATTTTGCACGGGTTTGTTTTTTTTATTTTAATTTTTTTGATATTTAGTTTTTTTATTTTTACTATCAAAGAACTAATCAAACCCTAACCCTTACCCTCGGTCGGTAAGTTTTTTTTTATACTAGCTTTTTATTTTGATATATTTTTATTTCTTTTTTGTTTTATTTTTTCTTAGTTCTTTTTTCTTTTTATTCATCACAATCATCCCTAACGCCTAACCTTTCCCTCGGCCAGTAACTTTTTTTTTTTTTTTTCTGTTTTGTTTTTTATTTTATATTTTTCTGTATTTTTTACTCTCGTGCAAAATTGACCGTTGGTGCAAATTTGGCTTCGTGCAATTTTGTGCACTCGTGCGATTGCAGTTTTGAATAATATAAATTTTCAAATAAGGTATCTTAAATGTTACATAAACCGATAACAATATCCGTTTTAGATGTTTGTTCGTTTTTTGTTGTTTGAAATTTTTGTTGATTAATAAGTAATATTGACTTCAGTTTTGTACTTACAAACACAAACTTTACAAACTTTTGATTTTACACAAACTCTTAGATTGTTTTTCCTTATGATTGTACAATACTTGTAATAAATAAAAAAAAAATTACAAGTTGTTAGTTCTATATTTAGTAACTTACTATATAACAATATAAGTTTAAAAAGTTAGTTCTCTTTGCAAACACGTAGTAGATATGGAAAAAAAATATGCTTATTCCTTTTAGCAACTTAAAACGAACATCTTGGATACTTTAAGTTTTAAATATTTATTTTAGAGATATTTTAAGTAGCTTACAGCTCAAAAAAGGATCAAATCTTTATCATTTTTCTATGATTATAATATGACGTGAAAACTTAGTTTTTCATAAAACTTATGTCAGACAATTAGATTAGACTACTAAATCACAATACAAAATGTTTATTTTGATTTAACTTTAAACTTGTTACTTATAAAATATATTTTTTGGTTGTAACTAACAGAAATTTACTTTATAAAAAGTTTTAATTTTTTATGGGTCGCGAAATGTTGAAGTCAGAATTTTGCGTACAAAGTTATTTGCTTTGATCTTTCCATTGGCTTTGCTCCATTGGATCTCCAGGTTTTGACGCTTTTAATTATTTTGCGTGAATTACTATAACACTTAAAGTAGAATTTATTCTAAATTTATTTTAAATTACATTTAAACGATCGTTAAAAGAAGAGTAGTTTAGTGTCGTGAAGGTTTATATTTTCATAAAATAAGTAACATTTCAAATAAAACAGATTATTAGAAAAGGCTTAATCCTAACACAAACTTAATAAAAAACATACAGGTTTTGAAGCTCTAAAATTTTGAAGCTATATCATGCAAAAAACTCAACTTATGTATTGCTTAATTTTTTTATTTATTTTAGCTTATTTTGTCTTTTATAAATATTTCAAGCATTATTAAGGGTAATCTTGTTTTGTTGAACAGAATATCTAATAATGTAAATAGTTATAAAAAAAATGAATTTAAAAACTTAGTATTTCTTACCATAAAGTATATTTTAGTTTATTTAATTTGATTATCAATTTGAATTGAAGTATAATTAGTTTCAGATAAATCTTATCTTTGAGAGTAATTTCTTTGTTAACAAAAAATAATGTTTATTATTACTTTAGTTTAGATATATATTGTAAAAAAACATCAAAATAGTTTTTATTTCTTATTATGACAATAATATTGTAGTAATTCTGATAACAATGACATGTGCATGTTGTTTCTGTATATAATAAGTTTTTATATATTAAGTTAATGTAAAGCAATTAAAAGTAAGTTTAGTAACAAAGTTTATTGGATTTGTTCTTCAAGTTTAAATATGAATTATGGTTTTAGTAATTTTTAAAATTTGTTTAAAGAGTAGTAAAATATTTGCTATTATATTTGTTTTTACTTTTTTATAAGAACATTTTGATATAAAATTGTAAAAGCTTGTAATAAATAGATTTCATGAGAAAACACTACATGGTTAAAAAAAAAAATTAACATATAAGAGTTTTTAGTCTTTTTTTTATCATTTGTTATCAATTTTTTTTTTCTTATCTTATTACTTTAATTTGAATTTCATTCGTTACTAAATCAAGTTTGATAAATAATGATTTAGTACTTATTTGTTAAATTAAAAGAGTAATAATAAATTATAAACGTAATTTTCATTGTTTAACATTTTTAAACTGCTTATAAATTTGAATCTATTAACCTACTAAAATTTTATAAAAAGTGTAATATGTTCAAAAACATTCAATTAAAGTTCTAAAACTTTAACACACGACTTAAATATTTTTATTTGGAAACTTTTGCAGATAGTAGTAACTTTTCAATCGAATGTTGGTTTAAAAGAAAATCGACCTGTATCTTATACTTAAAGTTTTTATCTACTTATACTTAAAGGTATCAACACTTACAACTCTATGAAATAAAATAAACACTAAATTATTTTTAATAAAAGTACATGCTCTACCTTAATTAACTCCTTTTTATAATAGTAGCTAATATTATTTTCCTCTATTCATCTTTGAGCACTACTTTATTTCAACAACATCTCCCATCAACAAACGTTGAAATTTATTTTTTAATATTTTTATGCAATGAATGTTATATAATAATTGTTCATGTTTTAGTTATGAGTTCCAGAAATTTACATATCAAAAAGTATTTATAAACGTATCATCGAATTTCAAGGAAATAATACATTAACAACCTGTTTAAACTATTTATCTAGTCTAGATCTCCCTTAAACTAGCTTTTATATTTAAACATTTATAAAATTTATGCATGTTTATTATACATATTTCAGTTTACTTAATGTAGACTTCATTATTATAAGTAATTAACTACGAATCAAAAAGTTTACTATATGCAATTTGAACTAAACTTAAAGTACGATAAGACTTCATTAAAAATACTAGTTTATTTTCATAAATTTTATGCTTTAACATTATGAAATAACACTTTGTTAAGTTATGATTTTAAAAATTAAACTTTACATTTAAAGTTTTTTGTAAAACAAAGTACTTTTTTACTTGAAATTAGTAACGAAATTTAAAATATCGGGCAAATTATATGTACACTTTTCTATAACTAAACTAGTGTTTAAAAGATTTTTAGAAAAATCGAAAAACAAAGAATGTACAACAAAATTACGTATGTATATTTTTGCTTTTAATTTTCTCGTTACTCAGATTTCGTAACCTTGTTAGCTACGCCTTTAATAATTTAATAAGAAGCAAAAAAAAATATTAAGGAGAAACAAGTTTAAAGTCATATACAAAATAGTATAATACATGCATCATCTCAGGAGTGATATAATGGAAAGATATTGTGTAACTTGAACAGCAGTCTTCGCCCTAGAAATTTTTTTATAAGTTACTTGCGTGTAAAATTTATAATATAGTATATGTTTGAAAGAAAACATTTACTTAGTCAAAAAACAGGATGAAAGTAAATCGATATCCTAATATTTTAACAAGCAATATAACTTTAAACCAACTTTAAAAATACACAAAGCTCACAAAGTTAATAAAATAACATTATACTACACAGCCAAAATATATACTATGTAGCTCACCATATTGTTTTTTAATACTTTTAAAATCATTCTTTTGAAATTAAGTTTTAAAAATAATTAACTTAAAAATTCTATTAATGCTAATGTCTTTATTTTAATTGAACCACTATGACAATGATCTGTAATGTGTTTTATCGTCATTAACTTCAATCTCAATTTTATTAATTTATAAAACGACCAATGTAGTCTTATTAAGATAAAACAGGAACCTTTTCTATTTTAAGTTTTTAAAACTTTTAATAACATTTATAACAAAATTACTTAACTTAAGAAGTTTTAACTTAAGTAAAACTAGAAAAGTAATTATAATTTTCTTTGGGCTGCTTTACGATATAAAGTTTGTAAGCTACCGTTTCAGGAGTGTAGTAGCTGTGATCCCAGAACCAGCTGTTTCCGTTTAAAAGTCCATCTATCAAGTGATATTTCGGCTGAAATGGGAAAAACCTCTGTTTCATTTTGACATCTCTCGTATCAACAGCGCGTACATTCATGCGCTCCAAACAAGCACCAACCAAAATGTCTTCGGGAAAACTAGAAATCTCACACTTACTCTGCTCGATTCCTTTGACAAATCTGTTACAATTGTTATATAAAGCTTCTTTTTTAGTAGTAGTACAGTATTGTGCTAAATGTTTTTATCTTTAAAGCTTGACGGTTATTTGGTGATTTTAAATATTTTAAAACTCTTATTTATATGTATTACTACAATCATAACCTCATTGTATCAGATAAAAATCATTATGATAGTGTAATTAAGGTACACTTTTTGTATGGTATAGCTCTTTGAAAAACTAATTAGGTAAAACATTTTGAATCTGTTAAATTTTTTATTCTAAAACAGTTTTTGTAAAAACCTACAAACTTAGGTAACGAAACAGTATGTTTAATATTATATGGCTGTAATACACGATTTGTATTAGTAGTGTCATAACTTTTTTCTATAAAAGGCTTATTATTTTTCATAACTACATACAAACCTTCAAACTTCTTTTGAATTACACAAAAATTAATCATAGTGTTAAAAAACATATGCTTGCTTGTATTAGTAGTACATTCATTACCATAAACCTATAAATATTCGAACAGACGAAAAAAGCTACACTTATGTAAAAACATATTAATACATGAGTTAAGATTTATTTTTTTTTTAAAGATAATCATACGATAATTTCAAAACCTGTATACAGTTATTAATAAGTTAAATTATAATGTATGAGAATAATTTGTCTTTGGTATTATAAGTATATATTAACATTAAACTACTTCACTGTTATTAAACCAAAATAAAAGGCACTTAAAACTTAAAATTACAACTGAATTTAAGGTAACTTTGTTTAGTTTTACATGGTTTTACGTAAAAAATAAAGTTTCAAAACAGTTCAAAACACATTGAAAGATCAAAACAACTTTTTTTATACGCTGCTATTTCATTGTTTTGAAGTCTCACTACCCATAAAATGTGAACACGTTTATAGTGTATACTGTATTATGTCAAAAAGTGTGCCAATGCACGTTTTAGATTTTAAATTCTTTTTTTGTTATATACAATTATTTAGAACAGAATAAATCTAGCATTTACAGATATAATACTGAAATCTTTGATTACGTAGTTTAACTACCAAAGTTTTCATGTTGCATTATAGCACATATTTATGTAACATCCATTATACGGTAAAAAATTAGGTAGTTTATACGACTAAACCTTATTTGAAAAATATATTATTGAAGGTATTTAGTTATAGGTGCTAGAAGGAATACAGTTTTTTTTATCCTGAAGTAATTGCGTAAGAAACCAGGTGTTCTATTTCTAATATTTAATTAGTCACCAAAGAAACAAATTACAATTTTAGAACAACTTCACACGTTTATTAGTACATTATTTTAAGTATTATACAACCACAACTAAAAACAAAAGGAGTTAGTAAACAAAAATAGATATAACTAGAAACAAAAATGTAAATAATACTTATAAAGCAACAAAAAAGTAGAGTAACAAAAAACGAGAAGAGTTGTTAGAAAAAAGGTTCACCGATTGGAATGAACTTCAAAACATAAGATTGGACTTAAAGCTGTGTTTCAAACATTTGTTTGTGCACCCAAGTATTAGCGTTTTGAATATTCTCCGCACAATAAAATTCACAACGCGTTCGACCTTTTCCAAAAAATATTTCATCGCGGCTTGACTCCAAAATGTAAAAATACTTTTCTTTTCCTTCTTGCATGAGTGACACTTCTCTGTAACGTCTTTTTAAAGTAGAAGGCCACGTAAACTCAAAATCGTTTTCAGTGTTTTTTGAAAAATCGTAGACGACTCCTTTGAAAGTAGTTCTATCAGATTGTTTGAATGCAAATAACTGCGGTTGATTTTCAAAGGCAAAGAACCAACAGTATAAGCCATGCCTTTTCAAAAACGAATTAAACTTTGCTGCAGGTAAGACGTCCAATGTTTTAATATTTACAGCTTTACAGCACCATATTCTGTTATAACCGTCATGATAAATGACATAAAATACTCCTTTGACACAGTAAACTGCAAACAAACGAAGAGTTCCACAAGTTATAAAACTATCAATTTTCGACATAGAGCTCCATACACCATTTGAAGGGTTGTAAACAGCAATCTGAAGAGAAAATGATTTACATTTTCTCGTTTCTGGCTCACGAGAGAAACCAAACACGTACAGCTTTTTCTCATACACACATGATATTGTCATATCACTGTTAAGTTTTGGACAGTTTATACTTTTCCAATGACCAGAAAAAAGATCATATTCACTTAAACTAAATTGATTATACATAGAGTCGTTGTATAAAAGAATTTTGTCATCAACCGTTACAAGTTCACATTCTTTAGCTGAAAAGCTGCCTTTAGCTGGAGCCTCTAAGTCTACCATTTTGCCAGAATCTTTATTGAACATCTTAAACGAGAATCTACGTTCTTCAACAGGATAAAACCATTTTTGCAGACGTCTATTCTCTTCTAACTTAGTGTCCGGTACTTTTCCTACAACTTCATCAACAAGCATGTAAAATCCATTTAAAGACGGCCTCTTACTCTTTTTGAATTCTAACGCTTTCTCTTTAAAGGAGTATAGGCAGTTATCTTCTTGGAATAACTTTATCTGTTTATTAAGCTGCTCTTCTTTTAAACTATTTTTGAAGTTATCCCAACAAGCCTTTTCCAACTCAGGAGAAGATATCTGTAAATAGCAGGCAAGCCGGTAAACATCAAATGTGATTTGCTCCTTAAATTCCCATTTATCGTTTACCATACAAGTTAAAACTTGTTTGAATACGTCATCGTCAACATCATAGTTCACTTGTATCAAATCACCTGAAGACTGTTTAAACGAGTCACTCAGCATAGCTTGAAAGTACAAAGAATTCATCATAACACTCTCTTTGTCAACATTTATGACAAGGTGATTATTGAAGAGAACTTTTAAATTGTCATTGCTAGCAGTATAAGGCGAAATATTTATTTCCTCTGTTTTTGAACTACTTTCATTTACACCCATAATTTTTAAAAGTTATATACCTTCAAAACACATAATTATAAATATGATTCAAAAATAAGCAGTTGTAAATCAGTTTTTATCAAGTCTATTCTAATTCAGACTTTAAAAATCTAACAACTATTAATTAAAGTATAAGTATCACTAAAAATATGCTTGATTTTTAAATCCTCAAGCTAATATTGTCTAGTTAAGGATAAAACTTTTGATTACAGCATATTATTTTGAACATCACCCTTGTTAAAAAAGTTTAAAAAAAGCTCAATTTTTACATGATAAGTATAGATTAATGAAAACATATATTGTTAAGTTATTAGTTATTTGAAATTTTAGTTCAATACTTATACACTTTGTTAATATGCACTTATCTTTATTACTAAATTTTATCCAAGTTTTCATACCAACTTTATATCTTTATCATACTTAATTTGGTCTTTAATAAAGTAAAATGTTATTAGTAATTCAAAAAATAATTGTTTTTTAAAATTTCCAAAAAGTTTAGATAATTAACAGATAAACAAAACCAGATTTTAAACAAATCTCAGTTGCTAAAAATAACTTTGAAGTATGTTTATATTTTTTAAGACCTTTTTTTTCTTCAATATACCAATAGTGTTGTAGATAAGTAATTTTAATAAATTAATTTTAGAAAGTAGTTTTATTTCAATCGAAACCAAGTTAATTTAAAAAAAAATTTAAGAATGAAAATATTGGAATACAAACGTATATACATTTATGAATTTACATATTAAAGCTAGTTTTTTAATCAATAGTTTAATATCTACTTTTTGTATTTTATACTTATAAAAATTAGTAAACTTAAAATCAAAGACGAAACTGCAAAACCACAGACCTTTAAGAAAACTCCCATACTAATTTTTAGGACTCCTTTGATTCTTTATGAAAGAGTTCTATGGAAACATGCTTAGGGATATTTAAATTGTAATAAAAATACTTTTGTTTCAAAAAAAATTTAAATCTAAAACTACTTTTTTTAAATATAGAACCTTGTAGAAACAGATAGTACTATTTAAACCTGTTTTTAACAACCTTCGGTAAAAGTTTTGTTTGTATAATATAAGTTTAAATACTTGGTGAATGCTACACTAAATTCCTCATGTACTGCAATTTATGACGAGTAATAATATATAAAAAGCGGTAACACGACAATTTAAACTCTGACAGTTCAGATTCCGACAATTCAAATGCTTGAAAAAATCTTAAGTTTAAGGGCCTAAATATTTATTTTTTTTAAGTTGTAAAAAGTAAAAATACTCATACAGGTTTAAACAAGGGTTTCTCAAACTGGTTTAATATTCTAGGGGGCCATTAGCAGCAAAGGGGCCACAGGGGGCTATGAGGTCATGAATTAAAACTTACACTAAGTCTTAGGCAGTCTTAATGGTAGTTTTTTGAGAAATCTTGTTTGGGCCATAGATTTTTTATTTTTTTTAAAGGGGGCCTTTTGAAAAAAAGTTTGGGAAATCCAGGCTTAAAACAATTAATGAGATAATTATGGTACAGAAAAAAAAGTAATTATAAAAACAAAAACTAGTAATTACCAAATTTTTCTTTTGTTTAAATCTTTTTATATTTTAGCCATATCTCAACAAACAGTTTAAAACAAAAAAACAACAATTAGGTCTACCACAAATAATTTTGCAAATTGCGGCTCGCGAGGTACTAATAAGCTCATAACGTACCTTTTTAATAACAGTATTAATTTCATAAAATATTTTCTGTAAAATAATTATGGTTTAACATATTTAAGTACGAATCTTTAAACTCCGTTTGAACTATTTTAAAAGAGTTTTTACTTATAAAAAACTAGTTTTCGTTTAGTATTCTTAAATTTCGTCAGCTTTATTAATTTATCTTTTATAGCTTTATTAGGCTTACTGATGAAGTGCTGTGTTACTGAGCACGTATCCAGCTCCGCCGCTCATATAACCTTGCTTCACATACTCACTTTTGAAACGGTGACCAAGATACAACCCGTCATCGCTTGAGAATTCGTTTAGCAGGAACCTTGAAAATATAAGCAATGCTTTACAAAACTGTAATTTCAATGACGTTAAAACAAACTTAAGTTATGTTAAATATTCGGTTTAGTTTGTACATACTAACAAACTACAACCATTTTGTGTTTAAATAACTTTAAAGTACATTAAAGTTAAATTTATTACTCAGTTTTACTTTAAGTTAAAAAAATATTGTATTTTCAAAATATGTACAAGTAGCAACTTCATTTAGTTTTGTCCGTAGTTGCTATAATTTTTATTTTTGTTTAAATTGCATACATGACCAAAAAATTCTATAAGTTAGGGCATTTTTGTTTTGTATATAATCAGAAACTAATTCTTATTGTTCAAGTAAAACATAATGAACCTTTTTAATTTCTACTTTCTATTTTATTTTTCAACTAGAATTATTGATTTCAGTTCTAGTTTGTAATACTGAGTTTTAAAAATTATATAACTTTTTGTTTATTTATAAAGTACTTATACAACTGAAATATTTTTTTTATGCTTACGTAGTAGTCAGTATATTAAAAAGTAGTGTTAAAGTAGAATCACTACTGTGAAATATAAAGTATAGGTATCTAAAAACGCTGTGATTCAAATTAAAAATAAAGTATTTAAATCTTAAATAAAAAATCAAATTAGTTAATACATCTACATTCATTAGCAAATACAAAACTATTAAAAGAAATCAAAAATATAACTGTGATATTGTTTACATAAAGCTTTTCTTTTTTTTTTAAACACTTAGTTCAAATGTACTTATATATTACTTGACATACCTCAAGTTTTCAACTATTATAAATGTATCATCATCAGCCTTAACAAACCAGTCCGCTTCATCTTTATGATTTTTTAACAAATATTTTAATGCCAGCTGTGTTTTCATAAACAAGTTATCTCTACCTTCCTCAACAGGTAGTCCTATAGCTGGTAAAACCTATTTAAAAGTTGCATAACTTAAAATGCTTAAAGAAGAAAAATTTTCAATGTAAATTATTTTTAGACTTTTTAAAATTACTTGTATAAAATTTAATTTTTAGATTGAGAATTTTTGTAAACAATCTTTTTTTACAAACAAAGAGGTGTTGACTCAAAAAAACTTGAAGACTAGAGTATATTTTGTTTTTAATAGATATTTTACTGCTTACTTTGTCATGTTTTGAGCTAAAAAACAATGTTTTATTGCACTTTTTCCCCCATGTATCTCTTACATGAACAGCTTTTGTGAACAAGGTCTTAGGTGAAGTTAAAACAAAACACAGTATACGACCTTTTAGTTCATTTTGATTCGAAATATCTGTTTGTTAAAAAATTTGGTAAAATATGAAAAGAATGTTATTGACATCAAGTTTAATAGTTTATTAACAATTACGTAAAGTTTGTTATTTACTTTAAAAACAAAACGAATTTTATTGTAATTTTTATTTAAATTATAAGTATATTAAGAAGTACCATGATTTTATCATCTGCGTTAAAAAATTAGTTTAAACAAACTACATTTATTTTAACTTAACCTACTACTAAGCTTTGTTGTCTCTTTGTTTTTGAGCTGATGTTCAACTGAAATTCTGCGAAAAAAAAAGTAAGTAATCGAATGAAATTTAAATATTAGTTTTAAAAAAGCAGAACTACTTTTGTTGAGCTTTTCTATTGATAAGAAACTTTTCTAAATTTATATTAAACACTATATACGAAACTATAAGTCCCGAAACAAAGCCATATAAGTATGTTTGTAAAGTTTTCATTTTATATTTAGTTACACAGTCAAAACGTTAAACACAGTATAAAGTAAATTATTAACCTAATTAAAATAGTAAAAAATGCATGTTTTAGTAAACAAAAAACTTTGGTAGTAAAATCTCAAATAGAAATAATGTTTACTTAAAAAGTTATACTATATTTCTATGAAGAGAATAAAAGCTGTATAGAAACAAAATAAAAAATTAATTGGTTAATTTCAACTATTAAACTACTTTTCGAAAAGTTCATAAACAACAAAGCAAAAGGTTATTATACATAATCTTTAAAGCTTTTGTTAGCTACTGTTACCTTAAATATTAAAACATAATTTAAAATGTGATATCTTGTTGTCCAAGCTTTTTGGCATAAAGTTAAAAACACAGTGTTATACGAATTGAAAAAGTAAAGTGAACTTCTTAAGTCATAAATGAAATTACTAAACAGCTATTTGTTTTCAAAATATGATTAATTTCGTAAAGTGTTATATAAAACTTTTGAGCTTTATAATAATACTATAACAAACTAAAGATATGCATAAAATTTAAGTTTAGTTAATACATTTAGAATAACTCTTTAGTCAAAAATTATAGTTGTTTAGACCTTGTAGCATGATTTTTAAATGAACTAACTTTTTTTCTATATGTTAAGTAACGAAGTTGCTCGAGAATGAAATAATTTTTTTTGTAAATGATTTTTGACTCTTGTAGTAAAATATTTGTCTTAAAACTAATCAAATTGTATATCTTAAGTTTACTTATATTCTAATTTTGGGATATTTAGCATTGGTGTAAAGATTATTTTATAAAACAATACTGTTTTTTTTTATACAACTTTATATTCCAGGTAAATTATTTAAGTTTGTTCTGATAAACGAAAATTGTTGTACAATAGTTATTTCTTAGTGTCCTGTATTTAAAAAAGCAAACTATTATATAAAACAAATTTAAAAAGTTTTAGTTTACTTAGAAGATTTTTAAACTTTGAGAATGTTACAAAATACATAATAATGTATTGTTATAGATCATTTTTGCTAAGTGTTAAACAATTATTAAAGCTCTTCAAATATATATTATTTCTTTCATATTGTAAATATTCTAACTATATTATAAGGTAAAACAAGCCAAGAATACATTGACTTATTTTTCTACGAGATGCTTAAAATACTTCGCTTAATTAATTTTTGATAAATAATTTTAAATAAATCAATGATCAAAGATTTTGACAGCCTTATTTCTATTATTTTTGCACTAAACAAACAAAAGTTACAAAAGAATAGCAATCAAATAAAATAAATATAACGAAATCACGCGCTAGTGAATAAAAAAGGTCAATTTATTTGCTTTAATAAAAAACTGTGTGTTTTATTTTTACAAAACAAAACTATGTGTTAGAGAAAACCTTCCAAAATAAAAACTATGTCTAAATAAGTTTACAAAAGTTTTTTAACAACACAAATATTTTTCTTAGTTAAACAAAAATCAATTAGTTAACCTTTTTCAAAGAAAATAGTCACTTAACAAAACTTATATGTATAAAAAGTTTATATATAACTTAGTCAAATTCTTACGTGAACTTTTATATATGTTAAATTAAGTTTTTCAAAGCTCAATTAAAACATTAAAGCAGATTTTGTGGTTTTTTTAGACCTTTTTTTTATTGTTAAAAGTTTTTGAATAGTTTTTTTTAAATAAAATATTTGTAAACATAATCGATTTATCCTTTATTACTACTTAGATAAGGAAATTCAAAAAAAAAAGAGATTACTGTAATGTTCCATCAAATTTAATTGTCATTATTTTTTTAAAGGTTTTGTCTAAATATTTTGATAAAAAAAGTGCAAGTTTTATTAGGTTTTTTTTACATGCTTCGACAATTTCATAATTAAATTGTACCAACATATTTTATATTTACTACTTTTTATTTTACTGTCCAAAATTTTTTTATAAAGTTTTTAAAGAAAGTACTTTAAGTAAATGTATAGTTATAATTAACCCTTTTTTATGCACATATAACCAACTTTATTAAATTAATTGAGAACATGGTAAAATATTCAACTACTGTAAGAATTTCAAAAAAGTGGTAAAATTTTCTGTTATGATAAAAAAAAAATTAGAAAAGTTTAATTAAAAATAGTTAAAACTGTTGCTAAAATGTATGATGTTTTATACTATGTAAAACTAAATCATTTTAATTTTTTTCATTCATCTTAAATTAATTAAGTTAAAGAACAAAACTAAATGTTTACTTAGAGTTTTGTAATCTCCGCATTCTTTTGAAAAAAATTAAAAAGAAACTTCAGAAAAAACGTTCAAGTGACTTGTTTAGATGTAACCAATCTTAAAATATTGTGTAATTTAAAAGGAAAAGTACTAAATAAAGTACAAAAAGAACAAAAAGCTCTAAGGGCTGCAGAGGACCATAGAAGGATGTTCTCGAACACAAGTGTTTTTAGGATGTAGTTCAAAAAAGTTCTTTTGCTATTTTAATGTACCGCACAATAAACTTTTCAATGCTTCTTTTTGTAATATACATTTCTATGCTTGAATTTGTTGAACTTTTAAGTACAGAAACATAAGAAGCATAAAAACTTAAACTGTTATTCGTAGAATTTTTCACTTGTTTAAATTAATAACTTTTATAAGTACTTACTGCTATATCTGTTTAAACAAATTATTACTTTAACTTAAGTTTATTAAGGTAAATCATTACAATAAATTACTTGAAAGAAAAACCACTTTTTAGATTTAGCTTTTTTATCATAATTTAGTTATCTTAATTTAAATGACAAAATAGTTTATATACGAGTCTTATACTTTTACAATTTGTCAGTCAATAATAATATTTTAACTGCTTTATAATGCGTCCCGATAGTTATTGTTATATTATTTGTATTTTTTTTCGAATTTTTAGATCTAGTATTTTTTCAAAACTTTTTCTTAAGAAAAATGATCCATCCTGTATTGATTTAATAATTACAACTACCCTTTAATAATTTGAAGTTTTGTAAAACAAAGCATGTAAATTAGTTGTGCGTGAGAAAATTTATTGTTTTTTTTTTTTTGCTGTAACTAAAGTTTATCATATTTGATGAAAAACTAAAACTAAACTGGGTGTTTAAGTAAAAAAAAACTTGTAAACAATTAAACGTAACTCAATAAGCTATAAGAGGATTTTATTCAAATAGCTTTTATAATTTCCTGGGCATGACTTTAAACTGTTCTGGTGTATGACTCGATAACCGAAAGGTTTTTTGTACACCAGGTCCTTTGACCAAACCTTTTGAGCGTATGTTTGTCGTTCAATAAACAATAATGAAATAATGGTAACTATGTAAATGCACAAGCTCAAAATTTAAAAAGATACTACGAAGTTTTTTAAAAACTGACGGCTGTAATAACTAATTATTACTCGAAAATAATAAGAAATTATAAAATACTCTGAAGTTTTTCATTAAGTTATGTTTTAAAACGCTCTTCTTCACTTAATTTTTTTTATCTTTTTTGGTTTATTTGTTAAGGTGATATTCTATAATAACACTATTTTAATCTACTTGTCATTTTAAAACATTATTTCATATCTAAAATAATTATAAAATTCTCTCAACGTTATTCTATTGTTTAAGTGTTTTATAAAAACTTGTAGAATTTGAAAAATATATTTCAAACTTATTGCAAAAGTTAAGATTGTAGCTTTAAAAGTTATGAGCTTTCTAGTTATAGTTATCAATTTGATAAACCGCAAAAACTCTAATTTCATTTTAGGTATTGATAAAATTTCGTTGAGGTAAATACTAAATACTTTTTGGAAAACTGTACTAACATTACACTTAGTTAGTAGCTAGTAAAGTTTTGTTAAAAAACTAAAACTATACCAATAAAACCAATAAAAAGACATTTTTGTGAGAAACAAAAATTGATTCCGACAATTTTTTTGGATCTTTTGTTACTTAAAGTTTAAAAAAAATAATATATATATTTGAAATTAAAGCTTTCATACAATAACAAAGCGATCAGATATTTAAAATAGATAGTTTTAATAAAAATTTTATCCCAAAAATTATAAACTGACAAAGCAAAAATAGTCTTAATTATCAGACTGATACTAAACTTATGTTTAAACGGTTTTATTTTACTTGTTTGAAGTGAATTTGTTCGTTATGTTGGTCGTTCAAACGTCAAACACTAATACTTGTAAAAGGATTACTTGACCTTTAGCTTTTAAACTGTGAATCATTTTTTTCTGAATTCTGCAATGACTTGGTCTTCAAACATTCAATTTTTTTCTACTTGTTTACTTAACTTAAACGTAACAGTTTATACAAAATAATATTTTGTTAAAATTTAAGTATTTTGTTCAAAAATTACAAACCTTAAAATTATTGTAAAAAAATTTTACTCTACTTTCTGGTTTGAAATGCACTTAAACGAAACTAGTTATTGTTTATTTTTTCAAATAAAACACACTTTTTAGTTTTCATAGTGTATTAAAATCCACATAGTGTATTGAATAATTGAAAAAAAAAAATTACACAAACTTAAAAAAATCGGTTTTACAATTTTTGAAGTTATTGCAATTTAGAATTATAAGTTTTTTTGTTACGTCCTAGGCTTTTGTGTGGTTATTTAAGTTTCGTAAAATCCTTCTTCTTTTTCGTTTTTATTGAATAATTATAAAAAAAGCGTCATTATCTAACATTTTATAATACTATTTAGGTTATTTTTTATTAAATAGTTATAAGTCGAAGTTTTTAAAAGATAAACCTAATCTAGAAATGAAAGTTCTGTATTTCAAATTTTATATTATCGTTGCAAAGCAAACTAAATATATCATTAATAATTTTCTAAATTAAACTCTGTTTTGTAAAAATGTATATATGTATGTAAATTGAAATATTCTTGTTAACTAAATTGTAAAATTTCATAGTTGTATGTTTTTTAAAGTTGTCCATTAGTAAAATTTATTTTATGTTGTGTTTCAATATTTAAAACGTATTTCACTATAATTGGTGCAGTAAATTATAAGTTTGTGTATTACGACATAATGTATGTCTGTTATCCATTGAAAAAACTGTAAGACCTTTGTTTTCATTCAGCACACTTAACACAATAACTAACTTATCCTCTTTAAACGTTGGTAATGCAAGCTTTGTTGATAACTTTTTTGAAACTTATGTAACTGTGTTTTTTCTAATTGCATAAAAAACAATTTCACTAAAAGGTCTTATAAATACAAAATTCTACAATTAGAAAATCAAATGTCGTTAGTAAAATTTTATATGTTAGTGTTCTTTTAAGTTTTTTTTAATGTTCACTCACCAGTTCTTTTATTCAACTATGTTTTTTGTGTATTATAAACAAAAATTAAACAAAAAAAAATTAAAGCACCATTTGAAAACAATGGTATAAGAGGAAGTTCGTTTATATAAAAGAAGTCAGCATATAACTTAAAATTTGAAAAAACTGACACACAACATTTAATTAGTTAATAGTATACAGCTTTCACTAAAACTGCTACGCCCTAACCAAATCTCGAAGGAAAGGAATTGTTCTTATATTTATGAAGTGACAACGAACCAAGTTAAATGCGCAGTGTGTTTGTTTAGCAGCATAAAAACTTCTGCGAAACCGCAAAAGCCAACACTACGTTTACCCACAAAACTACAAATGTACAACCTCGGATGAACCACTAACGAATAGGCAATGTATTTGTTGTATTGCAGAACTTTGCAAACTAGCATTCTCACGTCACAACTACCCTTTTCAGCTTTAACACCCCTTCAATTGAAACTTCGTTAGTCAAGTGATAATTGACAGTTTAACATCTTGATGTGTACTGTGTGGCTAAGTTTAATAAAAAGTTGATAGCAACAAAAATAAAGTTACTTTTTATTAAGATGGATGTTTCAGAGATTTTCAAGGTCATCTTAAAATTTTGTTGATTAAATAACTGAATGGTTTCTTTTAAGTTTACCGTAACTTAATATGAAACAAATATTTCTTACAACTGTTTTGAAATTTAAAAGCTGTATATGTTTTCTTTTTCAAAGAATTTGCTTAGGATTTGACTTATCTTTAATAATTTTTATGTAAGCAATAAATCATGATAAGTCAATCACGCAACTATAGTTTTTTGAAACAATTTTTATTTTATTACCTGTAATCAGCCATTTATCAGTACTAAAATCCGAAAATTAGTTAAATAGGTTTAAAGGTATTAAATTTGCTAAAAAACCGTCGGACTGTGTTGTTAATCTAACTTCAGAAACGTCAGTAGTTTGTAAAACTTAAGTGCTAACAAAATCCTTGTTTCAAGAAACCAACAAGTTACTTTGATTATTTTTTGAAAAGTTTTTTTTACATCATTATAACACGGTTTTTTATTCACGCATCTAAAGCTTAATTTGCATGTAAAAAACCACGTACTAAAATTTTCAAAAAAAATTATTTAATTTAACAAGCACGTTTATTAATATAATTGTTTATATTTAAATGCAAAAAAAAAATTCAATTGTGTAAAATCAAAAAGACAATTAAATTAGTCCAAGTTTTCTTATAATTTTATAACTATTTAGCTTAAACTGTTAATTTAACTGTCAATTTAGCATAGTTTACAAATATTTTAACTCAAAACTTTCTATAGTTTACAAAAAAAAACTTAAAAAAGGTATGAGAAAATTCTAGTAAATATTATCAAACAAATAAAGCTCATTTTTATTTATAGTGACTGGAAAATAAATATTAAATTACTTCTTTACTTTTAATTCGAACACCATTAGATTTTGTTTTAAAGATAAAATAGCATACAAACTATTCAAAACGTTTCTTTAGTTTACAATAAAGCTGATAAATAATTCAGCAACAGCTTAAGGCGATACAAAAGTCGAAAAAATGCACTAGTTCTTCTTTTTTGTAAAGTTTATTGAGTCAATTTTGAATTCCAAAAATCACGTTAATTACGATTGAATTAATTTGAACACGTTTTACGTAATTGTTTTTTTTTTCAAAAGTACAAAAAAAAAATTAATAGCAATGCATTTAACTCTTTTTAAACCTTAAAAAATGTTTATGTTTCAAGTTTTTAAAACATTGAAATAAAAAAATACATTTTTTAAAGTTATTGTTTAAGTTTTACTTATTAGATGCAAAATAAAAATGTTTAATTTTACACAACATAGAGTTTTAACTTGAAAAAAACCAAAAGCAAGAAAAAATAACTACAAGTTATATATTTTTCATTTAACTTAATAAAAATGATACAACTTCTTTCTTTTTTTAATAAATTCATTTAAAAGTATGTAAACTGTTTTTACAATTAAGTTTTTTTTTGTATTAGTTTTAAACCACAAATTATATTTTTCTTGCCATTAAACGTTTTCAAAACAAACAACAATGATTAATTGTACAAAACCCCATAAACATTGAAGGTTTAAAAAACTTCTGAACATAAACTTTAAAAGTTCTGTTTTTTATCTAACTATTCCAAATGCAAAACCAACAGCAAATGCATGCCTCTTCAGACTGATACCAACTTTTTAATAAATTTAAGCTCGTTCACACTGAATGTACATATAAAATTTGTTTTGGTTGAGGGCAGAGTAAAGGTTGGTTTAAAAGGTTCGCAACAAAAAGGCCGAATCGAGTTCAAAAAGCCACTTCTGTTGTAGACGTACATTTTTCCGAAAACAAAATAACAACAATGGTGTACATGTGGTAAAATGCTAGAAAAGCAGCTTTCAAAGAGATGAACAAGATTCTTAAACGGTAATACAGTATATACTTTTTTTGTCTAACCATGAAAATAAAGAAAAAATATTTCCAAAACCACAAAAAAATATTTTATACAAAAATTTTACAACATGAAATTATTTAGCTCATGATAAACGATTTGAAATGTAACAATACTGATATATATATATATACATATTTTATATATGTTGGAAAGGCTTATAGTATGTAAAACGATCAACTATATTCAGCTATACAAATACTTTATACAACTAACACTATATGCATAGACAAACACTGAACCTTGCCTCTGGTCGTCGGCCTGTCGTCGTTACCTCACATAACGAAATCCGAGCAGTGTTTCTGACATTTTGCAGTATCATTTAAGTTTGTTAGAGAGACCGACACTAGAGAAAACAATTTTTGTGGATTTAACAACGGTGATATTGATATAAGAGAGTGTGGGCGCGTTGGTACCGCACTTTCACAGTGGCATCAATTCCCAATATAGTTTGCAGAGATGAGTGTGAAAAAATCGAACAGTTGATTTGTATAAATTTTACCTGAAAACCGTGGGAGTCAAATACAATGAGACGACCTTTTCAAAGATGAGTTTTAAAGTCCGTTGAAACTTTTCACGAGTTTTTCCTAATAATATTTTTTACTGGAATGACTCTGTTGTGATTTACAACGGATTGCTCCAATATTCTACCTTTTTGTTTATTTGTATACACAGCGTCAACTGAAGACCATTCAATATAAGAAGTTTATTGTTAAGTTTTAAGAAAAAACGTGCGGGAATGGTTCAGAAGCATAAATCCTATAAAGTCTTCAACCTCAAATAAACGCAAGAATCTCAATACTCTACATTTCAACCCTTCTAGGTGAGGTAGACACACTAGCAATGATTTACATCTGAATTTTTACACATTCTTTATTTTTTGTTTGATTTATATTTAATGTTTCAGTAGTCACACCGACTTTTAACGAATTCGTTCGAAAAGCACCAAGGTCTCTCTTGTGTGGCTTGGCGCACGTAGAAAATAAAAACACAAACGTCGCGGCACGAAATTAACTAAGAATAAAAACTAACCGGAAAACACCAGAAGCACCAAATATATAAAGTATTCACAACAAGAACATATTAGGTTATTACGGACATGCCTATATTTAATCATTACTTTTACTATGTTGCACAAGCAGTTAATTATTTCAATATTAAGTTACTTTTTAGAGAGTACTGACAACGTGGGGAACTTGTATAGAACTGTCGAGCAACATCAGAAAGACGAAAAGCGAAATTTTATAAAAGTAAACTACCATGTAAAGCACGTTAAGAAAAAAAGAGTTGGAACATCAAACAAACAAAAATGAGTATTTGGTTTGCGTGGTCGATCTATGAAAATATAACTCTGTTGGCAACTAGCTGGTGCTCAAAAATTATTGATTCCAGGCAGTCGCGAATTAGCTTTATTTTTTAAACCTGCCATTCAGACACAAGAGAGATTTCAGTCAAGTTTACTAAACAGAATACATGTTCAAAACACCCAATAGTGACAATGACAGCGTTTAACATCAAGTAGAAGCTACTGGTAGTTAAAATTTTGCATGACTAAAACACCAGTAATACCTGAACAGTCGAGACAATCACTGAGTCTTTTTAAACACTTACAAAAACTTTTTTTCGCAAACAGTATAATTTTCAACTATGTACAAGAAAATATAAAGATGTCAATCTTATTATTTTCATCAAACAGTAATCCTCAAGTTTTGACGCTTTTTGGAAAAGTACTTTTAAGACTGCTCGTATAAACAAAACAGACTGCAAAGTTGTTAAAAGTGAAACAACATCGAAAATAAACTTAAAAAATTAAAGGCTCTTAAACGTATGTACAATTTAAACTGCTTTTAGGCATAACAATTAACTTCCAAAAAAAAAACGAAACAGATCAATAGAAATCAAAAAGTAACGAAAATGAACAAAACAAAAACTACTGAGTGCCTAAACAGCAAATGGTTGATAATCAAAGCCTGTTAAACGACACCTCCGACACGGGAGTCAACTATTAAAAGTTAGTAAAGCTGCAATGAAAAACACCGACAACAACAACCTATTTACACCTCTCACAACAAGAAAAAGTCTCTACACAGCGAGCTTTACAACGCGCCCGCAGAAAAATACCAGCTATAAGATGGCTAGCGATAGTGAACGATTAAAGTAGTATGATGAAAAAACGAAAAGTAAAAAATTCAAACACTCCACACATGTGATCAGACGCCCTGCAGCTTGCTGAAGCTGGCAACGACGTTCGCACAAGGGTTCGGCGACTTCATGAGGATGCTTCGGGCCGCCCGAGTGCACGACTCCAGCTGGTTCTTGCAGCACTTCCTGGCCGAACACTCCTTCTTTGAAGCTTCAAATGATGATTGCTCGTTTGATGATTGAGTTGGAGTTTCAGCCGTTGATGGTTGCTCGGAGTCGAGAGAGACTTGCAGCTTTTCTTTCACCTGTTTTAATGTTATATGTAATTATACAAATATTCAAAATAACAAACTAATGGTTTGTAAAAACAGATCCAAGCGAAGCAAGTTCATAATTTTTGTGTAAATAAAATTAAATTTATAACAATTATTAGTTTTACCAATAAAACATTACATCAAACTAAAAAATATATAAAAGTCATAAACTTTGAAGCACCGCAACTTACAAGTTGGACGAGTTCGCTTGGGTCCTGCTGTGCGAGTTTTCTTTCGTAAGCCACAGCGCTTTCAGCAAACTGCGTCAGATCGTAAGTCGACGAGTTCCGGCGAGTCAGGACTTTCGACTTGTCCTGCGAACTGTTTTCAGCGGTCGCCTGAGTGATAAAAATAGTATTCAAAATTAACACAGCAGAAGTAAATTTGTTTGTATGCTTCATTAATAAAACACGAAGCTTCGAGTACTTTTAAAAGTTATAATTGGAAAAGTTTCAAAAGCTATCAAAGATCTGCAAACCAGCACGCTTGTTAACACTAAACAATTGCTACTGTTTTTACAACAACGATGTAACGTCGTGATATGACAAGGAAGGAAAATTTAAGTTGTTCAATGCGTCATCGTGCAGCATTACATGATGGCAAACATCTGCTGAATGCACAAGCAAAAAACTATCATTTGCGGTATATAGTTCAGACTCGTAACTTTTACAACAAAAATAACAGATTTTCTTTTTTAAATTTTGAAGCACTTAAAAGTGATTTAGCAAAAAAAAGTAAAAACACGATTAACATTTTTCATTTTCATTAGTCAACTTTTTTTTAAACAAGTAAGCAGTTGTGTTTAAATTTTAAATATTAATGACTTACTGCAGACTTTAGTTGCAAAAAATATTTTTAGACATTGTTGAATTTAAATGAGAAAAAAGTTAGCATGTATCATTGAAATACCAATATTTAAATTATAACTTTGTAACTGTTTTGAATTTAATATTAGCTTTATTTTAAGCTCTTACTTCTGTAAAGTTGTTCAAAGAATTATTATCAAAATAATGCACTTGAAAAAACACTTATTACAAAATTCTATAAAACTAATTTAAAATAATTAATCTAATAATTGATTCATTGAAGTATATTAAAATACAACTTGATTGTTAAAACCGATATAAACTGTAATAAAAGGTACTTCAGTGTATTACTAAGTTTATTTTACATAACTATTACGTAACGGCAATACACAAGTACTTTTGTTTAAGCACACTGTCGCAACAAAATACAACAACTTTTAAACACAAAATATTACACAACTCACTTTGGTGATCCACGGGTGGTGAAGCACTTGCTGCGCGGAGTATCTGAGATGCCGGTCTCTCATGAGCAGGTGGCTGATCAGATCCTTCGCCTCGTCGCTGATTCCCGACCACGTCTCATCGGGAAAATCGTACTCCCCGCTCTGAATGCTGCAAAAAAAATTAACAATTTCAACTGATTTGTATCCTTTTATTTTATATTATTGTATTTGATAAATACGAATTTTAAATTCAGAAAATGTTAATTCAATATCGAAATTCTTTGATTTAAAATATTTCAATCGTCTCCTTGAACCAATAAATAGACAAAAATATAAATAAAAATATTTAAAAATTAAAAAAAAACAACTAATAATAATAACAAACCTCGAGAAGAGCATATCCTGGCAATGCTCGCAAGCCTCGCCAAAGTCCCAGCCACAGTCGGCTCCGCAGGCACCTATGAAAGGCGGGTGTCCGCTCAGCATGATGTACCTAAAAATTCCGTGTTCAAATAAAAAAGTCTAAACTTAATAAAACGTGACTGAAATGATCGCTAATTATGTAATGAACTTGAAATTTTTTAAGCTTTATCTGTTACATGCATAAATAAATAAATACATGACAGTTTTAATAAATTTGCTTATTTGCATAGTTTCACTTGGTATTAATGGAAAACGTTTAAAATACTTAATGTAAAAATATAACAAATTTAACTAAAACAAAACTTAATTCAGTCCAAATTTTAAAACACATAACTTAAACAAACAGCAATGTGAAAACAAAAGTGATGTGCAGCATAGAAAATCTCCCATGACTAATAAAAAAATCAATAAAATTTACTTCCTCTCCCTTGAATACTAGCACAGTGTACATGAACTATATATCAAAACTTTATTTTACATACTATACAATAACTAGCATCGACATTTCCTTTTTGTATTTAAAAATAACACATAAGTGTAGAAAACAAGGATGTAGAAATGTAAACATTTTATAAAAACTACAACTAAGGAAATAACAATTTTGACAACTTAACAAATAAAGCTTTGATATTTATCAATATGTAATTAAATCGGCATTATAAAAAAATTCAACTTCTTCAGATCAAACAACAGTTTTTGTTTTAAAGCAAACATAACTATCAACTGTTGAAATAGAAAGTCTACACTACTATATAAATTGCTTACACCACTGTTTTAATTCAAAACAGTAAGAAACTTAGTTGTCAATTACAAGCTTAACTCAAATGCTGAGGCAATAAGGATACAATAAAGAAGATTTAGCTGCAAAGCAAACAACTTTCCCTATGTGTGTGTTTTTAAACAAAAAATAGTTACGTAAAGCAAAAGTTAAAGGCTTACATAAGCAAAAAGTTCAGTGTATTGCGCTCATGTATTGCAGCCTTTCGCGCGTCACATATTCATAAAAAGTATCAATTATTCATACACATACAATCAACATAATTTACAACAAAATAATTGTTTACACGTGTATCGGGCTCGATGCTTTACACATCAAGACAGTTTAAAACACACAAAGCATGAAGCCCGAAACGCGTGTAAGTAGTATAAGTTTTATTTTATACATACATGCTGCTCTTTACAAAGCTCACAGCAACTAGAACAACCGAATCAACTCACATGATGACACCGAGGCTCCAAACGTCGCACCTCTTGTCGTAGTGGTGCGAGTCGTCGTACAGGAAAGTGTTGACCACCTCGGGCGCCATGTACTCCGCGCTCCCCACCGGCGACGTCATCTCCGGCGTCTTGGAAGCGTCCTGGTAGTCGTGGCAGTTGAGACCCGACGCCAGGTCGAAGTCGCAGATCTTGACCGGAGACACCTGTGCGAGTTTGTTGTGATATTGTCAGACATGTTTAAGAGTTGATCAAGCTGAAAATTTCACACTGGTTGAAATTGTTGGCTCAGCATTTGAGCAAAGTTAACTAAATTTAATAAGATAACAAAGATTAATCTGATAAAACTATTTTTGCTTTATTCTCATGGAGTTTATCACGTAAGAAGAGTAAAAGTGCAAATATAAAATTTAACAGACAAATAATTTGTGTTTTGACTGGTTTCCTCAGTATAACGTACAATATAAGGTTTAAAATACAAACAAACAATAGAAATTAACAGAAACACTTAAAACTTAAATATTTGTGTTTAATTCATAGAGAATTTAACAACACTAGTTCGTTGAAATAAAAAATAAATATTTTATATTTAGCACTTCTATCAGCACTTTAAATTAGCAAAAAAAATAAAGAGTCAAATATAAACACTTATTAAACGATATAACACGTTCTATTACTAGAAGTTTGCTTTTGTTTTTATTTATAATTCGTAAAACAGTAAAAACCTTCGTACAAACAAAAACAAACAAAAAATGTCAAACCTTGTCGTTGGTTTCACACAAAATGTTAGCAGGTTTGAGGTCACGATGAGCGATTCCGTTGTCGTGGAGATACGCAATCGCCGTTGCTATGTCCTTGACCACCTTCGAGGCTTCAACTTCGTCAAAATGAAAGCAGTTTTCAATTCGATGCAACAAGGTACCTGAATTTATGTTTAAAACTATAAACTGATTGATTGGAGAACCTAGTAAGCAAAAATTTTACAAAAACTTATTAGTAAACTCACAATATTTAACAGTAGAATTTATAATGCAATTGTAGCTTTATCGAACATTTTAAAACTTTTTACATAACTTAATTTATAAATAAAAAAACAGTTGAAATAATATTATATTACATAAACTTGTAGTTAAATTTAGTTGTAAATCAAAGCTTTAACTTTACTAAATAATCAATAATATACAAAACATATTTATTATAAAATACTTTACATTTAAAATAATATTTTAACGTACAATTAAAAATCAATAGTGCTTTATATATAAAGCACTGATTTTATTTATGCAACCTATGTTCTGAATCTTAACTTGAACTATTAATTTATACCACTGTTCTTAGTAAAAATTTCTAATATCGAGATAATGTGGCCTAAATCATTATAAATGCAATAACTAGATATATTTTCTAAAATTTTAAAATACAATGTATAAAATAGAATGAAAATAAAACTATGATAGAAATTTGACTAAGTTTTTGATGCAAATGTTTTTTAAAAAATGTGACTAAAGCATTATAACAATATGCATGAAATTTCAACTTCACGTTATTAACAGCATTCAAAAGGACACTGTAAAAGAATCGTACTATCAAAGGTTATGTTTATGTAAGCAAATATGAGTAAGCAAATCTTATTAGAAACTAAACAGGCTGATACGTAAAACAGCTGCCGAAACAGTCTTGGATAACCTTTAAAGCAATTTCTAAACAAACTTCCTCGGCAAACGAGATTGAAAGCATTCAGGAAAGTTTACAGCAAAACTAAATTATAACCTTAATGCGCCTTCACAGAAAACATTGCAGAATTCCTTTTAAATGGCTGCAGGCATAATCGCCTTATCTATGGTTAAATACAAGGTTTTTTTTACCTCCCTACACTAAACTCAAAAGTATATTCTCAATATGGATTTACTTGAAACTTGGCTTAACTTCAAAAATGTTAAGATAAAGCCTTATATAATAATTATCTATGTTTTGATAAGTTACAATGTTAAGTTATCAAATAGTTTATTTTAGCTTCAATAAATAACTAACATGATAGTAGTTTAAAGAAAAGATAAACAATATTTTATGGAAATTTTTTTTTTTGGATTATCTAATTCTATTAGAATATTTTTACTGAAAATTACCGTTTAAGACAGATTAGAACATAATTTACTTTAAAAATCTTCCGTAAGTTCCACATGCAGATTATATTAATAAATAAAAATTTTCATTTACACAACTGTTAGTAAATTAGAACAAAAAACATCAAAATACAAATTATTTATTGTTACAAGAAACACTTATAAATTCAATTAGTTTATATAAATTAAACGCATAAATATGTTGTTTTTATTATTTAAGTATTTAATCAATATTAAGTGATTTTGTATTTTATTTGTTTAACTAAATACTTATAACTTTATCATTTGTTTAAAAGCCTGTGTAATGTAAGAGCATACTTTAAGCTTAAATATACGATAACAATTTTAAAGTAAAAGCAAGTTTTCAAGTTATAATAGCAGTAAACGAAACGTTTAGCTTTACTAAAAAAATACTTTTAAAAAATAACAACAATAGTCATGCACACACGTAGCGCTGTCCGTTATTGAGTCATTGTACAGTGGAAAATTTTGCGTTTTCAGCCTAGCACTGCATTGTTTAAACTGTTCAGTCAAGCATTGAAGTGCTTTCAAATGTAAGGCTAGTAGAGAAAAACTATTTTGTTATCATTTGCTTACACAGTGCGATTGACAAAAACAAATCAAAATTCGTGTTTGCTTTCTCGTGAATTCTAAGTTTTAACCCTAAATAATACGCTGCAAAAAGAATGTTTGCAGAGTGCATATATACTGCTGCTCAAAAACGCCTTAGGTAGTTGTGCTTGTGATTAAAATCACGTGTTTGAGTATCGCCACTTTAATCAGCCAATCACAGATTTATGCGACTACAAATTTTCACCACACTTTTATTTTAAAAATTCAAACACTTTTTTACACCAACCTCCATACATTTTCTCAAAAACCAAGTAGAAGTAGTCTTCAGTTTCAAAGTATTCGATGAGTTGCAAGATATTGGGGCGGTTGGTGCATTTGTGCAGCAGCTCTATTTCTTTGAAAACACGAACTCGGCTGTGGCCATTAATATGCTTGTCAATGATCTGTCAGTTTTTACATGAATTTTATAACCAAAAATACATTATTTTTGAAACTTAATTTGATGCAAATAAATAAAGTTTAACTATAATTTATAAAACTAACTTTTTATAACTTAGTATAACTTTTTAAAATATATTTTAGGTACAAAAAATGGTTCTGTATAAGTAAGTCTATTTCAAACGCATAACAATTCTAAATTCATGAGAAAATATTTTCAAAAACTGAGAGCATTAAAAATCTTGTAATATTCCAACATAAATGTTACTGACCCAAATATTACAAAAAACAGTCAACTTATATTTAAAAACTAAATCAAATAATGTACAAACCTTTACAGCATACTCATTGTGAGTGAACTTGTTAATGCAAGTCTTCACAGTTGCGTACGCGCCCTCGCCCAGCTGTTCCTCACTCACATCGTACAAGTCGTGGAAGGTTCCAGTGCAGAAACTGTCGCCAGCCCTCGTCCTTCGCTTCTTGCGGCGCCGCTTGCGAGCTTCCATTTGAGCCTGATAATAAATGATAAAAAAATATGTTCATGTTAAATAAGTTAAAATTATTTAAACAAATTAATTCATGTTCAGCTAAATAAAATATATTTGGTTTGTTTTAGTCTTGTAGAAATAACTGTAAGTTGTGTTTGAAACTACCAACACATAAAATCTGGTAATTCAATTAATTTCCAGCTAAGCTACCTGGTTAAGCTTGGTAACATCGATTTCAATGGGACTACTAGTAGCAGCGTTGTTCTCAGTAGTTTCTTCCTCGTGTATGACGTCTTCCAGCAAATTAGTGGAAGAAATCAGACCAGTAGAAGCTTCCCGGGAAGAGTTGTTGTTTACTTCCATGTTGTACACCAGCATAGAGTCTAAAACATTAATATTTAGCAACTACAATTAATATATGAGGCTGCAAAATTATTTATTGTCAAGAAATAAAGCAATTAATCAAGATGAAATAGCTTAGTTAAGCTTACCTGATGTAGCACTGCCAGAAACTGACTCGTCAGTAACATTCGAAATGGTAGTTCCATAAGAGCCAACAAGGTTGGTTACGCCAGATGTATTCATTTTGCTTGTATCTATCATCGTGCAACAGCTATTGTTGATTCTTAAGCAGCAAATATCGTTTTGTAAGGATTCTATAGCAGAATGAAGTTTAACACGCTTAAAATGGTTTTAAATGCAAAATTTAAACCACTTTAGTAACAGATTGGTAGTTTGACCGATTTGTAGATTGTATCCACGTCCGAGATTTAAACACTACTACTTTATTATCTAAAACCTAAAGCCTTCTGAGCATGTCAGGTACTTTATGCACGATATTGCACTGCAAAAATATTTCTATTTGTTATTATGGTTTTAGCATAAACAGGCAAAATAAAAGTATATCAAAAATATTATATTAAGTATACTAATAATTCATATACTTTAACATTCATCAATGTCAAAATGTATAAAAACAAACTTTACATATTTAATTTTTCTATTTTTTTTTGTTCTATATTTACTGTTTTGAAACATTATAAATAACTTTAAAACTATATTCATATATCAAATAAAACTTTAAAGTTTAAAGTTATTTTGAAACTAAATAAATATTTTTTCATATATTTATATGAACATTGTTGTTTTAATTGAAACAAGTTAGTTGCTACTTTAAAATTAAACTAAGTAATTTCAAAACTTTGGAAAGCTAAAACTAAATCAACAAAAACGTATTTACTGATGAAGTAAGTTTTAATTTACAATACTATAAAAAAACCTTAAAATAAAAATTATTAATGATCAAACTAAGTTTATTTCACAAAAAATGTTTCAATGAATATTATTAAATAAAACATCTGTAATTTGAACACACCTCATTGGTTGAAAAGCTAATATGAAATAAACTTAATTTAAGTATTAATATCTAATAATATTAATGTTATCTTATATTTGTTTTCAATATGCTAATTAATCCTTACTGGTTTATTTGTCTACAAGAAAGATACACTAAATGCTAAACTCAAACTAAAATGAAAAAATCATTTTAATGTTAGCATATGTAAACAACAAAAGAAAAAAAAAAGCTTTTCTCGCTCATGATATTTTAAATCTCTCTTATACTGATGCAACATCACGCCACCATAATGTATGTAAAAAAAAAAACAGTCACAAGATCTCAAAAAAGAACTTGAAAGTAATGTGAAATGGAAGTGAGGGAAAATGAGAATGAATAAAAAAAGAGAGGAGAAAATCTTCATTCGAGCTGCTTATTTTAACTGCCACGTTGTTCGAAATGAGAGAATTTTAGCAAGCTTGCAGATATTTTGCTAACTGAATCATACATCGGTTAATAACATCACATGATTTTCAGCAGCTCTTCTGTTAAACTTTTTTTCTCTACTTTCAACTCATTGGCATATTTTGTGTAGTTGTTGAAGGATGTAAATGCCGTGTATGATAAATATTGGCGTCTCTAAATAAACTGTTCAACCAATAGTATTATAAAGCTATTGTAAGTTAAGATATAACACTTCAGTGAAGCATTGAAGAAAACTTAAATCACAAGAAGCTAATAAACTGTAAAATACAAAGCACAACTTAATCTTAACACAGAGATTTATTGTTACTATCATACCACAGCAACTCCGACTATGTATATTTTTATTACAGTGTATAATGTTAATAAAAACTATTTAAATTAAAAACGGGTAGAAACTAAATCTTTATAAATTAAAGAATTTTGAAAGTATTACTTAATAGAATGTAAAAATAATTTCTCATTGTTTTCAAATTTTGTAAAGGCATTGTAAAGTATGTACTAAGTTAGCATTTTAAACTATTCTGTTCTATAGTTTTATTTAAAATTTAACCACACATATTTTACAGTACATAATGTTTATATGTGATTTAAAACAGCTTAGAAGAAAGTTATTTTACTTAAACGTTATTACAAAAAGAACTAAGTTTTTTCTATTGTAAATCATAATTAGAACTACTGATTTTATAGTTTATTCATTTATAAACTTAAAACTGAAAACTCTAACTTACACTTCAACAAATAAAAATTATAAAAATATAACATTGAAAGTTGATAGTAGCGAAGTTTCTGGAAGCATTTTATTTAAAATTTACTTTTGTACTCATGTTGACTGCTAGTGGTAAAAATATTCTTAAAGGTTTTTATTTCAAATGCTATATTTTAAAGCATATTTATAAAAAAAACAACTGAATTTTATATAAAGCAAAACTTAATTGGAATAATAACTTATATAAATATAAATTAGTAGACTTGAATAAACATATTTATGCTGATAAGTCAGCTAATGACTATTAAACATTGATTTACAGCTATGAGTTTTATAAAACTTGTTAGCATGTAATTAATTTATACAGAATATTTATGCACTGTAAGATTACGTACTAAAAATTAACAATATAATTCAATTACAATACTCAACAAAAATTAGACTAAGTTTAAAAACGCTTAATTAATTAACAAATTAAAACTTGACTTTCAGATTAACTCTTGGGTTGGCAGGCATTTGGTGGTCGGGCTAAATTTTATAAATAAAACATTTGGGCTCAGTTTTTACTCTTCATTACAGACCCAAAATATCTAGTGTTCATATCGAATTTCCTGAAAATCGTATATAAAAACTCTGCATTGTTTTCTATTTATTTCAAACCCAAGAACACTTAGTGTAAGTTTGCAGTTGTACATAAATGAGTCACCAACTTTAAATAAAAGTTTGCTTGCAGGCTGCAGTTTACTGACCCCGAAATAACTAAGTGTATTTTTTATCAAACTTTAATCCATCTGCAAAGGTTGTGTTTAATTGTAGATTTATGCCCGGGCAGTCAAAATTATTTAAGAATTATTATAAAGAATTTGCCCAGGCAAGAAATCTATAATTTTACACAACTATTGCAAATCTAATGATTTATATAAAAAATGAAAACTTTGATATTTATACAAAGCACAGAGTTTTTGCAATCTAAACTATTCTAAAAAATTTAATTTAATTAAATACACCATAATAATTAAAAATAATGTTTAAATTTTCATTTGCATTAAGTTTTTACAGTTTTTTAAGATAGTTTGATTGTAAAACATTAAACTTTAAACACACTTAAAACAGCATTTGTTTTTATTTTGAATTTATTTATAGTAGAACAGGGGGTGGTAGCCTTTAAAAATTAACAGCTAACTTTCTCTAAAATAGTTGCTGAAACACATAGTATAGAAAAAAGTCTTCCATGGACTGCAAATATTGAATATGTGCAGCAGACAATAAAAAATACTGTTTAAACCAAGCATGTTATATAACAAACTATTACAAAGTACTATCAATTACTAATTATAACAGCCTATTTATAAATACCAACCCAAAACATTTTATTTTAAGACGTTTAGCTAAATAGTACATTGCAAACCAGCATAACTCCTATAATATAATATACTTGCCTGCCAAGTCTATAGCTTATGATTATGTTGAAACTGATAAATAAATTAAACTAGATAAACAAATTGTAGTCTCTTTTTTCAGTTAATTTTTTTTTTCACATAACAGGGGTAGAGTTGAACCCACAAAAAGATTTTAATATTCAAAAATTTCTCTATACAAATCATTATTTCTATAATTTAATATTTTCTAGTAGTAATATATAAATTAATTGACAGAAAACTTTGGTGCTTATTTCTTGGTTATAACTATATACAGTAACCTGTCAACTACGTACCCACTTTGAACACAGCACAAAAGTGCTACCCAACAGGCAGTGTACCTAGGTAATGTTGGTCTTTAATTAGCTACATTGAGCCTAATACAAACAGCCACTTAAAGTTTACAAATGAAAGCAAAATCCTCAAAACTTTCATCATAAATACAAAACATAGTTATTGAAAAATATTAGAAGTCTTTAGTATTTATTCATTTTATGGATTTATACATAAGTATTCATTCATGTATGTAGTTTATGTTCAACCAACTTTTTTTTTATCTAAGTAGTATTCCCTTGTACCTTTAAAATTTACATAGTACACACAATTTAAAATAACTAATTTCAAATAAATAAATATTTATGAAAATATTGATCATGTTTTTAATTTAATTTTGTTTATGCTAAAATGCTAGTTGAGGGTTCTAATTTTTTTTAGGCAACAAAAAATGTTTGCTTAAACAGACACAATACACTACTAATTAAACTGACAAGCTACACTAACATAAAAAGCTGTTTTCAAAAGCATCTAGTTCTAAACAAATCTTAATTGCAATGTTCTTCATTTTCATTAATATTGCTTTTTTTATAAAATTATTACATTTATGTTTCAACCATTGGGTATGTTAGTGACAATTGCAATGTTCTTTAGTTTCGATAATATTTCTTTTCACATATATAATACAACTTTTGGGTATGTAAACATTAATTTCATTGTTTATTATTTTTGTTTATCTAAATTTGTATAAACTTATAAGTCCTTTTATTCATATGTTTTAGTTATGGGGTATGCAAATTTAAATTGCACTGTTCGTTATTTTCTTTAAATCGAAAAACTGAAACATGTTTGTTTTAAATATTGAATTTGATATACAGTTATGCAAAACACTACAACAATTTAATATTGAGCTATTGGACTCTAAGAATAATAGAACCTGTAATTGTACATTTATAATTAAAAATTACGAACTAAAGATCATAACTTATTTTCAGGTTCCTATTGCTTAGAATTACTTTAATTTAATACAGTGCAACTTATTTTAAAATATAATGCTTCTGAATATAAAGTTCAAGATTTTACATTTTAAATCGAATAAAAATTCTATTTTGAACGCAGCCTTTTTTATTTAAAAAGTTTACCATACCAAGCAGTTTGAATCCTAGCAAGTGAAGTGCTTACCTAGTTGGCAAGTTACTGTAATTTAGTGCAAAAATATTAAAAGCTCTTTTTTTATTGTAGTTTTGTAAAAGTAAAGTTTTTTTCAAATAAATCCACCCTATTATGAACAATAGACTACCACAATTAAGTCAAAAATTAAAAAAGTTTATTAACTCTTTTATAAAATGTTTAAAAATATACAAAATTCATCTAAAAACAAAAAAATATTCACTTGGTTTTAGACAGAACAAGAAAAAGAAATGAAAACAAAATATTGCTGTGTCATGGAAACATAGTTGCAAAATTACTATAAAACAATAAACATACTAATATTAATAAAACTATGTAAAAATTCTACTAACAGATAGCAAATTGATCTTTTGGTTTTGGACTTGTAATTAAACATTTTTTTAATTTCCATAGCAACGAAAAAATATTTATATATATTTGTTTACCTACAATCAACATCAATTACATTTAGTAAAACTACCTAAAACTAAGTATTTGTTTATGATTTATGGTTTACTTGTGTCTTTTCAAGGAAGTTTTTTGTACTAATTGAGTGTTTTTTTTTTTTTAATTGTATACATTAAAAAGAAATAGATTACTGCTGATTAAGTCATTGAATTCAGCTGAAACAGGATTCACACCTATATTCAAAATAAAGATTCCAATCCTTTTTTGAAATTGCAATTGGTTGTATCCAGATCTTTGCAAAAAAGGTTGTATCTTGCCAGATCTTAATTACAAATCCAGTAGATCATTGATTTTGTATTTAATAACCTATTTTTTAAGGTGCAAACAAAAAAGAAACAAAATAAAATTCTATTTTTTGTTAATTTTAGTTATTTTTCCAAACTTTTATCTACTTTTTATAAATCAACAAATAAAATATTGTATGTAGGCTTAACATTTTTAATTAAGTTTTGCACAAGAGACTCTTTATTTGTAATTATTACTGCTACAAAAACTTTCTACTCTTTTCATGAATCATTTGAAACCATGAAAAGAATATTTTATGAAAATTTGAGATTCTTTGCTTAGAATGTTAGATAACATAGATTTTTAAAACTTTCTTAAAATATTGACAGGGTTGCCACTCTTTGAGTCAAAAAAAAAGTTCTGATTCATCTTGAGTTATTTCAAATCTTAATTTATTTTTATTCAAAGTTATATAGTTATTTGCCTTAACTAAAAAAGAATGCTCAATTTACTAGTTTTTGTTATACAAAAACAATTTAAGTATTTGTTTATATTCTCACGCATGAATAAGTTTTTAAATAACAGGATAGATGACTTATATTGTTATGTGCAGTTCAATATTTTATTTTTGCTTGAAAAGGTCGCAATTTCTTGCCACCGGAAACACAAACCGGTCTTGAATAAAATATATAATTTGCATAAATCTATTTATTCAAAGTTAAAATCAAATTCTTCAACAAAATTACTTATGAAATAACAAAATATTGAAACAAAATTAATTAAATCTCATTCAAATCCTAGAAAAAAGACTGTCCTGAGATCTAAAAAAAACTAAAACTATTATGAGACTTTAATAATAAATAAAACTCTCAGCTGGAGTTTCAAAATAAATCTCAAAATATACTGAGCTATTCTAAATCATCCTGATATTTTCAAAATATCTTGAGTTACTCTGAGTGTGTGGCAAAACTGTATTGATAAATAATTAACTGCACCACACGACCAACAACAACAGCATCTTAGACAACCTACGACCAGTTTTGTCTTTATTAAGACTAATCAGGCAGGCATAGTTGCAAGAAATCATTGTTAAGATCAAACCAAGCTTATAAGGAACCTATTGTTGCCTCCGACTTTGACCTGATATATCTCAAAAATTATTTTGAACTTTTTAAATCTGTAAAAAGCATCTTGTAGCTTAGTTAAAACTCAACACTAAATTGTGAAAAAAGAGCAGTAGTTAAAAAAAGCTTTTATTTATAGGAAATCTACTACAATCAGAAGAACATAAAATTACTTATTAAATTGTATTGAACCAAATATTAAATCCTGTAAATCACTATAAAGCAATAACTTTTAAGCTTAAGCTACACTTTCAATGAGGAAACTCACATTGGACTTAAATTAACTGAAATGAATTTTGAAATCTACATTTTTTAAATTAAGTAATTAGAAAAAAGTAATTAGGATGTGACAACATATATCTAAATAATTAGTCAGGTTAAATATAAATCATTAGTTATCCTGAACAAGACGTTAAAAGGTATCTGGGGTGTGCAACTTGACAACCAAAAGGTTTTTACGTGCATTAGGTCCTAGGACCAAATATTTTGAGGCTTTTTTTGTCTTTTAAAGATAGAGTTTTAAACTATTTTTGTTTATGCTTTTATCTATTGAAAAACAGCTATTTTTCCAAAAAAGAGGTAGCAATAACTCAATTTCAAGTTTATTTTAGTGTAAAACATCAGTACTTACTGACTCCTCTTCAAAGATTAAAAATATGCACAAAAGTCAAGCAAGCAAGTTATCTTGTGTAGTGATCTACAGGATCTTGCCAGATCTTAATTTTTAAAATGGATCGAATTTTCAAAACAGACCTGGTTCCAGCCATATCCTAAAACTGTGGATCTAGTAGATCATTAATTATGGTATATGTTATCCAAAAATAGATCTGGTTTGAAATATTCAGAACAAGGAACATCAGTAGTTTTAACAAAACTTATTTTGGGTGTACAATAAGTTTAGGATATATGAAACTCAGGTAAGGGTCCACAAAACCTATTATGTTACTCATACTAGATAATCCAGGGTTAGTTGTGTAAAACATAAAAAAGGTCTTAGGTACATCACAAGGGAAACATGAAACTTGCACTACATTGAGTCTGAAATAAAGAGCAAAAAGGAATATTTACATGACCATATAATAAAAAAAACAAAAAATAATTTACAAGTGTAGTTTAGCACATCAAAAGTTTTGAATATTTTCAAATTACTGGATCTTAATTCTGCCAGTTTTTGATTTGAAAAAATTAACTTTTAGGTCCATTATATCACTAGTTTTGTATTCTAAAAACTTAATCGTTTAAAATTTTACTTTTACACCAATAACATATTTATTGAAGTATATATTTTGCTCATCTACATAATATATCTATTTTTAGAATTTTTTGTCATATTAACGTTTTGTTTTATTATACAGTATACACAAGTTAGTTTTATGGAGTAGAAAACTAAAAAAATTATATTTCAAATTGTTATGTTTAACAATCTTTAAAAACTATTACTTGTTAGTACATAAAGACACTTCAAAACAGTGTGCTTTTACAAACACATCAGGAATAAATTGTCTTGTTGTTATTGTTTTCTTTTTATGTTTATCTTCAACAAATAGTACTATGCTACTATTCTAATGATGCAATAATTTGTCAATATATATAGTGCAAATTCGCCCTTTGTTATAAAACTTTGCGGTAGTTTAGTTTGTATATGTATTAAACTTAAACTAATGAATGATTTATTGTTTTGTGAACAATAAAAGAAAAACGCTCAAAAAGTTCAGTCTAAGGACTTAATGTAGGAAAGATACACAAAGTTTTTAATAAATGATTGTTTAAGATCTAAAATTTAAACTTGAAAGTAGTAGAAGCTCATTTTCAAATCTATTAAACTATAAATCAGAAAATGCCATCATATCAGAGCTAAAGCTTGGACTTTAATATGTCATGAAAGGAACTTTAAAATTGCTAATAAAAAGTTTTGATCATGACATTTTGGTCTTGGCTTGGGTCATCACACCAATTAATATTTCTATCAGTCTTAGAACAAGTTAGCATGAATTACTAATAAGTTTTTAAATATATGTTAAGTTTAAAGTTGAAAATACTAACCAGTATAAAAGTAAATAACCATAGTTTACGTGAAATAATCTACAAAACTAGACATTAAAAAAAATTGTTTAATTGATTTATTTAACTTTAAGTTTTTTTTAATCTCCCATGAAATATGATTTTATTGTAATAAGTTTGTTTCTTATGATATTGTCTTAGTTTCAAATAAATTTAAGTAATAAACTTTTAGCTGGCAAAAAAATAATATTTCTCCCTTATAAGTATGTGCGAATTTTACTAAAATTAGAGGAATCCCAATAACAAGTTCAAGTTTTTTTAGCTACCTCACGCGTTTGCTAAAAATTGCAAACTTTTATAAAATTTTATCATGACAACTTTTTTTGAATATACCATATCAAAGTCTATTTTTTATAACAATTTTTTTTTAAGCAAAACAATTTGGATAAAAAAATAAATTAAAAACTAATAAAATATAAAACTAGCAGTTTAATTAAAATCAAAAAGGTATAAATATATACAAAACAATTATTATAAATACAGTTTTTAAGAGTAAATAAAAAACTTGTTTAATAATGTTTTAATTGGTATTTCCTTATTACTCTTATCTTTGGTCAACATCGATGCTTTTATTTTACTTTTCTAATTAGTGCTTAAAAATAAATGAAAAGCTTTTTTTTAATCAACTACCAAAAAACAGTTTTATTTTTTGAAAAAAAAGTACTTTTTTATTGTAGAAAAAAGGTTAATCAAAGTTTGAAACTGATCTGTGCAAACAAAATAAAAAAAGTTATAACAGTTCTAAAACATAACACTTTATTGTTTGAAAAAAAGGTTGTGAAAATCTAGTATACTACAGTTTGTTTATTAAATAAATAAATTAATTTGCAATTTGATTACACGTTTTTTAAATAAATTTTGAGTCTAAACAGCATTAGTCATTTTTTTGTTATAATTTTTTAGTTTTACCTGTAGAATTTATTCTTAAACTAAAGTTTCTAATTTTTAACGTTAATAAATGCCAATTAAAGGCTGTATTTAAAAGTATTAATGAACAAATAGTATGTTCATAAAATATTTATATAAACTAAGATGAATACAAACTTACAGCTACATACTTTAATACTAAAACGGAAATATAAAAAAAGCATATTAAGTTTTAGTTAAACGAAAGTATAGAAAAGTGTAAGTGAATTTAAATTAGAACTAGAAACTTTTGAAACCATGTTTAGTCTAAAAGTAGCATGTCGTTCAAGTCTTGCAAACACATTTGTTGTTCGTGGTAGGTTTTTTCAGCTATTCAAAGCGGATTGCAGATTTACGTAGATGTTGCTAACAATAGTTTTGATGAAATTGTCTTTTTAAGAATGAAACATGTTACGAAACATTTATCAATAATATTGTTATCGTGTAACATTTGACTATTATTTTGAACACCCGTTCCCTTAAAATAAATTGGTATCTCACCTCCAATTACAGATTCCTGCTCTGCATAATATGGATTGCTTATATAAAATTTCATATCTTTACATGAATACTTTTATCGTTAATAGCTAAAAGCTCATTAATATCTTCCTATGTAGGAGTAATACTGATTTTTTGAAATCTTCGAAAATACTTTTTTCTGAAGTCACTGTTTCAGCACTGTTTTAAGTGAATCTAAAGTCTGTCTTTATTGGAGAATTTTTGATATTTTCTCCGATAATTTTGTGCTAAGCTTTTTTTACATAGTTAGGGCTTAATAAGTGTTAAGTAACATATTCTTACTACTACTAATTATACACTACTAATCAATCTTTTACTTTTTTACAAGTACACATAAATAGGACGCTCATTGTATGATGAACTTATTACACGTTGATCTTATCTAAAATACACTAATTAAGTCTTACAATATTTTATTTTTAATAACAAATTTTTTTTTATGGAAAAACTAATTCAAAAAAAATCATTTTTCTAGAAGTAGGGAAATATGTGTTATATATTTTTTAATAACGAAGCTGAAAACTTTGAAATTTTTAACTTTTTGAATTAAAACTTTTATTTCTATAATTTTATACATAAGGTTATATTTCATCATCATTTTTGAAAAGATTTAAACTAATTTTTATTTTTTTTATTTTTAATAAAACTTATTTTCAAACTCTATAAACACGCTTAGAATGACAATTTTACCACTTAAGTTTTATTCTTTGCAAGTTGAAATTTCAAAACTAATATGATATGTTATTGTATATATTATTTAAATAAACTACATATAAATACTATGAGTAGCTGTCAAATTTGCACGAAGAAACAAAATTGCACGAGGACATTTTTGTGTGAAAAGATAAATTTGCACGAAGATAAAATTGCACAAAGAGTCACTTTTGCACGAGCAGACTATTTTGCACGGAGAAATTTTTGCACGGGTTGAATTTTTTTTTTCAACTTTTTTTAATTACTTTAATGTTTTTTACTTACTATCACTGTTACCCCTAACCCTTACCCTCGGTCTGTAATTTTTTTTTTTGCTTATTAATTTCTTTTTTTTTTTTATAAATTTTCTTAATTATTCTTATTTTTTACCACCACTGTTATCCCTAGGCCCTAACAGTTACCCTCGGTCAGATTTTTTTTTCTCTTTGTTATTTTACTAATTTATCTTTTAGTGTTTTTTAATATTATTTTTACTATAATGCAAAATTGACCATTGGTGCAAAATTGTCTTTGTGCAATTTAGTATACTCGTGAAAATTCATCTTCGTGCAATTTAGATCCTTTCGTGGAATTTTGTAACCTCGTGCAATTTTGTCTTCGTGCGATTTTGACCCTTTCCAATATAGTATTAGGGTAAACCTTAGTGTTTAAAATTTTTTTATAACTGCTAAGTGTGTAGCAGTTATAGAAAAATTTCAAACACTAAGGTTTACACTAACTTTTATTAGATTATAGTATTTAACTTCTAACAGTTTTAACCCAAGCAATAAAATAGTAAAGCGATCCTATATACCTCAGAGCTTTTTTGAAATTTGAATACTTCTTTTACGTACTTTAAGAAAAGAACAGCAATGTTAAAGTACGATGAATACTGTTTTTTATTTTTTGCAATTACCGAAAAGTCTAAAAAATGTTTTTTTAAGTTTTTGCCATAGCTTATAAAATGATATTATTTTTGCAGTAATTAATGTGAAATTAATTTAACAATTGTGAAGCAAGTGTAAAGCTATATTGTTATAATAAACAAAGTTAATCACTATGAGTATGCTTTGTAGATATTGTTAGTCATTTAAAAAGATTAAAAATGACTAACTTTTACTAATATCAAAACAATAAACTAATCTATAGTTTATTCGTTTAAAAGTAGACAGTTTCTTTGTTTTTAATCAAAATTGTCAAGCTAAGAAGGTATAAACAAGTTAAAACATCTTAATCCAGTAGAAAAAAAACTTTAAGGAATAAATACTTTTTTTGTATGCTATGCAATATATGTCCTTAGTTTTACTGAGTGTCTAAAAACTATCTAGTTGAGAAATAAAAAAATAAAAATTCAAATTTTAAAAATACTTATTTTTTTTTAGTTTTTGAGTTACAAGAAGCATAATATAATATTGATTTAGTTTAGTGCGTAAACTTTATTTTAAACTATTTTGGTTTAATTTAAAACTTTAACTGTGAAATTCAAACTATAAAAAATATTTTTTGAGTCAAGCAATAAATCACACTAACTCAATCAAAATAATAAGTACTTCAAAAATTGTATCAAAGAACTGCAGTATATAATTAAGCTAAGAAATAATTGTCATTTCGTTAACGTTACTCATTTTAAGTATGTTGAATTATTTTATTGCAATAAAGTCGTTTTCTAATAAAACTATTAGTTTAATCTATGTGGTTATTTGAAAAAAAATAAATATATATAATATTGTTTTTGCGTAATTCTCATGTTATGTACTACGCAAATAAATTATAAAACTATATATATTTTTTTAAATTTAAAACATTTTTTGTCTGTTTACAGAGTAAAACAATAGTTTACATAATAAAATAAACTTTTCAAAAACGGAAAAAAAGTTTAATACATAAAAAAAAGGTATAGCTTGTTTAAAAAACAGTAGATGTTTTACAGTAAAATCCGCTTAGGTACAACCTTAAACTCGTACACAAGAAGTGTAGGTGTAAAGTTTTATAAACTAAAGCTACAACTATAAAACGTTACAATCCATTTTTAATAACTTTTATAGTGTTGAAATAAAACTGGTTAAAATTAAAAAGTGTCTGCTAAGACTAAACAATTGAAGTATTTTAGCAGAGTTTCTAGTTCTAAGAAGTATTCGTTATTTTTATTAAACTAAAATATAGCATGAACTTTTTATATTGTGTTCTAATCATCAAAATTGTTAATGTCAATTGCACTCTTAGTTATTTTCATTAGGTATTTGAAGAAAATACTGTGTGTACGTTAGTACTTTAGTATGTACATACTTTGTTTTAATTTTGCTTATTTCGTTAAACATGATAGAAATAGATCTTTGTTAAATTATTACTTACAAGCGGAGGTTGGTAAATAATATAAATTAAAAAAAGTACCTATTGAACAAAAACGATTTTTAGCCAAAAAGTGCAAAAGGTCAAGTGGGAGATTAGCTTAGCTTTAAACTTAATAAATTAGTTTGTAATTTCAAATTAGCTTCTGATATACAACTTCGTGTTCTTAGAGCAACATACTAAAATAAATTGACAACATTTGCTGAGCTTGCTATTTTTATCTGTGAATTATATCGATTTTGCTTCGATAAAATTATATGTCGAGTCATATCGATGTTGTCTTCCTCAGGCAAACAAAATCTACTGACAAAGTACGAAGTAGAAGACCCAGACTATTAAAATAAAGTATCAAATAATTCACAAAAAAAATACTGGCATACTAGGAAAATTTAAAGAACTAACATACTGTTTTTATTACTGCACAAATGAAGTAATATAAACTTACTTTGCAGACTTTAAACAACAAACAATGAAAGTTACTTTGGCGCTACTCCTCATCGTGGCGGTCATCAGCGGATCAAGCTCGCTGAAGTGCAACGTGTTCGGCGATTGGCATCTTTGGGTAAATACTAGTAATACAATTGTGGAGGACGAAAATATCGTAAAGGATATGGAGACGTGCGGTGCCGATATGTCCTGCATGAATATGCAAGGAACGGGGAAAAACCAAATCCTTGAATGTAAGTTTTAGCTTCTCAATTACCATTGTTTTGAAATGTGTTGAGTTGTAGAGTAGATAGCATTTTGTTGACCCAAGTTTCCGATGCAATCGCGTTAAGTATTAGATTTGTTTTTACAGATCGAGTCAAAGACGTTGGATCGTGCATTCCAAAAAGTAACTGTACCGATTTTAGTAGTGAAACCCCAGAAAATAAAGCGACTCTTATGATTAAACATTTGGGCCCGATTGGAAATTTTAGACCATTCACACTAACCGAGAAGTAAGCTAAATATTGTTTGTAAGTAGTCTTTTAATTCAAAGCTTTTTTTTTTCAAAAGACTTCTGTTATAGTTAGTCATAAATAATACTTGACAACAAGCAAAGCTAAAACTTTAAACAAGCAATAAAATGGTCGATGTATATTCAAAAAGCTTTTTATATACTAAATTCTTAAAAAAATTTAGACCTGAAGACCCGATTTCGATTAGGTGTTGTGAATCAGATGGTTGCAATAAAATGAAAAGTTCTCTAGAAAACTCGTCCGGAAGAAACAATGCTGGCTTCCTCGCGCTTCTTTGTGTTCTTACGGCGATTTTCATTTTTTAAAGTCAACTGAAGCTAAACTACGTAAGGAATAAAAATATAACACAATATCATCTGCTTAGTTCTAAAAAAAATCAAGTCAAAAAAATGTGTTTTATCACTAAAAAAAAAATTTTAATATTTTAGTTTTATCGGTCTAACAGTTTGTATAAACTTTACAACTACTTAAAATTCAACTTATTTCCTTTTATTTTTTACGACTTTATAAACTAAAATTTAAGTTTTAAAATTTATAGTAGGTTTACTATTTACAAAATTAATTTGTTTTTTCAACTAAATATAGAATGTTTAAAAGTAATATTGCATTAAAACTAAAAAAAAAAAAAATTTTTTTATAAATTCTTATAATAAATATTACGCCTTGATTCAATGTTTGATCGTCTTATAACAATAAATTTTATGCTATATTTTGTGATTTATATTATAAGTACTTGTAGATAACAACTATCTAAGAACTTTTAATATTTAAAAAAAAAAACTTTGTGTTTAGTTTTTTTTTGCAAAACTTTATCAATTATTAAAAAACATTTGTCATAGAATAGTACTTGTAAAACTATTTTTGCTTATTACCTAGTTTTAAATGTAATATGATTTTTCAACATGTATATTTTTTTATTTATATAAAAAACAAATTTAAATTATACTTTTTTGTTTTTTATTTAAAACAATGCAGACTTAGCTTTTAACTTCAAATACGAAACATTTATACTTATAAAAGTTAAAAAGTAGAAACTTATGTATTAAAAGTTGAACCTTAATGTTTTTATCGCACAGTTCTTAAATAATAGTTTAAATTTCAAAAACAGCTTTAAGTAAAAACATGTAGATACTTGTATCACATGGTACCTTAAACTGTTATTACTAGTTCGTGAAATAACTATGTTCTGTACTTATAAAATAAAATATATTTGATAGTTGACTTTTTAAATTAACATTTTAATTGTAGTGACAAACAAAGTAACAAAAAAAAACATTTGAAAAATTCTCGGCATTTTTAAAGTTTGTAACAGAAAACTAGTGATTAAGAAATTTTGATAACGATTGCTTAATTGTTATTAATTTTTGGTCAAACAATTAAAAGTCATTACAGTACAGACTATAAATCTACAGCAAAGTATACAAATATTAAAAATAATTTAATCAAATAATTATATATTGAAAATAAGTTCCAAAGATTTTACATAGTGAAAAATTAATATTTCAAAAGTTTTTTACACAGAAACCATTGAATGAAAACAACGCTTAAGATTTACTTTGAAATTTATTTTTGCTGTTTTAAATTTATAAGTACGTAAATTAGACAAATTGTAACAAATATATATAATATAAAACAGCATTACAATAAAAAGGCTTCAAGTCCAATTATTAAACAACATTACAATTAAAAAGGCTTATATTTACTTCCATCGAATATCATTTTATTATTCTTGATATACAACAGTGTTCTTGGTAGTTTGCTTTAGAAGTGACAAAAAAAAGTTAAAGTTCTAACTAAAAACATAAAGTTAAAACTATATTAAGCAGAAAACAGACTTTTAATTGTTCAAATAAATTTCCAAGTGTTTTATTAAGTTTACATTTATAACTCATAACTTCCAATTACACCTTTTTTGCTAGCTGTTTGTCTTCAAGTCTTTAAAAGTTATTTGCTGTAAAAAACAGTAGTATAATAGTATGTTATAGTAATATGTTAGACCTAACGGTCTTTTTTATATTAAGTCCTACAAATATTTTTTATGTCGTTTTCTTTATCATGTTCAATATTTAATACACTGTATCCTAAGAAAACTACTTCGTTTAGTATGTATATATATTAAAACAGTGATCATTGGTTTGTAAAATAATAATTTTAAAAATCTAAACTTCTGTTTATTTACTTTTCAAGTTACCTTTATTCTTTTTTTTTTTTGATAATCTGCAAATTAACAAAAATAGTTCTGATATGTCAACCAACACACAAATGCTTGAAACTGCGTACATAAGCATAAGAAAAACTGTTTTTTCCTGTTACATATAGAAAAGTTGCATCAGCAGCTATTTTAATTTAAAAATTGTATATATAAATAAAAGACATATGTAGTCTTTAAAAAATAAATTAAGAAAATTAAAATAGATGGAATTGTTTGTTATGTATCGTCGTTAAAATTCAATTAAAACCTTCGGTCTTGAAACAAAGCATTCAACTCTTTTCGGGCAAGGATGGGTCGTACACAAGTACATTTCAGGAACTTTGAACTCAAACAGTTTGTATTGAACGTACAGGAACCCTCCTTCTATTAAAGTTCTGAACAGCAGTTGTACTGAGTACCTAAAAGTTTAAAGCGTAAACGTTTATTGGAAAGTTTAAAGTTAAGTTTATTTATCAATTTGGTTTTAAATATAGTGCATTTATAAAAACACTTTGATATTGGAAGGTGAAAATAAAACATACCCAATTAGTATTAGTTTAGTCATTGACCTTTTTAACGATTTTATATAAACACAATCTTTTTGATCAATTTTATTTATTTCCACTGTTTTGAAAAAGTTTTTTTCTGAAGATTTTTTTTCTTCCGTCCTCTTTTTTCTCTTTTTTGTAAACTAAAATAAATAAAAAAGAAAATTTTTAGATAGCTTAAATTAATTTAAGTGATAAAATATAAACAAAGAGCAATTGTTAGAAGTTTCAATATAAATTAATTTTATTTATTTAATAAACTATTAAACAACTAAGCACATATGTAACATTTTACATGAGCTACAAAATATTTTTTTTGCAAATTCATTAGCGTTTAAAATAACTATTTTTAATGTTAAAACCCCAATAAAACTTTCGTTCAATTTGTTTTGTTTACAAAAAAAAGCAATAGTTAATTATCTAAAACTAAAATTTTACTTTAATAAAAAATACAGTAGATATATTTTTAAACAAAACTTAAAAGACTAAAATATGGTTAATATTTAAAAAAAAATATTTTGCCTAAATTTTTATTAAGCTCACCTTAAGACGTTCAACAAAAAAGTAAATGTTTGAGACAACTAATCACTTTTATATTTTTTTACGCTAGAAATATAGTTTGAGATAACGTCTAAATACAGCATGGTATTTGTTTTAAAATACATCGCTTTAAAACTTCGTGAAGGACGAAGAAGTTAATATATCTACTTTTAGATTATATATTTTGTATGTGCAATATGGTTTTATAACTTAATACTAATAATATTTTCAAAAATTGTATAGTAACATCTTCAAAAATTTATTATTTTTTAAACTTATCTTACATCCCTTAGACCCTTACTGTTATATGAAGGTTTATAAAAAGTAATTTTTGACCTGATATATGTTATTTGTTCTTTTTTCACTGTTTTTTATTTTATGCATTGCCCAAATAACAAAAACTACTGATGGTGTTGATACTAAAAGAATCTGTTGAAAATATTTTATTAATAATAAAATATTTGTTTTTGTTTTGTAAGTTTCTGTTACAAAAACATCTCTTAAATAAATAAAACAACAAGATAATAACAAAATAACTATCAGTACAAAATTAGTTATGATTACAAATACTTACGAGTTTTTGTCGTTCTTCTAGCATAATCTTTTACTAAAAGTTTTTTAAATCTTTCAAACTATTTTTAAAAGTTTAGCTATCTAAACAACAAATACTTAGTACATTTATGTTTACTTGGAAAGCCCAAAACCTAATGTGAGAGATGGGACTGAACTTGTTGTAGCAAATGTTGTTGCATCCTGGCTGCAGAGTGTTACAAGTAAATGTCGACTGCTCATCACTGTAGACCTTTATAAAATAAATAAACTTATTTAGAAAACTACAGAAGAATCAGTTATTTTAAATAGCCCCTTTTGTTTATTTTGATACGATAATTGATCAGTAAATTATATTTACATTTTTTTAAAAATCATAATAAGTTTAACTTTTAGTAATTAAAGTTTTTAAAGTTCTGTAATCATTAGACTTAATGCAACATTATCTCATGATTTTTTTTCTGATTCAAAGCTTTCTTAAATATTTATATGTGTATATGTTTAAATCTATTTAGTCTTTTTTGACCAAAATTCCAAATTGTAGACACTAAAAAAAACTTTAAACCTGTTCTCCAACGTTTATAACAATGATTACTCTAAAAACAAACAGAAACGAAAACCAGTACTTTCCAAACAAACTTGAATGATTTTCTACTTCTGAAACTAATTTTTCTAACAATGACCAGCTCATAAAACTTATTTATCAATTAAGCTAAGCTATAAAGTATTTTTAAAGGTATGTATGAAATCTGTATTTGTTTGTCTATAAAACTTTTAGTTGCCTTTGGGGACAAGCGTTTAATTATTACGAACAAAGCTTACTTTAGATTAAAAGCACTAGAATGTTTTTCAAGCATACATAAGAATAGTCTTTCTATAAAAACTTTACAGTATAATTCTTTACATTAACTTATAGAATTTCTTTTTAGATTTACTTTGTTCTTTTTTGTAAAACTGTAAAAGAAATAGTTTAAACAATTAAAAAATATATATAAATTTGTTTATAGTTTAATTGTGAGTAAGTAGTGGAGCCGAACTTGTAACTATTTAGTTAAGATTTTCTTTTAAACTCTTTTTTTCATGTTTAAAAGAAATACAAAAAACATTGTAGTTTGAAAAAACACTGTTTATTTAAAATATGCCCTATTGTTTATAAAATATCGAGACCAACATGCTTTAAACATAATAAAGTTTTAGTTTTAACCTGCTAATCTGTTTATTTGACGTTTAAAAACTTGTTGGTATAGATAAGAGTGATTCAGTTTTTTTATACAAAGACTTGAAGAAGTAGTAATCTAAAATTATATATAATTAATGTTAAGATAAAAATTAACCGTACTACGAAAAGAAGTTTTTAAACCAGTTTAAAAATTATCAGTTTTCATTCTAACCCATAATCCAGACCTCAAGACTAAACTTTATTTTCGTACACTAAGTTTTGATATTTGAAAAGTTTGTATGTTAAAAGAAAAATTACTCGGGAAAAAATAGTAGGGAGCTTTTCTAACAGTCGGAACTAACAGACACTTAATATGAAAATAGGTAAAAACCAATTCTTTAAAGGTAATGAAGGTAAAATAATCCCCTTTGACTTCAGTTGAAAAATATATTACTGTAAAATATTGAGAAAGTAAAATAAGGTGCTCGTTTTAGTAAAATTGAATTTAATTGTTTATACGTGTAAGTGTTACTGTATCAATATTTATGATTGAGTTTAAAACATGAGTTTAGTACATGAATATATTTCAATGATTTTTTTTTAATTTCTACAATATATATGGTACTTCTTTTTGACTCGTATTTAAAAAACAAAACTAACTTTTGTGATACTAAACTTGAACGAGTTTGTTTAACATGGCTTCAACTCAAGATAATTTAGCAAACTAACTAACATTAATAAACGACTTCTCCTAATTTTGGTTATACAAAAAACTTCTTTAAAGATATTAAACTTTGTACCATAAGTTAAGATTTCAAGCAATCAAGCTTTTTAAAATACTTTTTTTTACACAATATTAAATTATAGGTTTTAAGTTATCGACTCCCATAAATGTAAAAAGCGCTCAAAAATGTGGTCCACGGACCTGGTGTACGAAAAAACCTTTTGGTTATCGAGTCATACACCAGGATATAGTTTAATGCAATGTCCAGGACTATAACAATAACGAATATAATGTGCTCACATTTTATTACTTTTTCCATGCACGTAACCTAAACTGTTTTTTTAATGTTTTTAAATATAAATTTAAGTAAAACTATTCTATTCAAGTTAGTCAATTAAATATTTTGTTAATATTTTGTAAAACTTATTTTAAGTGCAGTGTTTAACAAACACAAGATGCAGTTTTTTAACTTTTTTCTTATTATTGTTTATTAATTAATAAAAAATTTTAACTGTATAAAAAGACAGCGAGTGTAGCGATAAACTTTGTGCAAAGATAATATCAAACCAAGTACTACTGTCATATGGATTTAATAGATTTAACCTATACAGTAAAGTTTTTCGCTTAACAGTTGAATTTTATACTTTATCAAAGTTTGACCAGATACTAAATTCAGTAGATATTTAATTTAGCAACAAAATATAAGTTTTGAGTTTTTAATAATAAAAAAAAACATAAACAATCTATTTCACGCTAGAAACAATGCATAAAACTCCAAAAAAATTACAACGACTATTTTTTTTTTTTTTTTTTTTATAATTTAAGCTATATTTATTTTTATTTTTTTAAGTAACGTGTTAAGCACTTGAGTAAGAAAAGGCAGCAAACATTAAATTGCGACTAAAACTATTTATGTGAATAGTAATAAATAAAGCAGTATGAATTAAACAAAAATAAAGCAGTATAAATTCAGTTCTTGACATTAAAATACAATATAGCAAAAAAAAAAACAACTAAATTAGATACAAAAAATATTACTTTTGCTAATCATCTGATTATCTTTTTCATAAAATAGTTTCAATTAGTACACTTTTTTTTTCTAATTTAAAGCTTTTTTTAGCATAATTTTTACAATTAACTTTTTTTAGTGTTCATTTATTTTAAAACTACATTTAAAAGTTATTTGTTATTTTAAAATCTCCATCAATACTATATAAAAACACAACTTTTTGTTGCCCTCGTTGGATAAAATATCCAAAAAGTATTGGTTTTTCTCAATTTTTAAATGTTTAGTTAGTAATAGAAGAAGTTCAAAAAATTTAAATATTATACTTTTTGTTTTATTTTAGAAAATACTACAGACTTTATCATTTTTAACAAAAAGAAATAAAACGGATAAGAAAAAAATTCTTCAAGGGTTTTTGTTTTTTTTCATCTCAAGGTTGTTTATACAATTATAAATGGCAACGGGTCAAAATTACACGAAGACAAAATTGCACGAGTGCACTAAATTGCACGAAGATACTTCTGCACGAAGAAATATTTGCACGAGGGCACTAAATTGCACGAAGACAATTATGCACCAACGGTCAGTTTTGCACGAGAGTAAAAAGTACAAAAAAAAACTAAAAGATAAGTTGAAAGAAAAACAAAAAGAAAAAATAAATACTGACCGAGGGTAAGGGTTAGAGCCTTAGGGGTAACAGTGATAGTAAAAAAAAAACAAAAACAACTGAAAAAAAACTAAAAAAATTAAATAAAGTTAATAACTATAAAGAAAAATGAATCTACCGACCGAGGATAAGGGTTAGGGGTAACAGTGATAGTAAAATAAATATAAAACTAACAAAAAAAACTAAAAAAAAAGACATTCAACCTGTGCAAAATTGTCTGCTCGTGCAAAAGTGACCCTTCGTGCAGTTTTATCCACTCTTGCAAAAGTGTTTTGGTGCAATTTTGTGCACTCGTGCAATTTTGTACGCTCGTGCAAGTTTGACAGCTACCCATTTTAAATATGTCTAAATTTGATTTAAGAAAAACTAATACTTTGATTGACTTTTTGCTTACTATTGACTTAACTTAGTTGTAGATGTATTTTTATACCGTTTGGAGCTCTTCGTTCATTAGAATTATAGCTTTCCTGTCAATAACTAAAGTTAAACGAGTTGCGGTCCTACTATGATATATAGTCGCTTCGCTGTTATAACTTATGTTAGAGAAAAAAAGTCACAAACCATTGCTATACTCAAGTAAAATGATTTACGAAATAATTTTTTACGGCAATGATAAGTTTTTTTTTAGTTTGTTATACTTCAATTAGTTAATTAACAAAATATACAACCGTTCTAAAAATAAGAAGACATTTATTTTATTACATTTTGTGTTTACACCGCTATCAATTAAGCATGCATTGTACTATTTTGGTGAAATCTAGATAAGAATATATTAATAAATTGTTTTACATCTTGCAATTTATTTTTTGTTAACTTAAAGTTTTTCGATCTACGCTTTTCAAAAGTTCATGTAGATAACTAAACAGATTTATGTAAAACAGTAAACCTAATAAAATTGTAAGATTTTGCGTCATAACAGGTAAATAAAATTATATGTACAATGCAATGCTATTATAAAGTAATTTTAAAACTAGTAATGAAAAACTTTAAAACTCAAGACTAAACTATCAGATACATACTAAATAAATCATAATGTTAAGACATTATAAAAAAAAACACCTATTATAATTTTACGTTGATGCCAGCTTTAAAAATATTTTATACGGCGTAAAAATACAAAAAAACTTATTTAACAAACATTAAAGTGTAAAGCTAAAGCACAAGAAATTGAAAGCATTAATAGAAATTTTAAACAACAGAAAACAAACTTGTTAAAACTTCCTTTATAATAAAATTAAACAACAAAAACGAAAGTTAGTAATAAAATTACAACAATTTAAACAAATTAGAATTATAACCAAAATTTTTATTTGCATAAACTTGGCTTATTACTTTTTATAAACAAAGATTCTAAATCACTTAAATGATACATACTACGTCCTTTACAAACAATGGAAAATATATTATCTTTATAGTTTTTTGAGCATTCTAAATTATTTAACAAATGTTCACCTATTGCCGACAGACTTTTTATTGGCTTGTTTGTCCCATAGGTCATCCAGTTTCTTAAGGCGTTGGTAACATGCTGGTCTCTTCTTATGTGAAATCGTTGCGAAGTTCTACAAATATACACACTATCACAGTGGAATTTGTACTTACAAATTATGTTGCATTTTTCTGGATCAGAAGTGAGATCTTTAACAATTCTGTTAAGGGGTTTTCTGGTGGAATGAGTTATTCTTAAATTTACTGCCCCAAAAGTGTTATTTACGGTTTCTCTAATTTGGTTTTCTTTTCTAAATATGGAAGTCATAAATATAGTAAATATTTATTTGGGCCGTGTTTCGTAGGGCTGAAAAGTTTTGATGTAGTCCTACTAATCGGCAATAGGTGAACATTTGTTAAATGACTTAGAATGCTCAAAAAACTAAAACGATAATATGTTTTCCATTGTTTGTAAAGGACGTAGTATGTATCATTTAAGTGTTTTAAAATCTTTATTTATAAAACCTATATAAGCCAAGTTTATGCAAACAAAAATTTGTTAATGATTCTAATTAATTTATTTTATTGTAATTTTGTTACTACGTTTTGTTTTAGTTGTTTAATTTTATTTTAAAGAAAGTTTTATTAAGTTTGTTTCCTCTTATATAAATTTGCTATTAGTGCTTTAAATTTCTAGTACTTTAGCTTTAATTTTATTAATAACTTTTACTTTAGTTTTTGTTAAATAAGTTTTTTGTATTTTTACGCCATACAAAACCTTTTAAAGCTGGTATCAACGTAAATTTTGATAGATTTATTTTTATAAATTGTCTTAACTTAAGTTTATAATTAGTTTAGTATCTGATAATTTAGTCTTGAGTTTTAAAGTTTTTTATTAATAGTTTTAAAGTTACTTTATTATTTTAAATAGCATTGCATTGTACATATAATTTTATTTACCTGTTATGACGCGTAATCTTACAATTTTATTAGGTTTACTGTTTTACATAAATCTGTTTAGTTATCTACATGAACTTTTGAAAAGCGTAGATCAAAAAACTTTAAGTTAACAAAAAATATATTGCAAAATGAATTTTTGTCTCCTATTTCTATTTAAAGTTAGTACCAAAAAGAAGTTATTTTGCATCTAAAATTTCTAACCTGAAGTAAATGTTATGTGTCTTTTAGTACTTTTTTATTTCTTTTCTAATGTAGCTTAACAACAAAAAATTTCATACGATGACGTTATAAATATTTCTAAGTTCGAAAACAGACATTGAAATAATACTTTTTAAGAATTAGCTAGTTTTAGAATTAAAGCGTAAAAAAATATTCAAGCTATTTTTAAAGCGCATAAAAAAATATAAACATCAAAAAGCAAACAGAATAACAGTTAAGTAAAAGAACCACTTAGATTGGAAATGATTGAAAAAAAAATGCGCTTTAAAAATAAAAAGTTTATAATTTTTGGACCTTTTTTATTTTGACGGTTTTACCAGTCTAACAAGATTAATTTCTTTATTTTTCTCACGAGGCAGGAATAAAAATAGAAGAGAAACAAAACATATAAAATATGAAAAACTTACATAAACATTAGATTAGAGAGTCTTTTCACTATCATTAACTTCGTTAGAGGCTTGTACAAATATAAAGCCAAAAAGAGAACTGTAGTAAAGTTGCTTTACCTCAATTTCTGAATGCAACAGATAGTTTTAGTACATTCCTGTTCTATGCACATTTATTACTAATAATAGAATTTAAAACTACACTAGGTGCTGTTTAAATAATACTAAATTTAAAATCGCATGTTAAGTATCAACTTTCATTGCAATTAAATAATCTAATAACAATGTGATTTAAGTTATGCTAGATACATAAAAAGAGGTTTGGCTCAATTAATATGGCTTATGTATCTTAAATGTATATGAACAATTTTTTTTTCTACAATTCGTTTAAAATCATTACTGCTAATAAAAAAATACTTGAATCATATTTAAAAATAAAATTGAAGTGTTAACATTCTATTGATCAACTATAGTAAATACAACAACTGTAAATATAACAACTCTCCTGGACAAGACATTAAAAAGGTTGGTGTGTAACAACTTGATAACCAAAAGGTTTTTTTTTTGTTCACCAGGTCCAAGGACCAAATATTCTAAGCATGTTTTTTATTGTTTAATAAACTATATGTAATAAATTAGAAAAAAAGTAAAAAAAAGAAGTTTATTTTTGAGAAAGACCTAAAGAAAAATAATTCATTAAGATTCTCATTAAGACATTAAATGTCTTAAAGCTACATGAACATGTCAAAGTCACTACTAAATTTAACAAGAAACAAATGTGGAACAGTAACATGCTAATCATTCACCAGGCTATTGGCAAAATATAAAGAGGACAAAGAAAATGTTAACATCTTATGCATTCTGGTAATTAATATTTCTTGTGCAAATTTCAAAGATCTCTTTCTCAAGCATTGAAACCATTTAATCTGTTGTACTCATGTGTTATAAAATTTTTAAAAGTATAACAAAAGTAAAATAAAGTCATTGGAAGAAATATAAAACATACAAACTATTATAAACAAGCAGGGTTGCCACAAAACCTGGAATCCTGGAAAAATTTGGTATTTGATAGTTCAGGCTAAAAAAATTCTTAATTTTGAACAAAATCACTAAAAAACCTAGAATTTAAAGCCATTTTAAAATGTGAAGTAATGAAATTTTGATTTGACACAAAAATTCTATCATAGAGATATTTTTTTTTGTTATCATCAACAGTTTTATAAGTAAAGTAGCTTTACAGTATCTTTTCAATTTTGTTATCCTATTTAACACAGTTTTTTACCTTAAACTTAATTTTTTACTAAAAGTAGACCCAAAAAAGTGTACTTTAAAAAACCGAAAGAATTTTGAAAACCTGGAGAAAATTTGCCAAAAACCAGTGACCAACCCTGAAACAAGGCAACTTAAATTTTTAGAAAAATAGTAACACTTATTTTCACTGCATTGGTACCCAAGTCTACCATGGTAGCCACGCCGTTTTTCCTTATTTTGCAGATCATTTGGTTTTAAATTTTTTTGTTGCCTTTTTACCTAATCATATTTTATTGCAGTATAAATACTACAAAACTCCATAGATTTGTAAGAAAGAAGTCATCACCATTTTTAATTGTTAATAAATTATATCACACATTTTAAAAACTTAGTTTGTGTTTATTTAACTTTATTAATTTGAATAACAATCCTATTATATAAAAGTATGGTACCACTATATTAAAATAATTATTATCTATCATTAGAAATTGTGTTTGTTCTTTATAAGAACAAATGTATAACAAATATGGATAAAATATTTTACATTTAAATTTTCTGTAAAAAGAATAAATTTTTAATTTGATTTAGTATGTTATTAAAAATTAAAAAAAAATATTAAAAACTTTGAAAAACTAGATTTAGTTATACAGTTGTAAAACACATTAAACGTAAGTGTAATAGATAATATTTTTAAGGATAGCAGACACAAAAAAAAAAAAAATATATAAAATATATATATATAAATATATATTGTTCTTATTCATCTCATAATTTTGTAGCTTTTAAGTTATTAAAAAAAGTTTTTTATTATTTTACTAAGATTAAAATTTTTGTTAATTCTTAGTCAAACTCATTTATAAATTATTTACTGTATAAATTAAACGTTTTAAAATTAAACAAATATATTTCAAAGATAAATAACACTAAGTTTAAAATGCCCTTTAGTTTTTTTAGAGGAAAGAAAAAAGAAAAATACACTCTATCTCAGAAAAACTCTTTTCTAGTAAGTTAAAATAACTTTTATTTATTTTTCTTAACTAATTAAGAAAATTTATATAATTATTAAATTTATTTATTTAATGTTTTATTGATCTCTTATCAATTCGCAGTACATATATTTATTGTATGTGATATGTATGGATGTTGTTTAGTCCTATTTGGGATTGCCAGCAAGTATATGCTTTTAATTATATTTTACACAAGCGCTTTCCAAGCAAAAGGCAAACGTAGAATTAAATGTAAAAAAAATATGTATAAAGTTCCACTTCTCTTCTAAAATGATAAAAAAGTATTGTTAAAGAGGTCTTTAATAGTTTTATGTTTAAGTGAAATTTTTCTCTTTCTCTCTTTAAAAGGTCTAGGAATCTATTTTTACAGTAAAATAATTTTAGAAAGAATAATAAAATATTGTTTTTAAACTAAAACATATGTTAATGCTTTTGAAGATAAAGATTAGCTCTTAAATGAATAACAATAAACTCACTTTACTACTAAAACTTAAGTTAGAACAAGCTTTGTTAAAATTTATGGTATAAAGTTTTAACAGTTGGATAGACTGTAGTTTTGATCTATCAACTAAAGTCTTTTCCTCCCATTAAAAAAAAGTTTTAAGTTTTTGCTGAAAACAATTTTTTTAACATGTATTACTTTAAGATTATTTTAGATAAGTTTTTAAGTTAAAGAGTTTTACAAGTCAGATATATTGATATTGTTTTCTATAAAAAATATTTTAGTAAGATTTGTTTGAATTTTTATTCTACATATTAAACCTATCTCAAATACTGTTTTTAAAGCACTAAATAAAGTAGTTTTATTAAAAAAATGATAAAATTCTAAAAAAAAAAATGAAATGTGTTATAAAAAATCAATAGAGTTATTTTTTACTTTTGAAAACAAAAATTATTGTTTTTAGAAAAACTTTAAACTTTTATAATGAAGGAGGTATATACATTTTTTTTCAAATATAAAATGAAATCTAATTTAACTTTCAGCTCAAAGTTAAGCTGCTGGATGGAAATCATACAGAATGTAGTGTAACAACAGAAAGTACTGGAAGAGACTGCATTAATACAGTTTTGAGCAAAAACAATATTGATGAGGTAATAACAAATTAACTTTTCTAGTTAATTTAATTGTTAATAATAATTAACAATTTTTTTTCTAGTTTGCTGTGGTTTCCTTATTAATAATTTCAAATATTATTCTATTATTTAGCTTAACTCTTTTAGTGTAATACTAAATTTATTTTAGTTTACTTTTAAGAATTTAACATTAAAGATAAGAATGGTTTAACTAAAAATTTTTTTGAAGTTTTTGATGGATAAAACTTGTTTAGGTGGAATTTTTTGGCTTGAAGTACAACTTGAAAAACAAGAACAAAGAATTTAGATGGATTGACCTTGATAAACCTATAAAGAAGCATCTAGATAAATACTCATCAGATTCTGTTGTTATACTAGGAATAATTTTTTATGTTCCCAGTATTAGTTATATAAAACAGGAAGTTACAAGGTCTGTTTTAAATTTTTAAATTATGAAACAGTTAACTTTAAAGGTACTAACTAAGAAATTTTTCTGAAAAAATTGAGTTAGTTTTAAGGTTACCTTTAAAATACAGGTATTTTTACTACTTACAAGTTCGAGAGGATATTATTACTGGAAAAATTTCCTGTTCTGACAAAGATATTATTGAACTCACCAGCTTGTTTTTGCAAGGTTTACTATATAAAAGATTTTTTTTTCAAATTTTAAATTACAGTAAATTGTAGTTATTTTTTTTAAAGAAATTAATTTTTATTTATCTCTTTGTAAAGATAGTAAATTTTTGTCAGGTTATATATTAGATAAACTAGTTTTTTTTTTATACAATTATTTTGATTATTACTTAATTTATGATAAAAGTTAAAAACATGCAGTTACATTTTATGTGTAAGTTCTGTACATCAAACAAGCTGTGCAGAAAAAGTTCTTTTTTATACTATTCTTTTTTTAAGGTTGTGAACTCAAAATATAATCTGTAGAAGTGTTTAATTTATTGTTGTATTTAAAAAAAAGACTGATTCTTTAAAGTAACTATTCTGTGTTCTCTTAACATATAAAAAATACTGCATTATAATAAACTTGTTAAAGTTTTGTTTGAATTAAAATAGCAATTTACTTAACAAGATTTTTTTGCTGGTTAGTTTGATAAGATAAATACCCATAGTTTTTACTGTATTTCTTACTACATTTTTTAACTTGTTACATTGTATTGTAATATCTTAATAAAATGTAAGTGTAAAATTAATTCTATTTTTTTTATAGCTGACAGTGGAAATTATAATCCATCAATACACACTTTAGACTACATCATTGATATAAATGATACGCACCTACTAATTCCAAAAGTAAGGCAAACTATGAGTTTGAGTTATAGTTATTTTTTTAACTTGTTATACGTTTAACTAAAATAGAATTTTATTACAGAATTATTCTGAAACAAAGAATGAAATTCAAATGAAAATAGTTTATGAAGAAATTCTTGAGTGTTACAAAAGCAAGTTGTTAGTTACCATTTACAGTAACTAATAGTTTTAACTTATATTCAATGTATTTAACAACATTTTTTTTTGTTTATATTTGATTAAAAAAATCTATTTATATTAATTTATAAAAACAGATTTTTTTGCTATATTAAAACATATTAGTAAACATACATTTTTAATAAGTTTAAGTTATATGCATATAGAAAGAAATAACTTCAATAATAATTACTGGTGAAATTAAGAAAGTTTGTTTTAATTTAATAAAAAAATCATTATGTTTATAGGTATTATGCACTTTATTTATAGAGTTTTATTGATAGTATTTTATTTTTAAATTGAAATGAATAAAAATTTGGAAGGTTTTTTTTTCTGTGTCATAAATGTTTAAAGGATTTCATATGAAGTATATGATTTTTAAAATCAATAAAAACAATTTAATTAAAAATAATATTTTTTTTTAAACTAGAAACTTTATTGATAATTTGAATGCTAAAAAAGTAGTTAACATTCAAAATTATTAAAAATAAATGTATAAAGTTTGTGCTAAAATATATTTTGATTGTTTAATTCATTTTGTAATTAGTATACAAAAAGATAATTTATCTCCAAGCTTTCCTTGATAGTGTATGAAAATTTACTTCTGTATAATTTATTCTTTATAAACTACCGAATGCTTTATACCAGTTAATATAAAGGTGTATTTAAGTTATGATTTACATTATCACTTGTTTAATTAAGTTCAAACTTGTATGCATTATGTTGTGTCTCAAATCAAATCATTTTTGTAATATGCGTAAATATTTTATACTATATATAGTTACTTATTGTCAATTTTAAACAAAATGTATTGCTTTTTAAAGAAAAAAAAAACAAAAAAAGGCGATTTAATGTTTACTCTGAACTTTTAGATTTAATTACATTTAAAAAAATTCATAGTCAAGCCTTTGAATAAAGTATTTTTTTATTTCAGAAATCTGTTTACGAGCGATGCTGAGCTGCAATACATACAGCACACAATGACGCTTCCAAGCTTTAGCCAACAGATTTACTGTCATTTAGCAAAAAGTACCAACAAAGTAATTAAAAATAAGTTTTTAAAAATATTTTTAGATTTCATAAAACTAGTTTTGATCATCATGTAAACTATATTGTTAAAGTGCACATCACTATTTTCTTAATTTTTTGTCAAAGTCAGATTTTTTCCCACCAAAACGGATCACAAATAAGTTAGTTAGCACGTTTATTATTACTTCAAAACTTTATATAACAAAAAAAGTTTAAACATTGAATATTTTCTATTAATTTCAGCCCTAAACTTTATCTTACTTTTTATATTTAATTGAATAATTTTTCCTCTAGGTAAGCGGAGTTGGCATGAGTGTTAGTATTGGAACTTCTTGCAAAGGTATCATAGTTATAAGCCCGGACGCCGGACCGGACGGCGTGGAAACATTTTTGTGGCACGAATACAACAGCTCTGTCAAAGGATACAATCTTATATTAGAAGCACCGCATTTGAACAAGTCAAAGCAATTCACTACAGTTTGTTAATTTAATTTTTTTGATATGATATTAATTTAAAATTTCAATACTATACGTCTATGTCACTTTATGCTTTATAACTCATCACATTTTTTATTATCTCTGCCAGAACGACAGTGAAAATGCGAAGTACATGGGTAAAGTGTTTTTGCTCTACAAAAAATTTCACGAAAAACTAAAGCTGAGAGAAGACAAGGAAGGAAATGAAAACGACTCTGGAAAGTTGAATGGTACTACTTACAATGAGTAAGATTTTATTTCAATTTTTTAATACTTTTTTTTTGTAACTACATGTAAAGACTAAATTTAAGTTTGTTCATCTTAAAATTATTTTATTACTTGTTGGCATTAAATGTAAGTCTTACTTTTCAATAAAAACTTAAACCTAAAGCTGTGTTTGCACTTAATGTCTAATTAAAATCATGAATTATAAATTAAAGCTTTAAATAATAAAAAAACTTTTGTATAGTATAATTTTTTGTTTTTTTAAGTATATTTTGTTTTCTACAAATTCAATATTTAGTAAAATATTAGTTTATTCTCTATCAAAAAGTCTTATAAATTTCACTAACATGGACTTTATTTTAGTTTTTTGGTGTTTCAAATTTTAAGCGTTTATTGAATATATATTCCTTATACATTGAACTTTTATAAAAAAAATTTCAATGTAAAGTCGAGTACAATGTTGTACAAGAAGTATTTAGTGTCTTAAAGTTTTAGTTTGTATATGTATAATTAAAAATAAAAATTCGTATAATCCTTGTTAACGTTCGTTACTCGTTTCAAATTTCTGTCTTATCTCTTTACAATATATATATATATATATTTCACTTGTTTTAGCATTATTTACAAAGTGTTTAATTTTAATGAATTGCCTTACGATGAAATGTAATTTATATAATAGTTTTATAAGTAAAAGGTTCTTTTTGACATTTACTTTTAGAGTATTAATATGTCTGTATCTATTTTCAGAAAAAATGGAGCTTCGAATAGGAAAAGTAAAATTACAAGGCGTCCAACTCTACGAAAAAATAGAGACTCAGTTTGTTTGTTTAAATATTAAGAACTTAAAATTAAAACAACATAAGCTTTTATGTAAGTGTTGTAAATGCGTCTTAAAATAGTTAAGATTCATCACCTTACATAAATCAATAAAGAACATAGTTGCTTTCAATTACTTCCTTTACTGCTTCCTTTTTTCCAATTTGAATCAAGTTTAAACTAATCTCACTAAATAACTTGAAATTTATTTTTACTTTATATTGTTTTTTATATTCTAAATTTAAGAAATATATAAAAACAGAAATTGAAAATAGTTTTAGTAATAGTAGTTAGTTTTTTCTAAACTTATTCTTTATTTTTAATTATTTTTTGTTGTTAAAAGTAATTTTTGAGTATGAAATTTGTACTTCTAAGATAGCCTTGTTTTAAAAATTTCTAATTAGTCATTATACAGAATGTAATGAAATTGTATAATTTAAAGTTATATAATGCTCAAAAAATTAGTTTATATTTTTTCATACCAATAGTATTTTATACAACGTTGCTAATTTTTAATTCATCTTAAAGTATTTTATGCAAAGTATAAAATGTTTTTTAATATTGAGTTTTCTGTATTTAGGATGCTGAAAGTTCAACCTCAATCAAGATGAGAGAAGTTTGCAACCAATCTGAAGGTTGATAAATTTATTTTTTTATTGTCGTCTTTATAGTTTTAACTGTATAAGTAATTAAAAATTTACAGATGAAGCTTACGTATTAAATATTTAGTAAAAGTGAAGTTACGATCAGCAAGTTATTATTCTAAGACTGTTAAAAAAATCTTTTGTTGTAGTTTGTAGGTATTTAGAAGAATAGTAAAAATGTATAGTCAGTCTGTTTGGTTTTGCACTCGTTTTTATGATAATTTAATTTTGTAATGTAATTTTATAAATAAATTTAATTTTATGATAATAATTGCACTAATTTAAATGATAATAGTCAGTCTGTTTAGAGATCAGTGGAGACGATAATAAACTACGTGCAATACTATAAATATTTACTTAAGCAATGCAATTAGTTATCCGTAATACTTAAATATTTATGATATCTTTAATATTTTGTAATTTAAACATCTACTCATAGTTTAAATTGATATAGAATAATATTTGAGGTAGTTTAAATTGATCCGCACTATGTTTTCAATAAGCTTTGCCCTTGGTAGTGAAAAGCAAGTGTCTTATAAAAAAGTTTACTAACATTTTTCTTCTACAGATTAAACCCATCAATATAATATGAATGGTTACATTCTAAAATTAGTATAGATATTGTAACAATTCAAAGTAGTTCTTCAAACATATTCCGTAAAAGTTAAAACCGACGCAGTTTTAAATGAAATCATGCTATTATTAAATTAGTGTTATCAATACCAGTTAAATCTTAAATAACCTACTTAAAAATTTTATTGAAAATGATAGTAAGTTTATATACGACTGATTTAAACTTGAACGAACTCACAGAAATTGAAGTGCGCAACGGCCACCTGGTAGACTCGCAGTACAACTTGTACTCCTCGCAGTCTTCGTTGGACCCGCAGGCTTACATGTCCTCCCACAGCAGCTTGTACCACCAGCACGCCAACAACTCTCAAGGTATGTACCACGGCAGCAGGAGGACCAGCCAGAACCTCGTCGGAAACAGCTACCTTTCACTGTCGAATCAGTCGCACAGGTTAATTTTTTGTATTTTCTTTGCTCGAGTAGTTTGATGCATTTTTATTTTACTAAACTATCAACAAGTTTTTCTTGATTAAAAATGTTTAATATTTTTAAATAACTTTGACTTTTTTTTAACTTTCGAATTTAATGTTATTACAATAAGGTTTAGTAATATTTTCATTTCACTTATTAGCTTTATTTTTTAAATTGCAGCTATTTGTTACTTTGTTTTTCACTCACAATTCAATAGAAACTCGCTGGTTGCTTCGAGCGCGAGCATCAACAGCCACCAGGATTACAACGGCATGCCCCTCCCTCCCTACCAGAAGTGCCCCGACTACAACATGGCGCTGCGGGCCAGGAGGCGGCAGTCGACCAACTTCGAGCACCACAGCGGGGGAAGCAGCCACAGCGGCCAGATCAACTCCAACCTGGTCCACAACGGCAACCTGCCCAGCTCCAACTCGCTGGCCAATCACAAGATTATTTGTGAGTTGTGATTGTGAATGTATGAAAGATTTCCTGCTAATAATTGATTTTATAGCGTTGCTTAGTATTTCAGCAAAATTTTTAGACTGTAAATTATTTAAAAAATTTTCATTGTAGCTAAAAATTTTAGTTTTGAAACTTTTTAATCTGATCAACAGCAGCGAACGAAGGGGTCATAGTGAGAAACCCTTCAGGTCACCAGTCGCAGGTCCGCCCGCGCCCCCACTCCATGATTTCGGCGAGAGGCGATTACGCCAACCAATGTAACATGGCTTACATCAAGAACCCTAACAACATCACCAGACACCAGAGCCAGCTGTTCAACGACCGGTTTGTGTTTTTTACAGAATATGAAGTATTTTAATTTCGTAGAAGAAAATAAGTGAAATCTAGACAGATACCTTTACACAAGCCTAAATCCTTATATAAGTTATAAATATTAATTTGAGTTTAAAAAATAGCTTGGCTTAACATAATAATAAAATATTGTAAACAATGATTATATTATTGATCTAAATTAAGCAAATATAATTAAATAACGTAATTTTTTAATATCAAACAAAAAAAGATAATTGGTTTAAAAAATAAAGTTCTTAATGTCTAAAAGTTGCTTAAAAAAACAACTTTATTTTAACAACAGAAGAAAGAGCTTGCACTTTTCTGATTATGGGAATGCACGCGCAGTGAAGGCTACTTCCAACGAAGGCAACATTCTGGTTGGTGAAAACCCTGATAACTACAACATCGCCGGTTCGACTCCCGCCCTCGCCGACCAGCACAGCGTCCTTCCCACGTCTTCACAGGTTCGTTCAACATTAGTTTGAAATTATCATCTTATAAAGTATACGTTATCATGATTTCCCATACTCATTTTTATAATCGCCATCTTTATTATTTACCGACCTTAAATCTAATTAAGCACCCTTTTAATTTTCTACCGCTTAACTAGTTATTACCCCCTATAAGCCAAAATTGCTCCCAAGGGGACGATGTCGCTCACTTTGGGGATACCACGCCTTATATGACACCCTGAGCAAGGGTTTTCCCCTGTAAAAAAAGGTCATTCACTGACAGAACATCGCTGTTTTTTCTTCAAGTTTTTCGTAGCAAGCGGTTTTTTACAACGATTTTGCACAGCTGCCGCACTCCGCGTCGGCGCACGTGCTGCACTCCGCGGCCGGCGCAAGCACCCCTAACCTGATAGTGAAGGAGTTCAGGCACCAGTACCACCACTACGGCGGCAGGGGCAGGGTCGTCCTGCCGAAGACGCCGCTGTGCACCCTGCAGTCGTACAACGAGGACGACGTGAACAACAACGATCTGAGCGAAGTTAGTTTCAACGCTGGACGGTTTAAAGCATGAGCTGCACTCTTTTTCTTGTGTTTTGAATCACGAGTTTTTTCTTTCGGTTTGCCACTGATGTACTTGATGATTTGATTGAAAGTTCTTCTGCTTTGTATTATCATGGTTGTGATAATTATAAGCTTCGCTTGCTATGTACCTTTTGCACGTACTTTTAGTTCGTAATTTGATATTGATAAATTTTTTAAAAGGTATGTAACGCAGGTTGCATATATTTTAAATTTTTTATATAAAAGCAAAAAAATAAGCTGCCACAGAACCATTAGATCTAAAAACATATATGACTTAAATAAATATTTACAATACTTTAAATTCAATACGCTTTAAATAAAAATAAAAAATTTCACATAAAAAAAACGCATTACTAAATTTTTTTAAGTAAAAAAACTAGTTTTCAAAAACTAGTGCTGTATCTGGTTAATATATCAAATTATTTCTTTTTTTTTCTTTATGAAATTCTTTGAATTTTTTTTTGTTTTTTATTTATTTTTTCATGACCTTTTTTGCTGTTCACAAGTTTTATTTTTTGTACTTCTGTATGTCTGTGTTATTTCAATGTTGCATTTTGCATTCTTACACTTGAAATTTTTGTAACAAACAAGTTGAAAAACACTTAGTTGCTTCCTAGCTACACTTATACTCTTAATTACTTTCAAGTACTTGACTTTTAAACTTAAGTTTATCTATATTGTTAACATACGCATTACTAAATACTTAACCTACATTTTATGGGTTCACTTAGTTTAATTTTTTCAATGTCTTTAAGTTATTGCAGAGTAACAGTGCTTTTGTAGCATAACGTTTAACATGTTCATTTTTTTTTCAATTATAAATATATTTGGATATATTTTAGCAAATTGATTTGAAAAGAACTAAGCCAAACTGTTTACAGTTATATTATAGAGTTTGTTTAAAAAATTTATAATAATATTCACTTAGGTAGCTAGAATATTGATAGACAATGTGACCATATAGTTTGAAATCAAGTTGTTTATTTAGTTATTATTGTTTTATATTTTGATATAAAGTCGAAACTGTCTCTAAAAGTTGTTAATCTTAAAACGTCTTTAGGTTGAAATATCAATAGTTTCTCAGTAAGATATTTTTTTACTTTAGCAAACCTTTATTATTATGAAAAATAAATTGAGCTGTAAGCTTCTATTATATAAGCATAAAACAGTTTATATCAATTTATTATTTGTCACAATAAAAATAATAAAAAACAACTAACAAATTAATTTTACTCCCGAATTTTCGTTTCTAACCTACTTGATTTTGTACTACCTTGCTTTCTTTAATTTATAGCTGTTCCAACTATTAGTTTGTTTACTTGAAAAAGTAGTAACAAAAATAAACTTATTATATATGTTTTAATATAAACAGTTTCCACAGTCTTTTTTATTTATTGAACTATCATATGTTTCTCTCTCTTAAAAAGTTAACACAGCTCCACGGAGTTTTATGAAAATTATACTACAAGAAAAGAATAGAATATAGTGTGGGTGAATGTGTGTATTTTCTAAAGATAAGCCATATGTGTTTTATAGTCCGACTGTTACAAATTCTGAAGAGGGAGTACATCAATAAGCATTAATTCATAAATTCAAGTAATAAAATTAAACTGAAATTTATAAATTTAAACTGGAGTAGTATAAAATTTATCATTAATTAATTTAAAAATTGTGCTTATTGATTTACTTCCTCTTCAGAATTTGTAACAGTCGGACTATAAAACATAAATTAATGACATAGGGGGGTTTTTACAAGTTTGTTTACCTTGTTTTTGACAAGTCGATCTTATTTTGTAGAGTTTTTGAGCTATCAGACATTTTTAATCGCTTATAAAAGTTCAAAGTAACTTTTGGGGTATAAGCAATCAAAGTTGGTGTGCTCAATAGGTTCCTAATTGTATTTTTTTGTTTCTAACACTAGTTTATTGCGTTATGATTATTTAAATATAAACTACTGTGTTTAATTTTTTTTTATTATATTACTCTTTTCTTGCACTATAAATTTTTACAGAACTCCGTGGAACTGTGTTAACTTGTTTAATACAGAGAAACATATGTCAGTTCAATAAAAAAAAATATTGTGCAAATTGTTTTTGTTATATATTCCAGCGAATTTTTTTTTGTATTAACAAACTGTTAGCTTGAAATTTTGAATTTTTATACATGCTTTATTAACGAATTTTTTTGATAATATATACTCTTTGACATTATGTCGATGTACATCTATGCATTTTTGATGCTTGGCCTTTATGTTGTAATCTGAGAAGTTAATGCTTGATGTTTGGGTCAGTCTTTAATATCTAATGGTAACTCTTTGTCATAGAAAACGTATTGTAAAAATATAAACTAAATTACATAATACTTTTTTTTAGCTTTTCTTAAGAAGTAAGAAGACAGCTGCATCAAGAGAAATGCTTTTTGAAAATTCTACCTCTAGACAGAGCTTTGAAGTTTGTAAAATATTTTTCGTATATATCATTATAAAATATCAAGTATTTTTTTTTCTCAGTTGTAACTCGTTGTGTTTTCAGGTTTATCATTGCATCTAATACCTTATTTTAAAAGCGAATTTGATGTTACTATGAGTTATATATAGTTTGTTATATAACTATCATTTTTTAAAATTTTTTTGATATGAATCAAAATAAGTCATTTTAATCATCGTTTGTTTTATTGTATACATAGAATATATTTTAAAAGATATATTTATATTTTCAAAAACTTAAATAAGTTAATTTGCAGACAAAAGACAACATGCCAGAAATGAGTATAAATAACGTTAGTTTAACCTACTTAAACTTTTATCTATGTCGTACTAGTGATGTTTTTGATTTCTTAAAATAACTATGATTAAATGTTCATTTCGGGTTAAGTTGATAAAAACAAATGATTAACTCACAGTTTGACCTTTTTACTTATTTAATTCAATTTTTTCTATAAAGAATAAACTATGAACGTCTGAAAACTTAGTATCATCACTTTCAGTAATTTACCATATATATTTGTCTAAACGAAGCCACTGTACCTTACTAGTTATTGTTTTTATCAGGTTAAAGTTCACTTGAGAAACCGAATTGATCAAAACGGGAAAAATGTGAACGCAAGATTCACACCGACCAAGTCTCCAGCATTGCAGCCAAGTAGTCTGATATACAACCATCACAATAGTGGTAAGTTACAAATAGTTGTTATGTTGTAAATAATACTAATGTTTTAGTTTGATTCTGAAACCTAGTTAATTTAATAAAGAAATATTAGTTGAAAGCAATCTTATTTTTAGTTTTTTTAAGTCTCTGTAGATAATTAAACGTGGTTAAATAAAATCTCTTTATATTAATATTATCTTAGTAGAAGTTGTTCTCTTACGTTATGATATAGAATTACAAATAAGTGCTTAAAACATATATATACATTGTTCACAGATAACTAGTTAAAAATGAAGTACCAACTGAACATCAAAATAAACAATAAAATTAAAGCTGATAATGACCAATGACCATGTTTAATTGTGATAATTATATAATAATTATCAATAAGCTAAAATAAGGTTATTCTTTACCAATTGATGATTTAAATTTTAGCTTAAACAAGACAAAATACTTATAGATTTGATTCAAAATATTTTTTTATTAAAATAAAAGTAGAAAAAGTATAAGGAAAACGTTTTTTAATTCTATTTGATTGAAAATGCAAATATATTACTTTAAAACATCAGTTAATTAAAAAAAAAGATGCCTCTTTAATTAATTGTATGATCAAAATTAAATCAAACAGAAATTTAGTTATCTGTTTTAGTTGAAAAATAAAAACGATAAGTTTTGAATTTTTGAATTAGTTACTTTATACTTTTTAAATAAAAAATGCGAAAAGCATTCCCAGTTTCTGAAGTGAACCCGGAGCTTTTTGTAAAGTTTTACTTTTGATTACGTTTATAATAAATTACTCACCAAATCTTACCAAAGAATGCAATGCTAAAAATATTCAAATATACTTGAACTGTTTATTGTTTGTCAATCGTGAGGTAAAATAATAAATGTAAGTAAGGATTAACAAACGAATTATTGTCTGTTGCGCGGGTAAATATTTGATAAATGCTTGTAGCATTTGCTGAGCAAATCTTTTTAAGTTACACAAAGACCTATTTATAAACATTGCATTATAAACTCTAAATAAGATTTTCTCATGCTTTTTGTGTTATATATAAACGTATTGAGTTGTTTCTGTTTTATAGCACTGAAAGTACACCAGAAGAATTTAATACCACACCATAAAAATAATAAGCTTTTGTATAGTTCAAAAAAATATTGTTTATGAGCAGAATGTTATCACTTGTTATTTTTTTTTTTGATAACCAAAATATTCTCGTAGATGAATGAAGATAAGTTTTAAATAGTAATCAACATTTGTTTTGGAGTTGAAATTGTTCAAAGTATTACTAACCTTTTTTTAAAATATATGATATAAAATTAACAAAATATTTTAATGCTGTATTTTTTTGTTTAATTTTGTTACTACAGTAACCTTAAAATTTTTGTTTTGTGTTTGAGAAATAAATTATAACCATTGTCTTATGAAATACTAGCTGTTTCAATATATACTCAATCTGAAAAAAGATTATGTAATAAACGTCATATTTTTTGTAGTGGTTTAAAATCATCTTATTAACATAACTTTCTTTGCCAACAAATGAAAATTTGAGGCTTAATTGTTTTATTATTAGTAATATTTTTTTGGACAGATAGAGAAATTCAAGAAGTTCGTTTGGAGGGTTCACCATACAAAGACAACGCTGTACATCACATAAAAACTCCTATAAACGTAAGTTAATATTTACAAAATTTATCCAATAAGCTCACTTCAAGTCATTTTACGATTATACTTCGTTACTTTTGCTTTTATTATTTTTCAATAAATAAAATAAAACAAAAAATACATTGTTTGATTATCATTAAAGTTGTTAGCTCTTCATATTTTTGCGCTAACATTTTAAAAACTACAACTGTAAAAAACACTGTCGAAAATACTTAAGTTAAATAAAGAATTTAATTTATATAACGAAAAACTTCAAACTTTTAAATACAATATATAAGAATTGTCTCCTAAATATTATGGGATCTAAAGTATCATAAATATTCATAGGAAATGAAGCAATGTTTTTATGTTGGCGATGATGAGGTTGTTTCTGAAAACGGAGATATCAATGATAATGGAGGTTTTTGTTGTTTATATAAAACTATTTTAAATGTAGTAATTATATAGTTATGATCTACTTTAATATTTTAAATAGTTAAAAAAATAATGAGAATTTTGTATAACTTTTTTTATTATGGTAAACGTTGTGGTCAATAACTTTTTAATTTTTGACTAGATTTTGACGTACTTAAGAGTTTTGCTTAAACTTTGATTTACACAAAGATCAAAGATAAGAGATGTTTAAATGCAGAGTTTTTTGGATCTACAATTTTTTTACTTGATGTATTTAACTTTTCTTTTTTAAGATGGATTCAAGTTAACTTGATAGAAAATTTAGCAAATAACAAAAAAAAAATTTTAGGGATTCAAGAACTACGCATTCAAAATGATATGGCTAGTTTGAGTTGCAACAATCGCAAAAACAAGTAATTTGATAATACTAAAATTATTTCCTGTTTATAAGTTACTTTTTAAGTATGTTAAGTTCTATACCAATATTTTGGAACTCAATTTAAAAAAAAGTTCAATAAAACTAACATGTTTAATGTAATTGTTCAAACAGCAGGAATCCAGTTATAACTCAGAATGAATCTGAAATGTTGACCATGGACAACAGTTGCACGATAAAATATGATGAAAGGGTTAGACTTGTGATTACTGTTTGAACATTTATTTTTTCCACTTTTTTTTTGTTTCGAAAATACAGCTGTACCATTATCTTTTCATATTTAAATTATTATTAGGTACAGCTGTTTTTTATAAAATTACTTTCAATTAAGTTGTAAAATGACTAAATGTGGCTGTATTAACTTTCCAATTTTCCTATTCTTACTTTCAGTTATTTTTAACTCCCATTTTAAGGCAGGCAATAAAAATTCCTTTCAGTTTTATCTTTAAGCTATCAACACTTTATTTTCTGTTTTTTTATTACAAAATCAACTGGTCTTTTGGCTATAACATAATATCAATCATCAGTTAAGTTTTCTTGTGTCTAGTTGTATAAAAATAATATTTACTTAGATACAGTATTACTTTTTAGCTTTAGAGTTTAAACCTTAAGCTGTATTATAAAACGTTAATTTTAGAATCAAGTTTTAATTCATTATTCAATGCGCTTATTGTATTTTTTTAATATAAATTAAACTGTTTGTCGGTATCTTATTATTATAACCTTTTTATTTAAGAAGACTAGTTGTTATATTTCTTTGTAAAAAATATTTTAGCTCTAAAAGTTTCTTTATTTTATTGTAAATAGAAAACTAAATAAAAAGTGTTAGATTTCTGTATTTAAATTAAAAAAACGTTTATAATTATTTTTTTTGCGGTGTTGAAACTTGTACTTAATAAGTGAGTTGAAATTTCACGCTCAAGCTATCGAATTTTTAAGAAAATTCAGTCTAATTTAAAGTTTTTATAATGTTTATGTTTCAGGTAACTTTACTATTTTAAAATAAGTAACAGTGTTATTGTTGATTTGGAGATGATAAATTTATCAGTAACCTATTGAATTTTTTTTATATTTTTTTAAGTTTAATTAGAGTGTAGCTTAAAAACTGAAATCGAATGCTAAATGTCTAGGTCTTAATAGAAAAGCATATAAATAAATAATCATTAAACTTCACAGTAGATTTAGTCAATTAAATTCCTAAGTAGGTAATCAACAAATACGTGATGTTAGAACTTTATAACACTATTACACTTTAATAAATTTTAACCGTAAATAATTGGTGATTAAAAAAATGTATTAGATATTGTTAAACGCAAAAAAAACTATGTGAATATTGACTAAAACATTAAAAACACTTTAATTAGAAATTTAACTGTAGTTAATTTGATCAAAAATGCGCTCTAGCTGAAATAATTTTCAAAGGTGGTTGAGCTCGAGCGCATAATAGAGTCGGGATTTCTGCACACGGAGTACGACAAGATACCGAAGATGGTGGGTGAGATCGTGGACCAGCAGCACATAATATCCAACCGGTCCAACGCGTTGGACAGGTTCCGGCCGTACAAGAACAACTGCCTGACCGTCGACCCCAGCGACAACAACCCTTCGGGATACGTCAACGCTTCTAAAATTCAAGTTGTTAAGATTGTAAAAAATTGTATTGATATGTTACTGGAATAAAAATTGTTAAAAGTTTAAAAGTTTTATTAATTTTTTGTTATATATGGATATCTATTAAACATTTAATTTTGTTTTCAACAGTCGATAATAACGTGAAAAGTTTTTCAGGGTTCCCAAAAAACCTGGAATTTGACAGTTTAGGCAAAAATCTGGAAAATCCTGTAATTTTAGAAAAAAGAAAAAAAAACGTGAAATTTCGAACCCAATTAAAACCTGGGATTTAAAATATTTTTTATGTGAAGTAATAAAATTGTAACTAGGTTTGAAAGATCTATCATTTACAATTATTTTATATCATTAAAAAAATATTTATTAAAATAACACAGCTAAAGTAGCTTTACAGTATCTTTTTAATGTAGTTCTATTAAAGACAATTTTTTACCTTAAATTTAATTTTTTACTAAATTGAACCAAATAACTTTTTCTTTAAAAAACCTCGAAGAAATTCAGAAAACCATGAAGTAATTTCAAAAAAACTTTTGGTAACCCTGAGGGTTGCTATAAAACCTATAATTTGATGCAAAAAAAAAGCCTGGAATTTTGATCAAAAAACACTAAAAAACCTTGAATTCAAAACAGTTTTTACATGTAAATTAATGAAAATTAACTAGATACGAAAATCTATCATATACGGTTACTGATACACATTTATCTACAGTATTTTTTCAATAATTTTATACTATTTAAGCTAGTTTTTTACCTTAAGTTCAATTCTATATTACAAGTAGACTATACCACTGTTTGTGTTGACTATAAAAAAATTGCTCAATATACTGGGTAAAAAACTTATTAAACTAATAATACAAGTCCGTAAAATAAGTAAAAAAATGGACTAAAAATCTTGTACTTTTAAAAGCCTAGAAAAACTCATAAAATATGGAAAGGTTTTCAGAAAACTTATTGCAACCTTTTTTTTGTGTTCATCTAAACTTTGTATTTCACGTGGTAATTTATAATGAAGGCTGAGATGTGCGGGTCGACGTTCAGCTACATAAGCTGCCAGAACACGATCCGCCACTACGAGCGCGACACGTGGAACCTGGCGTGGAAGAACGGCATCACCGTCATCGTGTTGTTGTGCAACGAAGATGTGAGTGCTGTTTTCTACTAAGTTGAAAAATAAAATTTAAACATTCTTTATGTTTTGTGGTAAATAAAGTAAATAACTTGAATTAAATTTTTTATGTATTGACTGTTAATATTTATATATGTGTTTGAATAAGTACATTGAAAATTGCAACTAAAGCTGTTTTATTTTATTTACTATAAAATAAACTTTATGCTTTTGAAGAAAATGAGTTTTATCCAATCAAATGTTCAGGAGCCGGGCAGGGCGTACGTGTCGAGGTACTGGCCCGGTGACGAGGCGGGTTCGTGCGAGCAGTACGGCGAGTTCAACGTGACCACCAGGCAGGTCGAGGTGACGGAAGTCGGAGTGACGAGGTCGCTGCAGCTGCAGCGCGACAACGAGTATCGTGACGTCATAATGTTCCATTACACCGCGTGGCCGGCGACGGGAGTTCCCGAGAACCCGAACCATTTCGTGGGTGAGTGCTTGTTTGCGTGTAAAATGACTGAGTTTTTTGATCACTAGATCTCTTGGGCGAATTGAAAAACAGTATTTTTCCCATTTTCTAGTTCGTTTTGTGAGTTTAAATAAAATTAAAAAAAAAAGTCAATTTAATGTTATATTCTAAGTTTATAAAAACATTTTTAAGTGGTTTTATAGAAACTGATAAAGCCAGTAATGGTCTATTCACTTTTACCTTTAAAGTCTCGCAATTGCGCTATTGTTTCAAAAACTTGATACAAAGAGAAATTCTAGCCAAATATTGTTGACAACTCGCAGCGTTCATGGACGATTTCAAGTCGATTCGCCGTCAGCCGCCGGTGTTCGCGAGGAACAACGAGCCGAAGATCATGGTGCAGTGCTCGACTGGGAGCGGGAGGTGCGGAGTGTTCATCCTGCTGGAAGTCCTCATGTTCGCCGTGGAGCACGGCGGGTTGACGTTGGAAAAAGTAAATTGCTTTTTGGTTTATTAAAAACATTTAAAGTTGATATTTGCGTAAAGTTTACAAAAAGAAGTTTTTAGTATTAGGTTTTTTTTTAGGTTAAAAATTATAGTGTTTACTATTTTACCATTGGTAAAGTTAAACTTGGTTTTGTGAAGCAATTTTTTTGACTGTAGCCGAGGTTGAAGTTTTTGATTTTTGCTAGTAATAAATCATTAGTTTATATATAAAAAAGCTAATTGTTGTAAAGGACAGTTTTAAAAATGAATTTTATACATTAACTTTTATTTTCAGCCAACTACGCTTCAAGTCATGTTGGAACATTTCAGAACGCAACGCATGGGTTTTGTGTCGAATTTCTCTCAGTATTTGTTTGTCTACAAGTGTCTTGTTTGTTTCCTCAAAAGTTCTAGGCTTATTTGAGTAACCTATTGAAAATTTAAGTTTGAATGGTGCCAGACTTGAGTCTTAATTTTTTTGTTGTCTTAAAACTTTGGTTTTAGTTTAAAACAAAAAATATGCGCAGAAACAATCTTTAAAATGTTTTAATCTTGTTGACTATAAAAAAGTTTACAAAAATTGAAAAGCAGTTGTTTCATGTTGAGTAACTTTAACTGGCTATAAAAAAAGCTATAAGTTATAATAGCTTGTTAGCTAAAAGCTACTGAACAAAACAACGTAAGAGTGTAATTTTAACATTTATTAGAAGGTTCCAAGGGTGTCGTATTGGACAAAGCTGCGCGGTACAAACTACCTTTAATATTAGTGTTTTGTATCTTTAATGCTCGCAATTAATTCACTCTGCTATTTGAACGTAACTAGAAGTGGTTGATGGTTTGTTTACCGTCCAATAGTATCAGTTGCCTTTTAACGCTGCTTGCAAGACTGTATAAACTTGTACAGCAACTTTAAAACGTATCCAGTGTTTGATATTATTTATCAGGTTTTAGTTTAATACTTCGTTTGTATAGGATTGTAAAAACCGTTGACTATCTGATTATGTTGAATTTTTTTCTACTATCCGCTATTTTTAAATTTCTTTTTCATACAATTTTGACTAACAGCTTGAAAATTTTTGTTACTTGTTATTTAAATTTTAGTTTTTTTGGTACATTTTATAAAAACATGTTGCACTTAAAGCTATATTGTTGTATATTTCTAAAAAAATAATTTGATTTAGATTTTTTGCTGAATCATAGAAAACTTTAAACTATTTTATCATATTAAGTATAATCAAGCCATAGCTAAACCGTTGAGTCAATATTTTAATGTCATTATGTCTAAGGGTTTTTATTAAGAAGATAAACTTTTACTGTTTTGAAGCAAAAATGTCAGCTCTAAGTGGCTTTAACCACAATGTCCTTACTAATGTATACCTTAAGTTTCCAAATCTAAATGTGTCTGAAAGTTTTGTTGTTGTGTTTTTTTTACTTCGAGGTAATACTCTAATATTTTTCTCTCTGTTGTAAAATTTAAGAATGCTTGAAGATTAATTATTTTTAATAAAACATGTTTAAAAAGTTTTAATATTTTATCAATATTTTGTATTATATATCCAAATCAAATGTAGAAAGCTATAAAGGTTAATCCAATTGTTTTGTTCGGTAAAAAGTTTTAGTATCTGCTTTTGTTTTTAAATTATTTAAATCATGTTTTAAACTCTTAAAGATTTTATTTTCAAAATAGTTTTCACTTTAAAAAATTTAAAATTGAAATATTTATTCAGTTGATGTAGTAAAAATAAAAGTTAGAAGTCTTTTACAATTTGTCTCTACCACAAATGCCTTTTTATGTATTATTGAATCATTTTTTTTCAATAAAGTTCGATTTTTTATAAAATGTATATTTTATAGCTAATACAAGGTTTCTATTAGCTGATGATAATTTAAATGGTTCAAAAAAAAACATCAGTAAATAGTTAGCATTGTAGAATTGTTTAAAGCCTTCAAAGCAAAGATAAGTTGTATATCAATTTATTTAAACAAAGTATAATTTGTTTTAGTTAATTGTTTTGTTTGATAAATAAAAATGGTTAGAAGTACTATTATCTTTTTTGTTTACATTACAACAAAAAATAGGTATATAAAAGAACTAAACTGGTTAATAAAATCTTTTTTTATATAGCTATTGGTTATAATTATTTTGTCATTGAAAATATTGCAACACAAGCATACCTCTTTCATTTAAAAAATATTAACTGTTCAAAATTTTCTAAAGTTATAAAATTAAGTTTTTATGCATTAGTTTCAAAAATTTAATGGTAGAATTACAGATAGGGAGATGAGATTGTTAAATAAAAGAAACATGACAGTATATGGGTGAGTAGTTTATGTAAAAAATTTCATAAAAGAAACTTAAAATTTTTGTTGTATTGTGCGGTTACTCAGGTATTTTTTCAATGCGTATATTGTTTAATTCATAGCCACTATACATAAATTTCGCGCTTATTTAAAACTACTTTTTAATTACTGACGTATTTTAAGTTCTACGGTTATATACATATAACTTGTTTATTTTTTTTTTTTGAATTAAATGAAAGTTCTTGAAAATGTTAATTTTTTCAAGAATTTTGTAAAAAAGTAAATCATACTCAAAATAATTTAATGAACTTTAATTCAACAATAATAGTCGAAAACTTTTATAAGCTTTTATGTAGTTATTTAACCAGTCATGTAGTGTTACTTCATATCTAAAACGTCCATTGCATTTGGATGAACTAGTTCAACGAAAAGCGAAGTGTGATTTTAATATAAGAAGATGTATATCTTGAAAAAAAGTTCTATTGTAAATTTATTGGTATTTACTCTATCGTAAAACAAAAATAATGTATAGTATAAGTGTTTCAAGTACAGTTTAGTGAACAATTACTAATAAATTAAATTAGGTAAAAACAACATCATCTATTGACAAGTCTTATGAATTACAATATAGACCAGGTAAGCAAGACTTATCTTCACTTAATTTTCACATCTAAAGTAGTACTAATTAGGGTTTTTATGCTCTTCTTTGGTTACAACAAGAATTAGAGTTTGTTTTTTGCAACAAATTTCTATGCATAAGGGTAGAATTTAGATTATTAATATTCAATAACCATAAAAAGTTAACCAGTAGTACAAAAAAGGAATAGTGCTAATAGAAAGTCCTATTAAAATGATTTTTTTGAATCTTTTTTTCGTGAAATAATTATTCTATTGTGCCTTTTTTAAAAACCTATAGCAGTAGTAATAAAACTATCAATAAATTGTTTTATTAGGATATTTTTGAAAAGTTTAAACGGTATACTTGTATATGACAGTATATTACTTTAATATTAAATAGAAATTTAAAAATATGTCTTTGAAAAACATTATTAACATCCTAGTGTTTGAATAATTACTTTCTAAAAACAAGTTCTTTATTAATTGTTGAATAATTTCTTTTAGCTTACTAAATAAACTTTATAAAACATAAAGTACTACCATTATGATGAAACTACTTTTTGTGGACTTGAATTAGTAAAAACATAATTATAGAACTAAACGAGAGTATTTTTACAGTTGACTAAGTTGTATTACATTATAACAACAGTAAAAGTCACGTATTGTCATTTCTATTTTCCAAAAAGATTTTAAAGAAAAATAAACCTTTCAGAAAACTTTGTTCAAAAGATATTTATAAATTTCAATATAAATGTAATACTAAGAGAAATGTAATCATTAAACTATAAAACTCATTAAAAAAACTTTTAAAATTAAATATCTATTCTTACAAAACATTTTATTCAAATAGTTTTTTTTTAACCAACTAAAACTAGAATTTCAAAACGGTGAAACTTAAAAAAAGTCTAATTTTAGCATTCTAAATTTTTCTTAGAAGGCTTTAATTAAAAAACTGTTTTTTCAAAACTTGATATTTTAAATCAAATTTTTAAACAGCTAACAAAAATTATTTTCTCAGGGAAAGTATTCGTCTCGTTTAATAAAATCACTTTTTTAAAATAAAAAACACATTACTTTGTTTAATCAGAGCTAAAAAAAACAATACTTTGTTTTAAGTAAAAATATTATTTCAAAATATTGCTAACTTATGTTTGTTTGAAAAAGAAAAATATATAAATCTATCATTCTAAAGTTTGCTTAATTTGATATACAATAATTTCGAAATTTACACACCTAGTAAATAAATTATTATGAAAAAAAGAGAAAGTTGAAACTTTTTTACAAAGTTTAGTTATTTAAAGTTTAAAATAGAAATTTTTACATACCAACAATACTTTAATGTTAAGAGTTATTTTTTTTAAGTTGTTCAACTTAAAGTACAAAATTGATTTGGCAGTTCACATAGACCGTAAAACTTAGCACCTTTAGTTTGGATTGAATTACATTTTTGATCGTTTAACTCCAACTGTTTTCCTGCTTCAAAATGTGCACAATGTTCTTCTCCGTCTTTATTGTCCAGCTGATAATTCAAGTCATTAAGCAGATCTTTAACAACAGATCCATCTAAAAACTCCCAAACTCCTTCTTCTAGTAAGTCTGTTAATCCAACCCACAAGTTTTTGTCTTTTGAATGCTCAATAATAAAATTGAGTACTTTTCTGTTAAAATTTTTTATATTTTATTTGAAGCTTTTATACTTTAAATTTGTTAAAATAAACTTAAATATACTTAAAAACTTAGGCGTAAAAAAGTAAAACTGCTTCATCACTAAATAAAAATAAGTTTCTAAAAAACTATTATCAAAAATTATACATGCTAAAAGTATTAACCATATTTATTTCTTAACATCTTAATATTTTCAATATTTGAAGATTATGTTAAAATAACTATATTAAAACAACTGAATTCTCATATATTTTTACTACCTGTCATTTATACTTTCTGTCTTCTGTAATCTTTTAGATATCAAATCTCCATCGAACTGCTGACATAGTTTTCTGCACTCAAGCCAGCTTCGACATGGCTGCGTCAATTTGTATGTATAATAACAATTTTCTGGAGCTATATTTAGAGTTAATACAACTGTTAGTTATGATACCTTTTTACAAAACATGATATACTAATAACAAACAAACCTACTAACTTTTTTTTGCTCTGCTTCAATTATAATTTTTTATTTTCAACTTATTTTTATTTTATGTTAGCTTTTAAATTTGTATTTTTTGTTTACTTTTGCTTTTTGCTATGTTAGTTTAACACAACATATATTTTTTAATAATGGTTTTAAAACAGCCTGAATTACACTTTAACTTATTAAATATAGTCATTAAAAAGAAAGCATGTAATCAACCAAAACTTTTCAATAAATAGAAGAAAAATATAAGTAGAAAACAATTAAGATATTTTTCCGACCATTCTAAAAAAAAAAAAGTTTTATACTATTAGCTATTTTTTTAACTACTACAAAACTAATCATAAAATTGAAATACTAAACTAAACAGTTATAATTTTTAGTTAAGCGTCACTTTAAAATAGCCTTTTACACTTTAATAGATCATAAAACTTTGTTATTTTGTTAAATAAAAATAAAGATAACTTAAAACAAGTAGTTTATAGCAAAAGAAATACTTTTTTGACACGATGGTGTCATCAACTTCCACATTCCATTCTTAAAGCCATCATCTATGCATTCGTTGTACTTTATGCAGGCATCACTAATATAATACCCAGTGTCACATAAATACTCACAAACGCTTCCCACAGATCTGCCATGGCTGCACTTAACAACACCGTTTTCAATTGTTTCTACTGGTGGGCAGTCTTTAATAAAACATTGCATTAATTGAATTAATTTTTTACTAAACACAACATGACATAAGTAATACGTCTTTTTTAATAACTTATATTGGAATATTTTTTTCTGGAAAACTTAAAACCTAGTAAGCGTAAAAAACAATATAATTCTAGTCTAAACAGTTTTCTTTTTAATAACGTTTTATTCAAAGTAACTTAATTGTTATGAGTTAAAGTGCTACAATATTAAAATAATATTTTCAATAGAGCCACTTGCTGTTTTTATTAACTGCAAATGCTTTAACTTAAGATAAAATTTACAACTTTAGAACTTTTATTAAACAAAAAAAAAAAATTTAACTTCTATTCTATAAGTAAAGAAAAGTTTAATAAAAAAAGATATAGATTAAAAATTGGTTTAAAAACTTTTTTTTTTTAAATTATACAACCTTTTATTTCGATGTCTTCAGTAAACGTAAAGGTAACAAGAAATAACACTAATTTTAAACTATGGATAAACAAAAACATTTTAGTACTAGTTTTATCTTAGCATTAATGACATGAAAAAAAGTTAAAGATTTTTAGCATAAATGAATCATTAACAATTACTGATGATTTATTATAGTTTACTAGTTGTTGAGAAAAATTTAAATAAGAATATTTTAAAAAAATTTGCGTATTTAACTAAAATTAGGTAAATGTTTATTTATATAAGTATTTTTTTTAATATGCTAATTTATATTTTGTCTTTTTTGTACTACATCAATAAAAGTTATATGTTCCGATACCGATAAAGAAAAAAACCTCTTAAGTTAACTTTTTTTAATAAAAAATTTTCAGAAGGTTTTGAATTTTGTTAAAAGAACACAAATATTCTATTAAGCAAGTTATTCGGTTTGGTGTTTTTTTTTTTAATAATTTGTCTACTTTATAATTTTTATAATTTTGTATAGAAAATAGGTATCAGCTTAAAAATTTGAATATCAAGTTAGCCACTTAATATATGTTCTTCTAACAGGTTTATAGAAAACAAACTTATTCATATCAATAGTTTTATAAATTTTTTCAAAAAAAAACAAATTATTAAATAGAACCTTTTAATAGCTTAAAAAATCGTTTTAAGAATATTAAATGATTTTGTAGACCTTTGAATAATTTACCTAACTAGAATAACCTTTAGATTTTAGATCTTCTAAGAATTTACATAATATATTTAGTTTAAGAACAGTACATTAGAATATAGTTGAAATGGTGTATTCATTAACTTTTATATATGGCTTAAAACGTGTGTACCAACTAAAATTATAATACATTACTCTGAATTCCTTTTAATTCTTTAGATATTGAAAATTTAAAAAAGTTTTTAATAATATTTAATATTTAAAAATAACTCAGCAGTTTTTAATTGTTTTCGTACAATAATTTTTTTTGAATTTTTACACGTTACAAGTTAATAAACTTTAAAACTTTTTATTTGAATTTATTTCAAGCTTAACTTTAAAAAAAGTTGGTAAATTAAAAAGCGATTTTTTTTTGCTCGTAATAGCTTTTTTCTGAGTAAAAGCATGTAATTAATTTTAAAAGTTTTTAGAACTTTTATATTAAAATTACCAGTCTTAAATTTAATTATTATTAAACATCTAACAAAACTATGGCTAAGTTCTCGAAGTGTATCATAGTTAATTTTTACTTAAATTGTTAGTAGAATCTTAACATGTTACATAGTTTCATTTTAATTTAAATTTTTTTACCTTGTGTGTTTTTCTGAATTGTATAGACTTAAAATAAATAAAAAACTAATAAAAATAAATAAAAATATTTTTTTTTTGACAAAATTTGTATTATTTTTACTTTAAAAATACAGCAGATTTTGATTTCATATATGGTATAAATGTTTAACTAACATAACATTTTTTTTAGTTGATATTAAACAAAAAAATTTGTGCAAAACAGTTAGTATAAAGTTGTTTATCGAAAAAAGTTATATATTTATAAAAGATTAAGATATCATGTTGTTTTTTGATAATTTTGGTATGTAATGCAATACACTTTTAAGGCAAAATAGTGTAAAGTTTCCTATACCCTTAATATGAAAAATATCTTTTTAAATATGTAAGCTTATTATCAAAACTTTATGTTGAGAATCGAATTTTTTAATCTTTTAATTTTTGGTAGCAGTAATTTAACCAAGTAAAATGAATTTAAAAGTTTAAGTTCGTCAAAGTTAAAAAAGTTCGTTAAGTTACTAACAAACAGATTATTTATAAACAGCTTTTTTTTTCTATCATGTTTTTCTGAAAAAAATTTCTGTAAAATTAAAAAAAATTAAACATGTAGATGAAAATTAAACCAGTAACTTACGAAATGTAATAAATAAAATTAAGGTATACTTGTTCAGTTTCTTATTTCTTTAAATTCCAATAAGCTCAAATAACAAGTTTTGTTTTTATATTTATCTACAGAAAGTGAACCTGAACAGTAGTTTAAATTAGCTTATAATTAATAGTTTACATTTTTAACTCTTTACACATGTAAGTATTTGTATAATTTGTCTACATACGTAAAGTATTTTTCATACTTTTAAAAAATAAAATTAACAAAATACTAGATATAAACAAAAAATAAATTTTGTCAAAACTTTTCTTTTCTACACAAGTAATTTATTTTTCTAATCTGGAAGCTTTTTATTTGTTTGTTTTGTGTTTTGTACAATAACACATACTTATTTTTTTATTTTCTGTTTAATTTGATACATTAGTTTACATTATAAATTGAATATTTTCTTCCGATAAAAACTTTCGTTTTGCTATAAACTTCTAATCTCTACTGATTGGTTACGAGTATAACTTTATTAATAAGATATTCTTTTATTATGTTAACTTTTGGTAAACAAACTTTGGTATTATTAAACAACTAAAGTGAATTTTGTGCACAGCTACCGATCATAGTTAAAATAATTTCTATAGAAAGCAATTTATACATATTTTTTTAGGAAGAACCACAAATAAAAATTCATCTTTAAGTATGACTAAAGATAAAATAATGTATAGAAAACTTCACGACTAAATTTGTAGTACAGCTTTACTTTCGGTTTTCTAGTTATGATTTGTATAATTATATTTTACTCAAGTTGTTAAACTTATAAAAAACACTTTAAGTATTTTAGATTGATAACATTTAATGAACCTTATAAGGCTCAGTAAATTGTAAAATCTGTGTAAGATACTTGTTTTTTATTGTATAATTTATTCATTAATCTGAAATTACTGATAGTACTGAAAGTAAAAACAAAAACTAAGTTGTGTTGAAACCAAAATAGTATCATGTGTGTCCTAAAGCTTGTAACTTAGAGTATAAACACTTTAAGTTTTTACAGCTTTTTGAGCATATGATCGTAACCGTTAATTATTTAAAAATAATTAGGTTTTTTAACTAATTTTAGCTACTAAAACTATACAAAAAAACCATTTCAATACATACACTAAAAATGCTTATTTAAGTTTACTGTACTTTCGAGCATTAAATGGTAATATATGTAGGCTTTCAAGTAAAATTAACAAGATAATGTGATAAAACTTTTCTGTCTTATTTTTAATCAGTAAGAAAAGTTTATATTGTCTAAGTATTTTATTCAAAGAAGCTTATTTATTGTTTTTACTCAGTTATGTGTTTTATAAACATCATTAAAACTTTATTTCTTTTTTAAAATTACTGTTACTTATAAATTACAAGTTATATTTGTTTTTATATTTGATATATTATAGTACTTTGTTTACAAAAATTTCAAAATAAACAAAAATAAAACACCTTAAAGTCATAGTAAGATAAAATTTAAAAGAATAGTTCGAAAATATACATTTGAGATTTTAAAATCAACATAAAAACACTAAGCAATTTTTAATAAGTTTTTAACTTAAGTTAACTAATTAAACTAGTAATAAATTACTATAAAAGATTAGAAATAAAATATGAAATGTATGCAGTCGTTTTTATAAAAAAAAACTAGAAAAGTTGTTCATAAAACTAGTTAAAACAGATACATTTAGTGTTTTAATATTATTTAGATAAAGTAGTATAACAAAAAAATCGAGTATTGGATATTTTAAAGAAGTAAATTTAACTACAACCAATATTTTAGAGTATTTTAGAATAAACTCTTGAAAAAGTATAATTTTAAACTAACTAAGCTAGTTTTGATTAAATTGTCTACAAGTAAAAGTTGTAAAAGAATCATACAAAGAAAGTTTTATTGTGGAACTTTTCTACAAGTTATAAAAATCATACTAGCAGTAGAAGATATTAAAGGATATATACTGCCTGTAAATGTGTAGGTATAAAAAAACGGTCTTTAAATTAACTTATTTTCAAAAAAATTGTTTATAAAAAACAAAACAATCGCAACATAAAAAGATAAGCAGCTTGAAGATGCTTTCGTTTGTACTTCAATTACATAAGTGCTTAGAGCATAAAAACATTGTAGTGTTTTCAATTTTATAGAAGCTTGAACATTGTTTTAAAGTAAAAACTTTAGTTATGATAGATACTTTTCAATTCAATAATTTTTTTAATTAAATTTTTTTGTGCGTTGTAGTTTAACTATGTGCAATAATTAATACTATTAACATCACAAGCCTTACAATATGCAAATGTTTAAATTCTATTTCTGTAAGAAACAAATAAGTAGACTTCCTAAATCCTTTTTATTTAACCTAGAACGTTTTGATTTTTCGTAATGCCGTAGAAAACAAAAAATAAAAAAGGGGTGAACTAAAGTTTACCTACGTACTTAAACTCATTCTTTTTTAGGCTTGCTGCAGTTAAAATTTCTCAGGGAGTAGCGGTTAGTCAGACTGCTGTTTGCGACGAAAGTGGACGATCCGGAGGCTGCCGCAAAGTAGGGGTGGAACCTCCTCAGGATGCGGTGGTAGTTGGAAATTGCATTCGCCACCGCCTGTATGTTGGACTGCTGCTGAGCGACCGGCACTCTTTGTTGCTGGTTTTGTTGAAACGAAGGTAAGAAATTGAAAGCTGACCTATAGTTAAGTAAATTAGTAATAAGGTTTTGTTGTTCTTTTTAGTGAAAGTTTAGAAAAAGTATTTTAATCAACCCAGTAAATTACAAAACAAAAATTTTTAAATAAGTTAAAACACAACAAAGATTAGAAAGCAGTACAGACAAACATTAGAACCAGTATGATCATAAATAAGGTTTTTTTCAGATGGCTTCAAACTAAATTAAATCGAAAAGGTTAACATAACTTTAATCTATGTATACATATAGAATTGTAATTTACTGCTTCTTCGTGTGTTATAATATTAATTAAATCTTTGATGTAGTTTTTTAGTTTGTATTTAAACAGAATATAATCTTAATAATTGTAAGTAAAAAACATAACTATTTTGTTGTTTAATCTAATAAATTATTGTCACGTAGTTATTTTAAATTAATTACTATATATCTTTATTAATTTGAAAATCTTTTATTTTTATGTACACACTACACACCTTGTTTTCAAAAAAAATTTTTTTTAGAAGTTTAAGTGATGTTTTTGTTCATAAAACAACTGTTGAAAAATCTTGCTTTCATAAAAGTTTATTATTTTAGAACTATTAACAATATTTTTCAGCAAATTATTAAGAAAATTACGGCAACACTAAGCTGTTTGAATTAAAAAATTATCAGTTATTTTATGTACAATTAAAAACTTTTCTTTAAAATTCTTAAAAAAAACTACTTTAATTTACTTTTAATATAAAATCAGACGAAATTTTGTACACTTTTTAAAGAATTTTCAACGAACAAAACTTTTCTGTAACAAACTTAAAGAAGAACTGTTTTTAATTGGTCTTAATGTTATTGGCTAAATTTTTTTGATACTTCGAAGTAACTTTTGCAAAAAACATTTATTTTCTGTAAATATTACTAAAAAAGTTTATTATCAAATGACATATTTTATTGGTTTCACATGCTTGATTAAAAGTGATATATTTTAGCTACGAGCTGTTACTACATAAATTTATATCTGATTATAATTAAAGTCTATAGAAAATACAAAAAAAAAATTACTATATAATATGTGGTAAGATTTTTTTCTCTTAAGCTAGTTTTAAGTACAAAATATTAATAAAAAAAACAAAAAGTCAAAGTTTTACAAGAAGTTACTCGTAGCAAAAAAATACTTTAAAAGTGAGAAAATATACTTCAAAATGTCTAACGCGTGAGTATGAATTTAAATAAAAAATAAATTTAATTTAAATGAAAACTTAGTACAAGTAGCTGCTGTAATCTAATCCGACTTTTTACACTTTCAAACATATGTTTTCTGCTGTGATTACCGTGGCCACAAAATGTAAGTCAATTGTGTTTTTAAAACAGCAAAATTTTTTTTTTTATTCTATAACAGTATTTTGTAGAAAAATATTAATTTTACCACATTATAGTACTTTTACCAACAGTGATTTTATTAAAAAAAAATAAATGTAAGAAAATAGTTAGTTAATTACTTTAAGTTAAACTCTTTCATTTAATAAAAAGTTAAATACAATGTAAAACAACTCGTTATACTTCTTGTACATATTTCATTTTTTCTAGAAACGTTTTGAAATGTTTTAACACTTTGATAGTATGATTTTATAAGTTTTTAAACTTAGCTTATATAGATTTTTCTTAAGATACTAATAATTTTCTTTAGATACTTGTACGTATTTTTTACTAATTTTTTGTTGTTTTTTAGAAAGTTTACCCCTTAGAATGTATTTTATTAGATTAAATTGTTAATAAAAACCTTTTTATTTCCCGACAAACAAAATAAAGATTTAAAACTAATCAAAGTTGTAAGTTAATTTTAAATTCTATAAGTTTATGAATAAAAGTAGTAATAATAATAATTAAGATTTCTAATTTATAAAATATTATTACCTTGACTAGACTTTTTTAATTGTATATCTTATTAAATTCAAAAAAATTATAAGCTTTTTTGAACTTTTCTTGTTAGTTTCATAATCTTCACTTTTTAAAATGTTTTTATGTTGTGAGTTTAACTTAAATTTTTTTTATTTGTTTCAAAGAAAAAACATAAAAAGATATTAATGTAACCACTGTAGTTTTAGACAATTATAAGCATGTTTATTTAAATCGTAAAACCTTATATTAACTTATACTTTTTTCAATAAACAAAAAGTTTTAACTTTATTATTAAAACAGTATGAACTCATTTAGTAGTAAAAAACTATATTTAAACAAGTAAAGCTTTTCGATAAAGTTAAGAAAAACTAGCAATTAGTATTTAAAAGGTCTAATAATGAAATTTTAAACAAGAAACCTTTAAATTAAAACTAGTCATCATCAAACTCGACCAACTGAGCTACACAAATTCAATTCTAGACTATACTTATTCTTCTAAATTTGTTGTCTTTTAAATTTATAGGTAAAAACGATTTGCTCTAAATCTTAAATATAACAAGTATATTTTTAAAGTACTTTAATATATTTCACCTTTATAATCACTAAAACCAAATTACAACGATACTTATAATTCAGAAAAACTTAAATCAATAAGATCATAAAGCCAAATGCGAAAACTTACGAAAAGTTCGGATGCAGTCTGTACGGCATCATCAACAAGTTAGATGAGTTTGTGTTGCTGAAGCGAGTTAAAGCAGCAAAGTTTTGCGCAAAAGACTGCTGTACCTGGTTGTCTTTGGATGCGTTCATTTGAGATTGAAAAAGCATCTTGCTTTCTTCATCAGCTACCGTAGAAAAATACAATGTATTTGATAAAACAAAACAAAAAATAAGAACTCTTAGTAGAAGTATGATAACCATAAGAGTTTTTATTTTGATATTTTTGAATATCTCAAATTGATAGTTTACATGTATTCTATTTGTAGAATTAAATTGTAATTTTTTGTTTAAGGTCGTATATGATTCTGAAATTTTATAATGTTATAATAGAACATGTTAAACTTCTATCAGGGTTTTCTTGGAACAATCTTCTCACAGCAGCAGTTGTGGGTTGGACTATTCTCGATTCTGATAGAATTCCTTCAATCGGGTCTCTTTAAATAAAGTTTTTTTTTAAAGTTCGCAACAAACAACAAAGTCAAATTTCAATTTGTAATTTCAAAACGTTTAAAAATTTTACTTATTACTTATTAAAAATTACTTACTTACCATACAACTTCAAAATTAAGTTCGGAAGTATGTTCGGAAACGTAAATTACTTTGTAAATAAAACTAAAAGTTTGAAATTTAACTGTACTCAAACTCAAGTTTTGTAACAACAGAATATTAAAGTTTTTATAGAAAATGCATTTTTGAACAATTTTTTGCTACAGGTATAAAAAACTTTAAACAGAAATGTCGGTCTTTCAATACTAAGGTATTATCTTTGGTTTTTACTAAATTTTTAAACTTCATCTTTTTAGTAAGTAATGTATAGACTAGGGGTGGGCAACGTACGGTCCACAGATTGAAAAGGACGTGTCCGCTAATATTTACAAAGTCTAAGCTAAAGCAAATTTTGAATCTTAAACTAGATTTTCTGGTATTTGAAATGAAGAGCAGAAAAACAAGGTCTTAGACAAGTTTTTCGTAACTTATATTAGATATTGTAAAAAACACATAAAATAAAACGGTTAATCGAGTAATTTGTGAACTAAATGAAATTGAAACGCTCCGGCCCACCAAGGATTGCATTTTTCTACATCTAGTACGCCGTCTTAAAACGTCCCACCCCCAGTAGTTGCTCATGACAGTGTTTCTTAAATAATACACTTGCTTATTTAAATGTGCAGAAGTTTTGTTTTTTTGTTTTTAAAGAATGTTTGTCGATAAATAAAATATGGTAAGTAAAAAATCTAAGAATAATTAGTATTTTTATAGCTTTTTTTTTAATTGTTAAAGAACAGCTGGCTAGTTCTTTAGTTTATATCACTTGGTAAACATTAAGACTTAAGAAGAAAACACGTATAAGGTATACTAAGTATTCTTTATTAAATTATTTACGTGACTTTTATGGTAAATTAGGATGAGCATATATATTTCTTATTAGCTTAACCACATTACATAAAAAGACGTTTAAAATTAACTTATGTAGTAAAATTTGTTTTTTTTTATAAACTTTGTTTGTAAACAATACTATTTTTAAGTATAAGTTAAAACAATGTTTCAGTGCATTTTAGAACAGTTTAAGAAATTTATTGTACTAAAACAGTTTAGGTGAAAAATATTAAAAAATGAAGTCTTGATTGTTATCTCCAATTGTTATAATTCTTAAAATTTCTAAAAAACATAAGTGAGAAATATTATTTAATCTCTTTAATTTTATTTAAAATAGTACATAAAACTATTAGAAAAATAGATTAGCATAGAAATAAAAAACTTCAAAACTCTTTTTTTTATACAAGTAAATATTACCATTTCTATTCCTACAAATTACTCCAAGATTTTGGTGTTGAAAATCTTAACGCCACGTTTATTTTTAATTATATCAATCAAACTCAAACTTCGTAAAAATAAATACGAAACACTATCGAGGAAAAGTCTATTTTCAAAAGTGAATTGAAACGAAGCAACGTTTGAAACTCAATATTTTTATTAAGTGAAAAGATAAACACCGAGCGGAAATAGCAGTTGTGCCGATGCACTTTACTCACTGCAGCGTTTCAACTTGTTGCGATAAATCCAGATGGTATTACACGTCTTTTAAGTTTGCTGGCGTTGTGGTCCGTTTGAAATCGAGTTAAAAGTTGGCGACGAGAACTTTCTTCTGCGTTTGTTGCAGTTTTTTTTTTCTTTCAAAATAGCGCCGTGGGAGCAACCCGTGGCGTGATATGTACTAACCGAGTTAAGATTAAACCAGAAGAAAATACACAATGAAAATCAATAAACCTTTCTAAGGCTTTTGATGTCAACTTGAAATGCTATCGTAATGTTCATCGTTTCGTTTGTTTGGCTGATTAAGATGCAGCCGACAAGAACATTAAAATCGAGTTTAAGGACTGTTCAGAGAAACCCTTTCAAATCCTAATTTAATTATGGGTTGTCACTTTGGCTTGAGGTGTGCGAACTCTTTTTGCGCGCCTCCCCAGTGATACTGTCGTCTGCAGAGGCAACAGCGCAAAACTTGTCTTAACGTCTTTTGTCTGTCAAGAAACCGACCCCATGAAGCGTCCTTTGGGAAAAATTTTCAAACGCAAAACAAGACAAAAGAACAAAATCGGAAGTTTGCTGTGCGCGCATGCTTCAGCTAATTGCTAAATCAAGTGCAAGTTGCGAGCATCTGAAGCGATTAAGTGGCAAGCGGCTTTTCCTGGAGACTTTTCCACTAATTAGCCTCTGACTTGTGCTGCCTACGATGGCAAGCATTTTCACGCACATGTATTGAAATGTGACACAAATTCACAGTTAATCTGACATTGCTGCTTTAATCCGTGTTTCTTTTTGCAAGTCTTGAAGTTTTGTTTTATGTATTCAAAGTTTTTCTGGTACTGAACTGCAGTTCTTATCAAATTATCTTTGCATTTGTGCAAAAGTTAAAGTTTATGCAATCCTTAATGTATTTTTAGACGTTTTAATGTGATCAATAGAAACTAAGAAATATTGGTTGTTCTATAGACATCAAGTTATTATCACAAATTTAATTATTATTCCTTATTTTTGTTGTTAAACGAAAAACAAACAAAATTAAAGTTTTGAAATTTAATTTTTTATAGCATGTAAAACAGCTAGCTGTTTAAATTACAATAGTTATATATTTTCATCGCCAAAATTTACTGAAGCCATCGATGTAGACATATGTACTTAAAAAAATTTATAGTTTATCTTTTGTCATTTTACAAATTATATGCTAATTAAAAGCTATAAATTAAAGCAACTGTAATTTATAGTTATAAACAAAAAAAAAAAAATTGTGTTTAAAATTAGAAGATGTAGATTAATCATGAAGATTAAGATGTAGATTAAAATATAAGTTGAAACCTTAAGTTAGTTTGTTCTAAATCCGTTTGAAAAAATAATAAAATTTTTAATTGTATCTTAACATTTACAAAGTTTACTTTTAATCAGTAAACATTATACACATAGATTCAAACAATAAATCTTATAATTTAACCGTAAGAATCTAAAACTTATAAAAGTTTTTAATAACTTTTATGTGTAGACAGTCATACTTAAAAAAAAAACTATGATAAATATTAATGTTATTTTATTTTTTACAAGTTTTATTTTTTCAGTTTAATTGAATTATCTGTGTAAAAATTTAAGAAACAAAAGTTTTATAAAGGAGTTTTCATAAACTCATGCAGGCTTTGTATTAAATACATATATAATTTTTTCATGGTCTATAAGGTTTTTATGGATAATAATTAACGTCTGTTAAATTGATGAAAAAATGGGTTTTTGTTAAACTTTTAAACTATTTTTATCACTTTATCTCGTATAAATACTTTAGTTAACTTTTTTTCAGAAAAAACAACTTAATGTCAATTTTTTATTCTTTTAAATTTTTATATTGCTTTAAGAATTAGTTTTAAAACAATTGTATTTTGGTAAGAATTTTAGAGTATTTTTTAAAGGTTTATGTTTCTTTTAAAAATTTAAAAGCTTATTTTTCTAGTTTATAGCAAAGAAAAATAAATAATCAATGGCTGTGTATATTAAAATTTCTTTAACTTTTATTTTAAACGTATGTACTGATACTTAGGTTTATTAACTAATTACTTGTCTATAAAAGCGAGCTAAACTAAATTTAAAGTTTTATAGAAAAATAAACTACACAAACAGTTTTACATTTACCTAACGCAAGAAAAAATTATTTCAATCCGTTCTTAAGTTTAACAACTAATTAGATTTAAACAAAACTGAAAAACAATGCTTTAATAAACTAAAAAGCTCAATAATAAGTTGGCATTTAATTTTCACTAAAACTTTCTACGCATGCTATCAGTTTCTTCGATGAAGGCAAAATATGTAAAAGCAATTTAGCAAAATATGATGCTGAAGGCAGCGAGCCAGCCCGGCTTCCTCCCTGCAGCTCGGCTTTCAATTGCGCTTCTCAGCATTAAGAAGAACCCCCCACACCGATGAGCTCAGCAAATTTGCTGTGAAAACCTGGCAACGACGTGCGCAATCAATAAACGTTTTAACGCCATCCGTGTCAATTTGATAGCGCCCCATGCAGCAGCAGCACCTCGTCGCAGTGGGAGCGCGTGGCAAAAGCCGATTCCAATGGCAAATTTCTCGTCACTGCTATTTAGCGCGGCGAAATATTTGTCACAGTCATGCGCCGACACGAGAAAGGGAGAGTCGTGACGCGTCAAAGACAACGCTATGAGATGCGAGCGTCATAAAGAAGCAGCTTTTATTTATTTTTGATCTTATTTTTCTAAAATGTCTGCGCAACTCAAAAAAAAAAGCTCACCTTTCGAAATCGTTCATTCTGCTCGAGTCGCGGAAGCCTTTGGCAAATGGGTTGCTGTCAATTTTCAGGCGAGTTATCTGTGGTTAGTGATGGAATATTCAGATTTATTGGACAACTTAAAGTGATTTAGCGATAAGCGAAACGTTTAAAATATCGCGAGAAAACAGCAGCACGCGTTATTATTGCTCGTATTTATTTCCCCTACACGCAGTAAATATAAATTCCTGACTTCTTTAAGTTATTTTATTGATTCTTTTCTGTTAGGAGTTAAAAGATAATGTATCGGTTTAAAGTGTGCATTGATTCGATTAACTTTAAGAACTTAACAGAAAACCAAAAATTGTAAAGGAAATAAAATTCAAATTGTTTTTTGTTAGTTTTTAACAGAAATTATAACAAAGCTTAAAGAAAACTGTATGTATATAATATTCCCTACCGTTAGTAAGAATATTCATATTTTTTCGATTTCTGATCTTTGAAGCCTTAGATTTAAACTTACTTATTCTTAAAAGGTTATAGTTTTAGCTATATAGTTTAAGATTGTTTTGATAAGTTCAACAATCAAATATGATATGTTTTGTTTAAAATACTTATAATCAACTGCTTTTTTACCTTTTATCTTTCTTTTATACTTTACCTCTTATGCTATATAACTACCTTTTATTTTTATAAACAGATATATACTAGTTTAGCTTAAATACTAGCAATGTGCAAACGCAGTTTTAAGATTACTTAAGTTTGTTTGCTAAAATAAATTAATGAAAAACCTGCAAATAATCACGCCATTTTACAAATGTAGGAAAAATAGTAAATATTTGATAACTATTATACTAATTAGAAACTATAGTTATATTATTTTTGTATAGATATTTTTATTTACAATATAGTGCTAAACACATCTTAATTTGTTTACATATTTTTGTAGTTACTTAAAACACATTTAAACAAAACAGTTTAGAAATATCAGTACGAATTAACATCAGTCTAGTTTTTTTAATTTTTTATAATCATTAAGAACATTCAAGTAAACTTGCCAAGTTAAATACAAAAAACATTTTAGCAAATTTATTAGATAGTCCAAAATTTTTAGTTTATTTGTAAGTACTAATATGAATGTTATACTTGCTATGTAGAATAAAATTTATGACAAACTAAAATAACTACGATTAATTTCAACTGTATGAAAGTCGAGACATAAGTTTCGAATCTTAAGCTATAAACTGTTTTTCTCACAAATAGGTTCATTATTAGAAAACAAACCAGTTGATTTTGGTAAGCAGTAACTGCAGTAAACTGTGTTTCAGGAAAAATAAACGTTTTGTATTGAGTTGTTTTAAGATTTTTCATATCTACCAGCTCTCCGTCTTGTCGGATTAAATGTATTCGAGGTTGATACTTGTGCATTGAGTTTAGAATCATCTAAAAAACAACAAACAAACTAAAAAATAAGTCAAGAAATTAATAGTCTTGGATTATGTCATAAATATCAACTATGAATAAGTACAAATATAATTGATAAACAACAAGTTGTTGAATTTGTAAGGTAATTAATCAAGTACTTGTGATAATTATAGAAAGCGTTTGAGAACTTGTTTCAATTTCAACACTTATCTATTCTTTAGATAAAGTCTATCATTACTTCATGTTACTGAATTTCTTTAAGTAATTATTTTTCATACTAAAGGCGTGTTTGTATCATAAGTTATTTAAAGTTTATGTAAAAAATAAAACTTTACAAAAATTAAACATTAGTTTAACTAGTAACTCTATATTCAAGAAGCAGACTCTAAACTGTTTAAAGTTGTTTTGATTCCAACTGTTGACACCAAATTAACAACTTTTAGTTTATCACTTACATAGATAAATTTTAAAACATACTTAAAAGTTTTATAAGTTCACTTTCAAGAACTTAGCAATATGAAAAAACGTCCTTTATAGTTTAACTTCGAATATTAAATTATACAGACTTTAAAAAGTTTCGATAATTAAACTTTTTCCAACTATAACTATTTTAAAAAGGTAAAAAAGTAAAATATTTTGAAAAACAAAACTTTATTTAAACTTCAATAAAAGGCAAATACTAAAAAAACATGAAAGCCTTTAGTAATCATCTAAAGTCGATGATTGTATACAAGTATAATTTCTAGTTTCTACTTTGCTAGTTTAAAAGCTGTCAAAACCTTTAGTTTCTATAAGTTGGTTAAACTTTTAGTTTAAAACTATTAAACGGTTTATTACTGGTTAAAAAAGTTCTGATAAAACAAACTTTAAAACTTTATTTTTTAACCGAAACTATTTAATTTTTTTATAAACGAATTCTCTTATATTGTATATTAAAATATTATTAGTCACAACTTTTTCAACTTCTATTTGAAACAGGTACTTTTATAATTTTTAGCACGATATCATTAATTTTTAAGAAAAAAATACTTTTAGTTTGTGATGAAAAAAGTTTTCAGTAATTATACAAAAATCAAGCTTTAATATCTAAAATATTCTAGGTTCTTACATGTTAAATTCATTTAAGCTAGTTTTTGTTACCAGTTTACGTAATCGTTTTACTTTAACTTATGCTATTGACATCCAATTAATAAGAAAAAAAGATGTTTAAAGGTAATTTTTTCTTAACATTTAAATTGTTTTTTAAAGTTTTTTACACTTATTTCATCATCTGGTTACAATTAGCATCACATTACAAAACAAAAGATTGTTTTATGTTTTATAGTAATCTTTATCAATCTTATATTGTTAAAGTTGTTTACTCTAAAGTACTTTCAACTAAAAGTATTTTTAGCAATTAGTTTTGTTATTAAGCTTATAATTAAAACTTAGTTGAGTTGCAACACGAAACTGCAAGTAAAGCTTAACAATAAAATTAATTGATCTTGATAATTGGAGAAGACAAAAATTTTTTGGATATGTCTTAGCTTTCAAAACTGTACATAAATAAACTTTAATTTTTGTATTAAAATATCATCAACTAAGATTAATTATTAAAAAAACAAGACAAAAAGTAACAAAAATTTAAAAATAGAATTAAATTTTAAAAAACTTAAAACAAACTCGATTAGCTTCTAATGCACATTTTATTTTAATTAAGCAGCTTAAGTTTTATTGTGTTTTTTAAGTTGTAAGTGAGATAGTGTAAATTTTGAAAGTTTACTTATTTTAAAACTCGTTAATGAAGTTAACCGAAACTAAAACAGGACAATGGCTCTAAGACAAATACTATAGTAAAGAAACCTGCTAAAAAATAAATAATTTTTAATCAAACTGCTATTACAGTGTTTACCTACTTAATACAATTGTTTTAAAAGCATTTCTACTGCAAGATCTGTAATTGTTTGTTAACATTTCTTAAGATACGGTTATGATACAAAACATTTAAGTAGAAGAAGTAAATGTGTTTTGTTTTAACTTGTATAGATAATAGATATGAAAACAGAAGTTATATATGTTTATTTACTTGTCTGTTTTATAATGAAAATTCATAATTGAAAACTAGTAATCCTGAAGTTTGCTTTTTGAAGTGAATACCTAGAATACACCAATAGCAAAACAGTCGTAGTTGGCAGGCATGCCGAAACTGTGTTTATTCTATCAGATACTTTTTAGTTTTAACTCACGTGGCTGTTTTGGTCGAGATCGTTGTTGGTGAGCTTGAGTTTTTCAAATGAGCACATTTGCTTCGAAACCTGATTTCCGTTCAGCGGCGAGTCGGGATGCACGTAAAGAGACGGAGTCATCGGAGGGTCGGCTTTTCCTTGATTGAAAAAAAAAAGTTGTTGAAGAAAAACTCAGTCAAAGGTTTAAAAACATACTTTCGGCATGTATTGCAGTGTTTGATTTATAAAGTACTTATGTGTTAATTGTTTTCTATTTTAAGTTTGCCTTACTCTTTAGTTATTTTTATAAAACGTGACTTTGATGATATCAGCACTTGTTCAAACACTTTGTAATTACATACAAAGCTTTTTGGTAACAAGTAAAAAAATTCCACAGTTAGTTTAGTCTTTTCTTTTAATTAATGAAGAAAAATAGACTTTACTTAAATTTTAATACTTATTATCTTACTTGTTTAATTGAAGGGGTTAACAAAAAAAATATTTTACTTTTTATGTTTGCAAACGTAACTCACCAGCTACAAGCCAACTCGATCTGTGGTAAGCGTACCTGTACCTTTTGTTGTCAACAGGAACAATGTCCATGACAACTATATATTTACTTGATGACTGCGATTTTGAGAAAGATACTCGAACAGTTGGAAACATTCTCCTATGTGTATATGTAAACATTAAAAAAAAATTGTCAAAAATAATTTAGTAAAAATATTTCAAAAATAAAAACTAAGTATTAAACTATTTTTGCAAGTTTTACCAAATAACAGTCTGTATAAAAAAATTTTTTTTCACAACAGCCTCTATAGCTTTAAGGCTGTTAAAAGAAAATAATAAAAAAACTAGTTAAGACAGATTATCGATTCATTATTGCTTTCAGATCTTTTATATCATCCCAATTGATAGCAGCTTTTCTCTACTTCGTCATCCACAGTTAGGTGCTGATTAAATTGGCCACTTAACAAAATTAAACTTTAATGAAAAACCGTCATTAGAAAACTGTGATTGTTCTAGCCGTTGAGAATAAATTGAGGACATAAGGGTGCGTATTGATTATTTATATTCTTTTTTAAACCTTGTTTTCAAAATAGTGCAAACAGTTTGTTTTTGGAGTTTAAATTTCAATTTTACTAACAATCTAAATTCTTTGCACAACAACTCATTTTTTACCTTCCAGACTTCGTTATGATCATCTCGGTGCCGAGCTCGTGGAACTTTTTCCACAGCTCCTTGGTCTCCAACACGCACTCCACGTCCTTCAGCGAGGCGTGACAGGGCTCGAAAGATGGTGGCAGCTGCTTTGACGAGCTCACAGTCGTCTGCTGGTTTTGCGCGTGCTGCGCCCCGCCAACTTTGTCGTTGTTCTCGCTCGAAGTCGCTGAGGTGTTGGTGTTGTTGGGTGACATGGACGTTGTTTTTGTTGAGTCTGTTTCAGTTTAGATAGTGATAGAGTTTACTGTTGCATATCAATGCAAAAACTAAACCATAGTTTGCTAATATGGTATGAAACAGATGATTTGGTTTGCAATTTATTAAAGTAATGACTAATGTAGTGGAGTTTTCGTTTTTAATGAATACAAATACATTGTTATAAAAAATATAACAAAACTACTCAAAATTCAAACAAAACTACTCACCGGTTTTGTCTGATTCGATTGAATCATTACTTTCAATTTTCATCTTGTTGCCGTTTGTTTCTTTCAGCTTAGGCTTGGCAATTAGCGAAGCAATTGAAAATGCATTTGCGTTAGATGACATTAAGCCTTCTTGCTTTATTTGTTTATCAATACTTGTCATTTTACAAAATACGTAAAAAATGCTGTATCTAAAATAAAATTATGAGTTTTGTTGATTTAATGATTTTATGCACTCTAATCAATGAAAAAATATAAAACTATGCAATTCTTTAATTTTCAACGAAACTTAACAAAACGTAAATACAATGAAAATGCACCATTTTTCTTTCGCTTTAAATGCTTATTGAAACTGAGAAATCTCACTAATTTAAAGAGAAAAAAGCAAAGCTGCTAAGTAGAAGTCAATGTTTACTTGTTCGGTAAACTTTTATCTATGCAAAAACGACTTAGTTTTTATAAAAAGCTTTACAAAGTTCAAAACAGCATTAGAATAAAGACTTTCAAAATATTGAGATTTTTTTCTTTGATTTTAGTTTTTTCTGAAGTCAACATAAGCACTTTTTTATTAACAACTTGTCTACAATAAGTCTAACACTAGTCAAAATTCGTTTTGTTTTATAAAAAACATCCTCAACGAAAACAAAAAAAAAAGGAAAAAAATAGGAGAAGAGAATACTAGGTAGGCATTTAATTATCTGATAAATAATTGAATCAGCTTTCGAATCGATCATGCAAAATGTCCTTATCTACACCGTCTATAATATACGAAATGGACTAAGCTTGTAAATAAGTTCTGTTGCGAACAGATCGATTCAGCGGCTCTTAAGTTAACTGCTAGATTTCCTCAACCGCTCAAACAAATTGCTTTTTCTCTTAAACCTTTCTGCGATCGAAGCTAGGCTGGGCGTTCATCCCTCGGCTGAGATTTTCGCTGAACTGATCTCATTACACTTTGCGAAGGTACGTGTGAAGCAGTTAAGCATTTTTGTTCACCGTATGTTCTTGTGCGCGCATTCGACACAGCTTCGCCCGTAACAGCTTATCGCCACTTTGAAACGAAGCCGCTGTTTGAAGAAATTCCCATCGCGCAAGCAAGCGCTTTGCTGTTAGCTTTGCTTTGCGAGCGGGGTCAACCGACCAAGAATTATGCGGGTCGCGGACGACCCTTTTTTCACTCGGCAAGAGATCAGGGGTCAAGCAGGCAATCTTAAATTCGAGCTTCACACATGTCGCTTATCTCTTTCTTGTTTTTCACATCAAAGAACTTCATTGTGCCGCGTTGTTTTTATTTAATTACGCTTATTTCACGCTTAAACGCTAAAACACTACCACTTTGGTTTTATTTTTAGTAATATTTTTACATCTTTTTATTTCAGTAACCGCTAAAATAATTCAAAAAATCATCGTTTTAAAAACGAATAGTAAAAAGAGTAATTACTTTTGTAAAGTTATAATCTTTTATACTGAAAAAAATTCAATTGTTAAACACTTATATACTGTTTTTTGTTTTCACAAGAAGAACTTACGTGTTAGGCAAGTCACAAAGCAGGTGTTCTCAGCTATTGATTACCGTTTAGCATTAGCAAACACACAGCATGTGGCAGACAATATACTAAAACACTATCACAAAATAACTGCCTTATGCTTGTTTGGAGTTTTGTTTGGAGCTTAATAAAAAAAAGTTTTGCTCTCAGTCTGTATGCTGGGTGCACTGGTGATACAAAGGATAACAGATTGATTAATTGCATGTTGCGCGCACATGTGTGTCTTGTAATGTGATTAAGAGCGCTGGCTTTCGAGCATAATCTAATGAATAACTTCTAGCCGCTTCACCAAGTGCTTTCGGCTAGATTTGCGTTGTGATACATTTTTAATGCACTTACACATTAAAACAAAAGTCTTTGTGAATATATAAAAAATTTACAACTGTGTGTTTTTCACTTTTAGACAACTTCTATAGTAACAAACAGTTTTTGAAAAACAACACATCAGTTTTGTATTAAGAGCATGCTGTTTATGTATATTTATGCATATAAACCGTTTGTTTTGTAGACTAATATTTAAAAAACAACTCACTGAACCTAAGTTCGTAATTTAATAATTATTCAAAATTATCAATATAAAATGTAAAACTTGTTTTATATATACTGTTTGATTTTTAACTTTATCTCATACAAAGATTTTAATATAATGTTCTTTTTTTTTCTTTAAAAAAAAGAAAATAGAATAATTTAGTTGCAAATATATTTTAAAGTATTTAAAGGTTTTTCGTATATATGTATAAATAATTTGTTTTTCGTGCTAAAACTCAAAACAAAACAAAGTTGAAAACACAAAAATTGCATTTCAAAAAAATAAATTTCCAAAAACTTTATAACCATAAAACATAATGATATTGTTTACGTAACCAACTAAGTCGTAAATTCTAAATACTTTATTTATAACAGTAATTTTCTTTTCTCTTTACTTACCGCGCTAAATACATTACAATCTATAAAAGTTACACACAGCTTTACAACACGAAAAATTGCTGTAAAACTTTGGACATACAAAAGTATGAACCTATTCCTAAATATTTTTATAAAAAGTTTAAAACTATTTAGTTTATGTGTGTCAGGCATAAAACTGAAGTCTAACTTAATACTTAGAAAATATATCTGCGGAAAATAACCGCTTTTTGCTTTAAAAGTAGATACATTTTCAAAATTATATATATATTATACATAACATTGACCATTTTAAATTAAATATACAATAACTTTGTCGATCCTCTTAGAATTGCAAACTTTTAGTTTTACCGTTATAATATAAGTTTGTAAAAACTTTTTCCAATTAACTTTTAGAAATATTTTTAACTAATTTATGAGTAGTTTAAACAATTTAAATAGAAAAGTTTACAAAAATCTAAAGTTATAATCTAAAAATTTTATCTAAAATTTATTTTTTCCTCTTTTCTCAGAATTTTTTACTAATAACGTTTTATGTTCCTAAAGAAAAATATTTGACTTTATTGCTTTGCATAAGTTTCTTTTATAAATAAATATACTTTTTTAGAAACTTTTAAGTTTAAAGTAAAAGTTTTCACGTCAAGTTTTAACTAAACTTACACATCTAAGTGCATTGGATTTCTTTTCAGCTATAAAAGCTACATTTTCATGACTATATTTGAAGAAATAATTTTTTGTTATAGAAGTAATTTTTCATAAAAACAATCTTTTACATCTAATCTAGACCTTAATTTTGATTAAAAAAAAGTCTTTAAACAACAAAAATACCTGATAAAAACCAGTTTGAAAACCACTCCTAACATAATGGTCAAAATTAAAAAATATATATATTAAAATAGTTTTTTAAGTTATTTAAGTCCCTGCAAAACAAAATAGAACTTTTTATTTCATTTTTGTTCATACAAACAACTATAAAAGTTAAAGCAATTAAAACAAATAATGCTAATATTAAAAAAAATATTGAGGTTAATTTAAATACGTAACATGAAAATTCCTGGCACTTTTTTCTTCTACAGTTTTCAAAAGTTTAATTCAGAATAACTGTAAATATAAGTAAGATGAAAAATACTATTATGTTCAGAAAGCAACTGTTCATATTACTTTGTTTTTAAAGCTGTGTACAATTTGTAACAGAAAAAAACTAACTAGTATATTCTACTACAAGTTTTATTAAAAAAAAAAGTTATATGCATGTTTTCAAACTTCAAAAGTTATAATACCAGTTTCTTAATTGACAAAAGTTACTCATAATAAATAAAATATGAAATACTTTACAAAAAAATTATTTTGTTATCAAATTTAACATTACTTAGTACTGAATACTAAGATTAAAAAAGATTTTTTCATTAGTTTATAACGGCTTGGTAACAATTTTAAGTATTTACCTACAAAATAAACAGTATACGTTATAAAACTTAAAATCATCATATAAACTTAGGTTTAAATACCTCTAAACTTTTGCATTATCTTTCTGTCTTGGGTCGTAAAAAATAAATATAAAATGCGTAAAACAAATGCTTTCGAAAGTTTTTAAAATAATTATTGTTCTCTGACTTTTATAACGCTTGATAGATTTTTGTCATTTTAAACTATTTTAATGTATGTATTTCCATGATATTTAGCAAAAGAATTAAAGTATAATTAAACATGTTGTAAAAATAAGTTTAAAAAATTTATTTTGTTAAATTGATAAGTTGGTCTAAAGATCTAAATATTTTCTATATAATTTCTTTTTTTTTCGTACAACTGTTCTCTGTTTTAAATACTGATATAAACTTTTAACTAATAAAAACTTCTTTATTTATGGACAAAAGGCAAACTTGAAAAGAAAAATTTATAAATTAAAAATTTAAATAAAGCAATGTGAGATTTCATAAGTATTATCTTATTTAAAAATAATTAACAATAATATATTTAATAAATAAAATATCTAAATAGTTTGGTAGCTATTTTTTTTTCATTTAATTAATAATCTTTAAAAGGACGATAAAAAATGCTTAATAAACCAGTTATTATATTTAAATATTACATCACAATAAATTTAAAAGAAAATGGTACGATTTATAAAACCTTTAGGTCAGAGTGTATGATAATGATAAGATAAGTTTGATTTAAGGAATTAAGGCGTTACGTTATGTTATGAGCATTAAGTTTATATAGTAAAATATTTTTAAAAAATAAGCTTTTTTTTTCATCGATTTATTATTTATTTAATATTTGTGTCGTAACTTTTGTTTAAAAAAGTGTCATAGATATTTTCTTAAGAACTATATACTAAAGATTTTAGTTATGTACCAGTTCTTATTTTACAAAAAGTGGCTTTAGGCTGGTGTTCTGAGCCTGTGCTATCTCCGTAATATATTAAAGAATATTAAAAAAATAAATAGGGTTTCACAAAGTGGCGATAAGCTGCTAGATACTCTGAGGTACTCTGAAGCTCACGATGAAGAGCAAAAAAGGTCTTTGGCGTATGTAAAGGTAGTTTTTAAACTTACACCAGATACTACATGAAAATTTAAAACTTATACTAAATATTCTGGAGCTCATGATGAAGAGCAAAAAAATGTTTTAGGTGTTATAAAGAGTAGTTATGAAACTTACACTTGATATTACAGGGAAATTTTGAAAGTTACACTGGGTATTTTTGGAAAAATATGAATCTAACAGTAAGTCAGTGTTATCCAAAAATTTTCAAAATTGGGCCGTTAGCTCCGATGGAGCCAAAAGGGGCGTGACAATTGAAGGAGCCATAATTTTTAACTTTCACTAAATGTTACGGGGAGAATTTCGAAAGTTATACTAAATATTACGGAAAAACTACACTAAACATTCTGAAATTCACGGTGAAAAACAAAAAATGGTCTTAGGTGTATTTAAGGGTATAATTAAAACTTACAGTACATACTACCAGAATTATTTCAAGCTTTTTAGGGTGTGGCCAGATTTTATTTTCAAAATAAACCCGGAACTAGCCGGCTCCTAATTTAAAAATAGATGTTACTAATTTCAAACTATATAGCCATTTTGATGTCAACATAGATTTGAAAGCATTAAGAAATTATTTGTAAAAGGAAATCATACACTGATTTGCAGTAATTTTTAAGGCAAAAATATAACTGTAGTTAAGGGGAAATCTTAAGATAAGTAACTGTCTTTAAATCCGAAATAAGAATTTTATTTATATGAAGATTTTGTTAATTATAGTAAGTTACTTATACATTTTTACACAGTATTAACATCATATTTTCTTTTACAGTTGATTATTATTTTCTAAATTTTTCTAGCATACCCATATAATAATTTTGTGATAGATCTTCTAAGTTTTAGATGTACTTTCTAACAGAGATTTAAGTATATAAGTAAAAAGGAACGGATCAAAATTGCATGAATGGTTATATTGCACAAAGATAAATTTGCACGAGGAGACACAATTTCACGAAGATAATTTAGCACGAAGAGTCAATTTTGCACAAGTTACAATTTTGCACGGTGGGTCATTTTTGCACGAGAGTAAAAAAAACAAAAAAAAAATGAAAGAACAAAATAAAAATATATAAATTAATGAAAAAACAAAAAGAAAAAAAAAAGTCACTGACTGAGTATAAGGGATAGGGGTAACAGTGATAATAAAAATAAAACGTTTTTCCAGAAAGAAAACGATTTGAAACAAAAGGCAATATAAAGAGTCGTATGATACTTTATTACGAACAAGAATTCGTTTGTAAAAAGTTTTATACTTTGGGCAACACTACACAGCACTTTAAAGTAAACATGTGTTAAGTGTGATATAGTTGGCTAAAACTGAATTACACTGTTTTTGTTAAAATAAAATGTTATTGAAAGGTTTACAAAATTATTTAAAAAATATGTATTTTCTTGCATCAAAAGTAACTTAAGCTCTATTATTTTTAAAACATGTTAATTCTTAAATAATTAAATTGATAAACTCTAAATGTAAAAAAAAATATTCTATTGTTTTGTAACTTTTTTTTTTTTAAATCATACTGCAATTTCTTTTTAACGGAAATATATAAAAAAATTCCATTTTTTCTTTAATTTATAATTTTTTATTGTTAATACTTTTTCTAATGTTTTATTTAAATTTAGCGTTAAACAACATGCTTGTAATACATATGATTTTAGTTTAAGGTGCTAACTTTGAAAATATTTGAGTAAACAAATAACTTTTTATAATAACTTTTAGTTTTTATTAATGTGGCTAACTATTTAAGTAAGTTGTTTATAAATTTATAATGAAACTGTTTTAACTTTAGAGCAATAAACTTATGAAATAAAAAATTGGAATTTACTCTTATGTATAACTTTTAGGAAATATAGTTAGATTGTGTTTTATTTATATTATTTCAAATTGTACATCTTTACAATTTAACTTATTTTTAAATATTAGTTTAATGTAAAGCAATATAGCTAGACTAAATCTTTTTTTTGTTCCGACTAATCTTTTCTTTGTTTATTTATATGTATTAATAAAACGTATACGTACTAAATTTGTTATGTTATAAGTTTCTATTTTAAGTAACAATAACAAATCGTAATAAACAGTGTTCCAAAGACTTACATTACAGTAACTTTCCTCTTAAGTATTTTCAAATGAGTAGGCACATTTTACCATAAAATGTAGTGTTCAATTTTTAAATTTAAAAACGTTTCTTAAAAACTCTACAAGTTAGAAAAATATATGTAAAGCTTTTTAGTAAAGTTTTTGCATTTTAATGAAATAAAACTAATTAAAAAACAAAACTACCAGTAGATGCCTAAAACTTAGCGAAGTTAAGAATAATGCAGCCTTTATCTTAATAAAATTAATTAGCTACTAAGCGCAATTGACTATCATATCAAGGTTGAGAAAAGATAGCGAGTTGATAAGTAAGAGTCCTGTAATTGCCCAAATTTTTTAAGTAACCCTATTTCTGAAATCGTCCTGTATCGTAATGTGTTCTCTCTCTGCTATATAATAAAACAAAGTTTTCAATTAAGACAAAATATACAAGTGTTTTGAGAGGGGATAGAAAAAACAGCACATAGTTTTTGCTATTATCATCATTATAATTTAATATTTTGGTCTAGAACTTAAAAAATATATATAGTTGGGTATATTTTAGCAAGAAAAATGATTTAAATGAAATAAAAAAATTAGCATACATTAGTTTAAGTGTTAGAAAAAAGCTTTTGTTTTAAGATTGGTAGTTTTTAAACAAAAAATTGCATACTAACTAAACATTAATAAAAAGTCTCATTGTTGAAAATTAAAGCATTTTTTTTCTAAATACCTCTTGTTTATTTTTATCTATAAATCGACGACTGGTGGTTAATAAAACGACAAAAAAAAGTATTCAAAAAATTTAACCTAAAGTACACAAAAAAAAAAGAAAAAATCCGATTTAAAAATTTAGATGTTTCCCCTAATATTTGCTAAATCAGCAATATTTAAAGCTTGAAAATTATTTGTTTATACCCTTATTCCTAACCCACTTTACCCAAACTTGATAAAAATTAATTAAAATAAATTTTTGATAATTTTATTTAAGAACAACATGAAAAAAGTTTTTCTTTTGCTGACTTAGCAAATACTTGAGAAAACACCTTAGTAGAGCTAGACTGCTAGAGCTTTAATAAAATAAGACTCAAAAAACCTTTCTGTTATTTAGTATTACTTTCAGTTTAACATTATGTCCATGACAAGATAACGGAACAGTGTCAAATTTAAATACGATTGAAAACGAAAATAAAAAGCTAAAATTTCATTTTAAAATAACTAAAAAGATAGAAAGTAAAAGCTTTGGATAATTTAAATCTAAATTTTAATTATAATTTATGAAGTTTTTTCACTTTGAAGTTTAAAAAAAAATAATTAAAAATTTAAATTGTATTAATTAAGATAAAAAAACTATAAAATTTTCGAAATTAAGTTTATATCTTTAAAAATATTAATTTTTTTAACAGTTTTAATAGTAATTTAGTTTTAATATACTAACTATATTTGTGTACTCGACTTTAAGCTGTAACAAGAATGTTAGGAAGTTTGAACTTTTAAGAATCGGTAGATTAGTTTGTTACATTAGATTTAAAAGTAAAAAAAGCAATTAATAAGATTTAAGATAATCAAATTCATGAATTTTCAAATTTTTTCCATTAGGACCCTTCTGAAGGAATTAAAAAAGCTATGGCCCCCTCTAACAAAAATTTCTTAAAAAGCAAATATAAAACACACCTAATATTTTTTTGTTGTTTACCATCAACTTCAGAATATCTAATGTAAGCTTCAAATTATATCCCTACAGCTACTTAAATGGTCACTGCCCCCTCCCCCTTTTGGCTCCCTAAATTTCTAAAAAGGCCAACTTTGTCAAATCCTGATATAACTTATACACAATTTTATTAGTTCACTAGTTTATTCATAAAACAATATTTCACTCAGTATATCAATAAGATTCTCTTTCTCAATTAAATTCTTAATTAAGTATAATAAGAATTCAATTGTAACTTATAGTCTCATTATGAATAAATTTGTTAATTAATTTGCATGTATATCCTTGGACATAATATGAGAGTTTTGATTGTTACTCTTGTAATAGGATAGAAGTATCTATCAAATAATAATAATTTTACATGCTGAAATCTTTAAAATAATACTCTTTAATATTGTTGGTGTGAAAAAATATCAACAAAAGTGTACATGTGTTTTTTAAGATACTAAAATGGCATTTTAGAAAGAAAAATGTAAACCCTCACAACTAAGGTCAATGGATTGGTGTGGAGAAAGACCTTTTGATGATCAAGCTGCAAACCATTTACTTGTAACTAATTCTTTTAGCCAACTTTAAAACTTTTTTAGTAAGGAGTTTTATACAATAGTAGAATTTATATACAAGTTGTAGTTTAATATAAGTTAAATTTTATTTCTACTTTGAAAATATGTAAGATTTGGTATTCAACTAGCATGATGTCACACCAATATTATTCTTAAATATTGTTTTATGTATTAAGCTAGTTTTTGAAGGAATACAATTGCTTTATATTGTAAAAAAACTAATTATTTTAAAATTTTATAATATAATTGAATATATTCTTCAGCTTATGATTGTTTCTAATTTACAGCTGATGATTAAAAACTTTATAGTTTTTATGAAAAATATGTTCTGTTTTTTTTAAACTAGAATTTTCTCAATAGATTATTTAAAAACCCTTCAAGTGGGCTCTTTGGAAGGTGAATTTAGTATATATAATCATATTTTTTTCTAGTATATATATTTATAGTTTAAATTTAAAGTTTGCTTCAATAGTGCTAACCAAATAAAATTAAAGCTAAAAGTTTAATTATATAGTATATGAAAGTTTTTTTTTACAATTGTTTATTGTATTATTACATATTATGTGTTTATATAGCTTGTTTATTACTAAGTACCTTTATAGATTAAACATAAAAGGCTTAAAACATTGATTTTTGTTTAAAATTGTGGTAAAAAAATTAAAAATATAAGTATGAATAAAATGCTAACTATTTAATTTCAGCTTAATATTAGAGTGGAACCATGCTAGGTAAATACTAAAATAAATTATTACATTAATCACAATATAATATATTTGTAAAGTATAAATTAATGTGTTGATCACTGTTCTGATCTTGCCATGTTAAACACAAAAGTTTTTAAAGCCAACATTAGGACACACATTACTAAAACATCAGGTCACACAAGCTTGGGTTTTTATATTTTTTAAATTGTGCAAACGGCTTGCAAACTATTCTAAGGTAATAATTTAAAATTTGCTCAATAATTTCATAAAGAAGTTTAGAGTAAGCTCATATAAGCTCTACATTTACAGTCATCTGTCATTAATTTCAAATCTCTAATACTAAAAAATTCTAGAGTTCCATTCTATATTAAATGCATCCATAAACTATTGAATTTATGATATGTGCTTAACAACCAATTTATGATATTTAGTTTTGCATTTAAAAATGATTTGCAGATTATAAACAATTGTTGTTATAAAATTGCCTTTTTTATTCTTTCTTTAAGTTAACATTTAGTTCAATAAGTTATAACTTATATTATCAGAGTTGCCACACAAGTTAGATAGTATCCTAAGTTGTCCTATGTGTGTGGCAATCCGATAGTATTAGTTATCATATATAAATACTTATTAAACTTAGGCTAATTCAGGATAGTTTTGTTTTTTAATAAATCAAGATAGTCTTAAGTTTTCTTTAAATTCTCAGGACATGTTTTTTTCTAGATTTTGATTGAGGTTTAGTTGATTTAGTTTCAATAATTTGTTATTGTATAAAAAAAATTTTGTGAACTTAATTTTTATAATATAAGGTTTTTAAATTTAAAATATTGTTTATGAAAAAAACTCACAGTTTTTTGTCTCTAAGAGTGGCAGCCCTGATACAAATTTAAATAACTTAAATATGTTGATACTAATAAAAATAAACTAAAGAATAAAAATTTTAAATTAGCCTTAACATTATTTATATAATTAAAAACAAATAAGTTGTAGTTTGAAATTAATATTTAAAATATTCAATTTCTTTTTCATAAAAATTTATGTTTTACATGTTTATAAAATTCAAAGAAAGCATAGTATTTGAAATAAAATTTAAATTACCGAGTTGCCAAAAAACCTGGAATTTGACAATTTAGGCTAAAAAACCTGGAGTTTGAGAAAAAAAACTGGAAAAACTTGGAATTTTCAACATTTTAATTCAAGTATTAAAATTTTTATTTGACAAAAAAAAGTAAAAAATATTTTGTTATCATCAAAAGTTTGTTTTATTTAAAAACTTTTGAAATTACTTTACAGTATCTTTTCAATGTTTTTATACTATTTAACACAGTTTTCTAACTTAACTTTAAACTAAAAACATACCCGAAAATGTATATTTTTAAAAACCTGGAGAAAATTTGCCAAAAACATTTCTCAACCCTGAAACTAGTATTTAGTAAACATTAGTCTTAGTTTATTTTATACTATTAGTTGATTAAGGGCATAGGAGGGGGTAAACACCCTTTTATGGTTTTTGATCTTATTTTATATAGTTTTTGCTAAGCTGCAAGATGCTTTTTACAGATTTAAAAATTTCAAAATAGTTTTTGAGATATAGCCGGTCAAAGTTGGAGCTAACAATAGGTTCCTTATGGGAGGCGCAAACTAAAACTGCAAAAATAGACTATTTCTTTAAAAATCTATCTTCTACGTTTTTTGAGATAATTACCTCAAATTTTCAGGAAATGTTCCTTGATATATTTAGAAAATTCTGTCAAAGAAATTTAAAAAAAAAATAAAAATAAAAATTTTATACAAAAAAAAACAAAAAAACTTTTTGTTTTTGTTTTTTTGTTATGAAATTTTAATTTTTTAACTTTTTTAAATTCTGTTCCATCAGAATTTTCTAAATACTGCAAGGAACATTTCCTGAAAATTGAAATTCTAGAAAATCTTAAGGAAACTCAAGATATTTAAATTTTTAACTCCGGCTAAATTATTTTATGAAAGCCTCAGGATAGTTTTAAGATTTTTAAAATCTCAGAGCATATTTTTCTTTAATCTAGAATGACAGGGTTACCAAAAAATCTAAAGTTCGACAAATTTAGGCTAAAAGACCTGGAGTTTGACAAATTTAGGCTATAAGACCTGAAGTTTGACAAATTTAGGCTATAAGACCTGAAGTTTGAGAAATTTTGAAAATTGTTTTAAAATTGGAAAAACCTGGAATTTTGAACAAAAATCACTAAAGAAACCTAAAACTTAAACAATTTTAAAATGTTAAGTAGTAAAATTTTGGTTTGACCCAAAAAATCTATCATAGAGATAAAAAAAATTGTCATCTACCAAAATTTTTTATTTAAAAACACATTTAAAGTACCTTTTTAATGTTTTTATACTATTTAACACATTTTCTTTAACTTTTAAAATAAAAATAGACTTTAAAATGTGTACTTAAAAAAAGCCTGGAGAAAATTTGCCAAAAACATTAAGCAACCTTGGAATGAGATTTATTTGATCCAGTTTTAATATTTAGTTATACACAGTTTTGGTCACTAACATGATTTTTATTGATTTTGAGATGCTTATTTAAAAATGTAAAGCCTTGCTACTTGTTCACTAATTTTAAAATGACATTTTTATTTATGTCTGAAATTGACATTTATGATGAATAAGTTAATCTTACAGAAATAGTTTAGAAGTATAACACTTTACCTCTGCATTAAAATGTTTTAATATACTTAATAAATTAGTTATATAGTTAAGTAAAACTATATTGTTTTTTATGTCCTTAGTTCAGATAGAAGTGTTAATTTCAACTAAAAAATACTTGCTTTCAGTATAAAAAACAAAAAAGAGTATAGATAGTGTTGTCTTATCTTCGAAATCAGTCTCTTAAGACCGTTTTTTGACTCAAATAGTGGCAAACCTGCTCTTAACTTAGGTAGGTGACAAAATACATAGTTGGACACTTTTGCTTAGATCAAAACTTGAATTTTTTTTGGTACCCCAAACCCTTACCTTTGGTCAGTAACTTTCTTTTTCTTAAAATTTATTTTCAATTTAATATACTTTATTTACTATCACTGTTACCTCTGACCCATTCCCTTGGTAAGTAATCAAACATTTTTTTTACATTGATGCAAAATTTACCCTTAGTTTAAAAGTGTATTTATGTAAAATGACCTGTCTCCCTTTACTTAGTTTCCTGTAACACATTTCTTGTTCTGATTAAAAACCATAAAAGTTATTTATGTACTATTGATAATCATTATGCTACCTTTTTATTTTAAGTAAATTCATAAAGTAATTATGAGCTCTTAACATAAATTGGTTTTAGTAAAGAACCTTATCAGTTCCTAGTTAATGCGATTATAGTTATGAAACCTCATTTATGTATTATTGTCCTGGACAAGACCTTAAAAGGTATATGTGGTGTGCAATTTGATAACCAAAAAGTTCTTTGTAAAACAAATATTTTGAGCGTTTTTTTTTTGTTCTTCAATATTGAAAACCTTAATTATCTTTTTTCTTTTTAGTTATGAGTAAATTCATGTATATAGTTGTTAAATCTTTGAATTAGTACACAATTTCTAGTTTCTTTTAATAATATTATTATTAAATAAATAAACTTTAAAATTAAATCAACTCACCAATAGTCAAAAGAAAAAACAAGAATATGTTTATGCAGGAATTTAACTTATTTTTTTGCCTAAAATACCACAATTTTTATAAAAGAATGTTATATAATTCTTATTGTGAGATTAAAAATATAGTATAATCTAATTATACACACACCTTTATACTTGTTTGTATATTATAAACTCTACGACTTCCTATTCTATTTTAATGTATGAAGGATAAAATGAGAAAAAGTGAGGTGTTTTAATGTAAAAAGAGATAACATGCTACTTGATACTTATCAACAGTCTGGTTAGGAATTGGTACTTAACATTTGAATCAGTTACAACTTTGTATTTTTCTTAACGTTATATACTATATAATACTTAAATAGAATTTGTAAACTGACTTTAAATGACATGTAACTTAAAGTTACTTTAACTGCCGTATTTATAAAGTAAAAAATAATAGCACAATATGATTATCAAATTATCTAGTTACAAAAATTATATTTACATTATAAATTTTTAATTAAATACAATTAAAAGTATTCTATGTAATTCCTTTTTAAATTACTTAAAGGAAAAAATATGTGATTCTGTAAATCTAAGTTTTATATTATTAGTGGTAATACTAATATAAGTTTTAATTTCTAGTTTTTATTAGCATAAATACGCTTAAGACATGGAAATCCTGAAGAAAATAGTTTTACTGAAAACTGACATCACAAAGTTGAAAGTTGATGCAATTGTAAATGCAGCCAACTCCTCATTGTTAGGAGGAGGCGGAGTTGATGGATGCATCCACAGAGCTGCGGGTCCAGAATTGCTTGAGGAATGTGAAACACTTGATGGTTGTGAGACAGGAGAATCAAAAATTACCAAGGGTTACAATCTGTCTGCTAAGCACATCATCCACACTGTTGGCCCAAAGGGTGAGAAACCTGAAAAACTCTCCAGTTGTTATACAAGCTGTTTAGAGCTTGTGAAGAAACACAAGCTGAAGACTGTGGCGTTTTGCTGTATTTCAACTGGAATTTACGGTTATCCCAATGACAAGGCTGCAAAGGTTGCATTTGATACGGTTGTTGAATGGATTGGAAGTAACATGGATTTTGTGGATGAGGTGACTTTCTGCACTTTTCTAGAGAAAGATTTTGTCTTGTATGAAGACTTAATTGCAAGTTATGAAGAGAAAGTTTGTGGTGGTGAAAAAAAAGAAAATGTGTCCTCTAACGACGAAAGTTGAGTTATAAGATACAAAATTTACTATTTTAGATTTAATATTTTTCCTGTAAAACTACTGGAATTAGTAATTCTATAATTATATAAGTTTTAAAAAAATAGTGTGAAGTAACAAATATAATATAGTAATAATAGTAATTATTTATTTACATTAAAACCTTGATATATACTTGTTTGATTTAGAAAATATTTGCTTTATAGTTAGTTTTGTAATTAATGCTATGACATGTTTTATAGAAATTTTAGGTAATTTTTTTGAATATACTAAATGATTATTAATTTTTCTTTAGTTGTTCTCTAAAAGGTTGTACTTGTGATGTAAAGATTTACTTAAGCACAAACATAGTTGTTCTTTTCTTTAATAATGCTATGTCTTATGTTATACCCTTGAGTTTCTTTCTTTCCAGCAATATCAAAAACGAACCCTTTTACTTAGCATTTTCTGTTGAAAGCTGAGCAGTTTATGAGGTTTTCCTTTTCAATGTTCAAGTGCTAATTGTAACGAATAAAACTTTAAAATTCTTTGCTTGTGTATATTTTATCTTCTAACTTTGAAAAAATATTTGAATTATAAATAACCAATTCTAAATTAAAATAAATAATAATATAATAGGTTTTAACTTATGAAATGTTAGAAAGACTTTTATCTGCCCACTAGTATTAATGTTTTTTTGCTCTTTGAAAGGTTTACATAAGTAATTTAGCTTCTGAATATACCGAGAAGGGGACAGAATTGCACGAAGACAATTTTGCATCAAGAATCAATTTTGCACGGAGGGTCTTTTTTGCATGAGAGTAAAAATATATATATATATATATGAAAAAATCAAAAAAAAACTAACACAATAATTAGTAAGAAAAAAATATTACTGACCGAGGGTTAGGAGTAACAGTGATAATAGAAATAAAAATATAACTAATAAAAATTATCAAAAAATATAAAATGATTTATTAAAAATAAGAAAATTAAAAAAAAAGCTACCGATCGAGGGTTAAGGGTAACAGTAAAAAATGAAGATTGATAAATAAAATAAATAGGTTATCGACCGAGGGTTAGGGGTTACAGTGATAAATAAAATAATGTTGTTTAAAAATAAAGTTCAACCCGTGCAAATTTGACAGCTACCCGAATTTACCAGCCGGTAACTTGGCTTGCCATAATATACAGCTTTACACAGATGCATGTTCTGGTATTATTTGCAATGATCTATTCTTTCCAAAATATTCTGTAACCTTGTATGGAATAAAACTATATAGATCACAAATTTCAATCAGCTATTGAAATTAGTTCAAAAGCTGAACTTAATTTTTTTTTACTTTTCCTCTATGTTTTAACATGCAAAGCTTTTAAAAGGATAACTTTACTTAAAAAAGTGTGATAACCAAGTGGTTTGTGAAAAAGCAGACCAATTATAATTGAACCAATTTTTTAATTTATTGGCAATGAATTGAATAATAAGTGTACAAAAACAAAAGGCCTGAACACTTGTATATAAATTAAATAAAAGCTCTATTTTCTATGAAGCATGTAACTGCATATTGTTCTACATCTATTTGGTATTTAAGAGGCAATAAAAATTATAGTTTACAAGTGTAAAAACCTAAGATAAACTAAAAGAATAAATAAAACTATATAGAAGAGTTTTTTGTAGTTAAGCATTCTATTTTTGGTTTAAACAGTGCATTATAAACTTATCTGCTAGTTAGAAGGAAATGTATTTTATTGTTGATAAAGTTGCGTAATTCAAATCTAAGGTTTTTAATGTGTGCATTTTCAGTTACAGCAAAAGTATTTTTAAATTTATAGTATATTTAAAGGCTGAAATTTATTCTTAAATGTAAAGAAGAAGTAGTTTCTTATAGCAAACAGTAACTAGAAAGTTATATTTACCATTGCAGCAACGAAACAGATGCTTGTAAAACTGTATAATAAAAGTTTTTTGTTTTTAAGAATTTTTATTATTAAGTAGATTTAATTGTTGTTAAAATAATTTTAAGCTTTTGATACACAATGCATTTTATGTTTATTTATTCAGTCGCACTGATTTTAGATTAAGTTATAAAGTTTAACATTAAGAATTAAACAATTCAACATATTACCTACTAAACAAAATAATATTCACTTCATTACACTAAGTTATAAAAATTTAAGCACTATCTTAGATTGCCTAAAAAGATATTTGTTCCTTGATACATGTATTTTATACTTGATAAAATTTTTAAATGAAGGTCTAACAAAATCATTTACAAGAGTTGTTTACCAGCTCAGGAAATTCCTTATACTTTATTTTAGCTTTAAACTTCTCGTTTAAATAGCTGTAACAAGTTGGTCAATGAACATATAAATTTTTCCTCATATATTAATTTTAAATAGTTTTTTTTCCTAAACTTTTCAAGAAAATCAACTTAATTACTTTTTCAAATTTAGTTAATAGATTTTGATTTTTTTGCTAGATACTCAAACAAATACGACCTTTAACGAATAAAGCTACGGCCCGTGATGTACTTTACAGCCTGAAATATTTGATAGATCGCCAGTGTTGGAGATTAAAAAAAGTTTGGATTGGTAGGGTATAGCATTGTTAGGAAAGTGATTTCCCTCAGTTGATAACTTTTTGAAAATACTTAACGCATAGATTTTCCCATAAACCAACTTAAAAACTAAGTATATATATTTTATTGAAAGACAAAAAAAAAACGCTCAAAATATTTTGTCCTAGGACCTGGTGTACGAAAAAACCTTTCGGTTATCTAGTCGCACACCACGGTACCTGTACTTATTCTACTACTATTCTGTCGTCCAAGATAATATTTTATGCTTCAATCTAAGATCAAAACTTAAGTAAGGATAGCAAAAGGTTAACTAAATAAGATTGATTATTGTAATACAGATCTATTTGTTTGTCTTGGTAACAGGTGTTAGAAATTTGAAATATATACAAGATTACAGTTCTCTTTAATTCAAGACATTTTAAAAAGGTGACTCTTGAGCTGTAACACAAACAAATTACAGAAAGTATTAACATTAAGTGATCTATACAACCATTTCTCTGCAAACTACAATAATGTTTTAAGTTGCTTATAATTAAAATGAAAACTATAATCAGTTCTAACATCGAAGGTAGAATTATAAGTAAACTGATACATTTATTTTGAAGCTATCTAGTTAGTAGGTATTACAGTTGCTTTTTAATTGTCATTCAAAGGCTGTAACAAAAGACTAAGACGTAAAATACGAACAAAATAAAGAACCAGTAAGGCTAAAAACTCAGTACAATTTTCTAATCTTGAATTCCTTTACAAAATTTTTAAGCTAAAATAACTGAACGCAAGTTTTAAGTTATATACTTTTTAGTTTTATAGTAGATTTGGAATTAATTCAAGTATTACACCAAAACAATATTTATTATCGGATAAAAACTAATTCAAACTATTAAACATTGTAGGTTCAAGTTATTAAAATTTATTTAAAAACATGTAAACAAAATTATTTTAACGTAATAGTAAGTTCTACCATTAATTTTGTTAACAGTCCCCGTTCGGATCATATTTAAGGCTTTAAAACAGAGTTTTAAAAACTTTTTTAAAAGGCCTCCTTTTAAAAAATTAAAAAAACTATGCCCCCCCCCTCAATAAAATTACTCAAAAAAATACACCTAAATTTTTTTTTTGCTTTTCATCATCAACTCTTCATCAGAATATCTAGTGTGAGTTTCAAATTATGACCTCCTGACCCCATTGTGGCTCCTTTACTACTTATGCCCCCTACCCCCCTTCTCGGCCCCTTTCCTGCTAATGGCCCCAAAATGGGTCACTTGGTCCATTTTGGAAAACACTGCTTTAAAAGATAATTTAATATAAAAGTTGTTAAAACTTAAGTTTGCTTTACAAAAATAAAAATTTTAATTATTGTTTATTTAAAGATAAAAAAATAGCGCTTAAAAAGTTTGGTCTAAGGACCTGGTGTACAAAGGAGCCTTTCGGTTATCGAGTAGTACACCACATTTTAATCTATTCAACAATAGTTACTCGACTGTAAAAAATTCCATCGAAAAATTTATAGTCATATGCAATGTCATATAAAATTGTCCTGGAGAAGACGTTAAAAGGTATTCAGGTGGTGTACGACTCAATAACCGAAAGGTTCTTTGTGCACCAGGTCTTTCAGCCAAATATTTTGAGTGTTTATTTTTGTCGATAGATAAACAATATATATGCTACTGATAAACCTAATTTTTTTATTAGTTTATACAAAATTAAAGATTTTTAAAATATGTATAAACTATAAATTAAACATTTTATTACAATAAGAAGTTTGATTTCTAAGGTTTTTAACAACACTTAAGAAATATATTCAAAAAAACTTTTTATAACACTATTTATTCGTAAAGTAGACCATGCATACACAAAAAATTTTTATCAAATTTAATATTGATTATATTTTACTCAAAAGTGTACTACTGAGCCATTTTATGCTGCTTTGTTTACGTTATTGCTTTAATTATCTATTAAACCTGAATATTTGTTTATTTGTTATCAAAAACAAAGCAAACAAAATTATACTTAAAAAATACATTATTATAACTATATTAGCTGTTTAAAAAAATAAAAACAACGGTTAATATTTTACAGACACTTCACTATCCCTTTAGGATCACAGTTAAAAGTGGTAGCCGTACCTTCTTATTTTTACGTTTATATAAATCATTGCGTGTATCAAGGTTGTCAAAAGTTTTTTGAAAATTTCTTCCAGGTTTTTTGAAATTCTTTCAGATGTTAAAATTTTTCATTTTTTTGTCTATTTTTATTCTAAAATTCAACCTAAGTTAAAAAAAACTGTCTTCAATAGTATAACACATTACATTATCAAACGTTGAAAAAAGACGCTAAAAATATTTGGTCATAGGACCTGGTTTTACGAAGAACCTTTCGATTATCGACTCGAACACTTTTTGGGTACCTTTTAACGTCTTGTCCAGGACGAACAATTTTGAAAAGATACTGTAAAGCTACTTTAAATGTGTTTTTAATGAAAAAAATTAAATGATACTAAACATTTTTATCTCTATGATAGATTTTTTGCATCTAATCAATATTTTTTACTTTATATGTAATTACAGATTTTTTAGTAATTTATATTCGAAATTCAATCAACTTTTGAAAATTTCTCAAATTCCTTTTTCTTTTTTTGCCTAAATTTTCAAATTACAGGATTCCATATTTTTTGGCAACCCCGATGTTTGTTCAACTCAGTATGATTAATTTTTTTTTAGTGTGTGTTAAGCTGCAAAAGATTGTTTGTTGTTTCAAAACTACTTATATATTAATTTACTATAAACAGCCGTAAAAGCTGCGGTCGAAAATAAATTCCTAAACCAAGTTTTCAGAGATCTTTTATAATTTAAATTTGAGGTAGCAAATTGTCATAAGAGCCTCAAAACAGACTACCAACTGAAATAAAGTAAACTATTCAAATTAGTTTGTTTCATTTAACAGTTAAATTACATTAGAAAAAAACTATATTAAGTTAAATAGCAAACTTTTTTTTAAAATAAACTTAAAGAAAATATTAAATAGTTTAAGAAGAGTTTTAATACATTATTAGAAAGCTGAAGTTTCGCAGATATTGAAAATCAAATGTTCGCGAACTTTAACACTTATTCGCTATAAACACGTTTTCGTAAAATTTTAATAAAGCCTTGAATTTTTATTTTATTTAATGAAAAAAAAATAAAAAATATCTTAATTGAATAGTCTTGCTTTGTAGACATGTCACTTTTTGTTTAGACTATAAAGTTATATTTTAAATGCAAAACAAACTGTTTGAGATATTTTTTGTCTAAGTCTAATAAGAATTGTAACCCACATTAAATTTTTAAGAAACTTTTTATTTTATATATAAAAAATAAACAAGAAAAAAAGAAGACTGTTTGTAAAAAAAAAAAAAACTTTTTTTGATGTTTTTGTGTGATCTAAATGTAATTGTTTTATATACAAATTTTTACAAATATCTTTTGAGATATTTTTTAGTTAAAATTTGACAAGAATTGTTACACATATTAAATTTATAAGAAACTTGTGTGTTTTATATAGAATAAACAATAAAAAATATATTTGGACTTTTAGGTCAAATAAAACACTTTATCTACGTTTCGTTCAATTTAAACAAAAATATAATACCTATAAAACAATAAGAAATGTTTAAGATATTTTTTGGCTTAATTTAATAAGAGTTGTGAATGTGAGCTTCATTAAATTTTTACGAAAACGTGTTTATGGCGAATAAGTGTTTAAAAACTTCTTTTGAATATCTGCAAACTTCAGTTTACTTACATAATTTTTTTTCTGGAAATAAAGTTACTACAACAATTAAGAATTTATATTTTTTCGTACGTCTTATAGATTTACCAACAAGTATAGAATAAAAAAGCTAAAAATGTACGGTATTGAAAATAAAAGCTAGAATCGTTAATAACTAAAATCTAGTTAAAGATTGAAATAAAAAAGGAAACATAGAAATTAGAAATAAAGTTTTAACTTCCAAATTATACTAAACCAATAAAATATTTTTGTGAAATACTTTTACAGTCAGTCTAAAAAGTACTGGTTTAATTTGATTGTTGAACAGATAGTTACTTCATGAAAATTAGTTTCGAAAACGTTGCTCAACAAAAGTTATAATATGAAAAAAAAGTTTTAATTAGTGATCTACCAGATCCAAATCTTATTTTTAAATTAAGATCCGTATCCTTGTTTTATTTGAAATTAGGATCCGGCCGGTCCAATAAACTTCCTAAATTTTCCCGTAGTACTCCGTGCAGGGTTTCCCTTTTTTTTTTTTTTCAAAAGACCCCCTTTGAAGTTAAAAAGCAATGGGTCCCCTCCGACAAACTTTTTCAAAAAAACTACCAATAAAAACTCCTAGAATCTTTTTTTATTGCTCTTCATCATCATTTTAATTTATCTAATGTAAATTCAAAACTTAAAACCTCATGCCCCCCTCCCCACTTTGCTGCTTAGTGCCGCCAAAGGGGCCACTTGGCCCACATTGGAAAACTCTGATCTAGTGTAACTTTAAAAACTACTCAAAAAAATAAGACTAAGACTTTTTTTGCTCTTTGTTATGAACTATAGAATCTCTAATGTAAGTTTCATGTATTCTCATAATATCTAGTGTAACTTTAAAAGATCTTCCTTTGACATCTATTACAACTTTCAAAACTCCCGCTTAAGACCTTTTTTCTTTTGTTCATTATCATGAACTCTAGAATATCTAGTATCAGTTTAGAAAATCTTAAACATGTCTTCTACTTGTGTTGTAGAAAAAACTAAAACGAGTAAAGTTTTTCAGTGACCTACCGGATCAGATTGATATTTTCAGTTAATATCAGGGTATTGTTTCGAAATTAAGATCCCGATCTCATTTAAAAATTATGGTCCGATTACACAATGGCCGGGTCCGAATACTAGGATTTTTTTAATCACTTGTTATAATCTTAAAGGTTGGGATAAAATAATAAAGCTCGACAATAAATTTAAAATATATTTATAAAATCAACAAGCTAAATAGCTTTAAATCGGTTCTTAGGAACTTATCAGAAGTAATCTCGTTAGTTAGCCGAATTGTAGAAAAGTTTGATAATAACTACTTCCAGATTTACATTAAAAAATACTGAATAAAAACAAATATGAAGTCTCTTTTAACTGATTTTAAGCTCATTTAGTTAGCTTGAATTTTTTTTAAATGTTGAAATTTTGGATCTAATCATTTTCCTTATCTTAAAAGCTAATTAAAAACTTTTTCTTTATTCTAGAGAACGGTCCTTTGTCTAAAAAAAATCCTTTGGATTGGGGTTTTGTTTTTTGAGTGGGGCCTCCTTAGAAAAAATTGGGTTTAAAAATTTTTAGAGTTTGAGTAAAAAAAAAATATTTTTTTTAACCTTCTTAATAATACGTGTGTAAACGGCTATAATTTTTTTTTTTCACTAATCGTAAATATTTTACACAATTTGGCCTTAGTAGAGTTTTTTTATGAATTTTTTTATTTTATGAGGTTAAGTTCATAAAAACCCAATTAAGGTATTTATTACTTAAAATTTATTTTCATAATAAAATTGTTAAGTTATATCGATATGCAATTTATTTTTTAATGGGTTTTGTTTAAATATATAGGTACATACTAGTAACGTGTATATAAGTAGCAGTGAAACAAATAAAAAATGTTGAACTCATTATTTCCTAAACATTTTTTTCTTAGCTTTTTACTAAATAAAATATTATAACAACTCCTCAATTTGTTAGCAGAAAAGTTAGCTTAATTTATGTCTTGTATTATGATAAAACAGAAGTGATTATATTTCGTAATTACAACTTTTATTAAGAAGTTATTTCAATAATATTCTCAAAATGAAATTTTTAATTAATAACTATTGTATTAACAATATCAATAAAAAGTTATTGAAATTTTACGAACTTCTATTAAGGTTAATTTTACAATTTATTATAATGTATGGCAAAAACAAGGTTAAACTTTTGTTATATTGATCCTTTTTTAAAAGTTTTTAACCTTAAATTAGTAATTTAAACATAAATCTTTTAAATACTATACTTTAAAGCTTAATTTAGGTGTGAAATCATTAATCTAAACAGTATTAGTTGGGTTTTAGGTTGAAAAAAAAGTTGTAACGAATACATAACACAAAATGTTCATCATTATAAATTAAAAAATATAAACAAGCCATACACAGTGACATATAAGTTTGTAAAGAAGAAAATTTAGATACTTAAAAACTTTAATTATTAAAACACAAACTTAATAAAATAAAAAGTTAAATTCATATTACTAAAAGGAGTGAGCAACGCTTTTAAAAAAAAAGTAAAACAAAATACATCACATAATTATTAGAATTTAACAGCAAATATGTACTAGCTTATATCTTGTTTGCTAATATTTCTTGGAAAATTTATAAACAAAGAGCTTCAAAAAAAAATTGGCAAGTATTAAGATTAATTGTTTAGATTAAAAATATATTTGCTAAGCAAGAAAATACGTTCGGACGTATTTTTAACATTCTTATTGTCTATTAGTAGACATATATTTTTCTTTTAATAAAAATAAATCAATAATTAGCATATTTCATCACTTTTATACAAAACTAATGTTTAAAGTATTAGTATGATTATAAATTTTAAACGTGTATATATAAAGTTATTTCTTAAACTACTAATACAAAACTTTTTTTATATACACATTAGGATTCAAAAAGTCTGTTTTTAATCTACAAGAAATATCTTTAACTTGAAGTTATATGCATTTAGATAGAGCTTTTTGCAATAGAAGTCGCATTGTACCTTATTAGTGCACCCAATAGTTAGATGAAACTACATGCTGTTGAGATGGCAGAAATAAATATTCGAAAATATTGTAAGGCTTGCTAGGTTCCTGAAAAATAAACAAAATAGTATATCTATTTGAGGTACTGATAACTTAGTAGATCAAAAAACTTAGTTCAATTACTTTTTCTATAAAAATATAATTAAGTTATGTTTTATACTTGACGAACCATTTATAATGTTTAATAACATTTAACACAAAAAATATATACTAATTACCAAGATAACAAAAACTATTACAACTACTCATTACAAAAAAGCTTGTGTAAACTTTACAGTTTAAAACAAATTTGAATCATAATTTTTAGCATAGTCACAGATAAAAGGACAATGTTTGTCTTCATATAGTGTTTTTAATAAAAAAAAAATTCATACAATACATCACCATTTAGAATTTTTTTACCTATATAGCTAATATAGTGTTTTTTTCTATCCAAAATAAAAGCGGATTATTTCATATTAATAATATTTAATTTAAAACAAATATTATTTTTTTGGTATTCTATAAAAAAGTGTAAAAGCAACAACCTAACTGGTTAACTTCCTGTTTTCAAAAACAGTATAATCATCTTCAGAATCGGAATCTAATGGATTCAATTCGATAGTTTCTCCACGGCTGGCTATCAATCCATAAGATCTTGAAGGCCGTTTTTTTGATCTTATAATTAATATATCATTGGTAAAATAATAAATTGGTAAAAAAATACTTATGTTTTAAATAATATTTTCTTAAAAATGTATTACTATTTACTAGAGCAATTCACCTCAAATTATAAGTAAACGGTTTAGAAAAAATAAATTAAAAAAATTGAGAAAAGTAAAAAAATAAGAGACTTATTACAAAAACAATTAATCATATCTTTAACTTTTTATAGAAAAGTATTTATATTTTGTAATAAAGTACAATAAAATTGCTTATTTTTAAATAAAGAAAGACTGAAAAGTATTAAAATAAGTGTATAAGATCATAGGTTTTCAAATAAATTGTCTTTTATTGCTTTTTTTAATTGGGGCATTCCATAAGGAACCTATCAAGCTGTCTTTGTACCCTTATAACTAAAATACTTATTTGAATATAGATTAAACAGTAAAAAGCTACTGCTAGCTAGGTTGAAAATCTTATAAAAAGTGTCTTACCTCCAATGTCTTTAAAATTAAATTAAAAGGTTATGAATAAATATTTAAGGTATCTTGCAAGTTAAAAATGAGGATTTTTTAAATAATAAAAGTACTATTATTATATATTGAAGTTAATTTGTTTCGCTAGGATCTCTATTAGCAAACGATTAGATTTAAATCTTGAATAGATTTATTAAAATATAGGTTTTTTATAATCTTCAAATATTCAAAATAGAGTATATAAAAATGTTGTAAGCTTAATTATCAATAAGAGTTTTTTTTTATTAAAATATATTTAAAAGAAACTTTATTTTAACTAATTTTAAAATTTGCAACATCATTTTAGTCTTAATATCTTAAAGCTAGTTTATAATTACTAACTTATTGATAATTACATTCCAATTAAATAAAAGTATTGTGAAAAGTTTTACCGTGAAATTAAGTTTAATATTTATCATTGAAATATTTCAAAAGTTAAACTCAGTATTTCTAAATACTACCAGTTTTGAATGAACCTATTTATAAGTAAAGATAAAATATTTTTTAACACTTATTTTGAAATCAATAACATTTAACACTGTTACTAGAACCTATTATACATTCTATTTAAAAATTTATAAAAAACTTTATTGAAACAGAATGATGCTTTACACTCTGAAGGACATAGTTCTAATCCTAAAAGAAAATGCCCTAAAATGGACAAGCACATTATAAATAAAATAAAGCTGTTTAAAATAGTTGTTAAACCTAATCACAGTAATTAACATACAAAATAATCTAAATAAATATGTTGTTTTATAATCCAATTAGACTCTAAAACTACCAAAAAGAAAACAAATTTATAAAACATTATGTAGTAAGCTAGCAAGCTTAAACTATTTTCTTCAAAAACTGCTAGTATATTTATTAAGTAATGTTTTTAATTAATAATTTATTAAATTTTTACCTATAAGTTTTTATACCAAAATATATAACTACTAGTGTAGTAACTCCAAGAAAGACATAAAATCCTCTGTATAACATATCTGTATTTTCAAAAACGCTTGGACCATGAGTTGAATTGAAGCTGGTAACATTTAGTGGAGTTAAAAAGGTAGCATTTAGTGTTTCAAGTGAAGAATATTGTGAACTATTCTTTAAAGCTTCTGTAACATTTTTTGACAACTCTTGAAGCTTAGCACATGAAATGTATGAAACAATCAAACAAAAATAAAAACCAAGATTCATTGTTGTTGATATTTTATTATACTATATATCTACAAAAGTTTGTTTTAATTATAAAACTACAATACACTTAGTTTAAAAAGTATATTAATATTCATTATTTGAATTAATAATTTTTCATAATTATATAACTTACTAACTACACAAATTTTGAAACACATAGATTTTAAACAAAAAACTAGTACAACTATAATAACACTTCTTAAAAGAATTTATAATTGCTTTGTTTTAAAAGTAAAACTATGTTCAGACTTTTAGTTTCAGCATGGTATGATAAGCATTGTATCATAAAAATACTAATGAATAAAAACTAAAAATCATATTTTTACTATGACTGGACAATGTAAAAAACATAGTCAGGCCACAAATCAAGCTGAAAAAAATTTCTTGATTTTTATAAATGAAATTCTTAATCATAACCGATTCAAAATACATAACCAAATACTTGAAAGATCTTAATTTGTTCCAAAAACTCAATTAGACCTTGAAAAAAAGAAGAATTGCAAAATAAAAATTATTTAGATAATAATTTCAGGAAAAGTAGTTTTTAGTGATAATTAACTTTCTTACTAAGAGCTTGTTTATATTAAATTTTCAGATTTTTTTCAAAAACGTTCATTTTTTTTCTGAAATTTCCTGACTTTATGGCAATCCTGCCTAGTAGATTGAGACAAAATAAATACATACGTTTTTTTATTGATATCTTTAAAAGAATAGTCATACAAGTCTGTTGTTTTAAAGGCATAGAAGGGTTAACACTTATTTCACAATTTAAACTTATTTTTAAGAGGGTTAACTAAGCTGCAAGATGATTTTCAAAGATTTTTGAAATAAAAAATAAATTTTGAGATATAGCAGGTCAAAATCAGAGGCAACAATAGGTTCCTTATGGGAGGCGCAAACTTAAAACAGCAAAAAAAAACTATTTCACTATAAATCTATCTTCTCTTACATTTTTTGAGATAAATACCTCTAAGTTTTAAAGAATATTCCTTGCAATTTTTATAAAAAAAATTCATTTTTTTTTTAATTTGTAAATAAAAATTTTATTAAAAATTTTAACAAAAAATAGTTTTTTTAAATTTTTTGTCATAAAATTTTAATTTTTTCTAAGTTCTTTCTAACAGAATTTTCTAAATATTGCAAGTAACATTTCCTAAAAGTTTGAGGTATGTATCTCAAATAACATTGGAGAAGATAGACTTTTAGTGATTTCTAGTTATTTTCCGTTTTAGTTTTGCCTCTCCCATAAGGAACCTATTGTCACCTCCAACTTTGACCTGCTATATCTCAAAAAATATTTTTAAATTTCAAAATCTGTAAAAAGCAGTAGACAGTAGAGCTTGATTAAAACTCTTTAAAATAGGATTAAATTGTGAAAAAAGTGATTTATCTCCCATCCTATGACCTTAATTGACAGTAAATATGTAAAAAAAACTTAATGATTTATGCAATTAGATAGTGTGCAGATTTATATTTTAAATTATTAACCTTATAATATTTAAATAATTAGTTTTAGTTGCAAAGCTTGTTTTTAAAATTACTCCACTTAGATTGTAGAAAATATTTGACTTTTAAAAGATTCTTTTATATAACTTTTGAATGTTAAATTGCAATATAAACCTTGTTTTACTGTTAAATTCTAGTTTTATAAATAAATATATAGTATAAGTAGTATCTGAGTATAAGAAATTCAAATAATCTAACTCAAGACTTTTTAGATCTTTATTTAATAAATTAATCAAGTTAAAAATAAAATACTTGAAGTAGTAATGTAGTATCTTTCCATTAATATTCAACAATTAAAAAAAAATTGTTCTACCTTAAGGTTTCATTTTCTACAAAAATGAGTCAATAAAAGTTGTATATTAAAAAACCTGGAAACATTGAGGCGATTCTGAATACCTTAAAAAAAGTGAAAAGCTGGAAGAAATATACAAACTAAGAAATATACAATCCGTATTGAAAAAGAACTTCCAGTTTTTAATTAAGCCAAACAGTAAGTATCATCTCACATCAAAAATTTGTAAATTGAAAAAAAAACTAAAAATTAATTTTGATTGTGACTTTAAAATATAGAAGTGAATTAAAAGATCTATTGTAACAATTTTATATTATATTTATATAGATAGTTTATTGAAGAACAAAAAAAGATGCTCAATATATTTGGTCCTAGGACCTTGTGCACTAAAAACTTTTGGTTATCGAGTGGCACACCACAGATATCTTTTAATGTCTTGTCAAGGAAAATGTGGAGATATGGTTTTTTATTAATATATGTGCAGTAACTTTGCCAAAATTAGTGTTTTTATTTAGAAGTGCTCTCTAACTGTCCTCCAAAACTAAGTTTAACTGATTATATCTGATCTAAAAGCATAACTTTTTCTGCTAATATTTTTGAATTGTGTGTTGTACATTTTAAAAGTTGCTCAAAGTAAATAAAAGCAATAAAAGGTAAATTTGCAAAAACCAACCAATAAAAAAAGAAATAACTTGGTGCCTATAATAAACTGTAGTTTACATGGTCAATATTGACTGAAATGGAAAAAAAATGATTAATTATTTCAATAGAAAAGCTACTTTATTCTGTTAAAGTGTTTACTACTAAAGGTTTTTATATTAATGAGTTAAATTGTTAAATTTACAACTCCATGTCATTATTGTGCTGGACATGACATTGAATTGTATCCTGGTTTATAATTCGATAACCAAAAGATTTTTTCGTACACCAGGTCCTTAGATCAATTTTTTGAGCACTTTTTTGTTCAATAAGCAATTTTTAATATTATTTTTATTTTTTATGGTATTAGGATTCTATACCACACGGCTTAACTTATTAATGTTTAGCAGCTCTCATAAAACAATTAAAATTTATGAACTGTATGTTAATTGATGAAATAAAGGTAACTTTTCTTACCATTAATCATAGTTCAAATTATTTACAATTTTTATCTTATAAATAATGTATTAATGTAACAGTATTAATTAACATCATTCTGATAGAAAAAATAACCTTCTACGAAACGTACTTTCATGAAAAAAGTCTTTACTTGCTTTCAATAAGCTCTAGGAACGTAGTAGACTATTTCAAGTTTTACGTATGCGCCAAAAACATGAAAAAAAGCTAACTTTCAGTAAAGTACTTTTGTTGAGTTGTATTTGCAATTTTTTGAATATTTAGGTGTGAAGAGATATACGATAACTACACAAGTAAAGTCCGAAAAACTACTTAAAACAGATCAAACGAGCGTAGTGTAGTGTAGGTAGACTATTATCTCACAACAAGCTGACAAAGTCTTAGTTGTTAAGCTGTAAACGATTTAGCTGCGTCAGTTTTTCTGACTTTACCCACAAACGGTCGCTTTATTTCTTATATACTTAAGCCTGCTTGGTTAGAAGTCAACAGCAATATCTCGCGATTATGTCATCCTGATGAGTTCTAATAAGGACGAAAAACTGGTCGTAGGTTGTCTCAGACACTGGCGTTGGTAGTCGTGTGGTAAATTAAATTACTTATTACTTATATTAAGACAATTTTGTAACGATATAAATATATTTAAGTAAGATTATGTGGTCAAGTAACAAAAATTTAAATTTAAATATTATTAAAAAAGTGAAACAAAAACCTGACAAGAACACATAAAATAATACGACAGTTAGTAAGTTTAAAGTTTTTTATTGTTTTTATTGTGGACTAACAAAAAAATAATTTATATTCAATTGAACAAAGTTTGTTAATTAAAAGTATTGAATATTTTTTTGTAAGAACATTTAACTTTTATCAATTTTAGACAAGTAAATTTAACTAAAATCTTTATAAAGTAGATTATAATAAAAACTATTCAAATTCTTTTCTTTTATCTCATAAATTTAACTTTTAGGCGGTATAACAAGAATAAAGTTTTCCTTGACTTTCTACATAACAAAGTACTTTTTTTTTATAAATGCTATATTCTAAACTAAATAAGTAAGTATAACTTTTGGTCGCTATGGATTTTCTAACCTTTAACGTATAAAAACTAATTATGCAAACATTAAAAGTTCAAATGGTTTAAAAACAGTATATACATAAGTGACACTCAATGCAGTAAACCTAATATATTTAACGCTACTCTCCTTAGTGTATACATAGCAATAAATTAAAGATAAAGTTGAATTTATATAGTAATACTAGTAACCAAAATAAACAAATCTTAGTTGCATACAAAGTTAATTACACAAAAATAACCAAAGACTAATTATAATTAAAGCTAATTAAATACAATCACATAAAGATCAAAGATAAACAATACATAAACCAACACTATGGTCAAATTACTTTTGCCTGGGTAGGTTTTCTTTAAAATATACATAGCCTTCATTTTAATTAAGTCAACAATCTTACAACAACTTTTGATTACATTAATATTTTTAAATTGAAATTTTCTGTACAAATTTGATTCTTCACCAAATGTTGAATAATAGCAGATATAATTTATGCATTTATAATTTTAACAAAATAAAAATGGTAAGAACCATTAAAAAAATCAGTCACAGTCTTATACAATCACTTTGAAGAGATCTTACGTTTATTAAAAAACAAACATTTTCAATTCTTATTTAAATAGATTCTATTTGAATAGGAATTGAAAATGTTTGTTTTTTAATAAACGAAAGATCTCTTCAAAGTGCTTGTATAAAACTGTGACTGATTTTTTTAATGGTTCTTACCATTTTTATTTTGTTTATTTAAAATTCAATCCTGTCCGGTCCTTAAAATCAAAAGAGGAAGACTACCTTCATCCCATTTTAATTTATAATTTTAACAGATATCTTTTATTTTTCTTTCTCAGGTGATTTCAGAACCTTGTCAACAAAAGTTCTTATATGTTTTTGACCCTTTTTCTTGAGCTGTCTTGTTGCTAGACCGGTATAGCTTTTGTCACAAAAGTAACAAAATCAGTTTATAACCATGCTTTTATCAGCCGTTGATATCTTGTCTTTGACTACAGGGTGTCATTACATGCTTCAGGTGTCAATACATCTTTAGTATATGCTGTTTAGAAACTAATTGTAATTAGTTTTTGTAAACTGTCAATAATGCTTAGAAATAAACAACTTTTTAAGCTTGTTTGATGAAGATTTTATGTTTATAAACGCTTAACATCTAATGCTTGTTGAAGGTTAAACAGGGCTAATTAAAAAAAAAAAATTTTTTAAGCCTGTGCCACCAAAAAGTATTAAAAAAATAGCTAGTATTTTTCACTAAACTATTTTTAATCGGAAACTTCACGTATGATAATTGATTTGCTTTTTATAAAATTTTAGAAAATTAATGTTAAATTAAGAAAGTTGAGAATATTTTATATACTAATTCACCTTAGAGTTGCATCAATTTACCATCGCTGTTTCAAATGTTAAATTTGAAATTCAATGTGGTGTTATATTGAATTGATAAAAAGAAGAGTCTTTTTGTCAAAGACACCCTTAATTAGTTTGCATAGAGTTTTAGTTATATAATTGTAAATACTAAAGTAACATGTTTAAAATATCTAGTATTTTTATATTAAATGTACTGGAAATTTAAATCTTAATTTTGAACAAATATTTAAAAGAAGTAATGTATTTAACTTATCAATAGTTATTTTTTTATAAACACTTACCTAAGGTTTTTATACCTTATACAAAACTTACAACTTTTTATTGTTTTAACATTTTAACCTAAAGTTAATATAAACTGTTACTGGCTTTAAAGTTAACAAATTTTTATTGTTTTGTTTTTTCAACTTTAATTGTTTTCTTTAATTTGTAATTTTTTGAGTAAAAATAACAACCAACAATTAATATTCACTAATAATATCTGCATATTAGTCAGTTTTAACTTTTTAGTACTGTTTTCAAACTTATAACTCTTTTTCATTTGTATTCAAAATATAAATCATATATATAGTCATAGTTAATATCTACTAACTAGGTGTTCTACATGAATTCAAAAACTTTTTAGATTTACTTATTTTTACCGATGAGCTCATTATGCGAGACACTGTTAATAAAATAGTTTGTAAAAAAAAATTCAAACTTATTAAATTTTTTTAAAATATTGTTAATAATTTGGAACTAATTTTGAATACTTAATTCTTTTTACATAGTAATAAAAAAGATACTTTAAAATTTAAGTAGACACTCATGTAAATTAAAACTAGTAATAGAATCTAATATCCAACAAGTAACAGTTTTTTTCAAGATCTACTTCAGTTTAAAAAGCAAGGAACCGCCCGGAATACTTTATGACGTTTTAAACTCAAGTTTTATAGCGTATAGATTGAAAGTTTTATAAATTTTATCTTTACAAAAACATCAAGTGTTTTGATATATCTTGATTTGTTATATCAAAACGGTTAGAATTCATAAGTCTAAGGCAATTTTTGTTTAGAGCAGGGGTCGGCAAACTGCGGCCCGCGAAGACAAGTTCTGTAGCCCGCGAGGTACATATGAGTTGAAAACATTTTGAAACAATAGAAAAAAGTTTTGGTGGTGAAAACTTGCAACTAGGGTTTAATTTAAGTAATTACGCATTACTAGTGCTCTTTATTAGCTTGTTTTGTCACATTTTTTGGTTTAAAATAGTATTTTTGTACTAATTATTACAGCGGCCCGCGGAGACTTTTTTCTGTATAGTGCAGCCCGCGAGCAAATTTTGTAATATAAATTGGCCCGCGACTTATATAAGGCTGCCGACCTCTGCCTTAGAGCCTTATTTAGTTTATCTTATTAAGTTACCATATGTACTAATATTTTAAGTGTAGTTTTAAAGTGAGTTATAATTTAGTTTAATTTCTCTGCATTTGATAGTTTGAGACCAGTAGTACTATTAAACAAACATGCTTCATAGTGAAAACCGTTAAGAGTGTCAAATCCTAAGAAATACTTTTTAGTTCAAAAAATATTTATAAGTTTTTCAGTAGCCTAATTATATAAAAAAATATTTTTTCAAAGTTTACTTTGAAATTTTAATGTTGCTGAGAATATCATCGATAACTTGCCGGTTATTAAAAGCAAATTGTTTTGCAACTAGAAGCAAAATTAGAGTGTACTTTTATTATATTAGTATGACAAAACTATTTCTATAGAGATGTCGATAAAAAAAACGTAAATTAATATTGTTTTTAAATTACAAAAAAATAACTACTATTATTCATGATTGATTTGCTTAGTTACAAAAAAGTACTATCAACACGAGAAGAGATATCGGAAATGTACTAAATAAGTTCTTCAACCAAGTAATTATGGGTCACTTGGGTCAATAAGAACTTTGCAGCAATCGCCACTAACAAGTGTTTGAAATGCATTTTTGTAATCTTTCATTGAAATATCGTGTGTTACCAGTAATGAGGGGTTCACCTGTAAACAATTACATCTATAAAAGTACATAAATTGGATCACAAACCATGTAGATATTTTTATATGCTTATATCGTAAATTGTTGTACTTTTTATGATGCTTATTTTTTTTTTGTAAAATGTGTTATAAATACAAATATGTATGTATAACCTTTTTTTCGTGAATGAGTCTTTCACATTCATTCCAAGTGTGAAATATTCTCCTACCATGCACAGTTGTTATGGTAAGGGACTTAAACACAATATCTTGCAAAACATTTTCTATGTGAAGTGGCTTTTTCGGTAAGCCTAAAATGCTAACTCTTCCACCCTTAAACAAATTAGTAGTTCAAAATACTAACCATTTCGAAAACTTTTCAAATTTTACTTTGTTTTAACCAAAGTTTTCATAATAAAATAGTAGTGCGAGCGTTTTTTAATTATTACTTTAAAAAACTTATTGTTAGCTTACTTTTCTTAGATACTTGAAGCATCCATTCAACATGTCAACATTACCGCTTGCCTCACAAATTCTTCCTATGCCGCTACCTTCGGTCAGTTTAAACACTTCCTCGTCGACTTTTTGATTCAGCGGGTTTATCGTTTTATCAGCACCCATTTTAACGGCAAGATCTAGCCTTCCCTGAAGCACATCGACAGCGTATACTTTTTCAGCACCTTTTTAAGTTGTTATTTAAAACTTAAAATAAGACTTTTGAATTTTTTTTCTTTTTTAAGAGGTCGATATGATTAAGCTTTGTAGTAATACCAAAAATTAAAATAAGTTACTAAAAAATAATAAATTATTATCTTTTTAAAACTGTTTAAGCATATTGAGACTATTAAAAATCTACTAATAGTTGTTTACGCAGCTTTAAATAATTTAAATTTTAATTTTTCATGATAATAATGTAACTGACAATAAAGCCATTTTACCCATAGCTTTAGCACAAGCGATAGCAAATAATCCAACCGGTCCGCAGCCAATGACTAGCACGTCTTCACTTTTAACTTTTAAGCGTTCCACTGCATTGTGAGCGACTCCCATTGGTTCCAATAAAACGGCTTCCGTGTCAGTTGTTGAATCGTGTTGTAGCTTGTAACAGTATCTGAAAAATTGTAGAACAGAAGTAAAAAAATATTTCGTTAAAATACTATTGAATTCAAACTTTGTTAATACATTGAGCGTAATTAAGTAATAACTCTTAAATTATAAGTAGTATTATGTTTTGAATACAATTTCTATCAAGACATGTTAAAGTTTGCATATTTAAATGAAATCGTTAGTTTTCATGCAGTTATATTATACTTTTTAATAAAAATGTAACACTGTATTATATTTTTACTACTTACATCTCATATAAGTAATTCATAAAAATATTGTTTTATAATTGCAAAAGCATTGCAATAAAAAAACAATTCTTTTCTAAAATAAGTTTTTAATACTGAATATACTAAAGTTTGTGACAATATTGTGAACTGTAAGTCTACAAATGTATTTAACTTACTATTTATTTTCTATATTTTTACGTAAAAAGTTGATAATGCTGTATAATTATAGGTTATCTTGAAATTAATTGTTACATCTTATTTAAATCTGTTAGGACGCTACAACTAAAACATACAACCTGCAGAAAATATGGTAATTTCAAATAACAAATTCAAAACCAAACTACTGTCTGTATATAAAATGTGTTCAATGCACTGGGAATTTACAAACGAAAATCTCTGATTTGATCTAACTTACTTTTCTGGAACAATCGAGTATTCAGAACAACCTCCGTGGACTGTTCCTTTTCCGTGTCCGTATTGACTCATTTTGCTGCATATGTCCCCACGTTTTGTCTTATTATATTTTTATGTATTTATTGTTTGAGAATACATAAACTATCATTTTAATAACAACGACATACCAAACTTTAATCATCAAAAACAGTGCAGTTAGTTTTAACTTATAAGCTGTTTGTTATATATTTCGCTGTAAGCTATATTTTGTAGTATTTGTTTTTCAAGTAGCAAAGTAGAATTAAAACTTACATAACATTGGTAGCAGTCACCACAATAGAAATGGTTTTCCACGGCAACTCTGTCACCCACTCGTAGTTTAGAAGTTTTTGATCCAAGCCTTGTAACTATTCCAGTTGCTTCATGCCCTGAAAGTATTTATTTTTGAAGTTTTTAAGTATACTGAATTTACATACGTAAAAAAACTTTTGAAAAATTTAACTTTAATGCATTTATGTTCTATTTTTATAAAACAAAATTAATGTTAATGTTTCTATATTTATAAAAGTATTGTAGACTGTTATATAAACTTATTGTTAAACTTTTATTGCGTTACGCCGTTTCCCTGCAGAGCAGTTCATCAGACGTTATGAAATACAAACATGCTTATATTAAATTATTATATTTAAAATAGCTTAAAGTAGACATATGTAGCTGTGCGTATGAAACATTTAAAAGTAATAACATATTTATACACTATTTTTAAAGCTTTTAGAACTGAAGTTATTAAGTATTTGGATTAGTTTTTTTAATTTCTAACAAAGTTTTTGTTTGTTTTTATGTAAAATTCACCGATCTAAACTATAAAGCATAACTTACTGTAAAAAACGCAGTACAAAAATACCGTAGGTTGCTAATTTTACGTATTTTGTATATAATATTTTTTAATTAAAACAGTCTACTTCTAAAATAAATCTTATTCTTCTTCAAAAACAAGGTAAATATTTACCAGGTGTGAAAGGAAGGGATGCAATTACTTTTGCTGTTTCATTCCACTTGTACAAGTTTATATCTGATCCGCACAGTGCCACCTTTTTATATTTTGTAACTAAAACTATATAACATTAAGCTGTGTTAAAAAATGTTTTAAATGTCTTTAGGATTTAAAAAACTAGATTTCAAGCGAAAAAATTTTAAGTGTTTAACTTTTGTTTTCTTTTTTACCACTTTTTTAATTTTTAAAATGATTTTTTAAGTGTCTAAGTTTATTATTTTTTTACTGCTTGAAAATGACTTTTTTATATAAAACACTCGAATTTCGAAAATAAAATGACGAAAATAATTTTTAATAGAGTTTTAAAAATAAGTAAACTTAAAAACACGATTTATCAAACGAAATGTAAGTAGTAGCTTTTTATAAACAATGTAAAAAATTATTTAAAACTTGTTATAGCTTTCTACTTTTAGTCGTAAAGACTAACTTTTGATACTTTAATTTGAACCTCATCATCTACCGGCTCAGGTACAGATATTTTTTGATAATCATATCCTTCCAAACCTTGTGTTTTCACTATTGCCATCATTTTGAATGTTTTTAATTATTAACACTAATTATAAGGTTTATATACTGAAAATTAGCTTATGTTTATTTTTTTCATTTATTGAAGAAATCTGTAATTTTTTTAGTTAATTGAAGAATCTCGAAAAATTATACTTAAATTTAAGACTACTCAAATACAAAAACTATATTGGTAAAAAAATTAAACTTTTAGATAGAAACCAACATACTTAAAGTATTCAAAATATCAATAACGGTTAAGTATTTTAAATCATATAATACAAGACTAAACTTTTAAGTTTAAATTTGAAATATACTAATAGTTTAAGGTTTACCTATTTAGGTCTAAGATGCTTTTGCAAAAATAAAACAGTATAACTACAACAAATCACTTTAAAGATATATATATATATTAATAGTTTATTTTTAAGTTTTGGTCAATAGTACTCGACAAGATAAATTCGAGCTAAGTAGTTATTTAATTATAAAATAAACAACAGTTTTATACAGCTGTTTCGTATATGAGATATTTCTATCTCATATATTCCTCAGTAAAGCTTAGGTTTATTAAACATGTTTTGGAAAAATTTAGAATTAATTTTTTATAAGTATTATTACGTAGTAATAATGAAGGTTTTTGTGCAGTAAGCTAAATTTAAAAAGTACGCTGATTTCAGTTTTGTTACTGGTTTAAGAATTTGTGCATTTTGAAAAAGTTTTAGTAATTGCTATTAAAATTTTAGTAAAGTATGGAAAGCATTAGAAAATATTTCTAACTGTTCGTGTGCGCAGCTTATTATTTTTATTTTTAATATTGAATTATGTTTAATTTTTCTACAAAAGTTTTTTAGTAATGAATGCATATATTTAGTCTTTTGTTCTTCTTGTTTATTGTTATGGTTATATCTGACTTATCAATTTTTATTTTAGTTAATTCGCGAACCTGCAGCCGAGTAAATAATTTTGATTTTTCCTGTTTAGTATTTCCCATTTAATCTTATAGTCTGTGTTGTTATCTTTTAAGTTCCAGATATAGTTTGCCAGTTCTGTTGTACTAATCATGTATTTGCATCTGTTGTTAATGTCGTCGAATGAAGATTTGTGATTCCTATATCTTTGTTTAAAACTATTTACCGTAGAACTGTTGTTTATTATATATATAACTTCATAATATTATTAATAATACAATGAATATTTTTTTGTTTATCTTAAAATTATACGTATGAGCTAACTGAATATATTTGATAAAGTAAATTTTAAGTTATTGACTTTTTAAGTTTTAAATTCTTTAATTGTAAAGCATTTTAGACACTTAATTAAAAAATTAATTAAATTATATTCGCCAAATCAAAACTATTAGATAACAAAACACTACTTTGAACTAACAAAAGAGTTAACGCTAAAGAAAGTAAAATGCTTTTGCTAACAAACAACCTGGTATAAAACCAATAAAACTTACATTTACGTAGTGAAAGGAAAAGTGGTAGCAAAATTTTGCTTTTTTTATTGTAAATTGTATAATGATACTAATAAATAGTAATCACTTACATATGTCGATAGAAATCTTTCTTAAAATAATGAAAAAAAAGTGTTTCTATTTCTACTTGTTTATTACAGCTAATTAATAGTTTTTATTTTAAGTAACGTATATGTAATTTTTCACAAAATATTTTGTTTTCTAAAACAAATCTAATAATACGCAGTGTACAGATTGAAAATAAAACTATACAAGTTAGAAAAAAAAACTTTAACTAATAAGAAACCAAATCAAACAGTTTACGTTGTTTTATGTTTTTGAATAAACTCATCTAATAACAAATAAGCTGTATTTACATTGAGACTAAAATAAATTAATTATTAATTCAATTTTAATTTGTTTTGCAGCCGAAACTGCTATTTTCAAAATAAAGTATAGTTTAAAGCTTAGAAACTTTTTATTATTTGTAAAAAAATATTATAATACAACAACTTTTATAAAAGCTTTAATTTGTACATTTTATTACTATCCGATATCATCATGTAAATCTACTAAATGTTAAAAAAGGTTGATGAAAAGCAAAATATAATAAAACTTTAGGATTCTAATTTAATTTATTACATCTTTTTCGGTAAATTTTAGCTTCGCTGCTGATAAATTTAGCTTTAAATTTTTTTTAGTTGTCATATTTAATCTTTTACTTTTTAATTAGTTATTGAAATAGGTTGAAAACAGGGTAAAAATATAACTTATAAAATTTCCAGAAATCAACTTTACGTCTATAGAATCTATTTTTCATATTTTTTGTACCAAATTGGTGGATAGAAGTATTTAAAAATATGAAAAATAGTAAAAAAAGCTTAAAAGTGTTCTTGACAATAAGTTTGACTTACATATAAATAAAAATATACTAGTAAAACTTAGTACATAAAGTATATTAATATAAATTAAGTGCAATAATGTATAAAACAGATAGAGATATTCTATTAAAACAATAACTTTTATATAACTTCAACTAGTCAAAAATACTAAAATACGGTTTTACTTTAATTAAACTAAAAACAAAAAAGTTATAAATGTCATTAAGTTTTAATTTTTTAAAGCTTAACTCTAGTAAAAAAAATTCTGTGCTGTTAGCTTAGTTTTTTATATAAAAACTTCAAAGAATATGTATAGATAGTAAATGATTGCTTGTTTCATGAAATATAAGTTTTCTACACAAACTGAAAGAAACAAAAACGTAAAACTTTATAAACTTAAGATAAAAGTCGGAAACTTACAAACACATTTAAGTTGACCACATGTGCGATTAAAAGTATATACTTCTTTAATTATATAAATAATAATAGCCGTTTTTTATTATTCAATCAGGTTTTTAAATACATTTACAACTGAAGTCTAAATATGTTTGTACATATTCTGAAATAGTTGGAAAATGGCTATCAACTTAAAATAAAAACTTTCTTTATTGATTTTTTTTATTGTTTTAGAAATAAATAGAAAAACTAGAGATTTTTTTAGGTATAAAAAAACTACAGTTATTTCAATCGCAAAAACAAAGACTAAAATAAATCTATTGCAGTTTAGTAACTAAAGTTTATACTAAGGCTAGTTTAGGTTTTCTTGTTTTAGTAATTGAGCATACAGCTTTTCAAGTTAAGATTTCAATAAAAATAACTACAAAATTTGTTATATACAAAATGGGTTATAATTGAATAAAAGCCCTAATCATAGTCATATAATGGAGTCTATTACAAAAAATTAAAACTTAAAAAAACTCGACCCAAAAAGCCAGAGGAAATTATAATTTGTCTTTTACATTCAGTCTTGAATAAAAAAAGTTTTTGTAAGTGATTACTAAATTAAAAAAAGTGAATAAAGTGTTTGTTAACAATTTTTAAAATATTTCTAGTTCATTTTAAAGCAAGTTGACAACTAAATGTTTCTTCTTTTAAATATCTAAAAATTGTTAAGGCTTCTTAAAAGCAATTTGAAGTATTAAGTTTTGCTAAGTAAACTTTACATGTAGCGTTTTCGCTGTGATTATTTGAATTATCCATGTTGATAGCTTCAAAGTTAGCTTGTTAGTATTTTGTTATTTAAGTTATTGATAAAACATTTGTTTTGCAATTTACACTTGTAGAGTTACAACAGTCCGCAAAAACTGTTGATTATTAATCTCGGATAATAACTTAAAAAATAATTATCAGTCTTTACTCTTTAATAAAAAAACTATTTGAATGATAAAACAAGTATTTAAAAGTAACTTAAAAATAGTATACTAATTTTTTGGCTTTAAATTTGTTAACTATTTTTTTTAAACTTGCATAGTTTTTAAACAGTGTTTGACTTAATATATAGTACCTGTAACTTTAAATTCAGCTACTTTTTTAAATTATAATTTGCTTAACAGAAAAACATTTTGAAAGCCTTAAAAAACATTAAGTTACTAAACGTATTTATAACAAAATTATGTATTAAAACAAACCTTAAGTTTATTTATCTTCTTTCTTTGAAAAAAAAACATTTCTAAAACTATAATATCTAAATTTATATTTTTAACTAGTAATAAAAATTTTAAACAAATTCTACAAAAAGCCCCTTTAGATATTCTTGTCAATTTTATACTGTAGGCTTCAGATCAGGATTTTTTATTTGTTTCTTAACTTTTTTATTATTTTTAAAATTTCCGCTAGTTTTAATTATTAATTTTTAATTTTCTATTCCTCTTTCCTTTTTTTATAATAACCCTACAAAAAAAAGTTTAAATGGTGTTGGCTGCAGTTGTAAGGTTTTCGAAACTTTTTATTCATAACATTACGCAGAAGAGGAATTTCAGCATTATATTAAGAACATATATACCCTTCTCCCTTACCAACCTTACCCGAAAACAAAAAATAATAGACCAAATTATATTTTTATTTGTACTTAAAACTTAAACCAAAAATAAGTATAACATTAACCAATCAGAAGCGCCTTTGATTTGCAGCTGACGCGTTTGTGTAGGCGCTTGGCGTTAGTTTTACTGTTTCATTTCTATCTTTACTTTGTTTGTAACACAGTTCTGTTTATTGATTTTTTTTCGGTATCGTAATGTGATTTGTATAAGTTAGAGTCATTAAGGTACCCAATTTATAAGTAGAGATTGTTTTTAACTATGGAATATATAAAGTAGATATGTTAAATTATAAGTAAAGTGTAGGAATAATAGTATTAAATAGCAGCCTCCGGATTTTTATAAGCTTATGACTAAATACTGCTTTGCATTCGTTTAAAGTTATCAATACAAACGTTGTTTGTTACTTTATCATAAATCGTTAGCTTTTGCTTCAGTTCATTTGTTTTTTTTATAATTTTATTTCAAAACTTAAAAATATTGTTAAAAATTTACTAGAGAGTAGATAACGCTTTGAGAGCTTGAAAGAATTTGAATAGATTTTAAAGGGTTATACAAATTTTCAACATACTACAAAATTTTGTGAAGCTAGTGCTAAAAAAAGTTTCTTTCTGTTTTTAAACATACATGCTCAATTAATAATGTTTTTTACTTTAACATTCTATTTTGATATAGCTAACTGAAAACTAAGAGTTTTTTAACTTAGAAATTTTTTTTTACTTAAATAAGTAAATCAATGACCAAGAGCTCTTTTTACTTACCGATTCCTTAGGCTTATTTTTACATGTCGATGTTTTTTGTGTAGTAAGTAGTAGTAATCTGGTTAAGTCAATTTAGAAAAAATAAATATGATTTAAAAAAAGCAAGGCATGTGCTTAAATTAATCATAAACATTTTTTTGGGACAAAATAAACATAATAAAACATTGAATTAAGAGAAAATGTATACTTAGGTTTACTATTAATTATATATAGATATTAATTTATGAAGCTTAAGTTGTAATTTTTAAATCATAAATTTTTCTTAGCTTTTTTAAGTAACACACTAAGAAAAAAATTTCTTTACTTAAATTGGAATAGACAAATTTGTTCAGTATAAGTTTTGTAACTGGTTTACAGATATTTCTTTTAACGTTCAAAAGCTATTGAAAGCTTTTTATGTTATAATGGATGGCCAAATAGCTAAAAATGTTTTATCAGCATATTATGAGTGTATGCAACCTCATCTAATAACTGAAGTAAAGATATTTTCTGATTTTAAAGATGACAAAGTATTATATTGGGATCTTAAAACATCACAAAGAAATCCACAAAGAAAGAAGACAGTGTCGTACAGTACACGTGGAAGAGTAAACACAGACAATTTTGATTTTACAACTTTTCCTTACAGCTCAGAAACTGACGAGTTTGCTTCAGCCTATTCTACCTGCGGTCAAATGAAAGCAATTGTGGTAGAAGTTAACGAAGATAACAGCACTAAGCAGTACATGGAAATATGGCGACAAAACGCGAAATTAATGTCATTTGATTTGGCGGCTGAAGGAGCTCACGGAAACATTATAAAAACTCCTTACTTTAAGTGTTTAAAATGGTCGCACGATGGTACCAAAATTTTGTACATTGCCGAAAACAAACCTACTAGCTGGGCTGGACAAAGAAAATCTCTTTTCGACGCCAATTACCTTAATAAAAGCAACCGACGTCGTGTTGAAGACATAAGAAATAAGTTCATTTATGACGAAAGTTGGGGTGAACATTTGGGACACTGTAGGGAGCCGACACTATGTTTGCTCGATCTTTCAAAAAGTAAAATAGTCAACTTATATGAGATGATGCCTAAGAATATTTCAATTTCTCAGGCGTTTTGGAGCAAAGACGACAAGTATATAATCTTTAGCGGATATCTTTCAAGTCCATGGAGACACGGCCTAATTTGGTGTGTAGATAGACAAAGCGGAATTTACGCATATAAGTTTTCAGGCAAAATTTTAAAAACAGTGGTAGAGTGTAAAGACTCTGTTTATAATTTAACTGTTAGCCCCGACGGATCAAACTTAATATTTTTAACATGTCCAGCTCTTTCCCCTTGTTCACCGCCTTTACTAAAAAGAGTTAAGCTAAGTGAATCAACATCGTTTTGTTTCAAAACACCGAAAGTAATTAATAGTTCAATTAAAAACTTTTCGGAAGAAAACAGGTTTCCTGGGTTTGGTTTCCAACTAAATCTTGTTTCAGAGTGCTGGTTGGATAATCAAAACATCATTTTTCAATGTGAAAACAGAAGCCACTTTAGTTTATACTACCTTAACACTGTTACAGGTGATATCACACTATTAGAAAAAGAAGGCAACTGGAAACTGCTAGGTATAAAAAATGAAGTTATTTTTGCTATGCACTCGTCACCTACCATACCTCACACATTTAAAATAGGCAAAACAAAGTTTAAAAACAAAAAGGTGTGTGTTGAATGGAAAAATGTTTATAAGTTTTATAAAGTTTATAACGACATATCGTGGAATATTATGCAGCACAAACCAACTTCACACGAAAAAAATGTACAATTAGAATCTTATGAATCAATAATAATTCAACCGAAAGATACAAAAAAAATAAAAGGTTTAATTGTCTTTCCCCATGGTGGACCTCAAGTCTGTTGGTCCACTCAGTTTTGTTTTAAAACCGCGTGCTTAGCGAAACTGGGTTACGCTGTACAAAAAGTAAACTACCGGGGCAGCCCAGGATTTTCAAAAAGTAGCGTAGAGTCAATAACGGGAAACATAGCCACTCAGGATGTCGATGAAGTCCATCAGGCAGCCTTGAAGGCAGTTGAATGCTTAGAGTTTCCCAACAACAACGTCTTTGTGATGGGCGGATCCTGGGGCGGGTCTATCAGTCTGTTTCTCGCGGCAAAGTACCCCGACTTTTACAAGGCAGTGGGACTGAGAAACCCGGTTTGCAATATCCCTTACATAGCCGTCTCTTCGGACATACCTGAGTGGGCGTACAATGTTTGCGGCATACCTTACGCGAACAACGCGCAGCCGAACGCTGAAGATTACACTGAAATGCTGTTGAAGTCTCCCAGCTTCATTGCCGACCGCATCAACACTCCCGTTGTGCTTTTTGTCGGGGAGAACGATAGGAGGTGCCCTCGACATCAATCGGTTGAGCTGTTTCGAATATTGAAGGCTAATGGTGTGAAAGTGAAAATGTTCATGTACCCGAAAGGCGATCACAAAATTGGCGAGTTTGAGATGGAAACTGATATGTTTGTCAACCAAGTTTTGTGGTTTCACGAACACCTCGTTAATGAAAAAGCATAATTTTTTAGAAATTGTCTTATTTTTTTATACCTTTCAAGTAGACTTTAGCTTAAAACCTTTAAATATTGTTTTAACTCTTTTAGTTTTCTTCTATTATTATTTATACAGTGTACATGTTTTCGCTCAAAGAGATAAATAGTACAGGTTAAATAAACGATTTTTGATTTTGACAAATCTAATGTCTATATTATTCTATTTGACTAAGGATCATTTATTAATTGCATAAATTAGCTTTTGAGTAATTTTTTTTTTCATAAATATAATCTTTATTGTTCTATAAAGTGTTAGTCTCTTATTATTTTACCATTAGGAAAAACTATTATAAACTTGGTAATTTCGCACAGTTTTCTTTAAGAGATTTTTACTTAAATAAAATCATTTATTTAAACCTAGTTTTTCAAAAATTACGATTAAACCATTCGTTACTCAAATGATCAATTAGCTCTAACCTTAAGATGACAATTGGATTATAATTTGTTTTAAAAGTAAATATTTGATTTTGTTAAGTTTTCAATTTTTGTTTACATACCAAAATTTCCACGACTTTTAAATATACTTTTCCAGAGTTTAGTTAAAGTTTTGATGAGCTCATTGAGCAAAACTTTCTTTACTTAACAAAATTTAGAAAAATTAAATTGAAATTTTTCTTCTTTTTGAATTATAAATCTATTATAGGAAGGTTTTTGAATGTATTTATATACCATTTGCAATTTAATATCAATAGATTATTCATTTAGTTTTTTTACATTTTATTACACAAAGCTTTTCAAAACCATACAAGTTTCTTTGTCAAGTGATAAATTTTAATAAAATGCGAAAAAGTTTTGTTAAGTGAATAGCTTAAAAAATAACTTTAAATTATGACGTATGAATGAATTTAAATAAATACAAAAATTAGAGATTCAGTAATTAAAACTAAAGGTATGTTTGTCAATAAATTGTTAATAATTTTGTTTTACCATTAATGCTACTTGCGTGTTTAAGTTAGGTCGCTCTTCCTCAATAAATATTGATTCCAGGCTGTAGAGTTCGCTTTTCTTACATCGTTTTAAAACGTCTGACATTGTTCAAAATTTTAAATTTCATTTAACAATCCATTAATAAACATACCTTAATTTTTAATTACTGAATCTCTAATTTTTGTATTTATTTTAATTTATTAATACGTCATAATTTAAAGTTATTTTTTTAAGCTATTCACTTAACAAAATTTTTTTAAATTTTATTAATATTTATCACTTGACAAAGAAACTTGTATGGTTTTGAAAAGCTTTGTGTAATAAAATTTAAAAAACAAAATGAATAATCTATTGAGATTAAGTTGCAAATGGTATATAAATTATAAATCTCTTTTTATTGTGTTTTAAAACATCAAAACATATAACAAAAATATTTATTTAAGCTTTAATACCGAAATGAAAAACATAATTCAACGAAAAAAAATAATCATTTCGGAAAATTCAAGTTCTTTAAAAAAGTTATAAAGGGCCTCAACTAAAAACGTAGTATATATTTGAAGAAAAATCGTGAGTAGGAAACCTACGAACAAATTTTTTATGTCTGTAAAATTTTTATCATTTTTAGAGTGAAGGCTAAAATTTATATTAATATAATAACTTTTTATTATTTTTTAAAACTCTATTTTAATATGTTTATTTCTTTCTGTTTTAAGCATCGTAATTATATCAATAAGACTTACAACCACTTTTTTAAATTTTTTTAAATACATATATTTTTTTTTTGAGAAGTTACCTTTTAAAGATTTTTTTAAGAATTCAAATTGTCGGAATTTGAACTGTCATGTAACCACTAATTAGAAAACCCATTTAAAAAATTATTTATCTAAAACTGTTTACATTAAGTAAAGATACTATAAAAAATCCTAAAATGAATGAAAAAGTTATGAGAATTTTTTACAACATTAAAACATACTTAAGGGTTAATTACAGTTAAAATTTAATTTATAAAGTAATTAATGACAACAAGAACAAAAATTGCATAAATAGAAAAAATAAATATTCAATTGTCCCTTTCGTTAATCGGTCCAAACAAATATTGGAAATTTTTTTTAGCTTTTTAAGAGAAACGTTTTGATAAAACAAATACATACTTTTAGATAGCAAAACCGAAATTTCACCAAGTTTTTGTACTGCTTCACCCCAACGTTATGACTCTGATAAGTAGACATAGCAAAGAAACAATAAATAACAGATGAAATTACAAACATTTATGCAATTGTAAAACTAAGAGTAACTATCAACCTTGAAATAAATTCTGCTATCTAATGTGGTTTACCAGGCAAAAGTTTTAATAGCAAGTAAAAATTTTAAGTTAAAATTTATTCCACCAAAACAACAGCTATTCAAAAGTACTTGTAAAATTTTGTTTATTGAATGACAAAAAAATAACTCAATAAATTTAAAGACTAGGTGTACGTAAAAACATTTCAGTTACCGAATAATTTTCTATACCGATTCAGTTTTATGTCTTGTCAAGGACCAAAAGTCTACAAACATAAAGCTTCACTACGTAGGAATTAAAGTAACAAACCAAAAAGTCTACAGGAAGTTAACAAACTACCTGTGAAATTTAAGTGTAACATAATCAATGTTTAAACTGAATAGACATTTACTTATTCTTTGAAAAATGCAACCACATTTGTATGTGCAGTGCATTGTGGATTATATGCACTTTTATCAAGAAGCCATTTATCAACAACAGATATAAAAAATATCTTACATGAAATAAATACTCTTATCACGCAGTGCTAACCAGTTTTGCCAGAATGTTATTATTGATATGTTAATAGAATAATGAATACTTTAAAGTTTATACGTTGGGGTTAGTTTTGTAATACACTTTTAGTTTGTTTCAAAAAGTATGATGTTAAGATTATTTAAACCAATTTTTGTAGATATAAGTTTGTGTAACATATAATTTTTATAATAATATAAAAACGTCTTCGTGTTGTTTTGTATTGCTTTTTATACATTTTAATGTTTTTTTCACGTTGTAGTTATTACACTTTTGTTTACTATAATTTTTAAATCCCTAATTTTTAAGCAGTTTTTAATAAAGCTTTAAACTGTTCAGAGAAGTGCGAGACTATTAAAATTTGGAAAATTTAAATTCTGACAATTCAAAGGTTTAAAAAATATTTAAAGGGCTAAAACTCAAAAAGTATTATATACTTGAAAAAAAAATTAAAAAGCATATGTAGGTCTACCTAATACCTACAAGCATTTTATTTTTATAAAGTTTTTTATTTTCTATGAGATATGGCTAAAATAGTTTTTGAAATATATTAATTGAAAGTAATTTTCAAAAAATTCTTAAAATTTTTTTTTTGGAAATAGTAAAAAGCGTTTGTATGTATCAATCAAACCTACATACCCATTATTTATTAATTTTTTATTATATATAAATTTTTGAGTTTTGGTCTTTTAAACTTAAAAAAAAATTGGACCACCAGGTAACCTTGTTCATAGATTTACTCATTCAGAGTTCACTTTGTTATACTTTTATTTATATAGAATCTAATAAAAGGTGTCTTCAACATCAATAAGTTGACTTATTTGAATCTTAAGGGCTTTGAATGTAAAAGTCAAGATGAAAGTCTATCCAAAAGGCAATCATAAATTTAACTGTTTTTAGTTTGAAACTGATAACTTTATAAACCAAGTTCTACTGGATTGCAAACACCTTACTAAATTAAAAACATTTTAGTTAATGGCATAGGGGTCCTACTGACGGCATTTAAATCTAGCTAGTAGACACATATAATTAAAAAACCAAAAAATTACAACATTTTTCAACTAATCTGATTTTTCAAAAGTAGTTTACTTTGCTTAAACAAACGTTAACTTAGTTTAAATATAAAGTTTTTGGTTGATGTTTTAATTTATTATAGGACTTTGAAAAGTGAATTTTTTAGCATAAGTTTTTAATTATTGGATGTATTTATTTTTAGAAAACGACAAAAATCATGGTTTTTTCTTAAATTTAAACACTTATGCGAGGAAAAATAAAGTTGTGAAAAATATAATTCAACTGATTAAAACAAAATAAAATTTTTATTCGTTGTCACACTAAAAATTTAATTTCTTCTTTAGAATTTTGTCAGTTCTAAATATTCTAACATAAATGTTATTATTGGTATACATGCAATTGGTATATTTAGTGACGTAAAAATCCGTAAAGTTTTTTGTTTAATGTCATGTACATTTTGATTTATGCTTTAACATACTATCATAATAAACAAACTGAAACAATTTTGTTTGTAAAACGTAGTGTATTATTAATCTGTATACATATATATGTAACTTTTCAAAATAAAAATTTAAGTGGTTTTTAAAAAGATCCTAGTGAAACAAGTTTACTGGAATATAATAAAAACAAATTATACAGTAATCTTCCTTTATTGTACTAACATATGTTTCTGTGTGTTAATGGCTTAACACACTTCAACTGGGTTACACAGTTATTCCTTTCCATTCATAACCCAGTTGAAGTGTGTTAATCCGTTAACACACAGAAACATATGTTATTACAATAAAGGAAGATTACTGTATAATTTTTTATATATTATATATAAATATATATTTATGTATAAGTTTATGCTTTTGTAAATTATTTGTATTAGTATTAAGTTTTGTATTCGGGCAATGCAGTACACCAACACTTACATTTAATTTAAGTAGAATAAACGAAAGTAATATAACTAAACAACAAGTAAGAACAACTAATTTCGCTAAATAACTATCATATTTATATACTGTTTGCAACTAAATATGTATGTGTTAAAGTTACTCATTTTGTTTAATTTTTACAAATGTTTTCAAAACTAACAAAGTTGCTTTTTCAAGTGACATATGAATTTAAAATGTAGTTATTAGACAGTTTGAAAAAAAAAGTATTATGATGTATATATATATATATATATAGGATTTAATCAAATACAAATTTTAGAATGAACCAAGTAAAACTTAAGTAATTATAAGTTAATAGTTTTGCTTTTCCGTTTAATGTTATTTGCGTGTTTGACTGATGCTTTTCTTCCTGAATCAATCTTGATTCAAAACTATAGATTTTGCTTTGTTTACATCGTTCGAAAACCTAACAACGATGTCAAAGTTTTGAAAGTGTGTGCAACTAAAGAGATGGTCGAATAGCTGTTTTTATCTGTTCCATAGTGGTCTGACATTCGTCGGAAAACTTGTTCTGATGTCTCTGCAGGTATTTATAAATAAAATTCGCGTCAAATATTTCTGGGCATTTACTTTTGATACTGAAGTAGTTAGAATCTTTTTTGCTGGTGTAGGCTGGTTTAATAACAATGTTGGGTCTTTGAAGTACAGATGCTATTCGTTTTTTGAATCGTGATGGAAATTATCTACGTAAACTGTTGTGAAATAAGAGAGATTTTTGACGTCTGTCTTCTTTCCATTTTTAATGTTGATGTTTTTGTTTTGTTTGAATGTTGAGTTGACAACTTTATGAACTTCGAGAAATTTGTCAATTTTGGACTGTATAAGATTTTGTGGATACTGATTTTGAAGTAAAAAGTTTAAAACTCTTAAGTTTTGAAAATATTGAGCCTATTTTTAGCGCTTAGTTTAAAAAATTTTTGACAAATGCTGGTGTATTGCAACACTATGTTGGTTTTCTGTAAACATTTGTGTGTAGTCGGTTTTATACTTGCTTTACTTAAGTGTCCATAAAACTCTGACATTCTAAAAAACTTTCAAGTTTTAAAATGATGTAAAGAGAACAAACTCTTAAGTTTTGAATTAAGATTGATTTAAGAAGAAAATCATTTACTTTTAACTACTAATTTAACCATTTACTATTTAACTTTATAGTTTGTTGAACGACAAAAAAAGATGCTCAAAATATTTGGTCCTAGGACCTGGTGCACAAAGAACCTTTCGGTTATCGAGTCGCACACCACGGATACCTTTTAACGTATTTTCCGTTTAACTTATAATTACTTAAGTTTTACTTACTACATTCTAAAATTTGTATTTACTTAAATCCTATATTCATACATCATAATATTTTTTTGTCTTGTTTTTAAAACTGTCTAATAACTACATATTAAATTTATATGTCACTTAAAAAAGAAACTTTGTTAGTTTTGAAAACTTTTGTGAAATAAAAATTAAATAAAATGAGTAACCTAATTACATACATACTTAGTTGCAAATGGTATATAAACACTTTTAAAAACCCTCTAATAAACCCTGTTTATGTTTAACCATATGATCGTTTTAGGTTAACCAATCTGGGAGAGAATGTTTTGGAACCATGGCTCCGAAAAATTTCCGTTAGTATGATAATTAAAAGTATTTGTAGACAAATTATTTATATTAAAAAAAAACAACTGTTTTGTGCGTAATACTGACAGCGTTCTGCTGTTAATAGAACATAAACAACTTTGATTATTCAATAAAAAGAAATGTAAGTTAGAATAAAGCTTGCCAAAACAGTGACAAATGTTTGTTTATGTGTTAGGCAAGGACGAATCTAAGATAGGTAGCACAGGGCACAGACTTATTTTATTTTGTAAAAATTCATTTAGCTTCTTTTACAATAATTTTTTTCTAAATAAAGTAAGTGTTCAGTGTTTTGTTCTACCAATAATTTGAAAATTTACAAAATGTGTTAACTTTATTAAAACTTTGATTACTTTTTTTTTTTTATTATAAGTTTTTATTGTATAAAGAACAAGTTAAAACAAGACTAATAAAATAAAAACAAAACAAAATGAACAATTATTTTAAAGAGCAAACGGGAATCCGCTTGATTTTAACCGATTTTTTAATTTATATATTTGTAAAACATAAATTAAAGTTTGCTGCGCATGTCTTTTTCTAATAAAACAAGTATAGTTTAAGACTAACAACATAAAATGGAACATTTTTTAAGCAAAATTGCATTTTCTAGTTAAAATATGTAGTTCTTTTATTTTACAAAGTAAAAATCAAGAATTTTAAATTCAAAACACTGTGCAAATATTTTTCAGACTTTAAAAATATTTTTATTTTGATTCATAATAACATTGTTTTGAATCTATAAGTTAAAACTAATTACAGCTGTTTTTAAGGTGTTTTTACCTTATTTTTTATAACATATTTTATGAAAATAATTTCACAAACTTATTAAAAATAGATACATGCATTTTTACTTTTACAAGTATTTTACAACTGATGATAGAAATTACAAACAAACTAAACTTTTCAATTAAGATCAGACAAGGTTCTTACAAACAAACTTTAAAATCCTACTTAAAAAATTGTAAACATCTTCTAAAAACATCAAATAAACTTAACAAACAACATTTATATATACAAATTTTTACAGTTATATAACTATATTATATAAGATAAAAAGTTGTTCGTAGTTTTATGTTGATCGTTATACACGATAACTTTTATTTAAAAATTTTTCCGTAATTATCGTTTGTATTTATAATATATGTTTATAATAAATTTACTTAATACCAGAAGAGTTTTTGCAACCCCTGAAAAAAAAATTACTAAAAGTGTTTTCAATCCGAGACTTGTGTAACTGGATTTGATTGTTCAAACTCAGTAAGTTTTGAAATTTCAAACGTTGAATTTAAAACTGATATCTGTGAACATTGTAATTAGATCAAAGTTAAATATGTATTTTGTTTTGTAATGCTATCAATCACAACAGCTTTTCGAAGTACTTGTATACAGAAGAAAAAAAACAGTTTAACACTTAATAACTTTGTTATATAACATAGTTGACATTTTTTAAATGCTGTGGCACACTGTACACTTTGATAACCTTTCAAAATGAAAACATTAACTTTTTAATTTTTATCTTTAGAAATTGTTTGCTGTAATTAGACACTATCTAACTAAGTTCATATTTTGTATATGAAATAGTTATAGTTTATTGAACGACAAAAACGGTGCTCAAAATATTTGGTCCTACGACCTAGTGTACGAAAAAAAATTTCGTTTATTGAGTCGCACACCACGGATAAAAGTAAATGTGAAAACAATCTTTTTACAACTTTGCAAACAATCTTCCTATGGTCTTTATATAAATTAATTTGTGAATAATTTACTAAAAATTTTGACAACATGGTAGTTTGAATAACTTTAAAACTAACTAAATCCTTTTTTCCTATTTATTTTTTGTATTATTCAAGAACTTACCTATTTTTGTTAAAGTAAAAACTGTTTATAAATTTACATCTTAAAAAGTAATTAACTTTATGCGGTTAATAACATTTTTTTATCAAGATTAAGTTATATAAAGGATCTATACAAAGGTTGATAATAGCTTTTAAAACCATAACAAAGCTTTTTTTTTCGTAAAAACAATAATTGGAGTGATTAATTATAAGAGCTTGTTAGTCGTAACATATTAAAATAATTTAATTAAGGTTTAAATCAAATCTACACTCATATTATAAACTATAAGCTTTTTAATTTTTCACTTTCGAAAAAATTAGTAGCTTTGAATATTTTTATTGTCGCTATCAACATGAGCCTCTACTTATACACTGTTATTGGCCTGGTTTATTACGCAACGTGCGCTCTAACTTGTATAATAGAAGTCCCCAAGATAACGCTTAAATTATAGTTGACTTAAATAAACTAATATGAACTACTTACTATTTACTAAATGTTTAATAAATCAGTTACTTATACTAATTTAAACTGAGTTCGAATTTGTGATAATGATTATATTTACAATGAATTTGCGAAACGAAAAGATGATAAAATACTGCACAACATTACACTAATAAACCAAATTATCAATTCTTTTAAAAGACGACAATTTCGAATAAAAGAAACTAAACACTAAATTTTTAAACCAAACTCAAAAAGTATTCTAAAATCGAAATCAACCATTACAACAACAAGATTGAAACCATTAAAACTTAAGTGCAGCGAAAAGCTGCACTGAGTTCAGACCGCTGCCATGCAGTAAAAACTAAAAGAACTGAACCGTAAATTACTCGAGACTATTGAATTTATACTCGCTTGAGAAAAAAGAAGAAAGTAAAAAAGAGACAATTACCGCGTAGCGGTACATTTTCTTCTCTCACCTTCGTACTTTAAAAATTTATTCTTGGTTTTCCGAAAAAAAAAACATTAATTTTTATTCATTATCACTTGTAAGAATGCTTAAAACTCCCTATATAGAAAAATTAACGAAAAACGACCGCCTACTTTTATCTCCTTAGTTTAAAAAGCATTAATTTAAAATACACAAAATTAATAAAAGTATGATACAGTTTTTAAAATGAAAGACAAATGTAGAAAGTTTACAAAATTTCTTCGCTGCTGGAACTCGCTCCGCCCTTGTACATCTCCACGTCGTTTGACCGGTTTATGCTGATACGTCTCCTCGCCTCACCTAACGGTCTGTTGGCGCTACGGATTCCGTCTCCTCGCCTCACCTTGACGGTCTGTTGGCACTACGGATTCCGTCTCCTCGCCTCACCTCACGGTCTGTTGGCGCCACGGATTCCGTCTCCTCGCCTCACCTTGACGGTCTGTTGGCACTACGGATTCCGTCTCCTGGCCTCACCTAAACGGTCTGTTGGCGCTACGGATCCGTCTCCTTGCCTCACCCAGCGGTCTGTTGGCGCTACGGAACCGTCTCCTTGCCTCACCCAACGGTCTGTTGGCGCTACGGAACCGTCTCCTTGCCTCACCCAGCGGTCTGTTGGCACCACGGAATCCTCTGATCCGTCTCTCCATACATCTCCTCTTTCATCTCCTCGTTCCTCACCTCGTACATAAGTCTCCTCTACCGCTCCTCGCCGATTCGTTTCTCGAGCCGTTCGTGCGAAAGTGCAATTAGAATGTACGTCACTACTTGATATCAATTTTAAAAACAAGTTAAAACATTAAAAGATAAAAAAATTCAATTTACAAACTTATATGCTTCTAGTTAGCAACAACATTACATTAATCAATTAGTCTATTTATATTTTAACTTTAAAGTTTGTTAAGTTTCAAAGTTATTGAGAAACATTTTTGGCTCCAATCAATATACAGTAATTCTCTACAAGCTTTAAAATAAAAAACATTTCACATTTTACACGAATTAGTTGACAAAACAAGCGTTCACATGCGTCTCAAAAGTTTAAACTTCTTTTCGTAAAAATATAGCCAGTGAACTTGTACTGATTTTGAAAACTTTAATATTCTAACACATTTGAATCAAAATTGTTTTTTATTTTCAGATTTTAAATACCGGGTAAGACATTTGATAGCTCGAATGACCTCGTTAAAAATTATTTTTTGTAAGTACGGTAGATTTAAAACAACAAAAAACATGCCAATAAAGTTTGTTACAAGCAATTAACAAGGTCATTGTAAAAAAAAAACTTTAAATATTATAGTTTAAAGTTTGAACATGACATTGTTGCTAAATAAAAAGCTAAATTAAGTTTAATAAATTAAAGAAATTTCACTTCAATAACCGATTATGCACTCGAAAACAAGTTTTAATAACCTCATACGAATATTTTTACAAGGACGAACGAAAAACAACAATGATTTTACATGCAGTTTAAAAAGTTTATTATCGATTATAGTTCAAATTAAAACGATTGTTTGAAAACAAAACAATTAAACTTTACAGTTGCTAACTTTTATAGACGTTTAAAACTCTTTTTGTTATAAGAAAGTTTTATTAATAGAAGCCATTAATTTCATTTTAATTTTTAATAAAATGTTTAAAACGATTGAACGATATTTAATTAATTTGACAAAACGCGGAACAACTTGAAAACAAGACTAACTTTTGTTTAAACTTGCTCGTACAAGTTTAAAACTCATTTTGAAAAACGCTTCAACAATGAATTGCAATAATATCTACACAACAAATACATTTTAGTTCTAACACATGTCGATTAGCCTTTCCCCAAACCACTTTAACATAAAATTAAACACAATAAAACTAATTACCATTAATAAAAAACAACTCAAATCTATCACAAACTCGAACTACTTAGTTGTTTTTCCAACTAGAAATTTTAAACTCATTTTTATAAATTTTACAGACCTGATGACTAGGTTAAATAAATGCCATAAAGTTTATCGAATTTATACTATTATTAAATTAGGTTTATTCCACTCTGTCCCCATGTCACCATCTAAAAAGCGTAGAAATTTTAATGAAGGTATCTGTGTTCAATTCCAGCTATAAATAACTGGACGTCCGGGTCATCATGTCGCTATCAACATAAGTTTTCTACTTATACACTTTTATTGGATTGATTTATAACGCAACGTGCGCTCTAACTTATATAAAAGAAGTCCCCAAGATAACGCTTAAATTATAGTTGACTTAAATAAACTAATATGAACTACTTACTATTTACTAAATGTTTAATAAATCAGTTACTTATACTAATTTAAACTGAGTTCGAATTTGTGATAATGATTATATTTACAATGAATTTGCGAAACGAAAAGATGATAAAATACTGCACAACATTACACTAATAAACCAAATTATCAATTCTTTTAAAAGACGACAATCTCGAATAAAAGAAACTAAACACTAAATGTTTAAACCAAACTCAAAAAGTATTCTAAAATCGAAATCAACCATTACAACAACAAGATTGAAACCATTAAAACTTAAGTGCAGCGAAAAGCTACACTGAGTTCAGACCGCTGCCATGCAGTAAAAACTAAAAGAACTGAACCGTAAATTACTCGAGACTATTGAATTTATACTCGCTTGAGAAAAAAGAAGAAAGTAAAAAAGAGACAATTACCGCGTAGCGGTACATTATTGTTAGTTGTACATATTTTTGTAGTTTTAACTTACAAGGGGGTTTTACTTAACACAATAATATATTTTATAGTAAAAATAAATACGATATAAACAGTTTAGTTTTATGAGTATCTTCATGCTATCAGTTAATTCATGTTAGTGAATTTACTACATTAAAACAGATAACTTAAAATGGAGTGTTGTTAAAACGTAAATAATTTTTGGTGTATACTTTAAATTGAAAAGAATCATTAGTGTTTAGAATAAAAAAAATAACTAGACCATTGACATTGAGTTTGTTTACTTTTCTTTTTGACAAGCGGATAAGTTTATCTGAAGTGAAACGGAACAACCTTACGTCCTCAAATTGTTTTTAGTAAGTTGTTTAAAATGTTAGAATTTTTTTTTAATATTACAAGTACTTATTTTTAGATTTCAATCTAGTTGTGCAACAACTTTTATTTGGACCCAGTTTTTTTCTAAAGCTCATTGACATATGTTATCGCAGCTACTTAAAAGAAGGATCGGTAATTTAAGAACTATTCTAAAATTTAAACAAAGATTAAAAAAGCTATTAAAGAGTTTAAGATGTGCTTTTGTAACTGAAATTTACACAAGAAATTACAGCATTATTTTCATTTGAAAGTAGCTTATCACGTTTCTAAGGTTGTTCAAATGAATATTTCGAAACTGCATGTAAACTGATGACGTCATTTACGACTTATTCAATATAGTTTTTTTTTGGTACTAGTTTTTAATCAAATTTTTATAAACAAATTAATCACTTAAAAAGGTTAAAAAAACTATCAAACACTTTCTTTTTCTTAATTTAAGTTCAAATAAATCAAAAGTTTTACATTTAATTCTGTGAACAGAAAGTAATCGTTTAAAAAATTCTCTTAATTAGGTTAAAATTTTGTTTTGTAACTGTAGCAGTCTTTTTGATGGCTTATTTAATACTGTTTAGATCTATTTTTTTTCTAGTTATTAGCCTATAATAATTTACCAGAAGAAAATAGTGAAAACTAAAAGCTAGTGTTGAACTATTAAAATAAACAACACATTTTAATTGCTAATATATTAAAAATTAAGATAAAACAAAAAACGGTTGTATTAATAGTTTAAAATTCCTTAATATATAGATTTTTTAACAATAATAAATCAAGTTAGAAAATAAAATTGAGTTTAAGAATCTTTTAAATGAAAAATTTTAAGTCATTTCAAACAGTGACATCAAATCTATACTCTTTTAAAACCAAAAAAAAATTTTTTTTGAAATAAAAACTTTAATGGTTACCAAGATTTTTTTATTTATACAGATTAAACAAGTAATAACAAAAATATGTCAAATAAATTTCTTTCAAACAAATACTTTAACCACTATGCTTTAAAAACTTTTAGTGAAATGTAAAACGACAAATACAAACTACAAAATTAACCAGGTCAAAATAAAACTATTAACAGATTTAAAACATAAACCATTTAAAAAATACAGTAGACTTCCGCTTTAGTTTGCACTTTTAACAAAGTCAAAAAGTGCAAACTCAAAAAATATTACCATTTTTTTTACAAAATGATAAATTTAAATATGTTATATGCGATAACGTTATGCATTAACATAAAATCAACTTAAACATAAAACAAACATTCATAAAAAAATAGATCTATATAAGCTATTAAATTTTATGTATTTTTGTTTTATTAATACTTAGTTAGTAATAGACTTTATTTAAATTAAATTTTAGAAAATATAAATTTGCACTTTTTTTTTGGGTAAAAAGTGCGAACTCAAGAGGAAGTCTACCGTAATTAGTATTTATTAGGCATTATGCAAACCTGTTGTAGAATAAATAACTTAAAAATTTTTTTATTATAAAAAGACTACTTAAACACAATACAAACCAGGTTAAATAAGAAGTATTTTAAAAGATCAAATAAAATAAAAAAACTTTCATAAAATAATGTCTGCTACTGAAGTCTAATATAATGTGAAGGATGAGGTTCATGACTGCTTGCAAGTTTTTCTAACCTGATTGTTAATCAGTAAAATAAAGCCTCCTTTACAAATATATAGATTAGATCTTTTGCTCAAGATGTTGATAACTGAATTGAAAGCTTTCTCAACAACATAGCTAGAAGGAAAAACTATAAACAACAATCTAAATTCCTCTCAAATGATTGAATACTTTTGCCTTAGTTTATGTTGAGCTTTTCCTGAGTCCCAAAAGCTTTCATATCATTCTTTGGAAAAATTTACTTTAAGTTCAAGGTCAGTTTGTAAGTCTGAGAAGGTTTCCTGTAAGTTTTTTACTTCAAAAAGATCTGCCTCGAAAGGGACCATATTTTTGTCTATATGATAGCTTTTTTGTGTCAAATCGAAATTTTACTACTTAATATGTCGAAATTGTTAAAAAATCCAGATTTTTTAGGTTTTTTTTTGCCTAAATTGTTAAATTTCAGGTTTAACCAGGTTTCTATGTGAATTGGCAACCCTGAATAGTTTTATTTCTTAGTCTAACTTAGTGTCTTTCCAATAAAAGTAAAAGTATTAAGGGTTGCCAGTTACCTAGAAATTTAGTAATATATAACATAAATTTTTACAAAATAAAATGATCCCAAATAACGTATATTTATAAGGTTATAAAATGGTGAGAGGAATTCCGATCGTCTATGATCTATGTAATTTTTAAATAAGAAAATATACGAATAAAAATATGTAATTTACTTGAAAGTAAGAGTCATAAGTACTTGATTTTTTTTTCTATATTTTTTATAAACAAAATAAACTTATTTTGTTTAAGTTTTACCTCAGGGTCAAATATTTTTGAGCAAGCTAAAATTAGTAAAATAACAATATTAAAAGTAAAAATTTTATAACAGCCCAAAATTTTAAAATCGCCCCCTTTTCGCCCCCTTACTAATTATCGCTCCCCGACTTACTAAAATCGCCCCCAGGGGGGCGATATCGCCCACTTTGAGAAACCCTGGTCTAGGACATTAAATGAGCTATCAAAAATGTATTAAAATAGAATGTGTACCTATCAACAGATTAGTTTTGTTAAACATGAACACATAAACCATTGAAAATATATATCTTTTCAATTTTCCTAATTGAAAACATTAAATAAATTTAATTAATTTTTAAAATATTTTTATCAAGGTCTTTCTCTGCATCAAGTGTCAGTCTTGAAAAAGCTAAATTCTTACACTATAAAAGTACCAAGTCTAAAACTACTAAAAAAGAAATTATTCAAGTTGTTGAAATTGCATAATAGAAGTTGTTAAAAGATTTTAAATTTAATTTGGAGATGATATAACATATTTTTTTTTCATATATACCTATTGAATTGAAAAACAATCAAAAATTTTACAATAGTAGTTAGATCACTTTATAATGAGTTTAAAAATAGGACAATTTAAAATGAGGGCATAGGGCTGTGAGATTGTTCTAAAGTTCAATTGTTCTATCTGTTGGATTCTCCAATAGCCATTCTTTTTAAAATACATATTGTGAAAATTTTGGTTTTTGATGGGGATTGCACACTGTTTTGTGCATGATGGGCCATGCGATATTAATGTAACCTTGATTGTTTTTTATGTATGCTAGCAACATTTTTTGGTGAATTTGTTAGACTAGAAGCTACATTTTTGCTGGTTGTATATTATCTTTAATAATGCACCTGTGGAGCCTGTGTAATCTTAAGTTGTGTTTTGATGGGAGATTGTTGCTTTGTACATTACTATTAGCAGGCATGGATCATTAAAAGACATTGAGTATCATCTCTGCTGTTGCAGAGTTAGGCAGTCAAATTTTATTTGCTTAGTACTTTTTTATTGTGTGCTTGGATAATTATTTTCAAGTTGGTAGAATACCTGTAGGTGGTTTTGTTCAGGGTTGCCACAAGGTTAGGAAAAGTCAGGAAAAACAAGAAAAAAGACAAAAGTCAGGAAAAATGGGGGTTTTTGAAAAAAAAAGTCAGGAATAATCAGGGAATTTAACTAAAATTAAAAAAGGTCAGATTTTGTCAGATTAATTAATTAACAAAATTCCCCATTTTCCAAAGCCTTCAAATAGTAAAAAATTAATTAAAAATCCTCTAAAGTCTAGACTAAAATTGCAAAATTTTCCTCAAAATTTGCAAAATTATTTAGTTTCCAATGCCTTCATCTGGTATAAATTAATAAAATATCCGTTGTAAAACTGCAAAATTGCAAATTTTTTCTATTAACATTTTGAACAACTACCCTACTTGAACAAGCAGTTTTTTATACTCTTTATTATTGATGATCTATGGCAAGAACACTTTCATAGTGAAACTGTGATATATACACAAAACTTTCTTGCATTTCTTTAGTTATATGATATCTCTTATGCAGACTTTTAGACATTGTACCAAAGTACCCAGCCTGTTGTTGCCTTTATGCATGAGAAAATTTTGTTCTTTGTAGTTAAATTGCTGTGCATCAGGAACGTAGCTTTGTACATTAAATTCAATAACATTAGAGGTAGTTTAAATTGCTGTGTTCCCGCTAGGACGTGTTATTTCAGATGTTTTAATTTTTGCAGATTTGTAACTTTTTTGAGCTAGCTATGTCCCTGCTGTGCATCATTATGAAAGACTAGATAGTTACAAACCTCAGCTTAACCAGTTATTCAATGTTGAATTAAATGATCAAGCTTCCCTAAAATCTGCCCTTGATCTTTGTTGTGCTGCAACCAATTTGCTTGCAATTTTGAGGAAAAAAGACCTAGTTAAAGAACAAAAGGTCTTAAATTTCAACAAAAAATATAAACTATTTGTCATAAAACCGGTTGAAAATCTCCAGAGAAGACTAGCTATTGGAAGTACACTTGTAAAATGCATGTCATGCTTAAATCCGCATAGCCTTGAAAATTAGGAGTCACAATTGTTGTTTTGCGTTTTGCCAACATTGTGCACTCCTTAACATAGTAAAAAATGTGCTCCAACTCTGAAGGTGATCTTGCATTGAACAATTTATAATTTTGGTAAATTGTCCAATGAATGCATTAAAGTTTAAGAGCTTCAAGCAAAAAGAAGATAGTTTGGACTAGTTCTATTTTAAAGCATTAAAATTTCTTGCCAAATCTTCTCTCAAAAGTTGTTGCATCCATTATTTGTGTTGCACAATGACCAGGCTGAGGTCGAACTAGATTAAGTATTAACAAGGCTCTGCTTGAAAACAGTATGAAATGAGAAATTATTACATCGAGAAGAAGAGTTTAAGATTATATGTATGCATACAAACTAGAACTGTATCAAGTTAGAAAATACAAGTATTTTGCTGATAGAGCTGTTTATTGCAAATACATTAATCAAACACAGATAGTTTAAATTATGTAATGGAAGTTAGATGATTGAATTTATCAAAAAAAACTGTTGTTTTAACCTGTATAAAAATAAGATTGGAAGATTTATATAGTTTCAAGTGTGTGATTATGTATTTTAGAATAAGTTTAACTTAAGAGTTTAGATTTAGAAAAGTCAGGAAATTTTAGTTAAAAGTCAGGAAAAGTCAGAAAATGTTTCTCAGCTTGATCTGTGGCAACCACGTTTGTTGGACTTGTAGTTTTTGTTAAACATATTATCTTGCTTAAAGCCTTGAGCAAAATGTGTGTTTACAACCTGAAATATTCCATTTCTGACTTTGGTTTTCACTAAATAACAGTATGGTTGATTTCATGGATGCTAAAAATTTCCATGATCTTTTTTGATGTTCTTTTTTATGGTATTCAGAGCCTTTGTGTAGGGTAGTTAATCTGTTGTCGTGGTATTTGCCTTATTAGTCAAGTTTGAGAATTTCTCGCATGTGTTTTAATAGAAAAAGTCTAAATAAATTACATACTTTAGTTTCCATATAGCTTTCCATTGTGGAGCTTAACATAATATCATCATTTATTACCCATTTAGAGCTGTTGTTATCAGTTAGAATACTTAAGCATGAATGCATACTTATATTTTCATCAACTTTAGTAAAAGAGGTGTACTTTTTGGAAAAATGGAGGAGTTTTCTTGTGGTGGAGTGGTCCAGAAACGCCTGGCACTAAAAAATAATGGCTTTTGCTGAATCCATTAAAGAAAAATCAGCAAATTAAAAAAATGCTTGCAGTCATATGCCTCACTTTGAAATTGTCCTACTTTTAAACTTATTTTATTCTGATACAGTTTTTGTCATTTTAATTTTTTGTCTTTTTTAAATTTTTTTTTTACTATTTGTTGTGTACACTTACTTAAGTTTAATTTTATTTTGTCCTAATTCTAACCTAAAAATATTTACTATTGTTTATCATTACTAATTACTACCAATAATATATCTACCTATATGTATTAGTGAGGTTTAAATTTAATTTATGATTAACAGTGTAGATGTAAACAGTACTAAAATATTTCAACTAATTAAATAATCCAACAATAGTATATATTTGTACACATTGTGGTATAAGCAGCAAAAAGTTGTATCAAAGTTTGTAGTTCTCAAATAAAACCTGTTTTGTTATGACTGTTTGGTACAAGAAAAAACATTTACACAAGCAAGAAATAAAAATTTTGATTGTTTTAATTTTCTCATGTTAAACTTAAATGTTTTAAGTATGCTAGTTCATGTAAGTTTTGTTAGAATTGTTTAATGTATGATTTGTGGACTTATTAACTAACTTTAATTGTTGAAATTTTATATTTTGATAATTTAAAAGTCTATACCTAATATAATAAAAAATTTTATGTAATATTTATTTTTATAGTAAATTTTCTTTAACAAAGCTAGTAGTACATACAGATTTATTACTAACAAAATACTGTCTTACTAACAAAAATATTAAGTAAGACACTGATGCTCAGGGTTACCTAAAAATCAGGAAAAACTTGATTAAAGAAATTTGAAAAAAAGCATGGAAAAACCTGGAATTTTAAACAAACTTTACATTTAAAGTAATGAAATCATTTTAGAAACAAACCTAAAAAAACTACATTTTTTTGTACAATTTAGAATTATATTTATTATAAAACACTTTTAATATAGAATTACACAATTTAGCCACTATTTGAGTTAAAAAAACTGTCCTGAGTGACCTTAAACAGTTTTAAGTCACTCTTGGTTTTTACAAATCTTAAATTTTTATTAATATTTTTTTCATAGTTGATAAACATTAATTTCTTCAAAAAAATTGGTTATCAAATAACAAAATATTGAAACTAAATCTGGTACTTTATAAGTTTAATTCAAAATTTAGTATGTAAAAAATATTTTTATTGGCAGAACTAGTTTAAAGTTTTAGTAAAAATTTTGATTTAACTTGATCAAGTATTTTATCTAAACATATGTAGTTTTTAAGTTTTTTTCAAGTTGTACAATGGTTTATTTAAAGGATAAGTTAATGTTAAAAATTTTATAGTTTTGTATAAAAGAAATACTTCAAAAATCAATTAAATATGGGTAAGAAGAAAGGGAACTCAATATACTGCCAGAATAAAGATATTATGCAGAGAATGAACTATTTATACCAAGTAAAATTAGTTTTTGATTATAAAATACTTAAAGTATAATACTTTACTAGGTAATATTAAACTTAAATATTTAAATTTTCAAAGCTGACATTTAAAATAAAAATTAAACTGAGCTTATAAATTAATATTTAAATTCAAATACTTTTCTGAAAATATTTTAACTAAACATTATTCATAAATAAGAATTTTTTACTGTTTTAACTGTCTTGTTTTTGTTACATAAAAATCAATATAACTGCTAAATATTCTTGTTTAGTATTTAAAAGTTAAATTTTTTATATCTTAAAGTAGAGTAAATAAACTAAAAAGTATGCAACAAATGTACTATTAGATAAAAATAAAAACTATTAAGTTTAGAAACTTAAGAACTTTTTTTTTTATCCCTCATTTCAAATTCAAACCTTCAAATTTATACTTCTTATATTTGTAAAATGAATAGTAGGTATGTGTGAAGACTATTATTTTAACACAAAAGGTCTTGACAAAATAATTTTTGGAGACAATACTAATAATAATCCTATTTACAAAAAGACAAAAATGTTTCACCCCAAATTGGGATCTTAAGGTCTGAAAAGTAAAAATAGATGATGACAATGAATAACTCAATAAAAAGTGTAAAACAATTAATATAATCAAGTATATAAACTTGTAATTTAGGCTGCCCACTTTTTATAAGTTTTATTATATTAATTGTTTTACACTTTTTATTGAGTCATCCATCGTCATCATTTATTTTTACTTTTCAGACATGAAGATCCTAATTTTGGGTGAAATGGCATTGTCTTATTGTAAATAAAGTTATTATTAAAATGAATATTAAATCAATTAGAAGAGTTCTCACTACACTAGATAATTGTAATTTTATAAAAAAAACATGTGGTATAACTGTTCAATTTTAACAATAAAATTTGTAAACAAAAATTATCAAAATAAAGTCATATAAAAAATATATTTTATAAAAAATTAGCTTCTTCTAGCTATATCATAGTTTTTTTATTTAAATAAATTTACGTTATTTTTAAATTTTAGTAAAAACCCTGAAGATATTGAGCAAGGTATATTTTTAAGATTAAATACTTTCAAACATTTAGGCAGTGAAGCTACATACATTTTTAAAAACAAATTGTACAACTATATAATGCTTATCAATTGTTTGTTGTTATTCAAAGTTTGTCATCAACCAATATAGTTACTAAATAGTTATAATTTTTATATGTTGTCTTTAATTACATTTGTAGTCTGTTATATTAGCTTTGTAATAAAAATTCAAAAAAAAAAAAATAGGCTGCCCACTCTGCTTGTTCGATGAGCCCACCTAACCTTACTCTGGCACAATACTATGCGGCGAACATGAAGTCTTTATCTCATAAGAAAACAATAAAAATGTTAGTTTAGTACTTTTTGCTACTAAATACTGTTTTTGTGTAGTAATTGTATAAAAACTTGCCACCATTTCAAAATTTTTCAAGTTATATAAATAAGTTTTATTGCTGTCTGTATATAAATTGAATAAAAGCTTGATGGCATAACATTTAAACCTTCTTGTGTTTTAAAATATTGTGCTTTTCTATGTGTGACAAAATATAAATTATAATGTTTATAAATAAGGAAAGTTTATTTCCACCAGACTTAAAAATGTTCTTTATATTTTTTTTTGCACTCTCATATATTTACAGTCTAAAAACTAAGTTAAGTCTTTTATTACTTGTTATATATTCAAAAATGCAGGTGTCCTCAACTAAAAAGGTCGATTTGCAAGAAATGTTGTATACCACTCATTCCTACATTTACTTACAAAATGAAATGTTTAAAAGGTTGTTTACAGCTTAGTATTTTAAGTATCTAAAAAAAGTAAAGTTCTTAAATCTAATTGTAAAAAAAATATTTATGTTACTTATTTGTACTTTATAAATTTAAATTAGTTTACATCAAATTTATAAATCTGTAATTTGCATTAGCATGACAATTATGAAAAAAAAAAGTCATTTAGTTGTGAAGAACTTAATTGTATTTTGTTGCACTTTTAACTAGATATATCATTTATAAATTTAGGCTTAATGTTGCTTTTGGATATTCAAATATTTTTTTTTTTTAATTTCCGAATTTTTTAATAAAACCACTTATAAGATTTTTGTACTTTATATAACAATTAAACTGTTATTTAAAATCTTAAAACTGTATATTTTAATGTATATAAATTTAGATTTTGTTATTGAAACACTTGGTCTATATAAAAAGCGGAAATTTAATTTCAAGAATTAAATAAGTTTTATTCATTAAGAAATACAAACTTAAGTTCAATTTACATCTTTTCTAAAATAGTTTCGTATTACAAAAGTTTTAAATAAAACTTACTAACAATATATTTTTGGATTTTAATTACTTACTAAAAATTTCTTTTAATTTTGTATTTAATAAGAAAACTTGTTTGTAAGCTATCTATTAATTTTAAAAAGCATCTTTGAGTATTAATATGTTTGAATCTAGATAAAATAGTTGGAATTGAATGTACTTACTGTGGATTCTTCAAACGGTATCCTACTAAGAGAAAAAATAAGAAAAAATATACGTTGTGGTCTGATAAGCCTGAAAATATAAAAGCAACTGTAACGCTTTGTAGTGGACAATCTAAAACTGAGTTTCAAGATTCAAAGAAAAGTTAATAAAATATAGTTTAAAATACTTTAGTTGAATTTGATTGTAGGTTATTTATGATTTAAGCATTTATGATTTTTTGTTTAAACTTTTTAGAGAAATTAGAAAATAATTGATATACTATAAAGTTCCACTAAACTTTATAGAATATTTTAGGTGCTTTCTATTTAAATTTTAAAATATTTATATTATTAACTTTTGGTACTTCTCATTTGCTGAGTACTTTTCAAGTAAATGTTTATTGTTGAATTTGTTTTGTAACTTATTAAAAATTTAATGTAACAAAATAAGTTTGTGACCCTTAACTTCATGAATTAATAGTAGGTAAAAGTAAATACAAAAGTAAATGCTTTGAATTTTTTTTTTTAATTAGTTATTTAAATTATTTTAATGTAATAAAAAATAGCTATCAGCGTATTTTATTATTTCGTTAATTTGACAGAATAAAGTTGGTAGCTAAATATACTTTTTAAGGAATTTGAAAAGTATCTTTTTATTTATAGTAAAGAAGTTAATTTAGGTTTAAAAGATTAACTTTTTTTTAACTATTACTTACAATCACAATACAACTGAAAGCTTTTAATTTGCATTTAACAGATCACAGGTATAACTTTTTTTTTCACACTTCGTATAATCAATAAAACCATAAATAGAATATGTTTTTATTGAAGTTTTTACTCATTTTTGTTTCTATTTTGAAGGAAACTACTTAGCTATCTATTCTTTAAGCGTTTGTATTTTTAAAATTTTTTTTAAGTAAAAAATATTTATATGCTTTTTTGTAATTTGTCGGTAATAAATTAAAAATTATTTCTAATTAGATATAATATTCAATAAAAACAAATTTACAGGTTCAAAAAATATATTAAATAAAAGTTGACATTACATAGAAAAATGTTTTAAAATTTAAGGTTATTTGTAAAATAAGTTTTAAAAAGTAAGTCTATTATTCCTAAAAAAATTAACTTATTCATCCTGTAATGTCAAACTAAGAATTAAAATAAATACTAAAAGTTTCTTCATCCGTTGTAATACTATTTACATTTCATTAATACTGCTGCTTTGAAAGCAATATTTACTAATTTTTCATTACTATTTATATGTACTATTATATTCCTAAAAATAAAATATTTGTGTATTGCATTAAGAAGCTAAATATATATACAGCACATAAAAAAAAGTAAGTATAAATTTGCTAAACTGCATTTTTGATTAGTTTGTTCCAGATTTTTTTTTTCTAATGTTAACAAAAGCGGTTTCTAATTTTCCTAAATTACGTTAATTTTTTCATCTAACTTTTTTTCGTTGAATTAAGAATCCAAAGAGTAAAAATAATTTTCTTAATTGTGTTTGTTCAGTTTTAAAAAACATTATCAAATAGTGTTTGCATAAAACGCAGTGAATTTAGATAAACGTGGAGTTTTGAATTGTATTTTTTATACTTTGCATCTATTAATAGAGCTCTCATTTTATAAAACGTTATAAACTTTTTATTTTAACTTCTACGAAAAACGGCCAAGAAAAGTCTTTGTCGAAAGAATTCGGGCCTTTATGCCTGCCACTGATTACAGAGGCTTTCCAATTTTATTATAAAACTCTGAAAAAAGTATACAAAGACAAACTTATTCAAAAATATTAAAAACCATCAAGAAAACCAAAAATTTATTGTTGTAGGTGATGTAGAAAAGGAAGCTTAATTAGTACGAATAAATCAACCTTGCTTTTTATTATCAAAATAACCTAAATACATACAACTTATAAAGTGAAAATAAAATTTTATTTTTTTATTATTCATTAAAATGTATTATAACTTTAATAGTAAATAAATATTTATACGTGTTTATATACCGACAGTAAATGCAAATTAAATCTAAAATATATAATAATGTTTATTTCTAGAATGGTATAATTGGATAATTCTTTTTAGGATGTCCTTAATATATAGATGCTCTGTTTCTATAATAATAAAAGTATTACTCTTTTATTTTCGGATCAATAGTTGAATAATGATTACCGGTTTGACATCTTAGCAAAAGGTAGTTTAGTTCACCAGAACTTTGGACAAAACATTTTAAGCGCTTTTTTTTCTTCAGTAAACAAAATACATTAAGTTTAGTCTAACCTAGAGTTTCTTAAAATGAGTTATATGGCCCTCTTGGAAGCCATTACAGTAATTTAAGGATCCATAAGTAGCAGAGGGGCCATGAGGCCATAGTTTAAAACTTACACTAGAAATTCTGGAGTTGATGGTAAATAGCGAAAAAAAAACTTTAATTGTATTTAAAGGTAGTTTTTTTTCGAAATCTTGTTGTAGGAGGCCATAGATTTTTTTTTTTTTTAAATTGAAAACCCTGGTCTAGTCTAATATATCAATAAGTATTTAAACTACTTGCTGAAAAAATATTTAAAGTTGTGCAGATGGTAAACTGCTCAAAAGCTACAGTACTTTTTAAAAGTGTTTAAGAAGTAATTTACCTTTGAGGTACTTTGGTGTTTTTTTTTTTTCTTAGTTGAATTTATAAAATAAAACCTGCCATACACTTAAAATTATCCATCTTTAAATTTTCTTAACGTGTACAGATTTATTTAGAAAAGAAAATTATAAGTATTGTATTTTGGTTTTGATAAACCTGATTTTTTTTATATAGAGTTTTGTCTAAGGACCTGGTGTACAAAAAAACTTTTTAGTTATAGAGTCGTACACCAGAACAGTTTAATGTCATGTCCAGGACAATATAAGTTTATTTTTAGTTCGCAGTTTACATATGTTAGTGAATTTACTTTTACTACAATATTTAGTTTAATCAAGAAAATAACATTTATGTTTCTATAATAGAATTCAAAGCTAAAAACATTTTAACTAACTACTAGAAATTTCCTCATTATTCAAACGTTAAAAAACTTCATCACAAAATATACCTTTTGGAAATTATTGTTTTGTACCGAAAATTTTTGTTGAATAGAACTACATAATTTTAGGTGAAGATTTATATTATGCAAACCTTTTCAAATGTTTTAAATGTTTTTATTTTTATACTGTACGATTTGCTTTGCTTAATCATTAGTGTTTTACTAAAGTAAACAAAAACAGTGTTGAACAAAAAAATGTATATATTAAACTATGTTTTATTGCAACAACTAAAATTACTGAACTAAAAGTAGTAAACTTTTAATTTTTATGATTTTAAAACTGTAATGACGGTTCTGAATTTATAGAAAGTCTGTTAGATACCAGACGATGGGAACAATAAGTATTACAAAATGTTGTATAATGTTAAAGAAACTTGCAAAAAAACAATCCTGTAATTGAACAATTATATAGCGTAGTTTATATTATTACATTGAACAGAGGAGGTTACGAATAAAATATATTACAACATACATGAACAAAATGTGTTACTACTTAAAATGATACTTAGATATCTGACTCGGATTATCAGAATCAGTATATGAATTTTGTTTGTTTATAAGGATTTTGAGGAATTTAAAAATTTTAATTTTTACTTTGTGTTAAAAATTTTTAATACATATATTTATTATGGTTACATTAAACATGAGACGTTTTGTCTAGATTTTTCGACAGCGATATTCATATTTATAATATAAAAACAAATATACCTTTTTTCATAGTTTATTCATTTTAATAATATAAAAAATGTAAACGAAATTACACACAAAGCTCACAACTGCATAAATAATCAATACAATTAATAGCAGTAAATTATATTTGAGACTGTGCAATTTTATATATTTTGAACGAAATAAAATGACAAAAACTGTCTGTGTGGACTTTTCTATATCATAATGATTTAGCTCAACTTGCATATTAATGATCTTATAAACTCAACTAAATTTTTAAGTTAAGTGTTGGTTAAACTTAAAGAAACAAGCCCAAATTTCTTGCAAATATTTCTCTATAGAATCAAAAAAAAATTTTATATTAGACTTGTAAGCCTTAGCCTATTAGTTTAAAAAAAAAAACTAAAAATAGTTTTTTTAATTCAAACGAAGAAGGATACAGAAAAATTCTATTCTTTAACTCTCATTCGTCTCAGCAAATTTTTTAAATAAAGTTCAGGAGATATTTCTTTATTATCTGAAAATAGTTAAAAATTAAATTTGATTTAGCTATGTTTAAGTTTAACCTCATACCTTTACCGATTTTTACTTCTGAAGGAATAAATCTAGGAAGTGTAGAAAAAAACTTTTCATCTTGATTTTTCTCTTTTTCAAGGATGCTTGGTGCTAAAAATTAAATTTGTTACTATGTATTTTCGTTATCTAAAAAAAAAATTGTCAGTTAAACTTACATGTTGCTTTATCTTCCTTTATACATCTCCTAAAACCAGCCAATGGATAATTGTCAGCATTGTAGTGAAACTTCTCACTTGGGTTGCTGAGGCACAAGACAGCATCGCTAAACGCTATATAAAGTCCATCAAGGTCGTTTATTCCTTCAACTTTAACATTTCTCTTCGAACTCAGATGACTTGCCAGACGATCCAGACCGATAATCTGAGAGGCTGAAAAAAGCTTTCTCTCGCAAACTTTTTTAATGTTTCTGCTTTCACTCAACACTGACTGGTCAATGAAAGACTGACCTCCGCAACATCGGACCACGTGATCTGCCACGTACCAGTGAAGCTGCTCCAAGTGTGGAAATCTGCTTTCAACCGGAATGTTCATCGCTTCGTTTTGCAGCTTCGTTATCCTGAGCTGCATTTCAACGTCGTCAAAATGCAAAAAATTTCCGCCGAAAACTACAGACTTCTCGGGAGTGTAAACTGCGTGAATCCACCCGCTGGGTATCAGAAACAAGGATTTTTCTTCGAGCTCAACTTTCTGGCACTCTTTGACGATATCACCAAAAAATCTGCCATCGGAAGGTTTCAATTTCCAGTCTTTGTATAATTGCAAGTTTTTTTCGGTCGGCTCCACCAGCCAAAATATTTTCTTGCCTTTTAGAACGTGATACCATACTGACGTTCCTCCAAAATCAATGTGGAAATCAGTGAAGCTGCCTTTAGACGAAAGAAGACAGTATTTTGCAACTTTTGGATGCCTACCCCAAATATAGGATCTATTATCTTTAAAAAGATCGGGGTACGTATTATTTACCCAATCTATTTCATAAACTTTTTTTGGACCTAGAACTTTTTTGTCTAGGCAAGTGTCACTAACTTCCAAACTTATAAGGTTAAGACACTTTTCTTGTTTTTCAAATTCTTTGACAAAACTCCCAAACGTCATAGTTTCTGTTTTCTGAGTTACACTGTCGACTACAGGAACAATTCGGTCTCTTCCACATATTTCCACCAAATTTTCTAAATCATCCTTGATACTGTGCATTTTCATGCCTAAGCCTCGACAACTTTTCAAGTAGAAAGGACTTTTGAAACCCAATGAAACGTAGTCATCTTCAAAGTTTAAGCCATTTTCAAGCACATTAACAAAAGACGATTTGTATCTGTTGCTTTTAAGAGCAGAGTGTAAGTTGTTTGCTTCTATTACAAGTTCCTCATCACTCGTTATGTAACATTTACCGCTTTCGATCATTTTTACAAAAAAATGTTTTAGAATAACTTGACAGTGTATAACCTAAAATTTATAGTTGTAATGTATTAATCAATTAAAATAAAAAGATTAAAAAAATAATTATTGAAGAGCTCTAAATGCTACCGACTAACTATTATTTTATTATGATTTTACCAAATAACAATATGAGATGGTCGATAATTATTAGCGTCGTATAAAGTATTAACAGCTTTATAGCTGCTATTATTTTCGTAAACAACTTAACCAGTATAATCTAGTTTAAAGTAGCCTAAGCCTTTAGGTAAATTTCTTTCAAAATATTTAGTTAAGTGATTTTAGTACATTTATACATGACTTTTTATTCCGTTTTTATAAAAGCTAAAAAAATTAAATATGAGACAGCAAAAGTAATATCACAACTAAAAGTTTAAAACTGTAAGCAAGTTAACAAGCCAATTTTCACATTTAAGTACAGCATAATATGTTTAATTCAAGTGAAAAATCGTACATATTATGATTAAAAAATTATCTAAGTAACATTTTCTGAAAATTTATATAACTTTGTAATACATACTATCTTCAAGTATTATTTAAACAAATAAAAAATAACGAAAAAATTTGGTAAAATAAAAAAAAAACTAAATGTTTTCAAAAACTACAGGCCGTAGCTGGTAATAATTGTTGAGCTTGATTTATTATGTAGTTCATTATAAACAACTTTAGTACGCAATAAACAACTTGTAATAACTATTTTAAAGCTGTAAAATCATCTTATTAATTACAAATTTGTCGTTTGTGCTAACTAAACTATTATAGTTTAAATATAAATTACTTAGTAAAAATAGAATCATACTTTAATTAAATGACTCAAGTTTTAGTTTTTTGTTTTAAATAACTTTTGTAGCCTTACCTCATATTTTATCTAAGAGAAATAAAGATAGCTTAGTAGAAGCTAGTAAAACGCAAGTCGACTACTACAAAAAATGATTGTTTTAAAGTTTTTGATTGTTAATTAATTAAGAAAACTGATTACTGTACTAAGATACGTTTATTTCTAACTAGATTTTACTATGAAGTACAAGAGTTTTAATAAGTATTATTTGTTTCAACAAAGTTTGAGAATTATTTGCTATAAAGTTCTAGTTGTTGATTCGAAAATAATCAAAAGCATGTTAACTTTAAGATTTAATTTTAAAGTATGTAAATTTCAAAAGTTTAATTAAAAGATAGCTGGGTGAAATGTTTTTGAAAAAGTTTGTTCAGCTATTAGGCTTAATATTTTAAAATGTTACAAAATTCTACATAAATTTCAAGACATTATATTAGTAGTCGTTGCTTATCTAAATAAAAATAAATGAGAAAACATTAAACTAATAACAATTTTTTTATTTAACTAGAGAGTTTGGAACAAATAAATAAGACACAGTAATCTATCCACTAATAGGAGATTGATAATTAATAATTTATTATTTTTGAGAATAAACAATTACTCAGTTTCACCGCAGAGCGGATTTTCAAATTGTAAATCTGTAGTAAAATAATAATATTAAAAATGACAAATATTTAAAAATTGGTTTGAGTTAAGCTTATATAAAAAAAAAATTAAAAAAAAAATAAAAATTAAGAATTATATTAATTTAAGACAACCTTTAATTTTAAAACTATCAAATTATAGTCTACAAACAATACAATTAAACCATAGCATACTGTGGGGTATTGATATCTAATGGATTTTAAGAGATAAAAACTTTTACAGAGTTAGAAGTTATGGAGTAGTATATACATATTATTAAGCACACAGTTCTAATAATAAATTAATAATGTAATAATGTTCAAAATAAAACCAGGGAGTAAGCATTAGAAATTTTTTTAAAAGCATTGTTGTTGTTATTGTTAACACAGTTGTATTATGATGACAAAGTATAAAATGGCTTTTTGTGAGAAATTTTAGATAAGCGAAAAATAGAATGAGGGTTAGATTTTAGATGTTAAATTTAAAAAATAAGATAAAAATTGAATATATTTAGTTGAGAGATAATCAAAGAGAGTATAAACTACTAATCATTCAACTCAAGAAAAAAAAAATATATATATAAAATAATAATAATATATATACTAATTCTCCAATAATTATGATTTACAACTGGGAATGGGTATATTATAATGTATGCACAATTTATCTTATATCTTAATGGAATATATTTAACTAATCAACAGACTTGAAAAAATTAAAATAAAATATTTTTAACAGTTTAAGACTGAGGATGGGAATAGTATTATAATACATGCACAAATAATAAAATATTTTAATATAATTGATACCTAGGTGAGATATAAATTATAAATATTCATTTAAGTAATGTGGGCATTGGGTTATCAGTTCGTTTCTCTTGTTTAAGGCTTTTCTTTTGTCTGCTAGGGCTATATGTAGCCTTTCTAGGTTACATAAAGTGCACATGTTAGTATGGTTTGTGTTAGATTTTCAGAGAAAGCAGACAAAAGAAAAGCCTTAAACAAGAGAAACGAACTGATAACCCAATGCCCACATTACTTAAATGAATATTTATAATTTATATCTCACCTAGGTATCAATTATATTAAAATATTTTATTATTTGTGCATGTATTATAATACTATTCCCATCCTCAGTCTTAAACTGTTAAAAATATTTTATTTTAATTTTTTCAAGTCTGTTGATTAGTTAAATATATTCCATTAAGATATAAGATAAATTGTGCATACATTATAATATACCCATTCCCAGTTGTAAATCATAATTATTGGAGAATTAGTATATATATTATTATTATTTTATATATATTTTTTTTTTTTCTTGAGTTGAATGATTAGTAGTTTATACTCTCTTTGATTATCTCTCAACTAAATATATTCAATTTTTATCTTATTTTTTAAATTTAACATCTAAAATCTAACCCTCATTCTATTTTTCGCTTATCTAAAATTTCTCACAAAAAGCCATTTTATACTTTGTCATCATAATACAACTGTGTTAACAATAACAACAACAATGCTTTAAAAATATTTCTAATGCTTACTCCCTGGTTTTATTTTGAACATTATTACATTATTAATTTATTATTAGAACTGTGTGCTTAATAATATGTATATACTACTCCATAACTTCTAACTCTGTAAAAGTTTTTATCTCTTAAAATCCATTAGATATCAATACCCCACAGTATGCTATGGTTTAATTGTATTGTTTGTAGACTATAATTTGATAGTTTTAAAATTAAAGGTTGTCTTAAATTAATATAATTCTTAATTTTTTTAATTTTTTTTTTTTAATTTTTTTTTTATATAAGCTTAACTCAAACCAATTTTTAAATATTTGTCATTTTTAATATTATTATTTTACTACAGATTTACAATTTGAAAATCCGCTCTGCGGTGAAACTGAGTAATTGTTTATTCTCAAAAATAATAAATTATTAATTATTTATTAATTTTTTTATTTTACACATTTGCAGTTTTATATCACTTTTTAAAGATACAAAATTATAGTTTTTATAATTTCTTTTGGCTATCTTGTAAACTTACAGCTAAAAACAGCAAACTGCAGCCCGCAGACCTAAAACAAAATAAAAAACAAGAGAAAGTTTAAGATTTTTTATGGTAAAAGTTCTGTCAGCTAAAAATACTTGGCACTTTTGGTTGTCTAAAACTTTACTTTTTTTCATTTTAAGTTTTTATAAGTAAAAATATTTTCGATTTGTTTGATATATGTTTAGGTAACGGTTTAGAAGAAAAACCTTTATTAAACTGGGGCTAGGGATAGAGGTTAATATGTTATATGCTGTATAAATGTTTTACCTCATTTGCATAAAGATATAATTTTAAAAAATCTAACACCTTACTACTGCAATAACTTACTACTAAAACTGTATAAGTTTTAAAACAAGCTCTTTTTTTTTTGCTTATTACTATTATTTTGAAACTTTTTTCAACACTACTGCCCGCGACTTTTTTTAATTATTCAATTGGGCTTGCGATGAAATTTTGTTAGTAAATTTGTCCCCTTTACAAAAGGCTGCCCACCCCATGTTATTGCTGTATAACTTTTAAGAATTTTTAGTTGTTGCAAAAAGATGTTTCTAGCTCAACAAAGGCATATATATTAACTAAGATTACTTAGATAAAAGTAAGTAAGCATTTGAAAAAAGTTTTACATTAGAAGTATAAAATCAACTTAATAAACAAAAATATAATAACGATCATCAGTGTAAAGCTTGTAAAAATATTAGGTCTCAAAAGGAAAAAAAATTGATGTTGCACGAACAATTGCCATTTAAGTATATTTTTTTTACTATAGTTTAATAAATAGATGAAATTTGGTCAACTGTAAAATGACCATGAAAGTTTTTCACATAAATCAACACACTTAACTTTTTTAGTGCGCGTATACGAGATAAGTTAAAAAATTTCTTTTGGATTTTTTATCAAACGCTTATGTAAGTTCTATAATAATTATAAAAAAAAAAAAACGAAATATGCTAAATATTATTTGTAATAGTATTAAATAATTAATGAATTCTACCGCAAGATCAACAACAACAGCATCCGAGACAACCTACGACTGGTTTCGTCCTAATTAGGTCTCATCAGGCAGGCATAGTCGCGTGAAACCGCTGTTGAGATCTAACCAAGCAGGCTAAAGTACTGAAGCAACCGTTTGAGGGTTAAGTTGAAAAATTGACACAGCTAAACCATTCACAGCCCAACGTCTCATATATTGTCAGTTTATTGTGAGATTATAGTCTGTGCTCGTTTGATCAGTTTTAACCAGTAGTTATTACGGCCATCATCAATAGAGTTGAGGTGTATCGCGCCAAAATAACAATTAATAAACTTTACCGCAAGATCAACAACAACATCATCCGAGACAACCTGCAACCGGTTTCGTCCTAAATAGGACTCATCAGGCAGGCATAGTCGTGTGAAACCGCTGTTGAGATCTAACCAAGCGGTTTCCAAACAATATTATTTAATAATGTAGATTTTTAATTTAGTTCTTGATTGTTTTCCTACAGATTCCTATTTTTGATATAAAATTTGTGTGATTTTTTAATTATTGACGTTTTGGTCTATAAAAAAAGAACTTAAATTAGTTGGATGCAAACATTTTTTTGAAATAAGATCTGGTAAATCACTTGTTTTAATGCAAGCTGAAAACTACAATTATTTTACTATTTCGAGTTTTTTTTTAATTTAACAAGATTACATTTTAGTTTGACTTTGTGCAAGTGGCACAAAGAAAACATTGCTTCTATAAAAATAAGGTTGAAAAAATATCAGTTATTTTATAAATATGAGTTCTATAAAAGTAATAAATTTTTTTTTCAAATAGGTTGTTGCTGAACAAAATACTAAGTGATCGCTGTAAAGTCGTTAAAACAAAAGCTGTCGACCAAGACTAGTTTTATAACAAGTCTACTTATGTGAATATTTATTAAACATTAACATTTGCTTCATCAAAAAAAAGCCTTAGAACAATAGACAACTGGTATCTTATCTGCATCTATTGTAGTCCGTTTTCTTCAAGTAAAATATTCTACGAAGTAAAAACTTAAAAATTAACCATTTTTATGCAGCGTTACCAGTAGTACTTAACTCTTCTTATTTTTATTACACATATTTCTATTTGAAAAAACCTTTAAACAAAAGAAATTCATTTCTACTTATTTTTCTATATATTAAGTAATATTTATATACTTCTTCAGTTTTTAATGTTTTTTTGAAGAAGTTATTAAATTTTGTTTATTCTTTAATTTGAATAAAACTCTTTTTAGTGTACTTTTTTTCGCAAAAAAAGCTCTTTAGAAGTAATAAATTTTTATTTCTAGAAATTTATACGTTTTATCAACCAACATTAATATTATTTTACTAAGTAATTTCATTATAAATAAATATTTTTCTGTTTATCAAAGTATCTTTTATAAAGACAAATGTGGAATTTTAATATGATAAATAAAATTAAAACTTGGTATTTTGGCTAAGAAAGAATTTCAAGTATAATATCTGTTAACGAAACTAATTGAATTTAGTAGGAAAAAAAAATTATAGTGCTAAAACTTTAATTTTAAAGTGCATTTACACTGTAAAAATATTTAAGGTAACAATAATCGGTAGAAATAAAGACACTGTACTTTAAATCAAATCAATGGTTCTAAAACTAAGAGGATTTTTGAAAGAATTATTTCAATTTTTTTTGATTGATAAACTTACTCATTTTTATATGATAATACCATAATGAAAGTTGAAATTTTATTGTTTTTAACTTAAGTTTTTGGCTAATATTTTAATGGAAAACTGTTTGCTGAATTATTTTTCGATACAAATGTAAATAGCTAACTTGTTTAAAAATAATTTTCAACTAAACAAAACAAACAGGTTGGTAAAACTTTATTAAACTGATGTGACGCTTAAAATAGCCAGTGGCTTAATACTCAAATTAGTTGTGTAAGCGTGTTATATTAAAACATAAAACACGTGGAATAACATAAATGTGATTAAGTGATAACTCATAGTAATAGAGCATTTTTAAGTTGTTTAAATGGAAAAATAAAAATAGCTGATTAAAATATTCAAATTCATAATGTTGTATTAAACTATTATTTTGAAAGATATTTAAAAAGTTGCATAGCTAAAAAGGTTAACTCGTAAATTATCAGTCATACACATATTAAAGCGTACCAAGTATAATGTGGTGTAATTTCAGTTTGTGATATATTTAATGTAACTTAAACGTCGTAAGTGGACGAGGACACGTTTCCACCTGTTCCGGTCCAGTTGGTGTGGCGGAACTGACCGACATCAGACAACAGCTCGTAAGTGTGAGCACCAAAGTAATCACGTTGCGCCTGAATAAATAATTTAACATAGAGTTTTGTTTGTTTGAAAACGGTGTTTTAAGTTCCTGGAATAATTATGTTCATGTCATAAAATCATTTAATTATAAACCAAACAGATAAAAGGCACACAAGTTATAGACCATATAAAACTTACAAAAATCTTTTTCACTATTAATTAAGTTTTATTTAATTTAAACATATGGTTATAACTTTTAAGTACCTGTATGAGGTTGGCGGGCACAACAGCTGATCTGTATCCGTCGAAGAAAGCCATCGCGGTGCTCATGCAAGGAGTTGGAACTCCGTGGGTGATCGCTGCCACCAACACTCTCCTGATTCCTCCCTGTATTGGTATGTTTTCAAATTAAACGTATAAAAGAAGTTATGTTTAAAGATTTTCAAAATATTTTATGATGAAATTTGTCATAACCACCATTATTTTTCTTTATTGAGTTAAAACCTTCAATTCAAGTTTTAAATGTTATTAGTAAAACAATGTTTTACTCGTTTGAAATAAATCAAACGAGATCATCAGTTGAATAAAATATATAATTTTTTTTTTAAATAAACATGCATGAAGACATTACGCTAAATTTAAAATAAAACTGGCATTTGTGTGTAAAAAAAATAGAGTTTAAAGCTATCAATTTAGGAAAATCACAATATTACCAGGTTAGTTCATGTTAAGGTTTGAAAAAAAATAAGCTACTAAATAATATTATAAATTTTAAAACTTAAACAAATAAACATGCTTACAATTAGCAGGCTTGTAAAGTTTGTGTACAACAAAAAAATAAACATTTTTTTACACATAAATGCCAGTTTTATTTCAAGTTTAGCCTAATGTCTTCTTGCATGTTTATGTGAAAATTTTTTACAGATTTTATTCAACTGATGATTTCGTTTGATTTACTTCAAACAAGTAAAACATTGTTTTATTAATAAAATTTTAAAGTTTGAGTTGATCATTCTCCTTATAATTAAATCGAGAACGTTTATTGTGATCTATAAAGTAAAAAGTACACAAATTAAAACCTTAATAACTTTGTTTACAACAAATATTATATTTCAAAACTTTATCTCTATATAAAACAAATTATTTAATCATAAAAACTTGCTTGAAAAAATTAAAATACAACAAGAAGTTATTATTTTACAAACTGCAACTAAATAACTTCAAATTAATAATCCATCATACAACTTATAACTAACCTGTGACTGGGTAAGCGCGTCATGGAAAAAATCGTCCAAAATTAAATTGGACAAATTGGGATTTTTGTCATAAGCTGCTTTGATCTTTCCGAGGAATTGGCTAAAAAATTTTTGTACAAACATGTTAACACTAAAGTGGTAAATTATAAAAGAATACAGTTTTTCTTTATGTCAACTAAAAGTAATCTGTAATATTGTGGTAAAACCATTAATTGAACTCGAGTAACTTGAAGTTCACGCTTTTAAAAACATTATAAAATTAAAACTTAAAATTTTATACGCTATACGGCTTAATTTTAATTAACAAAAACCATTTTGTTCGATGAATGTTTGTAACCTTTTATACACATTCTTTCACACAACCAAAATCTCATTCACTTCATTTTAACTATCTAATATACAATCAAAACAGCAACCTTCTGATGATGCAGCCTCCCCTCCACATGAGCGCGATGGCTCCGTAGTTGAGCTCCCATTCCAGCTGCTTGGCGGCCTCCCTCATCAGCATGAAGCCTTGCGCGTAAGATATTATCTTGGCCGCGTACAGCGCCTGTGCGTATTTGTTGAAAAATTATCCATGTTTGTTAGAGTGAGGATATTGTCCTTTTACATACTATGTTTTTTTTAATGTCATGTGAGGTGTAAATAATAAAGAGTCTTAAAAATTTCGTATAACATTAACACAGTGGACGCCAACCAGCACAGAATAATACTTTATGTAATTATTTCATTAATTTTTGCCAATTAAAAACAATTAAGTTAGAAGAATTCGTGTCTTTTAGTATTTTAAAATTGTAATATAAATTTAATAAAAATTAATAATTATAATTGAGATATTCTACTTTATTTTTTTTGCTGTTAGCTGTGGAAAATCAGCGTAGGTCAAAAATGGTCAAAAAGAATTTAATTCATTGAATATAAAATATTAGTACAAAATAAATTAAAACAGTACATTTTCCAAGTCGGCCAGCATAGCTTGCTTGTCGCCGGTGAACGTAGCGTTGGGTCCTTGAATTTTTCCAGAAGCTTGAACTCTCTCGGACTTGAGCGCGGAAAGGCATCTTGCGAACACGGCCTCACCTTTAAAACAATAACCAGCTTGAAATTACTGATCAACTATAAAAACTAAGTTTTTACAACATAACACATAAGCACCTTAGTAAACTATGTGTAAGGAAGTTGAAAGTTACACATTTTCTTACTGCTTTACATTACTTCCTGGTTGTAAGATATAAACTTTGCATGACTCAAATTTTTAATCAGAATTAATTAAGTTTGAATAAATAGTGTTTAGTCGGTAAAGATTATTGTAAATTACTTTACCACGATGTTATAGCATTCTAATAATAATTTATGAAAATAAAACATATTTCAAATCAAGTTTTCAATAAAATAAAGTACTAATTTATATAACTGTTTATTAACGAATAAAAAGGAACAAATATTTTAAGTCGATAATTAACTCAATATGTGTTACTAAGTAATATTTGTTTTTTAAGGTAAGTATTTCTTAACATCTTAAGTCTACAAAATAAATAAGAGCTATTTGCTAATTTGACAAGATTTATTACACTTCGAACTGAAAATTTACTACTTCAATTAAAACTTTAATTTAAGTACAAATAGCAACGGTTGTATAAACTCATTATAAAAAAGTAAACTATTTTGTAAACAACACTTGACCTTTAAAAAAAAAATTGCAAAATAAAATAACTTCTAATAAAAAAGGCTAAGACAACTAGTAAAAAATGATTTTTCTCTTTTATAAAGTTTGCTTAATTTTATGCTTGAAAGATTAAAAACTTTAATTTAAATAATACAACTAATCTCTTAAAAGGTTTTATTTGAAAATAAGTCCCGATTATATAGATTTTTAGTGAAAAATGTATGCATAAATTATTAAAATTTTAATGAACTGTGAAAAAACCATTTTGTATAACAATTTTTGTATAGTAAGTTCACAAGCACACATACTAATTTTACAAATCTTGAAAAATAACAAAACAACTAAAAATTATTTTAAAACTACTTATCTAACAAAAAACAAAAAGTTTTGTCGCAGTTAACTAACTAAAGTAAAAATACACTTAGCCAAGTAAGCTTTAAGACATCTATAATAATTGCTGTCAAGAAAAACAGTTTATAAAAGTTAAAGCTTTAAATTTTTGTTAAAGTTTATAAAAACAAACCGATCAAAGTGACGGGCATTCCGAATTGAAGCGCTGAAATTGCGGTCCACTTTCCAGTACCCTTTTGTCCCGCGGTGTCGCGAATTTTGTCGAGCAAGTACTCGCCTTTCTCATCCTTGTACTTAATTATGTTGGCCGTGATTTCAATGAGGAACGAATCGAGCTTGCCCTTGTTCCAATCCTCAAAAGTCTGTTGAATAAATTTTTGTCATTTATATATGAGTGGTCTTTAGTTGTTGTTATTATTTTAATTGTTATGTTTATATCTGTTTAAAAAATTTTAATTGATGTTTTATTTTTTTTCAAATGTTATATAGATTTATATAGATACTTAAATATATATATTTTTTTTAATTGTTGTATAAATCTTTTTATAAATTTCTAAAGCCATCAAAAAATTTAACTTATTTTTTTTTTATTGAGCTTGGTTTAAAGAAACTGATTTTTACATGGTTTTATCAATTTGTTAGTGCTTTTTAACATATTAAATTTATTTTTTTTAGAAAATTAAGTGGTTTACGATAGCGGAACACAATTCAAGTGAGAGCTCTAAATTTAGCGAAAGTGCAGCTTTAAAAGCTATTTAAACCTTAATTCAATTGTTTGGTTAGTAAAAACAACTTTTAATAGTGAGTCAGCATTTGTAGTGAGAATGAGTTTTAAGCAATTGAGAAAGCAATTAAATTCTATATAACAAATTTCAACTTAAAACTATAAAAAAAATATTTTTTGACTAAATTGTGCAAATTTTTTTTAACATAAATTATAGTTTATGCTTAATTATTTACGAAAAAAAAAACAGTATTAACGTTTATAAATAAATAATAAACATAACTATAAACATATAAATTAACAGACATTTCAAACTACTAAAAATTCACAAACAAAAATGTTAAAAACTTTTTTTTTGGTTTAATATTATTTTAATTTTTATTATTTTGGTTTAATATTAAAAATAAAATCTTTTATTAGACACAATTAATTTAAATTTAAAATATAATAAAACCAAGTATTACTTTTAGTCTAAAAATTTTAATTAAATAAAAAAGACAATACAAATTAAATAAACAAAAAAATTAGCTAACATAAACGTTTTCAAACTTTGTGCACAAAAACCAACACAAACATTTGTACAAAAAAAAAACAAGCAAACAAAAACCTGAGCGATTTCATCGTTTTGCATGCCGAGCACAGACTTCATGAATTGGTAAGCCTCACATATGAGCTGCATGTCACCGTACTCAATTCCGTTGTGCACCATCTTCACGTAGTGACCTGAACCACCATTTCCTACCTGAGCATAAGTCATAATATCATACAACTTTGTTTTAATTTCTAAGATTTGTTTAAAGCGCAACTACATTGAAAGCTATCAAAGTAAACGTCAGCGAAAATCTGACAGAGCAAAAGTCTGGACTTGGTGTGCCTAAGACAAGCTCAGGTAAATATAAAAGTTAGTTTTATTATACCACTTGGACCATAAAACCACAAGCTATTGGTAAACAGAGGCCCGATTTCGTTTTTCATGAAATCCGTCGGTTAATAAAACCGAAACCTGGGTCCTGGTTTACCAAAAGTTTTGTGGTCTAGTTGTAAGAGCGGTATGATCTAACTTTCCGTTGTTCCTTTTAGTTTTTTAAGTATTGTATTAAATTTTACTACACCAAAAACAGAAGTTAACTTTTGAAAGTATAAGAAAAACATTGTATTTTCATTAAACAAAAATTTAGTTAATTTAAATAAAAAAATATTAAATATATAACATACAGAGTTGCCACTTATTTTAATGAAATTTCTTCCAGGTTTTCTGAATTTCTTTTAGGTTTTTGAAAGCACACGTTTTTGGGTCTACTTTTATTTTAAAATTAAGTTTAATATTAAAAATTGTATGAGTAGTAAAACAACATTGAAAAGATACTTTATAGTATATATATAGTATATATAAAAATAGTTTATATGATAGATTTTTGTGTCAAACCAAAATTTTATTACTTAACATGTAAAAATTGTTTAAAATTCCAGGTTTTTTTTTTCAAAATTTCTCTAATTCCAGAATTCAGGTTTTGTGGCAACCCCAAATATAATCAATAATAGTATAAGTAGTTTTAAATGGCTATCCATATAATTATCTAATGTACTTTCATAATGATTTTTTCTTTATAATAATTCGTTAGAACAAATAAATTACCCAGTCACAGCAAGGATCTGTTCCAGATTTAGCTGAAATCTTCTGGAAAATGTCCTTAATGTGGGGCCTAAAAATAAAGTAATGTTGTAAAATCATTATTTAAGCACCATATACAAAACTAAAATAAATATCACTCTGATTGACTACAAAGTAACAAAGTGAAAATTTAAAAATAATGTTTATATAAAAAAGTCTATATTGTTAAGCAAGAAATAATTAATGTAATTCAAATAAAAAACTTTTTTTAGTTAAATATCTGTTAAAAAAATTGAACATTTTGAAAATAACTCAACAAATGTCTAGATAGTATAAGAAATTCTTGTGTTGGCTACAGAGACTTTAAAATCAACAAAACAATCACCATGCTTCAGACGAGCCTCCGGGCATGAGGGAAGGCCCGTATCTGGCACCCTCTTCTCCCCCGCTAACACCACTACCCACAAACCACATTCCCTTGTTTTCCAGCATCTTGCACCTTCTAATGCTGTCCTGGTACTCGGAATTTCCTCCGTCAATGATGATGTCGCCAGTTTCAAGAAGGGGAATCTTTAAAATTTTAACTTAATTATATATTACAATTTTAATTCGAGAAAAGTCAAGCAAAAATGAAAACTATGCTAATCAAAAAAACAACAATCTTAAATAATCAACTCCTTTTGTATAGTTTTATACTGATGGAAAAATATATAACTTTTGAATATAACGTTGAAAATAAAAAAACTACAAATAAGCTTTATTATACATTAATTATTACCTCTTAAAAGTATATGAGCACAACAAATTTGAAAAATCTAATACTTTTTTGAAGTTAACTCATTATACATTTAACAATGTTTAAGATATAAACATGTACTTAAATTTAATGTTAAAAATGTATAGGTTTTTGCAATTTAGTGTAATAAAATTAAACAAGGCTTTCTAAAAAATTATGAGTCCTATACTTTTTATTTTATTTAGCATATTACTTATAAGCATATTTATTCACAATAAGCTAAAACTAAAACTAAAAAAGCTAAGTTTTAAATTAAAGTTTTAAAATATACAATTAAGTTCAAAATCTTACTAATTTTTCGATGTAAGCATCTACAGCAGGTCCAGCTTTGACAAGCATCATGACTCGTCTTGGCTTTTTCAACTTTGACACCATTTCTTCTAATGATGTTGCACCAATTATGTTGGTCCCCTTTGCTTCATTTGCCATAAATTTGTGAACTTTTGACAATGTTCTATTGAAAGCACAAACCTAAAAGTAATTAGTTATAAATTAGATACATTTGTGATTCCCATAAAAAACTAATTCAAATACGTTTATACGAACAGCACCAATTTATGATTTAAAAAACGCTGTTCAGTAATCTCAAAAAAATAGAATTAAGATAAAAAAAAATTTAAAACAATATCTCTTTTGGTAATTTTTTTTTAAATTACAACTTAACTTCTACAAAATTTAGGTAGAACATAAGTTATATAAAATAGTGTTGAAAAACAGGTTAAGAACAGTAAAGCTTGAGTACTAACCACAAATCCATTGTCGTTCATGTTTAGAATAAGGTTTTGACCCTAAAAAGTAAAAAATATAGATAAGTTTACACTTATAGAAAGATAAATTAAAATTTCTACCTTATTAACAATATTTGTTAAACTTTTAATATAACTAAAACAAATATATAACGTTAACAACGTAATTGTAATCTTACGCTGATAATTTGTAATCAACGCTAAACTAGACTACTTTAGTGTATGTAAAAATAATTATACAAGTATAAAACACAATTTACCATCACTGCCAGTCCAATCAAAGCAATATCTGCTCTGTAAAAATATTAACTTTATAAAACAAGATACAAAAGTTATAAACTAATATCTTCAGGTAGCTTAAAAACACCTAAAAAGATTCAATGATATCTTTAGGTTGGTATTTAGATAAGGTATTTAATTACTTACAAGACTAATGTATTAATAATAGCTTTAAAGTTATTTTTTTATTGGATAGTTAATCTAAATAACTAAACAGTTAATATACAAAATTTCACTTTTAATAATTTATTATTATTTTTGTTAATTGTGTTTATAAATGCTGCAATTAACTTTCAAAATTATTTTTATAATTCCAATCAAAAACTTAGTTCATATTGTTAGAGTAAAAATGTAAATTAACATAAGTATAAATTAAACCTGTATTTTATTGCTAAAATTAAATTTTAGTAAAGTTTATTTACAAAATTTCACTTTTAACTAAATTGTTTTATTTTTGATGATTGTTTTTTTTTAATGAAATACTAATAACTATTTTTATAATTCCAATCAAAAACTAGATTCATATTATTTAGTAAAAATATAACTTTTCTAAAACATAAATTAAAGCTTTAACTTATTGCTAATTTTAAATACTAAGTCATATCGCAAACTATTTAAGGTAAGTAGTCCATTAAAAACTTACGTTGCCATTGTTAGTTTTAATATTCTATATAAAAAATATCTGTTGAAAAATGTTGAATTTAGTATACTTATTTTTTTTTCGATTTCATTTAAAACACATTAATTGGAAATAGTATAGTAAGAGTTTTATCAGTTTTATTTATACAATAGTTATATAAAATTTGAATTAAAAATTTTAGTTACTTTAAAAAAATTACTTCCACAATAGCACCTATAACCATTTAAAAGTATAGAAACATTTTTAGCAGAACCTTTTTTATTATAATCTTGCCTTGTGTTTTTAGTATTTTATCCTAGTTATCAACAGAATTGCTACTCTTTTAGTCAAAAATTATCCCGAGTGACCGTAAAGTGTTCTGAATCATCTAGAGTTTTTTTATTTGAAAAAATCTTAGAAAAGTTAAGAAAATCTAGTAAACAAAAATCTAGTTTTCAAATAAAATTGGTTATAAATATTTAAATATTTTAACTGAAACAACCAAATCTTATTAGAGATATAAAAAAAATTGAGATTGTCAAAAATCTTAAAACTATCCTGAGTACTTTATAAAAGAGAAAATTGGCCTGAGACATCCGAAGATTAAAAAAATAATTAACTAGCATAAGTTTCCCTGAAATTTTCAAAAACTTCAAACAGTCCTGGTATACTACAGGGACCCAACTAAAATTTTAGAAAAACTTTTTTTCTCTTAGATGATGTATTAGAGAACAAACGTATTAAGTTGCTGATTCATACTCTTCTTTAAGTTTATGTTGTATTCTATTTATATGTTGATATTACTACACTTATACCATCAAATTATAAAGTTTACTTTTAACTTTTATAGATTAGAGTTTAATGTTTCACATTCTTTACGTTTATTTTCTACAGTTTGTAGCTTATATAAAAACTATGTGCTACGCACAGTATTAAAATACATGCAGGAGTAGTATTCTGGTAGATCATTAAAATAATTGAGATATAAGAAGCCTTATAAATAAAGTTTTAAGATTATTTAAATAAAAAAACTAAAAACTTTTTTTTTTGAATTAAAATATAGTAGGTAAGTACACAAAAAAAAATTAAAATGTATTAAAATTATAATACTTTAAAAGATTAAGTTGAAAGTGGTTCAGAACAAGAAAGTGGCAAGGCTAAGTAATTTTTGAACAGTTAATAAAATTTTGTATACTTTAAATTCCACCTTTTTTTAGATCAGCCATCTAAAGCTAATTCGAGTTTAAATAAAAGGTTGCAACTCTTTGAGTCAAAAAACTATCATAAGTGACCAAAAACTGTACTGAGTGACAAAAAACTGTCCTGAGTCATCCTGAATTTTTTTCTAATTCTTAAAAAACCATTATATATTTTTAAAGTTATTAAAAAACAAGTTCATTAACAAAATTGGTTACAAAACAACAAATACTGCAACTAAATAAACTTAATCTCATCCAAATTATATTTCAAAAAATTTCCTGAGATTTAAAAAAAATCTTATAAGTATCATGAGTTTTTTTATAAAAAACAAAACTACCCTGAGTCAGTCTGAGTTTTAAAAAATTATATTATCCAGAGTTATCTTGAGTTGTCCTGAGATTTCTGAAAAATTCAAAATATCCTGAGTTATTCTGAGTCCATGGCAACCCTGTATAATGCATAATTATCACTGACTAATTAATCAAGTGGTCTAAATATTAAATACTTAGTGCATTTTAAAAACAATAATAAATTAGAACAAAATAAACTGTAAATATATTTATTTTAATATATAAATAAATAGACAACATTTCAACTATACTTTGGAATTTAAAGCCAGAAGTCAATGTACAAAATTCAACGGAAATTTTACATAAAATATTAAAGTATGATTAATTAGTAACTTTTTAAAGAACATAAACATTTTAGTTTTATAAATATAGTACATTTGGTTTTGTTAAGGCCATAGGGGGGGTAAACCATGTTTTTTACAAGTTGATCTTATTTTCTAAGCTTCAAGAAGCTTTTTATTGTTTTAAAAAATTTGAATCATTTTTTGAGATATGACCAGTCAAAGTCAGGCCTCATAATAGGTTCCCTATGGAAAGGGAAAACTAAAACAGCAAAAAAAGACTATTTCATTTAAAATCTATCTCCTACATTTTTCAAGCAATCTTCTTCAAACTTCCACAGTCTAATCTTTATACAATAACAAAAAAACGTTACTTTGGAATTAAAAAAAAAACTGTAAAAATGTTTTTTTTGAAAAATAAAAACACTTTTTTTTTTTTTTTTGATAATTTTTTTATTTATTTAAATTACTGAGATTCTAAAGTAACGTTTTTTCCTTTTATTATAAGGAATATTTCCTGAAAATTTGAAGAAGATTGCTTGAAAAATAAAGAAAGAGATAGATTTTTAGTGAATTTTAAAATTTCCGAGAAAATTGACCCCAAAAAATTTGCGATCCATACGTTTATATAGGAAAATTTTTACAAAAAATTAAATATCTCTGAAGTTAAATGATATTTTTGAATTCTATAAAAACTGGCTTGTAGTTTGTACTCAAGGCTTTCATATAAAAGCCAAAGTTAATTTTTGTAAAAAAAAATGTTGGACCCCCCCTATGGCCTTAAATTCTATGCAGACGGATAGACAACTAGTTTTTTAAGTGTCATTATCTTTATCAGTTTTTTAAAACTTTTACAACTTACTAATAGTTTTTTTTCTACATTTTCTGGTTTAAAGACAAAACATTTTTATAAACAGTTGAAAAATGTTGAAATATTATTATAAAAGTATGAAAAAAAACTAAAACTAAACGTATTTATTTTCACCTTCTTAGTTTTATGTACCTAAAATAGTTATAGTTCTCAACTTGCATCCAAGGATGCAACTTAAGCTAAGCCTTCTCCACAAAAGTTTATTTAGAATTTTAGACATTTATTAAAAACAAAGAATTTATTAATATTAATTATTGGTGGTGTATAACTTGATAACCAAATAGTTCCTTTGTACATCAGGTTCTTAGACCAAACTTTTTGAGCGCTTTTTTTTGTCATTCAATAACAACAATATTGATTGAGTGAAACATTGATTTTATAATAAATTCATTAATTTACAAATTAAACTTTATTATATTTCATTATTTTAAAGTTGTAAAAAATTGTATTTCAGCTTAAAAAATAATTAGAAATGACCAACTTTAAAATTTTTATCTATAAATTGCTTATTTCAAGAAGTAATTGGGCAATACCTGATTTTTTGAGTTGATCAAAATTTTAATAACATTTAAATAACTTTTGACCAAATTAAATATCATATGTCTATCATAACCATTGTTTTTAATTTTTAGTTTACTAATTTTCTATATCAAAAATATCTTTTAAAGCAAGTATCAGTGTAAGGACTTTTTTATCTATTACATCTAAAATTTAGTTTAAAAATTTTTCTACAAACTGAAAAACATTTATTTTTTACTGCTGGGTTGGTAACTTTATTTAAAGGCAAAAAAGTGCTAAAATTTTTTGGTCTTAGAACCTGGTGCACAAAAAACCTTTTGGTTATCAAGTCGCACGCCACTAGGACACCATTTATTGTCTTTTCCAGGACTGTTGCCACTTTTTGAGCCAAAAAAGCAGGTCAATGAACAAAATCTAGGCTGAGATACATGAAGATAGCCTAATTTCCCTGCGTTACGGGGTATGTAAAACTTTTTTTGGTACCCCTTAAAATGATTCCAAAATGTGCTTAAAAAATACATAAAATTTTGGTGGGGTTTGCTTACCTTTAAAGCTTGAGGCCAAGATCCTTTTAGAAAAGAAGCCCAATGTAAACTACATTGAAGACAAAAAATGCAACCTTTGAGTTTTTAACTTAAAATTATTTTACATGTGGCAACAAAAGCATCCTATGTAGAAATTGAGACAGTTTTAAAAAAGTTTTATAGGAATTTTTCGATTTTCTTAAATCATTTATTTTTTTGTAAATTACAGTATTTTTTAATCAAGAAGTACCCCAATAAAAACTTCTTCAAACAGTATTATTTTTACAAAGGGTGTTTTTGTGGTAATTATCACATGTAAAACAATTTTAAGCTAAAAACTTAAAAAGTTTCATTTTTTATCTCCCATTCAGTTTACATTTAGCTTGTTTTCCAAAAGGATATGGGCCGTAAGCTTTAGAAGTAAGTCAACCAAACCAATTTTTTTGTGACCCTTATACACAATTTGGAACCTTTATAGCAGGTACAAGAAAATATAGTACAGAAAAACTTAAAATAATATATCTCTACTCCGGTTTATAATAAAATTGAAATAAAAAGTAGTGATCTACCAGGTCCACAAAGTTTGGATCTGGCTTAAACTAAATCTAAATATATTTAAAATTAAGATCTCACTGAACAGGATTTTTTTTAATTTAGGATCTGGTTGGTAACGTATTCAGATCCATTTTTTAAACTAGGATCTGGCCAGACTTGCAAAATCCTGAGGGCTTTGGAATTCGGACCAGGGGATGGATTTGGTAGACTACTAGTAAAAATTTACTATCAAAAAAACATTGTCTCCTTATTTTCAAATAAGTTGAGAAATATTTTTGTTCAATTTAGAACCTCAAATATAAATCTAAAGCAAAAAAACAGAAAAGAATACTATCAATCAAGATTAGATTCCTAAAAATCTATGCTTAAAACAAAACAATTTAACTACAAAAACATCTAAAAACTAACCAGAATTTTGAAAACAAAAATGAAACATTTTGAGTCAGTCTTAATTTTAAAAAAAAAAGCCTAAGTTGGCTAAGTTTTTCAAAAAGCTCAAAATACTAAGTATTTGATTACTCTAAGTGTGTGGCAATTATTTTAATTCTAAACTATTATCTAATGTTTGCTAGTATGACATGATGGCCTTTAGTCTTTATGACTATATATAGTCTTTATGACAAAAAAAATAAAAAGCTGTAAATTAGACACCAGCCCTTCACACATATACAAAAAAAAGTCTCTGTAATCCAACTAAAAGTTGAGTTTGATAAAGAGTTTATCATATATTTCATTTTTTTTATCAAGGGAACTATGTAGTTTATGATTACTATTTAATGAAACAACCAAGGACTAAAAAACCACAAATTATTATTTTTTTAATTTTTAACTCATTATTAATGTTAAAAACAAAGTAGATAGTTAAAATAATTAAAGTAATTTTAAAAAATTTTTAAAAATTAAAAAATAATGATTAGCTTACTCTCCAATACTTGAGAACTTTATGTAAATTTAATTATTTAGTAAAAACTGAGCACATTACCAAAAAATTAATAATATGATAAATGTTCACTTGTTTGCATTACTTGCAATTTGTCAGAAACAAATTAAAACTCCTCTTTGCAAGATAAAAAATATATATGTATAATATAATGTCTAAAATTGTTGTAAGGACTTTTTTTTTAACTCTTACTTAGTTAACCCAAAATAAATTATATGCACAACAGTTTAAAATTATAGTAATCTTTTATACTTAAGACTACTAGTTACTTTTTTTTAACTTAAAATAATTTTATTATCCAAACACAAAACTTTTTTAAACATTTGCAAGTTATTAAACAAAATACAAATTAATAGCTAGCAGAGATAATAGTTACCCTCCCTTTTATATATTTTTTGTGGTATGTAAAATAAAATGAGCTGTTTAAAACGTAGGCTCTAATTATCATACTAAGCTTGAACTGCTTTGTATGAAATATGCGGAAGAACTAGTTAAGTGCCAAGATATACCTTGCTAGTTTTTTAATAAGCTTTAGTAAACAGTTGATTTTTTCTAAATCTAATTTATTTCAAATCAATTTGTTATAATTAGTGCCTAACTTTTTATCAAAATGGTTTAAAAAAAGTTACAGTCTTAGTTGTTACTACAAGGTTATTGATAGCGACTCGCGAGTATTAATTCGCTAGATTTATTATAAGCATTAAAAATTTTATAAATTTAAAAAGAAGACTATGAAATAAGTATTAATTTCACTTCTTTTAAAAACTTAAAAGTTTTCATATAACAGTACATACAAGACGAGTTTCTGAATTTTAGCATTTAGTTAAAACTATGCTAATGCTTATCTTTTTCATAACTAACAAGTTTTAAATTTAAAGTTAGGTAAGTGTTTTTTACCTTATAATAAAAGAATATCAAATTCTTAGTTTGTACAAAACATTAAAAAAGTGAAGATATTTAAAATTAAAAAACTTAAAATTTGAAATAATCCTAAGTGCTATTATTACTACAAAAAGTATGTTTAATTTGTTATTAGCTTTTTTATTAAGTATATAAACATTATTATTTTTTTACTATCAAATTACTGTAAGTATTTAAACTATTTTTAGGAAACGGGTCAAAATAAACGGACTTATTTGTACAAAGACACTTTTACATGAAACGACATTTTTAAGCGAAAGGGGAGGCTGAAGTTTTGCAGATAGTCAAAATCAGATATTCGCATTTTTGAACAGTTTTTCGCTATAAACAAGTTTTCGTAAAAAAATAATGGAGCTTACAATTCTTAATTAATTTAGACAAAAAACATCTTAAACGATTCGTCTTGCTTTGTAGGTATAAAAACATTGGTTTAGATTAAATATAAACACCAAAAAATTAATTCTTTTGAGCTCAAAGTTCAACGATTTTTTTTCTTTTTTATTCTATATAAAACAACTAAGTTTCGTAAAAAATTAAAGGAGCTTACAAATATTATTAAATTTAGACAGAAAATATCTTAAATGATTCGTCATGCTTTTTAGATATGACATTTTTGGTTTAGATTAAATAAAAACTTTTTTTTGACCTTAAAGTTCAACTAATTTTATGTTCTAACTAATAGTTTAAGGTTTAAAAAATAAAATTTTTGATGTTTTTATTCAGCCTTAACCAAAATTGTCATATCTACAAAGCTAGACGAACCGTTTAAGATGTTTTTGTCTAAGTTTAATAATTATTGTAAGCTCCATTATTTTTTTCTAAAATTAGTTGTTTTCTAAGAATAAAAAAAATAGTTAAACTTTGAGGTCAAAAACTTTTATTTTTTGATGTTTTTATTTAATCTAAACCAATAATGTCATATCTACAAAACAAGCCAAATCGTTTAAAATGTTTTTTGTCTAAATTGCATAAGAATTGTAAGCTTCATTACTTTTTTACGAATTTTTTTTAAAGCGAATAAGTCTTCAAAAATGCGAACATCTGATTTTGATTATCTGCGAAACTGCAGCCTCCCCACAAAGGGTCACTTTTGCATAGGGTAAAGAATAAAATAAAAAAAACAAAAAAACACAAAAAGATATACTTAAAACAAAAAGAATAAAAAATAAGTTACCAAACGAGGGTAAGAGTTGGGTTGTGGTACAGTGATAATAAAGAAAAAATAACTAATAAAAAAATAAAAAATAATTAAACTTAAAAAAAAGTTACCGACCGTGAGTAAGGGTTATGAGTAACAGTAATAGTAAAAATGAAAATAACAAATATTAAAATTATTAATTTAATAAAAAAGTTTATTAACAAAGAAAAAAACAAAAAAGTTACCGACCGAGTGTAAGGATTATGTTTACTAGTGATAGTAAAAATAGAATAAGAAAAAAAATAATAAATAAAAAAAAAGTCAAGCCGTCCAAAAATGTCTTCGTGGAAAAGTGTCCTTTCATGCATATTTAACAACTAACATTTTTTTAGAATATATTTACATAAAATATTTTCAATCGAATGTTATTTTAAAAGTATTTTAAAGACTGTATTCTTGTTGTGAAAAGTACATTTTATAAACAAACTAGTTATAAAGCTTATTAATAAAAAAACTTTTCTATATATGTGTAAGTAAAAAACACCTTTTAACTATAACAAATTTAATTTCTGTTTTGATTTACCTAATCCAATGACTACGTAAATTTAGTAGCTGTAAAAGAACACTTTAAATATATTTTAAAACATTTTTGCTGTCGACAGCGTATTAACCGCTTATACAGCTGTAAAAGGTAAGTGTTTGATTTTTTGTACCAAATTTATATATATATAAATTTGACGCTTAAAGCACAAAAATATTGACTACAAAATATCTTAAAAAATGAAAGAAGAGCATAGTCTACAGTAGATGGTTAATAATATTGGCATCAGCTGCAGATTGAAGGCGCTTCTGATAGGCAGATGTTTTTTTTAAGTTTTAAGTTGTATAGGTTTTTTTAATACATTTAGATAATGTGGGTTAGGGAGAAAGGTATAAATTACAAAAAATGGGTATGGTGGATTAGGGTATAGAATATAGATGTTCTTAATATACTGTTGTGTGTTGTTATGTATGCTGTAAATTAAAAGGGCAGCCTAAGCATAAAAAACGAGTTTTTTTTCCTCTTGTAGACAAACCTGAATATCAATGTTAAAGTCTAACAAACAGAATCAAAAATATTAAAACTTATTTATAAAGAAAAATAGTTAAAGATAATACAATAACTTACAAAAAAACTTCCAGTGTTCCTTTCATGCATTATTCGCTTGTACCGTGAAATAGCATTAAGTTGTTTCGACTTTTTTCAGCTGATTTTTCGGGACACGTTCAAAATCCACCCGCGATCAAAATCCACCCGTGTTCAAAATTCACCCGATCAAAATCTACCTAGTCAAGTTCGAGAACCGCTTACCGATCGAGGGTAAGGGTTAGGGGTAACAGTGATAATGAAAAATAAATAAAAAAATATTAAAAAGTATATGAAATAAATTAGTAATTTAGGAAATGTAAAAAAAAATTGGTTGGATTTTGAACGCGAGTGGATTTTGATAGTATACCGATTTTTCAGAGGTCAGTTTGTTTTAAAGCACTCAGTAAAATTTTACGTTTTAACCGGGACACTCAACTTTACTGTACCACCAAGATTTCTAGTAGAATCGAAAAACCCCTTCATTGTTTTGAATTCTTCTGAATCAGAATAAATTCTTTTGCTATTTTACTTGTAATTTTTATTAAAAATAAAATGATGTTCATTTTAATTTTTTTCTTGAATATTTTATGTGTAGAAGTAAGTAGATCAATATTTATTTATTAAACATTTTATACGACTTATAAACTAAGCTTAGTGTGGTTCTAGATTATCCTAGCACTTTTTTTTATTTAACTTGTATTCTTTGCGTATAAATTGTTGTTGTATAAATTCAAATTTTTACTAACCTTATATATAATTTTTTTATGTATAGAAAACTACAAAAAACTATAAAGTAAGTTGCAAAACTAAAGTTTTATCTATTTTCAAACTAAGTCAACTTGGGTTTTAAGATAATTTTTCTCAACCTTTTTTTTATTTTTATACTTTTGTAACATGAGTAAAATTATATTACCTGAAATATTTGTTTTTTAGTTATTACTTGACTTTATTATTATTTTTTGTTTAAGTTTTATTAATTAATCTAACTAGTGTTTCCAATTAGTACAAATAAAGTGCAGAACAGTATAAACTATAATTTAAAAAAAAAGATAGATTTATAGACACAACCGGTCTAATCATTGCTATAACCAGTTAATTATTTTTAAAATACTTTATCAAATATTAATTACATATTTAATATAACTCTATGTATTTTTTTTGTAATCTAAAGTTTTGTGTACACTAGTGTACACCTTGACGACCACTGCTCTGTTGTATATTATCTAAAATGTACATGTTTATTGACACATATATCGGTGTAAAACTAAACCAATATTTATATAAATTTAATATATTTAAATACAAAAAAGCTGATTATTTTTTAAGATTAGTCATTTGTTGTATATTTAATAACAGTTCATTATTCATTTACTAGAAGTCACTACAACAACAGACTTTTTTATGTAGAGTGACAAAGTTAAAGTTGAACATAACATCACGATGATTTGTTTTACAGAGGCCGTATATTTTTTTTATTGATGTTTCTATAATCAAGTTTTGTACTTGATATAGCAACAGCTCTGATATCAATTGCAGTTGTTAGATTTACCTCTGTAAACAAAGTTATCGTATTCGTGAAGTCTTAAACCGAATCGTTTCAAGTTACATGTAAACTTTAAATTGTATTTTTGCCTCGATCATTAACTATGATGCAATTCAAACATTTGTATTGTGATGACAAAGTTCTTTTTTTTAAGTCTTATATTGTGCAACAACTTATAACCAAACTTATTTAAGTTAATGGATATAACTTTTTTTATATGCAAAAAAAATAGTTTGTTTTGAATAAAATTTTTTTTTTTTACAGACAAGCTGGATGTTTAAATTAAATTCTTAGTTTATTTACACATAAAAAACTGATTAAGTTTTTAAAACTACATTATTTTCAGAACTTAAAATAGAGGTAGTAGTTTGTTCTTGTCATTAAGCATTTTACCACTCACAAAAAAAAACGTTTTAGCTTTTGTATTTTAAGTCCTGACTTCTTTATGAAACTTCGAAACTTAAGGAAAATAACTAACTATCTAATTTGTAATAAACATTATTCTTTGATCAGTTATGCTGATTTAAAGAAAAAACATAGGAAAATATTTTAATTTTAATAATACGCATCCTGACCTTGTTGTTTACGTGTTTGTGTGATTACAAACTGTAGCTGTAAAAAGTTATCATACCTAAACAAAAAATGTGTAGATTATCGTAAAGAAATATTTGTAGTTTTTGACTGTTTTAAAAAGTCTGAATAAGTCAAAGAGAGCACATAAAAGGTTAAATTAAATAGTGAACAAAGTTATCCACAAGATGGCTCAAAAGTGTAATAGTTCAGAAACTCATAGAATTTATTTAAAAATACGTCTGTCAATTGAAAAACTGTAACTATTTTTTATTCACAATAAATCTAAAATTTTCTTTAAAATGAAATCAAGAACATTTTTATAATATACTGTTAAATATTTGTGAAGATCTACCTAGGCACAAACATTATTATTCGGTTTTACAGTATTTCCAAGTTTAAGTATGTTTGTGTAAATTAAGTAAAAAAGAATTAAAAAAGGTATGAAATAATTTAAAACAAATTTTAGATTTTCGGTATACATATGATAACTTTTTTTAAATAGAAAGCTAAAAGAGTTTCAATAAACATTTATGTAGTTTAGATCACGACAAAAGGCTAAAAAATATCATTCACGAATTTAAATAGCATTATATTGTAACATAAAGTTTGTTGATCATAAAATAGCTACTCTGAAAACATTTTTGTCTAAAGCTTAAGTTTGTATACAGTAGTTTTACTGTATTTTTATAGTAGTAAAAGTGTAATAAGACATTTAGTGTATATAATGCTTTAGTTTAACTTATAGTTTTTATAGTTTAATCATAGAACACTAACAAACTAATTAAGATTTTTTTCACACAATAAAAATATCTTACTCTAACTTATCAAAAAAATTATACATTTATTTTGTTATTTTTGAAAGTTCAAACAAGTTTTACATAGTTCTACAGCAATAAAAGAATTGGTAGTTTGCGAATTTTAGACGTTCCATTTTCGGCTTTTAGTAAATTTAAATTTTAAAGCATAAAATTTAATCACATATATAATTTGTTCAAGTTTATGTATTAATTTCTAAAAATCAATTTTAAAGTTTAACAAAAGTATTTAAGGTTGTTCACTAAAAAACATTCAATACTTACATTTAAAAAATAATATTTTGAACAATCAGGATATATATGAACTTGATTACAAGTTAAGCCAATTTTAATAAACCATTTCGGGTCTTTGTTAAAATAAGAAAACGATTAAAAGCTGAGATTGTAATATTTAGTTTTTTTTAAATAAAATAGCTGTTATTTACATTTTTTGTATTCTTATCCTACGGTACATCCATTTTGTCTTTTTAGTACTTTGTATTCGTGCGTACTAGTATTGATTTTAAGTACTTGCAGAGAAACTACTTGGTATAATCATATGTACGATTAAAATTATATATGTATAACTCAAATTTTGAAAATTAAAACAGAAAGGGTACTGCAGTCACCTCTCGCGAATCTACTCACTTATTTAATTACACGCTCTCGTTTAGTTACGCATTTTAGAAGTCTCTAAAATTGCAAAATGAAATTGTTTAAACCTTTGATTTATTCATATTAATTTCAAATTTCAGGTGTCTCTGTACTTTACACGTTTTTTGGCAACAATAAATGTTAGAACATTTCAAGAAAATTTAAAGTAAACATTTTGAAACATATAGGAGGAGGTAGATTTGTAATAAAATTGATGTTTTTCAATTTTTAGTTTACACCAATTCTAAGAAATTTAGTGATCTCTATAGCCGTGCTTTTTAAACTTTCGGTGTCTTAGTCCGCCTTTATACATTTTATCAAACAAGGTACAATATTCAATTCTGACAGTATTTATGGCATAAAGTTTTATTTAAACTCTATAAATGGTGGGTAAGGAACAAAGTATAAAAAATTAGTTTTTATACACATAAACACTTTAAAAGAAAATTTTACATACATCTACAATTTGGATAAAAACTATTTTTGTAAACGAAAAAAGTGTGAAATCCTCCAAACTGTAATTAATCAAAAGGATTATAAAAAAAAAACAGTTATTACAGTAGGTATATTTTCTGCCTCTTGTTTAGTTACGCACTTTTGCTGTGAACACAATGTGCGTAGATTCGCTAGAGGTGACTGTACTTAGTCATTAAAAAAATAGGTTAGATGTTTAATTCTTCATAAATAACTTTTTTAGAAAAATGTGAAGTTATGTAGGGTCACTACAATTAAAAAACGTCGTTTAAATGTGGTATTGTTTTCATGTAGTAGTGTAATAGTTGATGGCTGGGTTAAAGTGCAAAATTTTAAAGTTTGTAAGTTTATTAATTGTAAATAACCAACTTATTTGTATAAAGTATAACAAAACTAAATTATCTTCATTTCTAATTATTTAATAAATAACTAAATTAAAATTAACGAAATTATTATATTTTAAAGCTATTTTATTAAAAATTGTTATCGGTATAATCAATACTTACTTCATTTCTTTTAATTGCATTATTTTTCTAACAAAATTTGTTTAATATTTAATTTTCTATCCTACTCTTACAATTAAAAAAAAACTAAATTAAGCTGTTTTTTTTTTAATTAGTTAGTACTTTGGAATTCAAATTATGTAAATTATACGTTTTAGTAATTTTTTGTTTAGAAAGCTCATTTAATGCTTTACAAATCAAGTGATTCATTGACTAATAATAATAAACAAAAAAGTCAATAGCAAACAAGTTTTATGTAACAAATCAATTAGCATTTAAGACACATTGAACAATGAACCTTAATTCTGCCCCCGGCTCCTGCTAACTACCTTTTGTTGGGACTTTATAGCGTTTACAAGCGAGATATTTAAGTTTGAGAAAAAAGTATTAATGAAAAAATGAGATTCACTTAAAATACATAAGCTAACAACATGAACTTGAAGCACCTCTTTTTTTGGCAAGTTTATTGAAACTAATTTAAAAGTAGAATTTGAAGTGCGCTGTTCGATATTTCAGAGCATAATTACAATTGATAAAAACTAAAAATAAAAACAGTATAAAAATATATTTTTTTGGAAAAGTATAGATTATTTAAAGTTTAAAAAAAAAGCGTTTGTAAGATATGTTTTTTATTGCAGTTTATTTTTTGTTACTTTTTTACTGAAAAAAATCGTTTTTATGTATTTTTTTTTTGTAGTGTAGTAAAAAGTATTTTGTTTATTGTATAACAAAACGATACGTAAATAATCTAAAAATCAGATAAGGGAATGTGGCAACAGTTTTTAACCCGCGTCTTTTATTCGATAGTTTTTTGCTGATCACGTGCTCATCGAGGCGTGACCGCTGCTTCAAGTGTGAGCGGCAGAAAAATGCTCAAAGTAAAAACACATTTTTAAGTGCATTTGAAATTAATCATTTTATTTATAGAAAGCTTGTTGTTGTAATAAGCTTTTAGTTTGATTTAAAAAGTCAGTGTTTAGTATGTGTATATTAATTTTACTATAGTATAAAAAAAAAGTGTTTTGTTTTTAGGAAAAAATGATTTTAGATTAAATTTGCGACTAAAAAATGAACCTACTGAAATGGAAAGTCATAGTTATACAAATAATAATTTTTAGCAAGAGTAAGTTTAGTTGTTATGCTTAAATAGTTTAAAAATTTAAGGGAAAAACAGAATAAAGTTTTTCTGCTTCCTAAAAGAGTATATGAGCTCGACATACAAAAAAGACTTTTCATGCTTTCTTTAAATTTATTTTAAGTATTTATTTAATTGAATAAATTTAACAATAATGTAAGTAAATTGCATATTGAAATGTTTTGTGCACGCAACAAGTATTTTTGAAGTTTATTATATAATACTCAGTGTGAAATAGGATTACTTTTGCTTTAGGCAAAAGCGTGAAAAGAATTTAGAGTAAATCTTAACCAAATATTATTTGAAAACTAAGTAAAATTTGAGTTTTAATAGTACTAAATACATCAAAACTTTTTAAATGCTAAATAGTTAAGTATTGATAAGAAGCCAAAAAGTATAAAACTTTGAACGCATAAAAAATAGAAAACTAATTTAACATCTGGAACAAATGTTTAACTTTAACTCTTAAATGTATTAAAACTTATGACTTGGTTATTATAAATTACCAAAAAAGCAATAGTAAAATATATTGAACTTTTTTCGCTAGCTGTACGTAAACAAAGTTTAGTGTTTTTATAAGCTAATAAACAGTAGTAGGTCATTTAAAACACATTTGAAAATTTTTCAAATGTTTTTTGATACTATGCATGAGTAAGCTGATTTCCATGTAACAAAGTTACCAGGAAACCAAAATAATTAATGAGACTGTGGTTGTTTGAAGCTTCAAAGTGAAAACTTGTTGTAGAATTCAGAGTTCCAATCAATCACATAAAGCAAATATGTTTTTTAATTATGTAGTAAATTAAAAACACTAAAAAAATGTTGGAAATACCGTTTTTTGTAACTTTAACAAGATCAGTTTTCTATAAAATAAAACAATTCTTTGTTTGTTACTAAATAAGTGTATGTTTACTTTTAAAGCGACTTTTAAGTAATCTATTAAAGAATTTAACAAGCGTTCAAAAACTTTAGTTAAACGAATTTTTAGTAGTTTTAAAATACTGCCTTATTATAAAGCAATCAAAGTTTAGTTTAATTTTTGAACTTTTGTTTGTTTTTTTACACACTGCATTGAATGCAGTTTTAGAGATTTAACATGGAAATAAAAACTTATAAATTTTAACAAACGTGCAATTATAAACTAAAGTATAAATTCTAAGTTTTAAAATAAAAGAAAATTTTAAGATGACAGTATGATAATACTATAGAATGAAAAACTTAAAGTTTTTTGCTTTTAATAGGTTTCATAAATAAAAATGGGCTATATTAAAGGCTCATTCAATAAAAAAAAAACTTTATAAAATTCAAGCTCACAAACTTTAAGCTTTTTATATTTTCTTAAAGTTATCAATTTAATTTATTGCTTTTTTATACACAATAAACCAAAAGATTTATAAGAATGATTAATATATGCATTAAAATAACTTTTATTATAGTTCTTTGCGCTCTTTGAAAATTCCAACAACTATGACTCTTTTATAAACGTATTAATACTAAAAATTAATATCCATTCGGCAGTATCCAAGTGTCAGTTGTACGGAACTGCGCACGAGAAATGCGACGCGTGCGCCAGTGACGAGTTGAAATGTCGCTCATCGTGCAAGTGCTACCACGAGTCGTTCAAATGCGACAACACGTACGATTGCAACGACAACAGCGACGAGGAAGATTGCAACTTGCAGTTTGGTGAGTGGTTGTTTATTACACAAAACTTAAACTTATCAGTTGGACTTTATTTCAGTTTTGTTCTACGAGTGAAACATTTATGCATTGATGCTTCTTCTAAGGATTTTATAAATAAATATTTTATTTGAGTTTACCACATTTAAAAAATTCAAAGTATTTATTTATAAAAAAACACAGCTGATTAGAAATACATTAACAGATAAGGACGAGTGTCCAGGGTTTTTGTGCGAAGACAACACTTGCATAAGCAGCTCACAAGTGTGCGATGGAGTATTCGACTGCCCTGGCGATGATGCTTCGGACGAGCACGCAGCCTGCGGTATTTTGTTTAACATGATAAATCACACTTCATAAGACTATAGAAAAATTTAAAATCATCTTAAACTTTTGTGGTTTATATGATTTTTGAAAAAGATGAATTATATGTACAAAACAAATAAGCTTTTATAATATAACTAAAACAATATTACAAAGCCTTCTTAAAAAAACAGACCTTCATTGTGGCATCGACGAGTTTACCTGTAAAAATGGACAGTGCATTTCTCTTCACTCGTACTGTGACGGAATAACGAACTGCGGTGACGGTAGCGACGAAATTTCATGTCGTTAGTCATATTTTTGTAAACAAAAAATAAGCGGCACCAGTTTACGCTTAAAATTGTAAACTATTATAACTACATATTTATCTACTAACATTTAAATTTTTAGTTTTAAGCATTTAATTTTTAAAGACTTCAATTGTTGTGTTTACACCCTCGTTATTATTCAAGTGTATAAAAATTAGTTAAATTTATGTAGTAAACATAAAACTTAATAACTATAATTCTAAGGTAGTTCAGTTAGAATCTAGAGCAGGGGTCGGCAGCCTTTTATAAATCGCGTGCAAATTTGAGTAAAAAAGGTTGCTAAATCTAACATTATTAAAAAAATGTCTTTCACGAGCCGCAACTAATTAAGAAATTGTAGTTATCACTAAAAAAGTATAGCATAAAAAACAAAAATAAAGCACTATATGTAGCAAAATGATAAACAAAAAGCATAGTTGTAAGCTGTCACCATAAAAAATTTTATAAACTTTAAAAAAAAAAATTAGGCAAAAAGTACCTCGCTGGCCGCAGTTTGCCGACCCCTTGACTTAGAGTAAGTGACCTAATACAGTGGTCTTACTATTGAGCACCTATGCACACTAAAGTGCTTATATATTATTCAAACTGTGCACAAAAATTGTAAGGAGAAAAAACTTTTTTAAATAACGTTTGTTTTGTCTTTTTCTATTAAAAAAAGCTAATTATAACACAAATTAGCAGTTCTGAACACGACACGAAAACATATAAATTATGTTGGTTATAATTTATACATTTTATAGTCAAGCGTGTACATAATTTATTTTTTCTGTAGTTTACTATGCTGCACAGCTTTCAAAAAGGTCAAAAACCACTGACTTAGAGTAAGTTCTTAACTCTTGTTCTTGCAATTATTTTTATCGCAACTTTCAGCAAAGTACGAGGTTTGCAGCATGGGAGAGAGGGCGTGCAGGGATGGATCGTGCATCGTGCAGTCGTGGTTCTGTGACGGCGATCCCGATTGCGCTGATTTTTCTGACGAGGAAAACTGCCAGAGTTTGTTTTTATTTTACATTGTCTCTTCGAATTTGCTTTAATATTAGTTTTAGAAATTTATAGTACAAAGATTTGATAATTTTTTTAATAATTGTAGTTTATGGTTAATAAAAAACTTTATTTGAAAAAAAAATTGCCTAACATGTGTTTTAGTATTTTTGTGTGCATTTTCACAACTTTAATTTTTTAAAGTGGTTTTTAGTAAGAAAGAAGAGTAATTTGTATTTGAAAAGTTTTTTTTCTTAATTTTTTATTCTAAAACGGTGAACTCAATTTGTTTGAGTAAATATTTTCTAAATATTTATTTTTCCTAGCTGATGAATTTTTTTGTTTAAGCTTTAAAGAAATAAAACTTGTATAAATTTATATATTTTTACGGTAAATAAAATATTCTCAAAGATGTTTATTAGCACGTTTTACTTCGGGTTTCCTTTTAAACACTTAATTATAAAATTAACAAGTTTCATATAAGCTCTTAATCGTTTGATTAATTGTTTCTGAGAACCTGTTGAAAATAAAAGGTAGTAAATTCAAATGCATGTTTTACTTTCTCATAAGAATAATTATACTAAGTAAAACCGTTTTACTCGTAAAACATCTATTTTCTCATGATTAATGGTCTGAAAATTATTTAATTTAAATTTTTTTTGATCTTTATTAAAGTTTGTTAAAGGCTTAATTAAGTCTTAATTCGAAAGTTTTCGTTCATGCATGAACTTAATAACTTATTCACGTCTAGACTTAAGTTTATTTAGTTAAAAAAGAGCATCTGTTTTGGGAAGCTTAAAACATGTACTCGTTTTAAATTATAACTCGTTTAATGTGAACTTATACAGCGTTAGAAGCTTAGTAAAATTATATTAAAAAAAACGTAACTTTTAAAATTCAAAAATATTTTGAAAAAAATATAAAAATCATATAAAAAATTGCTTAAACTGTAGTTTCAGAGATCAAATTTATTAGGTTTTGGAAAAAATTCTTGTTTGAACGATGAATTTCAGTGTGAGTCCTCAAAAATCTGCATCTCTATTCACAAAAAATGTGACAAAAAGATAGATTGTATAGATTTTAGCGATGAAAAGTACTGTAATAAAGGTTAATTTCTAAATATTTGAAATTAAGTAAAGCTTTAACCAAGATCCTCGATTTTGTGAAAAATTAGCTGGCCATATTCGTTACTTAATGCAGTTTAAATAACTTTAACAAAATACTATTACTGACAAGCGTAAATTCTAATATGACTTTCAAACTATTGAAATTTTATTAGAAAACAAAAACACAATATTTTTTGAATTAAAAAAAAAAAATTATCAAAGTAAACAAACTGAATCAAGAAAGTTAATCTTTTTTTTTAATTAAAAGAATGCTTGAGCGAGGAATTTAAGTGTGACAGCGGAGAGTGCATATCATTTGCAAAAGTTTGCGACGACATTCCAGACTGTTCGGATAATTCTGACGAAAAACCTGCTATTCCCTGTTGTGAGTAACTTTACTTTTGAACAAAATCAGTACAAATTTAAAATAAATGTTTAATAAACTAATGCTTTGCTCTTTACGACTCTTCAGTTATAATCTAAATATTATTAAAGTAAAACTTGTTATAACTAATTTATTTTGAACTTGAAACATTTGTTGTTCTTAAAAAAAGAAAAAGTATATAAAAGTATTATTTAAAAAAAAATTGTTATTTTTGTTTTCATTAAAATTCATATAAACATTATTTAGTAGATAATAGTATAAAGTACTTTTACTAACTTAAAGAAAAAATTCATAAGAACTACTTTAGTCTGCAAAATTTTGTTAATTAATTGATTTTATCAAAGTTGAGTAAAACCATTGAGAAAGTTTTGCTCAATTAAATTAACTACAAAGATATTTAAAACAAATTAAAAAGTGTAGAGTACTAATATTTTTAATTCAAAAAAAATTATAAATAAATTATAGCTCATTTCAATCATTTAAAATGATTAAATAATTGATGCTTATACCTCACGCAATTCTTTCACCTTTTAGATAATTATATCATTATGGGTGAAATAAAATAATCATCGATACTGAATTTATACTAAATTTAAGTATACTGAAGTTATAATTATGTAGAGTATACAGAGTAAAGTTTATGTAAATTACCTTTAATTTTAGAAGATATTCTTATAGTTTTAAATCATCAGAAGATCTTTAAACAATTAACCATATCAAAAAATGTGTAAATTCTACTGTAAACAGTTTGAATGAACAGTGCTAGAATAATAATTCACCAATGTCAAAAAAGTTAACTTAATTTAGAATGTTCTAATTATTCTTAAACAAAAACTTACTTATCTTTATATGGTTAAAAATTTTAATTTATAAAACAGTTAATGTTATTCATTTCAAGCGTCACAACCAAGATACAACGTCAGCTGCTCGATCAACAACGGAAACTGCCATCACCAGTGCAGGTACACCAAAAAGGGGATTCCCGAGTGCATATGCGAGAACGGGTACCAGCTTGCTGCGGACCGCGTTTCGTGCTCAGGTAGTCAAGTGCAATCGAAAAACTTTGAAATTGGCTACGTGCTGTTAGATGCAAGCGGCTGAAAAGTGTAAATAAACATACAAACAATAATAAAGATTTAAAAAATAAAAAATGAAGAAAAAAACAATTATAAAAAAATATAAATTAAAAAAGTAAAAAGTTAAAAAAAAACATTGCAGATGTGGACGAGTGCGCGGAGGAGGGGAGCTGCAGCCAGCAGTGCGTCAACACTCCCGGAAGCTTCAAATGTTCATGCATTCACGGTTACACGCTCGTCGGCAACGGCAAAACGTGCAAGGCGCAAGGACCGTCCGCCAACCTGCTGCTCACTGACAGGACCGAGATCAAGAGGATCATCCCCGAAACTTCCGGCTACGAGCCCATTCTGAAGAATCTCACCAATGCCATCGGTATCGGTGAGCACGCGTGAAGCTTTTTGTTCGAATTTTTTTTCGCACCGATAGTTTGATAGACGATTAAGTTATCAATTTTAAAGCTGAGTTTTCGCTTTTGAAGTCTTTGAAATATTGATGATTAGTTTTGAGTTTATGGCGGCTTTTTATCAGAGATTTTTTTTGTTGAACTTGGATAAAAAAATTTGCAGATAAACATTAAAATGCTTTGAAGATTTGCTACTTAAATATTTTATAATGTATTAAACTAAGTTTCTTCTAGCACTCCTTAAATAAAAACATAGGCAATTGTAAATTTTGTACAGTATTATAAAAAATATTGTACTATACTAGAATTACGATGTCATTTTTAGCGTTTATAATAATTTTTTTAAGTTTGTAAAGTTTGTAGTAGTCGCCTTAGATGTGGTTAGTTTCAATGTGCTTATACTGAAATTTTAACATAGACTACGACATGAGTCGCAGCCTCGTTTATTGGACAGACGTCAAGCTGGACGTAATAATGAGGTCATACATCAACGGGTCGGACGTGAGAGAAATTGTATCCATCGGCTTAGAAACACCTAGTTAGTTTGTAGTAAAATAAACTAGCTTAAAACCTTTTCAAGTGTAAGTTTGTTTTGAAAAGATTGAACACTGAACTTGTAACATCTTATAAGCATGTATATAGTAAGCTTGGTTATAAAAACTTTATCTGTTTAATTTAAAATTAAATTAAACAACATTATATTAAAAAAAGGTGGAATCGCCTGTGACTGGATTCATGGTCTTTTGTTTTGGGCGGACTCCGGAACTCAACGAATAGAAGTTTCAGATTTTGATGGAAAACATCGAAAAGTTTTAATATGGGACGGTTTAGAAAAGCCAAGGTCTCTTGCAGTTCACCCAAACGAAAGGTAAATATCCTTTAAACTGTTTAAGAATTTAATAAGAATCAAAACAGAGCCTAAGAATTTAATCGGTTACGTAAACAGTGTTTTGGAGTTGTCTTAACCAGAACTTGTCAAAAACTACTGTGAACAATAATGCTTTTTGTGCTAATATTGGGCACAGACGCATGTTTTGATAAGTACTGGCATAAACAGTAAAACTCGACTTTCGTTCGTGTTTTAACTTTTATAAGCTGTTTTTATGACCACCAATTAATAAACTTGAAATATCACTATACTAATAGATATTATCAAAAATTCTAGTATTTTAACTATTTGCTAAAGTCTATTTGATTTTGTACACTTTAAAAAATACTTATAGTATTACAGCTTCATCTTCTGGTTGGACTGGGGCAACGTACCACGCTTGGAAAGGTCCACCATGGACGGCAACTCCCGCCTTACTCTCGCTTCCACAAACTTGCAATGGCCGAACGGGATAACGATCGATTACGTCACAAATACTATTTATTGGACGGACGCAAAGTTTCACGTCATTGAAAGAATTGACATTTACGGAAACGGAAGGAGGTCTATATTAAGTCGAGGTGAGTTTATTTAAGTAACATTTTAAGGCTTAAAACTTCTTAAAATAGTTTTTGTGATTTAGTTGCTTTCAAGTTAATTAAATGTTTAATAACACAATCTATACAATTTAAACTTCAAAAGCTTTTAAACTTTTACGAATAAAACGATATTTATTTGTTTAAGTAGATGGTACTTTCTTAGCATACTAAAATGGAAGCAAATATATTTTGTACTGTTTTTTCATGCAATGTTGACAATAGAAAAAAAAGCGCTATTCTTTGCTTATTCGCAAAAATTAAATATTTACAAACAAAAGTTTGTTTTTATCCAACTTAGGCTTGCCTCATCCTTTTGGAATAAGTGTTTTTGAAGATTTTGTTTACTGGACTGACTGGAAAACTAGAAGTGTAGCACGCGCCAACAAGTTTACTGGTTCCAATGTGAAACCGATTTCAAATAATTTTCAGCAGCCGATGTCAATCGCGTCTTTTCATCCGTTGCGACAAAAAGAAGGTAAAGTTAAGTTGCATTTGCTTTATTTTGTTACAAAAGTTAAAAAACTATATTTTTTTTTTATAAAAAATATTCTATATTGATTAAATTTAAATATTATATATAAATGTTAGATTTTTAGAATTTATGCACTTTTTTGTTGATTTCACTTAAAGCTTATAGAAATAGTTGACCTTTCTACAATAAATATAACATAAAGTTTTCCAAAGTTTTATTAGTTTAAAAATATCAATTACAAAACCTTTTATACTTCTTAACATTTTTCTTTTAAAAATAATAAAAGCATATAAAGCTTTGACTTAGTAGTATTGACATTTAGTTTGTTGAGAACAAAAGCATGTAAAAAGGATAAGAACTTTTTGAAATACATCAAAATCTTAGATTAAATTTCAGATTAGAATTTTTACTGTCATTTAAGTCCTGACAGCCTTTTAAGCTTACGATAAAACTTTTTGTAATTATACTGTATCGTTATACGCACTTAAATAGTTACGGTAGTAAACTTGAATGAGCGCCTGAACATCAAACGAAATTGCACAATATCACATTTGTTTACGGTTTTAATGGAAAAACATGACGAATGTTCTCAGAAAGAATTTCTTTTGTTACTTTCAAATGTACACCACCTGCAATTATATGACACAAAAAGATGTAAAATTGTATGAAAATTTCTTTATAAAAAAAACAAATATTTAATGCAGGAGTTAACAGATGTCTCAAGGCTAATTGCAGCCACTTGTGTCTGCCGACCCCCGCCAATGTGGTGTGTGCCTGCCCGACCGGATTCGCTAAAATAAACGACACTGACTGTGAGGAGGAAATTGACAAGTTTCTTATATTTGCGACCGAAAAAGACATAAGGTATGAACTTGAATACAAATGCAGCACTTGTATAATACTTGCTTTGAATTTTCTTGAAGAAAATAAAAATACATAAACTTTTTCTATAACTTTATAAAACACATTTAATCAATTGAAAAACTGAACTCAATCTTTTTTATTGATTATTTCAAACTGTAAACCACTGTATAAAAAACTTTAAGAAATGTTTCCTAAAAATACTTTTTCTTTACTTTTTAGCTACTGAATTTTGATATAACGTTTGATTATTACGTTTTGCTAGACAAACTTTGTAAAAATAGTTTCTAATCAAATTAAAATTTAGATAAAAGCATTATTAGTTGTTTTTAACCTTGAACTAAAAAGTAAAGTCGCAACAACGATTTTAAGTTTAAATTTAGATTGATTGGTATAAATGGTTCATTAATTAATTTTTAGCTGTTAAAATGAATGTGTTAACTATTTTGAGAAAATATCTTTACCATTTTTAAATGCTGAATAAAAAGTTTACATAAGTTTTTTATAATAAATTTATCGCTTGTAGAATTTAAATATGATTTAATATTTACAACTTCTTTGTTATTTTAAACATACAAGTTTTGTTAATGAAAATATTTTTTTAATGCTGGATGTGCTTAAATAACTATTTTGAAAACATTGAATTTATTTTTAGTAATTTTTCATGTTTTGTGTAATTTCAAGTGAAATTAAAAACAAATTATTGATTTATGGAATTAAACAAGTGTTTGTGTATCCTTCAAAATATATATGCTACAAAGTTAAAAATAGATTAAAGTTATATTGGTAAACATATTTTAATAAAATTAAATGTTTGCTCTTAAAAATATTCTACACCCTATATTATATTACATTAACATTTTATTAAAACATAAGCTTAATGGAAGGCTCAAAAATATGCTAAATGATTTTTGATGATAGAGTAGAGTTATAAATTGTTTAAACTAAAAACAACATTAAATTGGTTTATTTTTTTCTGATTAAGGTTTAAAACATTTCAAAATTCAGTTTTGATAATCTTGTACAAAACTCAAAACACTTGATGAAGATATATTTATAGTTTAAATTTTAAACAACGTGATTTTGAAAAAAGGAGAATCTCGCTTGTCGATGACAAAAAACTAGACGTGGTACTGCCGATAAAAAACATGAAAAAAATTGTTGGTTTAGACTGGCACTCTGCTACCAGTGACCAAGCTGGTAAATTGTTTTGGTCGGACATTGAAAAAAACACGATTTTTCGAAGTGACTTGGACGGGCGAAACGAAAAGGTAATTAATTAATAAGTATGCCGCATAAATTTTGAAAACTTAAACCAAAAGAGAAAAAAAAGTCTGGAAAATATCAAAATAATAATACTAGTAAGATTAACTAGAAAGACATGTATAATTTTAAATTACTAAGTCTTTTTAACTTATCGTACAAATAACTTTGAAACTTATAACTTTTAAGGTTATACTAATGTTAATTATTTTTAAAATATAAGCAATATTTATAGAACATTTTTAATGTCATTACTTTATAGAATGTAAACTGTGTAAGTTGAAGTTGTTCGAAAATTGCCAATTAAACAAAACCATCGATAAAAAATAACAAAGTATAGAGTTTGATTACAACTAAAAGTTATTTAGCTTACTTTGAATTGAAACGAACAGTTTAAAAACTCCTTTTAATTCATAGTTTTATCTTAACTCATCTTGCATGTTTAAAATCACCTCGATGATTTAATCGTTGACAGGAAATTATAGCAAGTAGTCTCGATTCCCCATGCGGAGTTGCTGTTGACTGGGTGACTGAGAAGTTGTACTGGACTGACGCGGGGTTCAACAGAATTGAAGTGTCGCTTCTTGACGGATCCATGCGGACGATTCTAATCCACACTGACTTGGACAAGCCAAGAGCCATAGCTATTCACCCTCAAAGCGGGTAAAACAAGCACTGTATTTAATTTATTTTATTTTTATATCAAAAACTACAATTACAAACATTTTAATTTGATTTAGCCATAAAGCTTTACTTGGATCTAAAATGTTTTTATTTTCAATCTCACATGTGTGTTGTTTTCAGACGTTTAGTCTTCACGGATTGGGGAAAAACACCGAGAATAGAAGTAGCTGGAATGGATGGTAACAACCGTAAAGTGATAGCATCGGTTCACATTTCATGGCCTAATGATATAACCATTGATCACTTAACAGAAAGGTAATTTTATTACTTATTTTTTTCAATAAATGTATATGCAACAAACTTAAAAAATAAAGCCGTACACTCATTTTAATTTTTTTATTGTTGTTTGAAAAGCAAGTTTCTTTATTAAAGAAATATTTTGAACTGTATAATTTTTGTAATTTTATTTTAAAAGACAGGTTTCTCATAGTCAGCAGTTTAGTCTAATGTTTAAAAAGTTAAGAGTCTAAACAAGTATTTTTACTTGTTTTTAATTTTATGTTTTTCTTAGAGGAGAGATGTTATAATTATGACGACATCTAATTCATAATTTGAAAAGTGAATTAAATAAAAATAAATTCAGTAAAAATAGTTACTTATGACTTAAAAATTAGTTTACTCTTTTTAATAACTAAACGTAGTAACTATAGATAGCTTAACCAGATTTCTGTACAGTATAAAAACTCTGTTTTTAAACAGTAGAAGTATAAACTTTTATACAATATAAAAGCCATCAGTAAAAAACTTAAAATATAGTTTAGTTTATTACCAGGTTTAATTTGAATTTAGTTTGTACTCTTATTAAGTTAAGGATGTTTAACAATTAAACTTACTTTTCAAATAAACACTTTTAATTAAAATAAATATTTAGAAGAAAACAAGGTTGTTTGTTTTTTACTTAATTAGTTATTTCAAACAACTTAATTTAGAATACTTACTTTTAAATGTTGTATTTTGATTAAAGTTTTTATCAAAAAAAAGTTCACTTAACCTAAGGCTCGTCCGAAGCTGTTTAAAAATTCACAAAACCCATTATAAATTGAATAAAAACACATTTTTACCACTAGTTAGTTTCTTCACACCTTACTTGTAAGTAGCTAAAACATATATACTAAAATGCAAAATTAAACATGTAATGGTAACCTTTTAATGAGATTTTTTGTATAAACAAATAAACAGAGTATACTGGACAGATGCTTTAGAAGACATCATAGAATCGTGTTATCTCGATGGATCTGATCGCAGAGTTTTGGTTTCAACAAACATAAATCATCCATTCGGTATAACTATTGACCAGAATAACATTTATTGGAGCGATTGGGGCCATGGCAGTGTTTTCTCTGTAAATAAAAATACTGGTGAGTGTTGATTTGTTTTAATTTTTTAATTTTGAAACTTGATAGCGTACAATAGTTTCTTCATTTAACTTATTAAAATAAAACTTGAAAAATTTCAGGAGAAAACAGGCAAGTCGTTAAAAAAGACTTGAAGATGCCGATGGACATAAGATACTTTCACAAGAACCGACCAGCGGTCAGCAACCCCTGCTCCCACAAAAACGGAGGTTGCTCCCACCTGTGCCTGCTTTCATTGAACAGGGAAGACGGGATAGGTGGAGTCCCTTACACGTGCGCTTGTCCCAGCGGGCTGAACTTGCGCGAAGACAAGAAAACTTGCAGCACAAAAATGAACAGGTTTGTTTTGTAAACTGAAAATACTGGAGCTAATTTTTTACTTATTAGGTGTTCAATTTTTACTAATGTTTATTGGTACTGTAAAAAATAATTGCATCTAAGCATTTATTGACAGTTATATAGCGATAGCACGAAGGAAAGACATTCGAATTATATCATTAGATGTGCCCTACTCTGTTGATGTTAAACTGGACATAAGTGCGAATCTCCTTAATGTAGTTGATGTTGCTATTGATCCTATTAATGGTATGTTTTATTGGAATTAGCTTAGAATTAACTTTTTCAAAGTGCTATATTCTTAGGTTTTAAAAGCATGTAAAAAGTAGCGAGTGATTAAAAGCAAACAAAAGCTATATTCAAGATTTTTTTTAGGTTTTAAACACTTTCATTATACAAAATAACTTTATTAAAGCTGAAATACTTTAATAGGTATCGATAAAAAAAAATAAACTTAAAAAAAACTATTTACTTTGTTTTGTTTAAGTTAAACAGTTTGTACAACTTTTTTTTAATTATAGATAACTATCTGAGTTTTGATTTTTATCATGTGTTTTTAGTTGTTTTCATAAACTTTTTGTTTTAAGTCAAAAGTTTGTGAGATTAACTTAAAAAAAAAAAAAATTCTTTTTAAAGTTTATACGTTTAGCTATTATTTTGCAATTAAAGTAAACTTTATTTAAATCTTTAATTTATAAAGCAAGTTTTTACAATATCTTAAGGTTGTTTAAAACAAATATATGCTAACAACTTTTAAACAATCAACACTTTAGACTTAACAATTTTTTAGTTCTAATCTTTGTTACTATAAGAATTTATATTTTTGCTTTTAAATATGTAATTTTTTATAGTTAGTATATAAAAACTCCATTGTATAAGAAATGTTGTTTTTTTATATAATTCTGCTAGGTCTGCTTGCCTTACCAAAACCGGTTATTAAAAAAAATAAAATTGTATAATTCTTTATTGGTTTTCCAACTTAACAATAATATTGTTCCACTGATCATCTCAAAAGCTTATACTTATCACTACATATTACAATAAGCTAATAAAACAAAGATTTTAAGGAAGTTTTTGTGTTTTCAACAATAAATATAGAACATGTAGTGGTGTGCTTCGCTATGTGCGTGTTTGGCGTGTGATGATTAGCCATTCGAAACCGTACACATCTAACCATTACAATTTAATCTAAAAATTCCAAAATTAATCTGCCCTATGAATACGTCAATCATGCTAACTCGAGGATTATTGTACACAAAAACGCATATAATTTAATTACATTTACACAACTTCGGTTTAATGCTTAAAAGGTATTTTTATGTGAACTAGTGAACGTGCTTTCTTTGAAACTCTTTATAGAATATTAAAACCTAATTTAAAATATTTTTTTTAATAAAAATACAGAATTAGTATCATTTTTGTTTTTAAATAGACTAATTTATAAAACAAACTACCTCTTTTTTTCATTTTAGAGAGTATAAAAACTTTGCAGACTCTATATACTTTACCGATATCGGAACTAAAACAATTCAAAAGTTTGTTATGGGAAAAAATTCATCAACTGAGGTAATAATTAAACATGGGCTTAAAAATGTGGAAGGCATTGCAGTCGACCCTTTAAATCGACTGTTATACTGGACAGGTTGGTAATAATAACTCAGTTTAATAAGAACATTTTACCGTTTTATTTTTTAACTTTTAATATAACAGTTAAACTTTAAGAAAAAAAAGTCAGTTATATGTTTATAAAACTTTTTGAAAAAACTTATATAAATTTAAGTAAATTTCAAACATAAACGCTTAGGCAGCTTATATCTAAGTGTGTACTACTGCTGTAACAATCATACGAACTTAAATAAAAAGTGGCATATTTAAAATGTTTCTGACGCAAGTTTGTTTGTTTTGTCAATATATTTAAGCCGCAATAATTTTGCTGTATCGTAAATGTTTACAGTAAAGGCAAAAAAAATTTCTTAAGCTTAATGCTTTTTAAAACTTTGTATTTTTTTATTCGAAAGTTATAACTTGAACAGCTAGAATTTCAGGTGTAAAACAAAACATATTTATTTAACTTCATAAATTTGAAACTTCTATCAATTTAAATTGTCGCAATATGATTAAAAACATTTTTTTAGACTTTGGTTTAAAACGAATTGGAGTTTCAAACTTGGACGGCAGCTCTCAAAAAGTTCTTTTGTACGAAAACATCACATCTCCACGGGCAATCGCCCTTCATTACACAAAAGGGTTAGATTACAGTTTACTACATATTAAGTCTTATAATGCTATTAAATACCTTATACGTGTAATTTAGACTTTAAAAACACTTAATAATTGAAAAAAGAGTTTTTCATATTAAGCTTTACATTCTAAAGCGTGTAAAACAAAGGGTAAATTGAAAAAAAAACGTTTGACCTTTTTGTGTCATTTATCAAACGTTAGAAACGAATATTTTCGTAGATTTCTATTTTTTGATAAATAGTTTAATACTAGACAAACAAAGTTTTTTGTTTTATAAATGATAGGTTAATTTGAACTATGGTAAGTATAAACAAATGCGTTGATAAATTTAAAAAAAAGAATGAAAGAAAAAGCTTATTTATAATTACTTATTTTTTAAAGCTTTCTAACAGCAACCAAAAAAACAAATCTTGAAAGTATTTATAATCTCTTGTAAATACACAATTAGGTTTTTTAGCCCCTAATTAAACGTAATCATTTTAAACCGGATAAGGTCAAATTATAATTAAGCTGTTCTAATGCTGTTTAATAACTTTAGGCAAGAACAGAAAAGTATTATTTACTACAATGACAAAAATTAGAAAGGGGATGTTTCACAAAACAAATACTTCTCTCTAAACTAATTAAAATACTTGAGCTATTAATTAAGATGAATTAAGTTTTTACTTCTAACATATAGCTATACTTTTCAAAAATTGTTAACGAAATTCATTAAAAAAGTCAATAAATACATGTGTATAAATAAAATTAGATTTTGTTTTTTCCTAGAAAAGCACATTTAAACAAAACCAAATTTATAACTCTTGTAGTTTCAGCTTTAAAAAAAAATTTGAAAAGGAAAACCATTTTATTATTTTTCGTGCATTATCAATAAAAACCTATGACTTTAAACGTAACAAATCTTCAAACTAAGTTTGGAAACACTTCGTTTTTTATTTAAAAAAAATTGTTACTACGCTGTTACGTTTAAACTTAAGACAAATGAAATAAAAATGTCACTTGTTTCACTCGAGCCATAACTAACAATATCGCAGGATAATGTTTTGGACGGACTGGGCAGACAAACCGGGCGCCAGAATTGAGCGGGCCAACATGGACGGCACTGGCAGGAGGGTGGTCGTGGACAGCCACATAATTTGGCCGAACGGTGTCGCTGTCGACATGGAAAGCGATAAAATCATATGGTGCGACGCTATGACTGAGGTTTGTGAAAATACGGTGCACCCTGTTTGGTAAACGCGAGGATGTTTTTGTATAATTAAAGCTAATGTTTACTTTGTTTTATTAAATAAAAACTTGGGCCATTATAATTATCTACAGCCTATAAAAGACTTAAGAATTTAAATTTTAACACCCTTGATAATAATAGCTAGCATAAAACACACAGCGAACGGGGTGCACTGTTCATAACGTATTTAGACCGTAGTTCCGAGTGTCGTTAAAATTCATTGAATAGAAATTGGAAATGACAGATTTGTCTGGCCGGAGCCGCCAGGTTCTGATTGTTGGAGCGCAGCACGCGTACAGCGTCGCCCACCTCGGCGGGAGCTTGTACTGGAGCGAGTGGAAAAACAGCGACGTCAAGCAGCTGAGCCTGGCGAATTTTACTGACACGCAAGTGCTGAGGAGGAACCTGCCGAGCCTGATGGGGATTTCCGCTTCGAACAGCAAGATTTACAACATATCCGGGTGAGGGGAATTATTTTGAATATATGTGCGTTTGTTTGATTGGTTTTTCCAGTTGAAATGCCAGTTGCTGTAAAATTTTTCAAAATTTACTAAAGGAAGAAATTTAAAATAAATCGCTTTTAACTGTAGCAACCGATATTAACAAACTAGCATTTAAAATTTTTGCGATATAACTTAGAAATCACCAAACTACTTCATTTTATTTTTTAATAATATTTAATTTTATTCATATGAATAGCATGAACAAATAAATTGTTGTTTCATAAACACTCTACTTAAATGTTTGATTAACAAATAACACAATTAATACGTGTAAAATAATAAACTTGTTGTTTTAATTTTATTATGTGACCAAGACTACTCAAAATATGTTTATACTTATTAGGCTATTTGAAAATATTTAAACTTTCTTAGAGTAAAAATAAAATTAGTATGAAAAAACAAACATGAAACAAAAAAATGTTTACAAACTAGTTATTGTTGATATCAATAAAAAACTTCGTAAAACTTTTTGGTATTAAAACTAAGTTAAAATAATGTGCAAAGTTTTATTTTTAGTGCAAAGCTTATACAAAGTTCTTATAAAAATTTAAAACACGGCAGTAGAGCCAAAGAAAAAATGAACTCATTTAAATTTTTCAATGTAAAACGTTATTTTAAACATTACTTAATAAAACTAAAAATTGATCACTACTTTGTGAACTTGCTTATTATCAAAGCATTCCGTGACAGTTATAAAAAAATTAAAGCTGTTGAAAGGTAAAACAACTTGCTGAAAAGATAGACATAGCGTAAATGTTAAAGTTGTTTTGAATACTATTCTTTCAAATGCATTTTTTAAACTAAAAAATAAAAATGATTTGAAAGATTATCAGCAACTAAATACGTTAAAGTGTTAATTTTTAATTTTTTTATTTTTACACTGTTGTCGAATACTACACAAAAACTATTTGTAGTGTGTTTTAATTTAAGAACAGGTTAATAACTTTCAATATCTAAGTAGTTATTGTTTATAATTTAGATATAAGAACTTGATTTTTAGTAAAAAAAAGTTTGATAAACTTTTAGTTACATTTTGCTCACAGTTGTATAACAAATTTTAAAATTTTAACGTTTGAATTCAATTACTTTATAACATGAGTTTTCCGTAACAAACATTTTTAAAACTAATTATGGCGTAAATCAATGTTGTTTTTTTTAAATTAAGTTGTAATTAATAATTAGAAATTTTAAGTTAGTCTGTAGTTTTATTGAGGATTAAATCAAAAACTACTTTTTGAAGATGCTTAAAGATTTTAACTGCTTTTGAATAAAAGAAAGAGATTTATTTACTTTTTTTCGTACTTGCTGTTTTAAATATCCTAACCAAGTTATAAAACAGTTTAAAAGTATTATTGTTAACAAATTTATTTAGCCAAAGTAAATTACATTTAAACCGTTCTTTTAATAAAAAGCTTAATTAATTCTCTTAAGTTATATACTTTATTTGTTTTTAGAAATAATAAATTAGAACTTTGTTTGTACAGATTCTACAAAATATTATGAACTATTTAACATTTATAAATAGTTATAACGATATCTATAAATTTTTTAACAGTTATTATTAACTTGAAGATTTTGTATCAAGTCAAATTTTAAGATTCATTTGTTAAACAAGAAAAACAATATGCAGAGGCTCGAAACGTGAATGCAGTTACCTGACTCTACCATCACCGACCGGACACACATGCGCTTGCCCGACTGGAGTGCAAATATCAGGAGGAAAGTGCAAGGAGCTTCCACTTGAGTACCTCCTGTTCACCACCAAGACCAGCATCAAGAGGATCTCGCTGGAAAGCGACTTGTACGTGGATGTGCCCCTTCCGCTCGACAATTTGACGAACGTCGTCGCGCTAGCCTACCATTACGAACACCAGGTAGGCCTGCGTGTTGTTTGAAACGCGAAAATGTTTGCGATGTAAAAATATTTAATGTAGTTTTTAAGCTTTTACAAGAAGTACTAAAACAACATTAGCGTTTTGTAGCAGCTGGTAAAACATGGCAGGAGAAAAAGGTTTAAGTTTAATACTGAGTAAAAATATTATTGTATACAAGCAGCGAAAATTGCTTTAATATTTGTAAAGCAAGCATGTTTTTTGCAACAAGTTAAACGAAGCAAACTTATTTGAAAAACAAATTCAAGTAAAATAAAACTTAAGAAATAATTCAATCATTTTGAATCCTTTGAAAAGTATTTCTAAGATTTAATCTTAAACATTTTTCAACTATTTCTCGATACAGTTTTAGTTTATACAAATACTTTTTAGATTTTTTTTTTACTCCTTTTTATCTATTTTTATCATAAAATTATTAAGAATAGCTAATTTTTAATTTTTAACTATTGCACATACTTTTTGTTGTTTGTTTTCGAAAAAAAAGCCTTATATAAGATAATTAGTGAAAGTAGAACAGGTTTAAGTTGTAGTGATTTATTATAATCGGTAAAATATTTTTATTTTCCTCTATGTTCAATCAATCTAAATATAGCTTTTTAAGTACGACTACTTTTTTGTTGTTGAAAAAAACAAACGACTTTTTTGATGAAATTCTGCCTGAGCAAAACTAGCGCTCAAGCAGTATGATTAATCAGCTGATATGGAGAGGAATGTTCAACCAAACACAAATGTCATAGACAAGCTCAAAGCTCGTGTCTGATCCAAGTAAATCCTTAACTAACCTTAGCACCCGGACTTGTTCGAAGCAAACTTCAGCCTTACAACTATTTGCATTTCTTTCTAAATTGCTCGATTATGACGTAACCGTTTGCATCATGCTTTAGAAAAATTCCGTCAACAAGGCTTTGACTGTCGAAATTTTTGAAGGCTTGGTATGAAGGTAAACTACGGTAGTCACGGTATTTTTAAAGAAGTAAAACGTTTATTTTCTAATTTCAAAATTGTTTAAAACTGAATTTCTGGTGATTTTTTTGTAATACAAACTAAATATGTCGTTGTTTAGTAAATTTTTCAACTGTACTTGATTTGCACAAAAAGTGTTTCTGTGAAATATATACGCAGTTCAGTATTTAGAGTTTTTCTTTGACAAGAACAGTTTTTGATGAACTTAAAATTGTAATAGATTTAATAAATTTTAACTTTATCAATTTTTTTTCACATACTGCTTATACAAAAAAAAATCTTCTTATTTATGTTTGTAAGTCCTTAGAACTTTGTAATTTATTAAACTACTAGGACGACTTGAGGAACTAACATATTCTTACATTATTACTGTGTTATGTTGCATATCATTTTTTTAAAATTTACATTATTTTCTAAAAATAAACATTTATTATTTATTTCTGAGCTAACAACTTATTTTTCATATCATCTGAAAGTTTATATTTTAATAAAATATGTTGAACTTATTTTTTCAAATTTATGTTTGTTTTAATTATTTTTAAATGTAAAACAATTCTTTTTTTTAATAGTCAATTGCTTTCTATGCTTCTTTCTTTTTATTCTTCTTTAATCACCAATATAAATATATGGCTTATTAATTCAAAACTTGTTTATTACTTTTTATAATTAAGTTGGTTTAATTGACCTATTCATCGTTATTTTTGACCAAGTCATTCTTCTAATTCATACTTTTGGAATTTTAAATTAAACAATCAAATTAAGCTTATACTGCATTTTTTTATCAAAAGTTTTAAATTACCAATTTTTTCAATAAATAACTCTTTATATAAAAAATAGTTGAGGCTTATACGATAATTAATCTTATAAACAATTTTAGCTAATTTTTTTTACAAACTATACCTCTTTAAATTTTTAAAACTTTTAGAACGTATTTATTATTAGTATTTTGAAAACTAACCAATGCGGCTAAACAAATACAAAACCAGTTCATTTCGATATCAGACCTTAGTGTTTAAAGCAAACGCATAATTATAGCAAAAAAAGGTATGATATATTGAACATAATCTCTAAGGTTCCTTATACAAATTAAAAATTATAATATGCATTCTCCTTTTAAATTTTCAGATGTTGTTCTACACTGACGTTCAAGAGGGACTGCTGATTCGCTCGCATTTGAACGGAAGTGACGTAACAACCATCACTTCGACGGACGTGAGGGTGGCGGAGGGACTGGCAGTGGACTGGATGGCCGACAACTTGTACTGGACGGACACCTCCTTCAACACGATATCCGTGTCGCGGTTGGACGGTTCGTCGAGGTTCGTAACTCTGAAAGTTTGATTTCGTAGAATGTTTGTTTTTGTAGCGAGTTACTGCTTTGAGTTAATGTATTGTAAAAAAACTAGTTTTTTGTAATTTTGGTATAAAAACAATGTTATATTTTTAAATCATGTATTGTACTTATTATGTGATTTTTTATATTTAAAACAAGTTTTTCCAATTGTTAAAACAATTAAGTAGTTTGTTATTTAAATTAAAGTATCCTTTTTGATTAAGCTCTGTAGGTATAGTTCTTTTACATTACAAATAGTTTATTGAACAACAAAAAAACGCTCTAAATATTTAGTCCTAGGACCTAGTGCACGAAAAAACCCTTTCGGTTATCGATTTGCACACCACGGATACCTTTTAACGTCTTGTCCAGAAATGTGTTTTTGTTCTATTTTTTAAATTATATGCATGTTTAACCAAAGAAAACTTAAGTTCCTTTTAAAATTTATTATGAGCGTTTTCTAGTTAACAAACAAAAGTTTAATAAAAATTAAATAAGTCTAAAATAATTATAATGTACAACTTTTCATTAGTTGATAGTAAATATAGTATTTGATCGTAATGCAGCAGCTTATCTTCGATTGAGAAAAAAATCACTGAAACATAAGAAAATAACATGACGTAGGCTAATTCATAATATAAATAGGCTTCCGAAGCCGTAAAAACAACATTTTCTGCCTGTTAGGCAAACTAAATTTGACGAACTAAATTTAGCAATAAATCACGAATTTGTTTACTTTTGAGCTTTTTTATATAATTATTATTACCTATTATATTTTATTATTCATACTTTTAATAACTGTTTTTTTTATACTGATCTGGAAAAATTACTTATACTTTGTCTCTTATAGTTTAATGTTTTGGTATATACAATCAAACTTATATCTTTTTTTAGCCTATATTTTTTCTAACGATTTTTAGTTTTAAATTTAGTGTTGCATATATTTTTATTTTTTAATCAGATATTCTTTGCATAATTTTTTAATTGATAAGTTGCATGAAACATTTTTTTTTAATGAAATAGTTTTTTCTCGCAAATTTTTTATTTTAAAGCTGTACGCATTAGCTTTTAACAATAATTTATTTTAGAAAAACTCTCATCAATGAAAATTTAATGGAACCGCGAGCGATTGCGTTGCATCCAGCACTAGGCATCATGTTCTGGACTGATTGGGGAAAGAAAGGAAAAATAGAAAAATCTTCACTAGCTGGTACTGAAAGAAAAGTAAGTGATTTCAGTATTTGTATAGCTACTTTTTAAAAACAAAAAATTAGTGTACTGTGTACAAGTGTACTTTTGTTTTATTAAACTAAAAAATATTTAAGTTGCTGTTTTAGCTTTGAATTTACTATCAGAAAAATACAATTATCTAATAAGTAAAGCTTAATTAAACCATAAACAATAATTACAATAATATAAACTCTAATTTTGAATAATTAAATTAACGGTTTTTTCTAGTAAATATCTTATTGTAAGAACGATAAAACATTAGTTGACAGTAATTTTTGATGTAAGTAGTTTTCTTCAAATTATTTAACCTGTGATGTGTTTTCTTCAAGTGCTTCCACAACAAGTTGTTTAATTTTTTTTTAAATTAAACTAAACTAGGTATAAGGTTATATATACTAAAACATACACGTTTTCTCTTATATGCACAATACATAGGAAAAAATCGTTCTTTAAAAAAACTAATCTTTTTTTGTTTGTATGTTTAATAGTGTTAAGAAAAAAAAAACTTTAATTTTTTTATCTAATTAAAAAACACATAAAATATCTTTGAAATATTTTAAAGTTATAACTTATGATGCAAATACGGAATTTTACTAAGCAATAAAGATTAAATCGTTTTCTTTATTGTAAATTTCTAATATTTTATCTAAACTTATTTATGTTATAAAATCGCTTTAAACTATAACTTTTTTATGAAATTAGTTAAAGTTTTTGCTGGATTTTGCTATTTATAGATTTTAAGAGTAAAAAAATCTTTTGGCTAGAAATTTGGTATTTTGTAATGACATTTAGCTGAATTCAGTTTATAAGAGTTTTTAAATTGTAAAAAGATTGATTTTAGCTAAAAACTTGGTATTTCATAATGAAATTAATTAGAAATTAATTTGAATTTCCCATGAATAGTTTCTTTAAAGCGTAAAAAGATTGCTTTTAGCTTAAAAAACTTGGTATTTATAAATCAAATTACTTGAAAATTTAGCTGAAATTTACGTGAACATACGTGAGAACATAAAAAGTAGATTTTGGCTAGGAAACTTGGAATTTTATGATGAAATATTTTAAGGTTATTGTGAAAAGGTCAGTTGGCTGGCCAAACGGTTTAACGATCGATTATGAAAATTCACGGGTTTACTGGGTCGATGCAAAAGACTCAAACAACCACATTGAGTCCTGCGATTTCGACGGATCAAAAAGAACTGTTGTAGTGAAAAACACACCGCACGGATTTTCTCTCACTGCTGTTAGTTTTCTTAAGTTTTGGTTTACAAAATTTTAACTTGGTGTTTAATGTAACTGTAGATTTTACACTGCTGTATATTTTTACTTTTACAAAAAAAAGAAGAAAAAGTTTTTTTGATTAGTTTTGTATAACTTCTGCAAATTTTAAACAAAACTTCTTTTTTTTATAAATTCTTAATCTTAATATAAAACGATAGGCTTAAAAAGTTTGCTTACTATTAAAAGATGCTTTTTTTTAGTTAGGAGATTCCTTATTTTGGACAGACTGGGTAACACCTTATGTTCACAGTTACCAAAATGGTGAGAATATCAAAATATATCGCGGAGAAAAACAAGAACTTATGGACATTAAGGTTTCAATAACTTTGTTTTTAAAAACTTAGACGCCTAAATTGTTTAAGCAAATTAATATATAAACAAGAGTTCAAGTTCGGTTATTTTTTCGAATCACACATTCTAGATACATACGATTTTTACATGGAATTTTTTTAAACACTAGGTAGTTTCTGCGCGAAGGCAACAAGGATCCAACATATGTTCCCACGACAACGGCGGATGCAAGTACTTGTGCCTGATGGTCGCCCCGCAGCGCAGAGTGTGCCGCTTGCCGGACGGCAAAAAGTACGCCGTAGACGAGCCTTACTTGTATCCGCAAAGGGAAACAACCACAACCGAATACACCGAAGCGGCGCCTCTTTCCACGAAAGGTTAGCTGGGATCGACCGAATTGCTCGCGGTTTTTTTCGCATTTTTTCCTCACATTCATTTTCCAAACATTACACAGGCGTTAAATACACAACAAAAGAAGGTTCCGAGGAGAACAGGACGACCAACATGACGACCACTCAGCAATATCAATCCGCAGCATCGGAAACCAGCGGGGGCGGGGGATTTGACGGAACGAGAAGTAAAGGTCAGCTTACATTTCACATCAACTTCTGTTATTTACGTTTGAAAGCCCTGAAATCATAACCCTTTGTTGGAAATATTTTAATTGGTGTTTTCCATCCGTTGTAAAAATGCTCGGAATTCTGTGTTTTCAACCGAGTGGCGCGCGCCTCAATGCTAATCGCGTGAGAACGAAACTGTTCGGATTGTTTTACTTTTGCACTGGGGCTTTGTCGAACACCCGAACAAAACAATAAATTTTTCAGCCTCGAAGGAAGTTTGGAAGCTTGTTTTGATTGCCGGGGTGGCGTTCGTACTCGTTGCAGGCTCCGTTGGACTTGTCGGCTACTTTGTTGTGAAGTAATTGTGACGTTTATTGCTTTGTGTTTTTTATTTTGTATTTAGTCTTTTGGCGCTTTGAATTAGTAGCGTTTAAGGGTTTTAAGGAATTTTTATATTTCATAACACAAAGAAATTGTTCGCTTCAAATATTTTCAATTGTGCTGTTAATAACAAAAGTTTACAAACTATTCTAATTATACTTTTAATCATTTGATTTCGAGCTGTGTTTGATAGTACATATATGTATATATAACAAAAATTTATAATAAGTATTTATATTATCTTAAATAGAGTCAAAAAGTATGAAAACAATTTAAATATTTTAATTATAAATGCTTTTAGTAATACTAACTATCAAAAATTTTATTCATTAAAATGTATTTATTTATCGTAAAAATGTCAGACAAAATAAATAAATTTCTAAGCAAAGTTATTTAGAAAAAATTTGTGAATCAACAAAAAAAATAAAATTTGTAAAAAGTACTTTTAATTTCTATATGCTAAAACAGGAAAAGAAAACGCACGAACAACGCGGGGGTCTACTTTCAAAACCTCACTTACGGGGTGAACAGAGACGGCCAGCAACCACAGCAGTCCGTGCGTCTGCTCCAAGTCGACCAGCAGATAGAAGTCAAGCCGCCACAAAGCTCGCTTGCCGCAGATAGACCGCCTGAAAAGGTCAAAAAAGATGATAAAAATGTCGAAATCGACAGTGAAAGCTCGCTGTTGGGCGGCAAGAAGACGATGACGGAAGGCAACGATCTTTCGGCGGAGGAAGAATCGGAAATGACGTCATTGAACACGGACGAAGACGAGTTGTCAAAGTGCGAAAGCTCGGACAATGACACTAATAAAATCAGCTCCGAAAAGGATATGACATAACGTTTCATATTATTTTTCTTTATTTTTTCTTATTTAACAACAAATCACTGTCAAAATCGCTGTTTTTTTCTCTTTTTTAATGCATTTTTAGTTTATTCATTGAGAATTTTTCTTGCTAATTTTAGATTCTCTAATAATCATTGAATTCTTTTTAAATTTATCTGTTTAAGTCTTCAGTTTTTGTAAGTTTTTGTTTGTCGAGAAATATACTGTTATTGTTTAATTTGAAGTATCTAGTTAAATTTATCCAAATCAATTCTAGGTTTTAATTGTCAATTAACTTTTTTTTCTTATATGTCTGTAATAAATTTGTTAGTATAAGATTTATTACTTGCAGGTTTGTAGTTAAAAGACTTTTAATTTTTTAACTTTTTATAAAACTTTAAAATTAAATAAAAAAGTAATTTAGTTGTTTTACTATAATTTTTTTTGAATTACAAGCTTGTACATTTACTATTTAGAAAGTTGTTAATGCATATTCTAGGTACTTATAAAAATAATTAAATAGTTTTGATGTCTATCAGCAAAGTTTATACTTTGGTTAGCTGTATATAATTTTTTAATAACATATTATGAATCATTGCAAAACAGTTTATTATATTTTACTGCAAATCCATGTTTGACTAAATTGGAAAACTTGTTTTGAAAAAAAAACACATATAATATAAAAAGACGGATAAATACTTATTTAAAGTAATACTAGGTTTCTATGCACACTGCAACTGTTACATAAGTTTTATACTCAGCACAACATAAATTTACATTTACTTACTTTGAAAACGAAATTACACAAAATAGCTTTATCTACTTAAATATTTAATCAATTAATTTTATGTGTAATTAATCTGTTTAACTGTTACACGACATACTTAAGTAAATTAACATAGTAAGATGTTATAAGCGTTTATAAAACATTTTTAATATTTAAAATAATTTTAATATTTTTTCTCTTAAAAAATTTTTATTCTCCAAGGTCGTAAGAAATTCTTAGTTTTAGTTATAGCTAATGATATAAGAGTAATGAGTATTATGAAAATTGCACGGCTAGGTTTTGTACAAAATTATTGCATAATCATAAAACAAAGCATGAAAACTTAAATGAACAGGCTAAGTTGTATTTAATAACTAACAGAGCAAATACGATAAGTTCCTCAAACAATATTAATAAAACAATATATGTTTTAATCAGTTTGTTTTAAAACCTAACCCAAAAAAATGGTCAAGTAAAAACTTGCTACATTTAAGGCTACATAACGTTCAATATACTTGAAGCAGAATAGAACCAAACTCAGTTTTTAAAAGAAGAAGCCCAGCTCCAAACAACTAATTTAAAATCTTGGTTTAACGTTTTAGTCACTAAAATAGTCAATGGCCGCTTGTCAGCCCACAGTGCAATTTGAAAAATATAAAAAGAAACTTATTGTTTATACAAATAAATGATTCGACTATGCAATTGTTTAAAAAAATATTTTGTTTTGTTTTATCTAACAGTTTAGTATCAATTAATAAATACATACCACTAAATAAATTTTTGTTTGATAAACTACCACTTTAAATAATATTTAGCAAAAAGAAAATCAAAGCATTTAAACTTTAGTGTAACTAATATTCTAATTTGAAGGTATTTTATAAAAATAGGATAAAAAACAAACACAGTATTTTTTTCGAAAACTAGAATATTAAGCAAGACTTATTTTTAATATAAAAAAGTTTGATTAGAAGCTTACTAAAAATGTTTAATAGCTTTTATGTCATTATCAAATAAATTTCGGTTTTGTATAGAAATATGAAAACTTTAGTTTCATTTGTTTTTATAGTAGTTATTTAAGTGATAACTACATTAAACTTCATAAAAATAAAAATAAAACTTTCAAAATAAGTGCTTTAGTTTTTTTTGAACAAGTATAAAAATTCAAAACTAAGTTTTTGATTTTGTATAAATTAATCAAAAGTCAACTTACAATAAGTATATACTTTGTAAATATAAAACTACACTAGCACTTAGTATATTTTTAATATAGTAGTTCAGTTAGTTTATAAAATTACTTATGCATTTAATATTTTTAAGTGTCAGTAAATTTTGATTAATCGCACATTGGTTGTAAGAAAACAAAAAAAGGTGAAAAATGAACTCTAGATAAAAAAAATTTCGTTAGTTTTGTAAAATTAAAAGATATTTCATTTAAAGCATAGAAAAACTGTTTTTAATTTTTAGAGTATTTCAAATGGTTTAATATTTAAACAACCAACAGCATCAATTTAAAAATATATACTATAGAAAGTAGTTTCTACTCGAATTGTCACTGAAAAAAGACTTGAAAATAATAAAACAATGTATTTCAATATTTTGTTTTAAATAGTAGTTAATATTTCTTTCAAATATTCAAAATTAGTTTTGAAAATTAAAAATAAACATAAACTTTTAAAAGTGGTTTATGATATTAGATTGTTGTATAACAAAAAATATAATACGGAGTTAAATTAAATAAAACTGATTTGGTTTATGCATATTAGCCTGTGAGTACAGTTTATAAAGTTAGATTTAAGTTAACATTTTTTTCAATACTATAGAGCTGTTAGTATTTTTAAAACTAAATAAAGCTAAGTTTACCTTACTTAGTATGTTAAACTTTTGTTATTAATCATTAAAAATTATTAATCATCTTGTTAATAGAGAATACACTTCAAAAATCATAACAAAGAAATTATCTAGTTTACAAAAACTTTTAACATTCGCATGTATAGAATTATTGAATTAAGTAACTTTAAAAGAAAAAAATATCTTTGAAACTTTAAAAAATGTAAACTATGTTTATTAAGTAAGCAATGTTTATAAACAAGTAGTTGTTTTATCGTAGTGTTAAAAAACAATTTATTTTACAGAATATTTACTAATTAATAAAAACCTAACTGAATATTTTTTTATACCAATAAATGCAAATGACAGAAAATTGTAAAAAATGAATATATTTTTTTTGTAGAAATAAATATTTGTAATAATATTTTTTTTTTAGATGGAAAACACTTAAATACTTTTAGTCATTTTACAACTAATGAATCAAAATAAACAAATTTATGATGTTAATTTAATGACTAACATAGCGTTAGATATACTGAAATATAATATTAGAAATTACTTTCAATGAAAATTCTATAGCAAATACTATTCTTAAGCAGCAAATTATTCATTACAAAGTAGTATAACTAAATAATTTATGAAAAAGTTAATAAGCTACAGGGATAAAAAGTTGAACATTAACCTGTTTTTTCGAACGTATTTAAACTTTTAACACAGTATCCAATGTTTAAAACAAGCTTGAAAGACACTAAAATTATAAAAATTAAAAATGTGTAATTGTTTAATCTCTTCTATCATTAAAATAAGTTTTTTTTGATGTAAAACTGGTTATAAGTTATTCTAAAAAAATAGAAAACATTTAAAAGATTTTAATCAGTTTAAAACTAATTAATCATGAGAAAAAAAAAAGTTATGATGTTAATTGAATAATGACTATAGCTTTCATTTAAACTAAAATATAATATAACAATAGTTGTTATTAAAACATTTTTATACAAAATTCAACTATTCTTAAGCAGACTATCAATATTACAAAGTAGTTTAAGTGAAAACTTACTTAAAAAGTTTAAATTAAAAGCTATACGAAAAAAAAGATTAATATAAGCCTCCTTTTTTTTTTAATATCTAAACTTTTAACACAGTAGCAAATATTTAAAAGAAGCTTTAAAGACGCTAATATTTTATTTAAAAAATAAATATATTGAACTATTAAAGCTCTACTACCATAAAAAAAAAGCTTTTTTCGATGTAAAACTAAGTTGATGTAAACCACTTGTTCATATAAATAAGTAGGTGTTTTAACTTTACATAAATGATCAATGTGTTTTGCTGAATATATTAATTAGAAAAAAAAGAAAATTATTACTTTATATAAATCAGTGCATGCTAAAGTGTTATTGCAAAAAATTAATATAATGTTTTTATGATAAAAAATACAGAATTATATTGGAAAGCTGAATTTTCGCAGATATTAAAAATCAGATATTCGCATTTTTGAACACTTACTAGTTATCAACACGTTTTTGTAAAAAAAAAAACAATGGAGCTTCAACTAAAAATATTCGGACCAAAAACATAATAAACAATATGCCTTGCTTTTTAGATATGTCATTTTTGGTTTAGATTAAATAAAAACATATTTTTTCTAATCTAAAAGTTCAACTAGTTTTATTCTTGTTTATTCTATATAAAACAACTACATTTCGTAAAAAAATAATGGAGCTCACAATTCTTATTCAATTCATACAAAAAACATCTTAAACGATTTGAATTGCTTTGTCGATATGACAGTTTTGGTTTAAATTAAATAAAAACAATAAAAAATAAAATAAATTTTGACATAAAAGTTCAACAACTTTTTTTTGTTTGTTCTATATAAAACAACTAAGTTTCTCACAAAATTAATGGAGCTTACAATCCGTATTCTATTTAGACAAAAACATCTCAAACGATTTATCTTACTTTGACATTTTTGGTTCAGATTAAACAAAAGCACAAAAAAAAAGACCTACAAACTAATAATTTTTTACGTCAGTTTTCTTTACCGAAGTAAACACTTTTCCAATTGATATAAGTGACTTTTAAATTCTAGATTATTTTTAAAATTCTATATAAAACAACTAAATATCTTAAAGGTTACAATCCTTATTCATTTTAAACAAAAATCATCTTAAATGATTCGTCTTTGTATTTATGACATTTTATTTAGATTAAAGAATTGCAACGAAATAATATATGTTTAAAAGAGACTTAAAATTTTACCATTTTAATCAAAAAAGTAAGAGTAATTAAACTTTAACGATACACTTCGTGATCTTTTTTTTTTTTTGCTGCTTGTTTCTTGAATTCATTTGTTAATCAAACTGCATAAAAATAATTTTTACCAATTTATTATAGTTTAATTTTTTTTATAATACATTTTTAACTGTTATAAACCTTCAACTGCTAAAATAGAGATTCCCATTTTTACTATTTTTTATCAGAATTGTCCTCTGCGTTGTTAATTTTTTTTTTCATTTTATATTGTTGGAAATACTTTCAGTATCTCTTCAGCCATCTGCATAGAGTTTCATAAAATAGAGAAATTATATTTAAGCTTGAGTATTTTCTTGTTTCCTTAACATAATGAAACTCATTACCTCAATGACATGAGTTCCAAAACTTTTCCCTTCCATTTGTTGCTAATGCTGAGTATAAACCTTCTTCCCGATTATTTAATCATTCAATGCTAAGTTTGTTTAAAGATAGAGCTAAAAATATACAAAACTGTTAAAAAGTTAATTCGTTTTGATAAAAATACATAAGATACAAAGAGCTTTACTTAAGTTTGACGGAGGCCTTTTTTATTTGTAAGTTTATCAGACTCTCTTGTTATAAAGAGATCCAAAATGTGGTTTTTTATTTAACGTTTAAATAATAAAAAAAGTGCTCCCTACATTAAAAACTCATTATTAGTATTTGTACAAAACTATTTCTATCTGCAAACAGTATCCAGTGTTTGTCATTAAGTTGAAAAAATAACAATATTGTCTCGCGCATGTAGAGTATTTTTTGTGATTTAATGAGTGTTTTTAATTTTAAATTTACATACTTTATTACCTCAGTTATAAATATAAGTTGACTTTTTCACAATAAAGATCTAAAAACATATTTTGGAGTATAATCTCTTCAATATATCCCAATTTTTTTTCCACTTTTTTCATTAAGTGAATGAAAGTGTTGCAAATAATCTACAAAAATTTTATCAACACGTACTTATTTTAAAACTTTTCACCAAGTAAAAATAATTTACCGCGTTGTGATAATAAACAAAATGGTGGTAATAACCTAAAATTCTAAGATCCTCTCTCAAAACAGTTATGCATGCATTTGGCATGTGTGCAATACAAACCTTTTCAAAAATGCCTTTCTCCATCTCTTTTCTTTACTGTTTAGAAAAGATTAACGCTTATAAACTTTAATAAACTAATAACAAGACTAACATCTTTCAAGTCTGCTAATTAACAATATAGAAAACAACTGATAATTTATTTACTTTTCTCTGTAAATGAAATTTATAGACCATGAAATCCTTAAAAATTAGGTATTAACAGGATATAGCTTAAAAGTATTCTTAACCTTTAAATAAATGCTATAAAAATTTAAAACTTAACTTTATGTATTCAAAATACTTAAAGAATATTTTTTTTACTTACTCTATCATTGTAAACTACTTTTTATTAAAATGCTTGCATCTTTTCAGAAGCATTTCAACTTCTTGCCTCTCAATCGTCAAAAAATTGTCTAAATTAAATAAGAATTGTAAGCTCCATTAATGTTTTACAAAACTTAGTTGTCTTTATGTAGAATAAACACAAAAAAAACTTGAAGTTTTAGTTAAAAAAATAACTTTTTGATGTTTTTGTTTAGTGTAAACCAAAAATGTCATATCTAAAAAGCAAGACAAACCGTTTGAGATATTTTTGTCTAAATTGAATAAGAACTGTAAGCTATATTATTTTTAACAAAACTTTATTGTTTTATATAGATTAAACAAGAAAAAAAGTTGTTGAACTTTTAGGTCACAAAAATATTTTTTACGTTTTTGTTAAAGTTGAATAAAAAATATCATTATCTACAAAGCAAGACATATCGTTTTAGTTTTTTTTAAATTGAATAGAAATTGTATTATCCATTCACTTTTACGAAACTTAGTTATTTTATACAGAAAAACGAGAAAAAAATTAATTATAATTTTAGGCCATAAAAAAATAATATTTTGATATATTTTTTGATATAAACCAAAAATGTCATATCAAAAAAAAGACGAATCATTTAAGATGTATTTTGTCTTAATTAAATCAGAATTGTAAGCTCCATCAATTTTTTACAAAACTTAGTTATTTTATATATATTAAACTAGAAAAAAAAGTAGTTAAATTTTTAGGTCGAAAAAATAATGTTTTGATGTTTTTGGTAAAGTTAAATAAAAAATGTCATTATCTACAAAGCAAGACATATCGTTTTAGATGTTTTCTTTTAATAAGAATTGTATTATCTATTGTTTTTATACGAAACTTAGTTATTTTATATAGAGAAACGAGAAAAAAATTAGTTAAACTTTTAGGCCAAAAAAAAATTTTTGATATATTTTTTGATATAAACCAAAAATGTGATATCTACAAAAAAAGACGAATCATTTAAGATGTTTTTTGTCTTAATTGAAAAAGAATTGTAAGCTCCATTATTTTTTTACAAAAACGTGTTTATAGCAAATAATTGTTCAAAAATGCGAATATCTGATTTTTGAATATCTACGAAACTTCAGTTTACTTAAAATTTAAAAAAATTTCACAGTTTTTTTAAGCATATTCTAATAAATTCTTTTAACAAAGACATGTACGTTTTGTTTTGTTTATTAAATAAAGTTTAAAACTTTACAAAAAACAAGAGTCTTTTAGCGTTTTAGTTTTAAGTAAGTATAATTTTTATCATCTTTTTATGTAGTTTATTGATATTTTCTACTAATTATATCGTATGTTTGCTATAATTATGTAATTCAGTAGATAGATCGCTTGTTAAAAAAATCTATACATTTTAGTTTTTTACTTATTATACGATTATAACTCAAAAATTTTAAGATTTTATTTATTAAATCATATTTCACCGAAAAAAATGATATTATCATTTAAAAGTAAAATCTTAATAAAATTGAAATATTTTAAAATATCAATTCCATCGTAAGAAGTTTAGACTAAACGATTATAATTATTTTTTTATCAGCACATTTAAAGTTTTAATGCAAAAAAACGCAGTTCTCTACCTTATTTTGTTTTGTATCTAACTTAAAAGTTTTTTTTTTGATGTTTTCGACAAAACTATTTATAAAAACTATAGAAATTATTTTTATAAGCACTTCATGTGAAAACATAGATTTTTAATTTTTTTTACAGTACATAATTATTGAAAGTTCTATTTAAAATAAACTAAACAGTTTTTGATTTTGTAAATAACTTTTTTTCAACCTTTTTTAATCATTTTGAATAGGTTAATCTTTATTTTAAATTAAATGAAGTTTTGCATGAAGATTTAAAACTTTATAACGTATAAGTTTTTCTTAGGTGATCAATTTTGGACAATGTACTAAACAATTTAATCTCATCATTTATCATTTAAATTTAAGAACGACACAAACTATAACTATTATCTATAATACTTTTCTTAATTGACTATAACTTACTTGATACTTTTACAACAGCTTAAAGTCATTCAATTTATTTTTTATACAGGTTAACAATATTTTATTAAAAAAACCTAGCAAACTAGAAAAAGACTCAACTAAATTTTACAAATATATTATAATTTAGCTAATTTATCTTTTTAATAACCAACCAAGTTATTTTAACATGCTTTGAATTTAGGGCATTGAATTTTTTAACGTGTTTAAGAAACTTATTTTATTTTGAGTTGCTAATTTTGAAATACTCACTGCTTGAACTTAAGTTTTTTGTTTAAGCGTAATTATTAGTTTTTAGAATATTATTGTCATGTTTAGATTAATCTAAATACTTTTTTATTTAAGATTTTGTTAATTCTTGTTTGTATTAAAATGATTATATAATTTTAATAATTCAAATAACACAACTATTTTTTTGTAGCATTTAATAGTGTCAAGCAATAAAAAGATAAATATGTTTTAATTAGCATTTAACTGCATCTTTGAGCTCTTCTGGAATTTCATCGAATTTCATAACAACTGGTTTAGGAGCTTCTACTTTGTGTTCAAATTTTACACTGGCTTTAGCACTTACTTCGATTTTTTTGACTGGTTCAAGACCGAAATCCTCCAAGTTAAGCTCTAATTATTATTATTAACAATATTATTTTTTTTTACTTATTAGTACATTAAGTTAATTTAAAAAACTTAATACCTTCTCCACTTTCACAAGCTTTCAACATAGCTTTGAATGTATCGGCGTCAAGAGTTACACATTTAACTTCTCTCTTTGGTGCTTGAATACATACTGAAGCTAAAATATTTTACTTATAAAATTTTAAAATACGTTAAGTAGAACAAACTTTAATACGAAATATAAAAAACTGGTATAATTTTTCTTAAGTTTATTTTTATCAGTTACAAAAATAAAATAACCTTTTGCTGATTATTTGTCATCTGAAACAAATTCAACTTTTTCAACCTTGGGTTCATCGCCAGTAACGCCACTTACCTTAACTTCTGCAATAGGTTCACACAAAGCAGATTTTGCTACAAAAAGCAGAGCGAACAAATATATGAATTTCATAATTTTATGTTTGGTAGTTGTAATGTAGATTACAATTGATTATGACACTAAATTTTCAGTTCCTATTTATATATTTTTTTGCCTGAAGTAAGAACAGTTAAACTGTTTTTTTAACTAGCAACACAACGTAATTGACAAAATAAACTACATACAATCGAAACTATATCATATGGTTTTTACAGGTATTAAGTTCAAAACAATTTAAAAAAGATTAATCTTACTTCAGTTTAAACATAAAACATTTTGTTATTACAAGGTGCTGTTTAATGACTAAATTAAAACTTAAAGTTATATTTAAATAATAGAACACTAAACTAGTTAGAAGTTTTTTATTTTATTTTCATATAAAGTAAGTTGAAGAGATGATTAATATTTATTACTTAATTAAGTCTTTCTCTCTTTTTTATCTATCAACACATAAGTATTGACAAAAACACTTCATACAACTAATAAAACAACAAAAGGTTGTTATACGTATTTGTATTATATTTACTACGTTTAAAATTCAATCAATCTCTCTTTAATAAAAAATTTAAACACTTTGTTTTTTTTTAAATTATGTTATTCACATTTTATTAACGATTATTTGTAACGATATAATAATGTAATTGTCTTTTATTACAGTGGTTTGAATTATGGGTCGATCACCTTATGTAATTCAAATTTTTTTTTTAAACTAAACTATTGCTCAATAACCTTTGTGAGTTTAAATTAGTCAGAGTGCTAAAGAATTAAGAAATTTTATGCACTAAAGAATTTAAAAAGTATTTGTAACTGTTATCAAAATAAAAAATTAAGTTATATAGCTGCAAACATATGATATATAGAAATTAAATAAAGTATAACTTAAATCAAATTCATATATCCTATAAAGTAGGGTTTGGCAACGTTTTTAATCAGCGGGCCGAATCAGGAAAAATTTAGACCTTTGCGGGCTGGAGCATTTCTAACTAGTAATCTACCGGATCCAGTATACGAATCAGGTAGAAAAGTCCTTTTTTAAGATTCGGATCTGGCCGGATCCTAACTAGAAATTATTATTCGGATTCGGCTGGATACTAACTTTTGAAAACTGTTGCGAATCTGTTTAATTCAAAAAAATTTCTTAAGTATGACATGTTGAGTTAGTGTTTAGATTGATAACAATTTTATAAATAAAGTATTTCAATTACTAAAAATTACTCGAAGCAAAGTATGACTTGTTAAGTGTACCATATTATTTTTTAGTTTTTAATTTTCCTATGAGGATGTTCTTATACTGAAGTTCATCGTCACACCAAACTCATGGTCAGCTAAAACTATGATATTGATGTACTTTTCCGTTGATATCACTGGTTGTTTTGTTATTGAAAGTGTTGCAAAATGCGTAAAGTTATTCTTACTGAGATGGGAAAAAACAGTTTTAAGTTTAACCAAAATGCATTAACTGAATAGTTCATTTCATGAGCAAAAGTACCCTTCCCCATTAGTTTGGTATTCAATTTGTTCATATGCAAAAAAAATACCCTGAATGCAAAATATGAAAGCTGATCCTTATTGGAAAATTGAGTAAAACATTTATACTTTTTTTTACGTTTAAAGGTTGCCGATTTGCTGCTTTAGATTCAAAACGCGTCTTAAAAATTTTCTAAACTTTGTTAAAATGTAAGTTGATCCGTTTGACTTGAAATAGTTGTTAATTACTTGTTGGAAAATAAAAAAATACTTTTCTTAATAACTACATAAACAACTCAATATTTATTCAAGAAAAAATGTCATTTTTGATATGTCCATTGTTTATGAGTTTCATTGACATGGTAGATTGAAAAAGGTAGACATGTTAAATATCAGATTTAAAATAATATACTTTGCTTAGGAAAGTTTTACAAAACAAAATATTAGTACAAAATAATGTTTTTACTATTATACATAAATTAAAAAACAAATTTAACATTTTGTTAAAGTCTTACTCTTATGTTTTTTTTTGTAAAAATTTGATAAAAGTTTCATACAAATTTTGTAGAATTAACCTTGGCGGGCCAGTCATTCTCATCCCCAGGCCGTATTCTATCGAAATTTAAAAAACATTTGGGACCGGTCATTTTCACTTTACGGGCTAGATCCGGCCCGGGGGCTTACGTTACCCACCCCTACTATAAAACGTTTTTAATAGTCATAATCGCTTGCTTACGGGATCATATTGTTTTATACATAGTTATAAGTATACATAAAATTCGCACTCTAAGGTAAACTATGTTTAATAGTTTTGACCCGTAACACAAAAAATGTTGTCTACCCCTGATCTTCGTAATATCTGTATCGAAAATATAAAAAAAAACTTCTTTAATCAATCATTAAGCTTTACTAACAATAAAATCTTAGTATAGCTCAATATAAACTAAACTACTTCTGATTTAACTACTCAAAAGTTTTGTTTTTATACTTGATAAAACAAATAACAACGCGTAGTAATGGTATTTAAAAAAAAGTTAATGCATAATTAGTTAAACCAATTTACTTAAACTTTCAAACATTTGAAAATGGTTTTTAAAGTATAGTTTATTCCTAGACAAGACGTTAAAAAGGTGTTCAAATATAGTGCAACTCGATAATCGAAATGTTTTTTGTACACCAGGTCCTGGGACCAAAGGTTTTGAGCGCTCATTTTTATTGGTTCAATAAACATTGTAAATTATATTTATCTAGTTTTAGCTAAATATTTATCTAGTTATACAAAAACTATAATTTATACAGCTGTTTCACACATGAAATTTAAAATTTCATGTGATCGTCAGTAAGTTACAGTTTATTATAATAGTCAACAGAAAATTCGATTTTAAAGTTAATAAATTAAAAAATATATAACTAGATAAATATTTAGCTCCAATTTAATTTGTCGAGCACTATCGACCAGAAATTTTATATAAAACCTTTAATGTATATATATATATATATATACCACAGATGTTCTTGTGTTAAAACTTTATTTCAACTAACGGCGTTTCACTGCTCTCAAATAAATTTAAGAACAGATCTACGGAGTCTATAAAATATTAACACTCATTAGAAAAAAAAGCAGAAAAAGCATGTATAATTATGTATAGTTATACATGCTTATACCTATATAAACCTTTGGTCCCAGGACCTGGTGTACAAAAAACCTTTCGAATATCGAGTTGCACAACATTTGAACACCTTTTTAACTTCTTGTCCAGGAATAAACTATACTTTAAAGACCATTTTCAAATGTTTGAAAGTTTAAGTTAATTGGTTTAACTAACTATGCATTAACTTTTTTTAAATACCATTACTACGTTAGTTGAAATAAAGTTTTAGCACAAGAACATCTGTGGTATATATTTCGATAAGCTTAGCTTATCAGGATCTCCAAAATTTATTACCTTTTAACGTTACATCTTATATATATATATATATGTAATGTAAAAAAAAGTTTATTTCAAGATGTAAAACTCAAAGGACTCGAGTTTCGTGCCTATGCACTCATCAGCTTCTGAACAAGTTTAAAATAAAGCACAACACAAAAACAAACAAATGAAAGTTAAAAAATTTAGCACAAATAGATTATGACGTAACTTAATATATTATATATAAATGTATATATATATTTGACTTTTCTTTGTTGGAAAAATATATTAACAATATAAAATATATTAATAGATTCTATGGCAGTTTTAAGGTTTTACTGAAGAAGAAGAAATGTGTTTTGAATTAAAAAAATTTTTTTTTTAATTAAAAATAGCTTTAAAAGGGAATTCAATAAGAAACATAGGTCATACTTAAAACTTTATAGTATATATTGATTTTATATAAGTACTTAAAACAGTCAAATAACTTAATATTTATACAAAAAAAACAAACAAGCAGATAGTTAAACAGCTCGTTTGAAGCAATTGATCTGTTTATACACACAGAAACATAGTCATCACTATAGCAAATTAAATTAAGTAGGGGCTAATTCTAAACACCTTTTTAAATTAATTACAAGGGTTTCAGACTGAGAATAAAAATTGAAGTAAACAGACTAAGTTTGTGGTAAATAGATATAAATAAATAGGACAAGTTTATAAAACAATTCAATTTTTAGTCAAATTATTTTTTACTTACTAGTATAAAACTATTTAAAAAAAAACGGTTAGAGTTTTTGCTTTTTAATTAATTATAAAATTTTGATGGAAATATGTCAGACATATCTATTTTTTTAATTTTGTGAAATGTAGTATTATTTTTTTTATGGACTTATATTTACTTAAACTTCTACTTTATGATTACAGATGTTTGATTTCTTTGACTTTGAGGAGCAAATTTTTTTTTATAGTAGCACGTCAGGTTAGTAACAAATACAACACAAAAAAAAATCAGAGAAAATCTATTTTAAATAAAGTTAAATGTTATCAAATAAGTACCCTACATGATACTTAACTGTACTTATAATTAAAAATTTTAAAACTATACAGTCTTAGTTACACTAATGTAGACTTTAGCTTTAAATTATGTAGTTAGACACTTGTTTAAGTGCTGCTTTAAAGTTTTTTAACCATGAACACATTATCTAGTTTACAATACCCTTTAAACAAAACCGTACTTATTGTTTTATTTAGTACTTTATGAGCACTACCTAAATATTTTGGAAGTGAAAAATTTGAATATGTAACATTATACAAATTTTTATAATTTAAATTTAAATACAAGTAAAAATATCATTTTGAAACACCTCTACAACAGTGATCTACCGAATCCACAAACCCAAACAATTTTTTTCAAATTAAGATCCGAATCCGAATTATTTTTTTCAAATTAAGATCTAGCAGGATCCGGGTCTGGATCCGGATATTTTTATAAGTGGAATTCTGAAGAATTACGTTGCTTGTAATGTAAATAAAATACAAGTTTACAAACAATAATTCTGTATTAATGCTGTATTATGATGTTCAGTAATAAAAAGTTTGAACAATATTTTTAACGTGTTAATAAACAAATCCATTAGTATTGTTGGAATAGTTTGTTTCTGAAATGAACAAAAAAATAAACGTCTTGCTAAAAAGATAAAAGAAAACAAGCTACATACACCACATTTAGTTTTTTAATACACCTTAGTTTAGTTTTTTGATATTAATGCAAGCCACATTATCAATAAACTTGTATTTTTGTTAGTTGTAACAATAAAAGAAATAAAATATCGACTTTAATAAACGCCTATAATAGAAAACGAATCACAAATAAAGTTAAAGTATTCTAAGTTCAACTAAAGATTTTTTTAATGTTACAAAAAACAAATTAGAACATTTACTTTCGCAAGTGTTTAAAGTTATAAAACAGAGTACAATTGCAAATTACAATTAACTGTCATAAAATAGAAATATTTTATTATCAACTCTACAGTAAGGGCCTAAAATAAAATAGGTATCAAAATAGTTATAAAAAGTTTTTAAACTGGACTTAAGGTTAAGCTTTTACCATAACAAAAAAAAAATACCTTTTTTAAATTGTTTATGTTCTATTTTTAAACTTTGTATAATCAGTGATATTTGAAAAAAACCTTAAAAACAGCAGCATTACTGTGACTGATGTTTTTATATTCCAACTAAAACGCTCTCCGAAAAAGACACAATAACATTATAAATTTAAAAAAAAAGGATTAAAATAAAACAACCAAATCCCTCAATCGTGATCAGAAAATTCAACAAATAATAAATAACGTATACAATTTAAATTTTATTGAAATTTATACTAACGAAAGAAAAAATATTTTACATAATTACATAATTTTTGTTAACTAGAACCTTCAATCAAAGCATCATATACTTATCCATAACATACATGTCATAAATTAATAACATAAACTTAATAGGGATTGTTAAAAAAAAATCCTGATTAGGCCTCAGCTTTCCAGATAAGATTTCAAGCTGAACTGGGGTGGCCTGAGAGTGACCTTACTAAAATGAAGTGAAATAATTTACCTACCAAGGACATTTATCTTTAAAATTCTCGTAAGAGAAAAGCCAGAATGTTATTTGAACCGAAATAGGGTCAACACAAAGATAAAAAAAACTTTATTGATAAACTAAATGTATGATGAATAAATAAAAACGGTTATGCAAAGAGCTGAGACTAAAAGCCTTAACTAAGTGCTTAATTTTATTTAAAAGTCTAACAAAAAATAGTTTTTTACGGTTTTTATACTCTGTACAGAACTCTAGGCCAAAGGTTAGAAGGCTTTTTTAAGTACCAGGCCAAGAAATTTTCATTATAAAAGTTGAACTCAGACCGAAGTAGTTTAAAATATACTTAAACATTAAAGCCTTGAAATAATAAACAATATTAATTCTCCTCAAGAAGTAGAGTTCTCTGTATATTGTTTTCAAAAATTCAGAAAATGTAATAAAGTAGAATACTTAATTAATAGTAACAATGACATGATACTAAATATTAACACAATGTGACTTTTGTCAAGTTTGATTTTAAAAATCTTTCAGTGCAATATTCATAAACTTTCTTGTTTTTTTGTTTTTATAAAACCACTAGTTAATAAATATTACAAAACTTGACACTTCTAAAGTTTTGAAACTATGTAAATATATGCTGATAAATTTTATGCCTTATTTCTTTCCTGTTTTTATGAAACTGTGAAGTTTATTTTCATATATTTTATTAATTAATCTAAATACATATTATCACAAATTTTTATAACTTTTAACTTAAAACATAATAACCATGGTAATTTTTTCAACTAATAAGAATCTAAATAGCAGTAAATAAATTTTAACTCTAGAGCTTATTAAACAATAAAATGTTAACTTATGTATAAAAAGTTTAGTGATTTACCGAATCTACAAAATTTGGATCCAGCCGGATCCGAATCCGAATACTTTGATCCGGTAGAACACTACTCTACGACTACAAAGTTTTTAAAAACTGTTTTTTATATCAAAACTTCATAAATTAGTATACATATTTAATCAATAGTAATAAATGTTTTTGTTAAAGGCATGTGTACCTTTTGTTTTACTTATTAAGTAATCTTTTGTTGACTTTATAAAAAAAAAAAAGAGTAATTTGGATTTTTATTTTTAAGCAAGTATATTTTTAACTATTGTTATAAGCTTTTTTTTACACTTTTTTAAGTTACTTAACGTATGTTTGTAATAAATATGTAGTTCAAGTAAATAATACCTTGTTTAATCTAGAGAAAAAGTATAAAATTATAAGTTTTTACTGAATATTCGATTATTGATTAATTTTTATTCAGCACATCAAAGGTTTTATTGCAAGCAAAGGCAGTATCTCTACCTTTACTTATTTTATTTTCTAATTTAAAGTTTACTTCTGGTAATTTGGACAAAACTATTTATAAAAATATAAAAGTGGTTTTAAAATGCATTTGTATATGCAAACTTAGATGTTTTTTTTTACAGCATACAGTTATTTAATTTTCTGTTTAAAACAAACTAAATAGTTGTTTAAGCTTTTAAATCGCTTTTTATTTACAAGGTGTATCATTTTGAATTGGTGAATCTTTTGCATGAAACTTTTGGTGCTCATAAGTTTTTTCTTCGGTGATCAATTTTGGACAATTTACTAAACTATTTTATTATACTATTTTTCATTTATTTTTAATAACTAAGTCATATATCACTTAATTTCATACTAAATATATTAAAATGACTAGAAATTTATTTATACTTTTACAATAGCTGTAAACTGTTTAATATATAAGTTTACTAAAAAATTTGTGTTTATAGATTAAAATTATTTGATTTAAAAACCCAGCAGACTACAAAAAAACTCAGCTAAATTTTATAAATAAATTGTAATTAAGCTGTTTATATTTTTTTACCTAGAAATCAAGTACTTTTAACATTTTCATAGCTTTGACTTTTCTAATGTGTTTAATAAACTTATTAATATTTTTGAGTTGCTAACTTTGAAAAACTCACTGTTTGATTTTAAGCTTTTTCTTTTAACATATGTTTATATTTTTTAGAATACTACTGTCATGTTTAGATTAGTCAAAACATTTATGATTTAAGATTTCTTTGTGTAATTAAAATGCTAGTACAGTTTCAAAAATTAAAATAAAACAATTTTTTTGTAGCATTTATTAGTATTAAACAATGAAAAGATAAACATTTTTTAATTAGCATTTAACTGCATCTTTGAGCTCTTCTGGAATTTCATCGAATTTCATCACAACTGGTTTAGGAGCTTCTAATTTGTGTTCAAATTTTACACTGGCTTTAGCACTTACTTCGATTTTTTTGACTGGTTCAAGACCGAAATCCTCCAAATTAAGCTCTGATTATTAATTTGAATATATTTATTTGTTACTTTTTAGTACATTAAATTATTTTAAAAACATAATACCTTCTCCATTTTCACAAGCTTTCAACATAGCTTTAAATGTATCGGCGTCAAGAGTTACACATTTAACTTCTCTCTTTGGTGCTTGAACACATACTGAAGCTAAAAGTTTTTGTTTAATAAGTTTTAGAATACGTAAAGTATAACAAATATCAATACAAAGTACAAGATACTAATATACTTGTTATTAAGTTTTAATTTTTAAATTACAAAACCTATACAATCTAATAACCTTTTGCTGATTTTTTGTCATCTGAAACAAATTCAACTCTTTCAATCTTGGGTTCATCGCCAGTAACGCCAGTTACCTTAACTTCTGCAATAGGTCCACACAAAGCAGATTTTGCTACAAAAAGCAGAGCGAACAAATATATGAATTTCATAATTTTATGTTTGGTAGTTGTAATGTAGATTACAATTGATTATGATACTAAATTTTCAATTCCTATTTATATATATTTTATTTGCTTGAAATAACAACAGCTAAGCTGTCTTTTTGTTCCTAGCAACACAACGTGATTGACAAAATAAACTATATATAATCAGTCATGTTGTTGTTACAGGTAAGTTTATAACAGTCTAAAAAATAATTAATCACTGCTCAGTTTAAATATATAACATTTTTATTACAAAAGTCGTTTAATGACCTAATTAAATACTAAAATTGTATTCAAAATTTTAAAACAATAAACTAGTTAGGTGTTTTTTTCATACGAATAACGTTGAAGAGATGAGCAATATTTATTACTTAATCAATTTGTTTTTTATTTTTTATCTTACAATTTAACAGTATTGATAGAAACACTTCAACTAATCAAATATCAAATTGTTTTTGAAGGATTTAAATTATTAATTCTTTTTTTTATTTAAACATTGAAATGTTTTTTTTTGTGAGGTTTATATGTTTGTATGGAAAACAGTAATAACTAATTTATCACGACACAATAATGCATTTTTTGTTATTACATTGATTCAATTTATAAATCATATTGATTATTTAATATAAACTTGTTTTTTTAAACTAAATATTTGCTATATAATCTTTGGGAACTAAAATAAGTCAGCGTATTTAATAACGACAGAATTTTATTTACAAAAGACTTTAAAAAAGGCAACATAAATTTTATTAAAACACAAAAAAGGTATGTAACTGGAAGTATACATTGTATAAAAATTACATAAAGTCTAAATTTTACGGTTGTTTATGTCAAAGGTCGTTAATATTACCTTATTGATAGTTAAAATGACCCGCGGACAGTATCAAGCTGTTTTACAGTTAGAAAAAGTTGAATAACGCAATACAAATTACTTAAAAAACTTGAAACTATATTAAAAACATGCTGTAAATTTTCTTGGAGAAAGCTATAGTATTAATTTAACAATAGTTCAATTGAAACTGTGTTGTTTTTTTTTTAAATAAAAGTTTACATAAAACTCGCACTCTAAGGTAAACTATGTCTAATAGTTTTGACCTGTTACACAAAAAATGTTGTCTACCCCTGATCTACGTAACATCTAGAAAAGTTCTTTTTTCGCCAAAAAATTATAACTTTTTTCTATGTTAATTAAATTTAACGTGCTAGAAAAATATTAAAAAAACTAAGTTTTTGTATTATGTTTTATAATAGATAAAAATCTTAGGATTGCTCAATGTAACCCGAAATAATTTTTTTAAACTATTTATTATTTTTTTAATTGTTTAACTGAATAACAGAGCATAACAATTGTTTTGAAAAAATAACAGGTTGGTGCATAATTATTTTAAATTATTTAGTTAAACTTTGAAACATTTTAAACTAGTTTTAAGTTTAAAGTCTATTTGACTTTTACTTTTTGGAAAAAATACATTAACAAGGTTTTTCTGGTAGTTCTAAAAATTTACTGAGGAAAAAATGCAGTTTTAGTGTTTAACTCGATCAGAGTTTTTATTGATTCAAAAAAACTTTAAAATGGAAATTTTAAAAAACATAAGTCATACTTAGAACTTTACAGTATATATCGATGGAACAGTTTTATACATCTACTTGAAAAGGTTAAAATATTAATGTTTAAAAAAAAAGTTTAACAGCTCGTTTGAAGTAATTGACCTGTTTATACACCCACAAACACTTGCACCAACAAATAAAATAAAATACACACATAAAATTATTCAAAACTATAGCAATTAAAATAAATATTAAGTTAATTATATATTTTTTTATCTTTAAGGCTTTTAATTGAGAACGCTAATGGTTTTTCTTAGTAAAAAAGTATTAAATTTTTGTAGCCATTAGTTTTGGACCCAAACATATACTTTTACTAAATAACATATTTAGTTTTAAACCAAGGTATAAAACTACTACTACGTAAAACTCATATCAAGCAAAAACGTACAATAAAAAGCCGCATAAATAAAATTAAAAAATGTTCTTATATTATAACTTAAATAAAAACACTTTCTATAAAATATAACATAAAAATCAATTAAAGTAATAAACTATTACCTTTAATATATTTTAAAAGTCATTTGTTTAACTAAACCTTTTTACCTTAGATTAAAGTTATCACAGCTTAACATTGTATGTAATTTTTTAAAAAAAGTTTACACAAGTTTAAACAAAGTTTTAAAAAAGTTTACAGAAGTAATATAAAAATAAGCTACTTTTTTAATTTAAAGAAGAAAATTAGGTCCTTATGATAAACTAAATTTGCCTACTTTAAACTAAATTTGTTTAATTCAAATCGTTTAGTTTTTTAGAAATGCCCTTATATTTATTAAAAAATGATTATCAACGAAATACACTTCTTAGAAACTATATAATTTTTAACTCTTGGCATGCAACTATTATAAATATATATTTAAACAATTTTATACTTTTATGTAATAAGTAGTGTGAAGATTTTTTAGTTATACTCTTTTGTTTTTGATACAATATTGACTTATTTTTTTTGGTTAGTGATATTTTAGTAAAATTAACTTTTGCACTTTTTGAAAAGTAACTTTTGTTGATTTAGTATATATTTTTCAACAAAAAATATAAATATATACTTAACTATAAATAATATTTCATAAAACATATACGTTAATTAATTTTATAAAATAAAATAAAATTCTTGTTATCTTTTATGGTTTCTATTTTAATTAGACGTAAAAAAGAGTTAAGGTTGTATTATAGATTTTACTAGAAGTTTAAACGAGCACAAAATTTTTACGAAGTACGTAAACATTTTCTATACGGTTAATTTTTTTAGTCATGAGTATATTTAGATATAGTAAATTGCTGCGTTATTTTTTATGATAATCCGAGAATGAATGAAGGACTGTAACAGATCGTTAAGGCAAAAACTGTATTTCATTTTTTGAATGCAAAAATATTTCTTATAAGTTTAAATAGAAAAACTAGTCATAATGTATTTTTTAACAAAAAATCTTAACTTTAACAAGCAATAAATACGAAAATAATTCTGTGTAAACAAAATAGTAATTTTATTTGAGTCTAATACTTTTCATATATTCGTTAAATAGTTATACTTAAAACATAGTAAACGCAAGCAAAAATTATGTAAGAAAAATGTTTAATCAAATATTTTTATGTCTAAAGTAGCGGCAGTTGAAAATATGTGAGTTACGTCGATGGTTACTGAAAAACGAACTGTTTAAGAATAAGCTTATAAGAAATATTCTATTGTTTGATTATAAAAAAGTAATAACTAATGTTTCAAAGATATTAAAGTCTTAAAAACCTTAATACACCTTACCGTTAGCAATTTTTTTTACTTGACAGTTTTTTTTTTTTGTGAAACTGTGTCAAAAACTTTCTGGACAATTTTTAAAAAATAGTTTTGTCTAAAACTCATTACAAAAATTTGATATAAAGCTTTTCTTAAGACAATGCACAGTCTTTTAAATAAATTGTACTAATAATATATTATTGTTTGGTTAACTTGAGTAAGAAAACTTTATGTAAGCTTATTTTCATTTTAAAATGAAAAGTTTCTTAATTTTTTAGAATGTTTGTTTTTTGTCATAAGTATATAAAAAACAACACGAAACTTAGTTAAATAATAAATATCAATCATCTCTAAAACTTGTTTCAATGATCAATAAAAACAAAGTGTTAACTAGTTTAATGCTCTACATTTTTTAATTAAATGTTAAGCTTCAATTACGTAATTGATCATACCTTGTAATAACAAACTATCATATGTTTAAACTGAAGAGTGATCAAGTAATTTTTAAATGTTTTGAACTTATTACCTTTAACAACTATATGATATGTTTTTAATAATATATAGTTTGTTTTGAAAATCATGTTGTGTTGCTAGGAAATAAGTAAAAAAACAGCTAAAACATTGTTTTTTCAAACAAAGTATATTCATATATATATGAGGACGTGAAAATTTATTATCATAATTAATTGTAATCTACATTACAACTACCAAACATAAAATTATGAAATTCATATATTTGTTCGCTCTGCTTTTTGTAGCAAAATCTGCTTTGTGTGTACCTATTGCAGAAGTTAAGGTAATTGGCGTTACTGGCGATGAACCTAAAGTTGAAAAAGTTGAATTTGTTTCAGATGACAAAAAATCAGCAAAAGGTTATTAAATTTCTTAAATAATTTTGTAATTTTAAATTTAAACTTAATAAAAATTATACCAGTTTTTTGTATTTTGTATTGAAGTTTGTTCTACTTTACGTATTGTAAAATTTAATAAGTAAAAACTTTTAGCTTCAGTATGTGTTCAAGCACCAAAGAGAGAAGTTAAATGTGTAACTCTTGACGCCGATACATTTAAAGCTATGTTGAAAGCTTGTGAAAATGGAGAAGGTATTATGTTTTTAAAATAATTTAATGTACTAAAAAGTAACAAATAAATATATTCAAATTAATAATCAGAGCTTAATTTGGAGGATTTCGGTCTTGAACCAGTCAAAAAAATCGAAGTAAGTGCTAAAGCCAGTGTAAAATTTGAACACAAATTGGAAGCTCCTAAACCAGTTGTGATGAAATTCGATGAAATTCCAGAAGAGCTCAAAGATGCAGTTAAATGCTAATTGAAACATATTTATCTTATTATTGTTTAATTCTAATAAATATAAAAACGAAAAAGTGTGTTGTTATAACAATAAAACCTTTAAGAATCTTTAAATCTTAACTAGTATAAAAATTAAAAAAAAAAAATTAGAATCAAAATAATTTTGATTAATGTAAATACGACACCCATATTCTAAAAAATCTAACACATGCTATAAAAAAAAATTAAAAACAAGCAGTGAGTTTTTCATATGTAAAACCTCTTAAAATAATAATATATTTACTATCAAAAAGGATCTGATGTATAAAAATATTTTTGGTTATAGCTATGCAAAAACTATTTTTTGTCATTAAAAATTTAAAACATTTGACAAAAAAAAAACATTAAATTTGATATATTTCAGTTAACTTAGCACAAAATCGCGAGTAGTGATTTATTTTAATAACTGATTAGATTAGGGGTTGGCAATGCTTTCAGTTGGCAGGCTAAATACAGAAAAAATTAGTCCTTGGCGGGCGGGAAATTTTGGAATCAATTTCATATAATTCCAAACTCACTAATTATCTAAATAAGTGTTTGTCTTTTTACTTCAATTCTCAGAGTATCTAGTGTAAGTTTCGAGTTTGCCATAAATTTTACCTGTGGTTGTTTTCTCTTCTCACTTCAGTTTTAGAATATTTAGTTTAAGTTTGATAAAGCTTCACTCGTTGGTCGCAGGTTATACCTTTCATAGGCCGCAGTGTAAATTAAAAAGTTGGTTTAGCAGGCAAAAATAAGACGCTCACGGGCCAAACTCTACATAATTTTGTAAACAGTAGCGGGCCAGATCCGGCCTGCGGACCGTATTTTGGCCACGCCTATATTAGAGTAATAAATTCAGATGTATAAACTTGTATTACATCGTGAAAATATTTAAAACCTTAAAATATATGTTTAGACCTAAAAGTTTAACTATAATGGGATAAACACTGTTAACAAACTTATAACAGAAAATGTTTAAATCGTTAAATGTATTAATTTCTCTATAGATTTTTTTTTTAATTGTGAGTTATTCTTAACTAAATGTTTTTATTTTTCTTAATACTCAACATATCTAAAAACATCTACGTATAAAAACTAAGTAAAATTGCTTACACAAAAAACATATTAAATACTCTTTTGGTATTTACTAATAGCCTAATCTAAAATATAATAGTAATCTATAAAGTTTAGGCTGGACAAATATTATTAAAACCTAATCAACATATTTAGTAAAAACTATACAACGAAATAAAGTAATTATTAGTATATTCTAAAGAAAATAACGTCCTCATACAACCTATTTATTCTCTCTCTTGTTGTCATTTCACTGTGTATTAAATCCCTATTAGTGTTAGTAAAACGCTTATAGTAATTAAGTTACCAGAAAGTTAAAACAAAAGTTTTATAATTTTTTAAAATAAACTTGTTTAGAAGTATTTATGAACAACTTATCTACAGTAGAAACACCAAAAAGGTACGCACCCAAGTAAGGTAGACACTTAATTTCAAAAATAAGTAGGATGTAAAAAAATGAAAACAAAAATTTTTATGATTTGTTATTTAATGAATGAAATTGAATAAAAAAATATTAAATAATACTAGTGCAAATATAACTTTTTTTTTAATAATTTTTTTTTTGTAACTTTCAAAAAAAGAAATAGACCGTACCTTTATTTTTAAAAAAGTAGGTATTAGCTAGATACGAGAATAGTATATGTTTCGAAATTGTAAGGTATACACTTCTTACTGGGTTCAAGCTAGAGTAACTCATCAGTATCCGTTTTGTACTCTTAAAAAAATTTTGAAATAACTATTTTCAACGCCTTTACATAAAAAGTTTTTATTTGATGTTTTTTTGATATATGCAATGCTTAAGTTTACCCCTACAAATAAATTTGTTAAAAAGTTTAGTTTACAAAAATCTATCCAAGTAATCTTGAATATAGTTATTATTTTGATTACATAACATGCTTTAGGTATTTTTATTTACAAAACTAAACTTAAAACGTTAGTTTTTTTAGCGTAGCATAGAATAAGGAAATAAATTCGAATGCTAATATACAAGTTTTTCTTCAATATAGCTTTTATGAACACAAGTTTTTAAATCTAGTGATTCTAAAAATTATATTTTTCCTCTTAAATCTATTTCCCAACGATCGAAGATTTGATTATAAAAAATATTTTCTCTCACATCACTAGATTTAAAAAAAAAATTGTAGCTTCTATAGTAGATCAAGTTAAAAAGTAAAGAAAAATAGTTTGTTTAAATTTTATTTTGTGAAGATAATTGTTAAAAATAATTCGGTTATTATTTACCAATAAATTGCTTTTGAAACACGCTAATCGACAGTTAGTTTTTCAGAAAAGTTAACGAACTTTATAGTTGACTAAGTAGAACAAAATAGGTTTCGTTTTATGATTTTTTTCTCTCAAGCCTCATTATGAGTTTTACTGCTTTTCATTTATCATAATTATTTATAGTATGAACTTTATTTCTTGTTATTCAACACTATTCTACATCAATCAAAATACAGTTAACATACTAATAATTCGAAAGTTCACGACAATTGTGACTTACAGTAACCTCTCGCTTATTTACTCGCATTGTGTCCACAGAAAAAGTGCGTAAAGATACGAGAGGTACCAAGTATACTTACTATAATGCCTGTTTTTTGATATTGCTTCTAGTTAAAAGCAGACTGGGTAATTTCCCACTATTTACAATTTGTTTACTTATAGATATGAAAACAAAAGATAAAACTATACATTTGGTAAAAAAAGGATTTAAATTTATATAAAATAATAATACTTGTAGAAAAATTTTTATAATTTTAATATCAAGTAGATTTTATCTTAATCTTTATTTATATGTGACTTATTTGATACTTAACATTTATATTCTATTGTACTTAGCAAATTCAATTTATAATTAAGCATTTGTTTACAATTAAGAAATGGTGTGATGTATATTGAAATCTTTTTCTATATTCTTTTACAAAAATATGCATTTGGTGCTGTAATGGATTTCTTCTTTTGAACAAAAATATATAAGATATAAAAAATGTTTAGTAGAAATTGTTTATGTTACTACAACTTTTTTTAAATTGACCTTTGCCTACATAAAGAAAAAACTTAAATTTAATCTATTATTGTTAACAAAATTTCTAATATACTGAGGTATAACTAAATGTTCATCAACTAGTCAAGGAACGTAAGTAAACAAAGTCTAAAGATATACAGAGGTGAGTTAGCATTTGAAAATATACTTTAAACTAAAAATATACAATAAACCTAATTTGAGCAATACTAAGAAAAAAAAATTTTCGAATTTTAAGAATTCTAAAATGCGTAACTAAACGAGAGTGCGTAACTTCACGAGTACGTAAAGATGCGAGAGGTTACTGTAATTAGAAATTATTTGCCAATTATTAAAAGCAATAAATTCAAAATTACTTGTAATTTTATAGTATTGCTGTTTAATACAAATTAGAAGTTTTCAATTTCGACAAATTATGAAAATTATAAAAAGTTTTAAGCACATATCTCTAATTACATACAGTGTTAAGCTGTGATAACTTTAATCTAAGGTAAAAAGGTTTAGTTAAACAAATGACTTTTAAAATATATTAAAGGTAATATAAATAAATATATAATAAAGGTTTATTACTTTAATTGATTTTTATGTTATATTTTATAGAAAGTGTTTTTATTTAAGTTATAATATAAGAACATTTTTTAATTTTATTTATGCGGCTTTTTATTGTACGTTTTTGCTTGATATGAGTTTTACGTAGTAGTAGTTTTATACCTTGGTTTAAAACTAAATATGTTATTTAGTAAAAGTATATGTTTGGGTCCAAAACTAATGGCTACAAACATTTTATACTTTTTTACTAAGATCTAATCTACTTAATGTTATGCATAAAAAAAATTTATAATTAACTTAATATTTATTTTAATTGCTGTAGTAATGAATAATTTTATGTGTGTATAGATATTTGTTGGTGCAAATGTTTGTGGGTGTATACCAGGTCAATTACTTCAAACGAGCTGTTAAACTTTTTTTTAAAATATTAATATTTTAACCTTTTTAAGTAGTTGTATAAAACTATTCCATCGATATATACTGTAAAGTTCTAAGTATGACTTATGTTTTTAAAAATTTCCATTTTAAAGTTTTTTTTGAATCAATAAAAACTCTGATCGAGTTAAAAACTTAAACTTTATTTGTTCTTCAGTAAATTCTTAGAACTACCAGAAAAACCTTGTTAATGTATTTTTTCCAAAAATTAATTAGACTTTAAACTTAAAAGTAATTTAAAATGTTAAAAAGTTTAACTAAATAGTTTAAAATAATTATGCACCAACCTGTTATTTTTTCAACACAATTGTTATGCTCTGTTATTAGTTTAAACAATTAAACAATATTAAATAGTTAAAAAAAAATTAGTTTGGTTTATATTAAGCAGTCCTTAGATTTTTATCTATTATAAAACATAATACAACAACTTAGTTTTTTTTATACTTTTGTAGCACGTTAGATTTAATTAAGATAGAAAAAAGTTATAATTTTTTGGCGAAAAAGAATTTTTCTAGATGTTACGTTTTTGAAATTATAGTGGAATGAAAGACTTATTTCTATTGAAAAAGACTTTTATGTAGTAAGTAGTTGAAGATTTTTTAGTTATACTCTTTTGTTTTTGATACAATATTGACTTATTTTTTTTGGGTTAGTGATATTTTAGTTAAGTTAAATTTTGCACTTTTTAAAAAGTAACTTTTGTTGATTTAATATATATTTGTCAACAATAAATATAAATATATAGTTAACTATAAATAATATTTCAAAAATTTAAACGTTAATTAAATTTATAAGAAAAAATTCTTGTTATCTTTTATACTTTCTATTTTAATTAGACGTAAAAAAGAGTTAAGGTTGTATTATAGATTTTACTAGAAGTTTAAACAAGCGCAAAATGTTTACGAAGTACGAATACATTTTCTATACGGTTAACTTGTTTAGTCATGAGTTTATTTAAATATAGTAAATTGCTGCGTTATTTTTTATGATAATCCGAGAAGTAATGAAGGACTGTAACAGATCGTTAAGGCAAAAACTGTATTTCATTTTTTGAATGCAAAAATATTTCTTATAAGTTTAAATAGAAAAACTAGTCATAATATATTTTTAAACAAAAAATCTTAACTTTAACAAGCAATAAATACGAAATTAATTCAGTGTAAACAAAATAGTAATTTTATTTAATCCTAACACTTTTCATATATTCGTTAAATAGTTATACTTAAAACATAGTAAACGCAAGCAAAAAGTATGTAAGAAAAATGTTTAGTCAAATATTTTTATGTCTAAAGTAGCAGCAGTTGAAAATATGTGGGTTACGTCGATGGTTACTGAAAAACGAACTGTTTAAGAATAAGCTTATAAGAAATAGTCTATTGTTTGAATTTAAAAAAGTAATAACTAATGTTTTAAAGATATTAAAGTCTTAAAAACCTTAATACACCTTACAGTTAGCAATTTTTTTACTTGACAGTTTTTTTTTTTTTTGTGAAACTGTGTCAAAAACTTTCAGGACAATTTTTTTATATAGTTTTGTCTAAAACTCATTACAAAAATTTGATATAAAGCTTTTCTTAAGACAATGCACAGTCTTATAATTAAATTGTACTATTAATATATTATTGTTTGGTTAACTTGAGTAAGAAAACTTTATGTAAGCTTATTTTCATTTTAAAATAAAAAGTATTTTAATTTTTTAGAATGTTTGTTTTTTGTCATAAGTATATAAAAAAACAACACGAAACTTAGTTAAATAATAAATATCAATCATCTTTAAAACTTGTTGCAATGAACAATAAAAACAAAGTGTTAACTAGTTTAATGCTCTACATTTTTTAATTAAAATATTAAGCTTCAATTACGTAATTGATCATACCTTGTAATAACAAACTATCATATGTTTAAACTGAAGAGTGATCAAGTAATTTTTAAATGTTTTGAACTTAATACCTTTAACAACTATATGATATGTTTTCAATAATATGTAGTTTGTTTTGAAAATCATGCTGTGTTGCTAGGAAATAAGTAAAAAAACAGCTAAAACATTGTTTTTCAAACAAAATATATTCATATATATATGAGGACGTGAAAATTTATTATCATAATTAATTGTAATCTACATTACAACTACCAAAAATAAAATTATGAAATTCATATATTTGTTCGCTCTGCTTTTTGTAGCAAAATCTGCTTTGTGTGTACCTATTGCAGAAGTTAAGGTAACTGGCGTTACTGGCGATGAACCTAAAGTTGAAAAAGTTGTATTTGTTTCAGATGACAAAAAATCAGCAAAAGGTTATTAAATTTTTTAACTAATTTTGTAATTTTAAATCTAAACTTAATAAAAATTATACCAGTTTTTTGTATTTTGTATTTAAGTTTGTTCTACTTTACGTATTGTAAAATTTGATAAGTAAAAACTTTTAGCTTCAGTATGTGTTCAAGCACCAAAGAGAGAAGTTAAATGTATAACTCTTGACGCCGATACATTCAAAGCTATGTTGAAAGCTTGTGAAAATGGAGAAGGTATTATGTTTTTTTAAATTAATTTAATGTACTAAAAAGTAACAAATAAATATATTCAATTTAATAATCAGAGCTTAACTTGGAGGATTTCGGTCTTGAACCAGTCAAAAAAATCGAAGTAAGTGCTAAAGCCAGTGTAAAATTTGAACACAAATTAGAAGCTCCTAAACCAGTTGTGATGAAATTCGATGAAATTCCAGAAGAGCTCAAAGATGCAGTTAAATGCTAATTGAAACATATTTATCTTATTATTGTTTAATTCTAATAAATATAAAAACGAAAAAGTGTGTTGTTATAACAATAAAACTTTTAAGAATCTTTAAATCTTAACTAGTATAAAATTTAAAAAAAAATTAGAATCAAAAAAATTTTGATTAATGTAAATACGACACCCATATTCTAAGAAATCTAATACATGCTAAAAAAAAAGCAGTGAGTTTTTCATATGTAAAAACTCTTAAAATAAAAATATCTTTACTATCAAAAAGGATCTGATCTATAGAAAGATTTTTCGGTCATAGCTATGCAAAAACTATTTTTTGTCTTTAAAAATTAAAAAACATTTGACAAAAAAAAAACATAAAATTTAATATATTTCAGTTAACTTAGCACAAAATTGCGAGTAGTAATTTATTTTAATAACTGATTAGATTAGGGGTTGGCAATGCTTTCAGTCGGCAGGCTAAATACAGAAAAAATTAGTCCTTGGCGGGCGGGAATTTCGGAATCAATTTCATATAATTCCAAACTCACTAATTATCTAATTAAATGTTTGTCTTTTTACTTCAATTCTCAGAGTATCTAGTGTAAGTTTCGAGTTTGCCATAAATTTTACCTGTGGTTGTTTTCTCTTCTCACTTCAGTTTTAGAATATTTAGTTAAAGTTTGATTAAGCTTCACTCGTTGGTCGCAGGTTATACCTTTCATAGGCCGCAGTTTTAATCTAGTGTAAATTAAAAAATTGGTTTAGCAGGCAAAAATAACACGCTCACGAGCCAAACTCTACATAATTTTGTAAACAGTAGCGGGCCAGATCCGGCCTGCGGACCGTATTTTGGCCACGCCTAGATTAGAGTAATAAATTCAGGTGTATAAACTTGTATTACATTGTGAAAATATTTAAAACCTTAAAATATATGTTTAGACCTAAAAGTTTAACTATAATGAGATAAACACCGTTAACAAGCTTATAATAAAAAATGTTTAAACCGTAAACTGTATTAATTTCTCTATAGAAAGTTTTTTTTTTCAATATCGAGGTGTTCTTAACTATATGTTTTAATTTTTACTTAATACTGAACATATCTAAAAGCATCTATGTATAAAAACTAAGTAAAATCGCTTACACAAAAAACATTTTAAATACTCTTTTGGTATTTACTAATAGCCTAATCTAAAATATAATATTAATTTATAAAGTTTTAGGGACCAATTTAATTAAAACCTATTCAATATATTTAGTAAAAATTATATAACAATATAAAGTAATTGTTAGTATATTCCTAAAACATAAGAAAATAATGTCCTCATACAACCTATTTGTTCTCTTTTTTGTTGTTATTTCACTGTTTATTAAAGCCCTAGTAGCCTTAGTAAAACGCTTATAGTAATTAAATTACCATAAAGTTAAAACAAAAGTTTTATATTATTTAAAAATAAACTTGTTTAGCAAACTTTATGGACAACTTACCTACAGTAGGAACATCAAAAAGGTACGCACCCAAGAAAGGTAGGCACTTAACTTGAAAAATAAGTAGGATGTAACAAAATTGTAAACAAAAATTTTCATGGTTTTTTATTTAATGAATGAAATTAAATAAAAAAAATGAAATAATACTAGTAGAAATATAACTTTTTTTTTGTTAAATTCTTTTTGTAACTTTCAAAAAAAGAAATAGACCGTAGCTTTATTTTTAAAAAAGTAGGTATTATCTACCATTCGGAGATACGAGAAAAATATTTGTTTCGAAATTGTAAGGTATGCACTTCTTACTGGGTTCAAGCTAGAGTAGCTCATCAGTATCCCTATTGTACTCTTAAAAGAAATTATGACATAACTATTTTTAACGCCTAACTTGAAAAAAGCTACATTAAAAGTTTTTATTTGATGTTTTTGTTTAATATATGCAATGTTTAAGTTTACACTAATAAATAATTTTTTTTAAAGTTTATTTTTCAAATTTCTATCAAAGTAATCTTGAATATAATTGTTATTTTGATTACATGACATGCTTTAGGTATTTTATTTACAAAAATAAACATAAAACGTTAGTTTTTTTTAGCTTAGCATAGGATAAGGACATTAATTCGAATGCTAATATCCAAGTTTTTCTTTAACATAGGTTTTATAAATAAAACTTTTAAATCTAGTAAATCTAACAAGTATATTTTTGCACTTAAATCTATTTCAAAACGATCGAAGTTTAAATTATAAGAAATATTTTCCCTTACATCACTAGATTTGAAAAAAAATTGTAGCTTCTACATGTATCAAGTTAAAAAATAAAGAAAAATAGTTTGTTTAAAATTTATTTTGTGAAGATAGTTGTTAAAAAGAGTTTGGTGATTATTTACCAATAAATTGCTTTCGAAACACGCTAATCGACAGTTAGTTTTCTAGAAAAGTTTTTAGTTGACTTAAGTAGAAGAAAACAGGTTTCGTTTTATGGTTTTTTTTTTCTCAAGCCTAATAATGTGTTTTACTGCTTTTCATTAATCAGAGTTATCTTATAATATGAACTCTATCTCTTATAATTCATCGCTATTCTACATAGTTCAAAATACAGTTAACATACTAATATTTCGAAAGTTCACGACAATTGTGACTTATTTAAAAATTATTTGCCAATTATTAAAAGCAATAAATTCAAAATAACTTGTAGTTTTATAGTATTGCTGTTTAATACAAATTACAAGTTTACAATTTCGATAAAATTATCCAATGTTTTACTTAAACCTTTAAGTTTTATAATTATAAGGCAGTTTAAACAAGGTAGCTACTGGATTTTGTCAAGTTTTCTCAAGGCTTTCAAAATTTCTTCCAGGATTTCGAAAGTGCATCTTTTTTGACCATTTTAGTTTAAAATTATTCTTATTGAAAAACGTTGCTTTTTGATATACTTAAACAATAAATTATTAATATTATTTAAATTTTTGTTTTATTCAATTGTAACCTGTACTATTATTTAGAATAAACTTTTCTCATATGATTGTTCAAAAGTATTTATGTTAATATATAACATAAATAGCACACAATCTAGTTAAAATATGTAGTTAGTTTTAATTTGTTTGTAAATAAAAATTATTTATTTATGTTGCAAAATTTCAAAATATTATTTAACAAAACAGTAAATAAATAATACTTATTAATAAATAAATTAAAACTTACAATATATTTTAACTAGATTGTATAGCTATTCATGTTATATAACTCATATTACGTTAAATAAAAATGAAATCAACAACTAAAAGAAAAAATATAAAGAATTAAAATTTAATATAATTCACAATTAGTCTTGTATTTCTACTTGTTTTACTTCGCACTAGTCTTTTACAACAGTTTTTTAGTGCAATTAAAATTTTATCATTGAAAAACCTTACCTAAGTTCTGTGAAACACAACAAACTTTGACTTGTAAAATAAACTTTATTAAGTTGCATCATTTAGAAATAGGTTCTTGTTTACTGACTTTGCATGACATTTGAAATATCAGAAATGCAAGTAAAAACTTAGTTTTATTAAGTTAAAAATTAATTCAACTAATAGTTTACCAATTACAATTTAAAAATTTGTACTATACTTTTTGTATATTTGTACTTTAGTCTAAAAATAATAAAATTTTGAATTTTTTTTAAACAAAAATGTTAAAATACTAAAATTTAAAATAATTTCGGGTTGTTTCACGATTTTTGTACAAAAATATAGTTTTTTTTCAAAACTTCCCAAACTTAAGATTTTTTTTGCCTAAATTGTGAAATTCAAGGTTTTAAGGCCACCATGTGTAAAGATTATTTAACTGTATAAGATAATATATAATTCTATAAAAAATATAAATAACGATACTTTCATTGTATAAATCTTGCTTTGAGCTTTAGAAAATAATGCACTTGGTAAGAATTTTATAATTTATTTATAAATTTAAATGCGCGTTGAGAGATTTTTAATGAGAAATTATTATAAAACATATAAACGGTAGATATTAAATAATTTACAATTACTTTCTATTGTTATACTATGTTGTGCTAGTATTAACTGGCTGACTTAGTAAAACTAAAGTATTAAAAAACTAACATTTGTGTTTGTAAACAAATTAAAAAATCCTGCATAATAAATTTTAAAAGTTTTATTTTTGTAAGTTATAGGTTGTACAAAATTTCAACTTAAAACAAGAAAAAAGTTATAAAATACTTGAAATTAAAGGATATTTATAAAAAGTTCACATAAATTTATAACAAATACCATCGTAACATTTTGCACTTAGCCTTTTATTTCAATGGTTTTTTTATTTAATTATTAAACAAAAATACTTCAAATATATTTACAATAAACTTTTACTTGAATTACTTAAGTGAAAAATAAAATACACAAAACTAAAGTGAAAAATAAAATACATAAAATTAAAGTGAAAAATAAAATACGTAAAACTAAAAAAAATAATGATTTCAATAAAATGTTGACTTTATTTATTTTTGATTTAATAATTAAATCTATGTAGAGTGTTTATATACCTTATTACAGAAAAAAAATGTTATATAATAATTTGTTTAATATACTATCTCAGATCATTCCATTATTCTTATAATTCGTAAAACTATACTTAACCACAAAAAAAAAATTAGGAGGTCATTCATTCTATGCAATTCATAAAGTTAAAAACAATAAGTTATTAAAATATTTAACTTAAAAATATATTATTTTTCAAGCAGTTGAGCACAAGTTAAAATTTAATAAGTTTACATTTCTTAAACAGTTTTTATCAAAAGTTAAACAAATTATTTCATTACATAACTAATTGAGTTTCTTGGTGGCAGAAAGTTAGAAAGTGCACGGTTTCTATTTTCAAAATAATAGTCTGTTGGGGCGTGGCAAACAAAATTGATTGTTTCTATACAATGAAATACTTCATCTGAAAATGCAATTTTGTATTTTGAGGGAACAAACTCTTCGTTAGTTTGAAAGGTTTTATCTTCTCTTGGCGCCAACCAGTTGTAACCAACATACTTTTTGTAATACTTATCAGTTAGAAATATTAAGCATTGAGCATAATATATATTGTTATCTTCCGAATCCACTACACTTACAATGTCCCCCTTCTGAAAAATCTGGCCTTTGAAGCAAATGTAATCTGATGTTTTGTCTTCTGCCTGGGTTAAAATTGCCTTTGCAGCTTTTTTAGGCTTTGAAAGAGTCCTCCTACCCTTTTCTGCACCAAGCAGTCTCTTTTTTGATGGCTTTGGAACTCGCTTGCTCACAATTAGTTTTTGTTTGGTGAATGTTTTCCGCTTAGAACTTTGTTGCTTGCTTATGAGAGTCTTCTCTTTCATTTTTTTGATATGGCAGGTATGACAGCTGTATCCGCTAGCATCCTTGCCTTCTTTTTTTGTAGGATGCCACAGATCAGTGTCTGTAGTTTTACATATGTTGCATTTCATTATAAATTATTGTTGTACATCTGTCATATTAAAAAAAATAAAAACAAGTATTAAACTCATTAAGTATAATTTATGTTTTGTATAGGATTTTGTAAAAATTAGAACAGTTTTGTATACAAACAGCACTTAGACAGTAAGATTAAAAATATTCTTTTTTTGTAGGATGCCACAGATCAGTGTCTGTAGTTTTACATATGTTGCACTTCATTATAATTAAAGTTGTACATCTGTCATATTAAAAAAAATAAAAACAAGTATTAAACTCATTACGTATAATTTATGTTTTGTATAGGATTTTGTAAAAATTAGAACAGTTTTGTATGCAAACAGCACTTAGACAGTAAGATTAAAACAGGCAACTAACATACAACTTCTTAAACTTTTAAAACAAAAGTTTTAAGAAGGGCATTCAGAAAACTTTTAAAGATTATAAGTTTTTATTATATCTAAAAATTGAATAAACTAGAGCTTTTTTGATATTTCAAAAAAACTATAGGTTTGGTTGTTTAAAATTAATTAAAAATCTTTATTTTATATAAGGATTTTTTTTTTCGAAAATTTCTTCAAGCAACTAATTTAGTTTAGAAAACTAAGTATTAGCAAACAAAGAGCTGTCATGCATTAAATAAAAAAATCTTGTTTACTTTAAAAAAAACTTTAAATATAGAGTTCAAACTGAATTTTTTTAAATATCCAACATTGGAAAACAAAAAAATATATAGATTAACTTTTTGAAATAAATTTTATTTGCTGAAAAATCCTATTTTACAAAACTATTTTTATTATTCTGAACTTAATTTTAATAGTTTTTTTTTTATAAAACATTTTATAATAATTAAAACTTAGCAAACTGATGGCCAAATAAATTTTTCCATAGTTATCTTCTCTGCAAAGACTTTTAAGATTTATAGGATTTATTATTTAAACTGTTTTTTTCCTACTTTGAGTAATGATTATAAAATAAGTATATTTTATTTGGAACATACTTAAATTTTACTGTTATAGAATAAAGATTGCTTTTAAACAGTTTTTGTGTACTTTAACAGAAAGAAACGTATTTGCAATGGACAGTGTTAAAGATAATTTCATGAACAGCATTCTAGTTGATAATATTATAGGATAAGATAACAAAATGCAAGAACAAATCTGATTGGATTACAAAGACTGATAACATATTTTTATTTACTTTAAAACAATAAAACCAAAAATTAAACTGCTGCAAACATTTTAACAGGGGATAAAATAAATACAATAAAATTTGTTTTTGAAAAATTTGTTAAATTTTAAACTAATAAATAAAATTTAATAACTGATGATCCATTTAGGTGTATTTTGGTACTATATTAAATGCTAAGAAAATATACTACATAATCTGTTTCCTGAAATTTTTTTTAGTTAAGAACTCTAATCTTTTTTTTTTAAACATCAGCTTAATACTATTATTTTTTTTTGACAATAAATAAGTTTGATAATATAAAATTGTGTATATAATTAAAAACTTTCTCAAGAACAAAACAAAAAAAACAAATTCATTGTTTCTTAGTTTTTTCAAGACCTTTTATTAAAATGGTTACCAAGTTTTTTCCAGTGTAATGGGAAGCTTTTAATAACTAACTTGGACATTTTTTGTAGACAATCTTTGCTAATAATATTAAAAGTTATATTTTTTGTATCATTTTATTAGAAAGTATTAAATGTTTAAATTTTTGTTTAAATAGTGTCAAAAAAGATATATTTTAAATAAAATAGTCCTTCCTTGTCTTTTTAACATATCTTTTAATTAGGAAATTTTGACCTTAATTACTTATACAGAAACCATTTTAAAATAAAAAATACACTTATTATAAAAACAGTTTAAATTAAAACCTTCAAATTAAGACAATGAACTGAAAATTTGAGAATTTTGGTTATTTTTAAAAATTGCAATTTAGTTTAATTCTAGACCAAGACTCAAAATTACAGATATGGAAAACAAATTCAAAAGTATATAAAACTTAATTAGTTGTAATTTTACATACAAGTTAAACAATAATTTTGCTCACAAAGTATTAAATAATACCTGTAAACCACTACTAATATTTTTTAATTTATATGGACGAAATTAGAATATCAAACTGTTATCTTTTTAATGGTTAAAAACATCAGTAACTCTACCCTTTGAAACAATAAACATTTTCTAGGCAATAGCAAGTGTATTACATTATTTTAATTTTGCCTGCCAACTAATAATTACCTTTTAATTATCTAAAAATAAAATAAACAAAAAACTATTTTTTGAAAAAAAAACCTTGGTGACACACCATAAAGGCTAAAATCTCAACACTAAATACCACTAAGTGTGCGGAAAATTATGAAGCTTAATCCCTAAGCAAGTGTTCACATTCTGTTTAATAAGAGCTAAATAAGAGTTGAAAACTTTTTATTGGACAAGCTGAATTAAAATACAAGTTTCTTAATTTTTTTTTTTATCAATTTTTTTTTTTGTAAAAAAAAAAACTATTTCATCATTTAATAATGAAGAGACATTATGGTTTAAGCGATTATATTTAAAACTAACTGTATTTGATTATTTATTGTATATGTGTCAAGCACTGGGTTTTATTTTTGAAATGTTCAACTCAGAGAGCTTCCTAAGTCATCATTAGGACCCATACACCACACAATTGTACAAAACCTTGTAAAACTCTGATTCTTGCTTTTGATTTGATTTAGTTAAATGTTGAAAACTTTAATTACACATGAAAAAAGGATTATAAATTTCTCAAGCAGAAATCTAAAGCAAGTGTTATCTAAATATTACATTTTGGCAATTGAAAAATTGCTATATTTGAAAAATTCAGGATTGCTATTTGTATTTGAAAAATTCTTACAAATGCTTGAGAATTCGATAACTCAGAACTCACAGCAATTTTTTTCTAAGTCACGGTTAAATTTCCATAGAAAAATTAATTGCAGGTCACAGTCAATTAAAATAGCTAGTTTAATAGTTTGAAAATTAACTGAAAAAAGGTAAGTAGAAATTTTTTTTACAAATTAAGCTCTAATAATAACAATCTACAATAATTAAGCAGGAGTAGTAATTTTTATTTAATTTAGAACCCTAACAATTTTTTTTTACTAGTAAACCTTTGTTATTCGTTTTTTTTTTTGCTAATAAATGAATCGCGGACCTAAGCTAGCCGACTCCTGACTTAGATAAATACTTGCTTGAAATTCGAGCTTCTGAATTTTACCATACTTTTCTTAAGTGAAAGCGATCAAGATATTTTTTAAAATTGCTTTGTGACATGCTAATAACTTACACTTGATTCTGTTTGAATAAAAATTAGTTTACAATTAAAGGAGTGTTTTTACTGGTTTCCTGGAGCCTGTGCGACTCCTGAAAAAAGAAAAAGGAGAAAAAATCTTACACTATTTACTAAGCAGGAACTTAAAAATACTTATTAATTTATATTTTAATCAGGTTTTGGCTAAACTTTTAAATATCGAATGTTAAATCTAATAAATGGTAAGACTTTTATTATTTTATAGTGTTATTTTCGAAACAGCTAAAACAGATTTTATAGTAACTTTTCAAATAAAAATAGTAATACAAGTACTATCAAATAAATAATAATTATGCACTGTATTTAACTAAAAATTTTCGTAAAACTTGAAAAAAAAATAATGTAAATTACAAACGTTTATTACACTTAGTTGCCTATAAAATATTATTTCAAGTTATCAAGATTTTATAAGTTTTAACTACATTGCAACTATTCTTTAATCGTATGTCAAAGAGATTTAAATACGTATTTTACTATTACATCTTTATAATTATGTTTGATAGTCTTGTTTAGTTTTTAAAATTTTTATTTTTCAAAAACTGACTAATGACCATGTCATTTTAATTACTTGATCACTAAATTAACATAGTGATATTTAAACGTTTTCTTTAACTGTTATCTAACTTTAAGTATTTTATGTTATTTTATCTTTTAAAGACAATTTAATAATACCTGAACAAAAACTTTTTCCATTTAACATTTCAAACTTTAAAAGTTAAGTAGAGTCCTAGACAAGACGTTAAAAAATATCCAATTGGTGTGCGACTCAACAACCGAAGTTTTCTTTGTACACCAAGTGCTAGGACCAAACATTTTTAGCCTCCTATTTTTTTGTCATTCAATAAATTATTAATCTATATTAAATTCATTAAAATTTATTTTAAAATAAAGTTGTTTTAAACTGAAATATTAAAATAAGAATAATTTCAGCTTTAAGTTTTATCTATATATATCAAACATTAATTTATAGTTAACCAAAGTTTTTCAGTTCGTTTCTTTTTTTTTTGGTTTAAAATTTCAGCAAACTATTTATATATCACTTTGTAGAAATATTTTAAATATAAGTCGTTAACTTTTACAACTTTCAAATTATTATCTCTAACTTATACTTTTTTTTAACGTTTTAAACAAAAATTGATATTTTTTAACACTATCTGCATACTTTACAAATAAATGTAATGTAAAACATTTTTAGTACTTGTTGTAAACTTATAATTTGTTTTATGTCCAAGTTTTAGTCAATATTATATAACTTTCTATTCTTAATTAAATAAAAGATAATAAGCAACTTATAAACAATTTTTAAAACATTTGCATTTACTGTACAAGTTTGTTAACATTTGTAAAGTTACAGAAATCACTAAAAAAATTGTGCTATCTCACTCAAGTAAACCTAGACACGCCCAGGCTTCTAAAATTTTCAAAAACCATTTAATCATTAAAACCTAGTTATAACCATTTTATATTTGTTATTGACTTCTATGTTTAAAAGAAGTTTTAAATTATAAGTTTTTAAGCTAATCTACAACTTTTGTGCAAATACATTCGTTTTTTTTTGGTATAAGTTTAAAGAAGTAAAGTTATTTAGTTGACTTACGTTTTTAAGGTAGAAAAAAATAACTGAGTTGCTAAAATTATTAAACCATGTTATTTTAAATTTACTTTGTATTTCAAATAAAATAATTTATTTTCAACTTGAACATTTATTTGTAAACCATAACTTTGTAACGAATGTTTGAATAAACTCAAATAATTTATTACAAAGGACGATTATAATTCGTCCTTTCCTTCAGCTTTTCCTTGCTGAGCTCCTCCTTCGCCGTAGACTTTTTCGATGATCGGGTGAGAAACTCCTTCCAATTTCTTCTTCTGCGCTTGCAGCTCCTCCTTCTCGGCCTGCTGGTTGCTTTCCAGCCACGAGATGGTTTCGTCGGCAGCCCTGTCGATCGCCTTCTTGTCGTCGTCGCTCAGCTTGGCTCCAAGCTTCTCTTTATCAGTGACCTGGTTCTTCAGTGAGTAGGCGAACCCTTCAAGCTCGTTGCGAGCATCGACGCGCTCCTTCAACTGCAAAAATATTATAATGATTTTTAAGTGTTGATAATTTTTTAAGTTTACCTTTATAATTTAAATTAAGTTATGCTTTTCATCTTATGAACTTTTTTTTGTCTTTTTGTTATGTGTCTTTCAGTCTAAGTGGTCGAGGTCTTGATGCCTGGGTCCATCGTAGGACAATATAAATAATAATAATAAGGCCCGCTATCAGCCGAGATCGGCTATGCGTGTTGTGCGCAGAGAAAAAAGTTAAAAAAAAATTACATGTTTAAAAAAAAAAAAAAAAAAAAAAAAAACATACACAGTGATGCAATAAACAAAACACAAACACATAAAAAAACGATTAAATTCATTCTGCTCCTTATTTCTTCATCTTCTTCTTCGTTTTTTTTTTAATATTCCTTTTCTCTTTCTTGCAGTCTTTTGTGTATAGTTGATCTCCATTTGGCACGGTCATTTGCAAGCAACTCCCAATCATCAGTTCCAATGTTCAAGCTTTTTAGGTCGCGCTTGCATACATCCTTAAAACGTAATTTTGGACGTCCTCGGTTTCGTTTGCCAACGACCAACTCGCCATACAATAGAAACTTTGGGATCCGCTCAGTATTCATTCTCAGGATATGACCGAGCCAGCGAAGCCTGCGCTGACTGAGGGTAAAGTACATAGTGGTAAGACCAGTACGTCTCAATACTTCCTCATTGGTGATCTTTTGCTGCCATGTAATTCCAAGGATGCGACGAAGGCATCGTAGGTGCAAGGTATTGATTTTCTTCTCCTGTACGCTAGGTAACGTCCATGTCTCGCTACCGTAAAGCAGAGTACTGCAGACATAGGAACGGTAAACGTTAGCCTTTATTCGAATGCTTAGCTTTTGGTTATCCCAAACTCTTGCAGTCAAGCGAGCGAAAGTGCCTGATGCTTTGCCAATGCGACTATTTATTTCTTTGTCCAATGATGCGTTTGACGCAACATTTGAGCCAAGGTATACAAAGTTATCTACATTCTCGATATCCTTACAATTGATCTTGATTGATGGTAAAACATTTGTTCCTTGACTTAGAATTTTAGTCTTCTTAAGGCTTATAGTAAGGCCGAAATCCGAGCATGCCGAAGAAAACTGATTCAGCAGTGTCTGCAGGTCTTGGGCAGAGTGAGCCACGAGTGCAGCATCGTCAGCAAATAAAAGATCACGTATGGTGACTTTCTTCAGATTTCGCTTAGCTCTTAGATTTGAAGGGTTGAAAAGGTGTCCGTCAGTTCTTGTATGAAGCTTGATTCCAGTGGTTAATGAATTAAAAGCATGCTTTAATAGCATCGAAAAGAAGATTCCAAACAAAGTTGGAGCAAGTACGCAGCCTTGCTTTACCCCACTTTTGATTTCAAATGAATCAGATACACTACCATCATATTGAATGGTTGCCCTTGTGTTTGTATGAAAAGACTTCACAATATTGAATAATTTTGGAGGACATCCAATTTTAAATAAGGGCAATAGACTTGCGATAATAATAACAAAACATATCAAGTTGGTATTCAATTTTAAAACACACATGATTTTTTTTGGACTAAAACAACAATTTCTTTAAACAAAATTAAAAACTGTTCACCTTTTGATCCTCGGACGCGAAATTTTCAGCGTCTTGCACCATCCTCTCGATGTCCTCCTTCGAAAGGCGCTGGTTGTCGTTGGTGATGGTGATCTTCTCCTTGTTTCCGTTCGCCTTATCTTCGGCTGTGACTTTCAAGATTCCGTTGGCGTCAATCTCGAAAGTCACTTCAATCTTGGGAACGCCGCGGGGAGCCGGGGGAATGCCGGTCAGGTCAAAGTTGCCCAAGTGGTGGTTGTCCTTGACCATGGCACGTTCACCTGGTTTTTAATGAATAAAAGGTATTTACAAGATTAAAATCATTAGAGCACAATTTATTATCATTTTTTAGATTAGTTAATAAATTATTGCTTATATTAACTAAATATTATTAGTTATACTATATTAAGATAGTTTATTTATAAACTTTTTAGATGGAATCTACTTACCTTCCAAAACGTTAATGGTGACAGCAGGCTGGTTGTCTGCATAAGTCGAAAATATCTGGGACTTTTTGGTCGGGATGACGGAGTTACGGGCGATGAGCTTGGTCATGACTCCTCCGGCCGTTTCAATGCCAAGGGTGAGCGGGCAGACGTCCAGCAAGACGAGGTCGTCAGTGGTGGATTCGCCTCCGAGGACTCCACCTTGGACAGCCGCCCCGTAAGCGACTGCTTCGTCCGGGTTAATGCCAACGTTTGGCTCTTTTCCGTTGAAGAAGTTCTTGACGACTTTGCGGATTTTCGGAATCCTGGTCGAACCTCCGACCATGACGACTTCGTCGACTTCGCTTTTGGAAATTTCAGCATCTTCCAACACTCTCTTTACTGGTTCCAACGTGGAGAGGAAAAGGTCCTAAAAAAATATTATGATCAATGTAAATGTTTTGTATTATATTGATCAGTTGAGTAATGTATTTTAATAAATAAACTGTCAAGAAAACATAATAGTAATTTTAGAGTCTTACCATGCATAACTCTTCAAATTTGGCACGAGTCAAAGTTTCAGAGAAATCGTGTCCGTTGTGGAAAGATTCGATTTCGACGCGGGCGGTTTGTTGGGAAGAAAGAGCTCGCTTCGCCTTTTCAACTTCGCGACGGAGCTTCTGCGTGGCGCGCTCGTCTTTCCTGACGTCCCTGCCCGTCTTCTTCTTGTACACCTTCATGAAGTACTCCATGACGCGCTGGTCGAAATCTTCCCCTCCCAAGTGGGCGTCTCCGCTGGTGGCGATGACCTCAAAAACCCCGTTGTCGATTGCCAACAGGGACACATCGAAAGTGCCGCCGCCCAAGTCAAAAACGAGGATGTTCTTTTCGCCTTCATTTTTGTCCAAACCGTAGGCGATGGCAGCGGCGGTTCTAAAACAATACTGCATCAGAAAAGTTGTAACTCCAACACACTTACAACACACTTAGTTATAAAATAACTCGTAATAACTAACGGTTCATTGATGATGCGCATCACGTTGAGTCCGGCAATGGTACCAGCGTCCTTGGTCGCTTGGCGCTGAGCGTCGGTGAAGTAAGCTGGGACAGTGACGACGGCGTGGGTGACAGGTTTTCCCAGATATGCTTCGGCTGTTTCCTTCATTCTGCCCAACACCATGGCACTGACTTCTTCGGCAGAAAATGTCTGGTTCAAAACAATTGGATAAAAAAATTTGTTTTAGTATTAAAAATTACATTTTTTCAAAGTCTAATAAGCGGTTTACATTTTGATTAAATATAGACACTTTTGTGTCTAAGACCTATTGTTTCAATAACGTATAAGTTTTAATTTTTAACTAACAAAATAATGGAATGAAGAAAATTTTGTTTTTTTTTATTTGTTTTGGTAAAATAAAAAAATCATTTAACTCCTCTATTGTCAACTGATATAAAAATACTTGTTTAGCTAAATTCAATACCAGTTGTAATATAGTGTGGTTTCAACTTCATAAAGTTTAACTTAAAACTGTTCAACCACCAAAAGAACTAAATTTAACCTTCTTGCTTCCTTTGACATCAACTGCAACATGGGGTTTGTCATTTATATTCTTTACTTCGAACGGGAAGTATTTAACATCACTTTGGACGGTCTTGTCATCCCATGCACGACCTATGAGACGCTTAGCGTCGAAAATGGTGTTTTTCGGGTTGGAAGTCAGCTGATTTTTGGCGGCATCTCCAATGAGGCGATCACCTTCGGCTGTGAACGCCACATATGACGGAGTGATTCTGTTTCCTTCGTCGTTAGCGATAATTTCAACGCGTCCATTTTGGTAAACACCAACACTGAAGTTACGCATTTTCGTTATTTTTAATCGACATTAATTTTGTTTATTCAAAATTTTAACTAAGTTGTGCACTTTGAAACATATGAAAAAACTAAGCACAAAGCTTTGATTTTATTATGGCTTGAAAATAAGTATTATTACAATAATAAAATTAAAAACAAAGAACTGATTAAACTATTGCTAAAATGTAATTATGGTTTTAATTAAGTATTATCAAACTGAACCGGTCACACAATGTTGTTACTTTTGTTTATGCGGACCGGGCAATTAATTGACTTAACGCGCTATAACAATATCGGTGACGGTTACGTAAGCTAATGTTTAGCATTGACTTAGCTAAATAACTTAGCTAAGTCGATTTGTCAAACGCAAATTAAACTTATATTATCATTTAAACTCAGCCTATTTAAGTAGTAAGATGGTTAAAATGCTTAAACTACTTATATATAGAAATCTAGTGCAAAAACTAAAAGGTGTATTAATGATGAATAAAAGTGCGACAAGACAAAATACAACAAACTGCTAACAGAATAACACAAAATAAACTACTTTGGCTCAAAAGCCAAAGCGAAAAATATCACTATTTGTAAAGAAAATGGCTGTCAGTGTAAAGCTACCAGCAACTCAAGCGTAAGCGACTAAAGCGTCCTTCGAGTGTAGCTCGAATTCTTAAATTAATTTTAAGAGAAAATAAAGAAAGCCACTTTCAACTGCTAAAAACACTATTAAGTGTTACAAAACTATTAAAATATAAAACAAACTTTTTTTTTTTTGAAAAAAAGCTGTTAAATTCTAGTAATATAAGTTTACATAAATTAAATAAGACATATCATTCTTTTAGTAAAGTTACAAGAACTAAATAAGCTTATAAGTGACTATAAAACATTTCAACATAAATATTTTTATAAGTTCGCTTTAAAAAGTTTACCAAGAGTAAGATGTTCCCAGATCAATTCCGATAACAGTTCCAAAATCTTTAAAATCTTCATTGGCTTGGGCCAAGTTTACTGCCATAAAAAGGGATAAGATAAAATAAAGAAACTTCATTTGTAAATTAGTTTTATACTTAATAATCTGTAAAAAAGTAATTTAAGTACAATTTTTTTTAGAATTTTAAGCTACAAACTAATTGTTGACACAAAACTAGTTTTTAAGTGTTTAAAATAAAAATAAAGGTATATAACTAGGTTATATTTTTTGATAACAGTTATTTTAAAAGTTAAACTTTTAATAACCATTTTCACTTATTAAGAGTTTGTAAACTGAAACAAAGGAATAACAAAATTAGTTATACGTATAAACAATTTTTATAAAATTATTTTTTAAGGGTAAACTAGTAGGACTAAAAACATTTTTCTACTTTGAAAAACAAACTAATTCTTAAGATAAGAAATTTTTTTCAACAAAAACCGATACATATTTAAATCTAAAGAACTGTTTTAGTAAATAAAAAGTAAGAACACAAAAACAAAAAGACAAACAATAAACTGTAAATTTAAAACGGTTATCGTTAAAACATTTTAACAAGTTTTCTTGGAGAATCTAATATATTAATTACAACTAGTTAAAAAAAATATTTATTCATGACAATTATAAAAAAGTTAGAGTGGTTTAGTTTTATTAAAATAAAAACTGAAACTATAAAAATGTTCGTTACTGTCTTATATCAACATTTTTTATACTTTAATTTGATTGGTACTTTTTAAAACTAATGCAGTAAAAAAAATTACATGTTTTTTACATATTGATGAAGTAAAACTAATAAGTAAAAATATAATTAATTTGGACATTAAACATAAATTGAGATATCTTTTAAAGTTAGAGCCAATTAAATACTTCAAACACTTAAATAACAGGGTTGCCACTCGTTTTTTCAAATTTTTTCCAGGTTTTCCAATTTTCTTCTAAGTTTTAAAAAGTACACATTTTTGGGTCTGTTTAAAGTTAAGTTTAAGGTAAGAAACTGTGTTCAACAAAAAAATAATAAAAAGATACTGTAAAGCTACTTTAAATATGCTTTTTACTATAAAGTATTTTGATGATGACAATTTTTTTTTATTAATTTAATAGATGTTTTGAATAAAATCAAAACTTTATTACTGAACATGTGAAAATAGTTAAATTTCCAGGTTTTTCAAGGTTCCTTAGTGATTTTTGTTCGAATTTCTAGGCTTTTCCAGCTTATTTTCAAAACTTTTTAAATTCCAGGTTTTTCCAGGTTTTTTTGCCTGAATTGTCAAATTCCAGATTTTTCCAGGTTTTCAGGTAAAGTTGCAACTCTGAAATAACAGTTTATTTGTTTTATATTTTACGTGTGTTTATTAAAATAATCAATGGTTGGAAAAACTAAGAATACAAACATTTATAATCTGAGTACAGCTGTATTTACTATTCAATTCAAAAAATTACGCTAAACAATTAAAAACTTAAAAAGTTTTTTTAAGAAAACTTTAATGAAAGTATATTATAAATATCTAAAACTCAATGTTTATTATTTTGCAACTAATAAAGAATTTTTTTTATTTGTTGAAAAAGAAAGTTTAAGTCAATTTTGTTATCTTTAAGGCTGTATATACTGTCATTTTTTAATAAATTAAAGTATATTCAAAAACTTTAACATTTATTTGTGTTTTGTAAACAAAAAATTAAGGGTAAAATAGTGTATTCTATACTTTTTTTTCAGCATTACTGTTCTGATTTTAAATCTAAACATGTTGATTTATAGTTTATTGATTGATAAAACAATACGCTCAAAGTGATTGGTCATAGGACCTGGTGCACGAAGAACCTTTTGGTTATCGGGTCGCACACCACGAATACCTTCTAATGTCTTTTTCTTAATTATTTATTTTTTTGTTAAACTCTATTTCAATTTTAAATAATTTTAATTGAAAAAAATATGTTTATAACAAAATGACTTTGAAAACAGTTTCGATCAATATAAGATTTCTTACTTTTTAATAACAATCACCCTTAATGGCAATAAACAAAGCCTGATTGACTAAAAACTAGCCGAAGTTACATTTATCTAGCCTGAGTTTATGAAAAAGCTTAAAAGTAGATAATCTGAGCCAAAGTATGAAAAAATAATGTTAATCAAACTAAAATACCTTAAAAGTTTGAACTTGAAACAAACTACTTACAAAAACACGGTTTTTAGAAAAAAAGCACAAAACTAGTTAAAGATTAAAGAAAAAATCTAAACAAGCGTGAGTTAAAAAAAAAAAAAGAAATAAGCTAGAGTATTTCAAAAAGTCTTAAACTAGTCTTAAATAACCTGACCTTTCCAATAATCTAAAACTAGATGAGTTATCCTAAATAGCTTACATGAGTAGCAATTCTTAAAATTACCCTTCATCACCTTTACCAAGGGCTCTATCTAAGTTAAATGTAGTTGGGTGGGTGAGTTTTGAGTTTGGCCAGACCTTTAGTATCAAAACCCTTTAAATAATAACAACTCTCTCTTATCCATTCCAAATTTCTTAGTTGATTACAAAGTTGGTTTTTAAATATATTAAATAACTGTAAAAATAGATTATCTAAAACTTAAAAATAAAAATTTTTGAGATTCAAAAAAAAAAAAAAAAGAATTAAATTTAAAAAAGTAACTACTAATAAGCCTAGTTACCAATATATTTAAAAAAAGATAACTAGTTCTTTAGATTCATACAAGAAAAATAGATGACTGAGTCATTTAAACAAAAAGCTAAGAATTAAATAAGTATTATTTTTATACAACTAACAAGAGTACACATTTATCTGTTTTAAAAACGTGTTTATAACAAATAATTTATAACTTAAAACCTAGTTTTAACACTTACTTAGGACACGTAATACCTACTTAGATGACGTGTTGTTTAGTCAAGCGAATGTCAGAAATTGTAAATTAGAGTTTAGTTAGACTATTAACATCTAGTCTAGACTGAATGTCAAATTTATACTGCACTTATAAAACCCATGAGTTGTTTTTATTAATTTCTAAATAAATTTCATAACTTTGTTATTTAAAAAAAGCCTTTGTTTAGCACGACGCTTTCCTGGAATCTGTGCTTAGCCATGCTATTGAAAAATATGATTTCACTAGTTGTAGCTGTTCACTCGAGTGTGTTTTATTTTGTTTGTTTTATTTTAATCAAAAAATTGTAGCTCCTAGTTCTCCTAAAAAAGTTAGAAGAAAATGTCGACGCGAAATGCTTTCTGGCAACTCTGGTCTGCTACTACTAAAAAAAGAAAAGGCAGTTTAGAACATTTAACAACTATCTTCTTAAGACAGATATTTTAATTAATTTTTAGATTTGCTTAAGTTTTCTTAATAGTTGGTTTATAAATCTAGGAAACCTAGTAATATGTTGGATTTGATAATTTAAATAAAAAGCAGTGGAACACCTGTAATTTGAGAAAAAAAGAAAAACCAGAAATATTAAATAACTTTCACATGTGAAATAATTACTGAAAAACTAGTTATGTTTTATTTAGAATTTAATTCAACTCAAAAAACTTTTATAAAATAAACATTATCTTTACTATATATTTTCAAAAAATACATAACTTTGAATGTAGTTTTGTATCGAAAGTAGACAAAAACATGTACATTCAAAAACCTTAAAAAATAAAGAAAACTTATAAAAAACCTATGGCAACCTTCAAAATGTGAGCATTAGACAAATTTGTAAAGGTAAACCAAATTTTGTGCCGTATGTCCTGGACAACACTTTAGACTGTTTCAAAATAGTATACGAATAGATAACCGAAAAGTTTTTTCGTACACTTTTGACCAAATGTTTTAATCACTTTTTAAACGTTCAAAAAACTCAACTGTGCTCTGTGCAGTGTGCAGTAATTTTAAAACATCAAAAACTAGATTTGTATCATACTAATTTAATTTATCATCAAGTTAGAATTTTTGAAGGCATATTTGTAAAAGAAAGCTTCCTACTAGTTTTTTATAAAACTTCCTATCGATAATGATATTGTTAGACTTTTATTTTTTAAGATAACAATTAAATATCTCAACTTATTGATAAGGAGAATATTATAACTTTAAATATATTAAAATTTAATTTTTTACACAATGTTTCATTCAATGTGCTATTTTAACTAAATATTAAGGTTGTAAATTAAGTGAACCATTTGTAAATATAATTAGATTTATTTACTTGTAGAAAATAACTTTATTTGAAACAAACTTTTATTTGTTTTTAAAATGTATTAGTTGTGAATTTGGTTGTACTGAGCATATTCCCGAATGTAATTTAGCTTTACATATTTTTTTACAACTTTAACAAAAAATTTCAAGTTTTGGTTTATATAGTCTACAAAAAACTGAAAATTTTCTTCTGAGTAATTTGCTGGCATCTTTTGAAAACACAGTTTACTTAAAAAAATTAAAGTTATTTATAATTATATTTCTTTTTTTTTACTCTTTTCAAGAAACTTTTTTAATACTATAGCAAGTAATTTTTAGCTAATAGACAACGTTTACTAACACAATATTCTAATAACATTAAAATATTATACGTTTTTTAATATTTATTTCTTTATACTAATGAGTTAATTAAACGAGAAACTTTTAATTAAATATTTTTTTTGAAAAAATAAAAATTTAAATATATCTTTCTGAATAGAAAAGTACAGTTAAGTTCTATTGATTTCTTTTTACATTTTGATGAAAAGATACTGTAACATTTGAGCTGACACTAAAATCCTGTGTTAAATGTTTTACAAACTGCAGTTCAAGAAAATACTTGATTAATAAAGAAGTGTAATTTTTGTTACCAAACATTAAATGTCTTAGAACAGTTTCTGTGAAGAGCCTAGCAGGGCGAAATTTAAGTGTAAATTTTGAGATTGTAGCAATGTAAATTTAAGCATACGACTTGTTGTCAACGACCTTATAAAACTTTTTGTTAATTGTTAATCTGATTTTATTGTTCGCTCTCAAAATGTTGCTTTTTACTCTACTAAGTAATTTGTAGGTAAAAGGTCGCCATTTTACGCGGTCATTAGCAAGCTCCATCCACTTATCAGCGCTAACATTCAAAATTTTTAGGTCGCGTTTGCTGATTTCTCAATAATTTATTATTTAACAGTTGCAGTTAGGTTTGCGAACAACTAACTCAATGTACATAACAGATTTTAGGATTTGCTTGTCCATCTCCCTCAGACCAATAAAAAGCCAGAAAAGTATGTGATCGCTGAGCTTGTGGTACATAGTGTTTAAGTTGTGACCAGTACGTTTAAACTTTAAACATTTTCTTGCTAGTTATGTTTTATTGCCATTCAATTCTAAGGATACATCGTAGGCATCGTAAGTGTAAGGTGTTGATTTTATTTTTCAGGACGCTTGACAAGGTCTACGTTTAACTATCGTATGTCTACACAGGCAAAATAAAATATTTAACTTTTCGTTATCCAAATTTTATGCAGTGGTTTGAGCAAACGTACTTGACATTTAACCAATAAAACAACTGATTTTGTTTAAAATTTCACGTATAAAAAAAAAATATTTCAACATTTAATTTTGCATCGTTGCAAATCTAAGCCGTTTCTGGTTGGATAATGTTTTATTTTTTTTGTTTTAAGTTTTAATTAATAAATTTCAAATTTCGATTTAATTTTTATATGTTTGGATTTAATGGGATAGAGGTAAGGGTATAGTATAGATAGATTAAGAAATTTAGGTAAAAATGGTTAGGGATAGGATAGGGACTTAAATGTTATTAGTATACTGCTGTATTATTACTTTACCTCATTTGCATAATGTTATGAATGAAAAAAATTCCAAAATTTTACAACTGCAGCCGACCACTTTATTTTAAATTGTAAAAATTGAACTATAGTAACCTTTAAAGTCAATCAAGCAGATAGTTGTAGCTTAAATGCTTCAAATTTTTCTAAAGAAGTTGCCAACCTATAATGCAGACTTTTGTGTCAGTCATTTTTTTAATATTTTATTTAAGTATTGTTAGAGGAGCTTCTTTGGTGAATATTTTATTTATTCTTGCTGATGATTTAGGTTTCAATGATGTTGGGTATCACAATTCTAAAGTAGTTACTCCAAATATTGATAAGGTACTACTTCTTTAGACGAAAAAAAGTTATTGATAAAGTGTTACTGTTTATTTTATGTCTTTTTTCCTTTTTTTTTGAAAATTAAGAATTTTTATCTAAAAATTAAATGTAAGTTTTTAATGTAGCTTCTTAAGTAAGGTTTTATATTGATGAAGCTTATTTAACAAATTAGTTTAGTGGTTCTCAATAAATTAAAAAGCTATATGCATAAAACCACAAAAAAAAAGTTAATGCACTGCACACTGATACTAAAGTATTCTCCTTCTTTATACAAACACTATTATTTCTTGTATAAAGAGTCTAATATTTTTGTTCTAAAATATCTATTTTAACTAAAACAAACAGCTTTTGAAGTAAATATTTAAAATTTATTAAGAACATTTTTAAAGTTATTAAATGTAAAAACTATCTGTGTTATAAATTTAAATCTTTTATCACTTCTGAACTGGGCATAATTGCAAATTTTGAGAAAACTCGATTATTTTACCTCTAATGGTTATTGATCTATTAGGTAAACACTTAATTGTAAAAAAAAACCAACACACAACTGTTAATTTTAAAGTCAATACTAAAACACTTAAAATAGTACACCTTATATTTTTAACTTTAATAACCAAAACAGCTTAGCAAAGAAGGTTTGCGATTAGAAAATTACTATGTTCAACCAATTTGTACACCATCTAGAAGTCAGTTAATGACTGGAAGATATCAGGTATGTAACTGTTTTTTAGATAAAAAATGACCATAGTTTTTTTTAATTAACTGCTGTAACTAGTTTTAGCTGCATAAATTTATTTTTTTCTAAACTTTTTTGGTACAAAAAAAGATTTTTATTATTTTATGTAGGTAGTAAAAGTCCTTGATTTAAATCTCATTTAATCTTATGTAACTTCTTTTAAAATATTTAATGTTATTTGCTAGTTTTTATAATGATTTTATTGTATACATTGTTGGAAAAAGTGTTGAAATTAATTATATTGTTTTCATATAGAAATATAGTAAGTATAGCTTATGAAGTTAGTTAGTTTTTTTTTGGTCACTTTATATATCTATAGTTTTTTATTAAAACTTTTTTTTTAAGTTTTACCTGTTGCAATAATTGTACTTTTGTTTATTACGTTTGTGGTGTACGACTCGATAACCAAAAGGTTCCTTTGTACACCAGGTCCTTAGACCAAATTTTTTTAGTGCTTTTTTTATCGTTCAATAAACTATATTAATTAAAACTATAAACTAGAAAAAAAAGCAACTGATTCATTTTATAAAATTTACTGTCTTTTCTATAAAAAATGAAACTTTTAGATTCTTGAAGGAAATAGTTTTTAGCCATTATTTGAAATCATCAATAAGAATTATTTAAAGTTACTTTTTATATCCTCGCTCAGGTTAAAAAGAAATGATATTTTATTAACACATATATGCTGTAAGTCCATGTATCAACATACTTTTTTATCATACTTTAAATGTTTGGTTTTTAGTTATGTTCAACTAATGAATGAATTAGATCCACACAGGTTTACAACATGGAGTCATGTGGCCTACCAAGCCTTACAGCTTACCACTTGATGAAGTTATTCTTCCACAGAAGTTGAAAAAAGCAGGCTACAAAACCCACATGATAGGCAAGTGGCACCTTGGGTTTTACAAACAGGAATGTGTACCCACTAGAAGAGGCTTTGATTCCTTTTATGGTTTGTTATACACATTTGTTAGATTTTTTTTTCTTTTTGAAGTTTTTATGTTTGGATTGTTTAAATAAATACTTTTTTATTTTATTTATAATTCTGTAAAAAAAGTTTTTATATATGAGTATAATTCTTAAATCTGTCCTGAACACAATAAAAGTGTTTTGTGATTTTTTTAAACTGTTATTAGATAAAAAAAACCGTCAAAGTATTCTAGTTTAAAATATATAAAAGTTTAACATGCACAAAAGTTTATAGTATTTTGAGATTGTCACTATCATCCTTAAAATGATAACTGAGTAGAGAGTAAAACTCTCGAAAGTACTACAAACTTCAATGTGAATAAGAAGTTTGTTGGTTTTTAAAACAAGAACCCTTTGATAATTTTTTATACTGAGTTAGTTTATGCTACCTTAAAAACCTATTAATATGTAGTTTTGCTTGTTTGAAAATTTTTGTTTTTTTATAAAAGTTTTGTTTATAAAATGATGTCAGGTTCAAAAAACTTAATTTTTAGGTGTTACTATTGTATACTTTTTATATAGCCCACTAGGATTTGAATTCTAAATGTTGATCTCTATGGAGATAATATTTTTATATAAAAATGGTGATTATCTTTTTGCTAAACATAACATAACTAAAAAGTATTGCAAGTATAAATGTTGAAGAATAACTTCTTATTTAATTTGTTAAATTAGTTTAATATTAAGTAATAAACGACTTTTAAAATAACAAAATTAAATATGATACAATGAACTATATAGTTCTACAAAAATTTTAACTATAAATTTTTCAAGCATTTTTTCGCCTATTAATTTTATTTTTGCTTAAGAATACAGTGTAAAATTAAAGTTTTTTGTGATATAGACTTAGTTTTAATCTTTTAAAAAACATATCTAAATTTAACTCAGTTTTTTGAGTATGTAAAATTGTTTAATTTTTTTAATGGACATGACAATTTTATGAGACACATAGATTTTAAAAAATACTTTAAGTAGTGTTACAGCTGTGTATAATATACTAGAAAATGTTTCTATTACAATAACTGTATATAAAACAAAATAAAATGTTTTCTGAAAGTTAATGATTTACATGTTTATAAGTTAACTTCTTTCACTTCAAAATATTTTTTTCTCTAATGAGAGCAACATATTGTTTTGTTTATGTGTTATGCCAAATTATTATATGACATCTTACAATTTCAATTCAAAGTTTTAATAAAAGTTTTTTAATGATATTTGGCAAGAATTTTGTATCTAAGTGTAATTTTGTTATAAACAAAGTTTATTTATTTCTAATGGTCCTAAAAATTATACTTTTTTGCACCTGATTATTCTTAGATTAGATGCATTGTGGTCTAACCATGCAGAGAATAATAGCCTTTACACCATTAGATTTACAAAATCTAAATGTATTTTAAAATGTTTGCTTACCAGTAAACAAATAACAAGTGTTAACATTTGTTTTTATAATCTTGTAATGCATTTAAAAATTGAATATAAAAAAAATACAACAACGAGTCTAGAAAGATACTATGAAAAGTATTTATAGATAGAGATAGAGTATGAACAATAAAAAGTAGCACAGCATTAATTTTCACAATTGTATACTTTGTACAGGTTACTACGGCGGTGCAGAGGATTATTACACCAAAATTCACAAAGTTCCGTGTCACGAAAAGAATGTTCACTTTACTGGTTATGATTTCAGAGACAATGAGAATGTAGACTATACTGCTAACAAAAACTATTCAACTTATCAGTACAGAGATCGAGCTATTAGTTTGATTAACAATCATAATAAAAATAAGGTTCTTAATATTTAACTTTTGTTTTGTATTTCTATAAACATTTTGGTTTACCTTGTAAATTTTAAAAAGTAGTAGTAGTTTAGTTTTTAAAGTATTGCCTCATTAGTTGTTTTTATGGAAACTTCATATTAAATTCAAGTGTGTAATAAAAAGGGGTTGCCTAGAATTCGGAAAACCTAGAGTTTGATAATTTAGTCTAAAAAAATCTGGAATTTTAAAACAACTTTACATGTTAGGAGTAAAATTTCAATTTGACACATATAACCTATCATATAATAAAAAATTTGTCATGATTTTTTATTAAAAAATATATTTTGAATGTCGTTATACTTTTTAGCACAGTTTTTTACCTAAAACTTAAAAATAGACCATAAAACGTGTAATTAAAAAACCTGAAAGAAATTTTTTAAATCTGGAGAAAATTTGCTAAAAATATTTGGCAAATCTCAATAAAAGAAATTTTGCTGTTAAAAGTATTTGACCTTTAATACATGTTTTCACTAAAATAGAAATTTACATAACAACTCGAATATATAAATTAAAGAAAATCAAAATTACAGAAAATAATATAGTTTTAATATTTTTTGGTGAGAATTTTTATTTTTGATATGATTATTAATATGGTACCAAGATCTTTTGTTTATCAACTTGTTTGTAAAGTATTAAACAATAGTAATAAGTATTTTTGTTATCAAAAAAAAGTTCAAGTATTTTTGGTTACTGAAGCTAAAGTAAGCTAAAAGTTTAAAAAACTGTTTATACTTTTAAAATGTTAAGTATTATATAGTTTTGCTTGAAATTTGCAACTAAGTTAAAATGACGTGAAATTTTGTTTATATATAATTAATTAATTTATTATTTTTTATACAGAAAATAATGACAACTTAAACAAACACTTTTACAAAAATTAGATTTTTTCCTTTTTATTGTTTAATAGCAAACTAATTTTTAAATATATTCACAATAGTATATAACTAAAACTTTGTTATTTGATAAAATTTTAAATTTTATTATCTGTTTTTTATTTATTTGAAAGAAGTTAAAAAAATTTAAATTTTAGTCTTTAAAAGTTATGTTGGCAAAATAATACTTTGTATATAAGTGTGTCGATTAAAATAGTATATATATTTTTTTCGTTAAAATAAAAATGCAGTTTACAATGAGTTACAGTTATACCAAAACTATATTTGAGTTAAAATTACAAGTATTAAACATTTTTTTTAAAAGAAGTTTCTGTTAAAGTTTATTATAAAATCTGTAACTTATTTTTTTAATTGCCAACATTAGATTGGTTGGAATTTGTTTTTATATAAAATGTATAAAACAGAAGATTTAGATCAGACAATTGTAAAGGTTACTGTTGAAACGTAAATGATTATAGTGTCACCTAAACATCATGCGTAATCTATTAATACCGACCTATCAAATTGCTAATAAATGACTTTCTAGAATCTTTACTTTGTATATTTTTATTTTTAAGTACCCGTATATTTTTGATAATTGAATTTTGTTCAAAAAACAGCCCATGTTCATGTATCTGGCTTTTCAAAATGTTCATGACCCGCTTCAAGCCCCGGAAAAGTATGTTGATAAATACCCTCATGTGAAAGATTTTAACAGGAGGCATCTACTTGCCATGACAACGGCAATGGACGATGCTATTGGAGATATTGTGGTGACACTGAAAGAGAACAAAATGCTGAATAACACAGTAATTGTGTTTTCTACTGGTTAGTTTTCTAAAATTAGAATTATAGGTGAGTAAAACTTGCTTGCTTGGCCCCCTTTAAAGAAATTAAAAAAAATATGGCCCCTTTCAACAAGATTACTCAAAAAACTACTTTTTTTTTGCTCTTCACCAGCAACTCCAGAATATCCAGTGTAAGTTTTAAATTATGACCTCGTGGCTCCTTTGCTGCTCATAGCCCCCTTTATATATGTCATTGCCCACTTTGGGAAACCCTGTTGTAGAGGAAGAGTAAGGTTGATGTTTTTCTACCATTAAAATAAATCATATATTAAATCAAATGAAAGTTGAGCGGTATTGTATTTAGATTTCAATCTACACTTATTTTGTATTATTATTAGTAAATAAATTTATACTATAAAGGTTTAGTGTACACTATGTAATTTTTTACTTTATATATTTTTTCTTGTCTGCAATAGATTTATAAGCAAAAAAGAATACTTTAAATTCAACATAAGTTCTAAAATGTTTTAAGTCGAAATTTTGTCTAAAATTAAATAACTAAGACTGTTAGCAACTTTTTAATAAAATTAAGTCAAAAAGACTTTTTCTATGTCTTTATGTTTTAAAAACTATTTCAATATCTTTTAGTAAGATAAGCATTTTTAAGTACAAATAACACTTTCTTCTTTAAAAAAAAGTCGCTTTAAAAGTTATTAAAATTAAGATCATTGTGTATGTGCAATGCACATTGTGCATACATATAAAACTGTGTTTGTAATATTTACTTTTCGGACTAAACGCTATACTTTAAGTCCCTTATAGATTAACTTATATATTAAAATACTTTAGTTTAAACTTGTATAATTGTAATGTATATCAAATACAAACTCAATACTACTGAACATAAGTTCACGGGCTTACCTTAATAAAAAACGCGTAATAAATAACCATATAAAGCTTTTACTGAAACTTAAAGTGCAATTCACAATTTTTATTCACAATTTTCATATTCTTGTGTTTCAACAGACAACGGAGGACAGACGTTGTACGGTGGCAACAATTACCCGCTTAGGGGGCGCAAGAACACAGCTTGGGAGGGCGGTATTCGGGGTGTTGGGTTTGTACACGGCCCAGGAGTGCAACAAGGTGTCAGTAGAGGTAAGTAACTAGACCTTCTGTGTTTTTTACATTAAAATAAAGTTTAGTTTTGTGTTCTTATTATTGAAATAGTTATTAGTTCTTCTGTTTTCTAATAAGAGGCTTTAAAAATAATCGATATTCTATATTCAAATACCCTCATACCATTTTCCATATTTTTAAATTAATGTTTTACGTTCGGTTGCTTTGAGAGATCTTTAATTTTTAAAGGAAAACAAATATAATATGTATTTTTTATTGTATTTGTTGTTTGCAGACTAAACTTTAGAAAAAATAATTATTATGTATTTAAGTTAACGTAGTTTTTAACTTAACAATAATATTTTTATGTAGAATTGATGCACATATCGGATTGGTTCCCAACATTGTGTCACCTGGCTGGAATTACAGATTACAGTGACACTAAACCGTTGGACGGAGTCAACAACTGGCAATTTATCAGCGATAAGTTTGTTACTTGTATAGTTTTTTTCAAATATAATAATAAAGTTTAAGCATAATTATTGTATATGTTGACTAGAAAATTTTATGCTTAGAACATCAAAATAAATAACAAGTTTGTTAAGGTAAATAAATATAAAGTGCATTTAAACTAAGCAGTCTAGTAGTACAATTATTCAACAAATAAGTGAAATTTTAAAAGTTTTGTATAAAAACGCTAGACTTTTTTTTCTCCTCGTGAAATTAGTAGTTCTTGCAAAAATAAAGTTAGATATAAAATCTAGTTTTTTATACTTATAGCTATTTTAAATCTAAATTGGTTTTTCTCAAGTTCTTTTTTTTTTCTCTTTGAAATTTTATACCATGTTGATTACTATTTAATGTTTTATAAAGTGATACATACAATATTCATACTCTTATTTAAAAAAAATAAAATGTATTACCCCGTGCACAGGACGAAAAAGTCGAATAGAGTTGAGCTGCTGCACTCGATAGACCCGATGTTCGTGAGGTTCGGTGGAGCGACTCCTGCTATGAAGCCGTACCCTAACAAGCACAATGTCGACACGCTGAAAGGACAAGCAGCGCTTAGAAGCGGAAGGTGGAAAATTATAACTGGAGACCCTGGTATTGTTTTTATTTTTTTGCAATTTTTTATTTTCATTGAAATTTAATTTATATTGAATCTTGTATGACTTTAAAATTTTTCTTAGAATACTGTCCTAGCTGGAGAAAAAATAAGTCTAATGATGCATTACAATAGGTCAGGGGTGGGAAAAAATCGGCCCCTGGGCCGCATAAAAATCTTTTTTTTTTAAACAAGTTATAAATTTTTATAAAATTTAGAATTAATTTTTATCTTTAAAACAGAATTTATCGCCAAATTTTTTTGTTTAAAAAATTTAGTAAAAAATCTGTTTTTTTTTAGCGCATTAAAATTGTTCCTTTTTTGACCTGCCGAACCCTGCAATAGGTAGTAGGTAAAATAACAGATTTATGTTAATATTTTGATTATAAACAAAGCGTTGTAAGTAAATAAAGAACAAAATATAATAGAAAAAATTCTAAAAATAATTCTAGAATGCAAATAAAGGTGATTAAAATGTAGCGTAATGACATATAAAAATTCAAGTTCACAATAAATTACCGTTACTATAGTTTAAGTTTATTTATTTTAAGTAGTAAAAGTAATAATCTGATTAACCCATAATTTTGAACATTTTAGTTAACAAGATATATTGTATATTAAACGACTAAAAATATCGATCTAAGTATTTAGTCCTAGGACCTGTTGCACGAAAAAACCTTTTGGTTTTCGCGTCGCGCACCATGGATACTTTTTATCGTCTTCTCCAGGACAATTTAGTTTTAACAAAAGTTTTTTTTTGACTAAAAGTTCAGGAAAATTTAAGAACAACTGGTCTTTGAGTTAAAATTTTCAACTATTTTACATGCACATAGGCGCGTGCCTATTTTTTTTATACCATAGTTTTTTTTTACTAATTAGAGACTTTTAATTTTAGTTAAAGAAATAAATCATACACTCACTAATATTTTTTATTTAATTTACAACCTAATAAAAAATCAGGATAACTTCTCTGTCAGGTTTCGATCATTGGGTGCCCGAGCCGCAATCAGATCAAAGCAACATCGCGAGCAGCAACCAATCAGAAGCCAGTGTGCAGCCGAGCGTGCGACTTTACGACGTCGTCGCCGATCCGGAAGAGAGAATCGACCTCGCTCCCTTCTTCCCCCTGGTGGTGGAAAGTTTGCTGGGCAGGATCGCCAGTTACAACAAAACGTCGGTGCCCGTCACGTATCCGCCCTGTGACGTCACAAGCAACCCGCAACTTCGCGACGGGGTGTGGGGGCCGTGGGTGTTTTAGGCGAGATTGAGTATTTTTACTAGTTTAACTTCAAAAACAAGTTTTTAAATGCAATGTATAGTTCAGTATTTATTTTAAACTAAAAAACTATTGTTCAAATAAAGTTTGGGTAGATTTAAAGATTATAAAAAACACAAGTCAAGTAACTTTCATTATGTCATGAATTTTTATAAATGTTAAAGGGCTCAAATAGCTTTTTTTTATTCTAATTCATATCAGGTCTGTAAAGTTTTATTCTCGTTTGTATTCTACTTGTTGCTTTTATATCTATAGATAGCGTCAAAAAAAACATTTTAATAATTGTTTTCGACATTTGATTTTTTTAAACAAAGTTTTAGTAATTTCAGTGCCACAGAAAATTAGTGTATTTATATTCTAGTATTTGTTGATCATAATAATTTTATACATTATTTTACTTTATATTTTTTGTAATAATATGTTTTCATATAAATTTAGTTTTTATTGTTTATTTGCAACAACTAATTTTAATAACTAAATTGCATATTTGTAGTTTGGTACATTATTTGTTTTATATGAAATAGTATGCCATTAGAATAAGCTCATCTGAGTTTTTTTTCTATAAAGTAACTCTATTTCCATAAAAATTATCTTTCAAGTTTTAAACATTGTAACCATTGTGTATAACGCACTTCAGAGCAAAGTTTTATTTTATTTCTACGAATAAAGTTTTTTAAAAGCTAAACTTTCATATAAACAATTTTTTTTTAATATAAATTTTTTTAGCAAAGTTCAAAGTAGTCAAATATATTTTCATTTAAATTTTTATCATTACAATAAAATAAATATAACGGACTAGTGGTAAGTTTTTTTTATTAGATACAGTTAGAATATTAATTCAATAATAACAAAAATAGTTCATATAAACTCTAGTTGTAAGAATAAATATTTTCTGTGCTTTGACTTTTTTAATTAAATTCATCTATAAACGGTTGTTTGATAACTAAACTTCTGATTTTTTTTTTGTTATTTTAAGTAAATACCTATTAAAATTAGACACTTACATCTGTTTTGTTTTATATATTTATGAAGTACAAAATAAGATTTAAAACAGTTTTTGAAAGTTTATTGTTATTATTCAAACTCATAAATTTATTTTGTTTTATCTAGCTCATAAAAATTTTTACACAGTGTTTGTGAAACAAGTATTTTGGTGTTTGTTTATTGCTTAAAAAAGTTTGAAAACTACAATTTTCTATCAATATTAAAGACGTATTTTTAAATTAAAACAAAAACTACTTAATTTTATAGTGCTAAATAAATCTTATTATAAGTTTAAAATCGAAATAATTTTTAGAGAATAAAAAAACTTCTAGCAAATGTTGTTTTGCAGGAAAATTAAAAAAAAAAAAACATAATAAACTTAAGATATTATTCAAGAAATTTTCGGATAACTTGTGTGTGTTTGATTTTTAGCCAGTTTTAAAACTTAACCATGTTTTTACGCTATAGTCATACAATATTCGAAATTTTTTAGATTTAATGCTAGTTTCAATGACTTTTTTATACTTTTTCTTTTAGTATTAAACGTATTATTTCACAACTTTTTAGCACATACAATATAAAAACTAGGTCTGGCCTTTTTTTCAATTACGGCAACATTGTTAAAATGTTATACAAATATCATAAAATACTTGGTTTTATAATTTTTTTTTAGTTATTTTTTTAATTGGAACTGATTAGTAACTCATACCATATATGTATATACATCATACAGTAACTATATGCACATATCATATAGTAATTTTATTATATTGTCTTGGACAAGACATAAAAAGGTATCCGGGGTATGCGACTCAATAACCAAAAGGAATTTTCGTGCACTGCACCAGGTCCTAGGGCCAAATAGTTTAGGCAATTTTGTTTTTGTCGTCCAATAAACAATATATCGAAATATTTTGAAAACTAAACTGTTATATAGCAGAAGGAAACTAATTAAATCAGTTGTCTTTAAGAGAGATAAAATATATTTTTTTTCAAAATTGCATGGTCGAGAAACACAAATTTTTTAACAAGTCCGTTTCGCAAAAACTGTTTTTAAAAAAATAATTTTTATAGTTTCAAATAAGACTCACTTTTAAACTGTATGTTATAAATATTTTGTTTAGGATACTTAGTTTAAAAAACCATCGTATCATTTTTTTAAAGTTAAACTTTAACTTAAGTTAATAAAAATAGCAGGGATACCTGAACGTGTGAACACCAAAAAAAAGTTATTATATCCAGACTGAGTAATTTTTTTAACTAAGATATTGTTGAAAAAATATAATTTTTATTACTTAAGTTACTTGACATTTAACTTATGTTGGTTTATTACTTGATTTACTGTACTTAAAAAAATGCTAAATCAAATGATTTATCTGTTTAGAAGTTTTAAAAACCTGCTTTAATTAATAAAAACAATTAAAATTTATAGAAGTATTATTTGCTTTTTTTTTGTAAACTGGTAAAAACGTTGACGCTTCTTTCCTGCTTTTCACATAATGTAACATTGATCCAGTAACCGGTTTTGAAAAAAATTATGAATATTTAACCAAAGCTTTGAATACATGTAGTTTAAAATACAGCTATACTGCAATGAAATTATGTAACCTTGTATTTTTTTTGGAGTTGGTCTTAAAACTATTGCTAAACAATTCCATCTAATTATTTTTCGATAAAAATGTAGAATTATCTCAAATATGTATGCATAAGTGTTTCTAGACTAGTTCATTTTTTGTAAAAGTTTGTAGATAAGTAGGAGTCCTAATGACATACAATTGATTTTAAGTAAAATTCAGCAGTACCACCACAAGCAGATATACAATATTGGATGTGTGGTTAAAACAAACTTTAATATACCATTTTAAGTGTATTTGGGCAAAATAATATCTCAACTTTGACAAAACACAACAATTCCAAGATAATTTTGATTTCAGAGAACTCAAATGTTTCTTCCCATTCAGCTTATCATCCAAAACCACAACTAAGTTTACTATCACTTTGCTCAATAGACAAAACCTAACACTAAACTCACAACTTTTTGAAGTTTTATTGAAAAGCAAAAATCTTTTTTTTGACTAACTTGTAAAAAGCTTATTCATTAGCATGCAACCATTTATCAACTTTAAGCAATTTTTTTTAAGTAGTTTCATTTAAATACTTGGGAATACAATATTAGTTGCTTAAGCAGGCATCATCGGCAAACAATCTATTATTTATCTCAGAAGAAAAAAAATCATTAATATACACAGAAAACAACAAAGGACCTAAACAAAAATTTTGTGGTATTCCAACATTCACAATTTCACACTCAGACACAACATTATTATTAACAGTTGATAGGCTTCTGTCTATTAAATAGTCTTTAGTTAAGTTTAACATTGAACTTTTTATATAACAATTTTTAAGCTTTGATATTGGAATTTTATGTTTAACTGTATTAAATGCTTTAGCCAAATCTAAAAATACAGAGCAACTTTTCTTTTTTTCTCACCAGCCTCAATTAACTCATCAACAATCTTATTTTAAATTAGTTCATTTGTACTGTTTTGTTTAGACCCATATTGTTTCTCATGTAGTATCTCATTAAACAAAAATAATTTATTCAATCTCTCACACACTAAAAACTCAAAATTTTTGAAAATGGGGATAAAAGAGAAATAGGACGGTAATTATTAAAGTCATTTTTTACCATATTTATAATTTGGGGTTACCTCAGCAAATTTAAGCAACTAAGGAAAAACAACCATACTTGAAACATTTGTTATATAATGTTGAAAGAGAAGTAGAAATTATTTTTTCCCTAAGCTTCACCAAACAAATACTAGAAACATCAGAATGCACACTTTTATTTGGTTGCAATATAATTCTGAATTTCACTATTGAAAATTTTATTAAAAACAAGATAATTTTTTACTGAGTCAGAACATTAACTATATAAAGAATGTTTCCTGAAAATTTTAGGTCTCTAGCTCCAAAAATAAAGGTAATAGATTTTCAGTTAATTTTGAAGAAGACCAACAATAAAAAAGTTGCAGTCCAAACATCTGTATCGGAATTTTTTACAAAAATGTTTGTATCTTGAAAATTGTGAAATATTTCATATTCTACAGAAATTGACTTATAGTTTATACTTTAAGCTTTCATATAAGAACCAATGTTACATTTTGTGGAATATGAGTGTTTTACCTCTCTATGTCCTCAGTAGTAATGGACTATAAGTAAAAAATTAAAGATGTTTGGTTGAAAATGGTGAAAAATTAGATTTTTAGTAAAAAAGTCTTTGCAGTTTTGATTTAGTACTTCTGTAAGAAACCTATTGAACTCAATTTAACCTTCTCTATGTCAAATGTTGTTTTGAATATTTAAAAATTTCCTTATTGCTAAGATTAAACTGATTAGTTTTTTTTACAGTTTGTTTTTATTTAACTATATAAAATTGTAATACTTTGTATCAACATAATTTTTTGTTTTTATATATGTTTCACTAAAACTAATTATGAAATGTTATTTCTTTTAAAGAAGTTTTATAAAATACTACATAGTTATTTGAAATTCAGGTGAATAGTCATTTAAATTTTTGTTTATAGTAAGTTAGTTTCTAGGCACATTTATGAGCTCAACAAAGGCAACATGTTACCAATTTAGTGGCGCATTTTAATGACATATAAAACTACCTGAAATCACATAAATAAAAATTTTTGATGACAGATTTTTATGATCTTTTGATTGAAATCTAAGATAGATTTAAAACTTTGTTATAAAAAATAGAAAATAATAACTTTTAAATAAGGGTTACCCAAAAGTTTTTTCATTAAGCTCTATTTAAAAAACAAAAAAAAAATTATGGCCTCTCCAATTTTTCTAAAAACTTATTTTAAATATGTCTAATACTTTTTTTTCTCTTCAACATCACCTCCAGAATATATAGTGTAAGTTTTAGATTATGGAATTTTTGCCCTTACTCTTTTTATTTTTACAGCCCCCTTACTTTCTAAAACAGCTCATTTTGAGAAACCCTGGTCTAGTGTAACTAAAAAAAATTCTATAACAATTAGTGTAAGTTTCAAAACTACTCTTTAAAAAGACTAAGAGGTTTCTTTTGCTCTTCACCATTAACTACAGAATACCTAGTTAAAATAATAGTTGAAGTTTGTTAAGTCTGTATTTTAATTATGTACTTATTTATAACTTGTATCAAACTTCAACAGAATATTTAAAGTAAAGATGTCACTAATCTCTAGCTTATGCAGAAGAGTTTTAATTGCTACAAGACTGTCAACCACACTAAAGCAAAACTTTCAAAATGATGTTGTCAAAACAGCCACTTTGCTCAATGTAAACCACCAAAATCAAATCCAGCAGGTTTGTAATTAGTTTTTAATTTAATTCTTCAACTTTGATAAAAATATTTATGATATAATCTGTATTTTTACAATTAAATCTAATGCACACTGCATAGTTGCTATGATTTTTGCATGACTGTTCATTAAACTGTTAACAATTGTTTAAATGACTAAAAATGGTTAGATAACATTAGATACAAATAAATAGTTCATTTACATCTAAAATAGAATACAAACAGTTATTTTTAAACTTGATGGACATAACTGCAGAGTTAGTATAACAAGTAGCTTCTAAATATTCTAATAAACATATATTTTGTTATTTTTATTGAATATGGTTTACAGTTTTACAGTCCTCAATATTTTGTGATCAAAAAAGTGCAAATTATATTTATTGTAGAATAAAAAATGACAGGTTACAATTGTTTTACACTTAGTTTTTAAAGTATAAATTTTAAGTGATTGTAAGAACAGTGTTTATTATAAAACTGAAATTGATTTAATTAAAATAGTTTGACACCATGGCATAATATTTTATTAATCTTTTAGTCAAGTTTTGAAAATCACTATATTGTTCGGAACTTGGTTGTTTTTGAGATAATAGCAGGGTTGCCACACACTCAGGGAACTCAGGGAACTCAGGGAATCTCAGGGAATTTCCAAACTGTAGAAAATCTCAGGGAATCTCAGGGAAACTCAGGGAATTTTGGCATTTTTCTTTTAACTCAGGGAAACTCAGGGAAGTTTTGATTTTTTCTCTAAATTTCAGGGAAGTTTTTGAAAATCTCAGGGAAATTTTTTTCTAGATCTAGAATGAGGTTTAGTTAATCCAGTTTCAATATTTTGTTCAAAAGTAGTAATTTTTATTATTTAAGTGGTTATTTAGAATTTTTTTAGCCTTGCGGCTAGTTCTTCAATATTGAGACCTTGAGGCTGTTTTTGTGCTTCACAATGGCCAGGCAAGTGTTGAACGGGGCTTTACCTTAAATAAGGAAGTAATATCAACTGATATGGGAGAGATGACAATAAGGTCACGAAGAATGATCAAAGATCATCTATATGCAAACAGTCTAGAACCAAGCACAGTTGAACTAAGTTCTGAATTGTTAAAATTTGTAAAATCTTCTAGGGCCCAATATTTGGCATATCTTGAGCAACAGCGCTTTGCTAAAGGTTTTTGCAGGTTTTTTTTACAATAATGTTAAGCTTTTAAGTTTTATTTACTGCATTCAGAACAGTTGCTAGGAAAGACATACAAGTCATAATGAAGTTATTATGTATGCATTTAAGTGAGTTCTTCATGTGAAATTATTATTATAGTATAATTAAATTTTGTCAATTAAAATGTCAAACAAATTAAACTTTATTCTTTTATGTAGAAAGTTAACTAACAAGTTTACACAAAGTTGTGCAAAAATTTAGTTTTTAATTTTTAGTTGGTTTAAACCTTTTAAGATTGAGTTTTTGAAAACAGTTTCTTTCATAAATTTAATGCAGAAGCATACACATACAACCTTCCTTTTATTATTAAAGAAGAAAAATGAGAATGAGGTATTAATAATTTGTGTTAGAATAGAATTTTTTTTTTAAGATTTGAAAAATACTCAGGGAAACTCAGGGAAATTTAAGGTTACTCAGGGAAATTTTTGGTCACTCAGGGAAGATTTTTTGTCTCAAAGAGTGGCAACCCTGTAATAGTATACATCATTTTATTCAAAGACTATGTTTGGGCTTATTACTGGAGAATTATGGCTGGGATATTGTTTAAAGTTGGTAGTATTTTGATAAAAACTTTACAAATATAATGATAAAAAAAAATTGCTCAGACCTTTGTAAATTTAATAGAATACCTAATAAAAATGCTTGTGTTCTTGGTTTTACTTTAGGTTTTATACTTTAAGTAACAATTGTAACCTGTTTTTATTTTAAAATAAATGTATTTATAAATTAAAAAAATATTTTAGATAATATATACTAAAAAATAGCGTTGACCTTTTAAGGATTTACTTTTCAGTTTAAAACATACCGTTTTAAACAATAAAAATAAAGTTGTTGTAGTAAAAACTTACATTTAAACTCTTAGTTTGATAATTAGTAATTACTAGTGCTTTTTTTATTGAAATTTCGTTTAAAAACAGTATCTTTTGTTGGTTATAACAAAAAACTACAACCTGCAAATTTTTTTCTATTAGTGCTGCTTGCTAGAAAATTTTTCTAGAAAAGTATGCCAGCTGCTTATAAAAAGCTGCTGACCTTTGGGTTGGTGTGTTGATAAAAAAGATGTGTTTTGTAAGTAATAAAATTTATTTTGCAATAAAGAGCTGCTAAAAACTATAATGTTATAGAATGGTACATAGTTTATGATAGTAAAAAAAAATCTGATAATTTTATAGCATCATAGAATGTTGTAACATTTTGTTTGTTTTGTCGTCAAAATGTTATGGTTTACTATTTCTAACTTATCACGTGTACAAAATCTAAATTTTATAAAATGCTTATATAAAAACAAATTATACAGTAATCTTCCTTTATTCTACCAACATATGTTTCTGTGTGTTGATTCGTTGACACACAGAAACATATGTTGGTAGAATAAAGGAAGATTACTGTATAATTTGTTTTTATTTATATTCCAGTGAAGTTACCTCACTAGGATCTTTTGTTAACAAACAATTAAAACTATATTTTGAACAGTTAAAATGCTTATACTATTCCAATGATACTAGTTTTTCAGTTTGTTTTATATTGTTATTTTATTCATAACTGCAACAGTATTTTGTGTTATGCAAATTAATTTATAAACTATAGTAACAACTTTACTTCAATAATAGTAGTAGTTATAGGTTATTCTTGTTTTGAATTTAGTTTCAATATTTTGTAAGATTAGAAAATGTCTATAACTGGTTACATAAAATTTATAACTTTTTATGACTTTGCATATATTTTCAAACTTAGATGTAGTCAATAGTTAACTTTTTTTTAGTAGACTGATTTTAGTTTTAATAAATTCACCCATGATCTTCAGTAATTCTTATTTTCAGTAACTATTTACAGACTGGTGAACTGAGAAAGCTTATTTTTATATAAATAGAACAAAAATTCACTTAATAAAAACAAAACAGACGGCAGGACTGAAGAGGCGTCTGGGTGTCAACCGCATGTGCAAGGACTGCAGGGTGACCAGGTTCCGGGGCAGGCTGGCAGTCGTGTGCCCGACCCACGCGCGCCACAACCAGCTGCAGTGGGGAAGGGGGCAGGACAAGCAGCTGCACAAGCCGTACCCGTGGCGGTGGCTCGACCCGTTCGAGAAGAAGTACAGCGACATGGGCGTCTGGAGGGAGGACAGGTAATTGAAAGTTTAAAAAAATAGTTCTGTTAATTTTTTTTTTCTTAATGATGAAGTTTTGTGTATTTTGACATTTTGTTTTGTGTCTTGAGAGACAATTTAATTTTTTCAAGGTTTTATACATGTGTAAACACTAAACAGACACAATTAATTTTTCGAACACTAATGTATTAACATTTTTTTAATTTGAATTTCAAAGCATAGGTTTAAAAAATAGTCCAATACTCTAAAAGAAAAAAAAAAAAAAAAACTTTTATAACTGAAATTAAAAAGTATAAATTTTAAATTTTTTTACCCATAATAAGTTATTGTTCTTTTATGGTAAACATAAAAATAATTAAATAATAGGTACATCAAGGCTTTTGAAGACTAAAAGAAGAAGCTCAATACTTGTTGAAAATTTTTCCTATAATTTACTGTTTTTAAGTCTGAAGTTTTTTAAAGTAGAAAAAAGTGTATCAGATTTTTGAAAATTTTTAAGAATTTATAAATAACAAGTTACATATATTATAAAAAATTCAAATTTTTTAAACCAAATAAGTTTAAATTCTTAAATGTTTACGTTTTCCTAATTATTCATAAAAAACATATAGATTTTAGTTTATAAATATTGTTATTTAACTTATAAGTTATTTATTAAATGGCCTATCCAACTTTTTCAACTATATGAATATTTTGGTTTAATACTTAATAATCTTAGACACATTAAGCAACAACACCCTTTTCATAAAAGTGTTTTACAATTTTTATTAGCATAAGTATAGGACATTTCACGTAGTAAACGGTTTGATAGATAAACTATAAAGTTTTACTGGTTTCGATTGAACTTTGTCGAATTTGAAAAGTGTAAATACTAAATAAAGTTTTAGTAAATTAAACTAGTTATTGTTTTGTCTTCTTAGTTTCTATTAAGAGACTTTTTAATAGTTGTAAATTAAAGATTTTGTATATACTTCTTTTAAAATCAATATACAAAAATGAATTCAAAATAAACTTTTAAAAAATTTATAAAATGTAAATCTTAAAACAGCTTGTTTTTATTAAACATAGTGTTAAATGATATGCAAGTAATTAATATTTAAAAAAAAGCTCTTTATACTACTAAGTTATAACAATTCAGTTAAAATTAAAAATTAACAGACTAAAAATTTATTAGTAAAGTTTTGTCTTTACTTTTTGATATATTTCAAACATTTTTAACTTACAATATAAAGTAGTTGAATATGTTTTCTACAAAAATGGTTTTAAATTTAGTTTAATTTTAACACAAATTAAAATATATTTTAATAAACTTACTTTATATAAAACTGTGTAAATCCTGACTAGCAAGTTTATTTAAAAAAAAAAATTATTTTAAAGAATGCATAAATATGTAACAACACAGTACTAAAATACATTTAATAAAAAACTTCGAAACTAATTATGAAGCTAGAATTATCATTTGAATTGGTCAACAGCTGTTTTAAAAGCTTTTGATTGATACCTTTATTCATTTAATTCTACTTTAAATTTAATATATAATCATTTATCTTTAACTATTTAAAAATAAGTTGATTTTATCAAACTTACAATGTAGTTATTACAAATACAACTAAAAGTTTAAATAGAATATCTAGCATTTACTTAGATTACTGAACTGTAACTTTTAAAAATATCCTAGTTTAGCAGTAGTAACTTTACACACAATTTTAATTATTTCAACTGTTTTTAAAAAAGGCTTTGTATTGTTTTTTGTATTAACTATAGGTTATTTTTCAATAATCACTTTGCTTAATTAAAAGTTATGAAAAGAATTTTTTTTAGGGAAAACAAAATAGTGGTACAGCAATTTATAGACTGATAGAAGTATAAAAATAATCCAATGACAGCTTTGTTTTTAATTTACCTTATTTTTTTGTTTATTTGTTGATTTTTCAATTAACTAACAGACATTGTCTTTTAAAATGTTTTTTTCATATTTGTTAGTTTTAAATATTTTTAGCTGTTTCAAAAACTTAATTTTTTCTAACATAGCTTATTCAAATAGTATAGTAGCATAGCAAGTGTCAAGCAAGCTTTCCGAAGCTTTTTCGGTACTCATATTTGATAAAAAGTCTGCAAACACCCACACTGGTCTTTTATTGCTAATTTACTGACCTGTAAAACAATAAACGTTAATTATGTGCACATACTTTTTCTAAAAGTAAAAACAAAGAATGCAACAGTTCTATTTAATTTGTTTAAAAATATATTAAATTAAGTAATAATAAAGACATGGTTATTAGTAGTTAAAATGAATATTATGAAATATTAGTATTTGAAAGAATATTGACATTATTTACTTAATTGAAATCGTGTAGTATTAGTTTGTCTCCATTAAAAAAATTATTGACTAAAACTTTTGAAAATAGGTTATGTATTTAAATTAATTAGTTGACTAATACTTATTAGGCGTGAAATTTGTTTTTTTTTCTAGGTTATTAAAAATAAAATGATTACACGTTTAATAGAACTCCCGTGTTTATAAATATTGTCTTTTCTTTTAATATATTACTGACTTAGACATTTAAATTTGTAATGCTGTATTTTACATGGTATACTGACAGTTTCCACTCAAATATTTTATTATTAGTTAATTCTTTTACTATACATGTTACCATTGGTCGGTAAGCGGTTCTCGGATTTGACTGGGTGAATTTTGATCGCGGGTTGAAAATGAGCGGTTCCCATATTATGTTAGCAATATTCTAAACTATTTGATATGATTAATGCAAGCAGCAAGTTGTGTGTTAAATCTTCAAGTTTACAAAATATGGTATACATAACTACTTGTAAAAACGTTTAAAGTAATTTTTGAAACATTGCAATTTATACCTGTAGAACTATTAGGAATGTTTTCTTTTTTAATTAAACAGTTTATTAAAAAGCTCTTACTTATACAGGCTAAATTGAAGGTTTTTGTTGCAAAACACAGGCTAGACTTATATTTTGTAAATGTTACACTTAAATTTATAATGTTTTTTACCAACCTTTTTTTAAAATTGAGTTACGCTTGTTTGATTAATTATCATGTTTGAACAATTGTATTTTAGTAAATATTGGAGTTAAAATAAATGGTAACTTTTCAGTTGTTTCAAAATTAAAAGTTGTGCAGAAAATCTTACTTATTTAACCTGGGTACTTTTTCTTCTAAATTAATCCCTGAAATTGACATTATTTTTTAGTCCATTTCCTTCAAAATTGTTTTCTCTAATGGACCTATTTGCACTCAACGGTTTGTAAAATTAAATTACAGCTAGCAAAAAATTTGACTACAATAATCTAGTATTGATAATTTTTCAACAGCTCAACGTTTCCTTTTTGAAATGCGTTTCGTTTTAATTTTATCTAGTTTAAGTGTATACTATTCTTTAAAAAGTTTAAATTATACTATTAAAGTTAGATATTAAAAAAAAAAACTATGAGACATATATTTAAAAGGTTGAACTAAAAATGAAACACAAGTAAAATAACTAATTGATAAAGTTGTAATGTTAGAAGTGTTCATAAATACCCATCTAAAAATAAATAAGTTATTTTATACATCTGTAAACTTTTTTTTTGTCAGATGTAAAAATGTTTAAGCTTTTCATGCAGATTTTTAGTGTTGCGACACTGTACTTTGTTTTATATAAATATGTCTTTGTTTACTTACATGAGACTATTTAAACTTGGCAGTAGTAACATTCAAAGTTGAGCTTAAAAAAATATTTTTGAAAATTACTTAAATTATGTTAAACTCTATTTGTTAATTTATAAAATCATCGAGCTTATATAATTAGATTTGTAAGTATTACCGGTAAAAAAGTGTACTAAGGTTTTGAAACTATCACGTCAATTTCCATAGGAATGATAAACATATGTCACAAAAGTGTCTAATTATCTCAGGAGTCGGAAAACTGCAGCCATTTTTTTAACAATGTTTTTTTAAAGTTACAATAAGATTATTAGTTTGATAATGAGTAATAACTTAAGTGCTTTATTGTTGCTTATTTCATTAATTTTTAAAATTTAAACAATGTTTTTTTATAGAAATTACAATTGTTTTGAATAAATGCGGTCTGCGTAGGACTTTTTTCTACATAGTGCGTCCCGTGAGCAACTTTTTCTATGAAAACTGCCCTGCGACTTACAAAAGGCCGATGACCCATGGTCAATTCTTAAATACAATGACAAGTTTTTTCAATGAAAAAATAAACACAAACGACGTAACGATTTAAATAAAATTAGAAAATCTGAAAACTCTAAATGTATATATCTATATTTTACGTCACGAATGCTGGGCGCTTTGGCAGGCGCCTGTAATCTAGCTACCAGGAGGCATGAAATGGTGGACGGTTAGACGGTGAGGCATTGTCACTTGTTGCGCTTGTCGATTGGGGTGTCCGGTGTGCGCCTATTAAAAGCAACGGAGCTACCTGCAGGCCCCAAGTATCGGTTCCCCATCCGAGCACCAAGATACATGTAGCGATGGGGTACCGCTGCATTCAGTAGGTGGTAGTGTGGCTCACCCGACATTTCTGGACCCATTTCTTTTAAGAAAAAATGAATAAAGATTTCGTTATTTTACAACGTCAAATATAAATCAGTTCGATCTTGAATGTATTTCATTTGAATATTGTTTTCTAGATCTTTTCTAAATTTAAACGTGTTTGCACCATAAAAATATTTTGCAAGTATTGTTTTCAAACATTTTAAAAGCGAAACTAAGTTATCTAAAAGTGTTTATAATTTACTTTTAGTAAAAAAGAATAATTTAAAAACATATATAATACATAAACCATCAATATCAATCTTCCAGTAAGAGTAAACAGTTAAATGAGTAGTTTGAGTTGATTAATTTTCAGTTAAATAATATAAAACCTTAATAAATCTTTGGTAAAAAAAAAATAATCTAAAACAATCTTTCAATAAATTAAACTTATAGTTATGTTATAACTTTTTAAGCTTTAAATTAGAGCAAACTTATATTATTTCGGAAGTTTTTGTTACCTAATTAGTGACTGGCTCTATAAACTAAACAAAATTACTATTTAGTTTAATAAACTTCAACAGCTATAGTCTTTTTCCTAGTTGTTGTTATGATTTTATTGTATGTGTGCTGTTAAATTTTAATATATTAAGTAGAGACCTCTAGTTTTGTATTTATTTAAACTATAGCTTACTTAAATATAGCTAATATCGAGCTTTTAAATCTAAAGCCATACAATTAGAAATGTCAATTTAAATGAAAACAAATTAAGTTTTTTGAACTCTTTCGGTTGAAATTTAGTATTCTAACAAATTCTAAGAAAAAATAATATTTTTAGTAGTTTTGACACTATAGTTTAATCTTACTGAATTTCATCAAAGCTATAAAATGAATTTACACAGATCTACAAAATTACGTAATTTTATAAAACGCAGTCATAAGCGCCATTTTCTTAAAATTTGCACAAAAAACAATCAAGCTGGAATATTAATAAACTTTATTTAGTCGGATTGAGCTCGTAACTCCACTTCAAAACACGAAAAAAATGCGAGTTTGAGCACGATTTCAAATCGTCAGCCAGACAAGATTTGAAAGCCGCAGCTACTGCAAAATGCTTTAAGATCTTTAATCGATCAGCTGAAAAGTTCATGCTGGAACGAAAAGTGCTGGTGATTTAGAACCACAAGTAAGCAAGCCTCTAAGTGATGTACAAGTAATCTGCCTGTAATAGTCAACCCGAAGGATCTTGTACGCCCGAAAGTAGAGTCGTCTGGGAGTCTGAAATCTTGCAGAATGCCTATGAGGTTTGGCTTGGAGTCTTTTTTGGAGCAAGGACACCCCCCTCAAAAGCAATTTCAGAAGATACAAGTTGATACTTCCAGAGGTTACTCTACTTGAACGGTGGTCAGGAAGGTTGCCATACAAAAGAAAAGTAAAGTAGGAAGCCCGAATGAGAGCTAAGCAAGAAGCCTGAACTGAATCCAGTGGAATTCTCTTTTTATCTTTACTAAGTTTTAGAATTTATCGTATACATAAACCGAAGGAGCCTTAGAAAGCTGACCCGAGGATCCTAGTAACCCGATAAGGTAAAGACATCAGGGAGTGTTAATCTTGCAGAATGCCTACGAGAAGAATTGGGACTTCTTACAGAGCGGATTCAGAAGATACAAGATGTAAACTCCTCAGTTCTTTTATCTGAACGGTTACTAGGAAAGATGACATACTACCCGAAAGAACTTTTTTTTAAATTCAAGTCACGTGTCTCTACGGATGCTTCCAGCGACTTGGCCGTGAAAGGTGGCTGGAAAGACTTTTTAACTTCACGATAAAACAAACCCGAGGGTATTCCCGTGACCAGAAAAGGAAAGCGAAAAAGTTGCTCAAGTGAAACTGTTGCACGGGTAAAGGGTGTAGGCTAAGAACTAGGGGCGTAGGGTTCGGGGTTGGAGTTGTAGGGCGGGGTCCGTAGGTTAGGGGAGGGATGGGGGATTAGGGCTACTCGTGCAAAAGTGTAACGTGCAACTCCGACGCATACCGTTTGATGGCAGCAGTTGAAGTTTTGTGTTTGCGCGCCCCAAGCAGTTTTGGAGCCTGAGTGGAGGAGACGCGAGTTTAGCAGCAGACTCGCGAAGTGCAGCAAGACTGAAGCTTCTAAGAAAGTAGAAGGACGGTCGCCGGAAAGAATGGAAATTAATACCCGAATGCGTTGTATTTACATTTAAATAAAATTTTAACAATTAAAACCAGTTGTTTGTTCCTTTATAAATTAATAGTAAAATAGTAGTAAAAATAAGATAGTAAACTTTTTAAGATCATATATAAGCAAAAAAAAAAAAAGAAACTAACAAAAACTTTAAAAATTGTTTAATAGAAAGAGTTTTTATATACTAAAAATATACTTTTTATTAATAACTATGTTATATAATGGTAATTAGTAGTAGATCTTTCTTTTGGCTTTATATAAAAGTGTAGCTTAGTGGCGTAGAGGTCCTAATAAAGTTTAAAACTTTAAATATTGCAATGTAGAAACCCGCTAGACTCACAAAAAACAAGACTCAAGAAAAAGTTGTAACTAAAGAAAATGTTTGCTGCATAAAATGCTATTTTTTTATGTTTACATTTTAAAACATGAAATAACTAATTTTATTTTTGTCTCCCAATTTATTTCTTAAGACTGTAAATCATAATAAAAATTCTTTTTGGTATGAGCAACATCGCACATAAGTTCAGTATTTTTGAATAATATAGCTTAATATTAAAGTTTAAATTTATAAATTTGTTTTTTGTTTTTTAAGGGTTTGTTCTACAATTGACTTCTATTAATAAGTAAAGTTAGAAAACCAACTAAAAAATTAAAACTTTAAATGTATGAAGTACTAAAAATTGTTTCAACCTAGAAAATCATATCTTAACTGATGATGTGTCGACCTACAAAAAATTATACTTTGATTATTTTATATAGGTATTAATTATTTTATGTTACTAATTAATCATAATTTCTTAAACTTTTGAAGTAGAATACACCAACTCAAAATATGTAATTTAAAATGTAAAATTTGTTTTATACTAAACAACTTAATTTTTTTATTAACAAGGATTCATAACAATATTTCTGTATGATTTAATTGAAAATTAAGTTGTAAATCACACTGATAAATTATAATTAATAGCTAATACGCTTTTAAATTCTTCTTTACTAATAAAAATAAACTATAAGTATATCTAAAAGACTTATTAAAGCTTTAAGCAAAAAAAAAACATGCAATTTTTTTTTGTTTTACAAGCGTGTTAAGACTATCGCTCGGAACGGGCATCGTTAACCAGACAGCAATGCTGGGGGTGGCTACTTGATCTACTGACGCAACGAGCTATAATGATCCCAGCTTTCTACCGTACACCAATTCAAACTACCGGAGGCTAGATTGCAGGCGCCGAAACATTTGGTAAAGTATAAACTACCACATAAAAATATTGATAGTTTAAGTAAGAATATTTTATAAGTAGTTTACATAAAACTAGAAACTGAAAGTTGATCTTCAGCCAAACTATATTTATTTAAAAACTTAATTTTTATTAAAAATTGTACAAATAATTCATATCATTATTCTTAAAAGGTCATAAATATGATATGTGTAACTACTAACTTTAAACAAAGTTATTTTATTCTTTTTGATTTCCCCGTAACTGTTTAATAATCGTTTTTTACAGTAAACCTTTTAGCAACTTACAAAATAATCTATTTTGGCCATTTTATATTCTCCATATAAATTTAAGTCTTTCTTTTGTATACTTTAACTAATATGCGCTATTAACTTACATAGTTTGATGTTGTATATGGTAACTTAACAAAGTTTAAAAATTAAACATTTATTAAAGTTTCATTTATCTGTCAGCTCAACTCTGATTGTTACTGCTGCTGTAAATAAAATATCCCATTATAAATTAAATTAATGTTTAAATTTTTCAAAAAATTACAGTGTCGCAGCACCATCAATTTCCAACCAAATACTTTAAAGAACTTTTATTTTTCTTTAAAAAAGACTTAACTAAAAAGTTTACAAATGTACAAATTAATAATTCTAGATGCAGATATTGTGACAAAATAATAGCTTATTATAAATGAATTTTTGACCGATAAACCATATATACTTTTGTTTTATAAATAATTAAACTAGTTGAAACAAATGTTAGCTTATGTGTTGCCTATTTGAAATGAGTAACTTTTATACTAGATTATACTTTACTAAACAAAAAAATTATATTTAAGTTAAGTTAAACAGAAACACGTCTCAGAATGTAATGTTGAGCGGCTGAAAAGTTACAAATTTTGAAAATTTTATTTTAGTCTACGACGTCACAACAAGTACTGAAAACTTATTGAATATTTATATTATCGCTTTTATTTTGTACTTGAATTCAAATATATCGTTTATTGTACATAATTATACTGTAAAAATGTGTAAATTGTTTAATGATATTTTATGACTTAAATGACTTGTCAGTAAAAAACTGATGAGAAAATTAGGCTTATTCAAATAAGAAACTTAACTATACCTAAAAAAACTGTTTACAAAATCGACAGCTACAACAAGCTTTAACCACACAAAATTAAACTGTACAATTTGCAAAAATTAATCTTAAGATGAAATTTAAATCACAAAAATAACATATATAAACTTGAGCTACCAAAGCTAAACGTAAATCAAACCTCTAAGAATAGTAAATGTATGTTGTTTGAATTATTAAAACTTAACTTTAATTAAAAATGTTTGTGTCAAGACTGGTTTTAGCAGTTCATATTTCAGCATAACAAAAACATATATTACAATTTTGAAGTATGGCTTTTCTAAAAAACCTTAAACTTATTTCTCTTTTATTAATCATACATTTTTTAGATTTAGATTTTATAAGTAAGCAGTGTTCCACCGGTTACATGACAGTTTAAATTTGGACCGTATAAAGATTCTTAAAGAATATTTTTAAAGGTCATAGCTAAAAGAGAAATGTGTAATTTCAAATTTGAAAAAAGGTCTTGTAGGTCTAGTTAACAAAATTTTTACAGTAAAAAAATTGAAAAACAATATTTTTAGAAAAGATTTTAAAACTACTAAAAGTTACTACATTTTAAAACTTATTACAGCCATATCTTATTTTTTAATTTTGGTAGGTATATAATTAGGTTGAAAAAGAAAAAAAAGACTTAATTTGAAAAAAAAGCATTAAAAGATATCATTAAAAATAGTAAAACTGAATTGTCAGAATTTGAATATACGTGCACCCGGCTAGAGTACTCTGGTTGTGGAACCAGCATTAAAAAAAACACAAAAAAAAACAGGACTTTACTTTTTAAAGATAATTCAATTTTTTTTTAACAAAAATAATAATACAAAAAATCTCTGTATGTCATTTACTAAATAAAAAAGGTTAAACCTATAGACTACTATCAAAAATAAGTGTAAGTAAGAGATTGAACGGTTGTTTAAGATTACTTCAAACTTTTGTTCACTAATGCAAAGTAAATAAAGAAAAAATATTTTTACTCTAGATTATTAAGTAAATGCGTTTACTATAAAAAAATGCTTAAAATGTGGTTTATCTAATTTACTACTACATTTGTATTTTTTTTACAGATATCAAAAAACATCTTTTTAAACTAAGATGAAAAAGGGCTTCAAGTTTAGGTCTTTGTTTTTAATTAAATTCCTTGTACACACTTTAATAAACACAGAGATAAGCACAAAGAAAAAAAATGACTAAACAACTTCAGTTGCAAGTTTACTCATCTATATAGCAGCGTATTTTAACAGTTATTTACAAAAATTTAAACTTGATTTTATAAAATAAAAAAGGGTACGGTAAGAACTATGAATTATAGAATTCTAAATCTAGTTTTATTAACTAGGTAGTCTTTTTTGTTTTTAAATTTAACCCTATGAAAAAAGAGTATAGAAACAGTGAGATTATTGAAAAACATCAATTAATTCTATTATATTTTTCTACATACACGTATATATTTGTTGTTATTATTTTGTCTCAAATGTACATTTATCAGTTTACGTTGCATACCAAAATACGTAAGAGTTAACCTCTAACTTATTGTAACTTTTTAGTTCTAGTTTATTTAACGACAAAAAAAACCCTCAAATATTTGATCCTAAGAATTGGTGCACGAAGCACCTTTCGGTTATCAAGTCACACACCACGCATACCTTTTAACGTATTTTCCAGGACTTTTAGTTGGTGAGAAACTTTTACCATAATTTTTTTTTCAAAATCGAGACTTAAAAAAATAATAATAAAATGTTAATTTTTAATGAAATTAGTATTCAACAAGCACATCTGTTTACTAAAAAAAAATTAAAATCACGTTTTAATTAAAAAGCTCTGTTTTTTTGTTGTTTGCATAGGACGGTTTTAAGATAAAATTCACGTCAACCAACTGAGCGAGCCGCAATCACGTTTCCCAATCCTACTCTGACGTTAAAATGAGTAAAAAGCTAGTAAAAAAAAATAGCAGCAAAGTTTCCTGTAATTTATTATTATAAAAACCAGCAAATCAAAGCTATTTAAACCACCAAAAAAAAAAATAAAAGGCTAAAATTCTTACAAAAAAAGTTAACTTATAAAAATTTGTTTGAAGTTAATGAAAATCACTATTAGGTGTTTAAAAATATCATCTCAAGTCTTTTTCTGATGTCTTTAGTGAGATATGTACTTGTATGTGCTTTTTATTTAACTTTGATGTTTTTTTGACTTAAAAGACTTTTATAAGTTTTTAAGTGTTAACTGTGAAGACTTATTACGATTTCTAACTTTAAATATATATGTTTTTACTAGTGGTTTTACTAGTAGAATTCATATATGTTTTACTGTTAACAAGTTTGAAAATAAAAGATTATTTATGTAGTAAAAAGTTTAAAATAACTTTTTTAGCAGAATAAACTGTTTACTTACAACGAGGGTATATTCTGCAATTAAAAAAAAATTAAAAAAAAAAATTTAAAGAAAAATAAATTTAATGAACGATACAGCACCACAATACGGACAAGGGCAACTTGAAAGTTACTGTGTTTGTTTTGATTAGATAGTGTAAGTTGTAGAACTTGTTTGAACAATGAGTAAGCTGTTATTTATTTGTTAAAAGAAAAGTACTCGGGCAAACAAAGTTGTATTTTTTGGTGTTAGGTAGTTAAAACGTGTGTTAACATTTTTACATTAGATTTTATTTTGAATAATTTTAATTGTTTTTCTCAGAAAAAAAGTGTTTATTGTAGGTATTAATTTTGTTTTTTAAATTTTAAGATTGTACAGATTTTGTGTAAGTATGAAGAAATGATAGCAAAAGAGTTCGATTACTCGGATTAATAAATACAAATTATTTTTAATTTAGAAGTTACTTTCAAGAAGTTTATATATCTATGTCAAGTATTTTATGTATTTCTTAAGATATATTTCTTTATTAAAATGACTTTTTACTTAAAAGTACAAATCTAAAGTTCAACTAAATTTAAAATAAAATCTTACTAAAATGCTTACAACTTCATTAAAAAAGATTTGAAAGTAAATTTATAGGTACAGTTGTAATTTCGATATTTTAACTCTTTATAAATAAGTTTACAAAAAAAAATTGTTCAAGTCTAAAAGCAACTAGTTAAGACTTCTAAACGTTTTATCTCCTACTTTATATATTTAAAGTTTTAAACATAGTTATTAGAAATCCTAAAAGCATTACTAGATAAAATTATTAAAATGCCAAAGTACAAGTTGACATATTTCGACTTGGAAGCTAGAGGAGAGCTGATTAGACTCATATTTGCAGCAGCTAAAGTTGAATACGAAGATCACCGAATTTCATTAGATGAATGGCCGAAATTCAAACCAAGTTAAAACTTATTATCAATTCACATTAATAAAAGCTTTATAAGCCTAAAGATTATTATTAAAAAAACTAAAGATGAAGCTTTTGTTTTTCTGTAAACAATGTATTAATTTGAACAATAAACTTTCTTTAAACTTATTAATAATTTTCACTGCTTTTATTAACCATCATGGGTAATAAGTTGTAGAAATAAGAATTTTTAAACCAGTTAAATAAAAGCAAACGTTAAATATTTAGTTTGTGCTTTATATCATACATAATTAAAATGTTAATCATAAGTTTTGCAGAAAATTTTACTAGCAAGCTAAAACTTTTTTTCAAACTTGTTCTGTTATCAAACAGATTTTCCGTTTAAGCAATTACCGGTTTTATATATTGATGACAATCCACCACTAGCGCAGTCTGGTGCTATAGAGAAGTACCTTGCTTCAATTTACGGTCTTAATGGTTGTAATAAGCTTGAGGCAGCTTACATTGAGATGATAACAAGCCAGATTAACGACGTTACGTTGTCCAAACTTCCTTTTTTCGAAAAGGACGAAAAAGTAAAGGTTATAAAAAGTATTAGTACATAAATAACTTTATGAAAACTTAGCTTTAAATTAATTATTTTAGAAACATACAATTTAATACAAATGTTATAATATAACCGTATAAGGTTCTTCGTGCACCAGGTCCTGGACCAAATATTTTGAGCGTTTTTTTATTGTTCAAAAAGTTATGTTCATTTTTAAATATTTCTAAAGTTGTTATTGTTAAGCTTTGCAAATAAAAGTTTAGTATTAAAACTTTTTTTCAGTAGAGCTTAAGTTAATTTTAACATATCATTCTGTTCTGTATAACAAATAGTTTGTGGCTTTTATAAGTTAGTTTAATAAAATTTTTGTCCTTAAAAGAAACAAAGATAAAACATGTTGGAGAGCATTTTAATTTTCTTAACTTATATTTTCTTTATAATTACTTTTTTTTTGGTTTGTCTTAAAAGTAAGTTAAAAATGACAAAAACTAAGCTTGTTTTAAATTTTTTCTTTTGTTTTAAAAAACGTAGTATGCTGTAAGTTTAGCTCGCACTTCTAAGACAAAAAGTTAGTTTTAAAAATATTTTATTGCCTTAAAACTATAAAATACATTTAGTTGAACTTAAATAACAACATAAACGTTCAAATTTAACCATATTAAGTGTAAAGTAGATAAACGTAATTTATAAATGATTAAAACAAAAGTAACCAAAAGTGTATTCCAAAAAAAAAGTAAAATATGTAAAATTATAAGTAAAAAGATTAAAAACCTAAAGTAAAATATGAATATTTCTAACTTAATAATTATAACATACATGTGGAAAATACAAAAAAACTATGTTGAATTTTGTAATATAACTTAAGGAACTAAAAGCGTAATTGAAACTAATTTAAAAGTCATACTGTTATGAATCAAAAAACATAATGAAAAGCATAAATCTCTGCTTATTGTGTATTAAAACTGGTATACTGACAATTCCCACTCGCGATCATTTTCCACCCGCGCACAATCCCAACTCTTTTTTTTCTTTATTTATTCCTTTATTTGTTAACATTTTCGTTTTATTTTGTTTATTATTAAATTAAATTTTACTATCACTGTAATCCCTCACCCTTACCCTTGATCGGTAAACGGTTCTAGAGTTTGACCGGGTGGGATTTGATCGGGTCGCTTTGATCGCGGGTTTGAAATTAGCAGTTCCCATTAAACTAGTTCTATCATGTGTTCAAAGTGCGAACTCAAACAGCATGTTACAGTTATTTGATAATTCATTTTTGTAAGTTGAGTAAATGAAACAACTACTTTATAATTATTCATTTTAAATTACTTTAAAATCTATAATTCTTAAAACGAAAAAAAAAACTAATTTTACTTCAAAAAACTTTGTTTTATTTATTATATATAAAAGGTTATCTTGTTACCTTAAGAAAAAAAATGTTAGTATTGAAAAAAAATTTCATGAAACTCCATGAAAAGCTGCAGCGTAATACTATTAATTTTTTCAAGTTTATAGACAATGTAGTGCAGGGTTTCCCAATTTTTTTTATAAGGCCCCCTAAACAGAAATAAAAAAAACTATGGCCCCCTCATTATAATTTTCTACTAATACACTTCTACATATATAACTTTATTATGTACGTTAATAAAATATCGTTAACGTTTAAAAAATCCTAGTTTTGTTATAAGAGCTTCAAGCTTTTAATTTTAACAACAACAGAATGAGAAGTTTGACAAGCAATTTCAAGAAAAGATACTACCATCTCTAAAGTATATAGAAAGCCAAATGAAGAACAACGAATTTCTTGTTGGAAAGGTATTAAATAGACAAAAGCTTAAAACTCTATACAAAAGTTTACTTTAACAAACAGAGGTTTTAAATTACAAAACTTTAACCTTTAACAGAAACTTTCGTATGCCGATTTGTTTGTCATGCAAATTGTATTGTACTTTAGAAAAGCCTTCCCGAAGTATCTTTCTGAAGTTCCTAAACTGTGTGCACTATCTGATCGCATTTCTAAAGTTGAAGGAGTAAAGAAATATCTGGACAATCGACCGAAAAATCTTTTGTTTTAGTTGTTGTGTATTTTGCAGTAGAAATTTTTAAGAGTGATTTCGTTTTTCTGTCGACATATTACCTAATGATATTTTACCTTAAAATATCTAATAACGGAAAAAATCTGTAAAACTAAAAATGGTTATAATTTTTTAAAAGATGTGCTCAGTAAATTACTTAATAATAAGCTCTATGCTTACCAGACTACATTTTTTTTTAATTACTGTTAAAATGGTTTGAATGCATTCATATACAATTAAAGTATCAAAAACCGTTAATTTATGTTACAGTTATTTTTTTATAGAAAAAAACAAAATAAAAGTTTTTACAAGTAATATCATTATATACCTTACTTAGTTTAGTTGACTTAATAGTTAAGCTTTTCGTAAAAAAAACTAACTCTAATCTAATTCATAACAAATTTAAAAACATATTAAAGTTGAAATTATAATTTTAGTAAAAATATATGTATTGTAAAAAAAAGATTCAAATATTGTTTAACAAATTTAAGACTAAAATATGTTTTACTGCTTTAATTGAAATCAGAGTTTTCCAAAAAGGGTGATATTGCCTAAACATTAACAAAATTCGTTTTAGCCCAACAAACTTATTATTTAAAACTAACAGTTTTCCAATTTATTGCCTCTAGTTGCTCCGTTGACTATAAACTTACTGCTTAAAACATGGGTCGGTATACTTCGGCCCGCGAGCTACAAGTGGCTCATGAAAGGTAAAAGTACTGCAAGCCAGCATGTAAAGTTTTGAAAATTACACTAGCTATGGTGGAATTTAAATTGAAAGTAAAAAAAGGTCTCATGTACAATTTACGGGAGATTTTAAACTTGTAAAAGACACTATGGGAATTATGAATGAATATTATGGGGGTATGAAATAAAAATTTATAAAAAAGGTCATAAGCAAAATTAACGGAATATCTAATAAAAAGAAGACGTTGTAACTAAAATACAGTTGCGGCCTGCGAAGACTTTTATTTTCGAAATTAGCCATCGAATACCAAATTTATGCTGACCCCTGGATTAAAACTAAGCTTGTTACCCATGTGATGTTTTATTACCTAGAAATATTTAAACATAGAAAGGTTTTTAACAGAGAGGAGTTCAGTTGATCAGTTAACGTTAAGGTTTATATAAAAAAGAATTAACTAGGGTTTTTATATGAATTAAGTTTAACAAAAACACTGAATTCAAGTATTGTCCTTGTTAGTCTTCGTCATTTTGTTTGTTAGTTGTGATTAATTTTGAACTATAAAAAAAAATAGAAACTATTAATTGAGTAGTAGTTTAAAACGAAATTATTACTGTTATTTCAAAGTAGTTATATAAAATTTTAAACTTAAGTGAAGTTAATCTGAACTACTAATAAATTTTATTATTGATCTTTGAAATTTTTAATTTTTAAATTATTTAAACGTATGGCTTTATTTATTTGACTACATGAATTAAAATATCAACTAGTTTTTCAACAGCAATCGTTTTTCAAACTAAGAAAGTAAGAGCTTGAAATAATCTTGAAACTTTATAAACTTTTGGCGGTATTTAAAATAAAAAGTTATACTGCTACAATTGTCTAATATTGTTAGTTTATTTTAAGCTTTATTTTATATGTTTTACTTTCTAAACTATTTTGCAAATACGTATGATAGTAGTAATTGACATGTCTAACAGTGATGACGCGTGGTGTTTTTATTAGGGGAAACGGAAAATAAGCAAATATTTAAATAAACCCTCAATTTGATATTATTAATACTAATTTAGTGAGTTAACTACTACAATTACAACAGATTCTTTGTAAATGCTTTATTTTTTGCTTTTTTTATGTTGTAAGATATTTGAAAAGTTAGCTTGCTTCACCGTTTTGTTTTGCTATTTATAACCAAATCAGTTTTTATTATTCTGATTAAAAATTAATCTTGACAAAATGTGTTTACAAAAAATTTATTTAATTTATACAGAAAAAGACGATAGTCTTAGATACTGGTAGAAAAGTAAAACAGTTATAGTTACGCGTATTATACAAAAAAATTAATAATTAATAAGATTTTTGTGCCTTATAATTTGGAATGTTTAATTTACTTTTTTTTCTGTAGTTTAAATCAAGAATAGTTTTATTAAATAAAAGTTGTTTGAAAATATATCAAAAGTTAAGTTCCAAAGTTAGTAAAGTATTGCATCATAAAATAAAAATTATAAGTTTTGATACCATTTTTAATGTTTCAAAATGGTTTAATTAATAATAGCTACAATGAAAACAAAAAAAAAACTTACTTTGCTATAATTTTTTCTGTAATAAAAAAATAACATATTAGTTTATTGTAGACCTTTTTATACTTATTTTACTAAATTTCTCATTAACTTTACCTGTTTTTTAAAGATACTTTACAAATACATTAAAAAATTAAAAGTAAATATATTTTTTGTTTCGACAGACTTACAGAATTGACTTGCAAACGGTAAGTGTAGTTAAATTGACAGTTTTAATTTCAGTTTGACAGAGCCCGAATCTGATTCATTGGCTCTTAAAAAGAATTGAAAATTCATGATAACACAAAGTTAGCTTAATAAAATGCTGAGTGTTGTTATACAATAAAATTTTGTATTGGAAATACACTCTTAGCATTTTTACTGCTAGAGGCGCTGCTTAAGCTTTTTTAATTCGTCTTTAAGGATGATATTTTTCATGCCCAAAGATAGTACAAAGTATTTAAGTGTTCTTCTCTAAATAAAAACTTTTAAATATATTAAAAGCTTCAAAACTTACTAAAAATGAAGTATTTTTTTAGTTTTAAAAAATAAACCTTGTTTTTAATTGACTGTTTGAAATATATGTCTATAACATTCACCATTTTAATCATTACAAAAATAAAAGATTAAACTAAATATTTTTTTTTGTAACTTTAACATAATACAAATTATCGACCTAAAAAAGTTTACAACTTATAAATGTAGCTCAAAAATCTAATTTAAGGATCATTACTAAGAAATTTTAACATTTTAAACCATTTTTATTTGCAACTAGAGCCTTCTATTGAACAGAAACTTTTAACTATAAACTTTAAACGGCAGACTATTGCTTTGTTAATAGCTTGCTCAATCTACCGGAACAGCCTTCTGGTTTTGTATTCAATAACAATAAACATACTCACTTTTTTCATTCATAAACTCTAACAAATTTTCCTATTTTGTATCCAAGTAAATAATTTTGCTATTAAAGCTTTTGTTAGTTTCTGATGACATACTTATAAAATAGGTTTCAAATGCATTTCTTGTAATTTAAGTTCTAAAATAAAGTTTTTTGCTGAATTTTTAATTTAAGTATAACAGCTTTAATTTTATCATTACTTTGTCCAAGTAACCTCAACATACGCATAATACTATAGAATAAGTTACTGTTAGCACCTCTAAGCTTATATACAAAAGGTCGTAAACTAGTTGTATTTTTCTTAATTATAAGTTGAATTTATAACATATAACAATTATTGAGCTATAATGCATACAAGTAACCGGTTATTGATCAACGTTGTGTATTTCTCCATATTTCATAAATTTTAGTTTATAGTGCCGCGTAAATAATTTGAAAGGAAGTGAAAAATCAGTTTCTTCATGTTTATCACATTTTCAAACTTCAAATATTATTAGCTAATATATTTGAATGCATAACAGATATATAAAACACTCTCCCAAGTTTGTCTGTGATAATTTATACGTATTACACTACTTTTCGTCAGAACTTAACAGTATAACAAATTTAAAAATACGAAAAGTTTTTAAACAAAAACACAAAAAGTTAAAACTAACATAGTAATAAGCGCAATAAATAATCAGTGTAAAGTAATAAATAATTAAAGTTTGTTATGTGTTACATTTTAGTCTAAACTTTTACTATAACCATTTTTTAATTTCATTTACTAATAATAAGTACTTTTACTGCATTTTTTAAGCATTATTGTCTTTAAGCGAGTGTTTTAAGTAAAACTATTGTTTTGAATATGTGAAAGCAGCAATTTTAACAGAAATTCGAATTTTAGGTCATTTGTTTATTTATCAAATCCTACTGTTTTTATTTTATATTTTTTGTTTTCAATTAAACGTAAAAACTATAAAAAAATATATTATTACTAATTTTAAATATCTGCAGAATGTATAACAAAAGTAAACTTAGGTTATTGTTACGAATCTGTTGTTTAAATCTACAATGCTACTTATTTTATGCTTATGTATCACACTATCTGCATTAAAAACAAAGCAACAACTTGAACTTTCTTTTTTTTTTTGCTGGATACAAACTGTTTAAAATTTTTATTTAAAAAAATTTAAATTCTATAACTAACAGAAATTTGTATTAGCTTTCAAACTATTTAAATATTTAGCAGTTTGTTAAAAACTTTAATACAAAAAATCCTTAGTTTGTTTAATGTTTTATTTTTCTTATTCTGTTTTAAAATCTGGAATTTGTCGGACGGTTGTCCAGATATTGTTTTACACCTTCAACTTGAGAAATGCGATCGGATAGTGCACACAATTTAGGAACTTTAGACAAGTATTTAGGAAAAACTCTTTTAAAGTATAATATTATTTGCATCACAAACAAATCTGCGTATGATAGGCTCTGTAAAAACAAAAAAGTTATGTATACTAGTTGGCTTTATAAAGTAGTTTATTAGTAACTTTTAATTTAATAACAATGGAAAAAAATAAAATAAACTATTAGTTTTTAATGTTCTACAAAGTAGTTTTAAATACTAATAAACTTAAATTTACTTTTCCAACGATATACTTATTACTTCCCATAACTTTTTCTATAAATTTCATTGAAGGTAAGATTTTATGTTTGAATAGATCTTCGTAATATCTCATCTAAAAGCAAACAAATTAAAAAAAAATGCTTTTTAAAGTTTTCACAGTTTTGATAAACTTACTCGTTTATCAGACAAAAAAGTTTAAGATTTAAACACGAAAAATTTGAGCTACTGTTGTTTAAACTATTCTGAAGTAGTTTATAATTACGCAAATATAGGAAATAATTCTATACTATGTTTTCAAATTGTAATACTATATTATCCCTAATTAGTTAAACTATCAACAAAGTTTTTATATAGGCAACTTAGTTAAAAATTACAGTTTATCGTTTTTTATTTTATATTAGCATTTAAAGTTTACCATAAGACAAATGGAAAGTTAAATAGATATTTTTTAGTTCTTTATAATATTTTTGTCTAAAAAAAAAATTATTTTCTTTTTTAAATTTTTACAAATTTTTAAGTGCCCACTATTTAATCCATAAAAGTCAATGCAATTAGTTATAGTGTAGAAAAATTTAAGACAGTAGAAAATTTAAGTAAAATTTCAAATTTGGTTGAACCAGAAACATTTTGAATATTATAAGTAAACAATAACTATGCAGACAAATTATCTTGTTTAAACTAAGTAATTGAATGTTAATAATCTTAATTATCTTCTTGTGTAACAGTACTATACAAAACTATACACTGAATTAGATCTACAGTAACCTCTCGCTTATTTACGCACATTGTGTCCACAGAAAAAGTGCGTGAAGATATGAGAGATCGTAAAGAAACGAAAGGTACCAAATATACTCACTATAATGGCTGTTTTTATAATATTTCTTCTAGTTAAAAGCAGACTGGACACTTTCCCACTTTTAACTATTTGTTTACTTTATTTTTAAATGTGAAAACAACAGATAAAACTATACATATATTAAAAAAAAAGGATTTGAATTTCTATAAAATAATAATACGAATAGAAATAATTTTATTATTTTAATAATAACTAAAATTTATCTTTATTTATATGTGACATTTATATTCTATTCTACTTAGCAAATTCAATTTATAATTAAGCATTTCTTTACAATTATAAAATGGTGTTTATTAATATATAGGACAAGACTGCTTTATTATTTATTTGTGTTTTAAGCTTTCATTATTTCATTATACTTTCATTATTAAACACAGTCATATTTATTTCAGAATTTTGATTTAATCTTTTATCGTTAACAAAATTTATGATATACTGAGGTATAACTAAATGTTTATCAATTAGTCAAGGAACATAAATTTACAAAGTCTAAAGATATAGAGAGGTGTGTTCGCATTCAAAAACATATTTTAATTTAAAAACACACCTTAAACCTAATTTATTCAATATTAAAAAATTTTTATTTTTTGAATTTTATAGAATTCTGAAATGCGTAACTAAACGAGAGTGCGTAACGTCACGAGTGCGTAAAGATCCGAGAGGTTACTGTAAATTATTTACTGCTTTTGAAGTGTTCTAATTGATGTCAAACAAAGTAGCACCACCTTCAATTCAGGATTTGTTTCGTAAAAACCAGGAGCAGAAAATGTTACATCCTTTAATTGACTTGTTACCATTTCTATGTAAGCTGCCTCTAGTTCATTTTCCCCGTTTAAGCTGTGCCTTGAAGCGATATACTTCTCTATAGCACCTGATTGTGCAAGTGGAGGATTGTCATCAACATATAAGACTGGCAGTTCCATAAAAGGATAATCTGTGCCGTAATTCAGTATGTACATATGATGATACTTATTAAAGTTCAAAAATATATATTAACAAAACTTTAATTTGACCGAATAAAAAATTATAAGCTACAAATATATATCACTGATATAGATCTTAATGAACTTAAAAAAAGTTAGCTTTAAAGCTCTACACTTATATGTTCTTTAAACCTACCATGTTTAACTTTTTTCCATTCATTATGATACGAAATTCGGTGATCTTCGTATTCAACTTTAGCTGCTGCAAATATGAGCCTTATCAGCTCTCCTCTAGCTTCCAAGTCGAAATATGTCAATTTGTACTTTGGCATTGTATTTTTATAAATATAAAACTTTATAAATAGGCTAAATAGTCAAAAAAATTATTAGTTTTTTAAATTTAATGAACTAAAAAACTCGTTCTGAGATCTTAAAATACAAAAACATTTTCATTTTTGATACTATTTAATTTAATTTTAATTTTCTTCTTAAAGTTGTAAGCAAAGTTTGATTTAAAAATATCAGAATTTAAAAATATCTGACTGCTAAAACAATCATATGTTGTTGGTAAGCTGAGTTAAAACATTTCGTTTATTAGAAAATATTTACTGTTCAAGCTAAATTGTTAACTATCTATTTTTTTTTATTGTTTTACTATGCGTCCTTTAGTTATATTTACAGTAGTACAAATGTTTTACACTTAATTTAAAAAATGGTTTTTATTATGTTTTATTTAATGCGATAAAAGCTATTGTTATTAAAAACACCTAAATTCTGTATACCTTAGTTAAAACACAAACTTGTAAATTAGATTTAGTGTATACCAATCAAAACTTAAAACTAAGCGCAAATTTAAAATATTTAAAACTATATATGGTTACAAATATCATTACTGTTTTAAAATCATTTTTATTGCTGGAGCTATAGTAAATATTTAAAACAAGTTAGAAACACTTTTTTTACTTTTTCTCAAAGTTAAGCTCTATTTCTATTAAAGTATCGAGTAACCAAATTGTAACAAAAAATTAATAAAAGTTATAAAAGTGATAGACAGCTGACATTACAAGAAAATATTAAGTCTCATGTATATTTGTTTCAACTTATACAAAACGTTTAAACGTCGTTAAACGAAAAAAAATATTAAGTAAACTCAAATAGTTTTTTTTTACAATAACTTTATACTTGGAATAAGTTTGTAGATTAACAGAGTTTTAAAATAAAAACTCAAACACTACGAAACTTTAAAAATTGCTTCATAATACAAATGCCAAACACATATAATCGCTAATGTTTGCACAAAATATTTTATGTAAACAAAACTTTCAAAGTACCAGGAGAAAAATATACACCATTTGAACCTTTCCAAAGTATACTTTCAATAGGTATTAGTTAAAAAAGGTTGTAGTGCAAACTAGCTTCTAGAAATAGTTTAGATATATTAAATACTAAGTGTATAAAAATAATACCGTTTTGGTTCAGAACGTTTTCTAAAAATTTTTTATTAATATATTTTTTAATTGTTAACACATTATTTGTTCAAAATTGTGGTTCAAACAACCATAAATATCATAAAAAAGTAGTTTTAGAATGCACATTGTAGTAGACACAAAATCAAACCTAATTAAAGAATATTATTCCACAAAAGCTAATGACATAAAGCTTATGCAAGAGCTATCAAGCTTTTTAAGCTATCATTTCTAATATATTATAGTTTGTTTTTAGATTTTTTATGCACATCACCTGTTTATTGAACAAAGCAAAAAAAATCTGACTTATTTTTAAAATGTTCATTTGTTGCGTGACTTTATCTTAATTTTAAGTATAGGAAAAAATTAACCTAGTATATATATCTTATAAACTTAAAAGAGATGTTCTGTATAACATTTTTAACAAAATGTAAATTTAGTTAATAAACATGTTTATAAAAACTTAAGCTAAATGATAAACTATCTAGTTTGATGATTTTACATTTGAGGTAAAGCAATATAAAAAAGTATGAAAACTAAAGTGTAATTATAGTTTTCTTTTGGATATTTATTACAATTACAATCATTTTAGACTTTTTTATATTCTATTTTATTTCATAAAGTCAAATAAAAGATTGTCTTTTTTCGTTACTTCAAGTCAAGTTTGAATACATTAATATTGAGAAAAATAACTATAAATTTAAAAATGAATAGGAAAGTATTTTTATTACTAAAGTAAGTTTAAGCTAATAACATTTTTTCTCACTTCCAACTAGCTGTGTTATAAATTTTTTCTCTTAAAATGAGTCCTCAAAAATCCTGAATTACAATTAGCGGTTTTCAAAATGATAATTTGCTGTAAACCGCTGACAAATCTTTTTTTAAAGACTGAGAAGAATATGTTTTTATATATAACTGTCTACTTTTTATATACTACATGCATAAATCATGTTTAGGTAAACTACGGCCAACGGCTGCTGTTTAAATAAACTTAATACACTTATGCTTTGAAAATTATATTAACTTGTAATGTTATCCTTTGAGTTAAACTTTACCCCAGTTTTTAAAAAACTTACAAAAGTAATGCAAATTTGCTAAAAACCTGTTTCTAAACATAGAAGTAGTATTTTAGCATGATAATCTACCTTTTTATTTTAATATATGCTGAAACTGAGAAATTTTAATTTAATTAGACTATGCTTTATGTCATAAGTCGGCAAGTTTAAAATTTATTTATTTTAATATGCTACAAAAAGTTACTTTAACTCTCTTCTGAAATGTATACTATGAAAAATATTTTAGTTTTGTTTGTTACTTTGGACAGAAATGAATTATTGGTTGTTAGAAAAGTTTTGTTAAAAAAAGATTAACCCACATAGATCATTTTATTCAAAAAACCAACTCAAGACTTTTATAACTTTTTAACTCTTGTAAAAGATAAAACCGTTATTAAAAACACGTCTAAAGTTTACACCTTATAACTTAATTAATTGCTTTGCTTAATTTTTTTTTTCAAGAAAAAAGAAACTATAATACTTTATCTTGTACTATTTTCTTTCATGATTGTCATTATATATTTGACAGAATTGATAAGTTTACTAGTATCTAGTTTTCAAAATTTTCTTTATGTAGCCTTAAAAATAAGGAAGGGGTCAAATATGAACCAAGATATTTTTCCACAAAGGGTCAAACATGCACGAAGGTAGACTTTTGTGCAAAAATACTTTCGCTCTAAGGTACATTTTTGCACGAAGACACTTTAGCACGGAGGGTCGTTTTTGCAAGAAGGGAGTTTTTTGCACGAGAGTGAAAAAATAAAATAAAAAGAAAAAAACAGTAATATGAAAAAGTATAAGATAAGTTAATAAAAAACAAAAACAAAAACGGTAAAAGATAAGAAAGTTACAAACCGAGGGCAAGGTTTAGGGGTAACAGTGATAGTAAAATAAAAATAGCTAGAAAAAAGTATTAATAAGAAATACAAGAAAATTAAACTAAATTAATAAAAAAAAAAAAAAAAAAAAATTGACCGACCGAGGTTAAGGGGTAACAGTGATAGTAAAATAGAAAAAAACTAATAAAATTTATTAATAAAAAATTGCAAGAAAATATAAAAAAATAAATAAAATTTAAAAAAAGAAGGAGCAAAGTTGACCGACAAAGGGTAAGGGGATAGTATATAAAAATTAGCTAATAAAAACTATTAAAAAAAGAAGCAAGAAATTAAAAAAAAAAAAAAATTAAAAAAAAGGAGAAAAAGTAACAGACCGAGGGTAAAAGTTAGAGGTAACAGTAATAGTAAAAATAGAATAAACTGAATATTAATATAGATAAAAAAAATTAAATTTCTTTTTCAATCTGTGAAAAAGTTAATTCGTACAAAAATGTCCCTTCATGCAAAAGTGCCCTTTCGTGTATATTTGCCGACTACCCTTAAAATTGAACTATTTGCCCGTTCGGATATCGATTTGTTTAAATAAATCTAGAAACTATAATATATAGAAATTGTAATGAGCATTACAACTTAATGGTAATTTTATATAATAAAGAATTCGGTAAACTTTGTATTTTAATAAAAAATATAAATATCACAAAACCATACGACCGTGTTTTGGAGTGACTTAAGAAAGATATTTACTCAAAAAATTTAGTCGTATTAAACTGTCAACAGAATGTAAAAAAAAATATCTGGTTTTTTAAAACATTTTAATCTTATCTTGAAATATTGTTCTTTAACTATATTTACTAATTATTTTTTTTCTTTTTCTCATAACACTAGTTCATAGTGGATCTATATTTTTTTAGTATGCATCTTTAAAAGATAATGCATTGTAAAACATTTTAAGTAAAAAAAAATCTAAGTAAAAAATAGTAAAACCAACTTAGTTTTTTTAACATTTAGTTTATTGTAAAATATAGCAGGAGTTCTATAACTAGTCTTGTTCTATCAAAAAAAAAGTACTAAGTTAATTTCTACAAAACAAAATTACAAGCTCCATCGCATAGTAAGAAGTATCGTAGATGAGTTCTAACAGTATAAAAGTTCATATGCTCTTGTCTCCATTTCCATTTCTTTTTCTTCAGACCAATCTTTCGAATCTAGATGTACACAGCCGCGCCGAGCTACCTCCTGTTATAAATCCTAATTACCTAATACCACCACACACTCGGTTGCAAAGCTGTCGAACTTGTAAACAGGCGACACCAATTTGATGCGCACAAACTTCCCGCTCAAACCGTCGTACACTTCGCGCCGGTCCGTGCTCCCGCGTATTACGTACAGTTTGGTTTTGCTGCCCACCGAGGCGTGACCGTACCTTTCCGCACCGGCACCGGCGACCAATTGTCGCGGGCAGGGTCGTAAATCTCAACGGTGCCCAGGACACTAACCTCCATGAAAGCACGACCCTGCCCGCGATGTTGAACAAGTGGGAGAACATATTTCTTTTATGAGGGATTTCATGTTCAATTAATAATAATTTTAGTAAAACGTACATGGGTCATGTCTAACATAAAAACAGTTTAGATAAAAAAGGAAGCGTGAACAATTTAAAATAGTCATAGTTTAGTGTATTACAATAAGTTTTTTAAAAAAATCTGCTACAGTGAACATTAGAAAATTGAAGGTTTTTGAAATTTACAATCGGGCATATTTGTATATACTATTAAAATATTTGAAATTCAGAAAAAAAAAAAAACAACAACCCCTGAGAAGACAGCAAAGTAAGAACATTAATATAAAAATTATATATATATATATTATATTTTTTGGCTAAAACATCTGTTAGAGTAAAATTCCAAATAAAAATACATTTTTTCTAAGGGGACTTACTCAAAAGTTTAAACCCAAATATAATGGATTTTTATTAAGCCAATGGAGCATTCTCTAAAATAAAAATATATCTTAGTTAGCTTTAAAGGTAAGGAAAATAATTTGATCTAAAGTTTTGACTTTTTTTTTAAATTGCAAAAAATTCTAATCGAGCTAAGTTAACGCTCGTAAAATACATATTGTACGTAATTATAAAAAAAAAATCTGGTTAATATATTTTATAAAGTAACAAAAACACTTTGCGCAATTCAGTAAAACACATTTTTAAACTATTTTACTTCTTTTTAGCTGAAATATTCTTACAAAAAACATTTATAACTTACTTTTTGAAATTTTATTAAATAATCTTAGTAAATCAAGTTCATATTAGTAATTTGTATTTAACATTTACTAAACATTTACAAACGAACAATTTTAAAATATGGGTCTATTCTACCTAATTTATTAGTTCAAAATAAGTCTACTTTTAAATTTTAATTTGTAAAGTAAAAATGTTTTAGACAACTACAATTTTAATTTTTATAAGTTTTGTTCTAATAAAAACTTATCTACTTAGTATGAAAATTTTAATTAATAATTTTGGGTTACATTGAACAAGGGTTTGATTTTTTAAAAGATGTTCAAAAACGGGTTTTATACCAAATTTTAACACTTTTATTCTACCTAACTAGAAGTAAATCTTCTGGCAATAGTAAAATAATTTCTATGCGCAATAGTATACACAAATGCACACTGTAGAAATCACTGATTAAACAAACACTACAAGCTATTTTATTAGGTTATAAAAACTTTCATATGTAGATATTTTATATAAAACTTAAGTTATTAAAATAAACTTAATTGTTATCAGAAATGCTAAAACTATACCAAAATTTAAAGAACAATGTCTGCACTAAATAAAAACAAGAATAATTGAAATTTGATTGCAACTACTAATGTATGTATACTTTTAAAAGAATATTTCTAAACAATAACTAAACAGTAACATACTTGAGCTGTCTACTCTGAGATGAACAACTGATAATAGATCGCCAAATAAAAACTAAATTTAGTAAGTATACTTGAACATGGACAACTGCTAGTCAATAACCGATGGAGGCTATGCTTGGTATTCCAATCTTGAAAGGGAAAGCTGTTAAAATATAACAAAACAGTAATGCACTTAAGAAACAACACTTATTATGTTCACTTCACGCTAAGGAAAACATATCTAGTTAAGTATAAAAAGAAACTAAGTTTGGTATACCACTCTTGAGAAAACAATAGCAAACTTAAGAAACTTTTTTTTTATGCATATAGTAATTAAAAGAAGGTCAAAGTTTTTAAAAATTAATTAAGACTTCAAGATAAGACAAAAACTTTCAACAAACTGAAAACGTTTTTATATTAGAAATATTTAATTTTTTTCTGCACAGTAAATTAATTTTTTTTTTGTAAGTTGGAATAGTTAAGTAAACATTTAAACCTGAAAAAAAATTGCAATACATTATAATTTGAATAGGTATTTAGCTGATAACTTTTAACTATTATATGAAAAAATAACCATTTACATCTTATCATTTGTTACCTTAGCAGGTAAGAGCATAGGAATTTAATGTTTTAAATTAAAGCAAGAGAGCGTAAACAAAGAATTGAATTAAAATAGTTTAAAGTGTTGAATTTTCTGAAATTCATCAAATCTACTTATCTATATGAAGTTAAATTGATAAACAAAATATATATATCAATTAAGCTACCATTTTCTTTAAATTTGAAGGTTTGATTTAATGTATTTCAGTAAAAAACCACATTAATAACGTACAGTATGTCTTTAGATTATAAATTAAAATTAGGTTGCCAACTAAAGTAAAATAGAAACAGATAGGGTTTAAAAACTAAATATTAATTATTTTTGCAAAAAAAAATCTACTAGACTAGAAAATTTGATTAATTATGAACACAATTTTATTTCAATCTACTTTTGCTAATTTTGTTGGTAGATTTTAGAACTTTTACTTACTATAGTTAGTTACCATTACAAGCGTTTTAAACTGTATGTACTTAATAACAGGGTGTGCACAAGAATTTTCGCTTACTTTTTAAATGTGCAACAATTTTTAAGATTTTAAGAAACAGTAACTTAAGCTACAGTTCATCTTCACTTACTTACAATAGCAGCTTATTAGTGGTATAAATTCTTCACGGTAAATTCTTTGTTCATATAGTAAAACATAACACAATTAATTAAAAAAAAAATTTTTATAAACATTTGGAATAGTCTAAGTTCGAAAAGAACGCTTGGTAATGTTTAAACATTAACATTTATTTTAATATGATTTTTTTAAATGAAATTCTCTTTGAAAAAAATTGAAATTATATTAAAACTCAAGAAAGACCACTACTGCATATTATAACTTTTAAATTTCTTCAAGATTAGAAATATAACTGGTTTGTTTATAGTCTCAAAACTTTTATACTAATGAAGTTTATTACAAAACAAATAATTACTATCATGAATAATTTTATATGTAGTTAATAGATATTAATTGTAAGTTTAAACTTTAAAGTAAAAAAAATTATAAATTAAAGACAACAAACAAATAAATAAAAAAACTAAAATCTTAAATTATAACTGATTATATTCTTAATACAAAAATAAGTATAAAAATGAGCAAAAAAACTTAAGGTAACAAAATACTAAATAATAACTTAATAGTTAATATTGAAGATAAGTCTTAAAAGCTAAAGCTATAAAAAAAAACTTGTTCTAGAATTATTTTGTACTGTAAAAGTATTTTTATTTAAAAAATAGCAAACATATTTAGAGCTAAATGAAGTTTGTAATATCTTAAAGCGTCAGTATATCGATGCCGTGGTAGAGTAGTAAAAGTGACACATACAGTTTTTAAAAAAACTATAAAAGTCAATAAAAATAAAAAACTAAAAAAGAATATAAATAATGAAAATAAACAACTAGACATTTTAATTGAAACTTCGAAACCTAGCTTTAAATTTGATAATATTTATTTGCACACTGATACTAGCACTTTCTATTAAATAAGTTATGCAAACTAGTCGAAATTTTTTTTCTAATAACAGGCTTTCAAAAATAAAAAAAAATGTTATGACACTAAAGAGTAATTTTAGTTTAAAACTTGGTTCAGCTGTTAGTTTAGTAGTGTTAACACAAAGCTGATTTTATTTAATATGTTTTTTATTTAATTTTTACATGTTTCTATGACTTTTGGTGTGGTTTGTGTTTAATATTAAAAAAAGGAAATAAAAAAGCATATGTAATTTACTAAAATAAGTAAAACTTTGTTTTGATTAAAAGTTAAGCAACGTTTACATCGAATATCTTTTTTTTTGATTTTAATGTAATTTTACGTATCCTTTTTTTTCAGAGGTAGTATAGGCTACAGCTACATGTGTCAATCTAATTATGGCCCTGGTACGTTTTATTGACTTGTTTTATTTTTCAAGTAAAACTTAGTTTATTTGAACAACTAATCAATTTAAATGTCTTAAAAAATATGTTTAACTCTTTGAAAAAAGTTGTCAATACAATTTTTTTTTTTCAAATCGTGAGAAAAATATTTTATATAATAAATATCAAAAACGTAATTAAAAATAAAACTAGCTAGATAAAATAAAAACAGTAATAATAAATTGAAAAAAAAGTAGTTTAACATTATGATATAAATAATGCAGTAAACAGATAGAGAAATAAAGCTACACCGTGCGCTATGATGTATACAGTTATATAAAACTTTACGTCCTCAAATTAGTGATAAATATTGTAGAATTTGAAAATAGTAATTTTTTAATTTGCGTTTGAAACAGGGGGAGTGTTAGCTAAACCTATATGCTATAAGAATAATAGCTAATGGTTATAAAATAGTAAACATATCATAGGTATGATTAATCAAAAATATTGTTTTTAACAGTTGTTGGTTTAAAATGATGCAAGTCAGATACGAAATATGTTTTGATACAAAATAATTTAATTACGTTGTAAATAAAGTCAAAAAATTACTATTTATAACAAATAATAAAAGGTGGCCTGATGTAGCATGGTTTATAATGAGTTAAGTGTTGCAAGATTGAAACCCAGTGGTAGACACATTACACTTTTGTTTTAAAGTATACCTACAATTCGTTCTCCAATAAAAATGTTAAAAAAGAAAAATTTAGGAATAGGATTATCTTTTTGTTGTGACATAAGGTCATGTGATGTCTAAATATCCATTTATATATATGAGTATTATAAAAACTAATTTAAAATTTTTTAGTTACTTTAAAACAGTTCTTATAGATTTTAAAACTTAAACTTAAAATTACTGTAGTAAAATAGTTTCCACTAAAGTAGTAAAGCAAGTTTAAAATATTTAAGCTTTTATAACATTATTTTAAGTATATAAAAATGAGTTTTACTCTTTGTTCTACAACAGGGGTTGGCAAACCGAGGCCCGCGGGCCGCATTAATTTTTTTTTCAACTAGTTTAATATATTAATGTTCTCAAAAACTAAAATTAAGTTTTACTGTTATCTTCAAAGAATAATATATCACCTATTTTTATTGTTCAAAAAAACTATCTTTAAATATATTTTTTAAAGCACATAAAAACGTTCCTTTTTTGACCTGCCAACCTTTGTTCTACAATAATTGTTGTTTTTTAAATTAGTAGCATGATGCACAAGTCTACCTGCCCCATTAAACATTTATAATAAACTAACTAAAAAAAAATTAATACTAAATGAAAAAAAAAACTTTTTGTATTGCATCATTCAGCAAATACTTGCAAAGTTAGAGTCTCAACACTAAAAGCCACAAGTTGTGGGAAAATCATGCAGCTCAAATCCCCTTGCAAGTATCTGCTGAGGCTGCAACAAAAAATACATCAACAGTCCAATCAATAAAATCACTGCCACCAAATTATACTCAAAATTAGCAGTTGTAATTTAAATTTAACCAATTCCTTACCAAAAGCATCTACTTCTATACTAATGTTCAGTAAAAAAACAGTTTTACTAAAAAAATTGCCAGTAACAACTTAACATAAAGCTTGAAAAAATATCAAACCTTTAATTTCACCTTTACCAAGTAACAAAAACATGAACTATCTTTAAATCTAGTACAGTTTTGTGATAGCAATTATACATTTTAACCATTAATTTTTAAAGAAAAATAAAATATATAAAAATGTAACAATAATAAATACAACTTATTCAACCAATCATAAGCAATCTTTCTTTCCAAACAATCACAAAGTAAAAAAGACTTAACACAATCAGGTGAACACAAAATATATCAAAATTAGTACATACAGGGTTGCCTGTTTACCTGAAATAAACCTGGAATTTTGAACAAAAATCACTAAAAAAATCTGGAATTTTAACAATTTTCACATGTTCAGTAGTGAAATGTGGATTTGACTCAAAAATTCTATCATAAAAAAAAATAAAATTGTCATTATCAATTTTTTTTTAATTAAAAAACATATTTTAAGTAGCTTTACAGTATCTTTTCAATGTTTTTATACTTTTTAACACAGTTTCTTCCCTTAAACTAGGGGTATGGAGTACAGCACATTTTTTTGGTCATGTTGTAAAATCCATATGAGGAGTCTTGATTTGGATGTGTTTTGGTATTATTAAGAAGAATTTAAAAAAAAAATTAAAAAAATTCTTAAAAAAAAACTGCACCCCAAAAAACTGATCTGGACCCCAAAAATCACATAATTTTTTGATTTTTCAACTTAAATAGTAATAAAGTCACTCATACACGTTCTAGACTTATATTTTATATCTTAAATTAAAGCTAATAATTGTAGGCATACACTTAATGACATTTCAACTGCTTTTGGAATATTATGACGTCATAATCACACAAAATATGTAAATTTTATCTGTAAAATGGTGCGTTTTGATAGCTGGTTGTCTAATCTAATTAAGACAAAATACTTTAAAATAAAACTTTGTAGATATATTATAACCTTTAAAATTTAGGTGATGTTGTATGTATATTAATGGGATATTTGATGTCATAATTCATTTAGCTATAAGTATTTAAAAATAACCTAAGAATGTTATTCAATTTGCATTACAACAATATAACGAAGTACAAAAAAGTTATAATTTATTATAGGCAACATAATGTTGTATGGCATTAAACATTAAGTTAATGATTGCAAAATAAATAGAGACTAGTACAATAAAGAATTAAAGAACATTGCATAATAAAACGAACATTGCACTGTATCATTTAGTATTAACACTTAAGATTACTGCAAAATGACTGATACTTTTAAAAATACTAGTATAAAATAACTGTCAAAATATGTACATAATACTCATAAAAATACATAAAAACTACTTTTTAACTTTATGTAAAAGACATCTGTTCTACTATTAAATCTATTTGGACATGGTTTCTCAGTGAAAAAGTAATAGATCTTTCATTAGAAACATCCCATTCCCCATCAACTTTACAATCAAGAATAGAATCTAAATGCAAGTTTAGCAAATCACGTTTAGGTGGGTGTTTCCACTTCGAATTTCTTCTGTCTTGAACTCTCATGAGGTGGTCCATCTTATAAGTCCAATCATCATTTTTACCTTCACACATAGCAATATACCATGTGCCTGATGACCCTTCACTAATTAATGTGACATAAAAATCCCCTTCCATAATATCTTCATTTTTTTCTTTCTGTATATTGGGGAAAGAACCCCCTTACAATTAATAATGCATCAGTGTTTGTTGGTAAAGAACATAGAGAGCACTAATCATCTTCTGCAACAAGAGCACATAAGTTTAGAAGTCTTTCTTCGTGAGTATTACCATTAACTTTAAAAAGTTCTGGATTGTATAACACTTCAGATTTGTGAGACTCTCTAATGCAAGTTAACTCATTACGAACAATAACTTCATTTCGATCAGGATGAGATTTTAAAATGAATCGCAGCTCTTCCACGCTCACTACAGGCTCACCCCAACTTTTACACAGTTTGAGACGTTTCTGCACATATCGATCCCTTTTTTCCCTTTTTCAATTTTTTCCTTTATCTGTTTGAGCTTTAAATTTTTTTGATCTGCTACCCACCTTTGCTCCATCTCATTCAAAAATTGAACAACTTTATTAAATTTTTTTCATGTTTAGTTTGAAAAGAACCAGATATAAGTAATGTACAGTCATTTCTTATCCCTTTTGCTGTGAATCGTTGGTTCCTAAACTTTGCCACTGCTGCTCGCCTTCCAAAACCAGCAAGGTGTCTTTCAGATTTCAAGTTGTTTGTTGGGAGTCCAACCAGTTCTTCATTACTTAATAGGTTGAGCTCAGTAGCACGTGGTGGATTTGACAAACAAAACTTTTCAAAACCATATTCTCTACCTGTTTGGCGATCAAAAACTTGAGCGGCATGGAGACACATCTTCTTAAGAATTTTACAACATATCTCAGAAGTTGGGTTTAACACTTTAATATGTGGATAATGTACAACATAGGCATCCAAAGTATTTATTATTCCATTGCTGAGATCTTCATATAGTTTAGGAAATATATGTCTAATTCTTTTACTTTTACTCAGGTGCTCTCAATAAACATAATATCTAAAAGTGGTTTAGAGTGTTTTTTATATCTTTATCAACAAACAATTGAAATGACTTAGTAATATCTTTCTGGTTGATTGACTTCAGAATTCGTCATTCAAAATCATAGAAACTAAAAGTAAAACCAGCAGAAGAATTTGCTTTTTATAATAGAAAAAATTACATTTTACAGACAAAATTTGCATATTTTGTGTAATTATGACGTCATAATATAACAAAAGCAGTTGAAATGTCATTAAAGGTATGCCTATAACTATTAGCTTTTAAGATATAATATATAAGTCTAGGACATGTATGAGTGACTTTATTACTATTTAAGTCAAAAAATCAAAAATTATGTGATTTTTGGGGTGAAGTTTTTTTTTTTTAGAATTTTTTTAATTTTTTTTTTAAATTCTTCTTAATTAGACCAAAACACATCCAAATCAAGACTCCTCATGTGTCTAACAAACATCACCCAAGTACTCCCTACCCCTACTTAAACTTAACTTTAAACTAAAATTAGATCAAAAAATGTGTTTTTTTAAAAACCTGTAAGAGTTTGAAAAACCTGGAAAAAAATTTAAATAAATCAAGTGGCGACCCTGTACATAAACATACCGTCAGAAACACTTAAAGTATGCTCCTTATATTGGTTTGAAAAAAAAGTTTTTGAACTATATTTAAATTATTTTAAAGCATTTAAAAACTTCTTAGACACTAGACCAAAACCTGAGATTCAACTACCTAAGGCAGTTTATGCCAAATCTTGTACTATTATTAGTTATAAAATAAAGTTCTTTAAAAACTTTGTGTTGTGTAAATGAACAGAATTAGCATGATTAATTTAATTAAGGTCCACATCAAACCCTGCAAAAATATTATGTATCAGGTTACAAATTTGCAACTTTACAGATAATTTCATCAGACCAGTTTATTTATATAAAGGGTTTGTTGAGGTTAGGGCAAGCACACAACAAACATTTATGTTTTTTTTTTCATACAAACAATTGGTTTTAGGTAACAGTTGGCAGCACCACCCTAAGCAAATGCAATATTTGATGTGCTGGTTAAACATACTATAGTATTTTTTTAAGTATATTTGTTTTAGAATAATATCTTAGTTTTGACAAAATATAACAACTACCAAACTTTTCAATTTGATTGAACTCAAATTGAAATTTCCTGCAACTCAGCTTATCATCCAAAACTCCTTAAGTATCTTATACTATCACTCTGATCAATAGGAAAATCATTAATCCTTACACTTAATTCCAATTTATAGTTTTTTGTGGGATTTATTATTCTTTTTTAGAAGATTTATGCATATTTAAATGACCTAGTAAACACATAATATTCTCCGCATTTATTAAACAGTTTAGTTAATTATAGATCAATTGTTTTAGCTCTTACGTTCCCAAATTCAAACACCTTGAACATCAGAGTGCGCACTTTCATAATTTTAATAAGCTTTAAATTTTACAATCGGTAATTTTTTTGAAAACAGAATCATTTTATACTCAAGTTTGATCATACTAATTCGATTATCCCTTTTGTAAACTTGAGCTTGTCTCACGGCATACAAGAGTCCAGGCTTCTGCTCCACAGACTTTTGCTGATGTTTTTGTTGGTTGCTATAAAATATTTTGTTAAATATGGAAAGAAAAAGTGATATAAGAAAAAATTGATAAAGTAAGTGCAATTTAATTATACTTTAAGGGCATAGGTGGGGGATAAACACCCTTTTTTGGTTTTTTATCTTATTTTATATAGTTTTTACTAAGCTACAAGATGCTTTTTACAGATTTTAAAACTTCAAAATAATTTTTGAGATATAGCCGGTCAAAGTGGAGGCAACAATAGGTTCCTTATGGGAGGCGCAAACAAAAACACCAAATAACTAGAAATCACTAAAAATCTATCTCCTCCTACGTTTTTTGAGTTAACTACCTCAAATTTTTAGGAAATGTTCCTTGCAATATTTAAAAATTTCTGTCTGAACAGAATTTAAAACAATTAAAAAACAAAAACCAAAAATTTTATATCAAAAAAACTAAAAAAAACTGTTTTTTTTTTATTCATTTTTTTTATATAATTTTTATTTTATAATTTTTTAAAAATTCTTTCTGACAGAATTTTCTAAATATATCAAGGAACTTTTCCTAAAAATTTGAGGTAGTTATCTCAAAAAAGGTAGGAGAAGATAGATTTTTTGTGAAACAGTCTATTTTTGCCGTTTTAGTTTGCGCCTCCCATAAGTAAACTATTGTTGCCTCTGACTTTGACGGGCTATATCTCAAAAATTATTTTGAATTTTTAAAATCTGTAAAAAGCATTTTGTAGCTTAGCAAAATCTATATAAAAAAAGATCAAAAACCAAAAAAGGGAGTTTACCCCCCTATGCCCTTAATTTTAATAAATTGGGTTTAATTTTGCTAAATTAAGTTTTTTATAATGTTTACATACATTTTGCTTTTGGTTTTTCGTTTAGTGAATTAGTCTTATTTTCTTTATCTTTTTTGATTTTTTCTAGGCTACAAAGGAAAACTTGGGTTATATTAAATTTTATTTGAATATATTTTGATGTTTTTTTCTCAGTTTTAAATTCATAGCTGATTTTCACCTACTTAGTAGTTATTCTAAAAGTAGAATTAGTTGTAGCTCTCTTTTTTTTGCTGTAAAAATCATAACTTAAAATTTATATGTAAATTTTATAAAAATTTATAAGGTTGTTTAAGTATAATTTTAATGAGTTAAGTATTTTTATAGTGTTTGCACCTTTGACACCTAATAAATATCAATTTTGATTCTTAATATTTGATTTTTTTTTGTAAAGTTGCAAGGAGAATCTGTTAGTTAATATATAAATCTATTGTTATAAATAGTATTAACTTTTTTTTGCAAATTTATTATATTTAACCTAGATCAATTTTCAGTCGATTAGTCTTATAACCTTACAAATCTTATTTTGAACACCTCAGTATTATAATGAAATTAATTTAAATCTGTGATTATCTCACATAGGATTTTGAGTTTAATGTTTCAGGCTTCAATAAGGTATAATTTATTTGTAGTTTAGTACTTGTATTTTTTACTTTTAGAAATAATTAATATTTTTATTGTGGATTAAATAAAAAAGTTTAGCACACAAACAAGTTATTGTGACATTTTTTATATTTTTCAGCTTTTTTAAGAAATTTTATTTAAAAGTATAAAATGAGTTCACTTCAAGGTATATCAATGTACCTCATCAAAGCAATAGTTGTTTTAGATAATAGCGGAAAAAGAATTCTTTCCAAGTACTATGGGACAGAAGAGTATGATAATTTAGCAAGTCAACATTTGTTTGAACAAAAACTGTTCAATTTAACCTACAAATGTGATTCAGAAATTGCTCTGATTGATGGACATACTGTAGTTTACAAAAGTAACAATGATGTCATGTTTTATATTGTAGGCGGGTCGGAAGAAAATGAGCTATTGTTAAACTCTGTTCTTGTAACATTGTACAGAGCCATAAATATACTTCTAAGGCAGTTTGTTGAAAAACACTCTTTAATGGCTAACCTTGGAAAGGTTTTCATGATAGTAGATGCTTTGGTTGATGACGGTGTTCTGATGGAAACTGATCCTTACAGTATACTTGGACAAATACCTGATAAAAGGGAAGAGCTTCAAATAATGGATATGGACATTCATCAAGCTATAAAAGTGGCAAAAAAGGTCTTTTTGTCATAATAAAGTTAATAACTCCTTAGCTATTATATTTCTAAACAGTTATAGCTATTAATGTCTTCCTTGAATTTTTCTTTTGCAATCTGAAATTTGTTATCATTTGAGTTGTAAAAAAAAGAGACTTGAAAAGTAATTAATTATTATTTTATGCGATCTTACTTGTAGTAATTTACTTTTTGTAAATTTAAGTTTATGATGTTTCTATTTAAAACAAAAATTACAATCAAGCAGTCTTTGTCAAAATATTTTTATTACAGTTTTAGTTCTTTGCAGTAAATATATGTTTATGTTTTATTTTAAGTGTATATTAATTAAAACTATGATTTTATCCTCACATCAAAAAACTAAATTTCTGATTCCTTTGTTTTTAAACTTTAAACCATATAATGAACTTTAGTTAAACTGTCAAATTTCATAATTTTTAAACTGTGCTACCTTATTCTATACTATGTTGCCTGTTGTAGAGATTAATGAAAAACTTCAAAATTACTGCTATATTGATGTTGTTATTCTAATCATAACTTAGTGCTTAACTACATGACTTTTTAAATTTTATGTTAAACATACATGTGGACGGACACTCTCTGTGCTACTAGCTTTGAAATTTAAATGATGCAATACTTGTAATTTTACATCTAAACATCTTTATCAGTATAGTTTGAAATTTAATCACTATATATTTAGAAATTTATGTTAAATTTCTCAACAGTAATTGTTATTACCTTATATTGTCATCATTAGGTTTTCTATGCAATCATTCACTTACTTTTATTATATAAATACCTTGATTATTTTTTGGTTTTTAATTGAGTTTCATCAAGTTCAACTTCGTTTCTAAAGATAAAGGTGTTTTTTATGAAACTGTTTTATATATAGTTATAGAGTATATTTATATATATGTTGTTAAACTAATTGTTGGTAATTAAATGAAATTAAAAAGAAAATTAAAATAACATTTCATACAGGTATTTAGATTAAATTTTAAATTTCTTGGCAGTATACTTGAAGAGTTCGAGGTCAAGTTTGAATTTGTCTAAAAAAAACTTATCCTTTTGTTTTTCATTATAATAAATTGAGCTTTTTAAACTAATACTTAAAATCTATATGATTTATAATGATAAAATAAATTCGCATTTTGCCGGTTATTTAAAACTTCAGTCAACATATCGCACTCTTCATGCAATCTATCACCAAAATGTTTAGGTAATAGAAAGAAACAGATAACCTATTTAAAAAATTTTATCAATTAGTGACTGCAGTTTAAATAATTTTGTATCTTAATTAAATAAAATGAAGGGTGAACCAATTTATTGTTTTTTATAAAACTGTGATAAAGTACGTTTTTACAAGTTAGCTCTTATTTTTTTAAGTTTTCTTTTAGTCACTACAATTTTTAATTTAAATACTGCTTTTTAATGACTTCTTAAATTGTACAAAAAACTTAAAAATAGCTTTTTACAATACTATCCATAGCATTAAAATAATTATCTTATGTTTTTTAATGATGGACTTTAGACCTAAACTATCAAATTAAATTGAATTTTTAATTTAAAATACTTAACTTAAATATATATTTTTTTAAATATGTTTTTTTAAACATTGATTTTTGAACAAAAATCACTAAAAAAAGCCTGGAATTTAGAAAATTTTAAGATGTCAAGTAGTATAATTTCGATTGGACTCAAAAAGTCTATCATACAGATAAAAAAGTTTTGTCATCATCAAAAACTTTTTTATTAAAAAACTTATTTAAAGTAGCTTTCGAGTATCTTTTCAATGTTTTTATACTTTTTAACACATTTTCTTACCTTAAAATTAACTTTAAACTTAGAATAGACCCAAAAATGTGTACTTTTAAAAACCTCTGGGAAATTTTCTCCTGGTTTTCAAAATACTTGGCAACCCTGACAGGCGTAAATAAAATATTGGTTTGGGGTAACATTGGTAGTAAAAAAAAAATAATAATAATAAAAAACCAACCAACTGTAAGAGTTAGGTTTAACTTTGATAGAAAACTAATTAAAAAAATAGAAAAATAAATAAAAAAATAGCAAATGATAAAAAGAAAAAAACAAAATACTAACCAAAGGTAAGGGTTTGGGGTTAAAGTGATAGTAACAGGGTTGCCACAAAACCTGGAATTTTGAACAAAAACCACTAATGAACCTGGAATTTTAAACAATTTTCACATGTTATTTAGTACAGTTTTGGTTTGACATGAAAAATCTATCATAAAGATAAAAAAAAATAGGTTAAAAAGTTAAAGGATTGGATACCAGGCCAAGACAAAAGTTGTATAGTATACAAATTTAATTGCTCCTGCGAAAGAAGCTATATCGGTCAGACTTCAAGGCATTTAAAGCCAGGATAATAAAAAACATTTACATGCTTTTTTTTTTTAATTCGTTGAAAAAAAACCTCAAATTAAGACGCGGAAATCAAAAACGCAGCTAAAAGATCTTCAGTTGCAGAACATCTATTAAATTATAGAGATTGTGCTAGGAAATATGATATGTATAGATTATGATAAAATAATCCATCATTGCAATAGTGTATTTGATCTTGTAAAGTTGGAGGCTATCTCCATATTTATAGAGAAATCAGAATTGTGCAAACAAAAGGAATTCGATTGCAAAGTGTCTTTATTTAGTTAAATTCTCCATTTAGTTAAATTATCCATACAGTTTCCGTTAGTAGTATTTGAGTTTAATTAATTATTACTTCTCACTGGTTATTTATTGCGCTAATCACTTTCTTAATTTTAACTTTTTGCGTTTTTAGTAAAAAACTGTTCATAATAATATATTTTATTCTACTTTTAGGTTGTGATAAAAAGCATAGAAAAACGTATTAAACTATCACAGAAAAACTTGGGAGAGTGTTTTATATTTGTTATGCATTTAAATAAAAGCTAATAATGTTTGAGGTTTAAAAAAAATATTGTCATCATCAAAAGCTTTATTTTTAAGAAAACAAATTTAAAGTATCTTTATATATTTTTTTAATATTGAAATATTATTTAACAAAGTTTTTAAACTTAAATTTAAACTAAAAATAGACCCAAAAACATATACTTTGAAAAACCTAGATTAAAATCAGAAAATTTAGAAGAAATTTCTCAAAAACTAGTGGCAACCCTGTAGTAAAAACAAAAACAATAATAATAACTTGGTGCTAAACTGACATAGTGCAAAATTGTCTTCCTGCAAAAGTGACCCTTTGTCTGTTGCAAAAATATCCCTTCTTGAATTTCTGACACCTACCCAAAAATGGACAAAAATGCTTGAAATTTCAGAAACGTGGATTAAATTCAGTAACTAAGAAATAATTTTCTAAAAACATATGGCAACCCTGTAATGTAGATATTATTTTTAAAACATAAATTGAAGTGAAAGAACTTAACTCTTGCCATCCCTCAGACTTGTTTTAAAATTTGTATAAGTCATGTCAGCTGAGGCTAGTTTGTTTTGCAATCCCAATTTAGTTTTTTAAGCTTAAATTAGACTTAGTAAACCTTGTTTTAGAATGTTTTCAATTTTATCTTTAAAAGTTTTTATTGTAGCGTTCATTTCCATTTATTGAAAAAAAATTGCTGTAAATGCTATCTTAGCTTTTCAAAACATTTTTATTGACAATAGTTAGTTGTATGAGTTTTTATTTTAATGCATATTTATTTGTAAATGTAAACTTATGTGACTTATGACTAGAGATTCAAAAAAGCAAGCTTTAAATTGAATACAGGTAAGTTCTTAGTTCAGCTGGAATTAAAAAGTTACTGATGCACATTTCATAAACTTAAGCATTTTTGCTTTGAAATCAGGCAAGTCCTTATGTTACCATTATGTTATAGTAAATAATGATTCATACATTTAAGTTCGTAAAACATTTCAGTTTTTATATTGGTACTGTGTTTCAGTAATAAAATAATTTAGTATTATGTTGGATGTAGAAGTTAAACTACCAGAAAGGTCGATCAAAGCTGAAAAATGGAACATTGAGCTTGGTTTGTCTTTAATTAAAAATAGCTTTAAAGTTTTAGCATATGAAATATTATTGAATATCTTTTTGATTTATTTTTTCGTAACAAAAACTTGTAATTTATAACACTTACTAAGTAATTTTTAAACATAAATCCATTTTTGATTTCATTTAACAATGTTCCAGGTATGCCCCTTTTCCAAGTTGTTAAAGTTCTAAAAAGACAGCAGAAGTCAATTGATGTAGTCAACTTCCATTACAATAAAGTCATGCCATTTAACGATAACTTAGTACTTAACTTGGAAAATAATGGACTTAATCTAGTGTTTAATTCCAAACATCAACGATTAAATTACATTGAGGTTTGCTGGTTTTTCTGAACAACGACCATAAGATTAGTTTTATCTATAAAGTTGATGTTATATTAAAACATATGTTATTGTTTTAGGTCAACAAAAATAATAACCTTAACTAAAATTAAATGTAGTTACAAGGTTTTTTCTAAGAGGAAATAAAATTTGTGAAAGAATAAATAAAAACGTACATATATCACCCATTTTATTAGTTACACCAATGTTTCTATTCACAAATAATAGTTCACCTTTAAAATTAGATAATAAAACCAATCAAAAAATTTCCATCATTAAAACTTATTATTTATTTTCTCACCAATAAAATTTATTTTCAGGTTTTTGACCTGAGCAAAGTAAAACTGAGGTACAGATCGACCTACTTCAACAACCCACCGGTTACCATGCCGACGCTTTCATGCGTGCAAAACGTGTTCGGATCAACCGAATATCCCTCCGAGGAGGACTCGGAATATCAGGTTCTGCGCTTCAAAGGTATTCACTTCCATCTTCCGCTCGATGACACGGTACGTTTGCGTTCAAATATGATCAAAGCTGTTATGGTTATTTTTTTAAATCTAATTTATTATATAAAAGAAATTACACTGTTTTTTGAAGATATATTAGTTTAATACGTCATTTAGCTATAATTTCAGACAGTCTGTCAGAAGCTTTGTATTTGTTATCATTATTTTTTTTTCTATACAACGAAAAATATAAATATTATTAGTTTACGTAAACTTCAAAAGTTCCTAAAAAAGTAAAAAATAGTAATTATCATAATGATGCAATTCTATACCTACTTATTTGATTTTTTATAATAAACTGACAATTTGTGTATTTTATTACAGTTGAGGACAAAAGATATGAATAAGCTTGTACAGAAGGTTTTCATTTTTAGCGGAGAAAATTTTGATAAAGATGGGTTAATTTATATACAAATTAATATATCAGTTTGTTTTTATTGTTTTTGAGTATTTGTATAAGAATTTTTAAATTAAAAAATATTAAGCTAATATTTTGGCTTACTTTTTAAATATACTATTTTAGTAACTGCTTATTTTCATCATATACTTAAATGAAATTCTACAAGCAGTTACTACAATCTTTTGAATCAAAAATAAGTTTGGTTGCTGTAGAAAAACTTTGACGAATAACTATTAATATGATGTTTGGTAATAATCGAACTTGGTAAAACTAAATAATTATACAAATTAAAAAAAAAGCTTGCAAAACATATTATTGAGATTTTTGAATATATTCATAAGTGTGTTTTTTTTTTAGAATTCCTCCTGAAATTCCACTGGTTTGTTATCATGGCAACTTTTTTGCGGACTCTATTTCAACTGTTTGGAAAGATAATTTAGTGCAAGGGCTTGAATTTAAACTAAGAAGTGCCAGTAAGATATATTCACTTGATATAATAATAATAGACTTTTATTGATATTTAGTATTTAAAAGTTAAAATAACTTTTTTCAATTTAATCCGAATAGAAAATATTGATAAAAAAAACTTTTAATTACAAAAAACAGTGAGTAAGTATTTAATTATTTTTTTCTAAACAGTTCAACAAAAGTTTTATTTTTGTTTTTACATAATCTATATATTGTCTAGAATTTATTTATGAACTAGAATTATGCGAATCAGAATATTTTTTGAAGACTTAAGTTTTTATTCTGAATAAAACATTACTTTAAACTTTTTGTGTTTTAGTTTTAAGACCACACATTTAACAAAAGGTTACCCAAATAAGTGCTTTAATCTTTTTTAACTAAAAATATAATTTAAAATGAGTTGACAAAAAAAAAATAAGTTACTAGGAATGTTATTTATTCAACAAAATAGTTTTCAATTGTTTAAATGTATGCTAACAAAATAGTACTTACATGCAGTCTTAATTCGTAAAAATATTAGATTATTATAAAAGGAATTGTAAAGTACGCTTGTAAATGCATTGAAAGAAATTCTACAGTATTTTGAATATAAAAGATTATAGTCTCAATTTTAATTTAATTTTAATTTTAAATAAGTTAAAAAATAATTTAATTACATCAGATTAATTCCAGTGGACACAATAGTCTTTTTTGAATTTAGAATGACTATTAATATTACGTTTATGTTTTTTAGAACAACCAATTTTTTACTCGTTTTTTATCCTATGTATGTACTTGTGGTTTTTAAAAGTACAATGAAAAACACATGACTTTTTCATTTAATAAGAACATATTGTTTTAACTGTTTATGCAAAACTATTGTTTAAGTTTGGATACCTTTGTTATAAAAAATAAATTTGTATTTACTTTTAGTTATAGACAATGAAATTCAGCTGACTAAGAAGTTTGAAACTAGAACCTTGGTGTTTGGTCAAACTGTTCAGGCTAGAAAAATTTGTGATTTGTTTTCATATGTGTAATTATTTTATGTCACATGAAATGAATTTTTACAAAACTTTTTATCTAAATTTTATAAATTGCATTCAAACAAAAATAGCAATATTTTCTAAATTTTTTCATACAACTTTTGATTAATTATTTAATTTAGATTATTTTTTTACCAGTTAGTTTAAGTCCTATCCAAAATGATTATAATGAAAAACTTATTTATGAAATATAAAATGAAAACTGTTTATTGCTTAACCTCAGTATAAAATTCTAGATTGAATTTGATTATGGCCGCATTTAAAATTATCAGAATTTTTTATTTTTACATTATTTGTTTTTTAAATCTCATTTTTATTAGTAAAAAAAACTGCTGATTATATTTTCAAGGTTTAAATATGTAAAACGTTTAAATAAAGTTTTAATATCGTCTTGAATATGTTTCTACAAGTATTTATTGTTGAAAAAGTTTTTTAAACTAAGTCTCAATATAACTAGTGTAAGTGTATAAAAAGCAAAACCTGTAAATAGTATTACAATTGTAAGTTTAGAAATTAGTTTTACTAAAATAATTGATATAATTCTGATGCACAATTACTGATTTGCAAACTTAACACTGCTTAAGAATAACAATATGAAATAAATAACTGTACAGGAAGTGATGTGTGAAATAGGTTCACCGTGCCAAACATTTTACAAATCTCAAGACAAAATGACCATACATTCATCTCGGAAGTACGACCAGGAATTTTCTGATTATTTCTTCAACTACTTCACTTTAGGAATTGTAAGTTTTTTTAATTATAATATAGTTCACATAATAAAATGACCATTTTTTAAATTTAAATATTGTTAGCTCTTCTTTATGTCGCTGTCATAGTAATTTTATTAACTTTATAGGGAGTTTAAAACAAATTGATGAAAAATTACAATACCGTGTATTTTATAACTTAAGTAACTTTCCTAAAATTGTTTAAATTTAAGTTTTACTGATACTAAAATTAGTAAAAATTCATACTAGTTGTAAATATACAGGACATACTATTTGATGGGCTCAAAAATACAGTAAAAAAGTTCGTGCTTCACAGTAATCACCCTAACCACTACAACTTTAACATGTAAGTATTGTTTTCTGTTTGACATTTATATATAATATATAGGTTTGATAATCAACAGAATGTAAGCTGTTCTTTATTACTTAAATTCAAAAAATAAATAGAATTTATACAACACTAGATACTATCGCTGCCTGTACAACATCAAGCTGCCAATAGGTTAGTCGAAGAAATTCTACATTTTAATAACTGACCTATCCAAAAACAAAGTTGTATTTTTAAAAATTAATTTCAGACTCGCCCGTGATAACCGCATGCACGAGTTGGAGTGAGGTGAGCAAGTCGCTTGGAAACGTGGACAAGCCGGTCGTGCTCAACAGAGCCTCCAGCGGAAATAACGACAACCCCTTCGGCCGCTCGGAATGCTACGGTATTTACAACATGATATTCGAAGTGGGTTGATTTGTAGTTTTGTTGTTTTTGAGTTTATAAGTCAAAGTGTTTTTTTTTATAAACTTTGCTTTATGTTCCTTAAAAATACAATACAGGTTATGGAAAATAAATACTTGGCAAACATAACCATTTATCAAAACCCAGATGGAGAATTATAAAGAACGAAAAACGGTAATTTAAAAAAATTCTATTTTTTTTAATAGTTTAGATAGAATCTTTGAAAATTTTAATTTTAGATAAAAGTTTTGATTCAAAAGCATTATTTACAAAATATTAAGCATATAAAATTTTGTCATATACTTTATTTTAGTTCCTATCACTGAGTTGTTTTAAAAGTTTCTTTTTTTATACTTCAACCTTGAATAATATGTACAATGCAATATTATCCCAAACGTTAATTAATTCTGATTCAAAACATTTTTTATGCATAAATATTTGTAAACTACTTCATTATTATTTTTAAAGACTTTGTACATGTCGGAAATAATAAATAAAAAGCAAAATATGATGTTATGCTGTTTGTACTTTCTTTATTGTCTAAAAATTAAAAAATTAAAAGTGTTAGTGCAATATTTCAGTTTCGTTTTTTTACTACGTTATACTATGTGTCTTTTTTTAAAGTATTTTTAAAGCACAAGCTTCTACAGTTTTTGTTTTTTTTAAATACTTGTTTGTTTTCTATCGTGCTTGAAAAATAAAGTAAAAGTTAAATACGAAAAAACAGTTGTGAATTTTTCTATAAAACAAAATAATCTCATATTTGAAATAGTAATAATGTTATTACAGAGTGTTTTGAAGGGTTGCAACTCCCTCATATTATTAAAAATTATTAATCCACTCTTCCTTTATGTTTTTTTTTATAATATAAATAAAATCTATCAATCAACACAATTTTGCATTTATATTAACAATGTAAAGTATTTAACAGGTTAAAAATAACGTTATATTTACAAAGCTTTTACTTAAAAATTAGTTTTTACTTTTTTGGTTCAAAAAGTCAAAATCATTTTAAAACGAAATTCTTTAAAAACTTAATAGTTTGCAGAAAAACACATACTAAATTTTTTTTATACTTAAAATTTTTTTAAACTGTCACGGTCTTAATTTTAAACCTTAATTATCCCTAAAAACTATTTTGTGGTGTACAAAGATATTGAACTAAGTTGTTTCCAAAAAAGTTACCTGTTTAGACTTATATTTATGTAAAAAAAAGTTAGTCGGAGTTTAATCAATTGCTAGCTAAATAACATCTGCAAAATAACTGTTATAAACAAACACATATTTTAATGCATATAACTTTTTTGTAATATCTATAATCAATAAAGTAAAAACTTAAGAGTTGATGTTAACTCAGTTTAGTTTGAACTTTTAAGACTACGATTCGTTTAATTTTTAGTAAGTCATTTAGTCTAGTTTAAAGCATTTTATAGAGATTTGTTTAAGTTGAAATATTATATAAGTTAATATGTTATGATATCTATTTTAGTTTATGTTCTACTATTTGTTTTTGTTTATTCTAAATGTTTATACTAACTGTTAGATATAAACTTTTACATGAATAATTACTCATATATAAGTCATTTTCTAAGTGAAAGAAATTAAGAAAAATTATAAATATATAAAGAGGAGCCTGTGTATGAAGTATGGATTCACCGAATCCATTGATTTAAATTAAGAAAATGCTTTTGCATTTTAAATTTATTAAAGTATTTATCTATAACTATGTTCTAGAAAACAAAAGAGAGTGGTCATTAAAAACTATATTATACAAGTCCAGAGCTTCCGTTCAAAGAGCGAATCTCCGAACAATGACTCAAGCATGACATATAAAAGTTAGAAAATATATAAATTTTGTTCATAATTCTTTATTTCTTAGGTTGTAGAAACCCTGATAAATATTGTCGTGCGTCGATAAAAAAATCCAGTCTAATACTCCAAATAACTTTTTAAAATATTATACTTCTACAAAACAACTTATAGTCACAAGTGGTAAAACTTAAGAATGATAATTAAGTTTTTTTTTAAATCATTGATATACCACACAACCTTCACCTTAAATAATGTAAGTATATTAAAACGACAAATATTTTCCGACAAATAGATATGGGCATCTTAACATATTTTTAAACAAGTTAGTCTTTGAAAAAAAATTGAAACTAATTAGATTTTAGACTAATCTTGACTTTAAGTTGTATTGTACAAGCAATGCAATCTATATTTTATTATAAATAGTGGTAACTATTAAAATTCGGAGTAACACCTATGAGTAATTTTAATAAGTTAAGATAAAACTTGTTTTTAAGAATAGTTAAGATTTTAAAATAAATAATATTTTTGTAATAAAATATTTCATTAGAAAACCTAAGGTATTATTTTAAAAGCAAGTTTTCAAGTAACTTTAAACTTGTTTTCAATAATCACCATTAAGTTACACATTACTTAAGCTTTAATTAATTATTTTTAGCACTTTTGTTCGGTACATTGTTTATTCAAATAATAAACACAAGAAAATTGAAAATTATAAAAATCAAAACAAATTTTAGTGTGAATAATGACTGCATATACAAGCATCGTAAAGTAAAACAAATAAAAGTTCTTTTTTACATACAACCGACAGTTTTTCACCGCAATTAATGGTAAAAGTATGTGATCCGTTCCATTTTAGAGATCCATTTATTTCATTGTTATTTAGGTTCTTCTTCGAATAAAAACCATTGTTCTGTTCAACTGTGGCCTAAATGGTTTTATTGCTTCAATATAGTTATATTTAACTTTGACTTGAATAACTTTTTTAACAACTTAGATTTGTATTTAGATTTTTGGTACTTTTTTCTAAGAATATCTAGTTATATTAACCAAAATAGTATGGTACACTTTGCGTCTATTGATATTTTGAGATACTAATTTTTATAATTATAGTTGCATTATTATTTATACGATTGTGTTATAAACTTTAAAGAGTTACGTGTAGTAAATTAGCGTGTTGAAAAACGCAAAGCTAATGCTTTATTTTCATAATTTTGAGTCTATATGGCACAACACTAATTAAAAAAAAATTACATTTAAAATAGATTCATAATTTACCCACCGTAAGTGTTTAACTGATAGATATTATAATAATATTATAATTTCGTTTCCTTTAAATCTCAAATATTTGTTAAATGTTGCAGCTCTCAAGCATTTTCCATATGTTGAGCACATATATTATATTGTAAACTAGTACACATGTTATTGTTTTTTTTAATACGATTCATTAGCGAGAATTTTTCGGCAAGCATTTAGTTGTGGCGGGCAAAGTTTTAAAGATAAAAATACTCGAGGGCTGCAGTTGTAATATACTTCGTAAAAGACCCAAAGTATGCAGTGTAAATTTCATAATTTCCGTAAGACGTACCTAAAACACGTTTTTGCTATTCATTACAAATCCCAGAATATCTGGTAAAAGTTTAAAAACTTTCTTTTACGGCCCAAAGGATTTAACTTTCTTTGACCGCATCTTATTTAAAAAAAAAGCATGCTGGTGCGAATTTATTTTGTGTTGTATGTTTCATTGCAAATTTTAATACTATAAAATGTATACTTAATTAAAATAATGATATCAACTACCAATGCTCTTTTAGTAAATAACATTGTTTAAGAAAGCTAGTTTTTAATAAAGATAAAACTCAAAAAATGTTAATTATTAAATTTCAGTTAAAAAACTACGCCAAAAATTAGCTAATTCCCTCTTAGGTAAACTTATTGCAACAGCAAAAGATAAGGCTGATGGCTCTAATTTAGACTTATCTAAAAAATATATTTGAAGGTAGTCTAACGCCTAGGTTATATCACCAATAAACTTATTGAATTTCGTTTGTTAATATAAATAGGAACAGTGTTTTTAGAACTATAGATAAACCATTATAACAACGATAACAAACATTTCTTGTTTTTTATATCGGATATCTATTTAATTGATCGTAAAATTATTATTTTTTAACACTAAATATAAGTAAGTGTAAAACATTAATCAGAATAGTTTATTTACGCTTGTTGTTGTATATTATGCTGTACATTACTTTTATAGAATAGTCCTAATAATTAGTTTAACTTTAACTTATTTAGTTAGGAGCCTTTCCGATCTAAAATTTGAATAAATTTTACAAATTTTCTTTAAATATTTTTAGTTAAAAAAGTAAATTAAAAAAAAACTTCATTCTACTTAAATAAACTTAGTTTTGAAGTTTAACCAAAAAGTAATTATCTATAAATTTATAAATACCTAAGACAATTTAGATGTTCTTATCCGATTATATTTTTATTTTAAGTATTAAAGGAATTAACATTTATTAACACTATCTTAAAATATACTTTGTTTAAATACAGCAGGCATTTTCAGATAAACACAGTTTAAGTGTATGATAAAAGTGATTTAAAATTTTGAATTTTTTTCAAAAGCTTTAATGTATTGCTCTTTATATATTTATTTTTTTTTAATTCCAGTGATATACGAATCGATAACCGAAAAGTTCCTTTGTGCACCAGGTCCTTAGACAAAATTTTTGAGCGCTTTTTTTTATCGTTCAGTAAACAGTATATATATATGTACATATATAAATAGACAGTTTTCTAATAAATTTACGAATTTTATTAAAATTAAGTTCAAAATCGGAACGAGCTGGAAAAACTTTTATGTGAAATTGTATCTAATTTATTTAAAAATTTATTAACCACCGCATAATTTGCTCAAAATATTTTGTCTTAAACCTTTTTTTTATTCAAATATCTAGTTATGTTTTCTAAAGTATATTACCTTAAAGTATGATAGTTTTGCAACAAAATTTAAAAAAAGTATTTTTGTGATAATTTAGTTGCATAGCATTCTTTTATTTTTTTACTAATATTGTAGCTAATAAAATACGACTTAATGTTACATTGCTACTCAATTATGTTAAACGTTTTCAAAGAGATACATATAAAGAAGGACTACCAAGTTACTTTTTATTGAAGATTATTTGTAAATAAAAGTAAGAAAGTAAGTATTAGACGAATTAATAAAAAATTATATAAGTTTTCAAAATAAAAGACTGGAACATTTATAAGATCAACGAAAACATTGTTGAAAGTCTAAGAGCAGAAGCCTGGACTTTCAAATACCTTGAGACAAGCTCAAGCTGTTATAAAGTTTTCCGAAAGTTATAAAGCATGTATAAACCGTTTGTAGATTGACGACCGCAAGTTTTTCGGTTGTAGCTGACTGATGAGTCCTAATCATGACAAAACCGGTCTCAGTCTGCTGAAGGCTTGTGGTCTGATGATCGAATTGGTATGATCAAACCTTTTGTTTAAATATATAAGGAGTAAAACTATCGACTAAAATTCGTCTAACACTATAAATATTTAATTTCATGGTTTTACATCTAAGTATGTACAAAAGAAAAGTTAATTAATTTTTTTTTGAACACCGCAAAACCTAGTAGAAAAACTTATTTAAAATATAATTTAAATGTTTTTAGGTTATAAAAACTTCAAACTTGTAATTTAAAAAAGGTAAATAGACTAAAGTTTAAAAAATAATAGTTTAAAAAAATTGTAAACAAAGCATTAAAAGGACGATACGTTCAATAAAGCGTATTCACAAAGGTTTTTTGTGATGGCAAAAGGTGTTTTGGTCCATTCATCCTTACAAACATCATAGCAAATCATTGTTGGTCTGCTTCTTTGAAACATCAAAATTTTATTTCCAATTGACACAGCCTTAAACACAAAAGTTTCTATCAGCGGACACTTGAGCATAACAAATTTGTTCACGGCATTGTCAAAAACTTCATGCGTACCAGGCGTGGTTTTGATTGCAAACAGTTTATTGCCAACAGCAACCAAACTATGTCCGTGTTTCCCTTTGATCATACTCGGCATCGACGACCATTTGTCAGCAAATACATCGTAGCGTTCTACTGTGTTAAGCTTCAATTCGACATTATGCTGGTGATCTGTTCCCCTGCCGCCAGACACGACTATGTGTCCTTGGAAAACCGCGCAAGCAGCTTTCGATCTCGCTTCTTTCATACTACTAATTTCTTCCCAAAAGTGGTCTTTGGGATTGAAATGTAAACAAGAATTTAATTCAGGACAGTACCCTCCTCCGAAGAAAAATAATTCCTCAACAAACGCGCAAGCACAGAAAAAAACCCGGCCATCAAGCATTATACCTAATTTAGTCCATTTATCCAGAGAAGGTGAATACTTTAAAATATACGAATTATAAGCAGTCATACTATTATCATTGCCCGTAAATGTATAAACTTCTCCTTTGATGCAAACCGCTTCGAACATAGATCTTTCTTCGATCATTAGACTTAGCTTTTTTACTTTTTTTAACTTGTTTCCATCTATTTGGTAGACACTTTTTACAGATTTGTACTGTATACTATTATATCCTCCGCACATTAATACTCCGCTCATGTTTTGGTAACAGTATCTACTTGTATGGTAACTATTTGACTTGGTTTCAGAATATAGTTTGTCAATTACTTCTTTTAATTCTCTAAAGTAGTTAGTTCCCGAACTTGAATTGCTGTCTAAAAGATATTTCAACGCATGCTCCGATAATAAATGAAGACGAACTTTTGAAAACAACTTTTTTGCAAATTTCCGACGTGTTTTATTTTTGTGCTTCAACCAACACATTAAAGCATTTAATACTTCAATCTCCGTGTGTATATTTAATTTAGAGCTTGAAACTATTTTGTAAACTGGAAAAAATGCTAATTCACAAAAGTTCTCAGTTTCAACAACCATTTGAAAACAACTATTTATGTATTTTGACAGTAAAATTTCAATGCTTGCTAAATTAAAAATTTTAGCTACAGTGTAAAACATAGTAACGTTTTGAACAGAAGCGGTATTTTGAAGTCGTTTGCGTATTCTGTAGGTTTTATCTTCTTCTAGCATAAGTTTAGCAAATTTCAAAGCTAATAAACCATCTTTTTTACGTGTCTTCGGCTCATCTATTAAAATAAAGTGTCTATTAGTTCATATCAGAAAAGCTTGACCTTAGATAAAAATATGATAAAACAAAGTTTGTTATCTCGACAAAAAAATAAATTAAAGATGCTCTACTTAATCTGTCAACGATTATTAAGACGTCTCTTTATGCTAATCAACTAGCGCAGTTCTGTAGATTCTTAAAAAATTAAGCATTGCAGAAAGTAAAATACGTAAAAAATAATATATCTTATTTTAAACATGTTTATTAGAGTGAGCCTTGGTTTAATCATAAAACAAAATTTAAAATACTTATATATTTGATATTTAATGTTTCAAAATTATTTCACAGTATTTATCAAAAACAGCCAGTAAAGTAGCAATAAATAGATAAACTACAAGTTATATACAAAACTGTTGGTTAATTTTCAAGTGAAATTTCAAATACCTATTTTAATAGGTCACAAATCAAACGAAACCACTCACATTACATCCTGTAACTGCTGCCCTAAGAATCTATGCCCTTGGGTAATAAATGTTTAACTAAATTTTTTTTTTAGATTTTTAGCTCAATTTTGATTAACTAATTTTTGATGTAAATAAAAAGCTAAATAAGTTTAAAATTTTGTTTATTTTATTACAACTGTATTTTTACTGATGCAAAACTGTTTGAATATTTTTGTGCTGAATAAATTTTTTTTTTTGCTTTTATGAAGTATAAGAGCAGACTAATATTTGAATTTTTTAAGGTCTACTAGTGTTTTACAACAATCAAACTTTGTAATAAGCTAATATCAACAAAATGTAAGTAAAGAAGAAAAAACATTTAGTGAAATTTCTGAAAGATTGTTTAAACAAAATGGCTTGTCCTAAACGGCTTACAACTAAAATTTGTAAGAGTAAATTTAAACATAATTTCAAGCTTATACAAAGTGTTTTTTAAATTTAGATTTAGTGAAATTGAAGGTGGTTTATTGATGTGGGAGTTACCACTGAATATATTTTGAAAGCAAAATTAAAAGAATTACATTTTAATCAACTAGTTAATTACTCTGAAAATACTGTTGAAAAACAACAAGAAAATTGTTTGGATAAAATAAAAAGAATTTGAAAAGACTTATTGAATTAAAATTTGGTAATTTCACACAACAAAATGTAAAAACATCTATCGGCTTATAAGTTGGATAAAAAGGTATTTTTTGCTTCAAGTTATGGAAGGAATTTTTCACTTCCAACTAAAAAGGTGATATTTAAATCAGCTTTTAAAACTCATACCTAGCTCTAAACTAGATGATATTACATTAAAAGCCAGCTTAGTCTCAGTTGCACACAATTTACGCAGTTTTAAACCAGAACAAATTTATGTAACTGAAACAAAAGAAACTAGAGATAATTTGACTAAGATTAGATGTATTGAACAGATTGGTATTTCCAAACCAGATAAAGTATAGGATTTGTTATTCTTAATAAGGATGGTTGCATTTCTTAAATGTTGAAAACATCAACTGATGAACCGAAGTTTAAAGGACTTGTGAAAGGTAATTAAAGAACAATTTTGTTAAAAAAAGTAAAGTAATAAAATGGTTCGTTAAAAACAAAAAAATATACAAGTAAATTATGACCAAATTATACCAGTAAGTTCTCCAAAACCTTGTTTATATGGTTTACTTAAATTACATAAAATTGATGTACCTTATAGGCCTACTGTCTAAGCAAGATCTCCGCAACACAAATTGGATAGATTTTTGAATAGTTTGTTAGAACCAGCTTTGAATTTTTTCAAGATATATTGTTAAAGACTCTTTTGAATTTGTAGTTGAATTAATATACCAAAAAGCTAATGATATTTTCCTTTTCTTTTTTGAAGTAAAGAGCTTATTTACAAAATAACCTTTGGATAAAGTGGTTGACATTTGTGCTAATACATTATATAGCCTGGATAATACTAATTAAACTCGCAACTAAAGAAGTTGAATCCACTTTCAACAATGTATTATACCTGCAAGTTGATAGAATAGCTATAGATATTTAGGACCTACATAGATTCATATATTTATGGGTTACTTGGGATATAAAATATTGCTTGAATTTAAATTAAGGTACAAGTAATAAGTAGACGATTATTTTATCATTAGTGACAGTGAAAAAGTTAGTTCATTATTATTTGAGAAACTAAATTCCCCACATAATGCTATAAAGTTCACCAAAGAAAATGAATTGAATAATCAAAAATCATTTTTGCTATTAAGATCTAAAGAAAAGAAAGTGTTCGTTCACAGGTCACTGTATAAATTTTCAAGCTTATTGTAGCATAAGAACAAAATTTAGTTTAAGTATAATCTTGTTTCAATGAGCACATAAAATATGTTCTCCAAAAGTTATTTAAATTGAACTTAAAGTTATAAAAGAAACGCTATTAAAGAACGGATATCCTAACCCTTTGATTGATGATTTTTTAAACTGAAATTAACAAGTTGAATAAGATGAAACCTTATGGTTCTAAGATATATTTAGTTCCTTTTGCGTTAAGCATGTGAAATATCGACACAGACCGAATAAAACATAAAGAAATTAACGAAAAAACTTTACCGTGCTTCCAAACCGAAAGTTATTTTTACATCTACTTCTGTTTTCAGTCCTAAAAGTTAAGATCTTTCAACAAAAAATAAAAGTTACGTGGTTTATACGTTTAAAACATTTATACTGGTCAAACCTTTAGACAACTTGAAACAAGAAATAAAGAGCACTTTTCAAAGTGTGTAAGAGAACATGTTAAGTTATATTTGACAGTGTATATAGCAACTTCAAATACTAAGAATAGATCTTTAATAATAAAACATCTAGTTAAAAAACAAAAATCTGGAAAAGTTGTAATAAAACGAGATTCAAACATCAAGAAAAAATTGTAATAATGTTTTAAAACTTTTAAAACTTAAAAAAAATTTTAATGCAGGCATCATTCTAAATCCCAAGAAGCTCCAATTTTGTCAAAAGTCCGTTGATTTTGCTGGATTTAGAATTTCTGATGAACGTATGCCCAAATATCTGGATTCCATTCGCAATTTCCCAACCCCAAAGTCTGCTACAGATATACGTAGCTGGTTTGGTCTGATAAATCAAGTCGCAAATTATGCCAAACTTCGTAAAGTCATGGCACCGTTTAGAGATTTTCTCAGTCCAAAATGTAAGTTTATGTGGACAGAAAAATTAAACCAATCATTTAATGAACCAAAAGAGATAATCATTGACGCAATAAAGAGCGGTGTTCAAATTTTTGATCTTGGGAAACTGACTTGTCTTAGACCAGACTGGTCAAAGCAAGGATTGGGCTACTTCCTTATGCATAAACACTGCAAATTTAATAGCCGGTTACCAGATTGCTGCACCATCGGCTTGAAAGTGACGCTTGCAGGTTCAAGGTTTCTGAATGGGGCAGAAAAGAATTATGCTGCCATAGAAGGGGAGTCGCTTGCTATTGCTTGGTCATTAGAACAGACAAAGTATTACACTAAAGGCTGCAAAGATCTTGTAGTTGTTACGGATCATAATCCACTGGTAAAAATTTTGGTAATCGCACTTTAAACGAAATTCACAACACGCGCATTTTTAGGCTCAAACAACGTACATTGCCATGGCTTTTTCAAGTGCATTACATGCCAGGTAAAACTAATCTAGCGGCAGATGCTGCATCACGTTATCCAAGCTTGATCAATTAGTGAATTCACATGATAGTGATTTGACTGACGAATCACTTCTAATTGCTTCATTGAGTAATGAAGTATGCCATTCAATGGCAATCACTTGGGTGGAAATTGTAGAAGAGACACTAAATGACAAAGTTCTTTCAAGGGTATCCAGGTGTATTGAAGAAGGTCGAAGCTTGAAACATGATGAATCTTTGTCAGCGTATTTTAGATACGATGATGCATTGTACTTAAGTGATGGAGTTATACTTTACAAGGAAATAGTAGTAATTCCCGTCAGTTTACGATATCGGGTCCTCAACAAGTTACATTCGGCGCACGAAGGAGTCACATCAATGCATAATCGTGCCCAACAGATTGTCTTCTGGCCTGGTATTACACAAGACATTGAATCAATTCGGGCCAATTGTCAAAGCTGCAACCGCAATTCACCTTCTCAACCACCATTGCCACAAAAAGCATCTGATCCTCCTACAAACCCTTTAAAAAAAATATTCGTGGATTTCTTCCAGTTTGCTGGAAACAATTTTTTTGTAGTTGGTGACAGGTTGTCGGGTTGGTCAGAAATATTTTTTACACCCAGCGGAACCTCTCAGGCAGGTTCGCGTGGGTTGATTAAGTGCCTCCGAGGTTCGTTTTCCAGGTTCCCGGAAAGGATTTGTTTCATGGAGTACCCGAGGAAATATCAAGTGATAGTGGACCAGAATTTACGTCCAGTGCAACAAAGGAATTCCTTAAAACCTGGGATGTCACGCATCGAATATCTTCAGCTTACTATCCAAGATCAAACGGTAGAGCAGAAATAGCCGTCAAACAGGCAAAAAGGTTGCTAAGATCAAATGTTGACGCTTCAGGAAGTCTGGACAATCACAAGTTTTTAAGTGCGATGCTCCATCTGAGAAATACTCCTGATAGCGATTGTCAAGTTTTACCAGCCAAGATCATATATGGACGTCAGCTGCGAGATAGTTTCTCATTTTTGAACAAGCTTAACAAAATCTTCAATCCTAATGTGCGACCCATGTGGAGAAAAGCATGTAAGCTTAAAGAAGAGGCGCTCCGTACAAGATTTGTTAAGAATAGCGAAGTACTTAACCAGAGAGCCAGGGATTTGCGACCTCTCTATGTTGGCAGTAGGTGTCTACTACAGAACTAGAGTGGCACTCATCCACGTAAATGGGACAGAAGCGGAGTGGTAATGGAGGTGCTTCCACATGATCAGTATGTAGTCAGAGTTGATGGTTCACGGAGACTTACTCGGAGGAACAGAAAGTTTATAAGGATGTACAACCCAGCCTCAACAAGCATTGAAGCAAAAACTTCCCATGGTTGGAGCGGTAATCTACCAAGCTCACATGAGTGTAATGATTGTAGTGATTCTTCTGTAAAGATTACAGAGGATTCCAACGGTGCCAATACTGGTAAAACCAGTGAGGTTGAAGCGGATCATGAAGTTGTTGAAGAAGAGTACATTCCTGCTCCTATAGTTCCCAAAAAAAATAAGGTGCCACATGCTTTGCGTAGGTTGAAAGACTTCAATGCGCCAGGGAAGCTTGAGAGTGGGGTACTCCTAAGTAGAAATCACCGTAAGTGAAGTCTGTTTGTTCCTGTTTATACAAAAGTTGGTGCTGAGTGTTCAATTACTGCTGTTAGTGATGATTGCTGAGCCAGGAAGGATTCAGCGTGAAATTGCATGAATTTGAATTGTATTGGATTTATTTAGTGCGTTTTATTGCAGTTTTGTTTTTATTCAAATAAATCCCTTGTTTAAATATTTTTTTATTTAAGTCAGTTGAGCTTTGTTAATGCCTAAAATTTAGTTTCATCTTAGTAAACAATTTTTGTTACTTGTTTAAATCCCCTCTTGACGAGCTATGTCATTGCCTTAAACTAATTATTATCTTAAATGAGCTTGAGGGAATGTAGAATAATTAGACTGTAGCTCATTTTTAGTGTTTATATTTATACTTGTTTTCGTTTCAGATTTTACATTGTTAATAAATTATTAAACTAAATTGACAAGGAGTTATTCTTCAAATTTGAGCATAATTTTCTTTACAATTGTTTTTACGTAAAAAACTTAAGCGTGTACAATCACATTAAAACAATAATGATATAAACTAGAACAACTTTTTATTTAGTATACATTTTAGTGCACGACTATTCAACTGCGAACAATTCAAACACCGACAGTTTAAATTCTTAAAAAATGTTTTAAAGAGCTCCAGTTTAAAAAATAATGTGTATACAAATAAAATTTTTTTTTAAATGTGTGTAGGTCTTTACTTTATCTACAAGCTTAATTTTTTCGTTTTGCAAAGTATACATTATTTTTTAGATATGGCTATAATAATTTTTAAGATATAGTAATTTTCAGTAATTTAAAATATTTGATAAGCTATTTAAATATTACAAAAAAGAAAAAAATGGTTTATAAATGTTAATAAGACTAAAATACGCAGTTTTTTTTGAAATTGTATATTACTTTTTAAATATGTTCTCTTAAATGTTTTTTCAAGAATTTGTTTTGTCGTAATTTGAATTTTTCGAATTTGAAATGTCATGTAACCTTAATTTTTTTAAATAATTTCTCTTTGCAAACTAATTATTTGCAGAATAACATACACAGATACTCTTTTTTTGAATTTTTTTATGTATACTTGATCTAGCTATGTTAAATTTATTAAGTCTGTATTTTGTTAGTTAAAATAATTTACACTTTCTTTTTTAAATGGAAGATAAAGCGATGAAGAATAGCCATAATGATCAACAATCTTTTTTTTCTTTATTAACAGCTTTATAAATATTTTAGCTTAAAAAAGAATATTTTAGAAACCTGAACTTCAAAGCTAATTTATGATAATTAAACGTATGTGTTTTCGCTTTAAATAATTATTTTAATGTTATTAAACTTTTTAAACTTGTGAAATTTCTGTTTTTACTACTTAAAATAAATCTTTGAATTCTCTAAACATTCAGAAAAAGTGTTTTCTTTCTAGTTTTAGTTTAGTTGTAGTCCAGCTAAATATTATATAAATATTATAATAGTTGTATTTGAGGTATTTAAGTTTGCTTAAGAGCAAGTCTTCCAGTTTTTTGATTTTTGAAATTTTAATAATTTTAGCCTGGTTAGATGTAAAATACTAATTCTTAATGGTAACGATGTCTAACTTAGTCTATACTGACTATTAACAATTTTTTAGTAGTAATTTACTAGACTATTGAATCATTATTTATGTTAAGAAAATTGCTTTATTTTGTTATAAAATAGTTAGGTATGAATTTGATTTACTTAGCTAGTTGAAAGATTACTGAAGTTTCTAAAGAAAGCAAGTTGTTTAGCTTGCAAAGATTATTTTAAATAAATAATATTCTAAAAAATAAATAAAAAATGGTTGTTTATATGAAAAATGCATAAAAGTGACACATAAATTTGAACTCGATTTTCATTGAAAATTAGGTGGTAAATTAAAAAAGAATTATTAAATTAAAATTATTAATTGTTTTTATAGTAAACATTTTATTAAAACTTAAGTATAATATTTAATGTAAATTTTAGTTCAATAAAAATGTACAATTTAAAAGGCCCTCTATGTGTAGCTATTAGTTTGTAAATAAAAACTGTTCATTTTTTATGTGACTAAAACTGATACCAGTAGATTATTCAAATGTCTTTAAAACTAAAACTGCTGCCCGCGAAGATACTTAAACTTTAAAATTGACCTGCGAGCAACAACTACCTGCCGACCCCTGATTTAAGCAAGCTAACTTATGTAAGCAGAAAAATTTGATTATTAGCTATTCTGTTAGGTTAAAATATTTTTAGTTTAAAATTAGTTAATCTCGTGTTGTATCTAGTTATGCTTGTTAAGAACTTAATTACTTTTTTATTAGTTTTTTGCTTGAATAACTCATTTCTGGTGTAATTATAAGGCTATATATATTAACAAATTTACTTTATCTTTTTTAAATGGTATCACACAGAAGAAAACTGTTGTAATATATTTGTGTTAAATAAAAAACTTTGTTTGTTTTTAATCAAGTAAAATAGCAGACTAATGATTAAAATTAGCTTATAAAGCCACGATACCATTTACAAAATAAACAAAGGATTATATTGGATAAAGCGGAAGCAATTTTAAAAGTAGATGGTGCAGTCATAATAGCTTCAAAATTTATTTCTAATAACGATAACGGAACCTAAACTAACGAAGTATATTTGGTATTAGAAAAATAAAAATCAATTACGACATTAAATGAAGTACCCTCCCTCCACCACATCGTAGAAATTAAAAGCCTACATAGCATCTGCAAGAGTTGCTTTCTTAAAAATTGGACTTAACCTAAGCTAAGAAGAGGTACAACTTATATTCGCGATCTATCCATATACCAAAAAACTTAGTTTTAAAACTAAAATTATCATTAGTTAATCAGTATATTAAATATATCTAAATATGAAGTGTTATCAGTGTCTTTAACAATTATATTTATGCTATAAATATGATTTAAGCTTAAAAAAATTGATTATAAAAACCGATTTTACTAAGGCATTTAGCTAAAAAATTAGACGAGAAATAATAACGTAAAATTATCGTTTGATGCTAAATTATGTTAGTTTAGACCGTAAATTTTGTAAATTTCATGTTGTAAAGCTGAGTTGTAACTACATGTTTTTCAATATTTAATACATTTAGAAAAACCTTTACTAAGTACAGGCTTAAGCTTATTTTTTCTACAACAGTCCTTCATGTGATTTTAGTTTATCTCTACAATTTTTTAAATAACTATGACACATACCTATGTAATAAACTTTCAAACAGCTAATCTAAGTACAACTTACACCTAAAAATTCAAGACACAATCATATTGCTTTTTTACTTTTATATACTTTGGATGTCTTTACATCAGGGTTTCCCAAAATCTTTTTTTAAAGGCCCCTTCAAGTTGTAAATTAAAAATCGTGCTTCAACAAGATTACTCAAAAACTACCATTAAATTCTTTGTTTTGCTCTTCATCAACAACTCCAGAATATCTAGTGTAAATTTTTTATTATAACCTCATGGCCTCCCTGTTGCTCCTTAACTGCACTTGGCCTCCATTTGGCCCCTTTGCTGCTCATGGCTCGCTGAGTATCTATCATGGCCCCCTAAGGGGCCATTTAGCCAACTTTGGGAAACCCTGCTTTATTGAAACAATCAATGCGGTGTAGTAACCATTTTTCAGTATGTTTAAAAAAATGTAATTTAATCCCCAAACTTTAGTTTCTTAGAATTTTTAATCATGACTTTCAAGTTATAAGATATTCAGCTGTTTTTATATTCTTCAAATTTGTATGTTTTTTAATTTTGATTTACGATACCTCTCATTTATAACTTCAGACAATTTTTTTTCAGATTTTTTAAAAACTATAATCTTTTATAAATTACTGTAGGAGTGAAACACTGTATTGTTTTTAATGGTCTGCAAAAAAATCTATATCTTAAGTTATAAAATAAAATTGTATTAACTCACCTTTTTTAGATATCTCATTAATTATTTTTCTGCAGTAATCTTGGCAATATTTATCTGCATTTTTCTTTGAAGAGTTGACAAAACTGCTCATATATTTATAGTATTTGCTTATAATAATTAGAAAACTGAAAATACAAAAAAAAATTATTCTATTAAGTTTGTAGACTAAATATGTTAACTATTTATAATAAAAATACAATAACTATATAAAGTACATCAGGATCTCTCAAGATTTTTTACATGAGGCCCCTAAAAAAAACATAAAAAACTATGGCCTTTCCATAAACATTTCTTAAAAAGATAACCCTCAAATACGACCAAAACCTTTTTTTACTCTCCATCATCAACTTCACAATATCTAATGCGTGTTTCGAATTATGGCCTTGTGGCTCACCCTTTTACAGCTTTCATGTCAAACTTAAATTTTACTACTTAAATATGTAGAAATAAAATTCAATTCAAGGGTTTTTAAGAGTTTTTGTTCAAAATTCCAGGTTTTTTTAGCCTAAATTGTCAAATTCAAGATTTTTTCCAACTTTTTCTGTTTTTTTTTGACCCTTTAAATATATGTTTTTAATTTTTTAATATTTTAACGAGTGATGTACTGAACCCGGATCCGGACTTTTTTTTTTCAAACTAGGATCCGGCCGGACCCGGATAATTTTTCAAATTAGAATCCGGCCGGAACCGGATTCGGATTTTTTTTTCAAATTAGGATCCGGCCGGAACCGGACTCGGGTATTTTTATCATATCAAGATCCGACCGAATCCGGATATTAGACAAAAATGGCATTAACCGGCTGGATCCGGACCCGGATAGTGAGTCATATTATGTCAATTGTGTTATATTATATATTTATATATCATTAAAATTGGTCTAGCATTAAAAAAAGTAAAATCTAGAGAAACCTAGGGAAATTTATGATTTTTTCAATTTTATTTAGGAAAATTTAGGTTTTTTTTTTAGGATACTTGCGAAAATCTAGGGATATCTAAAGAAATCTAGGGACATGGGAACCCTGTAAAGTGAGTATAAACTACCCTGAGTCAGAATGAGGTTTTTAAAAACTGAAAAAATACTTTAATCCAATAATAAGTAGAACAGCTAGCCACAAGGTTGACAATTTTAGGTAATATTTACAATTAACAATCTGAAATCAAGTTCTTGAGCAAAATTAACTAGAAAATCACAACATATTGAAAAATGGATCAGCTCAAACTCATTCAAAATCTAAAAGAAAACTAGCCTGAGTTTTTCAAAAAATCTTAAAACTAGCCTGAGTTTTTATAAAACACTAAACTAGCCTGAGGCAGCCTAAGTTTTCAAAAACTCCCAAAAATTTTCAAACTAGCAGGGTTGCCACTGTTTAAGTCAAAAAAAAGTAGCTAGAGTGAGTATAAACTAGCCTGAGTCAGAATGTGGTTTTTAAAAACTGAAAAAATTACTTTAATCTAATAGTCAGTAGAACAGCTAGCCATAAGGTTGACATCTTGGTAGTAAAGTTTTTAATTTTACAACAAAAGTAAAGAGTTGAATTTCTGAAATGTTTATTTCATAGTTTAAATGTAAACAAATGTAAATTAGTCACCTGTACAAAATGAGCCAATCACGGTAGGTGTTTAATTTTAACTGACGAAAATGACTCTTTTTAATTTACACAGGGTTTGTTTTTGAAAAAATACTTTTCTCTATGCTCTTATTACTAACTAGATCCGAATCGGCCGGATCTCTTTTAGGATCCGGCCGGAACCGGATCCGAGTCTTTTTTTAAATTGAGATCCGGCCGGAACCGGATCCGGAGCCGGATAGTGAGTCCGGTACATCACTAATTTTAACCTGATAAAAAACAAAGCTAATAGAGAAGTAACTAAAAAATACTATATTAAGGTTTTTTTAATATGTTTTTAAATAATATTGAATATTGATTGATGACTACAATCAAAATTTGATAAAAAAGTATAAAACAAGTCAATGTAAATTTAACATTTTAACATTATTAATCTAATTAATTTTGTTTAACCTTAATGTTTGTTAAATTTTATAACTTCAAAGTGTTTCTTGATTGTTTGTAATAGTGTTTGTTAAATTAAACTATTGCAACTTGATAACTAAAAGTATTCAGAAATCTTGAGTACTATAGCTTACAAAAAAACTTTAAAAAAAAGCTACTAAAACTATAAAATAGTAAGCTCCTTGAATAACTCCTTGGAAAGGTGTTACTACTTTAATAGAAACGTATGAAAGATTTAATAAAACAAGTCCTTTGTAATTTGCGGTTATTATTATTTATAAACCTTCATTGTGTAAAGTAAAAATTAAAAAATAAATATATATATATACTTATAAGTTCACATTCTTATGCACGGTTGCCACTCAACTTTTCAAAATTTTTCCAGGTTTTTAAAAGTACTTATTTTCTAGTTTAGAGATAAGTTTAAGGTAAGAAACTGTGTTAAAAAGTATAAGTACATTGAAAACATATTGTAAAGCTTTTTAATAAAAAAATTTTAGATGATGACAAATTTTTTAAATATATATTATAGATTTTTTGAGTTAAGTCAAAGTTTACTACTGAACATGTGAAAATTGTTAAAATTCCTGGTTCTCCAGGTTTTTTGCCTAAATTGTCAAATTCCAGGTTTCCAGGTAAAGTGGCAACCCTGTTATGGTTCACTAAAAACTGATTATTTTATAATAACTGTTACGGGTTACAACTCTTTAAAACAAAAACTTTTAGAAGCCAGAATGTTATAAAAACATTTAACTTGAAGTTTTACAAGTTGCTAACAATAAAAAAAGGATGCTAACAAGAGGACTTAATGTCTAAAAAACATTATTTTATAAAAAAAAAGATTTTAAAGTAAGTTATAAAAGTATATGGCACTTTAAAAAATAATCTAACTAACCTGAGTTTTGCGATAAACTGTAACAAGCATGAGTTTTACCAAGAAATGATTTCCGAAGCACATTCAACCTATACCCTACACCGAAACTGAGTCAAATTTGTTATTTGATATGTATAAAAAATATTATTCACAAATAAAAATATTTTTACAGAAACTGTAAGGTATGAATGTTGGTACACTCAACTTATGGGTACTACTTATCATATCCCTACCTTACTTAATTACTATCATTTAATACTTAATGTTACTTTATATAAACCAGACGGGACAGTTTGAACAATGTATCTATTATAAAAAAGAACCACAAAACACTTTTTTTGAAAAAGCTCTACTTAAGAACTATAAATCACTTTTATAAACCAAATATAAATAAATAGAACTGAAGAAAATTTTAATTCAAGCAAAAAATACTTAATATAACTATAACTAATGTGACAACTATAAAATATTTAAACAACTCGAAAACGATTAAATATTGTTTAAATAATACTTCCTATACTTGAATCATAAAAATATACTAATAAATTTGCATGTGGTTTTTACTCAACAACAAAGGTCTTATTCTCAGTCTCTAGGTCTTATCAACAACATTCACAATTTTAAATGTAACTAAAGAGTTATTCAATGTTGTGCTTGATTGCACGAGTTCAAATAATTTTTTTTTTAAACTATATATTCAAACTTCAAAATCTGAAACGAAAGTAAACGCAGCAGGTTTATTACAAAAGTTTACATATATTAACAGTTTTTTTTTGTGTTTACATACTTAATTTTTCAATATTAATTTTACAAAAAGTATCATTCGTATACTGTAGTCAACACCTTCGAATCAGCGGTAACAAGCTCTAAATAAAAAATGTTTTATAGTGTCTATGATTTTTAAAAGCCTATTGGTTTTGAAAAATCAATAACTATTTTGCATGATATCTTTTATTGATAATGGTATTTGAAGAAGAACTCGCAAACTGCGGCCCACGAACATAACGCGAAAGAAAATTTTGAAACTTACAGTAGAAATTCGATGGTTTAAAATTAAAAGCAAAAAAGGTCTTAAGTACATTTCACGGAATTCTTAACTTATACTAAATACATCGGGTCTGTTAAGAAGAGTTAAAACTACAACTTCGGCTCGTGAATATTATTGTTTATTGAACGATAAAAAATGCGCTTGGTGTACAAAGATTGGTCTAAGGACTTGGTGTATAAAGGAATCTTTCGGTTATCGAGTCGAACACCACGAGAATACTTTTATTTTAGGAATACGCCCGCAGAAACTACCCATATTAAGGTTATGCGAGATTATTTAGCTAAACACTGCAAATTTATTTCATAAATTTTTGATGCTAGTTGTTAAAGTTGATCTACAGTTGTGTAATTGTGGAAAATAAAACTATGTGAAGCAAACTTTAAAAGAGTTAAAATTTATAGCTATAAAAGTTTTGTAAATTTTAAATAGATTATCGCATCTCTTTTACTAAGTAGTTTTTAAATTAAAATTTCCTTTACTATTTTAAACTTTAATTTTTTAATATTTTAGTTCATAAATAACTGATCGTGATCATATCTGCTCAACTACTCGACCACGAGAAAAATTTAGTAAAACTTAAACACTTTGATTTTACTAATAAAATAGGCTGATTTATTTTTTAAAGAAACTTCAATACTACTGATAATGAAAACGATCAAGCTTTTCAAAGTGATATTCATATAAATTGTTTAAATTTTTGTTATAATTTTGTTTAAAACTTAAAGTTTATATAGTTATACTCGACTTCTTATCAAAATTAAAACAAGAAGTTAAACTTGGCAGACTTGAAATACTTCTACAAGCTTATAAAAAATAAGTCGACTTTTTTAAGTTTTCAGTTTTATGTTGGTATAAAGTTAATAGTAATTTTAAAATTGTGCTTCTGACTCAATGAATTAATTTGTTTTGAAATGGTAAAAAGTATATTTATATTATGTTTATATTACAATTAAAATTTTAATAGTTCATACTGCGATAGTTCAAATTGTCAAAAAATGTTTAATGGGCCACGTCTCAAAAAGTAATATATAATTTAAAAAAAGATAAAACGCTGTTGTACAATAAACAATAAAGTTATGATGGTAAAGTGTTTTAGTTTTGAATATTAATTTTAAAAAATCAAATAAGTAAAAACATCTTAGCAAATCTTTTTTGTAATACTAAATATAATAATCGGTTGTAGTAACTGAATTTTGTAGTATAATATTACAATAAAACCAACCTTAGCATAAGTACACAGTGAAAAAAATAAATATATAAATCACTTAAATAATATATCTAAAACGTTAATCATTTGATTTTTATAACTTGTTTAAAAAGTTTACATTCTAAGCTGAAATTTTAACTTTCTTAATGACAAGTGATTTAAAAAGATTTCTTTGCTATATAAAACTTTAATTTTCAAAATATTCTGATATATTGTTTATAAAACGACAAAAATAAAATTGCTAAAATTATTTGGCCCTAGGACCTGGTGCACGAATAAACCTTTTGGTTATTGAGTCGCATACCACGGATACCTTTTAACGTCTTGTCCAGGACAATATAATATAGTTACTATATAATTTGTACATATCGTTACTATATGATGTATATACTTCTATGATATAATTTACAAATCAGTTCCAATTAAAAATTATTTAAAAGCACTTTATAAAACTAAATGTTTTATGATATTTGTATCTTGTTTTATTGATGGTGCCGTAATTGAAAAAAAAGGCCAGACCAAGTTTTTTAATTTTATAGTACGTTTAAGAGTACGCTAAAGAGTTGTGAATAAATACGTTTAACACTAAGAGAAAAATATAAAAAAGTCATTGAAACTAGCATGTGATTTAGATAATCTTAATATCTTAAGTTTAATTTATACAAATGGTTAAAATAATAATTTAACTGTCTTTGAAATTGTTATTAATTACTTAAAAATATTCAAATTAATCAAATGTGGTTTTTTAATCAGTAGTGTTATAAGAACAACTAAGCAATTAAAAAAAACTTTACATATGTTTTGATTATTCTTCACGAAACAGATAAGTATTATGTATCACAAGGTTAACATGTGTGTGTATATATATATATATATATATATATAATAAAAGTTAAATCCTAATAATAAAGTTCTAGATAATATAAAATAATTATTTATTGTTTAAACAATTTTGTTGTTTTGTAATACTATATTTGCTTTATCACTGATAAGTTAAGTACTAACTATTTAACAATTGAATGAACAACCTGTTTGGAAAAATTAGGTCCTATAAGGTCTATATAAGCAAAGTACGATCAACAATAAAAGTTATATCCAAGCCAACTTGCGTACTTTTATGAATGTTTTTATTATCAATTTTCAGTGGTAATATTTGTAATACTATTATTTATTTTTGGTCCAAACTGTTGAAATATTTTTACGAAATAAAGCTTAGGTTAGATTTGAAATTTTTTAAGTCTTAGTTACAAAACACTTCTTTTGTGTTAATTGACATTATTACAAACTAAAAATAAAAAAGAAGTTTTTTAAATTTGCTTTGTAAGCAAATATATTAAAAATTGATTAAACTAAAGTGTAATTGTTTTTATATAATTAAACATTTTTAGACACTAAAATAAATTCTTTCAAACAATACAAATAAGACTCAATTTTTCGGAACAAAGTATAGTTCATGCTTCTTTCGTCAGTAGTATACTAAGCAATAAAAATAAAATTTCAAATCTAGCTTATATAGTGAAAATAAAATCAACGTAATTAGTAATAAAGCAAAGAGTAATTAACAATACATAAGTACTTCTATTTACAATGCAACAAAAAAAATAATAATAAAACAGAGCAACAACTTATAAAACAATTTAAGAAAACAACGAAACAGTATAATCAAAATCTTTATGTTTACACAACTTAGGTTTCTTAACAAAATACAAATAGCTTCAAATTTGATTAAATCCGAAACGTGAAAACAATTTTTAACAATTTTAAATATTTTTAAATTATAATTACTAGCACATTCAAGGTTATTTACTAAGTGTTCAGCAATAGCAGATCTTTTTGAAGCATTTATTACTTTAATAGACTTAGTTTTTTTATTACTCTTACAAAATTTATCGATATTTTTTGTAATATGTTCCTTTATTCTTTTGCCAAATTGTCTTGAGGTCATCCCGACATAACTAGCTTCACAGAAGCAGTTAAACTGGTAAACTACCATACATTGTTTAAATTCTGCTATCGGATCTTTTCCCCCAGGTTTGGATACGATTGTTTTTGGTTTGGATACGAAAATAACGATCGGCTTTGCCGAATAATAAGTCTTACTTACTAGTTGACAAATATCTCTTTCTAAAACTCTGAGTTCTTATTGACATAAGGCAGTACTAAAGGAATCTAGCATTTCTCCGGCCCTGCTGGCTTTATTTTGTTTAAACTATTAAGATGTAAACTTATAATCTATTAATAAGTTCTTGTGGATAGCCATTTTTATTTAGTATCAATTTTATCTGTTTTATTTCGTCATCAAATAATTCTCTTGAACAGATCTTATGTGCTCGATGGCAGAGCGTTCTTAAAAAATTTGTCTTTCTGTTCATACTACAGAATGAATAGAATTTTAAATAGTTCCCAGTGAAAGTTTTCTTTCTATAAACGGATGTCAAAAATTGGTTCTTGTGTCGTTTAACTAAAACGTCATGAAAAGCCAATTCATCGTTATTTTCTTTTTCTGAAGTAAATTTTGTTGAAGAATGTGTTTTGTTCAACACATTAAAGAGTTTATCTATCTTTTCCTCATACTTTCCTAACACAAAACAATCGTCGACATATATATAATAAGTTACCTTTTACTTGGAGATCACCTTTCTTTCTATAAAGCCCATAAATATGTTTGACAAAGTTGGCCCTAATAGGGAGCCCATGGCTATTCCATCATGTTGGGAATATATTTGTGAATTAAATGTAAATTGTACACCACTAGTGGATAACTTTAAAAGTTTATGAAAATTGTTTTTGCTTATACTCGGTGTCTCAAGTCTATACAAAGTGTCAACACAAATATCCAATACTTCATCTAGCGGTACATTTGTGAATAAACTCTTAAAATCAAAGGATGCCATAAAAGTATTATTTGAATAAATCTTTTTTATTTGATCAGTAAAAGAAAATGAGTTTTTTAACAAATAAAAAGAGAAATGTTCCAACATCGGATAAAGTTGATCATTAAGAAATTTTGCCAACTTATGTTGAGCAGAGTTCACCATGGATAGGGTTGGTCTTAAAAGTCTTAAAGGTTGGTCTTATGTATCTTTGGTAAGCCATACAATCTTGGAGTAATGGAACCAACAGGTTTGATCAAATTATAATTTGATTGCCAACATTTATAATTTGATCAAACATGAATAAAAGTAATATAAGTTGAAAAATTATCTATAAATAAGTTATTCGAACATTATGCAATAAAAGTTTGATAATCTTGTACTTATATAAGGGTTTCTACTCTTTATAACGAACATCTTTTTTTAGCAAAACGTAGTAAGAGCTAAAAACTTGATGAAAAATTGTTGTTTAACTTTATATACCTCAATCATTATAGTTACAATACATCATTTAACCTTATAAAAAATTAAAAAAAAAATTTTCTCCAAAAAGTAGAAAAGTTTTAGGAGAAATGTCTAAAAAAGTTTTTTTCAAAAATTCTAACTTGCCTGAACTTTAAGAAGAAATAAAAAAATTTATTCTTTAGTTTGAGTTATAATTCCACAAGAAAGATCTTAACAGAAAAGGAGCAAACAATCATTAATTATACAATTTCAAATTGAGCGTTTTTATTCTACACAGTGTTTCATGCAAACGCAATGATCACGATTTAAAAAACTCTTTAAAGTAAGACAGACAAAGCAATATATACTAATATTAGGTGCTAATAATCAGCACTAATTATATACTAATTAAAACTGATTAATTTAAATGAATGAATTAAGAATTCTTCTACACTTTTATTTGTTAAGAATAATTTAAAGCTTATAAATTATATACTAACTTTTTCTTTAAAACCTTTATTTTCCTCAACTTTTGCATCAACAATACCTTTTTCAAAAGATATACACGTATTGAATTATAATTTTTTATGACCATAAAATCTCTTAAAGTCATAATGGTGTCACTTCTTGTTTTTTTAAGGTTTTCAGTTAGAATCTTTTGTACATTTTGTTCTACTTCCGTACATTTGTTTACTACGTAGAGATCTATTTGAGGTTCATATAAAGTTTTTTTTTTCAAATGCTGTCTTTCTTTTTTTATTTCTTTTTTAACTTTATTTTTAAATTTTTTACTGTTCCTAATCATTTGAATTGCAGTTTTCCACTTTTTTCTGGATAATTAACTATGTCATTTTTAGTATTTGCGGGATTGTCTTTCTTTTTATCCTTATATCCTATCAAAAAAGTTATTCAAGTAGGTTGATAATTTATCAATGGCAACTTTTTACTTTTTAAAACTATGTTAATTTTAACTAAATATCTAAAATTTTTCACAAAATTGCTAAGATGTTTAGATAGGCAGTGTAAAATTTTACTTTTTACAAGTCAATAATTAACTTAAAAAGCAAGCACAATATATTAAGTATTTTTAAGTTTTTTTTAATATCGTTATAACATATTAAGTACGTAAATTCTAAAAATAAAGTAAATGTACAAAAATAACAATAAAAGTTGCTTAACTTTACTTACCTCCACGAGTACAATGTAGAATAGATTCTTCCTGGATGTTATGTAATTTTAAATGCCAACAACAAGACGTTAAACTATATCCAAGTGGTGTGCGGTGCGACTCGATAACCAAAAGTTTTCTTTATGCACAAGATTTTAAAATAAAATTTTTTGAGCGCTTTTTTTTGTCGTTCAATAAACAATACATATATGTGATATATATATTATAGTATTGAATTACTAAAAATTATCATTAATACGTGTTTTACATATCTCATTTTATTTTATTTATTCTAAATTACATCTAATTATTATTATTTTTTTAATAATGTTATCTGTAACAACGCTAGTTGATTGACTAAAAATAAAACATAGTCATGTTTTAGTTAGTTAGTCGAATCGAAGTTCTCATTTGATTTACTATTTTTAATAAATTTAGAAGTGTTGTATTTGGGTATTTTCTACCTTGACATAGATATTAACCTACCAATAATAATGCATATTCAAACTTAAAAAAAAGAGATATACTTTTAAACTTTTAACTGTCATTTGCTTAATCTTTTGCTTTGTAATTTGCATTTTGAAATAAATTAAAGGCCTTCTGTTTCTCTACTTTAAAAAAAATTTACTTCATATTTTAGTTTTGTACAGTTATGGGTGTACAAATTAAGGTTATATTAACCAGGTGCTTCACCAAATCAGTAGTTTTATCTAGAATCTAGATTATGATTTTTTTGTAGCATTATGATAAAAAAAGTTAAATCTTATTTAAAACTGATATTTAAATGTCAACTTTAGTCAGTTTTATTAACATGTAAAATTAAAATGACAATTTTATCAACTTTCAAATTTCAATTGTCATTCCAACTTAGGTAGTTGGAGTTTTCTTGGAGAAAAGCAAAAACTATCATGGTTGTCTGCTTGAATGGTAAAAAAAAAAAACTATTTAGGTTTATATTGAATATTCTTATAATTTATGTTTTGTTTAGAGATATTATTAGAGCTCTTTTAGTTGGATACTTACAGGGTTGCCACTCGGTCAGGAAAAGTCAGGAAATCAGGAAAAGTCAGGAAAAATTTTAAAAAATGACAAAAGTCAGGAAAAGTCAGGAAAAAATGGGGGGTTTTGAAAATAAGTCAGGAAAAGTCAGGAAATTTGATAAAATTTCAAAAAAAGTCAGTTTAAATTTACAAAATTATTTGTTTTCCAAAGCCTTCAAATGGTAAAAATTAGTTAAAAGTCCTTTAAAGTCAGAAAAAAATTCCAAAATTTTCCTAGAAATTTACAAAAATATTATTTTTATTTCCAATGCCTTCACCTGGTATAAATTAGTAAAATATCCTTTATAAAACTGCAAAAATTTTCTATTAACATATTGAACAAGTACCCTACTTGAACAAGCAGATTTTGTAAGCTTTTTAGTATTGATGATCTGTAGCAAGGACACTTCCATAGTGAAACAGTGATATATACACAAAAGTTTATCAAGCATAATTTTAGAATCAAAGTGTTTTTTGTTTAAATAATTGAGTTTTTTATAACTAAGCAGTTAGTTTAGTATTTTATGTAACAAGTTAATGTGTATACTTTACCTCTTTAAAATTTTTTCAAAGTTATTTAAATTTATAAATTAAGTTATAAGAGAGGTATATGCCAAGATTAAATTTACTCATTATGTGTATTTTTTGTAAAGTATCTTAAGTTTTTAAAGTAAATAAGAGTATATTTATTTGTTACAAATTTTATACTAAATGATAAGAGGAAATATTTTATACAACAGATATATAGTTTATAGCGAAAGGTGTTTACATAATTTTATCTACCAATTAATTGCTAATAACAATTTTTTTTTTCATTTGAACGGTTTATTGAGCAATGCTTTCAAAATTTAACTAATTTCCTTGTCAAAAAAAAATACTTCTAAAAATTAATTAATCAAACAAAATACGAGTAAACTAAAGAAGCAATCAATATAAAACTGATCAGATTAATCATAAAAACTAATATAGATAATTAGAACAAAAATGGACTATTTAAAAATGTTAAGTGTAATTCTAGGTCCTTTATCAAGACCTAGTTGGTGGTTAAGTTTAGGTTTAATTTCTTTAATCATAATAGCCTTTACTGCAAGTAAAACATTTCTATTTTTACAAAATTTAATTACCTCAAAACAATTAAAAATATCATTATGATTCTGACAGATTCTACATTGTTCTATATGTGAAAAAACTGCACTATTTGTAGGTTTTGTATGTTCTTTAATTCTGAGGAACAGTTGTTGTTCCGTTTCTCCAATATATTGGGTATCCAGGTCACCTGGAAATTGAAACTTATAAACGATGCAACTTCTGTAGAGTTTGTTGATCTTTTCTTTCAATGAAAAATAGTTTCCAACTTTAGATGTTCTGAAAGCTACTTTGATATTAATTCCAATTGTTTCCTAATTTTTTGTTATATTTCTGCTGAATTTTTCTGAAACCTTTTTTATATAAGGAACTGTTAAATACTGTTGTTTATGAATTTGTGGCTTATCTTCTAATTTTTGAAGTTTTTCTATTTCATTGTTTATGAAATCAATCGGATAACCGTCTCTCAAAAAAAGATTCTTTATTCTAAATGTTTCTAGGTTCTGTAGTTCTTCTGACACTAATCTTTTGTTTCTGATGAACAATTGTCTAATCAAGTTATTCTTCCATGATTGCGGGGTACAAGAGTGAAAATTTAATAGAACATCTGTGTTTGATGGTTTCTTGTAAATTGAGGTAGTAAATCTGTTCTCTTCCAGCTTAACACTTATGTCAAGAAAAGGAAGTTTATTTGATGTACTTGTTTCCATTGTGAAAACAAGATCTTGATGTAGAGTACTTAATTTTTGATTGAATTCATTTGCCATTTCTTCATTTGAGAAGATAGTAAAAATGTCGTCCACATATCTCGTGTACATTTTAGGTTGAATTTCATTTAGAAGACCTGTTTCCAATTTGCTAACAAACCAATTGGCCAAAAGGGGGGCCAATGGCGATCCCATAGATAGTCCATCTATTTGTTTGAATACTTGATTATTAAAACAGAAGATGCTCTGGGAGCAAGTTTTCAGTATTTTCTTGAATACCTTTTTTGTTATTTTTGATTTTGTGAATACTGAAAGATTTTCTTTTGAGTATACATCGTTTGCTACCATGTTTATCATTTCCTCTAATGGAACACATGTCTATAGACTTTTTATGTCAAAGTAAAATCAACTTTTCTAAATCAGTAAATTCTAAATCAGTATTTTCTAAATCAGTTTTACAAAGTAAAACTTTTCTAAATCAGTTTTACTTATATAAATTGTTCACTTAGTTTAATAAAATACTACCCAAAATATATAGTTTACTTTTTTATGTCTTTTTTTTACAGTTATTAAGTATATTCTTTCTTAATTGATTTTTAATTTAAGGATTTTATATTAAATAGTTTGGGTAGTATTTTAGTAAACTAAGTGAACAATTTATATAAGTAAAACTGATTTAGTAAAGTCAGGAAAATTTTGGTAAAAAGTCAGGAAAAAGTCAGGAAATTTTTCTCAGCTTGATGAGTGGCAACCATGTACTTAATGCCAACCGTTACTACTAATTATTTGGTTTTTAAAATACAATATGGTTTATAAAAAACTCAGGATAGTGTATAGAATTTTTATTTAAGTCTTAAGGCTGATTTTTTTCTAGACTTAGAATGAGATGTAGTTGATCAAGTTTCAGTATTTTGTTATTTTATATACCCAATTTTGTTTAATAAAATGATTTTTATTTTTTTTTTTTTTGATTTGCTGCTAGTTCTTCACTATTCTTAGAAATAACATTTTAGGTTTTGTCATAAAGCTAAAATTAATGACTATCATGATTTGGTTTTATATTAAACAGAAACAATTTAGAGATATGAAAGTTTATCTATGCATTAAAATGTTTTAAAATAATTTGTATTTTTAATTATTTATACAGATTAGTAAAATTATATAGTTTTATAAGTTATTATTTCATAAATAAAGGTATTATTTATAACTTATAAATACTTGTTATTAGTAAAATACTAAAAATTTAGTATAGACTAGTATTGTATAATGTTCAAAAACAATATTTCTCATAAGTTTAATAAACATTTAATGTAAAGCATACACATACAACATTCCTTTTAGTTATTTAGAAGAAAAATGAAGTTGTACCAGAGGCAAACATTTTTTAAGGGTTAAAAAAAGCTCAGGGTGACTCAGGACAGATTTTGACTCATAGAGTGACAATCCTAAAGAGATTAAAAAAGTACTTTAAAAATTAAAGTAGACAAAGAAACGAGAATAAAAATGATTTATTACTATTATTGTTTATCTATTTACTTTTTTATTTTTTATTTATCATTTTGATCCATTAATGTGTATATTTTTTTTGCATATGAATTCAAACTTACTACATCATATGAATATTGCATTAGTTCTTAAAAATTAAATAGGCTAATTAGTTTTTACAATGACAGAAAAATATAGTAAGTTTGTATGATCATTAATGTTTAGAACTAAACTAATAGTTTTGAAATAAATAATAACCTAAAATCAGTTCTGGTGTCTCTATAAATCGGTATTTAAAAAGAATTTTAAATAGTTGCACACTCACTAAAGTTGTTTATATAAATGTTGTAAAAAACTAAATTTAATGAAAATAAGGAAAACTCTAAACACTTTTATACTTCTGTTAAGGGCAATGGGGGGGGGGGGGGGGGGTAAACACCCTTTTTTGGTTTTTGATCTTATTTTATATAGTTTTTACTAAGCTACAAGATGCTTTTTACAGATTTAAAAAATTCCAAATAATTTTTGAGATATAGCTGGTCTAAGTCAGAGGCAACAATAGGATCCTTATGGGAGGCGCAAACTAAAACTGCAAATAACTAGAAATCACTAAAAATCTATCTCCTCCTACGTTTTTTGAGATAACTACCTCAAACTTTCAGGAAATGTTCCTTGCAGTATTTAGAAAATTCTGTCGGAAGGAATTTCAAAAAAATTATTTAAAAAAAATTTTATAATAAAAAAACAAAAAAAAAACTGTTTTTTTGTTTATTTTTATATAATTTTTTTATTTTTAATTTTATTAAAATTCCTTCCGACAGAATTTTCTAAATATATCAAGAAACACTTCCTGAAAGTTTGAGGTAGTTATCTCAAAAAACGTAGGAGAAGATAGATTTTTAGTGAAATAGTCTATTTTTGCTGTTTTAGTTTGCGGCTCCCATAAGGAACCTATTGTTGCCTCCAACTTTGACCAGCTATATCTCAAAAGTTGTTTTGAATTTTTTAAATCTGTAAAAAGCATCTTGTAGCTTAGTAAAAACTATATAAAATAAGATCAAAAACCAAAAAAGGGTGTTTACCCCCCCCCCCCCCCCCCATTATGCCCTTAACTAGTTTGTTTTAGATAAATACTTATAATTGTACTAGGATAATGGTATAATAATAGTTATCTAAAATTCTGTTGATTTTTTGACCATACAACAAAACTAAAAAAACTTTCAATAAAAAACTTTTTCTTAATATAAAAGATATAAAAAACATATTTTTGAGTTTTGTTATCTTAATTAAAAGAGAAATATTAATACAAAAAATAACTAAATGTATTAAATTATAGAGTATTTATAGTTTTTCTATGTTTCTTGTAGAATGATAAATTTTATGTATAATTTAAAATCAATAAAAACATCAAAACTATGTGTTATCAGTATATTGGTAGGCAATTATTTAGTTGGGGGGTTGTAACTGTCATCAATTACGTTGTTGTTAGGTTGGTTTAGCTGCTCTTCAATAAGATAACAAGAAACGGTTATTTAAAGTATTACAGACGTTCAGATGGAACGCAGGCTTTATTTGATATACTAGTACTTACCATGAAAATAATAATATAAAAACTAGTTATTAGTGCACGTGATTTTATATACAACATTAATAAACACATCGTGAAATAAGTGAAAGAAAAGAAACTAAAACCAATGACTTCTGATAAGAGCCCAGTAGGCACATATACTAAGTACTAAACATGTTGTTGAAATGTACAGAAAATATCCTGTTGTCAACACGCGTTGTGTGCGTTCTCTACCCCGGCAGTTATCCCCCCGACTCGCGTCTCTCCCGTCCCTAATCCGCCGACTCGCGTCTGCAAGCTATGTTTTAAACTCTTTCTCTCAAATTTACTTCACACTTCTTTTTCTCATTTTCTATTCTCAATACTAGTTGTGACGTCACTGAAAACATTGAAATTCTTTAACTTTAACTCTTCTGAAATAAAACGAAACATAAAATGTAATGATTGGTTCGTTACAGGGTCAGATTTACATAATAATTTTTTTTTTAACCAAACTTCTAAAAAAAGTTTATATGGGTTGTGTAATTTAAAATTAATTATAAGGATTAAAAAAATTTTTTAAATCAAAATTTTAATAAACAGCAAGACTGTGCAGTGTACTTTAAATCAAAGTATAAGAAAATTTTGAAGATTTTAGTTTCAAAAAGATTAACTTTACTGTCTTGCACAAGTTGTTTCAAGCTTAAAAATACATTGCAGTTAGTACAATAAAGTAAAATAACCTTTTTTTTATTACATGTGAGTACAGATTTTTGCTTTTTTTTTAAACCATTTGCCTTAATACTTTTATACAATCTTGTTGCTTTATCTTAAAAAAGTATTTTTATTAAGTTATAAAAGTTTTTACTACAGAGGCTTTTACACATTAAAAAAATATAAATTAAACTTAAAAAAATTACATTTTTTTATTTTGAACTTATAGATTTTTCAATCAAACTAGCAGTATTCAAAAGTGATTTTTATTATTTGGCAACTTTTTTAAAAATACCTAAGTGCAACTTTTATAACTATATATACAATTGTCATAAAGTTTTATTTTTATTATAAATAGTATTTAATGACTAATTTAATTCTTGAAAAACATAGAGTAAAAAGTTAAAATGAATAGAAGCTGTAACCTATTTTTCAATTTTTCAAAAAGTTCTCTTCAAAGGAGCATACGCTCAAATGGATTCTTGTCCAGAGAACGTGTTCTTCCAATTGGCACAGAAGCAGACAAGCGCTCTAGCCAATATAAAGAAAACTATGAAAGCATGCAGCAGGTTGTGAACGACCTCAGAGAAAAAGTACAGACAATTTCATTAGGAGGAAATGAAAAAGCAAGAAGTCGACATGTTTCTAAAGGTAAAATTTTTATAAAAAAAATTTAAGTCTAAAAAATATTAATATTTTAGTTATGGTTTCAAATTATCTTAAATTAATTGTTAAGTACTAAACTTGTTTCATTCGAATAGGGAAGCTGCTGCCAAGAGATCGCATACAAAATTTACTTGATAAAGATTCTTCTTTCTTAGAAATGTCACAAATGGCAGGTTATGAGCTTTATGGAAGTGAAAGTGTACCTGCTGGAGGCATTATTACTGGTGTTGGAAGGTAAGTGAAAGAAGAACAAGCTTTTTTTTTGTAGTTGTATTTTAAGTTTTAAAATGTAAACAATATAGATTACTATTTTTTAGTTTTCATGTGTTTACAGGGTTGCAGGTAGAGAGTGTATGATAGTTGCTAATGATGCAACAGTGAAAGGAGGAAGCTATTATCCAATTACAGTCAAAAAGCATCTCAGGGCTCAAGAAATTGCAAAAGAGAACAATTTGCCTTGCGTGTATCTTGTTGATTCAGGAGGTGCAAATTTGCCCAGGCAAGCTGATGTGTTTCCTGATAAAGACCATTTTGGTAGAATTTTCTTCAATCAGTCCAATATGTCGGCAGCTGGAATACCACAAGTAGATAGAATTATATAAAATTATAAACTATGAAGATGTTTTTTATTACAATCCACATATTTTTAAAAACAAAATATTTTCAATTTTAATCTTTTATAAGTCTTGACTAACTTTAAAAACTTTAACTTGAGTGAAAAAGATTTACAAAGGGTACTTTGTATAATTGTACCTAGAACTAGTATTTTTACAGCACTTTAATTAAGTTATTATAAACATGATTACTTATGTTGTTTAAGTTTATACACATGCTGTTATATAATAGTTTATTATATTTTTTAAGGTTTTCAAAATTATTATCTTTTATAAGATTAAATATAGTAATATACTATTTAAAATAAATTGATATTATTGAATATTTTCAATTATAAATCTTGCATTTAAGTCCTGTGTCTTGTTATAAAGAAGTGCATTTAACTTAACTTTCAAAAAGTTTAATCTACAAACTAAGTGTTATTTATTTACATAATTACTTTTGACTTGATTATAAATTTTTTTTGTAATTTATAGTACTTTTAAAACAACTATGTTGAATTTTAAAGTACAATAAAATGAAAAGAATAAAAGAAAACAATGCAATAGTCCTTTATCTGGAAATTATCAATACTTATTCTAACTTCTGTTGTCAGAACTCAACTAACTAACAGATAGCAGTAGTAATGGGTTCATGTACAGCAGGGGGGGCTTATGTGCCAGCAATGGCAGATGAGAGCATCATTGTCAGAAAACAAGGAACCATTTTCCTTGGAGGCCCTCCACTCGTGCAAGCTGCTACTGGTAATTTTTTCTGACTTTTTTAACTTATTAAACGATTATAATTATTGTTTTGATCTTGCTTTTAGAATTGCTTACTCTAAAAACATTGTGTTTAAGAGCAGTGTTTTGGAAAATGTTTTTGTTTTGCTAAAAATTTGTACATTAAGTTCTAAATTTACTTAGCTGAGAACCATTTTATTTATTTTTGTCCCAACAAGTTTTCAAATTCTTCTAAAAGTAACAGTTGTATCATTAATAACATTAAGATATGTAAGAAAGTTTGTCTTCTTTGTAAGTATGTTTTTTTAGGAATGATCACATCAACACTAATGTTTTTTTTCTTTCTAGTCCTTATGAAGGTGTTTGTATATAGCTTAATATTTTTATAATTAATGTTGTACTGTATATAATTGTATTGTTATTTTAAAATGTATTTGTTTATAGTATGGTTTTGCTACAAAATGACATTGAAAGATGTAAAATAACAAGCATTTATCATTTTGAACTCAGGCGAGCGAGTTTCAGCTGAGGACTTGGGCGGTGCTGACCTTCATTGTGGCCATTCAGGCGTGACGGACCATTACGCCCATAACGACCATCACGCCCTGCACATTGCCAGAACAATTGTTGAAAATTTGAACTACACTCCTAAGTATGACGTAAAAATTGATGAACCTGAAGTAAGTTTTGTTAGCAGTAGTGTAATCAGTTGTTGTTTTAATGCAAAGTTCTCAAAAGGTGTTTTCATTTTTTAAACTGAATTGAATGTAATTAAAAGATCTTTATTTGTGATACATGTGCAGTTTATATTTATTGCTATATTGTGCTACTTTTGTACACCTGAAGTAAATTTTATAAAAATAAAACTTGAGGCTTTTTTGAAAGCAGTAATAGAGTAAAAACTCAATAAAACTTGTTTTGAATTGCTGATAGCTAAATAACAATGTTCTGGTTAGTCAATCTGGAGTACAAGAAACATCAATAATATTATTTCATCATTACGAATAACTTTTATATTCATATATTTGTTTCATAATTTTCAAGAATAATTCTATCTGAATACTAAATTTTTATTTTAAACACCGACGAGCTCTTTGAGCAAGACTTAGTTTTCCAAATAAACTTTGAAAAAAAAAACTTAACATTAACTAGTTTTTAAACTTCTTATGATAACATATAATCAAAAAAGAATGAAGTAATGTAAGTTATAAACTTGATGAAATCGATACTAATTGCTATAGTAAATTAAACATTGATTTAACTTATTTAACTACACTTCAACCTTTGAAAAATATTTGTAGGAACCATTATACGATGCTGATGAAATGTATGGGATTGTTGGAACTAACTTGCGTAAAACATTTGATATAAGAGAAGTTATTGCCAGAGTTGTTGATGGTAGCAGGTTAATATTATCGATTTAGTTTCAAAAAATATTCAACTTTTTAGTTTATAATTTATTTTAAATTCATATTCTTGGTATTAAGAAGATATGTGTAAAACTGTTGACAAGCTTTCAATTAATACTTATAATTAAATTTTCAAGTACTCTCAACTTTAGAATTAATAAACCACAATATTTTTTTCAAGTCAAAATAACTTATTTAAGTCTAAATTCAGTTATTTTTAGGTCAGAAAATGTCAGTTCTAATTTACAAAATTCTTTAGTTTTCAAAGCCTTAAAATGGTAAAAAAATAACAAAAAATCCTTGATAGTCAGACTGATTTTGCAAAATTTGCCTAGAAACTTACTTACAAAATCATTAAATTCCAAAGCCTTCAAATAGTAAAAGTTAAAAAAATAATGTTTCAACGAAGTTAATTACAAATGTTTTAAATTTAAAACCATTTTTCGTTTTGAAGAATTAATTAGTATTTAGTTTGATTATTTTAATTTGAAAAAGTTCTTGCCAATAGTTTACTTCAAATTTGTGAAACTTAGAGATTATTTGCAAAGAGCTAAGCAGTGATAAAAAAGTGTACCTAGTTCAGTGCCAAAAATTTTTATAATTAAGTTTATATTATTTATTTTTACTTTCAATAACTTAGTACAGTGCTTCCTCGCTAATCCGGTCCTCGCTAATCCGGTTCCTCGCTAATCCGGCCGGTTTTAGTCGAGAAGTCGACTTATTTACTTTAGCGTTTTTAGCGTTTAAATTCATTTTACTTCGAAAAAGTATTCAATTTATGTTTTATAAGTATGCAAGCAATTTATTGTTACGTCATAATAAAGTATCATTTGTATAATCTTAAGTTTTTTTTCATACTTTTCCGCTCAGTTGTAACAAACTTGTTTATTGTTCATTTGCAATTTTTCTGTCTTTGCTAAGCAAGTTACACTTTAATATACTACAATCAACATATCTGGTTAAAAAATGGATAAGACAGCAAAGAAACGAAAATGCGTTCAACTAACAATTGAAAACAAGTTAAAAGTTTGCGAAATGGCAAACAATAATGTGCCTAAAGCTGTTATAATGAGCCAGTTTAACATTGGTAAGTCATCAGCTCTTCATTGAAAGCCATAGACCCTTCAGAAAAAACTCAAGACAACGAGTTTGTATAGCAATTTGCGAGATTAAATATCACATTTACAGAAGATAATATTCAAAGATGTATGAGTTGCGATGGTCCTGGATATGAGCATATGGACGAGCAAGGAATTGTTGAACTGGTTACTGGGGATAACAAAAAAGAGGCTGTTGAAGTTGTTGAAGATGAAATTGGTGTTTCCCAGCCTTCTAAGTGTCCATTTTCTCATGCTGAAGCCATGCAGAAAATGGACGATTACTTAGCTTACTATCGTTGCCAACCAGAAGCCACACCTGAAGATGTGTCAAAACTCATCCAATTTCGTGAGTTTTCTGCTAAGAAACGAGAAAGCACTGTTAAACAATCTTCCGTTCTTTCTTTTTTCAAAAAAAAAATCTTAATTTAGTTAAAGTGTTAACAGTGTTGTTTTTTTGAACTTATAAAATTTTGTTTCGTTTAGTTTTGTCTGTTTTAATTCTTTTTTCTTTGAATAAAGTAATATAAATTAAATTAACAGTAATTTTATAATACGTTTTGTCATATACATTCATAATATAACTAAAGTAGATAATTTGTAAAAAAAGCGATATTTTGTTTTTATCTGGCCAAAGGCAAATCCGGCCGTATTTTCAAAAAAATCTTGCCCAACTTGGCCGGATTAGCGAGGAAGCACTGTATTACCAATATCTTTCGCTAAAGTACACATTCTGAACACAGCACTTACTCAGTAAAAAGTTTGTACCTAAGAATTACTAGTCTAAATTAAAAAAAAACCTGACAGAAGGTTTTTATTTTGGTTCAAAAATGTGTACTCAAAAGAAAAGCGTACTAAAATGCGTACTTTTCTAAATATGCATACTCATAATCAGTATTTAACTAGAAGTGCGTACTTTAAACGCCTACCTAATAGGAAGGTAAAAGTCAGGATAAATTTACAAAATTTTGAGTCGCAACCCTGTCAAATATTTAAAGTTAACATGTGCTATGTCGTAAATAAATTTTTAGAATTTCACATTCATGTAACTTTTTGATATTTTTTTTCTGTCAGGTTCGACGAGTTCAAAAAGATGTACGGCGACACTTTAGTATGCGGGTTTTCAAGAGTTATGGGCATACCTGTTGGAATTATTGGCAACAACGGAGTTTTGTTTTCAGAATCTGCGTTGAAAGGAACTCACTTTATACAGCTTTGCTGTCAGCGAAAAATTCCTCTTTTATTTTTGCAAAACATAACTGGTAAGATATTAGGCATCTGTATTAGCTCACATGCAACTATTAAAGTTTTCATAAATATAAAATAAAGTATAAAAGTAGAAAACTACTGAACAAAATAAACTTTACTTAGTTCATTAAATGAAGTAAAATAATTAATAAATTGCTTTAGTTTAAATTTTTTTTGTAGTTTATTCATTTACTTATGTTATTATTACTGACTTGTTTTTGAGTTAAGCTGCTTTGATATAATTTACTGACCAAACAGTTGAACATTATTTTTTAAACCATACTAGTTTTATTTTAAATTAATGCTTTTTTTTTGATACTATTCACTCAAACCTAGCATGATTGTTACAACTAGGAAGATTTTTTATAATCTATTATCTGAATGCACTGCATAACAAAATCAATACTTTAATAACATTCTGTGTACTTAAAACTATGAAAACACCTGGACGATTATAGTTTAAACTAAAGTCTACTTTAGTTCAAAATTTTCGGGTGAATTATCTACAGGTTAGCCACTTTACCTGGAAAAACCTGGAATTTAACAATTTAGGCAAAAAAAAAACGGAAAAACCTGAAACTTGAAAAATTTTGATAAAAACGTGTAATTTTGAACAAACAATCACTAAAAAAATCTAGAAAAACCTGGAATTTTAACAATTTTCACATGTTCAGTAGTAAAATTTTGACTCAAAAAGTCTATAATAATATAAATTTTTAAAATTTGTCATCATCTAAAAATTTTTTTATAAAAAAACAAATTTAAAGTAGCTTTACAATATGTTTTCAATGTATTTATACTTCTTAACACAGTTTCTTACCTTAAACTTAACTCTAAACCAAAAATAGACCCGAAAATGTGTTCTTTTAAAAACCTGGAAGAAATGTTGAAAACCTGGAAAAATTATCAAAAAATGAGTGGCAACCCTGTAACTAAACTTAAACTTGCAGAAATAGAAAGTAAAATATATCAAAACCACAATGCAGGTTTCATGGTGGGCAAGGACGCGGAATCTGGAGGAATAGCGAAGAACGGGGCGAAGATGGTGACGGCGGTGGCGTGTGCGCAGGTGCCCAAGGTAACCGTGGTAATAGGGGGTTCGTACGGTGCCGGCAACTACGGAATGTGCGGCAGGGCTTATTCGCCAAGGTAAAATTGTATTTATAAATATACGACTGTTTGTAATAACTAATAGTATTTAATGATATTTGTTTTATTTTGTGATATTTAGTAGTCTTAACAATGTTCGATTAATTTTTTTTGTAGAAATTACAAAATTTTATCTCACTTCGCTCAAATGAGTTTATTAACACTTGACTAGAATTGAAAGTCCTGAATAGTGTTTAATAGTTTTATTTTCTAAAATTTAACAATTTCTCATCATCAGGTTCATGTACACGTGGCCGAACGCCAGAATATCGGTGATGGGGGGCGAGCAGGCCGCCACCGTGTTGGCAACCATCACCAGGGAGCAGAAGCGTCGTCAGGGCCAGGAGTTCACCGCTGAGGAGGAGGAGGCTTTGAAGCGGCCCATCATAAAGAGGTTCGAGCACGAGGGCCACCCGTACTTCGCCAGCGCCAGGTTGTGGGACGACGGTGTAGTCGACCCGCGGGACACTAGGACCGTTGTTGGGTTGAGCCTCCACGCTTCGATGAACAAGCCAATTAACAAGACCAACTTCGGCGTGTTCAGGATGTAGATGATTCCGTTGAACTTTTTGTAGGTTTGTTTTTGTGAGAATTTTGTGCTTTTATGGAAGTAAATTTTTATGAAACATGAATATACGAAAAAGATTCGTAGGTAAATGGATGTTTAGTATCAAGAAATTATGTATGCTTTCAACAAACTGTTTTTGTATGGTTAAAAAAAAAGTGTATCAACATTTTATCATTTTGTTTTCAACCATGTTCGTAAAACGTGTTAGATCAATGAAGTCGTTATTCAATAGTATGTCGATTTTAGATTTTACTGAATTTAAATAATTGAAGCTTTTTTATTTCACTTTTAGCATATTACACACTGTAAAAGAATATTGAAACTGCGCTGTAGAAACTTTGTAAACAATAACCACATTAGCAATTACAAAACAATTAATCAAAAATAAGTCTAAATAAAATTACTGATTAGTGATAATAAAGTTCTTTTTCAAAAAAGACATTGCATTTAAATGCTGCTTTGAGTTATTAACACTAATCAACAATAAAGAAATAAATAAAAGTATTGTGTTTTTTTTTTTTGGCTTTTATTTTAAATAAACTATGTATCACATTTTAAATTAGTTTTTTTTTGTTTTAACTAAAAGGGTGGCATTTTAAAGCTAACAAGATTTCATAGTTGAAGTAGAAAAAGTAGTAAGACATTTGGTGACAACTATTTATATAATACTTTTTATTTTTCAATATTTTACATAGTAAAAAATACTAGTGTGACTTATTAAAACTTTAGTAAAATGTTACTTTTAATGAAATTTAATTTTGGCAAAACATTAAAAAAATTTAGGTTTATATTGTCAGTTTTGACAAATATATAAGTAGTATGAAAAAAATATAACAGATAAATTTATTTCAATATCTTAATTCATTTGTTAAGTTAATTATTATCTCATACACTAGGAGTTGTCAACTTACGGCCTAAGTAGAAATATCTGGCCCGCTATATTTTTTAATTTTAAAACAGCTTTTGCTATTAAAATAAAAATGAGCTTTTTATAACAACTATTTATTATTTTCTATACAGTGTAGTTCTAAAATTTTTTAGTGCTAGTTAAAACTAGTTCCGCTGTTTTCTTTAATCCTTACTCAATTAGGCAAACATTGTATAAACATAATCAACAAACGACCTTATTTGTCCGCACTTTTATGTTGTACATTAGTTATAAACTCTATTTTTCCTTTACTTCTCAGCGTGTCTAAACATACATTTAGGTGATAAAGGTGTATTTCTTAATTAAATTACATTTTTAGATTTAGACTAGTATGCACTAAGTTTTTTCAAGCATTTGAGAACCACTGGTGTGTGGTACTAATCTAGTACAAGTAAAAATGACTTTCAGATTGAAAAAATAATTTAATTTTATGCTTTCTAAATAAAAGAAATAAATCTTTACTGAAGAACTTGCATATGAACTCATATTAACAGATGCACTACATTATTTGTTGTTTTATCATTATACTTTTATGTGTTTTATAAATCTTTCGGAAGTTTTTGTGGTTGATGAAATAATTAATAAACAACAAGATTTTTTTTTTAAATGTCTTATAAATTCATATTTTTATTGGGTTAACTAAAATTTAACTTTTTTGAAAACAAGCGTTTTGATAATTAAATAAATAACTTTTAAAGGCTTATGAAAATTTATTATATATTATTTATAAAATATAAGGTATTTATTCCTTTCGACCGTTTTATACTAAATTTTATAATAATTAAATTAAAGTTTGACAACTAGTTATTATACATACTAGTTGAGAAACAAAATCATAGCAATACTTCTCCTTGAGTATACACTTTTTACTAAGGTATTGTTGTGTTCAATGAATTAATTTAATTTTACTCATAAAATTTCTATTAGTTAAAAATTATACTCAAATTATTGTGCCTTTCTGTTTTAAAACAAAATTTTTCAAGGTTTGTTTATTATCTTCGTTGTTTTTAAAGTATTTTTTCGTTGATTAAGATAGAAAATGAGTTTTGAAATTGTTAACAGTATAGAACTATTGAAAATATACTTTTTAAAATTTAATAAAAATATATAAAATGATTTATTTCTAATCTAGTTTTAAATTAATAATTTTACTAAAAACTTTTTTTGTTATTGCTAGTTTTTGTATAAGTTTTGTTCAAAATTCCCCTTTTTTAAGTGACAAATTCTTATCTTTAAATAAAAAATTTCTAGCTTCGAGTTAAAATAGCCCTGATTTTTTTTTAAATTAAGTGAACGACTAAAACAAAGTTTACAAAAGCACTATCGGCAGTATACATCTAAAAATCCACGATAAAAGTATACATTAAAAAATTGTAAAACACCCTTATAAAAACTTATATGTTTCAGAAAAAAAACAAAAAATCATATCAGAATCATTTTTTATTAAAGAATGTGTAAAAAGTTTTCTAAAAAGTAACATATTAATACGAAACTTGAAACAAAATAAAGATCAGTGAAGTTTACTCTGAGATAGATGCTTATAAGTATATTTATGTTACTAGCTTATCTTATAAATTAGTTGGCCATTAAACAAAAATGATATTAGAGGAAACATTATAAAGATATAAGAAAGTTGAATTTAGAAAACTAACTGATTTTCTTTGTATAAAAAAATCTATATGAAATTACATAATATTAATACTAAATTGAAACTTTTCTTGTTATAACATTAAACATTACATTTTTAATGTGTACCAATAAAAGCAAATTTAATTTTTTTTTTAACTCAGTTAGTCAAAATATTATTAACTAAACTTAAGAGATGCAAAATGTATTAAAAATTGTCTGTAAACTGAAAAAAATGTTTTGTAGAGCTCAATAACTCAACAACTTTGAGTAGCATCTAACAAAAAATAATCCTCATAACATTTTTTTTTATAATACATAAGTTCACTTTATAACATAAAAGACTTAATAATATAATTTATTTATCAATTTTGAAAAAAAATTAAATCAGAAATTTTTAATTAGCCTTTTTTAAGCTTTGGTCAAGTGTTTACGTTATAGTCCTAGGGGGCCTGTGGTAGGAACTACCTTAAATTGGGGGAAGTCCCTTTTTTGTTCTAAATGCTTAGCGCGTTTAGCACTTAAGGCTTTTACTGAACTTATCTTACTCATTAGGTTTAACTTAATACTTAATAAGTATGTAATAAACTTAATAAAAAAATTTATTTAGTGGAGTGAGTTTATTGAATATGTGATTTTAATGTAAATAAAAGTAGAAGTAATAAAGCAGCCAATATATCAGTTGAATAAAACTGCGAATATAAACACAACAAGTAAACACCAAATTTTACAAATCAAAATGTCTTAATAATGTTCTAAAAGTTTCTGAATGTTACAATCTTAAAATACAAAAATAGGTCTTACTAATAATACTACTAATAATACAGAGTCTTAATACATGTCGTGCTTCATGCACAATAATGGCTAAACTAAGCATAATATAATACGGTAATGCAAATAAATATCAAGATCTTATAAAATGAAAATAATAAAAAGTTTTTATAAACAATTTTGTGCCTCTCGCACGGTCTTATGGCTTAACTGAGCGCAATAACAAACATTATTAAAGTTTTATTGTGTGTTGATTTGATAAACAATTGTCTAACGCCCCCTGGCGGTCATTTAAAAACAACAAAACATACATTTTGTTACAGTTGCAATATTTAGTTTAACTGGCTTTATTCTTATAGCAAGTAATGCTTTTCAAATTATATTTTTATAATAGAAATTAACTAAGTGTTGGCTACTATATACAAGTTAGCTCAGTTTGTAAAAACACTGAAATATCAGGGAGCGGGTCACTTTTTCATGAGCGTCACTTTTGCACGAGCGGACGCTTTTGCACGAGGGGAAACTTTTAAACGAGGGTCACTTTAGCATTAGGGGACACTTTTGCACGGCGTCAATTTTGAACTCAGGGTCATTTTTGCACGAATGGACAATTTTGCACGGCGACTTTTTTGCACGTAGGGTCATTTTTGCACGAGGGGATACTTTTGCACACAGAGTCACTTGTGCACGGCGTTACGTTTGCACGGCGACATTGGCAAGATGACTTATATGCACCAAACATCAATTTTACGTGCAGAGCGTTTAATTTTTTTTAAGCTAGTACAAAGTCTGTTACATAAAAAAAAACTAAAACTCAAAAACAGACACATATCAAAGACAAAATATCAAAGATATGAAATTTAAAAAAATTAATGTTAGAAACCAAAAGCAATTAAAAGATTTAAAAAAAAATTATTTAAATTCATACCAGGGACAAAAACTTAATTTATTTGAAAACTAAGATAAAAAATACTTTAAGTGTAAGATAAAATGTACTAGATTTTTTGAATTCTAACTTATTAATTAAGAACTATGCCTTTTTATATTTTTTTCTTTACTATTACAAGTTTATTGCCATATGATGGACCTAGGCCACTAAAACTGAAAAACACAAAAATAATAAAAAACTACAACAAAAATTTTATTAAAACAAAGATAAAAACATAATTAATTAAAAATTTATAGATTAACATAAAAAGCAACGCTTTTAACAACAAACTTACGCTTTGATGTAGAACGTTAAACATTAAGTATTTAAATGCATTGACTAACGACAAAAAATAAAAAACTAACGCCCAAGGACATTAATCATGAATGGCAAGATAAATAGTATTAAACACATTGAAAAAAGACTCATCATTAATAAAGTAAAGGTGCTGCTAATAAAAATGTACTATAAACAAAGCTAAATATTAAAATTAAATCAACGTTTGATAAAAGTTACTTATTAATTTTACTAACAAAAAATTAGTTCAAATCAAACTTTTTTAACTTTAATCTAAACTTTAAACTTTTTTGCAAGAAACTAATTTATTTAAAGGTTGTTTTATATTTAAACTGACCAATAAAAAAATTAATTATGCCAAGCGTCATTATTAAAATGATTTTTGCATGTATTTTTTTTTGCTGATTTCTCTTAGTAAGTAATTAGTTCTATAATGTTCAAAAATTTGTTGTATACTAATTGTAGTTTTACCATTAACTGGTTTAAAAAAAGTAATGAGGTCAGATTCAAGTCTCCTTTATCCTAATGATTTAATATTAACTTTTGTTAGTCTATCAAGGTAATACATATAAGAAATATCGCATAATATCTCCTGATATTTTGGATGAACATAAGTTCAAACTTCCAAATGCTACTCTCTCATTGGCATATTTCATAATCATGCAACATTAAAGTTATGATATGATATAAGTCTAAGTCATGAAAAATGCGCTCTTTTTATTCTCACTCAAAATTAAAAAAAAACTTTCCATAAAACTAATAATAAGCATCAAGTAAAATCTGAATTGCCTTTACAATTCATAAAATAACTAAATCTTTTTTTTCAATTTAACAATTGTTTAAAATTCACATAGAATAAAAATATCTTTTAAAGAATTACATAATGCTAATTTAAACATCAAGTAAACATAAGTAAAAAATCAGTCTCAAGATTCGTGTTTTAAAGCCCTACTAGATAAGTTTAGAGTTCTGTTTAAAATGTTACAAAATGCATTTTATCTTTACTTAATGTATTCAAAAATTTTTTAATTGAAAAAAGAAAAAATTTACTCATATAGTTTATTAAAATTTACATTATAAATATGATTAAAATGAATTGTACTACGTTATTATATTGTTCTAGGCCAGAGGTCGGCAGCCTTATATAAGTAGCGAGCCAATTTTTTTTACCAAAATTTGCTCGCGGGCCGCACTATACAGAAAAAGTCTTCGCGGGCCGCAGTTTTTAGAACATTATTGTAATAATTAATACAAAACTACTATTTCAAACAAAAAGATTTGACAAAACAAGTTGTAAAGAGCATTAGTAATGCGTAATTACTTAAATAAAACCCTAGTTGCAAGTTTTCACCACAACTTTTTTTCTTTTGTTTTTAAAAAGTATGTTTTTAGCTGAAATGTACCTCACAGGAGACATATTTAGTCTTCGAGGGCCGCATGGCCCGCCAGCCGCTGTTTGCCGACCCTTGTTCTAGGTAAAACTTCAAAAAAAAAACTTTACATTAAAACTTCATTAAAAAACTATCACAATTAACAATTCAAAATAATTTACATTTAAATGCGATTTTTTTTAAGTTGACGAAAAAAAATTTATATATGACTCATTTAAATTTTTATTTAAAATAAATAAAAAATTGTAGCGTGCAAAAGTGACACCATGCAGAAATTTTGACAAGTAAAAATGTCGCCGTGCAAAAATGACCCTGCGTGCAAAAGAGTTGCCGTGCAAAAGTGTCCCCTCGTTCAAAAGTGACACTCAACCGAAATATCAATATAAAGAAATAATGTCCTTTGCTTCATTTTATGTTGACAGATTTAAAACCGTCGACTAAGTGTTTTAAATTTATTTTACACATATAAGTGCTTGTTTAAAAGTTTGGTTCTTATTATCAAGCATGTTTTTGTAAAAAAAAAAAAAAAAACTGTATTAATCATGAGCTATTTAGCTTTAAGTGTTAGTTTCAAAATTCTGTTAAAAAACACCAAACTTTTTTTAGAAGGCTAAATGTGTGGTTTATAATAAAAAAGCTTCACAATTTAAAGTCAAACTTAAACCTTTATTAGAAATAGTATGCAGTGTTCTTTAATTTTTACTTGTATGAAATTTCTGCAATTTTTTTCATGTATAGTTTTCAATACTAAATAACAAATCTTTAACTGTTCATAGTCTATTGATTACTGTTTTAGTTAAATTATAAACACTATTCGAATTTATCAGTACTCTATCAAAAAGCTTCTTTTTACACTAGTTTAAGATTAATACAAGATCATTTATAGTACAATGAATAGAGAAAGTTCCTACTTTTGCTTTATTTACTATTAAAAACATTTGTATCATTGTAGAAAGTAGTTGCTTAAATCTGTTTTACTGTATTAAAACTTTAAACAGATTACAAATGAAATCCTTAGTTGTATAAATTTATAAGCTTAGATTTTACTATTAATTTTATACACTTTCTTATTAATTTAAAGTAATTAGCTATAAAGATGGTATTAAGTTACGATTAGTTTCTTTGTTGTTTTTAATCTTTAAGATTATAACAACAATATAAAGTATTTACGAGATTTAATTTAAATATGTTTTAAAAATCAAAAATACTGAAAATCACATGGTAAAAACATACCTGCTTAGTTTATATAACTGAGTGAGCATATCTACTGTTAGGTTTAGTTTAATTTGTAATCATTAACATTACTTCTGATTCAATTCATTACAGATATTAGAATGACATGATTAGTTTTTTACTCTAAATTTTAGTCAGATTTTTTTAAAGCAAAGCTAACAAAATTTAAAGACAGTAACATTTGTATGCTGATTTTTACAGAAATATTAAAAACTTAGTTGATCAAGCAATAACTACTAAGGCAAAAACTATTAAGGTTTAAAAAAAAATAACTTTAAATAAGCACAACTAACAGTTTTAAAACATTTTACAGCTGCTTTTTTTGCTCTTATTGTTAAAACAATGTACATAAAAAACGGCGTCCGATACCGCGAAGCCAGCGACTTTCACCCGGGAGAGCACGAGCATTGCGGGAACACTTCGGTGGAGACGAAAAGCGGAAAGTTCACCTTCCATCCCGAAATCCACGTCGGCTTGCGCGCCGCCAAGGACTTTTGCGTTCAAAAAGGCGAAATTTTGGCGCCGATTGCCACCAAGGAGGACTTGGACCGGCTGCGAGACTTCGCCGCCGGTTGCACCAACTTGGGCGGCATGAGAAAGTACCTAGTGGGCTTGGACCTCGTCGACGAGAAAAGCAGGTACTTCACCGACGGCCGAGTGTACAAGGAGTCGGAGCACGGGTCTCTGTACCAGGTGTTCCGGCCCCTGGGGAAGGGTCAGAAGATACCGAAGGGATCGTGCTTCAACACAGTGTTCAGCGCCCACCCTGAAGAACCCGAACCAGTGATGGTTTACCCGAACCCGACCTGCTGGGATCGCCACTACCACTTAATTTGCTTCAAGCCGGCAGCCGGCTTCAATCCTCAGTGCGCTTAATTTTCTTTATGTCGTTCTGTGTACTATGAATAAACGTTAAAAACCACACAAATTGTGAATGAGATTAATATATATTTAACCATTTTTAAATGAAGATTGAAGATAGTTTTGATAGCAATAACAATTCTTTTGAAATATAATAAAAACTCAGTTTAATTTTTTACCTTAAAAACTAAAATTCAACTAAACAAATTACAAGTTACAAATTCAACTAAACCTTAGAGTAGATATGCTCACACAGTTAAATAAACTAAGCAGGTATGTTTTTATTATGTGAATTTCAGCATTTATAAATTGTTTCATATTTAAATTAAGTCTAGTAAATACTTTATGTTGTTGTATAATACTAAAGATTAAAAACAACAAGGAAATTATCGTAATTTAATACCATCTTTCTAGCTAAATATTTTGAATTAATAAGAAAATGTATAAAATTAATAGTAATAGCTAAGCTTATAAATTTATACAACTAAGGATTTCATTTGTAATCTGTTTAAAGTTTTAATACAGTAAAACAGATTTAAGCAATTATTTTCTACAATGATACAAATGTTTTTAATACGAAGTAAAACAAAAATAAGCATTTTCTTTAATCATTGTACTGTAAATGATCTTGTACTAATCTTAAACTAGTGTAAAAAGAAGCTTTTTTATACAGCACTGATAAATTCGAATAATGTTTTAACTATATATAATTTAACTAAAACTGTAATCAATAGACTATGAGCAGTTAAAGATTTGTTATTTAGTTTTAAAGCTAAACATGAAAAAAATGCAGAAATTTCGTACAAGTAAAATTAATGGACACTATTTACTATTTCTAATAAAAGTTTAAGTTTGACTTTAAATTGTGAAGCTTTTTTTATTATAAAACACACATTTAGCCTCTCTAAAACAAACTTCTAAAAAAAGTTTGTTGTGTTTTAACTGAATTTTGCAACTAACTTTTAAAAGCTAAATAGCTCATGTTTAAAAGAGTTGTTTTTTTTAGAAAAACATGCTAGATAATAAACCAAACTTTTAAACAAGCACTTATATGTATAAAAAATATATAAAACACTCAGTCGACGGTTTTAAATCTGTCAACATAAAATGAAGCAAACGTCATCATATATTTATACTGATATTTCGGGTGGGTGTAACTTTTGCACGAGGGGACACTTTTGCATGAGGATACTTTTGCACGGCGACTCTTTTACACGGCGACTCTTTCGCACGAGGCTCACATTTGTAGGGAAGGACACTTTTGCACGGCAAATCTTTTGCACGCAGGGTCATTTTTGCACGGCGTCACTTTTGCACGGCGACATTTTTACTTGTCGAAATTTCTGCATGGCGTCACTTATTGCACGACGTTACATTTGCATGGCGACATTTTTGCAAAGCGTAACTTTTGCACTTTACAAATTTTTATTTTATTAAATGAAAGTTTAAATAAATCAAATGTAAATTTATTTTCATCAACTTAAAAAAACTTCTCTTTTAACCGCAAATTATTTTGAACAATAAGTTGTGAAAGCTTTTTACTGAAATATAATTTTTTAATTTTTTTAAATTGTAAAGTTTTTTTTGAAGTTTTACCTAGAACAGAGGTCGGCAAACTGCGGCCCTCGAAAACAAAAAATGTCGCCTGTGAGGTACATTTCAGCTAAAAACATACTTTTTAAAAACAATAGTAAAAGAAAGTTGTGGTGGAAAACTTGCAACTAGGGTTTAATTTAAGTAATTACGCATTACCAATGCGCTTTACACCATGTTTTGTCAATTTTTTTGGTTGAAATAGTATTTCTGTATTAATCATTACAATAATTTTCTAAAAACTGCGGCCCGCGAAGACTTTTGCTGTACAGTGCGGCTCGCGAGCAAATTTTGGTAATAAAAAATTGGCTCGCTACTTATATAAGGCTGCCGACCCCTGGCCTAGAACAATATAAAATGAGATAAAATTTACTTTAATCATATTTATAATTTTAATCTAAATAAAATAGATAAGTAAACTGTTTGTTATTTTAGTTAAAACAACTTTGAGTACTTTAAATAAAGTTAAACTGAACTTTGTTAAATTTTAAACAGAACTATAAACTTAATCTAGTAGGGCTTCAGACTGATTTTTTACTTATACTCTCTTGATGTTTAAACTAGTTATATTTAGTTGTTTAAAAAGATATTTTAAAGTTATTTGAATTTTGAAAAGTTAAAAAAAAAGAATTAGTTAATTTATGGAATGTAAAGGTATTTCAGGTTTTATTTGATGTTTATTATTAGTTTCATGGAAATTTTTTTTTTAATTTTGCGTGACAATAAAAAGAGCGCATTTTTAATGACTTAAACTTGGATTATTTCATTACTATAATGTTTCATGATTGTGTAATAAGCCATTGAGAGAGTAACATTTAGAAGTTTGAATATATGTTTATCCAAAGTATCAAGATATACTCACACCAGCATTGCATGATCATGAAATAAGCCAATAGGAGGTTAACATTTCGAAGTTTGAACTTATGTTCATCCATTGTATCAAGAGATATGCTGCGATATTTCTTGATATTTCTTACTTTGATAGACTAACAAAACTTAATGTTAAATCATTAGAATTAAGGAGACTAGAATTTGACCTCATTACTTTTTTTAAACTAGTTAACGGTGAAGCTACAATTAATATAAATAAATTTTTGAACATTATATAACTAATTACTTACTGAGAGAAAACAGCAAAAAATACATGCAAAAATTATTTTAGTAATGAGGTTTGGCATAATCAAATTTTTATCGGTCAGTTAAAATATGGAACAAACTTTAAATGAGTAAGTTTCTTGCAAAAAAGTTTCAAATTTCGATTAAAGTTAAAAAGTTTCATTTGAACTAAGTTTTTGTTAGTAAAATTAATAAGTAATTATCAACCGTTGATTTAAATTTAAGATTTAGCTTAGTTTATAGTTCAATTTTATTAGCAGCACCTTTACTTTTTTAATATAGAGTCGTTTTTAAATGTGTTTAATAATGATTTATCTTGCCAGTCTATGGTTAATGTCCTTGGGGCGTTAGGTTTTTATTTTTGTTGTTAGTCAGTGCATTTAAATACTTGATGTTGATCGTTATACATCAAAGCGTAAATAAATATAAGTTTGTTGTTAAAAGTTTTGCTTTTTATTTTAATCTATAAAACCAAGTGTACAGGCAAATAGAAAAGTTGTTAATATCATAAAACAATGAAAGTTTAAAATTTAAAAGCATAACTAAGCTTGTAAAAAAAATCTCTCGTGGTTAACAAAATAAGTTTGAACTTTGAGTATAATTCAACTTAATTAGCTACTATGTTAAAAGTTTTATTTTAAACTTCTACTAACCAAGTTTAGTTACTTGAAGATTTAAAATAACTTATATTTAGTAAAAAGTATAATCATAAAATACAATAAAAAATTTGTCTAAAAATATAGTTTTACTAATAAGACAACTGCACATTCATTAAACAGTCATTAATAAATGTCATTAACAAAGTTGTTTTTTTTATTTAAAAAGTCTCAATAAAGTTAAAACAATGTTCAAAAACTGTAAAAATTATAAAATACGGAATTCACTTTCATAAAATGCTGCCTCCAAAAATTAACTAAAAGCAAAATTGAAGACATTATTTTTGTTAAAAAAATTTGAAAGATAGTTTTTTGATATAAAATATGTTTATTGAGAAAATTAATTTTTGGAATGATCTGGTTAGTCAAATTGTTAATTTTCAAACTTACATTTTTAAAGTTTTGATCAAAATAAGTTCAAGTCAGCTAAAAAATATTTTGACAAGAAATGTACTATGTTGGCTGAAATATAGAATGAATAAAACACAAATTGCATAACAATTAACAGCTCTTCCAATTAAAAAAGGTTTATATTCTACATACTGACGATAAACTTATAAATAGTTTTAGTATTTAGATACTTAAAAATAGGTAGTTTTTAAATTATTTCAACGTAAAGTATAAGTAAATAACTTTAAAACTTCACATAAGTGTTTCTAAAGTTGAAACTAAACTGTTAGTACGAAGAGAATGTATACTGTCCACTAAATTAGTAATCAAATAAAACGAAAAATTCCTAAAAACATTTACAATAAAAAATAAAGCAGCAGTTGACAACAAATCAGTAAGGTATTTATAATGTCATGAGTAACAAAAACTTTAACTGTATCCTCATCTTTTGTCGTTCTTAAATCAGAAGTTTGAATTTTAGTTTTAATCTAGTCTTCAGAGCTTCTTTATATTGTAGAAATGATAGTTGATTTTCGCCATTTTCTGCAGACTTCAAACATTATTATTTATGAAATTCGAAATAGTCACGTTTTTGATTTCTTTCATATCTCTAGTATCTAAATTAATAGTTATCATAATAATTTTTTTGTCGTATAAATAAGTTATTAAGCAAAAGTTTCACTAGTTACAGTTGATTTTGTGATCAAACTTAGTTTAATATAAGTTTAAAATAATTAAAAAAAATTAAGAACAAATTTTTGTCAATTTTCCGTATACTGTTTTCACTTTTGTTGAAATAGAAAGAAAACTTTTATAAAAAAAAGTTTTAGTTATAACTAGATTACAAAACAATCTTTTAATTACAAAACTTCATAACTCTGTTTTTTTATGTGATAAAATAAATAATTTAGTTTTCTACCATTTAGCGTTTGATTATTTTAACATTTAACATACAAGTAACTTATTTTATCGTGTAATTTAAGTGCTTCTTTTTTTGTAAAATTATCATTAAAAAAAGTATGGCTTTAAATCAATTCTTTCTAGTAATTTCCATTTTATTTAAAGAAAATTAATAATATTTTATTAGTTCCTAAAACTAAGTTACATGTTTAACGAAAATATTTATGCATATAGTTACAAAAGTAGTTTTTACTTTAGTATTTGCTTTGTACTTTTATGCTTTATCGTTTAGCAACACTCTAAAATTTTTTTATTCTTTAACCTACACTAAATATACCAAAAAAAATATTTTTAAACTAGTTATTAAGCATTTTAAAACAAGTTTAATAAACTACCGTAAACCCTAAATCTTTCTAGATTAGTAAAAGTAGTATCATGACTTAATAAAACCGCTTATAAAAAATATCTCCTGCATAATCTTTAATGTGTTTTTAATTATTTTAAATAAACTTTTGGTATCAAATAATTTTTAGTATTCTTTTATGATATGTTTAAAGCCAATGTTATAGTATAGTAAAGTTTTAAATTGTTAATCAAATTAACATTGTATACCAAGCTTCTAAATTAAGATAAAAAAGATTTCGTAAAAAGTAAAATCTTTGGTATAATTCTAAGTTTAAAAACTATTAAACTTAAATCTTTAAAAAATAATGTACTATATTTTTTCTAAGCTTACTTCTTTCAGAACAACGTATTGTTTCTTTTTAACTTAGACTGAAATTTCTCCGTGAGTTGGAAATGATAACTCGCCTTCGTCTATTTTCAACAAACTTTTTACGTTATGGTATGCATAGTTTGAAATGTAGATACTTTCGTCTGCTTCCATTGCTTCTAATATCTTTAATTTTTTTCATTGGAATGATGTTTAAAAACCATATTAACTTATATACATTTTTCAAAAAAATATTTTCTTTAATTTTAAGGTTTACAAAACCCATATTGAAATTTAATTTTTTTGTTATTGTTTTTAAGTAATTTGATTTAGAAAAGCGTTATACATAATTTTTCTAACTGTCTTTTAAGTAACTTATAAAAATATTTTTACGGTTAAACGAATTTTTTGATTTGTTTTCGATTTTTTAGTTTTTTGTTATAGACTTAATATTTAAATGATACATTTTAAAAGTTTCTTAAGTGTTTCTTTGGAAAAAATATATAAAATTTTACTGTACTTATCTATTGATTTACACTTTTTGTATGTTTTTGATATATACATGTAAACAGTCTTATATTGTTGCTAAAATAAATTAAATATTTTGACTATTACTTTGTTGACTATGTAGTAAAAAAATTACAAACGAATGCTATTGAGACTTTATAAAAAAGTTAAAGAATATATAATTTAAAATATACTACAAAAATAAAATAATAGTATTAAAAGTTAACATACAATAACATTTTAATTTTTAAACAAAAATAAGGACGTACGGTTATAAAGAGTGCACTTTGTTTATTAGTTAAGATGGTGATATTTAAAAGTTTCAGTTTACAAAGTTTTATGTACTATTTTGTTTAGTATTTTATTTGATAAATTTTTTTATTACCTTAAAAAAACTAGAGTTAGCATTTTTAAATTTTTTTTATTCAAAATTAACTCACTTCTTTTGAGTAAGTTTTCATCCAGTTAAACATCTGTTCTACAGCTGCTTTTTTATTGAATTGAACCGGGAATTTCTGTTGATAGTTTTATAATCTAAAACCTTTAATTTTATTTTTAGACAGTTCAGTAGTAAAATATTTTTATCATTAAGTAATATGCGACCCAACTGTACATGCGCGTAAATTGCCTGCCGTATAAATTGTATTTTTCACAAAAAGTTTTGATTTCAATTTATTTATAGCACTTTAATACTTTTTTATGGTCCTTTGTAACTTGTATAAAGTTACTAAAAAACATGTCTAATGTGTAAACTTTTATTAATAACTTTTAGTGCTTTAAAAAATTTTTGCTGTTTTACTCTTAGGTTTTCAGGCGCTTTTTATGAAACATACTATATGGTTTCTAACTAATTAATATTATATTTAAAAAAAAGTCTTTATCAAAACTTCTTACTTCGATTGTAAATCAAGAATAAAAAAATAAAAAGTAGCACCTAATCAAAATAATACTAGAATAGTTTTGAAGTTTCGTCATTCTATATCACTCTATATAAAAAAGTTAAAAACTGAAAAAGTATTTTGACTTTTTAAAACTGTTTAAAATACACCAATCAAAATAGAAATTGTCTATTCAATACTAGAATCGTTTTATAAGTTTTTCTTTATGTTTTGTAAAGTTGGTGATCTTTTACATTTTACTCTCTTCGACTGAGATTAATTTAATATTACTTAATAAACCTTAGCAAGTTTATCATAAAAAATAAATTCTAAGGTAGGTGTAGAAAAATTCAATGGTCAAAACAAACTTTAGACAAACTGTACAAGAAATCGTCCATCGTCTTATTTGAAACTTGTTTCTGATTTGTAACTTTTACAAAGAACCTAACAATGACAAAAACGAATTGTTATTTTAAATAACGTGAAAACTAATGTTTTATACAGATTATGTAAAGTAAAAAAAAACTAGTAATAAGATAAAACTAAAGCTATTTTTTATTAACTTTTTCAAAGTATTAGAAAATTGGGTAATATATAAGAAGTTTATAACAAGTATAATGTTTGCTAGTAATTTTATCTTTTAAGTAGTCTTTTTTGTTTAAATCAATAAAAAAGTCTAGAAAAAGTAAGTATTTCTAGTTTTAATACAGTTTTACTCTGATTTCTTTTTTAAAACATTAATTACATAAAAATTTTAAAGTAGCAAAGTTATTTTGACAACAAAAACAATAGCTTTACGCAATACATTAAAAATTTTGAAAAAATAAACTATTAAATACAATAAAATAGTAAATATTTACCACTTTGACGATAAATATAAACATGGTAAAGGTTTCCTGAACACAAAAAAAAATAAAAAACAGCATTTCTGCTACAATTTATACTTCATGCTTCCTTTTTTTTAATTAAAATTTAAAGCAGTGGTGATACAATAATAAACTTGTGAAGATATAGTTTGTGAACTTCCTTACAGTAATGTTTTGTTTGTTTATGGGTATATTATTAATTAAAGAACTACTTGTAAAAACTACAGCCTTCTAAATGAATACTTAGCAAATAGTATAAAATCTCTTACACTGACAAAACTCTAATAAATATTTGAACTTATTACTAAGCAGACATACTTTAATTTAGTCTTATTACATAATTATCTAAACTTCTCAGCTAAATATACACTCAAATATAGATTAAAGGTTAAGTTATAAACAAATAAAAAAGTAAAACGTACTTTATATAAACGTGACTTTATTTTTTTAGTAACTATTAGTTCATGTCATTAGAATACAAAACATTTTAAATATGAATAACTTTTTAAAAATTTAATTGTTTATCTAATTTTTATGTTTTACTAGTTTACACTGAGAATATGATATAAACTTTATTATAATTAATTTTAAATAAATTTAAATATTGGATAAATAAAAAAAATATAATTCAACTACAGAAACAAATAAAAAAAGATTTTAAATAAACATAAACTAATTTTTCAATTTGTATCATTATTTTCTTGACATTCCATGATTTTTGCTAATATGCATACGTATGTAATTATATTATTACGACAACGGAAATATAATAAGAAGCTTATGATTTTATTTCTCTGTAGTAAATACTTTTTAAAATTGTTCTTTAAGTAAAATATTTCTTTAAGAATTTTATAAATATTATTACAATTCTATTTATAATAATGTGAGTATAATTAAAAGTATGCTTCAGAGTTACAACAGCTTAATTGTGCAACTTAGGTAAGTAATCTTAAATTTAAATAGGCATTGCAACTTATACAAACTTCTATAAAATTATTGAAATAATGAAATGTATTTTATTTCAAAATACAATAATAAGTTAATTACAATAAAGCTAAAATTCTTATAATTAATAAAAAATTTGGATAGTTATTAGAATTAAAACAAAAAACATGTAGCTTTTGAAACTTACTCTTTAACCCAAATTTTGTATTGTTGAACCTCTTTCAAAAACAATAGCTTGTTAGTAGGTGCACTCTATAAAAGATAAATATACAATTACTTCTTATCTAACATATTATTTTTACTACCTAAGCTCAAAAACAGCATAAACTAACATTTATAAAAATTAAAAACGAAATTTTAAAAGCACTAACAATTGGTGTAACTACAACTAATATTTACTAAAAAATTATATACCTTAGTTGGTGCTATACTATTTATAGTACACCCGTCCATAAATGCTTGTGTGATTACATTCAAGCAGCTATCCACAATAGCAGTTTTGTGTATGTCAAATACAAACTCTGGATTTTTCAAAATATTCACCCAGTACCTCAACAGTAAGCTGTTAATTTAATTTTTTCAACATTATGTTTTTAAGTCTATGCTGAAGAACTAGATTACTATTATTCAAAATTACTAAAAACTAAAAGTTTTCAAAACTTTTCTGCAAAAGTTTCGCAAATTTTTTTTTTTTGTTTAAAAATACATAAAATAAAACTATGTGAAGTTGTCGAAACATATGTTGGTAGAATAAATTCAAAATTGTTATTTAAAAAAGTGAAAACCTGTTTGTTTTCCAAATGTGCAAGACATCTTTGTCATTAATTTTGTTTTTGGCAGCTTCATTGTCAAGAAATGTGAAAAAATATCTCACACCAAGAGGTACTTTTTCTGGCTTCAGTATAGACCTTACCACTTCATCGACGTAGACTTGGATTGTGTTCTTTAAAAACAGATAGTAAAATAATAAAAAAATGTTGATGTGTGTTTTTTGACTATCATTACAACTGAGTTTCCAAGTTGAAAAAAGCTTAAAGCACTCAGACTAGGCCATATGGGGGCCATAAGCTGCAAAGGAGCCAAAGGGGGGCATGAGGCCATAATTTTAAACTTACACCAGATATTACGGTCAAAAGCAAAAACAAAATTCTTAGGCGTATTAAAGGGTATTTTTGAAACTTATACTAGACCAGGGCTTCCCAAAATGGGGCCATTTCAGAAACTTAAGGGGCCATAAGGCCATAATTTGAAACTTATACTAGATATTCTTGAATTGATGATGAAGAGCAAAAAAAAAGTACTTGTGCGTATTTGTCTCTTGTTTTTTGAGAGAGGGGGTCATAGCTTTTTTAGTTTCTTCAAAGAGGGCCTTAGAAAAAAAAGTTTGGGGAAACCCTTGTTAGAAGTTTGGCATACTTCTTTAATTTATTTTTTCACTCATAAAAAAAAACAATCATTTTTTTCTTGAACAGTTTTAAAGTTACCTAATATACTTAACTACTGCTTAACATATTTCTATACATTATTTAAACTTTTGTATAGCTCTATACTTTTTTATTTTACTCAATAATCTTAGTTCAACCACATAAAAAATATTTGTCAAATTTATTGTTTTATTTATAAAAACCATATAACTACTCAAAATATGAAATTAAGCGTTTGTTAACAAAAGATCTTAGCGAAACAAGTTTACTGGAATATATAATAATAATAATAATAATTTATACAGTATCCTTCTTTTATTACACTGACACATTTTTCTGTGTGTTAGTGTAATAAAAGAAGGATACTGTATAATTTGTTATGATAGTTTAATTTATTGATTTATCACAGGCAACTGAAATCTCATTACATCTAAGTTTTTTTAAATATTTTAAAGTTTTATTAACGCTTAAATATAAACGAGTTAACACACTTCAAAGGAGCTATCAAAATGTACTTACTTTCATGAATACTAGGTAAGCATTTAAAAACTTAATGAATTTGTATGTCGAACTTGCGCAAAGTAATTTTAAAAGTTGTAGTTTAAAAAAATGATAAATAAACAATGAAATTGTTTAATATGTTATTAAACCTATTTTATATCTTTTAATTATTTAAACTGAATATTAATTTTTCAATAGAACACAAAAAATACTTTTCTTGATTATATCTATATAAAATTTACAAAAGCACAAGTTAGTTATACCTCGAAAAGAACAAATTACTTTACAACTTTACAATTTAATGTTTTAACTAAAGATATTTCAAAAATTAGTTTATCTAAAAAGATTATTACAACTACTTGTTTTTAGTGTGTATAAATATTTTGTGTTGTTAAAAGAACTGTTGTAGTTTATGTTCTTAAAATAAAACTTATCTATAATAACAAGTATTGTTATAAAAAACTTATTAAAAAGTAAGAAGTTACTATAAGAAAAATAATATAATAAATTTTTACTCAATAATTAGTTTTTAAAATTTAATCAGTTTACTGGTTTGTTTTAAAATTATTTTGTTTTGAATATTTTAATTAAACAACATATTAAAGTATTATTAAAATAAATTTCTGTCAAATCTGTTTAAAACATTAAAAAATCCTGATATATTAGTTTTACTTCAATTAAAATTACAGCAGTTAGTTTGATGGATTCTTATCATTTGGTACAAGTATCTGATTTAAAGCTTTATAGCAAAATTATTAGATACATTTATATTTTTTTAAAAACGATAATAAAACTAATAATAATAAAATACATAGGTAAACTAAATCATTGAAAGGGTTTAAAAACTCGAAGGATAAATTTTAGTATACCTTTGCTTTTAGCATTCTTGTCAAAAAGATTTCTTTTATTGGATTTTTTTTATACTTATGTATTGCTGAATGATCAGCTCGTTTTCTTTGCTGGTATTCTGAGGATGTTTCTTCTTTTGGTGGTACCTACATTAGAAAAAATTGCTATTAACAAATCAAAAGAAAATTAAAAAAATTAAAAACAAATGTTTTAACTTACCAAATGGTATAGTTTTCTGTTTTTTTCTATCATAAGTTCTGTATCTTCATTTTGCATATCTGATAACAAATAAGTTTAATTACATACTTTAATCAAACTTCACTAAAAATCTTAATGAACATACTACTAGAACTTGACTCATTTTTAAGTTTTTAAAGTTTGTATATTTTTTTAACCAACTTATTTGATAAAACTAATTTTAGTACTATAATAAAACAGATAAACATAAAGAATTTAAAAATAAATTTTAATTTTGTTTATTTGAAATATTTTATAGAGAACAGTAGCAAAACTTAAAAGATTATACTCTAAAAGTTGGTAGTAAAACTTTTTCTTTGTTTTGAAATCGGTTTTAAATATAAAAAAAGTTGCATGAAAATAGTATTTAAGTAATGTGTATACAATTAACTCAAAGTATCCTTTCAAAAAAATTCGAAAAGTAAATCACGATCTAGAACTGTTTCATTTGAAATTAGAGTAATATTATTGCATAACTAAAATTAAGCCAACAACTAATTAGGTCACTATTTGATTTATATTGAAACGATTGATAATTTTTCAAATTAACAAAAATAATAAACTAAAACAGCATGAATTCTGTGCAAATTTTGCCTTAGCAGAGTTTTCATGGTTTAACTACCACATGTAAAACAAAAAGGTAAGAACAATCTTATTACATATTTGAAGCTATTAAGCAACTATGGAACCTAGTACTCAAACTTTAGTAAAAGCTCACTAATTGCATTACTCTAATTAAAACAAAAATAGTTTACTATGTAGAAATTTTATAAAACTATAGACGATTACAAAATAATTTTGATAATTTTAAATGTAGAACCATTTATCATGCACAAATACTTATAGAAGTTTTTTGAAAACAAATATTTTAGCAATGGTAGTCCAAAGCATATGGCACATGCTCGTTTTACTATTGTAAAGTGTTTGAACATTGGTATCAGATATTTTATTAGAGAGTTATTTTTTAATTAACAAGATTCCAATCTAACACTGATTGTAAAACGGATAGCAAAAATTAGTTATAATTAGTTTTGTTCGTTACATGGTGTGCGTTAAACTCCTTATACGTAATTTATTAAACGACTATATAAAAATTAAAATCTTAAAAATATTTTTGTAAAAATTGCAATAGTGAATTTAACAAACAGCCTAATATAAACAGGTAATATTTTAAAACATACAAAACGGATTGAATAAGTACAACTTTTAGATTTAGAGTTATAAAAAAAAGCTGACATTTATTATTTTTTTCTTATTTAATAAGTAAACGAAACCATAAGTAGAAAAAATTTAATAAGTTTAAACTAAGTGTTTTTTTACCTCAAATGTTCGTAGTTTATTTTACTTTTTTAATTATTTTGAACTATTGTAAAAGAAAACGTTTACTACATAAAAATATAAATTAAATTAAGTCAAATATCCACAATATTTTAGTTTCTTTGTGTTAAAAGTAGTCAAAATTATTTTTCATAAACTATTTTCTATCTATTCTGCTTGTTTCTATGACTAATTTGAAGCAAAGTTTTTAAAATAAAAGCTGCATTTGAATAACCATGCACAACTTTATGGCCAGATTAAGCTAGCTTAACCAACTTCTCAAGAACTCCATGGAGCGAGAAAAACTTTTAACTCGTGACATAAACTCGTTGAAATCACCAGCTTGAGATTCTTTATTTATAGTTGATGTGTTATAGAAAAAAAGTTATTTTTTACGTAACAAAAAAAAACTACCATTTTCAGATAGGTTACTTTTTGGTCATCATAAATAAATACTTTTTTTACGTTTTTCATAAGAAATTATGAAATCAAAAAAAATATTTTTAGTAAATTGTTTAGTTTAATAACAAATTAACCTAAGTTACAGAAAAACTTTAACGAACCTCGTTCTCCATTTAAAGGACGAGGTTTGAGTAACAAGGTGTCACTATTCAATACCTAAAAACAATGTTTTATTACTAAAATATATTTTTTAATTAATTTTTTTTTGGTTTAGCTAACATTGTAGTGCTGTAAAGTGTTGATTTTGACATAATTTTCGTCGACTTCGCTTGTTTTATCGACATCGTTTAACACACTTTCCTTTTCATTTTCGTACTCATGTTGGCGCAAAATTACTAAAAATTTATTATGTTTTGTACAAAAACGAAACAAGAAAGTTTCACTGCAATAAAAACAAGCTTTTTTACTTCTTTTTTATTACAAAGATAATTATTTTGTTATATAACCAATAAAAGTTCATAATGTTCTAACTCATTTCTAGCTCTGATGGTTTTGGTTGTTCACTATAAGGTTTCTCGCTAAACAGCCCTTCGACTATTTTTGATTTCGCTTGTGTTATTGTGTCTATGTTCAGTAACTTTATTGGTCTTGAGCTAATTGTAGTTTCACCTGTTTCACTTCCTTGTATTGACGCATTTAACTCCTATCATAAAATTAAAAACATTTAGTAAACAAAATAGTTTATATCTAAGTATGTTGTTTTGTAATAAGACTAAAAAAACATCTTTTGGTAATGTTTTTTGTATACGGTGTATAAAAAATTTCAAAAATCTTAAAAATTTAAATAATAACCTAAAAAAACCTTAACTTTAAAAGATAAAAATATCCCAAAGCAATTGTTGCAACTAACGATTGTTGTATAATCTATGTTTTGATTCAAAAGAGTGATTTCATTCAAACTGTTGATTGCTTTGTCTGATGTAAGATCCCATGGTGCTAGATTTACTAAGTAGTGAATTGCTTTCGTGAGAAGAAACAAAGGCTTACCAGACTGTTCCTAAATGTTTGTAAGTTTTTTATGACATTTAAATTGTGTTAAAAACATTCACAGATAATTATGTAATGGTATTTTTAAATGTTACTAACATATATGTATTCGTCGTACATTGTTATTGATAACCAGTGAGAAACCATTTTCTCAACCACTGATGCTGATCTAAAAATAATACATTAACGTGATTCAAAATTTCGAAAGCAATTTTTATAAGGTTAAGTGTCAAAGTTGTTTTTATTAAGTATGAAATTAGAGACAAGACTTATCATTAGTTTGCATATTAATATGTTCATGTAAATATATTATCTATAAGTCTTGTAAAACTGTAGTTAAAATTACGGTTATATTAAGCGTTTGTTCAAAAAACCTGCGAAGCAACAGCTTTGGATTTTTACTTGCTTGAGCCTTAACTACGTCTGCCAAAAGTTGAAGCATCACTCTGAGAAAATATAAAAATCTTTAAACACTTACATTTATTTGTATCAGTAAAAGTCAAAACTTAATGCTTTATAACTTTGTAGTAAAACATATAACTTTCACATTGATAGAAAAATGTAGTGCTAATGTACTACTAGTAAATTTTAAAAAACAAACCTAGTAAAGTAAGGAAGATCATCATAAAAAGTAACCGCTAGTAGGGAAGCTAACTCACCCCTAAATAATTTAAATATACAATTAAGTTTTAGTTAAAAAGTGTTTTATTTGATAAGATAGTTTTTTATTGTTTTTTTTTAGTCTTTGACTACTATAGCAGACTAACTTCATTAAAACTCACTTTTGTAAAACATTGAATTTTTTTTGTCCTTCTAAAGTTTTAATGAAAAATACTAAAAACTCTTGCTTGTTTAATAACTTTTCAAAGCTTTCCAGCTTCTTTGATACTGGTTCTGAAAACTGCGAATAAAATTAGTACAAAAATTATGATTTTTTTTTTTGCATACTCGAAACAAAAATAAAAAACTTACGTTACTTTCTTTATGCACTGGTAAATCTTTTGTTTTATTGAAAAATATTTGAGAAAAATATTTGGTCGGTGAGTGATAACTAATATTTTGTGAAATTTTGTTTTCAAAGTCGTCCATATACCCAGTTTGTAGTTGAAAAAACTCTGATAAAATAAAAATAAAACTTAGTACTTGAAATTACTTTTTTCATCAATTTATAACTAAACAAGTTAAAATATTTTATATCTTTACAGTTTTAAAAATAAAACAAGCTTTTTTAACTAAAAAAATAAAATAAAAAGATTCTCACTATGTTTCAACGTCATTTTTTTTTTGATTTAATAACACCGAAGTATTTAATTTACAATATTTTTCAATTTAAGTAATTGTTATAACCATTCTCTAGATATTTATTTCAATGAGAAGTAAACTAAAATAAACTTTGTAGAAAAAACAACAGATTTAAACAAAAAAATGAAAAAATATATATATTTTAGAACTTAAAAATTTTGCGTTTTTTGTAAGTATAAATATTTACAAAAGTTTAGTCAAAAATTTATTTTCGCGAAAAAAAACTACCATCTCTAGCAGTTTCTCTCGTAGAATTTTCCATATCCTCAATTTTGCTCATAAACATTTTGAATCCTTTCTTGCGTTTAGTTCTGTTGCGTCGAAGGTAGAAACACGCCACTGCAATTACCAAAAGCAAGGTTGCTGCCATTGGAACTATAATTTTTAGGTACAATTCTGTTTGTCCGGTGCAGTAGGGAACTTCGCTAAGAGTAGCTTCAAACCTATCTGCCATAACCTAAACATTTTGACAAATTATTCTAAAGTTGAATACTTAACATTCATGTTCGACACCGGTAAAAAACAGGTTCATAAATAAATGCTATCAATTTGAATAAAAAAAACAATATTAAAGGTTCACTAAAAGCATAAACGAGCCAGTACAATGTTTGTGTTATACAGTTGGAAAAGTCATTGATTTTAAACTTACGGTAACTGAAACTTTGCTGTTTTCAAGCTCTTTTAACTGGCTGTTGTCTACCTTGCACAGCATGTTTGTTTCGCTAATGTACGTTACCTCGCACGGTAGCTTGGTGTTCGCACTAGCAAAGTTAAGGTGTACAGTATAATCTTCACCACTAAGTCCAGTAGCAGCAAAATCGATTGCCTGAAAAAGTTTCATTTGTTATAAAATGCATTTTTTAGAGTAAATTTAGTTAAATTTTAAAATAAATATAAATAAGGAGTAAAATAAACTTTTATTTCTTTAGTTATCTACTTATTCAAAAATGTTACAATCTAGATAACAGCATAGAAGCTCAGTCGGGTTTTTAATATTACCTTAAAAATATATTCTACTTAAATTTATCACTCAAATATTTGTTGTAAAAGTACTTTTATGATAAACGGTTTACAAGCAAGTAGTTTGTAATTGACTTCTTGTAATATATTTTTTAAAACAATATCAGAGCATCATTTTTTAAATTATCTAGTGTTTTTTAAACTAAAAAAAGGTAATAAGTTTAAAGCAATAACCTGTCTTTAATCTTAGTAGATAAAGGTCAAAAGAGTTACAGTAGTTTTTTTTTCTATAACAACATATACTTTAGTAGACGTAGCTTTAGTTTTTTTCGTATTTAAGTGTTTATTTTTAGCATTTATTGTTAGTGAAATACTAAATTTTTAATTTTCATGTTTATGTGTGACATTGAAACTAACACTTATAACAATAGTGCCATCAGTTGAACACGGAATTTCATCAATAGCTTCTAAGATAGGGTCCTCTTTATAAACTACATTGCCAATAAACCTTTTATCTCCTGTATCGCCATTAACAACCAAATAAGTTTTTGTATCTTCTAACGCCCCTAAAAAAAATTACTTTTGTTAAAGACATTTAGAGTGCTTTTGAATCTAAAATAATTAATACAATACGTTTCAACCGTTTTAATACAATTAGCATTTTAAGCTAAAGAAACTTTTTACAAGTTTTAAAAAGAAAAAACCTTACAAGAAATTGCACATGAAAGTCAAACTTTTAAATTGCTTAAAATCTAAAATTTTCTTAAATAAAACAGTTAGTTTTAGAAAAGTTATTCAAATTTTTACAAACTTCTGACAAAATTTCGCTTATAAGTGCTGTTATTTATTATCCTTTCTTGTACAGGATTCGAGGGAATGTGACAATCAATTGCTGCTTGCAAATTTTTCGCCTGCTGCTCTTCTTTGTACTTAACTATTGTGCAATTCTAAAAAATTACAGTTTTAGTGTCACATCTAATAAAAACTACCCATACTACTGAAATCAGTAAAATTTATTTAACTGAATAAATAATAAAGTTACTACTATGTTTTAAAATTAAAAAAAAATGTATTAGTTATTTATATATTAATATTTTATGCCAAAGTTAATAGGTTTCATTGTCTACACTAACAAATGTGTTGAGTTTAATGTATTAAAATAGTAAATAAGCATTATTTAACCGTTAGAACATCAGCCATCATTAGTTGAGCCTTCCACCATTTTATTGTGGCAAATATTGGCTTCAACTTGATCTGAACTTTTCCTCCAGCACTAAAATTTTAAAAATATTTTTTTAGCTTTATAAATAAACTATGCTTGTTTTATATTTTATTAGGCAACATCTTTTTTTAAGTCTTAACTTTAAATAACTTCAATTTTGTTCGTAAGTTTTAAATCTTATCTTCAAATTAACCACAAAAAATTTCAAGATTATGAGTATTAGATACAAAAATTACAAAATAAATTAGCTAAAAACGTATTTAATGATATTATAGATGAAATTATGTATACCTTGTAAAAGCGGGAAAATTTCCAATGTAATCAATTTCTGGTAGCGGCGTATAAGTTATATTTTCTGTAATGAATATCTCGCTATCATCTAACTTAGCTAATAGTTTATATGATCCTATTGGCATTAGTGGGAGTTTGCATGACAAACTTTTATTTTTCCTGAAGAAATTTTTTACCATTTAATAGACTTTTTTTTTTGATAATACAAAGTTGTTTTTTAAAAAAATTACGAGCTTTAGTGATATGCAAAAACAAACCTGTTTGTACAAGCAATTTCATCAAGTTTGGTTTCTTCTATGGTAATTTTAGTTAGAACTAAAGTTAGTTTGTTTCCTATGTTCATATTTATTCCTTTTAATTCCATAACACAGTTATTGATTACAAGAACTTTATCGAACCTATCGTAGTCGACATTCTAAAAATATATTTTGTTTCTTAACTTAAAAAGTATATTATAATAATAATCATAGGAAAAATTAAAGTAAGTTTTCAACTGTTTTTACTTTTTCAATAAACTCACTTACTTCCAATATAGACAGTTAAAACCAGCCCGTAGTTTAAATTTACTCTAAACTATAATAAAACTGAACGGTTAATTAAAAATAAACAATACTTGCATGTATGTTAACTATTCAAGTATAAGGTTACATATCTTGTTTTAATAAGCTCCTGAAATAAAAGTTTTTAAAAAAAGTGTATATAAGAAGCACCTTTTTTAAATTTTTACAAGAGTTGACAAAAGTATTTCAATTGCTACCATTTTTAAATAAAACAACTGAAAAATAGTATTATAAGTTAGATAGTGTCTGTCATTAAATAAAAACAAATGTAACCTTAAAATGATAGGTCTCAATTGATGAACCAGTGACATCGTATGTTGTGTGTATCTTTAAGACCCCGTATAATCCAGAACCACCTTTTTCTAACTTGCATTCAAAACTGAACAAATAGAAGTATTAGCTTTAGTGTTTTTTTAATGTATCGGTTTAAAAATTTACAGAAAAAACTAAAAATTTCAAAAATATCACAAAAAGACTTAAAACTTTATGTTATCTTAAAGTTTTATTTTAGTATTTAGACTACAAAAACGCAACTAAAACTAGTGTGAAATTTAATAGTGTAAGTTTAACTCTAAGACAAATAGTAGCAAAAGTTTTATTTGAGAAACCCTGGCTAAAACAATAAAAACCTTTTCGAAGTTACATAAGTTTCATCTTTAATCACACAAGGTACTGTTGAAACTTGAACTTTTTCGAAATCAATAAGTCTGCTTCCTATATTAATACCTTCAACTTTTATTACTGTTCCTCCGTCTGGAGGTCCAGATATTGGGTTAATCTAAATATAATTTTTGGTTTTTAGTAATGAAATTTCATAAAAAAAAAAACTTAACTATCTCAGCTGATCATTACAGTATTTATTAGTAAAAAACATTTTTTATCTATGCTTGAAAACTTACAACATTTTGTGTATACATAGAACCTTTACAGTATATTTGAAAAATTTGCTATCGCTTACTTTTTTTTTTTTAATCCATAAAGTTTAAATTCTTACCGATTCAATGACCATACTTCCGCAGCTCTTCATTTCTGTAAACTTGTTGCCCACGCAGGTAGCAGAACTCTGACAAGATTGTGTGTCATCGCACCACACGCAAGTAGGGTAATTGTGGTGCAAGGCAATGCACTCACCGCATGTTAGAAGTGACCCAGCATCGCAGTTGAACACGGTAACTGTAATTTAAATACAATGCATACAGAAAAAAACTATGTAAAAAATACTTTGATTTAATGACTGCTTATAGCTTGTTTTTGTACTACACTGACTGCATAAATCTGACTTTTGCAAGAGTAGAGTCTGAATCAAGTTTTTCAGTACTTATTAGGTTTAAAATCATGATTGTTTTGAAAGGAAGATCTAAATAATACTTAGTCGTATCGTTTCTACAGTATTAAAAGAAAATATTAGCCTAATAAAAACTACCTACAGCGTAGTTTTTTGTTACCTACATGTGTACGTAGCTTTTTTGTAATAAGCAGAACATTAAAGTTTTAATTTGTTACAAAGCTGCGCTAAAATTTTTTGAACTATGCAGGTTAAAATAATTACTATTTATACCTTTAATGACATGAATGTATTGTAAGTAAGTAAACAATACAATATACATATTTGTAGTGTTCTGGTTATAAAACAAGCCACCAATTTTTCATAGTATATCAACGCATAAGAAGAGCAACTATTCTTTTTTTAAGTATTTAAATTCACTCAAATAACTATAAAAGTAAACAATTACTTTGTTATGAAATAAAAAAGGATAACACTGGTTGACTTATATTAAAAAAGTTTCAAAGTGATTAAATTTTTTTTTTAATCATTTTAGAATTTTTTTTTTTAATTGTTATTCTTTGGATTTTTTTAAAACTATTTTGCTTACTTATAACTCTATCTAGTTATAAATATATACATATCAGTGCAACTTCAATAATTATAACAAATAAATAGTATTACAGCTAAACAAGCAATGAATAACATTTTTTACTTCATTTTAACTGTATTAATAGTTCGTAGCAGTACCCTTTTAATAAAAATGTATAGTGCTAAGTTTATATAATTTAAAAGCATCAAAGTACCTTCTGTTTTATTTTCTGCATCAACTATCAGTTCCTTATCGTATAGCAAAATTTCAACAAAAGACTCGGTTTTGTCACATGACAGCTGTAAATCATTTATATATGTTCAACTGGAAAACAGATATTCAAAAAAAAACAAACCTCTTCTGAAGCTATGGTACATTCGACGCTAAAAGAGTTGTCAGTGTTTTTGCTAACTGTTGAAGGTGACCTGTACGATTGTCCATCGCAAGAAGTATAACCACAGTCGTACTTTTTGTTCTGTTACCAAAATAAATAACACTTAATTTTTACTTATAACAGAATTTACAGACTTTTTTATGCACGAGTAAAGAAGGTATACTAAGAACTTATTATAATTAACTTAAATTTATTATTGACAATTTTTGACCTCTCAGCTTCGAAAATTTTACCAAACTATTTTTTTATATACTAATGTTTAGTTTTTAAACTTACTGAAACAGGATATAACTGAACTTAAGAAAAAAATAGTTTTAATTACTATAACAATAATGCTACTCCAAGTTTACTGCATTCAGGTAGCAACTAGTATGTTTTTGAACAACTTACAATGTCGAGATTAACTGCTTTCAGTTGGACAATTGCACTTTTGTGTGACGGAATGGATTTACTGCTTGTTACTTCTTTTACAGTAGGACACTTGTCGACAGTAAACAAGCCGCAGTCATCATTGGAGCAACTGCTTGATGATCCACACCAAGAACATGTGTACTCTTGCTTAAGACATTTTGAACACCTATTTAACAGAAAAATAAGACTTAGTATTAAATATATTATTACTTTAGCTGTAGCACATTTATTAATATTAAACTGCTAAAATATTATACACAGCTATAAACTTTAAAAATAGTTGGTTAAAATAAAAAATATATTCTAAAACATAAAAAATAATAATTTGTAAACCTTTTTTTTTCAGTATTTAAGTTTATATAAATAGTAATAATAGTTTGTACACTGAACAACGTTGATATTTTAAAACAATTATAAAAACAAAAAAATAGATATTACTTATTTATCTTTATTAAAAAAACATTATCTTTTTCAATATTGAACTAGTTTAAATGACATGTAAAGGGTGTTTGGTTCTTTGAAATTAAACCTTTAAAATAATTTTTTTAGAATTCTTATAATGAAGTAGTTAAAATTAATTAACTAAATTTCTTTCAGTTAAAAACAGGTGTTTATGTAGCTGTAATTATAAATAAATACTTTTTACATCAAAAAATTGTGGCGAGCTTTAAGTTATTTTTCTGTTAATACTTTTACAAGTAAAAACTGTACTTTTCATTACGAAAGGCTTACTTATAAAATTTTAATGTTTTGAATTTTTAACTGATAAGTTATAGTTATGTAATTACTAACATTTATTATAAATAATAAAAACTAAAACTAACGCTTGTTTTGGAAATTCTTGCCTTGTTTTCCCACAATCGAACAGTGTGAAGCTTGAACTCACAATTATTCTACCGTTAATTTCGATATTGATTATAACTGGAACATGATCTAAAAAAACACAGCTATATTAAAGCTAAATTGTTTTAAGCATATTAAATTAACAAAACAGTCTCTTTTATGTAAAAAAAGTTAATATAAGTTACAGCTAAAAGTTGTTTAAACCATTGTATTTAGTTATTACGTTTTTTATTTAAGTTAAACCTATAAAAAAACAATTATCTAAGGTAAAATATTTCGATCCTACTAGCTTTGAAGTTTTTTAACTTTTTTTGTCATTTTATTAAAAAAAATCTACAAAAACCTAATTAAGAAAATATTATGTTTTGACTTTATGTTTTACATTGGTTTTGTTAATTTCAAAAAAGTTTTACATTTCAAAAACTCGTTACATTTTTAATGTTTTTGATGTAGTAATTCATAAAACTTTCAACATTTTTGATTTACGTTACAAGTACATAGCTTTTCAAGTAAGTTTAAACAAGGTTTATAAAAAGTAACAACTTTCAAAATAGTCAAAAAACTAAATATATTTGAGATATTAAACCTTCTGAATTATTACCCTAAAACGCTACAAAACGCAGTCACGCTATATCTAAAATTCCACAGTAAGAAGAAATACTATTGAGCAAACACGGGTTAAAAGAAAAAAATTATAACCACAAAATTTTCACACCGTTCAGATTTTTAGTTATACGTTTGAAATATCTTGCAACTAACGTTATCCCTTTTAACTAGTATTTTTTTACAAAAGTTTTTAACTTTCTTAATGTTTTTGTTTTATTTTTAAGTTTACATTTTTTATAAAAATACTAAGTAATAAAAATACAATATTATCTAGCATTCAAAACTTTAAAAGATTAGATATATATTGCATTAGTTTTAAATGTGTTATATTATATATTATAGTATTTTTAAAAGTTGTTTTCTCCTATAACACTAACTCTTATTAATTGGTAAAAGAGCAGTAGACAAAGCTGGTAAATTTGCGGTAAATCCGTTTGGATTAGTACTTGAAAAATCAAATTTTATGCTCGTACTTTGAGCATTTGCTGTAAGAGTAAATGAACTGTTTAACACGACTTGTAGTTCCTTAAAGGTAATTTGAACGACCTGTAAATAATATAATTTATTAACCATTTTTACGTTTATTGTTTGCTTTAATTTGTTTATAATAGTAAACCTAATCAAATATTTGTTTTAAAATTTTCAACAAAGGCTTTAAAATGTTCTTTTGTTAAAAATGTATGCTTCCCAACAAACACTTGCAATATTTGTTTTAGGCTATATTAAAACTGTCGAAAACTCTAAATAAATAAATGTAGCAATTTTTCACTGAAAGCCTTAAAAATTTTTTATCTAAATTGAATCCTTGTATTTAACTAAGTTTTTATTTTTGAAGAAACTAAACAAAAATACTATGATTTGAAATTTTGTAGTAACGTATTTAATTTATCTAATATATCTGAAATTAAATTTTCTACACTATATTTACTACAAAAAAAGTTATTTTTACCTGCTCTTTCCCAACAACTATATTTTTAGGGGAAATTGTAAATGAAGGACAGCTTTCTGGTTCATTTGTTGTAGGAATCCAATATATTTTGTCGCTATTTTCTTTTTCACATTTACTTGAGCTTGTGCATCTAAAAAAAGTTATTTAATTATTGTGGATCAACTTAAAACAAGTATTTGAAAGTGTCTGATTGGCTTCAATTTTTTTAAATTGCTCAGCATAAAAAAGGTAACAGCAAATACTAGTTTAAATACTGTTCTTGTAAAAGGTAGTAAGTATATATAAATTAAAATTTAAAAAAATTATTATTAAAACTTTTATTTATGGTTTTTTTTTCTTATCAAACATTCTGAAGGTTGATATCATAAAAGTATAAAGGCAAAAACTTTTTCTTTGGTGAAAAAAGCTAAATTATTTTTGCTTATGTAAAATGCTTAGTTTAAGCGTAAAGAATTTCTACAATGTTGATGCTTCAAAATAAAATTCCTTATAAAACGTAATACGAACTAATAACACGATTTTCGCTCATGTAAGTAACTGAAAGTGTTATTTTATATTTTATATTTTTGTTTGCGCTAAAATAACGTAATATTAATGCGTAAAATAACTTTTAGTAAAATTATTTACTGAGACCTATTTTTTTTTAGTCATTTTTAGTGCGGAACTTCATTAAATATATAATTTTTCAATCAATTTATTGAGTTTTTATCTTTGCAAAAAATAGTATTTTAAATTTAAGCCCAATCAAATATTTTGTGTAAATAAAAAACTCTTAAACTTTGTAGGAACCTCAATATTGTTAAAACTAAAAATTAAACAAATAAAAATGAAAAACTAAATATTTAATTCAAATTTATTTAATTTTTGTCAAATTTTACATTCAAATATTAAAGCAAGAACAAACTTAAACAAAATTTCATTAAATTTAAAAAATATTTGAATTACATAAAAAACTATTTAAACTAAACAGATTCATTACAAAAAATATTTAACAACCTATACCTAGATAAAAATACATAAATCAAGACTGTTTCCAAAAATCTATCAACTTAATCTTATATAGTTTATGAAGCTTATGACTTTAATTGCATCAACCTCAGCAATTAAACACTTTTTACTAAAATTGCAACTTACCTTGCTGAGTACACGCACCAGCCACAGTTGGGGTCACGTGACATCAAACAGGACTGACAGTCCGTGTATTGCGTCTCACACGACTCCGCAGGAAACAAGCTCAGCTTAAAATTTCAATAAAAAAATATAAAATGAATATTAAAAAAGCACTTAAACGTAATGCGCGTTTTATTTCATAAAAAGTAACTTAAAATGCTGTTTTTTTAATTTTATTCATAAAAATGTATTGAAATTACCTTATTTTTAGTAAGAGCAAGTACGTTGTTTGTAACCCCTTCGCTATTTCTTGTAGCTGCAGCTATTTTAATCACAGGTTCGAGCTTTGTTGAAACTAAAACCGATTCTGCTATAGACGCAACGGAATCTCTAATGATGAACTGAAAAAATTATAGCTTAAAATAAAAACAATTTGATTTTAGGAGGTGTTTTAAAATTAATAAAATGACACAAACCTTATGCGCTACCCCTTTTGTAGTTCCGACGAAAGTGTACAAGTTGTTGTCAACACTGAACGTTTTGATGCTTGTTATTTGCTCAGAGTTTGAAGTTGATATTTTTGAAGTGTACGTTACTTTTACTGGAGTGCTTTTGCCAAAAGCAAACAAACCTCTGTATTCCAGGTGAAAAGCGTTCACCGCACCACAGTTTACCTGTTAGTTCGTAAGGCTAATAACAAAGAGTCTGCAAGAGATTAATTATTTTCATAAATTTGGTTATTTGAAACAAAAAAAAAGTTATACATTCAGTTATTATTTATAAAAATATGAGTTTTTTCTTTAAAAAGTTTTGGTAGTTGGTTTGGAGTTAAAAAACTCTTTACATTTTTTTATTAAAATAAAACTCTGACTAGTATTAAGAAATTGATAAAAATATAAAACTAATTTAGTAATTTTTTTCATTAGTTTTTAGTACTAGTATGACATTTACTTATCATCATGGTAAGTCGTTGCATTTTTATATAACTTCGAATTCTTATTGACGAAAAAATCAGTACAAACTTATAGTTATTTATCTAATAAAAATAACAATTTTATTTTAACTTAAATATACTCTTAGTTTAATAATATTCTTAATTTAATCTTAATATAGGTCCTGAACAAGACGTTAAAAGATATCCATGTTGTGCGACTCGATAAGCGAAAGTTTTTTTTGTTAGGACCAAATATTTTGAGCGTATTTTTTTCGTTCAATAAACTATAAAGAACTGTTTTTACTGAATTTGATACTGGTATACTTAAAAATAACTTGCTTTGAAGTTTTTAAACGTTTAATTTTTCTTTTTTTATATATATCATATAATAATTTCCTTATTATTTTTTATTTTAGAATATTTGATTTAATTTATAAACCTTTATTACTTCTTGTTTTAGTTTTCTATATTAACTACAATATTTTTTTTATATAACAACCAACGAAAGTCTAGCAAATAAAAGTTTTTTTTTTTATATAATTAAACTTATATAAAATTATGATATAGTTTTGTGATCGAACAGTTCAACTTGTCCATGATCTAATGTTTGATTATCAAATTATATTAAAATAAAACTTTAATGACATGTTCATGACTGATTTCAAGAAGTTAAAAAAATAAAAAACTGAATTTAACACTTTGTTTTAAAAAGCAAAAAAACTAACAAATTTTTGAAGATTGTTCGAACATTTCCCAGATCCTATGATTTCGGCATCATTTGAACTAATACCTTCGAGGCACTGTTCTCTCAGGCTGTGTATGTAGTCATTGATCTTTGAAATTGACAACTTACAAACGTACAATTTTGTGGCGCCGCTTTCAAAATAAGCAACTAAATGTTCGTTAACGAAATCAACATGAACAGCAGTGGACAAATCTTCATTATTTTCATCGATGCACTTAAACTTTAGATAGTTGTAAGACGTTTTCATCGCGTTTTTATATTCATGCGATAACAAGTTCTTGTAGTAGCTGTCGGCCGCCGCTTCGCAAAACCTTCCGATCTCGGTGCTGCCGTCGGACAGTACTTTGACGGAAAACGTGTAGCCGTCGCGACTGTGGTGCGCCAGGAAGTGGTCCACCTGGCCTTCGGAGTACTCATCGGCGGTTTCCACCAGCTCGTAAGAAGATTTCTTCGCGCCCCCTCGCTTGCTCGTCATCAAGTACGCCCTGCTGCGCGTTCCGACGGTCATCATCAGAAAGTCGCGACCGTCCACGCTGAACTCGGAGCTCAAGGCCCTCAGGCCAGTCTCGCCCGGTTGCAGCCCGGCCGTCATCTGTTGGGAAAACTCGCACCTGTACTCTTCAGTAATTTTGTCATCGTAGGGAGTTGAAATGTCGCTCAAATCGCGCATGTGGCAGTTTCTCGCGCTCCCGCACAAAACCGCGAGGTTGAGGCTCGTTGAGATGGCCGTGATCATGTTGTCGTTGTTGACGCATCTCAGCTCGGCGCATGAGCTGTTCACCGCGGCGCAAACGGACAGCACGTTGCACTTGACCGATTTCAAGTTCGGTCCTGTTTTGAGGCTTTTTGATGGAACTAGTTGGTTTGAAGTGACTTGGACGCTCAGCAAGTAGTTGGTGAAGCTCACAAGAGCCGAGCCGTCGCTTTTTCTGACTTCAAAGTTTGTGAAAGGTGAGCTTTCTGTTGTTTTTTGTTATTATTAACATTAATGCTGTTATTATCGTTTTATTTTTAAATCTATAACTTTTAATATTATTGTTAGTATTAATACTATTATTAATGTTTTATTGTTATTTTATTATTTAACTAAACTAATTTCAAATTAGTTTGAGTTGTTACGTTTAATTAAACTGCTCACAAAAGTAAAATTCAAACAAATTTAACTTGTGTATAACTAAGTTTATAAGTCAACTTCTACGTCTTATATAAGATACAAGTAGCTGTAACTTAAAATAAAGCAAAATGTTTTATTAGTAACTATGTTTTAAGAAATCTACTGCTTGAAACAGATAAAGGTATTTATTCTTTTTTGTTATTGTTTTCTTAATGAAAGTAAAAATACTAAAACTTTAAACATCTCCTTTTTTAGTTACGCATTTTAAGTTTATATAAAAAAATAAACTTTAAAACCCTTCAGAAATATTTTTATTTAAAAGTATTAAGATGAATTTTTTTTACGAAAACGTTTACAAATAAAGAAAATTTAGCCAGATAACTTAATAAATTAAAACAACAAAAAGTTTTCAAAAAAACAAAACTTTGAGCATTTAAACATATTTGTTATCATACACTACCTCAGTTTTAAATCACTTTAGCAAAACTTCATAAATAAATAATTTTGTTTGAAAACGTGCTCCCTTTATTGATTGCCCTATTAAAAGCGGTTAGACAATCAATATGTTACCGTCATTCGGTAGTTGACATTCTGTAGAAATATCAAGTGATTGCGATTTTGCATAAGAAAACGCATCTTCTTTGGAGAGCTCCGCTACTGCGCTTCTCGACGGAGGACTTCCAAATGAGTGTTTCACCAGTAGTACTCCAATCAGATATAATTGAAAAAACAATAGCATTCTACTTTTTCAATATAATCTCAATCTTTTTCAATAACATGGATAGCTTTTTTTTTTGTTTTTTAATACAACTTCTGTCTTTTTTTACTATTTATAGCATTTATTAAGACTTTACTAAAGTAACTTTTAAATTTTACAGTTAATTACTACTTACATTTAGCTTGGAAAGTTATTATGTATAACATAAACTTTGAAAGTTTTATACACTACAGTTTGTTTCTATGTAGAGATTATTAGTTAATTGAGTAATGATATTTGTAATAATATGTATTAACAGTCAGCTCATAACATTACTGTGGTTAACAAGCTAATTTATCAAACATTTTTAGCTTTTTATAATCCTATGTTAAAGACAGTGCAAAATTTTTAAAAATCTTATACTAATTGTTTTAAACTTTAAAAAACTTCGTTAATAGTTTACGTAGAAGATGATATTTCTAAATCCAAACAGAAAATGTTTATATTTCACCGTGTTCATTGATAACAATTTCTAGTGAAAACTTATTAAAGTTACAACTTTAATTAAATTTAAAGCTTAACTTTGGAATAAAACTAAGTTAAACCAGTTTTTAAATTAAATGACTAAACAAAAGCTAGCTTTAGTTAACAAAAAAGTTGCAACGTGCTGTTACTCATACTAGGTTTTCCAATTTTTAAGACTAATAAAAAATTGCATAATACTTAAATAGAAACCAGAGACCGGAAACAAAATCTAATGCTTTCTTTTGTGTGACGTCATAAGATAATACAGATGTAGTTGATGTAATCTAAATTAAACTTAATTTTTGTTCTAAAATTAAAATTTATAATTTTATAATATAACTTCAAATATAAAACTAAATTTGTTTTTAAGTAATACTATTAAGTTTTTTTAACTTCGATTAACTTTTAAGTATTTATGATTAAACTTTAATTACTCATAACTTTATTTTAAAATTATAATATTTCTAAAATGAAACAACTAGCAATGAATGACATTAAAAAAACATTTAACTTGGTTACTTTTACTTAGTTGGTATGACAACAAAAATCGGTTTTTAATTATTAAGTGGAATTTTAAATTGAAAACAGCTGTTCTCTTGTCACAAGGGGAAGCTAATTTCTTTTGTTCGTTCGTAATATTTTTTACAAAAACTTTTATTTTATATAACTAAAGAAAGTACAAAATATTTACTACCTTATAAAAACAAAAAACTTAATGTTGAAAAAAAAAAAAAAACATTAATGTTAATAGAAAATTAAACTTTATCAAAGTTATAATCTAAAACTTTTAACGAATCAATTTTTTTTAACAGCTTGTAACAAAGTCTCACAAAACCTTAAAAAAAATCATATTAAAGTATTTTACTGCTTTCCTAAAAAAATGTAATTTAAGCTAAAGCTCAATACTTAAATGACAGAGGAAATCGTTTACCACGAAAATAAAGTAATTTTTTTAATAAAAATCGTCTCTTTTTTTCCTGTCAAATATGTCTCGATTAAACTTTATTGCTGTCTACCGATTAAAAGCTTTCGCACCATAAATAAAAATACAAATATTTTAAATGATTTTAGCCTTTTTTGAAAACTTTTATTCAAATAAGGTTTTTTTTAATTTAAATTAAAAAAAAGTATATTCTAAAGTAAATAAACATTCAGTAATGAGTTTTAAATAAATAGTATAAAATTTATTATAAAAAACAAATACTATTTTAAATTCAATAATTGCTATTTCCATTTAAACTTTTCCTCTTTTAAATATTCGAGCAGTTGTAATATTCTATATTTACAAAATTATTTTTTAGTTTAAATTTTTTTGTAAAGAAATATTTAGTTTTGAATTTGAGTATTGAAAGCTAACAGAATAGACTTAAATTACGGAGTACGAATATTGTTTTTACTTAAAAAAAGATTTTTTTTATAACTATATCATATATCCTTTTATAAAACATAAATAAGCTTAAACAAAATATAACTTTTCTAATTTATTGTAGTTTACACCTTTTTCTGTATCTGTTACTTTTTCGTTTATTTACAGTGGCTTTAGTCCTATGTATTTATAAAAGTTAAGTTTTTTTTACTCAATTTAGTTTTACAAACTATGGAAAATGTTAAATGATAACCCTCAAACAAGGTTATTGTTTTTTAAATGTCATCACAGAACAGTGAATCTTTTTCTAAATTTATAATTGTTTAAAAAACATACAAAAAGAAGAACATTTAACAGTAGATTTTAACTTTTTTTAAATACCAAAAAGCTTATATATAAATTGTATAGTTATAAACTGTTATTAGACTTCCAACCATTAGCGACAATACTTAAATAATCCATGAGAGGTTTTTATTAAAAAGTAAGCGGTAAAGTAACTATCTGAACTTACTTTCTTTTCTCATAAACAATATTATTGTTAACATTTATTATACTTTTAATATAGCTAGATATTTGGTGACTTATGAGGCTAGTTATCAAATAAATACTTTTTGATAATTTACTCATGAAGTAGTAATGTTATATTATGATAAATATTTTACATACTTTGCATTTTAATATACTTTTAGACTTTTACTTTTAGATATATATATATATATATATAAATAAGTTGATTAAGTTTCGATAATCGTCTTGTCGACATATGAAAAAGCTCCTCTTAAATACAATAAATTTCAAAGTATTTTATGGTCACTTTGTTGTGGTTTTTGTGAATTATATTTGTTTGTTTGAATGGAAGATCAATTTTTGCATCGAATATTTGTACTGTACAATATTCAATATTTACGTCTTTTTTCTTTTTGTTTTTTCGTATAACTTTTACATCTCTGTTTACCAAAGTGCCGTTTATTTTAAATTGAACAAGCTAAAGAATTTTTTTTTTGTCTTCATGAAACATATGTTCTGGAATTTTTTTAATCGCATATTCTTAAAGTTTAAAAGCCCTTCAAGTGGGTTCTGTAGAAAGTGATTAAGTTTAAATAATCACCTTATTATATATATATATATAGTTTATCGAACGAAAAAAAGACGCTCAAAATATTTGGTCCTAGGACCTGGTGCACGAAGAACCTTTCGGTTATCGAAGTCGCACACCACGGATACCTTTTAATGTCTTGTCCAGGACGATTTATAACGATTTTAAGAACATTACTTATAATTTTAAATGTAGAAAGATTAAAATTACTTGTTTTGCAGGTGTAAAAGGTCATTAATGCTTTATTAAATTAACCTTTTTTTGATAAAATAACCATATGGTTATTAATCTAAATCTTAAATTAAACAGAATTTAAAAAGTTTGGCATAATGTATAAACAAAGTTGTTACATCATATAAGTAAAAACATATAAATAAGAACAATATTTGTTTTGTGAACAGAAAGTTAATAGTCAAAAACCTTTTAAATACTTATTGTTTCTAAAGCTTTTAAATATAAACAATTTTGTTTCTAATAAGATACTTAAAACATGCATTTTAAAAGATAGTATACAAAATTGAAGACGACGTGAATAAATTCAATTTAACTTTAAATAAGTTATAACTAAGTTAACTAAATTATAACAGTACATATACCTTTTTTATTTCTAATAAAAAACGTAAAGTGTCTTAAAATGTTAGATAAATTATTTCAGATTATTAGCATTAAATAGAGATAAATAAATAAATAATTTTACAAGAACTTTATCAGAATTGCTAAAAAAATATATTAATTTGACAACTGAACAAAAAAAAAAGGTAGCAAACTACTTTAATAAAATTACTTTATGTTAACAACAAGCACTTTTTGTTATAATGATAAATATATTTATAACGAAATGATAAAGCTTTTAAATTATTTTATTATCGTTAATTTAAATAAAACACTTTAAGTTTTGTACACCTTATGAAATTATACTTAAAACTATTTTCAATTAAACTGATTATAAAAAATAAATCCGTTATAGTATAACAACTTTTGCATTTATTCCCATACAGCAAGTAAACGAAAAATAACTAAAGTTGTAAATAATCTACTGTTAAATGTTAAATACTAATTGAAATTTTCTAAGCTAGTTGTTGTATTCTATTTATTTTTTTCTTATAATAAAATTAATTTAGCAATTATTTTTAGTATATAATTCTAGTGTTTATTAAGTTAAAGTTAAACCTGTACTCATAGATAGATATATGTTTACAGTTGAGACAGACAAAATATAACAATTTGAAAAATACTTTTGAAATGTTTAATTTCTATAAGAATATAGATCTCAATTATTTTTACAATTTATAACAAGTCAATGGGCCTAATTTTATAAAATTAAGCAAAAAATTAGTTTATCAATTAAACACCATATATTTGTTCATGATAAGCTATTCTGAAACAAATTTCCTATAGGTTTGTATTCTTAATATATATTTAGATTTTAAAAAGAAAAGATTAATTCAATATGACCATTTTTATTTTATAGCTAAAAATAGATAAAATAAATAAATAGTGTGCAGCTAAAGGTTTCCAAAACTTATTATCGTGAACGCCACCTTGGCAGAAGTTCTAAAATAATTGTCTCAAAGAGACAGTTTTACCTATTTTGGAAATAACCCTGGTGTGGCTCAATGACCAAAAAGTCTTTTTATACACTTTCATTTGAACAAAATATTTTAGCTTCATTTTCTTTATCGTTTTTAATAATTTAACTCGTGACAAAATTTTGTTTAGTTAAAACGAACTAATTATCTTAGAAGGTTATAAATTCATAACACAATATAAAACCGTATAAATTTTGCTAACTTTTTTTACATTCCTTAACAACGATATTAAGTTATAATATTTTGTTTAAGCAAGTGATCCCAAACTTTTTTAAAATGTGCATATCATATGATAAAAAACATGGGGACTCAACATCAAAATATATTTTAACATTATGTAAAAAAAAAATTAAAAAACTTTTTATAGTTCATATTCAGTTTTAACTAAAATAAAATAAAAAAAGATAAAAAAAAAGAACAAGAAAAATAAAAAAATTGTGTAGAAGTTTTCAGGAGTGAAGAGTTTATAGTTAAATATAAGATGGAAAAATAATAAAAAATTCTGGATGGTAGAACATTTTTGTTAAAAGGATAAAAAAGAGGAAACGAGTTGATTCGAGTTGTTACAAATTAAAGCCTTAATTGATGCAAACAGTTTATATAGATATCATTTTATGTTTGTTAACTTTTGTATTACCGATTTCGAAGGTCTTTATGAGCATCAAGCAGAGTTGTTAGAATACCAGAAATTAAAGGTTTTGTTCTTTAAATAAACATTTGTATTTTTTCATTTAAAATAACATGCTTTAAGTAAGTGTTTTGAAATGTTTCTAATTTAGTTCTAACAATTTTGCTTTACGTTTACACTCTAGCTAACATCATTTATGTGCGTGTTTTGCATCATAACAAAATCCAACCATTATAAAAAAAATCCTTTAAGTTTTTTTTTCTTTTTTAATACAATTAAATGTTTGTTTTCTTTTTTCAACATATTTACAAACATTGTTTATTTACAAAATTTTAAATAGATAAACTTTTAATCTCTAGTTTCTGTTTTGTGCGGTTTCAGCTCACTGCGAGGGGTAAAATACTAATATTACTACCCAAAAATTTTAATAATTTTTTTTTAATAATTAAAAATTACTGTTTAAAGTTTATTAAACATTTCTGTAATAAAAAAAAACTTAATTTGAAGTTAAGCGGTAAAACAAGCTTGAAGATTAAATTTAACTTTTGTATTTTTATTGTATACTGTAAAAATTAACAAAAATATAGTCAAGTGTACAACTTCACAAACACACCTTTTTTAAAAGGGGAAGGTGTCAGAAATAAACGAATAGGCACGAAAGGAAACTTTTGCATGTGGTGATTTTTTTAGCTTTTTTTAGTACCACTGTTACCTCTAAGCTCTAACTCTTACACTTGGTAGATAATTTTTCTTTCTTCTTCTTCTTATTATTTTTCTTTTTTTGTTTTGTTGAAGACTGAAGATACTGGCACTTTGTCGTCTTTCAAAACAGCTGTTGTTTAATAAAATTGATATCTAAATTTCCGTCTTACATTTTTTCTTCTTTTTTACTACCACTGTTGCCCCTAACTTTTGGTCGGTCTTATATATTTATATTTTTTATATTAAATTTTGTTTTTATTTTTTAACTTTGCTAAATTTTAACTTTATTTTTTTTACTACAAATGTTACCTTTAACCCTTAACTTTAGTCGGTTTTTCATTTTTATTACTATTATTTTTTTACTCTCGTGCAAAATTGACCATTCGTGCATATTTGAACCGTCTATATTTAAAAGTTTAATGTAACTATCTTTATTCCCTACTTTGATAAGGGTTTTTAAGCATTTAAATTTAGTTGTGAATCTTGAACTATTTTGTAAATTTAAGTTAAGCCAAATGTAAAATTGGAATACAGTACTTTATGGAAATATTTTTTCTTTAATTAAACAAACAGATGGCTCATTTTTTGTTTATGTGCCTGCCATTGGTTTTGGTCTTGCAAGTTCAACTCAGAGAGTTTTCAAAGCTAGGATCCCCACGCCTTTGGTAAACATTTATTTAAAATAGTAAACTGTTATGCTCCAAAAATTGGCAACCATTTTTACACTATAGGTAGCTCTATTTATTATACAGGGTTGCCACTTTGCTTGGAATCCTGGAAAAACCTAGAATTTGACAATTTAGGCAAAAAAAATCTGGAAAAATCTGGAATTTTAATAGTTTTCATATGTTCAGTAGTTAAATTTTGATTTGACTCAAAAAATCTATCATATAAATAAAAAAAAATTTCATCATCAATTTTTTTTTTAAGTATATTAAAAGTAGCTTTACAGTATCTTTTCAATGTTTTTATACTATATAACACAGTTTCTTAGCTTAAACTTAACTTTAAACTTAAAATAAACCCAAAAATGTGTACTTTTAAAAACCTGGAAGAAATTTGGAAAACCTGGAATTGTTTTTTTAAAACTGAGTGGCAACCCTGATTATAAAACATGTAAATTTAAGTATTACAAAAAAATTATTGATATAACTTATAAAAACAATGCATATACATAGCACAGTAATACATTTAAAGTAAATTTTAGTAAAGCACTACAAGTCAAGCTGTTAATTTTTTGTAACCGTGTACAATTGAATGAAAAGATGGTCTAGCAGTAGCTACCCACAATAAATTATTTGGTGACTTTAAAATAAGGTGTTATAAATTGTTTGATATAACTGAGTTTTTAAAAATGATGTTGTTTCTTTTTTGCTTCAAATATTTTAGAAGTTATGTAAGTTTATGTTGTACTAGTTTTTATTATTTTTCATTTCAAAAGTTACCAAAAAAGTCAAAACTTTTAACAGTGACTTGCCAAAACTACACTTTTAATAATAATTACAAAAATACTGGTTATGCTTAACTTTGTTGAGCACGCTTTGGTTCAATATACAGGAGTTATTAAACTTTCCTTTAATGATTTTAAATTTTCTTTTGAAAATAAGTACAGAAGTCCTATCTGTCCTTCATAAGTATTGTCTTTAGCTTTCCGATGTTTATATTATTGAAAAGAACAGAAACAATTAATTTATACAATAATGTAAAGTATAATTTTAAATGACACTAAGTTGAAATGGCACTATTGTTAGAGTTAAATAAATCCTAATAAAACAAGTTAATTTTTAAACTAAGTTCACAGCAATATGTAACATACATAAACCATAATACTAAAAGAATACAAAAAAGTTTAAAAGTTGCATTGTTGAAATGACACTGTTATATACAATTGAAGAGTCACCTAAGGTGCCAGCTAAAATTGCATTCAGTAATATAAGTACATAAGCAGGGCTTCATATTAAGTCGAATTAAAATTGAAAATTATTAAAAATAAAGCTGAGAAATTCCTGTATATTGAACCTAAGCGTGCTTACCTAAAGTAAATAATAAGTTTAAAAAAAAAAATCTATATAAAAAAATTACAGCTTTCAAAAAAGTTATCTTGTTTTCTGGTAGACACTATATCATATTTAACAAATGTTCAAGTAAGATAAGAAATATATTAGTATTACAAGTATTTTGGTTATGCCTAAAATACCTTATAAAAAGTTTTATTTCTAAAGATTATGATATCTGTACTTTTCTTTTTTTTTTCTATCACACAGGGTTTCCAAAAAACCTGGAATCCTAGAGTTTGACAATTTAGGCTAAAAAAACCTGGAAAAACCTTAAATTTAAGAAATTTTGAAAAAATACATGGAATTTAATCAAGTTTTACATGTTTTGTAGTGAAGTTTTGATAAGAGACAAAAAATTACTTTAAAACTATCATTATTATATCTATTATAATTGAAAAGTTTTTATTAATTAACATATTTAAAGTAGTTTACAGTATCTTTTTAATGTTGTTGTACTATTTAAGACATTTTTTACCTTAAACTTAGTTTTAAACTAAAAATAGACATAAAAACTTGTACTTTTGAAAATGTGGAAAGAATTAAGAAACCTGGAAGAAATTTCTCAAAAACCTCTGGCAAACCTGTATTATTGGTGCTCTATCATAAGAAAAATGAGTGAGGTTCATAAGACTCTTGATTTTTAGAAATATTTCAGGTAGTTTTTGAACATAACTTCATTATAATAAGCCTTATTCAACAAAAAAAAAAACTGAAGTTCTTGAAGCAGAAAATAAACCACTCATGAAAAAAAGAAACTTAGTTCTATTCAACATTGTTTAATTATTTGATTAATTTTCTAGTCACCAAAAAGTTAACTACTGCTAACCAGCTAACTCTAATGGCCTCATAAAATAATTAAAATTTTGAGTTTTTCTTTGTTTTAACATATCAGAAAAATGGTGTTGCAATTTTTTCAATAAAAACTTATAGAATATTAAAGTTGTTCAAAAAAAATAAATTAAATCTCACAATATCTCAAAATATTTATGAAACATAAATGGGTTATCTTGGAAGTTTGAAACGAAATCATTAAATTTTTAGAAAAAAAACAACATTTTTATTTTTGACTATTATAAATACATAATTGTTCAACTGTATCAGCGGTTTTCCAGGCAACTGAAATATGTGCACACTAATTTTAAATAAAAAATATGTGCACACTAATTTTGAATAAAAAATAAGTGTACCACAAACTCAAAATATGCCAAAGACCTTTATTTTTCTTGTTCTTGATCATGAACTCCAGAATTTCTTATGTAAGTTTCAAAATGAACCTCTTCATATCTTGAAGTTTTTGTGCAATTTAAAGTAATTTTTTTACACACTAGTATGCATGAAATGCACACCATGTAGATATTAAAATCTAACTGCACTTTAGAGGCCTTACATGATTTTTACAAGTTGATCCAATTTTGTAGATTTTTATTTCAGCTGCAAGATGGATTCTAACCTAAAGAGTTGCAGTCCCGATACATCTACTACATTCGTAATCTTAGTGGTAATCTGAAATTGAAGTTAAAGTAAATATATAAGCCAAAAGAAGCAGTTCTCAGCATCCTAAAAAACTGTCACAATGAATCACTATTATAAAATTTGTGCCAGTAGTAATTTAATTTAACTTTGTTATTAACAAGGTTGCGAAAAAACTTGTAACCCTCGAAAAACCTGGAGTTTAACAAGTGAGACTGGAAAAAACTGAAATTTGATAATTTAAAAAAAAAAATCTAGAAAACCCAGAAATTCCAAAAAAATTAATTAAAAAACTAATTTTAAATCTAAAGTTATGAAATTTTGATTTGACACAAAAAATATATAACATAGATAAATATTTTTTGTTATCTTTAACATTAATATTTTTCATTAAGAATTAAGTTTAAAGTAGCTTTACAGTATCTTTTCAATGTTGTTTTACTATTTAAGACAGTTTTAACTTAAAACTTAGTTTTAAACCAAAAATAGACCCAAAAACTTGTACTTTTGAAAACCTGGAAGAAATTCAAAAACCTGAAAGAATTTTTTTTAAAAACTTGACAACCCTATTATTAAAAAATATATTATAAGATTTTAAAAAATCTTTTTACTTACATGAATAAAAAAAAAACTTTTTTACACTTTTTAAAAATTGGAAAAATAAATTTTATCAAATGTTTAGTCACACTCTTTACCTTAAAGTTTTTTGGTATACAACTAAGTACATGGATGCATACCAACTGTAGAAAAATTGTGCTTTTGACAAAAAATTAAGTTTGAATTGTAAAATGAAGCTAGTTTTAATCACTCTGGCTTATTTTTTCATTTGCCTTAAGAATTGGTCATCCTTAAGTCAAGCCAATAAACAAATTGTCATAAGAGTTTTAAAACTTATCAGTTAAATTTTTATTAAAAAAAAAAACTTTCAAAAGTTTTGTCATAATTTTTTTCTTAAATAGTTTGTAATTTTCTTATAAAAATTGCTTTAAAATATGCATGGAATATTTTGTTATCTTTTACCTCACTAGCTCATAGCTTTGTAGCATAGAGATATATTTTAAAAGAGTTTTTAGTTTCCAAAACTTAGATTTTAAAAGTTTTCCTTCTATAAATTTTACAGGGTTGCCACACTCAAGACGCTAGGATATTTTGAATTTTTAGAAAATCTCAGGATGACTCATGATAATTCTGGATACTTTGAATTTATTTTTTATACTCAGGCTGACTCGGGATAGTTTTGCTTGTTTAAATAAGACTCAGAATAGTTTCAGGATTTCTGAGAATTTCAGTCCAATTTTTCCAGTTCATAACAAGATTTACTCAAATTTGGTTTCAATATTTTGTTGTTTTATAACCATGTTTATTGTTAAACAACAATTTTATTGATTTTGAAGAGTTTTTAAATAATTTTTTTTATAATTTGAAAAAATCAGGATGACTAAGGACAGTATTTTTTGACTCAAAGAGTGGTAACCCTGAATTTAATAATTGAAAACTTTTAACCAAGTTATAGTTCTTATAATTTGAAAAAAGCATCTGAAAATAGCTTTTAATTAAGAAACAAAAATCAAACAGAACAAAAAAATATCTTAAAGTTTTATTAAAATAATTTTAAAAGCGTTTATAATTTACTGTTTACTTTTTTATTTTAATTTAGTCTTAGTTTTTTTTATTTTTTATTACATTAATTGACTAATTAAGTAATATAAGAAATAAAAAAAAAAATTCCAGTATAGGTCTGATTTGAAACTTTTAAAAGAAACTTATGATTATTTTAGCTTTTTTAGTTATAAAAAACTGTTTTTCTAACTGTCTAAAACTCTGCAAATTTGAAAGTTTAACTTATGGACTCATTTGAAATAAGATTGTATTTGTACAAAGATGTATTACAACTGCCTCTTTGAAACTAGCTTTTTTTTCTAAATAGAGTTAAATGTTTTATTGTAAGGCTTGGTATGAACTCTTATTTAGTTGCTATTTTTTTATAAATTAAGTTCATGTTATTCTTTTTAGTTTAAATAAATTTGTTAACTGTTAAAATAATGATATTTTTGTTTTCATTTACATTTAACTTATAATTTTAAATCTGCTGTTAACTAAATAATAAAACTATTTCCTAATTTTATTTTATTTTTAGCAGCTTTATATTTACATAGTTTTATAGTGTTTATGTACGCTTTTAAGCACATTAGGTTCAATTTTAAGTTTCTCAAAGATTAAACACTAATCTATTTGATTAATTAGTGAATTAAGTTATGTTTTTCAGTTTATTAAAAAAATATTTAATTTCTACACAGTACAATACTGTTATTTTGGAAATTAGTAACTTATTTTATTAATTAAAAAAGGTTTATAAATAAATTTATGTAAAGAGAAATTAATTGTTAAACTAGCTAAGATTGCATATTTTTTCTTAGTTTATACATAAAAAATATATGTGTACGACTAAATTTTGCAGTAATCAAGCATGGAGTTAAAATCAAGTTAAAGTATGTTAATTTATGAAAAAGTAAAGTATTAGTAGTTATAAATATTGTATTACTTTCAGATTTATTTACTTAAGTTCATATTACTTAAAATGGACCAAACAGGTATGTTAAATTTGTTTAGTATACTCTCAAAGAATCATATCTTTTTAAGATTATAACTAAAGATTGAATGAAGGTGTTTTTATAGTTAAACAGGATATTTGTTTCAGAAAGTAATAATTTTATTTCTTTTATTAGTAGATTTATATTCTAAAATTTATTACTTTATTAGTATTAAAATCAATTTTGTACTAACAGTTAAAATCATAATTAATATTTATTTTTATAGGAAATGTAATTTTTTGTTGGAAATATAAGCTACTTTTTTTGATTAGTAAATACATGTTTAATGCTTTATTCTTTTAATTTAAGCTAAATTATTAAATTTGATTGGATAAATATTATCAAAAAATTAAGCAATATTTTCATTAAAAAAATTTTAGATGAAAAAGGTGAAGAGCTCAGAAAACACTTGTTCTGGTGTTTAGATCAAATAACAGTTAAAATTCTGAGTCTAGATGTAAACAAAGCCAAAGACAACAAACAGCGTAAGTTATTAGTTGTATTTTTTAGTTTAATAACTGTTTAAACAAAATTACTTACTTTTTTTTCAGTCCGTGAGTATCAAAAAGTTATCAAAACCCTAACATCAAGTAAGGCATCTATAGTTAAAAAAAGAACTACAATGCGCACTACATTTAAAGACTACAGATCAAAAATACAAGCTTCAGATGATAATTATGAAAAAGGTAGTTGTTTTATTTATTGTACTGTTTAATGCCTTGTTCCATAAGTTCAAAATTAAAGTAGTCACCTCTACTTTGAGGTAGAACATTTTTTGTATGCTATGCTTAAAATAAAAATTTTATAAAACCAGAAGAATCATTTATTTATTGGCAGATTTTGTTAATTTAGATACTTTTAATTACGACTTAAAAGAGTTTTTTAATGTTAATCATTATTAACTATCTATTTTTGATTTGATATTTATTACTTAAATTAAGAGAATCGTTTGCTTTTTGACATATTTTATTATTTTAGATACTTTCAATATTATTAAACAGTTTTTTATTGTTAAGTGTTATTAACTATTTATTTTTAGATTATACTTATATAAAAAATCTAGGTCATATAAGTTTTATTTATAATTTTTTAAACTTATTTACTAGAGATTTATCTAAATATTGAAAGGAAAGTTTCCTGAAATTTGAAATATTTTTTTCAAAAAGCATAAGATAAGATAAATTTTTAGTAAAATGGTATTTTTTCACCTTTTTAGTTTGTGCCTTCTGTAAGGAATATATTGTCCTCTCCAACTTTGACCGCCTATTTATCAAAAAATAGTTTGAGTATTAAAAATCTATAAAATGAAACTTTTAACTTAGTTAAAACTCTACAAAAAAATTGTAACAAAAAGTGATTCACTCAATATGGATTTAAACTTATTTACTTATACAGGGCTGCCACAAAACCTGGAATCCTAGAAAAACCTGGAGTTTGAGAAATTTTGAAAAAAAAACTTTGAATTTAAAACAATTTTTACATTTTAAGTAGTAAAGTTTTGATTTGACACAAAAAAACCATCATAGATAAATTTTTTTGTCATCATCAATTTTTTTATATTAAAGAACAAATTTAAAGTAGCTTTTCATTATTTTTCATGTTGTTGTGCTATTTAACATAGTTTTTTCCTCTTAACTTAATCAATGTTTAAAATTTTTAACTTTTTGATAATAAATTTAATGCATCTATTGTGTTAATATGATTCTTTTCAGTTAAAATTTTACTTAGATTAACTCATAAATGTAGAAATTTAGAATATAGCAAAAATATTAAACTAAAATATTTAATCAAAGAAAAATAAAACTTAAAACAAATATGTTCCATATAAACAGGGTCGCCACTCGGTCAGGAAATCAGGAAAAGTCAGGAAAAATTTAAAAAAATTACAAAAGTCAGGAAAAGTCAGGAAAAAATAGGGGGTTTTGAAAAAAAGTCAGGAAATTTGATAGAATTAAAAAAAAGTCAGATATTGTCAGTTAAAATTTACAAAATTCCTTGTTTTCCAAAGCCTTCAAATGGTATAAATTAATTAAAAGTCCTTCAAGTCAGAAATTTTTTTTACAGTTTTCCTAGAAATTTACAAAAATATTTAATTTTATTTCCAATGCCTTCATCTGGTATAAACTAGTAAAATATCCTTTATAAAACTGCAAAAATTTTCTATTAACATATTGAACAAGTACCCTACTTCAACAAGCAGATTTTGTAAGCTTTTTAGTACTGATGATCTGTAGCAAGGACACTTCCACAGTGAAACTGTGATATATACACAAAAGTTTATCTAGCATAATTTTAGAATCAAAGTGTTTTTTGTATAAGTAAATAATTGAGTTATTTATAACTAAGCAGTTAGTTTAGTATTTTATGTAACAAGTTAATGTGTATACTGAAACGGAATGCAGACCAGATGAAGGAAACCATATCTTCATTAGATGAAGAGGTTGAAGTGCTAATAAAAAAACGGAGAAAATAAATTTTAGTACATACATTTAAAAAAAACAGTATTTGATTAAGTTCTTTATTGTTTTAATGTTTTAACTGTAAAAGTTCGTTATTGTTTGAAGGTTTGAGTTGTGAAAGTTCCTTATTGATTTAAGATTTTAATTGTCAAAGTTCCTTATATGTCGTTTGTTTATCTAGATACATTTATGCTAGGAAATGCTAAAAAATTGTGTTTCAGACAAGCTGTGTTTATAAGGTAATAATACAAGTATTTTGCTGATAGAGCTGTTTATTACAAACATCAATCATACCTAGATGGTTCAAGTGATGTACTGGAAGTTTGATGATAGAATTCAGCAAAAAACTGTTGTTTTTAACCTGTATTAAGATTAGATTGAAGGCTTTATATAGTTTCGAGTGCTAGATTATGTAACTTAGAATAAGTTTAATTTAAGAGTTTGATTTAGAAAAGTCCGGAAAATTTTGGTAAGAAGTCAGAAAAAGTCAGGAAATTTTTCTCAGCTTGATCAGTGGCAACCATGTATAAATTAAATTGGCCCTATTATCAATAGTTATTTATGGTATTAATTATAATGTCACAAAAAATAATAAATTACTATGATAGAAAGTATAAGAAAAATGCCAAAATGGTGCAATAAAAAAAGAGCAAAATAAATTACCATTAAAAAAGTTTTATGGAAGCATTTTTTTGATTTTCTTTAGTTTTTATCATTTTTGCTATTTTTATGGTTTTTTGAAAAAATAAAGGAGTGCCTCCATAATTTATTTTAATTCATAAATTCTGCTGAATGTTTTTTTTTCTGATAATTTCTACATGTAAAAATATTTCCAGCAAAATACTTGAAGGTAAAATTTTTAAGGTCCCACACAGTTACACCAGGGTTGTTATGAGAAAAACTGGTTCTGCTACTTAACGTTTCTAAAAATCAGCTTAAATTATACTGTTTATGTAATGGTGTTTTTGTGACAGTTGCCAAATATAAAATAATTTCTAGCTGAAAATCCAAAAGTCGCCATTTTTAAAGCACTCTAGTATACTGTTAAGACAACTTTTAAAGATATAAGTTTTTACCTCAAAATATAAATTCTCACCTAATTGTTGATTTTATGCATACTGAATTTGAAAAGGTAATTTCTCCAAAGGTGTAAAGTTTTTATTACCTGCGGTTTTAATAAACTCAGTCTAATTATTATTAGTTTATAACTTTTAAGATTTGTTAAAGAGTAGGGTTCTTATATTATAATTTAAATTACTTTATAGAAGTTTAAAAGTATATTTTTATGTTTCTTCAATCAAGGATAAAGTTGTCTAAATTACTTTTGAAATAAAGTACTGTTGTACAAGTATATAAAATAAACATGCTTACCTTTTCTTCTGCATTTACTATTTTAAAATTCTTGAATATTTGTATTAATTAAAGTAGGCTTACAGTATCTTTTTAATGTTGTTACATTATTTAAAACTTTTTTTTTTAACTTAAGATTAATTTTATGATTAAAATGAACCAAAAAACTTATTATTTTAAAATCTAAGAGAAGTTTACAAAAAAACCTTTGGCAACCCTGCTTTCAAAAATTTTCTCATAATATTTAGTGTGATTTTTTAAATTAGCCTAAATATACCTGAGACCTTTTTTTTGTTCTCATCATGAACTCCATAACATTTAGTAAAAGTTTCTTAAATTCCATAATTTCTTGTGTATTTTTCAAGTTTAGCTATAAATATGTTCTTTTGCTCTTCATCACAAACTCCACAATACCTGGTTTTACAAGATTTAAAGTTTAAGATAGTTTTTCAAATCAGAATTCATGCACCCCAAGAAAAATTTCGTGGTCTTTAGTGTGCACTGGTGCCACTACTTGAAACTACCTTAAAATTCGTTTTTTATCAATTTTTTTTTATGTTAAAATCTTCCATCTTTGGTTTTTACTAACATAAATTATATCTCTCTGCCTTAATTTAAATATTAACATTTAAAAGATTGAAAATAAATTTTAGGCTGGTTAAGGTTTAATTTTATCCCATTTCTACTAACTTAAAATGTTATGAGTTGAATTATTTTTGATATTTTTTATTATAAGCTCAAAGGCCGTTAAGTTTATTGATGAAATATTTTTTCAGCTTACCTAAGGATGCTTCAGTATGAAGGGTTTAAGAAAACAAGACCAAAAGGAGTGTTTTACAAATATGCAGTGGGAAAAAACTTGTCTGCTGAAGAAAAAGTCATGATCAAAATACTAGGGATGGATTTGTCTGATAAATCATTTGCATTTGACTTTGATCTTTCTGAAGAATATTGACTTTAAATGGAATTATTAAACTTAAGTGCTTTTATTAGTATTTTTCCTTCCGTTTTTCTTCCTAGGCAAATAGTTAGATAAATGTTTTATTAATCGTGCTAATTTTTTTAAGATTAAATGTTTAATTTTAAAGTATTTGTTATTTTTTCAAATAAATTTCACAAAAATTTCAGTTTTTGAACCTGTTATATATAAAATGAGTTGTCCTCCATTATACATTTTAAAAGACAAAAACATTGTAACCAGTGACCTTTGTTTTCTCCCTGATACTGGTGCAGCAAAAAACAAGCTACTAACTGCCTACCGAAGTGGCTTGGCAGAGTTTGATTTGTGGGACCTAAATAGCAGAAGAGTTGAGCAGAGTGTGCAGTCAGATAAACCCTGCAATTTACTTTCAATCGGCTGCTCTAACGGAAACATTGTCACACTTGACAAAAACGGCTGGCTCAAGGCTTACGATAACAATACCATAAACAACTTTGTTAAGCTAGGAATTGGCGAGAGCGTGGGTTTTTGTAAAGCTTCACTTTTGCATGCGTCCAACTTGGTTGCCGTTCCCGGATGCACAAAATCCTCTGTGACAATTTGGAACATCAAGGACTCGCAAATTGTCTCCAGACTTGTACCAAGTGAAAAATATCAAAAACTAGGAATGGTCATGTGTATTAAGTTGTTACAAAATAACTTGGTTGTTGGATATGAAAACGGAGACTTGCTCGTGTGGGATCTGGTGCAAAATTTGGTTGTTTATCACGTAGAAGAAGTTTTTAAGAAAGAGCCAGTGATGACTTTAGATGCCAATCAAGTCAATGACACAATAGAGTGTTTCTGTGGAAGTGTATCGAGTTCGATGGTCAGAGTACGAGTTGACTTGACAAACAAAATTCATCATACAAAAATAATTAAACTCATAAACAACGGGTTGAACTGCTTGAAAGTTCGATCGGACAATAAATTAGTGGTCACTGGTGGTTGGGATCACAAAGTGAGAATTTGGGGGACGAAAAAAGTCAGCATGCTCGCTGTTTTTGATTATCATAAAGATTCTATAAGCGCAGTTAATTTTAGTGAAAAAACTCACAACAATAAAATTTTGTTAGGGTGTGCCTCTAATGATTTCAAAATTTCAGTCTACGACGTTTTCAACTGAATTTTGTTAAAACAAGTTTTGTTGTTATTGAAATTTTTAGAATGTTTAGCTTACCAAAATATATTAAATACGCTTTTATTATTTTATTGTTTAGCACATTTTAGTAAAAAAAATAGTCAATAAATTTTAGGTTTTAATAAAATTTGTGATAATAGATTGTATTGACTCTTTGTGTAGAAATATTGTAAAATGTTTATTATATCATATTGGATTTAACGTGTCCTGGATTTAACGTGTCCTACAACTAAATCTAATAAGCTTTTATTTTGTAATACAACTAACTGAATTTTAGTTGTTTTAGATAGTTTTTTTTTAAAGTGTTAAAGATTTTGGATTCTCAATAGTTTTTATTATATATGGTAATAGTTTAGTTAAGGTAACCTTAATTATGATAAAAAACTAAAAATATTGCCAGTATAGAAATTTTCTTATAACAATTGATAACAACCCAGATAGTTCAATATTTTTTAATTGTACTTTTTGTCTATTAATTGATACAACTTTATAAGAATATTACAGATTGCAATATGTTACCACAGAATACTACTGCAATTATGTTTGTAACAGACTAATTAATAACTATAAAACCATCTAGTTGTTTAAGTAGATCACATATATTTAAAAATAACCTTGAAGTATGATCTTTTTGAAGTAATTTATGAAATATTTTTAAATTCATAAAGAAGTAAAAAAAAATCAATCAAATAGCAGTTAATCAGATATTATGATTAAGTTATTTTGCATTTTAAATTAATGATTTATGACAGATTGTTAATTTATGAATAAGGTTTTTGAAGGCTAAAAGCTTAAGTTTAATTAACATTGTGCTATCTTAAATGGTATAAGGTGCTATAAAATCTAGGTGATAAAATATAAATAAGCAATTAGTTTTAAAATTGTCCTATTTTGTTTATATTGTAGTGCAAAACAATTACTGACACCTATTTTTTTTTTAATTAATGAAGAAACTGATCACGTTTTTTTACATACTTAAAGAACCAGATAAGTATCTTTAAAAATATCTACATAAGTTGGTCTATCAAAATTTATCTTGCAAGCTTTAATTTTTAGAATAATTAAATTTAAGCTGAAAATAACCAATTAGATTCTTTTATTAGTAAGAAAGTATTTTATTGTGCTTAAATTTTACGAGTTATAATAATTAGTATTTAATATTTTCTATCATTTCGGAATATACTACTGTTTTATATTAAAAAATAGAGTCCTTATAAGTATGTAAAAGTTATAAAATGCAAATAATACTTCTAATATTATATTTATCTTCACTAGTAACTTATCGTTTTAAGATAGTGACATATTATTTCTGTATATATATGTTTCTGTTATATATATGTCTGCTTAAATTACAAAAGTTTTACAAAAGTTTTTATTACACAATTTTACTTTTAGTCTGTACTACAAAGAGTTAAAGTAGTAAAATGGCAATGCACACTGGAAACCCAGACCTGGACAGGCAGTATGAAAATGACATAAACTCCATACCAGTCGAAGTGCAAAACTTCCTGATGAAGCTCAGAGACAATGTCATGGATAATGAGGTGTTTGAAATCGAACACAGTTACGAAGTAGGGTAAGTGGAGTATCAGCAGTCTTTGGGAGTATTTTTAAGAGTCATTACTTACATATTTCAAAAATGTTTTAGTATTATTTTTTAGTATTTATTTAAATAATCACTCTTTGTACTCAACAATGTTATAAAATTTAGGTTATAAAATTCAAATATTTTTATATTATGCTAAATAATACATTTCAGCTATATTTGTCTCATTATAATTACGAATGTATAATTACAAATAAAACAAATTTACTCAGTTGGCCATTAAAAAGTTTTTATTCACAGCTTTACTCTTTTACTATTCTGTTTTTTGTTCTTGACATTTGTAAATTTTAGACTTGATGTTGTAAAAATAAAATAATGTTAATATAATCAAGCTTTGATAGCTGCTTTATGATAATGTAAAATAACGTTTAAATAGTATTTATATTAAAAACTTCAGGTGGAACCAACATACTGAACGTTATTTCCATGAAGGTTTGTGGCCTGAACCCGATGTAGTTGCTCAACTATTAGATAGTCAAGATGAGGAAGGTGAGTCTAAACAAAGTTATTAGTAGTCAATATCGAAAACATCTATTTTTTTGTGTTATTTTAGAACTACAGTCACCTTTCGCGAATCTACGCACTCATTTGGTTACGCACTATAGTTTAGTTACACATCTTTGAATTCACAAAAAGTAAGAATAAAATAAATGGAAAAATCCTTTTATACTATTACAGGACTCTAGGATTTTTGGCAATAGTAATGAAAGGAAAACTTTCAGAAAATTTAGAGTAAACATTTAATAATTTTAGTGCATGCCTTCCATAAGGAAACTATTGAAGTCTTGAGCTTAGCTCTTTATATTTTAGGTGTTTCAGTTCTCCTTTATATTTTAAATCAAACAAGGTACAGTGCTTAATTACTCACAATATTTGTGGCATAAAATTTCAACTCAGCTTACCTCTTATTTTTAGTTGTTATGTTCCTTGCCCACCTAAGATTGAACTTGTATTGCATAGAATTAGAGAATGATACTAATTTTGAATGAAAACCATTTTTTAAACAAGTAAAGTGGAAAAGTCCCCAAACAGTATTTTATTAAATGTATTATAAGAAAACAGCCAATATGGTTGGTACAATGGCTATTCTCCTTTAGTTACGCACTTTTTATGTGGACACTATGTGCGTAGATTCGCGAGAGGTGACTGTACATTAGGGTGCATATATTGCCCCTCAAAAATTAAAATTTTGGAATTTCGCTGAGTAAAATTTTTTTACGATGGGAAATCACATAAATAGACAGAACAAAAAAAAAGTTAGCTTCCTAGCTTTAAGCCTGTTTAAACCTTGTTTAGACAGAATTTTTTTTTTTTAAATTAAACGTTTTTTTCCGGTGCATAACTTATTTGAAAAATATAGCAAAACACATTTAATTTTCTTCCTTAAATTTATTTGAGATCTTTTGTAGTAAGTCTTATCAAAAATTGTATGTTACTAAATTAAACTGAATTGAAATTGAAAAAAGGTTTTAAAATATATAATGACGTAATAATCGAACGTAAATACTGACTAAACGCTTACACTGTAGTTCTTGCTCTATTAATAAAAGTCCTTAGATTAAAATCAAACTGAAATAAACCAGCGATAAAAATGAAAATAAATACGAGAAACTAGTTACTTTAAATTACTTGATATAAGGATTTAAAATGTCTAGTTTGGTATACAAACTTTTTCTGCTTACATAAACTGGGCCTTATGATTGAATCCATAAGGCTTCTAGAATATGTAGCTGAAAAGAGTTCTCTGCTTTACTAAAGCTGAAAAGTTCTTTTTGTGATAATATTTTGCACACTCATGATTGTCCAACAGACGTTGCCCAATCGCCGAGAAGTATTGTTTCGTAGGTTTTTCCGAACGACCATCAAACCAGCTTTTTAAGATTTTTGAAACATGCTAATCAATTCTTACGTTGAAACCTTTGAGATGTTTCTCCCACGTAGTCACTACCACAGTGACACTTAAATTTATAGATGATGTTACTTTTTTCATGGGTGGGAGAAACATCTTTGTAAATTCCACTTAAAGGTCGATCAGTATACAAAATTGTTCTTAAACCAACAGAGCTAAAAACCTGGCTTATTTCCTCAGAATTTTCTTAGAAAACCTCTCAGAAATATTTCTAAGGTAAGGAAGTTTTAAGTATACTGGACACTTCTAAGGGCAAGTTGAGGCACTTCTAGAAGCCTTATGCATTCTGTCATAAGGCCCAGTTTATGTAAGCAAAAAAGTTTGTATACCAAACTAGACATTTTAAATCCTTATATCAAGTAATTTAAAGTAACTAGTTTCTCGTATTTTTTAAGTGTAGTTTTATTTTCATTTTTATCGCTGGTTTATTTCAGTTTGATTTTAATCTAAGGAGTTTTATTAGTACAGCAAAGTGCTACACTATAAGCATTTAGTTGGCATTTGATTATTATATCATTTGTATTTTATAACTTTAAACTACAGTATAATCTTATTTCAATTCAGTTTAATTTAGTAAGATACAATTTTTGATAAGACTTACTACGAAAGATCTCGAATAAATTTAAAGAAAAAAATTAAATGTATTTTGTTATTTTTTTAAATATACCGGTGTAGAGCAAAAATTTCAAAAGTAATTTGCTCCAACAGGCTTAAAGCTAGGAAGCTATTTTTTTTGTACTTTCTATTAATGTGATTTCATAACGTCAAACATTTTACTCATCGAAATTCCAAGGTCGAGGAAACAGATGCACCTTACTGTACATGATTGTTAATTTTCGAATATTTTAAAATTTATAATATATATTTTTCAAATCGGGGTGACTTAAATTAGTTACAAAATTTTGTTTATAAACTCAGGCTAGTTTTTGTTAGTTTAGATGATTTTTATTTACTAGTAAAACTTGTACTAATGGTAATGACTCAAGTAGTTTTACATGAAATGAAACAACTAATAAGTTATCAGATCCAAAGATTTGTACTGAAACACTAAAAAGTTTTAATATTTTTTAGAAAAGAATTCAAGGTATGTAAACTACTTAAAAATTGTTGTATAGTATATTGTAAAAAAAAATAAATTTACAACCATTTTCGTTCTTATATACGTACTAAATATATATAATTTCCTCTCTCCAATTGTTTTTTATGATTTCAATAAATAAAAATTTCAATAAATGTCTAATATCAGTTGTATAATTAAATGACATGAGAGGGCTATAAATAAGCTACACCCAGAGATCAAATTTATATTTTAGTTGAAGTTATCAAAACATGTGTTAAAGCTTTTGACCATTTGTATATAATTTACGAATCATTCACACTTTTATTTCAGTTTTTAAATTTTTCTACGTGTTAATGTCATCTGTATAAATTGCACTAAGTTATATTGAGTTAAGAATTTGTTGGAGACTTAAACGTAGAATCAACTGCGCTGTTAGTTTTGTCAAATGTATTATTTTATTTAATCACTATGTGTTTGAAACATACTTATGTTTTGAATAGTTTTTTTTTCATTGTCCGTCCCTAATTTTTTTCAAGAATTATTGCTGAAACAGTTTTTTTTTTGATGCGTAATATATATTCGTTTATTTTTTGCAGGTGAAATATTTATTGTATTGTACAAAGAACTGTACTTCCGCCATGTCTATGCAAAAAGCCAGGTCACTCAGCAGCAACGCTTCGACTCATATTATAACTACTGCAGCCTTTTTAATTTTATTTTGAGTGAGTAAAGTTGTTGTATTGAATGTTGTAGAGTAATCTAAAATCAGACCTTTAGCTCTGATAGTTTTTCACAGATTATAGATAGTTGTAATGTTTTTGAACATATCGTGCATCTATGTATTTTCATTTTAATCTTTTCAAACATTAACTGAATTGCGATTAATATTCCTCAAGTTTTATATATATATTTTTAAACAATTTAAAGTTGGAAAATACTTGACAAGCTGTCGAAATTAATTTAATCAAAATGTTTTTATATACGTGAATTTTAAGTAACAAAAAATATATATCATAGAAATATAAGCTTTATAAGTTTTTTTGTATTATAAATATTTGATATTTGAACATCATTTTTAAGCTATACTTTAAGCTATATCATTTTTAGCCATACAAAGTTTAATAATTCAAAATTAAGTTTTAGTGTTACAACACTTTGTACAAATTGTAGGTTCTGAAAAACCTATTGATCTTGATTTGCCAAACCAATGGCTTTACGATATTATTGATGAGTTTATCTACCAAGTAAGTGTTTCTTTTTATTTTTTTACTGTAAACTTATAAGGATTCAGATTTATATAACGAATGTAGCTTGTTTAAAGATCATTTTACAGATAAATATTCGTGGCAGTCATAGTTGCCATAATTTGTAGTCTTTTTTCTGAACTAGCTACATCTTATTTAAAAAAGAATTTTTTCAAATTTTGTTGCATGTTTATCCTGACTTTTACTCACAGTTTCAATCTTTTGCTCAATACAAATGCAAGTTACTTAAAAAAAGTGACGAAGAAATTCAAGCTTTGAGGGACAACTCAAAGGTTTGTTAGTATTCTACAAACTATTAGAGTATCTATAAGGCAATGTTTTTTTTTTGTCTTGCAGTAGTTCATATAGCAGTTTTGTTCTGATTACAAATTGAAATATTTTTACTTATATTTAGTGATATAAATATATTAGACGTAGTTTAATACTTATTTATAGTTATAATTTTCAGTTGTTTCTTACTATAAAGTTAAATTTATACTAATTTATCTGAAAAAATACCTCTGATTAAATATTCCACCATACCAAGTTGCTAGCAACTAACCATACAACTTATTTTCCTTGTATTTATAGTTGTGTAATTAGGTGTGGAACATTTGTAGCGTGTTGAACGTGCTCTACTCTCTGGTGAACAAGTCCAACATCAACCTGCAGTTGAAAGCATTCAATGAAGGAAAACAACCTGAAGATATTTGTGAAATTGCAGGTCAGTTGATGTCGCTTATAAAATTAAATTATGCATATTGTTTAAAAATATTAACTGAATGCATACTCAGCTTGTGTTATCCTTGTTATTGTATAAATATAATAAATTTGTTCTTTAACTGAATAAATATGTAAATAGAATGACAAAATGCCATTGTTTTTAGTATTATCAAATATAAGCTGTAATTATAATTAATTACTATCTTAAACAACGGTTTTAATGTAAACTGCTGCTTAACTTAATATGTTAGTAACATGTTCTTTTACGATAGGTGATTTCGGCAAACGAGGTCTGTACAAGATGTTGGGATACTTCAGCATCATCGGGTTGCTGAGACTGAACAGTTTGCTCGGCGATTACCACCAGGCCCTTGAAGAAATCCAGCATATCAAGATTATTAGGGGGGTTAGTTGAAATTATTTGTTATTTGTGTTTGAAATTAATTTTATGGTTAAAATGTTTTTAATAAAGTTTTGGTTTGAGTTATACGATTGTATTTTTTGTTTACCAGAGTACTCTAAAGAATAGCAACACAAATAGTAAAGAGTATATGATCTACTTAAATATTTTAATGATTATCGCAATATATTATAAATATTTTAAAGTATAGTATTTGAACATTCTTAGCTGTTTGGCGATCCTTTGTTTTTATGTTCTATAAAATAGTTAGTAGTTCGAACTAATCAAAAGTTTCTAGTTTTTTTTAAAGATACCATAAAACTGTTCTTTTCAAACTTTTTTTTGTTCTTTGTGCAGACGAACATCTACTCGCGTGTGCCGGAATGCCAGATGACGACGTATTACTACGTGGGATTCGCCTACATGATGATGCACAGGTACGGTGACGCAATCAACACTTTCTCCTCAATCCTCACCTTCATTCAGAGGAGCAAGAACACAACCCTCCAGCGCTCCATCCAGTACAAACAGGACATGGTTAGTTTTAAATGCTTAAGTTTAAGGTTTATTAAACTTTTTTTCTAACTTGTGCTTGAAACAATTTTCTTTAGTTTGGTTGCCTTCTTTTTTAACTGCGCTGGGCTATTTACAAAAATAAGTATGTGATACAATTGTTAGAAAAAAAGTTTAAACAATTTTTGATGAATTAAAAAATAAGTTTTACAAAATTCAAAAAAGTATATATTAAAAATACTTAACTTGGTTTTTATGGCTTAAACTATTTGGAGAAATCTTGAGTCCCTGTATTACTTCTTCGCTATTTATAGAATTATAATAATAACTTTTATACAACTCAATTGTGTAAATGTACTTTAAAACAGATTTTAAAGAATTGTATGCTTAAATTGTGGTTTATGTATAGCTTTATACTGTATGAAATACTTTACTTCATGATTATAAGTTGATACTTTCAGCTCAATAAGCAAACCGAGCAAATGTTGACATTGCTTGCGATCTGTCACTTCTTCTACCCAATCAGATTGGACGAAACATTGTTGCAAGTCATGAAAGAGTCCGTCAGTCCCGAAAAACTGTCTCGCCTCAACAGCGGGTTGGTTTTGTTATATGTTTTAATGATGTATTTTACACAATTTTCCATATTTTTTATTTTTTATTTAGATGCAGGCAAACCTTGGAGGAGATGTTCATGTTCGGCTGCCCCAAATTTCTCTCCCCAATTCCTCCAGATTTCGACGCTTCCATCAAGACCAACACCCACAAAGAACCAACCCAGCATCAGTGCAGGGTTTGTTGTAATGTATTTGTTTGTGTTTATAGTTATGAAAGATTTTAACTATGTTTGTGTGTAGATTGAAACTTTCGTTGTTTAGACTAACGAAAATTTTTGAACATTAGTTTACAGTTTAGACCTTTTATAAATAATTTTACAGTGTTTAGTACATATTTGTATTTTAAACATATTTGAATAAAAATTGATTAAAACACCATAGAAAATAACTGTCTCAGATCTTTAAAATAAAAGCACTGTAAGATTCAATTTAAATAAGAATTGAAAGTGTTTTCTAATAAAGGAAAGACCACTTGCTCAGTGTTTTTATTTTAAACAATTGAGACAGTTAATTTTTTTTGTTTTTTAATAAATTTTTATTTATTAAATTAAAAGTTGTCCGATTTTAGTTTTAAAAAGGCAGACTACCTACATTTTTAGATAGACTAGAATTGAAAAATTACAAAAAATAAAAGTTTTTGACAATATCGCAGGTATTTTTGGAAGATGCGGACCAGCAGTTGAACTTGTCCACCATCAGAAGCTTGCTCAAGCTGTACTCGACGATGCCCGTTGAAAAACTGGCCAACTTTTTGGAGGAGCAGGGCAAGGAAAGGTGCCTTTCGCAACTTATGTGCCTGAAGGTTTTCTATTAGACTTTTCGTTGAATGTTCATAAAGTGAAAGTTTTGTTTTTTACAATTTGTAAGCTCGAAATTGTTTCTTTATAACTTTTTTTATTAACAAGTTTAGTTTGAAACTTATTAATACTTGATACAACGTAGTATTAATTTGCATTTAATATTATTTAGTTTTAAATAGCATTTACCTTTTAATCATCTGTCTTAACTTAAGTTTTTTAATGAACATTTAATTTTTCTAGTTGGCGTTTTATATTAACAAAACTTAATATTTACAGACAAAGATGATGAACGCGAGATCAGCACGTGTCGACGAAGATGACGAAACAAATACTTTAGAAACTGACTTCTACATTGATGACGTTTGTTTTGTTAATATATTTTAACTTGAGTTTAGTGTACATGCAAAACTTTTAACTTTTTTGTAACTTTAAAATAGTTATTTTAAGTTGTCTGGTTCCCATATTTTTTATCATAAAAGAGTTGCTAATTCATGGGGTCATGAAAAAATCGTTCAATGTGAAAACTTTAAAAGAAAAAAACACTTTTGATTGATGACTATTTTTGAAAACTCCTTGAATTTTTTTTGATGTACGTCATCAAGTTGGAAATATAACATTCTACATTTAGTAAAAATACTTTAAGTTAATTTATTATAGTAGTTGCACAACTTATTTTACTAACTTTGTTACAGCAAATGATCATCATCGCAAATACTAAAGTTGAAAGGGCGTATGCAGACTACTTCATCAAACAAATCAATAAATTTGATGAGGTTTTTTGTTTATTTTTTGACATATTAGTAAATTAGTAGATACATAACATCATGGCAATTTTATAAAAGAATTTTTTAAAATAACTTCCATAAAGAAATCGATGTTTAAAATGAAAATATAAATCTAAATGCACCATGCGTATATTTTATTTACTATAAATAGAAAGTTAAGTTTGTTAAAGAACTATTTTTGTGACTTACAGCTACATAATGTTTTTATTTAATCATTCTTATTTTTACAGACTTTGTAGGTCTTAACAATTTTAATTTACTCTTAACTAAATAAATAATAACAATTTTACCGAAAAGAAACATATATTATTAAAATTATTTTAAATTTGGTATTCAATTTTCACAGAACTTTTTTCTTGATTAGCTGAATACAGTTTTCCAAAAATTTAGAAAATTAATGACACCTACAGTTTTTTTGTGTTATGTATTTAAATTATTTATTTTCCGTTCTATAAAGTTAATTTCAAAGTATTTTTTGTTATTGAAATTACAGTTATATCTAACAACATTCTAGATTAACCGTGGTATTGCCAAGATTGAACTCTAAATTCTTAATTTGTTCCGGAGTTCTCAAAATGGTGCCGTTCGGATAATAGTCGTATTTATTAAATATAGAGAAATTATTTTTATGACTTTCGCTTATTCGGAATAAACTTTTGTTTTATCTGCTAACACTAGTTGCTCATTTATTTTTACTTTAGTTTTAAATTTTCTAGATGTTTTTGTTTGAATTAAAATATGGTTTGACTGGTTTGAAAGGTACAAAATTACCAAAGCGAGGTCCCGGCAGTTAAACAAGTATAAACTTTTTTAGAATTATTTTAACTTTAATTTAAAAAGTTTAAATATTTTAAACTTTTTTTAACAAAAAAAATCTGAAAATATATGCAAACTTAAAAACTATCAAACCGGTATGTCTTGGGCAATTGTAATCTAATTGAACTTAAAAGTTTATAATTTTACCCTTAGACTAGATTGAATCAGCTTTTTAGATTCTCAGGTTGCACTTTTTAGCTTTTAGTTTAAAAAGTATTTTTTGCTTGAAGTTTTTACTTAGTTACAAAATGTAAATAATCGTTTTAAGTTACTTTAATTTTTCTTTTTGTAATTATGTTAATTATATATAAACATTAGGTAACAAAAACTGTGAGTCATCAGTTCTAAATACTTTAAAACATTAAAATTTATCTGATAAATTTAGTATTAATCATAATAGCTTTTCTTTTAATAATTTTAACAGTAATCATTTAAGAATTGAATATACTAATACATATTTTGAATAAAGTTGATTTTTTAGAGAGCTATTTGTACATGATGTATATTGATTAACTGAAACGTGGTTGATTCCTAAAGTCAACGATGTCACAGTGTGTCCTTCTAATTATAATATAATCCGAAACGATAGAACAAGTGTAAGTGTTGTTGTTTTTTCAGAAAATCTCTTGAAGTTAAAAAAGATTAATCTCTATCAACAACATAAGTTTTGAATATACATGTTTAGACGCATTAAAAAAAAAGATAATATTTTTCTGTGTCTATTTTCCCCCATTATCCGTAAAATGTGCACTGACTTTTAAAATGACTAAAATTTCCAAATGAATATTTTTTTATGTTCTTGGGGATTTTAATCTACCAAACATTAATAGGAAAATTCTTAGCACAGACTACAGTGAATCCCATGAGCACTTTCTTAATTTTTGCACGTACAGTTTAACAACTTAAGTAATCGAAAAATTTGCAATAATTTTGGTCTAGATAGAATCATGTCTTGTTCAATTACTTTTCCATTAACAAACACATGTGACCATAACTTGATTTCATTTAAAGTTAAATATTATGTAATGTTGAAAAGTATTCATATGATTACAAAAAGACATTTTTTGAAAACATTAAAAATTACATGTCAAAAAAATAATTGAACCTCATTATTTAATGAGTCACACAATGTCTAACATTTTTATGACCAGTTCTTTAGTTTAATTCAAATTTCAATTTAACGTTTTGTTCCAACTTAATCTAAAATATCCTTCTCACATTAAAAAATATTAAAATAAATCAATTTATTTACAAGAAAGGAAGACAAAAACATTTTCTAAGGTTATGAAAATAAGTCAATAGAATAACAGTTAGCCGTTAAAAAATACAATTTTGAAATGAAGAAAAAATCTGTAAAACCCAAAATTTAAATAAGTATTATATATACGTAAAATCTAATTTTAAATTAAGTACTGCAAAAACCCTCTTATACTACAATAATACAGAAAAACAGTTACCTCAGATTTCGAAACAAATTTACTTTTTAACAGCAGTTTTCAAAAAGTATTTAAAACGATGATAACCACCGAAGTTTTAAACTAGCTCAAAAAAGTTGTAGTAAAATAAAAAAACTTCTTACGACTTATGAATACATTTAAGGTTTAATTAACCATCTGAAAGATAAAATCATCAGCATCCCAGAAAACATCGCACCCTATTTTATTAAGTGTGCAGTTCCATGAATAACATTTCCACTTTTATTAATGTTTTATAGCATTAGGTGAAGTATCAAAACTATAGGAAATATACTTTGTTATTCCAGCGTTAACTATAAAAAGGTAAGAAACACAACGCGTTAAACTATAGGCCATTGTCTTTAATCTATGATAACTCTTAATCACCCTTTTGACTAAAATTTACTAACTAATAAACAATTTGATTTTGTCTCTAACTACTTGTCAAACATTCAGCTGTTAACATGCTTACATTCATGGACAGTCCCTTATGTCAAAAACTTACATATTAAAGCAGTTTTCACTGATATTAAAAAAGCTTTCGATTCAGTATCACACAAACGATTATTAAAACTTTTGAGTCAATATTAACTGCATGAATCCTTAGTGAATTGGTTCAATAATTTTTTAATTGAGAGATCACAAAGAGTGGTTATTAATGATATCTGTTAGCATTATAAGGTGGTGCAATTGGTCCCCTTCGTTTTTAATCTACAATAACGATTACTATTTAAACATTGACATTAAAAGTGATATAGTTAATTTTCAGATGATGATGAAATTAAGATATTAAGTTATATGCATGTATTTTTTTGCAACTTACTCTAGAAAATATATAAAGATGGCTAAAAACAAAAAAAAAAAACTTGGTTTAAATCCTAACAAATGTAAAGTTTAAACATTGAGAAAAACAAATAATGCCCCAATGACCTAACAATCAATAAAACTAAGATACATGTAAAATATTTAAGTATTTAGAAATGTTTATCTCTGAATGTTTAAAATGGAATGAACACATAATTTGTTTATAAAAAGTTGCACAATTTTCATCTAATCAAATATTAAAATTTTTTTAAATTTATTCAGTTAATATTTGATAAAACTATTTAAAATATAAGTACGTCCTAAGCTTGAATATAATACCCAAAATTAGTCTCCCTATTTAAAAAAAGACATACATTGATAAAATTAAGTCTGTGCAAAGGAGTTTTATCCGTATTATATGTAATCGTTATAAATACCCCATAAATAATATAATAATATACTAATTAAACTTGGATTAAACTCTCTAGAGTATGGGAATTTGATTTATTAATTTTTTATAAAACTATTATTGGCAAATATAAAGTTTTTTCTATCAATTTTTCAGTTTTTCTCATGACAAATATCAGTTTAGAAAGAATAATAGAAAGATGAAATGTAGACATAATTTTAACAACAGCTAGTGGTAACAAAAAGGATGATCATACCAATTCGATCATCAGACCACAAGCTCAGTCTACCGAAAGTTTGTGGTCTGATGATCGAATTGGTATGACCAAACCTTATGTTAAACTTGAGCTTGTCTCACGGAATATGAAAGTTCAGGCTTCTGCTCTGCTGACTTTCGCTGATGTTATTGTTGATTGAAGACAGTGGTAAGGTTATTTTTTTACAGAGCAAAGATAATGTGGAACCAGTTACCACAGGATTACTGAACAAAAATGATTAAAAAAAATGTTTTATTTCATCTTAACTAACTACTGATTTTTTATTATTTTTTTCTTAATTATTTATAATAATAGTCATTTTTGTTTTCCTACGCCTCCCAACAAAAGATTATTAATTTACTTTTATTAATTTTGTACAAATGTGTTATGCTATATATAAAATTCTTCGGGAAAATCATCTATTTGGTTGTATTTTCTTATAAATGTGCATATACTTTTTTTTTGTATGTACTAAGTTATCACCTTTTATATTAAAAAGATAAGTTTAAGCTTACTAATTAGTTCTTTATAAATTTAACTTTGTTAAATTTTTTGTTAATGTTTTTCTTTTTAAATTGTTGAACTTGAATTTATTTAATTTTTCTTGTGTGTCCTGTTTAAGTGGCTCAGGTTTTGATGCCTGAGTCTAACATTGCACACTAAACGATATAATAATTATACAGGATTGCTAAAAGCCTGGAATTTGAGAAAAAAAAAAATTTGAACAAAATCACTAAAAAACCTAGAACTATAAAACATTTTTACGTTTATAGCGATGAAATTTTGATTAGACACGAAAAAATTATCATAAGATACTGTTTTTTTATACCATATAAAATTTTATTTATTAAAAAACACTTTTAAATTAGCTTAACAATATCTTATCAATGTTGTTATACTATCTAAGAAAGTTTTTTTTCCTTAAAGTTAACTTAATACTAAAAATAGACCAAAAAACTTGTCTTTTAAAAACCTAGAAAAATTTTATGAAAAATACACTATAATAACATATAAAGAAACATAAATATGTTTTGACAACCACTTGTTTTATTAAATGTATCTGAAATTTAAATTTTGGTTAACATTACCAATTTAGAAACAAGAAACCAACAACTTTGCATTTATGCGCGAACAAAGCTTAAGTTTTAAAGACAGACTTGTTTGCTAACTAAATACTTAGCAATAAAATGAATTAATTACTTATAATTTTATTTGAAAAATGTTATCAACAGGTTGTGTGTAGTAACTGACTAATTTTAATTTTAAACTGAGTTATTTACTATTTAGTTAATGAAAACTAACATGAAAAACAAAATTTTTATTTTATCTAATACCATTCTTTTTTGGATTAGCTAAGATTAATTAAAAATATAGACATTGGATATAATTTTAAGGACTGTTCGATTGAAATGCTATAATATAAAAGAAAACCAACAAGAAGATATAAATGAGAAGAAGTTAATTGTTAACCAGTATAAACTTCAAACATATCTGTCTTAAAAGTATAACAATTCTACTATAAACTTAGCAAAAAAAAACAGATTAATAAAGGAAAAAAGTAAATACAGTTTTTACTTTGTAAAATGTTAGTTTAGTTAGTTTAATGCTTCAGTATTTTTACTAATAAAATCCTAAATCCGTTTTAAAGTTTTATTTATTGTTGGTCATAACTCTTAAAACTCTTGATTAAAAAGCGCTTCAAGAACGGTGAGTTTTGCTTTTCCACTTTCGACCTTTTTTTCCTTGTCCACTCTTGTTGTTGTTTTTACATTTTCAGTGTAGTGCGGTTTGGTTGTTATTGATTCTACGACAAAAGACGAGTGCCTGATTGAGCTGAACCTTTTATTGGATGCAAACCAGCAAGGTTGTTCCTGATTGGTCAAAGGATTCGATTTCATCTCGTGACGTTTGACATTTGCCAACTCTTTTCTAAGATTTTTAAACAAGACTGTTAAAACAAGTTTTTAAATATATCAAAACTTTTCTGTACACAAGTTTTTGGTTTTAAGTAAAGTTGTAGTAAGTGTTTGAAATTAAATACTTTACAGAAACAACAACTATTACAATTATTTTACTAACCCAATTCTCATAACTGCTCTCTGTCCATTATCCTCTTCTTCTAAAGCGATTTCCTTTCCATAGAACTGCCCAATAAGACCTTGGAACTCACCTTTAATGTGACTCAGATCTTCATAAGCCATATCAATGTGCGGAACTCTTTGGTTAATGTGTAGCATCAGCTAAATAGTAAAAATATTTATAATTAGCCTAGGATATTTAAAACTTAATAATTATGTTTTAACCAAAACCTTAAATTGAGTATCGCCAATTTTCAAATGAACTTTACTCATTGATACTTTTGATGTGACGTCATAGACTTTTAAGTCAAAACCGCTTCGACTAAATGAAAACTTTGAAGAGACTGGATACGAAAAACTTTCCATTCCAAAATTTTCAATGGTAATAAAATACGGAGTTACCTGAGAAAATTAAATATATTGTTTTATTTTTAAAATTATTCTATACACTTTTTTAAATTAAATAAATTTGTAAAAAAACATAAAACAAGTACTCAACTTTACTTGTACTTTTTTATTTTATTTTTTCGAATCTACTTTAAAAGAGGTTTTCACCGAAGATAGAGAACTAAGTTTTACTTTCAGGAAATGTGAAGGAAAAAAAAAACTACCCACGATTATGTTTGCTTTAGATTGTGGGATTACAAAAGCAATACTGTCCATGTAGAATCGATCTTTTCCGTTTACACTGTCTATTCCTACAGGAGCTGCAGTCATTTTTGCATTCACGACCAACCCACTGTTCTCGTGGTATATTAAATTTGTCATCTGAGTAATTATTACTGCATTAATTATGTTTTTAAACCGGTTTACTGAACTTAGTTGATAATATTTAACAAAGTATTAAAGTTTTAGTCAGATAAAAGCTAATATAGGTAAGAAAAAGTTCTGTTTAAAATAGCAGTTTGAAAGAAACAAGTGAGCTTTTTGTGATTTACTAAGCGTTCCTGTTGACGCGTTTCGACATTTTTAGTCACAATCAAAACATTAAGTATTTAATTTGTAAAAGTATTATTAACAACATAAGCTTTAAGCATTAACGCTTTCTGTTTTAAGTACAACTTACCAACTGTCTTACAACGCAACTTAACTTTCATTTCCTTTTAATATAATTTTTTGAACAATATGAATAAAGTTATATTTTGAAAATTAGTTAAACTAATCAATTTAAAATTTCGTATTTATAACATAAGTATTTATAAACGTGCTAACTACCTGTTTAATTTATGACCGTTTTCGGTTAGAAACAAAATCGGACTTTTTTTATTAGTTGAAAAAATTTGTTAAAAAAATATTACACTGCATCTTAACAATGCTGTTCATACAATAACAATTAAGAGTTCAAACACAGAAACATAAACAAAAACTAAGATGCTTCGTATTCAAAGCCTTCAAATTTACAAATGCATAGTATAATTTTAAAAATATGTACCGGTCATAGATAAATAGTTACTTAGCACGTTTATTATCGTTTGAACAAGCTGCTCTTTAGTAAATTGAGCAATAATTTATAGTCGCTACAAACAATTATGTAGTGAACACATAGAAACTGAAAACAAACCTCCCCGTCTTTTCCATCCCAATCAAAACACAAGTTCACTCCCGGCTTCAAGGGCAGGACCACGTGCGGGTCCCGGTAATACCCGCCCCAATATGGGGTTTGGTCGGTCGGGGCAAAAGTGTAAGTGACCGTTTCAGGATGAACCGGCTTCGGGGTCGACGGACCGCGCATGCTGTAATAGTACCCATAATCGTCGTAATTGTTGCAATTGTTGTAATCGCCTCGACATTTGGCACCGGGAGGGCCATACACGCGGGGCCCAGTGTAGCGGCCATAGTAATCATAGTAATCATAGAAGTCGTAGTCGTCGTCTGTAGAGCTGGTAGTTGGTGGTCCTTTTGCTTCTTCAATTAGATATTTTTCCACTTTTTCACGCATGTCATCTTTTATGACAATAATAGAAGTGAGCGGAGTAACAAAACCGTACCTAAATTTAAAAGCAACAATGATTTTTTTTTTAATTTTCAGGAAAAGATTGTAAAAAAATTAAACTTTCAAAAATTTTAAATTGTTTTAGTTTTAAAATCTTACTTTAAAGAAAGTTTTAAAGCCTCAGCAGCGGTTTCATTTCTTCTAGCTGAGTCAAGAACCATCGTTTTTAAGTCAACTAACAACTTCTTTATTCTCATAAATGCCCAAATACGCTCAGAATACTGTTCTATCTGAATTTTTAGTTAATTTAACTCAAAGTTTTTGAAAGTGATTTTCCTTTAATAGCTTTAAAAGTTTGAAGTGATTATTTTTCTTGTTATTAAGTCGAAAAATTTTATTGTAATCTCTAAAGTAAAAAGTACACAGTAATGGTTCAACAAAAATATACTATTTTATTACTGCCTAAAAGCAATTGTGCATAACCTTATGGTTGGATTCAGATATTCTACTAGTTTTGAAAGGATTTGTTTCGAAATCAACTGTTACTTGGTCTTTAAGTCCTTTTCCAGTAAGCTCAAAAGTAAATAAAGTTATTAATCATAAACTAAAATACGCTAACTACTGTTGTTTTAAGTAGAACAACTAAAACGATTAAATATAATTTTTATATTAAATGAAAAATGTATAGCAATAAAGAGTTTCTTCTGCAGATACGAAAAATAACTGAAACATTCCAAATGATGATAATCTAGTTTATAAACAATAGGTTGAAAAATAAACCAAAATAAAATATTAGTTAATAGATATTTTAAGATTTTTAAGAAAAGGGTTCGGTAAACCACGGCCTGCTTTACAAAGTTTAGCTTGAAAACAACCAAATTGGTGCTTTTTATCATAAATCACATTTAAGCTCTTATTAGGTTTTTAATGAGCAGTATTAGTTACCAAGTGATAGTTACTTTTTTTCTTTCTAAAAAATCTTTAAGTTTGTTTAGTGTAATGTTATAAACTTTGGTGATAACCATTCTAAGTTAGTTCTGGCATAATAGACTGCCAGCTCTGCTTTGAAATAAATTAATTATAATAATTGTTATAACTTTTATTTGAAATGATTTTTTTTTGATTTACGAACTTTAAATTATGGTATATGATACTTTTAATTAATAAATTAGCTTTAAATCTTTCTAGCATTTTAGGTAATACAATAGTAAAACCTAAATTTACATAGAAAACACTTTTAAGCTTTATACTTAAGTTAGACTTAGTTGGTTGTTTATCTTAGAGTTTATAGGTCTAAAATGTGTCAAAGTGCTTTGTTAATTATATTTTTAAAGTCTAAAAGTTATTTTCAAACTTAACGCAGAAAATTTATTTTTGTAGTTTCTTTAGTTGTAATAAATAATAATAAACCTTTCCTTTTATATTATAACTCGGACCCATAGCGCCAGCTTCTTGGTCGATATCAACTGAAAAATTCTTCAATTTTCCACTGACAACTATTTCTTTGCCCTTGCTAATGTATGGAAAATTAGCTTTACTCAGCATAGAAACTGTAGAATTGTCGTATTCAACATTCACGTCAGTCATAACAACGTTTGTTACTTCGAAGAAAAAGTCACTGATCTAGGAATGATTCATAAACATTATTCACTAATTAATAATGTGTACTACCAACGTTATAATTACTTACAGATTCTACTGCATTAAGATTATACATGATTCTTCGAGCAACTCCATTATTTTCTGCTGATATTTGCTGCATTAAATCGTAATTTACATCATTTCCATCGCTTGCATAAGCCACATTGTGAATATGAACTCTTCCTTTGTTTCTTTCCCTTACTTGTCTGGCTATTTCTTCGTTAGAACTCTCATCTGATATGTGCCTATTAGGTTTAATAAGCTTGCTACTCAATCATTACTTGATTTTTGTTTCAATTTTTGTACAAGATTAAAAATAAAAAAGATAATAAAGATACAAAAACAAGCAAGTATTTCCATATAGAAATTCGCTTTCAATTTAAACTTGCTTAAAGACTTTTAAGTAATATTAGTCATTTTTTTTAAAGACTTCATTTATGAAAGACATGTTTTGAAGACACTTTAAGAATGTAGAAAATTTAATTTCTTAGGTTTAATTAGTAATACTAAATATTCAATATTATATATTCACTTTTATTTGTGTATTAAATATATAGTTGTATAATTTATTTAAAAAGAATTTCAACTGTCAATGTTATTTAAATAAAAATATTTAACTAATTAGTACTGAAGCATTTTATTATCTAAAGTATCTACTGCTTAGTATTAACACAAGTTCTTATTCAAATACTTCATATTAATTATTTAAAGAATTATACTTAAGTTATAGTAAATATACATTAATATTTTTTTTAATACAAGCTTTTAATATACTGTGAAGTGAAACTGATTGAAAAAAAAACTTTAAATGTTTAAAAAATTTTAGCAGTTTTTAAAAAAATAAACTTTATTCAACTAAGTTTGTTGTCAACTTAGCACATCCAATTGATAAGTAGTCGTTAATTAAATTTCTAGTATAGTAGGTTTAAAAAAGACGTTTAAAGTAAAAGTTTCAAGAAAGACTCAGATAACAAAGTCGTTTTACCATTTACTTAGTTCAAATCAAAAAGTTAAAATATTAAAATATTGCGATTGATGTTTATAAGTTTGTAAAAATAGCACACCTTATCAGTCATATTTTAGCCAGTACAAAGCTTGTTTAACAAATATATACTTTAATTCGTTTACATTAAGGCAATAAAAGATTAAAAACTTATATTTATTAGATAAAATAAAAAAGTTAACTAACTTTCCATCAGTTAGAAAACATATCATTGTAGAATGTTCTGTAACCTTTTCTTTCTTTTTTTCCTTTAATGCTCCTATTTTTCTTTTAATTTCTCTTTTTGTTTCAAGAAAAGATTCAACTGCACAAAATATTATTTTTGAACTTTTTTGAACTTTTTTTAGAAGTTTATAACTTTAAACAAAATGATTTATGAGTATTAAAGCATTTAACGCTTTTATCAATATGAATTTAGTAATATCGGTTTTATCTACTTAAGTTGTTTAAAATGACAAAGTTGATTTGTATACATTTAAATCGTTTTTATATATCAAAGCATTAAGTATAATATAGTTTTTGGTAGAGTTCACTTCTTAGAACATTAACTCATTTACCATAAACCAATAAATTTTAACTCAAATTACCAACATGAACTATTTGTTTCTTGTTTTATCCAAAAATAAAGAACAGGTTCATCACACCAACCGGAGGCCATGTCATGGTAATCTACTCTAGTGATTTGTACCATAAAGCCAGTTTCGTCCAGACCTGATACTGCTGTCATAAACCTTAAAAACAACTTACTTCAAGCCAACCTTCTGTACTGTTAATTTAAACTTGTAACGTAAGGTTTTATGTTACAAGAATCTTACAGCCCAATAAGGGTGTTTAAATTAATGTAAATCGTAAAGTAAAAGGAATTATGAATAAATTAACAAAAAAACTCTAAATCAGTTCCTGTATTTACAATTAAGTCATACTGTAAATCAGTAATGTCATATTTCAGACTTAAACGATTTTCAGCTTTTAAACTTCGCAGCAATTAAAACTAGTAAAAAAACACTTCAATAAATACGAAAGAAGATTTAGAATAAAGCGCTTTAGTTAAATATCGATGCAATATCTCACGTGTCTTGTTACCTTAATGAACTATCATCCATTTTAACATGGACATCAACAAGCTCAGGTGTAAAATCAAAAACGGGATCAAAGTCTACACGAAGAAATTTCGGTCCTTCAACAGTTACTCCACACTGCTTACCAACATTTCTTGTTTCCCCTTTTTTTTTATAAACGTACGAAAAGTTATATCAAGTTAGATAACATATTTTTTAAAGTTGAACTTTTTACTAATGGTATTTAACTGTTTTTTTTCTATTAGATAAATCTTTGTATATTTTTTTGTACACAGGTTTGAAAGATTTGTGCTTAATCATAACAGTTGTACATTATCTAAAATATAATAAAAAATATAAACTTACTTTATTTTGAAAAAAAGCCAAATAAATAGAAAATAGCAAGTTGTTAAGTGTATATATTTCTAAATTAACTTACCGGTTACGAAACAATAAATATAAGTTTAACAAGTGAAACTGAATATAAAGTATGTTAAGTTAATCTAAATTAGCAGTAAACATTTTTTAGTATCTTTCAAATATTAAGTATGCATTAAGTTTTGTACATGAACAAAAATATTAAAATTCTAATTAGAAATATTTTGTGTAATATAAATTTATAGTTGATAAGTTACCTCGGCCATGAAGCTTTTCAAACTCAATACCTGTCAAATAACATAACTTGTTTAAAAAAAAAAGATTTAATGTAAATCAATACTCAAATTAACTCACGGTAGTTAGCTATTTCAATATCCGTCATTTTTGTATAGTTGTCTGTTATTTGAAAATTAAATTTATTACATTATACTTTTGTAAAACAGTTATCTCAAATAAATGAACAAAAATTATAAACAGACAAAACTAACATGATTCAGTAATATAAGGATCTAATAAGTCAAAAGCAGTAGAGTAAGCCAGTTTAATATCAGTGCCTCCCCTCATTTTTTGGTAATGACGTTTCACGAATTCCGTAGCGTCAGCTTTATTCTCAGCAGTTGCAAATACTAGATCGTCTTTCCATAGAACAGTTTCGGAATCAAATAAAATTATGTTGAAAAAATCCTGGAATTTGAAATAGTTTACAAAATTAAAAATTTTTTTGGATTTTTCAAGCGTTATAAAAAAAAATACAAACTTAATAAGAAAACCAAAGCAAGTTAAAAATACAATTCTGTTCTGTGATAGCAAACAAATTCCGCTAGTAAAAGAAATATCTAACCTTCTCGTCATTTTGGTTTATAAGTTCAATAACCGAAGAATGCATTTGATTCTCTGCCCAACTCCACATGGACATAGATTTGTCCAGTACATAAACAACAGTTTTCGGTCGAGTCGGATAAGTTCGTGCAGCAAAGAAATGTGTAAAGTAACTGCATTCAATAAAAAATATTTACACATTAACTGAAATTAAAACCTTAAATTTTTTTGTTGTGTGCTTTTTTTATATAATGCGTAACAGGTTTCAATCAGTTATGGCATTTTTCGTAGTAACTACTATTTACATTCTGACATTAATTCTATAAGCTTATTATTTTTAAATGCTATCAAAAAAAAGTACTTTGTATTAGAAAGATGTTTGCTTCTAAACCAGTGTAATAAAACTATTTTTTCTTAAGTGAACTAATGACCAAAAAAAAACGATTTTAGTAATCTATGAGTTAATTGATAACAAGTTTTTTAAATAGCTTCTTGAAGCATAGACGTTTGAAAATAAAACAAAAGCATACTTTAATGTTCACTAAAATCAAAGTACGCCATAATTAACAAGTATAAAAGACTTTTATATAAAGAATAATTGAAATTGAAAACATATAAAATCCAGCTGTTTTTGTAAAAACACTGTAGTTTGCAACTAATTCAAACAATTTAATCGTAAATTACATATTTTTTCATCTTTTGAGAACTATATTTGTTACAAAAAATAATGTATAAGATACAAGTTTATTTTTAATTTTTGCTTTTGTTCGTCCATTTATTTAACTAAAACCTACCCATTATTAACAGACATGCTTCCATACATATCAGTAACTTCAACGTCATAAAGAACAGAAAAAACGCTATTGAACTCGTAGGCAAGAGAAATAGTTTTTCTTTTAAGTTTATATTCATACTTTACATGGCATGTTCTTCTGTCATTGCTGAGTAAATATAACATTAATGTTTGTAGGAATTAACAACAAAAAATTTAAGTAAAGCATTAAATAATTTTTATAAAAAAGATTGTCAAATTTTTTAAAAGTACTCTACATTAACTTGACCTTTGTTGAAAACTAAAAATTTGTACCTAATTCATTAAATAAAAGTATATAAATAAACCAAACAGTACAGTTGTCTAACCTAAATGAAACTTTTGAGGATTTAGGAAACTCATCAGGTAAAGAATTACGATCCAAAGTTAGATTATCGTCATCTAAAGAACCAGAGACTTTAACATACTTTAAGGGTGTTTCCTCAACAATAAAAACATCTACAACAAGGTTATCAGTTCTCTGGTTTGGATTCAAACTTACTTTGTAATTATATGCTGAATCAAACTGTTTAGATTTAGAGTTGTTGTCAAGTTATTGTTATAAAACTTAATCAAAGAGTGTTTTAATCAATTTTTTCACTTTATTTTAAAAAAACAATAAAGTTCATTGCTAGAATTAGGTTACAGTTTATCACCGATAAAAACTTATTTTTCATACCCTGTACAAGAGTGCTTGATAAACTACTGTGAAAACAACTGTTTCGCCAGGTGCTACTAACACACTCTGTCTAAAGTCTCTTTCAGATTTCTCTCTTGAAGCAGTTTTTCCTACTGCCCTCTTTCTCTTGAGAATCTTGGCGCGCTTTGCCTAATTATATCGTTTTCGTGAAACAGCTACTTTAATTTAAAATACAAGTCAGTTAAGAAGTTTGAAGTAAAAGTTTAAATTAAATTATAATAAAAAACGAAGTATTTAGTTTTCAACTATCACTTGGTTTGTAAAATACAAAATGCATTCATATAAAGAATTAAAGCTTAAACAAAGCTTTACAAAAAAAGTACTGTAACTAACTGTGTGATATAATTTCTCTGCTATTTCTTTTTTTTCTACTTTACCTTCAACTATTTTACCACCAACTTCCGTAGTAAACTTTGTCACAAAGGCGTCAACGGGAACTAAAAAATCAACTTCTGCCTCCCTCGGGTTGTTGTCAGTGTTTACAACAGTAGTCTTTATTGTTGTTTCGGCAAATCTGTTTCACAAATCTTACTTATGAAACACAAAATTGAAAAATAAAAAATAGAACTAAGATAAACCTCGAGTTAATTTTTGCAGTCACATGAACTGATTTCATTTTAGGATATTTTAATTTTTGAGTAACTACCGTAGTGGAAGATAAAATTTGAGATAGTGAAGTTGACCTTCTTCGTCGACCTTTGATAAATAACAATTATATAAGGCTTTTTCTTTTAGTATATCTTTATTTGAAAAGATAAATTTTATTAAAGGTAAAACTTCCGTAGCCATGTTTTAAAAGTACACCTTAAGTTTAGAAACAACATTATGTTTAAGTTGAAGCCGTTTTAACTTGATTGATTAAACAGGTGGCACATATTTTTGGAAGAATACATTTTACGGTAATTTATTGATATAATAACGTAAAAGTTATCGTAAAAAGCACCTACATATTAACCATTGTTAAGACTGGAGTCAATTTATATTAAACATGAAAAAAGATTTATCAGTTATTCTACGACAAAAAATCACTTTTTATTTAAATATCTCATATAATTTAAAGTGAATAAACAAATGCTGATTAAATACTATACTACAAATATTCAATTGAAAGTTGTTAAAATTTAGATAAAATTGTAGTGTATTTTCTAAAATTAGTTCTTGTTATTTTAGTTTTATTTAAGACCTTAACAACTGAAAACAGTATTTCATTTGAACTAAGTATAAACTCAGCGCAAATAAAATTTGTATTCTTTTTTATCACACTTTATAAAATTCAAGTCACAACTAAGTAGCACTTAGCCTAATTTTATCAATTAATCAGTTAAGTAAAAGAGTCATTTAAAACATAAAACAAAGGAAAACATAAATAAATCGTTTAATGAGAGCTCATAAACACAAGCAATTTTTAAGTACGATTATAATACGTATACCGTTTTTAGTTTCAAGGCTAATATATCTAAATATAAGGTCAACATTATTTAATAGCAACTATTTTATTTTACATAGACATTATTTCATCAGCCTTAAAGATTACTCACTGTAAAAAAAGCTTTATTTGTTCTACATTATTTAAAAAAACGCTAAGAGCATTTTTTTATCACTATTACAACGTGAACAAGTATGTTTGTAAGCAACTCTTACCAATGACAACAGTTTTCGAAGTTAGACCAATTTCAGCTTCTTCTGGTGCGTTCAGTACAAGATAGAACATTTTTGTTTGATTTGTCAGGATTCTTTTGTGAGAAGGTTCCACTGTAGCATATTCAAGTTCATCCCAAGAATCGAGTTTTATAATATCCTATTTATTTGAAAATTTTTTTTTTGTTTGTATCACAAAAACTTAATATGAATCTTAGTCTCTTTTAAACATATTTTTACTTACTGGCAAAAGTGTAATGTGTTGACGATACGTAAAACTAAAACCCTTAAATTGTAGTTATTTTAGTTGTAGTCTTACAAGCATAAATCGAGTATGTAATTTATCTGATTATATAAAACAAACTAGACAGAAATAAAGAAAAAAAGAACTAAAATGAAAAAAATTAAGAACCTAATTTAAAGTTACATTATATTTAAACACAAAACTCTAATTTATCAATTTTTCTTATAAAAATATTAGTTAAGGTAGACTATTTTAGTTTGAAATAAAAAAAAATGTTTACAAATAAAAATTTTAAATAAAAAAAAACTTAAGTGTAAATAATCAGGTTTGAAATGAACTTTTTTTTACCTTTTGTAATAACTATGTTTAATGCTACGAAGCTTATTTTATTTTAATGACTATAACTCAATTTTTCACTTGATATACATTTAAAAAACTGTCCTTGAGGATTTTATTTATTCTATAAATGTAATTTGATTACATACTACCGCGATGGCTTATCTATTAACAATAACTTTTACAAACATTTTTTACATTGCAATGTATTGCTTTAGATGTAAACCTTCAAACTAAATTAAACTAAACAGAAATAAATATTAAGTACTATGGTAAAGGACATCAAATTTTTTAATTTATTTTGTAAATTATTTATTTAATACCTTTCGTGACATTTAAAGTTGAAAATGTTACAAGGATAAATGTCAGTTTTTTTTTAAGTTTTAGTTTTTTTGTTTTAAAACCTGTTAAAACAAGGACTATCAATTGGGCCGTTAGGGTAACACTTGTTTATTTAAAGTTCTTTGTTAAGAAGACAGTTATATAATAACAAAATTTTAATTAAGCAGAAAAAATAATACTTTAGCTTTGTATCGTCAAAGTTATTTAACATGTGAACAAAAGATTAAAAAAAAAACAATATTTCAGTTGAGCATCTAGTAATTGATTTTTTGTAACTTATACATATTTTCCTCAATTAAAATATTTAGTTTAATAAGACTAATTTAATCCTATCACATAGATAGACAATGATCTAAGTTAAAACTTTATTGCCCTTACTAAAATGTTATTTTGATTTATCACTACTACTACTTTGATTATACAGCTTGTAAAAATCAACAAACTTTTTTGTCTTTATTCAGAAATTACTTAATGCTGTAGGGCTGGGTGGTTTTCAAAACTTGTTGTGTATTTTTTAGTTAAGCTAATGACTTTGTAATTTTAAACTTTAAGTAGAGGTTTTTGAGATCAATAAATTAATTACTTAGTTACTTGCACCATACTTTACAAAAACAATAAAATACATAAAAAATTCGGTTTGTTGTCTTTAATAAGTCTTTTATGCTTCGTTGTTAAGTATCACTTTTAATTTAAAGTAAAATTTAAAAAACTCAAAGTTTTGAGTATATCTAAAATTATTAATAAATGCACTAACTGTTTCACCATAGTTCGTAACATTCACTGGAACTCTGATTTTTTTACCTGGTTTAGCTTTAAGTAAATCAGAATCGTACTCAATCTTTAAGTTTGAAATTTCTATCAACCTTGGATCCATTCTCATAAATTTAGCACCTTAAGAAACTTTTTATTTAAAAAAAAAAGTTGTCACACATAATTAAGAAAAGTTCTTTTTTAAAACACTTTAAAATATTTTTATATATTAATAAATTAATTAAAATATTACGATATAACTTATGTTATCAATAATGAATTGTTAAAAGACAAACTTTAAACATTTATTTAAAACATTTTTTATGTGTTTTCAGACAGGCTTTACTTAAGTTATGTAATTTCAAAACTTTTTTTAATATTAGCTGAACAAATCTAACTTCTTAAACTTTACTTAAAATTAAAAACTTTGCAACAAACATTTAAATACGTAAAATATAAATGATGATTACAATCAGTCATATGTAGTCTAGAAAAGCTGCAAAATATTTATCGTCGTCTATAAATAAAAAAACTTTAAACAACTTTTAACATACGGTACTACATATACTTACAACAAAGTAGCTAGGAGTATTTTAAAACTATTTAAGTCATTTTATTAAACCTTTGTTACTAATTCCTTCAACCATCAGTCTGAATGAAGAAGTAATTTGTGGAATTTTCAATGTAACAGTTCCTTCATCACCTACTGGAATGTCCAAGGCGATTGGATCTGTTATGTCGTCTCCATAAACGTTTAAAAGTCTAACAAAAATAAATATTACAAAACTAGTAATTTTTTAATCTCTTTATTTTTTTTATTTTTAGATTACATTTTCTACCGTGAACACTTTAAAATATTTTTAGTTTTTTTTTATAGAATTACAAGATTAATTTCATTTTTTGTAAAAATTGTTTAAATTTTCAAGTTTTTACTGAGACATAATTTAATAACTACAACTTAAAATGAAATAAAACAAAATATTTTAATGCTAAGACTGAGTTTTTGTTTTGTTAAAGTCAATGTGTTACAAAGCATTTTGTTGTTTTAACTTTATGTTTTATTTATTAAGCTTAATTATAAACAAAAGTTTAAACCTCACAGTTTGTGCTTTGTAAATAGTATTTGAACGAATAAGCCCGTAGAAGTCTAGTAATGCACCCATTTCAGTGTTTAATGTTGGTTTTGAGTGCATAACCTAGTTTAAAGGTACATCATGATTAAAATACTTGAAAAAATGAAAAAAATAAAGAAAGTTTTTAAATTAAAAGTAATTATTCTATAGTTTCAGCTCACATACTTATAAGTTTGTATGACAGCTACATTTAAACTTATTACTGATTTTTAGTTAATTATGCTATTTTCAATCAAAAGTTTTTTTTTGTTGTTTAAGGAATAATTTGTTTAATATTAAACAATTAAAATTATTTTGTTACTTTAATTATTTGTAATTTTAAAAGTATTCATCGATACTTATTTGTTACTTGGAAATAATTTTTAACGAAACGAAAGTACTTGTTTGTTCGCTATAGATAGTGAAAGATTAAACTGTTTTATATTTTTTTTCTTGTTCTTTAGTCTATTTATTAACTTTCAAAACTAGTTTAATATAACTTTTGTTGACAAAAAAACTTTCGCTTGTATTCTAATCAAAAATAAATCGAACCTTTAAAGATCCTCCAATGTTTCTTGGTGCAATTGGAGTGTGAAAGAATCCCATTGTTGATTGGCCTACAATTTTTACCTGACACCCTTTTCTGACTGGATTTAAAGATATCAACTTCCATTCACCAAATCTCTTATGAACTGGTATTAAAAGCTCTAGTTTGTCTTCAAGCCTAGATTTATACTAGAAATTAGCAAAACTAACTATTAAATATTCAAATACATCATAAAATTAAGATAAACATTATTATAGTTTATCTCTATTTTTTAAATTTGATGTATGCTTAAATGTTACTTTTAATAAACTACTTTAGAATTAACGAATGCCATATTAAATGAATAAAAAATTTCATGGTAGTGAAAATTAAGTTAGTGTGTAGTTTAAAAGAGAAAGTTTAGTTTTATACTTAACAATATTTTGTCTAAGTAATTGAACATCCAAAAACCATTTCAGAGGCTTTCCATGTGTTTCATTGCTGGCCAAAAGCTGCAGACCTCCACAGTTTTTTGAAGCTTCAATAACAATTTTTCTAATAGTACTATCTACATTGAACGTCATGGACATATTGTCTGTCAACATATTTTTCATTTTTGGTATATTAGGTACTCAAACACAATGTAATTTTAATAAAAGTTTTAAGTAAACTTACTCAATTATTTTTAAACTTTGTTATTATGTTTTTGTGGTTGAGGTATTGAAAAACACTAAACAATTAACAAAGTTCTTAAGTATTTTTTCAAAAACTCAACAATTGTTTTTTTCTAATCTTAGCCGTTATTAAACTAATTAGTTGTTTTTACTAAAATTTTCAACTTTATATTAGTATAAAATTAAGTAGAAAATTGTTTTATATAACTAATATGTAATTTAATTTTAACTAAACATGTTATACTGTATATGATATTTAACAATCTAAGCATACAAACCTTGAACAACAAACTCTTGCTTACGGATTACAACGTAGTCTTTATTAGATGGTATTGTTTTTTCAGTATCTCGCTTCTTACGCTGTCCAGAAACTTTAAAGTCCTTTTTAATTTGTATTAATTTTTTAAGCTTTCAGCTTATCAAAAGTTTTTGCTAAGTATCGTTTTAGTTAAATTTTTGCTGGCTTAACTGAATATATAACTTTAGTTTTAAAGCTAACAAAAACAATAAGTTCTATAAACTTTAACAAATCTAAAAACTAAATGTTTTTATTTAAGTACAGGTGTAGGTAAGGTATCTAAGTATTACTAGTTAAAAAAAAGGTTTTTATGAAGTTACACCAAAGTAAGGACGAAGGGATAATTTATAAATACTTGCGCAATTGATTTTCAACGCTATCACAGTTTTCAGGGTGGCACAAAATATTAAAGTAGAAAATGTTAGCACGATAAAGCTAAAATTATAGATTACACTAGCATTTTTCGTTCATCAAAAACTTTTTATTTACATATACTTAAAATATAGGTAACTAACATAATTTTCTTGGTATTTTGAACGGGGACGGTCAAAAATGCACAAAGACACTTTTGTATGAAAGGTTAACTTTAAATAAGTGAAAATTTTGCAAGTAAAAAAAAAAAAAAACCGACAGTGATAGTTGAAAAAAAAGATTTTATAAACAAAAGTAAATTAATAAAAATCAGTAAGAAAAAAAGATACCGACCATGGGTAAGGGTTAGGGGTAACAGAAATGGTTTAAAAAAATAATTTAGTAAAAAAAAAAATTGAAAAAATTTGTCCCGTGTAAAAGTGTCTTCGTACAAAAGTGAGCCTTCGTGCAAAAGTGACTCATTGTGCAAAAATAACGCTGCGAAAAAGTGTCACTTCGTGAATTTTGACACATAACCCATTATGAACAGACTGAAATCTAATTCTGGTATTAAATAGCAGTTCTATTTTTAAGATAATATCAAAAGTTAAAGTTAGTTAATAAACAATTTTAGAAAAAAAAACTTGCGTTATTTAAAAAAGGATTCTTTATTTTTTACTGAAGTTTTATTTATAATAAATTTTATTATTTTTCAATTATATATGTTGTTTTAAAAAACCTAAATATATGTATACAACTAGACTACTTAAGTAGAGTTTTTTTTGATAAAAAGTTTCAAATGAAAGTTACAATTACTTCAGACACGTTTAAAGAAATTAAATTTAATATTTCAAGTATTTATGAAACAAATAAGTTTAATCCTTTTTAATCCACTTAAAAGGTTTAGCTACAAATTTATTAACATTGTATATCATGTTTTCCGAAATTCATTTTCAGAGTTACAAAACTACCTTCTCCTTTCACTAGTAAGCTTCCCATTTGCATTGAAAAAATGTTATAAAAAAATTATAAAAACACCAACCAAACTTAAGGGTTAGGGGTAATAGTGATAGTAAAAAAAGAATAAAAATAAATATTTAAAAAAATATCTTCTCCATTTACTAGTAAACTTCCCATTTACTTTTTCACCGTCTTGCTAGTTATTGCCCACTTTGGGAGACCCTGACTTATATCGGTAGTTTGTTTTGGTAGTAAACTCTTTTAATATTTATATTCTAAGTTCTGCTCCAGAATTATTGTCGTATTCGTAACACTTTGTTATTTTCACGTTAATAAAACTAAATTGTTCTAAATACTTACCGAACAAAATACATTAAAATAGTTGTCATCAACAAAGTCGTTATTTTCATCTGATGAATTAATAAACCCAAAGAAATAATCAAAAATCGTATTTTCTACTTCCTCACGCAGTCTGTAAGCAAATTTATAAAAGTAAATAATTAATTCTTTTATAATTCATTTAAATTTTTTATTGTGTTTCTTGTACTATTTTTAAATGGTAAGCTATTTATTTGAAGAAAAGGTTCTAAAATCGAAACCTTAAATTATTGTACAACCATTAAAGTTAATTTTTTAATAAAATTCAAATAAGTATTTTCAAATTTTACATAGTTTTAATAAACAAACACTTCAAATTCTTCAATCATCGTAAAAAGTAAAGAGTTTCTGTTTTTTATTGTTAAACATCGGTCCTCCACTCCAACATCTGGTGCCATGAAAAGTTTATTGCGCAGCAACAGAAGCATTCCCAACTTTTCTGCTCCAATTTCAAAATCTTTCTTTTTAACGTGCTCATGCATAGATTGCCTGAGTATGTTCTCGTCTGTGCCATGGACTGGTACGTCACAATAAGATAAGATTAAGGAAAGTTTTACAAACTGACTTGAAGAACTTATAACTCCAAAACTAAAATAAATGTTTTAAGATAAGTTGTAAAATTATATAAAGTGTACTTATAAACGTATACCCTAGTTAGAAAAATATTACTGATTAGCATTATAAACTGTATGTATAAATATGTAGTGATAGTCAAAATATTATAAAAAAAATTACTTTTTAAGTATTTAAACAAAAGTTACTTAAAAATATTTCTTTTAAAGTGGTATGTAAAAACAAACTATCTTAAGTTTAATCACATTTTTGAAATTGTTTTGTTTAAAACAAACTACTTTTTTTCGAAGATTTGACCTTCAGACTCCCTATAAAAGCTTGCATATTTATCTTCCGTAATGGAAGCATTGATCGATACCAAGTAGTCACTAGCAATACCTTTCAGATTATTTCTAACCAATTGGTTGTATGGAGCACAATCGTTGTCACATAACACGATGTTGGCTAATAGCAAAACATAAAAAATATTTGCCACAACATTTATCATGTTGATCGTTTATCTATTTGAATCCTGTGTTTTACTTAAGTTTATTTTTTAAATACTTTCAAAACAAGAATATATTTACTCAAATTTGAGTTATTTTAATGACATACATTTTAAAAACGTAATATTAAATTAAATATTGAAATATCTAGAAAAGAAAGTTTGTAGTCAAAATAAAGTTTAGCGTACTTTAAAGTACTTGTAAACAACTGTTTCTTAGAATTGATGCTAGAATTTCTTTTAACACTTAAAAAACACTGTTTCATAAAATAAATTTGAGTGCTGCATTATTACTAAAAAAGAAATTTTAACTCTCATTTTTCAGCTCAAATTTATGAATGCGTTATTTTGTATGTATTTTTTACAGTTAGTATTTTTTGTAATATCGTTTGTTATAAAACTTTTGTAAAGTATATCGAAATTTAGCTAAGAGATAAAAAAAAAACAGTTTAAAAAAATAATATGACTAACTTATTATTAATTTTTAAGTTTAAAAACTACAACGTAATAAGTTTTACTTATTTTAGGATTTTAATTTGAGTTTAGGATTAAAAAATTAGACGTGAAATTTTTATTACGCGGGTAAACAGGTATAAAACACAATTGAAGTATGCTAAAGCCAAAAACCAGTTGTTCTAGTTTTATTTAAATCGTTTAAGCGGTTTTCCACTGTCAAGCTGAAAAACTTATAAAAATCTAAAATTTAAATATTCAAGGTTTTTATGAAACTTTTAATCAAAAGTACTATAAATACTTGCTTTAATAAAACAGATTGTTTTGGTTTGCAGAATAAAAAGTTAATTAAAAATAACAACTTATACGATAACAGTCACTTAAATTGCATTCATTTAATTTTGGTTATATTACTTATAAACTCAAGTTATACAAACTTATTCATTGAATGCTAAAAAACTTATAACTAGCGTTTTGTCAATTAATTGAAATCAACTAATTTAAACTTGAATGTTATATACTGTTTTTTTTCGTTTTGTAATATTCAGATGTAACCCTTTAGAATAAGATAACATATAATGAAATGACTAATTAAAGTTGATCCTTGCTAATCTGGCCATGTTGGGTAAGCTTTTTGAAAACTATTGCCGAATTAGCCTTTGGCCGGGTAAAAACAAAACATCGTTTTTTTATTTTAATAATATATCTATCTTAAATTATGCAGTGCATATAATAAAAAGAACACTAAATTTTCTGTTAAAATTGTTTAATTTCAATTTTTCAACGAATTAAACAACTATTACAAAAAAAAAAAAAAAACTTGGATTAGTTTGAAATAAATTCGGCTAAAATTAATCACACAGTAAACAAGTTGATTTGTATCGGTTTTAAATTTTAAAGTAAAAAAAAATGATTTTAGCTAAACTATTGAACTTTACTTTTCGACTGAAACCGGTCGTATTAGCGAGGGACCGAACTATAGAGGGCCAGATAGCCAGGATACACTGTACACAGTTTTTTTATTCGAATGACGTAATTGTTGAACTACTATTATTTTTATGATGGGAGTTTAATTCGTTTTGAACATTTTCAGAATATTTTTTGAGGTGTTTAAAAAAAAATTCTATTAATTTTTTTTGTTTTTTCATTTCGCTCATTAGATTTTGTATATTTTGATTTAAAGTTACTCGCAGGAGTAAATTAAACCTAAACAAACATTAACCTAAAAAGCTACTAGATTCTTCTTGTTAAAAGAGACTTTTTAACAAACGAAAAAATTGTAATGAAAACTGATTGAAAACTGAAAAAATTGTGAAAAACTTTTAAACTAAGTTTTCAATAATGCTTTAAATTCTTGTCAAAAAAGTTTTAACTATTTTTTGTACTCAAAACTATAAAACTTTTTTTTATTCAAAGTATGAAGTAAATAGAATTTAAAATTTAAATCAAAATTATTAGGTATAATTCTTTTATACCTTCCCTATATCAGGGCTTCTGTTTAGGTTGATAAGCAATCCAACTTTTTTATCTTACTAACAAAGCGTTTCACAGTAGTCAAAAGTGAATTGTGAATAACTTATCTTTATATCATTAGATTTTAGAAACAACATTGCTATCTACAACCTATCTTAGCAACGAAACTTTATCACAGCGACGCCGACTTATAAATCTTTTTTTTTTCATATATTGCTTTAGGCTTTATTACTTAGTTTGTCTGCAATAAGAATTGGTTGTAAATTTCCTAGAAAAATTTATTTAAAAACCGCCAACTTTTCTGCATTGATAACATTTTTATATGCAAATTTAAATTAGATAACATACAATAGTGAACTTAAAAATAACGTACAATAATAATGTTAAACTAAATAAAAATACATACAAAAAAAATATTTTAGTCTAACTAAAAACCAAAATTTAATTTCATTGAAAATCTATTTACATGGTAGTAGACTTTAAAAATAAGGTAAAATATAAGTCAACTTATATATTTTAGATACTAAAGTTAAACTTACCTAGCTCGTAAACTCAAACCAGCTATATAATTAATTAGTTAAGTGTTTTGAATTCACTATAAGAAAAAAAACATCAGCTAAAATTCATTTAAAATTGGTAAATTATTGTTAAATAAAAATAGCTATAAGTTTTTATCTGCATTTATAAATAATATTCTTATTTATTTAAGTTACTAACATCTATTTTAATTTATAAGTTAAATAATAAGATATTTACTTAACATATGATATAAAAATTGCTTAACATAAACTTTAGCCAAAAAGGTTTCTAAAATTATTCGATTGCTACAAATTTATGGAAACTTAATAATTTGTTTAGCTAGTTTTTATTAATATAGTTTTCAAAAGTTTTTATACTAAGCACTAAATTACTACCTTATATGTCAATAAACTTGTTCATAATTACTAATTATATTTCTAATTCATTAAAAAAAAAATTTTTGCAAGTAAGAATAGCAAAATAGTTAAACTTGAGTCTAAATATAAACTCTGCCGTATATAAACTTAACTGTTAACTTTGTATTTTTAAAATTCACAAGGTTGTAAAGACTAAAACTAGTTTTATAACAGTTCATATATTCTAAACCATTTGTACAGTACATATTACTAAACTTTATTTAAGTTTTTATTAGATGTTTGACTTAATGCGCCAGCAAAATAAGTTTCACACTAAATAGTACTTTCTTCTGCAAGTTGGGCACATTGCCGAAGAAGAAAACCATTTTGTGATGCAATTAGTACAATAGTAATGATTACATTTTAGTTTGGTAACTGAATTTCCCTTTTCAAAATCCTCAATGCAGATTGAGCAGACGTCATCTATCTTGGTTTTTGCCTCATCATAAATGAAAGTTGTTTGTCGTTTCATCACAACTTGAGTAAAACTGCTTTTGTAGAACTTTTCGCATTGAAAGTGTAACTCTTTTCGTATAAAGTTTAGAGTAAATATACGCAAACCAATTTTGTTATTCTTGATTAGAACTTTTAACCTGCTTAATTTGTCTCTAAATTCATCAACCACACTTTCATAGTTTTCTTTGTTATTGATAATATATCTTACAGTTTCTAACATAGAAAAGTATGTTTGATGGACAAAGTAAATGTGTTGTAGACTAAGGGTCTTATCCGATCTTTCTTTATTTTTAACAACTAATTGTTCTAACTCAGATATATTTATAAACTCATGATTTGTGTTGTAGTTATATTCGATTTCAAAACTCTCATTACATTCTTTAAGTTTAACTATCATTTTTTTAAATTTTATATAACGCTCATAGTATTCACAGAATTCTCTAAATTTTTTGTTATTGTTAACAAATTTAGTTTGTAATTGCTCCTTAACAGAAATATTATCTTCGTAGTGTAGTAATGTTGTAACTACATAAGAATACTCAAAGTAGGAAAAGCAAGCTTTTTCAAGAGATTTATCGAAACTTTCTAAAAGATCAACTTGCTTTTGAGCGTCTTTTTTAATTTCTTGACTACAAATTTCATTCAAAGCCATTTAAATTTTTTAACTATACCCGTTTTTATTATACAAACAATAAACTTTTATGTTACCTTTTTTATTTAAAAAAAGTATTATTTCGTAACTAAAGCAAGTAACAAATTTTAATACAAAGTATTTTCCTTATTTAGCCTAAGATACTTAAAAGAAGTCTTATTTATAAATTTTAACAAAACTGCGTTCTACTACTACTAAGTAATAGAAAAATAATGGTCTAAATGTTTAAATTTACTCTACTTTTAATTCAAGTAAATTATTATAGTTTTTATTTTTGAACATCCTAAAATAAAAAAAAGCTTTCAGTTTAATCTAAACTAGTTCTTATAACTACTTATATAAACCTATCTTGATTGTAAGAACTTGTTTAAACTTTGCCGTCATAAAAATACTAAAAAACTCTTTTCAATAAAGAAATAAATGATTATTGGTATTTTTAATTCAACTAAATGATTTTAAATTTTGTATATAAATAAGTACTTTTGTTTTTAGTAAGCTTAACTTGCTTAAGATAGGATTAAATTCTTTTTTTTTTTGATTGTTGCATTTATTTGTGGTTTTACAACAGATATAAAGGTATGCAAATTAAAAGTACTAGAAATTTTTACTGGCTAAAATATGTGCTATCTTATACTTATTTTATTTTTTATAGACAATAGTAGTTATAGTTAACAAAAAACTTGTTTAATACGAACATAATGTTAAGTTAAAAAATATGTTTTAAGTATGTCATGTTAATAATTCTTTTTGCTTGAAATGATTTAGTAACTGCTTGATTTTTTTTTATACTTAGATTTAAAAAAAAAATATCCTATACAAAAACTATAAATGTTCTAATTAAACTGTAGTTAATAAAAATAATTTGATCTGCATTGTTTAAGATTTTTTTAGCAAACAGTTTTGGGTATATTTTATAATAAAGTCAAATCTACTAAACGTAAGTTTATTAATATGTTTGTTAATTTAAGCAACAAAACCAACACTAACCGAAACTTACTTTACAAAAATAACTGAGTGTGTGTATCTACAAGTTCTGCCTTTCAATTTAAAACATGGCTATTAATAAAATAACAATTTATAAAAGTTTTACTTTAAAAGGAATATCAAACAAATTTTAAACTTTTTCGTTTGATAAAAATAAGTTTTAAGGTTTGTTAATAAAACTTAAATGTAGTTTTTGTGCAACATGTAATTTTATTTCTATTTCTTTTTTAATTCTTATTTTTAATTAGTTTTAAACAAAACTTGTTTCTTAAAAGTTTTAATAACTTCAAATTGTTTTAATGCATAATTCTTTGTGTATATTAGTAAATAAAAAAGTTTTATTAATTAAAATTCACTAAACATTAAATTATATTTAATGTTTATTTTCAGTTATTATACTTTAAAGAAAAAAGTTTACTCAAAGTGTTGATCTTTTATCGTGTTCAATAAACTTACTTGTAAGATTTTTTTTCTTTAGAGTATTGACTGTTTTTTTTAACTCGTTGTAATTTTGATTTGACAATGTTCTTTTCGACTCGATGACTAAAAGGTTTACTCGTACACCTGTACACCTTTTCGTACATTGTTTTAAGCATTTTCGTTTTTTTTTTTCGTTTATTTTTAATGAACTTATAACCAGATTTCGCTTTTGTATTACTATGTTATACTTGCAACAATAGTTAATCAAAAAACTTTAGCCACTAAAAACAAACCAGTTTTGTAGATTAAACAATTTAGTTATCATTAGATTAATTTTTCGATTTAAAGAATCAATTATTTAGATAAGGGATATAAAAAGCAAAAAAATATTAACTTAAATATTAAGTTTTAACTACCTATTAGTGAGACCTTTAATCTAATTTTTACTTTGTAGTACATCATTATTTCTAAGAAGTTTTATGTTTAATAACTGTTGCGGGTATTTTAAGAACGACAGAAGAAAATTAGAAACAGTAAACAAAATATTTCTTTTAGTCAAAATAACTCTGTTGGTCATTAATAATTTTAAATTTAAAAAAGTATAAAAAAGTTGAAATATTTACTGGTGTGTTATAACTCCGCAGGAGATAAGTTAATTTTTTTTTAAATACTTTAAACTAAGTTTGGACTTGTATTAAAAAATGTCTTAAATATAGTAAAACAAAAACAACGTTTTTAAAAACGACAAGTAGAACGTCCTTATGTTTTTAAATTGTTGATAATCATGTTTCGTATTTAATAATAACTTGCTTTCGTATTAACATTAAGTTGTTAAATATTAAAAAAAATTTATTTTTACAAAAAGTTGTTGTGTTTCAATTTAGTTGTGTAAACTCTAAAGTTTTTATAAAAAGTATCTATAAATACTTAAATTTTCAACTTGTAATGCCATTAAAAAATCATAATAATTTTCTAGAGTACTTAACACTAAATTATATTTAATGATTTTGCATTTTAGAGCCTAAATCTGATTCATTGACTCTTCAAAATAAATGAAAATTCATGATAATGAGAACTTTTATAAATTAAGTTACTTTTTACTGGTTTACAATAAAGACTCTTTATTTAAAAAGTTTTGCGTGTACTATTTCCGCTGAAGACTTTACATATTTTTAGTTAGTAGATTTAATGAAATTAAATATTAACTCTTATAAAATACTTTTAACAATTAAAACCAGTTAAAAATATTGATTGGTTACTAATCGGTATACATAAATTAAATACATTCAAATTTATAGTTTTAATTTTAATATTTTTCTTCTGGTTAAAAAGTTGCTACTTCAATGATTGTTTTTAGTTTGTTGAACATGACAAAAAATCAAGGCTTAATAGTTTTGATTAAAAGACTTAGTGTTAAAAAAGTCCTTATCGTTATAAAACTAATAACAGTTTTTATACAAAGTTTAAGTGTGCTTGTTTTATGAAACAAATTATAATCGGGTTAATTACTTATTATTAGTTTGCTGTCGAAATAGCATTAAGTTGTTTATATTTTTTTAAAGTATTTACAGTTTAGTTATTATAAATCAAAAATTAATTTAAAATATGTAAATGTACTATTATAAAAAAGTCATAATAAATGTTTAACAGTAGCTAAAGTTTAAAATTTTTATTTATGACTTTTGCTTGTTAGAGCCCTTATCTGGTTCATTGACTCTTCAAAACAATTAACAATAAATTTAGCATATTTATTTGTCTTTATAATTCCATTGGTAACTAACTAAATTTAAAAGTTTTTTTGTTTATTAATTTATAAGTTATTTTAGATTAAACGTCTAATATTAAAAATCTAAATATTTATTTGTAAGTTAACTTCATTTAACTTCACTTTTCTTAAAAACTAATATCAGCGATTAAAACAAAATTAAATTAAAACTTAGTTCTGTTTTCAAGTTATTCATACTTTTCTTGGTTATATGTGTTATTTCTTTTATGTCAAACCAGCAGTAAAATGTTTATACTTATAAGTTTAGTTTATTTCAAAAATATTTTATGGTCTATCGAAAATAGGCTAAAACAAGAAAATTTTGCTCAAGACTACTAATGCACTACCAACTAGAAGTAATATTAAAAGTTTTGTTAATACACCTTTACAAATTAGAACATAGTTTAAAAAAATTGCGTGTTAGATTCCAAATTCGGATCTATTACTCTTTAAATTTCACAAGTTAAAGTTACAAAGTTTTTTTTTAACAATGAAATGTTTTTTAATAATTGGTGCGTGTATTTTTAACGATTGAGATGTGAAAAAAAAGAAACATTAACTGAATATACTTTTATTAAAATGATATAATTATTAAATAAACTATAACATTGAAAAAGACTAGAATATTTATTAATATATGATAAATTTATTTATAGTTAAACCCTAGTTTTTACTTTTTATCTAAAATAGTTTTTATTTTAGAAAAATAATAACAAAGTTTAATCAAAAAATAATATCATGTATTTCTTTTTAAAATGTTAAGTTAAATACTTATTAATAATTAGTTGTAGATCTAATATCAAAATTTTCAATATTTAAGGTAAAGTTTAGTTTTAATAAATAATCCTTACTTATATTAGTAAATACCTTTTGAAAATTTAAATTGGGTGTATGTATAATGCATAAATAAGAGCTGTTTTTGAATAACTGTTGCTTGTTAGAGCCCGAATCTGATTCATTGACTCTTCAAAAAAATTGAAAATTCATGGTAATACAAAGTTTAGTTTCATAAAATTCTTTTTATTATTGTACAATATAGATATTCTAACTAAAAAACTGATTTTTGTACTTTCACCACTAGAGGCGTGTTAAAGTTTTAGTGAGAAACAATAAATTTAACATAAATACTTATTTTTAAAATATAATAGGTATTATATTAAACTAAAAAAAAATGAAAATTATATTTTTATAATAACTACATGACAATTTTTATAAAAGTCAAAAACATAAACTTTTTTTTATTAATAAAAGGGCTGTTCTAGTATCAGACTTACATAGTTTTAAACAAAATTAAACTAGCATGAATTGTTTTTTTTTTAGTTTTTCAGACTCTCATAGATAATATATTAACTTTTTGTTGTCAACTCAGCAATAAGCTGTTTATACTATGTTGGTATATTTTAACTAAATAGGTGTTTTATATATATTTGTTAAAAAGCTTTAAGCTTAAATTTATACTTTAATTAAAAATTGGATAAGTTGAACTTTAGTAATTAAAGATTTTGATAAAAATTGAAATAACAAATTTATATATTGTTTATAATACTTTGTCGTCAAGTTAATAGTTTTCAAAATGAAATAGCTATATTTTGAAAAATATTAAAAAAATTGAAAATTGTTTTATTTAAAACTGGTTTATAATGCTTCATATTACAAAAAAGTAGTGTATATTACAAGTAAGCATTTACACTTTATGCACTAAGTTCTCATAAGAGTATTGTTTTTTTGGCGCGAAATTTTTTGACATTTATTAAAATTTTTTGGCGCAAAAAAATGATGATAACTCTAGCTACTTATTGATAATTTGCTGTTGAAATAGCATTAAGTTGTTTAATATTAATTATTTTTTAAGTTGTTGTGTTACAGTTTAGTTATTTAAAATTAAAAAACTACTTTAAAATATGTACTTAGACTATTATAAAAAGTCATGATAAATGTTAAATAATTGTTAAACTTCCAAACTAATACTGATTGACTTTGCTTGTTAGAGCCCGAATCTGATTCATTGACTCTTCAAAATAATTGAAAATTCATGATAACACAAAGTTAATTATATCAAATTGTCCTTTGTTCATATACAACAATATTTCTTAAATAAAAAAAATTATGCGTGTATTATTTGCGCTAGAGGCGTGAAAAAGTTTTATAAGACACATTAAAAAAAATTTCTACTCAAAAATGTTATGGTCAACAAAATTAGCTTAAAAATATAAATACCTATTGGTATATATTTACATAAAAAACGTAAAACACGTTGTTTTTTTAATATAATTGTAATTTTTAAAATGTATATAAAAATTCTTACTATCAGAAAAGTTATTTAAACTTTCTACATAAAGTTTAATCACTATGTTTTCTTTTTTTTATATAAAGAATCTACTTAAGTTTTTAATAATGAAGAGTTATCGTATTAGTATGAAGTTGTTAAATAACCTTTATAAATTAAATAAAAATTTTAGCAAAAACTTGCAGTTTCTATAAGGATTTTATTTTATGGATTTAGTAGTTAATATTCTTAAATTATTTAAAATATGATAAAATCAAGACTTAAAAGTTGTTGTATATAATTAGACCTTATCGTTATAAAACTAATAACAAATTTTTATCAAAGTTTAGGTGTGCTTTAAAAAAAAAGACTATAATGTAGTTAGCTACTTATTAATAGTTTGCTGTCGAAATAGCATTAAGTTGTTTAACATTGAACTTATTATTCTGTTACAGTTTAATTATTGTCAATTAAAAAACTACTTTAAAGTATGTACATGTACTAGTATAAAAAGTCATGATAAATGTTTAACAGTAATTTAAGTTTAGAACTTTAGATTGATTTTTGCTTGTTAGAGCCCGAATCTGATTCATTGACTCTTCAAAATAATTGAAAATTCATGATAACACAAAGTTTAGTATATTATAACTGTGTTTGTATTTGTACTACAATGTTTTTGAGTTAAAAAACTGCTGCCTATACTTTTACCGCTAGAAGCGTTTTAAAATTTTAGTAGGAAATAATTAATATAGCGAACATACTTGTTTTAAAAATTCCATTAGTAATTAACTAAATTTAAAAGTAATTTGTTTGTTAATTTCTAAGTTAATAGGAATTAAATGTAGATATTTAAAATATTTTAAATCTAAATATGTAATGTTTACTGAATGACAAGTTAAAGACGCTCAAAATATTTGGTTATAGAACCTACTACACGAAAAACCTTTCGTTGATCAAGTCGCACACTTGGATACCTTTTAACGTCTTTTCCAGGACTTAAACAATTATCTATAACATTTAAATTCACTTATATAGAAAACTAACATCATAATTTTTAACAAAATTTAATTAAAACTTAGTTCTGTTTTTAAGTTATTTATACTTTTATTGATTGTATATGTTATTTCTTTGGTTTTAAACCAGCAGTAGAATGTTTATACTTGAAAGTGTAGTATATTTAAAAAATATTATATTATTAAAAGTTGGCTAAAATAAGAAAATTTCGCTCAAGTGTACTAATATACTACCAACTATGAGTAATAATAAAAGCTTTATTTGACTCCTATAAATTTTAGAAAAAACTGAAGAAAATTTCTATGTTAGATTCCAAACCCGGATCTATTACTCTTTAATTAATCTTCATATTTCACAAGTGAAATATACAAAGTTGTATTTTTATGTTAAACAATAAATATTTGTTTATTAATTGTTTCTTGTATTTTTAATGATTGAGATGTAATAAAAGAAAAAATAAGAAAACCTAATTAGATATACTTTTTTTGAACTAATATCGTTGGGCAGTAAATTTATATATTTGAAAAATGTTAGAAAATTTCTTAGTATTTTATAAATAAATCCTAGTTTTTACTTTCTATGCAGTATAGTCTTAATTTTATAAAACTAGTAACAAAATTTTAACAAAAAGAATTAATGTGTGTTTGTCTTTTTAGGTATTATATTAAATAATTATTATAACTAGTTGTAAATCTTATATCAAACCTTGAATATTAATAAGTACAGTTCAGTTTGAATAAATAAGTTATACTTACCATTATTAGCTACTTTTCGAAAACTACTTTAAATTGGGTATATGTATAATACCTAAATAAGAGTTGTTTTTGAATAACTTTTGCTTGTTAGAGCCCGAATCTGATTCATTAACTCTTCAAAAAAATTGAAAATTCATGATAATACAAAGTAAATTTCTTAAAATTTTCCTTATTTTTGTACAATAAAGATGTTCTAATTAAAAAACTGCTGTGTGAACTTTTACCACTAGAGGCGTGTCAAAGTCTTAATAAGAAACAAGAAATATAGCATACATATTTATTCAAAATTTCATTAATACTTATACTAAACTAAAAAAATAACTTTTTGAATACTAAAATTCTATAAGACCTAAATTTGAACTTACATAAAAGTTATATATATAAATAAATTAATCATTATTTACCACTAAAAGAGACGATCTAGTAACAGACTTATAAAAGTTTTAGACAAAACTAAACTAGCATGAAGTTTATTTTTTAGTTATTCAGACTCTCATAAATACTTCGTTGTCAACCCAACATTAAACTATTTATTCTATGTCGATATATTTTAACTAAATAGGTGTTTTATATATAAATAAAAAAATAAGTGTTTTATATATATCTATTTTAAGTGTTAAGCTAAAAATTATACTTTTATTTTAAAACTTCTAAGTTGAACTTAAGTAATAACAGCTTTTGATAAATGCTTTAATACTTAAATAAAAATGTATATATACTTTTTATAATATTTTTTCGTCAAGTTAATGACTTTTAAAATGAAACTGCTATGTTTCAAAAAGTATCTAAAAAACATTAATCGTTTTTTTATTTTAAAACAAGTTTAGAATTAACTCTAATTTACTTTAAAAAGTAAATTGATTAAAGTATATAAAACAATGGAGCATTTTCACTTTATGCACCAAGTTCTCATAAGAGTATTGTTCGTTGGCGCGAAACTTTTTGACATTGATTAAAACTTTTTGCGCAAAAATAGCGCAAATAAATTTAAAGCTGATAAAAACTTTAGCATAAACAACTAACTTTAAAACAATTGTTAAGTATTGGTAGTTATAGAAAGTATATAGTTTAGTATATTCTATATACATTCTAAATATTTAATATTAATATAATAAATATATTATATGCACTCAAAATAAAGTTTGTTTTTAATGTATAAAGTATAGTTAAACTTGACATAGACATTTAGATATTTTTTCGTGTTAGAGCCCGAATCTGATTCATTGACTCTTCAAAATAATTGAAAATTCATGATAACACAAAGTTAAATATATCACACTGCTCTTTGTTTATATTGAACAACATTTCTTTATTTAAAAACTTTATGCGTGTATTATTTGCGCTAGAGGCGTGACAAAGTCTTATTAAGAAAAAATATTACTCAAAAATGGTATGGTCAACAAAATAAATTTTGAAATATAAATACCAGTAGGTATATATTAACATAAAATACGTTTTTTTTTTTTTTCAATTGAAATCTATAAAAAGTTTATAAAAATTCCTAATTCCAGAAAAGTTATATAATTCTTTTACACAAAATTTAATCACTACGTTTTATTTTTTTTATAATAAAATCTACTTAAATTTTTAGTAATGATGTGTTGTCGTAGTAGTACGAAGTTTGTTTTTAGAGTATTATAGGTATTTATACTAAACTACAGAAAAAGTTGAACACATTCTATAATAACTAACATTATTTAATAACTAAATGTAAATTTTTATAAAAGTAACAAGCATAAACTTTTATTTATTACTAAAAGAGCTGTTCTAAAATAAGACTTCTATAAAATTTAAACAAAAATAGGTTAGCATGAAGTTATTAATGATTTTTTATTTATTCATACTCTCATATATAATTCATTAATTTTTTGTTGTCTACCAAGCAACAACCTGGTCATACTATGTCGGTATATTTTAACTGTATAGGTTTTGTATATATTTTTGTTAAAAAGCTTTAAGCTTCAGTTTATAATTTTATTTAAATATGGCTATGGTGTACTTAATTAATAACAGCTTTTGATAAAAGTTTAAATAACAAATTTACATATAGTTTGTAATACTTTGTTGTCAATTTAATAATTTTCAGAATGATATTCCTATGTTTCAAAAAATATTAAAAAAATTGAAAATTGTTTTATTTAAAACTGGTTTATAATGCTTCATATTACAAAAAAGTATATTGAAGTGTATATTACAAGTAAGCATTTACACTTTATGCACTAAGTTCTCATAAGAGTATTGTTTGTTGGCGCGAAACTTTTTGACATTTATTAAAATTTATTGGCGCAAAAAAATGATGCTAACTTTAGCTACTTATCGATAATTTGCTGTTGAAATAACATTAAGTTGTTTAAAATTAATTATATTTTAAGTTGTTTTGTTACAGTTTAGTTGTTTAAAATTAAAAAACTATTTTAAAAATATGTACTTGGAATATTATAAAAATTGATGATAAGTGTTAAATAATTGTTAAACTTCCAAACTAATATCGATCGATTTTTGCTTGTTAGAGCCCGAATCTAATTCATTGACTCTTCAAAATAATTGAAAACTCATGGTAATACAAAGTTTATTTTATTATAACTGTTTTTGTTTTTGTACAACAAATATTTTCAATTTAAAAACTGACCCCTAAGTATTCTGTTTAAATTTGAAATCTATTGTCAATAGTACCCTATCCTTAGTTCTTCACTATAAACCCCGAAATACTTAGTGTAAGTTGAAAACCTGCCGTAAATTATACAGAGCATATTTTTGTTACTTTTTATTACTAACCCCGGAATGTCTAGAGTAAATAGGTTTGTAAAAGTCCTATTACTTAGGGGTAAGTTGAAGTGGCGTCGCGTGGTCTTTTTGTTAGGTGGTGCTGCAGATTGACATTGTCAAATTAAAAAATCCTCTATTTTGAAACATTTATATTAAAATCATAAAGGTAACATGAAGAAATAGCAATTAAAAAAAAAGTTGAACATATTTGTTTAATTAATATATAAAACATAAAAAAATAAGTATTAAAAAAAAACTTATCTTATACCTTTGTATATCATTACCCTTTCCTAACAACTATGGCTACTTTTATTTTTATTTATGTACATGTAAGTTTCTGTATTTGCACAATAATAAATTTACTAACTTAATTTTATGACTTGTCTAACTAGTAATAAAAAACAAAAAAAAAAACATGCAAGTAACTTCAAAAAACGAGGTTGCCTCTATTCGAGTTGCTCCTGCTCAAATTTTTCCTGCTCGAGTTGTTCCTACTCAAGTTTTTGCTGCTCGAGTTTTCCCTGTTCGAGTTTTTTCTGCTCGAGTTTTCCCTGCTTAAATTGCTCCTGCTCAAGTTTTCTCAGTCTGAGCTGTCTCTGCTCGAGTGTTACCTTCTCGAGTTTCTTCTGCTCGAGTTCAACATGTCTAGTTATTCTCGCGTTGTAGTTAATTTTAAACAACAATCATGATTTAATACACATGCTGCTGAAAGTTCATGCAGCTCCAAAATTCCACTTTTCAACATTTTTTGCATTGAAAACTTGTTAACATTTAAGATGCAGCTGACACAGATTGAGCTTGCCATATCTTCAATTTGACGAACATTATGAACATCCAATATAAAGATTTGAAAAAAAATAATTTAGCAGGGAATTAACGACGTTCATACACACATTTGGCTGCACTTTTTGTACAACTTCATGATTACAGAACTTTCTTATTTTTTAAGCTAATATAAAAAGCTTTCTATCATTTTAAAGCTCAATTCCTTAACTTTTAAATAAAATTACTTTGATGTAGTTTGGGGTTGTACAGCAGAAGCAGAGACTCATTTAAAGCAGCGTGTTTAAAGGCTTAAACTATAAAATCAAAAAAAAAATTAGCATAATTTTTCATTTTTTAGGTAGAGCTACAGCTCCAGCGTTCCACCCCACGCGACACCCCTGGTAAGTTGTATATTTATGTATTTTAAAAGATTTTCTGATATAAATTTTTAGATGTTTTGTTTTTATAAAAAATGCTATTTTTAATTATTTGGATCCGGCCAAAACTTAATTTCAGAAACAGAAACCACCGCATCCAGTAGATCGCTAGCTAAAAAATATTAATATTCTAGCCTAAGCATTATGTTGCATAAAAGGTTTAGATTTATTTATCATTAAATCACTATTATGTGACTTGATGTTAAAGAATATTATGTGTTCTAAATTTCTTAATAAATACAAAATAAAACTACAAAAATAGATCTGTAAAGATAAACTTTGGTCAAAATTCATGATAAGATATAATTTTCATAAATTTTTTAAAGTTAACATCGTTTTACATTAAATTGTAACTACAAACGATTTACTAAAGTATGTGTGGAAGTAAAACAACACATGTTTTTTATTAAAACTTTACTTTAGAATTTTCTTAAACTTATAGATATAATGTTTAAAAAATGTGTTTTAAGATTAAAAATATTTATATTACTTTAAATGATTTTTTACAAAAAAAGCATTATTTTTTTAAAGAATACTAATTAATAGATGTAGTAAATAAAAAAAAATTGATAAACTATCGAACAACATAGAACTTGAATTTTTCAATTTTCAGAAGTTTATATATTAAATAGTCTTTTAAATTATAAAGATAATAGAAAAATCATAATAGATACACTTTCGTTTTATGTGTTTTAACTATAAGCATTACGACATTAGATTAATTTTTATATTTTAATCACTCTTCTTTGTTCTTTCAGAACTTGTGGCCTTATAACCCCGAACAAGTTAGATACTAGTTTATTTAGATTTGCAACAGCTGATTGTGGGTTCAAACGGAGGCATTGATCAACTGATCAAATATTGAATTTTTTCATTTAGAAAAACTAGAACATTTAATATTCTCTAACATCAAGTAACTAACTAACGAATTAAAGACAAATAAATTTAAACCTTTAACATAAAATAATGTTTAGGCTAGAATATTAATATTTTTTAGCTAGCGATCTACCGGACTCTGGATGCGGTGGTTTCTGTTTCTGAAATTAAGCTCTTGCTGGATCCAAATAATTTAAAAGAGCAACTTTTAAAAAAACAGAACATATATATATTGTTTATTAAACGATAAAAAGCGCTCAAAAAGTTTGGTCTAAGGACTTGATGTACAAAGGAACCTTTCGGTTATCGAGTCGTACACCACATGCTTATAAAATTTCTTACGAGCTATTACAATATTTTTTCAAGATTTAAATATCTAAATCATTAGTAATAAACCCATCAATTAAACGAAATAATATAAATTTATATCAGAATATCTTTGAAAATACATAAGTATACCAGTTATCTCAATCCCAATGTATCAGGACTTCTACAAACTTACTTTCACGAGACAGTTCGGAGTTAGTAATGAATAATAATAAAAAATGTTCTCGGTAGAATTCACGTGTTTTTTAAATGTACACTAGACATTTTGGGGTTTACTTATTATCACAGTAAAAATGGACAGTTTTTTTATTCAATTTAAAAGGGGCAGGTAGATTTTAAGGTAATGTAACACTTACTTGCTTGACCTTTAAAAAAAGTTTGTCGTTGTAATTAGAGTAAGACTAATGGTTTTATATCATTAAAAAATACTTACGATTTACATTAAGTTATCCTAATGTAGTTTATATAAAATTTTTAAAAAGTGTATTTTTAAGCACGGTTTTGCTGTAAAATCAAAGTTACTTGGATTAATATTTTATTTAAAAAGTACTTATTTTTATATTACAAATGTGTTTCAACTGCTTAATAGTAGATTTAAGTTTAAAAAACTTTACTAATGTTTTTCTTTTTAATTTAAATGATGATTTATTTATACAGTTACTTGTTTTATAATGTTTGTGTTCATAAATTGTTTTTTAACATAATACTTCTCAATTATTTTTTCCTGAAATTTTTACTTGGTTTAGCTATTTAAGAATCACATTTGAATATAAATAGTAGTAGGTATAAACTTAGCTTTAATTATGGTATAAGAGTAAAAAATTATCCTTCAACAGAACAGTTTATGTAAACTGTCGCGCTTAGATAAACTCATAGTTTGGCATGTTTTATTTTTCAAATGTGAGAATACTAGCAATCTCTTAAGTTTAAAGAGCCAGTTATTATTTTTTTAATGCTTTAGCATAAATTTTTATTTTGAAGGTTTTAAAACTTACCATGGTGTATTCGTAGTAAAATGTGTTTAATATTTGTAAATTTATATTTTAATGTAATATCATTATTTACTGATTTTATTTTTGTAGTGTTTTTCATTCTTAAGTTTTTTATTTACAACATTTTTGTTTAATTTTAACTGTTTTTAAACATAAAACATTCAACTAAACTACTTTAATACCTTATTTAAATAGTAAAAAAAAATTCACAAGGAAGAAAGCTGAGCAAACCAAATTGTTATCAGCATTCTTGGTCTCATTAAAGCAAGAGACTTAAAGGTTCACGTTAAATAATGTCTTTTTACTGCTTTTTGTAGTAGCTTCAATCTTTATTACACGATTAACTTCGTATGTCCGAATAGCTATTAAGAATTTTCGTCAAAAACATACAGCAAAGAAATCGAATTTTATTAAAATAAAATTTATTCTATTTAAATATATAAAACAATTCTTCAACATAACTACAAACCTAGGGTTGAGTACTATATTTTGGACATACATTTAAATTAATTACTGTAGTGATTAAGAAAAATACCATTTTTTAGACTTTGGGTTTAATATAATATACTGGTTATTTAACTGCAGTTGTAATAAAATGCATCGAAAACAAAATAAATAAAGATTTTTTGTGTTTTCTCAACTTAAAAACGTGCTTAAGGTTTTAATCTTAATTTAATCTGTACTATAATCAAAATATACAATCGAAAACAGTCAGCATCAAACATTTATAACTAAAATCCAATATTTGTTTGAATTATATTTTCAATCGATAGCTTGTTTCGAAACAAACATAATTATTTTCAAATTGTTTTAAACTATTGTTAAATGGATTTTTCTAAATGGTTTTAACCTTCTTTTTTGGTTTAAACATCAGTGCAAACATACAACAATCAAAATAGTTAAGATTAAGACAAAACAGTTAAATACACCTTCTAACGAATTGTCAGTAACATGCATATGTAAAATTTGTGTAAACTTATGTTTAGTTTAAAAAACACAGTTTAAAAGAATGAAAAATATTGAAACTGCGATTTTAGAAATAAAAGTAAACATCTATTAGTGAAGTAGGTGCATAGTGTTTTATAAAAAAATACTATATTGCTTTTTATATAGTGAGTACTAAATTGCACAGTGAAGTAAGTTATGATTATCAAAAATGTTGAAATTAAACAGCAAACATCATTATTGGCACTAAAAAATATACGTTAAAAATTAAGTCGCTCAGATACTTCTTCCATGCTTGAAAAAATCTCCTGTAAAACAAATCTTATTTGACTGTGTTTACAAACACAAATGATTTTTAACTTTGTTTATGAATATGTATTATAGACTTATGGAGATAAACTAATTCAGAAAAATGTTAGCACTTTCTCACTAGAGGATTTTAAAAGTTTATAACTTATTTCAAACTTAAATTTGTTTTAAAGTGCTCTGTATCATAAATATTTTTGTTAGTTTATTTATAAACAAAATATATGATATTTTTTCAAAGTTTAAATTAAGCATACAGTATTAACCACAAATGTTATTTCAACTAACGGCGTTTCACTGCTCTCAAATAAATTTAAGAACAGATCTAAGGAGTCTCAAAAAGCTCTAAGAATAGATCTAAGAATCTTATCATACAGTATTAATTAATTTTCAATTAGTTTAAAAATTAATTATTGTAATTTATAACACTATAAATACAGATACTTATCTTTTTAAATCAACTTACTGTATTGCTTCTGTATTTACTAGAAATTTCTTCTACAATTGATTTCAGCCGACTACTTTGAGCTTTTAAATCATCAACTACATCGTCTGTTAATAAACACAATTATCTTTTAAATCTTTATCATGTTGTTAGATGTTACTGCGAGAAAAAACATTGAAATTTACAGAAAGCATTGTAAAGTTATAATTATGATGCAAAATTACTGACTGAAAAGTGTAACTTCGTTGTAGTTATAATATCTACTTTTAATAAAGGTTCATAAAAACATTATCACTTTTTGCGTTTTTTAAAAGCTAAGTTCTTCAAACTTATATACATGATGTAGTTAAGTTTATTTTAAAAATAACTTGTGTGCTTAATTTATTGTATTAAATTGTACTTTATGTGTCTGTAGTTAGATTGTTTCAACTTGCTACTAAAATTATGATAAGTTTTAAAACACTTTACTATGCGGCTGAGGTAGTAGAATGACAAAACAATAACTATAATGAACATTAAACAATTACGATGGCACTCAAACATTTTTTTCGACATTAAAACCATTTGAAAACAAGATTTTAAACTAAGAAGATTAAAAGAATAGTTATCAAAGTATAAGAAAAACTGAACTATCTTCAACACAGATTTATAATTTTTATATCAAAAAATGAAGAAATTAGTAAACACCTACCATATTCGGTAAGTTCGAGCAGCAATGTTGTGTAGCTGTCAGCTATTTCTTCACTACTTTTGTGGTGTGAATAACATTTATTCAATATTTCCATTCCCTGAATTGTCCCGTTTCCATTTGGATTCAGTATTTTAAAAGCACACTCTTCTGTTTTTAATATTTTTCAAACTTATTCTTGATTTAAGACTTTACATTCAAGTATTAAAACTATAACTGTTTTAAACCGCTACAACTTAGGTTTTAAATAAACACTTGGGCTAGATTAAGAAAACTAAACATGTTGTTATAAACGAAACAAAATGATTTTCAACACTAACATTAGAAAATTCATTTTAAAATTTTGCAAAACAGTCAATAAGCATAATAAAATTTAAAATCTTTTAAAAGCTTTTAAGTTGTTTTATTTTAAACAAAAAACTCATTAAAAGTTGTATTTTTGTTACTTAAGTAAAAAGTTAAATAAAATTTTACAAAAAATTAGATGATAACTAAACATTTATTCTACTTAATTCGTTTATAAGAAATTAAAAGTAAATTGTTTTATAAAAATTTTTGTTACAAGCAATTTTTTTTTGAAAAAAAAACAGTAATAAAATTTCTAAAACAGTAGTTTTAAAACTAAAAAATTATTTTCTAATTTATAATAAATTATTAATTTATTGAAAGTGTAAATCTAACCATCCAAAGTAACTATGGAAGCAAGTGCCATCATTCCACTTTTCACTAATTTTTCGTGTTTGTGATGTACATTCAATATTTCTATTATTTGTATTATCGCAACTTCCGATAAAACGTCCAAATTTCCTTCTAAAATAACATTTAAATTTTGTAATTTAACTTCATTTCTACAAAAACAATTTCTATCATTAAAATTTAAGAAAGAAAAAAAGGACTTTAAGTTTTAATCTTTAATGAAATAATAATCTTAAAAAAATAACTAGTAGGTAGAAGTAAGTTTATGTGTCAAACGTACCAAATATTTAAACTTAAAAGTGTTAAAGTATGTATACATTGAAAAATTTTTACTGAAATAATATATAAATAAACAAAAATAACGTTTAAAAATTGTATAATAAAATATCTAAATAGATTTGACAAGTTGATATTTTGTCACAACTTATCTTGATACTTTTATAAAACTAAATAAACTTAAAGTAAAAAGCAACAGTAAAATAACATAATTTAATAAAACTAGTTTTGTTTAAAAACACAAAGACTTTTTCAATAAATTTTATAAATGGTGTTTGAAAAGTATGTTTTTAAATTATGAAAAAAAGTCATACATGATTTAATTTGTTTTCATTAATAAAATTATTGTGTTTTAGCAAGTTTTATTCAAGTTTTTAAAAAGTAAGCATTTTTTAAATAGTGCCATAAAGACTAAGTACATTGTGAAATCTAATAAATAAGCTTACATTTTTGTTAATTTAAATCTTAAACGTAACTAACTTTTTAAATATCATTACAACTCAAAATTTATCTAATTATCACCAAAAATTATTAAATTTTATATAGCATGTTTCCTTTTCATATACAAATAACCAGTTTAAATTGTAAATATTTAACATACAGTAATGAAAAAAAAAATTATTTTTTGTAAGAAAATTTCAGCATAATGTGTGTTTTGTTTATTTATTTTAAATAAAATCGTTTTGAAATTGAGTGTTCAAGTTGGAGAAAGTTAAAAATTAACTGACAGTGAAGAAACTTAACAAATAAGTCGTAAATGACAAGTTCAAACAACACAAACGTATTTAAGACGGGTTATAGAAATAAATCAAACTAAAAAACTTGAATTCAGGTAAATAAATTACATCATTTTTATTTCGCAGAAATTACCTTAAAACACTTAAAAACTGTTTATTTTACATGGTTTCGTGGCTAGATTAAAATAATCTAATAAACTTGATGTCTTGTTTAAATAACCAAAATCTAACTGTTATCAGATAAACCACTTTAAAAAAAGTGACATTGCACATAAAATGGGCTGTAAAGACTACCAAAGTAGCCCGCTAACTTTGAACAAAAATTGCCTTTGAGTTATTAAAAGATGTCATGCAGGTAAAACTAAATAAAAAAAGAGAAAAAAAGAATAAATTGTCAAAGAATAATAATAATTAAACTAAATTTATTGACTATTAGTTTTCTGATACATTTGAACTTTCCTAAATACTTTGAAGCTTTTTTAGTTAAATATATATATATATATGTATTTCATTTAAATATTTAAAAAAACCACATTTTTACATCAATTATCGGTATGCCAATACAAACAAATCTCACCTTCAAGCGACAGCGACCATATGGCTGAGCAGGCGGTTTCGATAACACTGACGTTCCTCTGGTGATTCTCCATCACCCCGCATATGTCCTTCACTCCCTTCTCCTCGGTCACTATTCCCGCGTTGTTTTCTGTTCAGTTTTAACGTAAAATACATTTCTATATTTTTTATACAAATACCGCACCATTCACGCAGAGGCTCCACAGCGCCGAGCAGCATTTGATGCAGATTTCAGCGTCGTGCTTGAACTGGCGCAGAATGGACAAAATGTCCTGCACGCCTCCCTGCTTTCCTATCTTCTCCGCGGCCGTTTCTGTTTGTGTTGTATTTGTTGATTTTGATTATGTTTGTAATGTAACCTCTTTTTGAAAAAAATACGGCAAATTAAATTGATTTGAAACAGTTTTGCTTCAATTCAATTTGTTTATATTTAATGAATGTCACTAAACAGTTATTAAATATTACACTCTTTTTTAGTACAGTTTAATTTAATTATTTTCATGTAGAAATATAAACACTTGGTTTCTAAATTTCTTGGTTAGAATAGAGCTTTCATCAATTCAGGCTAAAAACTAAACAAGCAACCTTCAGCGGACAAGGTCATTATCAACGAAGCAGCACTGAGCTGTAGATCCCGGTTCGTGGAGTCGCACTTGATAGCTGATATCACCGCGCTTATTGTGTCCCTCTCGAACAATACTTCACTCTGCGATGCGCTCTTCTCCAGCAGGTTTAACAATATCTGCAGTTAATTTTTTTCTGTTTAAAGGGGAAAATTTAAAAACATGCATGTAAAGTTGAACCTATGAAACTACCAAGTAGGTAATGAAATATTAAAACATGTAGTTGTCTTATTGTTTAAACTTTTTATAAGGACATGTAATATTTTTATACAAAAAATAACGATTTATAAAACCACTTTTATTTACAACGATTTATCAAAGAAAAAAAAATCAAAAGGAACATATTTATTATATGTATCTTAACAGCTAAATAATATATATTTTATAAAACTAAATCAAGGTCTAACGCTAATTTCTACTTTTTTTATGCTATAAATTTCTATGCTATAAAAGTTATACTTTGAAAAATCCTAAAATATGTTTTAAAGAAACTCATTGAAATATATGATTTTGACTATATACTTTTATACAAACCTTACAGCCATTCAACTGAATTTGATAAACGTCAGTGTGAATTTTCATAATTTTCCCAATCAATTTACGCATTTTCGAATCGACCTTCACACCTAAAAATTATAGCTTGTAAACTTTAAAAATGTTAAAGTTAATATAATACAAATTAAAGTACAAATAAATTCACACACTTTTCTAAAATCATTTTGATTTTTTTAAATTTTATCTTAAATACTTATAACGTACAAACTTTCTATATTTTACTTCATATTTAATTTTAGTATCAAATATAACTCTTTGTATCTTTTTAAACAAGTAATATTTTAGACGAAACTATCAACTCAAAAGATATAACTATTTTAGTTAAAAGTTGTTTATTAAACTCACAATAATTTTTATTGTTTGTCTCAGTTAATAAAATTTCAAACAACTGTTTTTGAGCTTCGGAGTTTGAAGCATTTTTGTCCATGTAAGTATATAGCTTATGTGGAGATTTATCCTTAGGAATCGGCTCTGTTAAATAATAACTCAGACTTAAATAATCGAAACAACTAATAAAAAATTTTCGAAGCGCTGTTATGCATATTTATATAATAAAAAATTTTTCCGAGTAAGCTTTTATATATTTAAGTATAAAAAATAGCTTAAAAATATACAACACTTGAACTTTTAAACAAAAAGTAAACTAAAACATAACCGACCGACAGGTTTTGAGTTCTTGGTTTTCTTTTTGGCTAATGTCGAATCTGGATTCAATTGAAGACACTCCTTCACATAAGGATAAGCTAACAAATCTCTGTGAATAAAAGCAGTTTAACATTTAATTCACAATGTTTTTCTTATTGATAACTGTTTCGTAGTCATAATAGTAGAAACAAATGCAACCCAACTACGTTATAAAACTAACTTTTAAGCAACATAAAAACAAGCTTTACAAGGCCTTAAGCGCCGTAAAATGTTTATATGATGTATCTAAAAGTGTTGAACTTTATTTTGCACTCTACAGAAAAAGTGCTAACTTGTTTGTAGCTCTTTTGTAACTTTTTTCAGTTTAAATGTCACAAGATAAAGCTAAAGTAGTTTTGGTTCGATAAAACTTACCTTGTATTAGCATAGAAGAAAACATTTTTTTATAATAATACTTACACCTGTCGAAAAAGTTCTCTAAAAAAGAGAAATTATAAAAAGAAAAAACGTATAGAACCTTTTAACTTAAAATCTAGGTAGTTGTGTCATTTGGGTGTGATTTCAGCAAATGTATATAATTAAATTAAAAACAAATTTAATAACACTTTTAGACGCTTAGACTTGAAAATTATATTATAAAGTTAAAAACTGAATGTTTTTAAACAGTGATAATACAAACCAAAAAATATAAAACTTGCAAAATATTTTAGAATTTCAATTCTCAAGTAAGTAATAAACATTTTATTATATTAGTTTTGGTTTTATTTAATATAAAGCCATGAAATAAAAACTTACTTTTGAGACACTTTTATGTACACACTTACAAACTTTTACTTTTAAGTACACAACTATGTAAATATTTGTTATATTTATTAAAACTTTATTGTCAATTTTCAACGCATATCAACGTAATTGTGATGTTTAAAATTGAGTTTTCAATAAAATAATTTTACAATAAGACGCATAAATGTTGGTCATGTCAGGAACACTTACATATAAAACACTTTACCCTAAATCTTCTATTTACTGGTCAAAACAAACTTATTTCATAAAAAAATACTATAATAATTAACTCTTGGCTTAATAAGAAAAGCTTTTCAATAAAATAATATTAAATAAACTAACACTGCAGTGGGACGCTGTTGGAAGTTTCTTCTGAGCATATCTCGTATCAGCTGACACATTTGAGAAGAAAACCCGTTATGCATCAGCTTCGCGAAATTATCTTCCAGACATTGCGGATTTTGTTTGATTTCGAACAAAACTCCAGAGGTTTCTTGGGACTGAACGGTTTTTGAAAATGAAAGTTTTATACCTCATGTCTACTTAGTTTTTTCTTAACTAATATATATTTTTAAGTTTTTTTTTACAGTTTCCAGAAGCTAAAGGGATAACCATACAAATTTTAAAAATCTTAAAAAGTATTTGTAACGTTTAATTAATCGATCTATTATTCTCACAGTAAAAGAAACTTATTAAGTCTTCAAGTTTTTTTGTAGTAACTTAAAAAAACAACATTTCATATAAAAAGTATGTGAAAATATAGAAAAAAAAAATTAACTCTAAAAAAAATTTCATCACAAAAAATGAATAAGACTACCTAACTCAGATCAATAAAGATTTAAACTTGTAATAATAGAACAACGTATATAAATAAAGAAGATCAATAAGTGCAAATCAACTAACATCAAGTATGCCGCAAGTGGCGAGTTCAAGCAGAATGCATCCGACTCCCCACACGTCGCTCCTCTCGTCATAAGGGCGCTCCATCACTTCAGGCGCCATCCAGTTCATCGAACCTACAAGCGGTTTTGACTCCTTAAACCTTTTCATCTTTATACATTAGTATGTACTTTTTAAAACTTATTCATATTAAACCGACTTAACTTTTGACACATTGACACTTAAATCTATAAGGTGTAGTAGTAGTTTACAAGTATTTCTATGATTAAAACACACATAAGTCATAAGTGAACATGACAATGCAGTTAAGTTCTTATATAATAGTCTTGATAGAATTAAATTACTCCTTGGAAGTTAAAGATAAATACTTAAGAAACTTTTTTTTAACTTAATAAATGATAATGAAAAAACTTTAAACTATTTACATCGCTTGATATACTAAAAAAGTATATAACTAAATGCATCTGAAAAATGCAGCATAACTGTAGTGTAAAATCATAAATTAAGTGCATTTATATTATCTTAATCTTTGATTCAAGTTGTTTATTTTCAAATGTCTAACCAACTGTAGTTCTAGTTCTTGTCCTGGCATCTCCCAAAACTGTGGCAACACCAAAATCTCCTAAACTGATACTCAGATTGGTGGTCATGAAGATATTTGAAGGTTTCAAATCACGATGTATCACTCTCTTATTATGTACAAACACTAATGCTTCGATTATTTGACCCAACCATTTCTTAAGTATCTGTCAAAAGTAAATGTACAAAAAAGTTTATTTGTATCATAGTATAGAAATTCTAAATACTGTTATATAACAATATAAACATTTTTAAACTAGGGCTGAGTTAAGGTAAAAACAAAAATTTTATTAAGAACTGAATATTTTAGTACAAGCTGAATTTAGAAAAATGTTAAAATTAAACTTCATTTATAAATAAGTAGTCAATTTCTTAATATTAAAAAAGTTTGAAAATAACTTTTCTCTTCTAATTTCAAAAAGCAGCTAAATATTTTATCATCAATTACATTTGTCTAGCTTTAGGCTAATATAAAAATGCTGATAAAAATTTACAGAATACAAAATAACTAATAAAACAACCTTTTGATATTCATTATACAATAAAAAAAACTAACATGCTTTTAAAGTAAGATCTTAACTAATTTAGTTTAAACTGAACAAATTCCACTGTTTACTTTAGTTCAAAGTATTTGTATTAGTAAAACTAAAACGTCAAAAACAAAAATAAAAATACGAATAACTATTTTTTGCATAAAATCAGCTGCACTTTGAAGTTTTAGCAAAATATTACAATGAAACATCAAACTATCTTGTTCTGTAAAAAATGCTTTTAACATTTTTAATGATTTAAAATCTATGAATTTATTACAAAAAAAAAATTAAAACCAAACTATTCAAATTAAGTAACTTAACAACTCTATAGATTAACTTTACAAAAAAAAGTACTATTAGATAATTGCATTATCAAACAAACTATTTCATCTTCATTTATAAAAACTTTTTAGATACAGCTACGATAATTTTATTTAACTTAAAACTAGAAAACTTTATAACTTAACACAAACCTTAAACAAAAAATATTTTAAAACAGACTAACAAGCTCATCAAACTTTTCTTTCTTTTTTCGTTTGGTTTTTATAACTTTTGCAAGGTCTCCCATTTCATAATAATCCATCACAATACAAACAAACATGGCTTCTTCCTCTTTGTCCCATGTCACAAAAAACTCTCTGTATCCACAAACAAACTGGTGTCTCAACTCTTGCAAAGCCATTGCCTAAAAAAGTTAAAAAGCTAATTAATTTAGTAGTTGTGTACTATGTTCTAGTATTTAGACCAGGGTCCCCCTAAAAGTGAACAATCTTGATATTGACTATCTGGGGCTATACGTAATGAAGGAGCGAAAAAGTATCCGCTTAATTAGCTAGTCACAGGGAAATCTAATAAAGGGGTAAATATATATTTTTTAATTTCTATCATGTGGGCGTTTATGAAAGTGAGTTTTGTAAACCCTGATTTAGATAAAACAACTTTGTTGACTGAGTTTTTTTTATGAATTTTGTTTTGACTGAAATTAGTTTTTATGAAATTTATTATAAAAGTATATTTCAAACAGAAATATTTTTTAATGGTTAATAAATCCTTAATTAACTATATACTACTAACAATTAAGAGTTAAAGACCAATGATGATCATATTCAACTTTTTTTTTAACAATTAAATTAGTTTTGGTACAAAACTACTGTTTTCATTCCAAAATTTTAAACATTGTAATTTTAAACACTTGAAGAGTTAGTAATAAAACAAAAACAAAAACTACTTCTTTGAAAGCCTTATTAGCTTCATGTTCATCATTGCACTCTACTTTTTTAAGGACATATTGTTTCTTTTCTTTTATGTGTTCAACTAGGTATACAGATCCCTGTGCTCCTTTACCAAGTCTTTGAAGAAGCTAGAAATTAGATTGAATTGTACATTTGCGTGAAATAATGAAAGCAATAAGTGCTTAATATGTATTTATAAACCATTTAAAACTTAATATCAATAGATTATTCATTTTGTTTTATATTTCATTACACAAAGCTCTTTAAAAATATACGAGTTTCATTGTCAAGTGATAAATTTTAAATGAAATTTGAAAAAATTTTTGGTAATTGAACAGCTTTAAAAAATAACTTTAAATTATAACGTATGATTAAATTCAAATAAATACAAAATTTAGAGATTTAGCAAGTAAAAATAAAGATATATTTATTAATAGATTCTTAATAGTTTTGTTTTTCCATTTAATGCTATTTGCGTATTTAAATAAGGTCGCTCTTCCTCAATCAATATTGATTCCAGGCTGTAGAGTTTGCTTTGCTTACATCGTTTCAAAACTTTAAAGTTTTGAACTATGTCAGAGTTTTGACAGGGTGTGCAATTAAAAGATGTTCAAATATTGCGCTGTTTTTATCTGTTCCGCAGTGGTCTGTAATTTGTCAGAATATTTGCCGTGATGTTTCTCCAATGTAAGAGATGCTCTGATCTGCAGAGCAGGTGTATTTATAGATAACATTTGCGTCAAATACTTTCGAGCATTTACTTTTGTTGCTGAAGTAGTCAGAAACTTTTTTGCTGGTGTAGGCCGGATTAATATTAATGTTTTGCTTTTGATATGTATGCTATTCGTTTTTGAAATCTTATTGAACAACTACCTACATAAACTGTTGTGAAATAAGAGTAGTTTTCGGTTTCTGTTTTCTTTTCATTTTTGTGTTAATATTTTCATTTTGTTTAAATGTTGAATAGTCAATTTTGTGAGCTTCAAGAAATTTGTTGATTTTGGACTCTATAAGGTTTTTTGGATACAGATTCTTAAGTAATAAGACTTAAGAATCAGTTATCTTAACTTATTACTTAAGAATCAGTATCCAAAAAGTAAAAGTTACATAGTTTTGATAAAATATATATTACTTTTGTTGAACTTTTGTTGAACCATATGGCTTTTGCACATGATATTGAAGAGTTTTAAGTAGCTTATTTTTCTTTGTGGATTAATATAATTAACATAGTTTTAAAAAAAAATGCTAAAGCATGTTTCTTTAAGGCTAGTTTGAAGATGTAAAACGTATTATATATTGTACTTTTACTGTAAAACTTAAGTATTAGTTACTAATGTTGCAACAAAAACTAGTTAGCTTGAATAAAATTCTTTAAAAACTCAAAGCACATAATAATATTAAAAAATACTTAAGACTGTAAGCTAAATAATCTAAATAAACTTAAATTAACTAAAAACTTCTTAGCATTTAAAACTAACATTATAATTTTCCATTTCCTACAAGATCAGATTGACGTCTTCAATAAAATATATTTTTTTACAACAACTTTTATTGTTTAAGACCAAAGTTTCAAATAGTATGTCTGCAATAATCAATATACTTTATAATTAATTCCTTAAATATTTGTTAAAGGTGTTGAAAAAATTTAACTTAAAAAACGTTATACATAGTGTTTTAGTTATGCAAATTTTAAATTATCTGCTATAATGATTTTATTAACTTATTTTAAACTATTTTAAAAATACTTTCATATAAATGTATAAGCTTTAGCATAGATATATATAACTTAATTGTGTATTTTAAGATAAATGTTATACTTATTTTGTAAACAAGTTTTTTGGAAAAAGTGCAGTTTTTATAAAAATTGACATTGGCTGTTAAATGTAAGCTTAAACTATAAATTAATTTTTATACAACATAAACATTTTAATCAAACATTGAAATATAGTCTTTTTTCAAAACGTTATCAATATAAACATATGGATCAAGTTTTAAGTGTTATTTTTCTAGAAAAATTAAACAAGTACTAAAATTCTATAACCCTTTTTTAGAGCTACAGACCTAAAAATTATAGAAAAATTCCTCCAAATATTTTGAAAAGAAATGACAATTTGGAATTTGTTAAAAAACAAAAAAAAATCATCTTTACATAAAATAGGTGGTTACTTAATTTATTAAAAAAAAAATTAATGAAAATTTTCATGCTAGTAAGTAATAAATAGTAAAAATTTTAAGAAAAAGTAGTAAAGAAGGAAAAATTACTTAAATTTAGTGATTTTTTTTTGCTTTTTTAGTCTGCTGCTTCCATAAGAAACCATTTGTAATTACCAACTTTGATCACTTATGTCTTAAAAGCTGCCTTTAGCCTTACTTAGAGCAGTAAAAAGTATCTAATATCTAAAACCAAATTTTACAAAATAAAATTAGCCTGTAAAAAACTAAATTGACCCCTATGGCCTTATCATTCTCATTTTTACCAAACAAAATGTTAGTAGGTAAGATACATAGATTAATACTTTAGTAAAAAATCACATTGTAGAAATAAGTAATATACTATCAAAATCCACCCCTGTTCAAAACCCATCCAATCAAAACCCACCTGAATTTTTTTTATTTTTATAAATTAATTTTATATATTTTTTGCACTTTATTAATTTATTTTTCACTATCACTGTTACCCCTAACCCTTACCCTCAATCAGTAAGCGGTTCTTGAATTTTGAACGTGTCCTAAATAAGTTGTTAATTGCCCACTAAAGAATTCAACATATTCAACACCAGGTGTAGATAAAGCTGTGGCTATTATACATTTAAACACAAGTTTTAAAAAAACAAACGTCTCTAAAGATGAACTGTTCTGATATAGAAATAGAATTTTATGAAAAAGTTAGAAATTAACTTTACAAAACTGGGTAGTGTTTAAATATAGCACAAAGAACTAATATTATAAAAATAAAATTGTTGTGAGATGCTATGTTGCTATTATGTTTAGGTGATGCTATAACAAAAGGACATACATAAAACTTGAGTTGTTTTTGACCTATAAATGCTGTTTTTGTTGCTGTCCAGTTCTTTCCTCAGTACAAGACAGGGTTTGACAGAAAAAACTTCATCATTTGCTGCCCTTTAAAAGTTAATTTCAGGATTGTAAATCTTTGATGCATAAAACGTCAACATTAGTGACCAAAATCTAGCTTAAGTTCATGAGAAAATTGAAACAAAACTGTTTAAAAGTAGTTTTAGTCTGAAAAAATACTCTTAATCAAGCTTAAACCCATAAAAAATCAAAATGACTTGATAATACAACATTCCAAGAAAAAAAAACAGTTTGAGTATATGAAAAACATCTAAACTAGCATGAGTTTTGCGCAAAAACTCAAAAAAGCCTAAGCTAACCTCAGTTTTTAAAAAATTGAAACTAGCTGAGTTTTTTTTTTTTGAGTACTTGGAGTGTGCCACAATTCTAACTCTTTTATGTATCTTCTGCAAAGCAGAAATGTTTTTGCCATAACTTATAACGAACTAAATAGCACTGCACAACCATCAACAAAAGTTTCTGAGTTTATCTACAGCCAGCTTTGTTAAAATTAGAATTCATTGGGCAGACATAGTTGCAAGAAAAGACTGTTTCTGTTTCTGTAAATACATGGTTAGTTTTTATATGAACTTGTAGTTTACACTTGTTTGATGATTAAACAAGTAGCATTATGTGTTTAATCTTCAAGAAAGCTGAGACATATTTGCCATCATTCTACAGTCATTAAAATATTGTTAGTTGTTGTGTGGTGATGTCAATAACAAGAAAAATAGCTAGTTTGTTAAATCTTTTGACTGTAACAATGCTGAACAAAGTCTACCAGAAAAAAAAACAAAGTGACAGGAAGTGTATTGTTAAAACAAATGTACTTTTGATTGATAGATCAAATTCACAAAATGTTGATGATTCTGCTAATACAGGTTTAATTGAAAAGCGTTTTTGAATGCTAGTACAGAATTTAGATGGGTATGAAGAAAGTTAAAAACTGAGTTTGAAAACTTTTTTTAAAAGTTTAAAAGCTGAAAAGTCAGTTGTAAACCCAGAAAGACAAAGTGTAGGTTTGAAGTGACTATGTTAAGGGTTTTTTTAACAAATACATACAGTTTCAAAAATTTATTTGAAAGCTACCTTTCAAATAACACTGATTACTTGAGTTTTATAAAGTACTTCCATCAATATGGGTTATTTCAGACAGCATAGTCATGTTTGACTAAAATGGTGGCAAGCCAAAAGGTTTGATTTTGTAGCATTTGCTTATTTAAATCCATAGATATAAGTTTTGAATCCTTCTGTCTGTCTATTGCATTGTTGATGGTGCTGAAATCAATGTGAAGATTGCAGACACACAAAACCAAAGCAAAGGAAGAAAAGATGGGCAAAAACACTATGGTGGCAGTAAATACTTAAACAATGCACCTAATGAGTTTTAGTATGTTCTTGTAAGGAAACAAGAGTTATCAAGTTATTAGCACAATAGAGTTTTCAATGAGAAAAATTGGGGACTTTAGTGATTACATTAGTAGAATTTTCCAAAACTAGATAATTTTATCTCTTTATGTTTTGTATATTTTATATTAAGTGAACTAATTTTAATATTTTTTAAAATATTTATGATATCTTCTTTATATACTTTATGAATTTTAATTTGCCAGGTTATTCAAAGTTTTGATTAAAAATTAGTCTTGAATAACTTTGTAATTGAAACATTTTTGTCAGTAGCTTTTTTTAAACTTTTGTATAGAATTTTGTATTTATTGGTTTTATTAAAATTTAAATTTTATTTATTTCAAATTTTTGAAGAACAAGTAAAACAATAGCTTAAACTTTTAAGTTTATGAAATATTATAACCATTGACTTAAATTAGATTTTTAATCTTTATTTTCACATTAACTTGCTGCTAAAAAGCTTTTTCCACTAAGAAGCAGCAAAGAAAAACTTGGAGAATTGCAGTCACAAAACGTAAATCGCTAAGGAAATATTGAGCATAATTTAAGATAAAAGTAATTAATAGAATAAGTACAGCTATTAGTTGTTTTTTTATGGTCAGTCGGAGAAAAACGATGAAAAGAAACAATAAAACTTAACATAAGTAACAAATTAAAGAATAAATTGTTGCAATATAGTAAAAAATATATTACAAATAATTCGTATTCTACTAAAAACTTTTAGAAATTTAACTATAAACTGAAAATTAAAAACATATATACATAAAACAATAAATTGTAACAAATTTATATATTATAGATAAAATTTCCCTATTATAAAAAGGCTTACAAAAGTATTTAAAATGCTTTATTTTGTCAAAAATTTCAAACAAAAACAATTTTTAATTTTCTTTTAAATTATTGATATATAGAAATGTTGTTGAATTAGTTTGTTTCTAGTATTACTTACAATATTTTATTAAAGAGAATAGTTTTAAATTTTTAATAACCACAAACTGTTAGCAGATTATATAATTATATAGTTATATAATTGTTAGCAGAGATAATAAGATTCCGTTTGAACTTTCTATACTAACTTTATAAATAAAAGTTATGCATGTTTCTTGTAATTTGAGGACAGTAAACTCGAAGCGCAGTGGGTTTCAAGTTAGGTAAAATTCCCTGTTTATATTGTTTACATAATTTTGGTAAAATGATATCCAAATTTTCAAACTTATATTCATTTATTCATCAACTATTAACAGTAATTGGTGATGCTAGTCGATTGTCTGCGTTAATTGACGACAAGGTCTACTTATAGTTCTAGTTGGCTATCTAGAACTGTTTTTAATACCGGTTGATGGTTGAGACCTACTATCAGCGTTAATTAAAGACGAAGATGAACTATTAACAGTAATTGGTGATGCTAGTCGACTGTCAGTAGTGGCTTGTGTTTCCGGTTTTCATCTAATGATGTTTTTTTTTTTTTTTTACTCGCGGCTCCTTAGGGTCAGAATCACATTGGTCCTCTTTTCTTGGCCTTTTTTGATGCGTGTCGTTAACTGGAACATTATTTTGGACATCTGAGACATTGTGTTCACTAGAAAAATCTTTGTTCCTTTGAGTATCTAGGCACTTTCGAGCAACTTGGTTACTTTGAACTTCTTGGTCGTTAGAAGCTGAAGGCAAATTGTCATCAGGGCTTTTATTTGAACACATAATACTAGTTTCGCAAAAAAGATACTCCTAGAACATAACATGTGTTTTAATTTTTATATTTTTATTTCATAAATGTTTTATACTTAATTACGTTAAACATTAAAATTAGATCTTAAGTACAGATTTTTTTTTTACAATATAGGTTACATGTTTAACAAAGTTGCATAGATATACTATAATGCTTAACTAGTTCATATTGAAATAAAATTAAATATTAAGATAAATGTTACAAAATAAATCTCAACTACAAAAACAGCCTCGATATATTAAGCTTTAAAAGGCATCTCCATTCATTTGGAAGTATAAATGACTAATTTCAAGTAATTAATTAGTTATTTCAGTTTGACTAGCCAACTAGTTTTAGAATGCTATCCTTTAACTAAAAAGTTAATAATAACTTGTAATTTTTAAAATTGAATCAAGCTACAAAAAAGTCTGGTGAACATCTGTGAAAAAAAATCAAACGTGAAATATCTACATAATATTTAAACCATCACAGTAACTAATGATTAACATGTTTAAAACATAATCGGATTTGCGTTAGTAAGTCCTGTTAACTTTTATAAAGCTTAACTTAAGTGCTTTAATAAAAATATATTTTTTGAAAAATTTATAAAGCAAATCATAATATTTAAAAACTAAACTACAAAGAAATCTTTTTTATTTTGTTCCAATTAAAGTTTAATTTTAAATAGTGTAAAAAGTGTGCATTTAAGTAGTTTACTAAAGTCAAAGATTGACTTACTGTTATGGAGTTATTTTTTAAATTTAATAGTATAGTATTTAAAATCAGGTATGTTGAAAATGCACTTAACTAAAAATATGAAATGGAAAGTTTTGTAACTCTATTAACTGTTCGTCAAACAAATTCATTAACTAAAAACATATACTAACTATTTGAACTATTATACAATGATCTTTATTAAGTTTTCTTACTATCTTGGTAGAAGACTTACATGAACATTATAAAAGTTACTTTATCAACAGAAAAATGCATGTAAATATCTGATAAAAAGTAATTTTTAGTTGTTCATTAGTTGTAAGACTTAAATTGAGAATAAAATATGGTACTAAACTATGAGATGAGTAACTAAAGTTTTGAATTTTAAGTTAAAATAGTTAAAAACTTAAATAGATAAGTTTAACTGCATCTTGGAAAGTTATGTATTTACTTTAACTACATGTAAAAATTCTTTACAAAGTAGGATGTCTTAAGTAGATAAAATATCACTTTACAGTAAAGTTAAACTTTATTATTTTCATACACCTAAGCAAATTACTTGATTGGTGGTTGATTTATTTTAATGTTCTATAGCTTACAATATAATGGGTTTTTATTGCATTAATTTAAAAGCAAACTGCGTTTAAATAAGTCTTGGTACTTTATTTAGAATAACTAATCGGAAATTTAATTTAGACCAAAGTTTTAATAAGAGGAATACAACAAACTAAACTACTTATATTTGGAAAATGTAGTATAAAAATTATTTTCACAGGTACAACAAAAATACATTAAAGTTAAACTATTAGTTTTGAAATTACTTACAAAGAATAATATTAAACAGTTTTATTCTATTTTTGCATGTAATTCACTTCTGTTAAATTATTATTGTAAAAATGTCTAATTAAGACAATTAATTTATATTTCATTACTAAAATAATTTACTTTTAAAGTATAATAAAAATCAATTTTTATAATAAACTTAAACAATTTTTGGGATGTTTTTGCAAGTTTATTATTAAAACGTTTATATATTGTTTGATTTATTATGTCTTAATGTACTTTATAGCTTTAATAACTATTTATCATTAAATTGATATTTTACTTAAATTGACTAAGTAAACTAAGTTACTTAAATGTTTTCTTAAAATTAATCCACAACTAATTTAGAATTATTTTAATTTGAAATTTATTATTTACTAGTTTATTTAGTGCGAAGAAACATATAAGATCCTAAGAAGTGTAAATAGGAAAAAATTAAATCGACGATGAATATTTTGGTTAGTTTCACACTAATCAAGTATAAAAAGTATATATTTTCAAGTTTATTTGCTTATTTTGTTTCTAAAGTTTTATTGTTTTTTATTTTCTTCTACCTACTAGACTTTGATAAACTCTTTCAAAAAAAATCTATGTTGTCTTATCCTAGACAAAACGTTAAAAGGTGTCGAAGGTGTGCGACTCAATAACCAAAAGGTTTTTTGTACACCTATTCTTTGGACTAAGTAGTTGGAGTGTTTTTATTTTGTAGTTAAACAAATTAGATTTAATAGATTGATCAATTATACTTATTTAGCTATTGCAAAATACAACTTTCTGTGCTTTAAAGTATTTATTCTACACAATTTGATTAGCTCTAGGAGTTTAAAGTGCCGTAGGTTTAAGTTTCATTATAATAAACTTAAATAGTATATTTTAGAAAAGTACAGCATCACTTTAGGACGGTTCGTCAATTAAGCATGGAGTAACACTTTAGCATAGAAAGTCATTTTAGCAGGCGTTCTTTTAGCATGGAGTACAACATTTTTGACGTAGTTTTAAAAAATATACACTTAGTTATACTTTATACCTAATGTTTGAAGTAAAGAAATGAATTTTTAGTAAAATAATTTAAAATAAAACCATGTTCAATATATTTATTACGTATATTCCAGTTTTTTTTCAGAGGTCGCACAGCAAACTCGTAAAAACACGACCCTAGTCTATTTACTAAACAGTTTTTGAGTAATTTTAAAATAGTTTGTGAAAATAAAAAAATAAAACAATAATCGATATAAAGTTTTATATTCTTAGTTGCAAATGGTGTACAAACACTTACAAAAACCTTACTACAGTAGTTCATATAAATATAATTTTATCTGTTTCTTTTAATAATTTTTTCATTAACAACTAAATTAAAATAATTTATTAAGAACAGAAAGAATTAAACCAAGAATTTTAGTTATGAATCTTTATTATAATGAAGAACTAAATGTAGATATATCATGACGTCCTTAACTAGAATAATTAAACCGTCGAGTAGCTTGTACTGTTCAATTTCGTCATATTTTCTTGGCTTTTTGTAAATCAATCAATTAGGTAAAGATATATTACGTTTTTATGTACTAGTTGATAATTTCATTCTTGTAAATAATTTAGTAATATATTGAAGTTGTTTTAACAATAAATTTTTAAAGAGCTTCACAATTAAGGAGCCTTTATACAATTATGACAAAAGTTAAATTGTTAAAAAGTTTATTACTTAACAATTGTTTCACGCTAGTGCGATGAAATTTAGTAATTATTTTAGTAATTAATTTAGTAATATACCAATTGCTTTAAAATTACTTGAAGTTTAACTTATACAACCGTTTAAGTTAGTTAGAGTAAAGTTCTACTTGATGAAGAACTAGAGTACAAGGTAAAAGAATATGAATACACTGTAAACTATGTGAAGTCTGCGACTCAGTTAGTAGAAAGTTTGAGCTTTTAACACAAAAAATAATGGATCTTGGTCGATCGGAAACAAGTTTGATGTGATTAGAAAAAGTTCATCAAAAGATTTAACTTGCAATAGTTAAAAGTACGAACTTTGTTCAACTAATATAACAGTATTGTTTAATGACAGTCATACTTAATATTGGTCTACCAGATCCAGTTTCCTTGTCCGGTCAGATTATGTGTTTTAAATCTTGTTCCAGCCGGATTCTAGTTTAAGAAAATGTCCGTTTCCGGCCGGATCCTAATGTTATGGATCCGATAATAACTAAATTTAGTTCTTTCTTGTTATTATTATATTGCTCAGAAAATTCTAAAGCAGTGGTTAAAACGAAGGGCTTGAAAAAAAAAATTTAGACATATTTTGAAAATCATAGAAGATAATACGGTAAATTTACATTAGATATACTATAGTTCATGACAAGGAGTAAAAAAGTTCTTAGGTGTATTTTAGTATAGTCTTGAAACTTATACAAGATGTTACGTGGATATAACACTAAACCTTACGGAAAATTTTAAAAGTTACACTAGATATTCTTTAATCAGGGTTCGTGCGCGAAATATTTTCATTTAGCCTGACTGAGACCAATTTAGCTTGACATTTTTTCAAAGTAAGGAAAATCCTCTTAGAAGTCATTTTAGATATTTGGGGGGGGGGCTTGATAAGTACTACTATAGTCTCCGACTTCAACCAGCTTTATCTCAAAAATATTTTGAGCTTCAAAAGTATGCAGAAAGCAACTCATAGCTTAGTTACAACTCAATAAAATAAGACTAAATTGTGAAAAAGGTGATTGACCCCCCACCCCTATGCCCTTAACATAACAAATTCAGTGATAAGTTTTAAAATAAGTGTTATATCTAATCTATTACTAGTGTAGAAACTTAATATACATTACTACCCACAATTGTTCAACTTAATTAAGCACTAAGTAAAAACATTATAACCAGAAGATTTATAATAAAACGACGGGCATTGTCTTGTGTTATTAACATTCAAAATGTATCACTTACACGAGTAAACAATAATAAAAACATGTTTATTATAGTATTTTGACTATTTCTTAAAATTGATACATAATTATAAATCCTAAACTCTAAATAAATACAGTAATTGTTGATGTCGTATCAGATTAAAAAAGCTTACACTTTAATTTGAAAAAACGTTTAAAATTTTGTTCTTGTAAAAAAAAATGAATTGTACCTAAAATTTGTACTCCCACAAAACCTAGTACTTAAAGCTAAGTTTTAGTGTTGTGAATATCTCCAATAATTTTAAACAAGCAGTAAAATATATGAATAAACTGCTAAGAGTTTTAATCTAGAAAGTATTGGTATAAAGCCTTTATATTAGAAATTAAAACAGTTCAACCAACTAAGCTCTGAAAAACATAGCTGATGCAAACAAATTCAAACAAACAGATAAGTTGTTGAACTATACTGTAATATTTAAACTGTATTTTTTTATGAATTTTTAAAATTATGACATATATAATCTACTCAAAACAAAATAATGAAGGTTCTTAAAAAAATTTAAGGTTTTAAGCATTTATTTTTACAAATACTGACTGATTTTGTCTTTAATAACTATATCTTTATTTAGAAACGAAAACACATTTCAATTTGATCATAAAAATATTTCTAATTTTTTTTAATCTAAGATTTTCAAGCATTTGAACTGAGAAAAACTGAGATTCTCAAATTTTTAAATAAAAAAAACTGATTTAGCCTGACGCGCACGAACCCTGTTGAATTCTTAATAAAGAGCAAAAAGGGGCTTATGCGTATTTGAGGGGAGTTTTAAAAATTACACTAGGTATTAAGCGCAAATTTTGAAATTAGAATCCAGCCAAATCCCAATTTCAAAATAAAATCCGGATACGGTAGATTAACTAATACTTGGTTTTTTTAATAAATGGTAGTTAAGTTATAGAAAATAAAATTTTAGGTTTTTTAAAATTAATATTTTATTAGTTTTAGAATGCGGACGTATTTCTAAAAGTTAACAACTATACATTTATAAAAAACAATAATGTGCAGGTTTGCAACTAATTTCTGGCAACTTTTTTCCAGATTTTCAAAATTTCCTCTAAGTTTTTAAAAGTAAACACTTTTGGGTCTACTCTTAGCTTAAAATTAAGTTAAAGGTAAAAACTATGTTATATAATGTAAAAACATTGAAAAGATGCTTTAAAGCTACTTTAATCAGAAAATAATTTTGATGTTGACAACAATTTATTATCTGTATGATAGGTTTTTTGGGTCAATCGAAATTTTAGTACTAAGCATGTGAAAATTGTTTAAAATTCCAGGTTTTTTTTCGCCTAAATCTTCAAATTTCAGGGTTCAAGTTTTGTGGCTACCCTTAGAGTGTTAAAATTTAAAAGTTAACATATAAAATTTTTTAGAATACATTTTTAAGGTTTCCAGAAAAACTTTTTTAACGAAGTTATTTTTTTATTATTAAACTTTTAAATTTATTAAAGCAGCAATTCTTGCTACTCTTTTTTCATAAGTACATTTAAATTATTTATTTTAATAAAAATAAGTCGAAAACAATTTTTAACTGATTAATCATATTTTTTTATTTTTAATTTATAAAGACATTTAGTTTTGCTTTTTGGCTACCATGACAGAAAACAATTTTGAAATACTGTATAGAACGTTTATTAAATAACAGTTTAATTTCTTGTCAAGACAAATTTTAATTTGATAAACATAACACTAATTTATTATACATCGGTATATTAGAGCTTCACTTTTATTACATTAATCAATAAAAAAATACGTCTAATTACGTTAAAAAATAATTTTTTTAAAACAAATATTAACTTATTTAGAATAATAATAATAAATTTAGATTAGAAATTTTAGTTTAAAATAAAAATAGGTAGTTGATCAGAAAACAATTGTGTAACAAACTCCATGTTATAAAACTCCATGCTTTAGATTTTGAATTGAGTATGAATAAAATAAATAAAATGTAAAATAAAACTTTTTCACACCAGATTGTCAAATCTTCCCATTTTGCTGATGACTGCTTGTGTGAATTCAGACATGGTCGCGTGGCCGCCCAAGTCCGTCGTTCTCACCTGAAATTTTTAAACATGTTTGTCAAAGTATTGGCTTACTTTGTTTTTAAGTTTGAATTTATTAGAAATCATTAATAAACAAAACTAGTTTTTCTAAAATTCAACAGTAGGTTTTTAATTACCTCTTTTTCTTGTAAAACTTTGAACACAGCGTCTTGCAGCAAATCAGCATGACTTTGCAAACTGAAAAGAAACATTGTTTAAGTTTATCACTTTCATAAAAACACTTTAATTACTTAAACATAATGAACAAAACAGTTATCTTAACATTTTTTCTGTTAATAAAAACAAGTTTAACAAATTGTAAAAAAGCTGAGCTAAACTTGGATAGAATTTTATATTTTTAAAACGAATACAAAAAAATGTTAGTTAGTCTGCTAGAATTTTTGTATTCCTTCTTGTTCAGGGTGGCCACAGACCTTAAAATAAAATCCTGACTTTTACTGACTTTTCTAAATCAAATTCTTAATTGAAACCGATTCAAAAATATATAACTCGAACCTCGAATGATTAAAACTTATTCCAATAATTCAATTAGACCGTGAAAAAAGATGAACTACAAATGCAAAAGCAAAACTTTTTTAGAAATAACATTAGCAAAATGCAGAATTTTAGTGATGATAAACTTTCTTACTGATAACATCACTTTTATATTAGATTTGCTGACTTTTCCTGACTTTTTTTAATAAAATCCCATTTTTTCCTGACTTTTTTTTTTCCTAACTTAGTAGCAACTCTGCTTGCTACAATTAAAAACTCAAAAATGCAAAACTATTTTTTGGTATTTAAGTAGTTATCAAACAGTTGCCTTTAAAAAATTAATTATGTTAAACTGATCAAAAGATTAGATATTAAATTATGCTTTATCAGCTCTGCAACAAAAAATACTAAAGTTTTAAATTAATTTTACATTAAAATTACTTTCGAGATCATTGAAATATATTTTTTTAAATTCATGTTTATTAGCAAACTACAAATTGTACAACGATAGACAGTGTTTAGTTTTTAAACATTTTTTTATTAGCAAAATAAAACCTAAAACTATATTTTCGTTTGAACCTACTAGCTAAACTTTGTAGCTTATAACAAACTAAGATGTATCAATACAAAAGGAAATGCATAATGAGAGTAGTATTGAAACCAATTATTGTTAGAAATTTTAGTGTATACAAAATAGCCGCTAAGTAGCAAATTACCAAACAAAAACATAATTACTTTTTTGATCTAATATCATATGTATATTTATTGTAGCAAAAACTTATTCGTTAAATAATCATTTTGTTTTATGACATTTTGTTTTAATTTAAATTGATAATAATAAGAATAACTAATGTGTCATATTACTTTAAAAAGCTTAAAATGACAATAAAAAAGACTATAGTTAAAAATATTTATTTGTACTTATGTAACGTACTTGATATGTCGAAGCATGTTGGCCGAAGACAGAAGGACGGCTGTTGGGTTGGCGATATTTCGACCCACTGCGTTTGAGAAGGCGTGTCTTGCACCCTGTAAAAATTTAAGTCAAGTTTTTATCAAACTGTAATGGAAATACTTAGAGATGTTAGGTTAATGAACTAATTTTCAATGGTGTGGTAGTACTTAATAACTTAAATGATATATTAAGAACCAAGTTAGCAAAGTAAAAAAAATGTAAAGGTACTTTTGGTTATTAATTAAATTTTTCAATTAGAATTTTTAAATACCAAACATTTTTTTTAACAATAATCAATTTTTGAAATTACATTTGCAACACAGAAATAATCATTGATTTTATTGAAAGTTTGTTTTGTAGTCATGCTAAAAACTAATTTTGTTAAAACTTAACTAAATTTAAAAATTTTATATTAATAATATTCGTTTCTTAAAGTAAGCTAAGTATAGAAGAATTAAAAATTATTAAGACTCAAAAGTTTGTAGAATTTCCTAATTCCACTTACATACTAAAACTTATCAATTTACTAAACTTTTTTTTCAAACAGGCCGAAATAGCAGATATTTTCTATTGGAAACAACTAAAAACATCTTTGAAACACTTCAGGTAACCAAAATTATATATGCTTGCATTTTTCTTTTAAATTTAAACCTCATAGAGAATAAAATTAAGAACTACACAAAAAAAAATAAAAAAGACAAATTAAACTAAAATAAGTAGGTGAAAACTTGAGAACTAACAGTTTCGAATACGATGGCGGATGACGAGTAGCTTTCACCGGGAACGACACCGGCGCCTCCCGCCAGTCCCACGCACAAGTTGTCGATGATGTTGCCGTACAAGTTTGGCATCACCATCACGTCGAACTGCTGCGGGTTGGCCGTCAACTGTTGCAACAAATTTCAATTGTTTTCAAATTTATAACATTTTCTTATGTGTTTAATATTGAAGCAGTAGTTGCTAGACTTTTGAACGACTGGGCACACTGTACGTTATATCATTAAATGATACTGTGCACGCTTGATTATAGTTTTGCGTAGACTTGAAAAATAATATTGCTATTCAGTTGTTTAAAAAAAAATATAAGGAAAGAGTTCAAAATTAGGAATAAAATAAAAAACTGTTCTTTTGTTGTTCAACAATTTACTGTTCACAGCGAAACAGTTTTGTGCTTTAATATGGACAGCATATCATTGAATTAATAAACACTGAATTATTAAATACATTTTTAACTTAAGAGAAGCTACGACTATTATAGTTCAATTTTTGGTACATGACTTATAAATTAAGCATATGACTTTCAGATTTTTTCACAATTTATCTATATAATTCTAATGCACACTACTGAACAAAGGTGTTCTTTTGGGATACACTACTTTTAGTATAAAGATTAAAAAACTCTTTTTACTAAAAAAAGTATTTACAATCTATCAATGTTTTAAATGCTAAATATTTATTAATACTTTTAATAAATTTTACAATTATTTTTTATCGATTTTTAGACTGGTTTTCAAGCTATCTATTATGATGATAGCATACATACCTGCATACAAGTGTTGTCGACAATCATTGACTGAAACTCAATTTTAGGGTAAAGTTTTGCCACTTCACGGCATGTTTCGAGAAACAGTCCATCAGCTAGTTTCCTGTTTGGTTTTATTTGTTGTAACTTTCATCAACTTTTTAGAAGAAATCATATACTAAACTATTTATTAATTTTTTAAAACTACCTTTTATCAAAAAGGTAAGATAAAAAATAAAAATAAAATATTTTATTTTCATACACTTCTAAAACTAGTTGAAGAAACTTTTTTTTACAATAAAAGCTGTATTGAAAATTTTATTTAATAAAACAGAAGATCAATATATTGTTCAAATCGCATCTACTGAGTAGTTGCAGAGAATAAAAATTGCATTTAAGATTTTTTGCATTAAAGATTTATATTCTGTGTCTTTGTTTTCAATAGTAAACTAATACAAAAAGTTTTAAAATCTAAGCCTTTAACGAATACTAATTATAAAACCTTTATTTTATTAGCAATACTTTATTATTAGTAAAATTTTATAAAGTTTAGATACATATAAAGTGTTTGATAAATTTTTTTATTATAAATACATTATTATTAACAATAAAAAAGTATTTTAAAAAGCTTATTTAAGCAAGCAAGTGAATAATCTAAACCTTTAAATCTCTTAGAATACAAACGAAATAAAACAAATTATGTAAAATATACTTTCATAAAAACTACCATGAACTATATACAAACTTATGAGGTAAACGATAAAAGATTGAGAAAAAAGTAAAATGAAAACTGAAATCAATAAAAAAAACTTAGTATATACTTTTTTCGCAACTTATTTTCCGATTAAGAAAAAAATACGTTTTTTAGATAAAATGAGTTTTGAAAATTGTTCAAAATATTAAAATTTAATTAAGATAAAATTATCATTTATCAAAAAAGTTTAATGATAGTATTGTATCAATTGAAAAGTAAAATTCAATACAAGCCAAATGATGTACTTTTAAATCTAAAAGATTAATTTTTAGTTTCATAATTTGCAATATCAAAAAAAACAACAAAGTCTAGCTGAATAAATGATAACAAAAACAAAGCTTATTCTAATCGTCGTTGAATGATAAAACTGGATCCCGTAAAAATATGTTATCTTTTGTAGTTAATATTTTTTTAAAGCTTGTAACATATTTAACATATAACGAGTATTACTAACTGAATATTGGCCTTGTGAACTGCAGTAACCTTACTTCTCTTATGCTTGGTAGCATAATCAAAAGCAAACTTTGCGATTCTTTCCGAGTTTTCGCGTGTTACCACTTTCAACGATTCTACAACACCAGGAACGACCTGTACAAATTTAAATGGTAAATTTTAAACTTTAAAAAAGTTATATCAAGAAAATATAACAACAGTTTAAAAATATTAAAATTTTTGTTCATAAACATGCTTAACCTCTAAATTTTAGTTATAAACTATAGTTTGTTCTACTAGTTTTAAATAATTTTTTTAAGTTCGTTTAACTTTAATATAGTGAGCGCTGTTTTAAACAAAGTCTAATAAAAAATAAGTTTTATTTAATTATATTTTAACTAATAGTAATTTTAACTAATAAGCAAAAGAAAATGCTTTTACTATCCATGAAGTCACAACAAAATATAATAAACATTTATATTAAACTTACCAATAAAACAGGCTACAAGAATGTGCTTACTAATTACCTCATGCTCCAGGGAACTGTATTCTCCTTCAGTTTGTTCACGGATGACCGCAATATCAAAACCTTGGTGCCTCAAATTCAAACCATCGTTGCTTTTAACGCGAACCACATTTGCGAATAAATCTAATTTCTTCCTTTTTTGTGTTATAGTTACAGTCAAAATTTATCAGTCATTTAAAAAGAGTTTAGTAAGTACTATAAACATTATTACAAAACTTTAAAGATATTTATAATATATAAAAGCGTCTACAAATAAAATTTAAACTTTAATTTGCTATGCTGCTATAAACTAAGTAAATATTTGAAATAGTTGTTTTTATTTTAAGTTTTTTCAGAACTTAAAGCTTTTATGGTAGCTCTGTTTTAAGAACACTTACTTTTTATTAAACTGTACATTAGGGTGCATCTGTTGCCGCTACCTTGAAGTTAAGCTTAGTCTAGCTTTTTGTGTGTGGCAAATCACTCAAAATAACAAAACAAAACAAAAAAATAGCTTCCTAGCTTTTACCACTGTCACGCTATTTACATTTTTCTGAAGACAACCCCTATGTTAATTGTATGGTACCTTAATTTCGACCTTCGAGTTTTTGGTTTAAAATTTTAGGTAGCAATCATTACAAAAACACATTCTATGCGTTTTCAGACAATTCGAAGATAGTTTCTCCGATGAATTTCTTGGTTTCTTCAAAAGAAACTTAAAACTAACTAAAAATTATAAATAAATATATAAAATCTAAAAACATCTCAATGAAACTTTCTTTAAATGGTCTGAAAACGCGTAGAATTTGTTTTTGTGATGATTGTTACATGTAAAAAAATGTTTAACAAAAAACTCAAAGGTCAAAATTTTAAGGTCCCATACAATTTACATAGGGGTTGTTTTCAGAAAAATGTAAAAAGCATGACGGTGGTAAAAGCTAAGAAGCTTTTTGTTTTGTGCTGTCTATTTATGTGATTTCCTACGAATAAAAAATGGACTAAATAAAATTCTAAAATTTTAATTTTTGAGGGAAAACAGATGCACCTTGCTGTACATGAGTCATTTTATAATACCTATTTTTGATGTTAAATGAAAACTATAAGGTATTTTAAACCTGATGTTCATGTTGACAGACTGAAGCTCACTAACATCAAACCATGTTGGCGTGGCAAGAATTCCTGTTGAATACATATAAATAAATTACAATTTAAATAACAAAATTTAAACTTTATTGAATAATTTAAAATATATATATAGCATTATGCATTTTACAAACAATTGGTTTAATTTATAATATTAATGACACAATAAATAGTTTAGAGATAAAAATTTCAGACTCGATTTTTAACAAAACTTATTTTTTGCATTTGAAAGTTTTAGATTTTATTAATGATACTTGTAAGTTTGTAATGCTTACTTTATTAAACTTAAACCAAAGTATAATCAGTACAAAAAAATCACCAACTGTATACAAGGTATATATTTGACGTTGATTTAAAACCAACAATTTAAAAACAACAATGTAATCAAACAGAACTTTAAATTACAAATTACAGTTATCTAGCTTCAATAAATTAAATATTATAGAAAACTGTAATAAACTTTTATTTCTAAATTAAAATCTACCTTTTAAAGCAACTCTATTTCTCAACACTGACTCAACCATTTTTTCAATAAGCTCAGGATCACACCTTGCTTGAACTTCGGAAATCCAGAATTCTTCAAACTCCACAGGTACCTTGGCAGCTTGAAAAACTTCCTAAAAATTATGAGTTTAGATAGTCAACCTTCTTATTACTATATACAGTCAAAAAATATCTGATGCAATTAAACCTATTAGATTGAAAAATATAAATAGTAAAAACAGTTGAATACCAATTACTTGGACTTTTATAGTATCAACATTTAATTACCTGTATTTACCAAAATTTTTTAACTGTTTTGACTAATATACTCAATGCAGGCTATACAGGATGACTAGTGATTTTTTTTCACATATTCTTAAAAGTACAAATTTTCAATTTTTTTTTTATTAGAAAATTAAATTAAAGCTTAAAAAAATGTAGTTAATTTACTGAAAAGATACTGCAATGCTACTTTGTAAGTGTTCTACAAAAAATACAATTGTTAATGATATATAACTTATTTTGTCTATTATCTTATCAAAAATTTTAAATTTTTCATGTAAAATAGTTTTAAGTTCTGGTTTTTATGTATTTTTTTAAACTTTTTGTTAATTTTCTGAAATATTCTTTTTTTTAAATCAAGATGTGCCACCATGAAATTTTCTTTAAATTTTCTTAAATTCTGCACAATATGTTTTGTAAAACTGCGATATGTAAAATTCTTTTTTAGCTAAAATATTTAAGGTCACATTTTCAGGTGTCATACAGTTTGCATTAAGATTGTTTCAGAAAATTAAAAAATGCTAGCATATAAGTTTCTTTAAATTATCTAAACTTTTGCAAATGGTGTTTTTATGTTATTTGCCACATGTAAAAACTTTTTTAGCTGAAAACTTAAGAATCTGTCTTTTTTATAAGCACCCTAGTGTGCATGTAGATATAAGTTAGTTATTAGAAATTTTTGAAGAAAAAAAAAAATCTTTATTAGACTTACTTTTCAAGGATATTTAGAAGTTTTTTTTTAATTTTCTTAAACTATACTTAATTAAATTAGTTTAACCATTAAATGTTGTTTTTTTAGTAAAAATAACTCAATGCTTATAGAACATTGCTTTTATTTTAGAGTTTTTTCAACTGTTTGACTATTATTTTAATACTCTAATTGAGTATGAATTACTTTAAATTAATCTTTGATTGAATAAAAATGCAACTACTCTTACATAAGTCTGAAATACAAGTACTTCCTATAGATCAGTAATAAAAAAGTGAATTTTATCTGTTTAAATTCTATAAATTTGTTACTTTAAGTAAAGGATGGCATAAAAATATATAAGCTAGCAAAAAATGTTTATATAAATGTTGAAAAAATATATTTATAAAGGTTACGTTAACTTAAATTTTATATTTTCAGAAACTTTCTATGAAAAGCTTTAATTATTGTCTAATCCAAGAATGAATTAAACATCTAACAAAAAACGTTTGTTAAACACTATAAAAGTTTTATTAAATAATTAGTGTCTATTTTAACTTGTTGATAAATAAAATTTATTGGTTTTTTTATAAACAGATTTAAACCATGTAAACACTTATTATTTTACTTTTAATATAACTGATAACTCTTCTGATATAAACAAGACACTTTTATCCAAGTTTAACATTTTTCAAAGCAGAATAAAGCCAGAGTCACCAAAAACTATCTACTAAAAAACCTAGCTTCTGAGTTTATAACGACACCTCGAAAAGTAGTTTTTTTACAAGTTGATCTTATTTTATAGAGTTTTTTCTAAGCTTCAAGTTGATTTTTATCGTTTTAAAAAATTCAAATAATTTTTTGAGATATGACCGGTCAAAGTCGGGCCGCATAATAGGTTCCCTATGGGAAGGGAAAACTTAACAGCAAAAAAAGACTACTTAACTTAAAATCTATCTTCTCCTACATTTTTCAAGCAATTTTCTTCAAACTTCTACAGTATAATCTTTATACAATAACAAAAAACGTTACTTTGGAATTAAAAAAAATTGTAAAAATATACTTTTTTTTTTAATTTTTGTGATAAGATTTTATTTTTTTTAAATTACTAAAATTCTAAAGTAACGTTTTTTCCTTTTATTATAAGGAGTGTTTCCTGAAAATTTGAAGAAGATTGCTTGAAAAATGTAGAAGGAGATAGATTTTTAGTGAATTTTAAAATTTCCGAGAAAATTGACCCCAAAAAATTTGCCATCCATACGTTTGTATCAGAAAATTTTTACAAAAAATTAAATATGTTAAAAGTTAAATGATATTTTTGAATTCTATAAAAACTGGCTTGTAGTTTGTACTTAAAGCTATCATATAAATGCAAAAGTTAATTTTTGTAAAAAAAAATGTTGGACCCCCCCCCTTATGGCCTTAGGTATAAGTACCTGAGTAAAAACTCCAAAACTTTGACATAGCTTTGGTTAGTCCAAGTAATTCAAAATGTTTATGAGCCTTTTTTTAGACATTCAATAATTTCTTCATTAGAAAGTGTTTTTTTTTATTTTCATAATCTTACAAAATTTAAGATGTTAAGTGAAAAACTATTAATTGCTTTTGTAAACAAAATAATTTATTCTCACTTTCACAGCATACATAAGTTCTGGGCCAATACCATCTCCTGGTATCATAGTAACTTTTCGGACTACATCTTCAGTTTGTGGTAGAGCAGAGAAGAGTCTAGTAGTTATGTCTTGAGCTTTTTGTACTTTAAAATTTGATGCACTTCCCTGTATATTTATAACAGTTTGCTAGAACATTTTACAACTAGAAATTTACTTATATAATCTTTATATTTAAATATGTATCTTTTTTATATATTGAAATAAATTACAGTGGAAAGTTGTTTGTATAAAAAAACCTTATTGAGAAACTTTATTTAACAGTGACTTTTGAAATTATTTATAGTTAATACATCAATAGTACATAGTAATAAAATACTATATGATTAATAAAAAAATTAAATAATATTAAAAATTAAATTTCATTCCTGCTTATTTTTTATGTCTATAAAAAATAATTTTTTAAAGATGAAGTAAACTACAAGATGGTCACATTATGTAGTGAAAAAGTCAAAGTGACCAAAACCTAGCTTGAGGTTGTATAAATTTATTAAATACTGAAAAAACACTAATCAATTTACTAAGGGCATAGAGGGGTATCCTTGTTTTTACATGTTTTAAAAAGTTTAGTTAGGATAACAGGCTTAAAAAACTCAAAGTAACTTTTCTACTTAAATGTAAAAACAACATCAAAAATCCTTTCGAAACACTATTTTCATTATAAACCATTGTAAATTTTAATTGCTTAGAATTTTTTGCTTCAGTAAAAATTTATAGTTATAACAAAAACATGAAAAAATAGTTTTTATTTTGAAAATATATGTTTTCATTTAAAAAAATCTTGTTTCTATATAACTTTAACTTGGATGCCTTGTTTTCTTTTACTGATTGAAAAATATTCCATTTTGAAATGTATATCTATCAATATATATGTAAATTAAATTTATTTAAATATTACTTTGAAAATTGCTAAGGTCTGAGAAACATTTTGAATGCAAGCATACTGAAAGAATTTTATGAATAAAGATAATTTATTTATTTTTAATTAAATTATTTGCTCAAGAACACACAATAATTAATAGCATAATATATTTGTTTCTATTTATACTAGATTTGCTTATACTACAACTTTAAGTAATTTTTATGATTAAGCATTTAGTTTGTAAAAAAAAAATCAATTAATCTTAGATATAACTAACCAAAATTAGTCTTGAAGTTCGGTTTAATATATTGGCCATGGTTATCTTCAGAAAAACTTACTTAAGCTGCTTGAATGTTACAAGCTAAACATGGAGCTAAATCATTGAAAACCACCTTTGCAGAAACAAAACGATTTTAGAAAAGTTGGCTTTCATTATGAGTGGAGAATAAAAGACTCTATCAAGTAAACAATATTGAGAATATTATTTTAAGTTTACTGAACGACAAAAAATTCTCAAAATACTATGTCCTAGGACCATGTGAACAAAATTCATTTGGTTATTGAGTTACACACCCTTTGATACTTTTCTTTTGATACTAAAGTCTAGTCAAGGACAGATTTATTGAACAACTTTCAAGGACAAAAATTATGACAAATTTATTAGTAAAATGTCATAAAACATAATACTTTAGTAACAATACTAGTTAAATTATTTATTGAAAAATTCCTGGAAACTTATTCGGGTATAAAAATATATTTAATTTTCTCTGCTATAAATTTTAGATTAAAGAGTTAAAAAAAATAAAGATTTTTACTGCTTATTTTAAAGTTATTAATTTATGCTCTCAAACAACGCAAAAAATAATAACTTTCAAATAAAAACATTTAGCACCTACTCAAAAATAAATAAATAAATTGATTAACAAAAATTATTCCAATATAAAATTAAAAGTTAAAAAAAAATATTAAATAACCAGTTTTAAGATTTAAGTGTTTCTGGCAACCCTTGAATTAAATAATTAAGATTTTTGTATCATGCCTTTTTAAAGTAAAACCCGGATGTTAGTAAAAAACAGAATATCATATTATATGTATTAATAGTATTTTATAAGACAAGTGTCTATTGTACAGCAGCAAATCTATTTTTAACAAATCTAGCAGCTCTAACATACAAGTCTATTCACGAACAGGTTGATCTGTGTACTTTATTCGTGCTTTAGTCTTTGCCTAAAAGAAAATAATGACATAAATATGTTATGAATTATGATGTCTTTTAGAAACTAAGCTTCAAGAAAAATGTAAAACACTATAGCCACATATACTTTTCATATAAATTGTAAAAGATATTATTTTAAAACTTAAATTAGCATGCGTTTTAATGCAAAATTAAAACTTAAATTACGGATTTGCTAAAAGACAGTATCGACGTAACAGTAAAATTAATACTCAATGTTAACTACAAATGTTCTAACTATGTGGTTTTTAATTTCGTAAGATAAACTTAACTTCTTTTCTTTTCGTTTGCTTTCTTTAAAATTTTTTGCTTATACTATTAGATGAGGTACTTTTTTTAATTTAAAGGCTTTTTATACTTTAAGTTTTCGTAGCATTAGATTAAAAATTTTGTAAATATTCGTATATTACATAATTCTTGGACTTTACCCATAAACGGTCGCTTTAGTACTTAAGTCCGCTTGGTTAGATCATAACAGCGTTTTTTTGCGTTTATTCCTGCCTGTCGAGTCCTAATTAGGACGAAACCGGTCGTAGGATTGTCTCGGATGATATTGTTGTTGATCGTGCGGTGAAGTTCATTGTTTATTATATATATATATACTTAAATATATTACATAATTTAAGATTTTAGGAGAAAGTTTTCTGTCATTTTCAAACACAACAAATTTTTTTTTTGATCATAACGTAGTAAAACTAAACGAAATCAATCATACATAAAAATTAAGTAAGTACTAGATATAGATACTTTAGCTAATTAATAGTTTATTGTTTTTATTGTTCGTAAAAGTCTACCCAATATATAAATTTGTAAAACTTTATAAACTTTCGCCAATAAACTTTATTTCTTTTGATAGCTGACGCTTTTTGTGTCGAAACGGCTATATCAAAAAAAAAAGTTATGTTTTTATATAAAATAAATATGTATATATACTCACTTTTAAATTCTATGGATAGTAGAAGTTTTACTTTTTTTAGTATTTTTACTATTTGTAGTTGCAAATTACAATATAACTACACAATACAAACATTTTCCTTTAACATTTTTTATGCGTTTAATATGCGTTCTTCAGCAAAGATTATATTAATTAATTATTTAATTGATCAATAATTAAAGTCATACAAAGATTAAACATTTGAAAAATATTAGCGAGTGAAAAAAATATAGCAGCCTGAAAATGTAAAGTTTTAAATGTTAAATAATCGAAATTTCTAAACAAAAGGAATAAGCTTCAAGTGGTTATTTACATTACCGTAAGCAATGCTATTTAATAACCTGAGTTTAAAATTTTTGTAGAATATATATTTAACTTTTAATTACTTCACATCTAATTATACTAAAACTTACTTTTAATTAAATGTAAACCTTGCTGAGGAAAAAAGTAATAAATACTAAAACAGTTGTTTAAAGATAAAGGTGATTTTTGTGTACTAAATTTGTACATATATATTATTGTATTAGAAAAAAAAATTACAACAAAAAAAAACTATCAACAAAACTCTAAAGTTTTTGTATGTAATTGTTTTTTTTTTTTCGAAGTATGTTTACTTTTGCAGTAAATTAAGTTATTTATTGTGCAATGAGACATATTAAACACTTTAAAATTGCAGTTTTGTAAACTTAAATAAATTTATCCCAAGTTTTTAGTTTAACTAATCATAACTAATACTTAACTTTAGTACTTATATTTGTTTAACTTTAAACCCAGACAAAATTACTTACCTTACTTTAACAACAAAATTATACTTGAAAAAAAAAAGTTTACGTTAAATAATTACTTATAATTGTACTAGGGTTTCCGAAAAATGGGTATAACGCCCCTTAAGGGCAATTCTTACTGTCAGGGGCATTACTTAAAAAGGCAATGAAAAGTTAAAAGAGTAATTAACTAGTAAAAAGATGATATTTAATAAATGGGAGAACTTTTATCATTTTATTAATTAGAGTAATTTTTTTTGTGTAATATATGTTTACATGTACAATCATTGAAAATGTATATGTTTGTTGTTGTGCTTTAACGTACATTCGTTCTCATTTCTTGGGTTTTGTAAAATATACAGGTTTTAAACTTTACCTTATTTTTTTAAAACTTTAGTTTAGTGAGAATAAACTTAATATTGTACATAACAAAAAGAAAATAATTGAATGTATTTCAGGTTGTTTGTTTTCGTTTATCTTAAGCTTGAGCCTTACAGAATCTTTACAACATCTTTAAACAAAAATTTGTGCTGTATTTTGAGCTTACTAAATTCCCCATAAGCTTAAAGGTTAACAAAAAAATAAATAAAGTTACGTAAAAGAAAAAAAAAATATACTTAAATTAGGTTTTTTAAATCTAAATGTTTAGAGAGTAACAAAATTTTGATACAAATGCACCTAATTTTACAAGTAAAATGGTAATTAAATACTAAAAAAATCAATAAAGTTAAAACTACATAAATTTTTTTAGCTATATTTTTTTAGTTTTTTGTATAATTTAAAAGGCTAACTTGGTATAAAGCTACGCATAAATATTTTTATACGTAGTATAAGCAGCAGTAATTTATCTAGTTTCTATTTATGTTAAATTTTTAGACAGTATTTTATAAACAAATTTTGTGTTAAAAGGCTGCTAACAATAAAAATTTGAAAGCTACTTTGTCAAAGTTTTCAGGCTTCTGGCTATATAAATAAAAACTAAACTTTTAGGCTATAATCCAAAGATGAATCATATGAGTTTTTATTAATGGAACAAATAAATACTTATTTACTGTTATTAATAATTGTAAATTTTTGAGAATGATATGATTAGGAGTACTTTATCATTATTTATTCATGAACAAATAACTTAACTATTTTTAGTGCAGTAGTAAGTTATAAATTTCCATATCCTACTTATGTGTTTATTATTATGTATGACAAGTCTTTAAGCGAATTAGTATATTTAGCATAATTTGTTAGCCAGTGTACTTTAAAGTATAAAAATTAAATACATATTCAATAGTTACAATGATACTTTGTCATTATGAAATAATAATTTTCTGCTTATTGTAATTTATAAGTTTCTATTTTATTTTTTATAAAAAGTAAGTAAAACTTTTGTTTTATTTACATTGTATAAATCTACTCTTTTAAACTTATAGTTTATATTTTAATTAACAAAAACTACATGCCAGTTTTATAGCATCAAACAAATTTTAAAAACATTTCGTATTTTAGTAAAATTTCGTATTTTTGTTTAAAAAAAAAAAATAAGTACTTGTTTTCAACTATTACTAGTTAAATCTTTTTTGCGATTTATTCGTTTAACTGTATTTAGTAATACATGCAGAACATTATCCAGTTTAATTAAATATTTCAATCAGCTTAAATGAATTGCAAAGATAAAACAAGTAATACTTTTTTTGCTGAAAACTAATAGTTTGATTAAGTTCGTCGTAACATAAGATAAATCTAATGTTCTATTTTAAAATTTAAAATTTATAGTTTGTTTTTGTTAATAACAAAATCTACATACCAGTTTAAACAGCATAATATAATTTTCTAAACGTTTTGTGTTTAAGCAAAAATGCTTATAATAAACTGAAAAAACACTTATTTTCAACTATAGTAGTATACAGCCATAAAATACAATCTTGTTTAATTAAACGTTACAAAATAAATTTAACTAGCTTATAAGAAATGCAGAAGTACAACAAGTAATAGTTTTTTTGTTAAAAACTAATAATTTGATCAAGTTCGTCGATACTATTAAATGCTGTTTGCGTTCACCGTCGCCTGAAGTTGCTAATTTTTCATCTTCATGCTGACTACTACTACCGCGCAAACGATGTTTACCAGCAACGAAATGGCAGCGAAAGTGCCTGGAAGCTCAAAATATTCAGCTTTGCTTTCCGCTGCCTTCAGCGGCTGCGACACGGACTTCTTTGCCGGGTCCAAGCAAATGTACATCAATTTATCCGGCGTACAGTCCTTATTTTTCTGGCCGATTTTTAAAGGTTTTTTCCTCATGGGAAGTCCCGCAACGAAACCGGCTGATGGGCACGGCATGTTAGTTTTTCTGGTCACTTTATACATGTCTGCATACTCCTCGCATTCGTCCCACCTCTCTCCATCGGACCAGGTCTTCACCAGCTTGCCGCCGATGTTTTCCACGTCCAGACCGACGTGGTAAATTTTCATGTTCATGTCGAAAGCACACGTCTCGGTACCTTGCACGTTGCGTTTCATCACCCTTCTAATGGCCTTCAAGTCCGATTTGTTCTTGATGGGAGCTAGGACCTGACGCAAACTTTTGCATCTCTTTTTCGCCCCACACCTTTCGATCTCATAGTGAAGGTTCCAGTTTTAGTGGTCACCGAGTTTTTGCACTTCATTTTTGTGCTTTTTAACTACGGCTGAAACTTTAAGCTTTAAGACATAAATTATTAACTTGTACGTATAATGATAGGTTTGTTTTATATTAATGTTTTTTACTATAAAATTCAGCTCATTAGAAATGGGAATACAAGTAAAGGTTTGTCATTTAAAAAATTAAAAATAATCTGACTATTAATAGTTAGAGACAACAGAAATAACTTCTAGGTTAAAGTGTTTTAATTGAATTGCTTCATTTATTTGGAAATATAACTTACTTTTTTGATACCCGTAAACTTTAGAACTTTTAAGAGTTTTAGATTAACAATTTTTACAAAAAAGTAATATACACCACTATAGTAACAATAATTTTTGTGATATTAGCAACTTTTTGTTGATATATGTTTACAAACTTATGTTAAAAAAAACACATGATTTAATGACCATAGTATTTTTTTAAACAACAGTGTTTTACTTGTTTTTATATCCCAACGAACTTGTTTCGTTTGAATGTTTTATAAACTAAGATTTTAAACAGTTAATACTTTAAACATTCACAATATATTGAGTGATACTTTGACTCATTTTAAAGAAATTTATAAATAAAACTACAATTATAAGTCAAAAAGTTTCTTTGATAAAATAAACATTTTATTATATCTTTTTATACATACGCATGTCGACTAGCAGATTTATATTTTATAATGTTTAACCGTCGTTTGAACCCATTCGCCACTAAGCAACATAATAAAAATAACCTTTATACATTAATAAAAAAAAAACTTTAAGAAGCAAATACTATTGATTACGACCTTGTTTTTTAAAAAGCTTTTAAGTTTCTTATTTCTTTTATAAGTAAATTTTGAAAATAAATTTAATACAATAGTTAATAATCTATTTATAAATACACTTTAAACTTTGTGCAAACCTTCTGCCATCTTTTATTATAAAGAATAAGATCTAATGATATTTCTGTAACAAGGCAATAAATGACTTTAAAAAATTAAAAGCAAATTTTATATGCTTTGTATCGGCATACGTGTACAATACATGTACAATGTAATGTACAAACGTGTTTGCATTGTTTCGTTATACATTAAGAATTTGAAACAACTGCAACTTTTTTGTCTTTTTCAAAAATAAAAACGATATTTTATTATTATAACAGTGTCTGAATTTTAGAGATCGTTTCAAAATCGTAGTATATCTAGAGTTGAAAAGTAAAATTAAGAAAATAAAATTATTATACAACTTAAAACACAAGTATAAAATTACTTGAATTAAAGATTTTGTGTTTCTTTTTGTTCGCTTTCGCTTAAAAAATAATATACAGCAAAATATTTTTTTGATTTAGAATCAATTTTGCAATATGACTTCCAAATAGATGTAAAGATGTAAATTAAACATTAACAAACCATCATTAAGTTTAAAATATAAAGCTATTTGTGTTTTGTAAACAGTCTTTGCAACCTAAAAAATTGGATAAATTACACACTTTTTCTCTTCTTTTATTTTACAAGAAGGTTTTCGACACAATCTTTGTTTACTGTTAAAAAAAAATAAAGTTTTATACTTAGTAAGGAATAGATAAATTTTCGTGAACTATTAAAAATATTTTTTTTTAAACAAAAAAATGTCTGTTAAATATTTAAAGTAAAAAATAAATTTAATTAATAAATACTAAAAGCGCTGACTTTCTGTTTGATACAATTTAAGTGTTGAGCTTAGGTTTCTGTTTTTTGATTTGTACCTATTCAAAGCTTTAAAATTCACTCTGCTTGCATTTTTTTAAAACTTTAAAATTTCGGATGAAATCTTGATTTTGGCAGTGTGTGCGATTAAATAGATGGTAAATAAGATTGTTATTTTTTCAGATTTTTAATTAGGTGATTGTTTAGTTAAAATGAATAATCTTGATAATTAATACAGTTCTTTATATTTCTGTAAAACAATTAGAATATAGACCTAGGTCATTTAACATTTACAATGTGAAAATTTCACCTTACATTGTTAAGCTAACATGGATAACGAAATCCTTTATAAATAATATAAATATTATAAACACGAAGACTAATAAAACTTAGTAACTAACTTCTCTTAATATTAGTAAAACATATTCAATAAATAGATAAACCAAACAATTCCAGTTAAAATGAATTAGCTAAGCATCAACTTGTAATCAAAAATTATATATGTTTTTAAAAACGAAATATAGCAAAAGTGAAAGTTTCCAAAGTTAAAAATGAAACTTTTGAGTTGTAATAACATTCAAAAACAATTTCAAACAATTTTGAGTTATTTTGTATCAAAAGTTTCGTTTTTCATATGTACAACTTTTGCAATTATTACATTTTTATACAGATTTTACTTTTTTTTAGCGTAAAAATTAAAAAAACCACATCATATTATTTCAACATTTTTCAAAAGTTTAGACAAAAAGCTTAACTAAATCTACTTAAATATGTAAGTTCTCCGGTCAAAATCATCGGTACTTAACCTTTTTTTTTCATGTTTTACCTTGTTTTTGGAAGGTTATTACTAAATTTACCCCTTTTTGGAAGATTATTACCAAGTTTACCCCCTACATAGAAATAATTTTTAATTTTAAAGGAAAAAACTAGATTTTTTGAACTTTATGTTTATTAATTATAAAGAATTGTAAAATAAAAAGAGTTTATTAACTAAAAAAACTTAAAGTTTAAAACTAACTTTTAAATTAAAAATATATCTAATAAGTACTCATATGCATATCTTGTAATGAAGAAAAATTACAACTAAGACAAGGGAATTTGCCCCCAGGGGCAAATTTGCCCCAGGTTAAGAACCGCTGGCTTAGATAGTGTTTTAACTGAATAATCTAAGCTTTTTTTATCTGGGAGTGCACAGAAAACAGGAAACCAGTCAAACCACGCCCCTGGTTTCTATTTGTCTTACGTTCAATTGGTGTTAAAACATCACAAAAACCTTCCTACAATAAAACATACGTAATTTTTATCTAAAAAATTGGTCAAAAATATCTTATTGTTTTTTTTAAGCTATAAAAACTTAATTATAAGTTTTAAAGCAAACTGAAACTATGTGCTAAAATTCTAAAAAATGTAAAGACTGTTTTAAAATTACTTAAAACTTGAAAAAAATTAGTTAAAAAAAGTACAAAACAAGCAAGATCAGAAATTAATAATAACTTATAATAAAACACCATTTTTGAATTACTTGACTTGTGAACTACATTACGATATTAAGTTAAATAAACAACATACTTTGCAAACTGTTGTTATTGCTATGTTCGAGTTTTTTATTCCATTCTTTTTAAAAAGATTTATTTGCATTAAGTAAACAACTAATATTAAACTATCATAAGAGTTTAAAACAATGCATGCAGAGTGAATTTTAAAGCTTTAAATCAATACAAATTAAAAAACAGAAACTAAGGCAAACATTCAAGTTTTATTATTTGGAAGTCAGCATTTTGAACATATATGAAGTACAGTAACTTCTTGCGAACCTACGCACATTGTGTTCACACCAAAAGTGCGTAACCAAACGATAGAACGTAACTAAACGAGAGGTAGCAAATATACTTACCAGGGACGTAGCTAGCTCAAAAAGTACTTATCTGCAAAAAATTAAAACATCTGAAATGACGCGTGATACCGTCTTAGCGGAAAAAAGCAACTTGAACTACCTATAATGTTATTAAATTTAATATGAAAGTATATAGTTATGTTAGAACTTGAAATGAAATGGAATGTTGAAGTATGAGTGATAACTGTAAACAAGGCAATTTATATTGCTCCACACTCACTATCATTTTATGTGTTGCCACTCGTGTAAACCTATAAAAATTTCATTGAAAGTCACAATTTAACTCTATATATTAATTAATACTACAAGCTAGGAAATCAGGGCCTTTTAAAGCTGAATAAATAAAACAAAAGCAAGTTTTAAAGCAAAAAAGTATACGTTTCTGCAGATTAGCAGAAACGTACCAAGCTACGTGCCTGATACCTACCATTTTGGCTGTCGTCTTATTATGCATTTGTTTATTTTTTTTATTTGAATGTAAATCAATGTGAAAAATGATCTAAATAAAATCTGTTTAACTTTATACAAAGTATTTTTTTTTTACTTTGATCCTTTTCCACTTAGCATTAAACTTGGCTTGCATGGTACCTGAGAAAGTTTACTCTTAGGAACAAATTAGTTAAAATTATATAATCAATGAGTTGGATTGAAACTTTATACCAATGGTATTGTGAGAAATCAAACATTATACATTGTTTGATTTAAAGGTATAAAAGAGAAAGCACTTAAGACACCTGAAATATAATAAGCAAAGTCATAGAGTTCAATCGGTTCCTTATGGAACGCACAAATTAAAAATCCAAAAATCACAAATTTATTAAAAATCTGTTTCCTCGTATACTTCTCAACATATTTACTTTAAGTTTTTTTAAACACATAAAAAAATAAACGTATTGTTGACTAAAAACATACAATAAATTTACAAAAATAAAGACTTTTCAATTAATAAAAAATTATGAATTCTTAAATGCGTTACTAAACCAGAGTGCCTCACTAAACGAGTGCGTAAATTCACGAGAAGTTACTGTATTTATTTTTCAATATTAAAATATTAAATAAAGAAACTTTTGTATTAAAAAAATATTTTTAATGGTTCGTGAAAATTTTTTAACTTCTATTTTATCTGAAAGTTACATTCCATTTTATTTGTAAAGTGTACAAAGATTGTGTTGAAAACATTTTTGAAAATAAATGAATAAATAAAGAAAGTAATTTCTCTCACTTGTTTTAAGTGGAAAATGTTGTTTAAAAAACACAAAATGTTTTATAATATAAAAATAATAATAGTTAAATAGATTTAAACATATGTTTTTACATATAATCAGAAATCATATTGCGAATTTGATTTATTTTTAGAAAACCATGTTATTGCACGTTTTTTTAAGCGAAGGTGAATATGTCGGATACACAAAAAAAAATAATTTAGATTATGTTAAACATTCTTTGTATTTTTAATTTTTTGTAGTTTAAAGTTAAAGTAAGTAGTTCTAATACTCTTCTTTGCTCAACTGTACTTTTTGATTTTTTAATATACTAGAGTGTTGAAACGGTTTTATAATCTAGACACTGATAGAATACTTAAAACTGTTTTCTCTTTGAAAAAGACAAAAAAGTTGCAGTTGTATCAAATGCTTAATGTATAACGAAACAATACAAACACGTATGTACATTACATTGTACATGTATTGTACACGTATGCCAATACAATGTATAAAAAGTTGATTACTAGTTTAATAAAACTATTTATTGCCTTGTCAAAGCAAAACCATAAGGTTTTTTTGTAATGAAAATGGCAAGAGGCTTGCAAAAAATTTTACGTTATATTTCATTGATAGGTAAGAAAAATATTATATATTGAAATTTTTATCTTAAAGGTACTAAAAAATACTTATTATAAAAATTAAATACTGAAAATATTTAATTTAAAAAAGCTGTAACCAGTTTTATTTGCTTTTTTAAACTGTGTTTTTTATTGGAATATAATAGTTGGTTTTAATTATGTTGATTGGTGGCGTATGAGTCCTAAATGACGACAGCTAAATTTGTAATAATTGAACACTATAAGATCAAAATCTGCTAATCGGCATACATATATATAGGAGTTAATGAAGTATGTTAGAGCATTTTATTAAAGAAATTAATTGATCTTTATTTTTGGTAATATGTATAAATTACTTTAAATTGAGTTGAAATATTTTATTAGTAAATTGTTATTGTTTAAAAAATTAGTTGGTAATAATTTTGTAATTAAAACATCCAAACGCAACAAGTTCGTTGGGATATTTCAACAAGTAAAAACACTTTTGTTTAAAAAAATACTATGGTCATTAAATCATGTGTTAACATAACATAAGTTTAGATGTTGTAAATTGCTAATATCACAAAAGTTATTCTTACTATAGTGGTTTATGTTACCTTTTTGTTAAATTTTTAATCTAAAAATTCTAAAAGTTCTAAGAAAGTAAGTAATAATTCCAAACAATGAAGCAATTCAATTAAATCTATTTTACCTAGAAGTTATTTCTGTTGTCTCTAGGTAAAAATAATCAGACTATTTTCAACTTCTTAAATAACATACCTTTACTTTTGTTCGTAAGTTTAATTAGCTGAATTTTATACTAAAAAAGTTTAATATAAATAAACTTAGCATTAAACGTACAAGTCAAATTTTAGTTTATGTTTAAAGCTCATAACTTTCAGCCGTAGTTAAAAAGCATTAGAATGACTTGCAACAGCGTAGTAACAACCGAAACTGGCACCTTCACTTTTTACGGTGATTTAGTTTCAAGGTGTGAGGCCAAAAAGAGGTGTAAAAGTTTGGGTCAGATCCTTGCTCCCATCAAAAAGAAATCGGACTTGAAGGCCATGTTTAAGATGCTGGGAGGCAACATGCAATGGAACGATACGTGTCCTTTCGACTTGAGCTACAAATATTTTCACGTCGGTCTGGACGTGGAAAACATCGGTGGCAAGCTGGTGAAGACCTGGACCGATGGAGAGAGGTGGGATAAGTGCGAGTGGTATGCAGGCGTGTACTCGGAAATAAACAGAGGCAACCCGTGTCCGATAGCCAGTTTTGCCCCGGGCCCGGTTCATACCGTTGAAGATGCGATTTTGGGAGTCGGCTGGGAAAATGCAGAATGTACGGTGAGTCAAAAGAGGTACATTTGCTTGGATTCGGCAAAGAAGTCCGTGTCGCAGCCGCTGAAGGCAGCAAAAAGCAAAGCTGAATATTTTGAGCTTCCAGGCACTTTCGCTGCCATTTCGTTGCTGGTAAACATCGTTTGCGCGGTAGTAGTAGTCAGCATGAAGAGGAAAAATTTGCAACTTCAGGCGACGGTGAACGCAAACAGCATTTAGTAGTATCGACGAACTTGATCAAACTATTAGTTTTAAGCAAAAACAACTATTACTTGTTATATTTCTGCATTTCGTTTAAGCTGATTGAAATATTCTATTACACAGGATAGTTTTAGTGTTCTGCATAAATTACGATATACCGTTAAACGAATAAATTGCAAAAAAGATTTAACTAAAAGTAATTTTTAAAATATTTTTAATTTTTACTGAAATACGAAACGTTTTTAAAAAATATCTGATTTTATAAAAACTAGTGTGTTGTTTTTGTTAATCAAATATAAACTAACAGTTTAAAACTTATGATTTATAAAATGTAAATAAAACAGAAGTTTTACTTACTTTTTAATAGTAAAAAATAATACAAATTTATATTTAGCAGAAAATTATTATACTACAAACAATAGTAAACAGCAAATTTTTATTTCATAATGACAAAGTATCATTAATACTATATAATTTGTGCGTTAAATGTGCAACTTTAAAGTATAGTGGCTAAAAAAATACGCTTAATATACTAATTCGCTTAAAGACTTGTCATACATAATAATACACACTTAAGTAGGATATGGGAATTTATAACTCACTACTGCAATAAAAATAGTTAAGTTACTTTTTCATGAATAGAAAATGATTAAGTACTCCTAATCATATTAATCTCAAATATTTTTAGTTAATAAAAATAGTAAAGAAGTTTTTACTTGTTCCAAAAATAAAAACTCATATGATTCATCTTTAGATTGGAGCCTAAAAATTTAGTTTTTATTTGTTTAGCCAAAAGCCGGAAAATTTTAACAAAGTAGTTTTCAATTTTTATTGCTAGCAGCCTCTTAACACAAAACTAGTTTATAAAATACTGTTTACAAACTTTGCATAAATGGAAACAAGCTAAATTACTGCTACTTCTACTACGCATAAAAATATTTAGGCTTAGTTTCATACCAAGTTAGCCTTATAAATTATACAAAAAACTAAAAAATATCTAGCTAAAACAAGTTTATATATTTTTAACTTGATTGATTTTTTTAGTATTTAATTACCATTTTTCCTGTAAAGTTAGGTGCATTCGTATCAAAATTTTGTTACTTTCTAAAAATTTAGATTTAAAAAACCTAATTTAAGCATAACAATTTTTTTTCTCTTACGTAACTTTATTTATTTTTTGTTAACCTTTAAGCTTATGGGGAATTTAGTAAGCTCAAAATATAGCACAACTTTTTGTTTAAAGATGTTTTTAAGACTCTGTAAGGGCTCAAGTAAAAAAAAAAAACAAAAAAAAAACCACCTGAAATTAAATTAAATTAACTTTTATGTTATGTACAATATTAAGTTCACTAAACTAAAGCTTTGAAAAAGTAAGGCAAAGTTTAAAACCTGTATATTTTATAGAACTCAAGAAATAAGGACGAATGTACGTTAAAGCACAACAACAAACATATACATTTTCATGTTTGTACATGTAAACATATATTACACAAAAAATTCTACTCTGAATAAAAATTTAAGACTATTAAATGTTAATTTTTTTTAAAGAAACTTATATTTTGTATAAAAACGTTTTTCAATACATTTGTATAATTTATAAACTAACACAAAATGTGCCTTTTAAAATCAAGCTTAATAAAACATACACAAAAATTTAAAATCTTTTAACTTGTTTGTTTTATTTTATACAAAGTTTATTTCATGCAGTTGATTAAATCGATTTCGTAAAATAATATAAACTTAAAAATTTTTTAAAATCATAACATCAGAGAAAAAAAAACATTTGTTTTTAAAGTATGATTTTGAACGAACTAAAACATGATCTTTAGTGAACATTTAAAACAAAAATTTTTTTTTGATAAATTCTTAAAAAGTTATTTAACTGTTTTATTTTTACATAACTAGTAACAATACTAAATACATAACTTATTTGTTAAACAAATAAGTTGTTCAACTATTGAAAAAAGTTAAAAGCAATTGAGTTATTTCCTTACTTAATAAGTAATATTAAAGTAATCCTAATCATTTTATTCTAATTTATTTTTAGATTCTCAGGTATTGTAAAGAACAATTTATTCGTTCTGATAATAAATAGTCGTTTTAATAGTCTTTGGATAGGTATTCTTTTAAGCCTAAAATTAATTTCTTAGTTATGTAGCTATAAGCCTGGAAAATTTAATAAAGTAATTTTTAATTTTTTATTATTAGTAACCTCTTAACACGAAAAAAAGTCTTATAACTTTTTTTTACAAATTAAATTTAAATTTAAACGAGCTTAATTTTTTCTACTTTTACTACGCATAAAAATTTCAAGTTGTAACAAATAAAGCTATTTTTATATAAATATGTTAGCCTTTTAAATTTTACAAAACGTTTATAAAAACATAACTAAAGTTAACCATATAATTTTAACTTTATTAATTGTTTTTAGTATTGAAATAACATTTAAAAAAATTGGTTTGTTTTCTGTAATTTTTTTTTCTAATTTACATACAGTCGTATCAAAGTTCTACTCCATTATAAACATTTAGATAAAAGAAAAATAAACTAAATATAAAAATGTTTTACTACTATGTTAATTTATTTTTTTCTGAATCTTGTGAAAAATTTTGCAAGTTCTAAATATAGCGGATCTTTATGCTTATATATATTTTTAAAGATTCTGTAAAAACTCAAGTTAAAGATAAACAAAAACCAACATAAACAAGTTAGATTAAATTGTAAGAAACAATTTAAATGTAAACTTAATTAGATAATTTTTTTTATTCAGGTATAATTTTGACTACAAACTTACTTAATTAAGACTATTAAAAAGTAAGGCAAAGTTTAAAATATGTATTTTTTATAATAAATCAACCAAAAACTAAACACGAAAATATAAATAAATATATTAAATTTTTAAAATGTAAACATACATAACACAAAATATTTGTTTTAAATAAAATCTAAGATATTTTTCGATTTTGCTAACTGCCAATTCAAAGCAAAAACCATCAGTTATCAAAGCAAATACAGTTCATTGGGGAAATTTTATAAACTTTTACAAGTATATGTACATTGTGGTGTATGAAATACTACAACTTGCGTCAGTCTTTTTATGTACAGTAGAAGTAAGATACTTTTTTTGTATTTCTAAATTTTATATTTCCTTTGTATAAACATATATATTTAATAATTTTGTTGTTTTTATAAGCTTCTTTTTATTTTTTTGTAAATTTTAAAACAAGATGTCTATATTGATATTACACATTTAACTTATTTTACATTACGTTTGTCTTCTGTTTATGTGGCTTTAGTTTTGATGTTTAAGTAAAACTTTAAACAATGAAGAAAAAATTAACCATAAAAAACATTATTTTGCTTTTTTTTAAGCTGTATGAACTTGAATAAATTATTTTTTTCATCAGTTAGAAATAAAAAACAAATGTTGAAAAACAGATGTCTTTTTTTTAACATAATTTGTTGAGTAGTATGTGATGGTATGTGTGTAAGTTAGCTATTTTTATGGGTAGCTGTCTAAATTGTGCGAGCGTACAAAATTTCACGAGGGGACAAAATTGCACGAAAACACAAAATTGCACGAAGATACTTTTGCACGAAGACTAACTTGCACGAGAGCCCAAAATTGCACAAAGATAAAATTGCACGTAGTCAAAATTGCACTTTTGCACGACAGGACATTTTTGCACGAGCAGAAAATTTTGCACGCAGACTTTTTTGCACGAAGGGTCATTTTTGCACGAGTGACAATTTTGCACGGTGGGTCAATCTTGTTTTATTTCATATTGAAGTTTAGTATAATTTTAATTTAATTTAAGTTTACATCAGCACATGTTTATTCTTTAATAAGGGTAACTTTTATTAACATAAAATTCTAGTTTTATTTTTATTAAAAACTTGTTTAATTTATATTAGGTTATAAACACAATAACTCATTTTTAATTAAAATAAAATTAAAAAAAAACAATTTAAAGCTCATGAAATTAAAATGAATTACACTAATACATATTTATTATTTTTTTATAAAATATAAAGGTTTTATTATATTTTTTATTTAGTTATTTCAAGTTAGTACTTTTTGTGCAAAATTGACCTTCCGTGCAAAATTGTAACTTGTGCAAAATTAAGCTTCCGTGCAAAATAGTCTTCTTGCAACTTTATCCCTTTGTGTAACTTTGTGCCCGCGTGCAAACTAGTCTACGTGCAAAAGTATCATCGTGCAATTTTATACACTCGTGCAATTTTATACACTCGTGCAATTTGTTCTCGTGCAATTTAGTCCCCACATGCAATTTAGTAACCTCGTGCAATTTTGTCTCCGCGTAATTTAGACCCGTTCCCATTTTTATAGCTATTATTGGGCTTTGTGCTCTGGTAAACTTGTCCTTGAGTTTACTTTACGGATTTTAAAATGTACTAATTTTAAACTTTGCCTTATTTACTACATAATTAAATTAAATGGTTTAATGCTGACTATTTAAGACAAAAAATCTGCTAACTGTTTAAATATATAACAAAATATTTTTTGTTTTTTTCTCTGAAATTTAGGTTCTTACATAACTTTGAAAAAACATCATCAAACCTGAAGTTATGCTTTATTTTAAAGCTTAAAGGTGTACAGAATGTGATAAAAAATAGTTGTACGTAAAGATAAAAAGATTAATCTTATCTTAAAACTTAATTATAAGAGCTCTGTTTTAAAAATATATTTAGATTACAAAAAGTTTAACACGGAAGTATGTAACTTAGTATGTACAAACGGTTATAGAACAACTTTTTTTTAATAATTCTGAAAGATGAGTTTAAAAATAGATGAAAATTTAACCAAATAAAAAAATGACTTACTTTTAGTAATGTTTCTTATAGACTGTTTGTCTGATTTTTAAGTTGAACTCAGAATAAAAATATAATGATGGTTTTTACAGCTTAGTGCATGTTAAATAATTATAAAAATTGTGAGTTAGAGTCCGAAAATAACACCAGCGTCGTAATGAGGTTAGTTTTTATTTACGATATACATTATTAAAATTTAGTTTTTACACGATGTTGGATTTTTTACTGATTTTAGTAACGAAAAATAATTTTTACTTTCAAGTGATTTTATATAAATTTGAAAAAAAAGAAAAGTTTTTATAAACTTTAAAAATCATTTTAAAAACATTACAAATGGTAAATTTTCAATGCTATTTTTTTTTCTTAGTTAAAATTTTTACTTTGTTGTTGGGTTTGTTTTATTTAAGATTTTAAGCTGTTCAATTGGCTTAAAATCATATTAAGGCTTTTTGTTGTTTAGGAAAGATATCTTCGTCCTAATAGTATCAATGATGACATGCAGTTTTGTACAAGTAAAATCATTTGGTGGTGAGTACTTCAATATACATTTATATGTATAAATATACATAATATATGTTCAAACAATTCATCATTAAAGAGATAGTTAAATATTTAAATCTCAGAATTATTTTTTAAATTTTGCTTCAAAATTTGTAGGATTTTCTGAAACTTGCACTTCCCAATTGGAACAGAAAAATGTTGTTTTAAGCAGTACAAATGTTAGTTCTTGCCGAACGTGTTACTTAAATCTCAAGAACTTAGATTTAATCAAAGAAAACTTACAGCTAATTATGCAGCAAACAAGATATTTTCTTAAATTAAACATTGTTAATAGTAACTCATCAATTAGCAGAGAAGGTTGTTTCATTATCTCCAATAAAAATTCTAACGAAGTTAAATGCGAAACAACTATAAAACACTCAACATTATGCCAAAAAACAGTTTACATAGATAACAAAAACTCAACAAAAAAATTAAATGAAACAACAATTACTACACAAGGCAAAGATGAGGAAAAAATGTCTACGAAAAGGATAATATGCATAACAGTTGGCTTCACCCTTGCTGCAGGAGTTGTAGTTACTCCACTTCTCTTAATAGCTCTTGAAAGTAAAACAGAAGTGAGTTCTTTACGACTATGGAATTATTATAAAAATATTTTAAAAAACATTTGATAAAAGAAGTTTAAGGTAATAAACTAATATTTAATTTAATATTTTTGGTAATTAAACCAATTTTGTAACAACATTTTACTTTAGTAGTTCACATAGCCTATTAGAATTAACTAAATACCACAACTTGTATCTTGAGATGGTGTTGTGTTTAAGTTTATCATGCTATGTTTTTATTAAAAATTTAGCTTAGTTTTTTTGCATATTAAAAGTTGTTTTTTAATAAGTATTATAATGCACTTACTTTTGATTTTACAAAAATGGTATTCACTTAGTACCTAAGTACATATAAAATTTTTCTAACTGTATGTGTTTTACGAACCAATTATTTAAAATTACTCTTTGCATTTTTCTTTGGATATGCAAAACTTTTAAAAACGTAGTTACAAAAGATTGGTTTTTATAATAGTAAAATTGCAGTTGATGATTTGCCTTAACAGAATATATAAAATTTATTAAATTTACATAGTTATTAATTTATAAGTACTAATGTACATGCTTAAATGAAAAGTCAATTAAGACTAAAAATCTTTTGTGCAAATTTACTTGGTAAATTATTCTTTAAAATGTATGAAAGCTATAAACAAAAACTTCTTTGTATAAGAACGAAAAAATACTATTATTTAGTTCTTATATATGTAATTTTTTTTAAATTACTTTTTCATAATATAAAACATTTTCAACAAGTAGTAGTTATCAACTTAAAAACTAAAAAAATTGAAAATTTCACAAAAAAAAAACTTTGTTTTTAATTTCAGAATTCAGTAGTAACTTTCTTTTTGAAAATAATGTGAAAATAATAAGCTTAATTAAACAATGTGGTAAAACCAGTTTTACACACTAAAGTAAAAACTGCAAAATTTTGAAAAACACTAATAAATTTTTAAAACCTTACGAAATTAGCTGGTTCTATTAAATGGTTCAAATATAATGACTAAAACAGATAAACACTAAACTTTTAAACCAAAATTTTGATATAAAAAACTACAGTTTACGTGTGTTTAAAAAAGTTTAACTAGATACAAGTTGTAGATAACTTGAACAAATTATTGATAAATAGTTTTTAAAGTATTTACTGCTTTAATTCATTGTTTTATACTACTTAATAACTTTTTACTTTTATCTACAAATATTTTATAAAACAAAATACAACACAAGTATAAAAATAATAAAGAGATGTAGAGTTTTGACATTGTATAGTTCAAATTTAGTAAAACTAAAATTAATTAAAAATTTTTTTTATAATCAAGTGGTCTAATAGAACGAAACGTAGAATTTTTTAAATTTATTTTTCATTATAATTTTCTTAAATAGATAAATTTGAAGACTGACGAAGGAAAAAATATTGACAAAGTTGGTCAACTTCCCGATATTCTGAATGAAAACAAGACTCAGGTTTCAACTGTATAGTTTTTATATATAAAAATTAATAACTTTTTATTCATAACTTGAATTTTAAGTTCAGTTACAGCTTTAAAAACTTGATTAAATTTTTGTTCAAAATCAAGCGTTTTTTATTAAATATAAATCTAATAACTGTAAATAAGTTGTTTTGAATTGTGCCTTTCATGCTTATCTTTTTTTGTTGTAGTTACGTATAACTGGTATTTTTGCTAAAACTTTATCTTCTATTATTTCTGATATTTGACATAATCTACAAATTGATTAAGTTTATCTATTTTGTTTTTGTTTTTGAACTTTATGTTTTAATACACGAGTTTAAATTAAAATGTTTTTAATTTTTGCTTTACAAGTGTTATACTACAAGTGAGGTTTTATACTAATTATAAAAGAAAAATATTAAAACAATTGTTTTAATTATTATACCGTTTTTCAAATAAACTTTTTTTTCATAAGTACTAAGTAAAAAAATAATGAAAATATAACTTTTAAATACTTACACAATACAAAATGTATAGTTTTATGCCAGGGGTCGGCAATCTGCGGCCCTTAGGGTAAAAATTTGCGACCCGCGAGGTAATTTTTACTATAAGCACACTCTTTTTAAAACATATAAAAAGAAAAACTTTCTAATAAAAACTTACAGTTAGGCTCTTAATTTTTAAGTTACTCTTAACTAGGGCTATTTTACTGTTTGTTTTGTAATATTTTGGTTTAGAATTGTATTTTTCTACTAATTCCTATAACTGTTTTTGAATATTTGCGGCCATCGAAAACTTTTTTGTAAGCAGCGCGGCCCGCGAGCAATTGTTTTCTGAAAAAATTGGCTCGCGAGTTACATAAGGCTGCCGACCCCCGTTTATGCAGTCTCTTTTAGAAAACACAGGCATATCTTTTGAAGCCTTAACCAAAAAATATACAAAAAGAAATTTGAACTCAAATTTTTTTTAGACTTACCCTGTTTTAATATACGAAAACTTCAATTAAATACAAATTTTAATTATGTTAAATAGTAAGTTTTATTTATATAAATACGCCTTAAATTTTATATTTTTATAACTTTATGTAAGTTTAATGTATTAAACAGAGTAAGTTGATTTTATATGGTTTTTTTACTATTATATGGTTTGTAAACCTAACTTTATCATAACTATTAAGGTTATAATTTCATAGATCAGCTTTATAAACTTTTGTTGATGTGTCAAACTTTTTATTAAAAAAGAGCTATCTGTTTACTAACAACGCCCATACTTTAAAATTTTTTTACATTTCTAAACTTAAATTTGTGACAATTCGTACTTTATTTTTAACTTATGAAAATTATTACATTTTGTTGCAAGTTATAACAAATTAGAAAATATACTACTCCGAGAAGTTGGTACTAACTTACTAACAGTTTTGTGAGAGTCAACGTTTTATGAGCTTAAATCATGTAAAATGTAACTAAAATATAAACAAGAGTTGTTTACAATAAATAAAAATTAATCAAAGTTCTAATAAAGTACTTAAGTTTTTTAGTATGTAGAAAAGCTTAAAAAATGTTTAGACAAATTAAAATATCATAAACATTTAAAATATTTTAAGTATATTTTATATTAGTACATTTTACAGTTTACACAACAACTATTAGTTTCAAAATTAAAATGAGTAGTAAAACTATTTTATAAAGAAGGTAAATAGTATTTACAAATACTGTTTTTGAGAGAAGCTACTGAGTTTAAAATGTTTTTAGGTAGAAAATGATACCATTATGGCATGCAGTACATTTAAATATAAGTTTTTACTCAACTTAAAACGTTGCACAGCTTTACACTTTTGACTACCACTGCTTCATTCTAATTGACAATTTTATTAAACTAATGTTGGTATTTCGATTTGTTTCGTAAAAAGTACACCAAAACACGGCAAAAATGTTTTGTGCAAAACAAATATTTTACTTTAGTTTAAGATGAATGCAGCACTTTTTAAAGCTTCTTTAAAACCTTTTACTTTTATCTTTTGAATATTATTTATTTATGAGGCACGTAGAAGTAATTTTTAGATGTGTTGGTTATATTTTTTATTAGTAATTAGCATTTTTTGAACACTTTAATATTATGAAAAAAGATAAGTTCTAAAATCATTTTTTTAATTTATAGGGTCGTGATTAAGAAAATTTAAAAATTAACAGAGGTTTTTTGTTAAAATATAAAATATCACCTTTTGCTAAAGACGCTTCGAAGCATGATATTATTTTACAAACCAAATAAATACCACAAAATTTCTAAAAAAATAAAAATAAGATAATTACTTTTTCATAATTTAACAAAAAATAATACCTAAAGAACAATAATATGAAATTTTTCTTAAGTATGAAGATTTAGACCTTAAATCAAATATAAACTGACTCTTATTTAATAATAGTTGTACCAAACTGTTATTAGATTTTTTAAAAACTAGTTAAAAATTATTAGTATTTTATTAAACTTATTGCTTTAAAATTCTAGTAGAAAAATATTTAACAAAAAAAAAATAGCTTAAGTATATTTATACTAAAAGTTATCCTAAAAATTAATTGTTCATTAAACGATAAAATAAGCGCTCAAAAGCTTTGGTCTAAGGACCTGGTTTACAAAAAAACCTTTCAGTTATCGAGTCTTAACAAAACTATTAATTAAAAACACATATAACTTTAAAAAAGTACATAAGAAAGAATTTTCTTCAAAATTAAAGAATCAATAAAATACTAAATAATTTCTAATTAGTTAAGGTTTTTCACAAAAACACAGCTAAAATCTTGTGCAGTTGCTCATTGGTAATTAAAAATTTAGTCTATGTACACAAAAACTCTAAAATTTTTAACACAATATCTTTTCAAATGCAAATACCTTGTTAAAAGTATGTATAATATAAAATTCTACTAAAAGTAACTAGTTAAAAACACATAACTTAACGTACCGTTTAGCCTATTTTAAAGAAATAAAATAAATAAGAAATGTTTTATTATAAAATTTAACTGTCAATTTTGCATGAAGCAAGACAGGGTTTTTAAAAATTGCCCTGAAATTTTTTCGATTTAAAAATATAAGTATATTTATGTCAAATAGAAATAAAACTTCAAGTTAATGAAACAAGTTGGCTAAAGGGTGCCCTGACTATAAAACTAGTTTTAAAGAGGTATAGTTTTTTATATTACAATTTTTTTATTCAGAATATTTTGATATAATCCTCTGCTAACACACTTTTTCAGTATGCTTAATGACCATCGAGAGATGCTGCTCGCTGATAAACGCTAAGGTTTCTTGTTAACAGAGCTCGACTATACTAAAATTTAAACATAGTGGTAGTGGTGCTAGAAAAAGTAACTATTAAAAAATTTATCTAAAGTATTACTTAGAAAATTTATAAAATACTAGAAGTAGAGAAATGAATATTTGTTTATATACCTAAAAAGTATTTATATGTAGTCGAACTAATAGGTTTAGGCTCACAAATTTATTTACAATAAATAACCTATTGAACAATCGTTAACTAATAATATAAAAATTATTGGTTTTGTACTCTAACAAAAAGATTTTCTTCGGTAACTTACTCTAAAGTCAGTTTTAAGATTAGAGATACGATCACTTAATGTAAATACTGGTTGTCCACTAATTTTGTAAATTTATTTTAGAAATTAGTTTTGCTAATTTTCTTTAAGGTTTTTAGAAACACAAGTTTATTTGTACCTTTTTATTATATGATAAAGCTTAAGGTTAAAAATTTATTTAATTTAATGAAAGGATACTATAATACTACTTTAAATGTGTTTTATAATGTAAAAAATCTAAATTGTATACATTTATTTATTTATTTTCTAAAATTCGTTATTTAACATGTTAAATTTTTCAAAATTCAGTTTTTTTTTTCAAAAATCATAAAATTCTAAGTTTTTGCTAGCTAATATATCAAATCTCAGCTTATTCAAGTTAAATAGCCACCATGTATATGACAACATAAAACCGCCTTGAGGAAAAAAAGTAGTATTCAAACACCCGAAACTAGGTTGTCTAGTATAAAACCAAAACAACAACACATCTTTCAAATCATGTCAGTTATATATTACAATGCATACATAATATATGTTATTATAATTTAAATCCAGCTGACTTACTAAAAAAAACTTTTAACTCATGAAAAATAACTAAAGTGCACTGACTAAAAATAGCCCTGTTTCTTGCCGCGCTTGGTTTTTAATACTGTGCTGCCACAGTTTTACCCGTTTTTCAAAGAATTATACAAAAAGGCAGAAGTACTTAAAAAATTATTTGTGAAATTTTACTTTAGTAATACAGTTAAGATTTTTTTTAATAAACTATATAAGTTTTTAAATATTATTATAAAGCTTTTGTATTTTCAGTTTATTTTACTTAACTTCTTATTATAACTAAGTTACAAATAATTTGCAACTACTTTGTTGTAATTGACGTACAGTTAAGATTGTATAGTTTGTTATACTATTCTGTAAAAATATTAATCTTAGAAATTAAGTTATTTCTTTCTCATTATAAAAATAAATAAAATGGTTCCATTCTTTGAAGCAAAAATCCATCTTGGCTTCCTAAAAATTGGTCACTATAAAATAGCCGTAGTCAGCTTGGGTTTACTCAAAAGTCACTCAATAAAAATATTCGCCCCTCAAGCACAATTTACTTCATGCTCCATCATAGTGCATAAACATTTTTAGACTAATAAAATAATGGCTGTAAAAATATACTGCACCTCTTTGCAAAGTTTCTACAATAAATTTTCTGAAGCTTTTTAAAGATTGTTAATAATTTAAGTTTAAATTTCTATTTGAATCGAAATTTTAGAACAGACGAGCCTTATTAGTGCAAAGTATTATAGTTAAGAGTATAGGGGGGTCCACCTTGATTTTTTACAAGTTTATCTTATTTTATAGAGTTTTATCTGAGCTATCAGACATTTCCAACCGCTTAAAAAAAATCAAAGTAACTTTTTAGATATAAGCGATCAAACTCAGTGACCTCAATAGGTTCCTAATGAAAGTGCAAATCAAAAAGGCGAAAAAATACTTACCATTGAAAATCTATCTTCTCCCTCATTTTTTAATCAATCTTCTTCTACAATCAAAGTGCTAGCTCAAAGACTACTGGGCTACAAAAACCAAATGATTATAAAGGAAAAATCCAACTTAAAAACCTATTTAAAATTAAATTTTATGAAATTTTCTATCTTTTGTTCTGACACATCCTGAAATTTTACCAAAAATGCCTCAATTTTAGTAAAATCAACAAAAACATCGGCGAAAGTCTGCAGAGCAGAAGCTTAGACTTTCGTATGCCGTGAAACAAGCTCAAGTTTAACAAAACGGTTGATTATAACTATTCGATCATCAGACCACAAGCCTTCGGTAGACTGAGACCGGTTCTAGTAAAGTTAAGGTTACAAAATCAAATGCTTTTTTTAAATTAAAATTCAAAAGTTTATTATTTTTTCAAAAATCAAACCGTTCAAAGATTTACTTCAGATATTCAATATTTTCAAGAAAGACAAACTCCAATATTGCCTTAATTTTAGTTAATATAAAGCTACAAAAACAAAAATTTATTTGAAATAAAAAAATTATTAAATTTAATTGATTAAAATAATGAGTAGAACCAAATAGAAATTGTATTTAATGATATTGTTTAAATGATTATTTAAAAGTTTATCATCGGTGTAATTCATTTTGAACATTTTTAACATTAAATAACTAAGAACTATTAAAAAATTTACTTCAATAGTAAAAAAATAGATTTAGAACTTTACAGTGAAATGTGTTTGCTTAGATTCTTAATATTGTAAAATATATGCTTTTTGAGCAGCTACTCTATAAAAAATATAAACAAATAGTTGAAAAAGCACAACATTTTTACCAAAGTGCAAACTCTTAATTAATTAAAAATCAATAAAACAATATCTAAAAATAAAAAAACGATAACTCATATTATTATCTTGAACAGCAGGTAAAAAAAAGTTTTAAACTAAAATTTCAAAGAGTTTTTTCTTTAAATAAAAAAGTTCTATGATACAAATACAGTCAACAAACCACAAGTGTTAACTTCAATTGAAAAATACAAGTATATAAAGATTCGTTCAAAAATTATCAAATGAGAGGAGGTACCTCGGGGTGACCATCGTCGTAAGTCTCAACGCAACTTTCAACTTTCTTCTGTTTTCTGTGATTGCCCCTGTCCTGAGTGACCAGCTTGTCCAGCTGCTCCAAAATCGAGCTTTGCGGTTCCCTCACCTCCAGAAAGTTACTCTTTTCAGCCACCTTTTCGGCTTTTTGCCTGAATTTTTTTTAAATATTAAGGATGCACGCATTATTTCGGGTTTGCAAGCGTAAAAATATAGGGTTTATAAAATTAAAAAAAACTAGAGTTGTAAATGAATGTTAAAAACGGAATAACGTTAAAGTGATTTTTTTATAAAGAATCCAAACGGAACAAGTTCATTAAATTGATTCAGTAACAAAAAAAATATAAAAAACATCAGTATTGTTTAAGTAACAATAATAACTTATAATACAAGTTTTTAAGGTCATGTGAGGTACAACTGAACCGCGATGAAATGAAAATTTAATTTTGTTTGAAATACATATTTGTAGCTCTTTTCAAAAAGATTTTTTTTAATTTTCTAGTCGTTAATTATATCTGAAAAATTTTTCAAACTTAACAAAAACATCCTTTTAGAACGAAACCTATCAGTTTGAAAGTATTAAAACAAGCTTTTTAAAAATTTTAGACTTATAAGTTTTCAATATTAAAAAATAACTCTTATTTTAATTCAAAAAAGAGACAAATTAAAATTTTTATTGTCTTATAAAACCTTGAAGATTCATAATAAAAAGAAAAAATATTTTGTTTTTAAATGCTTATTTACTTAACTTAGATAAAAGCTTTTTAAAATATGGCAAAGCTTTTTTGTAAATTTCTTCCAGGTTTTCTGAGTTTCTTCCGGATTAAAAAAAAACAAGTTTTTTCGTCCTTTTTTAGTATACAATTAAAGGTAAAATTAAAATACTAAAATGATTGAAATTTTTTTTTTTTTAAACTCCAAGTTTTAATTGAACGAAATTCCTCATTTGTTGCCCGTGCCAACTTACAAAACTTTAGTTGACACTGATTTTTTAAGTAGTTTAATATTCTAAATTTATTAGAATATTCGCTTTCCGATAACAACTTTTATACAAAAAATTAAAAATACATTTTTAATCAAGTTGCGTGCCCACTGTTTGGGAGGTAAGACAGCTTTTAAAAAGAATAATTCTTGAAAATTTGTATTATTTGTCATTAAAAAATAACTAAAAGGGGCAAAATATTTTTTGACTCTTTTAAACCTTCTAATAAAAAAGGGTCATTAAAAGTTTACTTTCCGTACGATTTTTGTAGAAATTGTTTTATAGACCGCACTGTATCTCTAAATATAATTAGTATTTGTGTACTATTTAAAAAAGTACCGTAAACTCTGTAGTTTGTGCTTTAAAACAACGTCCAATGTTAACTTGAAAAAACCTCTTGGTCTCTATCACCTCCTTTATCATATAGATAAAATTTTAACACAAAATACGCAAACTAACACCAACGTTTTTGGTCTCTGAGCAGGCACTTTAGGCGGGTACAGCTTGGGTAAAGTGACCAGCAAGTGACCGGTGACTTGAGACCTTTTCGCCGTGCAACTGTCCGGTTTAACTTCTTCAAACAGAACTATCTGCAACACTTTGCCTTTTATTGTTACTCGCGCGTACCAAGGCTGTATATCCAGGTCTGAAAATATGTTAGTTATTTTTAACTGTGCTGGTGAATACTTACAAAAAAAAATCAAAACAATTATGAAGAACTATTGAAAATATTCTATAAATTGCATTGGATATTCAAGTTTTAAAATAAACTGCTGCAAATTACTTGCATTATTCATTGTTTGAACCCTGAATACAAGAGCCAGACAAAAAACGGCCATATTTGAACACTGATGCAATTTTTCATAAAAAACAAAACAAATTTACATTTTAAAGTTTTGCAGTCAGTGTGTCGTGGTAGCTGTGTGAAGATTTACTAAAAGAAATCTTATTTAGAACTTATTTGTGTATGTTGTTGTAGGTATTTTTTAAATATATTTAATATTTAAAATGTATGTTAATCGAACTGAATTATTTGAGTTTCATTTTAATGTTTAATAGTTTATTAAGCCTCTTAGAGTTTATTTCTTACTAAAAGTTTTATTTAGTTTTTATTTAATTGTTTTACATCTTTTAGATTTGAATAGTTACCAGTCCTTTAAGTGTTTTATAATTTACTGCACTATAACTTGGCTATTTAATAAGTTGCTCTCTTATCAAGTGATTTATAAAAGTTTAAAAAGTAATTTGTTTTTTAAAAACATCGTGCTTGTATTGTTTTGTGGTTCTTTATATAATAGATACATTGCTAAAACTGTGTTATATAAATTATATAAACTAGTATGGAATAGCTTTAAGTATTAATAGATAAAATCCATTGATAAGTTATAAGTTAGCACAAAAGCATTTTACATTTATTATGTCCAACTTAAGTAATATAGATACAAAGCTGCCTGCAGAGGGTCCTAAGCATAAGCGTGTTATAAATTCTCCCCGTCTGGAGGAGAAGTATAATTTAAAAGGTCAGGTTGACAATCTGCTCTCAGACAGTAAACCAAACCCAACTGAGATTTTGGATTTTGGCCCACAGCTCACAGCTTAACAAAATATAACATATATTACTTTGTTTCGCTTTAGATTCTAAATTTAAATACATTTTTCTTGACTTTTACATAGTATATCAATTATTAATCAATTTTGAATAAAGATAAAAGAAATTTGAATTAAAAACTTCTGAGATATAAACATTCATAAAATAGTTAAGGGTTTAGGGGTTATGACACCTTTTTTATTCTTATTTTTTAAAATAATGACTGAGCTACTAGTCAATTTTTATTGTTTTTTAAAACTCAAAATAACTTGGAGCAAATTAAAGAGGCAAAAAAGGCTAACTCATTAAAAATCTACTTCCTCCAAACATTTTTATACAACTTTTTTTAATTTTTAGACTATTCTTTATAAAATCTAAAAAAATCTACAGGAAGAAACTGTTTAATTTTCAACTAAATTTTTTATATGAAAATAAACAATAATAAGACTTTTTTGTTTTTTTGGTAATAGAATTTCAATTTCTTCATTAGAAAAATTTCTTTTAATATTGCTTTCCAAATATTGCAAGACACCTATCCTAAAACTTTGAGTTATTTTTCTCAAAAAACGTAGAAGGTAATAGAATTTTAGTTTTTTTTTGTTTACCGTTTTAGTTTTCTCCTCCCATACGTTATTGTACTCTCTAACTTTAACTGTTTTACATCGAAAATAAGTTTTTATAGTAATAGTTTGTAAAAAGCAACTTGTATCTTAGTAAAAACTCTACAAAACTAAATAAGTTTAAAAAAAATTTTACCCTTAAGTAATTAGAAAAACCTAACTCAGCGCATTAAATTGTACTCGGAAAGTGTTACAAAAAGTTTTGCATCTCACAAAAAATAAAAACCTATAAGAGAAGTGTCAAGGTATTTGTAGCAGGAAACGTCAAGAATGAAGTTGCAGTCGTCGTCGCTTTCAGTGAGGAGAAAATCAACTTTGGCCTCGTTCACACTCACCGGCTCACCGTGTTCATTGAAAAGTCTTCTCTTTTTCCTTACAAATAACGATAATTTTGTACATATATATGACTTAGCTTAAACTAAACTTTAAAAAGCATTTAAAACAATAGAAAAGTCACATTTATTCAAGAAAAGGGGTTCGTGATTTAGCTTATACCAAAATTTAAAATGTATTTAAAAAATTAAGAAGTTGCATTTGAGAATAACAGGTAAGACCACTTTAAAACCTAAATTATTTTCAACTACCATACACTATTTACTTTTCGACTTTTTGGGTGAATCTTGATGGCGTTGTCTTTTCTTTGTTTTCTCGAATCTTGTTTTGCATTTCAGATCTACTTTCCGGCGTGTAATCGACTTTTTCTTTCCAATAATCTTCTTCTTTCTTTTGCTTTTCTTCTTCATTTAACTCTGTTTAAAACAATTGTATACAAAAAAGGTAACAATAAAGTATAAAAAAAAATTATAAGAAAATATGTGAAAAAATCATAGAATAAAAAAAGTTTCGCAGGTAAATACAATTTAAATTTACTAATTAATTTGAAAACAACCTTTATCATCATCTAATTCAACTATTTTATCTCTTTGTTTGCTTTCATTTATTTGTTCTTGTCTTTTTATAGCATACACGGCTTCTTGGTCTTTTATTTTTTCTCTAAAACAGATTACTGTAAGGAAGATAGTAGCTATAGTGAAAAACAAACTACATTTTATAAAACCTCACTGCGTGGAAATTTTGTACAGCTTTTATTCGTTCTGATCTTTCAATATCGATTCCGTCCAGCTTTTTCAATTGAGTCAATGTTGCAATCACGTACTCTTTGTAACCTTAAAAGTTCAAAGCTATAAATTTAGCGTTTGATATTAGTTATATAGGTTATTTGAAGGATTTAAAAAGACATCAGTATCAGTTATAAGTTTATTGGATTTGATACAATACACATTAAAAATATTTAGCTCCATAATAATTTAGGATTTCGATTTAAAGTATTTTGTTTCAAAATTATTTTAAAGTAAATATTTTTTTTGATAATTGGAACTTGGTTGGCTATATGGGGTATGAAAGGTTTTGTACTTTTTTTTTTGAAAATAAATAATTTTTAATGTTTTTTTTTTATTTTTGATAACTACAATGTTTTATAAACACAATAATTCAAAATCAGATAAATAAATATGATATCGTAAATAAAGAAAACTTTAAAAAAAATGTTATATGACTATCGTATTATTTACAACTTTTTGTTAATAAACTAAGGTATTTAATTATTTTTTGTCAATAAGTATTTTTAAATAAAACTTGACTATAATTTGACAATATAAATTTTTTAAACACAGAGATAGTCATTCAAATTTTTTTATTAAATTATTTTAGTACTCAATATGTTGAAATTGTGAATTGAATGAAAACATCAGACTCTAATAACTTTATCAAATTAATAAAAACTGTTATGCAAAATCAAATTATAATTTTTAAAGTTTTAAATTCTTATCCAAATTCTATATTCAAAAAAAGAAAGCTTTTTAGTAATTCTAAAATGACAATTTTTAAATTTTAATATTTTTTTTTTGTAACATGTTTTTACTTTATAACTAGTTCAGAGTTTACTCAAAATAAATTAAAATAGTAGATGGTGTTTTTGTTTTTGATGATAACAGGTAAAGACTAATGATAAAGTATAAAGTGTAACACTTTTTAAGTTCTGTTGAAAAAAGTGCAAAAACGTCAGTACTTTAGTTTTAATATATAGATTAAAGTAAATCAGTCAAAAAATATACAGACTTATAGTCTATTGAAAAATTGCATTTTTAAAGTGCAAAGTTAACTGATAACTAAAAAAAGCTCACAACTTAGTTTATTACTAGTTTCTTCGTGTATAGTTAGTTTTGGAACATATCTGACCAATAATTATACAATACGATATACAAGACACACAAACTCAATAAAACTAAATATGTTTCGAGCAGTTCTCATCAGTAGAGTACAAAGCTAATAAGAAATAAGATTTCACAAACTTATTTAGTAACCAAGTTATCATAAAGTAATCAAAAGAGTAATAAAAGACTTAAGTAAAAGCAGTTAATAAAAATAAAAATAGTTTAAGGCCATAGGGGGGTCCAACATTTTTTTTTACTAAAATTAACTTTGGCTTTTATATGAAAGCTTAAAGTACAAACTATAAGCCAGTTTTTATAGAAATCAAAAATATCATTTAACTTTTGAGATATTTAACTTTTTGTAAAAAAATTCCAATATAAACGTATGGACCGCAAATTTTTCGGGGTCAATTTTCTCGGAAAATTTAAAATTCACTAAAAACCTATCTCCTCCTTCATTTTTTGACCTAGAGACTTCAAATTTTCAGGAAATGTTCCTTTAAATATTTTGAAGAATTTGAATGTTGGAATTTTTGAAATTTTGAAAAATAAAAATTTTATCCACAAAAAACTAAAAAAAAAGGGTAGTTTTTTGACAACAATTTTTTTTTATTCAAAATTAAAAAAATTCCTACAATAGATCTCTTTAAAGTTTAATGATACACATTCTGTAAAAATTTGAGAAAGATTACTCAAAAAATGAAGGAGGAGATAGATTTTTAGTAAAAAAGCCTTTTTTCGCATTTTTAGTTTTCGCCTTCCATAAGGAACCTATTGAACGCCCTTTCTTTGATCGCTTATATCTCAAAAATTACTTTGAGTTTTTTTAAGCGGTTAAAAGTGTCTGATAGCGCAGATTAAATTCTACAAAATAAGATCAGGTTGTAAAAACAAAGTGGACCCCCCTATGGCCTTAAGTTTACTTGTATTATAATTAAGCTACAGTGAAACTATACATTAAAATAATGACAATAACACGCCTTATAAAGTATAACGAAAATAAAGAAACAGTATAATCAAAATCTTTTTGCTTACGTAAAACAGGTTTTTTTAATAAAACAAAAATAGCTTCTTGTTTAATCAAATCGAAAACATTACTAGAGGATTTAATAATTTAAAGTCTATTTAGATTATGACTGTTTGCATATGTTGAGTTATTTACCAAATTTTTTGAAATGGATGAACGTTTAGATGCATTTAAAACTTAGACCCGTATATCATCCTTCTTTTCTGAAAAGCAAAAAACTCAACATTCTTTGGAACATGTTTTTTATCCTTTTCCTTAGATGTCTTGTTGTCAATCCAAAACAGCTTGCTTTACAACAGCAGCTAAATCAGTAAATTACCATACTTTTATTTAAGTTGGATATTGGATCTTTACCACCTGGTGTTAATAGTGGTTTTGTAATGAAAACAACTCTTAGGTTTGCTGCATAATAAGTATTTCTTATTAATTGTCTAATTTTCTTTTCTAACATTTCTGAGCTTTTATTAAAAAATTAGAGATCTAAACTAACTACACAATTTTCAGTTTCTAATGTCTTTCTTTTATCCAAGCTTTTCAAATGTAAATGAAATGTTTTGTCAACTAATTTGTGTAATTGACTTTGTATGTAATTAATATCTGTTTATGATGATTACAACTATTAATAAATAAGTTAAATTTATCTTTTATTTATTGCTATGTATCCACTGATAAAAATAGAGTGAAATATATCTGGAATTTGCACTGATTGTATTTTTTATATTTTTTTTAGCAAATTTCAACTTTAAATGTTTTCATTGTTAAAAATCATTTTGCGGAACAAATGTTTCTGCTTGAAATTGTAGCTTTACTTTAATGATTTAAATTACAATCATATCTAATATTTTAGAAAACTTGATGTGATTTACCTTCATAATTTGCGCATGGATTTCCAACTAAATAAAGTTCTTCTAAAAATTCATTGTTCTTCAAACTTTCAATGCTTGAGATTTGTCCAACAAAATTAACTGTTAGGTCAAGTTTTTTCAACGATTCACAGGCCTGCATATTTTAAGCACTTAAGGTTTTTTTTTTAATTTATAATTTAAGTTCATACTTAACTTAATATTAATATTTTTATTTAAGGCCATAGCCTGTCAAACTTTTATTTTTTACAAAAACTAGCATAAAACCTTGTATAAAAGCTTTAACTATACGATACCTTTTACCGAATAAAAGACAAATTAATTAAATTTTGAGATACTATCAGTTGTGTAAAATGTTTCTGATACAAATGTATAGAAGAAAAAAAATCATTGCTGATTTTATCAGTAATAAAAAAAACACTAAAATTTATCTTCTCATTAATTTTTGGTCAATTGACTTCAAATTTTCAGAAAATGTTCCTTGCATTAATAGAAAAAATCCTATTTGAGAATAAGAAATGTTAAATTTAAGAATTTTATAAGCAAGTAAATAAATAAATAATAATCAATACACTTTTATTGTTTTTGATAAAAAATAATAAAACTTGAAACAAAAGTTTTTATTATTTAGTTAAGATTAAATTGAGTTCATTTTAGAAAGATCACTTAAAAACTGTAGAAGAAGATAGATTATACAATTAGTCTTTTTTTCCCTTTTTACTTTGGTCCTTCTATAAGGAATCTATTGGGCTCTTTGACTTCGTACCCTTATATCTCAAAGTAAACAATGATTTAAAAAATATATTTATTATTATATGTTTTGAATTTTTGAATACAAATACAAAGATCTCAACTTCTAGAAGAGAACTTTTATAGTTTACTCTTTCAAGATCTTAACAATTTTTAATGTCATAAATAAGACTAACTTTTAAAATGTTATTTACCTCTTTTAAAACACGTACTTAATTTACCAGCTTTGATACCTTAAATCTCAAAAACTAATTTAAAATATATTCGGCAGTTAAAATTATCTTAATCTAAAAAAATGGTCTAAAAACAAGATTAGTTTATCAAAAAACAAGATATAACTTGAATTTTTATTTTCGTTTATGTTCATTGTTAGCTTAAAGATTTCATATCAACGACTTACTACCTCATTAAGTGCTTTTTGCAAATTTAATGGAACAAAACTCACATGCAAGTTAAGAATTTACTTCATAAGTTTTTGAAAGAATGGTACTTACTTCCAAGTTTTCAATTTTTTCAATGTTGTTCAATGCAAGATTTAGATAGTTCAGATCTTTCAATTTGTAGACATTTTCAATTTTACCTAAAAACAAACAGTTATACTGCCAAGGTATAAATGTGTACAAATCTAAGTTCCATTATAACAGACTTAAACATTTTGTCTATTTAAAAATTAATACATAAGTTAAAATAATGACAGAGTAGGGGAAATGTTCCTGGAAAAGACAAAGGTTAACATTTTTTATCTAGTAAAGGAAAATAATAGACAAATTTTTCATTTTAAAGCCCCCCAGAAACAATAAAACTATATATTTTAAAAATACACCCTCGTGCAGCAGCAATAACTTGCTCAACTCATCATCTGAAATTGTCTATTACTGCACAAAACTTGTTTTGCAATATATTGGTCCAACTTTAATCAATACCTTTTCAACAGCTTAACAATTGTGTTTCATGAGCAACAGGCCTCAGATTTCAACAACACAGCTAAACACTAAAATATACTGGGTTCGGATTGGGCAATAAAGGAGGTCACAATTCATTGCTCTAAAACTGTGTGAAGTTGTACCTGACCAAGTTTGGGTTTTGTTTGAGGTGTAAATAGGAGTTAGCTAGTAGATAAAATATTCATTGTTAAAAAGCTCTTTCATATCAAGCTAGGCAGGGGTTAAAAGTTCGTCAATGACACATCTGTGTTGACTTTAGAACCCTGCTCTACGAAATCAAGGGAGAGTTCAAATTTTTTTTCATTTAGCCTAAACCTTAAATTAGGTACATAGCTACAGCGAATATTTTTCTTAATAAATCAACTTCACCCTTGTGTGAGCAAGTTTCAAAAAGATACCAACTCTATCAGGTCTCTTTCATTTTTGAAGGACAGTAGGATACTGATGCTTTTTTTAGTTCGAAAAATAAAGCTAAAGACCATTTTTCTACAACTGTCCAAATTTATTTTGGGTACTTTTCAAAATCTCAAGCAATTTTACTCATTAAGTGTTTTAAGTCTCTTTTTACAACTCTCAAAAGACTTTGATGTTACTTTTTATAAAATGAGCAAGGAGTCTGCTTTTGGGATGATCTTTGATGTTCCCAAGCTTTTTGTATCTCCTCATCACATCATAAAATTTTGATTTTGGTACTTTTTAGCTACTTTAATATCTTTGATATGGGCTTCCCCCACTTTTAATAATTAAATTTTAATAATTTTTCAGAGACATTTTCTTCACAATCTAAAATAATACTTTTTTATATAAAAGTATTATATTTGGAAATAAAACTAGTATAAAAATTTATTCATTCCTAGAAAGTTTAAACTTTAGCTGACTTTTTTAAAGTGAGTACTTTTGCACTAGTGTGCATAGAATTTATTTTACTGTGAAGAGAGATTTTTGGTAAAGAATTAAAATCATTTAAAAATGGTGTGTAATGTACTCTAAATTATTTACAAACACTAATTGCTACAGTTCTTAACAAGTTGCTATACATAATGACAAATAAATTATTAAATATTATATATAAAATTTAATTAATCCAAGTATTTTAAAGTTATAAAATAAATTGTCTAGAATAGAGTGATTGATTAAATAAATATTATGCTGAAAGTGAAATAAAAAACTGCTCCAGCTTGCAAACCAAAAAAAAAAAGACTAAGGCCTAAACATAAAACCATGAGTATATCAGACATATTTTTAAATGTAGAAAATTTAATCAGAAAGTTTTATAGAATGATTTTGTATAACTGAACAAGGTTAAATTGCTTAAGTCTTAGAAGGTCTGTATTTTACACAACATAAACACTAAACCTAAACTGTATAACAATAAGTAGTAAACCGGTAGATAATTAAGAAATAATTAGTATTATTATAAAAAAAACTATTAAATTTAACATCATTGTATTTTTAAAGACAAATTTAACTGAAAATATTTTATAATGATAGCTATCTTTTTGTTTCACATTAAGACTAAAAATATGTTCTACATAAAAATTAAAGATAAAAATAAGTTTAAGAACATAAAACAATAAGTTTTTTTTTCAAATGTTTTTTTTAATTTAATGCTTTGTAAAGAAATTTTATTCTGTCAAAGAAAAATATCAAAAAAAAACTTACTAATTAAATTGTTTTGTAGGTATAGAATTTGAATTTTCTTACACCAATTTTGTATGTGCTCAATCTTTTCAATATCTAGTTGATGTAAAGATAATTCTTCCAATGAAAAAATTTCACCTTCGTTGTGCTCAGCTCTTTTTCTAACCATTTCTTCAGTAATTCTTACCATGGTTTTTTATATGTTTTAATAACTTTGACCTACAATAAACAGATATGTGTAAAATATTTTTATTCCAATAACACTTAGTCCTATGTAAACAGCCACAATAAAAGTATAACTGTCTAATGTGCAAAAAATAACAATATATTTGTAATAAGTAATAAATGACAACTGTTGTAATGCATAATGTATACATGCATTTACAATAATAAAATAGAACTGTTAACAAACAAGATAAATGTAATAAATTTAAAATATCATCCTTCAAAAGTATTTTAAATCATGTATATGAAAGTATATTAAATCATGAAGTTTGAAAAAATTTAATTCTTAAAATCATAACATAAACAACTTAAGAAGAAATTTAAATTTACTTTTAGGGCTTATAAAGTTAGTATATTTAATAATATTTAAAAAAACATATGCTAAAGTCCACAGAGCCTAAGCCTTGACTTTTTTATGCCATTCAACAAGCTAAAATTAAAATAAGGTTTAATCATCATACTAATTCGATCATCACACCTCAATTTCGGTAGACTAAAGATCCAGTTTTGGTCTTATTGAAACTTTATATTAAAAACTATTAATACAACTTTATATAACAAAACTAAACTTAGTTTTTTCTTTAGATATTACAGCCTGAGTGATAAATACTAAAATAGTCTAACTTATTTTAAACTAGCTTAAGTCAACCTGTACTTATGAAAAAAAACTTATGTAAAACATCTTCTCTAATAAAACAACAAGTATGCAAGCAAAACTATTCAGTTATAACTAAAAACTACCTACAGGATTGAAAAATTATTTATGAGAATTTTTTCAACATTTTCTAAATTACTTCCAGGTTTTTAGGAACAAGTTTTTTAAAAGGTTCATATTTAGAATAAAACTTAATTCAAGGTAGAAAAAAACTTTCTTAAGTATTAAAACAACATTGAAAAGATAACGTAAAGCTCTTATTAATTTAATCCAATTTAAAATACTTTATTTAATGGTTGCTACTTCAGTAAGTTTATATGTTTGAAAAATTAACAGTTGTTTTATAGTATATAATACTTCCATAGTGTTTTTAAAGACTTAATTTTAATTTTTTATTTTTATATTAGTTCTTAGCAATATGAAAGTAGATAGTTTTCTATTTTGATTCTTTTAAAATATATATTATAAAAAGTAATATGATCTGTAAACTTTTTGTTTAAAAAAATGTTTGTTTCTGTTTAAAGACAAGGTGCTCATTACATTATTAAACTTTTATTTTATATTTTTTTGTAATTCACAACTAGGAAAAAAGTTTTATTAACTTTGTTGGACATATAAAAAAAAATAGGTAAAATATTTCAGGATTTTAATGAATTCTTTAAATCAGATTATCATGGTTTATTGACTGAATAAAAAAGATGCTCAAAATATTTGACCCTAGGACCTGGTGAACAAAGAACCTTTTGGTTATTGAGTCGCACACCACGGATACCTTTTTTTGTCTTGACATATTACTCAGGATTATTCATAATGATTTTTTTATATATCATATTTGTTCAAAATTCTTTTTCTTTAAAGTACTAAATTTTGATATTTAGTTTACAAATTCCAGATTTATCCCAGATTCCACTACAATTAGCCACCTTTTTCAAGTTTTTTGACAATTAATTTTCACAAGTCTTATACCAATTTCATCCATGATTACACTTAATTAAAATTTTAGCTTTATGTTTCTAGCTACTCTTTAGCGCCACTTCTATAAAAATAACCACCTGTATAGTATGCATTTTATTGTTGTTTTTATGATTTAGTATAAGCCAAATAGCTTTGAAAAAAGCAGTTAAATTGGTTTGCTATTCAAAAAGGCATTTTTTATTTATCTACATAATAATAAATTTAAAAACTAAAACTTATTTTAATAATTTATTTTGTAACAAAAACTTGTTGTAGAAAATTTAGTAGAACTTCAGAAAACTAAAGGCTGATACAATATTTCTTTTAAAATATGTATTTTAAACTAGCAATTTTTTTATCGATTATCATTAAGAATAATGTATTTAAAAATAAACGAAACCTCAAAAGTAAAGGAAATGTTTTGATATCAAGAATTTCAGTGTTGTATAAGTGACAAATTGTCTTTTGTTTCTACTTTCTACTGTAGGATACGATTTGATGACCTAGAGGGCGTCAGCTGCTAATCTTAGTCGCTTCTGATTGGGTAATATTTTACTAACTTATAATATACTGCCAAGGTTTTTAATACACTGCTGTTTTGAAAGCACTGGGCTTTGCTGTCTTTTTATTCAGGGCTTCAAGTATTTAATGCAGCTTGAGATAATACCTTGTAGGATCATAAAGTATTTAAAAGTAAAGAGTATGCAGGATATTTTTGCTCAAAACTTATTTTCGTTCCTAACAATTTCAGCTTCAAATTTTATTAAAACAAAATTTTCTGTTTAGCAATAGATAATGAGTGTAGTGATGCAGCAAAAAAACACTACTAAGCTGAGACTTTAAAAAAAAATATTTGAAGAAGCTTAAATTCAACAATAGGTAGGTTAGTAAGTACTAGGTACTGTCGACAAAAATATTTTTACATACTTTTTGTGGAAGGGGGTGCGGTGAATACATTGATAAAGAAGGTGACTTTAGTAATGTACATTATGTCGATGCTGAAAATCTACCCAGAAAAATAAATTCGTTAAAACTTAATTTCATACAAAATCTGCCAAATTGTCTGATAAAAAGCGACTTTCACGACAAGTACAAGGCCGTGAATGTGATGTCCGTTAAAAATATTTAACGCCGCCAACAAACGGGTGGTGACGCGTGCTTGTTCATTGGCATTTGATTGGTAGGATTCAGTAACTGACACTTGCGTTGAGTTCAACACCGAGCGTGGAGGTAAGGCCAGTGTTTCGATAAGATAAATTGTAACCGATAAAGTACGAGGCCTGTGTTTAAAGGTAGGGTGTGTTGGGTGAACGGGTTTTCTGTCAAGCTTAGTTAAACCGTGGTAGTATTCGTATACCTCACTATGGTCGTAAAAAACTTATTTGCTGCATCAAAAGATTCATGCTCAAAACCTGCGATTTTTTTCTTGCACCGGTTACATGACAATTCGATTTCCGACAATTCAAATACTTAAATAATATTCAAGAAACCATATTTCGAAAAAAAAAAAAATTTATAAATAATAAAAATACGAATATAAGTATTATTAATATCTTTGTATTTTTAAATGTTTTTTTATATATAAAAGGTACAAAAAAAAACTATGTTCTAAAACTTGTTTTACCCATATTTCAAAAATGTATAAATAAAAAAAATATTTTTCAGGAAAGAAAAAAGACTTATAGATTATAGTTTAACCTACATACAATTTTCTTTTATCTTTAGATAAAAATTACTTTCTGAATTGTGGCCCTGTAATTTCATTTTAAGAGTTTGAATTATTCTCAGAATTTGACCGCTCAGTCGTGCACCCGCTTGCACTAGTTTCGATTTGTTCAAGCTTCCTTTAGATCGTTTCAAAAACCTCCGGGATAATTCTGCCAAAGTAGCTCGTACTATAAGAAGCTATTGTGTTTTTACAGTAAAAGCCGTGATTGCTCTGCAAAATCTTTTGAAGTTATTGAAAGTATTTATTTTCTACTTTTTGGTCAAAATTGCCTAAATTTCAAAATTTGTTTTGCAAGGATAAAAAGAGCTTAAGAATGGATGTATGAATATTTTTTTATTTAATTTTTTTTTTCTACACTTCTTACAGTCCTATTCTAATTTCTTTTCTCCATGCCATCTTTGAAGAAATGCACACTAGCTTAGTTAATTCTAATAAACAAGTTGTGTAATAAAAGATTAATTTAAAGTGTTTAAATTATTTATCACCAATTTAGGATTAAAAGCGACAAATAGTATTACTTTCTCTTAAACCAGTTCAAAATTTCCTGTCTAATAGTTTTATAAAATATTAAAGTAATTTGTTTTAAGTTGGTTATATTAGTTAATTTAATTTTTTAGAACAGCCGCTCAGCTTTAAACATGGCTAAAACAAATTTAAAATAAAATACTATTTAGTTTAATGCATTAATCATACAACTACTAATTGAAAAAGATATAGTTATTTTTAAAATAAAAAAATATATTTTGTTTTTAACTATTTTTTAACTTGAATAGGCATTTCTATTAAAATTAATTGTAAATCAATTTAAGATGTACAGTTTTACTTTTTATAATAAACTAAATTTAGAATCTTTTAACTAAAAATTTTTTGTTAAGTTGTTTTTTTTAGTTAAGTTCATAAAGTTATAACCGTAGCAAAAGTATTTATTAATGCACATAAAAATTTATCTATAAAAGTTTTTTAGCAAATAAAATAAACTCAACTTTTTTGTTTTGCTTAAATCAATTATTTTTTAATCTTATGATGTATAAGCTAATACAAACGTCAAAACTTCTTTTCACTGTCCTCAAGTATTTATTAATTTCTAATAAGTTTACCTGGTTTAAAAAAAAAAAAGAAAAAAGGAAAACTTTGACTACATAATTCAGTGAAATTATTTAACTTAATAACATAAGTTATTAAAAGTAGAGTAGACATAAACAACAACTGCTTATACGCCAAATACTAAATAGCCACATTTTCAAGTTGTCTTAGTTACAAGGCGCTACAAATAGATATTTTAAACTTGATTTGAGCTGACAAAATTATTTCATACATTTGTTTTAATAGTATTAATGGAAGAAAATAAAAAAACAAAAAATGCAAAAACACAAATTAAGAAAGATGATAATGTTCAGCTTTGTGATATTGAATCAGTTTTTGAAGAATTAAAGCTACTTGGTAATAATATAGTAAATTTTGTTGTTACAAAAAAAGCAATAAGTAACTCGTTTGTTATTTTCGAACGAAATGAAAATTGAATTAGACATGTTATTTTTCATTTTAAACTTATCAAAGTCGTTAAAATGAATATATAAGCTTTAATATGATTTTTAAATTAAATTGCATTGGTTAAGTTGTAGTTTGTTTAAACATATTGAATTAACAAAAGATCAAGAACAGAATGCACCTTTACAAGTTTTTATATATGAAAAAAGTTTTGTGTGAGCTACTTTAGTTTATATTTTACAATTGGTTTTTTTTTACAAGTTTTACAAGAAAGTTTTACAAAAATTTAGGAAACACCATATAGAAATTAAAAAGGACTGATCAAAAATTAATTAAATTTTGTAAAATATATACTAATTAAAAAAATGCCCCTTAGTTTGTATTTCAAGTTTAAAAAAAATAATGCAAAAAAACAAAGTTAAAATTGAAGTATAATTTAAAAGCAATGTTTCCTTAAGTTGCTTTATCTTTATATATTTTTCAACTAGATAAATTCAAAGCTACAAGCAAACTTTTTTATAAACTTTATTTCTACCAAATAAAGTAAATAAAACAACTTTCAAAATTTTCAATAGTTTATTTATACGACAAATTTTATTTTAAAACTTCTAATAAACTTTTTTTTAAATCTTAGTCTGAGCTTAATGAATTAAAAAAAAACACTAAAGATATAATGCTAAGTTATTCAATGTTTTTTACTTTTTCAGTGAAGATAAAGGCTTACCAAAGTTTTACTTCATGAACTGAACTTTTTTAAATGTATTAAAATAGAATTAAAAACATTTTTATTGCTGATAGCTAAAGTTTTATATATATGCCGTTATATTGATATAGAAGTTAGACTTAATATAGAAGTTAGATTTCAAAAAGCTAAAAGAGAATAAGTAGAAAGATGAATTATAACTTAAAAAAGTTATTCAAGCGTAACGAAACAAAAATAAAACTTAGTGGTTATCGTTTATCGTTTTTTTATATAATTTTTTTTAGTCAGATTAGCATTTTAGTTATAAATATTTAAGTATCTAACATGTTGAAAAACTTTACTGAACAAAACGATGTTTTTCTTATAAAAGTGAAGAAACAGCTGGAACAAATTTTTATCTAGTATTTTCAAGTGATATTCAAATTAAATTTATTTTGTTATATAAACTCTATAAAATAGTAAACATTTAAAAGAAGTTTAACTTACTAGTAATAGAGTATTTTTTTCATCTAGTCTTTATAGTATTAATTTCTTGTTTTATATAGGTATTTAGCTAACATAAATAAGTTGTCTAAGAGTTAAATTGGAGTCTATCAGTAATTCTTATAAAAATTAATATTCTAAATCTTAATACTTGCGATGATTATTAATTTAAACGCGTTTTATAGTAATAAAAACAACTTCATTTAAACAAAAAGGTTCACTTAAATCATATAATATTTAAAGAATCTGCATAACTATATTTTGTTAAGTCTCATAAGTTTAAAAAAAAATAAAAATTGATAAGGGTTCAAGGTGATGTCCACGCTGTAAATGCTTATCTAAATTGGTAAACTTCTATTTTTACTATAAAGACTGTTTAAAACAATGCAACTTCTCAATGCTAGTTTTAATTTGGAAGTATTAAAAAAATCAGTGTTTTTTCCTAACTAACATGTATTAGATGTAATAAGTTTTGAAATTTTCTGGAAAAATTTTTTGAAGACAGTTAGAAAAAAAAGAGACAGGCACAGAGTTAGTAAAAATTTATGGAATGTTTAGTAATACTTTATATACGTTTTCTTATAGCTTATATAATTGTTTGTTATAGTTTATATAAGCTTTTGGTTCATTGATCTTGTTTTAAATACTTAATTAACTTTAAAGTTTTAGTATAGGCTAATATAAAATGAATCGAAACTCATATAAGACTAGTACTTTTCAAGTTGTAGTTGCTTAACATCTAAATCCAGTAGTTTTTATTTATTTTATTATTTACAAAGCACTAGATAAAAAAAAAAATAAAAAATAACAAATGTGAAAATAATTGAAAAGTTTTGAAAAATATTAACTAAAAAATTGAAAATATATGAAAGACAAAAGTCAACTATCTAAGTAATTAAGAAAATGTATACTAAACGAATAAGTGTTTTATCTTGATTTGACTTAAACTTTCAAATAAAATATAGAAAAAGTCTTCCACGGGCTGCAGTTACTTCGTTATAGTACTTAATATTTTAGATTTAATAAATATTTACTGATTTTTATAGTTGTAGTAAAGACGACAAGTTATACTATATTTATCAAAAACGCAAACTACAAATTTTTCTTCTAGTTACAATCTTAAACTACAACTGTTACAGTTTACAAAGAACAAAGTGTTTATTAAGTTGTGTAATGTACATTACTTTTACTGACATTGCTAACCTTTACTCAATTTAGGAAAGAGTTTAGACGAAAATGAATTCTCCAAAGATCACAAAATCACCTTGGATTTACTTATTGAAGGCATAAAAAAGCTTGTTAGTGTATTTATAATATTTGGATCTGCATAAAATAAGTTATCATTATTAAACCACTCAAACATAATTAGAAAAAGACTTATATGCTTTCATGTAAAAAACTTTAAGTTTAGTAAGTTAAAGTAGGTCTAATATACTTTTTATTTTAAATAAAACCTTAACAAAACTACTTATTTTGCTAGACGAAGCACTTAAATTATAATATTGTTTAAGACTTACAGATTTAATTCTATTTGAATAAGATTTTAAACAACTGAAGATCTCATTTTTAAACGAGTGAAATATTGTATTGTTAATAGAGTTTAAAATTTATAATTGATCATTCTCCTTTTATTGAAGTTGAGAAGTATGATTGCCACCTTTGAAGTATAAAGTACGCAAAACTCTCATTAGCAAAAAAAAATATTTATCAGCAGCTAATACGAGCTTAAAATGTTGAAGTACACGCTTTTATACTTGTTTTTCTGAACAAAAATTTTCTTATCCTTTTAATACAATTAACAGTTCTACTTTAAAAATAGCCCTTTGCTCTCACATATAACTACAAACTTTTATGTACAAAATTTCTAGTTGTTAAAGTAAATTAAAACAATAAAGTAACTTTTACAATGTATTAATATTTTTTTTAAGAACGAAGAAAGGAGAAGTCTTCGTGAAGAACTAGAAGTGGTGACGATTACGAATAGCCGCAAACGACAATCTTTGTACGAAATACCTAAACTTCATGAGAAAAACTTTAACGGTTTTTGTTTTCCGTTTTTATAAAAACAAGAGTTTAGCTTTGTGTATTCAGTTTAAAAAAGTTAACTTTCTTAAATTAACTAGTGATCAAGCACTAGTTCAAATGCATAAAAAATATTTAAAAACTATAGAAAATTATCAAAACTAATCAAAAAAAAGTGTTGACGTGCAAAGAAAATTTTACTTTGTACAAATTTGTTTACATGCAGAGGTGCACAATATGAAAACTAAAATGCATATGAAAGTTATTTTTGTTAATATGCATATTTAATTTTCAAAATTATAATCTGAATAATTCATAAGTTTAAGCTTATTGATGCAAAAATTTGTTTTAATTTAAGTTCGAAACACTTTATGAATATATGTATTTTAATTCTTAACATTATGATCAAAATTAGAATATTAAAACTTCAGTTTAGAGAAGCCAAAACTAATATGTTAGAAATTTTAAAATAAATGCCAATAAACATATCTGAATCAAATAAAAAACAATTGAAAAGATAATATATTGTATGTCATTTTTATTGTTACAAATATGTTATATAGAATAGTGTCGTTTAACTTTTGGGATAACTTTAAAAATAAAAAAACAGTTATAAGTAGTAATAGAATTGACGTATACTTTTTTATAACTTTTTTTTTGGTTAAGCCCCAAAATGTTATTTAATTAATTAAAAATCATTTAGATTATTTTTTGTTAAGTAATTGTTTTAGAAAAGTAAAAAAAATAGCTTCATATAGTAATATTAATTTTAATAATCTTTATACTATTATACATTAATTATTGATTGCATTTTATTACAAAAATATACAAAGAAAATAAACGGCAACTGTTTCTTTTATTTTAGACAAATATCTAGAATTTATTTTGTGTTATGTATTTGTTTATTTTTAATGAACAACTTTATAGAATCAGTCGTCAAGCTAAGAAAAAAATATGCCGAAGAATTTAATCAAAAACATCAACAACTAGAACTGTGTTTAACGGAGACAAACCAAACTGAAATAAATTTTAACCAAATTCAAGCTGAAAACGAAAAGCTTGAATTGCAAAGTAAGCGAGCTAAAAAAGAAACCACTGAACAGCTAAACGCTCATTTGATCGAAAAGTCTGAGTAAGTAGCAACTGGTGTTTAGAAATTTTTATGATTTCTAAAATAAAATTAAATTATAAGATATGAAAGCACTAAAACTTTATTGCATAACTAACAAAAAGTTTTATACATAAACAGCTTATTATATAAAAACTGTCTAACTTTTGATACTAATTTAATTGAAAAATAAGGTTTAAAAAACTTTTATGTTTTATTTAAAAGCAGTAAGACTAACTCTTTGATTTTCTTACATTTGAAGTTATTATATAATTTTGCTGCTTTAAAGAAGCTTGGTCGAATAAATAGAAAATAAAATGGAAAGGTAGCATGAAACTATTTTTTAATTTAAAAAAGACAAGGAATACTGCTCAACGAAACTAAAGATGCACATCACGAGTCGACAAACCAGACAGAAGAGTACAAACTCGGAAGAGTTCTTTTGGCTGACCATTTGAAAGACTACTTGAAAAACAACAAGAAAGAACAAGAAGAACTAAAAGAAGAAATAGTAAGTTATGAGGTTTATTATGATAATTTTTTATTGTTTTGTGAGACTATTAGATAAAAACTTCCAGCTAGAACTTGAAAAAGAGGCTGAAACGGAAGGAAAAGAAAAGCTTCGTTTAAAAAAGTTTGTTTTGTAATACTGGATTTTATGGCGACACATATTTTATTAGATTACAATAATTCAAATTTAAAATTACAAATAATACATTCAAAAAATATCAATATAGAGAAATTTCTTTAAATTTTAAAATGTTATTTTCATATTTATTGTACTTTTTAAAAATTAAAAAAAAATCTGATTATTTAAATTTCAATACATTCGATTTTTGTAGAATAAATGATAGAGTATCTGAAGAACTATTTGAAGCAAAGATTCAAAAAGACACTGAATTGGATGTAAGCGAATTAAGTGTATTTGAGAAGTTTTGTATTTTCCTATTTAACAATAATGTTCTTATCAGAAAATCGAAAAACTAAAAAGAGGATCTGTCGCATTAAATGATGAAAAGAAAACACTTGAAGGAAAAATTTCAACTTTAACTGACGAAAACGAATGCTTATGTAATGAGAGGTTTGAAAACTTACTGTACAACTTTGTTAGAAGCTGTTGTTTACATTAAATGAACATACAAAACTTTTGCAAATTAAATAACCAAGTACATTTTATTAACCTTTAAAAAAAGAAGACATAAGTTAAGATTTTAATAATTAATACAAGTTTTACATGTTTTTACAGAACTAAATAAGCTTATAACGTATTAACCGTATAACAAAAAAGTTAATAAAACAATTTTTTTTTTTTTTTGAGGTTTTGTTTATTCATTAGCAAAGTCAAAATAAAGTAATAAACAAATCAATAGACAATAAACAAAGTAATCAATAAACAGAGAATCAGCTACTAAAGACTTTGAAAACTTGGTCACAGACTTCGAAAGGAAAATTAAAAGAGCCAAATCAAACTTGTCTGATGTGTGTTAATTATAGCTGTTTAATAAATTATCATTCCGTTTCATCAAAATTTAAACAACAGGTCATGGAAAACAAGCAAAAGGGACATGAATTAACGGGAAGTTTAAAAGAACAACAAAAATGTTCAATTATTCGTGGTGAAGAGCTAGCAGAACTGAGTGAGAATCTTAAAACTCTACTTAAGGAGAAAACTGAAAAGTACTATATAATTAAAATTATAACTTTTTAAATGGGATCAAGTAATTCCTAACTTAAACAAAATCATTTTGAAAAAAAAAATAAAGCTAGATACTTAAAAGCTGAAATAATTTTAGTGCAAATGACTTCAAAACCACGCTGGACGATCTCGAAGATGAACTTGAAAAGACAACTGTGAAAAACAAAAAGCTTATGGTCAAGCGTAAATCTAATGCTGAAAAACATGAGTAATTTATTATATTAAAAATACATTATTATTTTATCTAAATTTAAAAAAATTTGGCAAGCGTTCTAACAGTCTTTTTGTTTATAACGCTTGTTTTAAACTCCTGTGTAAGTAACTGTATAAAAATACTCTTCAAATTACATATATCTTAAAAGAAATTGTAATTATCAAGTATTAATTGCTTTCTTAATTATGAAAGAGATTTCATGGACGAAATAAATGACGATATCGAAGACTTACAAAGAGAACTGATAGAAAAGAAATATGACAAGTAAATATTTTCAATATTAATGTTAATAGTCTAAAAATACTAAAACAGTAATCGCGATTCAGAGAAAGAATCGTAATTGAAAATGACAAAGATTCAAAACAACTGAGAAGTTATATAGATGAATTACACGATTCAAACGAAATCTTAGCAGGAAAAATAGAACAACTTAAAGAAGGTTGCAAAAACAGCCTAGATAGGGTTAGTTTCTAGAAAAGTTTTATATACTTTATTACTACTCATGTATAAATTTGTAATACCTTTGATGTGTTTTAAAATATTTACTTAAATTATAACAAATATCACTATTATTATTTGCCTTTAAAATTTTTTAAATATTTTTTTTACCTTTAAAATATGTGTTTAAAACTTAATAATACATTAATGAGAAACTTATGATATATCTATGTTTTTTTTTGAGCTCAAAAGTTTTTCGTTAATGGGAAATTGACAACTATGTACTAGAAATGTTTCAAAATATTTTCTATGTTGTTTTAAAGAAATATTTAACTTTAGTTAGTAAAATCTTATTTTTATTAGTTTGTTAAGTTTATCTTTTCCAGCTCTTTTAAGTAGCTTTTATGTTGAAGTACATTAATACTAGTTTTAAAAGTTTATTTTATGTTGATAATAGTACGATACACGTTCTTAAAAATTTGATCTACGTAAAAAGCACATTTTATAACTACATTTACTTGTCTTAAAAAGTATCTATTATGTTTGGTAATTATTATTCTACAAATACTTAAATAAAATACAATACTTTAAGTTTATATCGGTGTGATACTTACGTGCAATTTGAAAAAAGAAAAAAACTTTTTCTCAACGACGTTTATTAAAAAACAGCAATTATTATTTTCATGTTTTTCACACGTTTTGTAAAAACTCAAGAGTAAAGTTAAAGTTATTGCAACTACCTAACAGTTGAGACAAAAACTCAAAATAAAGATTATTTTCAAACTTATTTAATTAAAGAAATAAATCTCCCAATATTTTAGACACACGAATTAAATAGAGAGTCTCGCTTGAACCGTCGTAAAAACGAAGAATCCTCTAAAAGTTTAGAAATATTTCAAAAGGAATCAATAAGAGAGAGAGAAGAATGGCTGATGGAAATTGAACGACTGTTAGATGAAGTAGATACTAACAAAACAGAATTATCTCGCAATTCACTGAAGAAACAAGGTTTAGATTTTGTATTTTATTTTTGTGGTTTTTTTTTTTTTTTTTTAATATAAAAAGCTTCAAAACTAATATTAAGCCAGTTAAAAAATGAATAATAAAAAAGCTATAGGTGATTATAACTTATACGAGTTATAATATTTTAATTATACAAATTTTCATATTAAGTCACAATAAAAATCAAAAGCTTTATATGTTAAAACAAATATCAAAAATAAACATTATATCAAAATTAGTAAGTCCGTTTTATTTTATCAAAAAAAAACTTTTACTAAAAGTTTTCGTCAAAAACCGACTAAAATTTGTAAAAATAAGTTTCCAGATATACTTTGTTGCCTAGGTAAAAAATTTGTATTTAGTTTTATTATCATAAATCTAAGTTTTATATACAAATTAAGCCATATAGAAAATACTAAGTATTTTATTTTACAATTTATTCTTAAAGATATTTTGATTCTATCTTAAAAACATTCCAAGTAATTTTTTATTAGTATAAAAATAAAAATTTTTATGTGTTTTATACACATTTTTAGAAATAAAATATTTAATAAGTCACATCAATATGTTATGAAGTTTACAAATTCATACTTTTGCTAATACAAGTTTTTCAAAGAATATTTTAGATACTTCAATGTGTATGCTTTGCTGATAAGGCTATGATAAATAAATAAAATTAAATAAAAAAAATATTTTCGACCTTTGAGTTGAAGACTATAGATATCTAATTTGATAGAAAATTTGGGCAAAGTTGTCGAACTTAGAAAAAAGCATAAACATCTCAGCGAGCTGTATGAGAAAGTAAAGCAAGATTTAGTTTCTTTAAGAAAAGATGAAAAGTCAAAAGTTGGGTCTATAAAACAAACTCGTGAACTTATCTTGGAAAAATCTGAATCGATCGTTAGTTTTTTTTATATTTTAAACAACTGAAATAACTTGTGAAATAAAGTGAAAAATCATAAAAGTTTATAAGTATCAAGGTTATAAAAAAAAAGTATTTTTGATACGTCTATTTATTAGTTTTCACAAAAAGTATCATATCTAGATTTTAATTTACGTTTCAAGTAAAGATAGATTAAGTAAAATACGATAAAAATACTCGAACAAATTATATTAGATACTGTTTATAAATAAAAAAAATAAAACATGTGCAACTAATAAAACAATATTTTCTGTTGTATAATCATTAGTATAAGTATTAAGTAATTAAAGCTTATATAAACATTTTGTTAATATTTTAGTGCACACTCTTTAATTTCAATTGCTAGTTTAGTTTAGAGTCTTTAAACCGACAAATGTTGTATAAACAAAAGTAAAATTGTTTCAAAATAAAGCTAAATATTTTACTACAAACTTCTAAACTAACAATGTTTAGCAAAAGTTTATATTAACTTTCGCCTAAACTATATATAAAACCATAACTACAGTTTCGTCATGTAGTTCTATTTAGGAAAAAAAAGGTTAAAATGAATGCAGTGACAAAAGGTTTAAATAATATTTTTAGTTAAACAATATATGGTACAAAATAAAAGTTTAAACATTTTATTTTTAAAGTTTGAAACTGAGTTTTTATACATTGTAGATATTAGTTTTACAAACTGTTTCTATAAACTAAAAAATATTATATAGCGGCAACTTACCCGTGTTTATTTAGTTGTTAGTTTTAAGCATGAATAAAATTTATATTGTTCGTTAGACTTAAAATAATCTTTTGAAACTACTCATTTAAAATCAACTGCCTTAAATTTAGGTTAACTATTTAGAACAACTAGAATGGTTTTTCCTCACCTTTTTTATTTCACTTTTATAAAAACTACAAATGATTATCAAAATTTTTTTTTTGTAATTTTTAGGTTACACTTAGTAAGTACTTTTTAGACTTTGAGTCTGCTCATAAAAAAAAGCACATAGTGTTTTTTTTTTCACGTTTAGAAAACTTTTTCATTAACTTACAATAATACAAACATTGTACTTATTAAAAATATTGATAATAGTTGAAATATAACTTAGGAAATATAAGAACTGAATGTTATGTGAATTCGAAAGTACAAGTAAAGCAGAAAACATAAAATAATTTTAGATATTTTATATTTCAATGTAAATAATATTTAAGCAATCTTCCAAAGATTTGTTAAAAGAAGCAAATATGCAATCGAGTGAGCAGCTTACTTACTGTCAAAATGAAGTAAAAGAATGCGATATCAAAATATACAACCAAATGAACTTACAGTACAAAATAAACAAAGAAAATATTTTGTTGGTTGAAGTTAGTTATTACATTTTCAAGTGTTTTATCATTAAAAAAGTCACTAAATAAAAAACCTTTATTTTTAAAATAAAATATAAGTTAATTTGAAAAATAGATTTGTTTGAAGTTTAAAACTTGTATTAAGGTTTATTTCTAAGTAAATCTTACAAACATAATTAAAAATAGCGCACTTATTAAATCGTGATGTTTGTAAATTTTTTTTAAATTTGAAAGTATACATTTTAAAAAATCAAAACAATATTGACACAATTACTTTATTTTAAACTATTGAATAAAAATTTATTTTAATAATAATAAAACGAAAAAGATTAAAAATCATAAATAGGAACTATTCTAAAAATGGGAAATCTAAAAGTAATTAAAAATTGTCTTTAAACTTGATAGTTTTTTAAAAGACACTCAAATCAATATAAAAATAGCGTTTAATGTGTAGACGAATAGCTGATCATAGTATTAGTTGCTTAGAGAGAATATGTTCTGTTATAGAGAATTTGAATATTGTGCAGAACACTAAGAAAATTATGCTAAATTCCGAAAAACTGAGAAAAATAAGCAACGAAGACGTTCCAAAAGTTTTAAAAGAACTGAAAAAACAATCATTAAGCTTTCAAGATGAACTAAGAAACTCCTATCAAAAACATTTATGTATGGATAATTTTTATAATGAAAGAGTAAGATTTTTTATGTATATATACACTTTATATCTTTGTTCGTTTTTAGTAACATCAGTTAAAGTGTTAACTTAACAGATAGCTCTTTATTTTACAGGGAATAGTGTCTAAGTTTATATAACTTTTCAATACTTTTTAAAGATAATGAATAATACATATTTGTATAAAAATAGCTTGTTTATAAATGTTTTTTAGAATTTTTAATACTTTTGATGAACTATACTTTCCTTAAACAAACTTATGACAGTTTTTATGAAATATAGTTTTAATTTTTTTACATTAATTTTAAATTCAATTTTAGTTACAAAATATCCAGTTGTTAAAAATATTAAAGTAAGCTTTTTTATTGTTAAAATTTCATGGTGTGCCGAAAAGTTTTCATTAAAATATTTCGCTTTCTTATCAACTTGATTTATTTAATTGTATTTATAGTCTTTAAACTTTAAGCTTAACAAAAAGTTTGAAAACCAAAAGAAAGTTTTTAAAACAAATAAAAAATTAATTTTTAATCAAATATTTATATTTTGAGTTCGACAATTTTAACTTTTTAGAAAAAATAAAATCTTTATTAGTCTTAAGAAAAATGTTTTAAATGAATGTAAATAAACATGTTTGGCTTGATAAGTAATTGTATAAAATATTTTTATATTTCAGGATGGTCACACAATGAACAAGTTAAAAGCTGAAAACTTGTTCACTGCTGAACGAGTTAGGGAAACTGAAAAAATCTTAGTAAAGATGAACTTTTTGAATGACGATTATTCCAATTTTATAAACAAAATTCAAAGTTGTAGACCTACAAGCAATTAATAATTTAAGAAAAATTATTTAAAATTAATCTCAAACTAACTTAATGTTAAAAGTATATTAAAAGAAAAAAAAAATGTTAATCTCTAATGCTATTATCAGATAACAAACACTGTTAAACTACTAGAGAAACTCTTTTTCTTATTATTTTTACTAAGAATTATGCTTTTACGTTTTGTTTTTGATAAAAGATCAAGTAACGACTTTAAAAAAATCATTGTGAGCTACTATTCTAAAAATAAAACATTAACCAATTTAATAAAAGTGAGCTTTGTAAAAATTATATGTTTAATCCTTTAATATTTTAAGCTTATAGGATGTATAGGTTTTCATTACTTCCTTAAAGTAAATACTTAGTATATCTTTTAAAATAAATGTAAAACATTTATAATCAACCTTTTATAGCTGCGTGTAACTTGAAAATTTGTTATATAAAGCATAATTTATACATAGTTACCTAAAGCATAACCTAAACTCAAAATGTGTCGTGTTCTTTTAAAGTGTTAAAGCTAAAAGTTTATTTTAGTGTTTGCTTTTAATAAAATTTCTTTTTGTAATATCTATTTAGTATATTAAAAATTTCTTTATTTTTTTTGTAGCTTTATTAAACTAAAGGCTTTATCAAAAAAAAATAGTATGTTTTAAATTGTTTTTCAGTTTTGTTTTTAAGTAAATGCTTTGTAAAGTAATCGAATAAAATTAAATAATTTCAAGTATATATATATATTTATTAATTTTGCTTAACTTTACTATTAATAAAAAGATCAAATAAGTAACATAAAAAAAAATTGTTTTAATTAAAATTGAAATATTTGTTCCATAAAAGATTCACTAAGTTTGAAATAGACACGGTCTTTAAAAATGTTACTTCTATTTTTTGTCACCACGATACAATTAAGTCGGCTGAAGTTTAAAAGCTAATTAAAAAAAAAAAGAAACTTGTTTTTAATAGTATGTGAGACAAATGTTAATTTATTATAAATCCATAATAGAATATTTTAAGAATTACTTTCGACTCAATTTCTCATAGGCTTAAGTAAACAACTAAAATATTTCTTTTAAGTTACTTAGTTTGTTTTTGATACAGTTTTTGTAGTTGTTAAACTACTAAATATTATAAAAACTATTTGTGATTTTACTTACAGTTTGTTTTAAATTATAAAACCTAATCTTGAACCCGACAATAAAGCTTTTAGCAATCTACAATCAAGCAATACTTCAGAAAACATTTCTGGTTATTGAACTCGATAATAATAACGCTAATAAATATGGTTAAAGGACTTGATGTACAATAAGACCTCTCGGTCATCGAGCTACAAACCACTTGTTTACCTAAACTACTTTTAGCAGCATTAAAGTATATGTTTTAATTTGAAAAGTTTAAATAATAATGAAAAAAAATAAGATGTAATTCGAAAGTTAATTAAGTAATAACTAATAAAAAGGTAAAATCGAGAAAATTAAAAACTGTTCGAATAACTGAATCAAATAAATATTTTGGCCTATTTTAAGATCAGTTTACCAAAAAAATTTTAAAGATTTAAAAAGTATAAATGTTTCAAGTAACTTAAGGCTTTACAACTCTTAAAATATACATACCTATAAACTTAAAAATAACAACAAAAAATGCAATCAGACACAAAAAACTTTACCGTATGGAACAAAAATTTTTTAACAAGAAAAAAAGCTTAGACAGATATCAGTCTTACATTTATTAGTTTTAGCTTTTTTTAATTATTGACTATTTTGAAAACAATTTTACTAAGATATTAATTAGCTTTATAATCAAAGAAAATATTCAAGGAAATGAAACTACTTTCAACTAGAAATATAAAGTTAACTAATAATGTAATAGTGCAAACTAGACCGGATTAATGTCATCGGAGAATCTATCAACATACATAATAACTACTATCCATAGAAAAAAACATACAAGTTGAAATGATATCCTTAAGCTATTTATGTTTTTTGTTCATTCAATTGTATTTAAGTAAAGTATTGTTCAGAAATACTTAATCTTCCAACCTAAAATCTTCCAAATTAGAACTGAAATTCTATGTATTAAGTATCTTTTTCAGTCCATAGTTTAGCACCCTAATAAAGTATATGAATTATGTTTATGTTTTCAAATACATGTTGGATACAACAAATATTTTTAGATATATCTTTAGATATTATTATCAATTATTGTTATTAAACATCTATACTTTTAGAGCAACGACAAAAATAAGTTGTCAAAAGTTATCTTTTCTAAAGTCATACATAGAGAAGTTTACATGACAATTAATTCTCTAAAAAAATTGTTTAAAGGGCTACAACTCAAAAAGAAATATATATTTTTTTAAATGAAAATGCGTATGTAGGTATTACTAATTAAAGTTGACATATACTATTTAGATTCTTGTCTACTACAGTTTTTAGAGTTATAAATGTATTCTTAGGTTTCAAAATATTTGCGAAAATTTGTAGTTTATTCCGGAAACACAAACCCTTTTTGTTTTTCAATTGCTTTTTACTTTTAGAAACTGTAATAGGTTTGAAATTAGAATATAAAATTTTGTATTTAGTGTTCCTCATACAAAAATGTAATTGAATTAAGTATCAACTTCTTTAGCTAATGTTTTGTTTTAAAGTAAAAGTTTTTAATGCTATGGTTTTTTTATACTTTAAAACACTTAAAGTAAATTAGTTACCTTGATTACCGATTTTTTTATAAAATAACTCTCGCTGAATAATTACAAGCATCAATTTTATTTTTTCTTGATAACAATTAAGATAGACTGTTTTTGGTCGTATTCAACAAGTTTGTTCCTAATTTGTTTTTGTTAATATTTTGAACAAAATGTAGAGTAAACATTAATAAAAGAAGGTCTTTTTTTAAACTCTGTAATATTAATTTATAACCGATCGTTGTGTTTAGTAAAGGATGAGTAAACTATTTTTAAATAAACTAAGTTTTTACTTACAAGTTTTACTAATTAAAAATTGCTATTCTTTAGATTAGATCGTGTTTCTATTTTCTTACAATAGCTTTTTTCAACATATTTAGTAAACAGTTTACAAAGTGTCATAAATATCAAAACGAAAACACAAAGTTTCAAAAAAACATTTTACTTTTACAAATATTTACGACCTTTAAAACAAAGATGTAGTAATATTTATTCCTGAATTAATCTCTTTGAAATCAATGAAGTAACTAATCAAGTACACCAATATTTTTGATTTATAAATTATATTTAATTATAAATCCAAAATATTTGTATGTTTAATTTATTACTGACCTTAAATCACAATTCTCTCAAAACTAAACAACTACTAGGAGAATTTTATAATATTATCAGAAAATTACAATTGTAAATTTTCAATGTCTAGTTAAGATTGTATTTAAGCAGGTATTTACTTTAAAGCTATAAAAAAGTTTGTTTATAACATGTTTACTATAAAAGTTTGTTAAAGTAGATTTTTTATAACTACTATGAAGGAAAATTTTAGCTTTGTGCTTAAAACTGCTATAGTATAAAATGTGTTTTTTATTGTGTTATCATTTAGTTTTACAAATCTGTTTATCTTTAACTTTCGACAAAAAAAAAAAAAAAACAAGTGATTGTTTAAAAACTATTTGGAACTTATATTATGTAGTTATTATTGCTATAAGTTGTATTTAGTAATAGTATCAAAACATTTACTGCTGTTTCTTACTTTGTATTTTAGAAGACTTGGTACAGCTTTTAGTTAAATAACAGATAATTTGCACTTTATGATACTTATTTAACAAGCTATTTTTTATCGAGTTTTTTAGCTTGTTGTTAATCTTTGCTTAAAAACTTAAACTTATTAAATGATTGTAATTTAAAAGTAATTAAATTAAAGCTGAAAAACTTTTCTGTGTACAAAATTTAGACTATTCTACTTATTTTACTTCTTTAATGCTTTACCCTATTGCTTCTATTAATTTTACTAATTCTAAGATAAACAATATACGTATAAATAAATTATTTTGTTAAATAAGTACAATGAGTTTTGTCAGGTTTTGAAAATATAAACGGTAATTTTCAAAAAAGTAGTTTAAAAAAACATTTAATAATTTATTTCTTAAATAACATCAGGAAATTTCAAAAAATTGTTTAGTAAGAATTTAAAAAGAATATCAATAACTTAAACCCAAATTCTACAAAGTCTTACTTTATTATAAGTATTAACGTTAATTAAAATTTTAAAGTAAATTTTGCAGTTTTATGTTAAAGAATACTTTACTTATATGTTTTTTATTCTGCACCACTAAAAGTTTCAAAATATATACAACTTGTCATTTTTTACTTAATAATTTTTAGAAGGCTATTATTTCTACTAAAGTTCATCAAATTACTTAGGAATGTTTTTAAAAATGCAGCTACAACACGTAAGAACAAACGTAAAAATTACAATTTTATAAACATTAAAATAGTACCTAGTTTGATAAAAAATAATAAAAATGGATAAACAATTTTTCTCTGAACGGTTATATGACAAGTAAATCTCTAAAAAAATTGTTTTAAGGGCCACAACTCAAAAAGTTATATACAGTAACCTCTCGCATCTTTACGCACTTCTGACGTTACGCACTCTCGTTTAGTTAGGCATTTTAGAATTCTAAATAATTCAAAAAAAAAATTAGCTTGTTTTTATATTGCACAAATTAGGTTTATTGTATAATTTTTATTTAAAATATGCTTTTTAATGCTAACTCACCTCTCTATATCTTTAGACTTTGTAAATTAATGTTTCTTGACTTATTGATAAATATTTAGTAAATATATCTCTAATACAATGCAAGAAAAGTTTATCCTTATGTGGGCAAAGGTAAAATAAAATAAAAATTCTAGTAACATAAACAATTTTTATTAAATATTTTTCTTATATTTTATATATTTTTGTTCAAATGAAGAAATCTATTACAGCACCAAATGAATATTTTTGTAAAAGACTAGAGAAACAAATTTTAATATAGACATCACACCATTTCTTAGTTGTAAACAAATGCTTAATTATGAATTTGCTAAGTAGAATAGAATATTAATGTCATGTATCAAATAAGTCACATATAAATAAAGATAAAGCAAATTCTACTTATTATTAAAACTAGTAAAATTTTTCAACAAGTATTACTATTTTACATAAATTTAAAACTTTTTTTTTAATAAATGCATAGTTTTATCTTTTGTTTTCGTATTTATAAATAAAGTAAACCATGTGTTAAAAGTGAAAAAGTCCCCGGTCCGCTTTTAACTAGAAGTAATATCAAAAAACAGTCATTATAGTAAGATATTTGGTACCTCTCGTATCTTTACGATCTCTAACATCTTTACGCACTTTTTCTGTGGACACAATGTGCGTAAATAAGCGAGAGGTTACTGTATATATATTTTCTAATTTGAAAAGTAATATATGTATTTAGTTTCTTATCTACTAAAGTTTTTATAGAGTAATAAATGTATTTTTAGGTTTCAATATATTTGCAAAAGTTTGTAATTTATTCCGGAAACACAAAGATTTTTTTGTTTTTCTTGTTAATTACTTTCATAAATTGTAATAATCTTAAAATTTAAAATAAACTTTTGTATTTTATTTTCCTCATACAAAAATGTAATTGACTTAAATGTCAAGTTCTACAGCTAATGTTTTGCTTTAAAGTAAAAGTTTTTAATGCTATAGTATTTTTTATACTTTGAAACAGTTAAATTAAATTAGTTATATGTACCTTGATTACCAATTTTTTTCTAAAATAAGTCCACTGACCATAATTATAAGCATCAATTTTATTTTTTCTTGATAACAATTAAGATAGACTGTTTTGGTCGTATTCAATAAGTTTGTTAATAAATTTTTTGTTAATATTTTGAACAAAATATAGAGTAAACATTAGTAAAAGAAGGTCTTTTTTTAAACTCTGTAACATTAATTTATAACCGGTCGTTGTTTTCAGTAAAGGATGAGTAAATTATTTTTAAATAAAAAGTATTTAGTTACAAGTTTTATTAATTAAAAATTGCTATTCTTTAGTTTAGATCGTGCTTCTATTTTCTTACAACAGTTTTTTTAACATATTTAGAAAACAATTTAAAAAGTGTAATTAAAATTAAAACGAAAGCATAACGTTTCAAAAAAACATTTTAGAAATATTTATGACTTTAAAACAAAGATGTAGTAATATTTAATCCTTAACTAAACTCTTTTAAATAAATGAACATTTTTTATCATCAATCCAAAATATTTGTATGCTTGATTAGTTACTGACCTTAAATCACAGTTCTCCCAATATTACACAACTACCAGGAGAATTTTCTAATATTTGCAAAAATCAAAAATTGTAAATTTTTTGATGTTAAGTTAAGAGTGTATTAAAGCAGTTTTTTACTTTAAAACTATAAAAAAGTTTATTTAAAACTATGTTTACTGTAAAAGTTTGATAAATGTTAAACTTTTTAAACTACTATTGAAGAAAAATTTTAGTTTTGTGCTTAAAACTGCTATAGTATAAAATGATTGTTTTTCAAAGTGTTATCATTTAGTTTTACAAATCTGTTGCTCTTTAACTTTCGACAAAAAAAACAAGTGATTGTTTAAAAGTTCATCGGAATTTATTTTTAGTAGTTATTGTTATAAGTTTTTATTAATAATAGTATCAAACTTTACTGCTGTTTTTTACTTTGTATTTTAGAACACTTAGTACAACTTTTTTGTTAAATAAAAGATAATTCGCATTCCATGATACTTATTTAACAAGCTATTTTTAATTGAAATTTTTAACTAACTGTCAATCTTTGCTCAAAAACTTAAATTTATTAAAGGATTGTAATTTCAAAATAATTAAATTAAAGCTGAAAAACTTTTCTGTGTACAAAATTGTTGACTGTTTTACTTATTTACTTCTTTAAAGCTTTACCCTATTGTTTCTATTAATAGTACTAATTTTAAGAGAACTAGAATGTATATAAACTAACTTTATTTAGATGTACTATGAAAACTTTAAATAAACTTCTTTTTTTTTTTTAAACAAGCAAAGTTTTAAGACTTTTTGTTGAAACTAGTGAAAAAGTATAAACTTTACACATAATTTTGTAAAATAAGTACATTGAGTTTTGTTTAAAAATATATTCTTGAAAACATCAACGGTAGTTTTCATTAAAGTAGTTTGAAAAAAACATTTAGTAATTTAATAATTAAAGAACACCGGGAAACTTTAAACAAGTTTTTAGTAAGAATATGTAAAAGTTGAAATTGAATTAATAACTTGAATCCAAACTCTATAAAGTCTTACTTTATTATAAAAGAAAATAACGCTAATTAAGATTTCAAAGTAAAGTTTGCAGTCTTGCTTTTATGTTAAAAAATACTGTACTGGTATATTTTTTATCCTGCACCACTAAAACTTTCATTAAAAATACAACTTGTCATGTTTTACTTTATAATTTTTAGAAGGCTTTTATTTTTTACTAAAGTTTATCTATTTACTTATAAATAATAAAAAATGCAGCTATAACACGTAAAAATTACATTTTCATAAACATTGAAATAGTAATTAGTTTGAAAACATAATAAAAATAAATTAACATTTTTCAGAGGAAAATAAGTGCTTTTATATTAAAACTAAAAACATCGCAACTAAAAAAGAGTTAAAACAATGTGTAACGTTTAAACTAAAAAAATAATCTCAAAGTTTAAAAACAAATAATATAATCATATTTCATGATGAAAATGTAAGCATACAAATACAAAAAATATATAATCGATGTGCAAAAAAACTTGCATACAACTCGTTAACTTGACCGATGACTGTTACAGCATTAAAAACTAAGTTAATTGGAATTTTATTTTTGTTGCAACTTCTATTTTAATTTTGAGGTTTAAAAACAATAAGTTTTTGTGTAAAATTCTCTAAAACTACGTTTTAAACTTTTCTTATTATGTCCTAAAATACCTTTTAGTTTCTCATAAAATTATGAAATACTTTTAGATACTGAACTATAATACTTACAATACATAAAACTTTCAAAAATTTTTAAACATTTAATTATTTATTATGTTCAAGTTTAAAAGTTTCTGGGTAAAAATTTTGCAAGCGTTCGTTAGATGTAAACAAACAAATAAGTTTTCATTTCCAGCCGTAGAACCGCTAAAAACCGCAAAAAAAGTTTTCACCACACCATCACTTTATTACTGAGGCATGTTTCTCACATAAACAAACGATAGAGCAAAACTCTTTTTTGCGTATCTGGTTCTTAATAAAGCAACTGGCAACACGACACTTAATTTTTTCTATTTTGGAGAGTTTAAGGAAAAAATTCCTAATCCGCTATATAAAACAGTATCTTGGAAAAATTTATAACATATGTGTTTATCAACACAGGTGTAACTAAATAAAAGTTTTTTTTTAAGCTACTACATGTTATGTATACTTAGTTATAGCTTAAAAAATAGTTGTCAAAAAATATTTTGAAAACAATAACATTCGTTATTTTCAGTTCTATAAAAACTAAAACTTCGTGACTTGTAATGATTTACTTTACAACTCAAACTCAAAATGTTCACAAAAAGAAAACTTCTAAAGTATCATTGAAAGTTATAATACTTTTTGCATTGTCTGTTGAAGTCGTTAACTCTCTTACGTTTCTTAATGATTGCAACATCGAACCAAACAGCTGTAATTTCCACGGAATCTGTAAAGAAGAATTTAAGAGTATAGAGAATGCAAGAGGTCAGTATGATCATTACAGAATACACTCCTGCTCCTGCAAAATAGATTGCAGAGTACCACCAATAAAGTTTAAAGCCGACCGTATATGTGACAATCGACACCAAAAGTAAGCTATTCAAAAATTGTTTTTATTTCTGCGGTTATCTTATTTTTGATTTTTTTCAGAGTGTTTCACAGTCACTGTGAAGCAGCTAGGAAAAGTTGTTTCGATCAAGTAGACTACAGACCCACTAAAAGCCAGTGCGAAAACCGTAAGTTTGTTTTTGTTGTAGAGTTTGTGTATTAAGTTTCAAAAATAAAACTAGAAGAACATAATAAGTAGTTTGAAACTTATAAAGTGGAACTTTGATAAGTTGTAAACACTAACTTTTGTAAACGAACACTCTTCACCTACAAAATGAATGAAATACGCAATACTAATTTATTTTTTTTTCAGGAGAGGAGAGACCTTCCTACCGTTGTTCGAGACACTTATGTTTAAGAGGTCATCCAAAAAGTGATGGCTTTGGAGTTTGTTATTGCGAGTAAGTTTTTTTTTAATTCTTTGAAATACTGTTTGAATTACTCGAAAGTTGTTACAATACGTTTTTTAAAAACTAAAACACTTACTAAAAGTACTTCTATAGTTGTAGACATACTACTAATAATAGGCATCATTGTCAGCTTTAGACAACCTTTTTAAAGTAATATTTAATATGAAAATATTTATTTCCGAGAACAACTCTACAATACTTAACAAATTTGCGATACTTTTAATCTAATTTTAAAAACCAAAATCGTATTACTTAGTATTTTATTTGCATATTTTTAGTTATACATGTAGGCTATTTGTAACAAAAATGTTTGAATTTGAAAAATATAATATTAAAACAAAGCTCTGATAACTTTTAAAGTAATTCTGAATCTGTTTTACTGCAGGTGCTTCAAAGGCTATTGGGGTAAAAGATGTGAAAAAATAAATCCGAACCAAAAAAGAAACACCATATTTTGATAAAAAAATATTGCTATCGCTACTAAATACTCTGAAATTAACCAATTATTTTAATACTTGTATATTTCACTGCCACCTGGTCAAAATGTTATAAAAAATAATATATTAATTTTGAAGAGCTGCAAAAACAAAATGATTAATATTTTAACACTTTTAAGTTTGTTGGTACTAGTATACCTTATTCTTCATTTTAGTTAACTAATCACTGTGATGGTTAGATCAACTTTTTTTCTTATTAAGCTTAATAAAAATTTCATCGAAATGCTTATAATATTTTAATCTAAACTTGTTAGAGTAATCATTATATTGAATTATAATTGTTGTACTGTCTTCGTTTGTATTTTATAAGAATCGTTGTTTTGTCCAATTCGTTATAGGAATTTTTGCATCATAGTTAAACACAATTTAATCAAGGTTTACAGATAACTATTCATCATTAAAACTTTAACAAGATAAAAAGTTTTAAGTTGTGGGATTAAAACACAAGCTTAAAGTATAGGTAGCAGTGATAGATGTAGTTTGTGATAATGTTTTTATAAATATGTTGTAGTTTTGTCTTAATAAATACAAACTGATTCATTATTGTGTGGTTTATAAATAATAAAATCCTCAAATTAAAATAATTTTTGTACCTTAAACGATACTAAATTTTATATATTTATGATTTAAAACATTAAAAAACAACGTTTTTATTTAATTAACCTAATTTAAAAAAACCTTAAAATAAATACAAATGTTTTTGAATAAAGTACAAATGTTTTGGTTGTATTTTTGCCAAACTTAACTTTATACTGTTTACATACGTTGAAAAATAGAAGTTTATATTAATAAACAAGTGTATAAAAACATTTTATTTAATAAATTTTAACAACAGTTAATAAGTTAAAAAGTACCAACAAATTTTGTCTCGTAAAGTTTTGAAGATAGGATAGTATTTGAGCAATATAGTTTGTTACTAATAAATATTTCTAATTTTCTTCCATTTAGAGTTTAAACAAAGTGAAAATGTTTTTTATTTATAGAACTTGTAAGTGTGTTAATTAAAATTCAAAACTAACTAACTGTTTTTATTAGTTTTTATTAATTTGTCATTGTAACCTATCAACATACTTTAACATATATATCTACAGTAAATATTTATTTCAAGAATAACTATGTCAATAAATTTACTTTTAACATTTTTTTAGTAAAGTAGATTAAGTTAACACAAACTAAAAAATAAAATAAAATTAGAAAATAATTTAATTTATTTAAGGCTAGAAGAAGTCAAAATAGATGTATTAAAAAACTGAAAATCAATTAAGTTTCCTCAATACTTTTCATTATTACACATATTTTATTTAACAAAATCAAATCGACGAAGTTTTGCTTATAAGCGTCGTATATTATTTTGTATATACATAGAACAAATCTCTGATTTTTTTAATGGTATAATTACTTTGTAAACTTTTATTTGTTAATGATAAAAAAAATGTATATAAATTTAAGAACGTTTATTGTAATGGTAAGACTAAGTATGAGATATATAAAAAAATATAGCAACAGAATAATGATCCTTAAATTTAACAACTTTTAATTTTATTCTTAAAAATGTTGTTTTTAACAACGTTTTATGATAATAAAACTAAATTTACATTGTAAAATTTATAACTACGTCAGTTGAAATGAAGTAGTTGTACACTTATAAATCTAACTTAAAGCTAAATATTTTTTACAGTTTTTACTACCTTTTAAAAACCAATTTTATTTCGATCTAAATTAATTAATTTTAAGAAAATATTTTATGTGTAACTTTAGATAAGTGGTTGAATTTAAATAATATTTAATCTCTGTTACTTTATATTTTATATAAATTTCATACTTATCAATTTAAGATACAATAGCAATTTGATTCATAATTATAAGTCATTGCATTTTCTGAAATTTAGAAAAACATTACTAAGCACTAAACCTTGTAAATTAAAAAATGCAATACGTTTGTACTTTATGTATGTTTTACAAACCACTTGTAGTAATATTTATTCCAAAATATCTACAAACTTTTGTCAATGAGTGCAAAATTTTAACAAACTGATTTTTAATAAGATTTTCAAAATAAAAAGCTTACAATTTCAGTTAACAAATTAATTTACTTTTAATTTATTTGTGGCATAGAACACATACAGGTAACTTGATAAAACATTAACGCACACTTCATAAACTATATCGCGCGCCTAAAAAGCTCGTGAAAACAGCTAATATATTTTTCTATGGTTGCACAGGTATTAGAAATTAATTAAAGTAAATATTAAATGTTGAAAAAAAGTCGTGTGTAAAACCACCCTGTTTGTTTAGCTAGTTTCTTAAACGTTTCCAAATTACTAACAGTTTAATGTTCTGAAAAAGAAATCGAACCAATTTACTACTTACAACTTTTACAAAACAATTTATACTTTATTTATAAACGATTACATACGTATAAAACTTTAAAAAAAATAATTATAAATGCATTAGTTAGTTAAAATTATCTCACACTTCTGCATAAAAGACCACTTCATAGAAAAGTAAAACAAAAAGAGTAATTTATAAACCTAAAAACGATTTGCAAAAAACTTCTATAAATATAAGTATTATTTATTTAGATAAGTTTCAAACTGTTAGTAAGTATTAGTTTTCATGTAAACTAACGCCAAATCAAAAATAGCTTAAGATTTTTTATTAGACGTCAAGTTAAATATGTTAGGTTTTTTTAAGATACCGATTTTATTTGTTAATCAAGTTTACTAAAATGATATTTTAAAATTCTTAGGAAAGTAGTCAGTAGAAAAAAAAACTATAGATTTTAAGCTTGACAACTCAGTAGTTAAAACGAAGAAAGTTAGACACGTTTATTCGTACAGTAGCTATTTTTAAGCATATAACTTTACACTTTTAGGTAGTTGAATAAACTTTAAATTTGAAGTATACTTTAAACTGTTTAAGTGATGAATTAAAAAAAATATGTATATAAACTTTTTTGTCAAAAGCGAAACTTATAAACTGTTATAACCCAACACTTTCTTACACAATAGGGTTCTAAACGTTATGCTTGAAAGCAGCTTGAGTATCAAGCAAAGTCTTTCGCAGATCGTTGGATCTTTTATACAGTATTTTCTATATAAAAAAAAATTATCAGTAATAAAACAACAATAAGCAAACACTACATTTGCACTTTTTCGATTTAACAGATAAGTTAACAACGTAACAAATTAAAAAACTAAAGTAAGTACTAATTTAGGTGCTTCGCAGAAGTTGTTTTAATTGATAAATAAGTCGGATAGTGGAAACTTTTGCTACGTGGGGCGTACCCAGACACGGGTCTTAGCATGCAAAGTGGCAAAATTAAATTGTACTTGTATGGCAACAACCTAATCGTAAAGTAACTTTAAGATAGTTATTTGTTGAATATACTATTTTTTAAATATTTTTTGTTTGTTATGATACACTACTTAAAAAACTGATTAAATTAAAAAGAGTATAACTGTTTTAAACAAGCTTTTTTATTTTAATAAACAAATAAAACACGAGTATACATTTTTACTCCACGTTTCGTATCATTTAAATTTAAGTTGTCTCAGATTAAGACTTAAAAAGCAAGCACTATTGAAAAAACTTTAAAAAGTAATTTTTTTTTTAGAATAATAAAATGATGCAAATTATCAATTTACTCATTCTTTGTATTTACAAGTGAACTAAAAATAATGAATAATTCACACTTCTGTAAATTTTTTCCATGCTCTAGACACGTTTGCGTATATTTTTTATGACCCGTGAGGCTGTATTGATTTATTGTGACCTGATAACGTAGTTCATGTGTAAACGTCTACATTAGATTAGTCAAACGCATTAAAAAAAAACTATTTAAGGAAATTTGTTTGAGGGAAAGATATTAAAAGACCACATTTACATAATTATGACATGCAGACCCCAAAAACATCTTTTTAGTCTTGTGAAACATAATATTTCGGTATTAGTTCGCATTACTTTTTAAAAATACAAGTTCAATATACATTTTAACATAAAGACTTTTTTTTTAATTCCTTGTTATCTGCTGTAACCTTAAAGTTGCTGTTTTATTATTTTTCCTTGTTAATGTTCAAAAACTTTTAATTAAAGAACTATAAAATTGATGAGTCCTAATAAGGATGAAACCGGTCTCAGTCTACCGAAAGCTTGTGATCTGATGATCGAATTGACATGATCAACCCTTTGTTAAATAAACATAAGGTTCTCTAAAGAATGAAGATATTGCAAAACATTCAAATAAATTCCTTTTTTTATTTTAAGTTTAAATTATATACATACTCAACTACTCCAAAAAACTGCCAAGCACACTGATTTGTGTTGTATGAAATTACTTAAAACTTTACATGAATAAAGTTTTAGCATTTTACAATATCAATAATTGTATGGAAATAAAAAAAAGATATATAAGAGTTTATTATAAACTTCCTAATAAGTATAAAAAGAACTTTAAAATCTATAGAATTTAGATATGACAACACATAAATTAAAGCGCAAAGATTTAGATAAGTTTATTTGTTCAATAAGTTGTTTTAAATTATTTAACTTTAGAATTGTTATAGGGGACTTTAAAATATTTTCTTTTATATTTTTTGTTAAGTTTAACTAAAGCTAGTTTAAAATTTGTACATTCAAATAATAATCATTTAAAAGCTATATTCATAAACTATTTTAATCCAACACTTTTTTTATTAATGGGTGTTGATAACTTTTGTTTCAAACCAGCATAATTTTTAAGCGAAGTATGACGAAGGTTGCTGTTTAATTCTAAAGAATAATTTAAAAAGTATCAGCGGATTTTATTGTATCATGTTTAAATAATTAAAAACTTGTCATTATTTATGTAAACATTATTTTAATACAAACATTTGTTTTTTATAGATTTTATGAAATATGTAACTTGACACTTATGTAAAATAAATATAACTGTGTTTTTATTTACTTTTATGTTCAACTTATCAAACTAAATCAGGTCATTAGTGGTTGTCATTAGAACTAAACAAAACTTTACAGAAATTGGTATATTAATATATTTTAATTTAACACTACAATGAGTTAAGGTATGAATTTTTATTTGACTTTGGTTTATAAGGTAAATTAACCTAAAACAATTTCTTACTATACTTACGACAAATAAAAGCTGTTTAAGTAGATTAAGTGAAAAAGCTGATTTAAATATGTTTATAAGTTTTAAAGATATCTGAGTTTGTATATGGAAAAAAAAGTTAAGACTGTACATTTATATAAAAAAATTCAATAAAAGACCTTAAAATATCAAATTTTTAGTCTTAAAGTTATCCTATTTTGTATATAAAAACTGAATTAAAATTTCGCTTAATTTTCTAAGTGTATTTGTTTTAATTATATATAAAAATTTGATAATGTTTTATAAAAAGTAATCAGCCGCTTAACTTCAACTATTTTTAAAATAGTTTTGAACATTTTATTTAAAGAATGCCCGGTAAATAGAAGTTGCTTAATGGAAAATGTTGTATATAAAGCGACAGTCATAACTGAAAACCAGACCAAGTTTTATGTTGGCTCTACTGAGCTATCGTTCAAGAATCGCTACACAAAACACAAAATCAGCTTCAAACACGAAAACATAGAATTACGACAACTTTATCGCAGTACGTTTGGAAACTTAAAAATAATAAAGTTAACTTTATAATTCACTGGGAAATATTAACAAAAACAAAAAATAAATTTAGTTTAAAAAATGGATGTAAATTGTGCAATGCGGAAAAAATCGAAATTTTAAAAGTTAAAAAATCTGAATCTCTAAACAAAAGAAACGAATTACAATCTGGCTGTATACATTATCGAAAAAAATTTATCCACAAACATGTTAATAATTTTGTCTAAAATCAACTAACTATTCTATGATTACGTAATAATTAATTTTGTATAACTTTATTGCTGTACTTACAAGTTTGCTTTTCATTGAATAAAACTTGGCTGAAGACGCGTATTAAACGAAGATACCGTATATATATAACTTTAACCTAACTACTCAGAAGCTCGTTTAAATGTTTTTAATTAAAAACAAAAAAATTAAATTTTAAAATTTATTATTAAATATCTTACAAGTCTTTTTGTGGTTCTCTTTTTTAAAGTTGTTTATTTGTGTATTACTTAATAAAGTACATTTAAAACTAATCTTAAAAAAAACTAACTTTTGAAGAAATAAGACTAATTAAAAGTTTCTCATTTAATTTAGCAATGTAAAAAATCTCAGTTTTTTTACTATGTAACATGATATTTTATGTTTTCTTTTAAACTATTTAGGATTAAATAAAAAGATCATGAGTAATCTTAAACAAGCTCTACAATTCTAAAAAATAACTAATCCAAGCTCAAGTTTAAACTTTTTTCAACATGATCAAACTTTTTTTCTAATTAGTGTTTGTATAACTTGCGTTCAAATACTGAATTTTGAAATTAAAAAAAAATATTTCAAATGTTAATATAGCCTTATTAGTTTAATACAATACAGTAGGAGTGAGAAAGGTACAGCTGCAAACTTTACAAAAAAATATTTTTTTATTTATATATATTTAGTAAGTAGTATGAAACTTACTAAGCATTGTTCTTGTATAAAGTATAATTTTAGTAATACTATTTTTTTTAAGTGTATTTTAGTTTTACATATTAAACGTAGTTTGCCGTTTAATTTATAGTAAATACAAACAAAAAAACAAAATAACTAGGCACCAAGTTATATGAAGAGAAAAGCGAATTACAGTTTCGTTCAAAAACCTAAGTTGTATTTGAAAGCTAGAAACCTTTAGGTTAACTACTTTTATAAGTTTCCTTGTTAAAGTACATCTTTTTTAATTTTAAAATTAGGAACTTTAAAACTAACTTTTCTGTCTAACTATCTGCTTTTACTTTTATTTTTTTTTTACTTTTTACTCTGATCATTCTATTTTTTAATAATTGTTAAAAATATTAAAAATACTGTTGACGTATTGAAGTTATTCATTTCCAGAATAACTAAACTTACTCATACATCAGTTGACGTCTAAATCATTTAAAGGTTTTTAAATACAACTTTAGAAGCTCTCATAACTACGCACCTACGGTAACTAACGTTTCAACAACTACGTACTTTTTACCTCGATTCAACATGCATATCTCTGCGGTAGACTACTGTATTTATTTTTAAAAAAGAGTTTTTGAAACTTGTTGAACATTTTAAGGGAATTGCAAAAAAAAAACTATGTAAAACCAACAGTTTGGATGCATGACAACTCTAGTTCCATCAATTCAAATTACAAAAAATCGAGTTCTTTGAAAAATGTTTAAGAGGCTAAATCACTAAGAGTAACATACGTTTGAAAAAAAAAGCTCTTGTAACCTTAACAACTATCAACATTTTCTATTTGAAATGTTTTTATTATTTTTAAGATATGACTAAAATAAGTTTATAAGTAATATAATTTTCAAAGTTTTCTTTAAAAAGAGTTTAGTTTGTAATTCTTTTTAAATAACATAATCTTAATATTAGATCTAGAAAGCTTTTTATTTAATGTACTTTATTTATTGAGATATGGCCTCTTAACATTTTTCTAATTAAATTTAATTGTCAAAGTTTGAATTATCCGAATTTGTAGTGTCATAAGCAGTTCAATTTCATATAGCTTTGTTTTTTTTAAATAAGTATTTTATCTATTGTAAAAATATTTTAAATTTTGAGAACAAAATTCTTTTTTAAAGGAAATAAGTCTTTAAAATAAGTCAATTCGTTTGCTGAACACCTTTGTAAAAGTTTGATATGTTTTATTTATTTAAGGAATGAAAATTATAGAAAACTTTCATATGTCATAATATAATAATATTATGTTACAAAGATATTAGATTACAAAAAACCTATAATTATTCTTATAATAGTTAGAACAAACATATATCTACACTTAAATTAAGTAAGTTTTATTGCAAAAAATTTAACCTTATATATAATTAACACTACCCAACACACTTTGAAAACTAAGTTAAGTCTGTGATAATTGTATTGGCAACACACAAGTTTGTTTTTCTCAGTGGTTTATTTTTTATTTGCTAAAAATAAGTAGTTTTTTGTTGCATAACACTAAAAAAATACGACAAACACAATAAACACTGTTACAATCTAGAAAATATAAAAAATACATGATTTATTCAAGATAAAAAGACCGTTGCAAAAAATAATGCTTCTAATTAAGTTTTTTTTATATGCCGAAACATTCACGAATTAGGTAGCTTAAATATTTGATACAAATAAAAAACATTTTTTATACTACTATTTATGGCTTGTATATTTGAAATAATATAAGTTGCTAGTTCAAAAAGTTAGTATTTTGATTTCAGTATAAACTAGTTATAAAAAATTATAGAAAGTGTACCAAACGAAAAACTAAAAAATCTATCTAAAATTAAAGTTCGGATAACTTTTTTACATTTGAGTTGTTTTTACTTTCAACAAAAGTTATGTCCTTAAAATGGATTTAAAAATTTTTACGTGTTTTATTTTAGTACTAGAGTATTTAAAAAATATTTCAAGTAAAAAAAAATTACAATACTGTTTATTAAATGTTTTGTTAAAAAAAAACCATTTATGTAGTTTTGATGAACATATATCATGTCTTTAGTGTTTATTTTGAGTAAAAATCCATTTTTTAAATCTGTTATGAAAGTTAAATAAAATTTAATAGCTCTTCTTTAATGAATAATTTAACTTATCTTACATTTAAGTTTTAGGACAAATTTTTGTAACACTTCTTTTTTAGTTTTTATATAAAAATAAGTTTAGAAAAATATCTTTGCAATATAACATAATACTTTAGTTAAAAAAAATTATCGAAAAATTTGTAAATTTTAAACTTTTTAAATATTTTCCAAGTTGCTTTAAAAATTTAAAGACCTTATTTATCAAACCTTAAGAATATAGTATGTCTATGAAAATCTTTTCTTTGAAAAAAAATAAAGTTTCTCTCAATACAATTGCATCTGTTTTTTTATACTAAAATGACAACATTTACCATTTAAATAAGTATTTTTAAATTTCTTAATTGTTTTTATCTGATAAACGACAATTAGATTTATATCTTATCAATTAAATTTATCAAAATAATTATACCGTCGAAGTTGTAAAATCCATGTTTTAGCAAACTAAGGTTAAAATAAGTACATCTGATGTATTTACTAATGTGATCATTCATTAAATTTTTATGGAAAAAATATAACTTTTCATCTGATACTATTCTACAGACTACAGACTTAATACAATTTTTCTGGCTAGTATATAAAAAATGCGACTTACAAGCTTTTGAATGTTTGTTCCGAGTTACTTGAACTAACGCTAAACTATTGTTCGACTATATTGTAAAGTAAACAATTTTTTTTTAAAGTCTAAGCTGAGAGGTATCAAAGTTAGTGTGGTTAGAAAATAGTCTGCTGCTAGTATAGTTTTAGATAGAGTACTTTTTATTAGCTTTATTACAGTTTAATAAATATAATAAAAGGTTTTAATAAACAGTCTCTCGGACTTGAATAGATTTGAATATAATTTTAATCGGATACAAATTAACATTAAACCAAACTTGTATTGTGAAATATCACTTTAATAATTTACTCAAAGCTCTCATTTAGCATGAATTTTTCATTAAGAAGACTTTTTAGTATAATATGCACACATAAATTTAAGCCCTTCACATAACATTAAGATTTTACCTTAAATAAGACCTTGAAATAAGTTTCAATAAAAGAAAAATACTTTTTATCTGAAATTCAAGCTCAATATTTTTAGTAAAATCTGAACTTTATAAAAATTACACACTTTCAAGTTCTTTTGTTTATTCGACAAAACTTATCTAATAGAAAAAGTCAATTTTCAACAAACTTATGTCTACACTTGGGACATGTGTAGTGATTATAAAACCATGTGTAAGTGCAATTTTTACACAGCACATGATTTCCATCACAATCCAATTCAACAAGCTGGTTGCCAACTTCGAAGTCACCCAAGCAAATCGTACACCTGTCTCCCAAGTTCGATTGACTGGCTTCAAAATGTTTGAACTTTTCCAGTCTATCCTTTGAAAGGCCGTTATTTACCAGGTACGAGAATAAAGGGTCGTTACGCACCATCCTTAACAGTAAAAGCTGTTGTTCTTGTCGCAATGACGCAACTTCAGGATTTATACCCTGAAGAAATACTTTTTTAAAGTAAGAGTTAAAATATATTTTTTTGTATTTTGATTTAATCTATAACATTAATTAAATTTGTTTTGTTAGGATAACTTTTAGTACAAATACTGTGCAAAAAATTACAGTCTATTTTAAGTTATTCAAAAATATATGTTAACTCAGTTTAACTTGACGAGCGTGAGCTTGGCTTAAGTGACTTTTTTTTTTAACCAAACTTTAAAACCAATTTTTTTCAATTTTTATAATGCTAACTTGGAACTTTTTTTTTATACTATAGAACGTTCTTTTGCTTTGCTTTTCACAATAATTTCCATCAAATCAGGGTTTTACTTTTGTAGTGGGCCTCTTTAGAAATTTAAACGTTTTTTTGTACTTTTTACTTGACAACTATTTTTTCAGAAAATAATTATCTTTTTTTTAATTTTTTCTATTTAAAATACTTTTAAACTTAGTTTAATAACATTATTAATTTTTTTAAATTGTTTTCTCTAACTTATGCCTAAATAATTTTTCAGCAAAATGCTAAATTTGCACAATTTTCGTTCTTTTTGTTTCATAGTTTTATCGCAATAATATAATATTTTTATAATAAATTTTATTTTTAATAAACTTATATACTTAAGTTTTATGACATTATTATATTTTTTTCATAATTTATTATAATTTTTTTAATATATAATCCACACAAGTTTTATCTAAATTCGTAGCACTTAAGTGCTTTAATTAAGTAATTTTAGGGATAAAAAGTTGTATTGATCATATATTAAAAATACAATAATAAATTAAGAAAAAAATTTAATAACGTCATAAAACTTAAGTTTTCAAGTCTATTAAAAATAATAATAATTATAAAAATATTATATTTTTTGCGGTAAAATCATGAAACAAAAAAACGAAAATCGTGCAACTTTGGTATTTTGCTGAAAAATTGATTTAGTTATATGTTATAAAAAAAATTGAAAAGAAAATTAAAAAAAATAATAATAATGTTATTAAACTTAGTTTAACAAGTATATTAAAAAAACAAATTCGAAAAAAAACTTTTTTTTTTGAAAAAATAGGTGTAAGTAAAAAAAAAAAAAAAAAACGTTAAATTTCAAAGGGGCCCACTACAAAATTAAAATGACAATTCGATAGAAATTATTGTGAAAAGCAAAGCAAAAGAACGTTCTTTAGAAAAAAAAAGTTCCAATTTAGCATTAAAGAAATAAAATAATTGGTTTTAAAGTTTGGTTAAAAAAAAATTACAAAAAAAGCCAAGTTCACGCTCATATTAACTTGTACTTATAATTCAAGTTTTTTTTTTAAACTAAGGTATTCGAAAATATGTTTTAAAGTAAAAACCTTGCGATAATTTAAACTAAATTTAAATTAAATGTTGATACACATTAATTCAAATAAAAAATAATATTTTATTATCTAAATTTTTGCCCTTTTTTAAACAACTAACTATTAATAAATAAATAAAAAACTTAAATTTAAGTTGTGTTAACAGTTTTTCAATACAAAATTCCAAGTTTTATTTATAGTTAACACATAACGTTTAGAACTTATTTTAAATATAAACTTTTTATTCTTGTTCGGGACAAGGCAATAAACTGTACCAAGACAGTATAACTTGATAACCAAAATATTTTTTGTACACCAGGATCTTGGACTTAACTTTTTTAGCGTACTCTTGTCGTTTTAAAACAATATAAAGTAAACGCAATTAATTAAACATCAGATATCACTGTTATTGTTTTTAACAAAATAAGATTTCTAAATTATTTTCGAATTTCAACTCGAAACTACAAACTATTTACTTTTTTGTTGTTGTAAATTTTAAGAAAGTTATCTAAATTAAAATAATATGTTTAGTTTTATTTTTTAAAATTGTATTAGCTTAGTACTTCTACATAGCTTTTTAATAAAATATTGTATCAGTAAGATTCAAAAGTTAATCTAAGCAGTACTTTAATGAAAACAACTTTTAACGCTTAATAATAAATACTATTGATCTATTTCTTAAATCTAAATTTTTTCAAATAAAGGAAATGGTGTTGAGTAGGCATTTTAAAGAAATTGAACTAATTGAAAAAAATAATAATAAAGCATACCTGCAAAACATCTAATAATGAGCCGTCATCCATTTTGTTTAAAGAAAATTGCTGAAAAAAAATAAATATACAAAGTTAATTAGTAGAAGATAAAAGCTATCAAAACTTTTAGTACTAAAGTTTAGTACTAAACTTTTATTTCTTTATGGACTTCAAGTGAATATTAATGCTTATTTAATAACTTTTTAATTACCTTATTTGTTTAAGTCTAGTTAAAGTTTTATATAAACTTAAAATTTGTTAGTCCTTGAAGACTTTTCTTATAATTCTGCCCTCTAAATTTTTTCTATATTTATTCTCTTTGGTTACTAATAGAAGATTAAGTAAAACATAAGTGTATATAATTTAAATCAGTGATCATAAAAGTGTGCAAAGAATTTTTTACAGCTCATAAAAGAATTATTTAGAAGAAAACTATTTTAGATGACGTTTGTTTTGTCTATTTCTATGTGAAAAAGAAAATTTCAACATAAAATAACAGTTTTTAAACCGTTATTTATATACTAAGGCATTCAAACATATAAAATAGTATTGTTTAATAACAATTAGATATTTTTTTAGTCTAGTGTGCACGGAATTTATTTTCCTGTAATTTAGTGTGCACAGTTTTTGAAAAAAATGAAGACTACTGCTTTAAAAGACAACAACAATTTTGATGTTTGCTTGAAAGTTTGTGAATGTTACTTTACTTTTTCTTACTTACTGAAATAATCTATAAAGAAGACTTGGAAAAAATAACTTAGTATAATTTTATTTACCTTTTACTAAGAAAAAAAGACTTAAACTGTAGTTAGTAAGAATAATTTCAATTTTTTGTACAGATCTATTAAATAATAATGGATAACTTATTCTTACAGGTGACCCTAATATAAGCATAAAAAACTCCTTAAACCTTAAATAATATTACTAAGTACTATTAGTGTAACCATTAATTTTTAAGTACTTACTTAATAGCCTTTTTAGTTAAAACTTTGTTTTTACTTGATTCTTGTACTTAGTAGAAATTAGTAAGTAATTTCAGTTATATTAAGTAGAACTCCATACTTCTAATTTAATGTAGGGATTTTCAAACTGCAGGGGTAAAAGTACAGCCTACGAGAATGTCTTTATTACAAATGAGATACAGCCCATGGAAGCTAAAATTGCGGCTTCTAAAAGGTGAAATGTGGCTTACAAAACTTATACTAGATATCTTGAGGCTTGAAATAGAAATAAAAATAAAAAAGGTCATAGGTACCTCTTCTTACAAGAGATTTGAATCTTGAACAATTATTTAATATTTATAAATTTTTAAACTTACACTAGATATTATTAGGTTTTAAATGAAAAGTCAAAAAATGTTAAGAGTAAAAATTAAAAAATCAGCTGAAAAACTAAAACTGAGTTAAAAATAATAATAAGCTAGGTAAATTTTGATTTTATATTTATATGTGACCTAATACCACATGGTCTTAAGATCAATAACAGCTGTTAAATTATAAGCTAATTTATTTAACCTTCAGACCAGTATAAATATAAAAACAAGTAAAATAAAATATTTAAATTATATATAAAATAAGTGCTGTTAAATCATTATGAAGATTACACTATAATCAAAACTTTTGCTTGTATTTACAGCAACAAGTGCTTAATAGCTTTTGATTATTTATAAAAACTATGATACTTAGTTATAGTTAAATAATCCAAAACTAATTTGATTTGCGAAAGAAAGAGTTTTAACATAACATACTTTTGAGATGTTATTTAATTGTAACCACTTAAAAGTGCAAATAGTATTGGGTTTTTTAATTGTTTTAAATTGAATTTTTTTACACATTAAATGAAGTAGAACTAGTTTAGCAGTTAATTTAATTTGATAAAAGAATAACAAAAAAAAAAGTCAATTGAAAAAACAAATAATATAAACTAAACTAAAAATAAAAAATATTTGAACACAAAACTATTTTAAGTTATTTAAGATATAAGAGAGATGTTTAAGGTTTATGCCAGGGTTTCCGAAACTTTTTAAAAAAAGGCTCCCTTTAAAGAAATTAAAAATGCTATGGCCCTCTCTAACAAGATTACTCAAAAAACTACTATTGAGAACGCCTAAGACCTTTTTTGCTCATGTGTAGTGTAAGTATCAAATTGCAACCTTCATTGCCCACTGTGGCCTCTGGTTTAAACTATTGTAGTTTTCAAAACTAATTCTATATAGTCTAGAAAAAAATCATATGAACTATCATTTTAAAGTTTTAATTTATTTGGTATACCTAAACACCTTTTAAGAAAATAAAGCTTGCTTATCAAAATATTTATAATGTTTAGCATATACACCATATTTTGTAAAACTTATTTTTAAAATAGCTCATTTGGAATAAATGTTAAAGTAATCACTCCTCATAGTTAGATATCGCCCCTTAAATAGTTAATTATATATTTAATTTTTTTGTTTCTTACTAGTTATTGACCCTGATAACAAAATTTGCCCCGAGGGATATCGGTCACTTTTTGAAAACCTGACCAATACTTTATACAATAAATAAAAATTAATCTACTGACTTAGATATTGACGTAAAGTAGATAAAAAAAACTTGTATTTTTTGTCAAAATTAATGTCTAAAAAAGGTTTTGTTTTTATATCACCATTAACCTAATTCTACTAAATTCTTTTCAAAACGTAGTACTTCTGTTTTTTAGACTTTACTACATTTTTAGTGAAAGTGTTACTAAAATGCACAAAGCTAATACAAAAATGTATAGCTATTTTAAACTTAGAAGATATCAAAACTGAATTTTCTATGCAAACTAAATCTTGCATAAGTATATAAAAACTGTTTGAAAATTCTAAAAGCAACAGCTAGGACATCTATGTACAATTAATGATAGTTCAAGCTGAGTTTTTCAAAGCAAACACCCCTTCCTTCTGCCTAAAAGTGTTATTAGAAATTATATTAGAGAAAACTGAAAATGTAATTATAATAAAAAAAATAATAGTATGTGTTTTTTTACTTTAATACTGTTTGCTGATACATGTTACAGCTTTTAATTTTTTTTTGGTTTTTGAAAACAGATAAGTAATTTTAAAAGCAGAAGTACTTAATAGTTTTAATATTTTAAAAAATAATAATAAACTTAATTCAAGAAATGTTATAGAAATTCTATCATTATTTATGTTTATTCAGAAAAAAATTTACAAACAAAAAAAACTGATGTGTAATAAAAAATTGTAATGCTATATTACTTAGAACAAAATATTCTATAAATAGATAATACTTTGAAAGTAAACAAAAACCTTAATTACAAGATTGACTTTTATATTAGTTCATTTAAGTCATTTTAAAATGTAACATAAATTTAAAAATATATATTGTAAAACTTCAAATACAAGCTAACACGTATAATTTTTTAAAGTAACGCCTGTATTTTAATAAAAAAGTATACAAAACTTTAGTTATAGTTTAGTTTTATTGCTAACAGCTAAAGTATTATTTTTTGATTCTATGTTGAAATTGGTCATTAAAAGATGTTTAAATCATACGTGTAGCTGTAAAGAGCTTGATAGAATAAAAAACTAAAAAAATTTTTAAACGTTTAAAAAAAAATTAAATGAAAACTTTTAAGTTGTTTCGAAAAAAGTTAATCTATTATAAGCTAAAAGCAGAGTTGTGAGAAATTTTTTTTTTATAAGTGAAACGACTATAACAAGTAGTTAAATGTTTGTTTGTTTTAAAATAAATTTTCATGCTCTAGTAATTTGTGTCGAATTCTTAGATACAAAATATTGCAATTATTGTTTTAAGAACTAAACCAAATTCAGAACTCTAAACGTAGCAAACATATATATGACTAGTTTGATTTCATTTTGTTAAAGTATTAGATAAGTATAAGTGTGTTTATTTTTACAACAACTTTTGAGTTTCTGGCTGGAAAAAATTATGTTTAGCTAGGACTTTTACCCTAGCTCCAATCGATTTTCTAAAAACCACCCCAATGCAAAATATATAGGATTCAAAAAATTCGACCTTAAAATTTTTAACTGAATTTTTTTTTTATATGCAGCCAACTATAATACAAATATAATGTAAACTATTTAAAACGATTTTAAAAAGTTATATCGTAGCATTTCTTTTTTTTTTTAAAGATGGAAATTCAAAAAAAACTTACAAAAAGTGAAAAAAAACTACACAAAATCAAAAAAATGCCACCATTAAAATTATTTTTAGTTGTTTTAATTGTTCAAGTTGGCTACATAAAAAAATCATTTAAAAATTTTAAGGTCGTGTTTTTTAAATCATATTTATTTTGCATTGGGGTAGTTTTTAGAAAATCGGTTTGAGCCAAGGTGAAAGCTCTTTTAAATCATCTAAAATTTTGCACAAAGTGTTTTCATCATATTTCCAAAACATAAGTTTTTTTCAGCCAGAAACTAAAAAGTTGCTGTAAAAATAAGCACCCTCAAATATATTTATAAATTTTGAACAAAAAATTAGTATTGATAAAAAATAACTATTAATAAAAGTCAGTTTTTGCAACACATTGTTCGTTTATTGTTTAAAATTTGAATAGTAAAAATATTGTAACATATTTTGCTCAACAGCTTATAAAAGCACCTAAGTTTTCTGTTTTTCGATGATTTCTAAAATACAAATTTAAGTGTAAGCCGCCGTTCTAGTGACATAAACTTTAAAAGCTGTTTCATTGTGTTCTTTAAACGTAGAAGTACAAAAAGTATGATTAATTAAAAAAGATTTGTAAAATATTAAGTAGAAGTTTACTATTGAAAAAGTGTTAATAAATTAGCTTAAACTTTGCATCTGGTGTTCACTACTACTTTGCTGTTATCTACTGGTGCTACGCTTTACAAAAGGTGTCTTTTTATTACAAGGTGTGTATAAGATGAATATCTACACAAGTCAATATGTGCTTAAATTAATACTTATTGCAGTAGTTTACACCAACGATTAATATATAACATTCATTTACTTGTGAGGGCTATCTAACTATAAAATGTGACGCTTGAAGTTACTTTGTAAAAGGTGTAAATTTATAGTCAAAATAGACTTACTATAAAAGTTTACAAAAGTACAAAGACGGTTTATCTAACTAAACGGTTTTGAAACACCATAACAAACTTGAATGTTTTAGTAGCAGATATATTTCCTTTTCAAGTAAATTATAAAATTATAGTTTCACAGATTCACAAGAGTTTTTAGAGTTATAACTTTTATACTTTTTTAGCTCGAGAAAACCTTAATTTTAAAAACAGCAACTGACAGAACTTGATAAACGAAATGTATTTACCTAAACTATAAGTTCTAACTCCTTTCTTTTTTTAAACCATTTGTAAAGTGTTTAAGAACTTGTTACGGGAAAAAAATTGACGAAAAATCTTATTAGAAAAATCATGAATAAGTAAATTTTAACTGTAAAAAAATTTCAAACTGTATAAACTTTAAAAATAGTTTCTTTGAGCTTATTTTTATTATAACCTTTTAAGGCAGAAATAAGTTTTTTAAAACGGGTAAACCGTAAAAGCTTGTGGTAAAGATTGCTTTGTTTTAACTTAATAAAATGTTAGAACTGTATAACAACATATACTTGAAAATTATTTAAGCCAGGTAAAAAATAGGCAGTTGGTATATTAGCATCATTGTTTATTTTTAGCAATACAAACATACCCGATATGACTTTTTGTAGGTAATACTTCTACCGAAATATGATTTTTAAGCTGCTTAATAAGTTTTACATGCAGAAACAGTTAGTTAAATAAAGTAAAATTCTTTCAGATAGATGATTTGTTAATTTTCGTCTTAAAAAATACCGCCGCTTGGCGGCAATAGTAGCACAAAACTTTTTTTAAATAATAGACATTTCTTTTATAAAACTTAAACGGATTATTTAGGTTTTATATACTTATATAAAAATATTTGTAAAAGTAAGTAAAAGTAATGAATACTATTTATTCAGACTTTTAAAAACAATTCAAAATACAAATTTAAGTGTTTGTTAAAAAAAGATCCTAGAGAAACAAGTTCACTGGTATATAAAAAAAAACAAATTATACAGTATCCTTCTTTTATCGTACCGACATATGTTTCTGTGTATTAACGGACTAACACACTTCAACTGGGTTCTGTAAAAAATAAATACTGTAAAGAAGAAGAATAGAAGCTAAAGTAGGTGTAAACATGTATTCGTTAAAATAAAAACAATTTCTACAGATTTTTAGAAGTTAATGGTTAATAATAGGTAAAATACTTAATGTTAAACCCATCTATTATGAAACTATATATCATTTGTAATTTCTTAGCTCTTATTCTTTTTCTTTACAGTATTTATTTTTGGGTGCACGTCTATTCAAATTCGGACAACTCAAATTCTTTAAAAAAATTGAAACGGCCACAAATGAAAAGTAATGTATATTTGTCAAAAATAAAAAATACATATGTAGGTCATATTAATATCTACAAGCCATTTTTTCTTATTGAAAAAAAATAAATATTTTTTGTGATATGGTTTAAATAAAGTAAAAAACATCGTTGTTTTTAGTAATTTTAAAGGATTTTGAAAAGTATTTAAAATTTTGCAAAAAAGAAAAAAAATGGCTTGTAGATCAAAATAAGATCTACATATATATTTCTATTTTTTTCAAATTTAAATTAGTTATTGAGATATAGTCTTATAAATTTTTTTTTTTAAATTTGAATTGTCGGAATTTGAGTTGTCCGAATTTATACTGTCATGTAACCTTTTTTTTTACTGAACCCAGTTTAAGTGTGTTAATCCATTAACACACAGAAACACATGTCAGTACAATAAAAGGGGAGCGGGTCAGAATGACACAGCGACAAAATGACACGGTCGTCAAATAGACACGGTGCGTCACTTTGGCACAGCGACAAAATGACACGGTGCGTCACCTTGGCACGGTGCGTCAGTTTGGCACGGAGGGTCACTTTGACACGGCGACAAAATGACACGGTGCGTCACTTTGGCACAGCGACAAAATGACACGGTGGGTCACTCTGGCACGGTGCGTCACTTTGGCACAGAGGGTCACTTTGACACGGCGACAAAATGACACGGTGCGTCACTTTGGCACAGCGACAAAATCACACGGTGCGTCACTTTGGCACGGTGCGTCACTTTGGCACAGAGGGTCACTTTGACACAGCGACAAAATGACACGGTGCGTCACTTTGGCACAGAGGGTCACTTTGGCACAGCGACAAAACGACACGGTGCGTCACTTTGACACGGAGGGTCACTTTGACATAGCGACAAAACGACACGGTGCGTCACTTTGGCACGGAGGGTCACTTTGACATAGCGACAAAACGACACGGTGCGTCACTTTGGCACGAGAGTCACTTTGGCACAGCGACAAAACGACACGGTGCGTCACTTTGACACGGAGGGTCACTTTGGCACAGCGACAAAACGACACGGTGCGTCACTTTGGCACGGAGGGTCACTTTAGCACAGCGACAAAATGACACGGTGGTTAATAAGGGAGGGAACGATTTGTTGTGTAACTTCAATCTTCATTGGTATGGACAACGATCTTGTTTTTCTGGGAAACTTTTCGGTTTCCTGTCTTCTAACCGGTTTTGTAGAATCAGCATTAATCACATTGATTAACTTTAAAAACAAAGACCGCAGGAATTTTTGATTGTGACTTCATAAAATAAAGTGAAACACGTAATGTTTATACCTTCTATTGTCCATCGTTGTACTCATAAACAACATACTCATTTTTAAGCAGTAGCAAGGTGTAAGGTGTGCTTAAAAGCTGTGCTTAATAAACGACAAATAATTATTTCTATCAAACAAAGTTCACAAAGATGCAAAAGCAGCAATTTTTTTAACAAAATACGACTGCCAAAGTTAAAGGGAATTCATTTTTGATTTCTTTCGAATGGAAAAACTTAAACACAATTTTGTACTAGAACTTGATACGAGTAATAAAAATTAAAAAATGACTTGCCATTTTACGACTTAAAAGATAAAAACTCATATAAACCTATTTTTAAACTTCAGCAACATTCTGATTTAAAAAATACAATCTACATTTTAGATCAATCATGCAGCATATCAAAACAATAAACTAGTAGGTGTTAACACAGGGGATAATTTGTTTTATAAACTAAAACTCAGATGTATCGAAAACAACTTTTCTGCTGTTGTAATTCTAAATTCTAATGCGGTTCTTATTTTTCGATTTTATGCTTAAAAAAAGTGATACTTGCGCTCTTTTGACGACTTAATAGCTGACAATTTTGAACTAAAATACTGCGTTTCCTGACGATTTACGTTAGTAGCAACATCTTCAAAAAATCATTTTGCATTTGACTTAAAAGATCGAAATTTTACGCCTCTATGCGAATTTTTAGTTGCAACATATATCGTGCACTTAGAAGTAGAAGTATAATGCTCTTTCGCAAATAAAATTGTGCACCTAACACTAAAACTGCATAGATAAAAGTATAAGTACAAATAACCGCAAATAAATTAGTTTTTTTAGCAAAACATTCCCTACATCAAGCATCTCTTTAAATAAAACTCAATAAACCACTATTACACACTTGTAATAGACTATTGTAGACTTGCTTTAACAAAGTACAATTTTTCTTACTATTATAATACTAAAACTAATAGTATAAAAGCTATTTAATTCCTTAAATGCAAAAAAATACTATAATATCTGTCATACTCTAAGTTTAATTCTTTATATTTTAGGCTACAAAGTTTTGTAAAAATTAAAAAGACTTGAAGTATTAACTTTATTAGAATTAACTAAATTGACGATAAACTTAACATTTAATACACTATTTTTAAGAACAACTAATTTTGATTTATTAGGACTCAAGTTGTATAACCTCTAGTGCTTAATTTTCTTAAAAGTGATAAATTTATAAATGCGCATGAATGGTTGCATCAGACTCTTAATTTTCTCTCAACTGTTCATAATACTATTTTTAACTTTTTCAAAAATTTAGGCTCTAGGACCGTTTATTTTAATTATTTGCTTTTAGACAAGTTTATTATAAATTTTCAATACAGAGTTTTAAGTAAACATCCTAAGTTATTAACTTTTGTTGAATATTTTTTTTTGTATGTTTTTGGAAATTTAGGACTTAACTTTAAAAAAATTTATTTTTAACTGCACGTAATAGATTGTTAAAGCATGTGATTTACGACTCGATAACTGAAATGTTCTTTGGTATAACTTTTCGAGCGATAACCTTTTGTCGTTTAAAAAACAGTAATAATAAAACTTTTATGTTTAAACAAACTACTAGGTTAAAATATTAAACATATATAATATAACTGGCTAGATACTACAAAAGCAGCTAAACTCTGTATTTTCAAAAACTAGAGTTAAAACACGCATGACTTATTCATACAACGAATTAACACTGTATAAAATTAAATCTTAGTTATTTTTTATAACCATTCCTGATAATAATTAATTAAACGTTTAACAAAAATACTAAATTTTATTCATTACATAAATATGAAAAGTTGTGAAACGTAAAAAATAAAACTTAAGAATATTTTTGTTTTTATACTTGGACTTAAATTTTAAAGCATTGTATCATATATATAGTTTCAAATGTATCAAGCTACTATAGTTTAGAAAAAATATAATAAATCTTTTGTTTAACTAATTGCTATCAAAGTTTTAAAATTAAAAGTTATATTACTGAAAAAGTTTAGTTTTGCTTATAAGTTTGTTTATCCATGCTATGTGACGCACCGTGTCATTTTGTCGCTGTGTTAAAGTGACGTATCGTGTCATTTTGTCGCTGTGCCAAAGTGACGCACCGTGTCATTTTGCCGCTGTGCCAAAGTGACCCTCCGTGCCAAAGTGACGCACCGTGTCGTTTTGTCGCTGTGCCAAAGTGACCCTCCGTGCCAAAGTGACGCACCGTGTCGTTTTGTCGCTATGCCAAAGTGACTCTCCGTGCCAAAGTGACGCACCGTGTCATTTTGTCGCTGTGTCAAAGTGACCCTCTGTACCAAAGTGACGCACCGTGTCATTTTGTCGCTGTGCCAAAGTGACGCACCGTGTCATTTTGTCGCCGTGCCAAAGTGACCCTCCGTGCCAAAGTGACGCACCGTGCCAAGGTGACGCACCGTGTCATTTTGTCGCTGTGCCAAAGTGACGCACCGTGTCATTTTGTCGCCGTGTCAAAGTGACCCTCCGTGTCAAAGTGACGCACCGTGCCAAAGTGACGCACCGTGTCACTTTGTCGCTGTGTCATTCTGACACCCACCCCAATAAAAGAAGGATACTGTATAATTTAACTATTAATAACTAAATATAATTTTCAATTTATAGGTGTTTCAATGAAATAAAAATGTCCACTATAACTTTTTTATGAAATCAATAGTTCTTATGAAAAAGCACTTGTTCAAAATCGTATCATTTTTACTGTTTCAACCGTAAATACTCAAAAACAAACAATTATTTGTGTAATTGATAACTTTAAAACTTCAACATTTTCTAAACTTTAATAGATGCATTATATTCTATTTTTATTTTTATTACATCGATTAGTAAAATGTTTGTTACAAATAATCTATTAGTTTGTAACTTAAGATTTAACGATGTAGAAATCCTAACTTCATAAACAGAAACAATTTTTGTATCTTTAATAAGTTATATGATTGACTAAAATTATTTCGAAAATAATTTAGATTGTAAATAATTAACAAACTTGTTTACGGTTATTGCGTTTTATATTTAGAGTAGATTAAACATATGTTTACGTTATTATTGATTTAAACCGTTTTAGTAGTTTTATTATAATTTAAACAAAAAATATCATACCTTTGAAAGTCCGTAAGATACAGGTTTTTATAATAAATATTATTTTTTAAAAATAGTTATCATACGAGAAAACGAGAAAACAAGCATATAGAAAACTTTTTAAAAGTTTAGTTTAGTTTTATTAAAGACTTCAAATAGAACCTCGAAGAAAATATTTTAGTCAAACTTATAAAAGCATAAAAAGTATTCAATTATTTCAAGAGATGAACGATTGTTTAGCTATTCGTAGCAGTTGTACTTAAAAAATACAAGTTCGGATTAAGATAAACAACTCCTAAGTAAACTAAAAATAGTTTTTTTTAGTATATAAAGATAGTTTACAACGTTGTTTGACAATTTAAGTTTGTTTCATAATACTTTTGGTCGTCAGTTTTATTAACGTGTTCAATAAACTGTTTATATGCAATGCAGCTCTTTTTTTTAAATTCATTTTTTATTATGTTGAGTTCATTTCATAAAAAGAACTACACAGTACAATTTATAACGCGAAAAAGTTTGTTTTTTAAGTATGTTTATAATCCCAATTTTGAGCTTATTTAACTATGAACTTTTTTATTTTAGGTCTTGGTGAAAATTCAAACCAAATTAATAATGTAGTTGCTTGATATTATATAAAGTTAAAAAACTAACAATGCTTTTATCTACCAAGTTCTTAATCGACTAAATATTATATGTACATACAAATACCTTCAAGGTTTTCATAAAGATCACTAAAATAAAGACTAAAGTTGATGTTTTACGACAAATAATGTATAAATTTAACAACAAATTATGTGGTTATGTTTATTCTAAATTTGTAAACTGTTTGTTTAACAAAGTTTATAGCCTTGGCTAGACTTGTCTCAATAAATCTTTACAAACAAATCGTAACTATTTGTTGTTTACTTTACAACTAAAATCACTTATTCAGTTGAAATTATTTTAATGCTTCCTCAACAATGATGCTTACTCAGCTAAAAACTTTTAAATAGTTCCTCAATCCTATTCTAGGTTGTTAAAATTCAGTAAACAGTTGTTAAGCTAAACAGTCTTCGCTTGCTAAGGGCAAGGTACATAGTTCTAGTACATCTCAACACTTCCTCGTCGGTGAATTTGTTTTTACATTAAATTATAAAAATGCGACGGAGGCATCGTAGATGAAAGATGTTTATTCAAAATTTCGCACACGCAATTTTTCTTTCATCGTATAAATCTGAAGGAAAAATAAAAACAAGATTTTATTAGCGGAACTATGTAACAAAATAGCACGTTTTATTTGAAGTGGTATTAAAAATAATTTGATTTTTCTACGTAAGCAGACATTATTAAAGTACGTAAACAGATACAAGGTATTGTTAATATAGTTAATAAGTCTTTTAGCAATAAAAAAGAAATATTTCTTGCTTTTTATATAAAGGAAAAACCGACTTTGGAAACGCGCACTTGTTTTGAGATCTTGTTAAAGGCAAACATCGTTACTACTTTTCGAAAGTCTGACAATTTTTTATGTTACTTTAATAAAATGAATATAGCTTTTGCTGTTTAAAATTGTAAGATTTTAAAAATTGTTGAAACAAAAATGCATACGCATCTAATCGTTCAACTTAATTAAGTTTCTAATCTCTTTTTATGTCTTAAAGCTTTAGTTTAGTTTTTGTTTTGTATTTTTTATCAATAAGCTTTTGGACTCTACTTGGTTCTTGTTTATAAACTGTTATATCTCATTCCCATTAAGTTTTATAAGATGACTGCTTTAACCACGCAGACCTCTCTTTTTTTAACCACCCCACAATACTTGTTGAGCACACAGGACAAGATTTAAAATTTGCCACAAGATCATTTCAATTTTTTTTCAATTAAAAAAAAAAGTAATTAAAAGATAATTATTAAGTCATCTACGTTGAACAAAAACATTTTTTTCATGTAAATTAAGTTTTAAATATTATTTAATGTTTTTATATTGTAATGTAATAATTGAAAATGCAGCTAGTTTTTTGTTTATAAATTTTAATTTCAAGTTAACTACAACAAAAATGTTTTGTTTGAATGAAAAGTAAGTTGTTTTTGTTATGTATAATTGCTAAACCATAAACTTTATAACAAAATTAATTAATATCTTTTGTACTTACATTAAAAGTTGTATCATATTTTTACTTCCAGCAAAAATCATGTTCTAAATTTTTACCTATTCTTTTTTAAAAATGATTAAATAAAAGAGTTCCAAAAATTAGAGATAAAATTTTATGAGATTTTAGACTAGATTTTTGTTGTTAAGCTGAGTTAGTATTAATTTGGTATAACATTTCTGTGGAAAGTTAATATTATAGAAAAATTGAAGTTAGAGAACTCTTTTTGGTTTCTTATACACAGCAAAATTAATTCAAAAGTGCAAATAAAGAGCATATATACTATACAACATTGGTTTTATGATATTGACATCAAATTTAATTCTTACTTCTAAAGTATAAAGCACTGCAAGCATAGCATAAAGCTTTTAGTTTCTGAATATTCTAGTTGTAAATGTTAAACTGAAAATTGAAACTTACGTAAATCTGCAACTTAAATTTTTAAATACTATAAAGTGCACATATAGGCAATGATATTAAAAATATTAATATAAAAAAATCATTAAGTACATATTTTGGTTGTTAAAAAGTATTAAAGTAGTTTATCATTTATAATTTACACCCTTTTCAAAAATCATTCTGTTTTGCAAATTTACTTAATTATCTGGTATACCGTTTTGCAAAATGTTTTAGCATAATAGTTAATCTGTTTTCAAGAACAAAATTTATTTTATATGGCGCTATTTACTATAAAACACAGTCATTAGGAACTTAATTTTTCATTCATAAATATTTGTATTGTGTTTAAGACGTTTAAAGTTATTAAACACACCTAAATCACTATGACTAAATTGTTTATCAAACTTTAATAACCTACTGTATTTAAAAAGTCAAGTTAAATTTGTTGAAGTAAAACAAGAGAAATTCTATATAAAAGTTTCACAGCTTTTAAAGTCATTTTGATAGCTAAAAAATTTCTCACTAGTTATTTTGTATGAAATTAAAGTTGCAAGTAAAATAAATTATTGACAAAACCGGTTACCATATGAAGAATCTAGTCAATCAAAGACCGATAGAAAAAATAGTTTAATCTTACTGACGCGTTTCTCTGCCCAATAATTTCAAATTAATGCACTTGGTCAATAAAAATTTAAACTTTCCTGTTGAAAAATAAAAAAGACTGTTTAAACAGTCTTCATCTGTATATTTTAAACATAATTTTATTGCACACTTACTTTTTAACATCATAAATTGCAACTATTAACTCTAACTACCATTAATAAACTCTTTTTTTAAAACTAATAACAGTAGTCGAAACACGCTATGTTTTTAGTATTTAGTTTATAAGGTTATATGAGAATCAGCGCATGTTACAATTTCAAAGGATTCGCAAACATGTTTTTTTAATGATAAGACATTTATCAATAGTAAGTGTACTTTATCAAAACCATTGTATTGGCTAAGTAGTTTTTTTTTTTTTTAATTTTAGAATGTAACTTAGTTATTTCCTTTCAAAATAGTATTAAAATAAATAATCTAAAACAGCTAAGTGTGTTAAAGTTCAACAAATACACAAAAAATATACAATCAATTACCGCATTAACATTTTTGTATGTATTATGTTTAACCAAACAAATTTGTTTGTACAAATACACTAATAACTTTATGAACTTATAGTAGAAACATTTTTGCCAAGGTTGTGTAAAATAACCGCTGGTTATTTAACGATACACACAAACGTTAGTGTTTGCGACAATAACTAAGACAAATAATCGTATAAAAATCATACTTTGACAAGTAAACATTTGTGTAGAATATTTTTATAAAATTCGTACACACCTTAATAGATGTGTATTTAGCCTGATACTTGACAATTAATACTATTAAAGAAAATTAATACGCATGTTTGTTCTCGTTTGTCAAAAAGCCTATAAAAGACTTTCTTAACTTTTAAATTGATTTAAAACTCAAGTTTTTTAAGTCATTACGTTGACATGATTTTGTTTTCATATAAATGCGTAATAAGCATTTTTGTAGTTTAAATTAATAAGTTTAACTAAATTAGTTTCAAGAATTCATATAATATTTATTTTTAAATCTTTTACGTAAAAACGTTAAAGTTATCTAAAATTCGTCGCTACTTAAAATTAGCCAAAATATTACTAACTAATTAACAAAGTTGTCAAAAACAAAAGCAATGTATGTGATAGTTTGCGGCTTAATTATCTAATTGTTTTAGAAAATAAACTTTATCCAAAAAATAATGGAATCCACTATAAATGTTTTCAAGCATCTTCAAAACACTTTTTTTACAACTTTTATATAAAACACAGGTTCTAATAGTTAAAACAAGGTTTAATACGTCATTAAATTAATAGTTTAAATTTAAAGGTCTTCGAAATAATTTTGTTTGATAAGCAATTTTCTAAGGATTGTCTATAAACCTTCTGAGCTTAAATTATACCAGCGTGACAATGTTATTAGGAGATTTTTCTTAAAATAGGGTTGATCAACTATTTTTTTAGGCGGGCTAGATTAAACAAAAAATATTTTGCGGACAAGACTTAAATAAAAACTTAAGTTAGCAGCGTAAATTTAAAAAATAAACTAATTTATTTTTTGAATTATTTGTTTAATGCGGATTTTTACGTACTAATAGTCATATAAAAAGCACATCTCAAAGTATTTGTTAAAAAAAAGTTGAATTTTATTTTATTTATGCAGTATGCTTTTAAATTAAAAAGTTTAAATTTTTTGTTTGTACGCCGTACGTTTCCATGCTCTACCCTACTTATTTTTATAATATTTTTAGTTTACACGACTAAAAGCAAATATTTTTTTCGATCGAATCAATAAACATGATTCGATGAAAAATACTTTTTTTAAATATTCGTTTATCAACTTTTTGTTAAGAAAAATCTAAAAATGGATATCATTATTTTGATAAAAATTTTATGTTTAAAGTTTTCTAAATAACTAAAAACAAATGATAGTCTGCAACTTATTTGCATTAAAAAGAAAACCTAACTCGATAGGTATTTTTTTAGTATTAAAAACAACATAATGGACAAGTAAGTTTGGTGTTTTCAAAACTAAAAGCTAAATACCATGGAATATTTTTCAGTATTGTATAGGCTATAATAAAAATACTAAACGTACCTACACTCACCTAAAATAAACAAAAAAAAGTTTTACAAAACTATACTAGTTAATTAAACTTAAAGCTGTGTTAAAAAACATAATTAGAAAAATGGATAGGAACAACAAGTCGAATAGTTTCAACTTGTTGTTGAAAAAGAAAACAAGATCTGGTTTGGGATTTAGCGTCAAACAAAGAAGAACGATGCCGTTTGTTGAAGTTTCTTATATTATGAAAGGTTTGATTAAACACATTCCTTTAATTTAATACTGTATATAGACTCAATTTCAAACAATTTAGAAACTTTTAACTTATTTTGTTAAACATACTTAAAAAAGCATTTAAACCTTAAATAGTTTTTTATATTTCGAATGTCTCCATTACTTTTTTACCTTTGACTCAGCTTTTTATTTGAAGTAAATTTATTGTTTATCTTAACTGTTTTGTATTAGGCTTTGCGAAATTATATAAACATTTTGCAAAACCAACTTCAAATTATAAATCCAAAAAATCAGTATCGTAATGAAAATTTTGTTTAGTTAGTTACGATAGTTTCACATTGTGACCACACAGAGTTTATGGTTTGCTTAATTGATCGGTACTACTCAACATAATTAAATACTGATTTGTTTACTTACTATCTTATAAACACTAGATGCTATTTTAATTTACTTTGTATAAATCAGACAGTAAAGTTTAATCAATGTATCTATGATAAAAACTAAGTTTCAAAAGTATGAGTCACTTTATAAATCACTTGAAAATAATTAAAAGTTAACAATCTAAGTTTAAGTAAAAATACAAAAAACTTTAACTATTGTGAACTATGAACAATCTAAATCTAATTAAAAAAGACTTAAAGTATTGTTAAAATAAAAACTCGTCATAATTAAATAATAAAAATCAAAAGTTAACAAACATGCAAAACAAGGTGGTACCTCCAACAACTATAATGATAACTGTAACTAAAAAGAGTCTTTTATTCAATGTTATACTTGACTGCATAGAGTTGCACTCCATCTTCCATATATGGTTATTTAAAAGATAATTCCATATATATATGTTTACTTTGTTGACTGACTCTACATACCCGACATTCGAAACAACGAAATAACATACAAAAGACGCCATTTAGTTACAACATTTTTTAAAAACTGTTATTGTGAATATTCTAGTATGTTTTAAATACTAAGTTTTCATCAATAACACTATGGCGACTTAATTAAGACTTGCTCTTATTAAGTTGTTTTTTTTTAACTCAAAACTTAAGTTCTTAATAAAATTTAACTCGAGTCTTTTTTGTTTTAGGTGGTTCTGCTGATCAAAGCGGGTTATTACACGTGGGTGATGTCATAATAGCAGTCAATCATTTCAACATCGAAACTATGGAGTATTTCAAAGCTCTGAATCTACTCAGAGGTATATATGCTTTGACTTAGCACCGTCATTACCTATAACGTTTTTAGAAGTTTAAGACTTTTTTCATCTAAAATAAATTATTTTAACAGATCAATTTTCTAGACATGAGAGACCTTACTAAACAAAAGTACAAAGATTTTTTTTTAATTTTCCAAGTCGCTTTAAACTATATACAGCAATTAAGCTTTATCAATAAATAACGATTGCGTTTTAAATTTTTAGATATATAACTTATTTTCTACTCAAACTGTTATACAAAAATAACTTTAAAAAAAGCTTACACAAACAGCACAAATAATTGCTTTCTGTAAAAAATTATTGTTTCAAAAAAGTTAAACGAGATATCATCAATTAAAAAAATACACTACAAAATGAAACCAATTGAAACCTAAAAATGATTAAGTAAGTACGTTTAAATATCAATCAGCATTTTTTCAGAAGTAGCAACCGGCGGAAGCGTACTACTTATGGTTCAACCGTCCAGTCCCATTGTTGAGTATATTGATCAATCGGGCAATTTAGTGATGTCAAGAGATATTTTTCAAGAAATTCGTCCGGTTAATGGACGCGCGATAAGTTACGGAAGCAAAAACGGCCTCAACAAGTACAAAAAGCTGCAGCCGATTTCTTCAAACAACATGAGCTACAGCAAAGTTACTTTTCCTGAAAAAAAGGTACCTAAAACTGGTTCGGGGGAGAAAACAGAAAGCAAGAAGCAAGTGCTTGAAAATACCACAAAAAAGTATGTAATATTAATCCTCTTATCTATTAGATAATTAAGTTTATAACAATGATTAGGAAATGAACTGAAACTTTGTTTCGACAAAAATTCACTTTGTTTTTATATTACGCTTTCCTTACTACTAAAACGTAATAAAGTAAAAAATAAAAACTTCAAAAAATGTTTCAGTTATATAAAGTATTCAAACCTTATAAAATATGAAAAATAAGTATTTAACCAAAAAATTATTTTTGAAATAGTATTCTGAGGTTTAACTAAGGACTTTTACTCTTTAAAAATAAGAACAAGCAAACTTTAATCTTTAAAAGATATAGAATAAACAATAACCAATAATGTTCAAATGATACAGCACCTTTTTTTAAACAAGAGTTTACATCACAATATTTGTATTTATTATCGTTAAGTAAAAAGCTTTAAATAGTATTTAAAACAATGAATAATGATGGATTAAGCGTTCTAGTGCAAAATGAATATATGATAAAAAAAGCGAAATGACTTTAAAAAATACAAAATAGTATATTCTAAGTACAAGTTACGTCTTAGTATAAGGTATGTAGGTTGGCGACATACAGCTTGCAAACTGAATCTGGCTTGTAGTTAATTTTACCCAACCGTTGTTTTTTTTTTATTAACAAAAATTTATATTAATTAAATGAACTATAAGATAATGTATTTTTGTGCAGGTATAATATAAATTTAATAGTAAACAAACTGTGTAGCCAATTTCATGAATTTGTTCTTATAGTTTAATGGTTTTAAAGATTAAAAAAATATTGTTTTACTACGAGTTTCCTAAATTAAGACGGGTCGACTACTTCTCTAAATATTAAAAAATATGTTTATTTAGTTCTACTAAAAACATTTTTTCAAGACTAATTTTTTTTCATTTGAAGTATGTGGTTGAATTAAAACTAAGCTGTAAGCACAATAAGAAACTTTAAGAGAATAATTGGTGATTTGATAAGAAAAACAATTGTAAAAACAAACCGTATTAAACCGTGCGTATTTTAAAGTAGACAAATATTTAAGAATCAGAAAAGATTCTTGCGAAGTTTTTTTTCGATAATTAACCTGTACAATTTTTGATAAAACTTACTTTTTGTTGATTTATGAATATCTTTTATACCTAATAGTTACATAAAAGACTATCAAACTTGCTTAAAACCTAAACTGTAATTTTACACTCTTTTACGCATGTTTGCCGACTTAAGTATTCAAATTTTATGCCAATAGTTTGTTAATACAGATCCTAGCGAACAAATTCGCTGGAATGTATAATAAACACAGTTTGAACTAAATAAAAATTACTTTTTGGATCTTTATAACTCATAAGAACTGTGTTAACCCGTTTTACATAGAGAAAAGTGTGTAAACTCAATAAATAGTGTGCAATTGTTATTATTATTTGCCAATTTAGAAATTTTGCATCAGCCTATAACAGAAACATAAAAAGTTGACATTAGCCCAGTTTACATAAAAACAAGGATAATGTTTTTATATGTATAAGGAGTAGATTGATAGTTCTTCTATGTCTGAGTATAGTCATTTTTGTGTGTATTTATTGGGTTTAAATAGCATTGGTTTAGTCTAGGTTGTAGAAAGTTGTAAAATGTTTTCTTTTTTGTTTTAGTTTATAAATATGTTAGTAAAGAATTTCTTCGTGTATCCAACACTTTATTTATATAAATAAACTTACTAAGCTTTATGTATATATTATCTAGAAAAGAATTAAGTATTTAAACGATAAGCTGAAATAGCTGACAAAACTTTAAAATGATGATAGTTTGACTTTTTTAATTATTATAGTTTTTTGTGTGTTTTACAAAGAAAATTGTCATACAAAGTTATATGCTCTTTGTGCCCGTTTAGATTTTCTTTTTATTTGTAGTAAAGTTATTGACTTTATGTTTATTTAAGTTTATATAAACTGATATATTTATATGAAAGCATTTATTTACTTTCTTTTTTTATGCAAAGTATAGTTTTGAATTTTGCAGCTTTTATTTTATTTTAATAGAACATTAGGTAGTGATCACGATCAGTTTTGTTAAGTATTTTTGTAACGATTTAAATGACGAATAGACTTTAATTTTTATCGATAACTACCTACCTAATATCTAAAACATTAACACATGTAATGTCTAGATATGTGTACACAAAATTTTAGTGGAAAACTTATGCTGTCTGAATAATTTATGTATTGATATGTATTAGTTATATCATATTTAGTTAAATGTTAAAAAGTATTTTGTGAGTCTATGTTTAGTTTATTGTGTGTTGTAGCACTTATGTTATCTATTTTTTATTATCTATTTACAACGTTAAATATTTTTACTGCGTACAATTTACTATTCGTAAATGAATTAAACCGAACTAAAATACAATAGTAGACTAGCTTTATTTTCCAAAATAAACTTAATTTAATTGCTAACATTAATAGTAACTCTTAATATTTTTACTAACTAATTTTCTATATCTTAGTGTACACATTTTTTAACTTTTAACTAAAAGCTATCTAAACCTATAAGCTAAAAAATCGATAAAAATTTTCATTAACAATGAAAACATTTGAAGTAAAGTAAAAGTTTAAAAAAATTATACAAAAGAAACTCAATGAAATAAATCAAATACATATTACGATATTTTCATCAGTGGGTATATAGCAATAAATAAAAAACAAATTTAAATGTATATAGTGACAGTAGTAAACTAATGAACATATTTTAATTATATATAAATTAAATTTCTAATTATTAAAAATACTAAAAACAAAGTTACTTAAATACAAATAACATAAACCACCAAAAAAAATTACGTAGAAAACCTAACCTTTGTAGCCAAATTAAGTTTGACTATAGTGTTGCTTTATTTACTTTATACTTTTTTAACGTTTATAATTTTGTAAATAGCATTTTGGTTATTTTTTGGTAATTTACTTTATTTATTATGAATATTACTACTACTACTATATAAATCCGAATTTATCTTTTATTTATTACTATGTTTCCACTGACGAAAATAGCGTGAAGTGTATATGGTTTATTACGCTAAGTGTATACTATTTAAAAAATACTTATTGTAAAAATTCTAGAAAAAATTTGCGAGATTGCACTGATACTTAACAATATTGAATGAATGAAAATCGATAAGAAATTTAAATAAACAACTTTTTTAAAAAGCTGTTCTTACGCAAACTTTAGAAAACGCGTTTGAAGTACCTTAAGCTTTGCTTTCCTTTTTTAATTCTGAATACGTTGGTATATCCTTGTTTACTCTAATAACAAGAATTATTTTTTTCACTTACTCATGCCTTCGTGTCGTTTTATTTTTGAGTAGTTGTGTACGATCTATCATGGTTGCGTCAGAGAAACGTACGTTTCAGACACATTTAGATAAATACAACATTTAAATAATATTTCTGTTTTTTGTTTCAAAAGTACCAAGTTTGTATCAGGCAAATGTTACAAATGTTTTAAATTGGTGAGGTTGAACAGAAAAAAGGATTTTTTTTCCAAAAGTGAGTATAAATGCTAAGAGAAGTAAGAATTGCTTGTTGAACTTTCTTGGCTGTTTTTGTTTTTTGCAACCGCTTCTGTTATTGTGGTTCTTGTAAAATGTCCATGGAAATAACCTGTTCTCCTGATAATAGCAACAGGTATATCATGTTAAAAAAAAGCGTTTAAATGTATCTAAAACTAAAATTGCTATCAACTAGATTTTTATCCAAGTTAATTAAGTGCATTCAACGTTTTGTAGTTTTCAATTTTATTTAAAATGTACTTTTCTACTTTTAAAACTTTTTAGTGTAAAATTCAGTCTATGCTTAAAAGCATTTATATAAAAAAAGTTATTTTTCTTTTAATGGAAAATATATGTATACCGTACCAACGTCTTATAAATTAAATGAATTTTCAAATAAAACTAAATTTTGAAAAACACTACTTTCACATAAACAGTCTACTTACCAAAGTTGCTTCATTAAAGATGACAAATTATTAAACTGAAAGTTAGTTTGTTTATTCAGCCGGGATTAACTTGACTCACTATTTCCAATTTTAATTGAAGAAAACAATTCAGGAAAACTAAATATAAATGTTTTATTTTAAAGTTATGCCTTTTATTGTACATGTTGTTTTATAAAACTAAGCTTTAATTTAGCAAATGTTTATTTGATATAAAGCAAACGCTTGAAATTAAAAAAACTAATAAAAGTGAAGTCAGAGTTCGAATAGCGTATAATTAAATTATTTTTTTTTATATTATTATAACTAGCTCCTTAATAAGTTAAATTTCAAAGATAGTCTTTATTGTATATTTAAGATAAGTAACATATTTATTATAAGTTATAAAAAACATAAACAAGTTTTTTTTTTTTTTGAGAGTAAAAACGATAAGTTTAGTTTATATATTTTGAATCACAAGCTATTTTCAACAGAGAAAAGAACACCGTTTTAAACGAAAAAAAAGAAAATCTGAAACCTTCTAGTTCTACTTTGTTACAAAACTATGAGTCAGGATCGAAACACAAAGAAACTCTTCATGAAAAAGCAGAATCAGTAAGCATATATATAGAATTTTGAAAAGATTTATAAAGTTGTTTTATAAATACTGTTGTACTTTTAAATTACAATAAAACTTTATAATTAACACAAAAAATTATTTTAACACTTAAAAATTTGCACTAAGATTTATTATCTGAATAAAAAACCATTATTTTTAACTGTTTTTTTTCTATTAGTAGGTTTGATCATAAGCTATAACGAAGTTTTTCTTATCAATTTCATAAGTAAAAAAAATAGTATTAAGTTGGTTTTTAGTTACAAAATGCTTGTCATTTTATTTAAAAAAATGAAATATTATTCTTTTAAATCATTTAAAAAGTTTTTGATCGTTTTTGATATCTTGAAGCTTTTTCAACTCAAAAAAGGCTTTCAATGCGTTAGGAAAGACAAATGTACAGGAGATTTAAAAAAAAGAAAACTATAAAAACAGTTGTCTTAGAACTTATAGGTTTTTCAGTTTATTGTTTCCACAATTTATTTAACTAACTTTGAAATTTTTATTTTCCTTAGTAATTGTTTTTTCATTTCGAAATAAAAAGAGCCGAAAGTTCTAAACTGGACAGTTAAAGTTTATATTGTTAGCTGTAGTAAATAAATCATCAAGTATGTTAAACTTTAATTTGTGTTAGAATTTTTTTTTTGAACTTTTTTCTGTAAAACTCAAAAATTAATAGCAGTTTAGTATTAAAACATTGATTTCGACTACTTTAAACTAAAAAGATGACAATAAGTTATGTTATATAAAAATTAAAAGTTATAATAAGGCTTTTAACTTCGGAAATCTAAATCAAAACATTAGCGCACTACAATTTTTTGCTCTAAATTAATAAATTATTACCATCAAAATAAAACATAAATTATTCAATACTATTTATACCTTTGACAGAATGATTTAGCAAAACTACTCAAATCTTTTTTAAAATTAGTACACTGAAGTTTATTTTCTTTTTCTATAAAATGAAAAACGAAAACAGTTAAACCAACAATGTATAATTAAGCATAAACTCGATTACCGGCTTTGCAGTACTGGTTTTATTTTATTTTAGCTAATCTTAATGCACTATAAATTAATGAACATGAGTATAAGAACTAAATTATTTAAAGTTGATTTAAAATCTAGTTATTAGACGTTAAAAATTTTTAGAGTAACAACAACAGCGAAAAATTCTAAGTAAAAATGCTTTCTACTAATGTTATAGAAAGCAAATATTGAAACTTTCATCAAGTATATATTTAATAATAAAGTGCGTTTAATCAAGTTTTTAGTACAACGTTTCAAAGCTTATTAAAGCTTTTTTTTAACTTAACAAGTACTACAGTTAAAGAATGTTTTAACAAATTTAATATAACTTTATTTTTACCAAAAAAGGTGAACATATGCTCATTAAACGAATGTCGTGGAAGTTTAATGAACCCACCAAATATGACGTGTGACCCATCGAAAGACAAGCAAACAGCTGGTGATGTCAGAAGACTTGCTAAGGGATTTTTAGAACAGTATTACGAATCCACGAAAAGGTAGCAGAAAGTATTAAAATAAAAACTAAAAATTTTGAAAATAAATACAACATGCAGTTTTAAGTTTTACTTTTTACCTAGGAAGTGTGTATACTATTCTTTCTACACTCTTAAACTTCCAAAAAAAAACTATAAAGCTTTCATTTAAAGTTTATTTATATTAAAATTGTAAAGTTTCAAGATTTCCAGCTAATTTTTACTTCAGTAAAAAAAATCTAGTGATTTGTTAAGTTTTTTACACAACTAATGTTTAATAAGAATTATAAATTCAGATTTGAATTTACTTATTTGTTTAAACAAACTGAGAAAGTATTTTTTTAAAGTTGTTATAATTGTTTAGTAGTGATCTAATTAAAAAAAGTACTATTTATCAGACACAATTTTTAGTTTAATTTCAATCAACTTGTATTAAACTTCGATAACTTTCTAAAAAATTATTATGATTTATTGATTTAACTTGTTTTCACATTTTGTATTTACTGTTTTGGGTAAAAACACTACTCAAAAATGTATCTATATTTAGACATCAATTTGTCTTTTTGACGAAGAGGCTTTTCTTTATAAAATAAGCACTAAGGAGAGCATACATTCTCATCAAAAACAATAAAGTTGATAAAACTAAAAAGATAAGCTTGAAAACAACTGAATACGTAAATATAACATAACGGAAACTAAAATCAACTTTGACTTTTGTTTCTTGGCAACTTAGGTCGGGATCTGAAGCACACCAGAATCGTTTAAAAGAAGTCATGAAATCAATTGACCTCACTGGAACTTACGAGCTCACATACAATGAGCTCAACTTCGGGGCTAAAATGGCTTGGAGAAATGCTCCGAGGTGCATTGGACGACAGCAGTGGAACAAACTGCAAGTTTGAAAATTATTGTAAATCATAACTTTTCTAAATAACTTTTGTTGAATGGGTTACTATATGTATCGAAGCTTGAAAAATAAAATCTAATCAGTTACAAAAATAGTTAAAACTTAATGTTTTTGTTATTAAATTTAATTTTTTAACTTTTATATATCAGCTTTTAAATGTTATAGTTTAGGCAAAAGTATAATGCTATTACTGTCGTTTTTATATTAAACTCGTGAAAATTACATAAAATACTAAACAAGTTATTAACCGTTTCGCAGGTAAAGCAAACTAAAAAAAATGAGATGATTTTAATTTATATGAAAGAAACTAAAACTATCACACTTGACTGAACAGAAATAAATATGAATGTTGTTAAATAAATTTATAAATGTTTTTTTTTTTTATCAACAGACTAGTTTTGAATTTCAAGAAATTTTAAAAGACTATTAAAACTAATTTTAACACTATTTAGCCATTTTTCATTATTAATTACTAAATTACTTATACGGCAATAAAAGTTTTTCTTTACATAGCATTTTAATGTTTAAGCTTTTTTACAAAAAAAATATTTAAAATTAATCCTTTTTTATTTATCTGTTTTAGATATTTTCTAAAAGTACAATTTTCAACATTAAACTAGTTAAATAAACGTATACCAGTAAAAATTTTCTGAAAAACTTAATTCTAATTAAATTGTTACTCAGATTCATAAGTTTTGTTAGCATAATAATGAAGTTGACAAGACTTATTTTAAGCTTTCAAAGTTGTCTATAAATTTATACTTTACTTCCATAATTTTTTTAGTTTTCAGAAGCTTTCGTAAACTTTATTTTTTACTGTTAGAAAAATATTAAATATTTGTAGCTTACTATTAAAGTTTAAAACCATTTTCAACAGTATAAGTACACTTATTTTATAGTTTGCAGAATAACAACTCTTACTTTAAATTATCAATAATAAACGATAAAAAATAGCTTAACTTTGTTTTAGTTTAACAACATGATCTTTTCAAATATATAAAACATAAAAAACAGGTTTTTGATTGCCGACAAGTAACAACAACGCAGGAAATGTATCAAGCTCTCTGTAACCACCTAAAATTTGGTACTAACAAAGGAAACATTAGGTCAGTTATTTAAAATATAGGGTATTTATTTTGAAACTTTAATTTTGATATTCAAAACACAATGACGCATAGCGAAGATATTTACAAGAAATTTACAGTAATTAGTAACAAATATTCACGTCATAGACTTGTATAAAACCTGGTCTTGCTTAAATTTTTTGATTAATAGATACAATTTAAAAACTCATAAACTTCACATAAATTTTTATTTATAAGAAAACTGTATTAATGTTTTTTTAATCAAATTCATATTTTTACTTAATTGAACTAAGTTTGTATATAAGTAATTTAGTTTAAACATATCTTCAATTGAATACACGTTTATAGTAAACTGATTATCATCTATTTTTGAAATTAAAGTTAAATTTAAACTTAATAATGAAAATTAAATTTTAGATATGAAGTAAAGTTAATATCTAGAAACTTTTAAGAAAAGAACTTTTTTATCTAACATATTTTTTACAAGTAAGCTTATTTTAAAATCAATTCTTAATTTCTTTTATTTTGTCAATTAGATAAATTGCAAAAAAAAAAACTAAGTAAAATAACTTCGAGTTTTATAAAGCTTTTTGACAAGTTTTTCTAAGAGCAAGTATTCAACTATATGTATGCAACTATATGCAACAACTATATAATTTGATTACGTCGTGAATAACATCAATAATGCTGTCTAAGAAAACATCTGAACACCTAAAATTGTATTTTTATTTTCAATGTTTGTTTTCTGAAATAACTAAGAGGGGTAGCTGTCAAATTTGCACGAGCGTACAAAATTGCACTAAGATAAAATTGTACGAAGAAACTTTTGCACGAGCAGACAATTTTACACGGAAATATTTTTGAACGGTTTGATTTTTTTAAAAAATTTAATTTAGTTTTTTTTTAGCTATCACTGTTACTCCTAACCCTTACCCTCGGTTGGTAACTTATTTTTTTTTATTAATAATCTTTTTTTTTTTTTTGCTATCACTGTTACCCTTAACCCTTACAATAACTTTTTTTGCACGGGTTGAATGTTTTTAATTTCTTTAATTAGATTGAATTTTTGTTCTTTATTGTTTTTTTTTATTTTACTATCACTTTTACCCCTAACTTTTAAGCTCGGTCAGTAACTTTTATTTTCTTTTTGTTTTTTATTAATTTATCTAAAATTTTCTATTCTGTTTTTTTTTTATTTTTTCTTTTCTCTCTCATACATTTTTGTCTTAGTGTAATTTAGTCCCCTCGTGCAATTTTGTCTTCGTGAAATTTTGACCCGTTCCCAACTAAGAGAAATGTGTATTCGAACGGAAGTTATAGCGTGCAAGCGATAAAGGTTGTATAAATTTATAAAGATCACTTTATTTTAAGTTTTAAGTCACAGGTGTAAAATAAGTAAAACACTGTTATAGCACGTAAAACAAATATCAATATTACAGAAAAATAACATTTTTTATTTACAATCAGTTATATTAAATAACTTGTTTTGAGATAATGTTAAACTACCATGGTAACAAAAGTTATTATCTAAAGGCTGTTATAGGAAACAGTTTAATTAGTTGTTTTAAATTTAATTGTGTACACAAAAAACTACCTATATTTGCTTAAAAATATATCTTGTTTGCTAACTAATATCAAATGTACACATTATATTTACGTAAAACCAATTTATATTAATATAGGGTGTAGTTAAAACGGTGCTATAAAGTTGCATAAACAACTTATAAAGCTTAAAGCAAACATTATAATGATATACTGTTTCAATGTTTATACATAGTGTTTGAATCTCTAGGATTTAACGTCTTATTACGCTGTATATTTAGTTATGTAACGTTCTTCAAAATTAGTTTTTTCTGTAAAAACAAGGATAAATGCTACAAAAGTATTTTTATGTAAATGCATCAGCAATTAAACTTATCAGCGTCTACAGAAAGTAAACACATCTGCTTTGTAGAAGTTTATATATTTTTTTTCAATTATTTAACAGTACGTTATAAAAAACATAAAGTGTTGAGATAGAAACACGTTAAAAAAACAAACCAGTAACGGTTTTATTAAGTATGTTTATTAATAAAAAAAAATGAAAAAAAACAAAAGTTTCTGATAAGTTGTAAATATTGACTTTTTCTTTATGGTTCTGCAAATGTTTAAATTATAAACAAGTTTTGTTAATAAACAGTTGTTAATCGTTAAATTTCAACAAATTCAGAAAGAAAAGTTAATTGAGATTGGAACATAAACAAATGTTATATATTTTTAAAATTCCGTTATATATTTAAAAGTTAAACCTTTTAAATTAAAAATTTTCAAGCTGATTTTACACGTTCAAACTCTGATATAAAAAGGATGTTTAAAACATAAAAAAAAATTCTCAAAGATTTTGAGCAACTACTTAAAATTATGAAAAAATAGCCAAATCGTACAAAGATAATTTAAAACTGAAATTATAAATAACTGAAAAATCTTTTTTTTAAATTCTACTTGATTTAACGTGATTTTTTAAATTAATACAACTCCAATTGTTATGAAAATTTTAAGAAGCCATTTATATCTAAAAATAACATGAAATTCAAAAAATAAAAAATCGAGTAGAAAGTTCAGTTTATAAGTCTATAAAAAAAAAAAACTTTAATTTATACCTAAAGAAAAAAACAATAAATAATAGAAAAATCCATATTTCAGTTTTTTAAAAACTTTTTTAGCCATATCTATCAACAAACTTAAAATAAATGAAAAATTCGGAGGGTCTAACTAATAAGATTATAATGGTAACTAATATATTTATGAAGTACAAGTTAACTACTAAGAGTTTATCAAGCTGGATTTATTCTTTCAATTTTATTTTAAAGGTAAAATAGTTTAAAGAATTTTTTTTTTTAATTAAACGAATGTCTACAAGTATAAACATAGATTACAACTTAAATAAAATTGTCATCGTAATAAATAAAAGAAATACAAACTTACTACTATTTTAATACAACTGATTACAATTTAGTATGAAATATTACTAACTGTAAGTTATTTGTTTTTAAAAAGTTGTTACAAATATTTAATTTAAAAAAAAACCTTCTAATTACTACAATTTTCGAGGTGTTTTATTTAGCAGTTGGGCTTAAAATAAAACACATAAATGTTTGTATAAAATTTTCTTGAATGTTAACGTTGAACACTTTTGACCTAATTCTTAAAGAGCATATAGAAACTGAACTATATAGTTTTATTTTAAAAGTTTAACATCTGTCGAACAAAACAGATCTGCCATCACATTCTTTCCCCCTCGTAAAGACGGCGACGTTTCAAAGGAGTTCAGAGTTTGGAACAACCAGATAATCAGGTATGCGGCGTACAGACAGGACGATGACAGCATCATTGGCGATCCAGTAAACTTGGAGTTCACACAGGTGTTTTAACAATCTCTTCAGTTGCGAACAAAAAGGATAAAAATCTGTTGTACGCTTAATTTTTAACTAAATTGATTTTTTACCAAAGGGAAGAGTTGTATACTTATGATTTTAATGTTCAAGTTGTAACGCTAAAACCATTACAAAAAGTAAGAAAAGAGTGAAGTTTACGCGTGTTATAAAAATACAGAATTTGAATACTGTTCTAACTTTGTAAAAAGCATAAAACGGATTTTGAAAGTAAGTCCAAATAGACACCCTAACTAAAGTCTATTTTAAACTAAACAATTTTAAATTTCTAAGAAACTTATTTGAAATTAGATATTTAGAATTCAGACTTCAATTGGATGAAAAATAGTGTAAAACAAAAATATTAAACTTGTTCTAAGTTTAAAAGTTTAAATAAAACATCTTTCTTTAAGAAATGTAAAAGTTTTTTGTGACTCTATTTTATTGATATCTAGCAAATAAATTATAAACAAAACTTTATTATAAACTAAGATTTACATTTTTTTGTTAATGAAGCTTAACTACAATAAAAAAGTGTTGAACAGTTTTAAAAAAACAAGTTAAACCAAATAAAAACTATTAGTTGTTTTTTTGCTATGCTAAGGTTTTCATGAGAACAAATAGACATTCTTTAATTATTTTTTTTATTTTATACATTGCAACAGATATGTGAGAAGCTCGGTTGGAAGGGTAAAGGTGGCAGGTTTGACGTGTTGCCATGGATTTTGCAAGCGAACGGGGAAGACCCGGATGTTTACGACGTTCCGGAAGAGCTTGTTCTCGAAGTGAAAATAACCCATCCCGAGTTAGTATAATTTTACTTAACTTTAGAATTCAAAATATTTTTTTTTGTACAATAGAGTTTTGATGCGTTTATGTAAAAATATATTTAATCTAGAGTCTTTTTTATTCTTTAAATAAACTCTTTATGGTGTAATTATGTTCAAAATAGCTAATTTAGTATGGTTTGTTTTAAGAACTTTCTAGTTCTTTAAAGGTTTTTGTCTAAAACTTATAAATTTTAAGCTAATACTTTACTTAAGTTTAAATAGTTCTGTGAGCTAAGTATCCGACCTTCTTTTTTGAATTTTTTTTTGTTCATTGACATTGGAAAAACATGTAGGTTTTATTTAAATTACAACATACTAAATCGTTGTTGTTTTAAAGTTTAGCTATTAAAAATTCATTATTGTTACATTTAGTGTGTTTTATTCTGTACACAGTGTAATATTAGAAAATAACGCTAATCATCAGTGGTCTTACAACAGCATTTATTCTGTCTGCCAAATCTTTTAAAAGACATTGCAAATGTGACTAAGCTTAGTTACGTCATGTGGTGTGCTTTGTTTAAGACTTGCAAGTTTTTAATGGATTCCTTTGGATTCAAATAGTTGTTATTTGACGAATATACTTAGTCTATCGAAAAATATTTCTGATCAACGTTTAATAACTTTGTTGATTTTTTAGACAAAAAAAGAACAACAGTTGTTAACGTGTGAAACACTTATATTGAAATTACAATAAACTATACTATTGCAGAAACTGGTAAGATAACTTACAAAGTTGTTTAAAGTAATAAATAAGGATTATTGTAGTACTTTTAATTAGCCATTGCAGATAGAGTAAAAAAGTCTATAAAATACTTTTAAACTTCAAGTAAATTTTAAGTACATATAAACACAATAGACAAAAATTTATAGTATTATAAAATAGTAAGGTTTATTAATAAACATAGGAAAAAACATGGGTGACATATAAACTAAGAAAAGTTTTATTTCAAAGGCAGCTCGAAAAATATTTTAGCCAGTAAAGGCTCGTGTTTATAAGAGTATGAATTATTAAATTAAGTTTAATCCTAAATATCAAAAACTTTTATGAACACCCTAATCCTAAATGCATGTTTTTAATTAAAATTAAAGTTTTTTTCATTCAACTTTATGATTAACCTTTAAATATGTTTTGAAGTTCAAGAACTTACTTTATAAGTTTTTTCAATATTTTTTAACCGTTACACCGTTGCATCTAATTACACTCTTTTAACCGTACTTTAGTCTAGCTTTTGCGTTATTTTAATCAATTGTTTTTAATTGTCAATAAAAAGTATTTAGTTATAGTAATTATTATAAAAAGATAACATAGTACTAAAATATAAACATTTAACACCTGTTTTTTAAAATAAAGGTTTTTAAAAATGTGTATATTTCTAAAATGTTTGAATTTTCAGAACTTTAAAAAAAAAAGAAAATAGCAGTATTATATTTGCAAAATGTATGCTATACTTTTGTCATTCCAGCAAAACCGTTTGGTTATAAAATTAGTTTATTTTAAAATAAAACATCAACTTAAATCTAACAGGAAAAGTTGATACGCTTAGCTACTTAATCTGCGTAAGCCAAATTCACTTGAAAGTACCAAAAAAAATCTTAAAGCTAACTCGTTCAAACTTGTCTTGTAATTTTACTTTATAAATTCATGTAAAGTACATTTGCAGCTACAAATGTTTTGAAGAGCTCGACCTCAAATGGTACGCTGTTCCTGGTGTGAGCAACATCATGCTGAATATCGGTGGTATCGAATTTTGCGCTGCGCCGTTCAACGGTTGGTTTATGGGAACCGAGATTGGCAGGGACTTGTGTGACGAAGCCAGATACGATTTGCTACCAGTAAGTTCTACCATAAACTGATTTGTTAAAAAGCCTTTTTGGTAATTACTTAATCTTGAAGCATTTTGTTTTTATAGTAATAGCTGAACAAAAATAATCAAAATTTTTAAAGTGTGAAAAATTATGAAGTAGAAAAACTAACTGAATCGTGTTTTTTTTCTGAATGTATACTTTCTACTTTTTAAAACTTAAATATAAAATTAATGGCTGTTAAAGACAGTTTAAAGAAAAAAGTTTTTTAAAGTTCTGGGTACAAAATAAAATAAATTCAAAGCTAATTTACATTGTACTCAGCAAGCAAAAAATAAATGGTTAATAAAAATATTTCTAACAATTGTTTCAAAATATAACAGTTATAAAATTAAAATATTTTATCATCATAAAAATCTAAAGCAAACAAAATACTATAATATATATTCTTCACTTAAGTAAAAGAAAAATATATACTTTATCGAAATTGAAATAATTATATATATATATAGTTATATAAGGTTATAGTATAACAAAATTCTTTTGCCTTAAACAGCTGTTTCACTGCTCTAAACGCTTCGCTCAGCAAGGTTTTTTATTCAATGAAAAACTTATAAGTGCAACAACAAACTTATTTTAAAGTAGGTATTATGTAATTCTAGCATAAGAAGAACATTTTAAACAACATTCAACAACATTGTTAACACAGTTTTTAAACAAATTGTTTTTGGTTATGCAAACAGCCACTTTATAAATTGTTCTTTTTGCTTAAAGATTCCGTTTTTAAACATTTCAAAATTCTATTTTTCCGCATCACATAGTTTAAATCCATTTTTCAAACTGTATTTGTTTTTCGTTCTTGCTAATACTTCCAAATAAGTTTTAAAGTTAATTTTATTATTTTTAAGTTGTAGTTTTGCCATGCTCATGTTTATAGCTATAATTTTAAGATATACTTTTTATCATTACAAAAATCTAAGCAAAAAATAATAATGATTTAATTTAATGTGCACAAGATGTCGACATATGAATATTCTTCTCTTAAAGTTCAATAAAGTTTATTGTTTAACAGAAATTTGTTTGCGGTTTTGTAATTTTAGTAGTTTGCTTAGAACAAAGTTTAGTTTCTACAAGATTTCTTGTCTTAATCTATCTTTAAACTCTTACAAAACATTTCAAATACTGGTTTAAAATTTTGGTTATCTGACACTTTTTCATTAGTTTATGATAAGTTCATGGGCAAAGTTCAAGTCCTAGAGTATATAAACTTCCTAGATATGTTGTATGAAGCACGTAAAACTAATATTAAAAATACACTGAAACAAATCAAGTTATTGTGTTTTTTTGACATTGCCTCACCTAAAATATAACAGATTACAAAAAGTTCGTTTTTTGACTTCAGTAAATTTCCGCTTTGTTTTGTATCACTTGTTTTTATAATTTTTAATTAAATAAAACAGAACAGTATCGCAATTGTTAATTTATAGTCATTTTAATTTTTGTTTTGCATTTTGAAGGTCCAATACAAAAATCAATTATGAATTGTTGTAAAACTACATAAGTAAATATATTGAAGCCGTTTACACTACTAGTAAACGAAAGTTCTAGTAAAATCTGCGTGTTATTGTTGTTATTCAAAATACAGTGAAATTTAATTGTTCTCCATTAGTTAAGAACTATAAAAACTAACCGTACATTGGCTTTTAAACTATTCTCAAAGATACTAAAAACTTATTCAAAAATAACTTTAGTTGTATATAACTATTGTGATAATTTTGTTGTTAATAATAATAAAAATTAAAGGGGAAAAATTCTGTCATTTTATTTTTTGTTTTAACGTAATCAACTTTGTTTTTATTTTGGTTTTCATACTTTCACACGACTTAATACACAGCAAATAGCGGAGGGAATTGGACTTGACACGAAGAGGACCTCTTCGCTGTGGAAAGATACCGCTCTCCTTGAGATGAACGTTGCCATTCTATACAGCTTTCAGGTGTTTTTGATTTTTTGCAATACTTTGTAAAACGATAGATTTATCAAAAGGGTAAAAAATATTTTTTCATGCGCTTTATATCGTAAGTAAATGCTGAAGAAAATATTGAACACAACATGTTAAACTTTTACCTTTTTTAATAAATCGACACTCGAAAAATTTGATAAAATATCAATTATGCAGCTTAACGAATAGAGCTAAGTTTTCAAAGTAGTGTTTAAAATTTGTTATTCAACTTTTTTTTATCAACTTTCACTAGTCTCAAAATGTGACAATAATGGACCACCACGTCGCTTCTGAATCGTTTATGAAGTTTTTTCACAACGAGTTGAAAGTTCGTGGCGGGTGTCCGGCAGACTGGGTGTGGCTGGTCCCGCCCATTTCTGGTTCAGCTTGTCCGGTATTTCATCAGGAGTTCTTCAACTACGTCATAAACCCCGCTTGCTTGTATCAGGTTTAGTTGAAAAAATTAGTTTGTGGAATTTGCAACTGGTGTTGATTTTTTTATTAAACTTTTTATTTGTCTATGTATTACTAAGTCGGTAATAAAAAAAATTCTATAATGTTTTAAGTTCATTTATTTAACATTCAGCCTTAGCATTTAAAGTTATTTTCTACTGTGCAACAACATTTTGCAAAAACTATAATATATATTTTTTACATTTCTGTATAATTAGAAAAATTGAGTAAAGTTCTGTTTTGATATAAAAAAGCTCGTAATTCCACAAATTCATTTGATTTAAGCTGACTTCAAATGAAAAAGCATAAGTTTTTCATTTTAACGCATGATTATTGAATGGTTAGATAAAATAAAATTATTACTAACGCTTGTATGTTTACCTAAACTTTTGTTTTGATTTTGAAATTAAAAATTTATCAATCTTTACGAATTCGTATCATTTTAAGCATTTAAAAATAGTTGTTAGTTTTTATTACAAAATTTTTGTAAGTAGTTTTCTTATAAATCTTGTAAATAATATTTTACTTGCTTTTAAAAAACATTAGTAGGTTAAAGATAACTAAGTAATTCAAATTTTGAATTTTCTTTTCTATAAATTTTTTCCTTTTGAATTAAATGAAAGTTTAACTAACATAACATTAATAAACAGCCTAATCCCTGGCGTTCTTATAAATTTAAGAATGTTGAAAAATTGAAGACTAAACGAAAAATAGGATTCAAAGAACTAGCAAGGTAATTTTTTCTTTTGTTTTTTTAAACGTTTATAACTTAACTTATTTTTTCTTTGTATATTTTACTCATTTAAATAATAATGTTGTGTTTCAAATACTTATAAATTTTATGCGTTTATACAGTAACTCTTTTATCATTATGAATGTTTAGTTGACAGATTTCAAAATGAAGTTTAAACTTAAAAAATGCCATAATTGTTTAAAGTAATTTAAAATACTTTTTTATTTTATCTCAAAATATCAAAGCATATGTTTTTTATAGAAATGTTTTTTAAATTATAAAATTAGATTAGTCATTGGCTATTTTCATTATGGTTTACCGTTCTCTGTTACACTTTGTTTACCTGTTACATCTTAAAAACTGATTGAAGCAATTTTTTGAGTTGTATTTGTCTTAAATATCAAATAAAAAATGTTATTAGTTAATAGTGAAACTTTTTAAGGTCTTTTTTTTTTAATTTGTCGTTAAGCGCAAGTAAGCTTAAAACTTATAAAGTTGTAACATATACTAAAGTTTGACATTTTAAACATTGTAACAGATCAGTAATGATGACATCAAACTTCATGAAAACAGCAATGTCAAAGAGGATTAGAGCTACTATTTTGTATGCTACAGAAACAGGAAAGTCATTTGAATTTTCTAAAATGCTAAAGCAATTATTCGACCATGCTTTTGATGGAAAGGTTGTGTAAATTTTTTAAAAATGACTTGTTTTTAACTTTAGTAAAGTACTTTATATTGAGTTTTATGTATCTTAGTACTTATTAATAGGTGGTAATAAGCCTCAATTTTGTTGTTTTCATGATTTTTGTTTCTATTTTTTTACATATAAAATATTTCCTTGAATCAAACTCTTCAAGTATTTCTTTGTTGTAGACTTACTTGAATTTTGAATATAATAAGTAATTATAGTACAAAATATGTTTAAAAAGTTATTTTTTTAGGTCTTTTGAAATACTCTTAGTTTTTTATAGTTTAAAGGAAAGTATTTAAAAAAGACGCTAACAAAAAATTATTTATTTGTAAGTAAAATCGCTATTAACACAAACTGATAGAATACATATGTACTTTTATTTTTATGTCAGCTATAACTTTTCATCTAAATACAAAGATCTATAAAAATAAAACGTCTAAAAAACTGAACATGCTTGTATTAAACACTATTTAAATACTAGAAAAAACGCACATAAACATCTGAATTGGTTTTTTTAGATTATTGCAATGGAAGATTATGACGTACGAAATCTTGAATACGAGTCACTGGTACTCGTCGTTACAAGCACTTTCGGAAACGGTGATCCACCTGAAAATGGAGAGGTATTATAGACTTTATTGCTTACTGATTTTTGTAAAAGTTTTCAATGTTTTTTCAAATGTATTTCATTCAAAACACGATTTAGTGTGAAAAGAACAATTAAAGTTTATTGATACTTATAAGATTATGTTAAATACATATTTTTAGTTTTTAAAAAGTTATTTAATAATCTTATAATGTCTCCTAGCGGTCATTTATAAAACAAATTCATATATTTTGTTACAGAACAGAATGAACCTTTTTCTCCATCATTTAATAATCGACTTAATACTTTTATCTTTATTTTAGGAATTCGCAAAAAATCTTTCAGAAATGAACTCAATGTACAGGTAACTTAATCTAATTAGACTAAACATAAATCAAATCATTTGTGTACAATATTTTATTTTAGTACCTTTTTAAGTGTTTGAATAATTCTAAAGTATGTTAAAATAGAGACTTTTTTGACCCTAAACTAAAGTTTTATTTATATCATAAACACTGGGTTAATTTTAGTATTTATTAAACCAAGTTCAAATTTGTCAGTGGAAAAGAAAACCATCAACAAAAAGCTAGCAAGTTTCATTGCGTGGCAACTGCAAAACCGATAGTAAAACGAGCTTCTACGTTAAACTTGTCTTTCGGAAAATCGAAGACAACCGCTTTTGTCGGTCATCTTGCTAATGTAAGGTACGTATTAAGTGCTTATAATGATTTTTGTAATACTTTAAATTGTAAAAACTAAGTTAAAAGCATGTTTGACTTGTTTTATAGATGCATATAAAATTTTTTAAAGTATTTAAAATAATACGAATAATGCTAATACTTAATTAAATTTTAAATAGTACTAATATAAACTTATGCCTTAATGAAAATAATTTTAAAACATGTTTTATTTGATGTAAACAAATAGATAGTTTTAAAGTATATATTTTTTGTTAAGAAAAAGGAATTCATTTTTTTAACTTAATTAACTTTAAAGCTTTTCTATTGTTATGTTTTTTGAAGGAAGAACCTATAAAGTCTTGTTAGCATAATTAAAAACATTTGTGTTTTTTAGCTTTAATATAATTTTCTAAAAACCTGTAATTTTTTATACTAGATACTAAGTTTTTACGTAATTCAAATTAAAAATTAGATGCGTAGTAAACATGAGCATCATATACATACGTGTATGCAGTATGTACGTACATAAAATAACTATATAAATAATTAAACTAAGATTATGCAATAGTTAATTTAAATTAAAGGTATTTGAATTAAATATTTATTATTATATAGACAAAAAAAATTGTTTTCTAAAAAAATAACATATCGTAATTTTAAATTAAAGCTAGAAAAAAATTTAAAAAACAACAGTTAAAAACAAGTACCAATTTCTTTTAATTGTGTGTTCAATTCAGTTTTTTATTTCAAAAACAAACACTTACTACTAACCCAGATTTTCCGTGTTTGGTCTGGGTTCGCGTGCCTACCCGCACTTCTGCGCTTTCGCCCACGCGGTCGACACACTGTTCGGTGAACTGGGAGCCGAACGCATGCTCGAAGTTGGCGAGGGAGACGAGCTTTCCGGACAAGCTGAGAGCTTCAGAAAGTGGTCCAAAAGCGTGTTCAATGTTAGCCTTGAAATTATTTCAGCTTCATATTAAAATTATTTATGCTTAAACTATGCATATATAATATAATTAAATTTATTTATATTCTTAAGTGTTATATTATACAGTTTTCAAACATTTTTGCTATTTGTAGTCAGCGTGTCAAGAGTTTTGCGTGGATAACTCAAAGATCTACATAGATGATTTTGAAGACGATTCGTACGACGAAAAAAGACATAAAATAAGGACCGTCTCTACGATCGGCCTTGAAGATTATGTTTCAGGTGAATAATATAAAATTTTAAACGTCTAAAGTTTTAATATTAAAAATGTTTAAAAATTAATTACAATAGTTTAATTTAATCAAAATTCAATTATTTTTTCTATTTACTTGTTGTAAATCATAGTCATTAAAAAACTAATGGGTAGTAATAAAATCAATTATAAATAAAAACTAACAATATTTTCTAAAGTAAGACAGCTATAGTTTAAAAATAAATTTTTCAGAATCATACAAATTGTTAGTTATATTTACTGATATCTTCAGTTTGAAATTTATTATTTAAAACTAGCTAACTTTTAAATAACACATGCTTCATCCCACACATACCAAACTCGAAAATATATCATTTTATCGTGTGTCTAAATATTTACTATTGTAGCAAAAGAAGACTAATAACTATTGCACCAAACATTTTTTTAAATGTCTTATTTATGAACAATTCTAATTTTTTAGTGTTATGTCACACAACTATATTATCTAACAAAACTACTTTTTTTAATAAGTTTGTTTTTAGTTTCAGCTCCTCAGTGTTTTTTACTTATTTTAAATTTTGCAGACATCAAAACACTTATCTAAACTAGTAACACAAATTTTTTTTTTTAATTTTTACAATGCCTCTTGTTTAATAATTATTTTCATGTAATATTTTTACTAGGTATTTTTTCGACGTCTAAGCTACAAGAAGGTACTTAACTTAGAGTCAAAACATTTTATGGAAATAATTAATTTTGACTTTATTAGTCAAATTTTATCTTTTAAAAATGTTTATGGTTATTGAGGCACTGCCTTTTATTATTAGTTTGTTGTATTTTAAATAACTAGAAGTAGAGCTTTAGACATAACTTTAAATTTTGGTTAGCTCCTGGCTTATGTTTAAAATTTTTATCGTCACTCTTATATTACTGTTGAAATACTTTTTTCTTGGCTTAATACTTGAGATAAGTTAGAGAAATTAGTTAGGTTAGTTAAAAGAATATTATAAAAGTTTTATCTTACTATTAGTACTTTATTAAACTTTTTTCGTTTCTACGTTAATAAAATAACTTTTAATTAACATTATGAAAAAATAATTACAGCCCTTTCAAAACTTCATAAGAAGAAAGTAATGTCTTGCAGACTTAAGGACCGGACAAATTTACAATCTCCTAATTCAGGGTATTTGAATACATTGTATTTTAATTGTCGTACTTAATGTAATCTATTAATGTATTTATATAATCAAACACTACTCAAACTAAATTTATATTAAATCTATAAAAATACTAACGAATTCTAAACTCCAGTCAACATTTTTTAAACAAATAAGTTCTATACAAGTTAAAAACTTGTAATTATTTTACGATAGAAAAAATTCACAAAACAAAACAAAATATCTCAGTTAAGTGTAAGGTATAATAAAATATTAATTTTGTTAGACGATCGACTATTTTAGTCAAGCTAAAGGAGCAAAGTGAAAAATCTTTAGATTATGAGCCTGGTGATCATTTGGGCGTTTATCCAAAAAACAATTCTAAAATTGTGCAAGGTAATTTTTTATGTACAACAAAGTTTACTAAGTTATAAGCTTCGCTTAATAATTGTCTCTTATGTTCTTAAAACTAAAACAACTTTAAACTTATTCTGTCTCATTTTATAATCCGTAAATCGTTCTTATTATGTTATAATTGAAATCTTTAATAACCAACGGAAATACTTAGCAAAAAGCTTCTACTTATTAATTTTCGAATAAAATGTTTAAAAAGAAGTTGTTTTTAAAACAACTGTTTCAAGTAAAGACATTCGACTTGTTGTTCGTGTTAGTTTTACATTTTTTTCAACGGTAGGAAAATATATTGTATATACAATAAAAATGTCATAGAAATGAAGTTTTATGTAAATTGTAAAAACTTACATTAAATTAAACTATAAAAAGTTGTTTCTGGTTTTATATTTTTACAAAATGTTTCTAAAAACATAAAAAAGTAAAACAAAAGATAGTTAAAATCCAAAACTTAGCACAGTATTTGCATCAGTTGTTTTTTAATGAGCTTGTTTTTTTTTTGTTACAATAATTTAGTAAAATTAGAGGCTTCTAAAAGCCTTTTAAATCTTAATTTTTAATAAATTTTTCGAATAAGTGTAATATATTCATGTTTTAGTTCTTAGTTATAAACATTAAAAACGTTCACAATTTTTTTGCAAAGCCGTAAGTTATATTATGATAGTTTTTTATTTCAATATTAATAAACATTAATTCGTTACTTATTTGTTTAACAAACAAAAACTGTTTGAAACGATTACAAATTTAAGTTAACAAACTCAATTTAATTGTGTTTATTATCAATTTATTTATGCTTCATTAGAAATCATCGACTTGCTTGGAGATGTGCCAGATGATAAAACTCTAATTGAAATAGAATACCTTAAAATCAAAAAAACTCCAATGGGTTATTGAGTTTAATATAATTTTTATAGCTTTTTGTAGATTGTAAGACTTTTTATAAATAATTTATTGTTAGTACTTTTGGTTGTGGTTTAAACCACAAACTGACTACAAATTATAATTTATTAACCTTATGAAGTAACGGTGAAAAACTATTGTAGAAAATAGTTATTAGCTTGAAATTAAAAATTTGTATTAGAAAAGTATAACACAATTTTATAAATCCAATGCTATATTTTGTACAAGTATCTTTTATAAGCTTTTTTTTTCTTTTTAAGAACAAATGGTTTTTCTGTTACAGCTGAAACGAAAAAATGGGAGAAACTGAAAAGACTCCCTTCATGTAGCTTGAGAGTTGCGTTGTCGAGATATTTAGACATTTGTTCTCCACCATCTCAAAGGCTGCTTGAAGTATTTTCTCAAAATACCACCGATACAACAGAGAAAAATAAACTTATTGAGCTCAGTCAGGTAAAATTTTTGATGTTTATTTATTAGTAAGTTATAATTACAAATCGGCTTTATATGGGTTTTTTTATATAGTTAGTAAAATAACTTTATAACTAAGTTATGTTTTAAAAGCAAAACAAACAATAACTTAAAACATAAAGTATTTGAGTTCTTTATCTCTATTAACAAACATTAAGTTTAATTTATATATATAACTACTATTTATTTAAAAAAAAGATGGGAAAGTTGCTTCAAATTTATACAAAAATGTCAAAATTCAGACAGTAAATTTGTGCAGCATTTTATATCACAAGTATAAAAAAAAGTTTACTATTTAAAACAATGTTTTCGATTAATTATTAACAAAAGAATTAAACTAATTATTCAATGATTAAAAAGTCAAAGCTTTGTTGCGTTAATATTGAAACATTTTATCTTTATTACAACAGGATAGTACAATATATGACGAATGGTGCATAATAAAAGTTCCGAACCTTGTCACGGTTCTGAAAGAGTTTCCTTCAATTAAAGTGACGATACCACTGCTGTTCACTCAACTACCGCTGTTGCAAGTCAGATATTACTCTATTTCTTCTTCGATACAAGTTCATCCTGGCGAAGTTCACGCAACGGTATCAGTTGTCAAGTATAACACTCATGGTAAGCTGTTACTTTTGAATTTTATCAATAAGAAACTGACAACTTTTTCTATAATTAAATAAGCACAAACATACGAAAAAAAACAAAGGTACTAGTATTGTATTGGAAATCCTTTAAAGGTTTAAAGGCACCATCTTAATGCAAAACAATAAACTTTTTTCATCATTAGAATTTATTTAAATTTAAGCAAGCTTTAGGAATTACTTATTCCCTTATCAAAAGCAACTTTATACTCTCAAAAATAACTGAAACAAGATAAACAGAATAAGATTTAATAAAAAGTATAAGTTTTAGTCTAAACAAGTAATTAGCACAAAACGGATTTTTAAAATAAAAAAATATTCAAAAAACATAACGGACTATTTAAAAATGTTTTTAATAACTCATGATCGTTTATCAGGACCAAGTTGATTGTATAAATTGGTTTAAGTCTTTTAATTAAAAGAGCTTCTGTAGATAATTTTTTTTAGAAGAATGATAAACTTTAATAACTTCAAAACTGTTATAATAATCTTACAATTTTTGCAATATGGACAGTTCTCAATGTGTTTAAAAACTGCACTGTTATTTGGAGTTATATGCTCCTTTATTCTTACGAAAAGTTGTCATTCAGTCTTACCAATATACTGATTGTTCAGATTGCCTGGACACGTGAATTTATAGACCAAGCATTTTTCATATACACGATCAATTAAATTATTTAGCAACAAATATTTTCCTTTTTTTTCTGTTTTATACACAACACGTATTTCTACCCCAGTGTCTTCGAAAATTTTCGTGGTGTATCTAGAAGATTTTTAGATGTCTTTTTTACACATGGTATTGTTATGAGTGTTGATTTTGTGGGGGATCTTCGTTTTTAATTAAGTCAGATTGAGTATAGTTTATTTGTTGTATTTGTTCATCAAAAGGCTTTGTCGGGAAATAATTTTCTGATAATAGTTCTTTTACTTTTAGCCATTTATTATTCTAAAACTTTTCTGAGACAGGACTTAATTTTAGTAAATTCGTTTGTATAAGAAGACGTAAGGTATAAATAAAAAAAAATTGTTTTTTATTGTATATACTATATAACATACATTTTATTTATTAAATTAAACTAACTTTTTTCAACTAAAATACCTTTTTTACATAACATAATATACATTATAATGGTATCTATTTTTATTCATACGTGATTAACTTATAAAAGGGGGACAAGGCGAACCAAGAGAAGGAGTTTGTTCAAATTATTTGAATGTTATTGACCGAGATGAAGATGTCGCTTGTTTCATCAGAAGGTACTCATCTTTGTGCAAACTTGAATATTTTTTCCTTTTTTTATGTTTACAGAAATCTACTTAAATAAATAGTAAAACTTGAATCAAAAACCACGAACTAAAAGAATATAAAAAAATAACGTATTACTGCTTTTACTCTAATTTGAAAACAATAGATACAAAAAAACATAAACAATTAACTTTATTGTTACTAAAAACTACTACTTTATAAAATTTAAAAAATAATTTAAGAGCTCCGGCCTTCCACCTTCCTAAAGATAGCACAAAACCCTGCATTTTGGTCGGCCCAGGAACTGGCATTGCTCCTTTCAGAAGCTTCTGGCAGCAGCGATCACATGACAAAATACGTGAGTTAACAACTCTAAAGGATTATGCTACTAAATAATACCTTGTAATATTCTATGTTTTAGCTAGCAATTCATTTTCATAACAGGTAACTCTACGATGGCACTGTTGTTCGGCTGTAGGTATTCCGAACAAGATCATATTTACAAGGAAGAAGTTGAAGAGTGCTTGAGGAGCAAAGCTCTTTCACACGCGTACACCGCTTACTCTAGAGACAATAAGTTCAAAAAAGTAATTTGTTTTATATAGTTTTAAACATATACAAAGTTTATTGTGAGATTATGAAAGTTCATGCAATAAAATATTGAGTAAAGCAAATAAAAAAAGTTTTTTTGTTCAAAAAAAATTGTTGTGCTTGTTAAAAGTTTATATATATTCTATTTTAGTTTTACCTTTTATTATATAACTAAGAAATGTATGATTTTGTTTCAGAAATATGTACAAGACATCATTGAAAATGAAATTGCGAGTTTTGTTGTAGAAAAAATAGTTGAACAAAATGGTCATTTTTACGTTTGTGGAGATGTTAAAATGGCTAATGGAGTTAGTGACGCGCTGAAAAAAGTTCTTGTAACTCATGGAAAAATGAACAAGCTAGAAGCTGATAACTATGTTACAAAAATGAAGGTTACCATCAATTTTAATTTATCTATTAAAAATAAAAAGTAAGAGTCTACTTCAAATTTAGTAAGCTTTATTTGGCCTTAGAACATGTAAAATTTTATGTTTATGTCAAAGTTAATTAAAATTAAATAGAAAAGTAATTTTTAAACGAAAAAAAAGGTTCATACTTAATAAATGCAAGTACAACTTTTAACCCTACAGAAAACTATTAGTATATAATTGTAATCAATAAAAAACATGCACATTTTTACACATACAAATTAAAGTTAACTAGCATCTTTCAAAAACTGATTTTTTTATATCTTATATTTTTCAATACATTATGAAAGTATTTACTAAACCAAAAATAAAGGTTAATTGTATTTAAACTTATGTTTACCTCTTCTTAAAACAAACTTAGCAATAATCACTTTTCTAACAACCTAAATTTTTAGTTTGATGGACGTTACCATGAAGACATTTTTGGTATAACACTGAGAACTTTCGAAGTCAAACAAACTGTTCGAGAAAACACAAGAAGGAACTCCATCGCTAGCAACAGTCGACCATCTACTGCTATGAGCGACTCATTGCTTAATATAGTTACTGAGTAAACTCAGTTTTTATCAAAAATAAAAAAAAAAACACTCACATATATCTATGCACAACTTTACAAACTTTTTTAAAGCACATCACTTTTTTTAACAGATGGTTTCAAACCTTGATATGTACATTTTTAATTAAGAAAAACTATGATTTTTCGTTTTTGTTTTTATTGCTTGGTTGGTTTTTAAGGATATCAAAAAGTTACAAAGATATATGTCATTATTGTGCCTATGTAGTTTAAAAAAAATCGTTTTTGTTTTTCTAAGTATATGGGAAGTTTTTTAAAATTTTGAACATGGTGTAAAAGTGATTTGGTAATTTTTAGTTATTATCATGGCTTCAATAGTAAAAAAAATTGCATTTGAAATTTTTGACTTTTTTGTTTATTAACTTAACTAAAAAAAATCGTAAAAATATTTTTAAGATAGAAAAACAAAAACTTAGTTACAAATGTAGTTTAGATTAAGCTTAAGAAGTAGTATAGTATATACATATATATGTCTATTTTTAAGTTGTTTGCTCCTCACTCATTGCTATTAAACAATTAAAACTATGTATATATATTAATTATAATTGAGTCAAATATACGGAAAACATTTTATTTTATTTTAACACATAAATTAATTTTAAAAAGGTAGTTTAAGCTGTAAGTGTATTTTATCGTGTGTTACAGCCACTATTTTAGTGAAAAACTTCAAAGTTTAGCATTTTACAATGTAACACTAAAACTGTTCTTTTTAAACTAGGTTGCAGTATTAAAAATTAAAGGTTTGTTTACACTATACCAATATAATATCAAACGTTAAAAATAAAGAGGTTTTATTAGAAGTCTTGTTTTGATACTTAATTATAAAAAGATGTTTAACCAGTACTTGAGATATACCAGTAGAAGTAAGTTATATATGTTCTACTGGTATAAATTTCAAGATCAGATACAACCAGAACAATCTAGCTTCAAGCCTAACAAATCCACCAAAACAACGTTGTCAGCATGTATGAAGAGAAACAATTTAGATTACAGAAACATTCATGAACAACTATGTACAAAACGGCATGCAACAAATCTCCAGAAACCAGAGGCGTGTACAATATGTAACTTGAAAAGAACTGCCATTGCAGAGTCTAACAAAAAAAAATATTGAATCAAATAACAAAGCTTACTGCCCTGTACAATCACTTCAAGTCGTCCTATTTATAATATTATTTTGTTGTATCATAGTTTTTGTCCTCAAATCGTCATTTTTGCTTATTTTGAGTTTTTTGTGTTTGTTTGATTTCGTTGAAATACTTAATTTTGTTGAATTTTATTAAACTTTGTTGTAATGCTTAATAATACTAATAAGTACTTAAAACTTTTTAGTATTACTAATAACCTTTTATTACCATTTATTTCTATACATAAGGTGTTTAAGATCCTCTTTTATTTATTTCACCTGAAGATCTGCCATTCATTACGTAATAAAACTTTACTCGTACTTATAAACGTTTTTTATCTGAACTTTTTGTTGATCCATTTACTATATAAGTTTATTGAATGACAAAAACGCGCTTTAAATAAATGGTTTTAGGACCTGGTGTACGAAAAAGTCACTGGGTTGTTGAGTCGTATACTACTTCGATACAGTATAACGTCTTGTCCAGGACTTAAGGGTTTGTAAATGAGATTATAAAAGAAATAAACAAGATAAAACACATTAGGTTTGCTTTTAAAAAGGTGACCACAAGTTATAGCTCAGAAAGAGCATACATTTAATTACTCGTAGTGACTTTGTTGTTTTAATAGAAAATGTTCTGAATGAACTTTTTAAAATCAAGTGACTTTAACAGTATTTTTTATTAATCAAACCTTCATCACGTTCTGACTGCTTAAAACCTTTTCTTATTAACCGGTAGGTTTATAAAACTTTGTTATGCTGCTAATCTTCAAGAAAAATAAACGAAGGTAAAGCATATTTTTTACGTTGGTATTAAATTTATCAAATAAGTCATTATTTAAATACTTAGCATAGTAGCAGAAACTTTTTTTGTAACCGCGTAATTCATTATTTACCTAAACTACATTTGACTCTTGAAAATGTGACCCAAATAAAAATAAGTAGCTAAGAATTATTTATTGTACTTCTTCAGTTTATCATGGTCAAAAAGTAGTGTTTATGTTTCTTTAGTAAAAGTATTTTCACATTTTTTAATTTATTTTGGTAGTCTTATGAATCAAAATGGTTTATTTAGTGCAGGGTTTCCCAATCTTTTTTGCAAATGGCCCCCTTCAAAGAAATTTAAAAAGCAATAGCCCCCTTCAACAAGATTACTCATAAACTACGATAAAAAAAACCTAAGACCTTTTTTTTTTTTGCTCTTCATCTGCAACTCAAGAATATCTAGTATAAGTTTCAAGTTATGACCTCATGCCCCCCCCCTCTTCCCCCTTTGCTGCTTGTTGCCCCCTAAGTATCTGTCATGGCCCCCTAGGGGGCCACTTGGCTCACTTTGGGAAACCCTGATTTAGTGCTTAGGTTAAGTAAATGTTTGTTTTCATTTTAGACTACAAACTTTGTGATTATAAGTAATAAATACAATGAGATGAGCCACAACTAAGGTTTTTCCAAAGCAGAGCCGTTTTAATATGACTAGTAAATCTATACTTTTAAGTTTTTTTAGCTTAATTTGGTAATAATAATTTTATGACAATCTAAGTGTAAGAATTGAAGCAATTACAACATCTAGATTTATAAATATTCTAAACATTTGGTGTTACGACAACCTTGCTATAGGCCAGCGCCAGGGTACCTAACTATCCCAGACTTTTTCAATTTAAACTCAAGTTTCACTGTAGTTATGGGTAATCTATAAAACTAGTATTGTATAAGTTTTTGTTTAACTAGAGCTAAACCAAAAAAATATGTTAAAAAGAAAATTTAAAACAACATTTAGAAATATAAACTTTGTTATTAAGTATCAACAAGTTCGAAAGTTCAAAATAAAAAGTTTATAAATTTAAAAAAAACCGGTTTGTTTAATTATTTCATTTAAAATTTGTTTCAAAAATTACACATATACAAAAAGTTTCTTATTTTTTAACAACTTTATTATAAACCTAAATCACAAAATTTTCACATAACTAAAAAAAAATTAAAATTTGCACTTGCGTACAAAGTTGCACGAGGGCACAAAATTTCACGAAGATAATTTTGCACGAAAGGTCACTTTTACACAAAGATACTTTTGCACGAGCAGACAATTTTGCACGGTGACATATTTTCATGGGTTGAATTTTACTTTATATTTATTTCTTGTTAGTATATGTAAATATTTTTTTTAGATATTTATTTTTACTATCACTGTTACCCTTAACCCTTACCCTCGGTCAGTATCTTATTATTATTTTTAAATTAGTTGTTTTTTGTAATGTTTTTTTTTTACTTTTACTGTTATCTTTATCCATTAATTTTGGTCGGTCGCTTTTATTTTATTTTTATTTTTTTTTAATTATTATTTTTCTTTTTTTAAATTTTTTTAAATTATTCTATACATTTTTTTAACTATCATTGTAAACTTTAACCCTTACCCTCGGTCATTAAGTCTTTTTTATTTTTTTTTTATTTGTATTTTTTTTTTGTTTTCTTTTTTTTTTTGTTTTTTTTTTTACTTTGGTGCAAAATTGACCCTTGGTGCAAAATTGTCTTTGTACAATTTGTCCGCTCATAAATTTATCTTCGTGCAAAAATATATTCGTCCAATGTTGTGCCCTCGTGCAATTTAGTAACCTAGTTAAATTTTGTCTTCGTGCAATTTATACCCGTTCCCGTGTAGATAGGCTTCATTTAAACTGCTCTAACTGTTTAATAAAGTTGTTAATTTTTGTTTATTTTTTATAAAAAAAATCATTTTAAGTTTATTAAAATTTATTAAGTATAAGTAATAATAATTTTAAATAAGATGGAGTAAAATCAAAATCAAAACTTACCTGATACAAGAAAGTAAAAATTTAGATAATAAAAAGCGCAAAAAATATTATAATGTTTTAAACTATTATAACCTTTTTTCAGTCATTAATTTTTTGTACTTCTGATATTGTTACTTTTGATATTTTGTATTTGATATTTAAGTTCTCAACTTAAATATAAGGAGAATGATCAAATCAAAATTTTAAATATTATACAACTGATTATATCGTTTGACAAGGTTCAAGCGAGTGAAATATTGTAATGTTAATAAAATTAAAAATTTTGAATTGTACTTTCAATATAATTAATTTTAATTAAACTTTGTTTTAATCATAGTAAAAATGAAAAGTTTTAATACTTTTACTTATCATCTTAAATCAAAAACATTTTTCTTCAATTTATAATTTGTAGTCATTAAAAACTTTCAGAGTAGAACCTTTTTAAATTTAATTGTCATGTCAATTCTAGTTAGTCTAATCTTCAAGCATGTATACATCAAAACTACAGTTTTAGTTCTAAGCTGCATTTTAGTGTGACAATGATTCTTATTTTTTGATAGGGATTTAAAAGATAGCAGGTTTAACAAAACATAATTTTAAAGCATTAAAAAAAAATCATAACTAAACCAGAATGGATCATCCTGATAGTAAGTTATTAGATAAGAATTAAAATTAAAACCCTAATATGTGATATTTCAAACCACTTACTTAAAAAACAACATCAGAGTTGACTATAATAGAAATTAAAAAAAAAAAATAAAAGTAATGTACGAAAATTTTTAATATACCGAATAAACTATATATTTTTCTTTTCCTTGCGCTCTCACTCTTTAGCTTTTATTTCATTTTAAGTCTGAAATGTATTTATTTGAAAAATGTTGAATTAGTTTCTTAAGCTAAAACTTGACTTTTTCTCACTAAAAAAATAGGATATTTTTTTTTTAAACTTGAGAAATTATATGTTACTTTTTATGTTAAATAATATACATACTGAACACTGAAACAAAAAATTTACAGAAAAGAACAGGTGCTATTAAAAAAATCGCAGAACTTGTTCAGTACGTTTTTTAAGGGTAGTTCCCTGTTTTGAAACTTAATGAGTAGTTTAGTTTTATACTAAAGTGAAGCAATACTATCAAATAAAAACATTAAGTCTTGATTTTTTTAATAAATGTCATAGTGCTTTTTGTTGAAATTGCTTGCATATAATTACACAAGTTTGACTCTCATAGTAATAAAGCTTTTATCAAGCGTTTAAATAGAGTTATTAAGTCTTTAGAAATATAGTAATTTTTGACATGAATATTTTTCTCCAAACCAACCAATTGACCATAGTTGTGAATGTTAGAGTTCATATTTTTATTTTTTTGTTAATGAGTGCAAGATGAGGAATTGATCATTTAGATCAAATTAGTTGGCTTTCAAAATTTTGTAAAAACTAATTTGATTATATTTTTTTGGTAAAACATATTAAAATTTGAGAATTTTTCTAAAGTGATAATCTATAGCCTAATTTTTTTTAAATTAAGAATAGTCACAAATATTATTTAAAGCACATTGAAATTGTTTTTTTTTTTGACGTGTAGACCCTTCAATTAGACATTTAATCTATTTTTATAGTTTCGAATGAAGATTTTTCTGGAAGTTGTATTTTATATATTGGACCACACAGATTAACAAGAAGTTGGCAGCGTATATAAAATACTAAACGCTTATTACATAATGTTTTTTTTTTGCAATTTTTGTGCTAATGTTCAAGTACTTTAAATTAATTTATAAGATTTGAAAACTTACATATGGGTTCTTCAGAGTTCTAAATTACTACTGGAAAGTTTTTGTTAGAGTTTAACATTTATTAATAATAAAAAAAACATTATTAAAAAAACAAGTCAAACAACTGATATGCAAAGGCAAATCGAATGAATTTTAGTTTTTGCAATTTTCATGCTAATGTTCAAGTACTTTATATTATTTTTAAGATCTATTTTACCACTCAAAAAATGTTTATTTAGTAATTAAATTATTGTTTATTTATTTATTAAAGAATGGTACATGCAAAGTTTTATATTTGTAACTAAAGTCTTATTGATTCAATTGTATTTTTTATAACAAATAAAGACTATATTGTGATATTTATTTTTGGTACATATTATTATTAAATTTCTATCCTAGAAGAATATAGTTATATGATATATTATATTGCATTAATTTGTAGAGTATTCACCATATTTTTTTTACAAAATGTTCTTTTTTTGCGGAGCTTCATTTTAGCTGTCAGACACTTTTTACAGCTTAGAAAATTAAAAGTAATTTAGTAAAAATATGCAAGTTTGACACTTCTCCAATAATTGTACTTAAACCAGGTGATTTTTGAAACTATCTGGGAGATTTAAAATAATTAGTTTGATAGTTTACACAAAATAAATACTTATAACTTAAAGTATTAACTGTTTTTGTTAATTTCTGTTTTTATTTTACTGTAAATATATACTTGGAACTTGTTTAACTCAAACTGTTTTTAAGGAATATGGATTTAATATTAAAGCAAAGTGTATAGCTGTTGTTGAAAGTTAATTGTTTAGCCAAAAAAGAAAAACAATACAAAAGTTTAAATTTTAAAAATATAAGATCTCTGATATTAATGTCACTATATCTTTAGATTTTACAAACTGTTAAAATCCTATTTTTTTAATTCTTTTAAGGGCATAAGGAGATCCAATATTTTTTTACTAAACAAGGATGCCACTTTACCTGGAAACCTGGAATTTGACAATTTAGGCAAAACGGACCTGGTAAAAAACTGGAGGTTGAGAAATTTTGAAGAAAAAACTGGAAAAATTTGGAATTTTAAACAAATTTTACATGTCAAGTAGAAAAATTTTGATTTGATACAAAAAATCTACCATATAGATTAAAAAAAATTGTCATCATCAATATTTATTATATTAACAAACACATTTGAAATAGCTTTACAGTATCTTTTCAATGTTTTTAAACTATAAAACAGAGTTTTTTACCTTAAACTTAAATATAATCTAAAAACAAACCCAAAAACATGTCCTTAAAAAATCTGGAAGAAATTTTGAAAACCTGGAGAATATTTGCCAAAAGTCAGTGGCAACCCTGCTAAATTTAACATTTGTTTTTTTTTAAGCTAAAAGTATAAACTATAAGTCAATTTTTATAAAACAAAAATAAAAATTACTCTATGAGATATTTACGTTTTTGTAAAAAATAATTCAATACAAATATATAAACCATAATTTTTTCATCATCAGTTTGTCAGAAGTAAAATTATTTATTTTAAGTTTACTATATTTTGTGATTAAGATATTAAGATTTTAGGAAACACTTCTCTTAAATTATAGAAAACAAAACAATTTGGAAAATTAAATAATGAACAATAGAATTATAGACAAAAAACATAAGTAACAGGATTGCCAAAAATCTGGAATGTAACAATTTTGACTAAAAAACCTGGAATTTTTAACACTTTTAACATGTTAAGTAGTAAAATTTTGATTTGACACAAGAAATCTATCATAAAAGTAAAAATTTTTGTCATTATCAAAGTTCTTTTATTAAAAAACACATTTAAAGTAGCTTAACAGTTTTTTTTCACTGTTTTTATAACATTCAACACAGTTTCTTACCTTCAACTTAACTTTAAACTAAAAAAAAGACCCAAAAATGTGTACTTTTAAAAACCTGAAGGAAATTTTGAAATCCTGTAGAAAATTTTCCTAAAACATTTGGTAACCCTGTAGAAAGTGTTTAAAAATTTTGCATTAAAATTTAGAAAATGACTTTAAGGCTGCAATTCATAGTCAATTTTTTTGGAAATTTAAAATTTTTGTTAAGGGCATAGGGGTAAGTCACTTTTTCACAACTTGATCTTATTTTATAGAGTTTTAACTAAGGTATAATATGCTTTTTATAGATGTAAAAAAAATCAAAATAATTTTTGATATTTAGCAGGTCTAAGTCTGAGGCAACAATAGGTTCCTTATGGGAGGTGCAAACTAAAACAGCAAATAGTTTTTGCCTCCCATCAGGAACTTATCGTAGTCTCCGACTTTAACAGGCTATATCTCAAAAATTGTTTTGAATTTTAAAAATCTATAAAAAGCAACTTGTAGCTTAGTTAAAACTCAATAAAATAAACCTAAATTGTGAAAAAGGTTATTTATGCCTCCTACGCCATTAAAATATATATTCTCCTTCACTTTTTAACTAGAGAACTCAAATTTTCATGAAGCGTTCTTATTTAAGTTTAAGAAACAGTGAATGTTGCAATTTAGAAAAAAATTAAAACTTAAGAAAGATATATAACAAAGTATATCCTCGTTTTTATTACTTAAACTTTGTTTTGCATTTACAATGGTCTTCAGCTAGATTAAAGTTTATAAAACAAACATACTTAAATAACATTTACGGCTGTAAAAAGTAATATTCTGTTATTTACCTGAAAACAGATTAATGCTTGAGAAAATTTACTAGATAATATTATTGAAACTAGAAGAACAAAGAAATTGGTGTTTTAATAATTAAAAATGAAAAATTTCTGCATTCAGTTGATTTAAGTATTACCAATAGACTTTCTGTAAATATTTGAAGAAAATCGATTAAAAATTGAAGAAGGTAGATTTTTAGTTAATTAATCTTTTTGTGTTTTTAGTTTGCAACTTCCACTATAATTCTATTGAGCACACCGACTTTGGTCACTTGTATCTCAAAACTTACTTTTATTTTTTGAAGTTTTAAAAAATGTCTGATAGCTAAAATAAAACTTTACAAACTAAGATCAATTTGTAAAAAAAAAGAAGGACCCCCTTATGCCCTTAAAAAACCAAATAAAAATGTTGAAAGTTTTAGTTGGTTTGTAGAAAGTATGAGATTGTAAAATTTATTTTGATTATCACAGCTGCTTAGATAATAAAGATGTCTGGTTCTAAACATCCCCACCTAGATGGTATAAAATTTATTTTCTCAGATGTTTTTAAGAATGGTCAACATAAAAGTCCAAGCTGTCCTTATGTAAAGGATTTAGATGAAATATTAAAGAAAGCTTATGTAAGTTTGAAACTGTTTCAATTAAAATTTTTATCCATTTTTTGTTAGAAATTTACAAGGTAAAATATATTTCCATATTGATTCAATAAAAGTGATAAACAATAAAGTACTCCACGTAACAAAATGACTGCTATACTTTTTTATAAATAGTTTCTTTTGAAAATATTTGTAAAGAGATAGCAAGTTTAAGTTTACTTTGTTAAAGAATGTGAAAAAAAGTTGTAATGTAAAGAAAATTTTTATTTTTTATTAAAAGTGTCAATAAAATTTTACAGTCAACTATATATCCCCTTACAGCTAAAATAATGTATTTATATGCTCAGCAGTACTTCTGTATTTCTTTGATATTAAAAAAAAACAGTACTAGCAAAAGTTTATAGTAAATAAGTTATAACATTACTTTTTTTAGTATAAATGAAAGCTTTAACTTTTTTTTAGTTTTAGTATGGAAAGTACAAGGGTGACATTAAATTGTTTTGTAGTTTTAAAATAACTCTCATCTAAATTAAAACTATAAAAACTTACTTTTGTTTATGTGTAAACACTGATGAAATAATATATTTTAAGTATAAATAAAGATTAGATGTGTATTATTTAAAGCTGTGTTATATTTTTAAATAGTTTATACTTTTTTCTCTTTTTAGTTTTACAAAAATTTAAAGTTTTTTTTTTTCTCTTAAACCTTATTAAAAAAACAAGGTTGTTCTGAAATATACCTATACCAAGAGTTTTTAATTTAAATTTATACTGAATATTCTGTAATTTATTGACTTAAATTTGAAAGATGTTTTTGTTACCTTACTTTAAATTAAATAAGGTAAGGTTGCTTAAATCAGTGTTTAATGATCAAATAAACTTATGATATTTATTTTAAAAAAAACCTAGTTTAAACCTAAACATTTTTACTTAAGGTGTGAAACACATGAAACCTGTTCTTTTCTTTTTACAATAAATATAATTCGCTCCTCTTTGTAGACAAAGTATTGAGCACTGTATACCAAGTTTAATTAAAATAACAAATATCTAATAAAATAATTGTATAATCAAAAAAATATAAATTTATTAATATAAATAAACTGCTCATTTAGTTTTTTTATAAATGTTTTTTTTCAAGTTTATATAAACTATTTATTTCTGTCAAAGACAATTAGTTTTAACTTTTGCTTTTTAAGTTTTATCTCTAAATATTAACTAACTATTTAAATAAAATTTGTAGTACAGTTTTGATGTTGAACATAAAGCTATTGCACAATATGAAAAGTTAAAGCTTAAAAAAGAAAATGAAGCTCACGTTTCTCAGTACAATAACCAAACTAGTTCTGGCAACACTACAACCTCTCAGTTTAACAAGTTCGATCCTGACAACACGACTTCTGATGCAAGACCAAGCAATTTTAATACTGCTGTTAATTACAGTTCCTCTATCTTAAAACCTCTTCCTGCGACTAGAAAGAATAAAGGTAATTTTGATGTGAATAATAGGGCTGTTTGAAACCAAACATTGTAAAGAGTTGTTAAGTTTTATACATATTTGTTTAGTTTTCTTATAGGGCTACAACACACTTGGGCTAGTTTTAAATTTTTGAAAGTTCATGCCAGTTCAGGCTTATTTTAGCCTTTTTGAAAGACTCATACTTATTTAATTTTATTTGTCATTCTCTGTATAGCTTTATAGACTTTTTTTTTTATAAATTGTGTTTTTATTAAGTTCTTTTGTTTTTATTTTGATAGTTTTAGCTAGTTTATTAACATTTTTTTTGAATTTTAACTAATATTAATGTTTTTTTTGTTTCATATAAAGTCCAACTCAGGCTAGTTTTTGGTCACTTAAGTTGACTTTTTTGTCTTAAAGAATGGCAATCCCAATCTTAGCTATAGTTGTTTAGAATTTTTTTTAAATTAACTGATATTAAATGGAATTTTTGTTTTAGACTCACCTACTATTTCAAAAGGCGTAAATCTTAACTTACAAGATTTTGAGCTAGATAACAACTTGGATCCATTTTCAAATTGTGAACTTAACACTATCGATGACAAAAAAATACTACTGGATGTATTTAAAACCACAGTATTAACTAGCAACACTACAACTAGTACTAGTTCTAAAAACAGTAAGTTTAAAGTTTGGTTTTTATTATAGATTTTTAAAAGCATGCTTAATTTATTTTTAGTTATAACTGCCTCATTGTTAAAAGTTGCAACAAACGATTAAATGTAATTAAAATTTAATTATTAATAATTATACGTTTAAAAATTAATAATTAAAAGTCTGAACAGTTTACATTGGTGTTTTTTATGATATTTTTGCACTGTTATGTTTAAGTGTTTTAAAAATATTAACTATAACTTGATTTTTTTTTCATAGAAATTCATATATTCTTCTTAGTTATTTTAAAAAGTCAATTTTTTGTTAATTAATAGTACAATATGCTAAAACCAATTTTTATTTACTTCAGGATTGCCATAAGATTTAAAATCCTAGAAAAACCTGGAATTTGACAATTTAGACTAAAAAACCTGGAGTTTGAGAAATTTTGAATAAAAAATCATTAAAAAACTTGGATTTTCATACAATTATTACATGATAGATAGTAAAATTTCAATTTTACACAAAAAATTTATCATATAGATAAAGTTTTTGTCATCATCAAAAATTTTTTGTGATTAAAAAAAAAGTAAAAGTAACTTAACAGTTTCTTTTCAATGTTTTTATACTATTTTTGGACATAAGGGGGTAAATACTTTTTTCACAATTTGATCTCATTTTAGATAGTTTTTACTAAGCTATGAGATGCTTTTTACAGATTTAAAAAATTCAAAATTGTTTTTGAGATATAGCTGGTCAAAGTTGGAGGCAACATTAGGTTCCTTATGGGAGGCGCAAACTAAAACGGCAAAAATAGACTATTTCACTAAAAATCTATCTTCTCCTACGTTTTTTGAGATAACTACTTCTATATTTCTTAATATATCAAGGAACACTTTCTAAAATTTTGAAGTAGTTATCTCAAATAACGTAGGAGAAGATAGATTTTTAGTGAAATAATCTATATTGCCGTTAAATTTGGAAAACCTGGAAAAAATTTTGAAAAAACAAGTGGCAACCCTGTCCTTAGCAAAAATATGAAAATTTACTCCTTAGATCAGGGGTCATCAAAATGCGGCCCACATGACAAATAAGGCCCTTAAAGCCAAATATGTGGCCTGTGAGGTAGTTTTTAGCTAAAAACACAATTTTTTAAAATCATTACAATAAAGAAAAGGTTTTGCTATAAAAACTTACAATTAGGCTCTTAATTTAATAGTTACTCTTAACTAGTGCTATTTTACTGCTTATTTTATAATATTTTGGTTTAGAATTAAAATTTTCTACCAATTATTTTAAAATAATTGGTGCCCTTAAAACTTTCTTGTTAGTAGTGCGGCCCTCGAGCAATTTTTCTAGAAAAATTGGCCCACAAGTTACAAAAGGCTGCCGACTCCTGGCTTGTATATTTATGCTCAAAAGTTTTGCGTCTAAACTCTATAAATTATAGTTAATAATGATAAACTCTTGATTTAAATTTGTAACAGTTTTTTAATGTTTATTTTAATAATGTATGTGTTAACGCATTGAGTTGGAAAGATATTTAATAAACTTTATTTATTTTATAGGTTTGTATTTTCTGATAGCTGAAGAGCAAGTTTCATTATAAGAAAAAAACAGATACTTGTGATATTAAAAATAATAAAAAATTATTAGTTTGCTAAAGCCTTAAGCTCAACTTGATGATAAGATGATTTTGAGTAGTATATTTTATATTCATAAAAAAGCTAAATTTGTTAGAAAAAAAACTTAACTATAGGTCAACCTGAAACTCAAAACACAACTGTAAAAGAAGAATTGGTACATCACAACGGTGCTGTGAAACATACTGACCAGGTCAAGAACAAACAGATGCTTCTCAACCAGTTGGGAGACTTGCTTACCGATGAAGTTACAAAAAGTGTTGAAAAATCGAAACCTACCAGTAGCAATGGATATCCCAGAAGTATTAAGGAAGAAAACAAAAATTATACCAACAATTACAGCCCATTGGTAAAAACACCACCGGTTGCAAAACCAAGAACAGTGCCAAAAGACAATACTAGGTAAAAGGATACAACATGTTTACTTTTTATTTTCTTATATATCTTTTAAGTGTATAATAAAAATTTTCAGAATTTTTAAAGTATTTTTTTGTGTTAGTAGTGATTTAAATTTTGAATTTATAATTTAAAGAAGTTTAGAAGAGAAACGTAAATTTGAAGAGACACTGAACAAAGCATTAACTAGCTTGCCCCAACTTCCAACACCAACTGCTAGAAAAAAGGTAGGTGTTGTTTTTCTGTTTTATACTTTAAAACACTTTTTGAACGTACTGCAATTTTTTTGTAATTATAAAGCAAGTTAAATTATTTATCAAATACACGTAAACGTTAGCAGTTCCATTATGTATTAGTACGATATTAATTTAGTTAAGGTATACTTGCATTTTGAAATGAAGTAGAAACAAAAATTTTAACAGTTTGCTTATTAAACTAAAAAATGCATGTTATGACGAATACTAAGCTAAAATTAATTTTTTTTTTTGAATCAACTTTGTATTTTTATAATTTAAAAGTAACTTTATGTGAACATCAAAACACTGTTCATTATAGCGGTCTTAACTAAAAGTTCTAAGTTACTTTTGATTTGAATCATATTTTTTGCTATCTTTAAAACTAACTTTAATAACTATTTAATCTTTAGACTTAAGTCTTACTAATTGTCTCAATAAGTAAACATAAATAGACAAAAAAATTCTTCAAAATATTATAATTACTTTAATTTACTATTTAATTTACTTCAGGTTGATAAAAAAAATGTTATATACTTAATAACTTGCATGTTTACTTTTGGTTTTTGATTAGTAGACAGTTTTAGAACAAATGTATGTTATTTGCATTTTTTGAAATATAACTTTCTTAAGTAATTTGTTTATTTACCTAGTTTGATTTAAAAGTATATTTATCAAGAAAAATATTAATCTTATAAAATTTGAAGTCAAACTTAAGCGTCGAGCTTTTGTCAAAAGTACAAATTTTATTAAGCTTGTTGAGCTGTTTATAAAAACATTAGTTAATTTTAAAAACCATATTCATACTTCTTGAAGAAAATTAAAAACAATTTAAGACTGTTTTAAAAGTTAATCTATTTAACAACCATCAAAAGGTTTAATATATTATTTGAAATACTTTTTTTTAATATTCAGGCTCCTGAACCTGTGAGCTACCCTATAGTGACTTCTCACAAGAGGAAGGAAGGTGACGTGCAGTCCCTCCTGCGAGGATTGACGGAGGAGGAGCGCAATTTCGCCAACAACGTCGCACAGATGGGCTTCAGCATGCATCTGGTGCTCAGGTGTCTGCAGAAGTTCGGTATCGATCAGTCGAAAGTATGTATTTTACGTGAAAGTTGTTATAAGCGTTCAGAATTCGCTTATTACTAATTTTAGTTATAGATGGTTATTTTGAATTTTTTTGAAAGTAGCCATCAATGTATTGTTTTAAGCGCTTTATTTTAATTACTAGCACTATTTTCTGTGATCTCGTTTTATCTTTTAGTTTCATTTTTAATTATATATTTTTGTGATAATTACAATGAGTCAAGTTTTAGATAGCTAAGCGAGTATTTTCATAGGTTTTGTATTGTATATACATAAAATGCATAACATATATATTTATATACATATTTTATTTTAAATAAGTTATTTTAACAATTATTTGTTCTTTAGCTGCTAGTGTTTTAAAACTTAACTAATCTAACTTGTTTTAAAAAGAAAGAAAATGTTAACTTTATAAAAATGCATTAAAACAATAACTTTTGTGCATTCTAATAAGTAAGTTTTCGTTTATAAAATATTAGCTTATCTTTTTAAATAACTAAGATATAATACTACTACAATTTTTATTTCTTTAAAAATCTTAATATTTTGTTTTTATTTTAGAATAATAAAAACTTTTAGAAACTTCTTCTTTATTTACATTTAATTCCAGTAAACAACTAATAATAAAATTGTATAAAGACGTGAAAATCTCGCTTATGTAATATTTTATTTATAGCTACTTACTGTGCAAATAATTACTCATATGTTTGTTATCAAAAAGACTTAAGGTACGTTTCTTGATATTATCAACAAAAATTAATTTATTATGTTTTTATATTATGATTTAATATTTATGTAATTAAGGCTTTTACCTATTTCTAAATTTGTTGTGTAATATTCATCGACCGTTCATTGGTATTTTACGCTTGACTAAACTTGTGCGCTTTTTTATATAGAAATAAATTCAACAGGTAGTATCAAGATTAATAAAAATTACAAAACTAAAAGAGAAAAACAAATTGTACGAATACAATAATATTGATGAGGCCCTTGACATATATAACGGAGATATTAAAAAGGTAATTTATTGTTTACAACTTAATATAAACTGTTTTATTCAAAACAACATAGTTTTATTCATAAAGTTTATCTGTTCTATTTTTAAGTTGATAACAAGTTGATTAGTTAATTAATATTTAGATAAAATTTAATAATTTTTGTCTACTGTTAAGTAAAGAGGCATGCTACAACACTTTTATATAATATTTTTTTCGAATACTACGGAATCAATAATCACATTTAATAACATGTTATGATTTATATAAAAAAGTTAAAAAAAAAATTTTGTATTAAATTTATTTCATAAAAGTATGTAAAAAAAATTACAAACCTTAACAACTTAAGTACTTACATAAGTTTATTGACAAAAAAAAAAGAAGATATTTCTCATACTTTTATTAGATATTGCTGTATTTACTTGTTGAACTTTAAACTTTTGCACTAAGTTCTTGAAAAAGTTTAGTTTACTTGGGGAAAAATACTTCATAAGATGTTAAAAAAGGATAATTTTTCAACTTTAGTGTTGTTTAGTCTTTTGAAAATTTTCAAACTACAGATTAGTTTATAGCAATTTATCCTTATATTATTTCCTTGTATACTTAAGTTTATTATTATAAAATAATGCTTAACTGAAATATGTTGGTGCTTGCCAAATTTAAAATGTCAAAATTTTTCGCAGACCCACAAGTTCTTAGAAGTCTTACTGCAACTCTCGCAAATGGGATTTCCCCAAGATGAAATAAAAGGAGTTTTGTTACTGACGTCAGGTGAAGAAAGTTTGAACCGAGATAAAGCTTTACAAACTTTGATGGACAAGAAGCGATGACAAGAACCAAGCTGGCAGATTTGAAAACTGCTGCTTACTTTAGATTTTCGGAAAAAAAACAATTTTTAAATATAAATTCGGAAGATGCTTCATTGTTTTTTGCTAGTTTTGTTAGTTAGGCTTAGCTAATTTTGTTTTTTAAAGCAGTTATCTTTTATATCTTTTTTTTTAACTAAAATTTTGTAATATTGATATGATAATGATTAATTACATTTTTGTTCATAACTTTTGCTAAATGTGCTTTCTGTAATAAGTAAAATGTATTCTTAAAGTATTATTACTCGCTTTATATTCTTGGTTTTCTCGGCTGAAGATATATACTGATTGTTTAGTTATATTTTTGACCTGGTATTGATTTTAAGATCAATTTAACTCAAAATACAGCTTTAATTTGTGAAGTTATTTTTTAAGAAGTTAAAACGATTGTAAAACTATGCTTATATATTTTAAATTCTATAAAAAAGTATTAACTATTCCTATCACTGCAATTTTAGTGAGATATATGTCTTGATAAAACATTGTTCAGATATAGTAGAATACAGTTTTCAAAATAAAAAGATTTTGTTTAACAAATCATTTATTGTAAAAAAGGCACTGGTCTTAAAGTTAATAGTGAATGTTTGTAGAAGTAAACTTTAAACTAGTCCACATGATTCGTCACATACAATATAGATTTCTTTATGTTACTATTTCTGTCTTTTTTAATAACATTATTAGGTGTTGAATACGTTTATGCGTATCTTATCATCAGTTTGGTTTAAATCATAAGTTTTTGTAAACTTTTCACCGATTTCTGATATACACATACCAACCAAATTAATTTTTTTTTTGAAGTTCAAGTATTTTATTTAGAACAAGGTTTTTATAAACAAGTACTTTGTTATAGTTGACTATTTTATTGTTTATCTGGTTTCTGCTTATTTTATTAAATACGTTTTAATAAACAAAAAATGTTTTTGTAAAAATTTCGTAGCAGAGTTTTTTTTTTGAAGTGTTTTAGACTTCTACACTATTCGAGAACGATAAATTTCAACTTCCTAATTTGTTTTGTATGCTCTAAATATTTAAGGAAGTTTTAAATGAAACAAATCTACGTAAAAACATTTTTTATGGAAACTTAAAACTGTTAATCGTGGAAATACTCCTAAATTATATAAATATTTTCTAAGCGAACAACATGTCTATTTTAGTAATGCTTCTACAATTGTACACAAATCAGTAAAACACAGAACAATATTTTTAATAAAATTGTTTGTTACACAATCCTTTGAAAAACTTTTAAACTCACTAATACCTAGTTCAATTATTAATGATATCACTTGATTAAACATGGTCGTATATTGCACAGTAGTTCTTTAAATTTCTAAAAATGAGCACATAAAATCATCGAAGAAGATTACTTGTGCACACTAGATCATTGTAAATATTTATGTCTTTAAAAAATTGCTCCTTTGATTGTTCATTTGTAATCTCTATTTTAAATGTGTTTAAACCAATTGAAAACAAACAAAAAGGTATATTTTAACTAATAACTGATACTATACATATCTTCTGTTTATATAAAATAGGACTTTAGTATTCAAATAAAAAGTTTAATTCATTTTTATAAGATCTTCCGACAAATTATCTTTTAATGCGTACTATCTTTAAGACAAACATTTGTTTTCTTTTTACAAACTAAAAGATTTTATTAAAAAAATCATTTGAAGTTTTTTCCAAATTAAATGTGGTCATGATTTATATTTTTGCATAATAATCAGATCGAAAACTCTGAGTCTTAAGTTGTCAAAATTTTGTCTGATAATTTTGTTAAAACTCATTCACTTTTAGAAAAAGCTTGTATTAAGTTATATAAAATTATGATAATTAAACACACATGCTTTCAGGCTTATATTTTTTTAACTGCAAGAAACATTATTTTTTGTAAAACAATCAAAAAGTACTTAATCTGTGAATATCCACATTTGTTCACCTTAACTTTAAAAAAAACCTCGTTTTTAATAAATTTAGAACATCTTTTTCAATAAACTGTTAAAATTTATAAGGATATATAAACATATTCAGAATGGCTGTGTTGTGTACTGATTTTAACTTTATACTACTTCAGTTTATAATGACTTAAACTTTTTAAATAAACAACTTTTCTAACACTTGAATTTAGCGTGGTCAGTTTTATTAGTCACTAGGCCAGTTAAACCAAACTGTCTTTGCGGGCTGCAAGTTAAACCATAACAACTTATTAAAAAACTAAAATGAAACTATTTTTCAATAACGAATATACACTTTGTAGTGAAAATCATATTACGAGCACATTTCTAAATGTTTTGTTTGTTCTGCACAAGCTTTTATCAAGTTGAAATTAGGTTTTAAGGGCCGTACGTTTTCCATTCCTACTTCAAACTAATAACTCATTTAAATAGTTTTGGCCGTAAGTTGATTAATTAGACTTAATATAGGCTATTCTAAAAATCTGCTTATAAAATATTTTTTTAAAGAATATTTTTATTTAAGTGTTATCTAAGTTTTAAAATGCGAGTACTTTCTTATTCTGAAACAACAGTTCATATTTACTATTTCTGCCGGATGAGAGCAAAACTATAACTTTTTATTCATATAGTCTTTTTAATTGTATTGTAGTTATGCTTAATGCTGAAATAATCTTAGTGGTTGACATCACGAGTAGATAACTTTATTAAAGTTTTACTAATAACAAATCAATATATATGTCTAAAATTTGAGACAAAGTCCAACTAATGTTATAAATAAGGACACTTAATTTGTAAGTTTGTTGTTAAGTTAGTATAACAAAAAAAAGCATACTAAATTATTTTCACACAATTATTGACGTTACAATTCAATATTTTAACTATGAAATTTTAGTAAAAAAAAACAACGATTGTAATTAAGATAAGTGAAAATAAATTGGTTCATTTTACATAAATAATATATATGTCTATTATTAAGTAAATATTAAAATAGAGAGGAACAAATTGTAAGTGCCGGTATATTTATCTACTTTAAAAAGTGACTGAAGATAAATAATGTTTATCAGAATTGTGAATTAGCTTTTATAGAAAAAAACAAACATAGTGTTTTTTTTATATATTTACATATATATATATATATATATATATATAAAATAAGGTTAATGTTTAAACTTAAACACTTTCAACTGAGCCCACTTGAAGGGCTTTTAAATAATTTATTGAAATGGCGATTTTAAAAATTCTGGAACATATGTTTCATAAAGCTTTAATTTTTCTTAAAGCTTTAATCATCAGCCAGTTAAATTCAAAATAAAAAGCACTGTACTAAACAAAGATACAAAAGTTATGCAAAAAAACAAATTTGTAAAACAAAAAAGCATAAAATAACATTCACAGCGTATTTCAAATTCAGCTAATCGTACAATAAACTGTACCATTACTACGTCACAATTATTATAAAAATTTTAAAATCGAAATTTCTGTTCACTATTATAATAAACTGTAACTTACTGACGATCACATGAAATTTTACATTTCAATGTGTGAAACAGCTGTTTAAATTATAGTTTCTATATAATTTGATAAATATATATTTAATATATACGTGTTCTACAGAATCTCGTAAAATTTAATCTATGGATTTATTATAAAGAAAAACAACAATGACATAGCCCTTACTCAAACGAATATTTTTGTAAGTTGTATACATTATATAATATTTTCTTATTGTGTTTATTAAAGTTTTTAAAAATAAATAAATACTTAAATTAAGAGCTATAATTTATATGTACTTGTTTGTCTAAAATATTAATCTTTTTTCTGTGTTGCAAAAGGTGTTTTTGATAATTACAACAATTAACAGACTTAAAACATCAGTATTTTTAAAACAGGAATTTGTTTATTAGTAAAAAGTAAATAAGTTTAATATTGATTTTTATTTAGAATCCTTAGTAAAGTACTTATAAAAAAATAACATTATGTGTTTTCATGGTAGTTTAAGTTTTTTATATTTTTTATTTATAACTAGTAGTGTTTACTAAAGTTTTATTTTATAAAGTATAAAAAAAGAGTATTTACTTATTTTAAAAACAAGAAAACGATTTTTGTTTTATAACTAATTTTTAGATAATATCTTTAACTAGTAAATCTTTTTTTTTAAAAGCTTATATAATAGAAATTATACTTTAAATTAAACTGCTTTACAACTGTTTTTTAAGACTATTAAATATTATTTTATTAAACATCTTGAAATAATTAACTAATTGCTTTTAAATCTAAACTTATTATTATAAAACTTTATTGAATAGCTTTTTTCAATATTTTTTCAACGTAAATGTAACTTCGTAAAACCAAATAAGTATTTGCTTTAAATAAATACATTGAAGTTTATATCAATTTTAGTAAACGCTGATTTAAATATATATTTCAATTTATATTTAATATTTATACATGTTTAACTCTTTAAGCAAAACTACATATTGCTTATATTGAAATTTACATACACATATTAGTGATATATAATACATTGCACAGTTATCTCTAAAAATTAAATTTAGTTTTTAAAAAGGTTTTTAAAAAGTACTACTAATACTTTTAAACAGTTGGAACAAATGAAAATTATGTAAAAAACTTCCTTTTTTTTTTGTTAAATTAAGCCAAATTAAATAAAGGACAACAATATTTCTATTCTTTTTTTGAAAAGTAATGAATTAAACTACTTTATGAAGTCATTAGTAAAATGTAAAGTTTTATTAATAACAATAGTCAAATAAAGTTTTCAAGTTAATAGTAGAGTTTGTTAACATCATAAAAAAATCCGAGATATCACTTAGTTAAACAAAAAAGAAGAATTTTGTTTCAATTTCATTTTTGCTTTTAAGGTGCGTTCGAAATCATTTGAATTTTTCACGTTCACAGCTCACAGCCAAGTGCAAACATGCAAAAGTATAAAACTGCGAATGATATTAAAAGTTTTTGATAAGGTATTAATTTTTAAACTTTTTATATAATTTAAAACTATTTAAACAATGAAAAATTTTGATTTTAATTCATTAATTATGACAGGCCTTCTTAAATGTTAAATTAATTCAAACTGCTTATTTTTTGAATAGTTTTTTTTTTGAAGTGCTTACATGCTAAAAAAATAGTTTAAGTTTAAATTAGCTTTGTTCGATAATAGTTTCTAATACAGGACTTGCAATTAAAACTAGATGGATTAGTAGTTTTAGACACATAATAAAAGTGGTTAAGTATAGATAATAACATCAAACAGTGTACGATTCAGCAATTTTCAAAAGTATATTTTTATTTTTACTATTTTATAGAAAGTGTATTATTATTAAAATCAATACATTTTTTTTGAAACTACTTGTATTTAATTCAATTTAGATTTTTAACGAAGATTAACATCACTTTGAATAATTATAAAAAATAGGTTAACTTTAATATCTAAAAATGTTTAGTTATTATAACTAGCTATTAATAAAAAAAACTATGTAAAGAACAAAATTTCTATAGTTTTTTATAGTCAAGTTTCAATATTGTAAGACTTATTTTTGTTCCTTTGAAAAATATAGGTTGTGTCTATTTTAAATATTTGTTAATATTTGAATATTTAGGTCGAAACAAATTTTTATTAGTTTTAAAAATGACCAAACCTTTTCGAGGTACACCTTCAGTTTTGTATGAAAGTCGTTATTGCAATCAAGAAGAGTTTGATGTTGTTATTTGTGGAGGTAGTATTAAAAAAAAAGTAACAAATGAAGTTCATGAATTAAAAGGTCCTGATTTTGAAATTTCAACTTTACGTCCGATGTTAACAAAAAGGTATATACACAAATCAGCTGTAGTTGGTTCTGATATTTACATACTTGGTGGGTATGATAATAAATATAGTTGGACATCTTCTTTTGAAATGTACTCTATCAAAAAAAAGCAGTGGCAAAATTTGTCGCCTGTACATTTTGATCAAGAATATTATAGTGTCTGCTCATTTATGCAAAGTATCTATGTAATTGGCGGCTATTTTAGAACTTACCATGAAGAAAGATTCATAGACAATTATGATGATTATTATAAAAATGATTGTTATAAGTATGACATAAAAGGCAATAAGTGGAATCAGGTAGCATGCTTACAAACAGAAAGAAGTAACTCAGCATGTGCAGTTTTCGAAGGTAAAATTGTTGTTACTGGAGGTTTTAAACTTAATGTTGAAAGACGTTATAGTTACCATGAAACGTTGAAATCAGTAGAATCTTATGATCATCATGATAACAAATGGACATGTCTATCTGACTTGAATATAGCTAAAAGTGATCATGTTTCTTTTAGTTTGGGTAGTAAATTGTTTGTAATAGATAGTGGTTATTTATCGCGCTATGAAATATATGACAAACTTTCCAGAAAGTTTACCATGTTTACCTTTAGTCTACCTAGAGCAAAACTTGGATATATTGAGGCTTTTGGTGTAAATGATAAAATTTTTATTTTTGATTTCAAGCTAAATTTGTATCTTTATAATATAAACAAAAAAAGTTGGACTTCTAAAGGTACCATCCTAAATGGTAGTTTAAAGTGTGCAGCTTTTCAAAAGTATCCGAAATTGTAAAACAACGTTGCTTGTATGGAAAGTTCAGATTTGTTAATACAATATAATTTCAAGTATATATTTAGTTTTGTTTCTAATGTAAAATTATTTATGTTTGAGATTTTTTGAACTCCTTAAACTTGTTTAATTTTTTGAATTTTACTTTTTACTGTCGCTAAATAAAGCACGCATTGCACGAAAATAAAACTTTGTTTTGTTTAAGTAAATGGTGGGTTCTGATTAAGATTAGTAAAAAATATTTAACATATCTAAATAAGTTCTTTGTAATGTGTTCTAATAAAATATAATATAGCAGACTAAATTTTAAAAACTTAATATATTTATGTTAGGCGTATTATATATTATTGTTTTTTTTTGAACAAAATTAAGTAAATATTTAAAAAGGAGGCAATTTTTAGTTGCAACTTATGAAAAAGTAAAATTAAAATTTTAAAATTATAACTATGTTGACCAAAAACTAAATAACATAATAATAAAGCTAAATGAAAAAAACACCAAATAACTCACCAAATAGTCAATTGAAAAATAGCTTAAGATTCAGGAATAACGTCACATTAGTCTGAATTTTTCGAAAAAAGTTCAAACAAACATGTACCAGCATTAGTTTTTCAAAAAATAAATTCTTTGCGTAAGTTTTTCAAACTTTTAAAATAGCATTAAAATTATCCTGAGTAATATGAGTGTACGAAAATCCTGTTTTATAAACAACTTAATGTCATTATTAACTTTTAATCTAGTTAAATCAATAGCAAAAATAAATAATACTAGCTAGAAGAAAAAATTTTGCTGATTTTAAACTTTTTTAACTTTTTATTTCTATAATAAATATAAAGAAGCAAATTTTAGTGAAAAAAGTAGTTTAAGATTGGTATTATACAGTAAATTAGATATCTTACACAGTAAATATTTAATACTTATTGTAATGTTAATTTTTTTATTTTAGCTTATTTTAATAAAACAAGTTAGATAAAAAGCAGAGTTCTAGTAGGTAAAAGATGTAAAATTCAAAAAAAAAAGAGTTACAATGACAATCTTATAATTTACAATAAAAACAAATTTAATTGTACTAACACCATAATTGCTACTCTTAAAATATTCTTTTTTTTTAGTCAAACATTGAAAGTAGAAACTGTTAATTAAGTTTGACAACCCTTTCAGTCAAAACTGTCCTGATTGACTTTAAACTGACCTGTAGGCAGCCAGGGTTTTTTTCAAATTCTTTTATTTTTTTAATTAGACAAGAAAAACCAATCACTTCAACAAAAAATACCACAAAGTAATAAAATATTGAAACTAAATCAAGTATATCTCATTCAAAAAAAAGAAAAAAACTGGTCTGAAATCTTAAAACTATACTGAGGTAAAAAAAAAACTGTCTTGAGTCAGCCTGAGTTTAAAAACCAAATAAAAAACTTTCTGAGTTTTCCAGCTTGTTTCAACTAGTTCCAAGCTGAACATCATTTTAAAGCATGAAGTTGAATTACATTTTATATGAAAATATTTAGACTTTTTTCTTAAGTAAACAGCTGAGGTGGTTAAGCTATGAATTCAGTAAGCGAAATTTTAAAATACATTTCCTGTCAGTATTTTTTTTATAAAAACGGCTTTTGTAAGTTATACTTTTCTAAAAATTTAATTTAAACATACTTTTCTATTTGTTAATTTAAAAACAGAAATTTTAATACAAAGTTTACTTTACTTTTTACACTTAAAATGTTTCTATTTTTTCAAATAAAAAAGCTTGAAGTTTTAAATATAATTAATAGGTATTCACAACCTGTTTTAAATTGTGATTATACAATTCCTTTCTATATCTTAAGACTTTGTAAACTTATGTTCCTTGACTAATAAACATTTAGCTATACCTTTATGGCTTTAAAAAAACCGGCTTCCATAAGTTTTAAACATGTTTTTGCTATCGGTTAGCTCACAAATAAATATAAGTACAAAATTATTGTACATAACATTTAAAATGTTTCAGTTTTAGTTAACGAAAGAAAATCTTGAAGTTTAAAAAAGTTTTACAGGTGTTTACAACCTGTTCTAAATTGTTCTGAGTTAGACATAAATTCAGAGGTTCAAATTAAAATGATGTGTAGATGAAAGTACTTATACTTTTTTTGAAGCAAACATTTGTGGTTATTATATTTTTACGTCACTAAGAGATTTTTAGTCGTGCATGAACTTTGAAATGAATTTTTGTTTTAATATTCAATGAAAATTGCATTGCAAACATTTTTGTAGTATGAAGGTACTGTTTCTGTTAAAAACCAGAGATTAACAACTTTGAGTTAAATTAGTACTGATTCAACTAAGAATATTATATTTTTATAATACGAAGTAAAGTTCTATACATAATGTTTTTGTTTTTAAATTCTTGTTTTGCAAATTACTACTTGTACTTTTAAACTTTACTTTGATGACTGAAATAAGTGCAACATAATATTTTTGAATAAAAGTACAAACAAATAGTGATACTTAAGTTTACTAGCATTATTCAGTTGCTAAAAAGCATTCTTCAGTGTCAAACTGACATTTTCATAAATTTCAAAGTATTCAGGATTGTTCTGAATTTGTGGCAACCTTGTTGATTACTGAAATGTCATAGTTATAACAAACAGACAATTTGAAGCATTATTTTTAAGGGAAAAAAAGAGTTATTAATTAAAAATAAATAGCCTTTAGTTCGGATAAAAAATTCTAAATCATCATGAATGTTTTAAAAAGTGCTTACTAGTCTAAGTTTTGATAAGAACATCAAAATACATTTTAACTACATATATTTTACAATTGCATAATAAAAACACTGAAAGAGATATCAATTAACAGTATTTATTTCTTTTAAAATGTTTAAGTAAAGTAGAATAACTGAAGAATTTTAAAATATTTTAAAACGTAAAACTATTTTTTTAATAAACATAACTAAAAAAGAAAAAAACTAACTTAATTAATCATAAAATATTTAACTTTTAATTGTTAGTATAAAATAATATTAAGATACAAAACAAACTTTTTTAGTCTATTTTAAGAATGTTTGTTAAACATAAAGTAAGATTTACATTTTAAAATCACATACTATAAGTCTTCTTATAAAATTATTTAAATTGTTGTCTTTATATATTTCATAAATAAAAGAATTGAGATCCCAAATTGGTAGTTCAATAATAATTGTAAAGTTTGCTTTTCTAAAAACTAAATCAGCCTGAGTAACAAGCATATGCAGGGTTGTTACTCGTTGAGTCAAAAAACTATCCTGAGTCTTAATTTTTTTGATATATTTATAAAAAATCATAAATAAATATTACAAAATTTAAAATAAAAATTCAAGTTATTCATCAAAATTTAAATTTTTAGAAAAAAAACAGAAAATTTATACTGCAACAAAAAAATCTCATTCAGTGAAAGAAAAACATTGGAGTGAAATTCAAAATAAGTTTTTAAATTATCGTGAGAATTTTAAAGGATTTATACTGTCATGTGTTATACTAAGTGTGTGGGACTCTGCTTGAGTTACAACAAACTAGCCTGGGTTACATTTTTAAAAACATAGTACAAGTTATCTACAGCTTTATAAACCTACTTTCAATTAAACAGTAGTATAATTTATCTGCAACTTTACAAACCTACTTTATTAATTAACTAAATCCGTCTAAACGCTAGCTTAACAACTAACTTAGGATTCCTATATACAAGCGCGTTATAGTCAGTAACCGCCAGGCCCGCGTTGCATATATGCCCAAGCATACATCCTAAGACGTTTTACATACCTTATAAAAAATATGATGATAGTTTCAAACTTTTTTTTGTTATATTAAAAGTTATTATCTACATGAGTTAGGTCTATGTATGTTTAAATCAAACAATAATCTTTTACCAGCTGACTTTTATGATTAATTTAAATTTTAAGTATATAAATTTTCCACAAGTATCGTGCGAGCTTTTTAATACCTACACTTAACAACAAGAGTGGTCATAAATCGCTAGCCTACCAAGGTAGTAAATTATGTACTGAGCTGATATTTGATTTAAAAGTCTAAGTTGTTTTAGAAGTTTCCAGGATAAACTTCAAAATATTTTTTTATACAGTTTTTATCAATGACATTACTCTTTTATTTATTTTCGTTTAAGGAAAACACTAAAAACTGTCTTGTTAAATACCATAAATTTTATTTTGTAAGTTTATTTGTTAAGCTACGATAACAGTGGTTCTATCAAAATTGCAGCATTTTTATTAAGCTATTCTTCATATAATTAAATAAGATTAATTTTTGAATTAACTTCAGAATTTTCAAACTTCTTTTTCATTTTATAACTTGATTAAGATTACTGTTTGAAGGAAAATTATAATAATTTACTTCACTTTTTTTATGTTTGCAAATATTGTTTCTTTGTTACAGCTACATTTCTAGGCTTAGAAAAGTATTTAATTACAAAAAAGTATATTTAAAAAAAAAGGAAATTTCTGTTGTTATTATCGTCATTTTTCTTATTAACGCATAGTGTGTAAAAATTAAGTTGAGTTTATGGTTGAATTCACATCTTTTAAAAAAAGAAAAAAAAAAGTAATCATAAACTTCTTTAACTGTTTCAATCACATTATGTAGTAAAAAATAAGTAGTTAAACTACTAGTATAAAATGTATACCTATCGTAAAAAACTATAATTAGCAATATTTAATTTTTTTTCTAAACTCAACTAAAAAACGGTTTGATGAGCAAGTAATGAGAGAGAGTAGCATTTAACAAAAACTTGCTTTATTTGAAAAATATAAAAATAAATTTAAGTAGGTTAAGATTTATTAAAATATTTTTATACTTAGTCACATAGTTGTGCACAATTGTTTCTTTAAATATGAATACTTAAAATTGATTTGAAATCTATCAAAGGGTAAAAATAATTTATAAAATTTTCAAATAGTTTTTCTTAAGTTACTAATGTATCGAATAAAAATATATATAAATTCATTATCTACCCTTGGGTTGTACTAGATAAAGTTTTTTATTAGTTAAAATAAATAAAATTTCAAGCAAATTTCTAAACAAGTTGATGTAAAAATAATATGAAGTCAAATATTTTATTTCTATTTGTTACTTTAAATAACTTTTATCATTGCATTCTAAGAAAGTTTGTTTCCTTGTCTTTAAAAAACATAAAATAAGTTAGCTGATAAGTAAAAACTTGTACACGATACATTAAAAAGTTACGCAGATAAAACATTTGTCTATGATCTATTGGCTATAAATTACGCTACAATTTATTCGAGTTTCAACACTTTTTCCAGCGCTTCCAAGTACTTTGGGTGCTCGACGTACTTGTGAGCCAGCTGCAGCGGGTGCGAGAAGATGTACTCGCGGTCGCGCAAAACTCTCTCCGAAACCTTCCGCTGCTCGTCGCTGTAATCCTCCCTGATCATGCCGAACCGCGGGTGCAGGTTGAAACAAATGTGCGAAACTTCCTCGTAACACTTGTTGATGTACACGGTGGCGGTTTCGATCTCGCGCTCGGCTTCTCGCTCCGACGAGATGAACACCGACTCGTTGCACCTGGTCAGCACCGCGCACATCATGAACATCTTCGTGCAAGCGTCCGCGATCTGCTCCAGCTTCAGCTCGTCTTCGGTCAGGGTATTCCCCATGCCGGCAACCAGCGCCAGCAGCCTCGCGTGGAACTTCTCCACGCAGAAGTCGACGACGCGCGCGCAATCCGTCATGCATGGGTGGATGTTGGACTGAAGCTCGTCGCAGATGTTTTTGTGGGTGAGCGCGGGCGAGTAGGTCGACCTCTTCCACGGCTGCTGCATCATGGTCCTGGCGTCCGAGCTGTGGTGCCGCCACATGAGCCTTTTGGTGGGAGACAGCAAACTTTTCATGTTCCTGTTTGTTATACAGAAGTGTGATTTTGAGTTGTTTTAATTTTTTCATACCATCACCAACTCAAATAATTTGGTGGTTTTAATATTTTAAATTTCTTTTTTTTTTTTTTGGCATCTTCTGTTAAATAAAACAAAAACATTTTAAAATACTCAATTTAAAACTATAAAGAGAATGTTAGGTGAACAACAAAAACAAAATACATCTAAAGAATTATCTTGCTTTATTATACTACTAGAGATTGCTTTTTTTATCTGTATACAGCTTAACTTTTACTGAGATGCTTAATCATACGACTTAATAGAGTATGTTTTACAAATTAGTTTTGTTTATTTAATTAAAAAAATTGTTAGGATTCTAAAAAATATTGTTCTATTATTTATTTTTTAATGAACCAGAATATTTTAACAAAGTTACAAATGTAAAAAAATTTGTTAGGATTCTGAAAAATATTGTTCCATTATTTATTTTCTAATGAACCAGAATATTTTAACAAAGTTACAAATGTAAAAAAATTTGTTAGGATTCTGAAAAATATTGTTCCATTATTTATTTTCTAATGAACCAGAATATTTTAACAAAGTTACAAATGTAAAAAAAATGTAATAACTTTTCGATGCATAAATTACAAAAATGTGGGTTAATTTGTAAAACTAACTTGTTATAAAAACGTACCTGAGTATTTACACAAATTAAATAATGATTAAAATTAATACTGAAGATTGTAAACTTAAGTGTTTGAGCTTCACCTTTAGCAAGAAAACTATACATATGTTTGATAAAACACTTTTTATACAAACCTTGTTTCCTCAGGTAATGTTTTTGATGCAAAATTCAACCCGGTCAAAGCAATTTGCATCTTCAGTAAATAATTTGGAGCCTGTGAACAAGTATCTAAAGTAGATTAAAGTTGTTTAATTTTTAAAAAAACTAAAGAAATAATATAAATTCAAGTAACGTATATTGTTTTTGTTAAATTTTAGAAGTTTTACATTTTATGACACCTTATATCAAGTATAGGCTTATAAACAAAAATAAGAAGAAAGAGAAATAAGAATATAGTAAAATTTATTTTGAATATTCATAACTTACTATTTTATGTATTTGAATAGTTTGGTTTTGGTACTGGTTTTAATTAAAAAGTTTAAACATAACTGACTCATTTTCAAAAAAAAAGTTTATTTATTAATTTCGTTTAGCTCTCTTCAGAATAACATTGCTAAAAACTATGAATATTGTAGAGTAATTTTAGTTATATATAATGAATTTTGAAAAGTCTAACAAAAAATAGTTACGTCATAAAGAATAAAAGTCTGTTTAGAAAAAGTTTGAAAAAAAATAGAATAGAGCTATACTGAACTAACTTAAAGTAATTTATAAGACAAAATTGCTAAAACAAAAACATTTAAAATAGTAGAAATTTTTTACCTTAAACTAAATTAAATAAAAAGCACATTAAAAATACGACAATAACAACAACAAAAAATAATACTACTAAAGACCCTATTTGTAAAGTTTTAAATTGTAAAAATCTCTTTGTTTGCAAATTTTTGGCTCGCGAGATCTAATAAATAGAGATTCTAGAACTGAAAGATGGTAGGTGTTTCTAGCTCGGGATAGGATTTCAAACCTATTATCCAGGTAGTTCTCGGCACAAACAGGGTTGTTGAGGAGGTGCTGATGAATAGATGACTGTTCACCTTTAGGCTTCACGTCGTCATTAAAAATAAACCTTTTAAGCTTTTTCGTGACATGCTGCTCTCGCCTGACGTGGAAACGTTGAGATGTACGACGATGTAAAAATTGAAGATCATACAATGCATTACTAACAGAGCTATTAAAATTTGCACTGCTGACTGTTTGAATCTAGAATTTGACAACATCTACAAAATTTTTCTCTCACTAGGTTACCCCGAAACAGTCATCAAGAAGACAATTAAGGCAACTCAGTCCAAAATGAATCGCTTACCCTTTTTCGGCCCACATCCTTGCCCAGTGTACCTCCGCCTTCCTTATATGGGTGAAAACTCTATAGGACTGGCTAAGCAAGCTTCATTGGCTATAAAATCCACCTTTAACAGCGTTTCGCTACGTGTTGTGTACAACACCAACCGCCCACTTAACGGAATCGTAAAAGATGCCACACCTACCCATGATTTGAGTAATGTAGTTTACATATTTAAATGTCATTGCGGAAATGACTACGTAGGTCGTACATCTCAACGTTTCCACGTCAGGCGAGAGCAGCATGTCACGAAAAAGCTTAAAAGGTTTATTTTTAATGACGACGTGAAGCCTAAAGGTGAACAGTCATCTATTCATCAGCACCTCCTCAACAACCCTGTTTGTGCCGAGAACTACCTGGATAATAGGTTTGAAATCCTATCCCGAGCTAGAAACACCTACCATCTTTCAGTTCTAGAATCTCTATTTATTAGATCTCGCGAGCCAAAAATTTGCAAACAAAGAGATTTTTACAATTTAAAACTTTACAAATAGGGTCTTTAGTAGTATTATTTTTTGTTGTTGTTATTGTCGTATTTTTAATGTGCTTTTTATTTAATTTAGTTTAAGGTAAAAAATTTCTACTATTTTAAATGTTTTTGTTTTAGCAATTTTGTCTTATAAATTACTTTAAGTTAGTTCAGTATAGCTCTATTCTATTTTTTTTCAAACTTTTTCTAAACAGACTTTTATTCTTTATGACGTAACTATTTTTTGTTAGACTTTTCAAAATTCATTATATATAACTAAAATTACTCTACAATATTCATAGTTTTTAGCAATGTTATTCTGAAGAGAGCTAAACGAAATTAATAAATAAACTTTTTTTTTGAAAATGAGTCAGTTATGTTTAAACTTTTTAATTACTATTTTATGTTTAAAATTTTTACCGTGCTGATAATATCAAAAGCTAAATTTAGTAAAAGTCAATGTAAAATATTAACTATTTTTAAAAATCAAGTACAGTAATCAAAAATTTTTAGATAGTAAAATTTTTAAGCTAATTCGATTAAAAGGATACTTTTTTAAGTTTTAAAACATCCAAATCATAAAATCGTTCAAACATAATTTTTTTATATGATAGCTACAGATAATATTTTTAAATGAAAAACTTGCAAACTTTAATATGTTATTTTTGTAAACTACGTTTTGTGAAAGAAGTGAAATTAGTTTAAAAACATTTATTACTTATCATACCTTTTGAGCTCGTTTTAAATGTAAATAAGTCATAAGTTTGGAAAATTAAGCATAGTTCAACCTAAACTATGAAACTAATAAAACCTTCAATCACGTCTATCAAATAAAATTATAACTTTATAATCTATAAAATTCAACCCAGTCAAATAAATTTGCATCGTTAGTATTTAGTTTGAACCTTAAGTGTACAAACACGTAAGTCTATTTTTAATTGTTTAATTTCTATAAAAACTGAAGAAAACAATTTAGCAAAAATATTGTATTATGTTCTAAAAGTTCTATTTTCATTTTTTTAATATAAAAAATTGTTTAAGTTCATCTTGAAGCAAATTGTTACATTTCATGTCACCATTAAACAAGTCTGCCTTAAAAACAAAAACATCAAATGTAAAAAAATATCTCTAAAACTTTAATATTTTACTATTTCAAAAGTTTACAAATAAAACATTTTTAAACTGAAATAAAAAAGATCAGTACTAACTATCATACGATACCAACTAAACAATCTAACCACGTCTATTAAACACAGAGAAGAATCCCGCAGCACTCTTTCGAACGGATAGTCCTTCATGTAGCCCATTCCGCCGAAAACTTGCAAACACTCGCTGGCAGCCCGCCACAAGCACTCGCTGCTGTACACCTTCAAAATGCTGCTTTCCAGCGAGCACTCCCGCCTGCTTGCGACGAGCACGGAGGCGCTTTCTAGTGCGTACGCTTCGCAGTTCAGCATTAAAATCTTGTCTCGGATCAGCTCGAAGCTGCTCAGCTTCCGACCGAACTGGCTCCTCTCGTCGGCGTGGCAACCGGCCCACTCTATCATGCGCTTGATGATGCCGCTCGCGTAACTTCCGCTGTTCTGTCTTTTTGTAGAATTGTGAATGAAACGGATAAACTGATGGTGAATATTTGTTAACGAAGTATGATTGCTTTATATTTGACTTTAGTAACATTTATAATATGTTTTAAATATAAGACTAAGGCAATATGATTTAGTACGTTTGTAATTACGAAAACGTGTTTGCAAATGTATTGAGATATTATTTTAAGTTGTATAAGAAAACAAACTTGATGAGCTGAGATGCTTGCACAGCGGTCTTGTACCCACTTCCAACTCTACCGAGCACATTGCACGTTGGAACGACGACATTTTCCAACTTCAGAGTCGCTGTTCCGCTCGCACAAGCTCCCAACAAAGCGTCGTCGTGTTTTACTGAGAAACCTTCGACTTCTTTTTCAACTATAAATGTTGTTATCTGTCATGGTAAAAGATTTATTTATAAACTATTTTTTTGTAAGTTACACTTGATAAAAAATAAGGTTTTGGTTTGATTTCAAAAAGAAATGTTTGAAGAAACTATTTAAATAAACATTCATGGTTGCCACTGATCAAGCAGAGAAAAATTTCCTGACTTTTCCTGACTTTTTCATGACTTTTTACCAAAATTTTCCTGACTTTTCTAAATCAAACTCTTAAATTAAACTTATTCTAAAATACATAATCTAACAATTGAAACTATTAAAAGATGTTCAAAATGTTTTGAGAAAATTTTTGCAGTTTTATAAAGGATATTTTACTAATTTATACCAGATGAAGGCATTGGAAATAAAATTAAATATTTTTGTAAATTTCTAGGAAAATTTTGGAATTTTTTTCTGACTTTAAAGGACTTTTAATTAATTTTTACCATTTGAAGGCTTTGGAAAACAAGGAATTTTGTAAATTTAAACTGACAAAATCTGATCTTTTTTTATTTTATTTTATCAAATTTCCTGACTTTTCCTGACTTTTTTTCAAAACCCCCCATTTTTTCCTGACTTTTCCTGACTTTTGTCATTTTTTTAAATTTTTCCTGACTTTTCCTGATTTCCTGACTTTTCCTGACCGAGTGGCAACCCTGAACATTTTAGTAAATACTTTTTTAATAATTAACAAAAAAAAAAGTTTTTAAAAATATATCATTAAGTTCAAAAATAACTAGTACCTTTACTTCAAAAGTTGAAAACAAGTAAAAAGTACACAAAACAACAAGTGATTACTTTTTCAACTGTCCTGTCGTCTCTTTCGAGCAGGGCGGTTTTAGCGAACACCACAAAAACATCGGCAAATTTCCCGCCAACAATCGCCCTCTTCTCCCCATTCACCACCCAGTTCTCCTCACCCATGTCCAGATCCGCCGTCGTCTCGATCTGGCTCGGGTCAACGCCGTCGGGCGATTCGCAGTAGCAGAACGAGCCAATCACGTCGCCGCTCGCCATCATGGGAAGGTACTTTTGCTTCTGATCCTCGCTACCGGATGATAGCAGCGCCTCGACGGCCATGTTGTGGCTCATCAGCACGCGGTAAATCGAGGCGTCCCTGCACAGAGCTTTCTCGGTTATCCGGTCGAACTCTGCGGCGCTCAGCCCGAGGCCGCCGTAATCTTCGGGGATGAGCAGGGCGAAAAGTCCCATGTCCTTCAAACCCCGCAAAACTTCCTTGTCTATTCTGCAGTCGGAGTCGAACTTTTTCGAATCGACCTGCTGGTCGAAGAACTTTTCCACGGAATCCGACAACACGTTGGTGTCATCGTTGGACTCGTGTTGCAGTTTGTGGGATGGATAGGGAAACAAATACTCTTGATCTATTTTGCCCAGAAACAGGCTTTTGGCGAACGATGAGTTCCTCAAAGGTAAGTAGTTCGCATGGGTGATGACGGGTGCCTGGCTGACTGAAATAAACACACTTTAAATAAATCGTATCACAATAAGTATACACAAAACTCACTTTTGATCTTTTTGTACTGATTTGTTAAATTTCTACTTAGTAAGCTTTTGGAGAACCTAGTATGAAACGCCATTTATAAAAAGTTTAAACATTTATAACATTATTTCTGTATGTATGTTTATTATACTAACATTTAAACAAGTATTCCAAAACAAAGTAGTTTACAAATCACTAAAACAAAAAATTACGAAAATATTTGTAGTATTTGTAAAAACAAAGATTGTTTTAATTTAAACGATAAAATCATATTTCAACAGAAATTAGAATCACCTCAGTAAAACTTAAACATTATTTAAGTTATTTGACTAACAAAACTTTAAAACCGACAAAACTTTACTAGACGACTTTTAGAAAGAATAAAACATCTTTTGTCATAAAATATTTTACTTTTATTAACAAATAAAAAAAGGAGACTGATTAAAGTTCAAAAGGACTTATATGTTGTGCTCCTAGGATTTTTTTTAATCAAAATTATTTAATTAATGTTAACAAGTAAACCAAAATAATATTGATCGGGTAATAAACTTTTAGGGTATCAAATTAAGTAATTTATAAACGTTATAAAAAATTTAAACTGTTTGCAATCTGTTAAGATAATCAAACTTTACATAGGTTGGCAACATAACACAAGTTTCACTACAAAAACCTTCCAGCACGAAACAAAAAAAAACTATTGTTTTAGTACCTATAAGTTTGTAGTAAAAAAAAATATTAGCGAAAGAACTTTTATCAAAATATTTTTTTCACAACTAATCCACAGTCGATCAAATATATTCCTTAACTAGCTCTAACAAAAGTCATTTGGCAGTTTGTTGTTTAAATAATAATATAAAACAACATCATTGTCGTTGCAAAACTTTCTAGTCATCTTTGGTGAACTTGTCAAACATTCTGCAAACATAATTCATCCAACCAAGCATCAATTGTTCACCTCCGTACGCGTACCATCTACAAATAATTACCTGAATTTTAAGCTTAGTACTCACTGAAAGCCAAAAAAAAAATTAAGTAATAAAAACCAAGAAGTTTTAAAACAAAAATGTTTAGTTTTAAAACAAAAATTTTTAGTTTCAAAACTAATTTATAATTGATTAACTGTTTACAGACAAAAATAATAAAATTGAATTAATTTATTTTCCTTTAATTATTTTAAATCTAACTTTATTTTAAACACAAAATTTTCTAAAATATTATCAATTTTAAACCTTAAACTTATAACAGTTTAATAAAACTTAATGACTATATCAATAGAATTACCTTTTAATTTTCAATAGTACACTACAGTAACCACTCGCTTATTTAAGCACATTGTGTCCACAGAAAAACTGCGTAAAGATACGAGAGATCGTAAAGATACGAGAGGTACTAAATATACTTTCTATAATGGCTGTTTTTTGATATTGCTTCTAGTTAAAAGCAAACAAGGGACTTTCTCATTTTTAAAAAATTTGTTTAATTTATTTATATATATGAAATCAAAGGATAAAACTATACATATATTAAAAAAAAGGATTTAAATTTATATAAAATAATAATACTTTTAGAAAAGTTTACTGATTTTAATAATAAGTAGATTTTATCTTTATTTATATGAGATTTATTTGATACTGAACATTTATATTCTATTCTACTTAGAAAATTCAATTATAATTAAGCATTTGTGTTAAATGTAAACTCTATATCTATTAAGTATCACTGCTACTTTTTGCTAGGAAGTTTCATAAGATTTCTTTTTTAGATGTTTGTTCATATATAGTGCAAGAGTGCTGTATTATTAGTTTGTGTTTTAAACTTTCATTATTTCATTATACTTGCAATATTTAACACAGTCATATTTCTTTCAGAATTTTAAATTTAACTCTTATTGTTAACAATATTTCTGATATACTGAGGTATAACTAAATGTTTATCAGTTAGTCAAGGAACATAAGTTTACAAAGTCTAAAGATATAGTGAAGTGAGTTAGCATTTAAAAACATATTTTACATAAAAAAAAAAACAAACCTAATTTCTGCAATATTAAAAAAGTATTAATTTTTTTTTGAATTTTTTGGAATTCTAAAATGCGTAACTAAACGAGAGTGCGTAAAGTCAAGAGTGCGTAAAGATGCGAGTGGTTACTGTACTGGGTTTTGTGATAAGTTTTATTAATGCACTGATGAACCATTTTATTGACTTACACTCCGAAAAACAGTCCTCCAAGATGACCGGCGTGGTCGATGGGCGATATTCTGCTTCTGAAAATCATCGAGGCGAGTCCGACCATGTCAAACAAGCAGACCGCCTTCAAACCCGACTCCGCGCTGAAAGTGAAGTTGGGCAGAATCACGATACTCAGCTGGCTGTTCGGGTATTTGGCGCAAGCGTATCCCAGCAACCCCATTATTGCTCCTATAAAGTTGTTAGTTTAACCAAGATATTTATCAGTTTATCGTTTTTTCATAACATACAAATCTTAAGAATTTTTTTACTGTATAGCAAGTTTAACAATGAAAGTGTGGTACAATAAATAAAGTCAATCAGAACATTATAATTCTTTGTATTGTAAATCTTAGTACACTTATACTAAACATGAGACAAAGTTAGTTGTTATAAAATAGATCTTAGCTTTGCAATTGTAACTAAACATTTTTTGAAATTGAAAAATATAATATATGTTGTTTTATTATAAGTTGTTAAAAATTGGTTTCAGAATTAAAGCACGTTATATTTTAATTATATTTAAAATGTATTACATATTAAAAATACACTTTAACTAACACAGATGATATTTAGTGTAAATATAATAAACATGTTATGTTTAGAAAATTCTAAGCTAAACTCGAGTCATATAAAAACATTTTTAGAAATATATTTTTGATTACGTTTTAGAAATATAAAAATTTATGATCTTCTAATAAAAAAATCACATCAAAACTTTAATTACAAATCTGGAACTTAAAATATATATTCGAATTTTTATATTATTTTAGTTGGATATTTAAAACAATAACTACTTTTTATATGCTAAAAATAAAAAATTTAAAATTAGAAGTTTTAGATTAGAAGTTTAAAATAAAAGTTTTAGAGTAAAAAATAAAGTAAATGTTTGTTTATTAGCGCATATATGTTACAACCAGTAGAGTTAAAAACGATGAGAGTTTAAATAAAAACATTGGAAATAATTCACAACAGAATTAAGTTCTTAGTTCCGTTTTAAATCCTCACTAAAATAATTTTTAGTTCTAGTATTACACTCACTTCTAATTTTGTAAATCTTAGTATTGTGAAATTTTTACTTTATGTTAATCTTTTTATTAACTTGAAAATCAATTAACAAATTAAGTAACGGTACACTAACCAGAAGCTCCAAGTGAAGGAATTGGAGTTCTAGTCAACAGTTTCACGAAAAAGCTCAAAGTACTTCCTGATAAGGCTGCAGAAATGTAGAACGGTAGAAACATGTCGTGCTTACTGACGTTCTGTTATTATTTCATTTTTAAAGTTAAATTAATTCTTGCTGTTAAAAGTAAAACATACAGGCACAGTTGTGTTTTTTTCTTCACTGCTCCAAGGATTCATAAACCCTTTCAGCACGTACATGTTCAGAGCGAAATGAAAAAATGCTCTATGGCTAAACGCATTTGCTATCATCGAAGGTAAATTTCGTACACCTGTATACTTAAGGTTAGTTATTTTTGATTCTCGTATTTCAAATTAAGTTTAAACTGTAATTTTAATTGTTATTTTTATTTATTGTTTTTTTTAAAGTAAGTTAATTTTGTTATCTAGATAACGTAAGCAAGCTTCAATTTCGTAAATTTTAAAAATAGTTGTTATTTATGAAAGTAAAAGTTTTTTTTTTGTTAAATGTATGCAGAACGCAAAATTTGAAAAAATGTATTTTTTTATTCTGTAATAATGATTTAAACCTTCAACTGTACACAGTGTAAAATATTTCGTCATAAAACTTTCAAGACTACTAATTTTCCAGCCAAGAAATACAACTGCATTAGCCATTAGTATGCGTAAGTACGTTGGGTCTACCATCTGAAAAATTAGTGTTAGTAGATTATATAACTAATATCAAGTTTTTATTTTTTACAAACTAAAATAAAAGCAATAACAATTTTTGTAATATGTAATATTTATAATATATTGAACATGCAAGTTAAAACAACCATTTAAGAACTCTGAAAACCTGATTATTAATATAAAGACCCTTTTGAGGTTCTTGCCTTTTATACAAATTGTTATGTGATTTTTTTGTTTTTGATTCTTGGTAATTCTTTAGACCTTCAATTCCATACACAAATAAAATGGTCTGTGAAAAAAGTTAAACTAGTTGAATTTTTCAAAAATGATTAGTTTTTTTGCATTACTGTTGTACTAAACAACTTTAATTAAGCATTAAGTGGTTTATATAAAACTTTACTTTGTAACAATTATTGGAAGCCTTAATATAACAATGCATATAAGTAATACTGCTAATGTTTATATTTATTTATATTTTTTAAACATAAAAAAAAATTTGAGCTATCATTTACTTTTTGCCATTCTTTTTAAGTCCAAGGTTACTTTTAAAATATGAGCAATCAGATTTTGAAAGTTTTACAAATTCTTTAAGGATAGTGCAAATTAAAAAGAAATAGTATTGTTTCACCAAAAATGTATCTCCCATTACAGTTTATGTACAATCATTTTTTAGTCTAGTCTTTGTAAAAATCATAAAACATTACTAATTTTCTTTTCTTTAATAAACAAAAAATAAAGTATTTTCCAGTTTTTGTCATAAACTTTTTTTTAATTTTTTTAGTTGTTCTGACAGATTTTATAAGAAAAAAATTTGTACAAAAAATTTGAGGTCTATAACTTTAAATATAAAAATATGTATAGATTTTTAGTTAATTCCCTAAATGACATTGAAAAATTTTTGATTCATAAGTTTGCATCAGAAACTTTTTGAAAAATGTACTATCTCGAAATTAAACTTAACCTTTAATACTCTATTTAAAACTTACTTACAGTTAATATTATAGGCTTTTCTTTGAATAACAAGTTTAAAATTTTCTGTGCTACACACTTGTTTTCATATAAAGTTTTATTTGTATGATTATATCAACTTTATTTCTATATGAAACTGTTATATCAAAATTAAAAATCAAAATTGATATAAAATTAATCTCAACATACATATTGTAGTTGACTAAGTAATATCAACTAGCTCAGATATTAAAAAAATTGGAATTTAAATACTGTAAGCTTAAAAATTAGTGTTTTTTTATTTAAAAAAAATGTTTTATTAATTTTTAGCTCAAACTTTAAATATTATTCAACAAAGTATAGTAAAATTTTTCTGAACTAACTCCTAAAGAAAAGCCAGCATACTTAATAAAAACGAAACTTTCGCTTGAACTTTTATTTGGAAATTGTTTCTGAATAGGTGATGCTTTAGACTGAAATCTTCTGACTATAGTTTTTCTTTGACAACATTGTAAATTATAACCAGAAAACTTTGAAAAACTTCTTTTTGGTACTGTTAGAGATTTAAAACTTTGAAATTTTGGTGCTTGAGTTGTTTTAAGAATGCTTGATCTTAAAACTCTTCCTAGTGTTGTATCTGAAATTAAAATATACTTTATACAAAGACTGATCATTAGACAGACTAAAAATAAAATACTTATTGACTAATTATATTAAATTGTACAATATTCAATGTTAAATATTTTAATTAAAAGTTAATAATAATATAAATCAAAACAAAAATTTATTCGGTTTATTATTTTACAATTCTTTCACACTTGCACGATGATCACAAGCAAAAGAACTAACAATAATCTTGGTTCATTTACTTGCAATTTACTGTCATACACACCTGAAAAATTGTTAAGTAATAAATTCAGTAAAACCTTTGTTTTTATTTATATTGGCTCCTTTAAAGGGTGGCTCTCTGTGAACTTAATTGTTAACTTCTACCATAAGCATTACTATATTCAAATAAATCAATATCTGTAGTAAAATCTACTTAGTAGAAATTTTTACTATAACTATATTATTCAACATTAAGCTGTAATTCTATTTTTTAATTAACAATTATGGAAAATTTAAAAATAAACTATGGTTAGAATAACTGGGGCTAATTAAAACTAACCTTAATAATTTACACTAGCCAAGCATAAAGTGTCTAAACAAAGTTAAAAAAAAGTTTCTTTTATCATGATTAAATTTCAATATGATTGTGAACATTTCAAAAAACAAATAAAACTTAAAAATTTTGAATCTCACAATATTGTTAAAAAAATTATTAAATTATAAAAAATTTCAATTGTTTTAATTTAATGCTTTAATACATAATAAGTTAAAAATTAGAAACTTGCAATGGCTTATTGAATAAAAAGAACATATGATTTTAGTAAAAATATAAGTTTACACTTTATAAAAAACTCAAGTACTAACAGTTAGTATTAAAACCATAAGGTTGTCAACCTTTTTTACAAGAAGTCTTATTTTGTAGAGCTTTATCTTAATTATCAGATAACTTTTAATACTTAGTTAAATTTGAAGTAACTAGGGTATAGAGAGAATTAAACTTGGTTAGATAAATTAGTTCCTTTATTAAGTCACAAACCAAAAATAAAAAAATACTATGTCACTTAAATATTATTTTCTTTAAACTTTTAGATTAGTCATTATAAATATCTATATACAAACTCAAACATTTAATTTTATTTACTTTAAACTTTAAATTGAAAAAAAAGTATTACTTTATGAACAAATGACTTTTATTTGTTTATATATGTATAGTTTTAGTTTTTTTATTTTGAAAAATTCCAAATGTCTTTGATTTAAACTATTTAAAGAAAATTTCCTAAAAATTTGAGGTCTCTAGCTTAAAGAATAAAAAAGTATATGGCTCTTTAGTAATTTTTTTAATTTCCGATAAAAGTCTAAATGTAAAAATTGTAGTCTATATGTTTGTACTAAAACACTTTTTTCACAATTTGATCTTATCTTATATAGCTTTTACTAAGCTACAAGATACTTTTTATAGATTTTAAAAAATTCAAAAAATTTTTTGAGATATAGTTGGTCAAAGTCGGAGGCAACAATAGGTTCCTTATGGGAGGCGCAAACTAAAACCGCTAACTGTTCTTACCTCCGACTTTTACCAGCTATATCTCAAAAACTATTTTGAATTTTCAAAATCTGTAAAAAGCATCTTGTAGCTTAGTAAAAACTATATAAAATAAGATCAAGTTGTAAAAAAAGTGTTTTATCTCCCCTATGCCCTTAAACTATTAGTATTTTTGAATAAACTATATAAAATAAGCATAATCAAGAAACTAAGAAGTTTCTTTAATTTTAATAAGGTAACTAGTAACTGTTATAACAGTATTAATAGTTTCAAAACCACTTTCAAAAATACAAATTCTTTTAAAAAATACTACATCTAAACAGTTTTTTCATTACTAGTCATGAAATTTCTTAAATAGCAGTTTGCATTAAAAAAACAGTTAGTTTTAATATGAATATTAAAAACTTTAGTTACAATTGATTTTATATCATTTTTTGTGATTTTAAACTATTTCTTTTTACAACAAACTTTTATTTCTCATTTATAACAAACTTTATAAAAGTGTTAGCAGTATCCTTCTAAACTTATTAAAAAAGTACGTCATTAGTTTAAAAGATTAATTTTAAATATTAAATGTATTCAACTTTAACAGTAAAAAAAACAAGTAATTAACTTAATACTTTTTGTAGAATAAAATCTATATTTTATTTATAACTTTCTACTTCTGTTTTTATACAGATTTTAAAATATAAACATATAAAACTATAGTTTACATAACAATATTTTGTTTGTCATTTAGACATGTTTCATAAACTTCAAGTATTGTGCTACATTTTCTATATTAATTAGATAGTAAGATTTAATTAAACTAACACGATAGCATATTGAACTTTCCAGTAACAGATAGTAACAAAACTTTAATACGGGTAAAATTATATCTGTAAAAAATATATATGAAAAAAAAGGTTTTTCATACTAGAATTTATTTTTTATTTTAAATTTTCTAACCCTATATAACCTTTTTATGTACTTAGTATAAGTGGGAACGGGTCAAAATTGCACAAGGTTACTTAATTGCACGAGTGCACAAAATTGCACAAAGATAATTTTGCACAAGGGCAAAAAATTGCACATAGACAATTTTGCACAAGTTACAATTTTGCATGGATTTGCATGAAGGGTCATTTTTGCACAGGAGTAAAAAATAACAATAATAATAAAAATCAAAAAGAAAAAATGTTACTGACCAAGGGTAAGGTTTAGAGATAACAGTGATAGTAAAAAAAAAATAATAATAAAAGTTACCGACCAAGGGTAAGAGTTAAGGGTAACAGTGATAGTAAAAAAATATATATATATTAAAATTAACCACAGATGTTCTTGTGCTAAAACTTTATTTCAACTAACAGCGTTTCACTGCTCTCAAATAAATTTAAGAACAGATCTACAGAGTCTATAAAATATTAACACACATTAGAAAAAAAGCAGAAAAAGCATGTATAATTATGTATAGTGTTTATGTATATTGTTTATTTTATGTATAATTATACATGCTTTTTCTGATTTTTTTCTAATGTGTGTTAATATTTTATAGATTCCGTATATCTGTTCTTAAATTTATTTAAAAGCAGTTAAACGCCGTTAGTTGAAATAAAGTTTTAGCACAAGAACATCTGTGGTATTTATTCCAATAAGCTTAGCTTATCAGGATCTCCAGGATTTAATGCCTTTTAACGTTATAATCTTATATTAAAATTAATAAAAAAATAATAAGACAAAAATAAATAAAAATTCAACCCTTGCAAAAATAATTCCCTGCAAAATTGTCAACTGGTGCAAAAGTGTCTTTGTAGAAAAGTGACCCTTTGTGCAACAGTGTCTTTGTGCAATTTTGTCCTCTCGTGTAAAAGTATCTTCATGCAAAAGTAACTTTGTGCATTTTATGCCCTTATGCAAACTTGACAGCTACCCAGTATAAGTAGTTCTAAAAAAAACTTGAAAACTTTATAATACCTTGACATTAAGATCTATTACATTTGCCAACTAATGTATTCTAAAATAACAAATAGACAACTTTTGTTACTAGTACTTTTTCAGTGTTATTGTTTAACTAGCTCCAAACTGAACTACACAAACATCAACAAAATCCATGAAACAGTCTGCAACTTGAATTTGTCCTTACAAGAACTTATATGGCAGATATAGAAACAATAATCTAGTATCCAGTCTAACTAATCAAGCTTAAATAAGTACCTAAACTTTGAAGCATATGTTGGTATGTAAAGTCGGAAAAGCGACATAACTCATTGATTTCTTTGAAGTTGTCAACTTCAATATCTTACTGTAATATTTGGTTACTTTGGTTTTATTTGCTATAAATACAGTAGTTTATAGTTCACACTTAATGATTACAGAACTAGAAACTTTACATGTTTAGTCCTCTACTTTAGAATAACTAAAATTTTTGGTAAACTTGGGACATACTTTTAGTGCTTTAATAGGCAGTCTTAGTAAGTAAAATGCTTTTTTGCTTATGTGTAAGCAACAGCAATACTGTTACCAAAAAGTAAATAAAAGTGTATTTCCCCCTTTTTATAGCTAGATTTGACATATTGTTTAACAATTTTTTTTTAAAGTAACTAAAAAAACTTACCTGAGTTTGTTAGTAAATGTGTAAATAAATATATTATTTACGTAACTTAAAGATTCAAAAAAAGTTATTAATTTATGAAATAAATATTGTGAAGAACTACAGCTGAAATTTTTATAATTGTAAATGTTTAATAGTCTTAAAAAGTGATTGACTACATTTTTTTCTAAATTTAAGTATTTAATTTTTTGTACATCTTTATAAGGTTGCCACTCTAAAAAGTATCAGGGTTTCAAAGAGTTTCTTGAAAAATCTTTCCATGATTTCTATTTAAAGAAAAAGCTTTTTTTATAGTTCATTTTAAGTGTACACCAAATTTAAGGTAAAAACTGTTTTAAATGGTATAAAAACATAGAAAAGATATAGTAAAGCTACTTTATTTCTTGTTAAAAAAAAATTAAAGATACAAAAATATATATTCAAATCATACATTTTGTGTATATTTAAGAGAATTCACTATTTCACATGTAAAAATAGTCAAAAATTTCATATTTTTTAGTGATTTTTGTTTAAAATTCCAGGTTTCTATAGTTTCTTTTTGGCTTTAATTGTCAAATTCTAGATTTTTCAGGATTCCAGGTATTTTGACCACTCTAGAAGTAACAAACTATCCGAGTGACCAAAATATAGCTTAAGTTGTATCAAATTAGCCTAAGTTTATAGGAAAACAAAAAAATGTAATAAGAACAGGGTTGCCAAATATTTTTGGCAAGTTTTCTCCAGATTTTCAAAAAGTTTTCAAAAGTACACATTTTTGGGTCTATTTTCAGTTTAAAGTTAAGTTTAAATTAAAGGACTGTGTTATTTAGTATAAAAACGTTTAAAAGATACCGTAAAGCTACTTAAATGATTTTTTTATAGAAAAAAATTTTGATGAAGACAAAAAAATTTTATCTATAGGATAGATTTTTTGTGTCAAGTCGAAATTTTACTACTAAACATTTTAAAATTGTTAAAAATTCCTGGTTTTTCCAGGTTTTTTAGCCTAAAATGTCAAATTCCAGATTTTTCCAGGTTTTCAAGTTTTTTTAGCACCCCTGTAAGAAGCATTAAGTATAAAAAAAAGTACAGTAAATTAAGCTTTAATACCTAAAACTTTCATAACAATACAATGCTGACATAGTATCAAGTGATAAATGTACTTTAAAAGATTTAAAACCCTAAAAACTAGCAAAGATAAAGTAAAAATATCAAAACTTTCCTAAATTTTCAAAAAATTTAAAAAATCTTGAGTGAGCTTCAATCTTATAAAAATTTTTAACTAGCTGGAGTAAACTAAATATGTTGCAATCATGTTTTTAACAAATACAATCATAATTTTAACTTATTTTGCAAAAATAGTCTTAATAAATCAAATAAAGACACAAAAAAAATTATTTGAATTTTAGTTCTTTTAAAATAAAGCTTTGCAAGGATTATACATTTTAGTACTTTATTATTTATTGAACTAAAAAAAAAGCGCTCAAATATTTGGTCCAAGGACCTGGTGTACGAAAAAACCTTTTGGTTATCGAGTCATACACCAAGATACAGTTTAACGTCACGTACAGGACATGTCCAGGTCAAATTGTTTTCATATTACTCAAGCACAACGATTAATTGGATTTCTACTTTAGCTAGCTATAGCTAAATAAGAGTACAACTGCTTACAAAAAGTAATTGGCGTGTATGTCTGTATTAAGAAAGTATTTCTCCCTATCAATCTATTGAGAAAATTTTTCACACCCACAATTTCTTCCTTTTTGTTGATTTTCTATTTCTGATATCCTGGACAAAAATTAATTTTGAATTTGTTTTTAAAAGTCCCAATAACAAAACTACATCTGTAAAGTTATAGTTTGATCAAGTATGGACTGGTTTTATTTTTAGCCAGTTAATTGAAGTGATTAAGAATATGAACTTTAAAAGATCGAAATTACGACATAAATGTGACAATAAAACATAATTGAAAATATATATACAACAAAAATTTAAAAACAATTTTATACTAAAAATTAGGACCATAGCTACTATAATTAACAATTTCTAATTCTAGCAGTTGTACAAAACGTGATTTAAACTTGGATCGTTTTACAACTTTTATTGTTTATAAAACATAGTTTTAAAGAATTTTTTTTATTACCACTAATCAAAAAGGAGACTTTACTACTAGATCTGTAAACTAGCAAATTAATGTTTGGTTTTTAAAGATTTCTACTTTTAAATTATTAATTAAGTCCTGATAAACAGATTATTTTAAAATCAGAAAAGGCTAATAAAAATTACAATATTTTAGAGTAACCACAATGCCAGTGTGGCTGTACTTAATGAACACTGAACGGTAATTTTTTACATTATTTAATTTTGATTTTAAAGTTTTAATTATCATAGTTTACTATAAACGGAACATATCATTTTAACTACCTAACCACAACTAAATATATTTTTTAACTTATATCAAAATATTTTAGTCCTTTTTCGGGCATCGATTTTTTTGAATAATTTTAGCATGATCTAACTTTAGATTTATAAAATATATAAACTTGATTGTACTTTATAAAGTCAAAATTACAATCTGATATGGCTAAACTTATCTTTTTTTAAAAATTACAAAAGTATATGTTTAAATTCTTTTTTTCATAGGTACAAACTTTTATTACTTTTTTGCTACTGTATGGTAGAATACTTATATCCAAAGGGTTAAAAATTAATTTTGAAATAGTGAAACTTAGTCGGAAAATTTACAAGATAAATTTATATTTGTAAGATATAACAGTTTTTTTAATAAAATTTATTATTAGATTACTTAAAACTAACTAAATTTGTTAGATATCTTAAATTAAATTTAAATGTTTTAAATAAAAATCTGTAATAACCTATATTTATTAACATCATAATTTTTTTATATCAGTTTGAAAGCTGAATACTTTGAATTATACAAGCAGCATTTTCAGTTATATAATATAAAACTTTAAAAAATTACTAAATTATTGTTAATCACTAAATTTTTCACAGTTTTAAACATACACCTTGATTATTTAAAATACTTTAATTTTAAGAATTTTTTAACAATTAAAAATTTGTCAAGGCAGGGACTTTCAATAAAGTATATTTCAAGCACTATCTAAAGATCATAATAATTAACTTAAAATACTGCTGTTAGCGTTTATACAGTAAACCCAATTGCTATTGTTAAAGTTTAGAGAATTCAACCATAATTTTAGCTTCATTTTTAGGAAAGCACTAAATAAAAGTAATTTTTAATCTGTTTCAAGAAATATATTTAAGGTTTTGTAAATTTGTAATAATTTGTAAATATTTTAAAAGCGTTTTTATATCATATCATTATGCATAACAAGTTTTTATTTTCGATAAAGGTTTTACAAGACTTAGTAAAAACTTTGTTAAAATAATAGTAAATTAAACTTTTTGTTTCTGAGCAAAACATTATACGTTCAATTAGAGCACGTGTTCTTTAACTTATAACAGTTCAATTGATAATTAAACTTCTAGTTTTTATTGTTTATTAAACGAAAAAAAAGGGCTCAAAAATTTGGTCAAAGGAAAAACTATGCGATTTTTTTTATCAAGTCATAAACCACGATAACAGTTTAATGTTCTGTCCAGGACTATTTTATTAGTTCGATGTTAAGTAAAGCACTTTTAAATAAATAACCTAAGGTATTAAATTTCAGTTACCAGCAAAAATAATGATTTTATTTAAGTGCTTCCGAATTAAAATTCAATACCTTGACTTGAGGTAGAAAAAGGATGGTTTAAATTTGCTAGTCCATTAAAAAGTTCTAAATAAATCCCTTCTATAAAATCTACCACTTTTTTAAACTTTTCTACTCATAACATATTCATTAAAATCTAAGTTATAAATACATTTTCATACCTCGACTAATTCAATATTAGAATATTAAAATATGAAGATTTCATCTGTATTTATCTAATATCTATCTTTAAATAGTTAAAACTTTTATTACTAAGGCAATACAAATATTCCAAAACTTTCATTGCTGTTTTTATATTCTTCATTCCAATATTGAAACTAAGTGAAACTAAAGATCTTCTTTTTTTTTTAAATACTAGAATTTTTTCCTAAATTACAAAATAAAACTAAAAGCCTCTTAGAATAGTTCAGATAATAACAAAAATTTTGTTTATTTATCTTTTGCTTCAAAACTACTCTTCATGTAATTAATTGATCAAAAAAAAAAGACAAATATGTATGTTAAATTAAAACAACAACTCTAGTTACTTTTTAAGTTTTTGTAACCATACGAACTTAGATAAAATTATTTATTTTAGTTTAAAAAAGTTCCTAAAAATCGTGCGAGATTTTTAGTACTTTGTATAATTGAGGTAATTTAATACAACTGTATCCAAATAAACATTCACTCATTCAAATATGCAAACCATTCGTTCTTTTCTGCGTCATAATCCATAAAACGCTTTTTAAGCTCACTAAAAACAAACAAATTTGTTTTCCATGAAAATGACTGCGAGTGTACATTTCAAGACTTTTGTTAAGCAAAACTGCAAAGCCTGTTTCAGCAAAACAAATCTATTTCAAGTCGAATTGCAAACTTCACTGGTCATCCTACGACAACCAACTACGAACAGCTTCTTTCTGATAGCAACGGAACTGTGATCGTGTCTCCCTTCAACCATCTTCGCATGCTCGACCAAAAATGCCCCAAATGATCGTACGCCTAAACCGTGTCAAAACACTCGTTATCTTCTTCATCGTGTTCGATTATATAGATCCGACCGGAGACAGCTATTTTTCCTTCGAAAACCGTGCACGATGAACATTTTATCTTCTTTTAGTTCTGCTATTTTTTTCCAACTGCTATTTTCAGTGTTTAACTTAATGCAAGAACTTGTTCTGTAATGATTGTCATTATTGTCTAATACGGATCCTCCCAAAACGTAAATTTCATCAATAAACGAACAGCAACAGAAACTAAAGCGATAATCGTACATTTCAGCTATTTTAACCCATAAGTTTCTAGCAGATGAATATTTATGTACCTAATGGATTTAGGACGAAAATAAAAGCCAGCAAGCATTTAAACTTCATCTTTTATGCAAGCTATTTCAGAGCATAGCCAAGTTTCATTTATTTATGGCATGATGTTAACATTGTTTATTTCCTGCCTCAATATTAAACACACTACTTAGAAATTCGTTAGTTTTAGAATTGCGACTTCCACATAAAACTATATTGAATTTATTTTGGCTGCAATACTCGAAATACTGAAATTGTTTGAGTTGGTTTCTTTTTTAGTTTTCAATATTTTTTTATAGTATAAATACATTTATCATCAAATAAAAAACATGTGACTTAACGTAGAATAAAGTTCAAAAAATTGATACTGATGTAAGACGAACTTTGAATAAAAGATCTTTTGAATACTCAATACGTTCAAGGTCTTTATAACTCCTAACTTACATGCTACACTTAATACTTGTAGCTTTTTAAAGCAAATAACTCAGAATATGCCAATATATTTCTAACATATAAATAGTCTATACCCAGAAGGCTTTTTGTTTCAGCAGTAGTCATAAAACAACGTTCTAAACTCAAAATCGACACCTTAGTCAAACATGAGCTTCTAAAAACTTGTGAGAAAGAAAAAACTGCATTGTTTTTATTTACATTATTTTCAATGCGTTTGCAAAGCTCTGTATCTTTATCCTATATAACTTCTTAATTCTTAGTGTTGTAACAAATTTTTACTCGTCAGTTTTCAAGGTTTCTGTTATTTATGTTAAAAAACATCAATATTGTGAAACATTTTTTTATTTTTTATATTATTGGTATGTGACCAAAAAATATTTTATTAAAGTTAGTTGAGTTTTTTACAAAATTTTCCATTTAAACAATGTTTTCAGTAACAAAAATTAACAAAAGTTTTGTATGTATGTATTACTTTTTTTATAAAAAAAATCTTGTGTCACAAAAAATACTTCATATAAACAGCCATTTGCTACTTAAATTCAAGTTCATTTTTTAATAAAATATTTAATCCTTGCTTTGTTAATCGAATGAAACGATTAACTTTATTTTCTTTTGTAACTTATATTCACACACTAAAAATTTAACTAAATGTCCTGTTTAAATAACAAGTAGAGTTTATTGAACGAAAAAAAAAGCGCTCCAAGTATTTTGTCCTAGGACCTAGGGTACGAAAAAATCTTTCGGTTATCAAGTCGCACACCGCGGATACCTTTTAACTTATTGTCAATAAATATTAAAAAAAATTGTTTGACCATGTAATTGATACATACCATGAAAAATAAATAAAACAAGTAACGAATACTAAGTGGTGTTATTATTTTATCTTTTCCGTTGGTATAAAAAGCTTTATATTACAGCTTTAGACTAGTATTAAAACATGTTTAAGATTTACATATTTTTTAATGATGTAAGAAACACTGTTGAAAGTTATATTTATATATAAAATAAAAGCTATCAACTACTTGTTATATATTTAATTAAACAAGGTATCAAAAAAAAAGATAGTTGTTAATAAAAATGTTTTATTATATTGTTATATTTTTAATATTATGTTAATGATTTTATTACTTGTTAATAAAACATTTAAAAGCTTTTGTAGATGAATAAGCATATTTATTCTAACTTATAACTTAAATTTAACTGCAAAACTAAAGTCGTTTTTTAGCCATAGTTTTAAAAGACTGTAATTGGAATAATAATAAAAAAAAGAAACTTTATAATATATAGAACAAAACAAATTAAATACTAATTTGAAAATTTTTCCAAAGAAAAAGTTTTATAAGTTTTGTGAACACTAAGTAAAGTAGTTTTATCTTATGTCTAAGAGCTTAATAAACTAAAATGTTAGAACAGGTAATGACAAAATGAAATAAATAATATATATCTTTAAAGTACATAAAACATTAAATTATAGCTTACAGAAACCATTTTTTACCTAAAAAAACATTGAAAGTTTTGACTATCAAATCTACTTAGTATGAATTATTTGAATAAAGGATAAATTTTATTTTAAAAATGTTGGTTATATACAACTAAATAAAAAAAGATTGCACTAACTTAAAACATTTTTGTATTTTATAAATAGCCTATAAAACTTATTTAAGAGTAGAAAACTGCTAATTAAAGTAAAACGTATATATTACTTTGGTTTTCTAAATATGTATTTAATTAACTGATTAAAATCTATTTTATTTTTATTAAAGTAGTTTCATGAAGCCATTAAATTTGATTTACTAGAGTGTTTTTGGAACTTATTTTTTAACAATTATCTTAAAATTTTGATAGTATATAAACTAAAATAGTTATTTGAAAATCTTTAATAAACTTTTAGTACTTACTTAGAATAAACTTACTTGTCTTTTGATTAAGAAAATTTTTCTAGTCTACTTTCATAGTATTTTTAGAAATTAGTACTACTTCTACTGTTATATTTTTAGAGGCCGATTTTATCTGTTTTGTTCATTTCGACATTTAACCAAACTTGCAATTCTTTAGTTCACAAAAAAAATATTCATTTTCTAGGATAGGGATCAGCAAACTGCGGTTTGCGAACCAAATGCTGCCTTCAAAGTCAAAATTTGCGGCCTGCGAGCTCCTTTAAGCCAAAAATATACATTTTAAAGACAATAAATAAAAATTTTGTAATAAAAACTTACAGTTAGGCTCTTATATCAATTAATAATCTTTATTAGTGCTTTAATATTGCTTAACTTATCATATTATTGAACATAAATAATATTTTTCTACCAATTACTAAATTTTTTTTTTCATAAGTGCGGCCCTCAATGTTTTTTTGTAAATAGTGCGGCCCGCGAGCAATTTTTTCTTGGAAAGTAGGCCCGCGAGTTACATAAGGCTGCCGACCCCTGTTCTAGGAGAAGATAAACTTTAAACAAAATAGTCTTTTTTTGCTTTTTCATTTTACTTATTCTATTAGAAACCAATGAATTTACAAACTTTGGTTGTTCATATCTTGAAAATTAGGCTTGTTTTGAAATAACTGTAAAAAGAAACTTATAGCTTAGATAAAATTCTACAAAGCAAAGCTAATCAAAAAAAAAAGAAATGACCCCTCTCGTTAAAATCATAAAGAACAGATAAAATGCAACATTGTAAAAAGTCTTTTGTTCTAATTGACTAATAGTTAAGAAACAATTCTGTTTGTTCTGTCTTTTCGAACAAATAAAAGAAATAAACAGTAATAATTACAACAGCAGTTTTCACAGTATTATACTTTTTTAACTGACGTACGTGTACGTTTTCTGAATTAAATATATTTTTTATAATTTTTCTCAAATAAAATATATATCTCCTTGTAAAAAAACTGAAGGTTTTTAAAATAGCTCACCATTAAAAGTAAATTTTAATCAGTTATTCTTTCCATTAACGTGAGTGCTTTGTTTATATTATGATTTGTTGTTTTGTTGTGTATTTTAGTCTACTTTACTTATTGTAGACTTAATTATTACAAGTATTATATAGTTTTATAACAGTCGGATTTAATATTAAGTATTTTTACCTTTTATTAACTATTATCTGTAGAAATTACTTCATTTTAATTAAAACATGTATACACCTACTTTATTCTATGCTTCTATTCTTTCATTACAGTAATTATTTTTTACAGAACCCAGTTGAAGAGTGTTGGTTCGTTAACACACAGAAGCATATGTTGGTACAATAAAGGAAGATTACTAAACAATTTGTTTTTATTAACCATTAAAAGCATTGTCGAATTTTCGGAAATAAAATAAACAAATTCAAACTTAAAATATATCATAAATTTTCAGTAACTCCGAGTTTCTCCAACTAAAGTGATGAAAATAGCCATAGATAGTTTAAATATTTATGTGCAGGTTTTAGTTTTGGGGTGAAGTAGCGCAGCAATTTGGTAATTTTTTATCAAAATAATACAAAAGTTAACCACATCCTAACATGCTTAACTTCTAAAAAGTTTGGAAAAGTGTAAAAACAAAAAAAAAAGTTTGAAACAGAAAATATCCAACTATGCATATTAAATGTATCCTGGTGTATGACTTGATAACCGAAAGGTATTTTCGAACGCCAGGTCTTTGGACCAAATTTTTGAGCGCTTTTTTCGTTCAATAAACAATATATACATAACACGTAGTCTAGAGCTAGACTTCTATTTACTAAAGTAGCCAATGTCTGCTAACGAGCCTACTGTGTATTAATAAGAAAATTCAATCATATCACTTCCATCATCTGAAAAAAAATATTTTGTTAGACTGAAGAGGCCCGGTTTTGTTCTGTCTGAATCTTGCTAGTCAGTAGAATACAAAGAATCTGTAGTCATCAATTAACAGTAAAGACGTTTTTCTAGAACATTGTTGTTAACAAGTTATGAGTACAGTCTCAAGGGTTAATAGCAATATTTATATAGAAATTTGCCACAAAAATACTCGAGCATGAGATTATAAGTTAAAACAAAATGTTTATTTAGTATTTTGAAAAGATAAATAGAGATAGATATATGAGATAGATACAGGAAAACTTAGGTAGGCAAAAAAATGCATGTGCAAATCCTTTGCCCTTAATAATGAGTAGAAAAACTATTTTTTCAGATATTGCAATGCTTCCTAGCACTTTTACTCTTATAAAAAATGTTAAACTTGTCCTCAAACATATCTTGTGGTACTGTAAGTTCTCTCACAAAATTTCCTTTTCAAATTAAAATAATTAAAAAAACAATTCGTTGTAAAAAATCAAAAATATTTTTTTTTTAATTTACACTTCAGGTAAAGATATAAGTTTAATTAAATTAAACGTGTTACAGTTTTTAAATAGTTTTAATCATATAATAAAAAAAGAACTTAAAGTTAGTTAGATTCTTTTTTTATTATGGTAATTATAGTATTTCACTGTTAAAATATTTCGTTTTGTTAGCTTACTAATAAAAAAAAGTTATTTTGGAAAACTGTAACTAATTTTAAGGTAGATTAAGCATTTTTTGTGCAGTTGTTTAAACAAATAAAAAAGACTTAATCACAATTATTCCACAAAAAAACTAATACAAACACTTTCACAAGCATACGACCTTTATTATTTTCCTACAAATGATTGCTGGTGCTCTTCCGCTGATTTTTTCTGCTCCAGCTTCTTCTCGTAATTGTTCAGCTTCAAGTAAACGTTTTGCTCCGTTCCTTCTTTCGGCCTGGCTGGCAGATCCGATGGGATGAGGCCCGATATTATTTTCGGCTCGATCACGCTACCCGCGTCTTTGCCTTCCAGCTCATTGTCGTACAAACTGACTTGTCCCGTCTTCCTGACGTCGATAGTGTCCCTGACATATTTCTCTTTCTGTGTGTTCTGTCTTATGCTGCTGCGCCTCGAAAACGCCCACACCATGCCGGCGAAACTCAGCGCGGTGAAGATGATACCGGCGACGATCAGCGCTGTGTTTCTCCCGCCAGAATTTGCTCCGCACTCTCCGGGACTCTTTTCCACTTCTTTGATCTCGCTCCGGCAATCTTCAGCTACCGTTTCGGCCGACTTCGGCTCCGACTGCTTGCTCATCACGCAGTCCATCCAGCCTTTGTACGCCGACAGCCTCGTGTACATCACAACGTTTCTCTTGGTACCGCAGCCCTTATTGTAGTAGTTCTGCACGCCGTACAAGCGCCACTCGTTCGCCTTACGGCAAACTAACGGGGACCCGCCGTCGCCTTGGCAACCGGCCACGCCCCTGTTTTTTCCAAGGTACCCAGCGCAGACTCTGGATGCCGTCGGGTCAAACCCCACTTCGTCCCAGCAAGGTTTCGGCAGGAACAAGTCGACGTCGCCTCGCTTCAACGCAACGGAGTACTGCCCGTTTTCCGTTTCTCCCCACCCCAAAATCCTGCAGTCATCTCCCGGAATGAACGCATCTTCTGCCACGGGAATGGGCGTGTTTGACACGGTGATGTACGTAAGATTCTTCTTCAACTTGATCAACCCGATGTCGTACGTCTCGCATTCCTGGGTGTATTTGGCGGGCACGTAGTACTTTTCGGCGTCAACAACCTCGGATTCGCTGTTTATGACCTTGTAGTTCTCGTCCTCAGGGTTCAGTGGATTTTTTATCGGGTTGTTTGAGCAAATCTCGAGGCCGTTGACGAAATCGCTCTTCCGCTTTAGCCACACTGCTCTTTGCACGACCGAAACGTCCACTATTTTTTTGTCGCCGACCTCGTCCTGGTAGGTCAAGCAGTGAGCTGCCGTTACCACCCAGTTTTCCTTGATCGCCGCACCGCCGCACAAAATGGTCTTTTTGTTTGCGAACTCGGTTGCCACGGCCACCATGGAATGGAAGTCATCCGGTTTGGCAAATCCATTGAATTTTGTGCCATAAGAAATAGCTGCGATGGTGCAGAACAAACATGAGAAAGTTGTTATGAGAAGCAGACTTGTGGTCAAGTTCATTTGTATATTTAAAACCATACTTTTATTCAAGTTCGAAGTACAGTTTTAATTGAAGTTAGATTTCTGCATTATGTGAGACTTCACAGTTATAATTGAAGATCGATAATTTTTTAATTAACTTTCTTATTTAAGACCAAGTTGTCTTATTCTTAATAATGCCTTAAATAAATCGTATATTTATTCTTTATAATTTATTTGTTTATTTTAATCTCTAAGAAAACTATGACGTCGTATTTAAACTAAAATTTTTGAATGTTTATGATTAAAAAACTGTAAAGTTTTCAGCTATTTATTAAATAAATTTTAGCAATATAAAGTTTTTTTTAACATAACTATGGTAAAATTTTATTTAAATCATTAGGTTTTTAGTGTTGAGATCAGTTAGTAAGTATAGCTTCAACTGGGGTTTGAGGAATATTTCTTTACACATACAAAACTTAAAACTTCAACGTTAAAGCTTCTAAGTTAAATAAAATTTTATTAGTTTCAAATAAGCTTATATACTCTTAAAATATCTGAACTCAGTTCAAAAACTGTAATACATTAAATATGTCTAGTTATATTAAAAAAACTTCATAACAAAAATCTTAGGATTTATTTGTAATAAACGGGCACTACTATTTAATCATAAAAACAAGTGTGTTAGCTTAGATCAGGAACCGGCGACTTTTTATCAGTAACAGACCAGGATTTGCTAAATAATTCTTTTGGGAAATTATTAATCTTCCGAAACTTATAAAAAGGAAAACAATCCGATAAAACTTTTATTTAAAAGTTTTACTTTAACCTAAAAATATATATAAGAGCAGATTCGTAATAAAATATATGTATAGCAAAGATAAAGAATAATTTGCTCACAATTCAATAAGTATATTTATAATTTATTTTAATAAAATGCATTTTCTAAAAGTTTTAAAAAAGTAACAGTGCAGAATAAAAAATATTTGTCGAGTTAATCTTTGCTGACCCTTAGTTTTAGATCGTACGCTAAAAAACAAAAATTTTATTAGAAAAACTAATAAAAATTGTTTAACTAAGTTTTTTTTACTCCTTGTGAGAAACTTTAATAACATAAAATAGTTACTGATCTGACAAACAAATTTTTCCATTGTTTTACGTTGCATAGATTTTTTAACTGTATACAACTTGGCAATATTTATTTTGAATAAACTTTTACAAATGACAGTACATTTCAGAATAAAACTTATCGAAGTTTAAGTATAGATTTTCTTTAAATCAAAGTAAAAAACATTTTAAAGAAGTTTCTGCAAAATTATGGGAGAAATGCTTGACTTTGTAACTACTTTTGCAAAAATTTCAAGATATCAATATAGGCTACGTTTTCGTACACTTAAAAGAAAATTAGTTGTATATTAGCTATAGTTTTACAAGTATAGCAGTTTTTAAACTATGAATGTTTGTATGAAAATACCAACTTGCATATTTCCAGCCTATAACTTTCAGAAAAATTAAGAAAATATCAAAAAGTTGGTAATACATATTTTTAACACTTTATTTCAGGGGTTTGTCTCTACTTTTTCCAGTAGGGTAGAATGACTTTTTTGTTTGATAGTAAAGTAATTTCTGAAGTGGCTATTAAAATTCAGTAGCTGTTGGCTAATTTTGAATCAAAACTCTTATACTTCAAATGCGAAACTTTTGTAATTTTTGGATAGTTTATATATTTTTCTACAAAAAAGATTATAAACTATGTCATGTTTGCGAAATAAAGTATAAATTAAGTTCTAATTCATTGTAAAAATTTAGCACATGGATATGAGTTTATAATAAACTATCTAAAAAAATATTCAATCGCTTTTTTATTACATTTATTTCAGTTTTTTTTCAAAGTCGCACAGGAAACAGGAAACTAGTCAAAACACGCCCTTGATCTTTATCGAAACTACTTTGATGGACCATAAATTTTCATAGTACTATTTTAATCCCTAAGTAAAACAAAAAAATGCGCAATTAAACTTAAAACAAAAGTTTTAAAAGTTTTAATTTTTTCTATTTTATATATGTAAAAGAACAAAAATACACCTTTCTATTTTAACTTATTTGTAACTTAGGTTGGTTATCTTCACTTAAAAATGGTCAAGAGTTTTATATGTCTTTAAGAATTAAATATTAAAAACTGCATCTGTAAAGTTGTGTACTAAATAGTATATTTTTTTTAGTATGCTTTAATATTATTAATGTCCATATATTTTTATGAAGAATGTTGGTAAATCGATGGTTTTGCTGGTAAAAAAATAAAAGACTTTAACTTTTATGATGTTCAGTTTTTTTTAAATATATAACAAACATAATTGATTGTACTTATAATTTTTAATATTTAATTTAAGTGCTTTTGTGAAGACATTATTTTCTACTTTTTAGTTTTAAACACTTATTTTTGAAAACTACTTAAATATTTATAAATAAGCTTACTTATTCATGACCTTTTTATAATCATTTCAAAAATCAATACTCAATAAAAATAAAAGTTAAGCTTTTACTTTTGAGAATCATGATTAATTAGTTATAAAAACTACTTTTTTTTTGAGCTGTTGTCGATACTAGCTTCGTTTTATGATTAGAAAAAACGAAAATACTTTTAGTACAAAGTCTAGAATATGTCCCAATGGTTACGTTAATATTTAACGTTGTATAAACATTTAAAAACAGTCAAATTAGTGCATATGTTTACATCTTTTAACTAGTCCTTGTTAACATAAAACATTACGAAAACTTTCACATTTTTTTTTTTAAGAATTTTAGTATACAAATAGTATTTATTATATAATTAGCCTAGAAGCAGCTTTCTAGTGTTGGCTTGTCAGTTAGCAGTAATTTTTGATTTTAATACTAGTTTCGAAAGCTTTTGACTGTTTCAAATTTTATTGTGGTAGAAAGTGCAAGTTTTTAAGTACAAGATTTTTTTAGAAACTGCTGAAACTCAGTAAAAAATACGATTCTTTTCTAGGTTTTATTTCTTCAAACGGAATAAATTTTCTTCGTAAACATTTTTTGGTTAAATTTCATTTAAAGCAACCTCCTGATGAGTTTTTATAGCATAAGTTATTTTGAAAATAAAATTTTCTTACTTTATAAAAATCCTCAGTAGAATTCCGCACATTAAAATCAAAAGTTTAAAAATATTTAGTAAATATAAGTAGTAACGAGAAAATAAAATGATTGCAAAATGTATTTTCATTTTTGCATTCATTGCAAGTTGCAAAAGCGATCCGAATGATGAGTCCTCAGTTGTAAATTGTTTTTGCAATGGTCAACAAACAAGCAACGGTTGTGATTACAAGGATCATGCATTACAGGGGCTTCCCGGAAAAAGGGGTGTGCAAGGAGTGCGAGGACAAAAAGTATGTTTCAATTAGTTTGGACAACACAAAGTTCTAAGTTGATTAATAAGCTTAGTTTAAAAAAATGTTTCTAATATCTGAAGTTTTAAACCCGGAACTTTATAAAATTATTTAAAATTTAGTTTAAAAGACAAAATAAAACTAAAGAAATATTGACAAAAATAACATGTGCAAAAAATATTGAGTTGTACAATTAAAAAATTACTGTTGTTTAGTTTTAACGATTAAAAGGATAGTCAAACAAAACAAAGTCTTGTGCTTCAAAAAACTATGACAAGTTAAGGAAACAAATGATCATTAAAAAAGTTATTAGCAACTAAAACATTTTTATAACTTTTGATTTAGGTTTGTATCATCACAAACTTTTCAGTACAATTAAAACTTTCATTTGCTTTTTTAAAGAAGTAACTGTTCAATTAACAAAATCTAAACATTAAGTTTAATTTATTTCCTCTAAGTAAAAAAATATTAAACAATAATTCTTATGGTTTTTACTTCGGAAAAGTATTATCTAAATTGGCTAGCACATAGTTTTTTGGAAAATTTTGGATAAAATAAGTGTGAGTAGCTATATTCTTTATACAAAAAGTCAAAAGAGTTTAATGACAGACCATATTTTGATAACTGTTTAAAAAAGTGTTAACATCAGGTTTAAAAAATGTTAGGGAGAACCAGGAAACATGAACCCGGATTTTCTTCTTCGTTTAGAAAATATAGAGGAGTTCGTTCAAAGCTTGCAAACTAAAAAGACAATGACGACTGATTATCCAAGAACATGTGCTGATGTCACTGAAAAAAGTAGAATTTCTGGTTTTTATCTTGTGTCTCCAGAACCAAATTATTTGAATCCCGTGGCTGTTTATTGCTTATTTAATGGTTCGAAAGGTAAGTTTTTATTTTTTCTCAAGTTATACTTTTTCAATTTAAAAGAAATTACAAACGGCTTATAACAAGCTAAAAAAGTTAAAAAAATCTTTATACATCATTTAAGATTGGGTAAAGATTTTATTTTACATTTTAAATATAAAACTATCTCAGCGAATTTGTTTGAAAAATCAGAATAGCTTGTGAAACTTTTATTAAATAGTTTTTGTTAGTTATAATGAATTAAAATCAGATATTTACATCAAAAGATAATGGTAAATAGATATTTCTATTATTCTTAAAACAGGGCATTTCATAAATAAAGTGGGTCATAAGCTGCAAAAAGGGAGACATAGGGTCAAAGTTTTTTACTTACACTAGATTTTGTGGAATCGATGATGAAGAGCAAAAAAAAAGGTCTTAGGTATATTTAACATAAGTTTTTTGAGGGCCATGGTTTTTTCAAGACCTTTAAAGGGGCCTAATGAAAAAGCTTGAGAAACCCTGCACAAGATACTACGAGAAAATTTGAAGCTTACATTAGATGTTCTTGAGTTCATGGTGAAGAGCAAAAAAATAAGTCATAGGTGTATTTAAAAAAAAATTTTGAAATTAGCACTAGATACTACGAGAAAGTTTTTAAAATTTGTGAATTGTATAGGACTTGTCCGAACCTTAACTTAAAAACAAGATCCAGATTCGGCCGAATAATAACTTTAAACCAAGATTCGGATCTGGTCGGGTACTAATTTTATGGATCCGATAGATCACTAATTTAAACTACTACTTATATTTTTTGAAACAAAAGGTTTACGAAAGATGTGTTGTTTCATGCATTAGGGAACTAAAATAGTTATAGTGAGCCATAAGTAAAGGTAGTGTTTTTGTACTTACCTCTAGTCATTAAACTGTATTGCTTCATTTAGATATGTCTGTAGTAGTTCTTAAAAAAGTGGAATTAGAGTATTTTACTTTAAGCTTATTAACTTTGTAGCTTTTTTACTTGCAGTTTAACAAAATTGTTTATACACAAAACAACACAATATATTAATAATTTTTTTAAATTAAAGTTTCTTTTAAGTATCTTTTAGCTTTTTTTAATAAAAATTTCTAGAAATAATCTTTACAACAAAATACTTTAACTACGACAACTAAAAAGTATAATTAACTAAAAAAACTGAAAAAATTTAAAATAGTAAATTCTTATTGAATGATGATATTCTAGTATTAAAGTCATCATCTCTTCTTTTGGTGCTGCTTCATTTAAGATATTTATCAACTTAACACTTGTGGATAAACTTATTTTATCCTTACCTTTGCATAAAAACTATATTTTCTATGAAGTTATAATTAAAAGCAATAACTTTGTATAAGTCACCTCTAAAACTTACTAACTATCATAAATGATTTTTTTATATAACTGTAATTTTTAGACAAATTTGTTTTTTATAACTATTAAGTGGTTTTTCTAATAATTAACGCAATTTAAGTTTTAATATATTAGCTTAAAACTTGATACTATATTGGGTTAAAACTCTTTATATTTTTACTTTTTATAGGTTATTAATGCTTTAAACTATATTTAGTTACTTTGTTGTAATTTTCAAAGAATTTTGATGATTTATTCCTAATCAAATTTATTATGTGCTATTTTTTTAAATATTAGTATTTTTGTAGCTGTGACAGTTATTTCACACGATTCTGAAGATGAAGCTAGAGTAGATAACTGTGAAGAAAAGAAATGTTACGTCAGAAACGTTAACTATGACATACCCATGAGTAGCATTAGAAGTATTGTTCGTCAATCACAAAACTGCCGACAAAAAGTTAAGGTAATGAAAAATACTAACAAAATTCTTATAAGATTATTTTGTAACAAAAATTGGTTTTAGCATTCAACTTTTATACGAATTAGTACAGATTTTTTTATCTTAAACAAATATTTTACTTTTTTTTTGTAACTACTATGTCCACTTTATTTATTAATATTTATCAAAGTGGTTTTACTTGCTTTACTACTGCTTTAAAAGTCAGTTCAGAAGTAATATAGTAGTAGCTTACAATCTTTAAAAAATATTTGAAAAAAATGACTGTGATGTTAATTATTTAGTTAAGTAGAATTTTTTTAAATGTTTTAAATAATAAAAATTTATATTTTTTTAAGTTCAACCAAAAACAAAATATTTAAAAAAACTTAAAAGATCAAAAATTATTTCTGTATGTTTACTGTCATAAGCAAAAAAAAGAATTTAAACAATATCCCTTCTTATGCAGTATAGGTGTCATGGTGCCTCTCTTTTCAATGGTAATGGAGTTTGGACAACCCACGACAATATTGACGTGGATTGGACAGATCAAAAATATGGTGCAACATGCTCTTGTTCAATTGATGGTAAGTATTGAAATTTGCATAAGGAGTTTATTTATAAGTGCTGTATCATTAAAAATGCTTAATTTTCAAAAAATTTACGTAAGTAGAACTTTTTTTTCATAAAATTTATTTAAGAAGAATATATATAAAGAAATAATTTCACTTTATACTAAAATCAAATAAATAAAGAACAGTTTGTATTGTAACATTTTTGTACACATTGTAAATACTACTACGAGTTTCGAAACAAAACGGAGTTTTCTCATACACTTTTAATTATTTTGGCACTTTTTCTAAACGTAATAGAGCTAACTTAGTTACATTAAAAACATTTAAACTCAGAGTCATGTGCCAATCCAAAAAATACATGCAATTGTGACAGTAATGATTTAGTTTGGAGAAGTGATGAAGGGTACATAATTGATCGTACAGTATTACCGGTTACTAAACTGAAGTTTGCTGACAATGGAGATAGTCGTGAAGTAGGATACCACACCTTAGGTGCTCTTGAGTGCTATTAAAGTGTAACTTATCTTTACGTGATAACTTTGTATTTAATTAATTGAAGTAATACAAAACTTAAATACAGTTCTTATCTTTTAAATATTTTACCATCGAAGGTGGATATATATTCATAAAATAATAAAACTTGTTGTATTTTATTAATTTTAATATCACATGATTAGGTTTTTTATGACAAATTCTACCTTGAAAGAAATTTTCTTAATTTTTTTTATGATTGAACTCTAATCGAAAATTTAATTAATAAAAAAAATATGACATATCATTTACTATTTTTTAAAACCTTAAAAAAAAAAAAAAAGACGAATTTAAGCGTTTAATTTATAAATTGTTTAATAAGTTTATAAAAATGCAAACCAAAACTTCTGATACTTCTACAGTTGTATTTGTTTCAAAACAATTGAAACAAAAGTTTTGAGTTTTGTTGCAGGTCTTTATTTATAGGTTGATAGTAGTTTAACGGATGTTTGTAGATTTAATAGACATTCATAATTTAAGAAACAACATTAAACAGTTTACATATGAGATAATTGTATTAAAGAACTCAAAAGCATTTTATAAACTATATTTAGGAATTACCTAAGTTATTACGATATTAAATATATCGGTATAAAACATTTAAAGCAAAGGTTTAAAACTTTATAAATGATTTTTTAACTTTTAATAAACCTAAAACTATTTTTAGTGTGTATGTCACTAAGAAGCATTCTTAAGGTCAATAAAAATTTCAAAACTTTTAGCTTTTTTTTTTAAGACACAAGAAAAATAAGTTTTCAGTTTTTAGGTTGCATTAATTTTAGAAATGAACATATGAGCTGTCTCCTAATTTTGTTTTAAATCTCTTATTTAAAAAACTAATCAGCTAGTATCATTAGTTGCTAAAAAGTTGTTTTACAGAACAGATCAAACTTAACTTAGACCAAAACTATAAAACTTTTTTTTTCTTGTTACCTTTTTAAATACACTAAAATTTTTTAACAAAAGGTTTTTACATCTATAACATTTATAATTTTTTTTACAATTTTCAGGCTAAACTGGTATATAAAAAAACTTATTGCTGTTTGATTAATTAGAAATTAAGCTGTCAGACAGTAAATAACAAAAAAGATTGGTACAGTGCAGTGGCGTTGCTCGGTATCATTCTTACGGTGCAGAAAAAAAAAAAACTTCGATTTGCCGGTGCTGGAATTGACTCTGCTTGAGTTGTCTCTGCTGGAGTTGCCTCTGTTCTGCTTAGCCATGTTTTTATTTTTTGTTTGTAATTGCTTGTGGAATGATACTTAAGCCTGTACTGTTTTAGGGAATTTTCAACTTAGCTTACTTGCCGCAAGATATTGAAGTAAATTTTAAAGAAGTTTTGCTTTTTTCATTTGATTTGCGGCAGTGTAGTGAGCAAAATGGTCGTTGTTTAAATTGGACTTTTATAAGAAAATTTATAATAAAAAATAAATATAACGTTATAGATACATAATTAATTTGATGTCTTGTCTATTTCTAAAACGTGGTATGTTGAGTGTGTCAAACTTATAAATGAAGTTTTTCTTACAAAATTTTGAAGTGGTGCAATTGCGGGAGTGCAACACCCCACGCCCTGGTACAGTGCTTTTTCACTTATCCGGACAGTTTCAGTCGAAAAAAAATTCAAAAAGTTTTCAATATTAAATACTAATATTTTTGTGTGATATGAATATTTAAACGTTCATGCTGTAAGAAAATTTCAAGTGATTTAATAATTTCTGCAGTTTAGTTCATTATGATGACGTAATAATAACATTAAAGCTTACATCCAAACTTTGTTTAAAAATAGTTTATTTATTTAAAGTATGTAAAGTAACTCAGCTTTAAAAAATTTCAAACAATCTTGTTTAAAAAATGACTTCAAGCTTTTCACTTAATTTTTTAAAGCTTTTTTGATAGTTGATTAAATTCTAATCTTTTTAAGAAAATGAATGAGTAACAGTTCTTTATTGTTTGATTTAAATTATATTATAAAAATTGTTGATCAAAACACATTTTATTTAAGATGAGGTACATGACAACTCATTTTATTTATAAGCTATATAAGTTTGACACACTTAACATATCAGGTTTTAGAAATGGACCAGACATCAAAAAAAAAGAAATAGAGTTGCACTTATCCTTTAAAATAAATTAGAAGTTTTTAAAATGGTAAACAAAAAATTTGCCAAAGTCTTTTATAATTGAGCAATTTAGCATAGGCAGGTTGACTTTGTACGACATTTTGAAAAATATAAGAAATTCAAAGCAGAAAAAGAGGAGCTGAGCTTTTATTATTTACTACACAATGCTTAATACAAGCAGTTATATAATTTCATATTTTTTTTGTATTTATCCGGACATGCTTACATATAATCTTGCCCAACATGTCTGGATAAGTGAATAAGCAACTTATCAACTTATTTTATCTTATTATTTATATCTTAATATCAACTTATTTTAAAACTTAAAAATTTTTGTTGGTTTAAAAAATTTTAGCAAATTTGGATTTAGTTAAAATGAGAACTTAATTAAATTTATTTAATTACAAAATTAATATACAAAACTTTTTAAGCATCTGTTTCAGAACTTTTTTTTATTTATCTATATTTTATTAAGTATAAGCTATAGGCTTACTGAAAAAACAAAACTTAAAACTGAATTAAACTAAACTTTGGTTTGAGCTATATAAATATTTCAAAATGTGTAAACATTTATTTGAATTTATTTTAATTTTATTTAACAATATGAAACTTTTTTATTAAAAATAACATTACTAAGTTTGTGCTGTTAGAACGGTCGTGTAACAACTTATTTCAAAACATAACCTGAGGATGTTTGAACTATGTTTTAATATAGAGTAAAGAATCGATTTTAAATGATTAAATAAACAGTAAATTATAAAAAAAATCCAAAGATTTAAATAAAAGAATTCATTAAAATATTGTAAAAAACAGTACACTAACAAATATCTATCAAGTATGATAAAAACTATAGAAAAATTACCAGATGATGTAAACTTTTGCTCACAAACATTTTATATTTGTACTTATAGCAAAATGACATCTATCAAAAACTTTTTTAAATTTGTTAAAAATATAAAATAATAAGTTTTTAATTTAAAGTTGATATAACAAATTTACGAATTATTTAAAACTAAACAAATTGATAAAAAACAAATTTACTTAAGATAAAATAGATTTTTATAACTTTTAGTACAAAAAAGTCTTATAAGAGAACGATCAAAAATAAACAATTGTAATTTATAGAGTTTTGATTAAAACTTTTAGAACATATGGTAGCGTATATAACTTTTTAGTTAGCAGATTTTGAAATAAAATATAACAGAAAAATAAAAATTGCATTAGAATATGTTTAGTGCTGCTCAAAATTAAAGTTTCTTTCTACCAAAACTTCTCTTACCTTTTCGTTTTTCAATTAATTGCTTGATGAAAGATTTCCACTGTATATTTTATAACTGTATTAAAAAGATTTAAAATCTATAGCATAAAAAAAAAATATCAAAATATTAACAAAGAGTTATAAAAATTTGTACCTATAGATTAGTAAGCAACAAATTTAGATAAGTAGTTATGAATGCTAATTTTACTAAAAAGATTGATTCGAAGACAACTAAAAGCATGTATATACACTTGATGCGTTTCATTAAGAAACTATTTTTTAAAAGTTTTAAAGTTTATATTTGTCCTTAAAAACATAAGTTTAAGTGAGATGAACTGACAATGTCATTTCAAAACAAACGTTTTAATCGAATCCTTTTAAAGTTGTGAGTTAACTAAAAATGGATAGCTAAACATGTCTTAGTTCATTTAATTTTAGCTTTTTTTGAACATTTTTTGATGGATTGCTGACAGGTTTCATTTTTTTGTATATTTAGGACTTAAATTCATATTATCTCTTTATGGCTAAATGCATGACCTTAAAGTTATAAGATTTTTTTTTCGAACAAACTTTGATATTTTACTTTTAGTTACAGTTTATGTACATAATAAATTAAATGAACCAAGCAATTAAACTGATCATTTTAAAATAATTTAACTATTTTAGATACATTGTCATAATATTTAAACCTACAAAAGTTATAAGACAAATCCATATCTTACAAGTTTTTTTATATAAAACCGCCTTTTTTATAGCAGACTAAATAACTTTTACCTTTGCATAGAAATTTAAAAGTTCAACGTGGTTAAGCACAATTAATATCATTAGGAGTATTTTCATCATAAATAACACTTTTTTGTGGATTCCAAGAACTTTTACCTTTAAAAAAATTTATTTCGTTAACAAAGAAAAAAAAATTGTAACTTTTTATAACAAACCTAAAACTAAGGTTTCTGTTTAAAATACTATTGTTAATTTAATCTAGTTGTATATATATTTATGTGCAAATAATGTAAAAACCCTAAAACAGCCAAAATTTAAAATGTTTTAAATAATATTTTTGCTGCTGTACACAATTTTTAAGTATGCACAACTACTTTTAAATAGTAGTAAAACTAAAAATTTATATAACTTCTAAAACTTTTTGATTCTGTTAAGGAACACTTTGTTATTTCTGTTTTCAATTGCGTTGGATCAGTAGAAAAAGAGCTATTTTTCGGAGCAGGAATGTATTTGTCAGTGAAAAACGAATGCAAACCTTCGGGATTGTAGGCAGCTTGTCGGTCTAAAGTTCGATTTGAAACTGCAGAGTTATATTGAAGTTTTGAACATTGAAAAAAAAGTATGCTTTCTATCGAATACTTAATGAAAATTAGTATTACACTATTCAGTAAAACGGGATAACACAGATCTTATTTGAAATAATATGGCTTATATAAAAAGTTACTAACATGTGTAACTTAAGTTTAAGTATTTAAAAGAATTTATTGAGTTTCGATGTTGTTTAAAACTTTAGTTTGCTCTAAAAATAAAGTTAGTATTAGTTAAGAAAAAAATATAAAAGATCAAAGTAATAAATATTAATTTTTTCTTAAATAAAAACTTGTATTTTACTAAAACTAAAACAAAAGTAGTTTCAACAATAACAACTACACATTAAGACATTAGGAGAAGTGCTACTAGATAAGTCATTTGAATAAAAATAATAATAAACAAAAACTATATTAGACCTTTTTCGTCGGGTGTTTCAATATTTAAACTTTTAATCTTATCTTCCGTTGCATCAACAAGGTAATCAAATTCCTTGATAGTAACACTGAAAAAGGTAATATAAAAATCTGAAAAAATTCCTATCTAACTAGATTTGTAACTTGAGTCAAGATTTTTGTTGGCATAAACGTGTTTAAACTCAATTGAAAAAAAATAAAAACAACACTTTCAATGACATAGTTATAATAAATATAAAATATTATATTGTATAGTAGTTTCTTGAATGAAGTATAATAACTCAAATACAATAAAACAAATTAGTATATAATTAATTGACTTATACCTTGAAATTTGTTGATGTTTTTTGTCGTTTATTTTATCTTTTGGAGGCTCAACAATGCAGTTACCTGTTTCATCCTGGATTTCAACATCTGTAGTTAATTAATTTGTTACAAAAAAGAATTTATATAAAAAAATATATGCTTAGATCACTTCTGCCCGAGTTTATATGTACAGATACAACTTGAAGCTGACAAGGATTATGCTTTAGAATAAAACCCAATACTAGCGAAAGTCTTGTGATTATCTAGTTCTAAAACCGTGGTAAAATTATATCTGTATGAATAACACGAAAGACATCAAAAGTACATAGCATAAATCCATGTGAACGGTTTTGACTCTTATAACACTTTCTACACATATAAAGAAGACCTAAGGACTTCTAAAACTGGTCATGCGTCAAGCATACTAAGTATGACTTACAAGCTACAATTTTATTTTTCTAGTGATAAATCAATAGAATTAAAATTTTTATAGTTTTTCAAGTATCAGGAAATTGTTATGGTTATATATTATTTTAAAGCCTATTTTGTATATTTCTAAAGCTATACTTGAAATCAAATACTTCATATAAATTTTAGTATTTATTTATAGCTAACAAAAATGTTGTATTGTTTTAGTTCGGGTTTTGATTTTTGTTTTTTCATATTTTTTGTAGTAAAACACTGGCTTATTTTAAAACAAGGATTTTAAAACAGCTTTTTAAAATACTCTTAATTATGTAGTTATTTCTTTAACATTTAAACACAAAATCATAAGTTTCAAAACATTCATTAAATTTGATTTAATTTATATTACTAAAAAATAATAATTAGTATTGAAAAATGTAGTAGGAAAAAAGAAAATTTAATATTAAGTGTATAAATAAGTACTTGTATTGGAGTCAACTTCTGTGAAGGTAATGCAAGAGTTGTTGTTGTTGATATGACTACTGTCATTCGTTTGAGGTAAAGAGTTTGAAAATATTTCTTGCATTCTCTTACGTTCGATGTTTATCTCATCTGTATTTTTTGTATGATAAATTATTAAAATGCACCAATTTAACAAAATACTTTATCAAAAAAGTTTCAAGACAAAAACTATATAAATATTTATGTTGACTATAAAAATTACTCAATTCACTAGGTAAACAGCTTATTATACATAATTAATAAAAGTGCGAACTATATATTCTATTCATTACCAGATTTCGGTGGATAAATATTCCGACATTGTCAAATATTAATATGATAATAATTGAAATAGAATATAGTATGACTATTTTATTAATTTTTGACAAGGTTAGAATTTTTTCCACCGAAACCTGGTAATAATTAGAATAGTTATACGCACTATTATTACTATTGTTATTATTATTATTATTATTATTATTTAAGTCTTAAATTACAAACTTATAAACATTAAATTCTATTTTTATCTTGTTTAGTACATAACATATACTAATAGTTTTTTTTTTAAGTTTCGGTTAAAAGTTCTCAACAAGTTGAATTGGAGATAAATATTTGTTTAATTTTATAATAAACAACAGTTTTATACACCTGTTTCGTGTATGAGATATTTCTATCTCATATATTCCTCATAAAGCTTCAGTTTATTAAACTTAAAAAACTAAAACAAATTTAACCTTAATAAACTAAAACTTTACTGGGAAATATATGAGATAGAAATATCTAATATACGTAAGAGCTGTATAAAACTGTTGTCTATAATTTAGTTAAACTAATAACGTATATTATATACATAAGAAATTAGATAACTTTTATGTATACATTACTGTAATAAATGTAATGTTTAATTTAATTTAAAGAAAACAATTTAATTTTGTTAGATATAAAATGTTTAATTTACAGATTTTTTTGTTATAAGATTTGTTTACAAAATAGATACAAAATTCTTATTCAAATAGAATAAATTCAGAGTTATTTTGAAAAAATAATTTATGTTTGCAGGGTTGCCACTCGTTTTGTCAAAATTTTTTCCAGGTTTTTAAAAGTACACATTTTTAGGTCTATTTTTAGTTTAAAGTTAAGTTTCAGATACGAAACTGTGTGAAATAGTTTAAAAAACAATAAAAGATACTGTAAAGCTACTTTAAATATGTTTTATAAAAAAAAAATTTGATGATGACAAATTTTTTTTTTTTTCTGATAAATTTTTTAAGCCAAATCGAAATTTTATTACTGAACATGTGAAAATTGTTAGAATTCCAGGTTTAACCAGGTTTTTTTTTGCCTAAATTGTCAAATTCAAGGTTTTTCCAGGTTTCCAGGTAAAGTGGCAACCCTGTGTTTGACTAGATGATTTTGTAATAAAAACCGGCAAACAGTAAGATAGAAAAATATGAAATAAACAGGATAAAATAAATGAATTTGCGAATCGTAAACTAACACTGACAAGATATAAATTACCTGACAAATTCTGGTACGTTTGGAAATGTTCACCATTGTCGAAACTCTGTCTTATTCCAGTGTTTTGTTTTACATTTAAAGGCGGAACTACTGAAGATCTGCGGTTTGTATATCAAAAGTGATAAACTAACTTTTTATAAGTTTAATTAAGCTAGTTTAAATTAACTAACTAAAAACTTACTTTCAAAACTATTTTGTACAAAAATTTGTTATTATTTGTATTAAACATTAGTTTTATAATGCATAAATCAAGATGTAAATAAAATAAGATCTATCTAAAATAGATAGACCTTTTAATTTTGAAACAAACTTATCTGCTTTTTTTCAGTTTATACAAAATAATATTTAAGATAAAACAAACTTTAGTGTTAACGTGTAAATATATTAAATAACCTGCTTATATTCTAATTAAATAAACTAATACTTTAAAAACATGCGATACAAAAGTATCAATTTTCAAATAACGTCCTGTAAGAATTAACATAATCCTTCAAAAAATCAAAACTAACTTAATAAATTTTAGAAAAGATAATTCGCTAATAAAAAAACATAATAAATACAAGTTTATAGAAAAAATAAATTGGATCAGTTTGTCTTTATATGCTACTTACAATTTTCTGTAACATAGTCGAATGAAATAGAACCAGAAGTCAATTATTCTTTAAACTTTTTAGCTAGAATAAGAAAAACAGGTAATATACAAAATAAAATTAATCAAGAGTCCATACATTACTACGATAAAATGTTTTAAGTACCTCAATACATTCGGAAAAACTAATTTTCATATCCAATATATCACTATTTTTTAAAATACTTAAAAAAATACAATAAACAAACCTGTGTCTTTGCAACATTTCTTTTTCTTGATCAGTGAGAGTCGTAGTGCTTGAAAACTTTATCTCAATTTCAACTGGTTCCGACTGCACAGCGTGACAGGACATTTCTGCTGTTGCTGCGCTCCTAGCTGAACAAACAAAACAGCATGAATAAAACAAACCAAGTGCAAGTAAAATACAAGTGATACCACTAACATGGAGCGCGGGAAGAAGAGTTGTTTCTCCATTGCTGCACTGCCAGTTGGAACGATTTCGCACTATCCTCTTCGTTGAACTCTCCCTGTAAAGATTGAAAAAAACTGTACTGCAACTTTGTGTGTTGAACAATTTACAAAAACTTGTTTTTTTCAAAACTTTTAACGCTGTAACTTTCAATTGGATTAATTTTATATACGAATATAGTTGTTACAAAACCTATTGGCTATACTTGAAAAAGCTGATAGTTTGAATTTTAAAGCATAAGTAGTATTTTTATTTTAATTAGTAATGATATGTACTTTGTCTGATAAAAACGATACCGTTAAGTTTGTAAAACTTTAATTTTAATGTTGGACAAAACTTAGTATCTAAAAATAAAAAGTTTTTTAATACTTCAATGTAGGTTAAAATATATACAACCCGTTTCATATGTACATTTAATATATTAACTTTAAAGTCAACGACAAAGTATTAAAAAGACGCTACTTACAAAACTTTTGATTTTGATAAATAAATTTCGTTTCTGTTTATTAGTAAAAAAGTTCGACAGTAGTATTTTGTAAATAATAACATAATACCGAAAAATATTATAAATAACAGTTTCGAAAAGCTATTTATTTAAATTTTGCTATTAAATTATTCCCAAACAAAAAAATTGTTTATAAAACAGCATATTTTTAAACTTTCAAAAATTTTAACAAAATCACTACTCCTAACTTAAAATTTAGTCTATAAATAAGGTTTTCATTAAAAAAGATAATAAAAATTTAACCTACTTGAAAAAGTAGACCACCACCACTTTCCTTCTTTTTACTAATATTCGGAGGTGGAACGGGAATTTTCTTTTTTTGAGGTTGCAGCTCATTATCGTACAGATTGAAATTAGCAACGAGGTTCTGTAAACCATTAACTTCTTAGATAAATTAGTACATCATAAATTAGAAACTTTTAATGAATAAAATTTTGACATTGTCACAGTTAAATTTTTAAAAATATCAATAAAGTTTATTTAAAAAGCTAAATTTTAAAAATACTTTAACTATTCTTTTTATAAAGATTACGTGCAGGATATACTGAGGCTTGTTTTAGCAATCAAAGAATAAACTATTATCAAATTTAACAAAGTATTCAAATAACACTTATTTTTATAGAGAACAGTTTTGTACAATCTATTCTTATACTACTGAAGTAATTGCCAAAAAAATACTATATGAAGATATAACTGTTCAAGTTATAGGTTTAATTATTTGCTAACAAAAGATCCTAGTGAAATAACTTCACTGGAAATTAAATAAAACAAATTGTTCAGTAATCTTCCTTTATTGTACCAACATATGTTTCTGTGTGTTAACGAATCAACACACTTCAACTGGGTTCTGTAAAAAAATAATTACTGTAGTGAAAGAATAGAAGCATAGAATAAAGTAGGTGTATACATGTTTTCATTAAAATAAAATATTTTCTACAGATAATAGTTAATAATAATTTTTGTTTTTTTTTTGTGTTTTGATTTCTTAAATTTTTTTGTGTTTTGATTTCTTAAGCTTTAAATTTTTTAATTCTTTTTATTTTTGATATTTACATTTGAAATAAATCTGCATCCTAATTGTATATAACTTTGATTTAATCTTTACAAGCTTTTGATATATAATATACATGTTACATCGAGTTTCCGTGATTTTTATTGTCTTCGCCGTTGTTAAGTTTTATTAAATTTTATTGATTCACTAACTAATGGTTGATGTTTTATTTTTGTTCAAAATAGATTACAAACATAAAAACTAAATTAACAAACTATTAAACAGTTGAAATAACCTTATTTATATTGTGACGTAATTATTAGATGTAACGAATGTATTTCGTTCATTGATTAACAACAGTGAATTTGAATCAGTTATCTTTCCCATTTAACGTGAGTGCTTTGTTTATATTATGATTTGTTGTTTTGTTGTGTATTTTAGTTTACTTTACTTGTTTTAGACTTAATAATTATAAACATTATATAGCTTTATAACAGTCGGATTTAATATTAAGTATTTTACCTATTATTAACTATTATCTGTAGAAAATATTTTATTTTAATTAAAACATGTATACACCTACTTTATTCTATGCTTCTATTCTTTCATTACAGTAATTATTTTTTTACAGAACCCAGTTTATGTTTGTTGATTCGTTAACACACAGAAACATATGTTGGTACAATAAAGGAAGATTACTGTACAGTTTGTTTTATATATAAAGATATTAAGACATTAATTCTTTTAAGACAGTTAAGATTTATTTACAGAAATTATTAAAACTTTACACAAACACAGTGGGGACAACACATTAATACTGTACCATACTAACTGATTATTTTATTTTGCTTACATAAACTTACTCAGAATTAGTTTCTATAAAAATTTTAAAACCAATAGGTGTATATTTAGCGTATTCGCTAAAATTTATTATGCTTATGACTAAATATTTTCATATCGATGAAAATGTTTAAACGTAAAAAATAACTTGTATTTTAAAACTTCATTAAAAATATAGATTAAACAACTTTGAAAAAAAAGCTTAAAACTGAAGCAACTATGTATAATCACTATTAGATCAAATAGTATCTATTATACACTATAAAAAAATCATACATTTTTTTCCTGCCAGTTAACGCCTGATACGTAAGGATAGTAAGTTTCGTCTCCCCATCCCGCCTTTGGCCTCATCACCAACCCGTCAACAGCTGGAATGATGCGTTTTCTGCCCCATCTGATACAAAAAAAAACTTTAGGTAATTTTGAAGTTTATCTTTAAAAATCACAGTTTTCAAAACTTTATATTGTAACACATAAACTCAAGCTAATTAAAAGTCCAAACTTTAAATAAAACACTCCTATAGCATGGGCGTTTATGGTTTGAACACTGGACAACGGAAGATTACCATCTAAATCACTTTGAATATCCATAATCTAAGAATAGTATACATACTTATTTATTTACTTTTTTCATAATTTTATTTATCACTATAAATTTAAATACTTGCACCTGTAATTAAATAAGCAATAACTATTATAATGTTAACTAAAAAAATTTGTTTTGCTTATTGTAAAGTTTAAACAGCATTAATTAAATTAATACTTGATGATCTAAAGTTTAGACGGTATTTTTTTGTCTTTTACAAAATTTGCTTTTAATATACTTCAACTGTTATGGAAGTTAACTATAGTAAGAAGTAAAGCCAACTTTAAAAAAGTATTTATGCTTTTAACTACAACTTAACAGAGTAAAGTAAAAGTTGAAGAATATTTACTAAAACAGTTATTAAAAAGGATAGTTTTATGATTACCAACCTTATTAAAATCTAAACAAAAGATACATAGATTAACATAGTTTTTATTTTAAATAAAAAAAAAATTTTTACTTTTTTGTTAATAAACAAATAAATGTTTTTAGTTTGGACCAGGGACGTAGCTAGCTAAAAAAAGGTACAAATCTGCAAAAATTAAAACATCTGAAATAACGCGTGATAATGTCCTAGCGGGAACACAGCAATTTAAACTACCTCTAATGTGATTGAATTTAATCTGAAAACATGCAGTTATGTTAATACATCAAAAATTGAATGTTGAAGTACAAGTGATAACTGTATATAAGGCAATTTATTTTGCTCCACACCCCCTATGAATATGTCATGCTACTTGTGTAAACCCCGAAAACATTCATTAAAAATAAGTATAAAAAATCACAATTTAACTCTAAAAAATTTATATTGTTTTCAAAATCAAACATTAAACGTAGTCAATAATAACAACAAGTTATGCAAATTTTTGTAACATTTGAAGCTACAGCTTCCATTAAAATCAATTTTGCAATGCAGATTTTTGTCAAATTAAAGCTTTAACGCGCTAAATGTTACAATTTGGATGTATTTAATTCATTTAATTTATACGACACTAAAAATGCTAAAGAGTACATATATGTCAAAATTACCTCTCAGGCGTGCATAACTAAATATATATGAATACTAAAAGCTAAGAAAGCAGAGTCTTTTTGAAGCTAAAATAAAAGCAAGCTTTGTCGCACATAACTATACGTTTCTGTAGATTTGCAGAAACTTACCAAGCTATGTCCCTGGTTTGGACTAAAAGCTACAAAAATAAAACAGGTTTATTTGAATTTATTAGTTAAGACATTTTCTTATAAAAAGTTACTTCATTGGAATCTTTTTTCCTAGCAATAGAAATCCATGTCAGCTTTGTATCTGTTTTACTAAGATTACTTTTTTGAGAAAGTACTGGATCTTCATTAGATAATTTTTCAATCAATCGTGTGTAGTTTGTTCTTCGTTCAGAAGTTTCTTTTATTAAAATTAAGTTAACAAAACTAAATTTTAAGTATTCTTATTTTAAAAATTAACATTCCAATATTCGAAAAAAAATTATAAGCTAAATTTTTATAAGGGATTTATAAAAAAATCTTCACAACATGCTTTACATTGATACTTGTAAAATAAGACAATATAAACAAAGCCTACCTATATATTATTAAAGTACTGTTAATGTTAAAACAAAAACAGCTATACATAAAATATAGTTGTTTTTACTAATTACAAATAAATGAACTTATACATATGATATTTCTTTATTAAAAAAAGAATTCTTAATAAATGCTCTTAATACTAGGTTCAAACTCCCTCAAAATATAATCTTTTTTATCTGAAACTAATTAGTTTAAAATAGTGATCAAAAATGTGGATTTCTAACGTGAATGAACTAGCGAACTAAAGTGTTGTAAAAAACTATTTTGTTAAAACCTATTTTAAGTTTTAAATAAATTTGTTTAACCTTTTTCAATCTAGTTTTTATTGGATAACGAACAACTGTAATGTATTTTTTTTTATTTTTAGTGGAAACTTTCAAATTTTTTATCATAAAACTATAATTTTCTAAAAATCAAAACATATAATAGAATTATTGTTTGAAATAAAAGATAGTATTTTTTAATCATGCAAGGAAATAATTTATAAAAAGTTGGAGTCTTCACATAAAAATCTTAGAAAAAGCAATTTACGAATGGTATTTTTTATACTTTTATTCATTAGTATTGGATAACTTTTACTCAAATAACTTTATCTTTAAAATCAATAAAAAAAATCTATCGTAAAAAAATTAACGTTAAGAACTTAAAAAAAGAGTCAGAAAACAATTTTGTATAAAAAATATCTAATAGATTGAGTAACTTTTATATATTCTAGTAAAACAGTAAAACTTAAAAAATTCAGTGTAAATTACTACTAGTTAAATAACTTTTCTTATAGACAACTATTTAGGCATAAAACTTAATCGAAAAAAATGTTGCAAACAAATCATGACTTTGTTCTTATCTAGATAAAGAATAATTATACAACAAGATCTTATATATATAAATTATATGAAAACAGAAATAAAAATCGTGATACAGGTTGACAAGATTTATAATTTAGAAAATGTTTGAAAATAAAACTAACTTTAAGTTATTTTTGTACTATTGATGGAAAAATTTGGCAAGTACTAAAAAAAAATATTTTATTATCTCAAATATATTAAAAAAAATTGATGTCCTTAATAACTTTGCGTTAATTAGTAAAAATATTTTCGTAATATAAGCAAACATTTCGTATCCAATAGGATTATGGTATTTCAAAATGATTGTTTTAGATTAACTTAATAATATTCTAACAGCAAGAATTATCAAAATATTTTTTAAACGCTTAGTGTTTATAAGCATATAGAAGGAGAGTATTTAATAACTTCATTGCTCACAATTACCATAAATAACTTGATAACATTATAAGAAATTAGAAAAAGTCAGTTATTTTAGTACTACTTAAAAAAAAACTCCTTAATGCCAAGTTTTTTTTTCATAATTTTTAATTTTTAGGTATTCTTAAAAACAGGTTAACTCTTTGAACTTCTATTATTGATTAATGGCTACCCTGGTATTAGTAGTCAAAAAAAAGCTTAGACTAAGAAACTTTAATTTAGTTACTCTACAAAATACATATGGTGAGTAGCATTGATTAATTTAAAGTTTAGTACAAACTTTTTAACAAGCTCATGATTTAAAAACAAAAGCAACATAGAATCAGATATTTCAATAAAACATACATCATTAATCTCTATATAAATTAATAAAACTTTAATAGGTAATAAATTAAAATGTTCAAAAAGTTGATAGTTTATTATACTAAAAATACATTAAAATTTAAAAATTGCACTGATAAAAAAACTGCAACAATCAAACTTCAAACTTATGTGATATTATAAGATTAAATTTATTTATTAATTTTTTACCTAAAGGTTCATCTTTTAATACTTTTACTCTACGACTTTTATCCTTTTTTAATAAATTATGTCTTGAGGAACTAATTGTGTGCTTTTTTGATTTCGGAGGAGTAGGAGTTTTAGACACAGATGATTTCCAAACGTTTCCTACATTTCTGCAGAACAAAATCTATTTCATTCTTTACATTTATAAACTAAGAGATACTTTTTAAAAATTTTTAAATTTAGAGGAGTTAAAAGATTTAAGCAACCAGTGTTTAATAATTTCATAAATTCTTTAAGGAAAGCACAAACTTAGAAGGCAAATAATTTACTAAAAGTTTTTTTTTGTCTTATAATTATAAGCAATAGTTCAAAACTTTCTCATCAATTAAACTAATTGATTAAAATCAAAATTTTAAAAAGTGATAAAAATTACAATTGTATTACTTCCGCTCTTTTTTCTCTAATTCCATAGTTTGCTTTAGCTGATGAAGTCTCCATTCCATTTGTTTATTATCAATATCTAGCTTATTCATTTCCCTTTGTTTATATGTTGAACTATTTCCAGATTTTTTCCTCAAATCAGAGGCTCTATTTGGTTTCACAAAAGACATATTTCACGCTATTTGGTAATAAATTCTGAAAAAAAAAACAACTTTAAACTATTAAAAAGTATAACTTGTCAACTTTTGTATGAAAAATAATAAAGTTAATGTTAATGTTATTTGTTTTCACTATATGTTAAATAAATTTTAGTCAATAAATTAATCTCCTAATAAAATTTTATATTCTGTTTAAAAAAAAATTATTAAAACTAATAATGTAAGGATTTGAAAAAAAAATGACCAAAAAAAATAACTAACAATATAATAAACTAAATCTAAAATGTAGAATAATAACTGTGAACTCGAAATAAATATAGAAAATTGGGTAGTTATAAGCTTATTAAAGACATTAATCAAATATTTCAGAAGTACATCTACTACATAAAAAACCGTTATAAATATTTTCTCAAGAAAACATTTACAAACTTAAAAAGTATGTGTTAAGCAAAAAGAATAGTTTAAAAAAACTTAAATCTCAAATTAAGGAAAACAACACCAAAAATATATTTAACATATTATATAGTATGTAACCTTTAATGCATATGAAAAAAAGCTAACAAGCTAATTCAAGTATTTATTAGAAAACTTAACTTCTTTAAAAACTATTCAAAATTCTGATCAACTAAAACTGTTTTAACAAAGCTTAGTACTGCTAAAAAATAAGTTTTTTACTAAAACAAAATAATTTTATTTTAAATGCAATGCTGATTTATAAACATATTAAGCTTAAAAATCTGAACAATAAAAGTTCTTTAAGTTAAACAAATAAAAAAAACTTTATTAGTTTTTAAATCTGTCTAATGTAAACTAAGATTTTTGGTTTCTCCTTTTTTTCTAATGTATGTGATGTCATTGACATCTAAGAATCCTGTGTCATTGAAGAAACTAAGTTGGCAAGTATTAGTTTGGTACAGTGGAACACTAGATATTTTGATCATAGTTAAACCACAGTTTTTGTAACTAAACCGAAAACAAGAATCAACAGGCAACTGCATCAGCCTCATCATTAAATATCTGATCAGATCTGCATTGCAGATTACAAATCTAACTTTTACTGTTTTGCTTAAGTTAGGTTTTGAAAGTTCATTTATAAAGTAATCATCAGCAGCCAAGTTTTGAGTTGCGGGAAGTCTCTTACCTTCAACTTCAACATTAGCAAACTTACTTCTGACAATTGGACTAATTATAGGTGTTACAGTATGACATGGAACTGCTGACAAGCTTTTCACAGGACACATCTTTGAGCAGATTTTTAATGATTTTTTAAATATACTGGCAGTACTTTTACAATGCTTATCATTTGCATAGTGAATGATAAATTCTGGGTTAAGAAACTTAGTGACATGATCAGCAAAAAATTTCTGCATGTATTTTCCACATATCTCAGCTTGTTTTTCACCTAAATCAGTAAGATTTCCTTCTCCATGCTCAATATCATTTTCACCAGGACCAACAAAAATTATATATTGATCACTTGTAGGAAAACGACTACCTTGCCATCTATGATTCCAAGGGGTTTTTGTTTGTTCAACATCATCAGCAGGTGTAAACACAAAAGCATTGCTTTTTATAATACACTTTGACTTTAATGATAAAATACTTCCAAAACCAACTAAGGCTTTTGAAACTAATGAAAAACTCATACTTACTAATATAGCTAAATTGTTACTTGTAATAACATCTATAATCTTAATTCATAATGCAAAAAGTTATTTATACAACAATCTACTTACATTCAAACACAGGGTGGCAACTGATTTTTGAGAAATTTCTTCCAGGTTTTCTGAATTTCTTCCAGGTTTTTGAAAGTATGTGTTTTTGGGTCTATTATTAGTTAAAGGAAAAAAATAATTTTAATATTACAACAACAATGAAAAGATATTATGAAAATACTTTAAGAGTGTTTATAAATAAAACAATTCATGATGGCACTACTTTTTTAGATATTGATAAATATTTGGTGTCAAATCACAGTTTTACTGCTTACCATTTAAAAATTGTTTGAAATTACAGGTTTTTGCCATTTTTTTAGTGATTTTTGTTCACAATTCCAGGTTTTTCTAAAGTTTTTAGCCTAAGTTGCCAAATTCTAGGTCTTTCAAGATTCCAGGTTTAGTGGCCACCCTGCAAACAAAAAATCAATTTTAATTAACTATTAAAAATGCCATAAGTTTAACAAAAAAGCATTACCTCATTTTAACTTCACTTAGGTCAAATAGTCTTGTTTTACAAGTTTATAATATTTTAGCAAACATTTAGATAAATATACATACACCCATTTTTTTAAATTTACATTGTTGACTACTTATAGCATTCTCAGTTTATAAGGTATATTACTAATAAAAATAAAAATAATTTTTGAATAAAGTACTTTAAATAGAAATATAAATCATGTACACAAAATAATGGACTAAAGTTTTATTTTAAAATGGTAACAGGTTAATTATTTTTACCTATTTAACCTGAAAATACTTTATATACTTTTTTTGCTATCTAAAACATAAATATACTTCAAGCAATACCTTTCACGATATAAGTAGTATTACATTAGTATAGATTTTTTTCTTTGAGACAAGTCAGCAAATTATTTTAAGAAGGGTATAAAAAAAATAAAAGTAAACAATTTTTTAATTAAAAAATCTTAATTGTATTTAAACTTTTTATTTTAAATAACTAGTAAAATTGTATATTTTGACAAATTGTTTATTATTTAAAAGTTAGAATTAAAAGATAAATGTTTTTTTTTTCCTTAACACAATGACAAGATTCATTTTATTTTACATGTCTGGTGACAACTCTTAAAATTATTAATTAGACTTAGTTTACTCGTTTCTAAGGTGATAGCTTTCTGAGGTTTTCTTCATAGCAGGGACTATTTTTCATAATTATTTCAAAAAACATAAATGAAATTAAAACTTTATAAAGACTAAATAAAACTTTGATCATATAAATAAAAACTCAGAAAAAGAATAACGATCCTAAACTTAGTAGTAATAACTAGACTTTAATAGTTAAGTCCAACTCCTAATGTTTTAATCTAAGAGAGCTTTTGTTCAGTATGTAGAAGTAAAAGTATTTGTTTTTATTTAACTAATATAAAGGTTAAACATTATTATTTGCTGATTGTATCTGTTGTAAATTAAAGCAAAAACTGTTTTAAAAAAATCTGACTTATAAAAAAATTAAATCAGTTTCAAGTCTAAATATAAAATGAGGCTTGAAAGTTTTTATTATAAGTTAAGATTATTAAGAGTATCATAAGTTAACAATTACTTTTCTTATTAGAAGTTAAGAAAAGTAATTGTTTTATGGCTAAAATAACTTAAAGTTAGTTTTTAAATAAAAATTGTAAATAAACATGTGTATTAAAATTAATACAGTTACAAGCAAATAAATTTAGATTTTTTTAGGTAACTCTAGTTTTATCGAAATCTGTTCTATTAGTTTTTATTTGTTAATTATTTCAAAATGATCATTTTGTTATTTAAATATTACAACGCTCTACAGTATAGAAAAAGTAGTTGTTAACAATTTTTTTTATAGCTAATTAAACTAAGATAGAATCAAAATTTGAAATGTTTTGTTTAATTGATTTTTCTTATTAATCAAAAAAATTAAATCTTAACATGTTTTTAAAAGTTAGTGGTGTACTAAGTACTTACTTTTTTTTGAATAATAAAAAATTATTAAAAATCCTCCGGATGTTAATTAAAAAAAACTATTGTTTTAAAAACAGCCGAGCAAACATGTTAAATAGCACTGCTTTGTTAACTCGAGCGTGAAATTACTAACATAAAACAAACCAAAGTTTATACGCTTCATTGCTGAATTAACAAACTCTTAGCATTTTAACAAGTACTTTTTGAGCCGAGTACTTTTGTAGGTTTTACAAAAAAAAACTTGCCACCAATTTTGCTCTACAGTTGTATAAACAAAAATCTTCGTTTGCAAAGCTGTTTAAAAAAATAATAATAATCTCCAACATAACTTACAATAATGTTTTGAAAAATTTTGTTTGTTATCTGAAAATACAATATTAGTTTTAAAAAACATTTTGAAAAAAATAATTACTGTGGTAAAAAACTTTTGTAAATTTAGAAAAATTTTTTTTTTAATGTTACACAATACACAAGTAGAATAAAGGGGTTAGCAACTTTTTTTGTCGGCAGGCATTTTTACTAAAAAAATAGTTCTTTGTACTGGATCTAGTTAAAAGTCTACTATGTTGGCTACGTAATTGTTAAATATTATATTATAAATATGAATAAAAACCTTATGAGCAGACAGGTTATAAAATTATCGGTAGTTCGGTATGCAATACTGTTTACTAAAAACCAATTTACGGAAAATTTAAAAATTTTTGCTACAGAAAAATTTATTTAACTTGTTTTGCACTGTATTTTTCAAGCTGAAAAACGTCGTGGGCCAAATATTTGCTAGGTAGGCAGTACGTTGCCTGCTTTTACAAATGGGGCGAGTTGAAGAGATCAACAAGTAATTTATGGACAGCTAAAATGTTCATTTTAATGAAGTAACTTACTTTTAGGTTTTATTAATTCTAATATTGTTGTAGCCAAAAAACTAAGTAGCAGCCTTAATTATCATAACAGTAAAAAATATTTGAAGCAACATTTTTGTTTTTAGTTATTCTATGGTGTATAAAAATTATTTAAATGCTTTTCCTTAAACAAAAGTTTTATTTTGAACTTTTACCTTTTGAGGCGTTATGTTGTATTAAATTAATTTTTAGTAATACTAGGACTAAAATAACTTGACCTCTAAAGTTATGAATTTCATTTTTACTGTGAAAAATATTTAAGACATACAAAACACATTTTTAGCCTTACATAACATTTAACACAAATTATATAGTAATTATAGAAGGGGACTAAAAAAAGACTAAATTTATTTCCACAATGTTTAAACCGACTCCATTGTTTAAATAGTAAAAAGTTATAACTTCAAAACTATACTTTACTTCATTTATTTTACTTTATTTCAAAATTGCACTAAACACATTCTAAAATCTGCTTACAAAGTTAGGTTACAAATTATAACTAAGTTAGTTTTAGGTTTAGTTAAGTATGTTAAGGTAAATAAGTTTAAGTTAGTTTAACTTAGGACCAAAATATAATATGTTTATTCTTTAGTTCAAATTTTATTATATAAAAAATTATATATTATTTTACTTATTTTAGCTACAAATAAATACAAAGTTAGTTCAGATTCGACTATAACTGAAAATAATTAAAAATAGTAAAACTTAGCCTATATATACTTTTATAATAATTAGTTTATAATAAACTAAACTAACTTTTTACGCCAATAAAAATTCTGTTAAGATTGATAAGAATACAAAACATTCGTATTTGTCTTAAATTATTAAAGAATAACGAATTAACAAATTAAAGAATTATAACATAATAGCCAGAAATATATTTAAAGTTTTATCTAAACACTTTTTTGCCAACTGTATTATGTAACTACAATATTTTTACTTATATATCGTTGTATATAAGGAAATATGAATAATAAACAAAAATATAAAAATTAATAAGAAATTTATATAAGTCTACAGCTCTACATATTTTTTAACAATAAAACAGTGAAACTTGTTAAACAGTCACTGCATTTTCATCCACTGGTCAATGCGTTCTTTCAGCTCATGCAACACCAAAAGCGCGTCGTTCTGCAAACTCCAATCCAATTCGGCCAACCCTGAGACTCCTTTTTTGTAAGTTCTCTTTACCACACTCAACCCTACGTTGTTGCGCCTTTTTTCAGCGTCGTAAAAAATAGAAAAATCAAAAGCGGTCAGCAGTCTCAACGGGTGCGCTGGATTCAGGTGCTTCTTCGCTAGCAACATGGATTCCCTCAGCGCCACGTACGCTTTCTCCTTAAACTTATTTTGTTCAAATTCAGACGCCAGTTTCGCCTTGTCGCTGTACTGACGAGACAAGATGTACTTGTAATGAGCAACCGACTCGGCAGTTTCGTCTTTGTTCAAGCTATCAGCAAGTTCGATTGTTTCGTCACAAATACTGTTCAGTTTCGCAGAAAATTGAAGCTTCAACGCGGCGTCGGAGCCGTCAAAAGTGTTAAGGGTCTCAATCAAGCAGTACTTTTTCTTTTCGTAAGAACCAAAAAGCAACATTATTTCTTCGTAGTTTGGTGACGCCATTTTTGCGGCTTCTCTCATGTATTCAATGACGTCATCATGTCGTTCCACCTGACTGCTCAATTTTGCGAGGGAGATCCATTCTTCTCGAGTTTCTACAATCATCACTTAATGAATAAACAATTTTGGCTGAAATCGTAGAAAACGTTGTCAGCTAATTAAAATTCTTCGAGTTTAAAATGATCAAACTTAGTATAAAATTAAAAGTAAAATTTAACCTTTATTTTATAAAAAAAAAGTTTTTTGTTGTGTGTTTTTATTTTGATTCCTGGTGTATATATCTTACATAAAAATCTTCAAAATACAAAATGGGCCTTAATTTGAATTTATCTTTAAGAGATTATTCTATTTATGTTTTATATAAAGATAAAATAGTATGGATAATACCAATGGAAACATAGAAATACTAATTTATTTACTTTTACTGTGTTTCTTAATTTTTAAACAAAAATTTTCTTTTATCTTACTAATTTATTACTTTTCATACAAAGATGATTTTAATGATTTTAAATAGTCTACTCCAGAAAAACTGTAAGAAACTTTAAAATTAATTTAATGAAAAAATGCTGAATTTGTTTGTAAGTATTTAAAAACAAGTATATTCTTACAAACATACATACAAAACAATTTGAAGCAAATTAGCACATATTCAAATCATGAGTTCAAAGTTTCATACTATGCGTTGCACTTCTTTAAAAAGCTAACATATTATGTTTTGTAATTTAATAGTCATAATAGTATTTTAAAATTAGCTCTCAAGATTTTATGATGCTAAGTAATGGAACTGTATTGGTTTAAAAGTTCATGAATAACAAAAATTGATAATAAGATACAACTTTTATATTTGATTTGAAAAAATGTTCAAGTCAAAAAACTAAAGGCCTTTTTTAATGTTTAAATTTAATACAATATTAAAAATTTTTAGCAGTAAACATTTATCTATTTGGATGTTTTTTCATATATAGTTTCAAAACTAAACTAATAACAAAAGATTTTATATATATATATATATATAAATGTGTTGTTATTGAAAAACTATTTTTTTTTACTTGTATATTCTTTTTGTAATTCTTCTTTATTTACATCAACTGTTTTTTGAACTAAGCTTTTTTGATACAAAATCCCATAAAAACCACATGTATCTAAAATAATAAGATAATAGTTGTAAGAAAAAAAATTACATCTTTTTTCTTAAATAAAGTACAAAAAAATAAGAAAATTCAGAATAAAATATTTCTTTTTAGCGTCAAAATAAAGTTTGAATTAAACGTTTCGACATAAAAAAAAACGATTTATGTTTAACTGTTGAGAAAGTAACTATTTAAAAAGTTATGTTAACGTATACTTTTTATACATAAAGAAAAATTATTTGAATGATACTAGAATGAATGGTTTGAAGGTAATCTGCCTTTTTCATTATCTATGGTTTTATAAAACAATTTTACTGTATGTCATTAAAAGGATAGAAAAATTTTGATCACTATTGTTGTATTTTAAGCTTAAACTACTTTTTTATCTTTATTAAATAGAATATTTAGATATAAAATTTTACTTTTATTGTTACTTTTATTTGGATTATTTGTAAAATTTATAATAAATTATAACAATGTAATAAAAAATTAAAACACTTTGCTGAAAACCAAAACAGTTTTAGTTTTAATAAATTTAGATGTATAAAAACAACCTGTTTTGACAATTCTAACCTAATAGTTTTATTTATCATGTTTTTTTTTTTACTAGTTTAATATTTTAGTTTTAATTTAAATAAACTATTTTTTTAAACTATGCATAAATTAAATAAAATATATTCACTGTTGAAGACTTTAATTTAAATATTCAGGTTCAAGTATTTTTTATTTTTATCAAAGTTAAGTTAAACGCAACGCTACAGGATAAAAAATGGCCCATTTAAAATATTTTGTACATAATAATAACCAGACATATGTTAAATGCAGTAAGTTTAAGTAAACTTAAAATAGTGTAAAAAGAATAAAAATATTTAAGTACGAAAAAAATAAGCAATAACAGAATATGATGTGTTTCAAAATTTATTCAACATTTTTGGATAATTTAGTTTATTGCTAGAGTTTGATTTTTTCATGTTTAATTTAGTTTATACTCCATATACAATAAAATAAATTAGTTAAGTAATAATACATGTTGAATTTGTAAAATACTTTTACTTTAGAAAAACTGTTATGAAAAAAAAACATAAAGTGCAAAAGAATGCAAAACTTTTCTTTAAACTATACTGTTTTAATTAAATTAGCTACATTCTATTTGGATAGTTTTTGACTTTCTGATACGACATAAACGTTTTATAACAAAGGTGGCCAGCTTTATATAATTAATACGTCAGGTTAACTACAAAAATTTTTTTAGACCGCTTTTTATAGAAATTAAAAGTTATACTAAAAATGATCAAGATTATTCTTTGAAAGTGAAACTGAAAACAAAATCATTGCTTCTACTCTAATTAATATAGTATATGTTTGATTAAAAAACAATCGTAGATGAATTGACAGTATTTCGAAATTTTCTTTCTAGAAATAAAAAATATATATACTTTTAAGTCTTAAACTCCGTTAAATAAAAGGAAACATGTAAAGTATTCGATTATTTTTATTTTTGCAAGCATACATAGCTAAAATTCAATAAAAATATAGTGCATATACAAAAGTTATGCTAATAGTTTTATTAATATTTTTTGCGATATAAATTACACCAAGCATTTTAAAGCAATAAGTTAAAGATTGTTATTTAAAATCTAATTTCACAACTTTATTCACAATACTGATATTTCCTGTAAAATACAAACAAAAATTTTAATTTGATGAAGATTTTAAAAGTTTTATATGTTCTTAAAAAAATTAAATTGAATTGTTTAGTCTTATCTGACAAACATCCAAAATTTAGATATCTTTAAAAGGCATTGACATTTTAAAACAATATAAGTTTTAGTACAACTAAACACTTATATATTTTAACAAATATATATGAATTTTTATAAGCGTATTGATTTGATATACAGTAAGTATACTTTTGTATGAATAAGTATTAAGCTAGAGTTATGACACAGTGAATATAATTTATAAACAAAGAAACCCTTAAAACTTTTTTATAAAGATTAACTAAAATCAAAATTTTGTACTTCAAAGTTTAAAAAACTTATGTGTAAGAAATTAAAAAGTTTTAAACGATAATCAAACACTGTTATAAAAATTGTTTTAGATAATTGTTTTTTTCTTAACCTATTCATCTTCTCCTAAAAACTCTACCACAACAACTTTATGTGATTCTCGCTTACCTAAAAATAACTCAAACTAAAAACTTATAAATTTAAACTGTATCTAAATTACACCCTGTATAATATAGAAATAACTAATTTAAGTATTAACATACATTTTACTCAATGTTTAAATGATTTAATTACACTACTTAATATTAGACTTTAAATATGATGAAAACTATTTTAATTTAAAAATAAGTTAGATATAATTTATGCTTAATAAATAGAGATTTGAGACTTATTTAAAGCCTTTAGATAATAAAAATATATAAACTTGTGTGAATTTAAAAAAAAAAGAATCATGCAGAATTAAAAGAAATTTAAACCATTAATGACTAGATTTCTCAAGAATTCTTAAAAATTAGGTCCTATTAAATTAAATATTGTTGTGTACGAGTCGATAACCGAAAGATTCCTTTCTACATCAGGTCCTTAGACCAAACTTTTTTAGCGCTATTTTTTTCGTTCAATTTCATAAAACTTAGTTATTTTTTCAACAGAAAATGCTTGTAAGTTATAAACATTTCATCTTTCAGACTATCATTTATTTATAATGTCGATTGGGTTCAGACCATATTGGTTTAATACGGATTTTAACAGTCCTCGACTATATTCTCTCTATATGATAGATATTTAGAAAAAAATCATTTGTTAACTAAAAACATTTTTACAGTAAAAAAAAGTTGCTATGTTCTTGTGTTAAGTAGTTTTATGTCTTTTTTAATTGTCTATTTGGTTAAAATTGTTTAATTCTGGGTTTGGTAAATCATATAGTGTGGTAAACATTACTAGTTTATATTTTTCTAAAATAATTAAGTTTACTAAGGTAGAACAAGTTGAAATTTAAAACTTAACGTTTTAAGAAGATTTCTAAACATTATTTTTTCGAGCGTGTGTAGTTTTGAATGATTAGATATACCATGTTTTAATTATTGAAAGTTAATAGATTTTTAAAACTTTAATATCTTTACTTTTAGTATATTTTTTTTATTTAGTTCAAATATTTGAACTCATAAATGTTTTAATTGGTCCTAACGACCAAAAGATCTTTTTTAAACCATATCTTCTGAGCAGCGTTTTTCTTGTGTTTATGGGATAGAATATTATTTATAGCTAGATAAAGTAATTATTTCTAATCAAATACAAAAATTATTAAAATGCAGATCACTTTTGAACTCGGTATTTTTCTTAACTTGATGTGAAATTTTCTTAATTAGTCATACATAAAAAACATAAGATAGTGTAGTGTAAAAAATTTTTACAAATGAGCTAATAGTTTTGTATATATGTTTATTAAAACTGTTAGCAGAAATTAAATTTGACATTCTAAATCTAAATAATCTTTTTAAGCAACTTTTAAGGTCTGCAGGTTAAAACTATATACATCTTAAATCTATCAAGCAGAAAAATTAAATTATAGCTTTTATAAATAAAACAATTAGAGTTTTTTAACTTCAAAAAGCTATTAATATGCTATCATTTTATATCATCCATTAGAACAGTAAGTACTTAACTTAGTAGAATTATTTTTAAAAGTTAATTTTATCAGTACACTTAATAATTTAAAAAAGCTTACACAAATCCTTAAAAATTATTTTTTTTACAACATTTATTACACTTAAACATACATTTTCTTGAACAGCTTTACATTTTGACATTACAACAAAGCTTGCTACAACAATAATTGTTTTAGAACTTCATTAAAAACTAAAATTAAAATACTTACATAGTTTAATAAGTTGCTGCCAAGCTGAAGCATTGTAGTTTTTACACTTTTTTTATTTTTGTTTTACTAAGTTCGTTTAAGTTTTAAAGTACTGCTTTTCAAGTTAATCGAAATCTATTATAATACATATATTCTATGTAATAGTTCTTTAGGCAATTTGTCTTTATAAAAAAAAAAATGTTATAATGAAAAAAAAGTTTTTAGCAAAAAAAAACCTACAGACTTAATTGGTATACAATTTTAAGACCACATCTTCAAATTAGTAATAACCTATGTACGGCTTTGTACAAATCATAACAGCCTTACTTGAAGTTTTTGAAGTTAGACAAAAAATTAAGCTCAAAAATTCAATTATTACTTTATAAGTAATAATGAAAAACCTAATACACTCATTTTTTAAAGTTAATAAATATCAGCCTTATTCTAACATATAAATTATTAAAATATTTTATATGCAAATTATGCTTTTGAAGCAAACGGAAATGGACTCTTAACAAATTTATATCGTTACGTTTTGAGTATTTCAAAATTCAAATAAATTCTATAAATATTCTTTAACTATTTGCATTTATATAACATAACTGTATTGAATAAATAAAAAGAATTAAGAATTAAAACTATTACAATACAAAATTTTATTAAGAAAATCGACAACAATAAAGTTCATTAAAGAACAAATTAAACATCCAAGGCAGTTAAGATTTTAATAAAAAAGAAAACAGTAGCTTAAATTTAAAACATTTAAGAACATGCAAAAAAGCTTTGGGTAAAACTTGTTTTAAAACTAACTCGTTTGAGTTGTCAGGTTTACTTAGCTGAGAGGTATGGTATTTTTAAACAAAAAAAAAACTATTTTACGGACAAGCATGATGCAACAAGTCATTTTCAATTGACTTACAAAGCAAATCTACTCACTGGTTTCTAAGGTTAAAATATAAAATCTGAGCTGTCAGAATCAAAATAGTCACTATAATCATCCGAGTCTTGGTAGCCATTGTCGTACAACACATCTTCCGCATCTTCCCATGGGAAATCGTAGTGGTCATTCACATAATCATGGTGAAACTGGTCGTTTATCAGATCTTGAATGAGGTCTGAATCCGGGTCCATATCAAGAAATTCAGCTAAACCTCGAGCTTCGATGATCTGAGGAATTAATTACCAGTAAATGGGTCGATATTGGATGTTGATGTTTGGATATTTATATCAAACAAAATTTTTTGATTTGAATTGCTAAAAGCGTTACAAAAAAGAATAGATGTTTTAAAAACAAAGAAACTTCAACTATGACAGACGGGGATATTTTTTTTATTTGGCGAGTCAGATATACGACAATTTTTTTTGCGGGCTGAGTAATTTCGTGTAACTACAGTACAAAAAACATAAAAATTCTTTAATGCAAAACACATCTTAATAAATCATAATTTCATATATCCTCAATTTTAAGTTAATGCCTATTTGAAAATGTTTGTTAAAAAATGCTGGAATTTATTAGCCTTGCACAAGTTGCTACCAAGCTCAAAACACATCTAAGGTCAGATATATCTGCTTGGCGGTTTTTACGTTGTGATTTCTAATCTAACCGAAATAAAACAAATCATTGCCAAATTCAAAAGTTTTAATTCCGTTGTCATACTTGATGACAATTGTGTATTCATTAATTTTGTCCTAGTATATTGTTTCTTAAATTTATTTAAGTATCAATACTTATTCATGATTCAAAGCTACTCACGGGCCGTATGTTGCCCATCCCTAAACTACAAAAAAAAAGGATATTTGACAAAACTTATACTTCCTAAAATTTAAATACACCTTAAAACTTTATACTCGATCAATTTTAACCACTTTAGCTCAGCTCAACCAGCTAAAAATGTTTGAAGTGAGTAAAAAAATGAACAAAATTCAATTTTAACATAAGTACAATTTAATTCTACTAACGTCTTCTTCGCCCCTCCAGTTGTAAACGTTTCGTACCGGCTTCAGCTTGCTCTTGTCTTGTATGGTGCCGTCGGCAAACTTGTGTAGGTAGAAGCAATGTTTGCCGAACTGACATTGTCCTCTGCCTTCGTCGAAATACTTGCAAGGCAGTTGACTTCAAAAGTTAATACAATTGTTAAGTTATATATAACATACGAACGTTAAAATAGTATAATTGGAAACAACGCTAGAGCATATGCTGATAAATGTTTTAAGTATTATACACTTACTAAAATGCATTACACCGCTGATCAAAGTTTAAAGTTCAATAGGTTGTTTGGAGGCGAAAATAGAATAGTTCACTAAATATGAGATAACATTTTTTCAGATATTCCTTGCAATACTATCAAGAAATTTTTTTTGTAAAAAATTCGTAAATTTTAAAGAAAGTAGATTAAGCTCATTTCTCCAATTTCAAGGAACGTATCCTAAAAAACCTCGGTATTTGTATAAGAAAACGTAGAGGAGATATATTTTTGATGATTTTAGTTAAATCACCGTTTTAGTTTTCTCCTCCTATAAGGAACCTTTTTTTACTTTCTGATCATAACCAGCTCTATCTCAAAAACTAATTTGAATATAAAAAAGCTGTAAAAAGCAACTGTTAGCTTAGTTAAAACTGTACACATTAAGAACAAGTTGTAAAAAAAGTGTCTTAGCCCTCTTAAGCCCTTAATAATATTAAAAATGCAGCTATTTTTTTTTTCAAATAAATATTTATTAATTTAAAAAAATATTTTTCAGCAAAGAAAAAAAAACAGAAAGTTCTGCAAAAACTTATCTATTACGTCATTTATATTGTCTAAAAATGAAAATTCATGATACCTCATTTTGTTTTTGTACTTTTCGATTAGCTTCTCCTTTTCTTGTTTATCTTCGACCCAGATGTCTGAAGGAATTACGTAAGATGAATAAACTCTACATTCAGGACATCCTCTAAAATATGTAAATCTTTACTTACTAGTGTACAAACTGTGTTATACTACAAACTTAAGAATTTTTTTTTTACCTTACCGAAGTATTTTGGTTTAATAAAAAGAATTTATTGAGGAACTTATTTTATCTACTTTCATAATACTCTTTAGAAAATTAAGGTTACCTGACAAGATTTTATAAACAACAAAACTGTTTTCACTATTTAACTTTCTATCATCTAAAAATTAATCTAAAATTAATTTAAAGTAAAAATAGTTTATCCCTTATTTTACGAAACACTTTAATAGCTTATTATGTTTAAACTAAATTTTTTTCCAACTTTTAATGATAAAAATTATCAATGTTCAGTGGTTATTAGAACAAAGTAAAATTTTTAAAACATAGTTAGTGTACACTGAAACTTATATCTTCAAACTTTTAAAAATTTCTATGTTTAAAACAAATATAATTGAAAATACCTACATTTTACTTTTTTAAAGAAATATTAAAAAAAAAACCAAAGAAAAAACTTGCAGATAAACTCAATTTGTTATGTACCCAAAAAATATTTGCAGCCATTAAAAATTAAATACTAACTTAAAATAAAGTTTAAGTAGAATCTTATAAGTATATCACCTATATTAGTAACAACTTACTTGTGAGTGAAATAAAATGAAAATAATCAAAATATCATTAAACTAACTTAACAGCTTTTTTATCTTGCTCATCATTGCTTCTCCACGTTCGTATGCACTCCAAACAGTAAACGTGGCAACAGTTCTCTAAAATTCCGAACCTTTGATCTTTTGATTTAGAATCATTTTTCTCCAAGACCTTTTAAATTTGTTATGAGAGTTGTTTTGTAAATTTTAAAAGAAAAATGCTTGATTTTGTTTCGCTTTTAGGGAAGAAGAAATTGACTACACATTTTGTTAGCATTAAAAAATATAGCAGTAGTTCTCAGTTTACAGTAGAAAAATTAGTTATGCATAAACGACTATTGCCAAAAAGGTACGATTTCGCTAAAGTTGGGAAAGCCTGATTTAGAGCATTGTGTTCATACTATAATAAATTAAATAAGATCCTTACTTTTTCTAAGCAAATTCCACACTGAAGTTCTGACATTTTTTGAGCTTCGAAAGATGCTTTCATGTCTTCTTCCATGTGTTGCATGCATTCCTGCAAAATGTTTACCTAAATTTTTCTCAAACCTTTATTGCTTAAATAAGTTCTTCAGGATATGAAGTTTATATAAAAGTTTGTATGAAAAGCAGTTCAAACTCCAATTGAAGAAAATGCTTGATTTTGCAACAATTTTGTATTATCTGATAACAACTAAGTATATTTTGACAACATACAAACACTTGTTTAACATGCTTTGATGCTTACAAAAAAACTTTTGCACCGGTAGTTAGTATAAAACATTTAAAAAAATTCTCAGCTTTTATAATATTTTAATTTTTAAAAACATGTTTTTTTTTAAAGATAATCTCTATTTAATTTCAAATGAACATCAAAATTGAATGGTATAGCAATAGTATGAACCTTAATGTGTTTTTGTCTTTCAGCCTCGTTAGTAGGATGAAGAACATACATGGAACATATGTTACATAAGAGACCATGCAATCCAAGTTGACAACTGTCACCATAACTGCAGAATATATATTCTGATTAAATGAGCTAATTTAGTCAAATACAATTTATTATTATTTTTTAATTAAATAAGCCAGAATGTAAAGTAAAAGTTCTTTAAAATTATATGTAAACATTTTCTATTAACAAAAACTTAAGAAGGTACAAAGTATACATTTGTTTTTAAAGTTGACATCTACAGTAAGTCTACCAATTACATAATAATTTTTTTTATATCATAAGACAACTCTTACTAGTTTAAATCTAGCTTATGTAAACTAATAAACAAAAGCAAATATATATTAAAAATGAAAACAATTTAAAATTTTTTAGTTATCTCTGCAAAGCACCAACTAAACATTTAGTTTGTAAATTAGAAAATATACTAAAACATATACAAAATAAGTTTAAAGAATATACATTCAATATTATTTTATTATTAGAAACTCTAATGTTAATTATGAATCAAAATTAAACAAAACATCTAATGTAAAAATTCTTACAAAATTTAAAATTAAAAATATTTTTTGTGAAAGATAAAACAAAGTTCAACATAAAAATAATTTACTACTGCAACAATACCTATATAATCAAAAAATCAAAAACAAGATATTTTATTAAAATAAATAAGCAACTAATTGTGAACAAAATTAAACTATTAGGCTAACAATTGAAGCTTATAAAACCAAATTAAAGATAAATTCAAGATAGAGAAACTGATTAACGTACCTACAGTTTCCTTCCAAATTTAATGGGCAAATAGTTTCTGAAAATTGTTCAGAAACAGAAGGTAGATTCTTTTTCAAAACTTTGGAGTAGTCATTTTCTGTCTCTTAAAATAAAAAATATTACAAATAAATAAAACCTACTAATTTCACTAATTTGGAACTTAAATGTAAAAAAAAATTATTTTCTTCAAAAACTTGGTAAAGTAGGTAAAAGTAACTAACTACATCTTGGAACGTATTTCTTTCCAGGCACAAAATCACTCGCACCAATCCAGTTATCCTTTAAACTCAGTTTTTGAAAAGAAGGTGGAAGCTGTTTTCTTAACAAAAAATAATCAAAAATTAAATTATTAAAAAAATTTAAGAAGAATTGTAGCAGTTAATTTCAGTTTATCTAAAGCAGGGGTTGGCAGGTTAAAAAGCAACAAATTTAATGTGCTTATAAAAAACTTTTTTTTAACTGGTTTATTGAAAAAAAAATTGAGTATAGATTAGTTAAAAAAAAAAAGTATATACTTTTTTAATGGATTTATTTATTTAAATAGAGTTTTAAAAGCTGCCGCAATTTTCCTGCCCTTGTTCTTAAATGTACAGTATATTAGCAAAAATTTTTAACTAACATTTTGCTTGTAGACTCTTCTGGAGATTTTTGAATAGGTGGATGAAAAAACCTAAAATATATCTTAATTATTTTCTATGAATGGATAAACAATACAAAATAAAAACTGAAAGAAGTTATCTATTAGCCTAATTTGCTTTACTAAAGATACTTAAAAATTATATAAAATAAATAATTTTAATATACTAAAAAAAATATGTCAAAAATAACAAATAACTAAGCAAATAAATCTACCTGCAATGATCACCATATCTGCATTCTCCGTTTAAGTAATATTGACAGGTAGTTTCTGGGGTAGAATTTAGATCATGGGAAAAGCTACAATTTGATCCATATTTACACTGACCCATCATATGGTACCTATGTAAGTATTTATGAAATAGTAGCACAAAAAATATGTTTATATAACTAAAGTTGGTTTATACTACAACCCTACTTTCATGAAAAACATTATTTAACATTATTAATAACGCTTTCAATCTTTAGTATGATTTGGCTTATTACAAAATTTTATCCTGCCAAGAAATTGGACAATTGTAAAGAGTCTGTAAATGATAAAATAGACTAAAGAATAAATTTGCTATAAAAATATATACATTAATAGTAAAATTTATTTTTTGTAATAGTTTTTCTGTCCGTTAATAAAACATAACAATATAACTTCTTGCAATTACTGAATTTAATAAATAAAATCTTTAATTTAAATTTTGTTTGAATTTTATTTTACTTTAGTTTCTTTGATCAATTTATAAAAGGGTTTTAAAAACTTTTTTTCATAAACGCCACTTTAAAATAAATCTCATAAATAATTACCTATTTATTAGATACCCCCTTTAATATTTACTTATTTGTTTTTTTACTTTACTTACTTATTATTTTCAAGTACTTAGTTGTTTTATTTACACTTTAGTTTTGATTAAAACATGAATTCAATAAACTTACTAAAAGTATACTAAAGTTGGTAAAAATTATTGTACTTGTTTTATTATAAATAGCTAAAAAGAATGTATTTTATTTGAAATATAGAGTTTACTTCCTTCTTTTCCATCATCTTTATTAGACTTTTTTTTATTAATTGGTTTATTTTTTGTAATTAGTTTTATATTTTCAGCTATAATATAAATGAGTATTTTCTGAAATTGATAATATCATCCTTTTAATGAATTATTAATATATACAGTTCAGTTTAGTTATTTTTAAAAGTTAACATGAAATAATACTAACCTACAAACTACTTTTTTGAAGTCACCATAACTTTTCTTGTCTTTGTTGTTTCTGATATCCATTTAAAATTACAACATAAAAATGCAATACACTTATTTTAAAATCTTATAAAAAGGTAGCAGGTAATCTTAAAAATTGTGAAATATTTAACTGTAGGAAAACAAAAAAAATCATTAATAAAAAGAACTATACAAGTTTTCAGATTATAAGTTATATATATCAAGTCTTATTATAGTTGTATTTTATTTAAAAATCATTAAGAAGTAACTGTAAACATATTCTCGGATTTATACAAAAAAAAATTATAGCAAGTTTGTTTTCATTAAAAAAGTATTGTTATCAGTTAATGTTATATTTATCAAAAACATTATACTGTAAAAAAATATGAAAACAACACAAATATAACATTATAATTCATAAAGTTTAACATTTAAGCTTTTTAGCTATTGAGTAACAATTTTAAATAACCATACAAAACAACTTGTACTTATATTTTTTTAATAATTTAATTGTATATCTTTTTTTAATTTTCTACTCAACCTACTAGCTGTACAATTTATACAGGCTACTCCCTAGTTACTTTATTCACTGTAGCCTAAATCAAGGTTGTCTCTTTTTTACATAAAAATTTCATCCCAAATTTATGAATAACAGTGAACCTAGCCAAGAATTATTTCATCAGGCTCTTTTTTTTAACTGTAACTTTTTTCTACATTATTCAGCATCTAACTAAATGGAACAGAAGTGTAACTGGTATTTCATTAGAAAGTTTTTTTACAACATCATGGTTTGAGTCAAAAAACTGTCCTGAGTAATCAAAAACTGCCCTAAGTGACTTTAAACTGCCGTGAGCCATCCGGAGATTTTTATAATCCTTAAAAATAAGTTTTAACTCTGAAGCAAACTAATTAGTCTCATATTCATCTTTCATCTTAATAATTAAAAGGAAGATGGTTTGTGTAAGTTTCTAAATTAAATGTTCACTAAACTAATGTAACATATTGCTTTTAAACATTCAATATTTAAGTCAAAATCAATTGACATTATAAAACAAAGTATGTTGATAATTTTGTATAACAATATTAGTTAACTTTATATATAAATAATAGAAAATAGTTTGAAATTTTTTGACATCTAAATGACTAACTTTAATCTTACCACACAAACTACTCACTTAAATGTATACTTATTAACTTCAATTTTAATTAAAAAGTTTAATAGAAACTCAAATCATGTTAAATATTAATTTAAGATTAAAATAACTAAAATGTTATTTCTAAGAACAGTGAAGAGCTAGTAGAAAGGCTAAAAATTTCGTTAATAAGCATTTAAAATCAATAAAAATCATGTCCTTGAATATAATTGGTTATATAACACAACAAAATGTTAAAATTAGATCAAGTAATCTCTTTCTAAATCTAGAAAAAAATTGTATTGAGATTTTTTTTTAATTTTTTATTGTAAGGTATCCTTAGATTTTCTAGAACCTCAAAACATCCATAGAATATGTAACTATATAAAGAAGAAGCAATTTAAAAAAATAATAATTTAAAATTTCATAAACAATTATGTTTAAATATAATTTTGCACAATCTACTTAGCACAAAAATACTGTGAAATATAATTAATACATTAAAAACGGCTACTTTTGGCTTAAATATACTTATACTTTATTTTAAAATCATTTAAAGCAGGACTTTATGTTCACAATAAACAACAAAAAATATTTTTCTGTTTAAAGTAAAGCTAGTTGGCAGGGCTGAAATTTTTATTTAACAATTGAAATCAACAAAAAAAGTAGTAGAACATGAGTTAACTATAAAAGTTCAAATTATTTTAAACCAAAAAAAAATCATTCAAAAAATAACAAAAAACTAGGCTTTTCAAACAAACAAAACTAGACTGAGCTTTTTATAAGTATCAAAAAAGTTTAAACCTGCCTACGTCATTGTGAGACTTTCAAAATTGTTTACTTGCCAAAGTTTGCCAACTCTGTTAAATAAAAAAAATATTTTTGCTTGTGTATTTCTGATACAATAATTTTATTTAATCTTACATTCTAAATTTAAACAATATACAAAGAAACTCAGTGTAAAATCCAGATATATTTCACGCTATTTTCATCAGACAATACATCTTGTATAGTAACAGTAGTAATCATCATATACAAATATTAAATACATAGTCAATAACACAAAGTTAATCAAAATATCAAATATTTAAGTTCATTAAATACAAACATAAACACAAAAAACAGCAATAAGTAAATAAAGCAACACTATATACTAATTATTTTTGCCTACAAAGGGTGTGTTTTCTATTTAAAATACATATAGCTTCCATTTTAACTAAATCAAACACGTTATAAAAACTTTTAATTATCTTAAATCTCTTCAGATTGAAATTTTCAGCACATTTCTGATTGATCACCAAATGTTCCAATTTATATTTTCATACTTTGAAAACAAGAAGAAGAAATCTAAATTTTTCTTGTTGATTTTAAATAAAAACATACTTACAATTAAAATGAACTTATCAAAAAAATTATTTCCTCCTTAGTTTTTTGCAAAACAGTTACAGTACTAAGTAGGGCAACATAGTTTAATTTTTAGTCTTAAGTAAACAGCTTGAAATTAAAAAAAGTCAGATCACTATATATAATACTAAGACTTCCAATTACTTTTAATTATTGTAGATAGTATAATCTTATATCATATAATTAGAAAAACAAAACTTTTAAAAAGTTTTATTACTACACACTGAACAATAACTTTTAATATTTACCAACCGTTTACATCTTATAAAATCACAAACAGTTGTAGTTTAATCTTAAATTTAATTTAATTTTTCAATTCAAAATAAAAAACTAGGTTATGATGGATTTTGTACACACACATAAAATTTTATATGCTAAATATACATTTAAAAACTTTTAGGAAAATTATTACATTGAACAAGCAAATGTGCAGACATAAACTTAATCAAAACCCAAAACTATTTTAAAAAACAAAATTTAAAACAAATAGTATGAAGCATAAATGTACATGTTACTTAAAGTCAAACTGTTACAACTTAACTCTAAGTTTTTTTATTTTAGTTATAAGTATTTTTTGGTCACAACTAGGGATACTTAATAACTTATCCTTATTGAAAATTGACATATATGTTTATATCTATAATTAGTGACTAAGTACTTAATGCATGAAAAATATACTAAATTATTTGATTATTTACTATTAAAAAATATTCAATTATTTTGTTTTTATTAAGAGCAATAAAATATTTTACTTTTAATATGTTAAAAGAAAAAAATTGTTAAGTATATTTATTTAGTAGCACAATTTCAAAAAATTTTATATTTATGTGTTTTGTTCCTAAAACTTATTATTACTGTATAAAAGCTTTTTTTATCAATTATCTTATTATAGAAAATAGTATGAGATTGTTGATAAACAAGAAAAAAAGTTTTAAAAGAAGATTCCAAATTATTCACAAGCAAAACAACTTATAACAAAAACAACATTAGTTTTAAAGGAACAGGAATGATTTTTGATTGCTACAAAATTTATTTTTAATTTAAGAGCTTTAATTTAAATATAAAAAAGCTAATTATGTTTATACTAACAGTGTATGCATATTTTGCTGAAATTAAACTTGACTAGTTAATATTATGACTGAAAAAAACTACTAACAGTTTTAAACATGTTGTTAATATATTTTAAATTTAAAAAAAAATTATTGATGCAAAATCAAATTTAAATTAAAAATTACTTGCCTAATTTTGAGTTATAAAATAACAAAACAAGTTAGTAATAGTTAAAAATCTTCATCATAATAGTTACAGCATAAATTAAAAAGATTAAAATTATTTTAACAAAATATTGAAAATTTGCATAAAAAATATTGAACTATATATAAAACTAATTATCTAGATTTAGAATAACAGGGTTCGTGCGCGAAATTTTTTTCATTTAGCCTGACTGAGACCAATTTAGCCTGACATTTTTTTCAAAGTAAAGAAAATCCTCTTTAGAAGTCATTTTAGGTATTGGGGGTCTTAATTAGTACTATTGTAGTCTCCGACTTCAACCAGTTTTAACTCAAAAATATTTTGAGCTTTAAACATATGCAAAAAGCAACTCATAGCTTAGTTACAACTCAATAAAATAAGACTAAATTGTTAAAAAGGTGATTGACCTCCCCCCTATGCCCTTAATATATCAAATTCAGTGATAAGTTTTAAAATAAGTGTTATATCTAATCTAAATTTAGTGTAAAACTTTAACACATATTACTAAACACAATTGTTCAATTTAATTAAGCACTATAAAAACATTATAACCAGAAGATTTATAATAAAACGATGAACATTGTTGTGTATTATTCAAATAAGTATTAGAATTCAAACAAACAGCTAAGTTGTTGAACTAAATTGTAATGTTTAAACTGTATTTTTTTTATGAATTTTCATAATAATGACGTTTACAATGTACTTAAAACAAAATAACGAAGATTCTTAAAAATTTTTTAGAGATTCAACAAAAGGTTTAAGCATTTATTTTTACAAATACTGACTGATTTTGTCTTAAAAACCTGAATCTTTATTTAGAAATAAATTCACATCTCAATTTGATCTTAAAGAGATTTCTCTATTTTTTTTGTTAAAAATTTTGAAGCATTTGAACTGAGAAAAACTGAGACTCTCAAATTTTTAAATAAAAAACTGATTTAGCCTGACGTTTTTCAACTTTTTTCAAAAAAACTGATTTAGACTGACTTAGCCTGATTTAGCCTGACGCGCACGAACCCTGGAATAAACATGTATTTAACAAAATATTTATCTCATTGAAAAGTTTAAACATAGAAAATGTTAATGAGTTGACAATTATAAAAACTTATAATGATGAATTTCTGAATTTATATGATGAAATTATTTAAGATTAAGAATTATCAATAGAAAGAAAGAAAGAAAGAAAAATGTGAAAGCTCACAACTATGGTCAATGGATTGGTGTGGAGCCATATGTGCTTATGTTTTTTTAAAATGCATTAGTATTTCGTACATCTAATATATGTTATAACTCAATTATGATTGCTAATTCTCAGAACTATATTTTTTTTAAAGCTTAAGGCAATGTAAATATCTATGTAAATAGAAATCATACATTTTAATGTACAAATAGATTTTAAAGAAAACTTTATAAATATTTAGTAAACTTTACATAAAAGCAATTAAAAAGTAAAACTTAACTTATAGAGTAAACTTAATAATGGATCAAGAGAAAAAAAATTATATTAGTCAAAAAAAAATCACAATAAAAAAATAAAAAAATATGTTATCAAATAATACTGTAAATACTTAAAATTTTTTATTACTTGTATAATGGACTCATCAGCCATTATTTTTAAATTATAACAATAATAATCTAATAAGTAAATAACTTTCAAATTATTTAAGATAATTAAAAATAATATTTTACCTCTGTAAGAAAAAATTAAATTATTCATCTAACTCATTAGTTGATATAAGAAATTAATACTTCAGTATTATATTCATTTTATTACATATATCTACACACTACTAATAATATATAATAAGAAGAATTTTACTGAAACATATAGTAAATTAAAGATATTTAATCATCATGAGATTATTTTTGTCTTATGATCAGTTATTATAACAACTTAAGATAACATAACACATAAAAAATCTAATTACATCTGGAAAATGTAGTTGTTATGTTTTTTTTAATGGTAGAACATAAGAAGAACTCACTCTCCATTGTGAAAAAACTTAGTTGTAAGTTTTTGTATTAGAACTAATTAACAAAAATTCTCATTTATAAAACTTATCAAGCATGAATTAGTTAACTTTAAATTAGTTATAAGCAGCAATAAATACTACAAAACTATAAAACTTTGAAGTTGTAAGCAGAGGTACTTTAATACACCTTTGAAATGAATAGATTTAGCAATTTACTGAAACAATTTTAGATTGTATAAAACATTGGAAACCGGTAATTTCCCATCCTGAAACTTTTATTATCTAAGCCAGGGGTCGGCAGGCAGTTGGTGGTCGCGGGCCAAATTTCAAGTTTACAAAGTCTTCGCGGGCCGCAGTTTTAGTTTTAGTGACATTTGAATAATCTTTTGGTTTTAGTTTTAGTCACACTAGAGAAAAGTTTTACTTTTATTCACCTTATCATTTTAAATAACTTTTAGCTATACATAGAATGACTAAATAAATTAAATTAAATAAAATTAGAATATAATTTACATTGACTAATATACTTAAGTGTTAATAATTTATATACTTTTATAAGCACTTACTAAGTTAAATTTAATACTTTTGTAATTTTACATTAAATTTAACTCTCTACAAAAACCAAACTTGAAAGACAATTTATTAGTTACTTTTATATATTTGTTACATTATCAACCCCTTTTTTTATATTTCTAAGAATATTAACTTCAAAAAAAAAGTTTTTGCGTGTTAAATATTTTACATTCATTAAAAAATTTAGTAATTAGTTAATTTAATAAAATTAATACCTGTTTGTATTATAGAAAACTAGAACAAATTCTTTAACAAAATTAATTCTCGAATACTTAAATAAAATATCTTATTAGTAACTAGTCTTTTACATGGTTGTCATTAAAAAAGCAAAAATGTATGAGTTGTATCAAACCAGCCTAAGTTCATTAAAAGTTTAAAAAGATAGTAAATCGTTGTATATCAAGCTCAAGTACCTAGTAAAAGTATCATCATCATTAAAAAGTACACAAAGTGTAAAAAAACAAGAAATAACTACAATTAGTAAACTACACTACAGTCATGAAAACTATTCTGGGAATTCTAAGATTTATTTAAAGTGTCTAAAATAAAAGTTTCACACACATCTGAGTTTTCAAGCTTTTAAATAGCCTGTTTGTGTAGCAACCCAGTTAAAACAAAGTTCACAACATAAAGAAACAACGAAACTTATTAACAGTAAACAAATTACATGCCAAAAAAAATATAAGTCAGCTGGAATGGACAATTAACTTTCTTAAACATTTTTAACAAAAGTATAAAACTTAATTGAGTCATTAGCGAAGAGAAAAAAAACTCTCTTTTATTAAGCATTGCAACAATTCTTTATCTGCAATAAGAATTTAAAAATATTAGTTGTAAAATAAAAGACGAGCAACAAAAAAGAAACGTTAGTTAGGAGTTATTGCGAGAAACGATAAAAAACAAGTCACCAAAGCACATGATTATCTTCAGTAACTACAGAATTATCAGAAAAAAGTTGTTAAGGCAAGTTATAAAGTAGCAAAATTTATTATTAATAATGAGATAACGTTTATAATTGAAAACTTTTTTAAAGAATTTTTATTTGCAGTAATGAAAAACTTCTGTTTATTCCTTCAATGACAACAAGAAGTCATATTTAGGAAATGCATTAAGGTTATAAAGTCGCATAAATCAAATTATGACTTTAATCAATATGTTAAGATGAGAGCACTGATAGAAAAACTATTGCTCATCTGAGAATTTTTATTAGAGATGTTTTTTTAACTTTGACACTTTAGTATAATTTCTTGGTTTAGTTCAAACACGAAGCACAACAATCGGTGAAATTTTACAAGTAAAGGTGCAATGCACCAAAAGTTTTTAGAAGTACAATTCCTTCTTTTGTTTTTAGTATAAAGTTTAATTAAAGTTTAAATAGTGTCTTATAAAGTATATCAATATTAAAAAACACTGTTAAGCTACTTTAGTATATTTTTTGTTAAAGAAAAGTTATAATGTTTTGTGTCAAATCGAAATTTCACTACTTTACATGTAAAAATTGTTTGAAACTCTAGGCTTTTTCAAAAATTCTCAAATTCAAGTTTTTTCCAAAATTTTTAAGCATAAATTTTCAAGTTCAAAGCTTGACCTTGATATATTATAACATATATTATAACTGAAACTAACACTTTTGGTTGAGCAAATCTTACATCATAAGTTTAATTTGCCACTCTTTTAAGCAAAAATGCCAGCCTGAATTAACAAAAACATTCCTGATATTTTTGTATACAAAAAACAATTCTAGCCAAAAACTTATAAAATGACTTAGTTGGCCTGAGATTTGAAGTCTTCAAATAGTGATAGTCTGAGTGTGTGTGAATGTTTAAAAACTATCCCTAAGTCTCGTTTATATTAAATAGATAGCTTCCAAAAACAACAAATGTGTGTATTGATATGCAAAGCATTAAAGTTAACTTAGTTTGACAAAATCAATGTTTGAAAAATGAAAATGCATACCTAACAAAAACTATATTAGTTTATCTCATATATATTGTTTTAATTGTGTCTGTACAAATTTAGATATTACAAGTATAAAAAACAAACTTAGAAAATTATGCATAAACTAAACTTAAACTAACTAAAGTATTTTATAAAAAGTGGTTTAAAATATGAGCATTTTTTTAAGTTGGTGTGCATATAAATTAGTTCAAGTGCAAAGAAAACTTCTAAAAAATTAAAATGTGTCAAAACAAAACCTAAATAAACCTTTTTTTCTTATTACTATGTTATTTTAAATGTTTTTACACTTTAACATAACATTTACAAATAAAAAATATATAAAAGAAATTTAGGTATAAAAAATATTGGAAAGAATATCTAAGCTATAAAGAAATGACACTTTAGTTAATTACTTTGCATTACTTTTGTACAAAAAGGAAAACATTTGCATTTAGTTTATTTGATAAATAGGTATAATATAACTAACTTATTGAATTCAAGCACTCTTTTTTCAGATAATTACTTGCTGTTGTAAAATAGAAGTTATTATGAAACTCAGAAAAACATCCTGTTAGAATGCTAATCTGTCTTTTTCACATTTTTAAATTAAAGTAGCAACTTCTTCTAATTATTTTTAAATGTTATACAGAGACTTAAAACCAAACTAAACAAATTAAATCAAATTACCGAAAAAAATTTTACTTTAAATATATTTATGCTCAGCGGGCCACTTTTACATGCTCGCGGGCCACAAAATTTTCTTTCGCGGGCCGCATTCCATTCAAAAAATAACGTGCTCGCGGGCCGCAGATTTACCCTTCGCGGGCCGCAATTGGCCCGCGGGCCGCAGTTTGCCGACCCCTGATCTAAGCCAATCCTCGTCCAAACATCTCGATTGTAATAATTATTAATTATTATTATAGTTTTTTGTTAATTTATTGTTATTTATTGTTGCTTATTTTACGAATATTGTGCTCTATAATGGTTTACCGTGCAGTCAACGAGTAATTTGTTCTTTTAAAATTTGCCCGCGACTTGTAAAAGTCTGCAGTGCAGACTGCAGACCCCTTAAAGTAAGTAGGTTGAATTGAATCTTGTTAATATTTAAACAAAATGCGTAACTTAGAATAATTCAGTCTTTAAAAAAAAGTTTACTGTATAAAAGAAATGATGAAAACTCACAAAGAAATATTAAAAGCAATGACCTGTAACAAATATGAATACATATTTCATTAAGTTTGTTTGCAGCATCTTTAATCAAAAAGTTTCAAGTTCCACGAAGAAAAACAACACTAAAGTAAACAGTTTTCAAAAAGAGCCAACAACGCCATTGCCAAAATGCCAAAACATCATAATAAAATTGTTTTTTGAGCAAAAAGTTCCAATAACTTTAGCAACTTAAGGTGTATCCAAATTAAACATTTTCTTTACAGTCAAATCGATTACGTAATAATATTTTTTTAATTTTAGCATTAGCTGTTTGGCTCTTCTTGTAAAATGTTTTTTTTTTTTGAAATATATACGGTTGTACTACTCGAAATAATAATCTTAGTTTTCAAGAAAAAAAAAACTTGGCAGTTATGGATACATACAACACTTATCCTATAAAGTTTTATTTTAGTCAATGTCTACTAATGTAGTTTTGGTTGAAAATACAGTTTAAAACTATTTCAAACTAGTTGAAACTACTTATATGTTAGTGTTTGAATTTATTATAACAGTCTATTAAAGAGTCTGCCATCTTAAGTTTTTGTGTTTATTGTAGTGATGTACCGGACTCACTATCCGGGTCCGGGTCCGGCCGGATATTGGTATTTTTGTCTGATATCCGGATCCGGCCGGATTCTAACTTGAAAAAAAAGTCCGGATCCGGTTCCGGCCGGATTCTAATTTGAAAAAAAAGTCCGAATCCGGATCCGGCCGGATTCTAATTAAAAAAAAAAAAGTCCGGATCCGGGTCCGGCCGGATCCTAACAGAGGTCCGGCCGGACCCGGATCTAGTTAGTAAAAAAGAGCATACTGAAAAGTATTTTTTCAAAAACAAACCCTGTGTAAATTAATAAGAGCCATTTTTGTCAGTTAAAATTAAACACCTACCGTGATTCGCTCATTTTGTACACGTGACTAATTTACATTTGTTTACATTTAAACTACGAAATAAACATTTCAGAGATGCAACTCTTTACATATGTTGTAAAATTGAAAATTTTGGAATAAATAATTGCATTATTTATTGTTTAAAGTTGAGCTCAGAAAATATTTAGAGTTAATACGGTTGAATGTACGAGCCAATGAGAATCATATGACAAAGTGTTTCAAACTAAATACTGATGCAACAAAACATCAGAACATGACAAGCAGTTTATATGTAAGCAGTTAGTTAGTTTGCTATGCAGCTTGAAGCAAAAAATATCTTGAACTTTTTTGTGAATTCTTATAGTAAATAGTGTTTTGTTTTAAAAGTGAATATTTCAACTGGTGTTTAATTTTTTAAATATTTAAGCCAGGTTTATAGTTAAAAAGTTGATTAAAAATTTTACAGTTTTTTATTTACTAAGAGTTTTATTTAATTTTTAGTTTATTGTTTAAAGTTTTTTGATATAGATTTATATAGCTTCCAGTTTTTAAAGTGTTACCAAAGTAATTAATATTTTTGTATATGCTAGTATTTCTTGTTGTGTTTTATAAAAAAGATTCATCACTCAAAATTGTCGTGTCTGATTATAGAAAGTAGTCTCAGTTAGAATTTAGTATTTGTTAGATATTAATTAAGTAAAGTAGGATTTAATTATGATGGGTAGTACTAATAAGTTAAGTGTACAACAATCAGTCCACAACTTTACTACTAAATTGTCAACCTTTGCTAGGTGTTCTACTGATTATTAGATTAAAGTATTTTTTTCAGTTTTTAAAAACCTCATTCTGACTCAGGCTTGTTTATACTCACTCTAGCTAGTTTTATTTACTTAAACAGTGGCAACCCTGCTAGTTTGAAAATTTTTGGGAATTTTGGAAATTCTTGGACTGCCTCAGGCTAGTTTAGTTTTTTATAGAAACTCAGTTTAGATTTCTTTTAGATTTTGAATGAGTTTGAGCTGATCTAGTTTTCAATATTTTGTAATTTTCTATTGTGTTTTGTTCAAGAACTTAATTTAAGATTTTTAATTGTAAATAACACCTAAATTTGTAAACCTTGTGGCTAGCTGTTTTACTTATTATTAGATTAAAGTTCTTTTTTTTCAGTTTTTAAAAACCTCGTTCTGACTCAGGCTAGTTTATACTAGTAGTGTACCGGACTCATTATCCGGGTCCGGCCGGATATTGCCATTTTTGTCTGATATCCGGATCCGGCCGGATTCTAATTTGAAAAAAAAGTCCGGATCTATTTCCGGCCAGATTCTAATTTGAAGAAAAAGTCCGGATCCGGTTCCGGCCGGACTCTAATTTGAAAAAAAAGTCCGGATCCGGTTCCGGCCGGATTCTAATTTGAAAAAAAAGTCCGGATCCGGGTCCGGTACATCACTAGTTTATTGTAAAAAAATATTCTACAGCAGAATTACCATAATTTTTAAATAAAGATTTCTAAATGTTAAAAAGGTATTGTGTTGAAAAATTAATTTGACTAAAAATCAAAACAATACCTTAGTACATTGTCTACTTATGCAAATTATATACTTATCAGCTTATAGTTGTTTTGTAAAATGGTAAATCATTTTATAAATGAAACCTTGTAGCACATAAGGGTTAGTAAATTTTATAACAAGCAAATTTATCTCATCACCCTTAAGAAATTATATGCTGTATGTTTAGGTTCTTAAATAAAATGTAATATAAAGTATTTTTACTCCGATGCTTTAAACAGAAATTAATCAAAAATAACAAGTTAGAACAAAAGAAACCTATCTTAAGTGTTACTATTTACCGTAACATTGCTAAAATACCTGGAATTTAGAGACTAGACTTACATCATCTAAAAAAAATTTGTAAGATAGCCGAATCAAATAATGTCTATCAACTTTTTTTAAAATCAGTAAACAAATAAACTACACTTGATGATTAAAGCTTTTACAAGTTTAACAAAAATAATACTTATAAATTAAATTATGAAAAAGCTACATAGAATTACCACTGAACAACATTCAACGACAAAATTATATTGTGTTCCGATCAATGGAACAAACGTATTAACAAATTAGTGTCAATTCTAAGAACAATTTTAGGTTGTGTTATAATTTTTGTAAATTTATTTAAATAAAATTCATGTTAGGAAAACTTATAAACATTAAAATTGCTTTTCTAGTTTTTAACATTGTTCTAACAAAAAATATTAGCTTTTTTAAATAGTTACTTATTAGATTTTATGGTTTTGGCAAACAGTTTTTTGAATGAAAATTTCTATTACATTATGTCTTTAAGCTTTTAAACTATTTTTTTAGTAATGATTTTTATTAGTAACAATATCATAACTTTTGTTACAATTTTTTTATTTGTATTTCGTTATGTTTGTTCGATTAAATTATAAAATTTTGAGTTGTAATAATTTTTTAATTCAAAAAAGTTTAGAACACTTTCTTTGTTAAATTGTTGTCTATTTGTAGAAATTAACAGATTTTAACGCTTAGGCCTAATTACTGATAATAAACTTCACTGTAAAAACATATTGATCTAAAAGCTAAAAACTCTTAGGTAAAAGTTGTATTTGTTACATAAAGATAAAAATTTTGAACAAAAAGTTTATTAGGGACTTTATTTAAAGCATAATAATATTTTGATCAATTATTTTAGTAAAAATTTAAAGTAAATATTCTTTTATTTCCAACTAACATAGAAATATGAATATTAAACGACACAACCAACCACTTTAGATACTGTAAGTGTTGGTTCATACACTTAAACAAAACTTTCTATATACCTTAAAACATTTAGTTTTGGTACAGAGAGGTTTCTCTAAAACTAGTTTCAATAAAAATTCAGTATATTAATATTTTTTATTTATAAAAACAAAAAAAACTCTATTATTTTCAAAAAGTTTATTTTTTTCGAAATTTTTTAAAATGTGAACTAAAAAACATTATAAGTTTAAGGTTTTTAGTCCGTCTTTAATCAACTTAAACTTGTTTTTTTTAAGTAACCTTTGATCAAATTTTTACTATGATGACAACTTTATTCATGGTAGAATCGAATAGAAAAGGTCTATTGATATATATTTTAAATAATCATAATACAAAAATACTCTTTTTTAATTATATAAAAATAAGTACACCTTTTAAGAAAGCAAAAAATAAACAAAGAAATATTTTGTCTAAACTTTGTTAATACTAATTATAATACCTTCTTAGTGTTTTGTCAAAAAATACAAGCAATCAGCTATTATACATATACAACTTATTTAGATCTTTCTGACTGAAATTAAAGGTTAGATTTTATATGCAAGTAAAACTAAAGATAACTTAATTATTATCGAAAAAAAATAAAAATGTGTATACCAATTGAAAAAGTAAGTTAACTTTATTTGTATTACCATAAACTCAACATAGAAACTTTAAATATTTTACTTTATTAAGTTTTAGTTACGGAAAACATAATTGGTAAAAAAAATAGATTTCAATCAACTTTTAAAGGATTGTCACATTTTAAGCAAATAAGACGACCTAAGACGACCTAAAACTTGTCTGTGTCAGTCTGAGTTTAAAAACAATTACAAAAAAAGTATTAAGAGCCAAAAAATGAAAAAAGAAAAAATTAAAAATTTATAATAAAAACAAAAGGGCTTTTTATCGTTAATTTTTTTTTTAGTAAAACAAAAAAGTACTTACTGTCTTTAAAAGATTTTACAGCGAAAACCCTGGTTGCTTTAGTTTTGCAAGAAAAAGATCAAACAAGCCTGAATCAGTCTGCCTTCTCTAAAATTTAAAACTTATCTGAATTGACCCGAGTGGTTTGGAATGAGTGGCAACCTTTTAGATTTAGTTAAAATTTAGACTAAAAATTTTTAAGGCTTTTTAAAAGCAATTATATAAGATTTAGAAGACCAACTATAAACAAATCATTTTATTGCGCTAAATAATGCGCATGTAATACTGCATATAAAGATAAAATTATTAGTGTATGTACATTGTTTAATCAATCATTATGAAGTAATAAGTGACACAGTTAAAAAGCCTAGACTTTTTTATAACGGGCGTCTTGCCAGATATGCAGTAGTACTTTTAAGCACTTCATCGAGTAAGAAAAAAAAAATTTTTGCTTATTTCATTTTTATTTTTTTAACTTTCAAGTTTATAAAAAAAATATCCATACATAAACAAATAAAACGTATTAAATTATTTTAATTTTAAATTGTTTTAGTTTTTATCTGTTTCATTAAGTTGGATTAGAAGTAGAGAGTTTAATTTTTTTAATACGAAAATAAGGAAAAACATAAATTAAAGAGAAAATTACTTGTTAACCTTCCCCTAAGTAACCTAGTTGCCTTGAAAATTTAATTTTTAAGAAAAAAAGAAAAACAGTTTGTAAATAAAATTTTAAAAATCAACTATGAACAAATCATTTTATTACGCTAAATAATGCGCATGTAAAAATGCATTATGAAAAGACGAAATAAAGATAAAATAGTTAGTGTATGTACATTTTTGAACCAACTGTTTGTAAGCAATAACCTTAACGATGTCGCTCTTTTATGTTTACTTAACGTTATTTTTTTATTTTTTTACATTTCAACAAATACAACGGGAGATTTTATTAACACATGTGACCTTTTACTTATAAAAACCTGTGGACCCTTGAATAAAGATTTAGTAATAATCTTTTTTTCTAATTATAGGTCTTCAAACTTTACAGGTGTAGAAAAATTTTTAAGAAAAAAACACAATCCTTTAATGTCAGTTAAGAGCAAATAGTTGTTATAAAAGTACACATTAAATGTTTTACTAATTAACAAACTACTAAAACTTCCTAAATTAGTAAAACAACAAGAATCTTGTTGAAAACTACCGTTCTAAACTTCCAAAGGCTTTGTTAATTAATTTATTTTTATTCTTAGCAAAACGCGTCATCGAGAAAAATTATACGCATCTGTTTCAAAACTAATACAATTTTTAAAACTTATAAAAACTTTCTTTGTATTTTTATACGGATTTACTATCATTAAAGAAGATACAATTTAGCGTGCTTATGTTTATAAATTAGTCAAAAATAAATTTAAACAAAATTTAAAAGCAGATTGATATCTAGACGTAAATAAAATATTTTTAGTTTTAACTTTAATTGAAGAAAATTTAAATTTTTATTATAACTCACATTACTTTATGACTAAATCAAGAAAATGAAAACAAAATATGTTTTACGTCTAAATCTAAAACGTAAATGAAAAAATAAATTTTGAAACGAACGTGTATGTAAGACACTGCTTGTTTTTATTTAAAAAAAAACTAGTTTTAGGTTATTAAAGTTTGTAAAAATATTTTAGCATACTTTTTTTAAATATTTTAAAACTTTATTTTGTTTCGTACATTTTATTTTCACTTACCTGTCAGTTTTGGCTTATTAAATTCGTTGTTATAAACTTCCTAAAAATTTTTATTGATTTAAAAATATATTTTAGTGGTTTTCCTAATATGTTTACAGTCATAAAATCATAGCAAAAGTCTTATTGCTTTATTTAACTAGTTTTACAATGATAATGACTGTTAATTTTAATTTTTTCGAGTAGAGATAAAATTTTCGATTTTTTTTTGACGTTTTGACGACTCAAGAAAGCTACTCAAAAAATCATAAAAATGAAAAAAAAAAATTCGAGCTGCGTTAATTTAAATCAAAATAATGTATGTTGTGTTTAAATGCTGTCTAAAACTGTAAAAACTTACACTTTGCAAACATTTTTAATACTTTTGTACAAAACAAAATGATCAAACTTCTAAATTAAAATTTAAAAGTAATAAAATAAATCATTTATATAAATATACTAAATTGTTTTGAAATAAGTTTTACCTATGACAAACCTTAATTTACGTTTTATAAAATTTCATATAAATGCGTCTTGTAAGTATTTTTTAGTTTTATTTACAAGATTTTTTTAAATTGAATTGATTTTTTATGCATAATTAAAACAGTATGAAAATGATTACATAGCTATAAAATTTATTATGTTTTTTATAAATCTCTACTTCAAATTAATTAAAGTTAAATACATAATGATCTTAGTTTTAAAGCGTTTTCTTATATAACCACAGCAATAAGTAAGCATACTTTAAACAAAAACTTCTTCACTACATATAATTTTATATTCTATTAATTTTTACAGGGTTGCATAAGTGTATAGACTAAATCGACATAATCTATTAATAATTAATTTTTAACGAAGATAAAATTTCTTCATCAAAACTACTAGATTGAAAAAATAAAAACCAGAATATATCTTAACCTTATGATCGTTTTGTTTAAAAAAAAATCAATTATTGCATTTTGTTCATTTATAAAACATTTTGAAGAAGATTTATTCTCTAGCGAGTTACTTAGTTGTATATACTGTCAAAAAAATTCAACAAAAGTATTAGTATGTTTTTTACTTAAAGAAATGTTGTTTGCTTAAGAATGTTATAAGTTTTTGTTTTTTGTACTTCTTTTGAAAGTAGTACTTTTTTCTACGCAATCTGTTTAAAACTCAATGTATTTTTTTATAGTTTCAAATGAAATTCTACACTGAGCTTTTATGTTTACTATATTTATAAATCTTAAAAATGTAAAGGTCAGAATAAAGAGTAAAAATTAAAAAAGCTGTCATACATAGAGAATTAAGTCTGTGCCATATGTCATCAAAAGTAACTCTTACTTTTAACTATTGTGATGTAACACTCAATCTTGAATGTGCATTCAGCTTTTCTTTCTTATCAATGTACCTAGTGGTAAAATCAGAAAAAAATTAAAGTATTCAGTTTACCAAAAAATTAATTGAAAAACAACGTACTTTTTCTAGTAGTGTTTTTAAGTTTAGCTTTATATTTATTTTCAATAAAAAAAATATACATACTTATAGATAACAGCATTAAATCAACTCTAAAAAAGAAATATTCAGAATTTTTTTTAGATAAAATGTTAAAAACACTTAAAAAAAAAATTTAATCGTAATAATTATAACTAATAGATTGGTCATCAGAAAATAAAACAAAAACTAAGCATGTTAGTAGAAATTTCAGTATCAAAGTATTTTGAATACAACTTAATGTTTAATAATTATTTTGTTACGTGGAAAAGTAAATTTTAAATAATTGAAGTAAAAGTCAAGAAAACACTGTAGCTTACTGATTATATGACTTTGAGTTTTTTTTATTATGATTCTAGTCGATATTTAAAAACCTCGATAAAACATTTACTTAAATAATCTGTAATAAAAAGTTTTAGCGTAGTTTTTTTCTTAGTTTGAAAAAAAAATCAGTCTTACATTAAACACTGTTGAGCTTTTTACATTGAAAGTTTACAGTTTTAGGAAATTTGTTTTTCGCTATTTACAATGTTTAAAAAATTAGTTTGTTAATATATTTTTTTAAACTTCTAATATAAAACAAGATATAAAACATAAGTTAGTTTCTAAAAAATATTTTTTTCTACAGTTCAAAAATACAAATTATTTATTTATGGTAGTTATGCTGCAAAACTAAATATGCTTTTTTTACAAGTTTAGAGAAAATTTAATACCTAGTACTGAATTTTAGTTAGGTTTTACAAACCACTTAAAGTATATATGATGAAAGTATAAATATTTAAAACAAGCACTAAAAATAAACAAATGTACAAATCTCAGTTTTTATATAACTATAACAAACTCAGTTTAGCAAGCACAAAGTTCATCAGACGAAGTATATGTACCGGTCAATTTACGCTCAAGTAGCAGCAACAGCCAAAGTATGTTCATTAGAAAATAGTCAAAAAAATAAAAAACTTTAAACTTACTGTAAACAACATATATAACTGTTTTTTACCAAAACCTTATGTTTCTTTGACATTGCAGAAAGGTTGACTCTAATTTAGCGATTGGTAAAACAAAATGCTCTTTTGGAAGTCGCAAGCCGGTCCTTCGATGGTAACTTATGCGACATTTGTTATCATTGATTGTGCTATATTAGTCTTGTAATGGTTATGATCAAAACAATTTCCTCTTTTATTCATTTCATCGTTTTAATCATTTTCATTATATGTTCAGGTTATATTAGCGAAGCATTTGAAAAAATTGAGTAGTAATAAAACTTAATTTATAGCTTATAAGATCAATCAGTTGAAAAAGTTCATTTTTCTTATATATGTCTTATCAAACAAAAAATTAAACCTGGAACAAAAAAATAGTTAAAGTATGAAACTATCGTAAACCAGTGTTGTAAAAAACACAACCTAGTTTAACTTAATAAAGGTTTCCCAAACTCCTTTTAACAAATGCCCCTTGGCAGAAATGTATAAATAAACTTTTCTTTTGTTAAATACTGCCCCAGTACTTAATAAGTATCTGTTTAATTTCTCTCTCTCTCTTACTAGCCATTGTCCTCTGATAGCCATTATCGCTTTAAGGGGAGATAGTGCTCACTTTGGGGAAATTTTTAGTGTTGCAAATAAAACAGATAAATGCATAGCGTTACAATAACTAATAAATTAGTTAAACTAGAGCAACAGTTTCCAAACTAAGACCTCGTGACTCTTAATTTATTTATAAATACTAAATACATTTAAATGTTTTAATATGAGCTCTTTTTAAGGATTTTTAAATTATAATTGCTTTAATGTTAGTTTTAAATAAACTCCGTAACATAAAGAAATTACCTTGAAAACTTAACTAAATATGAAAAGTTATGAAGTATTAAACTTTCTGTTTAAACTATTCGCTAGTTGGTGCTAAATATTACAAACTAAAATTAAGTTTTTATGCAAGTGGACAACAGACGGTAAAAAATGTTAAAAAAATCAAACTTTAAAATTATTTGAGCACTACAATATGAACAAAAAATATTGATTTCGAAGTTAAAAAATTTAACCTACTTAAGTTTTTTGGTTTTAAATTAATCTTGTTCATATTACATTAAAGGTTAAGGTTCATACCATAACATACCTGTTTTAATTCATACTTTTTGTAGTAAACATATTCTTACAATCAAAATATTTTAATAATACTGATAGCATAAAATCATCGTTGACTTACACTTTTATTCCCTTTTCTCTAATAAAAAGATTATGTAGACATTTTTTCATACTAATTTTTGAATCTTTAGAAATGCATTTATTTTACTTTTAATTGTGAAGATAAGTATAAGTATACCTTATTTAAATTTTTTCCATGATTTATCATATCATTAAAAATGTCTTTTTACAGCAAACTTTGCTTGTTTATATACTTTGTAATTTCTCAACTTTGTAAATATATCTTTAAAGCTCGTTGAACATTTTTATGTTAAACGATACAACTATACATTTATTTGAAAACATTAAACAAAAAAAAAAATCGAAAAAATATATTTTGTGTTCTTTGTTAAAATACGAAACAAAGTTACAAAAAAAAAACAAAGAAATTTAAAATTTTGACATTTAAAAAACTTTTTTGTTGTTTAGTATCGTTTTTATATATTAATTGATTTTTATGACTGTAATTATTCAAAACAAGCATTTTGAGAGACTAGTAAAAAACACTGCATAAGAATTGCGAATTTTACAGTTAGAAATCGCAAAAAAACATAAGTTTAACAGCTTAGTTGTATTAAGTTTAATAGTAAAGTATAAATTATTTAATAACTTTATAAATTCTGACATGTCAACAAACGACTTACGGTTTCTTGGTAGAAACGTAAGTTTATTTTTTCAACTAGACATAGGTGTTTTTTATAGAAGAGAACAAATCAAACCTTTTACAATTTTTATTCTGATTTTATAATTGTAAACTTGAACATAAAATTTGTTTAAAAGAGAAAACATAGAACATAGTTTTAATTATTATTTTTTATGTTCAAAATTTATATTTAAACAAAAACTTTTTTTCACTTCATAAATTTTTAAATTTTTATTCCTTTATAATTATTTTTACCATATAAAAAAGTTTCTATTTTCCGGTATGATAATAGATTTATAATCCGCAGTTTTTCAATTAAACAATTAGTGGTGCCGATATAGTATTAATACTATATTGAAGCACAATAAAACTTTGACCTTTTACCGCACCCATTTTTTCATTGTATATCAACTCTTGTATAACTTTAAGCAATCCAGTTTCTTGTAAAACACGTTAAAGTTTTTCGTTGTTAGTTTCATGAATTCTTATTTGTTAATGTATCTTATAAGTTCATAAATGTTGTTTTAATCTTTTTTTAAATTAATTTTTCTTTTAGTTTTTGTTAATAGTATGTTTCAATTTAGTAATTACTTTTTTTAGAAATTCAAGATTTAATTAGTATTTTACCGTAAAAACTGATTACAAAAGTAACAGATAAAGCTGTTTAAACTTTTTTGTTTAATTTTAGATCAAATTACAAACTGGAAAGTTGTTACTTTTGAATTTTTATCTAATTGGTACTAAACTCAAAGTGTATCAAAATACTATAACAGCTATATTAAAATTCATAATAAACTGTGAGTACTTAGATAAGAAGTTTGCATTTGAAGCTTGATATTTAAATTTTCAGGGCCCAGGCGACCAAAATGCTGGAGATCGGGCAACAAACTTGGCACTGAAAAATATCGGCTTCAAAAAAAAATTGTTAGTAAACTTTTTATTTTATTATTAAAACTTCAGTATATCATGCTTTGCGTATTAGACTTTGTTTAGTTTAACTTATGTGTGAAAATTAAAATCATTTATATAAATAAAAGTGCAGATAAAAAAACCGCTGTATCCATTTGAAAAGGTTGTAGACGAAAAATTTGTTCTAACATGATTTTTAGTCACGGTAAATCTTCTAGCTTTGTATGGCTTAAAATTGTAACATTGTCTGCATAATTAAATTATCATGTTGTTAATTAGTCTTATTCTTAATGATTTTTGGAAAATTTTAAAGACTTAGTCACAAAGATGAAAAGCTAATTTTAAAGAATACTTTTCATGATTTATTTATAATTACTTATACGATTCAATAAGTTTGTAAATATTTAATAACAACATTTAAAGAAAAATTAAACAGTAAACAAATGCCTCCTTCGTAATAATTTTCAAATTGTTTTACAAACTAGTTGTATTTGAAATAAACCACTTACCCAAACCTTGTACATATTCAACTAATTTATTCCAAATAACAAATTAATTTATGACAAACAATTGAACTCACTTTAAACATTTGTTTTTACTACTTTCAGAGCCGATGGTCATAAAGAGAACACTCACCAGAAAGTTATAATAAACACGAGAATACCTGGAGTTTTCGACGGAAACTGCCTAGTCAGACAGTTTTACCGGATAAGAATGTATCTCGAAAAAACTCCGAAGGCAAGGCCTGGAATCTGCACGGTAATCGTCGGCATTACTTTGTTTTTTACTGCAATCGTACTAGCACTGGTAAATGTTTTCAGTCCCAATTGGGTATCGTTCATACTAATTGGTGCAGCTCTCATGATTATTCTGATCGGGAGCATAAAGCTCTTTTCAATTTTAAGGAAGAGTTCTAAAGTCAAAGAAAACGTCACTGACACTGACAAGAAAATAGATTCTATTTCAATTGACAGCGGTTGCAAGTCTCAGAGGCTCGAACTGGCAGATGACAGAAAAACTGAGACGTCCAACTACAACCTTTTGCAGGTTCCGCCAAAAGCCTTGGCTAAAACGCTGCCTCTGAAAAATCATGACGTAGCGTACGAAATTTTTAACAAGTATGGGGACCCTCTGGTGCTGAGGACACCGACTATGATAGAGTACAAGTGTTTGCTGGAGTTTCCAGAGGATTTTGTTTCTACGGTGAACCATAGAACCGATTTAACTTACGTTGATGAAGTCAATAGTAGTGATGACTCAGATAGCGAAGTATCTAGGAGAGTGAAAACTGTTAAGTATTAGAAACTCAAGAGTAACAAAAATTTCGCGTGTAGTAAGGTGTAACCTTTTGAAGTATTAGTTTGTAGTTTTTTAGTAAATTTTGCTAGCGACTTGGTAATTTCTTTTTCAATGTTTTAAAAAGTTTTGTACACACAAGTTTAGTACTGGCATTAAGTTTAAGTTATGTGTTTTGTTTTGTAAAGCTTTTTTCTTGAACACTTTTTTTTTTACATTTATGATATTTTCATTGGAACGAAAATTTTACCTTGAAAAAAGCTATGATTATTTTGGTTTTTACAGTACAAATTTGTTTTAAAAGTAAACTAAAAAGTCTTCTTTTGTCCTAAAGTTCTTTTATTTAAATTTATAGCTTTTAAACATAACTGTTAATAAGCAGTTTAAAGATGAAAACAAGTATCTCAACAACTTTTCTAAATCAAAAATACTATATATATTTTTTTATAATCGCTAATGAAATATTTAAAAAACCGATAAAACTGATTCTAGGTGTTTTTTTTACACATTTTTTTTTCTTTAGTATGAATTTCCTTTTTTATTTATAATTTAATTTAACTATTTAATGTGTATTAAGGATCACAATATTAACTAACTTTATACTAAATGATATTAAAATAACCATTTTATAGTTTGTAGTTTTTGAAACAATAGTAATATAGTACACACTTTTTAATATTATTTATTAAGTTTCAACTTGTAAAAAAGTTTTAAAGAAAAAATCAAGTACGATCACGTTTAGCTGTCAATTATTGTTATTTTTTTTAATTAACCAAGTTAAAAATACTTTTCAAAAACATTTGACAAAGTTTGTACGTTTAATTTTATTTTTTTTGACTTTTTTATAAATTATAAGTATTTTACTATGTAATGTAAAGTAAATAAAAAAACTAAATGCTTTTTCTAGCATCTAAATGCCCCACTCAAACTTGTATCAAATTAAACTTGTTTGAAAGTAAAGATAAACAAACAAGTCAAGTTAATTTAAATGAGTTAATAGAATACTGAGTTTAATCGACCTTTTTTATATTAAAAAGTTATACTTTGTGTTTGTTAATTTATTTAATATTTTATTTTTTAGATTTTTAGCTTCTATGAACTTTGTTTAACATTTATCCATAAAAAACAAAGTATTACGAGTTTTAAACAAAGAAGTACGTACATTATGAATATATTGTTGCAAGCATTTTGAAATTTAATTTTGTAATTAAGCCAAAATGTATTTTTATTTAAATACTTATAAAAAACTACCTTTGTTTAGATTCTTTCTACTTTTGAAACAGTTAAAATCAAGTTGTAAGTAAAATGAGATAAATGTAACTTTTTTAGTATCAATGCTATAGATTATCGAGTAGCTAAATTAAATTAATATTTTAATAATCCGTATACATCTTAAAAAACCAAAAATTATTTTGTTCTTGTAGAAAGGCATAATACAGCTTAAAATATAAATTTAGTGCTTAAGCTTTAAAACGTGATTAACCTTTTTTAGACTACCATCAATAAACCAGCTAAATAATGTTTCTTTTAAATTTCAAAAACATATTAATTATATAACTTTTATAACTGCACAATGATTTTTTTTTTTGTATTTTAGTTCGATATAATCTTTTTTGTTTTGTTTTTTTTCGTTACAATAAAAACTTTGAAAATAAAACAAAAGGATCAAGTCTATATTTTCACTTGCAGGTAAATTGTGAGAGTTGTAAAATAGAAACAAAATATAACCATGAAAGTTGCAAACCAATAATTCATTACTCTCTTATTTAATTAGTAAGTTTAGTCATCAAACTAATGTTTTTTTTTTATTTGAAACCAATCATTTTAAAATTTTCACTTTTGACTGTACTTTTATCAATTTTCCAATTTTTTTTTTTACTCATTTAATATTTTCGTAATTTTGGTTGATAGTTTTACTAATAAGAAAACATGTACAAACGTATCAACAGGACTTTATTAATTTGCGATCTTTTCATGTTCAAATAGGAAGTTTTATATGTGTATAATACAAAAACAGCCAAAGGTCAAAATGAATTAGAAAGTTCACAATCAGTACAAACATTTAACGTCTTATCTTAGCCTTTTAGCTTACACACCGTTTTAAGCTTTAATGATTTTCTCTTTAATTATTTAAATTCTCTGTTTTCTTTAAAATCTTTAAATTTTCTTAAAAAATAGTTTTACATAATGACAATAAGAGTAATAAATTATTAAGATGTTACTAACAAACATACTTAAGTCCGAAAAAATCATACTTTTTTCATAAATTGTAATTTATACTGTTATTTTAACTGATATTACTTTTTAAAAACTTAATGAAATACATTTTTTAACCAGAGGACACTAAAAAAATAGATTGTAAAAATTAACTTTAAGATACTTTAGGTAAAATTGTTTAAAAAAATTCTCTTAAAAACAAAAAAAAAGGAAGAAGAATTTTGTACAAAAAAGGCAACATACCAATTAAACAAAATAATTTCTGATTATAAGTTTAGACATAAAAGGAACACAGTTTATGTAATAGTTCTAGTTTTCTTACATTTCATTTTCTTCCTTTTTATTTTCATACTTGACTTCTAAACCTAGTTTGAATTAACAATAAACCAGCTCAAATTTACATTTAACATTATCAGTTTTAGTATAAGCTTTTAGATAACTTTTCAATATGCTTTTATAATTGTAATTATCAAAAGCTGTTTGTTTCTTTTTATCGTCACAAGCTGTCAAAAATTTATAAGTGATAACGAATAAATTCAATTCAAATACTTTTTAAATGCATTTCTAAATACTGGCTTTTATTTAAGATTTTTTCACATACTTAAAATTTGTAGAATACATCATTGTGTTTATGGTGTGCACAAAACCCATGTAGGGGTGCACGAAATCAATTCTAAAACTTACTGAAAAATAAAATAAAGAGTCGTAGATACATTTCAATGGGAAATTCTAAACTCACCTTAGATATTCTGGGGTTTAAAAATAAAAAAAGGGTAGTTTTGAGCTTGAGTGAATTTTTTTTTAGTTTAGTGTACAGAGGTTTTAGTTACCGTGAGGATCACTGAAAATCATAAACCTAAAATTGTTCCAATTTGTTGCTAATTAAGCAACTATCGTAGTCTTTAAATGATAGATCTGTTTTTTCTAACTAACTTCTTTATTTTTGCTTATAGAAAAGCATTAGGATGTATTATACTGTTCTTCAGATAAACTTGACTTCTCGTTTTATATAACTTTTGTTATTTAACAACAAAGTAGTTTTTTAGTTAGTATTATTCTAACAACTAGTGAAAATTTGTAAGGTTCGGTTTTAAATAATTTATTTTATGCTCATAATAAGAACTTTGTTAATATTTATGTTTTTATACATTTAGTTATAAATTAAACATATACAGTTTTCAATTTGACATATAAAAAGGTAGATCAATGATACTTGTTATGATTAAGTTTGTTGTAATACAATTTTTGACCAAATAATACTTAAATTTAGACTACTTTGTAACTGACAACCCACTTTTGGGGTAAAAAATTGTACTGAAAAAGTTTTGATAAAAAAGCACGGTTATAAAAATAATATAACTATAAAACACATTACACTACTTTCTTCTAATAAATGTAAAATTGTAACAGTAACAAAAACTAAATATCTTATTTATAGAATTTGTAAAGTGTTTCAGATGTTGGAAGAAAAACATTTTAGTTAAAATTTTAACTAGTTTTAAACCAAGTTTTTACTTTTACCTAAAAATCATTTTAACGTTATACAACACCACAAAAGCAAGGGGTTGACTCAATATATTATTATTATTGATATATTTAGAACTTTTAATTTAACAAGAACGTTTCAATTACTAAGCAGTTACTTATAAACACACTCTAATCTTATAATACAAATTTGAAATTTTATCCTCCAAAGTAAAAAAAAACTTGTTTAAAAATTTACACTTTAAAGTTGTATTAAGTATATAACTTAATATATTCTTAATTGACATTATATGTTACGGATACATAAGTAATATCTTCATCTAGCGTCACTATTGCGCGAGTTACATTATTTTCACAATTTAATTAATACATTCTTTCAAGAGATATCGTTTATGTTTATTTGTTATGGAGTAATTTTTCGACTGATAAGAAAACAAAATTTTTCTTCAAGGTGAAATGCTTTTATGCATTTAAATTGTTTTTTATATTTACAAAAACATGTAAATATAAACACACATATATTTAGGCTATGAAAGGAAATACATAACTTATTAGTATAACACAACGATAAAACATATTATTACTAACTTTATAAGTAGATTATAAAATCAGAAATTAAAACTAAAACTAAAAAAAAATACCTACACTGTTTTTAATAAGTCTAGGTACATTATATGGACAATAAACTTGCAATAATATTAATGAATTAATTAATAAACTTCTCAATTCAAAATTATAATTTAAATAAATGTATTAGTTTTTTTCAACATTTTAATACTTAATAAGTGTACGTGGTGTACGACTCGATAACCGAAAGGTTTTTTGTACACAAGGTCCTTAGACGAAACTTTTTGGGCGTATTTTTTATCGTTCAATAAAAAATTTATATATAATAAACAGCGTAACCTTTTTATATATATTATGTGTATAAAAAATATTCCCCAGTTTACAAAAATAAGTTTATATTTTTTTGAACGGTAAAAGAGAAGCACTCAAAAAGTTTGTTCTAAGGACCTGGTGTAAGAAAGAACATTTCGGTTCTCGAGAATCGAGATTAACTCGGTTGTCGAGATTAGATATTGTTATCGATTTATGTGTGATAAGAATTAAATTAAAACTTAAATCTTTATTTTATTTTTAATCCTGTATAAATGTTTTTGCACCATACGTTCCAGTTTTTAAAATTTGGTTACTATGCCAATTTTTTTATTAAATGTACTACACACAGGGTTACCAAAGGATTTCGGTATTTTCCAGGTTTTCTGAACTTCTTCCAGGTTTTTAAAAACAAGTTTTTTAATCCATTTTTTTCAATATAAAAATAAACTTAGATTAAGAAAAACTTTCGTAAATAGTATAATGATTTTTAAAAAGACACTGCAAAACTACTTTAAATATGTTTTCGAATGATTTTGAATTATAAATGATACAAAAAAAGTATCTTTCTTATAGGTTTTTTTTTATCTAATCGAAATTTTGTTACTCTACATGTAAAAAACAGTTTAAAATTCCAGGTTTTTTGTGAATTTTGTTCAAAACTCTCAAGTTTTTTTTCAAAATTTCTAAATTCTAGGATTTTTCCGGATTAAAACTTTTTCGGCAGTCTTGTAAACATATTTCTAGTTGTAAAAAATTGAGGTATACACTGTTTCAGCTGCTTTTAGTGATCAATTTTGAAACTATACAATAAAAGCTTGATTCTTATGGCCCAAGATTATTAACATTTTTGTAGTTGAAGTTTCTTAAAACAACCTAATCTTAAAAGTTTGATTGCTAAAACAAAGTAATCAAAACCGTTTTTTTTTCAGTGTTTTTTATTATATACTTTAGTGTTAAGTCATAGCTTTTAGTTTATGTTAAATAAAATTATCTCCATCTGATCACATGAAAATGTAAAAAAAAAAAAGATTAGCTTAAATAATGTTGAAAATACTGAACATTTATATACTAAACAAAAGTGTGAATATAAAAAAAATCCTAAATTATTAAGTCTTAAGACAAACTCTTAAAGAATATTTAGACAGCGTTAAAACAGATCATTTGATAGTTGCTCAGTATCCAGTGTTTTGAAAACTTTAATGATGACTTAAAAACTGACTAATTTAAATAAAATAACTTGAACTTAGATTATTCAAAACAATATCGCTTATATTCTATATTTTGCTTATTGCGAACGATTTTATTTTGTTTAAATTGCACAAAGAACAATCAGTTTTTTTTGAAATACTAAATAAGTCTATTTCTTCTAATTTTTATTGAACGTTTTTTACAACAGTATGTATGATCCCTTTTGCATATATTTAGTATGTAAGACGTTATATACTATTGTTTAACTTAGTATGTCTTACATCATTAAAAAAAACTTCAAGATCTAATATAGTTGTTGCAAAACGTCTATAGAAATAAATATTATTTTTTAGTTTTTACAGCAATTTAATACTATTTTTGAATATAAAAATTATTTCAAATAAATATTTTTAATATATTCTAATATACAAGTAAAACTTAATTTTCCAGAAAAGTACAAAATAAAAAAAAAAAAAGCAAAAATATTTTGTTTAATATTTATTATACAGCATTAAATTAAACTATAAAATCAGTGACAAAGGGAACTAATTGTAGGTCAAAATTTAAATTTTATAAGCTTTTTGTTTTCTTACGTGGACTGTGCTTATTTCATTGAAAAAACTGATCAACGAAATGGCGAGAATGTTGAAACCTTAATATTAATTTCAAACTTTTAAGATTTTTTGATACTTTCAAATTTTAAATTAGTATACCGAAAATGTGTGAGTAAACTTAGAAGTTTAAATTACTAGCAATTAATCAAGTACTTATATGTTCCAAAAAGCTTATTTAAATATACAATAACATTTTAAACTCTATTTTTTCTAAGATTTACTGCAAAAAATTTTTAATCCACAGTTATACAAGATATTAACACAATTTAATTATTTTAAAGCATTAAAATAAAGCTTTTACTGTTTATCTAATAACTGGTTCTAAACACAAAAATACATGATAAGATTGTAAGTTTAACTAAATTGAAAATCTACACTATATTTTAAATTTTACATAGTATTACACATAGTTATTTTTTTTTCGTGATTTGAAATTAAAAAAACTTTAAGTATGTGTTAAAATCAAAAAATGTTTACTTATTCTCTATGACTTTAAAGTATGATTAAATGTATTTTATTTTAAACTTTTTAGAGCTTTATTTATTATATTTTAATAATAAACACTCTAGAAAAAAATTTTGAATGTATTCTTTTAATTCTATTATAATTTTTTTAATAAAAATAATTTAACGTTGAATATACAATTACCTTGTAATGTATCAGTTACTAAACCCAATTTCAGCTAATTGAAACATCTTAAAAAAATACTAAAATTATAGCAAACGTATTCATGATTGGAATAAAATAAGTAAAAACATAAAAAATAAATCAACTAAGTACATAAACATTTGTTAAAACAAACTATTTAAAAAAGCATAAATATATATTTAAATTACCTTATACGTATAAAACTTTGATAAAAACTCTTTAAGCAATGATTAAAAATATAAAATAATTTCGAAGTTATATTGCAATTGTGACAAAGTTTTAGAGGAATGTTTACAAAATTATGTATAACTGAATAAATTATTGCAAAACCTAAATTAAAAAAAAAGTCAAAACTTAAAAAAAATATTAAAACCATTGTTAACACACATCTGTTTTAAGTCACCAAATTACAACTTACTAAGAACACTAGCATTAAACATTTTCCAAGTCTGTTCAAAGTTGTAATCAAAACTAATTTCATCAAGTGTAATTATCCATTTACTTTGACCGAAAAGTAGCTGTTGAATTGCAGGCATGAAAAGCTGAGATGGCAAAACAAAGCTTATATCCGGATACAGAATGACTTTTTCATCTTGAACTTCATCTATGTTACAAACGATTATACCGAGAAAAGTTGGCTTTTCCTGTAAGTACAGAGCTCCGCCACTTATACCTTTTACTACATTACAGGTCGTATGAACTAAACCAGCCATGCTTTTAGCTTTAGTATTTGTGCTATCAAACTTGACAACTTTAGAAATTATACCACAAGAAACAAAGGGAGGAACATATCTGTCAAAAAAAGCATGACCTTTAGCGTTTACTTTGTCACAAATAAAATAATTTGAGGAATAGTTAATCATAAATGTATTACTTTCAATATTTTTGAACCATGGAGAATAGGAGGATAGAATATATTTCCCTTTGGTTACAGGTAGCCTGAAATGCAATACTGCTAAATCAAAGTACTTACTTTTAGACTTGTAAATAACAGTAGCAACAGAAGATATGACTGTATTGTTTTCAGATGTAAAAAAACATCCTAAAGTTTTGTCTAAATCAGTGTTTATAACAACATGATTACACGTAACAACATAAATAATACTTTGGTTTTCATCAAACTTTATGCCACAAACAACACCAGTACCTAAAGTCGAGCCTGTTTTTATTTTTACTACCATTGGTCCAGTTTCTCTTACACTAGGGCTTAAATTATTGTACAAAGACTGTTTTTTACTTAAACTATTTACATTTATTTCTGCATCTAAACACTTAAAAACTTCATATCCAGTACATCCTATAGAAAAACCACTTAGTTGTCCCGACTCAACATAGAGTGGGGAAATTACTATGCCGAAAAATTCCTTGTCTTTATAAATCAAACCACCTTCAGAACCTGGTAAACACCTAGCATCAGTGACAATCAAAGCGTTATCAATTAAGTTACTCACAATGCCTTTGCTACAACAACCTTGAAACACTTTAGTATGGTCAGATCCAAATGGAAAAGACATTGTTTTTACAGTTTTACCAGTGTACAAATTATTACTTAAACTTTTTGAACTACCAAAACTAAAGGAATCTAAACTACAGCTTTCAGCAGTTAATTTAATGATAACAAACCAACAAAAAAATCTAAGATACGATTCATCAAAACAGCTATTTTTTTGATCATCCAACATACTCATGTTTTCTTTAAGAATATTCTCTAGTCTCAAACTCTTAAATAAAATTGAAAAATCATTGTAAACAACCATACTAGATATTAGTTTAGATTTGTTTTTATTATCTTCTTGATTTAGTGTTGTGATACTAGTTTTGAGTCGTAGTAAATTGGCAGGTAAACTATTGGTGCTACTGTCATCTAAAGCACTGAGCTGTTGTGTTGTAAGAAGGCTTGTTAAAGGATGAAAAGTTGTCAACAAATACAATTCCTTTTCTTTAGCAATAATGATTCCACTCAATGTAACATTTTTCTCAGTTTTTAAGTTTTCAAAACTAACAGTACAAGCATGAAATTTAGAACTTGTCATAGCAATTATTTTTCCTGGAGTTTCATGTGATTAGTCATTAAAACTTTCAGCTCAAATGTACTAAACCTTTTTAATCAGCTTTTTTTAAATGTATTGTACAAACAATATATTTACTACTATTAATAGCTTCTACTTTATAGAAAAACTGCAATTAAATTAACAATATTTAGGTTAAACTAAAATATATAAAAAAAAACAACTTAAAGAAAAGCATATTACTTAATTATTTATAGTTAAAAAGTATAATCCACTTCACAAACTTAATAGTAATACAACAACAATGTTCTTAAAAATAATGTATTCATCATAATTTAATCTGGATGACCAATTTATAGTTAAATCATCAATTATTCTAAAATAATATTCAATATGCAAAAAAAAAGTTCTTAACTAATTTGAACTAGTTTCCAAAACTGATTTAAAAGATGTATTTAATCAATAAAACTAATAAACTACCTAGGTACATTTTTTTTGTGTTATTAACAACAATGCTCAATTTTATAAGTACAAGTCATTTATGCAGTTACAAAAAATTTATTTCAACAATTTAATTACTATTATATAAACAAGTTTAACTTTTTATCTAAAAAAAAAAAAGATGAAGTTCATTTTCTAAACATAAAAAAAAGAAAAAAACAAACAAAAATTAAAAACAAAAAAAGCTATCAAAGATACAAAAACCGTAAAAAGATAAATAGATCAGTTTTGGAAAAAAATATTTTAGAACAAGCTAAAACAACAATAATCAATAAATCTAATTATAATCTAAACAATAACCATAAAACTTTACTAATGCATGGTTTAAATTTTGTACCTACACCTAAATGGAATAACAATATTAAAGATAAAGAATGGCTTAGATTTATGAGACATATTAGATCTGTTGAATGGCAAAATGTTTTAAGTAAAGATAACCAAGAAATTGACTTAAACTATACTCACTTACCTGAAAAATTAAAAATGGAAAAATCTAATCGACCCATAAATGCTCTAGTTGATGAAAAAATTAAAACTTATTGCAGTATAACTAAAAATAAAATAAGAAACTTAAAAGTACAAGTTAAAGAACAATACATTAAAAGAAACAATTTAAATATTAAACTCAAAATAGCACTAACTGAATTAAATGAACAAGTAAGAAACAAAAATATAGTAATATGTAGATCAGATAAAGATGGTAAATTAGTAGTTCTGAACTTTAATGACTACAAAAAAATAATGGGTCGAAAGCTTGAAATGTTTAAAAAGTTAGACACACTAAATGAAAATAATATTAAAAAGCATTTTGAAAACATACGAGAAAAATTTAATGACTCGATTATAAATTTACATAAACTAAATTGCATAGATGATAAAATTTTAAAACATACAATCGGAATAAAACATAAAAATGGTATTTACTCAAAACTAAAAGGAACAATGGCCAACCACTTTCACTGTAACGAACCTGCATATGCTTACCCACTGTTTAAAACACATAAATTAAATAACTCACAAGTTTTGAATACAAACATTTTTGAAATACCAACTCGACTAGTACAATATGCAGGTAACATAACCACTTCAAGAGTTACAAGCTTTTTAGAAATGTTATTTAAACCAATAGATATTAAATTTTGTAAATATGATGTAAATGAATACTGTAAAGACAGCAAAAGTTATTTAGAAGATTTAGATTTATAGAAAAAAAGTCTACCACAAAATTATTTAAATAAACAAAAAATATTTTTAGTCGCTGCAGATGTACAAGGCTTATACCCTAACATAAGTCGAGAATTAGTTGAAATTAGTTTGTCAAATGCAATCGAAAAGTGCACAAACTATTCAAAACAAGTAAATAAAACTTTAGTCGATCTTACAATGTTTTGTTTAGAAAATGTAGTAGTGCAAAACGGAACATCATTCTATTTGCAAGTAAACGGAATTGTTACCGGAGTAACAATTCTGTTTCAATTGCCAATATTGCACTACATCATATAATATTACAAGTTAAAACAACTTTAAAAACATCAATATTTTTCAAGCGCTATATCGATGACATTATCTTTTTTACCCAAGCAAAAACAACCACAGATAATATCAAAGACAAACTTAAATTTGTGTTTCAAAAGTATGATTTAAAACTTATTTTTAGAGAAATTTCTCACCAAAGTAAAAACAAAGAGTTGGAGTTTTTAGATGTCAATCACATCATAGATGAAGGATAAAAAGGTGGGTTTTATGTAAGATATTACATAAAGCCTACCCCTATCAATAGGGTTTACATCAATGGAAGATCTTATCATCCTTGCTCAATTTACAAATCTATTGTATTTAGCAATCTATAAGATTAAGAAGATTGTGTGAACGGGATTGTGACTATTTAGAAGCTTTGAAACTATTAAAAGATAAGTGCATAAAATCATACTTTTGCGAGGGTTTAGTTGTAGACATGCTGGAAAAAACAGAAAAATGGAAAGATCGGTTCAGACCACCAACAAAAAGAAAAGAGGAAAGTAACAAAAACATAAGCATTTGGACTACAATCTTTCCAAACTTGCTTAAATTAAGAGAAAGAGAAAAACAACTGAATCAAAACGTGATGATAACATACAAACGACCGCAGACTATTGCAACTTTACTATCTAACTACAAGAATTTAGCTCATGAAGTTAATAATGAAGAAGGAATTTCATCCCCTTGTGGTAAATGTTTGCTTTGCAAAGATACAATGGTAAAGAAAACAAGCTTAGTAAAGTTAAAAAACAGAAAAACGATAAAATTGAAAAAAAACTTAAATTGCAAAAATTTTGGGATATATGCGGCAAAATGTAGTGAATGCGAAGAGTTCTATGTCGGCCAGACAATCACGTCCTTTTCGCAAAGATGGTGCTCTCACAGACACATCTGGAAGAGTACAACCACAGATGATGTTAGTGATAGAGCAGCACTTAAAATACATTACGCCATAAAACACAAAACATCAATAAAAGATTTAAAAGAAGATTTTTCAATTATCTTTGTGGACACCACTAAAAATTATTCAGACTTAGATTTTTTAGAAAGTAAATGGATCAATAAACTCGAAGCAACAATAAATATAAACAAAACTATATTACCACTTTACAGATAATTGACTAGGTTACTATTATTTAACATGTTTTAATGTTTATAAAGTTTTTTGATTATACATTTCTAAATAACTTAACAAGTTAAGGTTATACGCACTACTACTTTTATCGACTTATTTATTATGATTATTTACTCTATTTATTTTTGATTTTTTAACTTCAACCAACAATAAGCTCGATTACTATTTTTATTTTGATTTTACATTTAAAAGTATTATAAAACATTAAATCAAACACATCAAAGTTTAACAATTTAATTTAATTTAGTCCTTTGTCTTTGATTTGATTTTATTTTTTTTTTTTTTTTTTTATATTATTTCATTTAGTTTTTGCAAGTTTAAACTAGAGATACTAATAAGATTTACTATTTGAAAAACTTTTAAAAGACAGACTTTTAAAACAAAGTTTACCTTAAAACTTGATTTATAGTTACGTAATAATATCGTTTTTTAAACTTTTATATGCAAGAAAATTTTGAATTAATCAGTTCTAATTGCCTACTGAAGAAGAATTTGAAAGTACTTTAGGCAATATAACAAATACTAATAAGTTTGTAGATTTTTTTGTTAAATAAAAAAAACTTTTTTATTTAAAACGATCGATAAAGAAAAAAATTCACGAAGAACATCACACAACCAAGGGAAGATTTGAGACAGTTAAAACTAAAATATTCTTACTGTATTACTATTAGTATAACAAAGCTGCTATGCATTTTTTGTAAAAGATTGTTATTTTTTCAGTCATTTTGAATTATTCAAAATATTTATAAATATTCTATTTTATTCTTTTTTGTTGTAAAATTAAACTTAAGAAAGAAAAAAAGGTTTCAAAATATTGTTTATTTTTTATATTTTGAGTTCCTTTAAACATTTTTACAACATCTTCAATAATTACATCATAGTTGTTTTGTTTTGTGTATAACTTTTGTATTATTGTTTAGCAAAGTGCAATTCTATCAAACCTATAGCTGATGACTAAAAACCATTTTATTATTTTTTATGAACCGTATTTTAAGTTATTTTTTAACTCAAATTTTCTCAAAAAACTAATCATAAGCCCTCCAAGTAGGCTATGTGGAAATTGGTTCTGTTTATACAATCACATTATTTTCTACAGCATATATATAACTTAAGATTAGTTAATTTGTATTGCAAATAATAAATTAATTGATAATGAAAAATATATTAATTGTTTTTAATCATTCAAATCATCATAAAAATTTGTTATTTCACAAAGTAGTTCAAAACTCCAGGTTCAAAACGACCACCAAACATTACAGCAGCCAAAAAAAAAGTTAGCCTAAAGATTCAACAACACACGACCTAGCATGAAATTTATAAAAACAATAAAAACTAGCAGAGTTAGCCTCAGTAGTCTGAGTGTGTGACAACCCTGTAAACTTTTTTTGGCTATAGTTGTATGTGAGAGTTACTGATTAAAATAACAATTTCTCATTTATTATTAAGCTTACAGAATAATGTCAAACAGGTTTGCTGACTTTTGCTGGCACTTTAACAAACCCCCTAGTCGACAAAGATTTGCAAGAATAATATCAAACAACACTAATGTTTTTAACTGTACAGAAAATTGAGAAATTTTATGATTTAAGCCTGCATTTTTAGACTTTTCTAGACAAAAACAAACATGTTAAATCATGCACTAGTTTCAACTTTTATTAAATAAATAAAAAACAGATACTGTCTTTTAACACATTTACATTATAAAACAACAATTATATTGCATATAGTGTAGCCTAACACCATAAGAGGCTAATTGCAGCTTTTAAACTATATGAGCTAAGTTGAATTGCAAGATCAATACCCGTGGTTGACACATATACAAAAAACAAAAAATAGGTTAACAAAATGATTAATTTGTATGTACTAATTTTTTTTTGTTGACAGCTCAACAGCTTTATATAAAAGAATTTTAGTATTTATGTTAAAGTTAATAACTTAAAATATTAAATTCTACAACACAATGATTGTTAATAAGATTGTAAAGCTACCCTTGAACACAACATATACTACACTCAACTCTGAGTAATACCCTAGTATCAAACCAAAATTAGTTTTCAAAGGCTCATTTGAACTAAAGTTGTGTGAAGTTTTAGTTTTAATTCACAACCACAGCCAGCAACGGTACTTCTGTTAGATTTTACTACATAATGAAACTAAAATATACAAATACAAAAGAATGATTAAAAATTTTGGAGTGTCATGTTGCATGACATTTGTTGACATTTTATTTTAAAACAGGTATTGAAGCATTAATCAGTATTAATAGCAATGTTATCAAAAATGTAAAACCTTCGTATATATTAGCTCAAATGTAGCACATCATTAAACCAGAAATCAACGATTAAATTGATATGGCGTCAGGCACATTTGCTCGTCTGACTGCAAGTGATTGAGATAACTAAAAGTTTAGAATTCTCACAAATGTTAACGTTTATTTTGTTTGTATAAGCAGTCCTCTGCTTTACGATAGCTAAATTAATTATTGAACAACGTTAAGTGCTCAAAATATTTAGTGTAAGGAGCTGGAGTACAAAAAACTATTTTTATTCGATTCATACACCACGGTTACAGTATAATGTCTTGACCAGGACCAATGTAATGCCAAACGTGGACGTTTTCTGGCGTGAATAAGAATAAAATTAAAACTTTCCACTTACAACGCTTCTATCGTATCAAACAAGTTAGATGGCGACAAAAAATTACCAATGAGAAAACTTTGAGACATACTGGTCTCATCACTCTGTATTTATCCCTTAGACATCACAGGCTTTCCTAGCTTGGTCATATTCTAAAGATTGGCAAAAATTGAATCAGAAAGAATCTGTTGTACAGTAAATTGAATGTTGGCCGGCTTCTGTAGACAAATACTAAATTATGAAAGGTTCTAGAGTTTTACATTTTTTTAAAACTTTAATGTTTTGTACAATTCCTGAGTATTTGCAGTGTACGCAATTAAACAGGGCTCAAATATTGCCCTTATTATTTTTTACAAAAATCTGCCGTTCTTCGAAAAACTTATTTCGATGTCTCTTATACAAGAATCCGACATTAACAATTTTTTAGAGTTATGAAACGATGTTAAAAGAGTGAACTTTGCTGCACCGTAAAATCGATGAAAGTTAAATACTCAAGTTAGATCTGTTAGTGAAGGAACACTACTTTTAAAACTATTTATTAATAGACTTATTTTTACCAAATTTTCTTCAGTTTGATCCAGAATTTTGTTTTGTTTAAATCTTACGTCATAACATCTTGAATGTATAGTATAAACTATTCGCTCAGTAGCTAGTTGCCAAAGTTTTATTTAGCTGACTTTCAAAACAAAACAATGTTTCACTCTAGGTAACAAAAGGCGAATAAGTAAGACTAAAAATAACTTTAGTCTTTTTTTCACAAACAAATAATTTAGAGCACATTTATTTTATCGATATACAATGGAGTCCCATAAGGTGGTGTAATTGGTCCCCATCTTTTTACATTGATGTTAAAAGTGATATGAGTATATTAGCAGATGATACAAAAAATTTTAGTGAGTCAAACATCACTTTACAATCAAATAACTAAGATTTTAAAAAAACTCGATACTGTAAAATTCTAGCAATTAAGAAAAACAATCCGTTTGATCCGATTGACCTATTATTAAATAGCACTAAGATACCAAAAGTTAAAGTTTTTAAGTATTTAGCAGTATGTATTTCTGAAAATTTAAAACCGAAGGAACACATTAATTATTTATTTAATGTTGCACAAGTTTTATCCTATCAAATACCAAAAAGTTGTGAAACTAACTCAGCTAAAACTATTTGAAAAATAAGTTCGTTCTAAGCTTGAATACAATATCCAAATTTGGTCACTATATTTAAAAAATAATGATCAAAATTGAGTCTATGCTAAGAAATTTTAAACTTCTTATATGTAGTCGTTGTAACATATCCAATAAATCATATAATAATAGATTGGTTAAAATTTGGTTTAAGTCTCTAGAATATAGATGATTGGAATTTGAATTATTAACGCTTTATAAAATTAGTCAAATAGAAGGTTTTTTCAGTCAATTTTTCAGTTTTTTCCGTAATAAATACTAGTTAAGAGGAAATAATACAAAAGTAAAATGTAAACATAAATTTGACAACAGTCAGTGGCAAGGTTCATTTTTTCACAGAGCAATGATAATGTGGAACAAGTTATCACAGGATGTGGTATCGTGTGTGAGAGGGTAAAACATTTTCGCTTAAAACTAAAAATATTAAATTTAATTAGTATAAATATCAGTAAAAATCAGTAAACTTCCACAAAAAAAAAGAAAAAAATAAACTAATATATTTTTTATGATATTTGTCCCATCTAATTATACTACTGATTTCTTCATTTTTCAATTTGTAATATTAATTCGTTTTATTTTTCTACACCTCCCCCCTAAAATACTATTAATTTACTTTATTAATTTTGTACAAATGTCGTACAAAGTTATTGCCTTTTATATCAAGTAAATCAGTTTAAACTTCTAATTAACATCTTGTATAGTTTTAACTTTATTTAATTTGTTTAATGAACAATAAAAAACGCTCAAAAAGTTTGGTCTAATGGTTTGGTTTTAAAGAAACTTTTCGGTTGTTGAGTTGTACACAACATGCTTTTAAAATTTCTTTCGAGCTATTACACTTAGTTTTTTTTTATCATCTAAATGTTTAAACCTTTAGTAATAAAACAATCAGTTAAACGAAATTAAAGAAAAAACAGACCTAATTCATAAAGATTAGCGTTTCTTAAACTTTTTTTATGTTTTACCTCTTTTTGGAAAGTTACTAAAAAATCTATTCATTTTTAGTAGGTAATTACCAAATTTACATTCAATTTATAGAAAAGTGTATTATTTTGAAGAAGAAAACAAGATTTTTTTAATCTTAAGCTTAACAAATGTAAAAATTGTAAAATTTGAAGAGTTTACTTAACTTTAAAAAAATTACAGTTAAAAACCAACTTATAGAATAAATAAAATAAACAAAATTAATTGAATATTGTATTGAAAAATGTACTTAAAAAATTGTCTAATAACATATGTATATAACTTTAAACTAACTTATAGAAGGAGATAATCAATACAAATAGGAAACATTTGAAAACTTAGGTGATAAATTACAACTTCTTTAAAGAAGGTAAAAATTTAGTATGCTGAAATATTTTTACGTAAAATTTTATCAGTATTTTGTGCTAAAAGTGTTTTTTTTTATTGTTCAATAGTTTTACTTAAACAGTAAAATATTTTACATTCAAATAGATAAATAAACTATTGTTTAATTTTCTAATATTTTTAAAGAAGAGAATTCTACCAGAACTAAACTTAATTTTTATAAATGAAAATATAAAGATAATTACTGTAAAATTTATGCACTTCATAAGAAAAAAAAAAACAATTTTAATTGAAAATGGTAATAACTGCAAAAAAATTTCTTGATATAAAAGTATTCTTTTTTATATTTTAAATATTTGTCCTAATTTTAAAATTGTAATAAAAGAAATCAAACAATTTTTGCAAACATAAAAATGAAAAACTTTTTTTTTTAAATGCCTTTAAAAAAAGATCTTTAACATAAGTCTGCACAGTTATCTCAGCTCAGTATTTAAATACTTAATTTTTTGTTAAAGTGTATACATCTATAAAAATTTTTTTTATATCGGCGTGCTAGAAAAAAAAAAAAAAAAGTTTGTTGTTATTCTGAACTTGATTCATAACATTAATGGTAAAAAAACAATCTAAATAATAATCAGATAGAAACTACTGCAGTCTAGACTAAACCACTGTTTTTGTAACCAAAAAAATCAACTTTTAAACAAAACAAAATGTTGGGTATTAAATGACAAATACTATTATAACCTTAAACGAAAGTAAATAGATGAGTAGCAATGATCACTATTGACTTTGATAATCACTATTTAATAAAAAACTTTCAAGTAAGTACTGGAACTTTTCAAAATGTATTATATTTTTTGATAACAATAGTAGCTTATACCATAAATTACTTTCTTGGTAGAATAGCGATCTATTATCTATTTGCTGTAGAATCTAGGTAAGAAAAAACTGTTTCTGAAGACTTCGTATGATAATTATGGACAATTTTTACACTTTTATAGTAATTATTAAAGTTAGCTGATAACAAATTATTGTTAAACTCAACATAAATAGACCTAATTCATAAAAAGATCAGCGTTTCTTAACCTTTTTTTCATGTTTTACCCCTTTTTGGATAGTTATTACCAAATTTATTCATTTTTAGTAGGTAATTACCAAGTTATAAAAAAAGTGTTTAGTTTTGACGAAGAAAACTAGATTTTCCAACCTTAAGCTTAATAAATGTGAAGAATCGTAAAACTTAAAGAGTTTACTTAATTTAAAAAAAATTACAGTTTACCAACTTATAAACTAAAAAGACAATTGATAAATATTAATTTTCACAACTTGTAATTAAGAACAATTTTCCCCCTAAAACAAGTGAATTTACCTCAGGTTAAGAATCGCTGATGTAGATACAGATTTTTTACACCTAATATTATTTTCTGAGTTTTAAATTCTCTTACACTATAATCATATTTCTTATAATGTTTGCACCTAAGTGCTTAGTTTATGAGAATATTAATATCATTTATACACTTATTTTTGCACTTCCCCACCACAACAAGCCATACCTAACATTGCTCATAAGCAAAGAATTGAAAATCAAATATAATGATTTATCATTTAAAAGTGTCTCGTTTTATTTAATACACCCAATGTTTTTTGTAGTTTTGTTTTTATAACTTCTATGTGTTCTGACCATTTTAAATTTCTGTCTATAACTATTCCCAAATATTTATAGCTTTTGGTGTTTTTTATTACTGTTTTATCTATTTTTACATTAAGGTCAAAATTTTTTCAAAAAAATATTTGATTCATGTAGAACCATGCTTCTGGTTTTATAAAGGTTTAGTTTAAGTTTGTATCCCATAAGCCAACCTGATACCTTTTTTAGTTCTGTGTTAAAAATCTTATTATTATTTTAATATGTGTTTTTTGTGAATGTTTTGTATAGTATTTTATCATCTGCAAAGAAGTTGAGGACGGTAAGACTAGTGTTATTCTGTAAGTAATTTATATGTATTTGGAATAATAACGGCTCTAACACTGAGCTTTGTGGTACCCCAACTATATTTTTTTCACAGGTTGACTCATATCCTCCAAAGCTAACGAATTGTTTCTTTCCATCTAAATATGAGCTTATTAGTAGATGTATATTTCATCTCGCATCATAAAATTCCAATTTCCTTAGTATGATAGTTCTACCTACGCTATCAATTCCTTGTTGATCCAAAAAGACTGCACAAACTGCCATTCCTTTATTTAAGTTAGACAGAACCCCTTTAACAAATTCTGACAGAGCAAAGTAGTGGAACAACCCTCATTTTAACCAAACTGAGAATTATTTAAAACTTTATTTTTAGAAAAAAACTGTACCGGCGACCATAGATGACTTTTACAATTATTTTATTTTAATTAGATAGAAGTAAAATGGGTTTATACTTTCCTGGTAATGTTTTTAATCCTGATTTAAAAATTGGTATTACTTTTGCTCGTTTTAGGCTAATTGGATAAAAAACTTCATAAAATGTCGGTTAATTAATTTGCTTAGTACTTGGGATATAAAATACCAGTTATGTAGTATTGGAATTTTTTATAGTTTTATATAAAAAGTATTTGGTCATAAATATTTTTTAAAATGTTAAAAATGTTTGTTCACATACTTATAAACTAGTAAGTGATTTGCTTTTGAAACATTTAATTAAAACTTGAACATTACAACTATAGACAAAATTACCAATAAGCATTACCTTTTTAAACTAAACAAAGGTTAATTTATAAGATATATCAAAAATATAAACACATCGAAGAAATACATTTAGAAAACTTTATTTAAAACATATAATAAAAATAAAAAACGACAAGAAAAGAAAATTTCTGATATAAATATGCTACAAGTTTGACCTAGCGGGGGGACGTTTGCCTTGATTTAGAAGGTCCTTTAAAATCATGTAAACTTTTGGCTCGAGTGTGCAACCCGGGTAAACGAAAGTTTTCAAACTCAGCTGGACTGGACTCGGACATGGAACAGCAAACATTATTGTTGGTTGCAAAATTAATGCGCATAGAAAACCCAAAGTGTACGTTTTCTTTGGTCAGTTCTTCCAACGGAAAAGAAGTGTCTAATTCAAACTCTTCGATCTTACCAGATCTATCTGGGTACAACGGGGGCGAAGCTTCATGGTGAGATTTCCTAAAAAAAAGTAAGAATTTAGAACTTTTTTTAAAGTAAAGTATCAAGCTAAATATAAGATTGTATTTAGCTTGTCATGTAAATGAAAAACATGAATCAAACCATTGAAATATTTTTTAGCATAAACAATCGAAAACAGTCTTGCAACATGCGTATTAAAGTTACTGAATGAATTCTAAAACTTTTTGTATAAATCTCGTGAAACTCTTGCAAAACATGACTAACCACCAAGGCAACCTTGTACCAGTAGCACCTTCAAAACACGTTTTCTTGTTAGATGTATTCTCTTGATGTAATTTCAACTTCTCTCCACTTATCCATTCTTTCAACCACACGCCAACATCTGTGCGCACAACTTTTTTGTAGCCGTTATCAAAGTTGTTGATGACTGGAAACGTCAGTTCTGGGTTGTGGTAAGGAGTCTCACGCATGAAAATGTTCCACTTACGCCCGGAATACTTTTTCTTACTCCCTTGCCAATAATTGTAATACTTTTGTTCTCCAAACGTGCATTTTGCGTATCTGGATACATCTTGTATGACTTGCTTGTACGCCGCCTTTCCAGCCTCTTTCGGAGACCTTTTGATCTTGCAGCAAAGCTTATTTCCATTCAACATAGTGCTGTTGCCGTCTTCGAGTGTGAGCATCAGCCCCGCGCGGTCATTTCTGTTCAACGAATGGAAATTTGTTTGGAAGTTAAGATGGAGTCTCCAGTCCTGATCGTTGATCACTTTTTTTTCTCTAATGCTGACGATGGCCGCCGTATGAAAATCGGACCACCTTTGAAAATTTAGTTTTTTATCAAAATTTTTGTTGTTTTTTTTTTTTAAATGTCTTAAGTTAAACTAATTAAAAACCAAGGCAAACTCGAACCTTCGTTTCCTGCAGACCGTGTTTCCGTTATCATCCCTCGCTCTCTTGTACACGTCAATTCTCATTTTGCCCGGGTAGGCCGGCACGTTGACCAGGTTGGCGCGACCGAAGATATTCCTGTATCTGTCCTGGTGGAGGTAAATGCTACCGTGGCCTGGAACCTCGCATTCGCCCCACAACGGCGCCGTTTCTATCGCTTTGAACCTGTGGAAACCTCTGGAAGATTCGGTCTTCTCGATTGTGCAGCAGTGCTTTTCGCCGTCGTCAGTCGTCAGCAGCAGGCCCTTACCGATCATTTCCGTCAGCGACATTTCCGCGTCAACTTTCCAGTCCAAGTGCCTGAGATGGACGCCGTACTCTCGGCGGAGATTGGCGACCGTCTTCACTACTTTGGACGTGCTGTTTTTTTTGTTTACATTTTTTTTCGGGTAGAATAGTTCTTTTTAATCTTTAAGTTTTCTTAGTTTAATCTTTTTTGAATATTAAAAGACTTAATAAACTTAAATTTTACTCAAACTCAGTCTAGTTTTACGTTTAAAGTTGTAAAGTAAACAAAAACACTTAAAGAAAAACTAACAACTTTTCGGCTTCACATTCGTAAAACTTGGGATCTTGAAGCACTTCAGGATTATTTCCGCGGTAATCTTTGTAAAAGTTGTACAGTGGGGGCGCTCTCCCCACCAACTCCACTTTAACGGTGCCTGTCATCCTCATTCTAGGGGTGAATTCCCACCACAATTCGGCGCGCCCGATTTTGTGCTTCAAATAGTTTTCGCTGAGATGCAAACTGCCGTGCTTGGGTACGTGGCAGTCGGCGTACAGATTTTTTTCTTTTGCTTCCAATGTACAAAAACACAAAACAAAAGCGAAAGCGGACAGCTTCAGAGAAAGACTGCGCATTGTATCGGTTTAAACTTTGTTACAACCTGGAATATTATTTTTATATTACGGTCAATAAAAACAGACAAGTTTCTCAACAAATGTTTTAGTTTTAAAAACTTGTTTTCAGTGTACAATATTCATTTTAGATGGCTCTTATATACAGATCAAACAATGAACAGCGATTTTAAGTTACAATTAAAGTAATGCTTTTTTTTAATTTGGGATTAGCAACAAAAGTATACGAGCATTCAAATTACTATTTTCAAAATTAGTTATGCAGTCAAATTTTTTGTATTTTAAAAAGTTTGCTGTTGCTAATCCTTAAACTGCAGAAGAAAACACTTATTATTATAAAATAGTATTAATAAGCTACTTTTGCATAATATATTAATAATGAGTAAAAATAACTAAACCAAACACAATGAAAATTCAAGAAAGTTAGATTCTTCAAAGCATTTAATTAGTATATGAATTTATATTACTAATATAGTTATGCAACAAAAACTATTGTATGTAACATAACAGCGTTTTCACTAAACCATAATCTCAACAATAAAAAAAAACTTTTGTCCAGATAGTCTGTGACTGATAAAAAATAATGATACAATGATTTGACTAAACTAGCTATACAATAAAATTGTATGCTTAATATAGATTGTTGGTAATAGTATACAGCTAATACACACAGTTAATGAGCATAATTTAGACCATTGTCTAATTAGTATATATAGATTGAGCTAGCAAATGTTTTTCAAGAATCGTTTAATGACTTTATACAGGTTTAAACTTTATTTGTTTTTAAAACTTGAGTACTTGTATATTGATAAGTGTTTTGGAATATTTTGTTTCAGTATGTATTGAACTGTTAACTTTAATAGGCTTAAAATAAAATTTAATAAGAAAAAAAAAGCAATTAAAATTAAAAACAATTACACAATGCTCAATAGCAGTTGCTTTTTAATATAAACAGCTGACAAAATAACCTTTGACAGCAAAATGACCATGAAAACGAGCCGTGTTTTGCTGATGCTCGGCTTTTTCGCGCTCGTTTTGAGCGGACCAGCGACAGCGAAGAACTTATACGCGAAATGCATGCAGCCTGCTCCAGAAGGTTATGACGATCCATTCCTCATGCGAATTTTTTTGAGAGAAGACGACAACGGAGTAAAGGTTGGCAGAATCAAAACTAGGTGGACTTACGCGCCCACGGGCAAAACGAAGTTGCATTTGTTTGAAAAGGGACAACACATGCCTGTTAGACAAGTCGAACCCTTTTACGCCGGCTGTTTGGAACCGAGGTAAAGCAAAAATTAAAGAGTAAAAAAGTATTTTATAAACGTTTAAAACTGTTTTACTTGATTAAGTGACAACTGTTTAACCAAACATAACCAAAACAATACTTTATTTTCAAATAGCAAGCTACGCTGTGTTACCTTTTCCAGTTACATGATAAAATAAAGTTACTCAAGTTTTAACTATAGATATATTGTAAGTGAAAACAACTCTCATAATTTTTTCAGAGTGCCTCAACGTGAACACATCGCCACTGTAAACACTCGTTATTTTATAGTTACACAAGACATAGATTTTCCCGTCGACACTGAAAGATCTTTACAGTCGATGATGAACAAACACATTTTGTTGACAACAGAAGACGGCAGCAGCATGATGTGGCATGATACAAGTCATCGATATTGTTGCACAATTGAACCGGCCACAAAAGAAGAATTTGATGACCTGGAAATTTACTCGACTCCGGCATCGAAGTGCGAGTTCAAAGGGTACGAAGACAAGTTAACTCTTCGGATCAAGGGGTTTCCTTATCATTCCAGTTTGAACAAGCTCAATTTGCCCGACGTTGGACCTCACTTTGACACTGGCTATACCAGAATCGTAACATCGAACAAGTACATAAAAAAAGAGTTCAGAGATGCTATTAGAAATTCTACACTTAAGCTGTACAGACGCGGGTTTCCAGAACGAGGGTGCCCAGAAGACATTGATTAGTAAGAACATTTACATTAGTTTATTTTAGAAAACGTTGTTTAATTAAAAATTTCTTTTTTATTGTTTACTTATTAATAGTTAAACACTAGCTAATTTTTTTTATTTTAATTAAGTACGAGAAACGAAAAATGTTTGAGTTGTTATTATAATTTCTATTTAATAATGGCTAAAAAGTATTGCTAGTTAACTAAACCTTATTTTATATTTGCAGTCTAAATTATGCCATTCTAAGCGATCCGATCACATTCAATAAACATAACGCGATTAAAGAATTGGTGACAAAAACATCTGTGAAAGTTTATGATTTCAACGACGAAAATTTTAATAGAGGCATATCACTCACAGTGAATAAACACGGTAGACGCTATGAAATGTGCTGTAAATTCACGGATAAAATAGCTTTTTAGACTCGTATTGGATGCTGACTTTAACGTCCTCTCCCAACAACGTTCTATTTTTTCTTTTACTTTCAAAAGTGTTGTAGTAATAATAAATAAGTTGTAATTAAACATATCATTTTGTTGTCTTTCTTTTTTAGTTTTGTTAGTAGATAGTTGTTTGATTTTAAAATGGTATGTAGGTGGGAACGGGTTAGAATAGCACGGCGTCACTTTAGCACGGAAGTGGTTTTGCATTGTTATTTTCTTATGCACGTATAAGATTTTTACGACTATGTTTAAGTTTATAGAAACGAAGTATGCAAATTATTAAACTAAAAGTTAACAAATGTCGCTAACCGGGCTTCCACTTATACAGTATTATTGGCCTGGTTTATAACGCAACGTGCGCTCTAGCTTGTATAGTAATGCTCCAAGATAACGCTTAAATTATAATTGATTTAATTAAACTAATATGCCTTACTTACTATTTACTAAAGGTTTAATAAATCAGTTACTTATACTAATTTAAGCGTAGTTCAAATCTGTTATAAAGATTATATTTACAATGAAATTGCGACACGAAAAGATGATAAAATACTGCACAACATAAAATAATAAATCGAATTATCATTTCTTTTAAAAGACGACAATGCTTGAAAGAAGCTAAAAACTAAACGTTTAAACCAAACTCAAAAAGTGTACTAAAATCGAAATAAACTCGACAAACGAGATTGAAACCATTCACAACTTAAGTGCAGCGAAAAGCCGCACTGACTTCAGTTTGCTGCAACGCAGCAGATACTAAAAGCCAAAATTATGCGCTATACTCTTAATTTATACTACGCTTAAAGGAAAAAAAAAGAATGTAAATAAGAGACAATTACCACGAGAGTGGCACACAAGCATTAAAAGAGTTACTAGTCCTAGCTTCAACTAAAACTTCGTGTTTAAGTTATACTAATATTTATTTTAAATCAAATCTTAACATTTTGTTGTTAAGAAAAAATAAACTTATAAGTTTTATTAAATTCATTTAACTATAAAAGTTTAAAAAGAATATTTTGATATATACTTTTTTTTCAATATAAAACCTTTTTTTTGGTATAGCAATACATACGAGCTATAGTTTTTATCAAACTTTTGTGGTAAGCTGAAAAATAGTCTAAACTTTTTTTATTACGTTAAATTTTAAGCATAAAATAATAAGAAGTAAAAAATATTTTTATTAGTAAATACCCCTAATCAGTTTATCTTTATTTTTTAAAAACTCTAAAAAAATTATATATTGTTAAAAATAAGTTTATTTTATTTTTAAATACGTTAGCTTTTAATATCGCATTTCAAAAACATGTTAAGTATCTCTTAATTCTACCTGCACGCGTATCGCAATTTTTTTTTTTGGTTATATTTGGTTAATAAACTTTATAATAAACTTAATAATAATAAATATTTATAATGTTGTAATATAATAATGAATAGTAATAATAATAATAAAATTTATAATAAACTTATTCCAAAGATTTTTTTGTTTAATTAAATTTTTACTGTTTAAAAAATATATATATAACTTAGTTTGTTAGTCTTACTAACAAAAACTTTATTTAGAACATTATTTTGAATACAGCAACTTTAATTTTTTTTTATGGTTTATTAACGGTACCTTTCATTTTAATTTATTTACTAGTTTTTACTATACTGATCAAAGCTTTAGTTGTACCTTGAAAAATATAAAATTGCGATAAATTTGCATTAAGTCTTATATAAATGTCTGAAAATGATTATTGTTAAAAATTATAAAAATATAAAAAATGCTGCTTATTTCTTAAAATCTGGAGTCTAAACACATAACAAATTGTTGAAAATATTTTATACTTATTGACGAAGTAAAACTTTATAATTAATTTTAAACATTTTTTAAAATATAATCTTGTTTTTATTAATCTTAAAGTATTTTTCGTGCTTAAGTAAAGCTAAAAGCAAAAGTGACTTTCCATGCTAAAGTGTCGCTGTACGATTCTGATTCCTACTTTTAGTATCATTTAAAATTAAGAAACTTACCTTTTTTTTTTTACTTTAGCTGATATAAAATATAGAATTAAAAAAGTCTTTAGTAAGAAAAAATCTTTTAAGTTTAAAAAAATTTCACTTACAGAAAGCAACTTAATCATCAAAAGTCTTTTTTTCATTTTTTAAATTGAGTGTTTTAATAATAGTTCAATTTTTTTTTATTAGACAATAATTCACACAAATTTTGTTCACAAAAGCAAGGTAGTTTTTAAATGAACGATATTTATACTTAACTTTTAATTAACTTTTCATGAGCCATAAAGGTACAATCTGCTGTGTTAGAGCATTTACTAATAAAACTAAAGTTAATATAATCAACGTTCTCAGAAGTGAAGAACTTTGGTGAGTTCATTATTAAAGTTGAACAAAAGTGTAAGTAACCTAAAGCAAAGATAAAACAACATCTTTAGATGTATTTAAAAGATTTTTAAGCGTTTTCATGTTTAACAAAATTAGTTTTCTACCTGTTAATTTTAAATATTTTTTAAAAGTAGAAATTTTTTGTAAATTATTAGAATATAAGTAGATATACCACAGATGTTCTTGTGCTAAAACTTTATTTCAACTAACGGCGTTTCACTGCTCTCAAATAAATTTAAGAACAGATCTACGGAGTCTATAAAATATTAACACACATTAGAAAAAAAGCAGAAAAAGCATGTATAATTATGTATAGTGTTTATGTAGGTAGTAACTATAAATGAACTTTATGGTTTAAAAACAAAGTTTGGGATAAAAACATAAAATTGTCTACAAAAAATACAAATTTAATAAAAGTAGGCACTAACCTCAAAAAGCTCTAAGAATAGGCAAGTTTTTAAAATGAAAATTAAATTGAGTTGTGCAGAAATGTTACGTCATAATAAATTTAACAAATCGGTCAATAATTTATACAGCTTAAAAACATGAAGTATTAAGCTTGCAAGTGTATGTAATTGTAATGTGAGTGTTGTGAAATAAATTAGTACATAAGTAGACAGAGTTATTTAAAGTAGAATCGTCGGTTGTGGGGACAAATATTCGATAAATCTTGTCGCTTATTCAGAAGTAGGTCTTTATCTTCTGCTGCAATTACTGCTCTTTCTGTATTGCAAGTTGGGCAAATTCTACTTACTCCGTTGGATGCATGTTTGATCTTTGAAACAATACTCCTTTCCATGTTTGGCCTTTTACCGAACCTGTGAAAAAAGCTCCAGACATAATTCGATAAACGCGTGCTTTGTTTTTTATTTATATTTTTTAAAGTATGTTTATGGTTAGCATATCTATCCTTTAAGCTACCTGCTGTACTTCCGATATAAATTTTATCTGGGCCCTTATTTTCAAATTTAACTTTATAAATTACATTTTTAATTAAACAATGACCTTTTAATGGGCAGTTAAAAGTTGCCTTTCCCGACTAAAAAGTCGGCATCAATCTTTTGTAATAGACGGATAAAATTCGACGATATCAAAGCTAATAAAACGCTTACTACTTTTATTGTTAATATTATTAAACCATTGTAATAGTTCACCAGTATTTTTCCATTGGATTAGACTAGTGGCTGTTCTTACGTCTTTAATTATACTAGTTAAAATTTGTTTAGATATTTTACCAATATACGTTTTACTTTTACTTATTAGTTTGCACTTGACTGTTACAGGAAAATTATCTTTATGATCCTTTACTGTTATATACGCTTGCGATCTTTCTAACTTAGGTATACGTTTACCAGTAATATTGTTTTCATTTAAAAGTTCTTGTGCACGGGAGTCTATCGTATCAGCCGGATTATTGGTACATTTTTTATAGTTTTTTGTGATATTGTCTAAAAGTAACTTATCATAATTTTTTGGACTGATTTTATACATATTATTAGTTTTGTCTGCAAAAATAACAAGTTTATTAGACTTTATTATAGAATTAATCTTGTTACGTAAATTATATTGAAATTTATTAGTTTTACCGGGTTTAAGTTAAATTTTAATAATTAAATCAATTAATTTAGATTCAAAAGGTATTAATTTTACACAGATTGGTGCACGTTGCAGCATTTAGTGTAGTATTCGCCAAGTATTCGATGTAATTTTGTTTCGGAGAATTCTAATATAAAGAGTCAAAGTTGGTCTAAAAAAATGGTATGGGCGTCTTCCCTAAGGTCTGTAGTTTTGCAATTCAGTCTTTGATTTTTAATTTTTAACGTATTTTTTTCAAAAATGACGTCACAAAAAAAAGTCATTTTTCGTCATAAAAAAATAGTTTCGGAGAATTCTCGTATAAAGAGTCAAAAATAGTCTTTAAAAGAGGTATTGGCGTCTTCCATAAGGTCTGTAGTTTTGCAATTCAGTCTTTGATTTTTTATTTTTGACGTATTTTATTCAAAAATGACGTCACAAAAAAAAAGTCATTTTTCGTCATAAAATAATAGTTTCGGAGAATTCTTACATAAAGAGTCAAAAATGGTCTTTAAAAATGGTATGGGCGTCTTACCCAAGTTCTGCAGTTTTGCAATTCAGTCTTTGATTTTGATTTTTTGACGTATTTTTTTTCAAAAATTACGTCACAAAAAAAAGTCATTTTTCGTCATAAAAAAATAGTTTCGGAGAATTCTCGTATAAAGAGTCAAAAATGGTCTTTAAAAGAGGTATTGGCGTCTTCCTTAAGGTCTGTAGTTTTGCAATTCAGTCTTTAATTTTTCTTTTTTGACGTATTTTTTTTCAAAAATGACGTCACAAAAAAAAGTCATTTTTCGTCATAAAAAATTAGTTTCGGAGAATTCTCGTATAAAGAGTCAAAAATGGTCTTTAAAAGAGGTATTGGCGTCTTCCCTAAGTTCTGTAGTTTTGCAATTCAGTCTTTGATTTTTATTTTTTGACGTATTTTGTTCAAAAAAGACGTCAAAAAAAAAAAGTCATTTTTCGTCATACAAAAATAGTTTCGGAGAATTCTCATATAAAGAGTCAAAGCTGGTCTTTAAAAATGGTATTGGCGTCTTCGTCTAAGCAAGTTGAAATAAATAAATGTTTCTGAAACCTATAAAGTTATCAATTTACTACACAATATTGTTGTTCATATAGTATGTATATTCTTTTTGTTGTTAAGTACTTTTTTTCGTAGATAAAAGAAAATTAAAATACATGTTACAAATAGTTTACTACCATCCGGCTTTATAATAAATTAAAAAACTAAGCTTTTAAAAGCATTTTATTAACAATAAGTTAGTTGGAAATTGGTTTGTTTTACTTAATTATTAAAATCAATCAAAGTTTAGCATTTAAAAATCAATGAATTTTAAAATAAATAAAATTTAAAGTAGCTATAGTTTAGTAAAAATAAAGAGAAAAATAAACATCAGTAATAACTTTTTGTAGATATAAAGTTGACTTAAAATGTAAAGAAACTTTTAAAGCAATTAATAAAGAACTGCTTTAAACAGTAACTTTTATTTTAAGACACTTAATTTGTTTTCAGAAGTAAATAATAACATCAAAAATTCTAAAAATAATACAAAAAGGAATTTTTGATTGAGAATTTCACCCCTTCAACATAAAACTCTGTAAAAATTAACTACTACAGTAGAATTTTTTGATATGTTTGATCTTTTATAAACATGACCATAAAAAAAACACCAAAAATCTACTTCTTTGTTCAAAAATAAAATAAATTTCAACGACCTAATAAAATAAAAAATAAAGTTCTTCTTAATACATTTAAATATATACAAACAAAAAAAAGCATTACTTTAATAGCAGCTATTTAAAAAAATCAACAATGTTTATAAATTTATAATTATTAGAAACTTAAAATAAAATAAACTACAAAATGTAAACTTACTTGCTCATCCAAAGTATCACCAGAAGAACATTCTTTGTCATAACATTTAACCTGTTTTTGAATTTTTAAAATGTCTTCAAATAGCTCTGTTTTATCAAGTTAGCAAAACAAAGGTATAGAAGAGGAAATTCAAAGTCTTAAAGATTGAAAAAAATTATTTAACATAACTACAAAAAACTATATATATACACAATTACTAAATATTTAAACATTCTTTTATATATTTAGTTGAATACTATTAATTTATGTTTAAAGTGTAGAAATTTAAGATAAAAGTTTAAAAATACTTTGAAAATTTTATAAACATTGGTTAAAAAAATTAACAAACTTGCTCAGTTAAAATTTCAGCAGATGGAAATGTTTTTGAATCACACACCTGTTAATAAATTTATAACAAATGACAATCTTTTACCATAAATATTCTTAAATAATAAATAATGTTAAAATATAACATATTAGAAGCTGCATTTATTGATATTTAATACACTTTTTAAGAACTTACTTTTGTGATGTTTTCATTCTGCCCTCTTTGCTTGATTTTCTTTTGAAAATCTTTTCCATTCTTCTTCCAAACACGTAAAAATTTTTCAATAAATCTTCTCATAAATTCTTTGGATCTTTTTCCTTTAATTATTGTTTTTAAGAACACTTCTGCAGCTGTTCTAACACTACAATTTTCTATGTGATATAGTAGAGAACAGTCAATAGCTGTCTTAATAAATAGCTCCTCATCACAAAGTTGGCTCAATGGTGAAATATTTTTTTTTGGCATTTTATTTAGTTCTTAAATGGATCTATAATTTTTTAACAAGTATTATTATTATATAAAAAGCATAATGTTGCTAAAAATATACTTTTAGAATTTAAAAAACTTATAAATTGAATTTAATAAAGAAAGTTTAGATTGTTTACAAAAAATGTTTACACAAAGTTAAGTTAGAGTTTGTTTTGCTGTGGCAACCAAGAATCGAAAAACTATGGACTTTAAAAAATATGTTTTTGTATTCAAAGCAGAAATGTAAAAGTTTTGATAGTATAAGAAGGTTATAGTGATATAAAATTTAAAAAAGCTTTTATAACTTATCGCTGATTAATTAGACAAGTTATTTAACAATAAATTTTCAAAAAAAAAAAAAAAATGAACATATAAATATAGCATCGTCAGTAAAAATTCCTCTGACATTATAGTTTTTATTTTTATCGTTTTTAAAGAACAACAAAAAAAGGAAACTATACTTCTTATTTTAATTTTGCATAAAAAAAAAACATGATAATCAAAAATTTGTTTGTAAAACTATTTGATTACTGAAAGTTTTAATACAAATTACACCACAATTTATCTAGTTTGTTTTACAAACTATAATTATCTTTTCAAACGATTATCAGTTAATAGCTATTTACAAAAACCAAGTAACTTGTTTTAGTTAACTTTAATCTGAATTGATTAAATTAGTCAGTTACTCTATTAACTATACTTTTATTTTTAAAATTAATTTTAAATGTTAAAACTTATTGTACTAGTGTTTTGAAAACTATTTTAACTTTGACAAATACATATTTTATTAACTTATTTTTATAACTAGTTTTATGTTTTTTTTATGTGCCGTTTCAACTTTTTTTTGAAAATTTTTGTAATTAAACTTTATTTTATTGAATAGAGTAAATTAATATTATTAAAAATTGTATAAAGAATTAAAACTTAAACAATCTTTTTGGAAATTGTTATTTAACCATTAAAAATTATTCAATGTTAAAAACTTTATAAGTCATTTTATATTAGATTGGCTTAAAAATTATATTTATAATCAATTTAGGTTGAACAAACTAATTTAAAACTTAAAGATTAGTTTGAAAAACTATTGAGCAAAAAGAGGACGGAACGGAAATACTTTTTTTAAGAAATAAATTTAAATTTTTTAAATCTAAAACGTCTTTAAAACAATCAAAAACTGATTTGCAAAATTACAAAACTTGATAAAGACTCTTAATCTTTTCTTATCACTTAATATTTGTTATGAGTTAATACACTTAAGAAATAATTAAAACAAGATTATTCTTCTATGACTTAATTGTAATAGAATCGATAAACAATAGTCAATTTTCAAAAAAAGAAATCTTGAAGAAGGAGCCTATTCTATTCTGAATAATTAATTTTAATATTTCTAGGAGAAATGTTCGAAACAAGTTTTTTAAAGCAAAAAATGATTATTTTGTGACGTCATTTTTGAAACGTTTTTAAAACAATCAGAAACTGATTTGCAAAACTACAAAACTTGAGAAAGATTTTTAAGTTTTTTTATTACTTTATCATCATTATTAGGAAATACTTTAAGGAAGTGTTTTAAAAACGATTACTTTTACATGAATTAATTTTAAAAAAATAGAAAGTCAAAAAAATTTCAAAAATAAAATTTTTGAATAGATGCAAATGCCCCATACTATTCTAAATTAAAAATATTGCCTATTTATAAGAGTATTCTCCGAAACAAGTTTTATAGAGCGAAAAATGACTTTTTTTTATGACGTCTGTTTTGAAAAAAAACACGTCAAAAATTAAAAATCAAAGGCTGAATTGCAACACTACAGACCTTGGGGAAGACGCCAATACCATTTTTAAAGACCATTTGTGACTTTTTATAGGGGAACTCTCCGAAACACTTTTTTTAACCACAAAAATAACTTTTTTTTGTTACGTCATTTTTGAACAAAATACGTCAAAAACTAAAAATCAAAGACTGAATTGCAAAACTACATACCTTAGGAAAGACGCCCATTCAATTTTTAAAGACCATTTTTGTCTCTTTATATGAGAATTCTCCGAAACTTTTTGATTATAGCAATTGTTTTCTTTTTCTTTGTGACGTCATTTTTGAAAAAAAATACGTCAAAAATTAAAAATCAAAGACAGAATTGCAAAACTACAGACCTTAAGAAAGACGCCAATACCTCTTTTAAAGACTAACTTTGACTCTTTATAAGAGAATTCTCCGAAACAAAGTTTTTTTAGGATATCAAATAGAGAAAAATAATACTACTATTGTGACGTAATTTAAGGTAATTTAAAACTTATATACTTAAAAATAAAAACTGTATTCTCAAACTTCAGACCATCCAGAAAAAGAAGGTACTTTTTTTTTTGGTATATACTTAACTTTTATATGATAAATTATCTTTTTAAAAAAACTTCGAATACTTGGCGAATACTACACTAAATGCTGCAACGTGCACCAATCTGTGTAAAATTAATACCTTTTGAATCTAAATTAATTGATTTAATTATTAAAATTTAACTTAAACCCGGTAAAACTAATAAATTTCAATATAATTTACGTAACAAGATTAATTCTATAATAAAGTCTAATAAACTTGTTATTTTTGCAGACAAAACTAATAATATGTATAAAATCAGTCCAAAAAATTATGATAAGTTACTTTTAGACAATATCACAAAAAACTATAAAAAATGTACCAATAATCCGGCTGATACGATAGACTCCCGTGCACAAGAACTTTTAAATGAAAACAATATTACTGGTAAACGTATACCTAAGTTAGAAAGATCGCAAGCGTATATAACAGTAAAGGATCATAAAGATAATTTTCCTGTAACAGTCAAGTGCAAACTAATAAGTAAAAGTAAAACGTATATTGGTAAAATATCTAAACAAATTTTAACTAGTATAATTAAAGACGTAAGAACAGCCACTAGTCTAATCCAATGGAAAAATACTGGTGAACTATTACAATGGTTTAATAATATTAACAATAAAAGTAGTAAGCGTTTTATTAGCTTTGATATCGTCGAATTTTATCCGTCTATTACAAAAGCGCACTAGATTATGCATCCCAATTTTCTGATTTTAATAAATCAGATACAGACATTATATTTCATTCGTGTGACTCTTTGCTTTTTTCGGGTGATGATGTATGGAAGAAAAATGTTACCGATACTTTTTTCGATATACCAATGGGTAGTTTTCATGGAGCGGAGGTATGCGATCTTGTAGGGTTATACATCCTAGATAAACTCAAAAGTATTTTTGATAATTGTGGATTGTATAGAGATGATGGACTCGGTGTCATTGATCTTTCAAAACCTCTTGTTTACGAAAAAATTAAAAAGTCAACGTTTAGATTGATGTCTGATATCGGTTTTAAAATAACTTTAGAAATAGGAGCGCAAATAACGAATTTTTTAGATGTTACTTTAAATTTATCTAATAATACTTACCGTCCGTACCGTAAACCGAATTCTTTATTAAACTTTATTAATATTAATTCTGACCACCCTTATCATGTAAAAAAATGCCTCCCGGTAATGACACAAAAACTTTTAAGTACCCTCTCTTCAAATAAAAAGATATTTAACGAAACAAAAGCACCGTACGAAAATGAATTAAAAAATCGAGGTTTTAAATGTAAATTAAAGTATGAAAATTTAGATGTGTATAAAAAACGCAAAAAACTGCGTAACCGACATATAATGTGGTATAATCCTCCATATTGCTCTTCAGTTAATATAAACTTAGGTAAAGAATTTTTAAAGCTAGTCGATAAACACTTCCCCGAAAGCCACTTTTATAACAAAATTTTTAATAGAAAGACAGTTAAAATTTCTTATAGTTGCATGAGTAATGTTAAAACTTTAATACAATCGCACAACAAAACAGTAATTTCAAACTTTAAAAATATACATATCAAAGCTAATACAAATAATAATTCTAGTAATAAAGTTAGTAATAACGTAGATATGTACAATATTTCTAATTATACTAATCATATTAATAGAAAAAGTTATAATAAAAATAATAATCTTAATATAGTAATAATAACCGTAATAATAATGATAATCCTAATAGTAAAAATTTTAATTATGGTAACAATAATGTAAAACATATTAAAACTTTAAACATTAAAGATATAAGCTGTAATGATAACTTTAATATTAATGATAATGAAAATATCCATATCAATAGTACTAATAATAGTGTAGATTATAATAATCAACGTATAACTAGAAGTATTTCTAAAATGATAAAAGAAAACTTAGAACAAGTAAGTGATAATAGCGCTAAAAGTATAAGCAAAATGCATAACAATAAAACTATAAATAAATATTCAAAACCAACTAACCCTAATAGTAATAAGTTAAGTAATATGCCTAAAACATGTAATTGCCGTAAATTAAACAAAGATAACTGCCCATTAAAAGGTAGTTGTTTAACTAAAAATATAAATAAAAAACAAAGCACGCGTTTATCGGATTATGTCTGGAGCTTTTTTCACAGGTTCGGTAAAAGGCCAAACATGGAAAGGAGTATTGTTTCAAAGATCAAACATGCATCCAACGGAGTAAGTAGAATTTGCCCAACTTGCAATACAGAAAGAGCAGTAATTGCAGCAGAAGATAAAGACCTACTTCTGAATAAGCGACAAGATTTATCGAATATTTGTCCCCACAACCGACGATTCTACTTTAAATAACTCTGTCTACTTATGTACTAATTTATTTCACAACACTCACATTACAATTACATACACTTGCAAGCTTAATACTTCATGTTTTTAAGCTGTATAAATTATTGACCAATTTGTTAAATTTTTTATGACGTAACATTTCTGCACAACTCAATTTAATTTTCATTTTTAAAAACTTGCCTATTCTTAGAGCTTTTTGAGGTTAGTGCCTACTTTTATTAAATTTGTATTTTTTGTAGACAATTTTATGTTTTTATCCCAAACTTTGTTTTTAAACCATAAAGTTCATTTATAGTTACTACCTACATAAACACTATACATAATTATACATGCTTTTTCTGCTTTTTTTCTAATGTGTGTTAATATTTTATAGACTCCGTAGATCTGTTCTTAAATTTATTTGAGAGCAGTGAAACGCCGTTAGTTAAAATAAAGTTTTAGCACAAGTATATCTGTGGTATTTATTCCGATAAGCTTAGCTTATCAGGATCTCCAGGATTTAACGCCTTTTAACGTTACATCTTATATGTAGATATAATTTTGTTTAGGTGAATTTAATAATGAATATGGTCATAAATTAACTTATCAAGGTAAGGACGGGTTAAGTATGCACGAAAACAATTTTGCTCGGAAGTTCATTTTTGCACGAGGGGTCACTCTTGCACAAAGACGTTTGTGCACGACCGGTTATTTTTGCACGAGAGTAAAAAAAATCAAATAAAAAGAAAATATCAAGAAATTTTTAAGGAGTAGAATAGTTGTTACTTTATATATGAGAGTAATTAGTTTTTTAAGTGTATTGATTGGTTTTAATAACATTGGTTCAGACTAGGTTTTAGTAAGTTATAATAGGATGTTTGTCTATTACTATATTATTTTATTAAATAGCTAAAAAAATTATTAAATTAATTTACAATGCTTTATATACATTTTATCAAAATAAATATACTCAAATTGTAGGCTTAAGTTACTGAAAAAATGAAAAATTTATAATCAAAATTAAAAAAAAAACAATAAACTATTTTGAGTTTTCTTTGTATCCGTTTACATTGTTGTTTTGATTAAAATTAAATACTTAGACTTAGATGTTTATTTAAGGGAAAAAACTAACAATTTTGAAAGAGTGGATTTACTATCTTACCTTTTTTTGAATGTTACAGCTTTAAATGTTTCTTTTTTTAGAAGTTAAAACCAGCTTATTTTTAAATACATATTTTTTACTACTAAAACTTCTGTTTTCATCTAAAATTGATAAAAGGTTAAGTAGTTAAAATATTTGCTAAAGTTACTGATAAAATTTTTACTCAAAAACATTTAAGGTTATAATTGGACCTTTTATAGTAGAATTGACTAAACATTCTATATTTTTTCAATGTAAAATAACCTTGTATATCTTATTATAGTTTAAATTATTAGTCATTGATAAGCATTTTACGTCTACTGTATTTTTAATGTTATTTTTTGTTTACATATTTACTTAAAATTGTAAAGTTTTAGAGTTTAAAAGATTTAATTTTTTTTAATGTATACTTTGAAATACTCTTGAAAATTAAAACAAGCTCAGATTATGGTTTTTAAAAAGGTTTTGTTTAGTATTTTAAATGTTTTTTACTCAAAAAAAAAAAATTTGATAGTCAAACTATAGCTAAAAGTACTGAAAAAAACTAAGTTTAAAATTTTTCAACTATTAGATAATAAAATTAACATCTTTAAATAGTTTTATCTGATGTATAGTACTTTAAAAAACCTATTTTTCAAAGAAAACTTACAACGTTTTTTTCTTCTTTTTATTTCCATTAAGTTAAAGTTTTTTTTTGAAAACGTTGCTAGATTTGCAAATAGTTTTATTGCATATTTCAAGATTTTTTTCTAATGTTTCCTTATATCAGAAGTCGGCATACATTTATAAGGAACGGGCCGTATTTATAAAAAAAATCTTCTTGGTCCATAGTGTTTTCGCATATTTTCACTCTCAAATGTAAAAACATATACAAAACAAGAGTAATTTTGGCACAGAATAAACTTAGTTAAAAAAGGTGCAGCTAAGTTTACAATAGAAACAAAAAAGGCATACTTGTAAAAGTTTATCACAAAGAAGATTTAAGCTGCTGTTAGCTGTTTTCAATTATGGAACACCAGTAGGTTAGAAACTTTTGCTTTGCCAACCACATCTGGTTTCCAATCCCTGCCTTGCTGACTTTTGAACATACAAATGTTAGTAATAGAATTGAAATACATAATTGTCATCTTTCATGACAATACTTGCCTTAAAGAGGATTTCTCAAAGTGTGGACTAGAGTTTTTGAGGACGGCGTATCTCAAAAATTGAAATTTGTTATTTAAGTTTAGTAAAAATTCAAGTGAAGAGAACTATATTTAAAAATAGCACAATGAAAATTACCTTTTTAGCTGCTAGCTAATTTAAGCTCGAACAAAAACTTTTCTGGGTAATTTTGATAAGCAAAATGAGGATCTTTTCAGTTTTTCTTTTTGTAAAAGGTTATTTAGCTATAAGTTGATTATTACATTTTTTTTACATAAGCTTATTTTTTAAGATTTAAGCAATCAAAATTGAAAAGTTCAGTTGTTCCTGTGTAAAATTATAATAAACAATGAACTTCACCGCACGACCAACAACAACAGTATCCTACGACCGGTTTTGTCCTTTTTAGGACTCATCAGGCAGGCTTAGTCGCGAGAAACCGCTGTTGTGATCTTAACCAAGAGGGCTTAATTAAAACTAAAAAAGCAATTTTATTCGAACTTTAATAATTATGTTTATATTTAATAATGAACTTTTTTTTGGGAAAAGTTATAGAAAATATTTAATCTAATTAAAATAAAGACAAACTAATATCACCACGCAGAAGAGACATACTTATAAGATTTAAACATTTTTGGCAAGTTTCAGAAATAACAACTAAGTTGAAAAATTCTTAATCGAACTGTTACCGGAGCTAACAACTGTCAAATTGCAGATCCTGGTTTTTTTAAATAATTAGATAGAAAAGAAGACTAGTTGAAAAAAAGGGAAAAGTTAAACTATTCTTAGAAATTACAGTTGTTAGACTTTTTTATAACTAGTGTAGCCATAAATTTTTTAAAGTCGATTTTTTTTTGTCAGTTTAATATAAAACTAAGTAAAATTTGTGTTATGTAGTCAAAAAAATTGAAAACATATTGAAATTCAACTTTAAAAAAGTTATAATAAATAAAAATTTAATTGATTAAATTAGTTAAACTTGGATTGAAATCTCTTGAAGATAGGAATTTGACTATTTAACTCTTTATTAAATTATTCATGGCAAGTATATACATTGTTTGTTGAACGATAAAAAAAAAGTGCTCAAAAAGTTTGGCTAAGGACTTGGTGTACAAAAGAACCTTTCGGTTATCGAGTCGTACATCACGTACAGTCGTATAGGGTCTTTTCAATTAGTTTTTCATAAAAAATATAAGTTAAGATGAAATAATAGAATAAGAAAGTAGATACACAACTTTAACAACAGTCAGTGGCAAGGTTAATTTTTTCACAGATCAATGACATTTAAAAACAAGCTACCACAGAATGTGGTATCGTGTAGGAACGTGGAACTTCTCGCTTAAAACTAAAAAAAAAAGTGTTAATACTAAAAATATCGGTCAAGTTCAGTAGTTTCCCTTTAAAAACAAAAGAATAAAATATATTTTATATAAAAAAAATTTAATATTTTTTTACTACGGATTCTTTTTTTCAATTATGATATTAATTGTTTTTAGTTCCCTAGCCTCCCGCCAACAAACTATAAATTTTGTATAAATGTGTTATGTTTTATATAAAATATTTCTAGAAAACCATATATTTAGTTTTACTTTCTTTAAAATGTGCCTTTACTTTTAATCTTTGTGTGTACTAAATTATCGCCTTTTATTTTAAACAAACTATTTTAAACTTATTATATAGTTCTTTATATATTTAACTTTGTGTTATTTTCTTTACGTTTATTTTTTATCTTAGATTCGTGAATGTAAGTTTATCTTATTTTTCTTACTGTGTGTCCTGTTTAAGTGGCTCAGAGTTCGATGCCTGAGTCTACCATTGCACAACAAACAGTATAATAGTAATAAAAAAAAAATTGTTTATCATATATATTTCAAAAATCTAAATTTCGTTGTTTTACGTTTAAAACTATTTAAAATTCCAGGGCGTTTTTGCCAACACTTTCATCCAGGTTGTTCCACATTTTATGGCAACTCTGTAAAAGCGACATTTCAGAATAAAAAGTCTAGTTTTAATCTGAAAAAGTTACAGGATTTAGGTATTACTTAAAAAAGCTACATGAGCGTCATAAAAAGTGAAAGACATAAATGCAAACAAGTAGACTAAATGACTTTGCAAAATATGGCCTAAAAATACTGAAAAGAAAATGAAAAAGAAGCTTTAAAAAATTCCGTACTTATAGAACAAAAAATATAATCTAAGTAACTAGCAATTTCTTCGAAGTTAGCAAACTAGAAGAGTGTCTAGTTGTAGTTTTTTATACAAAGCGAACATTAGTATAACTGAGAAACGCAAGTTGAAGGTACGCAAATAAAATTTAGAAGCATCTTGCTTAAGATAAATAGCAAGTAAAGAAATTTCTGACAATCCCCTTGGTGATTCTCGCTGTTCATATTAGAATGTTAAATCACTTATTAAACCTAAAAAAACATAAGAACAAGCTTGTCCAAACAGTTGTATCATTTTTTTCACCTACTAACTTCCTCTAAGACGACAGACTAGTTTTCTTTTCTAGGCTAAATTATTGTTTTCATTAGTGGTGGAAAATTAAATATTGTCAATTTTATCAATCAATCGTACGTATTTTCAAAAGCGCTTTATAACTAAAGCAGTATCTTTTACCAGCAGAAAAAAAATGACTGCTTCAAAAAACCTTCTGGTTTATTGGAAAGACAAAATTAACACAACATTAGATGGCTTTTAGAAGGAAAGTCGTTTGTCGAAAGGAGAGTAAATGATGTTTTATGAGCTCTTTCGCAAGAAAATAATTGCAAAACATTTTGTAAAGAAGTGATGAACCTTTTAAAAAAGCTATATGAACAGCATTTACGGTTAAGTTTCTGACTCAACGAACTGTAATACAGGGCAAATTTTAGGTGCTTGTGTAACCTTATGAAAGTTTGTTGGTATGCCAATTTTTATGCTAGCTGTAGGCATTATGTACCAAAAGTGCACGACAATTCGAAGAATTTAAATTCTTTAAAAAAAATTGAAAGGGCCACAACTAAAAAAGTAATGTATATTTGTCACATATAAAAAAAACATACAAAGGTCATATCAATATTTACAAGCTACTTTTTTATTTTTGCAAAACATTAAATATTTTTTGAGATATGGCTAAAAAAAATTAAAAAATATAGTTATTTTTATTAATTTCAGAATATCTTAAAAATATTTAAGATTTTGCAAAAAAGAAAAGGTCGGTTGTAGATATTAATAAGATCTACATATGTTTGTTTTTTTACTATTGTTACTTCCTGAGATTTATTCTTTTAAATATTTTTTTAAGAACTTGAAATGTCGGAATTCGTGTTGTCCGAATTTAAATTGTCATGTACAAAAGCTAATATACAAGTTTAAAACTTCTAAGATAGAAATCATTTTCAAAAAATTAGAAATCATTAAAATGATACCTAACAACGATTTGATTGTTAGAATTAAATAATTTATCAGTTTATTTGTTACTTCTAAAACTCAGCAAGTGTTTTTAATCGTATAAAGTGCTACTTCTTCGTGAAGATAATAACTTTTTTCTCAATAAACAAAGTTGACTGAAAAGGATGTCAATTGGCATTTGACTACCAAAAAATTGTTTTGGGTGAATTGAAAATAAAACAACGTCTACTAATACTTAGTTGGAAAAAATTGGATTTCTAGTTTTTAAAACTTGATTAGTTTTTTTTTTTTTTTGCTTCAAGTATTTCAGAAATCCTTGTTTGAATTCGAATTTTGCAAGTTTTTGCTACTTTTCAGTTAAAACATTACAGAATTCTTCATAATTTCTATCAATAAATTACTAGCAAGTACTACACAAAATATTCTGAAGTATGGTTAATGGTAGTACTTTTAAAAAATAAGATTAGTGGTTTGAAAACTCAAATTTTAACATTTTTATTTAAAAAGAAACCGTAAATACTCATTAAAATATTGCTACAAAACCTTAGTAGAATTTGTTCCTTAAAATCAAAGTTTCAGAATTTTTTGCAGTTTCTTTTTAAATGTGCTTTAGTTTGATAAAAGGGGAAAGTTACTTTTTTGATAATTGAGTTTACCCTCAGTTTTATTTTTAATTCCCAAAATAATTTTCCAATGTATTAACAATAAAAAATTTTTAATTTCAAATAACTTATACTACTCTTAAATGGGAACTATACCATATCAGATAAAGATAATTTTGGGAAAGATATCAGAAAGTATTCCAGGTGCATTTTACTAACTATTTGACACTTTAATTTTGACGTTAAGTTCATCGCGTTCTACTTAATTTAATTGATGAAAATTTAGTATATACAGTACACTACCGCTTAAGTACGCAAATTGAACCCGACCAAAAAGTGCGTACTTAGCACGGGTAGTGCGTACTTTTTGACGACATAGTATAATATGAAATTTAGTTGTTTGTTTTCTTTCTTACAACTAGCCACCAAATAATTAAGCCAAACAAACAAGTCTTTTTATTTTAAATAACATTTAATACACAATTCTAATTTGTAAAATTTTTTAATAAATTTTAAAATGATTTATTTTTTCTATTAAAAGTTTCTACATAATTAATACATACATTTAATATAGAAAGTCAATGTCAGTCAATGATTTAAAAAAAATATTAAGCTACATTTTGTTTTGTTAGAGGAAAAGTACCAAACTACATTGTGTTTACCAAACATTTCCAAAACATCAATGTATGTACATTTAAATTAATATATGACTTAACTATTTTGTATTTGTAGGTTTTCTTAACTTTGTCATCTAGATTTATTTATTTTATAGCATTACAGCTCAAATATCATTATTCTTTTTACTTTTCTGCAACCACTACATAAGTATTTAGTTTGTTAACATTTAATAACAGGACTGTCATAATCTCAGGTTACTTTAGACTACTCAGGATTACTCACCCTAGTTTAAAAGTTGTGAAAGTCTCAGGCTAACTCAGCAGGTTGGCCATTCTACCTGGAAACATAAAATAATCTGGAAAAACTTGATGATCGAAAATTTAGGCAAAAAAACTGGAATTTCTTATAAGTTCTAGTATAACATCCTTTACTTTGTCTTTCTGGATAAGTGCGTACTTAAGGCGTGATGCGTACCAAAAAAAGTGCGTACTTAAGCGGTAGTATACTGTAGTTGTATAATCCGATTTATCGGCTAAGACGGGTCATTAAAAGCAATCTTAAATAATAAAAAAGTCGCTACTACAGATCAAATTCTTATATATTCAACAAAATTACATATTTTGTTTGATATATTATTTTACACTGTCCAGGTTAGAGAGTTTTTTTTGGAGTCACCGAAAATTTTTTTAGAGTTCAAGACCAAAACAATGCTTTTTTATTATGGATTATTCTAATAATCATTTAGTAATCGAACTCATCAAAAAAGTATTAGTTTAATTCTCAATCAAAGCTTTTAATTTAAAGAGCTTTCTTTCAGTTTATTTTTTATTCTTAAAGACAGCAAAATTTGCTTCAAAGCGCTTTACGACAACTGGGTTTTGTTGCAGACAGGAATTGTTAGTTTAGTTTGAACTTTAATTAAAAACTTTGGTTTCTGGCTACCATTTTTTTTTCCAGTTGCAGGCCCACCGAGTTTGAGTAGATTAAAAATTGAAACCGCAATATATAAAATTCACTCAAAACTTATCTCCTGCTTTCTTAAAACAAATGACTTACAATTTTAAACTCATTTTCTTATCTTTATTATAACGAAATTGTAAGGTTCAAATTTTTGAATCAATTTGTATGATAAAAATAATTAAGACTTTGTTTCCTTCAAAAAAAATGTTAATATCAATTTTATTTTCTAAAAACTTGTTCGTAATTTTTAAAATACCATGCAAATAAAATTTTGAAAAAAAAATCCGAAAAACTGTATTAGATAGATTTGGAGATACATTCTCTATTTTCACCTCTTCTAACCTTAAATCGCTCAAGTCTCAAAAGTTACTTTGAATAACAAACAGTAAAAAGTCAATGGTAGGAATTTATGTAAAAAATCAGAATTTTTTACTCCCCATGGCCTTATTCGCTTAATATTGAGACCATCTTTTAGTTTATTTATCCTCATTACGCTTTTAAAATATTTTAAGTCATTATTCAATTTATGTTCGATCTTATTATTTTTGAGATTGACAGCTGACACTTAGCGTGTGCGTACTTATCTATGTCACTTCAATATCTTTAGACTAAATTTTATGCGCTGTATTTAAAAAACTTTTTTTTTTTTTATTTATACATTCAGTAGCATTTGAATAATAATTCAAGTTTTGATGTAATTTGATACACAAAGTTTATTGATAAATTACAAACGAAAAATAAGAAGTGAAAGTTTTAAATTATTAACTGGGGTTGTACTCTTGCTTATTTGTCAAAAAATCTAGTTTATATAACTGAAACAATCTATTTACATACCAACTTAAGATTTCAGTATTACCTATCAAAAAGTAAACAACAAATTCAAATTGAAACGCAAAGCTCCTCCAAAGAGAACCAATAATTACAAGCGACACAACAAAAAGTACAAACTTTCACGTAAATATATATTATTATCAACTAAATAAATCAATTAACGACGGAAAACGTATCTGACGTAGGGGACGTCGACGTCCTCTCCATCCTCGTCGTTGCAGCAAATTTCCACTGTGAGCGCTTTCACGTGGCTGCCGTGCTTCTTCTTCGACACCTTCTCCACCACCTCGCTGAACCTGACGTTTTTGTATACGTTTGATTGCATTTTTGCTTCCTTGACTTTTCTGATTTGGAGAGACAAGAAACAAGACAACAAATTTACTTTGGTGGAAAAAGTCACCGTGCAAATATTTATTATTATTTTATAACACTTTTAATGAGTTGCACAAATTTATTGCTGTAAGCGGAGTGTTGTAGTTTTTTTTTGTATCAACTAAAATTGTCTAATATTTAAAAGTGACTGTAAACCTGGTACTACTATATATTTTTATTTGAAATTGTTCAACATAAATTCAAACATACTTTGCATTCATTCGATCTTCCCTGGCCTTCTTGCTCATGAAAAACGAGTAAATCATGCTGACTCCGGAAGACAGCATGGTCACCTCCAGCTTGTGAGTTTTCTCGAAATAGTCGATGAACTCCTGCAGGGTCATCTCCTCCTGATTGTGCTTCGCCAGCTCCTTTGAAGTGCCGTCCACGTCGAAACGATCCCAGCTGGACCACTCGATGTCGTAGTACTGAAGAAAAAATATGTATAAAAAAATTCTTAATCTAATTTTCTACTTGTTTTTAATGCAACAGTAACTAACTTTGTTTTTAGGCGCGGCGATGGGCTCAGAAAATCCGAAGAAAGGTAAGGCTAGGTTGATGAAGCCGTTCTTGTAATGGTCGAGCTTGTTGAGACCAGCTACCAACTGTGAAAATTATTAGTTGGATAACTTTTACTTACTTGTATTAAAATTCTCAATTCAAGAAATTTTTATACAACAAACGTATTTGAATTTTTTTTCAAATGTAAACCGTTGATGTAAAACTTAAATATATTCATAATATAAAAAATTATGATAAGGATATTTGAACTATCCATTTAAAACAATTGTTCTAGATAAAACGCTTTAACTTTTTCATTTAATATATACAAAATTTAGTTAAGATGCAATATGAACAAACCTTGTACATTTCCAAGCTGACCAGTCCGGCGACAAGAGCTGTGGTGGTTGCGATAGCGGGGATTATTTTTCCTGCAATCAGCTTGCTCCTGTGGCGGTCTGCCGGCTCGATGTCGTAATTTTCCGCCCTCAAATTTGAGGTGGCCACGATGAAGTCCATGTGGAAGTTCGTGTCGTCGTCCTGTAATGATTTGATTTTAAGACATAATTGAACTGTAGTTATTTAGTATTTTTAAAACAACCGGGATTTAAATAGATGCCAGAGATCAAACTAAAATTTAAATTTTAAGTTAAAGAAATTCTTCCAATACTAAATTGTACACATTCATACCGGATGAAAACTAGACTGAAATAACTTGATTTTAATTTTTTTTTTTGTGTTTTTGAATAAATTTTTCAACAAATTAAGAAAGCTGGAATGAAAGAGAAGGATTCGATGTACCTTTTCTTTTATAAAACTCTGTTTTAAAAGCACTTAAGATGAAATAATTCGTAGAACAAATCTCAGAACTAGGTTCGATTTATGCTTAAAATCTGAAACAACTTATAAAAAAAATTAGAGTCTTCATGTTGTTATTTTTATTAACCTTGTAATCATCTAATAAAAACGAATTTTAAGTTTTTGGTACCTGTTTTTAAACAATTTTAATATTTTATGGTGATGCAGAGCATTTTAACTATACTTGTAAATAATATATACTAAAAATCTACAATAATCAAATTACTACTTGCTTATTTATATACAAAAAGTACTAATAATATTTTGTTATCATAACAAACACGGTACTTCTATTTTAAATAGATTTACTAGGACTTTTCATAATAAATTAAATTAAACAGCTAGCGCAAATCCATTTCCTTTTTTTACCGCTTGATCAGCGATTATCAAACTGGGGTAAAATTACCCTTAAAGGTAAATTCCCTTGCTTTAGGGGGTAAATTTTCTTTATTACATGTTATGTAAATTTTTGTTTACTTATTGTATTTGTAGTTTATTAGTAAGTGTTTAATTGTTATTTTTTAAAGTTAATTTAACTGTTTAATTATTATTATTTTTTGTATTTAATAAGCATAAAGTTCAAAAAATCTAGGTTTTTTCCTCAAAATTAAAAACCATTTTGTAAGTTAAGGGGAAATTTTGGTTATTATCTTCCAAAAAGGAGTAAATAAAAAAAAAATCAAGAACCGCTGCACTAAATAGTTGTACCTTCCGCTTTATCTAAAAGCTTTGATACCATAACACCTGCACAAATTGTAAACTTTATAACAACAAACCTTTTCAAAGTCAGCAGGTTCCATAGTGAAGCTACCGAATGTGTTGGGTGCCGGAGTTTCTTCTTTCAAACGTTGAACTTTCTCATCGTCATTCTCCTCTACTTGGTTCTGTGCCTGCGCTTCGGCGTCGTTTGCAGCTGCAATTTTCAATTTATTTAACTAAAAATATTTTCCGATTAAAACATGACAAAAATATTTTTTTACAAAAACTTGCACTTAAGTTTTTTTTTTTGAAAATAAGTCATCTATCAAATGAATTCATAATGTTTATTTTGGTTTAAGTTTTCCCGCCGTGTATATTTAATTATCTGAATACTCACCTATTTTGACATTCTTTTTTGGCACAAATTCTTTGATGTTCATAGAATTGACGACCTTCTTCATTTGTTCTCGGTCGGTGTGACCCTGCATTTTGTACATGAAAGCGAACATGTTGGATGTGGATTCAATGTAGTCCATGTGTAAAGACTGTTGAGAAAAATTTATTAGTTATTTCAAGTACTAGCTTATTTTTATTATTAACTATTTTTTTGCAAATTTACTTACGTTTTCAGTGTTGAAAACGATGGGATGGGGGCAGCGTTTGGGTCCTGACCAGAAAAGAGCGCCGCTGTCGGTTGTCTGATCGGCGGGAAAGTTGTACAAAAGTTGTTTGACGTTGTTGTGGTATAATTGCTGTGTAAAAGGTTTTCATTAGAAAATACTTTCTAGTTATAATTTCAGAAAAAACTTCAAAATACAAGTTGAAATATTTTTTTCATAAATTAAGAAAACTTAATGTTAAATATAAATTAAAACCTTTTTTAATTATAAGATATAATGATGTTATAACATCCAATTAGAACTAATTAAACCATACATTATAATAAAAATAATGTTACTAACTACTTAAATATTCTAATTAATTACTAAATATGAATGTTATTATAACGTACTTGGAAGCGCATGCGAGCGAACTTTATGCAATCGTCAAAACTTTTTGGTTTGTTTTGCACCAAATAATCTTGGATGGTTTGCATCGTGTTCATCGGTTCGCTTCCTTTCAGTCCTTCGAGGTATTTGTCGAAACTGGGATCTGTGATGTACTGGTTACACGAATCAGCAGTGTTTTTGAACAAACCTTCGAACTCGTCACGGGCCCACTATAATTTGTTACAAATATTATAAATATGTACGTTTCCTTTTATGTTTAATATTTAGTTTTTGTTGGTAGTTGAATTTAAAAATAGCTTAATTCTTTTTGATTTGTTGTTCATTTCAATAAATTTCTAAATAAACTTAGAATAGCCATCAAAATTTATTGTAGATATTTAAATAATATTAGTATACCATCATAAGCTATTAATTTTAAAATCAGAAAGATTTTTGGTCGTTTTGAACTACAGCAAAGTTTAGCTACGATGTATTAAAATTGCTATTAAAGTTGCTATTAGAATTAAGTTTTTAAAATTTAAGTAAATTTTAACTTCAGATATTTTAAATGTTAAGCTTTTAGTTTTGCTACATAGTTCTTTAGAAATGCAAAATATTTTATAATTTCAGAGTTGTATGTCTTGAAGCTTTACACAAAGTATTGCTTAAAATTAATCAGTACAACAACTGTAAAAACAGAATTGAATGTAGTTGTTCTGATCATTGTTTCTAACAATTTAAAAAAAGAAAAACTAAATTTACAATCTAAGTAAGACATTTTGACTTATCTTGTGTTATATGCTACATGACTCGAACAATCTAAAACAAACCTGCAAAGTGTGTTCAATAGCATTTGGGAAGTTTTTCAACGTGCAAATGGGGATGGACTTCTCTGGAGGATCGTGTGATTGTGAGTAAGACTCGCTGAGGTATGGAAGGACGACCTGAACGTTTCCTTTGGTGCCTAGAGTACCGGACTCCAGCAGTGGAATGCGGTAGTAGACACATCTTCTATCCATGTATTGACCTTTTTGAAAATGTTAATATTAAATTATATGAAAAATAATTAATTAAATAGTTATTTCATTTATAATATTTTTTCTACCGCTCACCTTTTTAAATATATTAATAATACTTAATGATTTTAAACCTTTATAATAACTACATTTATTATTTAAGTTCTACGTGAACTTTTTAAATGTTATTGTTAAAAAATTACATATTTATAATAAATTAACTGTGCTTTAGAATTAATTTTAAGGTCAAATTTTTTTGTTATTATCCTCATAATTTCTTATTTAATTTTGAATTTCGGTACATTACAGTTTAAGCTTGAAATTACAAAATAAAAATCTTAGTATAATGTTAATCACTGTTATGCTCAACTACACTTGATCTTAGTAGTGCTTAATTGAGTGAACAAAAAAAAAACCGTGAAACACTTGCAAAACAAAGTACTTCAGTTTGAAAAAAAAATCAGTTTATATTTATAAGACAACTTATATTTATTAACTATAAATTTACAAAACTTTAGACGCGTTTCAATCTACACTTTTACCATTATTTTAAGAACCATTTTTAAAGGTTGGTTAAGAGCATAGCAAAACTTTCAACAAAACTTAAGTGAGACTAACGGGCATTCACGTTGTCCAAGGCATTTGCAACTCCGTTGAGTTTTTGAAAGAAATCATCGTTGTAAACTTTTTCGGTTTCTTCTCCAACTCTGTCTTGGAAGGGGGTGATTCGAGCGAGAGGGTTCATCACTTTTACCGCTGCTGCAGCGCAATCAGACTTCATTTTCTAAAATAAAATGTGTTAAGTTGTTAACTATATGACGACTTTAGTTTGGCTAAAAATACTTTTTTTAATTTTGTTTAAATTAAATTGTAGCTTAATTCAACTTAACATGAAGTTAAGACATAATAAAAAGTTAACTGTTTTGTAACAGAGCAATAAGTAAACTTCAAGAACTAATAACAAAAGAACTTTTACATGTGTTTTTGCAAAACATTAATTTCTTTCAGTAGTGTGCAGACTTTATTTTGTAAACTTTTAAACTAATTTATTCAGTTTTTGCTAAATCTAGTAATCATTCAAAATCACAATTAATTTTGAGTTGTATAATTTATATTTTACCCACAAACTAATCAGTTATTTATAAAGACGTTGAATCAACAAAATTTTAAGTAAGTCTACCAATCTACTTGTCAATCAAATAAATCGTTAAACGATTCAACAATATATCCGCTAAAGTATAATTTAGTTCATCCAGAACTGACAAATATTTCAAGAACTACAAACCTGCACGTCGCGGGGACGGAACAAGAACTGCCTGTTCAAGTTGCTTTTCTCGATGGTGTCCATGTCGGTCACGTAAATCCTTCCGCCGTCCTCACTATCATCAGCGTTCAGCTTGCACCCCAATCCCATCATGGTGAAGTTCTTGAGCAGCTCGCAGCCGATGGCGCCGGCGCCCACCACGAACCACCGCTGATCGGACATCTTCTTCTGGAATTCAGGCCCGAACACCGCTTCCTGGCCCGCGTACCTCGAAGGTTTCTGTTGATGGTATTTGATTTTGTTATATTTAACATACTTTATATAGTTTAAGCGACGGTCATTTAAGTAGTGAAATTGTGCGCTTTTAAGTTAAACAGAGATATATATTGGAGGCAAATGCTTCCATTGATTATGTTTAAGTTATCATAAATAGTTATTACTAAATTGTTGAACAGAAATAAATCTACACACATATAATGAAAAAATACGATTATTCATGGGTATGAAATTACATTATTACAGAAGTCAAAAAAATTTATAAAAACAAAAATACATTTGACTCTATGTATGTTTATTATTTGTAGTAAACTAACAGATATTTACAAAAAAAAGATGAGTATACAAGTATAGTTAAAATTGTTAACAATACTCACAATTTCAGAAGCAAATGGTGCCATACCATCAGCATCTAGGCACTCAAATGCATCAAAGTACATGAACTGTTTGATTGGCATAAACTTTCCACTGCAAGCCTGTAAGAAAATTAGTAATAAAAAATTTACTTACATATAAGTCAAATATATAGCTCCTGACGAATATTTATTCAACTTATGCTTAAAACCTAGCTACAATGCAACTACTTATTTTAAAATAAACACCAAAAAGTTTATTGAAACATTTTACTAAATTTAAGTTACTTTGAATACAATATATTCTTACTAATTGTAATAATTGAGGTGATACAAGAATACTATACAAATCTAATTCATACAGAAAGAGTTGGTAAAATTTAATTCTAAATTTAGTAAATGTTTTTCAACGAACCTTCATAACTTCCTGGGCAACAATTCCTCCAGCAAATCCTTGCATGGGGCACAAGTCACCGCGTGCGGTGTAAGAGAACTTCTTGAAAAGATCTTCATTCAAACTTTCTTGGCGAGTTGCCTCTTCAAGTTGGCTGTTCACAGTTTTTGCTACCTCAAAAAACTTGGCTGCGTCTTCCTGCGGGTTTTTATTTAATAGAGATTAACTCCAGATTAAACATTATCTTTTTTAGATCATAGTATAACTAAATTTTTTAAACGTTTTTATTATCTACTTACTTAAAACAATTTTTGGGTAGAGACTGCCCAAATAAACATTTTATGTTATATATAATACTTGAAAATTGTTGCATCAAATAAAGCACATATTTTAACTTTTTTTTCAGTTCAATATAATTTTTTTATTTAATTGTATTATGTAATTAAATTAAACTCTTTTATATAACTACAAAGTATTGAGTTATATAAAAATTTGTGTAATAGAAATAAAACATCGATTCATAATTTCTTTATGAGTGTTCATGGTTAAAATGTTGTGAAAAATGAACAACTTATATATATGTATAAAATATATAATTATATATAATTAACTAGTTTTTATTAAAACTTTCATGCTTTTTTAGTAAACAAATTGTTTAATTTGAAATATATAACTGTTAAAAATTTAAAACCTATAAGTTATCGTTTATATTTGTTTAAAGCAGGAACAAATGACGAAAAGTGATGAAACATTATGTCAACAAAGCAGACAAAAAACTATTTTTAGCAATTTATTTCACTTGAATTACAATAAAATTTTAGACATCTTAATTAAAAGGTAAGCTTATTTTAAACTTTTGGTTTTCTTCTTAAGTTTGACTTGTAATTCATAACATAAATTATACAATTTTTTTTTTATTAAATATAATTTTAAGGAAAGAAGTGTGCTACTTTAAGCAAATAAGATTTTTTGTTTAAAAAGCTTTGTTTTTTAATGTTACAAGACAATTTAAAACCAAATTTTAAAACAAAAACAACTTACCTGGTTACGAGTGCGGGGCAGCTGACCGTTGTTTGCTTTGCGAAACTCGTGAAGTGCCAAAAATGCCACGTGGAATTGACCTGGTCGGTCAAACTTGGCGAAATCTGTTACTACAAACTCCGGCTGCTGGTAAGCGTCTGACAGGTTTTTCTGTTTTTAAATGGTTAAGTTTTATGAATACTTCAAAGTGACACTTTGAAACTTAAATAGCTCAATTAAATGCTAAAAATTTTATTTTTCTTTCTATTTTGAATAATTAAAAGAAATTTAATAAATTGTCCCGATTCATATGTCGATATAATTGCAAAATTTTGTAAGCATGTCCGCTTTAACAACTTACTTCTAACAATATATATCAAACGTGTATACTAAGTTATTTTAAGCGAATATTTAAATTAGTAAAATAGCCCCATACTTATAATATATAACTGCGGTGAATGTAATTAGCGCCTAAATAAAAAAAAATAATTTAATTACTTAAAGCTTTAACATAGTTTTTACACTACTTTTAATGTTATGTAAAATCAATACTTGGTTTATTTTGAAATTAATTATTAGTTGTTTGAATTTAGTTAATTATTTTATTTAAACTTAGTATTCAATTACTATTTTTAAAACCGTTCAACTTTTTAATACATTAAAACCTCACTAGCACTGATACAACTTGTCTTTAAGTTTTTTTTTTGATATCTAGTTTTGTAAATTAACGACATGTTCAAGTTCTGAAAGATTGCCGGTAATCTTTTTTCTATTAACTTGATAATCGTTTTCTGAGCTTTAAAACAAAATTAAGTATGGAGTATTTTTGCTCACTGAAATTAACCTGCTCAACTGATGAATAAAGATATTACAACTTAAACTTTATAACCTTACACTACAGTAAAATTTTATTCAAGTGATAACTATTTTATTAATCTAAATTCTAAATAAACAGTTGCAAAGCATGTACCATAAATTTAAAAATATAATTATTTCAATTTATTAAATCTAACTAAGTAGCTATGTATGATCTTAAATCATTTGATTAACAAAAAAAATTGTTTTAAATGTTTAATAAAAAGTTTGTAATATCCTAAAACTTTTATTATTTATATTTATCAGATTTAGGTTATATCTAATCAAATTTTAAATTTAAAGAAATCAAGGTGAAATTTAGAGTTTGTAATAATTACATTTTGATAACTTCATATTTATTTCTTGTAAGTTCATTTTCAATTTAAATTTTTTATGATCTACACACACTTTATTTTATGAAAGATGAGTTTAAGTATTATAATTTATTTAGCAAATGCTAACACAGGAGATAAATCAACTGGAGTTTTGTATTAATCGTAAGTATTAAGCATCTAAATGAATCTTAATTTTATTGAAATAGTAAAGTAACTATTAGATTACTTTTGATATCTAATAGTAAGTTGTTGATACTTAAAACGTTCTTTTAAAGCTTCCAAAGTAATGTATATAAAAGTATATAAAAACTCTGATTATTTTTTTTTAACTTACAAAAGCAATCTTTTGTGGCATTTTAACTTGTGTTGCTACTCCACCTCTCACATAAGGAGTCATGTCTGCAACACTTCCAATGCTGAATGTGTAAGGTCCCAACACCTTTATTTCGCGTGGTTCCGAATCATTCAGTCCATTCATTCCCTATACAGTATAATATTAATACTGAGAAACTTGATTTGTTTTATTTAATTAAAAATTGTACAAAATCTAATGAGAGATAAAAATATAATCTTTAAATAAATCATACAAAAATATTGCTATACCGCTATATGTAGATATGTAATTTTAACTTTTAACTACTACAAAACATTTAGCTCGTTATCTAATTTAACAAATTGTTTACAAGCTTTTTTTTAGTTATAATTGTTTAGATATAATGACTTGCATCTTCAGATGTTGAACTTTAGCCTTTCATAAAATATGTTTACTGTTTTTTTTTTAAATCACAAAAATATCAGCTTTTTGTTGACTCTTTTTAGGGTTTAATATAAATTATCTAGTTCGTTTAAAAATAGGCAAGTTTATACAGTATCAAGCATGTAACATTTTCTTCTTAGATTAGCAGTTTAGTTTTGTATGAAATACTTTTCAAACACATTCAAGAGTTTTGCTTAAAATGAGGCTATAACTTAACACTTCTGTTTTACTTTATACAAAACTACCAAGGTGTATAAAAAGCTTTAAATATCTATTGCTTACACGCACTTGCAATCAAAAATTACTATACTTAACAAAAAATTATCAAACCTGGACTTCTTGAAATTTAATGAAATCTCCATTTTCAAAACCATGACGATGTTCATCCAAACATGCCACTACTCCTTCACCTTGCTCCTGTAAAAATTTCACCAACATTATAAAAAATTAACCAACTTAAAATTGTGCAGTTGTAAATACTTTCATGCGAAATATAATACCCATATGATGATTTATGATTTTTATGTATCATCAATACTGTTAGAACTTACATTGACAGTTATGCCAGAAACCATGACGCTGAGAGGCTGTTCACCGTTGGTGTCGACCACAACGAATTCTGGACCGAAGCCGCAGAAAATTTGGGAGCAGAGGCCTTTGGTGTCAGCAACTATCATGAGCTTGTTGTTGTTGTGAGCATACTTGCTAATTCTTTGTTGTTCATCAAAACTTGAATTTGTCAGGACAATTACCTATAATTTAGTCTTTGTTTAGTAGAAGCTAAACCAGCTAAGTTTATTATAAGAGAAAATTGATTATAAGCCATTAAGTTTTATCTCTAACTTAATTAAAAAATTTAAGTATATTGAATACTAACATTAGATGCGTAAAAAAACTTTATTATATTTTTTAAGTTAACTTACTCTTTCAAATTGAAAATAAGGTTGTTATATACTGAATTTAACAACCAAGTTCTAACTTAAATTATAAATTTGCTTTTTTTTAACCGTCTTTAGTAATAATATGAGTAAATTTAACTTAGTATTATGTTATTTACATCCTCCAACTCCTGGACTAAACTAGTAAAAATTAATATAAATCAATTTTATGCATTACCTTGAACTGAGACAAGAAATCTTCTGAAAGATCTCCAGCGTATGACTTTACTAAGACGTAAGGATTTAGCTCGCTAATGTGAGAAGCAGAAACTTCAGCTCTGTTCTTTCCTACTGATTCTTCATTTAGAAAGTACTGGAGACAAAATTTTAGTTAAATTAATTGAATAATTTAAAAGTCTTTTTTCATAGTATAAATTAATATCAAAAAGTAAAAACTTCAAGTTAGTTACTTTCTTTTAGTTTGAAAGATCAACTAATGTTTAACTAGTTAATTTAATAACTTGCTGATTATTTGATACTACTTCAATACATCAAATTTTATAAGAATAAAGTACTTTTACCTTTAAGCTTAAATGAAGATTAACTTGCAAAAAATTATACATATCACTTTAATTGTACTCTATTTGATTTAGGCAAAACAATATCATTCAAATATATTTGAATTTTTATACAACAAAATCATGTATACGAAAAAAAAAATTGTTTTTTTTATAATTTCAATAAAATTACGTTGATATAAAGTTTAATCAGTTTTTCAACCAGCTATCGTCTAAGTAAAACATGAGAAAGGATATAATTACTCATTATTATAGCTATGCATAATTTGGTGATAATAATTAGATATAACACACAATAAATACAACACTTATAATTTTTTTTGTAAATAACTTTATTTACAGCAATTTAATGAGACATTAATTAAGCGCAAATACCATACAAAAAAGTTCCAAACAAACCTGCGAGCTCAAATTCTCCATTTGGACTGATTCTGTGTCGTGAACAGTTACGGACTTGACTCCGCCGAGCACCACGTTTTTAGCAATTTCAACTCCGAGGCCGGACATGCCGCTGACGAGCACGTTTGATGCTCCCATGCGCTTCATTGCTTCGTGGCCCAACACGTACCTTCAATAACAATTGTGTTTTAAAAATTTTTATATATATTTAAAATCGTATAAACTCAGAAGGCTTTTTTGCATGGTATCATTAGTGAAGTATTAAATAAATGGACTTGGGAATAGTTTACTGTTACATATTGTCTACTCTTGTTTCAACTTTTATAACAATATTTTTGGATATACAATTTTCTAAGAGTCTTTTTAATTGATTCAACTATAACGTAAAAATTACCAACGATAATTTTTTAATCAATTCTTCTAGTTACATTTTAAAAATGTTTATTAACAAAAAACACAATGATTATTTTAATTTATTCTTATTTTAAAATTATAAGTTTTTTGTGGCATAGGGGGGGGGGGGTTTATTTAACTTTTGAGATATTGAAAATTTTATAAAAAGTTTCAGATACAAACGTATGGACCGCAAATTTTTCGGGGTCATATTTCTTTGAAATTTAAAAATTACTTAAACCCTATCTTCTCCTTCATTTTTTGAGCTAGGGACCTCAAACTTTCAGGAAACGTTCCTTTTATAGTATACAAGACTTAGAATGTTGGAATTTAAAAAATTCAAAAAAAATAGGTGGTTTATTTCTTTTTAATAAAACAGTTATTTTTCAAAATTTTAAAAACCCTGCATTCAATCTTTTTAAATTTAATAATACACTTTCTGTATAAATTTGAAGAAGATTGCTTAAAAAATAAAGAAGAGATAGATTTTTAGTGAAATAGTCTTTTTTCGCAGTTATAGTTTGTGCCTTCCATTGGGAACTTATTGAGGTCATCAACTTTGATCTCTCATATCTCAAAAAATACTAGTATTTCTTTCAAGCGGTTTAAATTGTCTGGTAGCTCAGATAAAACTCTATAAAACAAGATCAACTTGTAAAACTCAAGGTGGACCCCCCTATGCCCTTTAAATAGCTTTCAATATCATTTTAGCTCATACATACTTCATCAAGTGTTTTCTGATTATTTTTATTAAACAAACTTATTAGTTGTAACTTGTAAGTTATATTTTCTTGTTCAACTTTTAGTAGCATTTAATACAATCTTTTTATTCTAGTTTGTCTTGATAATTCTACACAAATATTGAATGTAAATTTACTTGTTTTATATTCTAAAATATTTATTTTCTAGTTTACAACAATACTTTCAATTTCAAACAGCTTTAAATGTATTTTTCAGAACTATTTGGTTAGTAATATTTCTTTTATATATAAATAATATAATAATTTAGGGTGAAACATTATACTGCAGCTTATGTAATGTTTTAGTATAAAAACTTCAAAAAACTTGAATAGTTATCTGTGCGTTAGGTTTATTACAAAATAATGAGCAAATACAAAACTATAATAAAAATGATAGATCTAGAATTGATCATTAAATAGTTATTTTTTTAAAAAGTTTTAGGAATAAAAAATAGCCTTAGATTTAAAATATCGAGTCAAATTTTCTGAACTATTGAGGTGAACAAAAAAAAAAGAAAAAAAAAAATAGTTCTTTAATCTTAAAATTACAAGTATAAGTTTATAGAGAACAAATTTTTTCAAAAAAAGCTTGAGTGAAATTAAAATTTTAGCAATAGTTTTGAATTATTTGAAGGATAATTGAGAATTAGTAACAAAATTCAGAATATTTTAGTGGAAAAACTTAGTTGTATCTTGTTAATACTATAGATCCTAAGGCATGAATGAAGTAGTTGACAAATAATAATACCTTTTATTATTCCTGAGTAATGAAAAACTATTTTGTGATTTACAAATTTTTCATCTCATCAAATTTGAAAACTATAAGAATTCTAAATCACTTATTAAAATCAACCAGATAAACAGAACTATACATAAATAAATCTTGTAAATAAATTATCACTCAAGGCGAACAGGCTTGTTTTTAGAAGTTATTGAAAATTTGGAAAATTTAAAATGAACAGACCATTTGTTTTTTTTAAGTATGTCTAAGATAATGTTCGAACATATGACTTCAAATACTCATTATAATTGATAAGTTATAATTGATACTTTAACTCGATAATCAATAAGTTAAAACGATAGTAAAAACAATTAGAGACTAAATATGTCATTAAACACAAAACATCTTCAGTATTACTTAAAATAAATTTAGACATAAACTTAATTTAAGTCTTTACAAAAACATTTGAAGCAGCATTTCCAATGAAGCCATATAACAGTTTTTTTTTAATTGTTTTCAAACCCTTTTTCACCATATTTTTTAATTAATTATATACATATGTAAAAAGGTTTCGAACTAAGACTGATAAATATAAAAAAAGTTACTTAAAACAAACTTTCCAGTTATTCATCTTCAAAATATAATTTTATAATAGTTTATATTTAATGTAGTTTATAATTAAACTTACAATTGACGAGAGTAAAGACCTTCATCAATTTTATTTGTTCCATTTTCAGTCTGCAGAAAGAATTTTTTTTTTTTCAAACTCAAATAAAATAAATTTTGTTGTTTCATAAAATGCTTTAAGTAAGATAAATCAATTGTCTGTGGGTAAAAACCAAGTTCTATTTCTAAATAAGCTAACTTTTTTTTTAATTTAAATTCACTATACATATACAATTAAAAATAAATAAAGTTATTTGTTAAATTACAGAAATAATTACAAATTCTTACTAACTTTTACCATTTTATTAGAAGATTCGTGTGAATTAGTTGAAGATTCTATTTTTCTCTTTTTAGACTCAGGTGAACTTGTTGGAAATGGATGTTTCTTTTCAGTCACAGATGACATTGACTACAAAAGTCTAAAAATTAGTTCAACGCATAGTAAAAAAAAAAAAAAAGCAAGTAAAAACTCATAAACAAATGTTATTTTTTCAAAATTTATTAAAGTTAAAATATTCAGTTTAAAATAATAAAATTATTATATTTATGTCAAGGTTACACAAACATTGTTAATTTATTAGCTAAATATATTAGATTTCATTCTTTCAACTTAATTATTTTTAAAAACTAAGTTGTTTATTATTCAAAGAAAAAAAATCATAATTTAAATCATAGATTAAAATTGTAGACAAAAATCTTTTTAATTTAATATTACTTCAACTTAAAGTAAACTATGAGCTTCATTTTTTGTGTTTCTTTAAAAATAATAAGTTTTTAACAGCTGACAACTACCAATTGTCTTTTCCAGGAAAATAAATCCAAACTCAAACAATAAGTGGTAACTAAAAATAAAAAAAATCTGTATCATTTTAATCTAGGACTGTTTTGGACATTTATATAGCTTCAATTTCTAAAAAAAAACTTTAGCTCCTGCTTATACAGTCTAAATTTCTATTTAAGGTTAAAGCCATAGGGCGCGTGATTCATGTTTCTACAAGTTGATCTTATTTTATGAGTTTTTTCTAAGCTTCAAGATGCTTTTTATCTTTTTAAAAAAATTGAATTATTTTTTGAGATATGACAAGTCAATATGGGAGCGCATAATAGGTTCCTTATGAGAAGGGAAAACTAAAAAAGCAAAAAAAGACTATTTCATTTAAAATCTATCTCCTACATTTTTCAAACAAACTTCAAACTTTTACAGTCTAATCTTTATAGAATAACAAAAAAAATTTTCCTTAGGACTTTAAAAAAAATTTAGTAAAAAAAATTTTTTTAAGACTTTTCTTTAGTTTTTGTCACAAAACTTTTATTTTCTCAAATTATTAAAATAAGCAATGTTTTTCATTAGTAAATTTTTAATATAAAATAAAGAGATAGATTTTTGGTGTTTTTTAAAATTTCCAAGAAAATTGACCCTGAAAAAATTGCGTCTATATGTTTGTATCAGAAACTTTTTACAAAAACTAAATTATCTCAAAAGTTAAATGATATATTTGAATTCTATAAAAACTGGCTTGTAGTTTGTACTCAAAGCTTTCATAAAGAAGCAAAAATTACTTTTTGTAAAATTTTTGTAAACCCCTATGGCCTTAAACAATGGAATATAAAAACTTCCTTTATATACAGTGGTGTTTTTATCAACATGCTAAACAAATTTTTGCAAATATTTTGTACCATTTATAAACAATAGCTTTTTTTTATCTAGCATACTTGTATTACTAAAACGGAAGTAAAAATTATAAATATTTTAACTTTCTTGTAAAAAAATATACATAATACTATTTTTTGGAAGCAAAAACTTTTCTCATTTAAATCCTCAACTTTTATCATCTACAATTGCACAGTAACCAATATAGTGGTAATTGTGCTTTATAATTATTATTTTTTGATTACACATAAATTAGTTATGCTTAAATAAACTTGGTATAAGAAGCTTAACTTATTGTATATCTCTAAAATATAACAAGCTCATATGGTTTCTTATGTTGCAAAAAAAAACTTTATAATATATCACGTTATATCGTTATTTATCTCATTTATAACAAAAAATATTAATTTATAACAAGTTTAAAACAAGAAAGTTATACTTTTATTTACTACATTTTAATAATTGCATTGTTTTAATAATGTTTCATTTAAAAAGTCCTTTTAGTTTATTGATGTTTATATACATTAACATATATTTAATACTTGAAATATTTTGAGTACATCAAATACATCAACAACCAAAAAATTTCAATACTACAACTGGCAAAAAAATCCATCAAACCTTAATATTGAGAAAATAAACAAAAACAGTATTCAATTTTAAATAGAGGCACAAATTAAAGAGCTTTTACTTAGTTTGAAAAATTGGTAATTAAAAAAGCTTTATTTTTCCTTTTTTTAATGTTAACTTTATTTATTATCCACAACATTAACTATGTGACAATACTATACAATGAATATTTAGAGCATTTGAGGGTCAACCTTGAATTTTTTATTAAGTTAATCTTACTTTGTATTTTAAATGCTTAAAAAAATTCAAATTAACTTATGAAATATAAGCAATAAAAGATAGTGTACTTTATAGGTTTCTTATAGTAGGTGCAAACCAAAAACGCAAACAAAACTATTTCATCAAAAAATCTATCTTCTCCTGTGTTTTATTATTTATCTTTTTTAGTTTTCACATAATGTCCATTACTAAATTTTTTATAGATTTAATGCAGATTTTTTTTCTATTTTGAAATACAGAACTTTATTTTTTTTAAAACCAGCCATATTTTTTTTATGTCCAGTTTTTATTTTTTAATATTTTTTAGATTGCAACATTTAGTCTTTAAAACTATAAAAGGAATATTTCCTGAAAGTTAGACGTCTCTAGATAAAAAAAAAATGCAGAAGATAGATTCTTTGTGATTTTTAATATTTCTAATAAAATTTACCATGACAATTTGCTGTTCATACATTAGTATAAGAAACTTTAAACAAAAATTACAATATCTCAAAAGTAAAACATTATTTTCAACTTCTATAAAAGCTGGCTTGTAGTTTATACTTGAAGCCTTCATATAGAGCCCATGTTATTATTGTAAAAAAATAATTATAGACTTTAGGTCCTGCTGCATGTTTTGTCTGGTAAAAAATTACTTTTTTACAACTTAACTGCATATAAATAAAAATTATTGTATCTAATTAGTAGGATGGCAAATAGTTTATATGCTAATTATGCCAATTTAGGACTTTTATGATTTCAAACCCACAATATAAAAATTCTAACCTTAAAAAAAGATTCATGAGCTAATTCATACAACAGAAGTTTAGATTAGAATGTTAAGAGTTAGAGATTAAGTGTAAATATTTTGCTATTTTAGCTTTTAGAACATAAAAATTTATTGATAAAAACATTGATAAATACATTGATAAAAACTGATTGTCCGAAACCAAAACTTAATTAAAAACCTACATAATTAAAATATTTAGATTAATTTTTAGAGAGGGCTGAATAAATGTAATCAATTTAAGTTCAAGTAGGTTTTTTATTATTTAAATATTAAATGGCCAGAACTATTGTTGGCCTTATATGAAAAAGTATTTGTTATAAAAATTTCTAATTGGGAAATTTATTTATCTTGATTCTTGAAACAAACTTAAGTGGTTTTAGAATTTATGTTCTAATAAAAAACTGAATTTAAAAATATTATTGAAAGTTTTTGAAAATTTTCAAGATTTATTGTTTTTTACATACGTTTTTCTGAACTATTTAACTAGCTAAGTTAGCTGTAGTGTATAAAACCCTCTATACCAGGGTTTCCCAAAGTGGACCAAATGGCCCCCTAGGGGGCCATGACAGATACTCAGGGGCCACAAGCAGCAAGGGGGGAAGAGGGGGGCCATGAGCAGTAAAGGATCCACAGGGGGGGCATGAGCCCATAACTTGAAACTTACACTAGATATTTTTGAGTTGCAGATGAAGAGCAAAAAAAGGTCTTATGTGTATTTTATGGTAGTTTAGAAACTTACACTAGATATTTTTGAGTTGCAGACAAAGAGCAAAATAAATAAAAAAGGTCCTTGGTGTTTTTTATCGTAGTTTATGAGTAATCTTGTTGAAGGGGGCCATTGCTTTTTCAATTTCTTTAATGGGGGCCATTTGCAAAAAAGTTTGGGAAACCCTGCTCTATACTAAACTTTTTGTTATAGACTAAGACTATAGGTCCTGCATCCAGCTTTGCTTGAGAATGCATTTTGTTTAACTAAAAGCACTTAAATGAAAATAACCTAAGATTTATTGTTTTTCACAATATTTTTTTTTGCTGAACTTTTAACTAGCTTGAGTTAGCCAGTGCGTGTGGCAACTCTGCTAACTTATATTGAAAATACTAGGCCTTTCATCAACTATAGACTTTAGGTTCTGTTACAATCTTTGCTTGACACAAAATGAATTTAAAATAACTTGACCTACTTCCTTATACATTAATTTTATTTTCTTGGTACTTATAAGCCAAATTAGTTTGTTAGTGTTAGTACCAATAAAATATGTTTTTCAAACTAATTAGATTAAGTATTCATAATTATAAACCCACTTTACAAAAAAATAATCATTACTCTTACCATACCATAGATCTTAAATTTCGAATGTGAAGAGTTAGAGATAGGATACAAAAATACTAGTGATAAAACTTATAAAAAATTATTTTATTTAATCAATAACAATGTACTATATTTAACTTAATTTATTAACAATCTTTAAAAGGAAAATTTAATTTATATTTTAGAGAGAGTTGACTCCATATAATCAAAACAAAAATAGAAAACTATTTTTAATTAAGCCTCAACTGACCAGGGATACCTTCTACAATTTAGGTAAATATTGTGATTATTTTAACTTATAAGATTAAAAATAATTTTTAAAGAAAATGTCAAATTTGGAAATTAGTTCATTTTGATATGACAAAAAACTCCCATAATTTATTTGGTAATAAAAAAAACTGACTTAAGAGTAGTAGTGCAATTTATGTAAAAATTGTCAAGATTTGTTGCTTTTTACATAAGGCTTTCTGAACTTTATTAATTAGCTTGTATAAACTATATATGTAGCATATTAAATTTAACCATACTAGGTTAAATCTCTTTTTCAACAATATATTATATGTCTTTTTACCAGTTTTTCTGATAGGCAATAACTTTTTAAGAACTTAATTGTATTTAAATAAAATTTTATTTCATTAAATAAGCCAAATTACTCCATAAGTGCTGCTTATGCCCATAAGTTTTTTATCTATTTGGATAAATGATACAAATTTAAAAAAATTTAAAGTTGTTAATTTAGTTTATCTTAACACAGACTCAAACTCACAGAATTCATTTTATTATAAATTCAACTTTAAATGATGTTAAGAATAGTAATTAATGAATAGCTTATACAGTGCTAATTCACTTATCTGTACAGTTTCAGTCAGGAAGAAAATTAAAAAATTTAACTCAAACATTTTTGTGTGATACATACAAATTTATAATTTTTACACTATAAGAAAACTTATGTGTTTTATAAACTCTGCAATTTAATCCATTGTTATGATGTAATAATACTACTAGAAAGCTTACATACAAACTTGTTTAAAACTTTTTTAGTTATCAAAACCCTTTATTTGTGAAGTACCTGCAGTTATTTTTATTTTGTTTAAACAACACTATTTAAAACTTGACTATAAGTTTTTTGTTACAACTTTTTTTTTATCTGGTAATTGATTTAATTTCAAGTTTTTTTTAGAAAATGAATGTATGACAGTTCTTTCATGTTTCATTTTTAATTCAAACTATATTACAAAAAAAAGTTAATTCAAACACTTTTTTTTCTAGATAAGGTGCATGACAATATTCTTTATTTTTAATAGAAGTTTGACACACTCAACATATCGAGTTTTAAAAATGGAGAAGAAATCAAAAAAAAAGAAGTTGCACTAACCATTGAAAATAAACTAGAAGTTTATAAAATAGTAAAAATAATGTACTCAAGTCTATCATAATGAAGCAGTTTAGCATAGGCAGGTCAACTTTGTAGACATTTTGAAAAGTAGAGTTTAAAGCAGAACAGGAGGAGCTGGGTTTAATTAAACCCACCAAAACAAACAAAAATAAGAGGGAGGCTGGTTTGACAAGCTGGACAGGACCCTTTATACCTGGTTTTGTCAGGAACATGAGAAGAGTAGTTCAATAACTGTTCCATAATTCATAGAAAAGGCCTGAGTTACCTGATTAAATTTAGGGTGAACCTTCTAGGTCATTTTTAGCAAGCACAGGGTTTCAGTATGGTTTTAGCAAAATGTTTGACTTTAGAAATCTCTAAATATGCCATGAAAATTAAGTTAAAATACCTTATCTGCTGAAGTATTTATTAATTAATGAATTTATTGGCATGACAGAAGGCTACTCCAAACATCAAACTTTTAATCATGATGAAACTAGATAATACTTTGCATCAGTAAACAACCGGCCAGATGGAATAAAGAAGGCAAAAGACATGATAAAAATAAATGCATGTGTAAATGCAAGTGGAACAATAAAGCTATCTTTACTCTTCTTAAGTCTAAATTCCGCGTTGCTTTTGCAATCTTAACAAAGAGGCACTGCCAGTTGTCTACCAAAATCAAACAATACCTGGGTAAACCATGATAATTTTAAAGATTGGTTTTTTAACAGTTTTGTTGTGATGAACACTTGGACAAACAAGGTATTGTTTCACTATTTTCCGGTAAATATAAAAAACAGACTGATGAGGAGGTTGCAGACAAAAATGATGATCAATATACACCAAAATGCCCATACATTCACAGTGAAGCAATGCAGAAAAAAAACGAGTTTTTAGCTTATTATCAGTGTCAGTAAGAAGCCAGAAAAAGTTTTACAACTTATTAAATCCCATGAGTTTTGCTACTATTATAATAATCCCAGGGATGCCAAATGTTTGAAGTAAATATTCTCCAGGTTTTAAAAATTTCTTCTAGATTTTTTAAATTACACGCTTTGGGGTCTATTTCTAGTTTAAATTTAATTTTAACGTAAAAAACTGTGTTAAATAGTATAATGACATAGAAACAACATCTTAAAGCTTCTTTAAAAGTTTTTTTATATTTACTTTATAAATAGATGATTAAAAACTTTATTTACATAATAGAATTTTTAAATCAAATCAAGTTTTACTATTTAACATATAAAAATTGTTTTAAATTCCAGGTTTATTAGTTATTTTTGTTCAAAACTCCAGGTTTTTTTTTCAAAATTTTTCAAATTCCAAGTTTTTTCAGTCTGAATTGTTGAAAATCAGGTTTTTCCACGTTTCCAGGTTTCTTGGTAACCTTGTTATCCAGAAAATGTTGATCAAAACATTTTTACAAAAAAATCTTTCCCAACATGTCCTGATAAGTAAACAAGTACTGTACAACATGATTAAGAAAATGAAGCTCAAAAATATGTGAACAGGAAAGATTTACTGCTTTTTTTAATAATAAGTACTTATTACAATCTAAAAAGTTTTCAGATATTCAGTTTTGTTATTATAAAGTTCTTAATACTAGGAGCTTTGTTAACTACATACAAAAATTATAAACAGGGTTGCCACTCTATAATTAGAACTAAAACATATACTGTTCAGTTCAGATTTATTGTGGTTTTAATATTTTTAAGATGCTGATAATTACTATTTTTGGCTTGTATATCCTCAACTTTATTTTCAAATCACCAACAATTTCTTCTTATATTTATCTTGAAAAAAAAACAGATTAAAAAGTACTGGTGTTTTATTAAGTAGAACTAGGCAAAAATCTTTATCCAAAAAATTTAAATTTATACCTAAAATTTAACAACAATTAAACGGTAGAACATAAGAAAACTACAAAATATACAAGTATTTAGAATTGAATCAATAACAACTCTTTCAATTTGTAACAATAAACTATTCTAAATTAAAAAAAAAATCTTTCAACTGGTATAAGTAGCATAAAACACTGGCCTACATACAATACAATCCTGAGGAAAATTGCAAAACAAAAATCAACTACTAAATTTTTCTTTTCTTCAGTTTACACATAAATATTTCAATTTTTTTTTTCTAGGTTGAAACGATATTTTATACTTTTTAAGTTAAAATGTATAATAGTAGTGTTATGTTCTATGAAAAAAATATTGATAGTTTTAATGACATGATTAGTTTTTCTACCACAAATAACAACAAGTGTTTAAAAACATATGTATCAGTAAGTATCAAGCTAAAAAGCATAAAGGAATTGATTACAATTTTACCAGCATTTTAGTATGTTACCTAGCTTATTGTAATTTATTTCTATTTATATTAGAATCAAACAAAATTAAAATTAACTAAAATAGTGTGTTAGTTTCAAGGGCATAGAGGAGGGGGGTTAAACACTACTTTTCAAACTTAGTCTTATCTTTTACATAATTAGATAAGCTACTTGTTACTTCTTACTGCTTGTTAAAATTAAAGGTAAATTAAGAGAAGTAAGAAATCAAAGTTAGAGCCTTCAATAGGTTTTTTATGGGAGGCACAAACTAAAAAGGCAAAAATTGCTTATTTCACTAAAAATTTATCTCCTCCTTGAGTTTCCAAGGTTGCAACTTGTTTTTACAAAAATTTTTCCAGGTTTTTCAAATTTCTTCGGGGTTTTTAAAAGTATACATTTTTGGGTCTATTTTTAGTTTATAATTTAAATTAAGTTAAGAAACTGTGTTAAATAGTATAAAAAGATTGAAAAGATACTGTAAAGCGACTTAAAATGTATTTCTAAATGAAAATTTTTTGGTGATAACAAAAATTTCTCATGTATATGATAAATTTTTTGAGTCAAACCAAAATTTTACTACTGAACATGTTAAAATTCTTAAAAATTCCAGGTTTATCCAGGTTTTTTTTTTAAGGGCATAGGGGGGGGTAAACACCCTTTTTTGGTTTTTTATTTTATTTTATATAGTTTTTACTAAGCTACAAGATGCTTTTTACAGATTTAAAAAATTCAAAATATTTTTTGAGATATAGCCGGTCAAAGTCGGAGGCAACAATAGGATCCTTATGGGAGGCGCAAACTAAAACGGCAAATAACTAGAAATTACTAAAAATCTATCTCCTCCTAGGTTTTTTGAGATAACTACCTCAAACTTTCAGGAAATGTTCCTTGCAGTATTTAGAAAATTCTGTCGGAACAGAATTTGAAAAAATTAAAAAATAAAAATTTTATAACAAAAAAACAAAAAAAAAACTGTTTTTTTTGTTTATTTTTTATAAAATTTTTTTATTTTTTATTTTTTTTAAAATTCCTTCCGACAGAATTTTCTAAATATATCAAGGAACATTTCCTGAAAGTTTAAAGTAGTTATCTCAAAAAATGTAGGAGAAGATAGATTTTTAGTGAAATAGTCTATTTTTGCCGTTTTAGTTTGCGCCTCCCATAAGGATCCTATTGTTGCCTCCGACTTTGACCGGCTATATCTCAAAAATTATTTTGAATTTTTTAAATCTGTAAAAAGCATCTTGTAGCTTAGTAAAAACTATATAAAATAAGATAAAAAACCAAAAAAGGGTGTTTACCCCCCCCTATGCCCTTAATTTCTTAAATTCCATGTTTTTTCCAGGTTTTTTTTGCCTAAGTTATCAAATTCCAGGTTTTTCCAGGATTCCAGGTAAGATGGCAACCCTAAATTTTGAGTAGTTGTTTTTTTATATTTTTGAGAGTATTCTTTAATAAATTCAAAACAACTTGAAGAAAACAATTATTTAAATTCTTGTAAAAAATAAATTTTATAAAAATTAAACAAAAAAGTTTTTTTTTTTCAAAATTTGGTCATAAATTTTTTTATGATTCTTTTTCAAAAATCCAATTCTTACAAGTTGTTTGTAGTATTGAATACTACATTTCTTAAAATGAATTAAATTGCTTAAAAGTGTATGAGGAGCTTGATTTTTAGTAAATTTTTGAAAAGAAAATTTGGAGAAAATTGGCTTTGAAAATTTTTGATTCCATATGGTTGTATAGGAATTTTTTTACAAAACTTATTATATCTAAAAAATTAATTGATTTTTTTCTGTTAAATATGAAGTATCTTATAGTATATTCTCTCAAGCTTTGAATTAGTGCTAGTGTTAATTTTTGTTTAAAAAAAAAAGTTTAGACACCCCTACGCCCTTAGATTTCACAGGGTTGCCAAATGTTTTTGGCTAATTTTCTCAAGGTTTTCAAAATTTTCTCTAGGTTTTTATAACTACACATTTTTTGGGTCTATTTTGAGTTTAAAGTCAAGTTTAAGGTAAAAAACAGAGTTAAATAGTATAAAAACATTGTTAAGATACTGTTAAGCTACTTCAAATGTGTTTTTAAATAAAAAAATTTTTGATGACAGCAAAAAATTATATCTGTATATAATTAGATATTATATATTATTTTATATATTTTATGTGTCAAATCAAAAATTTTCTACTTAACATGTAAAAATTATTTAAAACTTTAGGTTTTTCCAGGTTTTTTAGTGATTTTTGTTAAAAATTTCAGATTTGTTTTTGTTTCAAAGTTTTTTGGCAACCCTGTTACAAGTATAAAATGAAGTATAATTTTACTTTGCAAGCTCAGTTAATACAATGTTAATAATTAAATTGGCATGATCAGATTAGAGCATTAAATGCATTGAGTGTTTAAAAAGTATATAAAGAAATTTACAATGCTGAAATAAATTTAATTTTCTTTTATAAATTTTACAACCAAACATTTGGTAGTTAGTATATTTAAATCCTAGAGTGATAAAACTAGACTTTAGATTACATGCAAAATAAACAGAGTTAATGATAACATTTGAAAATAATTAATCAATAGTAAGTTAAGTTCAAATTGTTATTTATCTTGAAATTGAAAATTACTACTTATTTACACCTAGTATAAGATCAAACAAATAAAATTTACAATTTTAAAACTTAATATATGGCTTATGAATTTGAATAATTACTAATGCATAAAAATGTTATTAAAACAAGACTAAAATGTTTAACTTATTTTATTTTTATTTTATGAGCTGTTACTGCTATCTTAGAAGCAACTTGAATTGAACTACTGTAAATGTTAACAAGCTAAACTTGGGTCAAAGTCTACTTATCTAAAAAAGTATATTGCACAATAAATTTCTGTTTGAAAAACTATTCACTAAAAAAACATACCTTGTGTTACACCAGACAGACAACAGTAAAATAGTTATAATTTTCGAATATTTTTTAAAACCAAAATCTATTGATGATTAAGCTGATTTGTTCTATCACATAAAGCCATAATAGTCATTCATATAGGTTGTGGTGGTAACATCTAAACTTTTGTTCTGATTGTTTGTTGCTAAAGTTTTTTGCTTTATTTATCACAAAAATTGTGCAGTTTTTTTTTTTGACTAAAATATTCCTAAAATTTCAAATTTAACTTTTTTTTTTATTATAAGTTAAAATATCAACGCTATCGACGAAAAAAGCTATAGGTATCGTAAATAGAAAAAAAAAATATGTAAAGAACATGTAACAATATAGGCAATAACAAACACAGTAATGCAACAAATAATATTTTGATTAATAAACAACATATAAAAAATTGATTGCACAAAATTTTAATTTTTTTTTTTTGCTTCAGTTTCTTAAAGTGTTGGTTTTCCATTTTTTTCAGTCTTTTGTATTGAAATCGATTGTAATTTGTTTTGGTCATTTGCAAGCTCTTCCTACATATCAGAGATGTAATCAAGCTCTTTAGATCGCGCCTATAGGCGTTCTTGAAATCCAGCGTTGGACGACCGCGATTGCGTTTACCAAACACTAGCTTTACACAAGGACAAGACAGACATTATAATTTTCTCTTTACCCATCCTTTACACATGACCAAGCAAGCGATACCTGCACTGGCCGAGGGAATAGAATATGGTAATGATATCAATACGTCTTGTCTTAACACTTTCTTGTAGGTGATCATTTGTTGCGATCGAGTTCTAAGGAAAGCAAAATTTTTTGATAACGTCCACGTTTAGCTCCCGTTTAGCCGATCACTGCATAAATTGCATAAACGTTAGCCTTTGTGCGGATGCTTAACTATCCCTAGGTTTAAAACCAAACTACTGCAGTCAGACGCGCAAACGTGCCTGACGCCTTACCAACTCGACCAGTTGTTTATGTGCGCATTTAATGTATCATTTAAGCAAAGTAGACAAGATTTATCGAATATATGTCCCCACAAACGACGATTCTACTTTAAATAACTCTGTCTACTTATGTACTAATTTATTTCACAACACTCACATTACAATCACATACACTTGCAAGTTTAATACTTCGTGTTTTTTAGCTATATAAATTATTGACCAATTTATTAAATTTATTATGACGTAACATTTCTGCACAACTCAATTTAATTTTCATTTTTAAAAACTTGCCTATTCTTAGAGCTTTTTGAGGTTAGTGCCTACTTTTATTAAACTTGTCTTTTTTGTAGACAATTTGATAATTTTATGTTTTCATCTCAAACTTAGTTTTTAAACCATAAAGTTAATTTATAGTTACTACCTACATAAACACTATACATAATTATACATTCTTTTTCTGCTTTTTTTCTAATGTGTCTTTATATTTTAAAGACTCCGAAGATCTGTTCTTAAATTTATTTGAGAGCAGTGAAACGCTGTTCGTTATAATAATAATAATAATATTAATAATAATAATAATAATAATAATAATAATAATAATAATAATAATAATAATAATAATAATAATAATAATAATAATAATAATAATAATAATAATAATAATAATAATAATAATAATAATAATAATAATAAAAATAATAATAATAATAATAATAATAGTAATAATAATAATAATAATAATAATAATAATAATAATAATAATAATAATAATAATAATAATAACAATAACAATAATAATAATAATAATAATAATAATAATAATAATAATAATAATAATAATAATAATAATAATAATAATAATAATAATAATAATAATAATAATAATAATAATAATAATAATAATAATAATAATAATAATAATAATAATAATAATAATAATAATAATAATAATAATAATAATAATAATAATAATAATAATAATAATAATAATAATAATAATAATAATAATAATAATAATAATAATAATAATAATAATAATAATAATAATAATAATAATAATAATAATAATAATAATAATAATAATAATAATAATAATAATAATAATAATAATAATAATAATAATAATAGTAATAATAGTAATAATAGTAATAATAGTAATAATAGTAATAATAGTAATAAAAGTAATAATAGTAATAATAGTAATAATAGTAATAATAGCAATAATAGCAATAATAACAATAATAGCAATAATAGCAATAATAGCAATAATAGTAATAATAGTAATAATAGTAATAATAGTAATAATAGTAATAATAGTAATAATAGTAATAATAGTAATAATAGTAATAATAGTAATAATAGTAATAATAGTAATAATAGTAATAATAGTAATAATAGTAATAATAGTAATAATAGTAATAATAGTAATAATAGTAATAATAGTAATAATAGTAATAATAGTAATAATAGTAATAATAGTAATAATAGTAATAATAGTAATAATAGTAATAATGATAACAATAACAGCAAAGTATATTTCACGCACAAAAAAGTGTTTTGAAATGCTTTGCCATACCTTTTAAAACTCCTAACTCCATCTTGACAAACCCAAAAGATGTATACAGTACATATAATGCCTTTAAGTTTAATTATCGATGTATTTCAGTTTAAATTTCATCGTTAAGAGATCGTTCGACTTAAACATCCAAAAAGTTTAATAAATAAGTTCGTTTTTTTTATTATAAACGGTTTTTATGAAGATTTTTCAAGTATTTTATAAAACTGACACTTTTTTGTTTGTTATTAAACCTAATAAAAGTGTCTTCTACGCAAATTAGACAAACTCAAGGTGTTTTTGAGCTAAAGTAAAACTCGTTCTATTGAGAAACAAAAATGTTAACTGAAATTTTATCTAGAAACCCATTGCTACTCCATTTATTTGTTAGTACATCCTACTGTTTAACCAACTCAACATTTAGAACGGCCATGTGTCGCATTTCATTACATAAACTTTAGAATTTGAGGATGTATGAGTGATAAAAAAATCTTAAGCGAATTTCAATAACTTGCATTACTGAAATTTTAAGAAATAAATAATTTATATGTTATGTGAACATTTTTACAAAGGATTTTTTTGTCATACAAAATCGGGTTAATGTTTTAAGCATTAAAAATGTACTTAAGCTTTGAATTTTACAATTTTTCATGATAATTATTGATGTTTTTATTCAAAACTATGATTTTTTTACGACCAACATAACAAAGTAAAAATAACTTTTTAAAAATGTTTACGACTATTTCATAATTGTATTTCTCTTATCATTTAGCTCACTGATTAGGCATATAATTACAAAGTTTTGCGTTTAAATTCAAATTGTGTTTGCTATAATTTTGTGTAAAGTTTTACTGAAATTCACATATTTTTATATTAAACTTAGTTTTAAAAATTGTAAAGTTTTTTTCAAGTTTTACTAATCAGGTAGGTATAAAATTAAATACAGTTTTTTGTTCTTTCGTACTTCTTAAAACTTGACAGAATGATTTTTTAACTATAATATAACAATGAGTTTGGTTAAATTATTAGTTTTTAATATTCAAATTTTAAGCAAATCATTTTCATCAGTCTTTACATTATTCATTCAACCTTTAAAGTTTTGGCTGGAATAATTATATATTTGCCAAGTATAAAAACAAAAAATTCTTCGGAATTTAAGAAGATATGAAGAAAATTTTTAGGAGGCTTTTCATTAGTTTTTAAGATTAACGAAGTATAATGAAAAATTTCAGAAAATAAAAAACAGCCTCCTTGAAATTTTGTTCAAATCGTCTTTAATTCCGCAGAATTTTTTTTTTCTAATAACTGTTAAACTATTTCCAGCCAAAATCTTGAAGGGCGAATTTTCAAGGTCCTATACAGATTATATAGGAGTTGTTCACCAAAAAACTGGTCTCGCCTCGAAGTACGCTTCAAATCAGCTAAAATTTTGCACTAAGTATTTATGTGATAATTACCAAATATAAAACAGTTTATAGCTTAAAACTCAAAACTGAAATGTTCAAGCACCGTAATATAAATATATATATGTGTAGAACTATAATACACAAAATAAACTTTTGCTTGGGACAACTGTTTCTGCGTTTAATACGCGTCTTTAGCCAAGTTTTATTCAATAAAAAGCAAACTTTTAAGTACAGCAATAAAATTATTTAAAATTAGGTATTACGTAATGATAGAATAGTTAGTTGATTTTAGACAAAATTATTAGAACAGCTTTTTTCCGGTGCATAACTTACTAAAAATATATAACAGAATACATTTCATTTTCTTTAAATTTATTTAAGTACTTTCAAGTACGACTCGTCAGAAATAGTTTCCTACTGAATTGGAATAAATACAAATTGAAATAAAATTATACTGCAGTTTAAAGTTTTAAGATATAAAATGACGTAATAATCAAATGTTAAAAATTAAATAAGTGCTAATGCTAAACAAATTTGGTATACTAATAAAACTCGGTAGAATTAAAACAATCTAAATAAAGAAGCGATAAAAATTTTAAATTAAAACTATGCTTAAAAATAAAGTTTAACAAGAAACTAATTACTTTAAAATTACTAATATAAGGATTTAAAAAGTCAAGTTTGGTAAACGAACTTTTTCTGCTTACATAAACTTGGCCTTTAAGATTGAATACATTGGCTCTTTTCAATTGCATATTCTGGAAGCCTTATGTATTCAATCTTTGAGGCCAAGTATATGTAAGCAGAAAAAGTTCGTTTACCAAACTTGACTTTTTAAATCCTTATATTAGTAATTTTAAAGTAATTAGTTTCTTGTTAAACTTTATTTTTGAGCATAGTTTTAATTTAAAATTTTTATCGCTTCTTTATTTAGATTGTTTTAATTCTACCGAGTTTTATTAGTATACCAAATTTGTTTAGCATTAGCACTTATTTAATTTTTAACATTTGATTATTACGTCATTTTATATCTTAAAACTTTAAACTGCAGTATAATCTTATTTCAATTTGTATTCATTCCAATTCATTAGGAAACTATTTCTGACGAGTCGTACTTGAAAGTACTTAAATAAATTTAAATAAAATGAAATGTATTCTGTTATATATTTTTACAAAATTATTAACAGAGTTTTTAGATATATTGTTTACGATAATGTATGCAGCCAGTTTGTAATTCGTTTCTTTTTTTAGAGATCCAGATTTTTTAACTTTTTAAATTTCGATTTTTTCCGCATTTTACAATTTTCATCCGTTTATTAAACTACATTTATTTTTCTTTCTTGTTAATATTTCCCACTGAAATTTAAAATTAACTTCGTTATTTTTTAGTTTTCAAATGTACTGCGATAAAGTTGTCGTGTTTTTATGTTTTTCGTGTTTGAAGCTGTACTTGTGCTTTGTGTAGCGATTCTTGAACGATAGTCCAGTCGAGCCAACATAAAACTTGGTCTGGTTTTCAGTTATGACTGTCGCTTTATATATAATGTTTTCTTTAGGCAACTTTCATTTACCGGGCATTCTATATGTATATATAGTTTATTGAAAATATTTGAATTTAAAAAGAACAGTTCATATGTTTCATTAAAACGACAAAACTGTTTTTAATCCTCAGCTGTAGTTTGAATTGAATCATACTTTGCTAAACATTAATACCAAAAAACAAAAACAATGTGACGTAATTATGAAATTTTGTAGAGGAGAAATTTTCAGTGCAAAAATTTAATCTCCTTCTAAAGCTAAACAAACAACTGAAATTAATAAAACCACAAATAAGTGACTATAACATTAATTATTTTAAAATTATTTAATTTCAAGAGGAACTTTTTCATATGTCGGCAAGACGATATATATTTATATTTAAGTTCAAGCATTAAACTTAAAAAATATTTTTCATAAGAACATGTTGAAGAAATATATAAAATTCAACTAATATATTTTAAACATCTACTAGTTATGGTTTATAAAAGTAAACTAAATGTTGTTACCGTCAAACTTACTAAAATGTTAAAGAAATTAATGATTTGCTTAGATTTGCTGTCAACTAATTTTACACAAGTTTTAATTAATTTGTAAAGGTAGAAATAAAGTTTTTTATAATTAAAATTATATTTTTGGCGTATTAGTGTTAGTAATGATGTTTAGAATTATATTTATAGTTTTACTTTGTAATTAAACCAGTAAAAAGTAAAATTAATTATAAATACTTTGATTTTAAATCAGTTTTGCTTGACAGATAATTTTTTAGGCACACCAAGTTTAAATAATTTTTAAAATTTATTGAAAAAGCCCTTTTTTAGGCTTTGCATTAACTACGTAATAAAAAAAACTAGAGATACTGACTTTTTAACTTTTAAAAGAAGTGTAGTTTTAAATTTCCATACTTGTGTATTAAATTTTTTTAAAAATATTTAACTTTTTGGTAATTTAAAATATTAAAATCATAGTAAGTAAATGAAACATTTTTAATTGGCTAGTATTCTAAACAAATGCTAGTATACAGGATAACAAGTTTTATTTTACAGGGCGACCCTTGAAGATGTGCTTGCCGGTGAAGCTGCTAAACTTTATTTAGTTGGGCTGAAGTACAAGGATGAAGGTATGAATAAGTATGACAAAAAACCTGTTGTCTATGCGCATAGTTTTTCTTTCACTTTTGAAAGTGATAACAAATTTCTAGTAGTAGTTGCTGACACTTTCTACACTCTTAAAACCTCCAAGGGTTTTGAGTTACCGTTTATCTGTCAATAAGACTGAGTGTTTTGACTGTTAAGATTTATGCATTTTGCTATAAATATTTATTAAAAACTGCTGGTAGCTTGGGTAGCTGTCAAATTTGCACGAGCGTACAAAAATGCACGAGAGTACAAACTTTCAAGAGTGCACAATGCACGAAGGGTCACTTTTAGACGAGCAGACAATTTTGCACGGAAACATTATTACACAAGTTGAGTTTAAAAAAAATATTTATTAATTGGTTGGTAACTTTTTTTTTCCTTTTGTTTTTTTTTAAATAAATTAATAATTTTTTTTTTCTGTTTTTTTAAATGTATAAACATTTTTCTGTTTTTTTATTCTCGTGCAAAAGTATAACTCGTGCAAAAATAACCCTTTGTGCAAAATTGTCTTCGTGCAATTTTGTTCCCTCGTGCAATTTTTTGCCCTCGTTCAAATTTGTCTTCGGGCAAAAGTATCTTCGTGCAATTTTGTTCCTGTGCAATTTAGCCCCCTTGTGCAGTTTTGTCTTCGTGCAACTTTGACGCGTTCCCTGGTAGCTTAGCAGAGTAGTGTCCAGTAATCCGACCACCACCCAAAAATCTTCGTTGTCAATGTCGAAATGGCAGTGCGCGGCCGAGAGCACTTACAGTTTCGAAAGGACCGTCGACCCGCATCTTGTGTTTCCCCCGTCCGATATTTTTAGGAGAAACGCGTAGAAGGGGTATTACCTGCCTGGAACATGTTCGCCCCGATAATTCTTTCAGTATTTTCTTCGGCGGAATTTAAAACTGAAACTAGAATAAATGCAATATTTGCATTTTTGCTATTTGGCTAATTTTCATATGGACGAAAGTTTAAGTTTGAACTGAATGTCATTTTTATTTTCTTTGTTACCAGGTAACAAAGCTTGTATTACATGTCTAAGAATAGTTTTAAGCAATACTTATCCCATAGTGCAGCGGTTCTTAACCTTTTTTCCATGTTTTACCCCTTTTTTGAAAGCTATATTACCAAATATAGAAAGGTAATTACCAAATATACCCACAATATACAAAATAGTGTTTAACTTTGAAGAAATTTATTTATTTTTTCTTTAACTTTAAGCTTACTAAATACAAAAATTATTAAATTAAAAAAGTTTATTTAACTTAAAAAATACATTTAAATACTAACTTATAAATAAAAACAACAATTAATTGACATCAATTTACATAACTTGTAATAAAGAAAATTTACCCCCTGAGGTAAATAAACCCAGGTTAAGAATCGCTGCTATAGTGTGTACTTTCTTTTCAGTTTGTATAGTTCCTTAATAATTTATACTAATTCAAAAATTTTTTCCGTAAACCAGTTGTTAGTCTATTAATTGAAAAACAAACAGTCATTTAGGAAATTCAAATTTCACAGCATTTATAAAAAAAAACTTATAAAAAAAGTTTGGTTGGTGAAAGTTTTTTTTTATTCAATGTTTTTATTGTTTAAAAAATACTCTTGTATACTAAAATCAAAGACCTTGAGCGTTTATAAGAATTTAAATCAATCTAAAATAAGTTGATTGATGGTCAAAGTACTAATGTCAATTCGATGTTCTTATTTCGGACGAAGATTCGCCAAATCAAATAAATAGCATTTTTGCTAAGATTATAACAACAAAGGTTAGTAAAAAAAGCCCTAAAAAATTAAAGTTTGTACAAAACTTGGAAAGTTCATTTTTCTAATTGTTAATAAAAAATATTTTGTTTTTTATTAGCTATTAATTAATTTTGTTTGATCACATATCTGCACATTATAGTTTTAAATTTATTATTAATGGAGGTTAAAAAAAATATAATGTTTAAACTTCAATAGCTTGGCTTCAGAAGGTTTAATTTTGTTTTATTAAGTTAGTAAAATGCAATACGGTAAAATAATTTATAATTTCCTTGCAACCGAAAACAAAATTATCAATAGCTTATATTTTGCTTTTTTACACAAAATTGATTTAATTACTTTTGAAAATAAAACTGTTTAACATTTCTGTCTTAATAAGCTCAAAGTGATTAAAAAAAGAATATACTTAACCTTTATAAAAGCTACTTTAAACTGAGTTTTTATTGTTTCAAAAGAAAACTTAATCAAGAAGTACATATAAATAAGTACAAAAAGTAGTTAAGATCTATTTGTGAGTATGTTTACTATTTGTGATACAACCTCTTTCTGTATTTTTCTATTTTATCGAAAACGTTTACACCATATAATACTTTTAAGCATAAGGGTTAGATGCTGAGTTTTATTTTTTATTTTAAATTTATGTAACTTGTTCAAAAAACGGTTATTAGGATAGCACTTTATTGACTCAAACAGATTCTTTATTGGTTAATTGTAGTTTTAAGTATAAGTTTGTAATATAAACACTTTTTGATTTTAATAAATCGTAGAGAGTATATAAACTAAGCCGTATTTAGATACTTTAGAAATAGAGTTACCATTTAATATTTACCTTTAGATTTAAAAGAAATAGGTAAGTAAAAATTAACGTATTTTTTAAGTACTTTAGATTTTTTAATGTAATTAAAGTTAAGGCCATCAATGTTTATAAACATTACTTAGTTATGTTTATTCTTATGTTATCGTTTACCTTTTTATATATACAGACAGTTTGTATATCTTTTTTAATAAATGATGTTAATTTTTTTTTCATTGTTTTTTAACTGATTTTTTAAGCCACAACACGAATAAGTTGTTGTTAGTTACAACTTATAAAACATATAAATTATTTGTTTTATTAAAGTATCAGGTTAAATTAACTAGAAACCTTTATTAAAAGTATGAAGTTAGTTGTGTTTTTAATTAATGTATTAAATAAATCGTGTAACTAAAGCCAAGTATAAGCTACAGCCACAAAATATTTTTTGTATAAATAGCTTTATACACTTAGTTTGTTAGTTAGTATTTACTAAAATTAATGTTCAACAATACTAAAACAGTCTAAATCGTTTTTTATTAATGTTTATGCCCTAATACAATTTTTAGAATCATTAAAAAAAAAAAAAACTGTAATAACAAATTTAAATAACAGTAATTTAAAAAAGTGTGTTTATTTTACACATGTAAATATTTGTACGACAAAAATATAAATATAAAATGACAAAATATTCAAAATTTTAAGCTAATCGTATGTTAATAAAGATTTTAGGAAACATGTTCGCTGGAATATATAATAAAAACAAGTTTTCACAGTACTGTTTGTTTATTGAATGTATTGAGTGTATTTTGGATTGCATAACTCCAGAAACATATGTTAGTTCAATAAATAAAGAGTACTGTGAAAATCGTATCAATGAAATAAAATGTCATGAGTTTTTATTAAAAAAAATACTTTTCTTATCTTAATTTTTCTTAAAAAAATTATTGAAAGTAACAATGTTAGTTTTTTTTAATTGTTGTAGAGTATTAAATTTGTTTATTTTTACTTTTGATATTTTCTTTTAATTAATAAGTTTAACTTTTATGAGCAACACTTAAAATGACAGAAGCAAAAAATAGAAAGTATTTCGCCTTCAAAACTGAGTTAGAGTTGCAGAGGTCGGTTGTACAGCAATTTATGTCAGTAATACCAGGAATGCTGCTGTCGCACAAGGAAGCCAGGTAGCACGATTTTGTTGATACACCACTAATTTTGTACGTCACACAAGCTGTATCTTCTCCAAGAAAATCGCAGCTTCGCGTCGCCACTGCTCCAAAACAAGTTGGGCCTACACACGTGTAACACTCTAGACAAGTAGCAGTTTCAGCAATCAAAAAGATAACCAATAGTGAAAAGTTAAATGTCATTTTATTTCAGTAACAAGCATTAAAACGCAATTATGAAAAAACTTTTTTGAAAAAGTAATTAAAATTCTATGCCTTTTATAAACTTTTTTAAGCGTGTTTGAACTAGTAAGTTGAAAGTTTTATCCGAAGCTAATTAATTTTGATCTTAAATTACTGTTCGTAAGTACGTTGTGCATTGTGCTTAGCTTTTACTGAAGCTTACATTTCCCGTAATTTAAAAATTAATGCTTCGAAATTAGAGAGAGTTTTTGTACTAAAAGCAGCACTAAGTACGTTTATTAAGCTCAAATATTTTATTTGTAATTCTAGAAACATATTGTTAAAATTTTTATGAATAAAAAACATACAGTTTAACCTACAACATAATTGCTATATTATGCAAATAATAGCAAATGAAGCATTTGCTCAAAATTTAAAACTACTAAAAACTTTATTGGTTTTTTAAATACTTTTAAGGTAAACTTAAATTGAATTTTTACAAAATTATAACTATATTTTTCTACAACATTTCTTGGGTTTGATATAAATCAGAGTTTTAGTATATATATTGGTTGTAACTTTTTACTAAAATGGTAGTTTTCAAAATTAAATTACAATTTCAAAAATTTCCTGTTTATAGTTTTATTTTATTTTAAACACATAATGTTTATTTTTCATAACTTTAAATAGTTTTGTTTTATTTAATATCACAATATTACAAGTGCTTCACCATTTGAATATAACTGAGACTCGAAAACAATAAAAATTTATAATTTGTCGACAGCATAGTTGTACCGTATAAATTAAACGTACCTTTTTACGTTGTCTTAATTTTTAGTAGCAGTACACAATTGTTTAAAGTAGAATTTTACTTCGTTGAGTACATTTTTTAAAATAATTTAGACGTAATTAGTACAATATGCTTCTTAAAAGTTAAAAGTTTTTTTTCCAACTATTTTTTTTCTTCTTAATCAACATAAAGTGTAAAGAACACATAGCTAAAAATAAGTTTTTAAAATAAAAAAAACGAACTGATAAAATAATACTAATGTGTATAGTTTTATTAACACAAAAACAGCTAAAAAAAATGTATTAAACCAACTTAAAGAATTGTATAGACCGTATTATCACCAAACTAAAAAATTACATATAAATGTTATTAGATTTGCTTTTGATTTTTCGTTATTTTTATAATCAGTTTATAAGTTACTTTTAAAACTTGAAATTTAGCCCGTGAGTACCAATTGCCTGCCAACTATTTGTTTTTGCTGAAAGTAAACTTTAAAAATTTGAAAGACAATAAAAGTCTCAAAAGTTAGCGCTTAAAACAGAACAAGGGCCTGGGTTAGTAGTGCCAAAGTGCGAAGAAAAATATAATGAAAAAAAATAGATGACGCTGAAAAGTACTGCGCAAAAATACCTAGTGCAGGAAGACTTGCTCGCTCTGAAAATTTACCAGACTGGAAAAACCCTGATGCAGTAAAGTTAGTTTTTTAAAATTAGTTATAAATACTTAAATTTTAAATCAGTTTTGCTTGACAGATAATTTTTTTAGGCACACTAAGTTTAAATATTTTTTAAAATTTAAAACTTAATGAAAAAGACCCTTGTTAGGATTTGCACTAGCTAAGTAATAAAAAAAACTAGAGATACTGACTTATTAACTTTTGAAACAAGTGTAGTTTCAAATTTTCATACTTGTGTATTAAATTTCTTTAAAAAATTTAACTTCTTGGTAACTAAAAATCTTAAAATCATAGTAAGTAAATGAAACATTTTTAATTGGCAAATATTCTAAACAAATGCTTGTATACAGCTTGACAAGTTTTATTTTACAGGGTGACCCTAGAAGATGTGCTTGCAGGTGAAGCTGCTAAATTTTATTTATTCGGACTGAAGTACAACGATAAAGGTATAAATACGTATGACAAAAAAAACCTGTTGCATATGCGCATAGTTTTCTTTCACTTTTGAAAGTGATAACAAATTTCTAGTAGTAGTTGCTGACACTTTTTACATTCTTAAAACCTCCAAGGGTTTTGAGTGACCGTTCATCTGTCAATACGACTGAGTGTTTTGATTGTTAAGATTTATACATTGTTACTATAAATATTTATTAAAACCTTTGGTTAAAAAAAATGTAAACGTTTTAGAATACTGGTATTAATTTTAAACTGATGGATATTTTTTTTTTTAGATTTCGTTATTTTAAAAAAAGTGAATAACTTTTATTTTCTAAACTTTTTACTTGTTTTTGGGTACAGGCTTTTTAGTTTTACTACCTTTTCTCCATTTTCTTTTTACCATTTGCTCCTGTTTACTTACACTAAACAGTTAAATTTTTCACGGAAGTTAATCAATTTCTTTGCTGTAACTTTCTTTACAATAAAACTTAAAATACTTAAAATACTTATAAGCATACTTAGCAGCTTCAAGCATCTTAAAAGATTAAAATGGTAGGAGATAGCAACTATTTTAATTAGTTAATAAAAATTTAAAATTTCGGAGTATTGTTTAAAAGCTAAGTCTTCTTGATAATAATATACAACTATTTTCATTAAGGTAAAAATCAGTACTAAAGTAGCTAAATAAACAACTAAAAGTTGTTTTTACAAAAGCAATAATAATAATAATAATTAGATTAACAAAAAGTAAAGATATATTAAAATTATTTTGATGTACAGTGACCTCTCGCATCTTTACGCACTCGTGACGTTACGCACTCTCGTTTAGTTAATCATTTTAGAATTCAAAAAATAAAAAAAAGTTTTTTTTTTAATATTGCACAAGTTAGGTTTATTGTATTTTTCCAATTCCTCAAATTCTTATGGCATGAAATTTCATTCCTACTCAAAAGAAATTATTAATATGTTATTTTTTACAATGCAAGACAAGTTTATCCTTATGTGGGCAAAGGTCAAATTAAAAAAATTTGTGGTAACATTAACAATATTTATCGAACATTTTTCGTATATTTTATATATTTTGTTCAAAAGAAGAAATCCATTACAGCACCAAATGCATATTTTTGTAAAAGACTATAGAAACAAATTTTAATATAGACGTCACACCATTTCTTAATTGTAAACAAATACTTAGTTATAAATTAAATTTACTAAGTAAAATAGAATATAAATGTTAAGTATCAAATAAGTCACATACATATAAAAATAAAATTTTCTTATTATTAAAATTAGTAAAATTTTCCTACAAGTATTAATATTTTATAAAAATTTAGATTCTTTTTTTTTAGTTTATCTATAGTTTTATCTTTTGTTTTCATTTTTATAAATAAGATAAACAAATTGCTAAAAGTAGGAAAGTCTCCAGTCTGCTTTTAATTAGAAGCAATATCAAAAAACAGCCATTACAGTAAGTATATTCGGTACCTCTCGTATATTTATGACCTCTCGTATCTTTACGCATCTTTTCTGTGGACACAATGTGCGTAAATAAGTGAGAGGTTACTGTATCTAAATTAAGCAATCAGATAAACTTAAACAACTTAAATCTTTTTAACTGGAAACTTTTAGTGCATCTAGTTTAGTTAAAACTTTATTAAAGTATGAAATTGTTTTATCATAAAATCTTTTCTAATTCGTCTAACACTAAAAAAAACTTTAGATACGTTTACTTGTGATTAAAAAAAAAATATTATATACAATTTGTAGTCGATACGGCTGTAAGTTTTATATTGAATCAAACTTTTCTGAATATTATTTAGAATAATAGAAGAATCTTTATAATAGTATACGTTTAAAAACATTCAATAAAACTATAACATTTCACACTATTTTTAAATATAGCTTGAACTGTTTTTTATTTATCCGAGAATTTCTTCCAAGTAGGCGAGTAATTATGTTCGGGTAGTTTCAACCCCGTCTAGTTTCAACCCGGCGATGGCGGCAGTCATCCGGCATTTGGCCACGTTCATTTCGTGGTATCTCCTCCGCCAAGCACCAATGTGGGGATTTCCTATATCTGAAGTACGAACTTGAGTACTTATATCAAACTGGTTGGGGTGAAGTTTAAAACTTTCATGGCGTCTTCGTTCAAACCCTTCGCACCCGCCTGGAAGACCACAGTGTCCGGGTCAAACTTCTTCCTGACGACCAGCAGTGCTTTCTTCGCGAACGCCTTGTACATGTCGTCTTTCCACTGCCCACGTCTTCCACTTTCCCTGTTCCGGATTAAAAAAAAGACGGGCGTGGCGAGCAGGTGTGAGGACGCGGTCGGTGGCGGCGAACGCCTTCTCCATCCCGTCTATTCTATATATTTCTGTTTCTATCTATATCTTCGTCTATTCTCATCCCGCTATGATGAACGTCAACGTACAAAACCTGTTTGAAGTTGTTGGAGAGGCGTTGGATTGGTAACACGATGTCGTTGACAAAGCAGTAACCTGTTTTGGGGAAAAACCCGGGCGTGGCATGGTTAGCGTGGTGCCAACCCCCATCCTGTGAACCGCAACCTGGTACGTGCCCTAACATAGGAGGCAGGCGGCGGTGAGGCTTCCACCTTTGATGTAGCGACAGTACTCTAACCCGTACACATTCCTATCTTCCTTCTTTTCCTGCAATTATAGTCAAAAATACATTTCTAAAACTAAACTAAGGCTAAAAACTAAACCAATAAAAATACAGACATCGTTATAAACTGGTTTAATAAACGAACAATAACCCTAAAACCCGGTTATAAAGTTTGATATCACTGAATTCTACCAAACTATAACAAAAACAATTTTAATCAACTCAATAAATTTGCTGAAAAATTCACACCAATTACAGACAACGACCAAAAATTAATGCTGTGTTCATGCAAATCAATAATTTATTACAAAAACAAAAAACGGGAAAAAATTAATACAACTGATCCTTTTATCCGAAGTGTGCGAAATAAAAGGACTTTTTTTGCTATGTAACTAAAAAATGTTGATACATTAAATAACGGATAATTTTGAATTTATAGAGACTATGGCCTCGCGGTCATACAATCAAAGTCGCAAAAAATCGCAAAAAATACAGCAATAGCGCTACATAAAACTTTTATTAAACTGGGTTTAAAAAAAACGATAGACGCAGGCCTATTTCAAGCAGATTTTTTAGACATAGAGTTATACCTAATTAAAAAACATATATCCCATTTAGAAAACCAAATTCAGATATCCTTTATGTAAGTAAACAATTAAACATCCCCAAGCAGATTTTAAAACAATTACCTAAACAATTAACGAAATACCAAACAATTTATGAAGTAGCAAAAAGTCATTAAACCATATAAAACACAATTACCAATCAGCCCTTGTATACCTAAAAACAAATAAAACATCAAAAATGCAATGAAAAAGAAAAAAAAAAACATTTATTTCAGCCTGCCTTTTTTCCTAACTGTAGCCACTAAAATAGGCAAGGAATTCTTAAACTTAGTAAACCAAAACTTTTCAACACAAACCACCCATACCACAAAATTTTTAACAGAAATACATTAAAAATATCTTACAGTTACATAGAAAATTATAAAACAAAAACTCTTAAACACAATAACAAAATGTTCAACAACCTAAACCTCAAACACCAAAAAAAACCTGAAATTGCAGAAACAAAAAATGTTCTTAAAACAATAACTGCTTAGCAATCAACCTAATTTACCGAGGTACAATAAAAAGAAATAGCACAACAAAGTTTTACGTGGGTTCAACTAGCACAACATTCAAAAATAGATACAATAATCATAAAGCAAGTTTCAACAATAAATTAAAAAGACATATCAATAACTGAACTATCAAATTAAATATGGGAACTAAAAGACGCAAACAAAGACTATAATTTAAAATAGAAAATGCTCTGCATAACTAAAACAATAACAAAATTATAAAATATGTAATTTATGTAGCTTGAAAAGTTATAAATTAAAAAAAAATAAAAAAGAATCATTGCTATACAAAAAAAAAAAGACAGTAACCCTACCTAATAGACAAAACATGTTATTAAATAACAAAAAATATAAAACAGTAACAAAAAAAAACAAAAAAGCGAAACTAAAAATAAGGAAAAACAACACAAAAAACAACATAGATTAAGTTGCTCAGAAATTGTTTTTAAAAAAATATAACTAAATTTTTTCAAACTTATTTGACATGTCATAATGTGTATTTATTTCTTTTTAACTTTTTTAAATAACTTAATATTGTTCTGATGATATTCTAAACGCATTGAAACATCAGTAAACAACTCGAAAACTAGTTGTTTTTTTTGTAATATAAATATATCTAGAATATATAATTGTAGGTAGTAAAAACAGAAATAACTGTAATAGTTTTCTGTACTATAAACATATAATCTAAAGATTAGCCGCGCAGAATTTTATTCCGCCTGCAGTTTTTAAAAGTTTGAGAACATTTGGTTAAACAACTCAGATTATCAAATCACTAAAGATTGACAATAATTATAAGTTTATTCATCGTAACGGGATATTAGACTTACCTATGTATAGAATAATTGATATTAGAACTATTATTTGTAATATTTAATAAAAACAACTGCTTTAATTTGCTAATACTAATTTTAGTTCTGTAGCTTTATTAATTTATTATTATTATTTATTTATATCGAGTACTTTAATACTATAAACCGATTTTTTATTATTAAAACCAATTAAATTCACATACATTGAAGGTTTAACGTTTATTTTTTTATACCTGTTTACTATTAAAGTCTAAACTATCAATTCAGTCATCTGATTTTAAATAAAATATCATATTTTATTATATTTCGTAGTGTAACTATTTAATATATTTTTATAGTAGCTTTTAGGTTAAATACTTTTTAGTTTATTTTTTATTGTATATATTATCGTTTATTGAATAATAAAAAAGTGCTTAAAATATTTGGTTTAAAAAATCTGGTGTACTAATAAGGAACCTTTTGTTTATCGAGTCGTTCACCACATGGTTTTACAACCTCTTACGAGCTAGTATTTTTTTTTACAAATAATTTCAGCTGTCGAACCTTGAGAAATAAAACAATCAATAAAACAAAACTAAACTAAAAGAAACTACTGAAGTCATGTATTAAGTTGAAAAATTTCATTCCAATTTAATCAAAATTTTGTTTATGAAAAAAAAAAACAGTCTAAGTCTAGAACTCAAAAAAAATATGTAAAGAACATTTTTAGAACTAAAATAAAAATTTAACTTATAAAACGAAATAAACAAAATTAGTAGCAAATATAAAAATATTTAAAATACAGGTACAGGGTTGCTACTGACTTTTGGCAAATTTTTTCCTGGTTTTCAAAATTTCTTCTAGGTTTTTTAAAGCATGTATGTACTTGTTTTTGGGTCTATTTTTAGTTTAAACTTAAGTTTAAGGTAAAAAATGTGTTAAATAGTATAAAATCATTGAAAAGATACTGTAAACCTACTTTAATTTTTTTTTTTATGGAAAATTTTTTGATAATGACATATATTTTTATCTAAATGGTAGATTTTGGTGTCAAATCAAAATTTTTCTACTTGACATGTAAAAATTGTTAAAATTCCAGGTTTTTTCAAAGTTTCTCTAATTCAAGGTTTATTTTTGCCTAAATTTTCAAAATCAAGGTTTTTCCAGGTAAAGTGGCAACCTTGAGGTTACAATTTCCTTAAAGAAGGTAAAAATGTAAAAAGCTACAATATTTTTACGTTTAAATTTATCAGTTAAAATTATTTGTAATACAAAATACTAGCTGTTCAAGTTTTGAAGTACTTCTTTTAAAAATTTTCTTACTACGAAATTATACAAATGCTAAAAAAATCTATTAATAATATATTTAAAATATGTTTCCAAACAATTAAACTTAAATTGAATTGAAAACTTAAAACAAAAAAGAACAAAGCTTTGACCTATTTGTCCTCGATTAGACAAATCTGTATCTATGACTTGATAAGCGAAAAGTTTCCATACAAAATCAAACTTTTTTAGTGCTTTTTTTTTGTGGTTCAATAAACATTTTATCGAAAAAACATTAATAGTATTTAAATATAATAAGACGTTTATGTATCAATCAGGTATCTTTAAAGTTTTATTACTGCAAAAAAAAGTATTAACTCAAGTAATATATTCGACTTCTTATTTATTTATGTTTAGTTTAGCTAAAAATATGTGAAAAAAAGTTTCAGATTCTTTCAGTTTTCTCTGACTTTTAGCAATAATACAAAATGTTCTCCTAACATTATGGTTATGCCTGGTGTTCACTAAGGTTAAAATTGAAAACTATGAAAATAAAATTTAAGTGTTAAAATATCAAAGTTTCCCATCTATATCATACAATGAAGTCAAAAAGAAATTATAAGTTCTCTGAAATTTAACTCATGTATTAAATTAAACGATTGTCTTTTTAATGATTTTACATCACTTTTTGCTTCAATAAATGTATTTAAGATACTTTTTCTGTAAATCAAAACATTGATTTCATAATGTTCTGTTGGTTTTGAGATTTAGACACACACAGTAGTAGTATGTTTACTCTGACCCTAATTGTTAGTAGTAAATTATATTAAAGCAGTTATTTTAAAAGTTGATTGATTTGTTTCTGAAGTTAATGAACTTTCAACTTAACTTGTTCTTACTCACTGGCTTGACCTTCAGAAAACTTCAGAATTCACTCACTCGCTTGACCTTCAGAAAATGTTTATTGTTGCAGAGGGGAGAGTGAGTACTTCTGATGTTTTTCTACCTTGAAAAAAAAAAACTTTCCCACACATCAATTTACTCATAAATTTACTCATCAAATCCTACATTTTTAGACAGACCAGTAATCTGGTACAATTAGGTTTAAAGAAGCCACACAGCTACCGTAATTTTTCAATTTTATTAATTTTTAGTTGTCTTTAAAAACATTTAATTTTATCTGTTGTTTTTATTATCAAATATTTACTAAATTTTTTAATAAAACAATTTTTTGAGTTTTTAAAAAACTTTTCTTAAATTTGGTTTTTGTAACCAATAGAAAAGATACACTTCTTTCACAGTACAGTTCTGGTTTAAAACCAGATCCTTTTAGGTAAAGTTACTGCATGTAAAGCTATGAAAGTTTTTATACTTACTATTAAAGAAGAATATAAGGATTGAATTCTTTTTTTCAAATGAACAATTTTATGTCATAACAAAAAACAAATTGTGCTTTTTAAATTATCAACAGTTTCTTATTTTCAACCAACTTGAAGATTTTTTATTGTTCAAACTAAGAAATAAATTTATAAAGACTTAAAAAGTAGTTTGAAAAATATTGTGCAGTAACTTTGCTAAAATTAAGGATAATCAGAAAACAATTTAAAACATTGTTTTTTTTTTGATTTATGTGAAGCTAAAACTTGCCATTATTTTGATCATAAATTGAAGGTGTACACATATTTACCTCTATGCAGTAATTTTGATAAAGAAAACTATAGCATTTTTAATAAACTTTATAGAACTTTTTTATGATGTTATACTTGCTAATGATCTGAAATTAAGGGAATAGGGGGTTTCAATTTTTCACAATTCGATCTTACTTTATAGAGTTTTAACTAAGCTACCAGATGCTTTTTACAGACTTTGAAAATTCAAAATAATTTTTGTGATATAACAGGTCAAAGTCGAAGGCAACAACAGGTTCTATATGGGAAGCGCAAACTAAAACCTCAAAAAAAGACTAATTTATTAAAAATCTATCATCTCTAACGTTTTTTGAGATAAATAACTCAAACTTTAAGGAAATTTTTTTGCAATATTTAAAAAAAATTGTCACAAGAATTTCAAAAAAAAAAAACAAAAAACAGTTTTTTTTGTTTTTTTTTAATAATTTTTTAAAAGTTTTTTTAAATTTTGTTCTGACAGAATTTTAAAATATTGCAATGAAAATTTTCTGTTTGAAAAAGGTATTTATTTTAAAAAACGTAGAAGAAGATAGATTTTTAGTGATTTCTAGTTATTTGCTGTTGTAGTCTGCGCCTTCCATAAGGATTGGTTTGCTGGCTCTGACTTTGACCAGCTATATCTCAAAAATTACTTTGAAGTTTTAAAATCAGCAAAAAGCATCTTGTAGCTTAGTTAAAATTCAATAAAAAATCAAATTGTGAAAAAGATTGTTTAACCCTTCTATGCTCTTAAATTGTACTGTTATTAAGGTTATTAAAATTACATATACAAATTTTCATTGGTATACATGAACATACAACTTTGCTGACCATACCTGTGCTCCCATCAGAAAACTTAATAAGGTTTTAAGCTAAATTAAATTTTTATTCTTTTTCAGGTTTGCCTCAAAACTATAAATCCTGAAAATACATGAAATTTTAAACAATTTTTACATGTTGAGTAGTAAAATTTTGATTTGACACAGCAAATCTATCAAATAGATGAAATTTTTTTGTCATCATCAAAATTTTATTTGTTTAAAAAACAAATTTTAAATAATTTTATAATCACTGATAATTTTATTTTATTTTGATTGAGAGCACTGCCCATGAGGATACTTTCCACTTGCAGTTATTACTATAAGTGTGACATGCATTTTTTTACAAAAATTATCATTAACCAATATTTAAAAATTTAAAATATATACTATAAGATACTTTTTATAGAACAAAAAGTTAGAGATATAGTCAGTGTTTAAAAAAGTATCTGATTCATATGTACAGAATACAAATTTTTCATGGTCATCTTTCTTGAAATTTAGAAAAATTTATAAAAAATCTGTCTCAATTTTAAAACAACTATTTCCAGATTTTTTTTTCAATACTACAAACAACTTAAATGGAAGCCAAAAAACATTAAATTGAAACTTATTATTAACTAAACAAATTTTTTTGATGAAAAAGAAGCAGAAAAATATTTTTTCTGTTTTCTACAAATTGTTTTTAATTAAAGATCAAAGAATGATTTATAATGATACCCAAAGGCTGTAGGAGGAGATATATTTTTGTGAATCACTTGTTTTTTGATTTTTAATTTGTGCCTTTAATTATGAACCCCATCAAAAACCCCCTAACATTGATAGTTAAAATATGAAAGTTACTTTTAGTTTCAAAAAATGGTAAAAAAAAAAAAATAGACTAGGTAGTAGACTTTTTGTAATAGACTTATAAGTTAAATGTTTTAGGTATAGCAAGATGTTATAGGTTTTTTTAGTCGTAAATACATAATTTTAGAGTTAAAGTATCTTGACATTAAATGATTTTTTGCCACCTGCTTAGTTTAAAATTTGGGTAGTTTAAAATTAAAAAAAACAATAAGGCTGACTCAGACCAACTCAGGCTTGTCTGAACTTATTTGAGGATTTTTTAAAATAAGGATTTTTTTTATTATTTAAAAATGTTATAAAAATATTTTACTCTCTTTTTGATATTAACTCCTTTCTGTTATCACAACAATAGTTTTAGGCATTAAAACTTAATTGACATTATTTTTTAGTTTTGTACTCTTACTACTTTTTTTCTGTTTACCATAAACTTGAGCTAACTCAAGCTATTTTAATATTACCCTACCTAATTTTATAGCTTCAAAGAGTGGCAACAACCCATGTTGTATAAAAATAAAATGTTTGTGCTTTTGTTTGATTGCTGTTTTATTATGAATTTGGTATAAATTTTCACTTTTTTAAGAATGAATAGTCTATATTTCTAAGAAATTGAATTAAAAAGGTCTCAGACATAATTTTACTTCTTATTTTTTATTACAAAAAAAAAAGAGTATAATTACTACAAAAAAATTATAGTACTTATTTGCTTGAATTATTTTCAAAAATTAAATGATATAAATAAATGAAAGTGAATTGCTTATATACAGGGTTGCCAAAAAATCTGGAATCCTGGAAAACCTGCAATTTGAAAAAAAAACGGATAAACTTGGAATTTTGAGTTAATTAAGCTTTATAGTATCTTTTCAATGTTTCATTTTTATATTATTTAAAATAGTTTTTAACCTGTAATTAATTTTTTTACAAAAATTTAACCAAAAAATTGTTCTTGAAAAAAGTAATTTATAAAACCTGGAAAGAATTTGAAAAATTGCTTTGGCGACCTTATATAATAAAAAATTAAGTTATGTTTAATTTAAAACTTGATATTAAATTATTAAACTACATTTTGTTAATAGTTGGGTGTTTGGGTAAAATTAGAATTATTAAAATGGCATCTGTTGGTCGTATTTCAAACTTTCTCAGAAAAGCTTTACCCAAACAAAACTTTTTGAGAACATATGCAGATGCAGCACCTTCAGCAAAACTTGGAATGTCTTTCACTTTTGCTTCTCCTTCTGAGGTAAAGTTAAAAAACTAGTATGATACAATATTTTATATGGATTTGATATGTATTTTGAATATTTTCAGCTAAATTTAAGGACAGCTTAAAATGTAGCTTAAATATACAAATATTAAATGTTTAAGCTATAAATAAATAATTAAATTTTTTTAAATAAATTAAATAGTCATTCTTTAATGTTTCATCTATATAAGTATTAAATATTAAATGCATTTTAAACTTTTCCAAGCTTAAAAAAAAACTTTGTTTTAAAGTTGAGTGGTTGAATAATTTTAATAAAATAAAATCTTGAATAGTATCTAAAGTTTAAATTCTAAAATTTTTAGTTTTTTTAACGAATCACTTACTAAGCAACATACCTAATGTATTTTATGAGTTGTAATATATGTTTTTACTTTCTCTTTGTTACTGTAAAAGTAAATTTTTTATTGTACCTTTTTCTGAATAAGCTAATAAATGATTAGTATGTATTTTTTGTCAGAAACAAGTTACTGAACACTTGTAAGTAGATTAAATACTTCTACATAGAATTAAGATTTAAAATATCAAATCTTTAAAAGCACCTTTATTTTAGACCTAAACATATTTTGTTAAAAATTTGATAAAAAAGTTTGAGTTATACCAAGTTTAAAAAAAAAACCTTTTGTATTTAGTCAATTAGTGTTTAGTTTTTTATTAGGGATATTGTGAATTGAATGTTTTTAATAATTTCTATCCTATGAATAAGTTATTACATTTTAGATTTTTATCTTATATAATTTAAAATACTTACATTTAGTGCAACCTTAAAATTAGTTTCATATAACTACCATTTTTGTTAGTATTTAGATAAACTTAATTTTTATATATATATTGCATGTTTCAGTTTCATAAAAAATATGTCATTTATGAATGTTTTTTTGATAGTTGTATTCTTTTAAAAATACTAAACGTTTTTTTGTGTAATTTTTATGAATGATAAAAAACATAGTAGTTTAATTCAAAGTTGCCACTAAACCTGGAATCCTGAAAAAAACTGGAATTTGGCAATTTAGACTAGAAAACATGGATAAACATAGAAAACAAAAAATTTGAACAGAACCACTTAAAAACCTGGAAATATAAACAATTTTTACATGTTTTGTAGTCAAGTTTTGATTTGACACAAAAAATCAATCATATATAAAACACGTTTTGAGTAGCTTTACAGTATCTTTTCAATGTTATACTACTTAAGACATTTGTTTACCTTAAACTTAACTTTAAACTAATATTAGACCCAAAAGTACTTTTAATAAACATTTGGCAACTATTTTAACTATTTTAGTTTTAAATAATAATTATTTAAAAATAAGTCCATTATTTTTTCAATTTACGCAAACAAAACTGATTAAGGGCATAGTAGGGTTAAATCTATTTTTTCACAATTTGATTCTTTTTAGAGTTTTAACTAAGCTACAAAAAGCATTTTACAGATAAAAAATAAAAAAATAAGTTTTAAGATATATCAGGCCAAAGTCGTAGGCAACAATAGTTATCTTATGGGAGGCAAAAACTAAAACCGCAAAAAAAAGACTATTTCAATACCTCAAATAAAAATATATCTTTTCCTGCGTTTTTTGATATCAATACCTCAAACTTTCAGAAAATGTCCCTTGCAATATTTAGAAAATTCTATCAGAAAAAGTTTTATGACAATAAAATAAAAGTTTTTTTCTCGTTTTTGTCATGAAATTTTTGTTATAGTTTTTTTTATTAAATTTCTTCTGCAGAAATTTCTAAACATTGCAAGGAAGATTTTCTGAAAGTTTGAGGTATTTATCACAAAAAACTTAGAAGGAGATAAGTTTTCAGTGATTTCTAGTTATTTGCCTTACAGTTTGCACCTTTTAAGGTTTAGATTAATATGCAAAAAGCAACTTGTAGCTTAGTTAAAACTCAATAAAATAAGTTAAATTGTGAAAAGGGTGATTTACCCCCTATGCCCTTAAACACAACATAAGGATTCTCATTAAAACAAACTTACAATTTTTGGAGCATTAAAGTTTATAGTTTTTTAAGATTATGACTCTCATGTTCCATAAACCTAGAGTAAAACAAAACTAAATTTTGAAAGCATTAAACATGTTTTCCGAGTAAACAGAAATTAAGAATAAAGTTATAGTAAAATAGACCTAATAAGTAATAATATAATTTAAAAAAAAATATTTGTGAATAGATAAGTTTGTTAGTAGAAGATAATAGTATTTTTGTATTTAAACAATAAATTTATACTAAAATAAAAACTATTACAGTAAAAAGCTATTTTATATAAGTAATTTGTCTTTTAATGGTTTATCAATGAAATAAAAATAAAACATTTCTAAATCAAAGTTATAAAACCTCATAACAATAAAAAACTTAAAAGATTAGAAATAGTTTTTAAACTTTATAAAAACACTTAAACAAAAGTTGTTACATTTTTACCTTAATCGCTGTATAAAAAGTAAATTGTTGTCTATAAAACGTTTATGTATATAAAGTTTTCAACTAAAAAATTTAATAATTCCCTTTTAGACATAAGATAAAATAAAAAAACTTTAAACATCCCTTATCCGATGTATGCAATGAAAGATTTTGTGTTATTTAATAGTTTTTGTGTCTTTTAAAGTTTATTTCTATTTAATTTTGTAATCAAATAAAATTAAATATAAAGTACTAAAAAGCTTTATTATATTGTTTTAGTATCTAAAATGTGTTAATACATTTTTAATATTGCACATTTTAAGTGCTTTGATGTACTATAAAACAGTATTGAAAACCCTCAGAAAGCTTAATCAAAAATTGTTGTGAGGTTTCAAAAGTTTTCCACAAAAAATAAGTCATAGTTCTAAAAATAAACTTAATACTTATTGCTTGCTGCTTTTATAAGCTAGAATTGTGTTTTTTGAAAGTAAAGTTGTTGCTTAAAAAATATTTTTAATATTTAAATTCTATAATGCAGAAATTAGCGTGATGTGTAGTCTTACACAAGCCCATGACTTTATTAACTACAGGGCTGACACACACACAAGATATTTTGAACTTTTCTAAAACTCAGAGGCTAGTTATGGTATTTTCCTACACCTCAGGATTATTTTTAATTATTAGAAGTTTCTTTTTAATAATGTCGTTATGTTATTATTTTAGTGTTTTTTGATATTTAAGCTTTATTATCTGTATTAGTTTAAATTTTTTTTACTCTTAATAACTTTATTTCAATTTTCTCATTAGTTCAAACCATTTCGGGCTAGCTTAATGTAAAGCAGGATAGTTTTTAGTCACTAAGGCTGGCTTTTTTTTGCCTAAAAGAGTGGAAAAAAATATTTAATTAATTAAGAAATTCACAACCTGAACAGACAAGATAAGATCAATAATTTGTTTTAAAACTTAACACCAGAGCTATTCATAATAATTAGAATAGTTTCAAAAATGTCTATTGAAAGAAAATTGATAAAAACTTAACAGTTTTAAATTTTTATATTGAATAATGTAAAAATTAAGTTTTAGTAATGATATTTAACTTTGGATATGAAAGTAATGTTTGACCGATTTTGATCTGTTTTTTTATAATTTAGTTTTAAACTTGAAGTTTAGGGTATATAGATCAACCATATGCTTTAAATTTATAGTTGTATCTTCCATACATAGCTAGCATTGCATTATCTCATAGTAGAAATAAAATTAAGAAACTTATTTTCAAAATTTCAATGAAAAAATATTTTGATTGTTTTATAACCTTTTAATTATATATTTATTCGACTATTAGTAACTCACATTATCAAAAGCAAAAATGTAGCAATTATTTCAAATTGTGACAGGCATTTTACAATGCAAGTGGAGATGTGTCACAAATTGACATTCCAACTGGCAGTGGATCGATTGGTGTGTTGGCAAACCACGTACCAACCCTCGGAGTTCTTGCACCAGGTGTGATCACCGTCTATGAAAATGCTGGAGATGCCAAAAAATTTTTCGGTTAATACTTATTTTTATGCTGCATAAAACTATAACAATACAATTTTAACCTACTTATAAACCAGTTTTTAAAAAATTGTTATTTGAATTTATTTCACCAAGCACGGGAAGTTCGTTAAAAAAACTTTTTTGTTATTTTTTTTCTAAAACCGACTTTAATTGAGTTTATCTTTTCAAAAATTTTATATGCCAATTAAAAACCAGTAACATAATTTTTAAATAAAATCAGCATATACTCGATAACATTTTGTATGCACAAAGTTTGTTCTCCAATAAACAGAAAGTTTTTACTACTTAAACTTTAAAAAATTGTCAATTCAAGTGTACTCTACTCTAAGGTCAATAAATTTTACTAATTTTTTAGTAAGCAGTGGAACTTACACGGTAAATGAGGATTCATCCGTCATTGTTAATGCTGAAGAGGCTGTTCCAGTTGATCATCTTGATAAAGATGTTAGTTTTACATTTTAACATTACAATATAACTTATTTTAAAACCACTTTAACTGCTGTTTGAAAGGTTCATTTGTAGTTTAACTTAAATTATAAATTTTAAGTGTACACTACGATTCTGAGATTTTTTACTCCTAGTTCTTATATTTGTATTTATAGCGCTAACTCTAGTTTTAACAACAAGCATTCTTTTGCATAACAATAACCTCTTTTTTTATCTATAAAAAATCTAGTAATTTACAGGAAATGCATTAAATTGTCATTGTTTTATTTTTGTATTCTAAATATAAGTGTTGCTTTACGTTTTTATAATTAAAAGTTAAACTTATCATTTTCAATTATTGCTCCACAATTAGTTAGAGATAAGCTATCTGCTAAATTTTGTATATGACTTACTGTTTGTCTACAATACTACACTAATTTGTGGAATGTTTTAGTTATTTTAAATAACAATTTAAAAACTATGGAGTATTTTTTAGTAAAATTGTACAATATAGTTAATTACTTTTTAGAATTCCTTTATTTATTGTATATGTTTTTATATTTATTTTGCACATGTATAGTATGTTTTAATAGTAATATTTGTTTGTGGTATTTTGTACTACTGTGGTATGTACAATTTACTAAAAGAGCGTAAGTATTTTAAATCGAACAATAATATTAACTTTTTTCAAATAAATACTTAAAAGACCTTTTTTATTCATATTAGATTATCTATGCTTGGCATTTTTTGTTTCAATAACTCTAATGTCGAGTATATCTAATACTAATAAAGACTTCTGCTTTATATGTTGTTTTTTAACTATGGTTATTGCATGAATGATTTAACTAAATATTTTGCATTTAACCTCTTCAGTTTCAGAGTTTAAAAGTTGATTAAATTTGCAATACACATCAATTATATAATATAAATGATTACTTTATACTAGTATTGATAGAATAATGCATTGCAGGCCGCAAAAGCCAACTTAGCAAAGGCGCAATCAGATTTAGCTGCAGCTCAAACCGATGTCGCAAAAGCTGAAGCTCAAATTGCTGTCGACTGCTGTCAGGCCATTGTCAGCGCTTGAATAATTTGTGTATTAGTCCATTTTCAAATATTAAATTATGATTTTATTTATCAAATTTATTAGGTTTAAATAAACAAATTGTACTTGAAGGTAATTTTTGAAGGTTTTTATCTATTATCATTGTTTTCAACAACGCTACACTCATAAATAGATACACTTTCCATGATCACAAAATTTAATTAAAAATGTTAATTATTGCTCTGAAGTGTATCTGTGGTTTCAAAAGTTTTGAAATAGTTTAATATTTAATTAGTTTAAATAATATAATGTTAAATTTAAAAAAAAACGCATATACCCAATTATCAGACAACGTAGTAATAGTATTGTTTCGTATAAATTTTAAAATTGTCTCGGTCTCGATTATTGGTTTTAAATTCAGAAAGGATTAGAAAATAATTTGATTAATTTTTTTATATTATATAATTAATTTGTGCGGAATTGAAAAAAATCAATTGAATTTTACATAAAAATTAAATTTTATTAGTTCGTACTTTAAACTTCTAAAAAACTAGCTGCTTAAAATTTTTAATTTCATAAACCATGATATAATATTTCTTTTTATAAATGATTTAATACTCTAGTTTATTGTATGTGAATTATAAAAAAGTACCAACAGTAAAAAACGTATAACAAAATAAGTTTTGTAAATATCATATGATAAAATTAAAATAATTTAAATGAAAAAAAAATTAAGAATCTAAATACTTTCGCTATACTAAGAAATATTTATTAATATGAAACTCTAATTATTAAACAAAAATATAGGCTTGAAAATAATTTTAGCTTCTGTGGCTTAAAAGTTTTTATAAATAATTTCTAAGGTTACTTACAATGAATTTTTTTTTTAACAATTAACTACTACAAGTTATATTTTAGCATTTTCCTAAAGCATGGGCGTTAGCTATAATGAGATATAAATAACAGTTTATGCAGATTATTGATAAGTTGAAATAGTGTTTGATGTTGTTATTGTGTATCTTAAATAATCTTCATTTCAAAACTCCATATCAACTGACCTTAAATTATGACTTATTAAGTTTCTTATCTAAGACAATCAATAGTTCCTCTTGTTTGAAAAGTTTACTTCTATAAAAAACACTGCTATTACATAAAATTAATAAAACAATTATTTCACTTGCTTACAGTTTTGAAAGTACATCAAACCTAAAATGATGAAATAAAAAAGTAAAATAAGAATTATATTTTATTTTGACGTATACTTTTGTTACGTTTTTATTAAAAAACAAAATATCAGAAATATTTGAGAAACTTTAGTATTATTACTTTACAAAAAATTCTTAAATTACTAAGGAGTATTACTCTGATTTTATATTATTTATAATCTTCGTATGTAGTTTTAACGTTTATACCTGACTTACAATTTGCATTATTGGTAGTAATTTTTCTTAAAAAACTTATTAATTTTCTCATATTAGGATAAAAACTGAAACAAATATTTATATTAAAAAAATAATTATTTTTAATTCTCATTTACTTGCGACAACATTACACACTTTAGTTTACTTATAGACAAAATATCAAATAATATTTTAGAAATTATTTTGTAAGTTTTATTTAGGTGCAAAATAATAAAATTAATTTTCTTGCTGTCCATGTTTATATAAAACCACGAACACTTTAAAAGCAACATACGTTAGATAAGAAATTAAAGTCAACATAAAGGAATAGGTAATTTAAAAAAATCAATTTAACATTTAAAAACGTATTCTCACAAAAACCCAAGTTAATTAGTAATATAAGACGTGTAGAAGTGTACATATCGATGTAAGTAAATTTTAGTTAAATATAGTAGTCATAGTTTTTTTTTAGAAAAAATTCAAAATGTCATTTTTTATTAGTTCAAATGATTTGAAATTATTAACGTGAGTTTTATGAGAGATTTGAGAATTTGTTTTTATTTTGAGTAGATTATTATTTTTTTTAATAAGCTGTTCGGTTTTATAGCCTTACTTTTACTAAACATTGGAAAGCGTCAATTTTGGTCAGTTATATGATTTAAAATTCCTCAACTTCCAAAAACTTACAAAAATGATTTTTTTTCAGTAGACTATTAAATAGTAAATTTCTTTGATTTTTGTAGGCAACATGACAATTATAAACTCGTGAAATTTTCTAAATTTCAAAAAAAAAAAACATTTTGTTTTGATTAATATTATTAAGTTCATTACCAGTAACATACTTTTTAATTGATGCAACTAAGGATCATTTGCAAATAATTGAGTGTATTTATTCATCAAAGAGAGTATCATAATATGTATGTATCTGTGTTGACTTAGTTAAAGTCATTAAAATACTGAAGATCAAGTGAGCTCTAAAAACAAACTCTAAAAATAAAAAACTGAAAATATCTGTAGCAGTTACATAATAATTCGAATTCAGGAAACTAAAATGTTTACAATAATTCCAGGGGCTTTTCTAATATAATTTTTTGAAACAAAAAATACAAATTGTACTAAAACGTTCTATCATTAGTTAAATACGCAGTTACAACTAATGAAATAGGTCAAATTTTTTCATCTGGTTAGAATATAGTCTGAGAGCCTTCCAACAAAAATAGTAGGAAAAATGCCAGTCTAAATCGAGGAATGTCAGTCTGAAATTGCGAAGTTTTATGGACGAACCCTTGAAGTAAAACTATAAAAAAATCATAACATTCTGTTATTTTTATACACAAGCTAATTAACAAAAGTTTAAAATTGAAGACGCATAATAAATCATTACGGTAAAAACAGACTTTAAAAAAAGGGGTAGGTGTTTTACACAAACTTTAACTAAAAAAAGAAAACATGCGGCAAAAACTAAAAAAAATATACAACTTAATTGGTTGCAGAATTTTTTTAATCATCTTATAATGCTTGAAATATACCAACATTTTTAAAATTTAGATTAATTATCAGAATTTAAGTAGTGTAGTTATTTTTAATCAGACTATTTTATTATGCATCAAACTTATTTTATAGTATAGAATATCTTTGATTATTATCAACATGATTTTTCTATGATTAAAAGCTTTTCCGTTTGCTCTTTAGTAAAAAAAAATATGTGAATAAAGTATTTTGAATTAAGGTTTACTAATTTAGTTTGTTAATAAGTAATGTTAACAGCTATTTTTTGGTATTTTTTTTTTTAATAAAATGTAGATTCCTACAAAAAAAAAAAACTAAAAGTATTTGAATTATCATCTAGTTTATGTAAAAACAAAAACAGAATGTAAAACTAATAATTAACAAAATGTTCACATTATTTTTATTCATAACTTTTAGCCAATCTTTTTTTTGGAAATTTAAGAATGTATTATGATATATTAGTATGAAAAACCTTAAAATACCTTAAAACAGATCATAATTTTTAATAAACTAAAAAATAATATCTGTCTTTAAAAAGTTTACACAAACAGTGCAAGAGTAAAACTGCTACTTATACTAATAACGCAAAAAATATTTTCCATGGAAAAATAATAAACAGTTGTATATAAAGTAGCTTTTTAGGTCTAATCTAATTAAAAATTATTTTTGAATAAACCTTTTATAAGAACTATTATGTTTTATTAACAAAGACTTTTTAAACATAAAAAATGTAGTCTTTTTCAGTAAATTAAAAAAATATTGTGTGCAAGATTAATGATATTCTTTCTACAACTTTTAAAAGGTTTTGTAATACTTGCATATAAAAAAAAAGACTAGGTAGAAGCAGGAATATATAAAAATAATCAAAAGTTTGCACGGTTTTTACTTTATAAACACAATTTAAGTCTTAAAAATTGGGTATTTTGATATAATAAATTCATTGACATTTTTTTTTGGTACTGTGAAAAACTAAAATTATAACAAAGGAATCATGTTTTTATAATTAAAAATTCTTAATTTTTTAACAGTTTAATTAAGTCTGTTGTTAAACATAGTATATACCAACTTAATTAGTTTAGAACTTAGTGAAATAATTTTTCAAAACAAGTAGGAGTAGTATTTATGCGTTTGATGTAGTTTCGCTACTTTTTTCACTTTTGGCTTTTGATGAGCTTTGATTTCCGGATTTCACTTTAATTTCAGCCAAATGAAGCCGGTCAACACTAGGTAATGGTTGAAGTTTGTTGTTAGATGATGGAATTGACCCAGGGATAAAGTCTTCATGCGAAGTTTCTCTAATTCTGTTAGTTTTTTTTATGAATTTGTAAGCGAAGTTTTTAAATATTATAAATTTTTAATTGAAAGAGTAAACTCTGTTACATTTAAATTGTATAAGAAAATTTTTAATGAAAAAAATATTAGTACTAAACTCTATTTTTTATATATGTTTTATTAAAAAAAATTAATCAAATAAACTTTAAGTAATTTAAAATTGTCATCTAATTAAAACAACCTTGTAAAGAGATCATTTTTAGGAGTATTTTCATTTGCATTAAAGTTAGGCGCAGGTGAAGTCAACGGCCTCCTACAAAAAATAACTAACTTATAGTATTGTTTATTTAACGACAAAAAATACGCTAAAAAAGTTTGGTCCAATGACCTGGTGTAAAAAAAAATCTTTCAGTTATCGAGTCGTACACCTGAACAATTTAATGTCATTTCTAGGACAGCTATAACAAGAATAAAACTAATACTACTTTGCTTTTTTAACTACAAAAAAAAGCGCTTTATAGAAAAAGTAAAGTAAATTAGTAAAATTAATAGATTAACGTTCAAAAATTTAACGAACGTTAACAAAATAGAACTGTTGAGGCGACTTATTGAAGAGTCTTGATTTAGAATAAGCTTATTCAATATTTCTTTCAATTCAAAAATATCTCCTCTCAGCTTTTTATACGATTCCTCTTGTGCTTTTTGGGATATCTAAGTTTTTACAACAGGATTTAAAATCTTTTCTAAGTTAAAGTTTTATTTATTTACTGTTTATTACTTTATCAAGTTTAATGAAAGAAAGGGACATTTTTCGAAACAATTTTTTTTAAATATATTTCATTTACAAGGTGATAAAATCAGTACAAAAACAAAGTATAAAATGTATAATTTGTATAATAATACATGTTATCATAATTAAAAAATGTAAAGGAACATACTATATTGTAATTAAAAAAAAGTTTTTTATGTATTTTAACAAATTAAATAGTAACGACTTAAATGACCCTATAAAGAGTTAATATATTTGTTTTAATAAATATTATTGTTTAGAAATAATACTCACCTTTATATTTTCCACTTTGTTGTGTATTTTATTCAGCTTTCTTTTAGTATCTAATATATTAGTATTTTGTTACCATAACTTAAAAAATATGTACGAGTTCTTTATTGTTTTACTGAAGTTTACTAGTATTACTAACTTCTTGAACTTTAGGAAGCTTTTTGCTTTATTACCAAAAATATGAAACTTTAAGTATGATAATGACTAAATATGTTTAAGGTTTATATAATTATATATCTAGAAAATCAAGAAAACACTTTAAATGTTTTTGGATAACACTTTACACATTTAAAATATTAAAATAAATACATTATAGCTCGATTTCTTACAATTGATTGAAATAGATGACTTATATAACTAATAAAAATATAAAAAGAAATTACATTACATTAAAATAAGCACCGATGGTTTCATAAATTAACTAAATAGAAAATCTAACCGGCAGAAAAACTTTCTAAATAGTTGCTAGTAAGGTTGTCATTAGTGTTGCTGTTGTTCGATTTTCCTTTCGGTTTTGTTGTTAATTGGGAAACGTTTTGCATCATTTTATTGTCCTTTTATGTTTATATTTTGTTGTAAACTTTTTTAAAATCAAAAGTATATGGAATATTGACAACATTTAAATGAATCAGTTGTATATGTGAATTTTTATGAACTTAGTAAAGTAAAGTTCTCGTTAAACATACAACGATAAATTGTCTGTTCTTTAAATTTTGACTAGAAAAAGTTTAAATTCATAAACCAAATAATAAAAAACACAAAAATTATTTGGAAAAATATTCAACGTGCAGACTGAAAATGAAGAAAACATTTTGAAAAGATACAAAGCTAAAAACTTATAGCGTAAGTTTACTTCCTTCAAGTCTTAAACCTTATGATAAGATTACGCATCAAAGTTATAGCTAATTCAGACAAGTTTTGTTATTCAAATAAACACAAAGTTTTTGTGTACATAGTGGTCAAAAGTAAAAAATATTTACAACTTTGAATGTAACTATTCTATTTACTATTGTGTAACACATTAAGTGAGCTCATGTGTTTAACAACTTTTAGTTTGGTTCATTAAAGTTATTTAGTAATCATAATTTTATTTGTAAAACGTTTTTTTTTATATAAAATAGCTACAAGTGTAATAACAAAATTTAAAAATAACTTAGTTCTTAACAACAAAATTATAAGTAAAAGTAACATTTTTGTATAAATGTTAGAACTTGGAGCATGTAAAAATAGATAAAAAATTATGCAAAAGTAGACACGAACTAAATAAAATTTTGATTATTTCAAATTTTATTATAGCTACAGTGTTATTTATTTTTTGATATTAAACATGAATTAGTTTTGTTACTTATAAAATTAGAAATATAATCAAACTAAATCAACACATTTTCATTGTTTATTTATCCTATTTATGTTTTAACTACTTTTTTGGAAACTTTATACATATTTCACTTAAATTAAAAAAACTTAAAGTAATAGTAAATTTTTGGCCTAGGTGAAGTAGCGATAGAGAAAATGTAGTAAGGTTTAAAGTAGTTAGAAAGACTTAATTGCAACAAAATATAGTAAATAATTTCAACATTTAATTATCTAGCGACAAAATTTTCACACGTGAAGAAAGTTTTGCGCTTGCTCCTTTAAGTATTCTTATAAAATTTATATAAAAAAAAGTTCAGTGTGTAGAGAAAGCTTTTGTCATTAAGATATTTCAATTTTTTTTTGTAAAATATAAACTATTTTGTACTAAAACTGCGTATATATACAAAATTACTTGATTTTGTCGCGGTGCAGATGTTTTGATGCTTTTCTCATCGAAATCATTCTATTCAAGCAAATTATTTTATGTTAATTAGGCAAACAACTAATTGCAATTTAAGTAAAAAAAAGTGTAAATTTGAAACACAGGCATAAAATTAAAGTAATTAAAAGTTAATTTTTTTTTTACATAGGTTTTAATATAATTAAAGTGCATCATAAAAACACAAACTTCTTCATCATCAAAATTTTTATCAATGTGTAATCTATCCATGAGAAAATCTAGCTGATCTTTTATCTGGATGGTTACTTTCTGCAGGTTTTGTTGGTCACTGTCTGTTACGTCATCGTCATAAATTTGTTCTTCTGGATTGCAATGCTCTTTTAAATACCTTTAAACAAATATTACCTTTTAGTATTCAAAATACTTAAGTCAGTTAAGTGAAAAAATTTACAACTGTATTACAACAAGAAAACTCTGAAATAGTTCATTGACTACTGGAAGTTTATCAAAAAAGAGAAGATCTTTTTAAGTAAAAATATAAATAATGAAACAGTTTCGAGTAAAAATTTCATGTTAAAGAATCTTTTTATTAACTTTTTATAAGCTGGTCAAAAACCTTTCAATCACCTAAATATTAATGTACTTTGAAATAAAAGCTATATATTTGTACAAAGAACAAACATTTGGAATCTTTTCTTTCTTTCAGAGTCTTGAAAGCTTAGTAGTAAGGATGCTTGTTGCATAACTGCATTTGCCCTTGCATTGTCGTATACTCTTAAAAAAAAAGATAAAATAGTTGTGAAAGAGCTTACACAGTTTAAGTACTCGTTTTACTTACATTATTCTTAAAAAAAAAAAAAACAAAATTCTTTTAAATTTCTTAGTTAAGTAGATAGTTAGTTTTTTTTGACAATAAATTTTTTTTTAAAGTAGTTTAGTTATTTAACTTATACCATTAATATATTAAATTTATAATGAAGGCTAACCAAAAAATCTAGTTGAAAAAGCTAAAAATAAATTTAAAATAAGTTTGTACCAAAAACTTAGTATAAATCTTTTTTTTCTTTGAATCTTACCAACAAACTTAAATAGTTTTTTTATTTAAACAGGTCGTTTTTACATAAATGACAACAAACTTGAAAGCTAACCTCATAAAAGTGTCAGATAAAAGGGCAATCAACAAGTTTAAGCACAAGATGGCGCTCAAGAACGAAAATGATATTATAAGAAAGTATCCCATCACTACATCGTATGAAGTCATCTCGTCAAATTGGTAGTCATCGACCAAAGTGAGACGGTAAAGTGAAACTATAACCCGATCAACTCGTAACATAGTTGGGATAAAAGACAAACCACCTTTATAGTAGATATTTACAATGATTTTAGTTGTTAATATATCATAAAAATAATTAAAAACAAGTAATCCAAAAAAAGGTGATAAATAAAATAAGTGAAGTTTTTTATTGTGTTATAACTTTAAACTCAGCAATTTTACTTTAAATATGTGGAAAGTTAACTAGAAATTTTTTAAAATAAATGTTAAATAAATAAAAATACATTTTAGATAATCAGTTCGAGTTTAATAAAAATACTAAACAGTATATTTTATAAAAAGTAGATTAAAAACTATTAGTAAAGGACAAATGACTTAAAACTAAGAATAGGTTATTTTAAAATCAACTTATTAGTAGAATTCCAAAACAGTTAAAAATATTTAATATGAAAATTAAACTTATGTTTCAAAAAAAACGTTTCTTTAAAATTATCTTACGAACCGAAAATCATCCAAAAGGAAACGGAGAATGGGATTAGAAATTCCAAGTATAAATAAAGAAATCGTAATATATCCGATCCCATTTTTGATAACATTACAATAAACGGTCCAAGTTGCCTAAAAAAATAAGATAATTTTTAATGATACTTCATTAAAACATACTTTATGAATCTACCTAAAAGCTCTGCAATATTTCATCAACCGAAGCCACATAAAAATGATCATGATGACGAATATTCTGTTCAGCCACACCGTTATGCTCTTGTTATTAACGTAAGAGTTTTCTTCCAAGCACACCGTGTAAGATCCGTTATTACAAGTTGAGCCGTCAAATTTGCAGCACATTGGTACTGGGTTTGTGTCCAACACATCAATAACGTGTATGATCTGATGAAATATATTACAGCTGATGTTATACAGTTTTCATCATTTTAGCGATTCGCTTGTGTTTGAAATTAATTGCATTACTAGTAATGCTATATATAAAAGTATATACTTGTATAATAAAAAATTTTTTATAAAAATAAAATAAGTTAAATTGAAGATTAAGAGTATACGATTGACTTTTTAGTTTGCTTAAGTAGTTTCCGGTTTCACTTTAAACAACAAAGATAATACGGATAGATTGTTTTTTGGTAGGCTTTGTAGCTTAAAATACATTTAGCAGTGACATCGATAACTACAAAAGCAATCTATTAAATCATTCGCATAATATAAAAAAAGAATTAAGTTTTCTATTATTAGTTGACTTTTAGCTTTTGTTATCATGTATGTATATTAAGTATTTTAGATAGTTACTATCAACTTGATTATATGAATTGGTTAATCTAGTTTTTCAAAATTAGTTCAATCTTCGGTTTAGTATATACTTTACTGTTTAGTATGTTAAAAATTAAATCCCAACAAGTACTTAAAAGTTTAGTTGAATGTACTGTAAGTAAAACTGTAAAAAAAAGGTTTTGAAATATATAACTTACACATAGGTAACACTCCTAAGCAGGGTTTCCAAAACTTTTAACATAAAACCCTCTTGAAGAAGTTACAAGCTTTAGACCCCTCTCTCATAAAACTTATATTATTTACGCCAGAGACTTTTTTTTTGCTTTTCATCATCAAGTCGAGAATATCAAGTGTAGTTTTCAAATTATAGCCTCATGATCCCCTTTTGGCCCTTATGAAGCTTATGCCCATTAAATATCTAAATTAGCCCTCAAGAAAGTCTTATGGCCCACTTTGGGAAACCCTGCTCTAAAGTTATGTAATAAAAAATTTATTGAGTTTTACTAATTTCAAGTTATTAAGTTAATTCGAGCTATTAGATCCGTTATAAAATCAAAAGATGAAGTTTTAGTTATTATAACCTATTATATATAGTAATTAATGTATACATGTAAAACTTAGAAATGCAAAGTAAAACATAACCAAACACTTTACCAACCAGTACTAAAAAAGTTAACATGTAGACCATCAAATCGAAATAGTTCCACCAGTCTTTAAAGTAAGAAGGTACAGAATCTTGTATTATCCTAATTTCTCCTAACAAATATTCTCGTTCCTAAAAGTAACTTAAAATATTTATACTTAATAATAAAGGTTATGCACAAATACTAAGCAAAGAATATTTGTTATAAAAAGTATAGTTTACGATTTTAAGTTAGAAACACTTGTGTAACTAGTTTAAAATTTTAAGAATGTTTAATTACAAGACTTTCAAAAGTAGAAATACAGATAAGTATTTTCGTATAAAGCGAAGTATAACTAGTTTTGAATTAAGTATTGCTAAAAGATTGTCTCTAAGTGTATAACTTGTTTCATTAAAAGATACAATATATATAAAAACTATTTCTTCTCTAACATCAGGCCATTTTGGATGGCAGTTGTGAATATCTTTTTTAATTTCTAACAGTCGCCATTCTTTCCATTCCTCGAATTTCTTTCTCGATTTTAAAACTTCCATTATCTCAGTTATCATAAAATAAACGCTGAACAGAGTTCCTATTATTAGAAATGCTATTCTAGCTCCATCCTATTTAAAAATGTTATCAAAAAATAAAACAGTATAAACTTTATTTAAGGTTATTAATAATCTTTTTTATTTGTTAAAACATGATTAAGGTTTAAAACGTTTCAAACTAAACAGAAATCGAACTTTAGTTACAAATATGTTTTTAATTTATGTTATAACAACTTAACAATTGTTTGGTCGGTTAAAAGTATATATGAAACTTCTTAGACTTATAAAACTATTACATTAAAAAATATTTCTTTCTCAGTGATGTAAACGATAAAACAATTACAGAAAAAAGAAGAAGTTGATATGAAAACTACAGTAATGTTAATTAATTAGTTTTTGTTAAACTAATTAATTTTCAAATAATTTAGTTTTTTGACAACTGTTTTTGTGTTTTTGTTGTTGTAAAAAAGTATATTAATTAACAAACTGCTGACTTGTGGAAAGCTGTACTGGGGTCTAATGTACCAGGGAACATAAACAGCGACCACTGTCCACACAATAACATACAAAACATTTAGTAAAAGGTTCCACCACGCTACTCGTCTGTCAAAATATTTGTAAGCTAACCTTATCAACATTAAGTAGTTTTTAAAATATTTCATAAAATCTAAAAAGATGTTAAATAAACAAATAGTAAAGTTTTACAGCTAAACTCAATATTACAAAACTGTAGATGTTTTTACCTTCCAAACTGTTCCCACCTAACATCAATCAATCTTGCTATAACTGGGTGGAGTATGAGATCTATCTGATGATGCTCAACTATAGCTTCAAGCTAAATAAAATGAAGTAAATTAGCGCATAAATATAAAAGTTAAATTTTTATTTGAAATTTAGAGTTTTTAATTTTTTATATTATTTAATCTTAAAACGTTCTTAAAAACAAATAGTTCATTTTAGTTTCTAAATAGTTAGAACAAAATGACTATTGAACTATAAAAAAAGATTAGCAAAACTTCTCATTAAATTTTTTTTAGAAAAAGACGTTTAATTTTGTACAAACAAAGGCTTCCTAAAACTTTTAAAATACAAAACTTCATACAGTCAAAGCTTACAGGTGATTTGGCAAGACACAGTTCTGATTCTTCACTAAGTGAATTTTCATCAAACCCAATTTTTGAACTTTCGTCTAAAAATATAAATAGTTTTTTAAGTTATGTTTTACACTTTAAAATTATTTAAATAATTATTTTTAACATTATATTTTTTTAAAGACTTTCGTCGTTAAAGTAAGAAAAACTTTGTAGATTAGAAGACTAAAATAAAAAAAAAAAGAGCTCTAAATTCTTTTGTAGATTACGTCTCTTACTTAAGGTGAAGTTAGTTTAATTTTTGCACAGAAAATAAAAAACATTGAAAAATTAGTTAGGGTTTTTTATTTTAAGAGGTGTTATTGTAGTCTTCTTAAATTACTATAAATTACTTTTAAAAGAATGCGTTTGTGTCGAAATTAAAAGTAGAAATATATTTAAAATTTTTATAAAACTTTGATAATAAATTCTAAAATGTGAATGACAACATAGATATAAAAGCAAGCTGCTTAATTTAACTTATTAAAATATTGATAAATTCTATAAATAAACTTAGAAAAAGTTCTACAAGTTGTAACATTACTTACATACATCATTACACTTTACAAATGTTATTATAAAAGAAGTTTTTGTAAAAACTTTTTGTGAGTGCAATGTAGTTTTATGTTTTTCAAAAACTACTTAGTAACTTTTCAAATACAAATTTAACTAACAAAAAGAATCATCGACTTCGAGATGACTGAGCTGATAGAATTGCTTTCTGTTACGCTTGTCTTTTCTGTGAAACTTGTCTAGAGCTATTTTAGCCTGTAATTTAGTATAATGATTTTAGCTTTGAAAATAAAATTTATAATTATTAAGAATTACAGCACGTGTTTTGAAAGTTTATTAAGTTTGTTCAGGTAATTTGGTAATTTTAAACTATAAATTGTAATTAAAAAAATTATAACTAACTACTGGTGCCATTTTAATTATCATGTGGGTGATGCATTTGTAGCCTGTTATGTCTGTCACTGCTACTTTCGCACCTCTTTCTACCAGTTCTTTTGCAGTTTCACTTCTATCTGATTAAAAAATTTATATAATTATATGTTTGGTGTCTTTTTTATGAAATTGTATTACTTTCATTTAATTTAAAAACTGTAAAACTATATGTAAAGCGTGATTTTCTTGCTAAACAATTATTTTTTGAAACACTAAAAAAGCGATATTTTCGTAAAAACAAAACATACAGCCTCAAAATAAGCTAGAAAATAGATAACAAGTAATATAGCACCTTTTAATTGTGTTTAGATTATTTTATAATTAATGCTTATTAACAAGAAACACCTAGTTCTGCGGCAAGATGTAAAGGTGTTCTCAATTTGTAATCTTTTGCCTCCTTATCGGCACTTTGGTCCAACAGAACTTTCAGTGACTTCACAGCATCATTACCTGCTGCGTAATGCAGAGGAGTTTGTTCCCCTTTCGCTAGAGATTCTATGTAGGCTGTTAAATTATAAAAGAATATTCTAATGAAAAAGTTTTAGCTAACTTTTATAAATTGGTTATATATCTTATTAATTAAAGGTATGCAAAAAAGTTTTTTTGGTAAATGTATTAAACATACCTCCGGCGTTTAGTAGAAGTTCTACCATCTCACCGAAGTCTGTGGCAGCCGCTACATGTAAAGGTGTTCTTCCGTATCTAATGTTTAAAGTTTACTTAAAGTTATCACTTAATACCTTGTCTATTTTTTCACAACAAAAAAGTTAAGTATGCACAGTACATACTTTAGTCTAAACGTCTTTTGTAAAAACTATACTTTAAAATTTGAGAGTTAATTTTTGCAAAAACATATAATTTGTTTAAAAAAGCATCAAATACCGTATGTTTTATTATTTATATGTGCTTAACTAGAAATTTTATCAGCAATATATAAAAAACTAACGAGTCTTTAGCGTTTACATTGGCATTATTATCAATAAGAAAGCTTGCAACATTGGGATGCCATTCTCTTGCCGCCTATATTTATATAATAAAAATATTACAAAATTTTTAGTACTTTTTTACAAAAATGTTTTAATTTATTTCTAAGATTTTTTTTAAATTAAAAAAACTAAGAAGAAATATTTAACGATTAGAACTGTGTAATTATACACATAATTATAACTTATTGAACGAGAAAAAGTTGCTCAAAAGTTTGGTCCAAGGACCTGGTGCCTGAAGAACCTTTCGGTTATCGAGTCACACACTACGGATACCATTTAACGTCTTGTCCAGGACATCTATATCGTTAGTCTTACCATATGTAAAAATAACAAAATGTCTAATAGACAAATGGTACCTTTGCAGAGATATTAAACATTATAAACAAAATTTAAAGATAACTGTTTTTGTTTCTAATAGATATATACTTAATAGCAGTTACTGGTTCAGTTTACCTCATGAAGAACTGTCTGTCCGTATTTATCAGTGAAGTTTATATCAGCTTTAACTTCTCCTGAAAGTAAAGTTTCTAAATAATCCAAATCGACCTGAGAAACAATGTTTTTTTAAAATTGCTTATTATTAACGCAGTTTGTTGTATAATATAAACTTTTCTGGTGGTAAAAAGAATATTAGTAAAAGTTTTTTTTTTGTATATTGAAGTTTATTAATTGAAAAATTCGTGAAACAGTCATGTATAAAATAAATCAAAACTAAATATAACTTTAGTTTTTTCAAAAAAAAAATTAACTTCATCATTTTCATGACAACTTTTGTCCAGTCCGATAAAGTAAGAAATTAAGTCTCTATTTTTCTTTTCTTGAGCGTAATTTTTGTTAAAATTCGAAGACTTCAGGTCTTCTTCCAAAACAGTAGGATAAGCTTCATTTTCTGTGTTAAAAAAAACAGTTTTGTTTCTGTGTATCAAAAAAACAATTTATTTTTTAAAGTTTAAAACCGCCTACGATTTAGAATTTCAGGGTTTATTACTACTAAAAGGTTGCTATACTTGCTTTAAAAATTATAGTTTATGTATTCAATACTAACATTTTTTTTAAACTTTTAGATTTTTTAGCAATATAAAAAAATTTTAACAATGACATAAATCACTAGACAAATAAAACAAATTATTTTTTTTGCCTTATAAGCTTAACAAAACTTTATATTAACAAGTAAAACACTTTTTTTTTAATTGTTACTTTTTTATTAGTGTTGTTGATTGTTTTTATTTCCAAACATTAAAAAATCAACGTGAAAAAAGGCAGTATACTCAAGGGTTACAAAAAATTACCTCCAATGAAGTTATTTACAGCCCTGTAGCGTCTTCTAGTAACAAGGTCTTGCCATCTGCTTACAGCTCTACTAAGATTTGTCACTCTCTTTACTACCGCTGTAGGTTTCTGTTAATTTGTGTTATTTGATTATAATCATTATTTAAAAAAGAATTTAACAGAAACTTGCTATAATTCGAATGCTAAATCTTACCTTATTTAATTTCAACTTAACATTTTGGCTGTACAATACTTGTTAGTAATAACTAAAATTATTTAGTAGCTTCAAAGGTTAAAAAAAAGTTTAGTTTTAAACACATTAAAAAATTAAAAGTTTACTTATAAATTTTGAATGTTCAAACAAGTTTTGTTTTAGTTTACATATAATCTTTATAAATTTTAATACGTATTTACTGTTAATAAGATGTTTTAATTAATAAAGGTGTTTATTTTTAGGATAAGTATGTGTAACTTTGTCCTTACAGATTAAATTATATGCAAAAAAGTCAAACAAACTGTAAATAAGTTTGCATTATTTATCATATTCAAAGATATCATTAATAATTAAAAGTTTTTAGAGTTTGATAAAGAAAAAAAAAGCATTGTACCAAAATAAAACTTTATGCAAAATTACTTTTTTAGGACTTTGTTACAGTCTTAATGAAGCACTTCGGTGTTTCACCTAATATTTGCTGAACTAGCAAAAAAGTTTTATTTTGTTTGTAATTTTAGTAATTGAAAATTTAGCTTTAAATTAATTTTTAATACGTTTGGGTAAGGTTGGTTAGGGATAAGGGTATAAACAAAACAAGCTAAAAAAATTTCTGACTCAGCAAATATTAGAAGACACACCTTCAATCGGACTCTCTTATTACAATTTTTTTAAGTATCTTTTATTAAAAAAACTCAAGTTATAAAATAGATTTTTTATTTCTTAACTTACATCATCGTCTTCAGCATCATTTATAAATGATTCGTTATCATATTCTTTACTCTCATTTTCTGTTATAATTATATAAGGCTATTTATAAAGTTAAAAAACAGTTAAAAATATAAAACACTAACAAATTATACAAAACAAACTGTATTTAAAAGTTATGTATAAAATTTAAAAACCTACATACACATGTTTTTAGTATTAATTGTAAAATATTTTAAATGTATTAAAGTAAAAAATACTCTTTTATTTATGTTTAATTTGAACTAAGTTGCCATTTAAAGTTACATTTTGTTTTAATCTGTTGAAATACTCTGTTAGTTTTACTTGTTTGTGCACCTTGAAAAATAAACGTCTGTCTAGTTACTAACTAACACAATACCTATCAAAAGGTCAGTAAAAATCTGTTTACTGTATGTATCTTTAAAAGTTTGGAAAAGATGTTTTAGTTATTTTGTGTTTATCAAAAAGTATTTCAAAGGTTTTGAAAAACAATCTGTAACATATTTATAATAACAAAGTTTTCTATACTTAAACTGTTTTTGTTCTTTACTGATATTCTATAGTAGAAATTAATTAATTGTCTAAGGATTTTGTTTCCTCACATATAGTTATAGATTATTCATTAAATGTATTAGTTCTTAATACTTATACGAACTTGTATTAAATATAAAAACTGTAACTAGTAAATTCTAAAAGAACTTATTCATATAAATTTTTAAAAAAGTAATAAAGTTAAGTTGTTTAAGTTGTTATTAACACTAGCACATTTATAAGTTTTTTTATAGGCTGTAAACTTTTATAAACATTTATTTTGCTTTTTATTTTATTAACGATTAAATGATACTTACCTTAATTAATTTAACCTTATATACTTAAACAAATGCTGGTAAAAGCAAAAAATAAAAGATTAACAACAGCATATTTTATTAAACTGGATAGAAAAAGATAGGTAATATTTATGTTTTGAATAAAACATAATTTAAGTTTAATTAAAATCAAAACAACATACTTTTCTTGGTTCTTTTCGTCATTATAAATTACGTTTATTTTTTATACGTTCAAAACATTTTGCAAAGACTGTATAGCTGTGAAAAATAAATAATTTTAAGTAAAAATATATAAAAAAATTATTGATAATTTTGTAAGTTTATTACCTTTCAAAAATGTTAGCTAGCGATACTTTTCTTATTTAAATACAATTGCTTAAAAGTATTAAACGTGCTATATCAATCAAATATAGTACAAATAAAAATAATATTTTTAAAAGTATTATAAAATTTTAAGCTATTAAAGCAAAGTTTAGACTTTTTTGACATAGGTTCTTACTTTAATCTATAAACGAAAACTATTTCAGAAAGGTTTTAACTATCTTTTTATAGTTTATGGCTTATAATTTGTTTATAAACAACAATATTTCTTGTCTTTATAACACAATCAAAACATTAGGATTTTAGTTTTTGTTTTGATTTACAAACCAGGTTTTGAAATTTTTAGATAGTTTTAGTAAATTTTTAATATAAATTAAAACAATTTGTTAGCAAGTCTAAAAATTAAAATAAACCCTTATAATTTATAAATAAACCCTAATTTAAATAAAAGTTTTAAGTTTTTTTCTCATTTCACAAGCTTTATTAAAACTACTAAAATAGTATCAATAGTAATGAATCTTTACTACCTTTGTTATGTAAATATAAAACTAATGCTTAATTAAAAAAAGTTTTAACAAGTTTTACAAATCGATATAAATCTCAAAATTTACTATTATATTTGTAAATGTTTAAATATTTGCTTCCATTTTGAAAATTTTCCAATAATGAAATAGTCATAAATTGAAAATACTTCATATGTTTGTTATTATAAATTGTAAAAATAAACATAATTTGTTTTGTTAAGAATTATTAAAAATAATTTAAAATATATCATTTCCTAATAAAATAACAAAACTTAGTTTTGAATGCAAACGAAATATATGTAAAAAACAACTTAACTTTTAAATCATAAACTAAAGTAAAAAACGCTAACGACACTAACGCTATGTGTACTTTTAAATTCTAAAATGTTAAAATTGGTACTTCGTAAAGTAAATATAAACTGATAAATAAATCTCTAATATAAAAAAAAGTTTAAAAAAATATTTACAGCATGTGTAACGTTATAGTACGGCGTACGAAAACACTACAATGTACACAAAGTAACAAAAGTTCAATGCGTTGTGTTGCTAAGTCTTTGAATTTCACTCTGCCTAGTGTTTACTTAATTTTTCTTGTAAATGTTCATTTATATTTATGTAAGGTTTTTTCTTGCTTAAATCTAACTAAAACTAACTTATTAGTAGCTATTTATTAGTTAGGCTGTTGTTTAGAGACTATACAACTAATAAAATAAATAATCAGTTTTTATTCATAAATATTTAAGTTTTTTTAATCAAATCTCTAAGAAATTCATATAATAAATAATGAACTTTATATACTCACATGATTAAACAAAGAAAAATGAAACTTATTGCTATCATTTATTTTTAACTGGATTCGATTGAAAAATAAAACAGTTCAAGTTCAAAAATAAGAGCAAAAATACTAATAAAAAAAGTTTAAATTTTAAGAAGTATAAATTTGTAGAACAAATAATAAAATAAGGAAAAGACGAAACATTTTTTGAATTTGCGACTAAATAAACTTTTAAACTTAAATTAAACGATAATATAAAAAAGGTTCAGTGAAACATAATCCAACAAAATTTAAGTTTATTGAATGTATTTTTTTAAACTAACAACTTAAATTTCTTGTTTACGATCTTTTTAAAACAAAAATAAACAGGTTAAGCATTTTCTTTACATTGCAAATAAATATAATCAGAAAATTAAACTAGAAAAATAATACAAAAATTAAAAGTATAAAGTTTAAAATATCTAACTTTTTCTAAACTGTATTTATAAAATAAATATTACTTTGTTATATAAAAATAATACTTTTAGTTATTACTGCATTAAGAAGTTTCAAAATTTAATTCTGATTACAACTTCAAAATTTTAAACAACAGTAAAGCGGAACTTTTTATAATATAATTATTATTTAAACATACTACTTTGAATTTTTACAAATTTATGAGTAGTGTATATTTTAGTTTAGCTCTACAAAAAATTCTTAATTAATAAAAACCATTAAAAATTTTTAAAATAATATTGTTATATATTTAATTAATTTAGTCACAAGTTTTACTCACAGAAATACTTTTTAAGCCTTATTTATGCTTTTTCTTATCATTTTTAATAGTATATTTACCTGAAATTTTTCAAAACCGTAAGCTAAATATTACTTTTGTGTTTGAAAAATCTAATTGATCTTCTTTAGAAAGAGTTTAATTTTCAATTAAATTAAAATATTAGAAAAAGTTTTAAATGCAATAACCAAAAAAAAAAAAAACTTGGTAAATTAAGTATTACACTGGTTTAATTAGTCTAGTCTAGACTCTAAAGATATTGTCGAATCACTAGAAACTCATAAAGATTTTCAAAAGACTTTAATTTTTCAAATAACCAAACTATAATTTTTTAAATAACCAAACTATAATTTTTCAAATAACCAAACGCGGTGTACGACTCGATAACCGAAAGGTCCCTTTGTACACCAGGTCCTTAGACCAAACTTTTTGAGCGCTTTTTTATTGTTCAATGAAGAATATAAAGTATCTAAAGCAGTTTTTATGATTTTTTTGACATATTCATTTATAAACTATCATTATTCTATAAAAGTTAAAAAAATATTAAAATATCGTAAATTACTACAATTTTTGTATGCAGAATTTAAAGAACAATTTTAACTTTAACCTAACATAATTAATCATTGCAACCTTACGAAGATTATGTTAAATAAAACACTTTAAAATAAAATATAATTTTTCTGCGTACTTCATTTTGGTATATTATTTATAATTTATTTTTTTATTATTTTTTTTGATTAAAGACTACTTTTGATGGTAACCTCATAAGCTGTTTTCACAATAATAACTTTTTGCTACAAAATATTTTATTCGAAATTTGGTATGAGATATTTGCTATTAGGTGCTGATAGTGGGATTAAAGTAAAAAGATTTTTGACTATATACATTTCATTGTTATTTTAAGAGTAGCTTTTATATTTTTAACTTGTTAATAGCTTATCTTAACTGTGACTTTAAATTGTGTTAGTTATCTAGGTTATAACTAATAAACATTAATTGATGATTTTATACCGTAATTAAGTTTTGCTTATTACTTTATTGCATTATAAAATTGTTCTAGCTAAAGCTCACAACTTTTAGAAACAAAAATTCTGTTCACTAAAAAAGATAGAGTTAAGTTAACACAAAAAAAAGTAAACTGCAACATCAATTTTAAAGTCTGCACCTGCGCACAGAAGATAAAAAAACTTACTTCATAGTTCAGATAACTGTTCATATATCACTAAAAATTTTCGAAAATAAAGATAATTATATCTATTATAGATAATATATATTTGTATTAATTTGTTTACAAAGACTGTTTTTATATATGAAAATTGTTTCTATATATATTTTTTACATATTAAAATAATTAAGTTATAACAAGACTAGACTTAGTAGTATTATAAAAGTATGTAAGATAAACTATTTAACGTGCAGAGAAGTATATCTTCAGTAGTTAACAACGCATGCAAACTTTACAGTTTTAAAGTTGTAAAAAATATTCGACCAGTTGTTGTGGCTGGTCTTTATGGTTTACTCAAGTGAACAATTGTATGCTTAAATACTGTTTTACTATGCGCTAAAAATTTAGTAAAGTGACAAAACTCTTTTTAATGACGTTTGACCTGTTTTTTACATTATAAAAAGCTAATCACAGCATATATCAACACGTTATTTACATGTTAAGACACCAAAAGCGTAGAAAATATATTGTTATTTATTCATAACTCTTATTCATTATAATTTGTTATGCACAGACTTGATTATTTTTGAGTGATTTATTATGAAAAGCTCTTAAAAACTTTGAAGAAAATTGCAATTTACCATACTTGCCTTGCCAGCAGATCAGTGAACTAATCAGTTTAGAGGCGTAGTATTTTCGGGGTGTAGAAAACTTATAAGTACTAAAAAAACCTATTAGTTTATAAATTTTGTAAAGTAAAACAGTATAATAACAATTTATTTAACATTATAAAAACAGTTTTAACGCTTTATATTATCAAAATAGGATATTATTTTTTGGGAAGAGCATTTAATGCGACGCCCCTAGCTTTAAATATTTAATAAACGGTTGCTTGTTTGTTTTAATTTACTAGGTTGTGACTTTTGACTCATTGATCTAAATATTTAATCAACTGTTTGCTTTAATAAAATTGTACTAATAAGAGCTGTTTAGTCAAGAATGCTAATATTTTATTTGTGTTAATCTATTAAAAAACTTAATAAGTAGTAGTTTTCATGCTAAGTTAGGATTTTTTTTTCAAATAGATCATCTAGGAAGCCTTTACTAGACAAAAGGTAAAAATTCATATGTTTGATAGAGTACATTTCTTCAAATACATTTTATCAAAAAAAAAGTTTCCCTATTTAGTTTAAATAAAAAATCTAAAACATATAATAGTTGCTCAATAGATGTCTTTGGTTTAAAATAAATTGTAGTTTAAACAGTGGTCGTCAAGGTGTACACTGGTGCACACTAGTGTACACGAAACTTTTTTTGGGGTGCACGAAATTTTCAGGGTACACGAAACTCATTTAGGTGTGAACGAAATTTTGAGACTACAAAAAATACTTAGAATTAGATTAAGTATGTAGTTAATATATAATAAAGTATTTAAAGAATATTAAACTGGGGATTTCGTAGTAATTGCGGAGAAGTGTTCAATTAATAAGTAAATAATACAAATTCAAATAACTAAAATATCATTGTGAAAATAAGGTAAAACAAATAATGAGGTAAATTAAAAAGAGGATCAAATAAAAAATTTCAGCTTCAGTTTTTAAATGGTTTGCATGTGAATACAAACTGAGTTGTGACTTTTAAGGAGAAATGCATTAATAAAAGTTTTTACATAGTCCCACCATTAGCAGTGCTTATTAAAATTAGATCTTGGGGTGCACCGATTTTATTTTTTGCAGCTTGGTGTACAAAGAATTTGATTAGCTTGACGACCACTGGTTTAAACTATAGAATTTTGCCCAGTTAAATAGCTTTTTATGAATAATAAATATATTTTTGGTAGATTTCCCTAAGTAATGATGCCCTTTCATAATGTTAAGCAAGTTGGTAACTTAATTTTTTTAATACTTAAAAAAGAAAAAAAAAAAAAGCTGGCAACTATGGTTTAAGGATCAGTTTGAAGAAAGACCTTATTGTCATTTAGCTGCACACCATTTACTTGTAAAAACTGTTTTGAGCTATTGCAGTTTTTAAAGTAAAAAAAAAGCTTAATCAATAATTATATATTCACAAAGTTAGTTAGCCAAATAAAAAGTTAAACACAACAAAAATTTTAAGCTCTGTTTTAAATCCCACTACTGCCAACATTAACCATAGAAATCATAGTTTACCATTGGCACTACACAATATCCTTAAAGTTTAAAAGAAATTATATTTAAAAAATAATTTAGACTTACATTTTGGTAGTTGTCCTTTTTACAAGACCAACTACAAAAAGTACAACTTACTTCTCAATAATAAATAAAGAGTGGGAGTTGTATTTATTAATTTATTATTAATAAAAAAGTATTAGTATATAATTTATTTTAGAATAAGACATTTATTATAAACATAAAACTAGTCACTGAAGTTCTTGTCTCACATTATATGTCTTATTTAAGATCATACATGTGTTTAGTATAAAATTTTAGTTTTAGCTTTGCTGCATTGTACTTAATAAGTTAAACATTCGAAGATGGTTATTTTTACCAGAAATAAAAAAAAAAACATTAGTTTCATATAATTCATATTTAAAACACATTTATAAAGGTTTGTTTACTAAACCAACTTTTATTTTATTTCAAATTTAACTTTTGTAGTATTGTTCCTATGAAATTTAACTCAAGTTTTAGAATATTGTATATAGTTATATGTTTAATATATAAAGTAGTCTAAAATAGCTTAAAGTATTGATAGATAAAATCCGACGATTAGTTTTAAGTTAGCACAAAAGTATTTTATATTACTTAGGTTGGACATAATTATTGTAAAATACTTTTGTGCTAACTTAACACTAATCAGTGGATTTTATCTATCAATACTTAAAGCTAACCAAGACTATTTTATATAATCAGAGAAGACAGTTATATCAATTATACAATAGAACCATTGACAAGTTAATTCAAAAATACAAATTACTTGAAAACTATAAATTACTTGGTAAAAGTGCAACTTAATAATAAATCAAGTTTTAATGCAGTAAATTATAAAACATTTAAATAACTGGTAGCTAATTAAGTCAATTTCAAAAAGACTTAAAACAACTACTAAAATTTAAATAAAAACTTTTAGTAAGCAATAATCTGAAACGGTAGCTATTAAACTATAAATAACTATTAAACTTTTAAGTTCAACTCAAATAATTTAAAGCAGTTTACATACATTTTAACTTTAACTTTATATCTAATCAATACTTACAATTATGAATAAATAGTTCACTAAAATGTTTATCAATTGTACTTCTCTCCAGCTGCATACAAACCAAACTAACTGACTGCTCACATCAAAATGTCACTGTTATGTTTATGAAATGTTGGTCAGTTATTTTAAGCCTCATTTCTCATAACTGCAGCAAGCTCTAAATATTCTCTTGATAAGAATAAATAATAAAATGTACAATAAATTAATATCAACAATAAATAATGCAGGGAATTTGTAGCAGTTCATTACACAGGAAATTTTTAACTTTGAAAAATATAAATTTTAATAAAAAAGCTATCTATATATATTTTTAATCAACTTATTATTTTTAAAAACGCAACAACATTCAAATTTTTTATACTGCAAAATAATTGCTTCCTAAAAATTTGAGGTCTCTAGCTCATAAAAGGAAGAAAAATATAGTTTTTTAGTTAATCTTAAATTTCAAAGACACCAAAAGAATTTTGGTACATACGTTTGTATTGACAACTTTATCAAAAATTTCTTTAACTCAAATTTTAATTAAAAATTTTGTATTCTATAAAAAATGGCTTGTACAATATACTTTAAGCTTTCATATAGGAGCAAATGTTAATTTTTAGTGAAAAAAATGTAGGCCTGTAACAGGATATCAAATTGCACTAGATAACTGTTTAGATTTTATGAAAAGTTTTGAGCTAAAATCCTTGTTCATCCAAGCGTTTAAGAGAAAGCTTGCACGATCAAGTGTTATACTGGTGCAAGATAAGATAAGGAGAAAATAAAGAGCAGATGAGAAATTCCTGTGTAATGTTGAATAAAGTTAAGAACATTGATACTTAAACCAGTCACAGAGAGGAGTAAGCATCATTCTAGCCACAGCCTGCTGCAGTAAACATGCTTTTTAAGAAAAAAACTTTTATAATGTTTTCTTGTATTATTTTAAGTATTTCTTAACCAATGGTACTTTTTATACTAACTAGGTAAATCTTATTTGGTTTTATACATTTTAAAAGTATATTCCATTTAGATTAATTCTTGTGTAAAAGTTGACTACATTCAAAATATTTTATAAAATATGATGTTCTTTATATATTTGAAAGTTTTTGAAGTTGTTCTTTATATAAAATATATATTAATTCATGTCATGTCTAGTTTTATATAGAGCAGCTTTAAGTATTATTTAACATCAGTATTTAGTATAGGTTAAGATTATTATTTAAGTTACCTACATCCATAGGTTACAGGACCCTCTGTATACCCTTAATTTCATTAGAAATATATATAGAAATAGATTTAAGTTATTTAGCTAATAAAAACCATCAGTAAAAAAATTAATAGACTTTTAAAAATCATGATGAACATGTTCTACAAAAGGCTTTTTCTTTAAACATAAGTAAATTTTTATTAGTTTGTTTTCTTAACAAGTTTTTCCAGTAAAAAACTTAGATTTAAAAATCTTAAAGAAATCAAATAAATCTAATATATTATCAATGTGTAAAAAAAAGAACAATTAAAATAGAAACCATGTGTTTTTATTATTTAAATATTGTTATTTTTTGTTTGGACACAAAATGACATTTCAACCTAATTTAAAATATTTGATATAATTGACTAATGAATATTAGTTTAAAGTAAAGAAATTATCCAATATTTATTTCAACAGTTTATTACAAACAAAACAATGTTTCACTCCTATACTTGCATATAGGAGATCCTCAGTTGTTGTAAATAAGTCTGAAAAAATTTTTTGAACAAAATAAATGGAAGTGAAACAAAAATAAAAACTAAAAACTAATGGTTTAAGAGCAAAAATAAATCTTAAATATACTAAACTTAAGTAAAAAATTTTTTTAGTTTATGTTGCGCTTTTAAGAGTTTTGTTGGTAAGATAGACAAAAAAAAATATAGTGCTATATACGTTAAAATAGTAAAACATGACTCACATTGAAGTTAGTTGCCAGAAAAAACAAATAGAATACTAAACACAACATTTACAATTGATAATGCTATAAATTGACTGTTTAAACTTAAAGATAAAAATTTCAAAGTTAGGTTTATGACGTAACTATATTGGCGCACAATTTGAATTAATATACTTTAGTTACAAAGTTAGAAATTTTTTGTTAAATTGCCTTATTGAATAAAGATTATGTAATCAAAAGTTTTAATTTGGTATCGTGCTTTGGTGTAAATAAAAAAGGAAACAATTTTTACATGGGCGATAAAAACTCTTTACAATTACAAATAATTTAACTTACTAATCAGCGGGTGCTAGTTTAAGTTTTAAAGCAGAGCTTTTGGAAATGTGGACAGTTTGCAAATAGTTCGTACCTCTTATTTAAGTTGACTTTTTTCTTAGCATTGGCTATCTCTATTTTTTCTAAAATACAGGTTTTGCAGATGCTATGTATGCTTTTAATTTCCCCAATGTGGTGAAGGATGCTCCATTTTATGTCGTAGGTGATTTTTTTATGTTTCAAATGCCAAATGTATTTCAAATGTATATATTGTTAGTCAGGTTTAAAGTTGTATCTAAGAAATTACATACGGTTGTGCCAACGTCGATAAGATACAACTTTAAACCTGACTAACAATATATATAAACCATACCGCAAAGAAAATTCAGAAGTAAGATATATAAATAACAAATCAAATCACCCTAAAGTTATAAAAAGAAACCTCCCAGCAATGATTGAGAGGAGAATTAATAAACTTTCCAAAAATGAACAAATATTTAACAGCCACGTAGCAACATACCAAAATGCTTTAAACAATGCCAACTTTAAACATAAGCTAAAATATACAGAAAATGTAAAGACCCAAACTAAAAAGAAAACAAACCGATCAAGGAAAATCATTTACTTTAACCCCCCGTTCTGCCAATCCGTAAAAACTAACATCGGCAAAGCATTTTTCGAGATAACTAATAAACACTGCAAGCAAAACGAAACATTAAATAAAATATTAAACAGAAATAACTGTAAACTATCTTACAGCTGTATGAGCAATATTAACGTAATAATACAAAAACATAACAAGAAAACTCTAAATAAAACCAACAAAACCGAAGAACAAAACGTCACCACCAATAACCCATCCTGCAACTGCCGATCAAAAAACTCATGCCCCTTGGATAACAATTGTTTAACAAAAAATGTAATTTACAAAGCTACGATAACATCTCCAAAGGAAATAAAATATTATATCGGATGGACCGGAAACACTTTTAAAAATAGATGGTACAACCACCACAACAGTTTCAAAAATTATAAAGATAACGGGACCTAACTAGCAAAATACATTTGGCATTTGAAACATAAAAAAATCACCTACGATATAAAATGGAGCATCCTTCACCACATTGGGGAAATTAAAAGCATACATAGCATCTGCAAAACCTGTATTTTAGAAAAAATAGATATAGCCAATGCTAAGAAAAAAGTCAACTTAAATAAGAGGTACGAACTATTTGCAAACTGTCCACATTTCCAAAAGCTCTGCTTTAAAACTTAAACTAGCACCCGCTGATTAGTAAGTTAAATTATTTGTAATTGTAAAGAGTTTTTATCGCCCATGTAAAAATTGTTTCCTTTTTTATTTATACCAAAGCACGATACCAAATTAAAACTTTTGATTACATAATCTTTATTCAATAAGGCAATTTAACAAAAAATTTCTAACTTTGTAACTAAAGTATATTAATTCAAATTGTGTGCCAATATAGTTACGTCATAAACCTAACTTTGAAATTTTTATCTTTAAGTTTAAACAGTCAATTTATAGCATTATCAATTGTAAATGTTGTGTTTAGTATTCTATTTGTTTTTTCTGGCAACTAACTTCAATGTGAGTCATGTTTTACTATTTTAACGTATATAGCAATATATTTTTTTTTTGTCTATCTTACCAACAAAACTCTTAAAAGCGCAACATAAACTAAAAAAATTTTTTACTTAAGTTTAGTATATTTAAGATTTATTTTTGCTCTTAAACCATTAGTTTTTAGTTTTTATTTTTGTTTTACTTCCATTTATTTTGTTCAAAAAATTTTTTCAGATCTATTTACAACAACTGAGGATCTCCTATATGCAAGTATAGGAGTGAAACATTGTTTTGTTTGTAATAAACTGTTGGAATAAATATTGGATATAAATCTCCTTAAAGACATTTAAGTCGAGAACTTTAAATTGTTTGATTTAAAACAAGTTACATTAGTAAAGAAATTATAAAAAAGACATATGATAGAAATAATTTATATTTTGCAATTTTACTGTTATGAACCTGAAAAAATCATAAACACAATAGTTATACAAAGTATATTGATTAGAATCGTCATGGTGATTGAAATTTTTATAGAAATAAATGTTTATAATTGGTATAAAATTTAAGATACAAAAAAAACAATATTCATGCAGAAAAAGAAGTTCTGTTTTACATATATGTCTAAGTGGGTTTCCAAAAGCAGGTTATTTTGGCTATCAGGGGCAATAAATAGTGAGGGGCCAAAAATTTAAATGGCTAATTAAGTAGTAGGAGAGCAAACTCTATAAATACGGGAGTTGTTTTTAAAATTTCTGCAAAGGGCATGGCTGTGAAAATGATGATCTGATGTATAGTACTAAAAATGTATAAATGATTTATATTTTAATCTTTTTAAAAGCAAAAAAATATTTAAAAATACCTAGATTATTTTTTTAAAATAATTCATATACTTGGGTGTACAGGAATCATAAACTGTTTAATTTTGTTCACAAAATTCATGGAGTGTCCAACACTATTTTTATTACAACTGACATTAAGCTATATTTAAAAGCTTAAAGCATGCTACAGGGCTCCTACTTTGACACTCTATAATTGCAATATTACAAAAAAAGGTATATTTTACATGATAAAATTGAAAAGTAAAATATATACTGCTGATGTGCGTTATATATGATTCCATTATCTCTTGGTTTCCTTAGATTTCCCTAGATTTTACTTTTTTTGCTTGGTGATTGATTTTTTTTGATGATATAAATTATATTTTTTTATTAATGTTATTTTCATTTTAGAGTTATAGTTTTTAAAAAGTCTATTTTTGCAACTAAAAATATTAGCTGAATATTTCACAGTATTTCTATTTAGACTTTACTTAAAACTCATTTTATTTAACTTGTGGGAAGTAAAGATTAAAAGGTAAAGTATTTAAAATGTAAAAATTTGTAATTTTTTATTCAGTAAATAGTTCCTTAAATTTAGCTGGGAAAACAGTAATAATTAAAACATTTGCTTTTGTTATATCAATGTTGGTGCTTGTAGGGATATTTATTTAAAATGACTGGCTCACAACAGTTACATCTTTTTTTTTCAATATAACGTGACATGATTCTAATTTTAGTTCAAAATTTAAAAGTGATTTTTTCCTAGCTAAGTTTTCGCTAATATTTAATGGAAAGAGTAGTCAAAAAACCTGGAGTGGTTGAAAAAACCTGAAATTTGACAATTTATACCAAAAAAACCTGGAAAAACCTTGAATTTGTGAAAGTTAGAAAAAAACCTGAACATAATATTTTTGAAGTATAAGAATTTTAGACTATTTTTACATTTAAAGTCATGCATACTATTATAGGAAGGTTTTTAAACATATTTATTTATCATTTTCAACTTAATATTAACAGATTACTCATTTTGTTTTATATTTTATTTAACAAGGCTTTTCATAACTATACTAGTTCCATTTTCAAGTGGTAAATGTTAAGTGAACTTGAATTTTTTTTTCTAAATCTCTTAAGTTTATATTTATTTGAATCTATTCTTAAGTCATAATTTAGAATTATTTTTTAAACTGTTTACTAACCAAAACTTTTAAAAATTCATATATTTACCACTTGAAAATGGAACTAGTATAGTTTTGAAAAGCTTTGTGAAATAAAATATAAAACAAAATGAGTAATCTGTTAATATTAAGTTGCAAATGGTATATAAAGTAATGAACTTTTGATTATATACCTAAAATCTATCATAAACATAGATTTTTTTGTATCATTTAAATATTTATTTAGCAAAAAATTACATTTAAAGTAGCTTTAATATACCTTTTCTATAATATTATACTATTTTAGACAGTATTTTACCTTGAATTAATTTAAAACTTATAATGAATAAAAAACTTGTTCTTTAAAAACCTGTAAGAAATCCTGAAAAAAGTCCGAAAAATCTTTGACAACTCTGTATAAATTACCTAGATTTTGCTGAAATTTCAGTGAGAACCCTGTTAAAAACTATGTTTTTTCTTATTTTATTAACTATTAAAAGTTTTAAATATCATGTTTGAATTAAAAATAATAATGTTCAAAATCATAGATTAGCATGTTTAGTTAGTTATACTTTGGTTTAAATGATCTGAAATAACTAAAAAAAACTCCAAAATTTAGATTCCAAACAAATAAACATAGTTTTTATTTTCAGTAAATTTAAATAAAACAAAATGTCTGATGCTTTAAAAGATTTTATGAGAAAAAGAAGAAGAGTTGAAGAGAATTCAAGCTCGTCAGATGATGAAAACTTTGAAGAGTATGTTCCTTTGAAACAGAAAAGAAAAGAGCAAGCTGAAGTCTTTCAATCTCGGTACATTGAAAACAATCAAGAAGAAGATGAAGTTGAAGATGAAATGCCAAAATTTTTAGAACCTGCTCCGGTACCAGAAGTACAACCTCCAAAATCAAACATTAGCTTGTTAGACCAACATAGCAGTCTTATGAAACAAGCTGAGCTTCAGAATGAAACAAATAAAGAAAAACAACTCAAAGAAGAAAATAAAATTTTAGAATCTGTCACAGAAGCTAGAGCATTGCAGTCAGTTCAAGACCTTGCTCAGGGTATAACATACAAAGAGCCACTAAAGTCTGCATGGACTCCACCAGGATTTGTAAGAAAAAGAAAACCAGAGGAAAATGATAAGATAAGAATGGATCTTAGAATTGATGTAGAAGGAAATGATGTACCGCCACCCATTAAGCATTTTAAAGATATGAAATTACCTAGAGCTTTACTTCGTGCTTTGAAAAAGAAGGGCATTAAAAAACCTTCAGCTATTCAAGTACAAGGACTGCCTGTTGCTTTTTCAGGGAGAGATATGATTGGAATTGCATTTACTGGTAGTGGAAAAACTCTTGTCTTTGTTCTGCCAATTCTTATGTTTTGTTTAGAGCAAGAATTAAATCTTCCTATTAGGAGAAGAGAAGGTCCTTTTGGCCTAATAGTTTCTCCTTCCAGAGAGTTAGCTAGACAAACATTAGAGGTATTCAACTATTACAGTAAGGCCTTATATGATGCTAAGTACCCTGAAATTAGAGCTTCTTTATGTATGGGAGGAATGAATAGCAAAGATACCAGAAACGAAATTGACAGAGGCTGCCATCTTTTAGTTGCTACTCCTGGCAGACTTTTAGACCAGCTAAACAAAAAACATTTTTCATTGAACGTATGTCAATATTTATGTCTAGATGAGGCAGATCGAATGATTGATCTTGGTTTTGAGGAAAATGTCAGAGAAATATTTTCATTTTTTGATGGCCAAAGGCAAACTTTACTTTTTAGTGCTACTATGCCAAAAAAAATTCAGAATTTTGCAAGATCAGCTTTGGTATGTCCAATCTCAGTGAATGTTGGACGCGCTGGAGCAGCAAGCTTGAATGTGACCCAAGAAGTAGAACATGTAAAGGACGAGGAAAAAATATCTCACCTACTTAATTGCTTACAAAAAACTGAGCCACCTGTATTAATATTTGCACAAAAGAAAAATGACGTGGACGACATTCATGAGTATCTTCTGCTTAAAGGTGTTGGAGCAGTTGCCATTCATGGTGGCAAAGACCAAGAAGATAGAAGTAGAGCTATTGATTGCTTTCGTAGCAAAGAAAAAGACATTTTAGTAGCCACTGACATTGCATCTAAAGGTCTAGATTTTCAAGAAATTAAACACGTAATAAATTATGACATGCCTGAAGATGTAGAAAATTATGTTCACAGAATAGGGCGTACAGGTAGATCTAAAAACAGAGGTATTGCCACAACATTCATTAACAAGGGTTGTGATAGGTCCATTTTACTTGATTTAAGGGCTTTGCTTGTTGAAGCAGGTCAAAAAATTCCAGATATACTTGAAGAGTTAGGACCAGCTGAAGCACTAGAGTTGGGAGGACAAAAAGGTTGTACTTATTGTGGTGGTCTTGGTCATCGTATCAAAGACTGTCCTAAGCTGGAAGCTATTAGAAACAAAAAAGTTTCTAGTATTGGCAGACCAGATTTTAGACCTGGAAATACAAATGAGTATTAAACATTTTAAATTTGAACCTTTTTATACTTTTGCTTAATAAGTTTTTTAGTGCTTAAAATATACATTAAGGTTTTAGTTAGTTTTGTATAAATTTTAAATTATTTATGTTTTAATTTGTTTACTATGTGTAGGGAATGTGATAATAATCATTACAAAATTTTAATTGTTTCTCTAGTTTTATTAAACTTTGTTCTTAGTGATACATTCAAGTTATTTTAAGAGCGTTGACTAAAATAAATTTTAATATTTTATTTTTATGCATTCTAGCTTCATAAAAACCAAAGTTTCTTATTCTGACAGTAACAAAAACTAACATTCTAACAGGTGTTTGTTCTTAAATTACTTAAATTCAAGAATGCTTGCCTCTACATTAGGTAAAATAGCTACAAGTACTGGAGCTAGGTAATATTTTATTTTATTTACTTAATTATAAGTTTAATCTATTTAGAGTTTTGTAATAAAATCTTTCCGATAGTAACATTGTAAAACTATTGAAGTGCGTTTGAAATTCCAAAACAGCTAATTTTTCATAGCTGTTAATTTTTAATATATAGAAAACTTAAGCTTAATATTATTTATCAAATGATTACTTAATCTAATATCATATATACTGTCCAATTTTTATTTTATTTTAACATTATTGAGCAATATATTACATAAATAAAAAACATGTTAAGACATACGTATTTTTCAAAAACACACTTCATTGAAATAAATAAATATTGTTAATGAATATTAAAAAAAACTTTAATCAATTAAAGGCATGTTAGGGCTAAGGTCCTTTTTCACAAATATTACCATTTGTTCTTTTCTTATATTAAACCTTGATAATAATTTGACCATGTTAAATTTTATTAACACGGTTTGATATTTTTAGGGCATTTTCGTTGTCTTCTTATGCCAGTGGTAGTGGAAATTATGTCCATATAGCTGGTAAATCGTCTCGTAAAATTGAAACGCTGAAAATGGAGCATAAAGAATTGGATAAGAAAGGAGGCAAAAGTACAGATATTGCTGAACTTGCAGAGTCTGATGTGAAGCATTCTGTTAGTTAACTGGTATTTACTATAGGTTTTTAAATATTTCATGTCTTTGATAATAAATAATAATTTATAAAACGTTTTTTTATTAAATTGCTCAGTTGTAGCAAAAAACTATATTATTAATTTTTTTTTTATCGAATTAAAAAAGTATTTAAAAACTAGTGAGTTTTCATTCAAAATTAGTAATGTAAACGTTAGTAAATACGAAATTGATTAAAGCATATGTTCATAATATATACGATAATTCTAAAAACAATCTATATAGTTTCTGTTTATTTAGATAGATTGAATATTATAGATACTAGATATAGTTTCAAAAAAATAAAAACAGCCTTATTCCGTTAGATTTCTTTACAATTTTATTGGCTATATATGTTTTTAACAAAAATGATTTTATTATATGTTTTGACTTTTTTGTCAGTACTTAAATTGTATTTAAGCACTGACGAGGTCTTTGACCGAAACTTAGTTTGCATAAAAAAGTCTTGAAATAATGAATAAATAGAAATGATTTTGTTTTTATATGTTTTTGTTTATAGACAAATTTTGAAAGAAAAGCTGGCTTTTAATTAACAAAACATTTAAAAATTTTCCATTGTGTAATTTTAATTTATAATTGTAAAATATATACACAAACTAAGTTTCTTGCTGAGCAGGTTTTCCAAATTTCTTCCAGGTTTTTAAAAGTACACATTTTTGAATCTATTTTTAGTTTAAAGTTAATGTAAGAAACTGTGTTAAATAGTATAAAGACATTGAAAAGATACTGTAAAGTAACTAATTTTTTTTATTTATACGATAGTTTTTTTGAGTCAAATCGAAGTTTTACTACTGAACATGTGAAAATTATTAAAATTCCAGGTTTATTTTTGCATAAATTGTCAAATTTTAGGTTTTTCCAGGTAAAGTGGCAACCCTGTTAAAATGAAAACATTTGGAATAAAGTTTAAAGTAACATATGAAAAATAAAAATAAATCCTATTAAAAAAAAATCAATTGCGCTTAATTTTATTCAACAATCAAAATTGTCTCTGTGACCACATAGACAACCATACAATATCATGTCAAGCAGTTAGTTACATTTTCAGAATTAACAAAACTTCTCAAACTATTGCTAATAAACAATACAGGACGCTTCAACTTTAAACTACACGCCCGAAAGTTTGTTGGACGGCAGAACTGTGCGAATTTACAAGCCGGCCAAGAGCGCCATGCAGAGCGGCCACCAGAACATGAAGCAGTGGAAAATCGAGTTTGACACCCAGGAAAGATGGGAAAATCCCACCATGGGATGGGGATCCAGGTATTTGTTCTTTCAATTTACTTATAATAAGTTGTACCAAATACCTTTTGTTGTTTTTTTTTGCTTAAAAACGATACTATTTTGATTGCTTTGTATCTGTACTTTGATATCCAAAAATATTTTCATAAACAAATACTTGCCCACAAATTTAATCAAAAGTATCAATTAAAATTTTAATGGCTTAATGCAATTTGATAGTTTTGTTTTTACATTAGATCTTTACAATGTATACTTACGCTAAAGTTGTGTCTCTATGCAGCTACTACGTTTTCTATTTAGTCGTTTTGTTAAATTTTTGAAATAAATTAAATATGTTTTAAATCTATTTATGCTAAGTTATTAGTTTAAGAAATAATAGTTTATTATTTTTTCTCTTTTCAGTTCTGACCCGATGTCCAGCATAGGAATGGCAATGACTTTCAAAACAAAAGAAGAGGCTATTAGATTTGTACAACGTCAAGGTTAACAATGATTTTCTGTTTACAGTTTTTTTGTTGCTAAGGACGTTTTATGTTTATTTAGTTTTATGTTTAAATTTATCTCTTAAAATGTTTCCGCTTTAACTTGTAAAGAAATTAGTTATGGAGAAAATTTGCATTGAACTTAATTCTTGTTTTGTATTGCTTCACTATAGTTTGAAAATATTCGCTAGGTTTTCTGAAATTGTTAAGTGAACTAAATTAAGCTACACGTATTTAATAGATTTAAAAGAAATACACTAAATGGTTTGAAATTAATATTAAAGGAATACCATAGAATAATACTAAACTTTAAACAAATTTATATTGTACTACTAGGAGATAATTCTAATAAAGAAAAGTCTATACATATTTTATGGATATGGCTTACGTACTCATAGAGTTTTTATTATCAGTTTTTAGCTACTTTTATATTAGTTTAACTCAGCATTATTTTAAATCCTTGTGCACACGAATTTTTTTATACTAATACATATTAAGAAAAAAGTTATAGCTAGTTAAAGTGTGTTTGTAACATTTATTACATTAATTTTATCAGGGTGCCACTTTACCTGGAAAATCCTGGAATTTGACAATTTAGGCAAAAAAAAAAAACCTAGAATTTTAGTAATTTTCACATGTTCAGTAGTAGAATTTCGATTAGACTGAAAAAATTTATTATATAAATAAAAAAAATTAGTAGCTTTACAGTATCTTTTCAATGTTTTTAATCTATTTAACACATTTTTTACCTTAAACTTAACTTTAAACTAAAAATAGACCCAAAAATGTGTACTTTTAAAAACCTGGAGGAAATTTGGAAAACCTGGAAAATTTGTTGAAAAAACGAGTGGCAACCCTGTTTTAATTAGAATTTTAAAATGATCTTAAGATGTAAGTCTTCGAAATTCATAAAATAAAATCATATTTGTATTAGTTGTGTTTTAGAAAAACAAAACTATGATAAAAGTTAAAAAAAAGGCTTTTCAGTTAATATAAATCTAATGCAAGTAATTTTAAGCGGTAATTTGTTTTAATATTTTGTTCTAAAATTAAAATAAAACATAATAATGTAAATTTCTTAAATGAATAAGTTATTTTCTAGGTTATAATTTTTTTCAATAACCTTGGTAAGAGTTTGAACTAAAATTTTTATAAATTCAGATAATAAATTCTAAAAGATTAAAAATGTGTGAAGGTAGATTACATTATCTTTGATTATCTGAAAAGTATTATGTTTAAAAAAAATTCCAACTTAAACTATATATTTTTCAATTGCTGTATTTTAGATATAAACTTTAAGTTTAACTTTTAAACTAAAATGATGTTTTATATTAAGTTCAATAAGATTAGATTTTGTCACTCATTTAAACAGTAATTTATTTTCAGTAATTTTAAATTAACTTTTTTCACCTTAAATTATCTATAGAGAAGTATTTAAATAAACAGTTTTTAATTTAAGATGTTTAAAACTTTTACAAACAGACAAATTAGTTTAAAAGTTAAAAGTTTTTATAAATTTTTATAACTTGAAACTTGTGATTTAGAATTATACAGTTTTAATAACACTTAAAATGTAAATCAAAAACAAGCACATTAAAGTTTTTATTATATGTTTTACATATGTTTTGTATCTAGGTTGGCAGTGTTTTGTTGATGAAAATCCTCCAAAGAAGATGCAACCGAAATCATACTCCATCAATTTCGCATGGAACAAGCGCGTCAGGAGAGGAATGAAATAAATGTTATGTTTTTGGTACCTAAATCTTTGTTAACTTAAATGAATATTTTCCTTTTTTTTACAAATTATTAAAAAAGTATTTAGTATTTTGATTAAGGGTGAAAATTCATAATTACTATTGTCACAAGTTTTAGAAAAAAATTTAATGCGATTTTTATTTAAGTTTGTAATAAAACTATAAATAAAAAATTAATCACTTTATTTATGTATCTCAATACCTTAAAGCTTTATTTTTACCTTAAGTTAAAACAAACTATTGAAATATTAATTATTGAATTTGTATATGTCAATTATGTACTTTGGTTTAGTAAAACTGTTATAATTAAAAATATTCAAAATAATTTGTTATAGCAAGAAAAGCATGACGAGTCAGATTAAAAACAAGCTTTTGCCAAGTTAATTATAAGACTTACATGAGTAAACGAGTTTTAGTAAATTTAAGCACTGTTATATTTTGTTTGTTTCTAATAATAATTAACGAATAGTTAAATCACTGATAATGTTTTTCATATAGTAAAAAACTATGGTAATATGGTATATAAATACTTTTTCAACTGAAAAAATTAACGTGATAACATAAAAGTTTTAGTTAAATAGAATTTAATTCATAGTTTTTTTTATACAGGACTAGATTCCTTTATTTAGTATAAACATGCGTATTTTTAATTTTATTTTATAATACAAAGTTTTAGATAACAGCTTTAAATTTTTTTTGCACAGAGACTTTTTTCTTTTTTATATGAGTATAAGTTCAGACACATCTCTTAATAAGCTTAAAATCCTTATAAGCGCGAGTTATTTAGCTAAATTCTATTGTTGTCGAAATTGTAAGCTAAAATCATGTATTATTTATAATGCATTCACCTCTCGCTAATTTACGCACATTTTGTCCACAGAAAAAAAGCGTAACTATAACGTAACTAATGAAGAGAGGTAGGTAATATACCTATGATATTGGCTGTTTTCTTATATTGAATTAGATTAAATACATTTTGATGACTTAACCACTTTTTTTTTGTGTCTACAAAAATAGTTTTCATTCAAGTTGTACATATTTGTAAAAAGCTTTTCAACTAAGTTTGTTTATGTTCATTCAAAGAATTTTTCTACTATGTTCCTCGCCCTCCTAAGATCAAAAAAAATCTTGCTCTAACACCATGCGAGACAAACTTTATTTTAGGTGGGCAAGGAACAAATTAGCTAAAAATAAAGATTTTATTGAGTTGAAATGAAACGTTATGCCTTAAACACTGTGAGTAAATTGAAAATTTTAGCTTGTTAGATATAAAGGTTTAAAGGCGGGCTAAGACACCTAAAAAATAAAGAGCAAAGCCATAGAGCCAATAGGTTTCCTTATGAAAGGCACAAACTCTAAAAACACAAAAGTCTCAATTTTGATGGAAATCTATATCCCCATTAATTAGCACTTGAAATGATATATAAACATTTAAATATCTTACTAACTCAATAAACACAAATAAATCCCAATATCAAATATTTTCCAAGTTAGAATTTTTTTTTCAAATTCTTTAATGCGTAATTGAACGAGATTCCTGAGATGTTACTATAGTACTATAATGACGTTTATTCAAAAGATAAAGTAAAATATTTTCGTTATTTGTGCTTTGCTATCTAAAGTTATAATAAGTTTTAGTGGAAAATACTTTTCCAGTTTGTTTCATGCAAAAAAAAAATTTGCAATCGAGAACTTTTTTTACAATCATTATTTTATTTTAGGATAAATCACTAAGAGTTGAAAAACGCTGTTTTTAATTTCATTACAAAACGATATTAAGTTAAAACTATAATAGTTGCTAGAAAAAAATTATCTAAAAAATAACTATCAAATGTTAAAAAAAATTAACTAATGTAATTTTTTAATACAAATATACGAACTATATAAAAAGATAATCCAAATTCTAAGAGTAAATGAACAACTATTAACAATTGTTTAAGAATTATTCAAACATATTTTATCTTATTTTTATAACAAATTAATTTTCACCTTTAAGTACTTTTTCTTATTCTTTTTGTTTTAAATCTAGTCTAAGTTAATATACTTGTAGCTACAACTCTTTTAAATTTTATACAATTTTGTAAAGTTTTTGACAAAATCCTTAAAAATTATTTTACTAATGAGAATATTTTCTAAGGTTTTTTATTCAATTTGTTATTTTTATGTCTTTCTTCGAGAATGACTAATTAAATCATGGATTAAATTTTAATAAATTTAAAAATACTCATTAAATCACGAAGAAAATAATCTTAAATTTAACTATCTTGTACAATAAATATGACTGGTCAGCTTATTTAATTTTTACAATAAAGCTAAATGAATCTTAAAACGAAAATATAAAGTATTAAGGACACTTTATAAAGCGATGATCTGTTCTTTTTTATAAGCTTTTCAGAATAGTCTTACCCGATTAATTTAAAATGAAAAAATAAAAGTATTTGTACTAAGATCATAAAAACTATTTTCGATACTACAAAACTTATTTTTTTAACACAATTTCAACGTAAGTGTTTTTAAAGATAAATGTAATGTCGCCGGATCATCCTAAATAACATAAAACAAATTATAATTACGAGTGTGAAGTTAGCTTGGTAAAGTTTTTCAAATTTTTTTAAAAAATGTCCAATTATTTTCCTTATCTTAATATCTAAATAAATTTTTTGTATTTTAGAGAACGGTCCTTTGTCTTTAGTTGAAAAAATAATCCATTGGATTAGAGCTTGAAATTTAGTGTGGGGGGCCCCTTAGAAAAAATGAGTTTTTTATCAATTTTTACTTTTCTCAAATTAAAAAAAAAAGCATTTTTTTTTTAATATTCATATTTATTAGTAAATAAATTCTGTACAACACTTTTTTTCTCCAACTATTAATATTTTGTACTATTTAGCCTTATTCTAGATTTTCTTATTCCGAAATAAGGTCAAATAAAACAAAATACTAACATTTGAAAAAAAAAGTATAATACTATTCACAAAATAATATAAAAATTAAGAAATTTTTTTTTTTTTTTTAATTAGACCTAAGTAAAAATCGAGTACAAAACTCATATTTCGTACTATTTAGCCTTATTCCGGAATTAGGAAATCTAGAATAAGGCTAAATAGTACAAAATATTAACAGTTGGAAAAAAAAAGTGTTGTACATAATTTATTCACTAATAAATATCAAAATAAAAAGAATTAATTTTGTTATTTTTTTTTAATTCGAGCTAAGTAAACATTGATAAAAAAAACTCATTTTTTCTAAGGGGCCCCACAATAAAAGTTATGCCCTAATCCAATGGATTTTTTTTTCAAATTAAAGACAAAAGACCGTTCTCTAAAATAAAATAAAAAGTTTTTATTTAGCTATTAAGATAAGGAAAATAATTGAATCTAAAGTTTTGACATTTTTTTTAAATTTTTGAAAAACGTCACCAAGCTATTTTCAAACTCGTATTATAATTTATCTACCTAATTGAACACTAAAAATATTGTGCTCCAGCATAAAATAGATACTGGCTTCTGAGTTAAGATTCTGAAATTTCAGGTACCGCATCCGTTTTTTTTTCCAATTGAGATCCAACTAGTTAAAAATTACTAAAGCAAAATGACGAACTGGACTGCTTCGATTCTTTTATTTATTAAAACATATAAGGTTTGTTAATCGAGAAAATAAATAAGTCATTAAAAAGTTTGGTACAAGGATCTAGTGTATGAAAAATTCTTTTAGTTATAGAGTCATATACAACGGATTTTAGCTTATTAGAGACTATTTTAAACCGATGGGTTTGGTTTAATAGATAAGTTTTTTTGTAAGTGGGAAATATTAAGTATTAAATATTTCATGGCCGCGTTATATTCAAATTTTGCTCGTTTTTTTTTTCAATCATTTTAATGAAAAATTGAATTGAAGTATTAACTTAATTAATTTCACGTAACAAAAAACAAAATGATAGCACATTTAAAGAGCATGTCTCTTAAAATTAAAATTTTGATTGCTTTACAAAAGTTTAATTTCAAGATGAAAACTAATTTTTACGCCTTTGCGGGCTAGATTCAGCTAATGGGTTCACTTAGGCGTTACCCCATCGTAACGTATAATTATGTTGTAGTTAATAATAAAGTCGAGTTTTATAAGAATTTTCCGGTTTAATAATTTTAAGTTCAAACAGTTTTGTTGTAGAGTTAGGGTGTACAACATACAGCCTGCGGTAATTTAAAACTAAAAAATAAGCTCTTAAAGATATAAATTTGTACTAAACATAAAATAAAGTTCGATTATGAACTTTGAGGAAGGTTATATATTAACTAATAAAAGCGTAATTAATTTATTTTTGTAACCTGGTGCAAAAAAAGTTAAAAACTTTGATCTAGTATAGCTTAAAAAATAGCAAAGTTAAACTTTAAACTGTTTTATGCACTAGGCCAGAGGTCGGCAGGCAGTTGGTGCTCGCGGGCCTAATTTCAAGTTTCCAACAACCTAGCTGTCTATAAAAATCGAGCTTGAAAAACATTTTTGGGTCACTTTTATACATTTTTTATATTGTTAACCCTTTTTTCATATCTCAAAAATTATTTACTTTCAAAAATAGTTTTTGCGTCTTAAATACACTCTTTAAAAAATTCAGTAATAAGTTAACTAAATAAAATTAATACTTATTTGTATTCAAAAAACTAAAACAAATTTTTCAACATAATTAATTCTCGAATACTTTAATAAAATACGTTATTAGTAGTTAATTAGTATTTTACATGGTTGTCACTTTCAAATCAAAAATGTCTGAGTTATATCAAACCAACCTAAGTTTATCAAAAGTTGAAAAACCTAAAAACTTGCTGTTAATCAAACTTAAATACATAGTTAAAATATCATCATTATAAAAAAGTACAGTATGTAAAGTACTTTTACAGTACTGTAAAAGTAAGAAAAAATATTACAATTAGTAAACTACATTACAGTCATAAATAGTATTCTAATAATTCAAAGATTTATTCAACAAGTTTCAAATAAAAGTTTCACGAACACCTAAGTTTTTAAAAAACGTCTTAAACACGTTTAATCTAGTCTGAGTTTTTTAAACTTTTAAACTAGCCTGTTTGTTTGGCAATTCTGTTTAAATTAAAGATCACGAAATAAAGAAATGACAAAGTTAATTAATAGTGAACTAAATATATAGAAAAAAATATATATAGTCAGTTTGAATGGACAATTAAGTTTATTTAAAATTTTTAACAAAAGTTTATTGAGTCGTTAATGAAGTAGAAAAACTTTTTTTTTGAGCGTTATAGCAATAAAAATATTGCATTTAAAAAGATTAAATGGGAAATATAAGACGAGTTATAAGAATTAAAAACGTTAGTTAGGAGTTATTGTGAGAAACGAAAAAAAAAAAACAAATCGCTAAAGTCAGTACCAACAAAGTACATGATCATTTTGAGTAACTACAGACTGATCAAAGAAATTGTTAAAGCAAGTTATAAAATGGCAAAAATTTTTACTAAAAAGAAAATACCGCTTATGATTGAAAACTTATTTAAATAATATGTGTTGGCAGTAGTAAAAGATTTTGTTTATTACTTTAATGACAACAAAAAGTCGTGTTTAGGAGATGGCTGAAGATCATAAAGCCGGATAATTCAAATTAGAACTTTAATCAAACTGTTAAGATGAGAGCACTGATACAACAAATATTGCTTATCTGAGAATTTTATTAGAGGTTTTTTTACTAACTTTGACTTTTTAGAAGAATTTATAGGTTTAGTTCCAATGCAAAGCACAAAAATAGGTAAATATATTTTTAAATATATTTTAAAAGCAAAGGTGCAGTGCATCAATATAAAGCTTTTAAAAGTACAAAATTTTTCTTCTATTTTTAGTACAAAATAAAATTAAAGGTGAAATAAACTGTCATAAACAACATACAAATATTAAAATGATACTGCTAAGCTTCTTTAAGTTTATTTTTAATAAAAATATTTATATGGTAGACTTTTTGTGTCAAATCAAAGTTTCATAACTTTAGATGTAAAAGTTGTTAGAAATTATAGGTTTTTTGAAAATTCTCAAGTTCAAGCTTTTTCCAGATTTTTAAAGCATAAATTGTCAAATTCCAAGATTTTCTAGGGTACAAGTTTTTTGGCACCACTGATTGTTCACACTTGTATGTATACAATAATATAAATAATATTTAAAATTATATCTTAAATACTGCAATACTTAAAATTTAACATATGTTATAATTCAATTCAACACTGTGAATTGAACAAAATATACATCATAAGTTTAATTTGTCACTTTTTAAAGCAAAAAAGCCAGCTTGAGTGACAAACTAGCCTTTCATTTTCGTATACAAAAAACAATTCAAGTCAAAAACTGAAAAAATGACTAAATTGGCCTGAAATTTGAAGTCTTCAAACAGTCATAGTTTGATTGTGGTAATGTTTAGTTCTTTTTTTGCTTGAATTTGAACTATTTTGATTAAATTTAGTTTGTATTAAACAGGTAGTTTCACAAAACAGCAATTGTGTATATTAGTATGCAACGAATCAAAATTAACTTAATTTGCCAAAAAACACTGTTTGAAAAATGAAAAAGTATACCTAACGAAAAGTATTTAATTTATGTCATTTACACACTTAGATATTACATGTAGAAACAACAAAGTAAGAAAATTGTGCATAAATTAAACTTAATCAACTTATGTTTCAAAAAAAAGTGGTTTAAAATATGAGCATCTTTGTACATTGGTGTGCATAGAAATTAATTTAAAGTGCAAAAATAACTACTAAAAAATCAAAATGCGTCGAAACCAAAATAAAATAAACTTTATTTCTTATTTTTATGCTATTTCAAATGTTTTTGTGCACACTCAAATATAACATTTAGTAATAAAACATATACAAAAAAAAACTTAGGTATAAAAAACATTTAAAAAGTATACCTAAACTGTAACTAAATGACATTTTAGTTAATTACTGTGAATTACTTTTGTATAAAATGGAAAACATTTGCATTTAGTTTATTAACTAAATAGGTATTATATAACTAACATACTAAATCCAAGAACTTTTTGCACCTTTTTTTTCAGATAATTACTTACTATTGTAAGAAGAATGTTATTATGAGACTGAGAAAAAAACCCTATTAGAATGCTAATCTGTCTTTTTCACGTTTTTAATCTAAGCAATAAAGTAAACGTGCTCGCGGGCCACAGTTGGCCCGCGGGCCGCAATATGCCGATCCCTGCACTAGGCAATGTTAACAAATAACAAGCTCTTTAATCAAAATAAACAGAACTAATTCTAATTATATAACTTACAATCAAAAAATTATTACAAAGGAAGGATACTACAACATTTTATTTATTATATTTTGAATATCTATATTTATGTCAGTGTTTATTACTTAAAAGCGTACTACATATTTCTCAAAATAAATATAATGACAAAAAACATTTTCTTGTATTTATAAATTGGATAAGAAATAAAACTCAGAAGTGTATATTATTTTAGTTAAAAATTTGCTTTACGTATATATATTTAGATTAATTATAATTTTAAATAAAGTGAGTTTTAAATGTGAGCAAACGGTATTTGTAATTATTCCACACTACATAAAATACTATTTTTTCCTCGTACTAAGAACTGATATTGAAAATACTTTTAAAAATGTATCTACTGAACAATCCCTGCTCATTTCATAATTTTTTTAGTAGAAGCACTAGTAGAATTAGTTACGCATATATGCAAAATTTAGAGTCAATAGCGGTATAGCAAATATAAACTTTTAGTACCATCAATTAACTTAAATAAACAACTTAATATTTAAAATCTCTGCGAAATTGTATTCGTTGTTATAGAAGATGCCTAAATTTAAAAAGGTTAAACTGTTAAAGCATAGTAGTTTTTGTATCCTATCAATAAACTTTTACAATATAATGAAAGTATACACTTTATTGAAAGAAAAAAATACGCTCAAAATATTTGGTTCTAGGACCTGGTGCACGAAAAAACTTTTCGGTTATCAAGTCGTAACTTTTAATATTTTGTCCAGGACAATACAAAGAATTTGGATATTCTAAAACTTGCACTATCCTTTCTGCTTATATTTTTACTACAGTGTTTATAGTATTATAGTACTTGTTGTTATGTATCAAAAACATTTTGTACAGTAAACTTGAATACTTAAAAAAATTATATGACAATAAAGTGTTCTGTTTGACATTAAATTCTAAAGTTTGCTACTATATTTACTTTTTGAATTTCACAAGTTTAAAAAATTTTTATGATCAATATAAATAAAACAAGATAAATTATTTTAAATTACAACACTAAAGTTAGTTTAGTAGTTATAAAAATAGTTTTTTTAAATTTATTATTTTACCAAACAATCTACTGGAACAACAAGTTTTGGATCCAGATCTTTTTTTTAATTAAGAACTGGCAGGATCCGGATTTTTTTAAACTAAGATCCTACCAGATCAGGATATTTTTTCAAGTTGAGATCCGGTCGAATCAGATAGATCAACAATTTCTAGTGATTATACTAGCAAGCTTTTCGTAAATGTGTTATAGAAAATCTAATTTCTTTAGGATAATTTATCTTATTTCTTAAAAACAGGCTGCTTTTATAACAAAATCCTTTTAAATAAATCTAAAATGTTTTTAAAAGTATAATAAATAACGAACTTCACCACACGACCAACAACAGCATCCCAGAAAACATACGACCGCTTTCGTTCTTATTAGGAATCATTAGGTAGGCAAAGTCGCGAGAAAGCGCTGTTGAAATCTTAAAAAGCGGGAATAAGTACAAAGTTCTGTAGGACCGTTTGAGGGTAAAGTCAATAAAATTTACAAAGCTTGATCATTCACAGCCCAACATTCCAGACATCGTAACCTTATTGTAAGATTATAGTCTCTGCTTGTTTAAACAGTTTTAACCAATGCTTATTTTGGCCATCATCAACCAAGTCGAGACGTTTGCGCCATCAACAATAAATAATGAACTTCATCACACGACCAACAACATAATTGTTTTAAAAAGATAAGTATAGCAAACTGAAAATGGTTAATTCAATAACTTTTTTAGTCAATACTTAGCAGAGTTGTAATAATAATAAACTTTTAATTATGTGAATTTTGCTTCAAAGTATGTTTTAAGAGTTTTAAATTAGTATACTCAAATAGGTACTGTACTAGTGTTATTTCACTCTCTTTAAATACTGATCTAAACTATTTTTTTAATTAGAATAAAAAATCAAAAAAATTAACGTTTATGTAAAAAAATCATTTATTCTTATATGTTTTTCAGTTTTGCGTACCTTGAACTCAAATTAATCTTTAATCTAATACAAAAAGTATACCTAAAAATGTTTTTTTTTATTAAAATGATAAATGTACATTTTATTATCATTAACGTAGTTATAAACATTTATACAAAAAATCTTAAAGACTAATTTATTTAGGATTTTCTTTTTGATCAATTAAATATTTTTTATAAAACAATGTTTAATGAAAAAAAAAAGGTATAGTAAAAATTTCTATATACCTAATCAATAAAAAACTAATTAGCTTTAAAGTTGTTTTTATGAATTATGTTTACAAGTACTTTAAATATAATAAAATGTACATTAATCTTTAACTTAAAAAAACATTTTTTAGGTTTACTTTTTATATCTTGTTTAGTTCTCAACCAACGTAAACTTTCCAGTTAATACTTTTTTTATTATTTCAAAGTGTTTTTTTTTCTATAAATAGCATATAATGATAGATGAAAACACAAGAAAATTCTTTATAAGAAGCTATTGACTTCTTTAAACAGTTTAATATCAGTATTTAAAAAAATGAACTAAGTTTATGTTCAAAAAGTTTTCGAATAAATCAAGGCATACTATAAAAATATTTAATATAAAGTATTTAATTTGTAATTAATTGTAACAAAATAGGAAATGTTTGAAAATTAATTATTTTTTTGATTGTCTTTACAAAGTCAAAAAAAAAAATATTGGTATAAATTCATATTTATAAACTTAAATAAATATTATCTAGGTAAGTTAATAAATAACGTTTATTTGAAATCATTTAAAGATAGGTGCAAATATTATATTTCTTTATGCATATTTTAAATTTTTTAACTAACGACCTTAAAGCACACAAAAAAATTTCCTGCCGCATAACTAAGCGCATTGAACCCTGGTCAAAAGTTTATGCACAGACTTAAACTTTGTTTAAATATCTTAAGGGTCAAAAATTAAGTTATTGTATGAATAAACTTAGTTAATGTAAAAGTTTTGTATAGTGTTATTTTGAAGCTTTATAATAATTTTGTTAAACGTTTTTTAAAATTATGTTTGATAAATGAAATAAATTAAACAATAGAAATCATGCTGACAGAGGACTAAATAAAAGCTAATTATGTATAATATTATATTGAATAAAACAGACACTACTTAAAGATGTTTTAAAGATCATGCATTTATAATAATTTAAACAAAGTTAACATAATGTCTAAGAGCAAACTGAAGAAAACATTCAATTTAACTATGATTAATTAAACTTTTACAATTATTAAAAAAACAACACTTTTATAATGGCAATTTATTGAAGAAATTATTGCTAGATCTTTACTTTAAATACTGTTAATAATAATAAAATTTATCCTTTTTTTTTTTGTAAGATCTTTTGTATAGGTTAATTTATAAGTAGTGATCTATCAGATCCAAAAAAATAGGATCCGGCCGGATTCCGGTCTATTTTTGAAATTAAGATACAGATTCCTGCTTAAAATCGAGACCCGAACCCAGTTAATAATCTGTGAACCCTAGGATCATAATACCAACAAACATAACGAAGATTTTTTTTTGCTTTTCATCGTAAACTTCAGAATGTTTAGTGTAAGTTTCACGATTAGTTTCGTACACCCTATAACTTCGGTGTTTTTTTTTAATAAAAAATTGTGATCTACCGGATTTAGTTAATAAGGACCTGGATCTGTTTTTGAAGTTTGGATCCGGAAAATAGCTTATACAAAGTAAATAACAATTTAAAAAATAATATAGCCTTAAAGAAGTGCAAAACAACTGTTCAATTTTTTCTTTAAAAACCACTAAGTATTTTTGAAGATGTGACTTAAAACGTTTAAAAAATAAATTCTTATTAATTGATCAAATACGTTTTTAATTAACTTTATTTTGCAAAACAAAAAATTATTTATTAATAAGATCTACATACGCAGTTAAACATAAATTACTTTTTGAGTTGTGGCCGTATAAAATTTTTTTAAAGAATTTGAATTTTTATGTAACCGCCTTAAAAAACTTTTGCTATTTTAAGTATTACAACTCTTTAAGGAAACCCAAAATGTTTGTTAAATTTTATTGACTTTATATACGAAATTCTAGGTATTTTTTCAAATTTTCTTAAATTCCAGAATTTACAAGGTTTTTTGGCAACCCTGTTATTTATGTATCTATTAAGGTACAAAAACAAAGTTTATTTTATTTTCATTTTAAACTTAAGTTAAAACTAAAATTAAGCGCTATGAAACCTTAAAAAAATCAAAACTTTAAAACTTAATAACCATGTTAAGTATCTTTTATGTATTTTATAAATAATGAAAATTGAAAATTATATAAACATATTATTTTTATTTAGAAGAAAAATTGTTTTCAATAACGAAAACATCACAAATTGAGATTATTTTGAAGAAGCAGTGAAAATTTCATACTTAATTGATTTTTCAAAAAAAAGAAAATAAATACTTAATTTTTAATTGTTTCTTTTTTTTGTTGAAATGTAATCATCTACCAAAAAGTAAATTATTTTAACAAAAATGTTAATTTGTTTACACCTAAGAAAGAGTAAATTTTGATATTTTTTTTCATATTAAATTTATAAAGACAATAGCTTTAGTGCATATACAATATAAAGTATTTGATAAGTAAAATGAAATAAGTATAGAATGCAGATTGCTGTTTTTTCATTATCTATATTTTTCCATTTCTTTTCTAACAACTTCTATCTTTTTTCTCGCTATTTTTGCCTGCGACTAAAAAAAAAGAGACTTTTTAGTTGGATGATGTTAAAATGATTAAATGTTTACATATAATTATAAATAACGCAACCTATACACAGTGGATCAGAATTGCGCTGACTGGACATAGGGATTTAACTTTGTTTAAATTTAATAACTGTTAACCTTTTTAAAATTGTTATTTAATATATATAATTATATACTTAATATATAATTTAGACCAAGATTATATCATTTTATTTTTTCGAACTAAGTAGAAAAAGTTATTAGACTTTAAGTTGTTGCTTTTTATACTTTTTTAATATTAAAAATATGTTTATTTTATACTATAAAATGAGGTAAGTTAAATTGATTTTTTATTGTTATTTTTATTGCAAATGTTTACTAGATGTTAAATATAAAGTTTTAAAGAAAAAAAAAATCCTTTTTCTACCAAAATTAAACAATGAAATTTAAAAAAAGTCTATAGGTATTTTTTTAAGAACACGTCGTCTAAAACTGTCTTTGGTTTTAAAATTGCTAAGAAATATCTTAAGTTTAGACTCACATATACATACCCAGTAGGGTACTTATAAATACAACGGACCTTTGAGTTTTCAGCTTTAGAATATTTTTACACTTAGCAAATACCACAAAAAAAACCTGTGAAAAGTTGTTAATGATTTGAAGAAACTTTCACCTTGGCAGAATTCGATCATATGAAAACCACCAATGCAAACTGTATTGGACTCAAAAAACGTTACCTTGGAGCTTTCAGCTAGATTTTTATATGTGGCAATTATCACATAAACACTTATTCAAGATTTATTTAAAGAAATTTTTACGGTGACGCTTCTTGATCAAAAAAATGGAAAATCAAGAAAATTTAAAACAAATTATAAAAGTTACATAAAATCAAGAACTGACATCATAAAATTTTCTTTAAATCGTCTTTAATTGTGCACAATGTCTTTGTGTGATAATTGCCACATTTAACAAAATCCAGCTTAAAATTTTAAGGTCGCTTTTTTTGGGTCCCATTATTTTGCATTGGGTGGTTTAGGAAAATCGCATGATGCCAAGGTGAAAATTTTTTTCAAACCATCTAATATTTTTCACAGATTGTTTTTGTGGTATTTTGAAAGTGTAATTTTTTTTTAGCTGAAAAGTAAAAGGTTGCCGTATTTATAAGCATCCCAATGCCTATTTCTGGTATACTAGATTAAAGACAAAACAAGTGGAAAATAATTGTACATATATTTTTTTTTGAAAGAAGCTCATACTTTTTTTTAAACTACTACCTAAACTTCTTAAACTTCTGAAAACTTTAAAGTATGTTTATAAAGTACGGAGACAGTATAAATATTTCTAAGTAAAAGTAGTTAATTTTTTTTGACGGTAGATATTCTATTTTAAAAGACACCAACATTTGATTTATGCGAAAACTCTTTGAATCGCCTCGCTTTATTTGGTATGACTTTAAAAACTAAGTTTAGAACTCTAAAATAGCTAAAATTTTGATTTTTTAGCTACCAATTTTCTAAGAAAAATTCAAAAAAAAATCCTATATCAAGTTGCTAGTCCACTGTGAGCTAACTAAAAGTATATCAACAATTAAGTAATCTTTAATTAGAGTTTTATGAAAGATAAAGCAATGTTTTGTATTATAAAACTGAGTTAGCTTTAGACGAATAGTTTTTTGTTATCTCTATATGTTAAGTAAATAATTTAATAAAATTGAAAAAATCAAGTAGAAATAGTTAAAACCTTTTTTCCTTTGAAAACTTTATTTGTACAAGTTTCTTAGGGTAAAAGTAAAATTCAGGTACTACAATACTGTTTGTATATTGTACGTGTTAAAAACGTAAAATATACTCTTTTTACATAAATACTTTTGTTATAAAGAGTTTCAATAAATTAGTTTTGTTTTAGGACACTAAAATTAATTCAATTGAATAATTTAAAGTTTTAGTGTTTTTATACTAACTCAATACTTACCAAGTTTGCATTTCTATATCAAACGTAGTTAAATAATTTAGTTTATTCTTTGGTAATTAATGCATAAATCTATATTCTTAAAATAAGGATGTTTTATAACTTGGTTACAAATTCTTGTAAAACAAAACCATATAACTATAATATAAATTAAACTTTACTTCTTACAATAATATTTTTAGTTTTAAATACTATACAACAACGTACAAACACAAAGTTAAGGATAGCACCTTCATTACCAAACCTGTATTAGAACATGACTAAACTACCAATTCAATCAGAAGTAATTAGCAAACTTGTTTATGAATGGTTTAAAAAGGTATTAATTTACTGAAATGTTATATAAAAAAAACTAGTAACAAACCGGCTGTGAATTTTTTTCATATTGCTGAACTTGGTGAGCGAGAAATTTCAGTTGTACTGATAAACAATTGTAGTACTCTGTGATAAGTTTTGGTGTTCAAATAGATTAAAACTTCCAGTTTAGTTACATTATAACTAAGTTAATAACGTCTGACATTTTAATTCTAGTTTTAGAGTTTTAGTTAATACGGGCTTAAAATTCAAGTTAAACACTTGATTTCTAACACTAAAGATTTATTTTCTAAAAATAGTGTTATGTTTTAATTATAAGTATAATGATTTAAGATTTTTTTAAATTTTTGTTAAGAAACTTATTAAAAAAAAAGTTTTTAAAGCAATCTAAAAATGCCATCTTTCAAGATTGTACCAGTGAAATTCAATATATTTTTTCATAAAAAAAATTAAACTGGTATGCTTTAAAAACTTTTACAACCTAACACAGACTAAAAACTACTGTAATTTTCCTGATCTAAACTAATTAACAACAAACTTACCAGACTTTAAGCTGAAGAAGTATCTATCTATAATTTCATCCTACTATCATTAATTACACATTTTGTAATTTGTTTATACTATTTCAACTCTTAAGTAAAATTTGTAAGTTACATGACCATTGACCAGACTATCATTTATACCTAACCTACTAACACATTATATATCTATAAGAAAAAATCTCTAAATAGTATAAAAACTCAAAAATACAATATGTTTATATTTGGTAAACATTCAGTGTGTGATAGTTATAATATTCATTGGCCATACTTTATGCAACAATACAAAAGTAAAAATATATATTTTTTGAGTTTATTAAATTTAAATACCTATTGAGGTAAATTTATCATTTTTACTAATAATCTTATTTAGTTAATCTCATTTTTTCTAATAACAACAAACTAAAAAAGGTAGCTTTATTTTACAGATTCGTTGCACAGAATTTATATAAATATCGAAAAAAACTTTGAATTATTTGATGAAAACACGCAACATATAAGGTATAAGAAAAAAAGTAGAAATTAGACTTATTTTTCTTAAAAAAACTAGAAATAACTTAACTTTTCTAAACTTGCCCCAGCTAGCCTAATATACACAAAACGATATAACATAACATGATAACATGAGTGGCCTGACAAAAAGGCCTAATCAACTATCAAACTTTATTGGCAAGTTGTGAATTAGTGTCTTTACTTTGTCAAAGTAAAGAAAAGTTTCTAATATATATTTGTTACAAAATAACTTTGATTGATAAGTATATTTATTTATGAATTTTCAAATCTTAATAGATAAGCACTAAGTTTATTGGCTTATTAAGTACATCTATCTTAAAAGAATTGAGTGTTTTTTTAACCATCTGTAAAGCATTATAAATAATGATATAAAAATCAAAATATAAATTTGAATATAACTTTTACCTTTTGCTGCACTTCGACCACCAGTTTTCAAATAATTTTTAGTCAATTCTATATTGTTTCGAATTCTTTTAGCTTCGGATACCACGTCATTTGGAAGAGGTCTGTTGTTTTGCTTGCACTTTTCTATTTGTGCCATACGAATTTTAAAGTCTATAAGCGAGGCTTCTATACTAGAAATGCTGTTAAAATTTAAGTGAGCTTTTGTTACGTCTAACTATTAAATGAATTAATTAATATTTTCTGCTGTGTATGCGAATTCTTATCTTCAACAAAAAAAATGGTACTGTTGGTTTAAAGCCACGTTAATTTTTTTTTTTAAATAGTACTCTAAACATTTAAAATTAAACAAACTTATCGTTTTTTAAATATATTAATATAATCTAGTTAAAAAATTTAATTAGCACTGTTAATTCTAATGTTAAAAGTAGAATTGTTCTGTTGACGTTTTAAGTATGTTTTAATAATTACAAAGGCTAAAGTACGATCGTAATCTAAGTAAAACTAAAATAATTATTTTAAAATTGAAAAATTTATAAAACTATTTTTCTAATAAACATTCTTATTGAAACTAATTAAATTCTTGTAAGTTATAAAATTGTTTTTTATTATATTTTATTTATACACATATGTTAAACTAAATTAATAAGCTTTTGTTTATAAGTATTTTTTGTACATTCACTGACACAATTAAGTGTTATATTTTTCATTTAAATTTATAAAATGTAGCTGTATCTTATTAAAAACGACCATCAAAGTGATAATTTATTTTAATAAAATAAAAAATAAAAATTTAATTTTCAAAACTATCAAAAGATTAGTTACTTGACTTTATCGTCTTTCCTTGCAGAAGTTGAAGGCACGCCGCTTGAAGGCGCTTTTCTCGCAGCTTTGGGGTTTCTACTGGGAACGGGTGGCTGCCTGACCTTAGCTGCAGGGGCGCGCTGTTCAATCTTCAACCACTTGTGCGATTTAGTCTTGGGTGGCGACGGTGTGATTGGGGTGCGAAGCTTCACTGCAACTTCGATTTCACCAACTTCCTTTCTACCATCTTTCAACTTTGTGGAAAATTAAAATAAAATATTTGCTTAACATTGCTATCAACTTTGTTAAAAACTATAAATAACAAAACTTTAAAATAACAACATAAACACAGTGTAAATAACTCAGTTTTTGGACTTTTACAACTAGCTTTATTTAAACAAACTGTTGTGTTTTTAAGATAAGTTTAATTTTTTTTTTAATTTTCAACAGATAGGTTTTAAAAAAAAGTAATTCAAAACTAGCATATATTTATGTTTGTTGAAATTAAACAAAATTTCATAACTCTTTAAATAAGTCTTGTAATTCAATAAAGGATACTTTTTTAAAATTTCTGATAATAAAACTCTTAAAATTTTTAAATTAATATCGTCAAACGTAATACACATTTTTCCAAAAAAACTACTTTAACTAAATTTTAAAAATACATAGTTATGTTAAAATAATTTAGATAACTACCTTTTCCATGCTTTTTAAACTGCACATAGTGTCAAGTGGTGCCAGTTTTAGTTGACAAGTAGCAAGAGTTTTGTCACTTCGCATAAATCCCCTGCAATTGTTAAGTTTTTGTAAATATTTAGTTTAAGATACGTTAAATTTTGCTACAAAAGTAAAAAAAAAACTATGTATAATCAAATATAATACTTATTTTACGTCAATTTTTTTTAGAAATATTCTATGTTTTCGAACTATTATAGCTAAGTTGATCGTTATTAGTTGTACTTAAACTTTTTTTATATCATTAAAAATAACTAGATTTTTAAATTAAAAAAAAATAGTATAAATGACTTTGAAAACAATTTATTGTATAAAATAAAACTTTAATAAAGAACAGCTATAAATTAACAGCATGTTAAATTAAAGTTTAAATTTACTTTTGAAGTTGTAAAATACACAGCATTTCTTATTTTACAAACAGTAATCTGTTCGATTTATTTGAATATTTGGTTGAAATAAGCTTCTTTTAATAATTTATAAAATTAAATACTCGATTTTTTTTCCATTAAAAAAAAAACTAGATATTTTCTTATTTTTCATTAAACTAGAAAAAAGGTGTATAAATTGTTAAAGATGTAAAAAATGATTAATGTATAAATAGATTAATCTAACCCCTTAGCCATGAAGCACAATTTAATAGACTTGCTTTTCACAGCTCTCTGATTAGATCTTTGGCTTCTTTTGAAGGGAAACCTGAATGTTTGATTGAATTCAGGATTAGGAGAGGGTTTCGATTCCTCAGTGCGTCCTTTTATCAGATCATCCTGAAAAAAACTAAATTTTTCAGCTGTGAAATTTCAATTTAGATCATTGTAAATAGTATACAAACGTATTTCAAAACAAGTTTGTTTGAAAAACATTTGGCAATTAAGTTGTTTCTTTATAAACTAAATTCGATTAATTCTATATTCTAACATAGAATCTAAATAAAACTTAAGTAATTGTTGATATCTACAACATATGACAAACTTTCTACAAATATTATTAGAATTTTATTATACTACTAAACAAGCTAATTAAGGTTTGTAAAAACCGTCAAAGTTATTTTTCTTTTGACAAATTAGTATTAGTTAAGCCAAAATTTGTTTAACTGATAACAAACTAACATGTGGAAAAGGCATTTCGTATTCTACAAAAGTTTTATTGTCTTTTACTATAGGACCAACACCCATGCATTTTACAATGGTAAAGATCATTTCGTTTTCAGCAATATCAGAGTTCATTTCTACCGACTTCAACTTTCTGTAGTAAAAAATAATAGTTTACAAATACAAATGGTATTTAAACTCATTTTAAAATACAATTTTTAAGCTACTACACTAAAATTCCAATAAAAGGTCTTGCATTGTAACATGAAACTTCGGAGTAATTTTAAAAACTATGTTTGATAAGGCTTTTTAATAATAAATTGTTGATAATTACTTTTCATATCTTGCTGTATAAAAAATATCTCATTCAGTTTAAAAAAGACTAAAGTTTTTAAAATAAAATAGTATATAATTATTTGTCTTAACTAAAAAAGATTGCTGAATTTACTGTAATGTAAAGAGCTTATCTAAATAAAGATATGCAAACTAATTTGCACATCTTTATCAAAATAAAACAGTAGAAAATAAATTAAATTACAAATAATAAGTAAATGTGAAACTTTTAGATAATCTTAATTCGCAACAACCAGGGTTGCCACAGATCGAGCTGAAAAAAACTTGCTGACCTTTCTAAATCAAATTCTTTATTATAACCGATTCAAAAATGCATAACCAAGAATTAAAAACAAATAAAGATAATAAAAGATAATTTACTTCAAAAGAATAATTAGACCATGAAAAAATATTAATTGAAAAAGCAAAAACTTTTAGAAAATAACATTACCAAATTACAGTTTTTGTTTATGATAAACTTTCTTATCAATAGAAAATAATTTAACCAAATAAGTTTAATTTTTAACTTTAAACCAAATTTCCTGATTTTCCAGACATTTTTCTTTTTTTCCCTGACTTTGTGGAAATTCTAGACAAAAAATAACCTAAAGCAAATAATTTCTCATTTTATTGTGTAAGATTACAGAGGTTTTAACAATTAATATAAATTGTAGATTACAATTTTCAAATCGTTACAAAACTCCTGAAATAATGAAGTGAATTCTGACCCTTTCATTTTTTTTTACAAATATTAGTTGACACAAAAACTTAATAACTGAGTGTTAATTACTTCAACCATCCTGAAAATTAAATAGTAGTAATAGTTTATTTAGTAACTAATTTTCAAACAAAAAACAATATTCTTAATTACTTTGCATCACATCAAGGAAAAAATGTTTAAAGAAATATATAATTTAGTTATGTTATTACGTTTTGAACCAGCAATAGTTTATTTTTATTTCATTCGTTACTATTCTAGAATAAAATAAAAACTCATGGGAAGCCACATTTTTGTTTATTATTTTTAAATTGATCTTTTCTAGAGTTTTCTTGTGTTTCCTATAAATGAATAATAAGATAACTGTTTTTATTTTTTTACTGAGTTTACCGAGATTATTGGGAAATAGTTTAAACTCAAAAATTGATTATTAAAACGAACGTACTTTTCTTCGTAGTAGAACCTGGGAGGAGGATCATGATGAAGCTTACAGCTGATGACGTAATCTAAATCTTGTTGTGACATCACAGCGAGCTCGTCGTTCATTTGAGCAGATGTTACGTCACACACAGAAGCCATCACTTGTGAATTGTGACGTGCTTGCTAAATGTTTTTTATTTGTTAAAATAATGTATACTAAAGGCTGTCCTGAAGCACTTTATAAATATTAAATTTTTTTTTTACTAGTTTTGTCTAACTTATTTAAAACAGTTATACTTAGAAGAATTACACTTCTTCAAAATCGAAATAAATTAAGCACCTTTTTCAAAAATAACTGTGTTATTAGAAAATATGATACCATATCAGAAAAAAAATTTGTTTAAGTTTTCATTATTAATAAATAATTTATAAAGAAACACGATCGTAAATTTATATAAACTAACTTTTATTTGTTCGGTTAGTATGTTTATTATTCTTGAATATAGTTCTTTGTCATCTTTAGCTTCTATTTTTTCAAACTTTACCTCGTCTTTTTTCTTAATAAGTTCTTTATTGCTTGACATAATTGGAGGCTGAGGACATTTTGATATGTCTATCTGAAAAAACATTTTCAAAAACAACTTTTTTAAATATTAAAATTTATTATTTAACTATATCAACAATGTTTACTAAAGAGCTTATTTTTTTGAATCATGACTGTTCAATTTACTTGTTATTGTTTTTTTTTACTAATTAACAGGTTTTCATATAAGTATATTATAACCAATTTCTTACTCTTATCCCTCCTTTGGCATTTTCGATCATTTGATCGAAACCTTTTGATTTCCGCAAAAGTTCTTTTGCTTTTTCTCTGTCACCCTCACTTAAAGCCTGTTTAGCAGCTTGCTTGAACAACTTCTGTCTATCTTCTAGAAACTGGATTTGAGCTTGGTACTTTGCTATAAATAATAAAAAAATAATTACTTATGTTATTTTATGTACTAGCTTAAACTAAAAACTTACTTGACAAAAAATTATAAAAAAGTTTCAAAAAGGTGACAAAGTAGAAAATTTTAACAAAGTATAATTAATACTTTAGTATACAAGTAAAACAAATGAAAACTTTATTAAAAAACCACAAACTTTTAGAAGGACTAGGAGCCTGATTATTTGATGTTACTGAAGATGAAGTGGTTATTTTGTTGTTTGGAGCTAAGTTCACTTGTGGTGGGTCCTAAAATATAAAAGTCAGAAACTATAAAGTTAATTTAGTGAAGAAAGTTCATTACAAATTTCTTAAAAATGTTTATCTATTTTAGTATTTATCTTATTGTTGAAAATTTTTTTTACTCATAAACAGTATTTTACTTGATATAAACAACAAGAGAAAAATTTAAGCAAAGCTGCAACTTACATTAGCTTCAGCTACTACATCAGTACTTGCTAATTTGGCAGCTTTTTCTAGGATGTTCTCTTCAGAAGGTGCAGAACTTCCTATTTGAATTTAAACAAAATTGTTTCATGAGTTTACATAAGTACTTATATCCTAATAAAAAAATAGAACATACTATCTAAGTTCTATGTAGAGTAATGAGTCAAATTGATTTCTTGAAATAACACTACACCTAAAAAACTACCTGGAATGGGTGGGAAGTTGGGTGGCGTTGTAAGGCTATCATAATTGACGGTTTTTCCAGCTTTCGTAGATTTGACAGCCTGCTGGTACTGCTTCACAATTCGCCCCATTCTTCTTGATTTGCCCGAATTTCCCGACTTTGCTGCCTCCTCAGCTGCGTTCACGAAAAACTTTATCCTCGCCTCTAAATGCTCCAACACCGTCTTCGGCTCTGCGTGGTTTGTTTGATAAGGAAAATCGAATTTCGTTTTTTGTAATTCTTCATTAAGTTCAAGAAAAGTAGTATTACCAGTATTTTACAGCCAAAAAAAATTGTTTTCTCTATTCAGTTTTTGAGCTCTTTGAACGTATTAAAAATTAATTTTTAATATAATGCATGAGAAACATAAATACAAAAATAAACCGCTTTCTGATGCTTCTGCTGCAGCAGGAGTGGATACAACGTTGTTTTGAGCAACCGGTGCTTGTTGGTTCGGAACTTCTTCTGATACTGGTTTCGTTTCTTTAGGAGGTGAAGCTGTTTTCATTGACAAGGTAACGTTTATAACTAGCAGTACTAACTTGCTACAGTAAAAAATACAAAATGACAATCGATCAAAATCATGTAAATCAATTTAAAAGCATAACATTAAAACTTAAATAACTGTGTTTCTAACAACCATGGCTTGAAATAGTTTTTCACTTCAGCATAAAATAATACTATAAAACTAATTTTAATTCAAACAACACAAATATTTTGCAAATATTTATGTATATACAAAAAAAAGCATATTACTTATAAAACAGTTCCAATGTCAAAAGCATTATTACTAACATTTTGTGATTGGTGGCAAAGAATTCAGGTCGATTTGAACCTCTTCTTGTATCGCTGATTCTATTTTCTGTGGTTGTTTATAATAAGTATTAAAGAAACAATTGTAGATTAAACAGTATGAGTTACCGAAAAAAAAACATAAAAAAGCATATGTAAAAATTAGTCATCTACTAGATCTAGCCATAACTTTCCAGAATCTAGTTAAAACTTTATTTGAAAAATAGATTTGTAGCTGGTTCCTGTTGGACCTAAATTAAATTTAAGATCATTATCCGAAATAGCTAAATTAAAAAATAAGCTTCGCTGGATAATGATCTTTAATTGACAAAAAAAATCTCAAAATGGCTATATGTGCTAGTAACATCATGTAACTGAGACTTTTAAGATTTTACTTGTGAGAATATCTAAAAGATCAAGTCGTTTCCAATTAGCGACAAACCTTGGAAAACTTTTAAAGTCGATTTTTTTTAATTATTTAAGATATTTTCCAAGCAGTCAACTGGTCTGTATTGGAAAGGTATATAACATGAAAGATTGATAATTGTTAATATTTTGGATTGGTTTTTACTCGTGAGCGACTTCTATATCTATTTGCTGACCTTAAATTGTGTTATAAAATAAATTAAATGTGAAAGCAGAAGAAGTACTTTAATTTCTAAAATCCCAATGCTGCTTTTGCTCTCACCTTGTATTAAAGATAATGTTGGCTAAGTCTCTATCAAAATTTTGCTGAAAAACTTGTTTTTAAATATAATTTTTATTTTCTATGCTCAAAATAATTTTTTAAATTAATTCCCTTCAACCTTTTCACAAGTTAGTACTAACCAGTAGTACAGGGTTGCCACTCTTTGAGCCAAAAAATCTTCCCTGAGTGACCAAAAATTTCCCTGAGTAACCTTACATTTCCCTGAGTTTCCCTGAGTATTTTTCAAATCTTAAAAAAAAAATTTCTCTTCTAACACAAATTATTAATCCCTCATTGTCATTTTTCTTCTTTAATAATAAAAGGAAGGTTGTATGTGTATGCTTCTGCATTAAATTTATGAAAAAAAACTGTTTTCAAAAACTCAATCTTTGTAAGTTTACTTTTTTGTTCTCCTAACTTGCTCAAAGAATCACCTTTATTTGGAACATTTTTAGCAAAGCACTGTTGCTCAAGATATGCCAAATATTGGGCCCTAGAAGATTTTACAAGTTTTAACAATTCAGAACTTAGTTCAACTGTGCTTGGTTCTAGACTGTTTGCATATAGATGATCTTTGATCATTCTTTGGGACCTTATTGTCATCTCTCCCATATTAGTTGATATTACTTCCTTATTTAAACTAAAGCCCCGTTCAACACTTGCCTGGCCATTGTGAAGCACAAAAACAGCCTCAAGGACTCTTGTTTTATCTTTATACTTGCTTGGGATATCGAAATAAAAGGTTCTAAACTGTGACTTTTTTCAAGAAAATTTTCAAAAAGTATTTGAGTGTTAGAAGAACTTAACAAATCAATGTATTGATTAATGCTGTCATCACCCTCTTTTGCTTTTAGTATCTTCATGCTGACAAGTTGTTGGACCAACCTTGTAAAGTTTCTGACACAACGGTCTTTACTTATTCCAATTAGACATGCCGGATTTAAAACAGCAGCCCTTCTTAAAAAATTCAAACCAACAGTCATTCTTGTTTTAATTTTTATTATTATAGGAAATATAAAAAGTTTACATTCATTGTGAAATGAATTGAAAAAAATGTTAGAAACTTTACCTTGATTTAGCAAATCTTGAATCAAAGTAGAAGCAGCACATCCTAACTCTACATCCTTTTTGTGAAAACTTTTATTTTGAAAATGCTCATTATTTAGTTCAAGTAGCTTTTTTCCATTTGAATGGGCTTCCATGAAAGAAGTAGTAAAAACAATATTCATTAACTTGTATACTTACTTCTGTATATCATCATACATGAAAGGAATGCTTGGGCTGTTTTCCTGATAGCTTGTTAAATATGGAACCAAAATTGAGGCAACAAAGCTAAAAAAATTCAATTTTACAACATTATCCTTTATAGCATTGCTTATAGTTATAAAATCTTGACCTGGTGGCTGTTTGTAACCAGGCAGTTTTTTCCAGTACTGTACCATTTTAACAACATTAGGCCAAATTAAAATGGCCCTGTCAGCTACCTGCTTTGACTCTAACCATCTTGTGGTCTAAATAATAAAAACTACTACTTTTGAACAAACTATTGAAACTGGATAACTAAACCTCATTCTAGATCTAGAAAAAAATTTCCCTGAGATTTTCAAAAACTTCCCTGAAATTTAGAGAAAAAATCAAAACTTCCCTGAGTTTCCCTGAGTTAAAAGAAAAATGCCAAAATTCCCTGAGTTTCCCTGAGATTTTCTACAGTTTGAAAATTCCCTGAGATTCCCTGAGTTCCCTGAGTTCCCTGAGTGTGTGGCAACCCTGGTAGTAGTAGTCAAGTTGTAGAAACTTATGCTCTAAAAACATTACAACATTGTTTAATAAGAATATTTTTAATAATTTAATATCTTCAAATATTTATTAAGGTCAAAAATATTTTGGCTAATCTATAAAACAAATAGCAACAGTTATAGAAGTTTTTTTATGCAATTTAAGTTAAAAAATATTTAAGTTTCAAAATTGTAGTAATAAAAAAGGCAAACTAAAACTGTAAGTTTAAAATAAATTTTTAAAACAAACAGTTCCATTAAATAAACCAAAAAATTAAGACACTAACAAACCTTAAAGGCCTGAAAATATGTGACAGCAAGCATTTTGTCATTCTCACTTTTTGCCTTCAACGCAGCTGCTTTGTAAAGAGACACTTTTTCCCCTAAAACTCTTAAATATTCAGAAGAAAGTTTACTTGAAGCTGCTTTTTCTGTTTGTATATCAGACGTTACACTAGGCTTAGGTTCATTTTGTTGTACATTTGGTACAGTTGTCATGACATTTGTTTCTTGATTACCAACTACTTGAGCTTTTGAACTACTTGTTTGAGATTCAACCGTTTGGTCTTTGTTACCAGCTTCTTTTTTAATGAATATTTCTGGTGGAATCTTCTTCTGATCTATACTGGCACCTCTTTTGACTTTTTTGATCATATCTTCAATTATTTTCAACTGTCTTTGCAACCGCCGTGTCTGTAATTGTTTGAACTTGTTAAATTGTAAGAAGAAAAATCTTATAAGTATATTTTACAAAATTATAGAAAAAAAAATTTTAGTTACCATACGTTTCAATAATGAAAACCTAAATAAAAGCTCTATGCTTAAAATAGCACCATTTATTTTAATAAAATATGTACTAAAATTTTAATAATCATATAAAAGATTTTAATTTGTGCTTAAACATAAAAAATAATAGAAATTTAAAAAGTTTGATGTAAAATAATATAATAGTAAAAGTGATTATACTACATAGTGTATGATCTATAAAATATTATTTTAATATATGCAAGTGTTTTTTTTTTGTTCACAATAATAAACTTATTTTCATCTAATAACATAATACCAAACCTTTCCCGCCATTGTAGATTGGCTGATGCCAGTTTGGTACATCTCTTTTCTCGCTTGCAGAAATGCAGCAACATCAAGTGATTGAGATGGTGGCTGTGGGCTGCTTTGAGGAGGTAAACTTGTGGAGCTACTTTGTGGAGCAGTTTTAACAGGTTCGGGTTTTGGAGGTGGTTTTACAATTGGTTTAACATCTTCTTCAACTAAATCTTGTAGTTCGCTCTAAAATACAGCTTTATGACTAACAATAGTGCTAAATATTACGTATGTTTAAATTTTGCTTTTTTTAAGAAAAATATTGTAATGGTATTTTGAAAAGAAACCGGTTACTTTAAATCTATTTTTTTTAAGTATGCTAGTACTTGAGACCCACAGTAAGGAATATTTTATTTGTGTTGTCCTGTACAAATTGCTGCAAAGATGCATATTTACAAGCTTAGTACTTTTCGTAAAAAAACTTAGGCTTAACTTGGTAAACTTTGTAGGTTTTGTACTACTATGTGATGGGTTTCCATAACTTTTTTTTCAAGTAATTTGTAAAATATTTGTATAGCATTATTAATAATTTTTATTTGAAATGTACATGTAAAACTCATTAAACAAAAAACTATTATACTACATAATTATCTACCCAATATCTTCGAAATTTGCTAAGCATAAGCAAAAAAAATTAATATTCAAATGCAAAATTATCATCAACTATGTTTTAATCCAGGGGTCGGCAGGCAGTTGGTCCCTGCGGGCCAAAATTCAAGTTCCCAAAATCTTTGCAGGCCGCAGTTTTAGTTTTAGTGACATTTGAATATTTTTTTGGTTTTAGTTTCAGTCACTCTACAGAAAATTTTTACTTTTTATTACTTTTTTATTTATAAATGACTTTTAGCTACACATAGTTTAAATTTGAATTATAAATATTTATTGGAATAAATTTACATTGACTAATATACTCAAGTTTTAATAAAATACTAACTTTATTAAACACTTAATAAGCTAAACTTAATACTTTTTATTATTTTACTTACAACTTAACTATCTATAATAACCAAGCTTGAAAAAAGTTTTCAGGACACTTTTATACATTTTTTTACTATGAACCACTTTTTCATACTTTAAAAACATTAACATTTGAAAACAATTTTTGCATCTAAATATTTATATTTTTAGTTTTTTTTTAAATCAGTAGTTAGTTAATTAAATAAAACTAATACCTATTTCTATTGTAGAAAAGCTAAAACAAATTCTTTAACATAATTAATGGTTAAATACTTTAATAAAATACATTATTAGTAATTAATTAGTTTTTTTCATTGTTTCCACTTTAAAAGCAAAAAATGTGTGAGTTATATCAAACCAGCTTAAATTTATTAAAGTTAAAAATTAGCAGTTAATCAAAGTTAAATACCTAACTAAAATATCATCATAAAAAAATGCACAATATTTAAGAAGATAAGAAAAAAATAATAATTAGTGAGCTACACTACAGACATAAAAATATTCTGATATTTCGAAAAATTATTCTAAGTGTTTGAAATATATGCTTAACACACACCTGAGTTCTTAAATAATATCTTTAATAGGTTTAAAAAATCTGAGTTTTTTTAATTTTTAAACTAGCCTGTGTGTTTGACAACGCTCTTTAAAATGAAATTCAGAAAATAAAGAAATAACAATGTTTTTTACAGTAAGTTAAAAATATAGAAAAAAAAATCATTATAAGTCAGCTTGAATGGACAATTAAGTTACTTAAATATTTGTAACAAAAATATAAACTTTTATTAAGCCATTAATGAAGTATAAAAATTTAGTAAGCATTATAGCAATCTTTATCTGCAATAGAATATTGCATTTAAAAAGAATAAATGTGAAATATAAGATGAGCTACAAGAATTAAAAAAAGTTAGTATTTCTGAGGTACGAAAAAGATTAAAAATAGCTTAAGTCAGTTCAAACAAAGCACATGATTATTTTCAGTAACTTCAGACTGATCAGTAAAATTTTTTAAGGCAAATTATAACGTAGCAAAAATAAGTACTAAAAAGAAGTTAACCTTTAGAATTTTAATTTTTTTTTAAAGAACTTGTGTTGGCGGTAGCAAAATATTTTTGTTTATTTCTTCAATGACAACAAAAAGTCGTGTTTAGGAAATATCTTAAGATCATAAAGCCGCATAAATAAAATTAGGACTTTAATAATTCTGTTAAGATGAGAGTACTAATACAACAAAAATTGTTAATTTAATTCTAGATTCTACTAAAATATCTACGTTCTACTAGAAGTGTTTTTACTAACTTTGACATTTTAGAAAATTTTCTAGGTTTAGTTCAATGCAAAGCAGAACAATAGGCAAAGACATTTTAAAAGCAAAGGTGCGATGCACTTATATAACGTTTTTAAAAGTACAATTTTTTGCTTCTATTATCAGTATAATATAAACTTAAATAACATAACAATATTTAAAAATACTATTAAGTTACTTTAAATGTGTTTTTTAATAAAAAAAAACATTTTTATGGTAGATTTTTTGTGTCAAAACGAAAATTTACTACTTTACATGTATAAAACGTTTGAAATTCAAGTTTTCTAAAAAATTCTCAAATTCAAGGTTTTTTCTAGATTTTTTAAAGCATTAATTGTCAAATTCAAAGCTTTTCCGGATTTCAAGTTTTTTAGCAACACCGATTGTTCACACCTATGTGTATACAATTAATTAAATAATATTTCAAACTATACCAATTTTAAATTTAAAATATATTATAATGAAAACGAACACTGTAGATCGAACATAACATACATCATTAGTTTAATTTACCACTCTTTAAAGCAAAAAAGCCAGCTTTAGTGACAAAAAACTAGTCTGATATTTTAGTATACAAAAGGCAATTCAATCCAAAACTAAAAAATAATAAATTGGCTTGAGATTTGAAGTCTTCAAATAGTCATAGTCTGAGTGTTTTGCAATGTTTAGTTGTTTATTTGCTTGAATTTGAACTATTTTGATTAACAATGTAGAAACTTAATAAATTTACCATGCAAAAAATTAATTTGTATTAAATAGCTTTTTCCAAAAAACAGCAACTGTGTACATCAGTATGCAACGCATAAAAATTAGCTTAATTTGCAAAAAAAAGTTGTTTGTAAAATGAAAATATACACCAGACAAAAACTATTTCAATTTATGTCTTATATATTGTTTACAATGTGGTTGCACACAATTAGATATTACACGTAGAAATAACAATCTTAGAAAGTTATGCATGTACTAAACTTAATCTAACTTAGTTGTTTAATAAAAAGTGGTTTAGAATATATGCATCTTTGTACATTGGTGTGCATAGGAATTTATTTTATGTGCACAGAAAACTTCTAAAAAATCTAAACGTGTCAAAACCAAAATAAAATAAACTTTGTTTCTTATTACTATGAATTCTTAACTGTTTTTACGCTCTCTCAAATATAACATGAAGTAAAAAAACACCTACAAAATAGAATAATGAATAAAGAACTTAAAAACATATCTAAACTGTAAATAAATGACATTGTAGTTAACTACTGTACTTACGTAAAAAATGGAAAACATTTGTATGTAGTTTATTTACTAAATACGTATTATATAAGTAACTTACTAAGCACTCTTAACACTGTTTTACAGATAATAACTTGCTGTTGTAAGAAGAAAATTATTATAAAACTGAGAAAAAACCTTGATGGGAAGCTAATCTGTCTTTTTCACATCTTTAAGCTAAAGTAGTCAAGTCTTTTTTTTTTCCTTTTAAATGTTATACAGGGGCTAAAACGAGATTAAACAAACTAAACCAAATAACAAAAAAAAATTCTTAAAATATATTTTTGCTCAGCAGGCCACATTAACATGCTCGCAGGCCGCAAAATTTTTTTCAAAGGCCGCATTCCATTTTAAAAAATAACGTACTTGCGGGCCGCAGATTTATCCTTCAAGGGCCGCATTTGGCCTGCGGGCCGCAGTTTGCCAACCCCTGTTTTAATCTAAAGAGAACTATTTTTTACTTTTTTTTTATTATAAAAGAATTAAATAAAAAAGAAAAAAATCAACAAAAATTGAATTTAAGCACATTGTGATTAAAACAAACAACTAGAACTACTTGTGTATATGTCTTTATTTTGGTATCAATGTGTTACAAAAAAATTACAATTGAAAGCTTTTATATCAAAAGTTTACAGAATTTAAAAGTAGGGGCTAGCAACGTACAGCCGCTAACAAAAATTTCTGTCCAAAATCATAGATTTAAGCTCGAAAACAACTCAGCAAAAAAACTTAAGTTATAATATTTATAACAGGAATTTAAAATGCGCTTTTTATTTGAACTTTAGTACACAATAATGATTATTAAGTTTTTAATACTTTTATTAAGAATATTAAAACTTTTATAGTACGCTTTTTTTTTCTATTGGCTTGATAAGACTTTTTGTTCCTAATTACAGCTTGAAAGTAATACTTTTTTTTTAATAGTTTATTTTGTCGACAGAAAAGTTTCCCACCCTGTCCTAATTGTTATTAAGAATCTCAAGGTGGATATAATCTAGATACATTAACATCTAAGAACTTTTTTTTCAATATAATGTCTAACCCAATATTTTTAGACATGTTTAATATAAATTATTTATTACTTAATTAAAGATACTTGGCAGATCACTATGATTAAAAAGATGAATTTATAACTTAAACATAACTAAATATAGTTATAAAGTTTTGAACTTTTATACAAGATGATTTATTATAGTCTTTTTTTCTTATGCATTAGACTCATGTGAACAATTCTATATTTGTATTATAACAGGAAAATAAAAGTATATCTTACTTATTATGTGCTACTTATAAATCTTTTTATTAAAATAGTTTAAATATAAGTTAAACTCTAGAACAGGGGTCGGCAAACTGCAGCTGGCAGGCCGCATTCATTTTGTTTCAACTATTAAAATTTTGTTAAAAAATGTAAATATTTAATATAATTTCTTTTTTTTTTTAATAGTTATAGTTTTAGTGTTATCTTTAACAGATAATTTATCATCTTTTTTTTTTGTTCAACAGAAATAGTAAAAAGTATGTTTTTCTAAGCTCATTAAAATGGTTTCTTTTTCGACCTGCCGACCCCTGCTGTATAATTAAAGTGAACTCTAAAAATATTTTTATGCAAATACTGAAACTAATTTATTTAACAGAAAGAATCATAAAATCAAACCATAAGATCATCTTCTTCGTCAGAATTGACTTGATTTACTTCAACATCAGCTAACGACTTTTCTATTTCTTTGTTTAGTACAGACCACTCAACCACTGTTTGAAACAGATTAAGTTATAAATATTTTTTGTAGCTTAAGTATACGTTTAATTTAGTCAAATAAACACATATAAAAAAAATCATTATTAACCATTTAACTTTATTATTATTAAATTTTTAATTTTATTAATACAATATTCCTATAAGTAATAACACAAACGCAATAGTTCAAAACTTCATCACAGAAAAATTGCTAATAACAAACATATCTGGAACAGCTAACAAAAAAAAAAAACTAATTAATACTTAAAATATATTTTTTGTATTTTAACTTCATAACTATTTAACAGTTTATGTTATTTTTTTGGTAAACTGTAAAAATAATCAAAAAAAACAAACATTCTTTTTTTGGATTTTTGTTACTGTTGTCTTTAGTAACTTCACCACCCATCAAAGCTGCTAAATCAGCTTCATACTGAGATAGGTCACCATCATCATCACCATCATTGCCAACTCCCATCTGAAATATGAACACAACATGTAAGAAAAAAAATAGTTCAATAATGTTGAGATTTTGAGTACATGGAACACTTTTACTTAATAACTTATTCATATTTTTAGTACATTTTAGAATTTAACAATAAGTATAATTACTCAACACTACTTTATTTTTTGAATTTAAATACTATTTTTGTAAAAGATTATAAATTTGAAAATGCAAAGTTTTATAAAAAATAAAATAAAAAAATTTTTAAAGTAAAAAATTTTTTTTTTTTATTTGAAGTATATTCTATTTATTTTAATTAAAAACATTTTTTCATAGTACAAAAATGAATAAATAAAATTTAAATTTCAACTTAAAACAAAACTTGAGTAGAGTTTTCGAAATAAAAATGTTTTTAACTAATACATTTTTAATATATTTCTTTTAGTTATTAAGTAAGAGGACATGTTTGGTTTTAAAAACTTATTCTGAAATATTATTGATATTTTTAGTGTATAAGTTTCTTTTTTTAACACTGTTTTATCATCGCATCAACTAAAACCATATAATTTAGTAAATAGTTATTTATCATAATTTTAAACTCAGTAGTTGAAAAAAAATTTAAATAATTATTTGTCTTATCTAGTTTTGCCATTGAACATTTTAGAACGATATATATATACATTACTAAACAAACAAATCTAGATTTTTTTTTAACTAGGCATAAAAACCTTATGTACAACTAGCTATAAAAGCATTAAACCAAAACTTAATGTATAACACTTTTTGTTAAAAACTTATGTAACCCATATACATACAATTCTTTATAAATAGTGTATAAAATACATATTCAACTACTATCTGTAATAAACATTGTTCATTTATTCAAAGGCTACATACACTTTAATGATGTTTATTAATAAAACAATAAGATCGAAATAAATAAAGAACACTCAGATGCTATTGTTAAACATTTTAATATGTTTTCATTGCATATCATCAGAAACGTTACTGCAGAATAACAGGGTTTAGTTTTTTACTAAAAACAACAAAAGAATATATTAATGCAAATTAGTCAATATTGTGATTAACAAAAGTAGAAAATCAATCAATGCAAAAACAATTATTAAACTTATTATAATACAACAAAACAAAATGGTCAGTTAATTAAACAAATAAAATCTCTTTATAATCAAAATCTTTTTGTTTACACAACTAAGGTTTGTTTAAAAATATTGATCTAGCCTCTAATCTCACTAGGATATACTAATCACTAGGGGTACAGAAAAATTTCTCACTAGTGTTTACAGAAAACCAGAATTTTAGGGCAACACTTATATTGTCAGTCATTTTGTATTAAAAAACGGAAAATTAACATTAAAATTTTATACAATCAAGCTTTTATGATTTCTTCTCCTGAGATACGTCATTCTGAAACAGAGACAATTAAAGAGATTTGGTCAAAAATCAAAATTGGTTAATCAAAAAGTTAAATTAATCAAAAATGGTTTTCCATTGGAATTAATTAAGAGAGTTATTTAGTTACATGATGAAAATTGTAGGAAACCTAAGTTGTTTGGACCGGATAAGTTTCCTGTGGTTCTTAAATTACCATATTTAGATAAAGTATTACAATTACTTGAGAAGAAAGTACAAGATTTCACACAATTAACTTACAATGAGATAAAACCCAGAGTAGTATGTGTTTTAAACCAAGTTTTAAGATCTGAATTCAAGGACCCAATAACCAACCTAAATAAAAATTGTGTCGTATATAGTTTTAGTTGCTTCTGTGAAAGAAGTTATATTGGTCAGACTTCAAGGCATCTTAAAACAAGAGTTAAAAAACAATTACTAATATTTGTATTAAATTTAACAAAAAAATGACTAACATAAAGACAAAAACATTTACCATTGCTGCAAAAAGATCATCAATAGCAGAACATTCAATTAATAATACAGACTGTGCAAATATCTATATACTATCAAGATTTAGAGTTGCTAGCCATTGCAACAACGTAATTGACCAAATGAGATAAAGGCTACATCAATTTTTTAAACAAACCAAATCTATGTTAACAAAAAGATTTTGATTATAAACTGTTTTTATTTGTTTAGTAACTGATCATTTTGTTTTGTTGTATTATAGTTAGTTTAATAATTGATTTTGTGTTGATTATTTTTCTACTTTTGTTAACCTCATTATTGACTACTTAGCATTAAGATATTCTTTTGTTGTTTTTACTGAAAAACTAATTTTAAACCTTGTTATTCTGCAGTAACATTTCTGATGATATGCAGTGAAAATATAAAAATGTTAAACAATAGCATCTGACTATTTCTTATATATTTCGATTACAATAGACCAGGGTTTCCCAAACTCATTTTCTAAATCGCCCCCTTTTCAGAAATTTAAAAAATAATCGCCCCCCACGATTTTACAAAGTATTTTTTCTTTTGAGTACAAACTTTTGAGCCTAAAAAAGTTGTGTTCAAAATGTAACTTAGACTGGTACTTCTTATGCACGCTCTTTTGGGCTGTGTTTAAAGTAGTTTACAGGGCTTGAGAAAATAAGTTACATTTGTTTTCTTATAAGCCCAGTAAAGTGTATTAAAATACTTAATTATTAAAAAGCCTTGTGTAATCTGTAATTAATCCTGTTTAGATATGAATTGTTTTGAAACTAATGAAACTTTTAGGGTAGTGGTGGACAACTTTTGTAGTTAGCAATTCATATTTACTAAAAAATCTTTTCTAGTTTCAACTCGTTAAAAAAATGTAATTGCGGGCTGCATAGTTTAAAAAAATAACATATATGAAAATTAAAAAACTCGAGCAAAATTGTAGTAAAATTATTTAGTATTATTGTGATCTAGGAAATACTATTGTGAACTGAAAACCAAATTGAAAGTGTATTTCAAAATATTAAGTATCAAAAGACTAAATTTTGTTTATTTTGCACAAGTAGTTTTCAAAATATTTAGCGGGTCGAAATTTGACTGGATCTTAACCGTACGTTACCCATCTGAAATCTTAACTTAAACCTGACATTATAACAATCTCTCATATTACGAATTTCGGACATTTAGAAGTTAATACTAAGTAACTTATTTAAGCCGCACAAAATACTTAAATTATTTAAAGATAGGCATATTCTAAAATTACTATACCAGAGATTAAAAAGCTATAAAAGAATGAACAGTTATTTTACACATAATAAAATACATATTAAAATATAATTTCTGATCTAGTTTGAGGATGTTTGACCGACTGGTTGATTATCTCACATGAAAAGTGGTTTTATCAACAGCTTCAATTAATGCAGTAAAATTAATAATTTCAATGCTAAGATATATTATAAGCAAGTTAGTTGTAAAGTTAAAAACTTAATTTTAAACTTTTTAAACTATATGTTTTGTAGTAGAATACTATTAAATAGTATTTGACTTGGAATAACCTTTAGGAAACTAAACCTTAATTTAAAAAAATTCTTTTTTCTTAATTAAATTCTAAAAAATAAAATCAAAATTTTTGCAGTTAATTCTGTAAACAGAAAGTAATCGATTAAAAAATCTTTTAATTAAGTTAAAATTTTGTTTTGTAACTGTAGCAGTCTTTTTGATGGCTTATTTAAAACTGTTTAATTTTTTTTTATCTAGTTATTAGCCTATAATATTTTACCAGAAGAAAATAGTGAAAAACTAAAAGCTAGTGTTGAACTATTAAAATAAACAACGCAATCTATTTGATAATATATTAAAAATTAAGATAAAACAAAAAACAGTTGTATTAATAGTTCAAAATTCCTTAATATATAGATCTTTTAACAATAATAAATCAAGTTAGAAAATAAAATTGAGTATAAGAATCTTTCAAATGATAAATTTAAAATCAATTCAAACAGAGACCTCAAATCTATACTCTTTTAAAACCAAAAAAAAAATTTTTGAAATAAAAACTTTAATGGTTATCAAGATTTTTTTATTCATACAGATTAAACAAGTAATAACAAAAATATGTCAAATAAATTTCTTTCAAACAAATACTTTAATTACTATGCTATAAAAACTTTTAGTGTAATGTAAAACGACAAATATATACTACAAAATTAACCAGGTCAAAATAAAATTATTATCAGATTTATAACATAAACCATTTAATAAATACAGTAGACTTCCGCTTGAGTTTGCACTTTGAACAAAATCAAAAAGTGCAAACTCAAAAATTGTTGCCATTTTTTGTTTTAAATAATAAATTTAAATATCTTATATGCAATAACGTTATGCATAAACATAAAAATCAACTAAAACATAAAACAAACATTCATTAAAAAAATAGATCTATATAAGCTATTAAATATTATGTATTTTTGTTTTATTAATACTTAGTTAGTAATAGACTTTATTTAAGTTAAATTTAAGAAAATATAAATTTGCACTTTTTTTAGGTAAAATGTGCGAACTCAAGAGGAAGTCTACCGTAATTAATATTTATTAGGCGTTATGAAAACCTGTTGTAGAACAAATAACTTAATAATTTTTTTTATAATAAAAAGACTACTTAAATACAATACAAACCAGGTTAAATAAGAAATATTTTAAATAATCGAATAAAATAAAAACACTTTCATAAAATAATGTCTAATACTAAAAATAGTCTAATATAATGTGAAGGATGAGATTCATGACTGCTCGCAAGTTTTTCTAATCTGATTCTTAATCAGTAATATAAAGTCTATTTACAAATATCTAGATTAGATCTTTTGCTCAAGATGTTGATAACTGAACTGAAAGCTTTCTCAACAACATAGCTAGAAGGAAAAACTATAAACAACAATCTAAATTCCTCTCAAATAATTGGATACTTTTGGCTTAGTTTTTGTTGAGTCCAAAAGCTTTCATATCGTTCTTTGGAAAAATCTACTTTTAATTCAAGGTCAGTTTGTAAGTCTGAGAAGGTTTCCTGTAAGTCGTTTACTTCAAAAAGATATGCCTCGAAGGGATCCATACTTTTATCTATATGATAGCTTTTTTGTGTCAAATCGAAATTTTACTACTTAATATGTTGAAATTGTTAAAAACTCCAGATCTTTTTAGGTTTTTTTTTGCCTAAATTGTCAAATTCCAGGTTTATAGGTAAATTATTTATTTTTTAGTCTAACTTAGTGACTTTTCAAAAAACAATTGGAAATATCAAGAGGTGATATAACTATCACCTCATGATATTTCCAATAAAAATAAAAAAAACAGGGTTGCCAGTTTACCTAGAAGTTTAATAACATATAACATAGATTTTTACAAACCATTTATGATCACAAATAACATATATGTCAGGTTATAAAATGGTAAGAGGGATTCCGATCGTCTATGATCTATGTAATTGTTAAATAAGAAAATATATGTAATTAACATGAAAGTAGGAGCCATAAGTACTTGATTTTTTTCTCTATATTTTACATAAACAAAATAAAAATATTTTTGTTTAAGTTTTACCTCGGGATCAAATATTTAATATCAAGCTAAAATTAGTAAAATAACAATATAAAAAGTAAAAATTGTATGACAGCCCAAAATTTTAAAATCGCCCCCTTTTCGCCCCCTTACTAGTTATCGCCCACCCTTTCGCCCCCTTACTAATTATCGCCCCCCAATTTACTAAAATCGCCCCCAGGGGGGCGATATCGCCCACTTTGGGAAACGCTGCAATAGACTGATGTTTGTGTTATTAAAAACAATAAAAGATAGCAAAACTATTTTTAATTCAAACATGTTCAACAGAAAAAAAATGTCTTAAAACATGTTTAATTATAAAAGTTATTCAAAAAACCCGTCTAAAAAAAATGAAAAAGAAGTCTTTTAATTGTTTTATATCCTTTCATAAGTCAAAGATACTACATTAAATTTACTAGATAATTTCAAAAGTCAAGGAATAAATCCTGAAAGTTTATCTTAATATAACTTAAACAACACAGTTTTAAGGTGTGAAAGTTAAACTAGTTTATAAAAATCAATACATAAGTTAGCCTAGCTATACATACATACTACTCGAGAAAGAAAACTTAAAACTTGCTTGAATTAAGTAGTTTTTAGTTGTTAACTTATACAAGCTATACTTTATAACTAAAGATGTAATGTAAAAAAATTCACGATATTACTGAAAATAATAAATAGTAAGAGCTTTTAAAGGTAGTTGAATCATAAAATAATAAACAAAACAACAATTTTTAAACAATAAAGTAAATTAAAACAAGTTTAAAAAAACTTCTTACCATATTCAACAACGGGTTATCCCTTCTTTCTTGCCTTTTTGGTTTTTTATTACCTTTCCACATTGTTTAAATAAACTTATAAGTTATTGAAACTCTAAATATTTTTTAGTTATACAAAAATTAGTTTTTAAAACACCAGCTATAATAAAAAAAGTAAAATAAAAATATAATCAAAAAGCTAGTCATTAAAATAATTAAGTATGAATAAATGATAATATTTTTAACTAGCACTGCTTTGTAATCTTTACTAAAATCTTCAAAATGGGTATCATGTCAGTAATTTGAAAACTTTCTATGGTTAAAGCGTTGTATAAGTATTTAGACTATTTTCAAAAACTACACAAACTTACAGACTTGTGAAAAGATAAAATAACTTTTTAAACAGGGTTGTCACTATTTAAGACATAATCCTATAGTGAATACCCTATCTTTGAGTGACTAAAAACTGTCCTGAGTCATCCTGAGTTATTTTAATCAAAAATAAATCTAAAATATATGTTTTTAATTTTTATAAGCTCTTAAAATGAATAATAGCCATTTTTTGAACATAAATATTTTAATATATCAAAATGTTGAAACTGGAACAACTAAATCTCATTATAGGTCTAGAAAAAACAGGACTGAGATTTTTAAACAACCCTTAAACTATCTTGAGTATTTAAAAGAAAAGTCAAACTGGCTTTAGTCCTCTTGATTTTTTTTATAATTCAAACTAGCCTGAGTTTTACCCTGAGTCATCTGGAAATTTAATAAAACTTTAAGTACCTAAGTTATCCTCAGTGTGTGGCAACCAAGCTTAAATTGTGAAGTTTGTATATAAAGTATGACTGTTCTAATAGAAAAATTTAAGGTACAAAAACATACTGTTTATAAAAAAATCTAATAAGTAGTAAGATTTTGTAAATAAACAGTATTGTAGTTGGGTATTTTTGAACAATCTTTGTCCCATCCCAAATATCTAATATACAGGTCTAAATTTTCTCAAAAACCATCTTGAAGAAAAAAATATATTGAAGTCAGGAATCTTTGTCATACCTTTATGTAATTTTCATCACTATTTAAAACTATTTGATGCACTTAAAGATCCTTGGTGGGTAGTCATTTAGCAAAAGGTTGAAGATTACTTTATATAACTTTAAAATATTGATTCATATGTGCTTAATGTATCTTTACTGATCATTTTTTATTTATATAAGTATTTCTTAAGTATATAAAAATTTAGTTGTATTTTAGTATGCTTGATTTTTAATACTTTTTAACTAAGGTTGTATATATCATTATATTAGATTTTTTTGTTAAAACCAAATTACCTTTATTTTATCAACTGTTAAGCAAGCATTTAATTATATCTTTTTAACCCTATTTACAACACAGAATATACCATTTTTAGACTTTATTTAAGAATACAATTACATTGTTTTGTTACAATTTTAGTTTTAAACTTAAAATATTGTTTATAGTGGCTTTACCATTTTCACTTCTTGTTTATCAATAAGCTGTTTTTTTTTTATGGTTGCTTTTGTTAAAACGAAACATAAAAATGTAATGGTTGTAAAAATTTAAATCTAGAATAAAAAATGATATATCATGGATTCCATAGTCAATATTACAGTAGTAGGTTAAATAAGAAGTGCTTTTGTTTTTTAGTAACACAACTTATAATTTACAAAAAAAACAACTATTAAAGCATAATCTAGAATTTTTTATGACAGAAAAATTTAAACAGTTTTTAACCAATAACTATAAATGAGAGCATTTCCTTTTTTAATTAAATTAAGTCAATATGTTTAACATGGGTAGGTTTAAAATTTGCATGGGATAAAAAGTTGCACAAGTGACAAAATTGGACAAAGACACTTTTACACCAAGGGTCACTTTTGTACAACTTGATTTTGTTTCTTAGTTATAAATTTTTCTATTATCACTGTTACACCTAAACCTTACCCTCGGTCAGTCACATTTTCTTTTTCATTAAATGATTTTTTTTTTCATAATTTATTTGCTTTTTTTTACTATTACCGTTACCCCTAACCCTTTTTTAGTTTTAATTATTTTAATTTTATTTATTCTTTTTTTTTATTAAGAATAATTTTTATTATCTATTTATAGTTTAACTATAACTGTTACCCCTAACCCTTACCCTCAGTCAGTAACTTTTTATTTGTTTTTTATCTTTTTTTTTTCGCATTTTTATATATTTTACTGTTTTTTTTTTACTCTCGTGCAACAATGACCCTCTGTGTAAAATTTTAACTTGTGCATTTTTGACCCGTTTAACACATGCTTTGCTTATGAACATGTGGCCAACTTAGAAATGTTCAAAATGTAACTGTTTTGTGTTATTGTTTGAGAGAAACTATAATCTAATTTAAATGATTAGATTACTATTTTTATGATTTGCTTATTTTCTTATATCACTACTGTAAAATCCCCGCTTACAAAACCTAAAGTCAGCTGTTATCTAAAATTTGTTGACAAGCTAGCTATAAATAAAGATAGTCGCAAAAAATACATAATCTGAAGTTTCTTTGAATAAAAATTCTATTTGAAAATAACTAATTTACAAAAATTTAGCAAATAAAACGAAAAAATATTTACTTTTATTACGTAGATAAATAACAGAATATTTTATAGTGTTACACAAAAAATAATTATCATATATATGATGTCGGACATAGTCCTATATCATATATAAACCATATAAAGTTACTTCTCCTCGGCACGTTTGCCGAAAAAAATCCAAATAATTTATATAATTACTCGAGAATGATAATTCATGTTAAAACAAACAGACTTATTTTGGTATTTAGTTTTAAAAATTGCAAGAACTCCAAAAATAAGATGGTCTAAATTTAAGACTGTAAAATCTAAATAATATTTTATTTTATTTTCCCATAGATAAAATAACGGAATAGATATGTAACAATAAAAAAAGCAACTATTGTGTTAAGACTTTTTTATTTTGGCAACCCTGTTTCTCTGTCATTAAACTATAATCTAAAACCTAGTAAAAACAATAACAAATGTCTAAATTAAGCAAAGCGATTTAAGTATTTGTTTCATTTAAAAGTTAAAACTTAGAAAAGCGTTAAGATAATAACAACCTTTCTTTATCTAAGATGGGTAATTTTTCTAGCTAGGTTTGAAACAATGAATTCTTTTAAGGAACCAGCTTTTCAAAAAAAGCTAGAATGAAGAAAAAACTTTTGCAAATTTTTTAAATCGAAATTTTAAATATTTAAAAAACTTCATTTATGTTTATATATAATATGTAATTTTCTTAATCGCTTTTGTACTACAGATTGTTTTTGAAAAGAAAGTTCTAATCAGAATGTTAAAAATATTACTTTGTTAGATTTATTTGGTACTTTATCATAACAAAACAAATTTATAGTTTTAAAAATATTGTTCCTTAAGATATTTTTTCCTGCTGTATTTCAACACAACTGGATTTTAATAAAGTAAACTCTGACGCTGCTTAAACCTTTTAATTAATCTTTATTATATAATATTAAAACCTTTTAATTTTAAAACAAACTCATTTAATTGCAAATTAAATGAGTTTGTTTTAAAAACCATTTGCCATAGTTTATATTTATACTTTAAGCTTCATATTTATATTTCTTGGCAAATGGCTTTTGAAATAAACTCATTTAATTTTCTATTAGTTAAAAAGTTGAAGCAGCGTCACAATTTATTTTGATACAATCCGGTTGTGATGAAATATAGCATGAAATATATTTTATGATACAACAATTTTAAAACTAGAAATACATAGTTTATGAGCTAAACATCTAAATCCCGGGGTCTAAGATTTGTTTTATAACTAAATAGTACACTTTGTATACTGATAAGTTGTTAACACAAGTACTATCCATGTAACACATGTTATTTAGCAAGTCATCGTTTTTTAATCTTGACCACCAAAAATTGTAAAACCTTAAGATAATACAAATATTTTTTTTTTGTGTTTGCGACTAGGTATAGCCTTTTTTATACTATGAGTTAAAAAATGTAAGAAAAGCTATTTTATAGATTTTTAATGTTCTGATTTATACATATCTTATTTTTTCGTACAAAAAGGTCTTAGACCAAACTTTTTGAGCAGTTTTTTTTTTTCAATAAACAATAAATTTTTTGTACAATAAAATATTTTCATATCTGCTTTAGCTAACAATACTTTGTTTAATAAAGCTGTTGAGCGATTAAAAAAATAATTTATACTAATTGTCAATTTATTATGATCTTTTTTTTTTGTACGAAATTAAATACAAATAATTTGAAACAAAGTTCAGGTTTGCAACTTTCAAGCTTTTTGCAGATTCTTATGTTAGCAGAAACGAACTTTAAAATTCAATAAATAAAATTTATTTATCTAAAAAATATTTTAAAAACATTTTAAAAAATAGTGTTAGAATTAGTTTGTCTGTATTTAAAGTTTTTTTTTTAAGTACATGAGAACAAAGTTGTCAACATTAGTGATTATCAATAAAAAGGATACTGGTGAAACAAAAAGAAACTAGATATCTAGTTCTAAACTGTTGTCTAATTACAATTATAGGCTTAATAAATCCAACTAGCAACAGAGAATGGATTTAGTCATATGTTTAATAATCATTTTAAAAAGTAGCTCATATTGTGGTTTAAATTTTTGATTGGTGCTAATTTGTTTTAATTTATATTAAATCAATAAAATTAAACTGTCGATAACGAAATAATTAGTTTGAAACATTTCAAACACACAATTATAACCACTTTTATAATTTTAGTTATCAAAAAACAATTGCATAATCATTTAAACCAAAAGTTATAAGTACTAAAGAAAAATATTAGAAAAATACAATTTTGTCGCAAAAAAACAAAGCTGTTAAAATACCTAATTTGAGTTGTTTAAGTTTTTTTCTTGTAAAGTAGTATCTAGTTGTAAAGAACGCTTTTTAGTAATTTTATCAGCACAAAAATTAGTATTAATGAACTAAAAGTACAAAACCAAAGGCTAAGAGTAAAATTACTAAATCACATTTAATTTTAAAAAGTAATTTAAGTACCGTTTTTTAGTATATTAAGTTTAAATCAATAAAATGTATTAAAAACGGTTGATTTTAGTAGTAACAATTTTTAACACATAATAGCTTTTTAAAACTTAAATTCTCATTGCATTTTTTTTTCTATTGTAAAGTAAAACTAATTGGAAACTTATTTTAATAAATGAAATCTTACAGTAGAATGTAACGTAAGTTCTCAAATACTTAGACAATTAAAGCTCATCTAAAAAACTAATCATATATTTCGACAATGCTTAAACTTTTATTAACTTACTATGTTTTTCTTTAAAAAAAAAAATTGAATAGTTATGAAGAGTCTATCAAAACTTATACCAATTTAAGTTAAATTGTTAGTATGTGTTTTATGAAAACTATATTTGATTATTCTTTTTTCAAATATATATAAATAACAAGTGTAACAAGTGTAACAATATTAAAATAAATAGCTACAGTCAGTTTGTTAGCAAGTAAAAGTCTTTTTTATATATCTAAACTAAAAGTTTACCAAATTTACTTTAAATCATTTCCAATATACTTTTCTAATTATTTTAAATTTAAGAAATCAAATTTATTTGAACATATACTAGTGAGGATTTTGTTTTATGATGAATATGTATAAAACAAATGTTTACTAACAAAACTAAAAAGTAAAAAGTTGTTTACATTCATTACAACAAGTAAAAATTTTCTTATACTCACTTTTTTCTAATTCGATAAAATTTCATATTTCTAAATGTATTATATTTAGATTGATATTTTTATGTTTTTTAGTTTATATTATCTTTATTTCGTAATTTTCTCCCAAATGAGTTCTACAAGAAAACAAATCTCGTTTTTTTAATTGAAAAATAGTTTGAAAATTGGCAACATGACAAAATAATGTACATTTATAACTTATATAAACTAATTAAAAAGTTTTAATATTTATTTTTAATTTATTGTTTCACTAATTTTTGAAAGTGTTTCATTTTTCTGCTTTGTTTATTTAAAGTATGAATTCTTTTTTTAAATCTTTTTAACTCAGTATAAAAAAAACTTAAATAAAAATATTAATCGTTGTAACTTTAATTAATAGAAATTTAATTATTCTTTATCTCATCAACTAAATTAACTTTTACTTATACCACTTTACTTAGAAATATAATTTCCAAAATAATTTCGCAATAAATGATTAATGCTTTTTAATTTAATAAAACAAGTGAACTTAAATAAACTTTTAACTTCAACCTTTTTTTTTTTGCTAATTACTAATAAAACATTTTAATAAAAAGTTTTTTTTTTGTTTTGAACCTATTTGGCACAAAAAACTGTTAAATTGCACATATATATTAATATAATTTTACTAGTATCTTCAACTTAAAATTTTCACTCTTAAAGTTGTTGGTGCTTTTAAGTAGAAAAATAATCTGATTCTACAAAAATAAGGACAGCAAAATAAATAAGCAAACTGTTGAAAGTAAAACTAATAAGTTTTTATTTTTAACATTTTTTTTAAAGTTTAGATAAATTTTTACTATAACTAAAACTTTTAAAAAACTAAATATATAAAATTGCATTAGTTATAATTAAAATGTTTGAGTCTAATACTAAATAGAAGTTAAAGTTAATCAAACCATTGTTTAATAAAAGCTATAGTTGTATAGCCAAGATTTTTTTCAAATAAAGTTAAGTTAAGAAATATCGTTAATATGATACTTATAACACACCAAAATTGAAAACACTTTTAAATATACTAAATTTGTTTCAGTAATTCAAAAATAGAACCAAACGAAATAAAAACAAAAACATATTTCACATTACTATCAATTTATAGTTTTCATTCTATTTTTTCGGTATTACATAACTAGTAAAATTTTTCAATAATAAAACAATTTAATTTAAACTGTACACAAAAAAGACAGCAAGTAGAATGTAAAAATAAACATTATGATTTAAAAAAAAACACTTAATTTCTAACAATAAAACAAATAAAAAGAATAGTTTAAATAAATTTAAAAAAAAATTAATAACAACTAATATATGATAAAAAATATTCTTTTTAACGGAGTAAATTTTTCTGAGTTTTCTTAATTTAAAAAATTTCTAGTAAAACGCAAATATTTATTTTATTAAAACATAAAAGGTGTTTAGATTTTTTCAGAAGTATGACTAATAAAAAATACTTTTTTTAATTTCAACTTATAAATCCATTAAAAAACTTTTTAGTTTTTGACTATTTTAAGTGTATAACAAGAAAAGCTGACCAGCTACAACTAAAAGAGTTAAGAAAATTTATAAGTATGTAAAAGTGAAAGATGCAATATAAGATAAGTTCAGTTTATACAACTATGATTGATCTTTTGATTGATTATTCAGGTTTAGCTAATTTATATTTAAGTGTTTATTTTTTTCTCTTGTTTATTTTCTTTACTAGCATCATAACTGAGGGTTTTATGCCTTCGTTTTTCATAGCACTGCAAAGTGTGACGTCACAGTTTAAATTCGATTTCTTAATAAACTTTTCCCAATCAGAAATTGTAAGTTGCTGTTCTCGAAACTTGTCCGACTTGTTTATCATTACCTAAAATAATATGATAAAAAAACATCTCATGACCATAAAATATCAAATTACTATGTTGTCTGTTTTAATAGTAGCTTAACTTAGCAAACATAAAGGTTAAATCAAGTATAACGTAAAAATCAGCATTTCTATGCAGTACAATATGTTTTGCACGTTTTAGTCAATATTTTTCTTCATTAATTACTTTACTTAAAATATTAAAAACAATAACACATTGAAAATGAAAATAGCATACATTTAATTTTTAAGTATTGGTCGTTTATTGCATTATAGTAAAATGTATAAGTAATTATTTAGGGAGCTGGTCAGAATAGCACGGCGTCACTTTAGCATGGCGTAAATTTAGCACGATGCCTTACTTTAGCAAAGTGGGTCACTTTTGCACGGTGCGTCAGTTTTGTACGGCGTTACTTTAGCACGGGGGGTCTTTTTAGCATGGCCCGTCACTTTAGAACGATGGGTCACTTTTGCACTGCGTCATTTTAGGACGGTGGGTCACTTTCGCATGGAGTGTCACTTTTTAAGGGCGTCAGTTTATCACAGAGCGTCATTTTATTTTCTTATTTTTGCTTAAAGCGTCTTTTTTAAACAATTTTTTTGGAATGAGCGTTAGTTTGCACAATCCAAATCTTTTTGAATTTTCATTTGAAAGTCTTTCGATAATAGATTTTTAATTATAAATATTTAGAACTCTGTAATATATAAAACACATGTAGGAAAACAAAACTGAAAAATTAAAAGTAAAAACGCATTAGATTCGTAAAGAATTCAAACTTAATTTACAAATTAATTTTGGAAGTATTTAAAAAAAAAATCAAATGTAGTACTAAGTAATTTTTGAAAACGGTGTAAAAGTAGTATATATAACAAGGTTTAATAAACAAATATAACTAAAAAGATTAAGCAAACACTACAAACCTAAAAAATTTTTTTGATTAGTAACTAGTTTTACCGGTATAAGTATTAAAACAATTTATTTCTAACTTAAGTTGTTATTAAGTTTTATAAAGTTAAAGTATTACATACTTAAAAACAAAACTGAATTTACTTCTTTTATTAAATTTTTATTATGTTATTTTAAGTTTTGATGATAACTATTAAAAAAAAGACTTATTTTAATGTTTTAAGATTATATTTTCTTGACACATTAGTTATAATTACTTAAAAATTTAAGTTCATAGACAACGTTCATACACACATAAAGAAATCTTGAGTTCCTTTTTTTACGTTTCACCAATTTTTATATTTATGTATTGAATAAAAGGCTTATAACAAAAATGTTGCATAAATAGTAAAACTAGAATTAAAGATGTTTTTCAGGGTAATACATTTAAAAAGAAAAGTTCAATAATTGATTAATTGCTGCACGAATTTCTATCAACAACTTCATAATTTTTAGAATTGAAACGTCTTAAAAAATACAAATGCTGCGTTAGTAAACATATTAAATTATATAATTTATGACTTTATAAATCTTATTAGTTGGTTTTTTGATTAATAAAAAGTAAGAATGATTATTGTGCAAAATTTCTGTAAATTAATACGTTTTTGTAAGAAGTTACTAAAAAGTACAACTTTAAACATTTATTTTCACGTTGAAAAACACAGACTACATCTAATCTAAAACAAGTTTATTTTGTATGAAATTAAATTACATATATGAAAAAATATAGTTGTTTCAATAAATATAGAATAAAATTTTCAAGCTTTTTGGTCAATTTATATATCTATTTAATTAAATTTATAAGGATAATTTCTTTTAAAAATTATTTCAACTTATAATTTGTTTAATTTTTTAATTAAATAGGGTTAATATTTGAAGATACTTCTTAGTTTTACTAAACGTTCTAGCCCAAAAATAAAGAAAGTGTATATTTTAGAATGTAAAAACGTTATATAATCATTTGATATAAAGAATTTAAAAGAATTACACATTATTTACAAAATTAGTAAATAAGTATACACTGAAGTCTCTAAAAGCAGACTTTAAATTGTTTTTTTACCGTTTTGCTACATTGAATTCTTGAGTTTTTATACAAAGTCTTGAAAAACCTCAGCTTTCTTTTAATTTTAAAAGTATATGCTAACGTATTGTTGAGTTATAACATTTAATATCTTATCGTATAATTTATTTAGTTTAAAATGTATATGATTAAAATGTAACAAACTTTAACATTTTTAGATTTTCTATTAAATCCTCCTATTGAAAAGCTTTCGTGCAAAAGTGACCCCCGTTCTAAAGTGACGCTATGCAAAAGTGACCCTTCGTGATAAAATTACTCAACGTGCTAAAGTAGCGCACCGTGCTGAATTGACGACCGTGCTAAAGCGCCGCTGTCCCATTCTGACACCCACCCAACTATTTATTTTCACTTGTTTTGTGTTGTCATCTCAACAAAAACAAAGTGAAGTACTAAAGAAAGTATAGTTTAATGAAAATAAAAACAATAACAACAAAACAGTAACAACTAAGTTGATCTAAGTAAACACGCGTAGCTATGAAAACAACTTTTTTGAACCTAATTAGCAATACTCAGCAAAAAACCTACTTTTAGTATAAAACAATAGTACTTTGTTTTTTAACTTTTTTGATTTTTCTTCTCTTAAGTAGTAATTTATTATCATTACAAAAATGTCAAATTCATATTTTTATGTTATTTACCCTATAAAAACAATTAAAATCATAAGGTTTAATTAACAAAGTAATGAAATTGCTAAGGCAATTATGCTATAATTAGTTGTTTAAACTCACACTACATTTTAATTTTGGTTTTATACCCTTATTATTTATTTGAAAAAAAAGTAGTCTGAGTAAAAAACATTTAATGCATCATAATACCTGGGATTTAATTTTAGTTTTTTTTTTTTTTAATATCGAAACAAAAACTTTCTGATTTTTTTATTAAGATTCACAGAATATTAAATACAAACTTTCAACCTTGAAAAAACAATGTTTTACAATATAAACTTATTAATATTTTTTATAACTTTTGCATTGTCTTTAGTACAATTTTTTACGGTAATCGATGTTTTCTGTACAAAAATACGTTTTATTTTTACCCTTTTATTTACAAAATAAAGGCATGAATTAAATTAAGTTTTAAATATTAGGTTGAAAAAAAAATCGAAATTAGATTATTGTTAGTTTTTTTCTTCTAAAAAATTCGCTAAATGCCTACCACACTCTTAAAACATTGTGAATTTTTCTTTGTAAAATTACATTAATTAGAATAATTTTTTTTATTATACTACATTTTTTTGTTGTTTTTACAAACTGTAAAATTTTATAACTTTAACTTAGTTTGATTCACAATTTTTTACTTATAACTTTAGAGCCAGCAGATTAAAAAATGACTTTGCTGCTAATTTTAATGTACAAACCTGAATAGGAAGTCGAGAAAAGTCATCGTGCGCAGACAAGTCCACAAGAAGACTCTTCGACATTTCAACAGACGACGTTTCTCCGCCATCGACGACAAACATTATCCCGTCGCAAACCCGCGAATGCTTGACCCACTGACCCCTCATCGTGACGTCACCACCGACGTCATAAACGTAACATCGCTGTTTGTTGACGTCAATTTCGTCACAACTGAACCCGACAGTCGGGCTCCACTCAGTTTCGAATCCCTCTCCTTTCAACCTTCTCGTTATGGAAGACTTGCCGGCCTGCTCCATTCCGAGCAATATCAGTGAGCAGATTTTTTCTCCTCCGCATGAGTTTCCCATTAATTTTAAAGTTATTGTAAAAGAATATGAATAATGGCCTAAATTTTAGACTAAAAGTTTTGTTTTTATTATAAAATAAAAACATATTTGAAAATTAATTTTACAATTGCAAAACTTAATAGCTGAATAAAAAGTTTAAAGGATACTATAAAAAGTTATACCCAAAATTTGATGGTAAACGTCGACAAATTGAAAAAAAAATATATATATATAAACAGTTTTTTTATATTATAATTTTAGTATAAGTTGATGTGTTAAAAAACACATGTATAGTTTAAATAGCTTAAACTGTGGCAAAACTACAATTCAATTTTTAAAATAAGATAACTAACTTTCAGTACTTTATTATTTGAACTATTTAATTAAAATAAAGTAGACCCTTTATTACTGTAAAAAGCCAATTGTTGATAGCCTTGTGGTTAGTTCAATTGTTTATTATAATTACTGTAAATAAAAACTGCACTTTTTATTTTAACATACATTAGTTTAATTTAATTGGGTTGCAGTGTTAAACCAAACTATCATTTTTTTTATTTTGAAAGCAAACTGATTGTTTTTTATAAGTGTGTATTGTAAATTTTTTTATTAATCGGCTTTAAAAAAGTAAACCTGTTGGACATTTACCTAGAGTAAAGAAGTTTAATTACTCTAATCATTATTTAGTTGCTCATAACTTTAAACTCTTGTATAAACTTTTTTAGTTTTGTTTTGTAATAAAAATAATTGCTTAGTTGACAAGTTTGGAACTGTTTTATCAGGCGAAATCTACCAAATAAAAATATTTAAAATAATAAAGATATTTTACAATAAATATTTTATTTCCTTAAACTATACATCAAACTTTTTAAAACCTAATTGCACAAGTTTCATGCAGGATATACGTCATTATTACCTTTGAACTTACTAATTTATCTTAATAAAAAAATAATCTGATAATATATCAAAAAGTTTTCAAATAAAAACTTCAAATTATAAACTTTTTATTTAGCTATCCATTAATCACATTTTTTTACGATAAGACTAAGAATTTTAATATATGATTGAATATATTCATAACAAAAATATTTTTTAAGTTAAGCCTAAAATTTTTAACTTAATTATTTGTTTTACAACTGAAAAAAAGCTACATACAAGTTATAATTAATCAACCTTGCAAATATGACTTAAGCTTTATGAAGTGATATTTCAAACTTTTAACTTAAAATCTCTACAAATAAACCTCTACCTCTTTTATCTACCTCTTTATTAACTTATAGTATGCAAAAAAGCTTACACAGTAAAAACACTGTAGTATATAAACAAACACTCCTTTACATTAAAGACAATAAAAAATACTTTTGCTAGCTCTTAAAGTACTAAAATCAAACAAAACAAAAAACTGTTTGATAAAAATCTAAATAAAGACTAATAAGCTAAAACTATATTCTGAAACACCAGTTAAAAGCTCAAAAGTTTATATGTATAAAAAGTGGGTGCAGTCTGGTCTAAAACAATACAACAACAACGAGCTTCAGGCGTAAGTTTAGATGAAAGCCGAAGCAGAACTTGCTTGCACGAGAAAGCAGCGCAGCGTGTTTCTCATTTTAGCAAAGTATGCAAAAACGCATTGTAATCCAAATAAATTAAATATTTACAAAACGAATGCAATTATTCATCTTTCGAGATCTATTTTGAACAACTATCCGTTTAGTTGTGTTTAAAAGATTTTTTCTGTGTTTACTTTCTATCAATTTAGGCTTTTTTGTGTTGTTTTTTTAAAGTGTAAAGCTTTGTTTCAACACAATATAAAAAATTTATAAACTAAAAATTTTAAGTTATTCGAGTCTGTGACAAAGAAATATTAAAGATATTAAGAATGGTGATATATATTTTTTTAACTTAAAATTTTTTGCTGTTTTATAAATTATTTCTAAGCTTAATTTATTAAACTAACTAGTATTAATAAGTTTATTTCTTAAGTTAATTAAATAAAAAAAAAAATATTTACTTTAAACAATTATTTGAAAAACTATCTTTATTTTTACCTTAAGTTTAATTTCTCAAATCCTAAGATTATAATATACATAAATGTGAATCATCCTTAAATAAGTTTGCATGTTTCTTTTTTAGAATAAAAACTCTTTAAAAAAATCAAAAATAAAAGAAACACAACAGGAAAAAACACAATGTTTTAAATTTCTGTTTTTTTCAGCATAAAAAATGTTTTACCTCCTTACAACTAAACATAAATAAAATCTGCAAATGTCACAAGATTTATAATTAAATACTTATTATTTGTATTGTTTTAAATTTATCGAATAGAGTTCAGTAATAAAGTTCATGCTTTTCTAGGTAAAGTAAAACATTGCAACTATGTACTTCTTAAAAATATATGATTATTCAACTAAGAAAATATTAAAAATGTTTTGTAGAAATCTTAAAATAGATTATACTTGTTATATCAAACTTTAAACAAATATTTATTTTTAAAATACGTCAATGTAATAAAGTTTTAATTAGATCAAACTTTTTATGCATTAAATAAATCTATGTTTACTAACTTCAATTTCTCAATATTTGAAACAAATACAGGAGCTATCTGATTACAAAGTTTAAAAGATATCTGTTTTACTCTCTTACTTTTATTTCAACACCACATAAGTTTTACTACTGAAGTTATAAATCTGTAGATTAATGTTAGTTTTAGTAGTCAGATTTAAACTAATAGTACAATACTTTTCACAACGTAATTACTAAAGTCAACTAAAAATAAAAATCATTTTAATAAATGTTTTTAATGTAATTTTTATTTTGTACAGTGTTTTCCTTACGTTATTAAAAAAATATCAACTTTAATTTTGAATTTTACATATTTGATAAACTAGTTATTTATATATAAAAAAATCAGATATCACGAGACATTTAAAAAAAATCAATTCATTTGTTAACTTTTATTTAATTAAAAGTATTCACGTGACTTCTCAAATAAAAGTATGATGGTTTTGGTTACTCGTACATTGTAGAGTAGTTAATTCAAAACAACGAATAAGTACTGTATATTGCAGTTTTAACAATAATATAAAAACATTATGCTGCACTGTTTTTTTACACTTTACCAAATAAAATAAGGTAATTCTCTCTCATTAATTTAATTTAATTTATTAATTAATCAGGTTATTTGTTCTCTAAAAGTATTAAGTTATAAACAAGCTTTAATTTCGACTACAGCACTAATTACTATTTTTTGTGTCAATCACCTTAAAAACTCGTTAAAAGTTAAACTGTTTTTTTTTTTCAATACTAAGGATTCAATTTTAAACGTTCCTTCATATAAAACTTTAAATAATAAATAAATAAAACCTAATAAACAAAACATACAAACAAACTTGCGAAACTTTAAGCACTATAAATAAAATAAATGTTTTTAGTCTGTTTTTGTTAAAAATACAACTAAAATGTTTTAAAAAAGCAGTCGCAGTAATAGCTTTTTAATGATACTTGCACTAAACTTTTACAGAAGACTTCCGTCTGTCAAAGCAAATAAATTCAGCAGTTGTTATACGGTTTTATACTTGTTTCTCTTTTAATTATTACTAAAGCAATAAATCTCATCTTATAAAAAGTGAACACAGGAGTGGTTTATTTGTTTAGTCTTTTTGTTACAATGCTTATTTAATTTGTGCTTTACAACTAAAATTCAAAAAACATTGTTACAAATTAGCTCGTTTGTGTATTAGTAAAACTCGTTTGAATGTAAAAAGTTATTTCGTGCTTAAATAGTGTACTGTTTAAAATAAAAGTAAATATTAAAGTAGTAAAAAACCACAGAACATATAAAAAAGAAAGTTGTTTTACTCATGTTTAAGAAGTAGTTTAAAAAGTTTAATTTTTTAAGTAGAATATACTTATTATTCTTTTAATTAATATGACATATTAAAGCAATATGGTCGCTCACTAGTAGAAAACAAAACAAAGCTATTAAAATGACAGTTTTGATTTTTTGTCTTATGTTGCTAAAATAAAGCAAGTCTTCGTCGAAAATATTATAAATATACATATTTTTGACTAGTTTTTTCTTTTATGTTATGTTATAAACATCTATAATAATCTAAATTTAGTTATTTAGATTTAAAAAGCACAAGAACTTATTTGAATCGCTAAAAATACTAAGATAGAAACAAGCACATGATATACCAATAAAAACCTATGAAAATACTTGTTATTAATGATGTTTTTCAATAAAATATTTGAACTTTACAAGTTCATTGGTAATAACAACAATTTTTTTTACTACTTAGTTCTTAATCTATCTCTAGGCTAAATAAATATCTTATTTCGGTGCTGTTTTTTAATTGGTTGCTTTTATACTATATTTAAAACAAACTTTATATATCCAATAAGTACTCTCAATCGATACGTAGCTTCCATCCATTTATGCTATTAATTTAGTAAAAATAAACGTCTTTAGTTTTAATAAATCAAAAATTTTCAAAGTTGTTGTAAAAACACTTATACCATATAGGCATATACCAGCCTGATAAAAGTTGATTTTTTTTCCTTAATTTTTGATAAAAGAAATGCTCTAAATTTATTCGAAAATTTGAAAAATAGTTTCTTTTAAACATCTACGTCAGCAAACTAGGACCCGTCAAGCAAAAATGTTTAGCATGCAAGATATCTTTAATTAAAAACCACATGCGAAAATCAGATTAAGTTTAGTTAAATTTTAATTAATAGTATACGAATATAATCTTATATTACTTGTTAATATAGTTTTACTATATCATGTTAATAAATTGTTAATAAAGTTAATATAGTTTTTAAATAGTATTTAAAACTACAGCAACTCAAAAACTATTTTTTGCTAACAAACTAAAATTTGAAAAATAAGTTCTGTATGATAGTATTAAATGATGTCGACCTTTAAAAGAATTAACTCTTTCTAATTAAAAGCCAAGCTTTTTTAATTTAACTGAAACTTTACTAAAAAAGTTTAGAAAATCTATCACATTTTTATGTCCTACTAGTCGGTAGGCAAACATTTTCAGTTTTGCTCTTCACTTCGAACCTCAGAATCGTATTCCTTAAAACGAATTGTTTTAATTACCAGAGTGTGAAGTTTTAATTCAAACAAACAAAAGCTTATACGCTTCAGTGTTCATTTTAATAAATAACCAAATGCATTCTGGCAACTCTGCTCAGAATATCTAGGGTAAGTTTCAATGTTTTATTCACGGGCTGCATTTTTACTCTTCATGTACCGTATGTAACCCATGAGCCGCAATTTTCCGACTCCTTTGTCCTAGGATAACATTCTTCTTGTACTTAGTAAATTTACAAGCTGATCTTAAAAAAACAAAGAGCTTTTTAAACAATGTTGACAAAACTTGCAAAATGATAAGCAAAAGTTAGAAAATACATTCACAAACTCAAAATCAGTAAGAGATAAAATTTAAATATTTAAATAGAGCTTAAAATATTAAAAAAACCTTTTTTACAAAACAGCTAGTTTGATTAAAGGCTAGTAAAAAAAATCGGTACTTTATTATTAGTATTTAACTTATTCAAAGAGCCAAAATTTTGCTTTAAATTTACTGAACCAGAAAAATCTGACAAAAACAGTTTGACTTTTCGAAAATACACTGTTTAAAGATTTTTATTCTTCAGTTTAATTTTATTTCAGAAATTGCATCGAGTTTATCTTTTATTTTACTTTTTTTAAATTGGCGCACTTATTTTGTTGGTTTTTTAAAATCTTTTAAAAAAAGCGCGTTATTATTTATCATCTTTTCTGACTTATTATAAATTCTCATGATAATTTTAAGATTTTTTTAATCATTGGACTAAAGCAGGGTTTTCCAAAATGGAAAGTATTTAGTAAGTGAGCTACAATGTGAATGGGTAATTAACTAGAAAGGGGCGATTATTTTTAAATTTTCTGCCAAGAAGGTGATTGGATGGAAATGAGTTTGGTAAATCCTGCACTAGTGTAACTTTTACAACTACACTAAATCCATGAAGATACTATTTGTAAAAAGTATTTAAAAAAATAATTTTTAGCACAGAACAAGTAATCTACGGACAAATTTGGTAAAAAGCGGTGTTATTTTAGTCAAGTCATACTACACAAAATAATAAAAAGTACATTTTTTAGTTAACATTGCATTTATGTTAGCATTGTACATTCGTGTCTAATTTTAGTCACATTTATTTGTACGCAACTATAAAACGCACAAAAATAATTCTGTGTTTTGTTTTTTAAGAGAATTGATAATATGACGTATAAGAGACCTACCAGGGTCGTGTGTAGACTTTGTTCAGCGGGGTTGCACAACTTTTATGTTCATTAGTACAGTATTTTTAGTAGTATTTAATAATACACTTTAGAAAACTACTTAACTTTCTAATATTTCTCAGGTACAAAAATGTTTAATCTTTAAATAATCCGAGTATACCAGTAAAACAGATAGCAAAATATCAATAAGTAATCCAGTTCTTTAATTTTTAACAACATAAATATAAATACAAACCTAATTCATTGACAACGTGACAATTTTGCCTTACATTGTGAAGCTAACATCAATAACGAAACATTTTATCATAAGAAACTAAAAACGAAGTACTAATCAAAATTAGTAATTAACTGGTCTTAATAATAGAAAGATATATTCAATGATATGTAAACAAATTATTTAGTCAAAAATTTCCAGTTAAAGTAATTTAGCTAACAATAAGATATCAGTTGAAAACTAATTATATGTTTAAAACAAACTAATAGCAGAAGTAAGCAATATTTTTTAATTTGCTCAAAAAAAATGTAAAGCTACAGTTTTTCTACTGTTGTAAAAATTACAACAATTTTTTTAAACACATTTGCATGGAAAATTTAAACGAAAATGTAAAACTTTTATAATTGTAAAATTTCTAAAAAGTTTATACCAGGAGTCGGCAGGCATTTAATGGTCGTGAGCCAAATTTCAAAAATAAAAGTATTCGCGGGCCGCAGTCCTAGTTTCAGCTTTTACTCTTTATAGCAGACCCAAAATATCTAGTGTAAGTTTCGAATTTTTTGTAAGTTTTAACTAGGACCTTTTTTTTTCATCACTTTAAACGTCATAAAATGTAGTGTAAATATAATAAATTTTCTTTCGTGCGCCATAGCTCAAGTATGGCATCTCTGCTCAATATTTTATTTTAATTATTGCATATGTTAGTAGTAGTATAAAAAATATTTTAATCGAAAAAATACTCACTACAAAAAAATGTTGATGAACATATACTCATAGAGAAATGAAATAAGTTAAAATTTTACATAGGAGTAAATAACAAACAAGCTTTCAACTAGTTTCTTAAAAAACAAATGAATTATAGAGGAAAAACTATTAAAAAAAAAAGAAAACTAAAAAGATTTCACTTCTAAATGCATGAAAGTATTTGATGAGTGTTATAAGTACCGCAGTTGGAATTTTTTCCCTAAATAAGTAATTGTTTTATAATTCGATTAAAATTAGAAATATACTGATTTTAGCTATAAGTTGACTTAAATTAGAATAGCTTCACCTTGTATATCGGAAGATTTATAAATATCTTGAGGCAGTACTTTATTTCAAATAAAGCAGTTTACTAGTATTATAAATGTTAAAGAGCAATCTATTAATATTAAACTAGTGCCCATATCAGAGCCAACTAAATACTCACAAATCTAATTGACATACACCAAAATCAAACACCAAAAATAAGAGTAAACTAGGAAATAACAATCAACAAATTATATGGTATATAAACTCCTAACTGTGCAAAAACTAAAAATATAATGCAGAATCAAACAAAAAACAATTGAATAAAAATGAATTGTTCAAAAAGTAAAAGCAATTTATAATCTTTTATCAGAACCAAATTGGCAATTAATTTAAAGTTTAATTTTTTAACTACTATTGCTTTAATTGTTAATTTGATTACTTCGAAACAACTAAAAATGTTATCACAAATATGAAAAGATCAATGATAAAGACCCAGATAAAGTGTAAAAGCTAATGTTTTTAAATAATCCACTTTCGTTCTAATTAGTATTTTTGTTGCTATTCATAAAGTATTGATCGTTAACTTGTATTATACTCCTACATTTGCTGAACGATTAATTTATTTTATGATTATTTATTTTGTACTCATAAAAAAATATTTATTTTGAAACATTGCTCAATAAAATTATACTATGAAAAAAAAGTTTTTTTTGTGGAGTAAAATGGAACTTATAAAAATTTATTATATATAGACATTTTAAAATCACTTAGTCCCGCCTTAAACTGCAACTTAGACCATTTGTGGTTATCAAAGGCTAGTAAAATTATTTAAAAACTCGGGCCAATTCTGATCATTTAGAATTTTTTAAGGATAAGTAACAAGTTCAAGCTAGTTATTTACAAAACTAAATGTATATTGAACATTTTTTTTAAATACCAAATTTTTGATTGCTTTTTGATTAATAATTAAGTTGATCTAGTTTCAACTTTTTTTTCAATTGCTTTTTTAAACTGTGCTATGCTTTTTTATATACTTAATTTTGGTCATTCAGACATTTTTTTTCCTCGAAGAGTGGCCAATATGCTTAATTTTTAGTTTCACAAATAAAAACAGCTGGACTAAAGCAAAGAAGTAAAATTAAAACAAAATATTTTAAATTCAAAGCATAACTGTAGAAATTGTTTTTCTATACATTTGTAAAACGATTTTACTTGTTAAGCTATGTTTTAACAATTCTTAGGCTTTTTAGTAACATATAGTTTTTTATAACAATATATAAAAATTTTATAATAAGTTTGAGATCTTAAACATTTTTGTAAGCACTTAAAGATCTTAGTTATTTGCTTAAACTAATTGTAAAAGTAATAAATGATTGTACTACTAAATCTTCTAAAGTTAAGTAACTTTATAAGTTATGAAAGAAAATGAACATAAAATAAAAGAAAGAAAATGAACACAAAATAAAAATATCCCAAAACTCAAAGCAAAATGCTACAAGAAAGCACCTGATGAAACAAAAACTAAAAAAAAGAAAAAACTAGGAATTTTGAAATTAGTGAAAACGCTGAAACTCCAGTCTTTTCTATCAAATTAAAAAACAACTCCTTAAAATTGATTGACCACTAAACATTACCTGAAATGAAAATGATTTTTTTTTTATGTGAGAAAGTTGTAATAAGATCATAAGCAAGAACAGTCAAATCAAAGCTTCTCTAAATAAAAACTTATTTTAGTCTATCGGTATTAAAGCTAGTTTACCTCTTTTATTGGTCGGGACTAAACTTATGATGATATAAAAGAAAAAAAACATAGAATACAGTTTCTATTTTTATAAGATTATATTTCTCACTGCTTATGTCACTAGTATACATTAGATGGAGCATTTTGAAATTTGATACTATTAGCTACGTAAAAAATACATGTTTTAAAATAAGCATGCCTACTAAAGTAAGAAATATATGTTGCGTATCAGTCATTTTTCATATTAAAATCTGAAGAAAAAAGTAACCTTCAAGTAAAACTTAATAAATTTAATTGTTAGGTTATTAGATTACTTAGTTTTGTATTTTTTAAACAACTATCAAACATCTATCACTGACATATTATAAGCCCTATCTTACAATTAAATAATTTAAAGTGTATATTAAAACATAGTTACCAGCACAAACAAAACTTTCCTTGTTCCTGTTCGTTTGTACATACAAAATTCTTATTAACTTCAATGTTAAACTTGATATTTTTTCCAAGAAATGGACAGCGTAAACTAATCTTTGTGGCTCAATGTTTCAAAACAAGTAAAATCTGTTGAAAGAAAGTATTTATGAAAACGTAACTAGAATAGTAGAAGACAAAGTCAACTTTGAAACCGCAGCTACATATAACCAGTTAGCAAAAAAGTTCTGCTTATCCAAAATAGCTGATATAACCTTTTGTTATATTGAGCATCTTTTCACTACGACTACTTAAAGTGTCAGTTTTCTGGTATTAGATTATTATTATGTGAACAGAGTTCTATCTAGTTCTGAGTTAGATATTACCTAAGAAGTACAAGTCTTGAAAGCAGCTAATGCATGGATAACCTATGATTATGGTAAACGGAGCAAACTTTCAAAAGATTTTTTGTTGAAAGCTCGCCTTTTATTGCTATCCGAACATGAATTGAAAAAGTACTTTTTTCGACCTCCCCTTACACGCAGCTCTTTAGTTTTTCAAAGAAGTAAAAAACGTCTGACTCTAGTAAAAAACATCCAAAAAATCAAGAAGCCTAATAAATTTAAACTAAACTCCATAACTAGATATTGCAGTCAGAATAAATTCAACTTGATGTTATGTGGGCCTGTTCACAAAGCCGCAAAAAAATTTGAACACATATCAGATCATAAGTTTATCTTTGATGGGGAAATCTAGATAAATAAAAAGTTTCCTCCTGAATTTTACGATTACAGATATTTTAGTAAGGGTAAACTGTGAGCTATTCTTGTTGGCAGAGTGCACTGGAAACAGTTTTATAAGCTTGCACAAGTACAGCTACACGAATAAAGCATGAACTTCTTCGCACCCAAAACGACTTCTACAGTTGCTGTTCTTTCATGGACAGAAACTTTGTCCACGGAGTTTGATGTGATAGGTTATGGTCCACTCTCACTTACTTTGTGTTCAACACAGACATGTGTAAAATTGAATGTATCAGACCCATGCGCAAAGCGAGAACTAATTCGGCTGCCGGCGTGCTCCAAGGCAGAGTGGTTGTTTTGGCGGCTACAACGTTGAAACCGCCACCGTCCTTAAGACCGTTGAACTTTACGACCACGCCACTGACGCGTGGACGCGCATTCCTGCCATGATCCACGAATGAAACCGTCACTGTTTGGTGGCTGTGATGAGCAAGCTTTACGTATTTGGAGGAGCGACACGAATTAGTGTAGTTTTTGATGGTTCGAGAAACAATTTTTCTCTTCTACTGAGCTTGTTTATAAATTGTCTTGGTAACGGTGACTTGAGAAACCGTTACCAAGACTATTTATAAACAAGCTCAGTAGAGCCGTTACGGTGGGAAGTAAAATTGTGGTCTCTTTTGAATGTTCGACAAAAACTGCTGTGTTAGACTTTGGTGAAAAGAATGGCAGGAAGATGAGTTTGAAGTTAATTACAAAGAGCATCAAATGGTTCGATTGTCTAAAAAGGCCTAAGATCTAACGTATCCTTAAACAGCATAATAAACTATTAGATAACAACAAAATAGTTTAACCTGACATGTATAAACCCTGTATACAAAATGCTTGAAATTTTTTGTTTTATTTTAAAGATTTAAAAGTAAAGATTTTTATTGAGAAAACAAATTATAATTGATTCAAGCTTCTCAAAAAAAAAGTAATGTTTCAGTCTATCTTAATCGAAAGGTTCTACGTACACCAGGTACTAGGGCAAAGTATTTTGAGCGTCTTTTTTTTTGTTGTTCTATAAACAATATATTCAAATGTAGGAAAGCGTGTTTTAAGAAATAATACAGAAAGAAAGCAGGTTTTATTTTTAGTATCAGTACTGAGTTAACAATTTGTTATCTAGGCATTGTTCTGCTTCTAGTTTTTATAAATACAAACTTATCAAAAAAGATATCTAAACTAGTGTTCGGAACAAGCCATTTTTCACTAACATCCGGATTTGACGGAATACTAGTCTAAAAAAAAAGATCCTGTTAATAGGTTTGGCAGTAATTAACAAAAAAAAGATCGGGTCCAAATATTTGAAACGAAGTCTCAATGAAAAGTCTTTGTTTTGTTGAAAAAATGTATTTACACAAGGATACAACCACACTAAATTTATAAAAAAACGTTCTCTGAAAAGAAACAAGTATTGAGCATAAACATTCTTTTAAAAACTATATATTGTAGGTTGACAAATACTTCTGTGTGTTTCCTCGTTGCTATAAAAATGCCCATTAAAAAAACAAAGTGAAACATTTAATTACTCATTATTCGCATGTGTATCCCATATAAATGTATCAATAAAAACATGGAGTAGTTTTTATTACAATTTTATACTTTATTTTTTGTAGTGTTTTAAGTTTTATTGTTTTTTTTTTTCTAAATTAACCCTTTTTGTACACTTTGAAATGTTTTAAAACAGGGGTTGGCAGCTTCTCCAGTCGGTGGACCTGATGTGTCAGCACTTTGCACGTAACAAGCCGAACTTATTCCAAATAGACATTTTAGGGGCTCTTTACTTTTGTCAAACTACTAATTTTTAAAGTAAGTTATGACCTGAGAAAGCTTTACTAATACGAGTCAAAAGATAACAAGTACAATTACACATCTAAAGCTTATTAAAACACACATTCAAGCATTAGGCAATTTTTTAAATAATTAACTTTACGATACACAAAAATAATAAACTTTTAGAATAGATAATTATCAAAAAAACTTAATCTTGATCATATACCTATTTATAATTTTTTGGTTAATTTCGGGATGGATCCTAGTTTTATGGTACCAGTAGATCACTAATTTAAAGTGCATAACAATGATTTATTTAATAGAATGAGAAATAGAAGTATTTTCAACTTTAAAAATACTTATTTACTATGTAAGAAATGTTGTACTGATATACTAAGTTTAACTAATATTGTAAAACAGGTTAAAAATAAAACTCAATAAAATATGCATATGCTGAATTGTTTATAGTTATTACAGAATTGAATGTCAAAAAATTTGTACAATAGTTTCAAATAAACTGTTTAATTGATGACGAAGAATACCCTTGATCACATAGAGTACTAAAATTATATGTTAGATATATCTAGAAGTCTTAAAAATTAATTTAATTTTGGTTTATTATCTATGTAATAAACTAAGAAGTATAACTATGAAAGTGATAGTAATTTAAAGAGATTCACAAGATCTTTTTTATCAACCCAATTGCATTAATTTCAACATCGTTATAGCATTTTAGTTTAATGATTTTTAATATTCAGCATTTATTAGCAGTATATATACTTCTTAAAGAAAAAGTAATTAGTGTCTATGAAAGTTTATTATATTTTTATTTTTAAATCATAAGACTTTTCACGCACACTACACTTGTAATTACTCAAATAGGACTTACTTTTATTTTACTTCAACGTAATGTGAAAATTTTACTAAGTTAAAATGAGTTGTTTGAGTCAAGTTCTAATGATTTTTTAAAACTAGTTTTAGCTGTTGGTTCGCTAAACGTAATTTAATGTGTTTTAATCTACATTAGACTGCGATATACAACAACTACAAACATGTAAAATGTTTAAAGGAAAACGTCTATAAATTATTATCTTATAAATTCTAATTGTAAGTATTTAATTTTAGGATAAATACTTCAAAAATAAAATTTATATTTAAGTTATTAAATTAAATCAGTGCAGGTAATTAAAGTTAACTTTTAAAAATCTTTAAAATAAATCATAAGTTAACTTAAAAATTTTTAATATTAATCAATACCACTACCTGACCATTTATAAAATCAATCTCATAGAATGACAATACTTAACGGACATTAACGCTTGAAAAAAAATGTTTAAAACATTTTTAAAACTGTTTATTTAAACTCAATAAAAAAGACGTTTGTTATAAAATTGATAATAATGATTCAAAACTAAACAAACACATAAAAGTCAACTATATCATTTTAAACCCTATAAAACTTTACAAACAACTACTTGACTATCAGCAGTCACCCTCGCAATATACATCATGTATCGTAATTCACTCCTCCATTGGTTCATTTTCTTCTTTTTCATCTTCTGCATTTTTTACTTTCTCTGGATTTTTTCCTTCCTCTGCTTTTTTGCCTTCTTCTGCAACATCACCAACTTCTTCATTGCTGCTGCTCGACTTGACACTTTCCCTCGGAACGACAGAAGATCTTCTTCCTCGACCTCTGCCCCTTCCGCGGCCTCTACCTCGACCCCTCGGGCGTCCACGGCCGGTAGACATCCTTCCCCTTTTGGACGGTGAAGCAGTTGGTGTCCTGCTCACATTAGGCTCCTTTTTTATTTTAATTGGAAGGGGAGCTTTTCCAGCGTTTTCAGCAGCTGAACCGCTCTTGCCGTCTTTCAGTTCAAAGTCAGGATCCGCGTTTTTCTGCTTCCTCTTTCTCTTCATCTTGAGAAGCGCTGACGACTTAACTTTTGCCTTGCGCTCGATGTCTTCGCTTTTGCCAGCCTTGTACCTAGCCAGCCTCAGCTCTTTGGTTTTACGCTTCTTGAATGTCGGATCGGCGTGCACGCACTGGGAGCAAACCCACACACCGGTCGGAATGTTGCGCAGGCTGACGCAAAACGTGTGGTAGCCGCGATCGCAACGATCGCAGAACATCATCAGGTCTTCCCTGTAGGGCTGCATGCAGATGGTGCACAGCTTGCACTCCATGCACGCCCAGTCGTAAGTCTTTATCACCTTGACCAGCTCCTCATTCATTTCAAGACAGGAAGGATGACCGTAGTTGTCGCACTTGGTGCACTTGATGAGCTCCTCGGGCTCGCCGTTTTTGTTGCAACTGCTATCTTTCTGGCAGATTCCGCAAACAGGCGTTTCAACAACTTTGTCTTCTCCCTCAGGGGCGACTGCTTCCTGGGCTTCCACGGTTTTGTCAGCAACATCAACTTCTTCCGGTTCCTCCTCGTTGAGTTCTTCCTCTTCCTCGCTGGAAGACTTGTAAGAGTCGTTCTCATCAAAGTAAGGGAACTCATCGTCTGACGGAGGCTCAGGGCCGTACAGAGAAGTCTTGACTGGCAGGTACATCAGCTCGTCTCTCGTGTAAACCTTGCAATACTCCTGATACTGTCCGGGTATCAACGAGCAAGGATAAAGACTCGGTTTCGTCCAGTCAGGGTGCAGTTTCTTCTTTTTGTTGGCTGGAAACTGTATAATGTTAGTGTGTGCGTCGTAGTAACAAGAAAAATCTTCCTTTCTTTGTCTGTTAAGTCGCATGTTGAAGTCAGCGGCTTGGTTGATCAGCTTTTTTCTCAAAGCTTCAAGTTGAGTTTTATCATTGGTCACTACCGTAGAAGTGTTTAGTTGGGCGTATTTAGTTTTGACTCTTTGCTTCTCACGATCTTGAACTATTTTATTGAACGACACATACTTGTCAGGATAATTTTTCATCATCATGTCACAAACATCTGTGCTCCTCACTGCTGTGAGTCCGTAAGAAACTTGCGCCTTATTTATATTGTGATTAGTCATTAGATAATTAATTTCCTCCGGATCAAGTTTACGCCTTTTAACTTCTGGGTACTTTCTTTTGAATGAAGTAATGCCTAAAAAGGCTGATATTTGTTCTTGCAGTAAATAAAACTCTCCACCTATGAAAAAGTTAGTTAAATGATAGTAAAATAATAAAAAAATAGAAATATAGAGCAAATACACTTAATTGTTGAAAACTGATAATAGGCTATACTTATAATATATTAAAACAGTCTTATTGTGAATGTTTATCAGTATTTTGATAATTAAATAAATATTAATGAAATTATTTAAAATTTATAGTAAACACTTAATTACTATAAATTAAATATATATAATATTAATAAACAAAATCAAAACATTATCTAATTAATATTATAAATGATATAATTTATTGCTATAACTAAAATGTAAAAGTAAAATCCTTAGTCTGAATCATTTTATACAATATTATAAACTTACAACTTATGACTAATTTCTAAAATTTTAACAACATTTGCATTTCTAAAAAATAGACAAAAGTAGTATTAAACATATTGTTGTTTTATCAAATCTGTGGTATACAGTGCTCAATACTTTGTGATTAAATAGAAAGAAATATATTTTTTTGTAAAATAAAAAATAACAGGTTGCAATCATTTTAACCTAAGTATAAAACTTCATTATTATCAGAACTGTGTTTATTATTAAACTAGAATCGGTTTGCGCAAAAAACTTAAAGTGTGAAACAATTTCATTTTGCAATAATCATAAGTAATTTTATATTGAAAAAAGATAAATAAACTTAAATTAAATTAACAAAATAAACTAGATCATTTAAATATAGATAAAAGTTAATAAGATTTTGTTTTAAATACTTTATAATAAAAATAAGCTAAATAAAATGACAGCTAAATATTGCAACATAAAACAAAACATAAAAGGTGAGATATTTTTTTAAACATTGATTGTAAAATTCAATATCAGGGTTGCAAAATATTTTTGGCAAATTTTCTCTAGGTTTTCAGAATTCCTCCAGGTTTTTAAAAGTACGCTTTTTTGGGTCTATTTTTAGTTTAAAGTTAAGTTTGAGGTAAGAAAATGTATTAGATAGTAGAAAAAACATTAAAAATACACTGTACAGGGTTGTCACTCATTTAAAAAACGTTTCTAGGTTTTCCAAATTTCTTCCAGGTTTTTAAAGGTACACATTTTTAGGTCTATTTTTAGTTTATAGTTAAGTTCAAGGTAAGAAACTGTGTAAAACAGTATAAAAACATTAAAAATACTTTACATATAAAAAAAAAAGCTACTTTAAATATGTTTTTAAATAAAAAAATTTTTGATGATGACATATTTATATGATATATTTTTTGAGTCAAATCGAAATTTTACTACAGAACATGTGAAAATGGTTAAAATTTCAGGTTTTTTTTTTGCCTAAATTGTCAAATTCCAGGTTTTTCCAGAATTCCAGGTAAAGTGGCAACCCTGACTGTAAAGCTGCTTTAAATGCGTTTTTTTATAAAAAAAAATATGATGATGACAAAAAAATTACCTTAAGGATGAATTTTTTGTGTCAAATCTAAATTTTACTACTTAACACAGAGGTAGGGAGTACTTGGGTGATGTTTGCTGGACTTATGAGTTTATATGATTTGGATGTGTTTTTGCTTCATTAAGAAGTATTTGAATAAAAATCAAAATAAATTCAAAAAAAAAAAGTTTGCCGCCCAAAAAACTAATTTCACTACCAAAAATCACATACTTTTCGATTTTTTGACTTAAACAGTAATAAAATCACTTATACATGTCCTAGACTTATAAGTTATGTCTTAAATGAAAGCTTATAATTATAGGGATAAATTACAAACATTTCAAATGCTTTTGATGTATTATGACGTCATAATCACCCTAAATGTCCAAGATTTGTCTGTAAAATGTAGGGGCAGGGATTACAGCACATTTTTTGGTCATATTGTAAAATCAAAAGTACATATGATTCGGATGTGTTTTTTCTTAGTTAAAAAGAACCTAAGAAAAATAAATAATTTTGCAAAAAAAAAAGTTGTTTCCCAAAAAACCAACTTCAACCCCAAAAATCACATATTTTTTGATTTTTCCACTTAAACAGTAATAAAATTACTTATACATATCTAGACTTGTAATTTATATCTTAAATAAAAGTTTATAAATACAGGCATAAATTAAAGACATTTCAACTGCATTTGTTGTATTATGACGTCATTATTACACTAAATATGCAAGTTTTGTCTGTAAAATTGTACTTTTTATTCTAGTATTAAATGCAAATTCTTCTGCTGTTTTACTTTTAATTTTTTAATTAGTAATATAAAATGTGTCAAGTCAGCTAGGCAGAAAGATATAACTGATGTAATGTCATTTCAATTGCATGTTGATATATAAAATACATTTTAAATCACTTTCCGTTAATAGAAATAATAATTATTAGAGCATTTTACATAAGTTTATACAATAACAATTAAGTGCTTTGAGTTTAAAACTAAAAAAGATTTGATAAAAATCTTTGAAATTAGAGAATTAAAACACTTAAACAAACTAACAAATTAAGTTTTAATTTATTTAGATGTACAATACTTTATAAACTTCAACTTTAGTCATTTTAAAACTATAACATGCTTAAAGCTAAAAAAATTAATACAGATAAACATTTATTGTTTAATTAAATAAAAATTCTTAAATTTAAAGAATAAAATTACACTAACTTTGATATATTTACATGCCCTATGATATACAAGTCTAGATCTTTTACTCTTAGACAGGTGCTCTCAATAATCATAATTTCTAATAACAGAAAGTATTTGTATCCTTAAAACCAAAACATATAATAACGGAAAGTTATTTAAAATGTATTTTATATATTTATATCAACATGCAATTGAAATGACATTACATCAGTAATATCTTTCTGCCTAGCTGAATCAAAATTAGTTTTTTTGGCGGCAAACTTTTTTATTTGAACTTTTGTTATTTCTATTTTTCAGATTCTTTTTAATGAAGCAAAAACATATCCAAACCATATGGACTTGAATGAATATTACAATATGACCAAAAAAATGTGCTGTAATCCCTACCCCTACTTAACATGTTAAAATTGTTAAAAATTCCAGGTTTTTCTAGTTTTTTTTTCAAATTTCTCTAATTCAAGGTTTTCCAGGTTTGTAGCCTAAATTGTCAAATTTCAGGTTTTTCCAGGTTTTCAGGTTTTTTGGCAACCGTGTAATATTTTCAGTTTAGCTAGCAATTGCTTCATTGCCCTTTGAAATTCAATAAAAAAAGAGCTAGAAGACTACTTAATTAAAATCAATTTTATTATACAGTTTTTAAACAACTTTATTAGTCTAGTCATAACTTAATGGTAAATAATTATAGTATAGAAACATAATAAAGTTTTTTTTTAATTATAAATAACAGAAAACAGATAGGAAAATATTAAAAAAAAAAAAATAATAAAGTTTATTTATTTTAAAAGACATCTCCCTTAAACTGTAGTACTCATAAACATAGTATGTGCTCTACACTGTTTTCTGCTATTTAGTTCTTTGTTTGTTTTTATTAAACAAAGTATACAAACCACTACTATTAATTTAATTAAGGCCATAGGGGGGTTGGCCATGTTTTTTAAGATGATCTTATTTTATATAATTTTTTTTAAAGCTTTAAAATACTTTTTACTGCTTTTAAAAATTTAAATTAGTTTTTGACATATGACCGGTCAAAGTTGTGTTGCATAATAGGTTCCCTATGGGAAGGGAAAACTAAAACAGCAAAAAAAGACTATTTTATTTAAACCTATCTCCTCCTACATTTTTTAAGCAACCTTCTTCAAACTTTCACAGTCTAATCTTTATACAATAACAAAAAATGTTACTTTGGACTTTAAAAAGTTTAAGTAAGAATACCTTTAAAAAAAAAAAAAAAAATCTGTCATTTTTTTTTTATTATTAAAGTTCATAAGTAACGTTTTTTTTCTTCTAATGTAAAGAACATTTCCTAAACATTTGAAGAAGATTGCTTGTAAAATGAAGGAGGAGATAGATTTTTAGTTTTTTATAAAATTCCAAGAAAATTGACCCAAAAAAATTTGTGGTACATACATTTGTATCAAAAACTTTTTACAAAAAATAAATATCTCAAAATGTTTGATATTTCTGAAATCTATAAAAATAAAAACTGGCTTGTAGTTTGTACTTAAAGCTTTCATATAAATACCTAAGTCATTTTTTGTAAAAAATAGTGTTTGACCCCCCCTATGGCCTTAATAGTAATTAAAAATATATATTTAGTATACTTGTGCTGATAATTTTTTTAATAGCTTAAAAACTGAAGAAGAATATATATTTTATTAAACTTTTTATTAATTAGAGAAAACTTTACATGATTTTTTTTTTTGTTTTTGAAACCTTGAGTAAAAATGAATATTAGATACAGAATTCACAAATCACCATTCAACAATATTAACTAAAGACATACAACAGAACTGGTGAACTACATTTGGAATTTAAAAGATAACAATACAGACTACAAAATTAAATGAGAAATATTAAACAGGATAAAATAAAAATTCAAAACTAAATTAGTAACTTAGAAAAGATAGAAATTGATCAATCAGACATAAACATAACATAAACAAGAAAAGTGGAAGACAAAATACATGCATTCAATACCAAAAATATTTTTTTAGGAAAATTAAAACTAACTAAATATTAAAACAAAGTAAAATTTAGCCGCAAACACAAATAGTTTAAAACATTTTCTAATATAACCCTTTCAAAATTTTCCAAAATGTATAAATTAACAAGTTCAACGTAGTTTTTCAAACTCAGCTTACTGTACAATAAACTCTATTATTACTTTATCATAATTATTATTCAAAAAAAAATCAAATTCTAAATTTCTGTTCAATATTGTAATAAACTTTAGCTTACTGAGGAGTATATGGGGTTTTATATCTCATATACGAAACGGTGGTCTAAACTGTTGTTTTTATATAATTAAATAAATATTTGTTCCAATTCAATTTTTCAAGCACTATGGACTAGAACTTTTTATAAAATCTTTAATATATATATTAATTTATTTATTTATATTCTAATATATATATATATATATATATATATATATATATATATATATATATATATATATATGAAAAAATACAAAGCAAATTAATTAGGTCAAATAAATCACACACCTTCTAAAGGCCACTGATATTCCACAAGTTGACTCGCATCATCACAAGCTAACATTTTTTGCTGTACCAAAATTGGATCCATATCTTTTCCAGTTCCTTTTAAACCAGGAATCTCTGGATTAACTTTTTTATCTGGATTCTTCATTTGAGGGTTGTCAACTTCCATTGTGTCTTATGATTTTATTACTTTTTTCTGATATAAAATAAATAAGTCAAAAATACTTTATTACAAAACTAAAAGTAATATAATATATAAATAGTGTAGCAAACCAAAAATCTAAGTTCATACTAACTTTTTTTTTTAATATGAGGTGTAAATTTTTCAAATTAGTTTTTTCTGCTGGGTTATTAGTTTTGTTAAGCCTTTTTTTTCTTGAAATGGTTTCAATTGATGCTTTGATAATTGTTTTAAATTTTTTAAGGGCATAGGGTAAGTCCAAACTTTTTTTTACTAAAAATAACATTGGATCTTATACTAAAGCTTGAAGAACAAACTACAAGCAAGTTTTTATAGAATAAAAGTATCTTAATTAACTTTTAAGATATTTTAGTTTTATAAAAAGTTTCCAAGACAAACAAATGGACCATAATTTTTTTGTGGTCAATTTTCTCAGAAATTTAAAAAATCACTAAAATCTATCTTCTCCTTAATTTTTTGAGCTAGAGACCTCAAACTTTCAGGAAACTTTCCTTTTATAGTTTAAAAGACTTCAAATGTTGCAATTTTTAAAATATTAAAAAATATTAAAATTTTAGATAAAAAAAAACAAAGTATATAGGTGGTTTTTCAATTTTATTCTTCGTGAAACCTTTGAGATGTTTTTCCTACAATCACAAAGGTTTCATGTAAGAATTGATCAGCATGTTCCCAAAGTCTTGAAAAGCTGATTTGATGGCCGTTTTGAGAAACCAACAAAAATATACTTCTTGGCGATTGGGCAACATTTGTTGGACAATCCTGAGTGTGTTAAAAATTATAAAAAGGACAATTTTTCAGTCTTAGTAAGAGCAGAGAACTCTTTTCAATTGCATATTCTGGAAGCCTTATGTATTCAATCTTTAAGGCCCAGTTTATGTAAGCAGAAAAAATTCTTATACCAAACTAGACTTTTTAAATACTTATATTAGTAATTTCAAAGTAATTAGTTTCTTGTTAAATTTTATTTTCAAGTATAGTTTTAATTTTAATTTTCATCGCTTGTTTATTTAGATTGTTTTAATTCTAACGAGTTTTATTAGTATACCAAATGTATTTAGCATAAGCACTTGTTTAATTTTTAACATTTGATTATTACGTCATTTTATATCTTAAAACTTTAAACTTCAGTATGATTTTATTTCAATTTGTATTCATTTCAATTTCAATAATAAATTTTAAATTTTTTTAAACAAAACAATGTTTCACTTGTTTTAAGACAAGATCTTCAGTTGTTTAAAATCTTATTCAAATAGAATCTGTATAAAGTACGCTTCATTCCAATTTAGTAAGAAACTATTTCTGATGAGCACAAAAGAACTAAAATAAATTTTGAGAAAATGAAATGTATTCAGTTATATTTTTTAAATAAGTTATGCACCAGAAAAAAGCTGTTCAAATTTTTTTATATGTGTTACATTCTATTCAGATTTTCTAAATTTCTTACATGTTTACAAAAGTGTAAAAATGTTTTATGACTGTTTAGTTTAAAATCAAAATTAATGTTAAAAAATGTCTTAAATAGTATGAAAATACTAAAAAGATAATGCTACTTTAAATGTGTTTTATAGTAAATAAAATTCTAAATGAAAAAAAAAAATTATATGATATTTTTTTTTCAATTATAACTTTATTAATTTACATGTAAAAACTGTTTAAAATTATAGGTTTTTTAGTGGTTTTAGTTTAAAATTCAGGCTTTTTTTTTAATTTTCAAATTCAAGGTTTTTTGCATAAATTTCAAAATTCTAGGTCTTTCTTTAAGCTGTTAAATTACAAGTTTATCCAGGTTTTACAGCAACTAAAGCTTTCAAATCAATAACAATGTTATTTTTGTTAAATTAAATGCTGCACACATCTTCTATGGCCTTAACTAAAGATATACTATTTTATAGTATATCTTTACATGTCTTTAATATATATATTTAAATATAAAGAAAGTTAAAACTCTAATTTAAAAAAAAAATTGTGCCTATAGTAATGTAATTATAAGAATAAAATTTATAAAAAATTAAATATCAAAATAATAGCATTGAGCAGAAATATGAGAGAATTATGAATACAGCACAATCCCAAACATGTGAGAATTAGCTTTAATATCAATAAAACTTATTCAGTGTTACTAAAAAGGTTTTTGAGAAACATCTTTCAGGTTTTCAAAAGTACTAGTTTTTAGGTTATTTTTAATACAAAGTTAAGTTAAAGGTATAAAACTGTTTTAAAAGGTATAATTATATTAAAAAGATACTGTTTTGCTTTTTAAATGTTTTTTCTAATAATTAAAAAAACAATGATAATAATTTTTTTTAATTATATGATAAATATTTTGTGTCAAATTGATATTCTATTAGTTTATAGGTAAAAATTGTTTAAAATTTGAGGTTTTTTTCATTATTTCTAGTGATTTTTGCTTATAATTCAAAATTTTTTCAAAAATTTTGAAATTTAAGGTTTTTCTAGGATTCCAGGTTTTTTGTGGCAATCTACTTCATTTTTTAAAATAGAAGAGATACCAAGAAGTTGTACATAGTTGCAAAGGGTCGAGTTTGAGATTGATGCTTTGTTCACCTTAAAAAACAAATGTGAATTATCAAACTCTTGTAAATTGACCTGCTGTGGTAAAAGACCTTATGGTATTCAGGTTACACATCCATTACTAACACAATTTTGAGCTCTTTTTATTTTAACTTTTTAAATATAAAAAATTTATGTATAATCGAGTTAAAAAACATTACAAGTAAAAATAACTATAAATCAATCAATCCTAGGCCTTTGTTTTAAAACAATAAAAAAATATCTATAAAAAAATTTGTTATAAAGTATAGTGGTAGATGTACTTTAGTGTTATAAGTCTAAAACATTATAAATGTATGTAAAAGCATATCTTTTATAGTCTAAAATAAAAATTAGTTTACTAATTTTCAATATTGTTTTGTAAATATAGGAAATATTCTTTTTTTCCATTTTTTTTTTAAATAGTACAATTTTTTTTATAATTTAACAATTTTTTATTAATAAAGTACCAAAATTAGTTAGTTACAATTTTATATAAAATTTACTTCTACATTTTGTTTTAACTCAATTGGATGTGATCATTTTTAAATTGCAGTATTGTTTTTTAAAGATTTCTATGTAAGATTTAAAATATGCTGTTTTATTGATTTTCGTGTTGGGTTTTTTAACAAAGTTCAGCTTCGAAAAATCAGTTAGCTGCAAATTCTAGGCGCTTTTGATTAGCTAGGTTTTACTATATTTTAATTTAGAATTTTTATACATAAAACTTTTTTGGTTTAGTTGATCTATGTTTAAGTAAAATAGTTTAAAAGAAACGGCTAGATTAATAATTTTGAATAAAATTAGTTAGGGATAAGGGTAGGAATCTTAACTTTACACGAAGTAAATGTTTAAACCTTACTACTGCAGCCGACCTAGGAAAAATATAAACTTGTTTTTAAAAACACAAGTTTTATCTAACATTGTATGCTTATATTTAATATTATACAGTTTTCTGTATAGATTTTTTAATAAACGAAAAAGATAACATATCTTACTGAATATATTATTAGTATTCAATTTATTGCTTAATCTTAAGTAAGTTTTTAATTTTAGATTATCTTATAAACAGAACAAAAAAACTATATTACAAACACAAAACAATTTATTTAGTTTAACTAAAAGAAATTTAAATTTTTTTTTGCAAGTGTACTTTTTTTATTACTTTTTTTAAGTAAAAATAAGTCTTTAGTACTAAAACTCTTTTATATAATAAAGTCAAGTGAGAAAATTTATTAATGTATTATAATCTTTCTCTTTACTATTTACTGTTTAATACAAAAATATAAATAAAGTAAACAATAAGATAGACTATTCTATTGTTTAGTTCAAAACGTTAAACTGAATTTTAATGGCTGAGTCAGCAAAAAAACTATTTTTTGTGCTATTTTTGTTTTAATTATTAAAACTTCATTTTTTGATTTAATTTCAATATGCTTGAGTAGTTGAGTTAGGGATAAGGGTATAGATAGACTTAAAAATTATTATTATTAAGTATAATTAGCGATATAAGTGAGTTACTTATTTAAGTTTATCCTTATATTTTGTGATAAACTTTATTCTTTTTGCAACAATGAATAACTAATATCTGCATAAAAACAAATTAAACTATTATATTTTAGTGTTACTAGAACTTTTTTTTCTAAATTATAATTCTGTCAAACTCCCACTTTTTTTCAAAAATTTATTGACTTCTCCTTTTTATTAATATATTTATAGCCTAACTCCTTGAGTACCTTATTAATGTCTCTTCTACTGTATTTGTAGTAATGTATGAAAAAAAAGCTAAATAAAGCAATATTAATACAGTGCTTCTTCACTTATCCGACCATGTTGGGCAAGCTTTTTTTGAAATTTTGGCCGGATAATTACAAAACTTGTATATTTTTTAAAAAACTACCTCTTTTATAACATTATGCTACGCATACAATATAACAAACATAAAATTTTTAGCTACTTTACTATATTTGCAATTATTTTAACGAATAAAACTATTAAAACAGACAAGGAATAAAATAAATGTTTTCTATCTATTCATTTTCTAACCAGATATTTTATTAAATCAAAGGTAAGTAACTTACTTTAAAAAGTCTGAAAAGTTTGCAATCGATATTGAATAACATAAAACTTTTTAACTTGTTGAGCACTAAAAATATAAATTAATTTAGTGAGAAAATTTTAGAAATGTGACGTAATGTAACTATAAACTGCTTGCTTAGTTATAAAAATTGAATTAATTGTGTAATTTATAGTAAAACATTGGTTTTAACTCCAAATTTTTAAAACTTACTACGAAAAAATGTTTTACTCGTTTAAACCAGTGGTCGGCACGGTGTACACTGGTGCACACTAGTGTACACGAAACTTTTTTTGGGGTGCACGAAACTTTTAGGGTACACAAAAGTCATTTAGGGGTGCACGAAATTTTGAGATTACACAAAACTTTATTTTTGTCTTATTATTATTATATTTATTTAGTTTAAGCAACATACTTAAGTATTTAAGTTAAATCCAGCCCTGGTGTTTAGTTTAGCTTTTAGTTTATTGGCCATTTTACTCTCATGATCTATTTTGGTATTAAAAATCACATATCATTCTTTATATCAACATTGAGGCTGCAGTTTGCATCTGAAAGAATAGAGAGAATGCTCGAAGATCTTTTGAATTCAGTTGACTGATGTGGAGGAAGCTTTCATCCAGCTACGACCATGATTATATTTAAAAGGTTAGTATTTTTCATTTTACTTATAGTATTAGTAGATTACAATATTTTTCTTAGTAAAGAAAGTTCCTTTTATAAATTATTAATATTACCTACTTTTAAAACTGAACAATAGTTTCTATTAGAATATTCACATGATAATTATATTATTAGTTCAATAATGATGAAAATTTAGAGATAATTTTTATACTTACAGGAAAATAAAAGAATTTATGTCCAATAAAAAATACTTAAATTAAGTTAAAAATAGTTAAAGTATATTAATAATTCTCTCTAAATAGATGCATAACAGTAGTAAAGAACAAGTTTTAAGTAACAGCTCTAAGTTTTGAATAACACAAGTTAAGTAAATATTATACCTTTAAATTTATTTTTATATTTAATTAAATTACCTATCCATAATTGAATAGTACATATAAAATTTAAAGAAACTATAGGCTTAAATTGACATTGAGTTACTACACACTGAGGATAGTTTGAGTTTTATAAATGTTTTTGAAAATCTCAGGATGGCTCAAACTTTTTTTTTTTTGTAAATCTCAGGCTAGCTAGGTATGGTTTTTATTAAACTACTTGTTACTTAAATTTATTGACTTTGAAAGTTAAAAAAATTTATTCTCTTAATTATTTTATTTACTAGCTATTTTGATCTGTTGGTTTAACAAAATATGTTGTATCTGTTGTATGATTGAAGGTTGCTCAGCCTAAGTAATTTTTATATTAGAAATAAAGTCTTATTAAGCATGTTTTTTCTTGCAAAAGGTAGTCTAGTTTTGGTACTTGTGTAGAATCTTTGAATTTGTTTATGATATTTTTTTGAAGCATGAAAAATATATTTAGTCATTTATCAAAATATTACTTTAAGTATACTGCTACTTTTGAGCTTTGGCTTTTTTTTTTCTTTATTAAACTCAAGATGACCAAGGCTAGTTTTATTGTAACTAATACAGAGTCCTACACTTAATGCAACTCAGGACAGTATAAATATTTTACAATTCCCACGATAATTTGCTTTTTGAATTTTGTTCTAATATTGTTTATTTCATTAAATGAAATTTCTTTGTTGTAGTTTTAACATTTTTTTAAAATTCCAATTTTGATGATTAACTTGAGCTGTTTTTTAAACTTTATTTATATTGAATATTTATATATGATGTTTTTTAAAAATTTTAAAGTTAAAGAGTCAGGATAGTTTTTTAACTCGAATAGTAACAACAGTGCTAATGCTTGTTCTTAAATTTATGAAATATATTAAGCAGTAATTTTAATATTTTTATCAGAAGAGTTATAGTATGTGTTTTTAAGATGTAAATCTTTCTTTATGCTTAACAAACATTTAAAAAAAGACTAAAAAATTTTGTTTAGTATTTTAATAATTTATAATTTTATAATAAGAACTAAAAAATTATTATTTGTGAAATGTTAAGCTAGTTTTTTCTGTATTAGTTGTGCTTATTTGGATATAGTTTTATTTTTTGAAAGATTCAAAACATTGTAAAGTTCCTCAGTTGTTTTACTTTATTTGAATATTTTGAAAGAAAACATACTGTTAATTGATATCTTTTTCAGTATTTTTATTATGTGAATGCAAAAATATAGACAGTTTAAAGGTTTTATGATACTTTATCAAAACTCAAACTAGTAAGGATTTAAAAAAAATACCCATTTTAGGTTAGAATGTTTTTCCTGAGCTTGAGTCTGGTTTTGATTTTTGATTAACAACCCTTTTTGCTTTAAAATTATAGTTTAAAATTGTATATTTGTTATAAATTTGATATTTCAGGTAATCAACAAGTTTGCCACACAGTCAAAATAATCCTGGATACTTTAAAATTTTGAAAATCTCAATATGACATAATATAACTTGGAACATTTTAAATTTCTTTTTTAAACCCAGGCTGACTCAAGATAGTTATTTTTATCTCAGTATAGTTTTAAGATTTCAGGCATTTTTTTTCTACATTTTGAATGAGATACAGTTAATTTAGTCCAAATAATTTATTTTGTAATTTTTAGTATTTTTTGCTGAAGATATTTGTTTTTCTTGCCTTTGAAAATAAAATAAAAAAATAAAAAAAACCTAGATGACTACAGTTCAGTTTAAAGTCGTTCAGGACTGTCTTGATCTATCAAATCAGTTTTAACCAAAAGGATTACAATCCTGTAAAACTAATTTAACAGTATCTACATTAAATGTTTGACATAACAAAAAATGTTTTTTTGTTTCAAAGAGAAGCAACCCTGGTCTTAAAATATTTAAAATCTTATTTTTTTGCAAATTATTGATTGTCCTTTTAACTTTTTTTTTGCATTTTACATATCTTACTTACTAAAACTCTGATTTTAAAGATAACTTCTTTTATTAAACTAAGCTAAAAAAAATATAAGACAATAATAATTTTAAACATTTACAGTAAGATATCAAATTTACTGTATATTACTAATCTTAAACCAAATATTTTACAAAAGGTGGTTTTTTATATTTTTTATAGAAATAAAAAGTTTTATAAGTTTAATCAGGACAGTTTTTTTAAAGCTATAAAGTATTTTTTTAATATTTATTAAACTAGATTAGAAATCAGTAATGGCATTAGTTTTTTGATAAACTTTTTACACACTCAAACTACTTTGGATAACTCTTATGTTATTTTAAAGGTCGGAAAACTTTGGCAAAGTAACTTTTAAAAAGATACTTATGCTGAGACATCATACCTCAATTGAAGAACTTACTTGACAAAAGGAACCACAACCCAGTAGCAGTTCTAATAAACAGCTCATTATGGTAGGATAGTTTAAGAATAATAGGTCTCTCGGTATTTTAGTCTCTTAATTACACTAAAAAATTAAAGTCAATGTCTCTTCTACTAATGTTGTTACATTTTTAAATTTTACAAAAATGATTTATTCATTTTTATAAGTGCTTAATAACTTTTGAGAAAAATCTAGTTATTATTATGCTAATTTTTATTAATTTTCATTAGTTTACTTGTTTTTTTTAAATCATTAACATTTTAATTAGTTTAAAAAATTACTTGTTTTTATTAGTAACAGCTTTTTTTTGCTTTTTTTTTTGAACGTTGTAGTTTTATTTTCTTTATGTTATAGCTCATTTTTATTCTTACTTATTTAATAAGTTAAATAGTAGAATCCAAAATCTTAAACATACTTTTCAAAACTTAAATATATATAATTCTTATTATATATACATAATTCTTGTTTTTTTTAAGACATGTAAAAGATTAAATTATTGATAAGTTTTATATTTAAAAACTTTTCAGGTTAAAACTTTACCTTTTAACGTAAAGTTCAATATAGATTTTATGTGTCTATGATCTTAGATACTATTATATAATTTTTTGTTTGTTGATATTTTAGTTTATAAAAAATAGTTATTGTTTTAAATTTTAATAGTCTCATTTTAAAAAGTTTTTTGTTTTAGAGTTTGAATTTTAACTGTTAAGTTTTTTTTTTATAATTTTTAGCTCATTATAAATTTGATTAAAGTTGGGTATGCAACTCGATGACCGAGAGGTCTTTTTGTGTATCCAGGTCCTTCAACCAAAAATAACTTTTGGGCATATAAACCTCAATAAACCTCATTAAGACCTGAATTATTACTAGGCATTAACTTTAAAACCTAAATTTTAGGTTTGATCAGACTCGTGCTAGCAACAAGACCAACATAGACAGTTCCAGGTCAACAAAACGGATTTAGCTGTGATAAGATTTTTCATGTTTTTTTTTTTCGTTACTTTTTGGTGTAATTTTTGTTTTCGCTATTTTTTCGTGGCAATACATTTGTTAAACACATATAGTAATCGCTTAATAAAAAATCATTAAGTTAAGTTAACTAAATAATTAAATTTACCATGCAATAAAAAGTACCAAGACTGCTGATTGTTAATTTGGATTGTGGTAATCTAGTTAGTATTTTAGACTTGGGTGAGACAAGTAAAATATTGTTGTAAAAATTAGATCATCGATATAAGTTTATTAAAATGGATAGGGTAAAGTGGTCAATTTTAGGTTAGCGTGTAAAATTAACTGGGTGTTCTCGAATTATTAGTAAAAAAATCGATTGAAAGTATTTACATATTCTTCAACACTAGCGGCGCTAAAGGATGAAAATTGGGGTGCACCGAATTTTAATTTTGTGATTTAGGGTTCACGAATTCAAATTAGCGTGCCGACCACTGGTTTAAACAATTTAAGCAAGATCTTCAGTTGTAAATAATATCTTATCTAACAGAAACTGTTAAATATAGTTTTTTAGATATTATTCTCCTTACTTATAAGTTGGGAGTTTTATAAATTTAAATTACATAATTATATCAATTTAGCTCATTTAAATTAATCTACTTTTCGACCAAAACCGGCCGGATAAGCGAAAAACCGGGTAAGTGAGGAAGCACTGTACTGTAACTTTTTTGAGCTCGTTTTGTTTTTAATTCTAGTTGGGTGTGCGACTTGATAACCGAACCAAGAAGTCTTTCGCACACCTAGGTCGTGGGAGCAAATTTTTTTTGAGCATCTAGTTCAAATAACATTTATGAAAATAAGTGTTTTAATGTAAGTTTCTACTTCAAACGTATTTTTTGTTAAGCTAGATATGTATGCTGTAACGTAGAGGTGCGGAACGGACACAACTTGCCGACCTCAGCACTTTTGGCTCTAAATTCAAAACCATGTTAGTAAATAGTCAACATATATAATTTTTAAAAATAATTTGCAAATTAAAAGTTATTTTTGAACGTATATAATTTATTTGGTAATTGTTTTGTACCTTAACAGTTTAACTGTTTTAGCACTTTTAAAACGAAGTTTGTGCTTAAATAAAAAACAGTTGTGAATTTCGTCGTTTGTTTACATTTGTTAATAAAAACTAATCAAAATATTTGTGTAGAAATTTTTTTTATATCATTCGATAGTTTTAAGCTGATTATGTGATTTTTATAGTTTTAATATGTTTAAGCTTTTTAACATCTTCTAATGTACTAAGTTTCTGATTGAAATTATTATTTTATACAATTAAAGCATAGTTGCTAGCAGGGGCGTAGCATGGGGAGGGACACTGGCGCATGCGTGCCACCCAAAAAAAGAAAAATGTAAAAAAAAAGAATGCAATATCTTTATCCTTTATAGTTTATTTTTTCTGCTTAATTTGCCTTTTTTCAACTATGTTTATCTAGTATTCAAAAAGTTAAACGAAATTTTGAATAAAATTTAAGAAACTTAACTTTGTATTTTTTTGTTAACTGCGATAATTACAAAGTTTTGATTTAGAATATTAAATAATGTAAGATTTTATCATGTTTTTTTTTTGTAAATTAAGTTGTATATGTTTAGTTTAGAAAACATAGTTTTGTGTTTATTACATTCATTGAAATTTTATTCAGCACTTAGTTCTACATTTAGAATATGTGAATGTAATACGACGTACTGAAAATATCGTTTTTAAGATAAATAAATTTACTTTTAAACTTATTTATGTTCACAAAGTTTAAGCATTTTTAAATATTAATATTTGATATAGTTCCTTAAAAAATGAACACTGTTATAACTTTTAAGGGTAAGATATCTAAAAAAGTCCCAAAAACAGATTTGAATTTTTTTTAAGTTCACTAGATAATATTATTGAACTATTAAAAATGAAATCTTTACTAACTTATTCATTACTTCAAAACTACCAAGTTAATTAAAAAGTACACAAAAATTGTATTTCAAAAGTTTTTTACTGTAAAAACATACTCTTCTAGTATATAGTTAAAACTATATTCAAACAGCTTCTGAATTTTTAAGAAAGTAAGGTGAAATTTATACTACTGAATTATATAATTTTTAAGTTTCTAGAAAGTGTTAAACAATTATATATCTTTTAAAAAAAAAACAAAATAACTATTTAAATTCTCTAAAAATAAGAAAAGATTTAAATGAATAAAAACTAAAAAATAATGAAATTAGAATATTGTTGTCACATTTGAAAAGGAGTTTATAGATATGAAATCTATTAACAAACTGCTCTTTTACTGCTATTGAAAGAAAGAAAAATGTGAACGCTCACAACTAAGGTTGGTCGATGGATTGGTGTGGAGAAAGACCTTTCGGTCATCAAGCTGCACACTATTTACTTGTAACTAATTCTTTGAGCTAACTTTAAAACAATAATAAAAAAATAAAAACAAAGACTTAATAAGTAACTGATTGAGATCTTAATTGGCTAAGATTTTTTTCTGGCTAAGATTCAAAAAAAGACTGAAAACGTTCTGCTTGAATAACTTCATCGCGGCTAATGTTGGCTAAAGTAAAAACTGGCTAATGTTGGCTAAAGTAAAACTTGGCTAAGATTTTTTTCTGGCTAAGATTCAAAAAAATTAATAAAAAGCTAAAGTAACAATAAAAAGGCTTACAAACTGATGAAAAAATAAAAGCAAAAAACATAAATAAAAAACTAATTTAAAACTCGAACTAAAAAAATTAAATCAAAACAATTTAAAAAAAATCTAAACAAAAACACTTAAGTTTTTAAACCTTATTAAATATAAATACTGTTGATGGTTATTATTTATTAAACTAAAAAAAGTTTTGAGAAAAGTCATATCACTATTGACGATTTTAAAAATAGTAATAATAAAAGTAAAGTATTTTACGAAGTACCTTTTATATATTACATATCTATTATTAAAACTTCGCGAGTAATTGTTTTAAGAACCTTGTATATTAGGCAATCGAGTCATACACTATTGATGAATTTGAAAATAGTATTAAAAAAAGAAAAGTACTTTACAAAGTACCTCTTATACATGAAAAATCTAATATTAAAACTTCTCGATATCTGTAAAAGTATATGTTTTAGAGCATAAAACTGTTCTTGCATGTAGAGTTTAAAAAGTAAGAACTTTATACAAATTACTATTTTAAGATAATAAAGTTTTTTTTTCTAAATTTTAAGAGGTTAATTATATCAAAGTAAAAATAATAAAAATAATTTGTTTCCATACGCCATTTTTTATAAATTAAGCTACATATACTTGTATCCTTAGTTCGATATAAACGTTTATTACCTAACTTTTATAAGTTAAGGTTTTAAATCTCTTTATATCTTGTATAAGTGAACACATAATTTAGTTTCTAAACAACTTAACAACTATTTTAAGTAAACATTAAAACTTTTGAAAAAATATATATAACTGTTACATAAATTTAAATTACATTATTTAATCAGTACAGCCGTTGACATCCTTAAATTTAAATTCGACGAATTTAATTAAAATTTAATCGCGGGCATATTTTATTTAAAGTATTTTAAAACATTTATAAAGCGATTTTGTAAAATATGTTATTAAAATTACTTTTGTTACATGAATAATCTGCGTTTAAAACTTAGTGCTGTATTAAAAAGAATTTGTTAAAGAACTAAACACTGTCCTTGCCATTATCATAACTTCCACAGTTATACTTGAAATCTTGTTAAACTATGTAAAATCGTTCTTAAATGTTACCTAACTTTACCAAAGAAACAAAATGTTTTCATATGTTTACTTAAATATAGTTATAGTCTTTTTAAAATTACCTTTTTTACGTGGATGATCTGCTATTAAACTTAGCGCTGTAACAAAAAGCATATATTTAAGAACTTAACACTTTTTTTCTAGGGTTCATAACTTTTATGTTTTTACTTGAAATCTTGTCAAACTTTGTAAAATTGTTTTTAAATGTTAACAAAACGACCCATTTATACAGAATTTGTATATATATTGTACTTAAAAAGTTATAGTCTTTTTAAAATTACCTTTTTTACGTGAATGATCTGCTATTAAACTAAGCGCTGTAACAAAAAGCATATATTTAAGAACTTAACACTTTTTTTCTAGGGTTCATAACTTCTATGTTTTTACTTGAAATCTTGTCAAACTTTGTAAAATTAATTTTAAATGTTAACAAAACGACCCATTTAAACAAAATTTGTATATATATTGTACTTAAAAAGTTATAGTCTTTTTTAAATTACCTTTTTTACATGAATGATCTGCTATTAAACTTAGCGCTGTAACAAAAAGCATATATTTAAGAACTTAACACTTTTTTTCTAGGGTTCATAACTTTTATGTTTTTACTTGAAATCTTGTCAAACTTTGTAAAATTGTTTTTAAATGTTAACAAAACGACCCATTTAAACAAAATTTGTATATATATTGTACTTGAAAAGTTATAGTCTTTTTAAAATTACCTTTTTTACGTGAATGATCTGCTATTAAACTAAGCGCTGTAACAAAAAGCATATATTTAAGAACTTAACACTTTTTTTCTAGGGTTCATAACTTCTATGTTTTTACTTGAAATCTTGTCAAACTTTGTAAAATTAATTTTAAATGTTAACAAAACGACCCATATAAACAAAATTTGTATATATATTGTACTTAAAAAGTTATAGTCTTTTTTAAATTACCTTTTTTACATGAATGATCTGCTATTAAACTTAGCGCTGTAACAAAAAGCATATATTTAAGAACTTAACACTTTTTTTCTAGTGTTCATAACTTTTATGTTTTTACTTGAAATCTTGTCAAACTTTGTAAAATTGTTTTTAAATGTTAACAAAACGACCCATTTAAACAAAATTTGTATATATATTGTACTTGAAAAGTTATAGTCTTTTTAAAATTACCTTTTTTACGTGAATGATCTGCTATTAAACTAAGCGCTGTAACAAAAAGCATATATTTAAGAACTTAACACTTTTTTCTAGGGTTCATAACTTCTATGTTTTTACTTGAAATCTTGTCAAACTTTGTAAAATTAATTTTAAATGTTAACAAAACGACCCATTTAAACAAAATTTGTATATATATTGTACTTAAAAAGTTATAGTCTTTTTAAAATTACCTTTTTTACGTGAATGATCTACTATTAAACTTAGCGATGTAACAAAAAGCATATATTTAAGAACTTAACACTTTGTTTCTAGGGTTCATAACTTCTATGTTTTTACTTGAAATCTTGTCAAACTTTGTAAAATTGTTTTTAAATGTTAACAAAACGACCCATATAAACAAAATTTGTATATATATTGTACTTAAAAAGTTATAGTCTTTTTAAAATTACCTTTTTTACGTGAATGATCTGCTATTAAACTAAGCGCTGTAACAAAAAGCATATATTTAAGAACTTAACACTTTTTTTCTAGGGTTCATAACTTCTATGTTTTTACTTGAAATCTTGTCAAACTTTGTAAAATTAATTTTAAATGTTAACAAAACGACCCATTTAAACAAAATTTGTATATATATTGTACTTAAAAAGTTATAGTCTTTTTTAAATTACCTTTTTTACATGAATGATCTGCTATTAAACTTAGCGCTGTAACAAAAAGCATATATTTAAGAACTTAACACTTTTTTTCTAGGGTTCATAACTTTTATGTTTTTACTTGAAATCTTGTCAAACTTTGTAAAATTGTTTTTAAATGTTAACAAAACGACCCATTTAAACAAAATTTGTATATATATTGTACTTGAAAAGTTATAGTCTTTTTAAAATTACCTTTTTTACGTGAATGATCTGCTATTAAACTAAGCGCTGTAACAAAAAGCATATATTTAAGAACTTAACACTTTTTTCTAGGGTTCATAACTTCTATGTTTTTACTTGAAATCTTGTCAAACTTTGTAAAATTAATTTTAAATGTTAACAAAACGACCCATTTAAACAAAATTTGTATATATATTGTACTTAAAAAGTTATAGTCTTTTTAAAATTACCTTTTTTACGTGAATGATCTACTATTAAACTTAGCGATGTAACAAAAAGCATATATTTAAGAACTTAACACTTTTTTTCTAGGGCTCATAACTTCTATGTTTTTACTTGAAATCTTGTCAAACTTAGTAAAATTAATTTTAAATGTTAACAAAACGACCAATTTAAACAAAATTTGTATATATATTGTACTTAAAAAGTTATAGTCTTTTTAAAATTACCTTATTTACATGAATGATCTGCTATTAAACTTAGCGCTGTAACAAAAAGCATATATTTAAGAACTTAACACTTTTTTTCTAGGGCTTATAACTTTTATGATTTTACTTGAAATCTTGTCAAACTTTGTAAAACTGTTTTTAAATGTTAACAAAACGACCCGTTTAAACAAAATTTGTATATATATTGTACTTAAAAAGTTATAGTCTTTTTAAAATTACCTTTTTTACGTGAATGATCTGCTATTAAACTTAGCGCTGTAACAAAAAGCATATATTTAAGAACTTAACACTTTGTTTCTAGGGTTCATAACTTCTATGTTTTTACTTGAAATCTTGTCAAACTTTGTAAAATTGTTTTTAAATGTTAACAAAACGACCCATATAAACAAAATTTGTATATATATTGTACTTAAAAAGTTATAGTCTTTTTAAAATTACCTTTTTTACGTGAATGATCTGCTATTAAACTTAGCGCTGTAACAAAAAGCATATATTTAAGAACTTAACACTTTGTTTCTAGGGTTCATAACTTCTATGTTTTTACTTGAAATCTTGTCAAACTTTGTAAAATTAATTTTAAATGTTAACAAAACGACCCATATAAACAAAATTTGTATATATATTGTACTTAAAAAGTTATAGTCTTTTTAAAATTACCTTTTTTACGTGAATGATCTGCTATTAAACTAAGCGCTGTAACAAAAAGCATATATTTAAGAACTTAACACTTTTTTCTAGGGTTCATAACTTCTATGTTTTTACTTGAAATCTTGTCAAACTTAGTAAAATTAATTTTAAATGTTAACAAAACGACCCATTTAAACAAAATTTGTATATATATTGTACTTAAAAAGTTATAGTCTTTTTAACATTACCTTTTTTACGTGAATGATCTGCTAATAAACTTAGCGCTGTAACAAAAAGCATATATTTAAGAACTTAACACTTTTTTTCTAGGGCTCATAACTTCTATGTTTTTACTTGAAATCTTGTCAAACTTCGTAAAATTAATTTTAAATGTTAACAAAACGACCCATTTAAACAAAATTTGTATATATATTGTACTTAAAAAGTTATAGTGTTTTTAAAATTACCTTTTTTACATGAATGATCTGCTATTAAACTTAGCGCTGTAACAAAAAGCATATATTTAAGAACTTAACACTTTTTTTCTAGGGTTCAACTCCCTCTCTACAACGATATTTTTAAAATCACATAACTTTTTAAAATGCAAATAAAATTTACAAACTTAAGTGCTAAGAATCTCAATTAATACTGAAACATATATTGTAACCTATTTTCTGCCACGAATCCAAGCACTTTCATAGCATTTTTAAATTGAGCTGTCTTTTCTAAAAAATACAAAATGATTAACTAAAAATTATGTTTAAAGTTAAGTTATATAGATACACAGTAATATATTGTTTATGCACGCTTTTGATAAACTGCTTTTACAGAAGTGCGTATCTAAGAAAGCTAGTTTAAATAAAATGATCATGTTGAACTCGAGTATCTTGGTTCAAAATAACATATTCTATGAGAGTTGCGCACCTAAAATGACGTAATAAAATTAAATAAAATTAAACACGCTTACTTAAGCTTAAAAGGACAATGCAAAAATGTTTGAATATGAACTTTATGACTTCGTAATTTTTGCAAGCTACCATTCGACAAAAAATTTTCATGATGAATGACTTGACTTCGTCTTTTGCACCAATACTTTCGCACTTTCTTTTTATGGAATGCATAACGTGTGAACCACATAAATGAATCGTGTTGTTGATCATTGATTCAAAGAGTTCTTTTTGTTCTCTCTCTTTAAAAGAGTTGTTGTCAAGATGAAAAAACACATATACAAACATATATATATATATATAACATTTAGTATTAGTTGCATAACAAACCTTCATTATCTAAAATATGGTACGCCATATTCAAATATATTCTAAGTCCGGTTTCGTTGAATGCAATTGATGCTGCGTGTAAGATTGGTATTGAGCAGTCACATTCTACACGTCTTATTGAAACTGCTATAAAGGTTTTAAAAACATATAAGCCTTTTTAAAGCGGATGTATAGAAAATATCTTAAATAGAAAAGTTAAATGAAACAAAATTGAAACCTGAAGATAATTTTTGCAAATCGCGGTTGATTAGGTTTAACCATTGGCTGTAGTTGTTTTGGTCTAAATGTTGAGAAATCATGCTACTTACGACAAGTCCTGGGAAGTTGTTCGATGTCGATAAACCAACTGTTGATTTATCTTTTCCTACATTTAACTAAAAAAAATATATAACAAGGAAAATAATTTAGCCTTACAATAAATATTTTACTAACCACTAAATAATGCCACTAAATAAGACAAGTTTTTGTCATCCAGCTTATCGAAAAAGCCCATTGTTAAATCAACATGCAGAACAGAAAAAAGATACTTTTTAAGCTTTTCTTTTGTAAACGCAGATCATTCACGTAAAAAAGGTAATTTTAAAAAGACTATAACTTTTTAAGTACAATATATATACAAATTTTGTTTAAATGGGTCGTTTTGTTAACATTTAAAAACAATTTTACAAAGTTTGACAAGATTTCAAGTAAAAACATAGAAGTTATTAGCCCTAGAAAAAAAGTGTTAAGTTCTTAAACATATGCTTTTTGTTACAGCGCTAAGTTTAATAGCAGATCCTTCACGTAAAAAAGGTAATTTTAAAAAGACTATAACTTTTTAAGTACAATATATATACAAATTTTGTATAAATGGGTCGTTTTGTTAACATTTAAAAACAATTTTACAAAGTTTGACAAGATTTCAAGTAAAAACATAAAAGTTATGAACCCTAGAAAAAAAGTGTTAAGTTCTTAAATATATGCTTTTTGTTACAGCGCTAAGTTTAATAGCAGATCATCCACGTAAAAAAGGTAATTTTAAAAAGACTATAACTATATTTAAGTAAACATATGAAAACATTTTGTTTCTTTGGTAAAGTTAGGTAACATTTAAGAACGATTTTACATAGTTTAACAAGATTTCAAGTATAACTGTGGAAGTTATGATAATGGCAAGGACAGTGTTTAGTTCTTTAACAAATTCTTTTTAATACAGCACTAAGTTTTAAACGCAGATTATTCATGTAACAAAAGTAATTTTAATAACATATTTTACAAAATCGCTTTATAAATGTTTTAAAATACTTTAAATAAAATATGCCCGCGATTAAATTTTAATTAAATTCGTCGAATTTAAATTTAAGGATGTCAACGGCTGTACTGATTAAATAATGTAATTTAAATTTATGTAACAGTTATATATATTTTTTCAAAAGTTTTAATGTTTACTTAAAATAGTTGTTAAGTTGTTTAGAAACTAAATTATGTGTTCACTTATACAAGATATAAAGAGATTTAAAACCTTAACTTATAAAAGTTAGGTAATAAACGTTTATATCGAACTAAGGATACAAGTATATGTAGCTTAATTTATAAAAAATGGCGTATGGAAACAAATTATTTTTATTATTTTTACTTTGATATAATTAACCTCTTAAAATTTAGAAAAAAAAACTTTATTATCTTAAAATAGTAATTTGTATAAAGTTCTTACTTTTTAAACTCTACATGCAAGAACAGTTTTATGCTCTAAAACATATACTTTTACAGATATCGCGAAGTTTTAATATTAGATTTTTCATGTATAAGAGGTACTTTGTAAAGTACTTTTCTTTTTTTAATACTATTTTCAAATTCATCAATAGTGTATGACTCGATTGCCTAATATACAAGGTTCTTAAAACAATTACTCGCGAAGTTTTAATAATAGATATGTAATATATAAAAGGTACTTCGTAAAATACTTTACTTTTATTATTACTATTTTTAAAATCGTCAATAGTGATATGACTTTTCTCAAAGCTTTTTTTAGTTTAATAAATAATAACCATCAACAGTATTTATATTTAATAAGGTTTAAAAACTTAAGTGTTTTTGTTTAGATTTTTTTTAAATTGTTATGATTTAATTTTTTTAGTTCGAGTTTTAAATTAGTTAAAACTCAGTTTTTTTATTTATGTTTTTTGCTTTTATTTTTTCATCAGTTTGTAAGCCTTTTTATTGTTACTTTAGCTTTTTATTAATTTTTTTGAATCTTAGCCAGAAAAAAATCTTAGCCAAGTTTTACTTTAGCCAACATTAGCCAGTTTTTACTTTAGCCAACATTAGCCGCGATGAAGTTATTCAAGCAGAACGTTTTCAGTCTTTTTTTGAATCTTAGCCAGAAAAAATCTTAGCCAATTAAGATCTCAATAAGTAACTGTATATACAAATTTTTTTTTTAAGTTTAAAAATGGTAAGCACCCTTTTTTAACCCATTACTGCCAATATTGACCATGGAAACCATAGTCTACCATGGGTTCCACACCGTCTCCTCCCCTAGATTTCTATTTTTATGATCATGTACATTCACATTTTTCCTGCTGCCCTTTCTACAAGAGCAACCACAAAAAATGCAACATAGATCTCAAAATTGAATAAATGAGGAGAGTTAGTAATGTCAGTATATATAAAATATTCAGTAATGTCATAAAACTGAAAGAGCGCCATGTATTTTAAAAAAGTGTCTTTAAATTTCTAGTATATGTGTTTGTAGGTAAATAAAAATAGAGCAAAAAAAAAAAAAACTTTGTCTAACTGTTTTAAAGATTTGTAAACAATTCAGTTTTAAACAATAAAATCTAGCACTAATAATTGATAGAATTTGTTTAAACTACTTAAAATAAAATCACTTCTAACAATAAACAGCTAAATTTAAAAAACAAAATAATAAAACTTCACAAATATTCCTAAAACTAATTTTTAACAAATAAAATTAAATAACCAGAATGTCTAAAAAATATGAAGTTTTTACTTCTAAATTTAAAATCTCCATCTTCTGAAACAAATTGACAATTAATATATAGTAAACAAAAAACTACAAAATAGAGTTACAAAAGAAAAATAATACATCTACTCGTTTAATCACACTGTCAATGAGGACAAAACAATACTATCAAATTTTATGTACAAGAAACAAATTGGAAGTATATATAATAAATAAAATAATAAAAATAATAAAACGAACCTATACCAATTCAGCTCTACCTTCACCCAGTTTATAAGACCAACAGCAATAAGCCCAAAAAAAAAGATTAAGACAAAAACCAATACTAAGATATAAGTTTAACTGTTGGTAAAGATTAAGCTTGATATTTTTCTGATTGTCTTTTAAGTAAGTTTTCTCTCATTCCATATTGAAATGCTCCAAGATAGCTCTGATCTATAAAGTTTCTAGGCAATTCTTCCCATAGTTTAGAACCAAGGTAAGATAATGTTTTAAGACCAAAGAGACTATTTACTCTGGGAAAAAATACTTTGTTTCGGCAAATCTTAATAGATGATTATGCATTTTGTTAACGTTTGTAAAGTAAGGCTTAAAGTTAACTGGCAAAGTATCTTTTTTTAAATTGTGCATAAAAACTCCTACCTCATACTTAAACATATTTTTAACATCTAATATTTTCTTTTCTATTTTTATACTTTTAACACTTTCATTCCAACCTTTGGAATGAATGCATCTTAATGCTCTATTAATGAGTTTATCAATCTCAGTAATTTTAGTTTACTTGCCCTACCCCAACACAACAAACCATATCTTACATGACTCATCAGAAGAGAATTAAAGATGTAGTATAAGGAATTTTGTTTTAAAAAGTACCTTGTTTTGAATAAAATACCTATTGTTTTCAATAGCTATGTTTTTACTGCTTCAATATGGTCAGACCAATTGAGGTTACTATTATTTGTAAAACCAAGATACTTATAATTTTCTACCTTTAATATAGATGTATTACCTATTTTTATTTGTAAACTTGTGTTTTTCCAAACTTTTGTTTTACCAGAGTGAAATAGCATGTACCTTGTTTTATCAGTATTTAGTTTAAGCGTATTATCCTTTAACCATTTTGATACATTATCTAATTCTGAATTAAGGTATGCAGTGTCTGTTTTGTAATTGTCTTTTTTAAATGTGGTATATAATAATGTATCGTCTGCAAAATTTAGTACATTTAGACTGGTGTTGTTTTGAACATCATTTATATATACCAAAAACAATAATGGTCCTAAAACAGAACCCTGTGGCACTCCTACTTCTACACCCTCCCAATCTGATTCATGCCCTCCAAAATTAACAAATTGCTTTCTTTCAGTTAAATATGATTTTATTAAATTATGCATTTTTCCATTTATTCCAATATATTCTAATTTGTCTAACAAAATCTTTCTATCCACACAGTCAAAGGCCTTGCTCAAATCTAATAAAACAGCACAAACTGCATTTCCCTTATCAAAGGAGGACAATGTACTTTCCACAAACTCTGAAAGAGCTAATGTAGTAGAGTGTCCCTCCCTAAAGCCAAACTGAGAAGAATTTAAGATATTTAAGGCCATAGGGGGGGTCCACTTTGTTTTTTACAACTTGATCTTATTTAGTAGAATTTAATTTGAGCTATCAAACACTTTTAACCGCTTAAAAAAACTCAAAGTAACTTTTGAGATATAAGCGATCAAAGAAAGGGCGTTCAATACGTTCCTTATGGAAGGCGAAAACTAAAAATGCAAAAAAAGACTATTTCACTAAAAATCTATCTCCTCCTTCATTTTTTGAGTAATCTTTCTCAAATTTTCACAGAATGTGTATCATTAAACTTTAAAGAGATCTATTGTAAGAAATTTTTTAATTTTGAGTAAAAAAAAAAATATTGTCAAAAAACTACCCTTTTTTTTAGTTTTTTGTGGATAAAATTTTTATTTTTCAAAATTTCAAAAATTCCAACAGTACAATTCTTCAAAATATTAAAAGGAACATTTCCTGAAAATTTGAAGTCTCTAGGTCAAAAAATGAAGGAGGAGATAGATTTTTAGTGAATTTTAAAATTTCCGAGAAAATTGACCCCAAAAAATTTGCGGTCCATACGTTTATATTGGAAAATTTTTACAAAAAGTTAAATATCTCAAAAGTTAAATGATATTTTTGAATTCTATAAAAACTGGCTTATAGTTTGTACTTTAAGCTTTCATATAAAAGCCAAAGTTAATTTTAGTAAAAAAAAATGTTAGACCCCCCCCTATGGCCTTAACTTTGTAAAAAACTTGTATAAGCGACTATATATGGCTTTTTCTATAATTTTGTTAATATTTGATAAAAGTGAAATCTGTTGATTGTTTCCTGGAAGTGTTTTTGAACCTGATTTAAATATAAGTATAACTTTAGCTAATTTTAAACAATTTGGGTAATTACCTTCATGACATGCTTGATTAGTTAGTTCACTAATAACTGGAGCTATATGATAATTTATTTTCTTTAAGATTTTAATAGAAATATTATCTACACCACTAGCTTTATCTGAACTTAAACTTTTTATAATACTTATTATTTCATTTTCATGTACATCAAACCAGACAAAACTTTTATAGTGGTTTTTTGGGCTATTAACAGAAGACTTTGGATGAATTTCCTGTTTTAAATAAGTTTTTTTTCCAATATTGGCAAAATGAAGGTTCAAGTTATTTACAATTTCATCTGAATTAACAAAAGATTTTTCATTTACTTCAAGTTTATGAGGAAAAATATGTTATTTTTTCTGTCTGTTTGTAATATTATTAATTACCTTCCAAGTCTCTGCTGAATCTTTATTACAGCTTTGAAGTCTAATTTCAAAATACTTTTTTTTCGAAATTGTTTTAATTTTTGTTAACTTGTTTCTGTAAACTTTATATTCTTTTACTTGGTGCATGTTACTAAAGTTACTTCTGCATAGTATTTTGTAAAGGTTGTTTTTATGCCTAATAGATTTAAGAATACCTTTTGTAATCCAGGGTTTTGACTTGAGTTTTAATTGAGATTTTGAAAGTTTTTTCATAGGAATATTTTTATCACTTATTTTTTTTGATTTTATCTATAAAGCATTCAAACTTTGAATGTATTGAGTCTTTAGAGTTGATAATTTTATATATTCGAAATTTATTAAGAATTTTGGAAGTATCAATCATTAGTTGTTTAGTATTAATTTTAGAAAAATCTTGGCAAAATTTAATTTTAGAATTTATATTAGTCTTACTTTGGTTATAATATTTTAGTTTTACATAGAGTGGGAAATGATCTTTTTTGAGTAAGTTAATGTTAATATCCCCAAATATGCAGATATCTTTATTTTGTAATGTAATATTTGATAAAAAGTCTCAAAATTGTTTCGTAAATTCTGTAACTGAGGTCCCTGGATGGCGATAAATTAACCCTACTAATATTTTTTTTACTATTTACTCCCACTGATAATTCTACCCAAATTGATTCGTAATTAGCACTATGGAAAATGAGGTCACTTCTTAATGTATATGTCATAGAGTTGTTAATATATATTCCTACTCATCCTGCTTTTGAAAAAGAATTTGTATAATGGAATGAGTATTTGTTTAACATTATCAAATCAAGTATGTTGTTGTTATTTAATTTGGTCTCACAGATCCCTATTATGTCAGGTAACATTCTGTAGGAAGTAATTAATTCTTCTAAGAGGGATATGTTATTTGATAAGCTTATTTTGTTTACATGTAAAAAGCTAAGTTCCTTATTAATAGCTTTGTTTTTTAGGGTGTCTGCAGAGGTGTACTGTGAACAAGCAGCAATGTTTGAAATATCATACTCATTAGTGAGAGAATAGTTTAAAAGAAGTAATTCGGTGTTACTAATATTACAAAATGGAAATACACTAATATAACAGGTTTTACATAAAAAAGTTTCATCCTCATTGACAACATGACATTCAAATTGATTAAGAGTTAGAGTTGAACATTTAAAATGAGTCCATACATTACACAAGTCACACTTTATACTATTTTGAGAATTTTTACATGCATTACCACATACTCTACAGGGGTAATAATAATAATAATAATAATAAGGCCCGCTATCAGCCGAGATCAGCTATGCGTGTTGTGCACAGAGAAAAAAAAATTACATGTTTAAAAAAAAAAAAAAACAATTAAATTCATTCTGCTTCTTATTTCTTCATCTTCTTCTTCGTTTTTCTAAAATATTCCTTTTCTCTTTCTTGCAGTCTTTTGTGTATAGTTGATCTCCATTTGGCACGATCATTTGCAAGCAACTCCCAATCATCAGTTCCAATGTTCAAGCTTTTTAGGTCACGCTTGCATACATCCTTAAAACGTAATTTTGGACGTCCTCGGTTTTGTTTGCCAACAACCAACTCGCCATACAATAGAAATTTTGGGATTCGCTCAGTATTCATTCTCAGGATATGACCGAGCCAGCGAAGCTTGGGCTGACTGAGGGTAAAGTACATAGTGGTAAGACCAGTACGTCTCAATACTTCCTCATTGGTGATCTTTTGCTGCCATGTAATTCCAAGGATGCGACGAAGGCATTGTAGGTGGAAGGTATTGATTTTCTTCTCCTGTACGCTAGGTAACGTCCATGTCTCGCTACCGTAAAGCAGAGTACTGCAGACACAGGAACGGTAAACGTTAGCCTTTGTTCGAATGCTTAGCTTTTGGTTATCCCAAACTCTTGCAGTCAAGCAAGCGAAAGTGCCTGATGCTTTGCCAATGCAACTATTTATTTCTTTGTCCAATGATGCGTTTGACGCAACACTTGAGCCAAGGTATACAAAATTATCTACATTCTTGATATCCTTACAATTGATCTTGATTGATGGTAAAATATTTGTTCCTTGACTTAGAATTTTAGTCTTCTTAAGGCTTATAGTAAGGCCGAAATCCGAGCATGCCGAAGAAAACTGATTCAGCAGTGTCTGCAGGTCTTGGGCAGAGTGAGCCACGAGTGCAGCATTGTCAGCAAATAAAAGATCACGTATGGTGACTTTCTTCAGATTTTGCTTAGCTCTTAGATTTGAAGGGTTGAAAAGGTGTCCATCAGTTCTTGTATGAAGCTTGATTCCAGTAGTTAATGAATTAAAAGCATGCTTTAATAGCATCGAAAAGAAGATTCCAAACAAAGTTGGAGCAAGTACGCAGCCTTGCTTTACCCAACTTTTGATTTCAAATGAATCAGATACACTACCATCATATTGAATGGTTGCCTTTGTGTTTGTATGAAAAGACTTCACAATATTGAATAATTTTGGAGGACATCCAATTTTCAGCAGTATAGCATATAGTCCTTCTCTACTTACCTACTTAGTGAGGTCAATGAAAGCGATGTACAAAGGCATGTTCTGATCATTACATTTCTCTTGTAACTGACTTGAGAAAAAATCATGTCGGTGGTAGATCTTTTAGACCTAAATCCGCATTGAGACTCAGGATATACTCTTTCAGCCAGCTTCTGAATACGAGGAAGAACCACTCTTGCAAAAACTTTACCAGCAATTGCAAGAAGAGAAATTCCCCTGTAACTATTGCAGTCCGATCTGGAACCCTTGTTTTTATATAAGACTATGATCTTAGCATCACGCATGTCTTGTGGCACTATACGTTCTCTCCAACATTTGGCTAAAATATCATGTAAATAAGGTAACAAGCATGACTTACAATTGCGGACCAAGTCCGCTGGTATGCCGTCACTACCTGGAGCTTTCCACGGAGCCATCATATCAATGGCTTTACTGAGTTCTTCAGTAGTTGGTACGCTATCCAGGTCATCCATCATAGGTAGACTATCCATTCTGTTAAGGGCATCATTAGTAACAATATTCTGTGTAGAATACAGAAGGGAAAAGTGTTGAACCCATCTACTCAACTGTTCATTCCTACTGTGTAAGATTTCACCAGTCTCAGATAACAAAGGTGATATCTACAGGGGTATTTTACATTTTTTATATGGGATGAGTAAAGGTTTTTAAATTCTTTATTACTAATTAAACTAAAAGGTATTTCTTGCATTAAACAACTAAAACAATAAAAACTTAGATAAACTTAAAGAAACAAATTGAGAACTAGAAATTTTACTACACTTAAAATGTGACCATTGGCCACATATTTCACAATATATACAATTATTTTTTACACTTTTTTTACATACTAAACAAATATATACATTTTTATCAACAAATTTTAAACAACTCATCTAAAAAAAAAAACAAAAATATATACTTTCACTTATATGTAAAGATAATAAACAGCTATTTATTTTGAAACTTTGCTAAGGTCTTCTATACATTCTAATATAATAGCTGGTGATTCATCAGATTTCCTAATTCTGACAATTCCATTTTTCACCCAAGCATACTTCCAATTGTTTTCTTTTCGGAACCTCCTAGCATGACCAAGGAGAATCCTACTAGATTTTGTCAAATTCTCATTGACAAAAACCATGCTGGCATTCAAGTTACTAAAAGAGGCATTAGCCAACTTTCTTTTTTCCTTCATGATCTTATCCTTCATATCTCTAGATTTAAATGCTATCAAGATAGGATTAAAAATCCTCTTACCATCCTTATTCTCTTGGTTAGTTTCTGCTTTGACTGGCTTCATTCTTCTAATAGTGCCAATTTGGCCTCTTTCTACCTTTGGATCATTTTTTTGAGCACACTCAATGCAATACTTTCAACATTTTCATTGGTATCTACAACAGGTATCCCATGAAGTTCAATGTTGCTTCCTTGTAACCAGTTTTGTATCTTATTTAGCTCAAAATGTTGAGCTTTTTCCTCCACCTCAATTTCCATTACCTTTTTTGTCAACTTCTCATTACTGAGGTTGACAACTTTCAACTCTTTCTTCATTAACTTGTTTTCATTTTTTATATCTTCAAGTTCCTGACCCATGTAGCTCAGAGAACGTTTCAATTCATTGTTGACTTCCGCTTGACTTGCCAGCTTTTCATGCAATCCCTTGATTTCACTATGGAGCATGTCAAGTTTATCATTTGAAGCCTTTGAAGTCTTCTCCAACCTCTCAATCATTTTTTTCAAAGTAGAACAGTTCACTTTTTCCACCATTTTAATTTTCTATTTTATTTATATTAAAACCTTATTCAAATATAATATTGGTTTTCTTAAAAAATTTTTTTAAATCTTATTATACATCTTGATAAAACTTCTTTAATCAAAACACAAATACTATTAATTTGTACAAGTCTTAATTAATTTTATTTTTGTTGTGATAGTTTGTTTTTTAAAATTTATTGTAATGATATTTGTTTTTTTTAGTCAAAATTTTTTTTTTTAAATCTTTAATACATGGTAGCCGTTTAACCTTGAATACTAAAATTTAAGCAAAAAATAGGAAAGTCTGAATAGTTTTTACATGCTAAATATGAGATTAAGATTAGATGATAAATATTTATAATATATATATTTATTTGTATTACTTAGACTGTTTAAAACAGTTTTTTTAAATAAAAATAATTTTATATCAAAAATAGAAAAAAAGCTTCTACTTTTAAAATTCTTGAGAAAAATTATAAAACCAGAAATAAAAATACAAAAAACCAGTAGCCACCTTATAAATATTTCTTAAATAAATTTAGATATTGTCAAGTACTTATTTTTTTTTTACATAGTAATTTTTAAAATTTGAGTCAGATACTTAGTGATACAAAAATTTAGAACTTACATAATATAGTAAGTACTAAGTTGCTATACACTTTTGGTACCTTACAAAATCAAGTTGAAAATCAAAAAATTCTATAAATTTAGTTTGAAAAAAGCTTAAAGTTGAGAAAAAGGGCCAATCAGCTTTTAAAATAATTTTTTATATTAAGTTTTACTTAAAAAAAATAAAAGATTCTGAAAATTAACTAGAGCAAAAAAATAAGATTTAATTTGATAATTTTTCATATTAAATATTTTTTTATAATTCTTAGTTTATCTTGATAAGTTTTTGTATTTCTAACTTAATTAACGTTTTGTTACAACTTAAGCTTAAATCTTAAATAAAAATTTTACATATAAATAATTCTGGTTAAAGTTTTTTAAGTATAAGTTGACTATGCTTAATTCAACAATTTATATTTTTTGTCTTGTATTAAATTATGTGTAGCATGGTAGTGTTAGGGTTCAAGTAGTGTTAAAAACTACATTATTTATAATATTGAAACTTACTTGTCAAAAAACAACATAAATGTTTGAACAAGGTTAAAAAGTTATTTAATGATGTAGCTAAGGTTTTAGATAAGGGATAGTTTGATAAAATAAACTATTTTATTTTTTAGTTTATAAAAATAATAATTTTTTTGTTTTAATTTTATTTAAAACTTTAACAAATATACAGTAGAAATAAAACTGTTTATATTGATTTAAAACTGCGAGACCATGCAACCTCCAAACTCTGTAGAAGCTGTAGAGAGTTCTATGCCCCTTCCATTTAAGCAGGTAATTAAAGAACTACTGATGCTGTTTTGACTCTTAAAATAAACTTAGGACTTTAAGATATAATATTCATAATTTTACTCTCTTGTTAAACCATAGTTTAGAAACTAATACTTTTCTAGATGTTTAATAAAAAATCAATTTAAAAGTAAAGTACCTTTAAATACTTCAAATTAAATTTATTTATACACATAGTATAGTGCTTATTCACTTATCTTGATATATTAGGCAATATTTTTCTGTAAACATGTACTAATAAGCATTTTTCTAGATAAGTACAAAATATTTTTTTTTTCATAGGTAATATAACTGCTGTATATATTGCAATGCATAGTAAATAATCTAAGCTCTGCTCCTCTTTTTCTACTTTAAACTTTTCTTTCATTTTCAAAATGTTGTACAAGGTCGACCTATTCTAAATTGCTCCATCATAAAAGACTTTCGTACATTGTTTTTTACCATTTAAAAAACTTTTAGTTAATTTTCAATGGTTGTAGCAACAATTTCTTTTTTTTTATGTCTCGTCTACTTCTAAAATCTAGTATTCTGAGTGTGTCAAACTTATATAACTTGTACATAAAAATGAATAAAAAAGTCATGCAACAAAAATAGTTTGAACAACTTTTATGTTATAGTTTTGATTAAAATACAAACAAAAAAGAACTTCTAAAAATTAATTTTCTAAAAAAACTTACAATTTTATCAACTACCAAAAAAACTTAAAAAGTTTAAATAAAGTACTTTAAGTATACTTTAAGTTTAAGTTTAAATATAATTTATATTGTAAATATGTGTTTTTGTGAAAATTAATTTGATTTGGAATTACTAAGATTTATTATGTTTTAGTACTGGGCAGAGTACACAACTAGTAATGTTGCTGCTGGAATTGCACCAAAACCTCCACCACCAATAAAAGGAGAGTACACTATGTTTGGTGTCAAGTACAATGTTGATGATGTCATAATTAGACCATTGGAATCGCAGGTATATATAAAGTTTGAAATCAAAATACATTGTAACTAAAAATTTAAAAGTTTGAAAAATACTATAAATGTGAAAGCAAAACTAATGGTTAGAGAGTTTAGTTATTTTTAAATATACATGTTTATATATTTTTTAAAAAATATCAAGTTATTATTTAAAGAAAATAGGTCTTAACTTTCTTTTAAATCTAATTTCTAATAATAAAAACCTTTTGTAAGTTAGTTAGACTTTTAGTATACTACTAGTAATATGTTTCTACCTTAACCTTTATGTTTTTATTTTTTGTGTTTTGCAGGGTTAAAACACATTAAGGATAACTAAGGCTAGTTTAAAATAACTAAAAAAACTCAGAATGACTCAGACTAGTTTAGTTTCTTCACAAAAAACACAGGATAATTTTAACACTAAAAAAATTTAAGTCCAGTTTTTTCTAGATATGAGGTTTAGTTGTTTCAGTTTCAATAAATTGATTTATTATAACCAATATTTTTAAAAGCTTGATTTTTATTAATTTAGAAAAGTTTCTAAATTATAAAAGGTTTTTTAAGGATTTTAAGAACTTAGGATGACTCAGGACAATTTATGGTCACTCAGGATAGTTTTTCGTCTCAAAAAATGGAAACCCTGGTTTTTTATGTGTTTTTTTAAATCATTTTATTAATTATACTATTTAGTATGGATAGATGAACTTTAATGTCTGTAAACTTATATTCTTCAATAATATATTTCATTTAGCTAAAATTTATTTCTTTACTCAATCTCTTCAAATTAAAACTGATTTTCTGTTTTTTTTTATGTTTTGACGCAATCATCATTAACATTTTAACTCAATATAAACATTGATAATTCTGAGTAATATAGTAATCTATATATTCAAACAAACTAATAGGTTTATATATTTATATATAACTATTTTAACTTTAGAATATGGAAAGACTGTATCCAAAGCAATATGACAAAAGAAAAGAGTTGAAAAAAATTACTGCATCAATTATTTGCAGCTTTATTGATCTAGTCAATATACTTGTTCAGTGTCCAAATGATAAGAGTAGGCAAGAAAAGCTGAATGACATACAATTACTTTTTATAAATCTACATCATGTCATAAATGAGTTCAGGTAACAAAATAGTTAGTGTTTTTTATAATTTTTTAAAAGCTTAATAGATCTTCTATAGTTAAAATTTAAACTCTTGTCTAAGTTCATGGTAGGTTAAGTAATTGATTAAAAAATGAAAACTTACATTTTTGTAAGAATTAAATTAGTTGCTCCGGTTTTTTACATTTTGATGTTTTGTAGTCTTTTATTAATGTTTGTTTTTATTTATTTCACCTTGTTAATTTTATTTGATAGTTAAAATTGTATGCTTGTGGCTAGCTCAACTTAAAAATGATAAAACTATATTTAGTACCCTTCTGTAAACATATATTTACAGCTCTGTCTTGTTAGTTTATAAATTATAAGTATGTTTAAGTATAAACTGCTTTTCATTATCCTAAAAAATTGTGTACAGTGATTAACTAAAAAAGTGCATAGTAAATTACTGATAAAAATTTTGTTAACAGTAGATAATAAAATTTAAATTCTTCTATTTAGTTGATTCCTAAATTAAATTAATAATTTTATATATCTAAATTTTTAACAATTAATTTAAATGTTTTATAATTTTTTAGTGAATAATTTTACACTAGTTATTTAGTTTGTAGAAAACTTTTTCTTACAACTTTAGACAAAGTAGGAGACTAATAAACACAGTATTCAAAGAGTTGGTTTTCCAACAATAGCGTATTTAATATTAAAACAAAATTATCACTATAATAGATATAATCAAATATAAACTATGAACGTTGTTTTGAAGGCCTCATCAGGCAAGAGAAACTCTGAAAGTAATGATGGATTTGCAGAAAAGAGAGGTGATTCAGTCAAGTAAAGAGCTGACTGAAGGAATAACTAAGGCAAATTTGCTAATCAGTGAGTATATGAAAGAACAATCTCAGCTTAATGCTGTGAGTAATTAATTTTAAGCGTATTAGTTACTATGAATAAACCATTCTAGTTGACCATGATTTTAAAAATTAACTTAAAACACTGTTGTTGATATACAAACTGTTTCAATAAAAGCATAACGTTCTGTATGCTTAGTGTACACACCCACACTTAACATTTCGAAATAATGTTGATAAAAATGACATAACGCAAGTGTAATTTCGTAATTTTTTTGTTGCTATATATTTATTAAAATAGTTTTTAATAACAACTATAAACAGTTTTTTTAATTAGATATTTTATTTTATTAATGTACCAATGCTAAGTTATATTTTATTTCTAAACATTCTGAAATGATTAACTGATTTATATGGTAAAAAAAAAGTATTTTAGTTAATAATAATAAATAATATTTCAGCAACTTTTTTTATATAATAAAGGTTTTGGTAAATGGTTTTTTTATTCTGAAGTTGACATTTCATCTTTTTTATTAATAAAAAACTTAAGTTGTCATTTTTATAAGATTACAAATACTTTTATATGAGATTTGGTTTTGCTAAGGTTAGCTGAGCTTATAAAATGTTAAAAAAATATTTTAATTTTTTTTTTTTTTTTTTCTGAGTCGAGGTGGAAATTTAAAAGTTAATATGTGGTGTGTTAAATTTATTTACTACCTATCTCAACTGTAAATTATCGTTTTCAAAGTTGATTTACACATAACTTAATTTTTATGTATACTTAGGAAACTGGAGCAGATTTGAATATGATGGATATATACCAAGATGAAGTAGATTCTTCACAATCGAATGGTTCCTCCTATCAATCTGATATTGAAAACGATAATTTGCTGGAAAATTTGATGACTTAAAAATGTTGAGGCTTTGAAGTCTGAATAAAGTGAATAAATATAAATCCAAAAGAATGTTTTAGAGAGGACAACAACATTTTTACAACGATTGTATTTATGATATATCATAAATTTGAACTTTTTTTTTCTCGTAACTAATTGTGCTTTTTTAAAAACTTATAAGTGTAGTTTTAAGCATAAATGTTTTAAATTATATTTACATGATAATGTCTTAGTAATGTTAAAACCATGTTATTCCTGATAAAATAAGTAAAAAATATTTTATTTTACTTTTTGTTTAATTTTGTGCAAAATTTGATTTCTTGTTTAAAATATATTTAATTTCTCTTAATATTTCTACATTTTTAACCATTTAAATGCTTACAGATTAAAAGTAAACTGTTTTTATAAGCTTAAATAAAGTAATGTAGTAGAGAAAAATGGAGTTTTTAAGGGTTAGTTATGGTTTTAAAGAATTTAACTTCTTGTTGTAATTAAGTAACCGAATATTAGCTCAAACTGACATTGTATATTGAGTATTTAAAGATTGTATATTTATTGTTAAAACTTGTTTAGTTTATAAACTTTAAGTCTGAGCTTTTTAAAATTTTTAAATTTAGATAAAATTAATAATTTAAAGAAAGCTACGCTAGCACAAACTTAGATGTATTCAATTTTGTCGTTTAATTTTTTTACAGCTAGTGTTTACAAATATTGTGGACAAAATAAGTATTTTCATCATTAAGAATTAATGAAGCTTGGACTTAAATAAGACTTTCTCTCGTCTAAACTCTTAAACTTAAAATAAAAGTTACTTGAATTAAAATGTAACTATAATTTAACGGATTTTTTTTTTAAATCAAGAATATACAGTTATATTTTTTAGTTTTTAACAAAATGTAAATATGTTTTCTCAATATCTTTATAAAAATTCGAGTCAAGTTTGAAAAAGCTAGAGTTAGACTGCACTTTTAACATTTTTAGTTTATACAAGTCCTAAGTAACATTGAAGTTTCAATCAATGAACCTTCAGAAACTTAAAAAAAAAAATTTAATAAAAATCGTCTTATAACTGAAATTAAAATGCAGTAAATAACATTTAATTGACAGAAATAAGGGCAACTTATTCATAACAAAAGTTTTAAATTCAGTTCAATAAATTTATAAAACTTTAATTTAGGTAGCGTGGTTGCATTTAGCAATACTTCGTTTTGTTTTGTGTTGCATGCCTCAAACTGGCTACATTTTTCCAGATGAGTTTTTTCAGTCACCTGAAGTTGTTGCAGGTTTATTTGCTTCAATGAAACTTAATTAAAGTGATTTGCCATACTATGTTACGAATTTAGTTTTTGGTAAATTGATTTATTAAATAGGTTCATTTAAATTTTAAAGAAAAAAAAAAAGTTAGCATATGTGATACATTTATTTTATCCTAAAATTCCATTGTTTTAGATAAGGTATATATTTTAAAGAATACTATAAAAAAAAACTATTTGTTTTCAAGTTCAATTTATATAAATGTTTTTTACTTGTATTTTTATAGTATGAAATATAAATTTGCACTCCATGTTTAAATTGTTTAAAGTACGCCTTGCTTGGCATACTTTAATTTAATACTTTTTCTATTGAAGTATATTTAAATTCTTTTTATAAAAAGATTTTTACAAACGCTTATTATCTTGAAACATTAAAGGTTTTTAATATTTGTTATTAATAAAATAAAGCATAAAATAAAGTAATATCCGCAATAAAGTTTAAACAAACTATAATACTTCTTAAAGATTGAGAAAAAAATTTCACTAATTTAACTAATTAACAGGTATGGTGTTGGGCCTGCCAAACAAACTGACGTGGGAGTGGACTTCTGAAAACCCCGTCAGATCAGTAATTCATCCAATCTTATCGTCTGCCATTCCATTCCAGCTGTACAAGTGGTGGAACACGTACTTCGGCTTTCTCACTTCAGTTTCCCCCAAAGAAGTGCTGATCGTGCCTAGAATTTGGATGGGCGCAACTAGCCTGCTGGTGGATTATTTGGTATTTCATTTCACACACAATTTATCTGGTAAAAAGTCCACAGCGTGGCTTGCAAGCTGCATTTTTGCCAGTTCTTACACGACTTGGGTGTTCATGACAAGAACTTTTTCAAACTCAACAGAGACTTTGTTTTTTGCAGCCCTCCTTTATTTAACATTTCCCAAAGCTTCTTGTTTGATCTCGAAAAACGATGTGCCAATGGGAGATTTAAAGTTTTTCTGGAAAAATGTTTTGACTTCGTTGTTGGTTGTGAGCGGATTTTTCATCAGGACTTCGTTTGTAGTTTTCGCGTTCACTCCTTTGTGCGTTTGGGTTTTTCTAAACAACAAAAGCTTCGATGTCTACGAAATATTTCTAAAAGTGTTTCTTTTAGGCTCAACGGCATTGCTGTGGCTTACCACATTCATATTAGCGGACACGCTGTACCACAATCCTGCTTATATTCCGAATCTTGTCGATTCGTATCGCAGTAATGTTAATTTCACTCGTTGCCTGACCAACATCACTCTCACTCCGCTGAACAACATCCTATACAATACTGATTCGAAAAACCTCCAGCTGCACGGTTTGCACCCAAGCTGGACGCACTTTGTTGTGAACTTTCCCCTGTTGTTCGGCCCTCTGGCCCTTGTCCTAACGCACAGGCTTGTTAAAAAACTTCGAAACGGGGTTACTGATACAAAACTACTGCAATTTTGCCTTGTCTGCAGTTTGATAATTCCCCTGGCTCTGCTTTCCTTCATACCCCACCAGGAACCGCGTTTCATCTTGCCTCTGGTGGTTCCCCTTTGTGCGATTGCCGCCCTGCAGTATAAAGATCCTAACAAACACAAACTTCTCGCCACCGCCTGGTTCGTCTTCAACATCCTCCTCTTCTTCTTCTACGGCATTTTCCACCAGGGTGGCGTGGTTCCCTCATGCGGCGGGGTTAACATGGTCATAAAGCAGCACAAGAACCCCTACTCCACCCAGTTGCCGCGCAACTGCAACCTCACCTTCATCTACTACCACACGTACACGCCGCCCCCGCACCTCTGTGACGTCACAACCATCGACCCGTACCCGCTGAGCCGCGCGTGCAGCTACGAGGTGGTGGATTTGGCGGGAGCGGATTACGTCACGCTCGAGCGAACGGTCCGTAGCGCGCTCAAGGCCAAATCGCAAGTCTACGTCATTCACCCGGCTTCGATAGCTTGCGATGACGTCACCAGGTTGCACGAAAGGTTCCGCACCCGCCTCAAGTTCGACTTCTTTCCCCACTTCTCCTCCGAAGACCCGCCGTGGCGAGACGACGAGAATTGCGAGCTGGACGGCGGCGGAACGAACTTTCTCGACCACGCGCTGGCGCTGATGAGCCTCCAGTTCTACCGCATCGACGAGGTCCGAACGAAGAAGACGGGCGAAGACAACATGCTCAAGATTGCCACCAAGTGGCACTTTACAGAGGAAATGTAGAATTATTAAGTTTTTGAATTTGCATGTAATAGAAATCTAACAACATAGGCAATTTTAATCTGAGCAGTCATCATTTCAACAGTTTTAATTATTCTTTATATGAGGTAAATAGCTTCCATCTTTTTGTGAAACTGTTAATTTTCGTCCAATGTTTTTTAAGAATATTTCTGTCCAACAAACAACTTGACTTATTTTTAACTTTTTAGCTTCGCTCTAATAATTTAACTAATACACTAAGAAAAAATTTTTGTTTTAATTAAATAACTTGAAATAGTTATAAAATAGTTGAGTATGTAAAATAACTAAATGTGATTGAAGAAAGAATGATCTTACTGTGTTTTTATGACTTTCAAAATTATTTCGATATATGTTTTAAACGATTTATGAAAGCTAACAATTTTAAACGTGCACAGTTTTTTGATCTAAATATTACTCACTAATAACATTATTACTATCTGCACTTTAGAATGAATCGCAACTTACCTATCAGTAAGATTATAATACATTGGGTTACAATGATACCTATTTAAATGAATCAATTTTTTTTTGTTTTTAATCAATACTTTCAAAAACTTAAATGTTGTATGTAACCTTTCTCAATGCACTTCACTTACCGAGTTAAGGTATTTGGCTGTTTTTTATTAAAAACTCTTAAATTTGTTACTAATTTAAACCATATTATAGATTGAAAGCTTTATGTTTAAAAAACTGCACATTCTATCTTACAAAATATAATTTGATTGAAAAAAAAAACTACTCAGGTGTCAAGACTATTAACGAGTGAAATAAGTGTATATCTTAAAAACTTCAATTGTTTGTATTTTTTGAAGGGAAAATTTGCAATTAAATATCACAACAAAAATTTTAATTGATAAGTTTTATTTCATGTTATCAAAAAAAATTTTTCATTAAACTAAATCAGTATTATTTTCAAATACTATCACTCACAGTGCAAGTAAAAAAATAACTAGATAAATTATAGTATTTTTCAAATAAAAATTTATTTAAAGTTTGCAATGTTATGTGATTAATTTTTTTTTTAAATAGGTAGTTTGCTAAGCTCTTGCTTCAAGACTGTTATTATAATAGAAATTAAGCACTCAGAAATAAGTTGTTATACTTTTAATTAAAACTGAATAAATTTTAAGAATCTCCATTTCCACCGAGTAGTCTTTTCCGTTGATTTTCAAACATTTGTTGAAGGTGATCTGCTCTTTTAGTTGCAGCATCGCATTTGACTTTGATTTGAGAAATTGTTTCATCTTTTGTAGCTATCATTTGTCGCACTCTGTAGATATTACTAATAGTTGAAAAGACAAGTAAAAACTTAACTATTACTTAGTAGTACAACATGGTAAGATAAGCAGTTAACATTTCAAAGGTAAAATTACTGAATATATAGAAAGCCTTTACATGTTATTAGATATATGTATTATAATTTGTAAAACAAAAATTTGTTAGTCTCTCATAAAAGTCTTGTAAGAGTAACCTGTTCAAAAGTTTTTGATAGTTTGTAAGCGAACTCAGCAAGAGTATTATAGTTTTTGATTAGGTATTATTAGTGGAAAATGTAGTATAAATGTAATAAGTTGTTCTTGATTGTAATCAAAAGATAAAGACACTGATAACAAGTGTTTCTTATTATATGATAGAATTTTGTGGTAAAAATAAAATTGCTGAAAGATAAGAATTCTATATATATTTTATCTACTATTGTTAAAATCTACCTATTGTTTTTACTACTAAAATTTTATCTAATGAAAATGATAATTTGAGTTTTTTACTATAGAAATACATGATGTATGCTTTTTAATTTCTCCAGTGGCTTGAATATTATAAAAGTTAGTACTTAAGAAAATTTAAAAAAAAGAACCATTAAAGTTGTACCTAAAACCAGTTAAAATAATATTAAAACATATATTAATTTAAATAAGGTCATGAACTGTAAAAAAACATAAAAGTTGAAAATTATGTGCACACTAGAGACTAGAGTATTAATTTTGTGAATGTCAACACTAGTGATCTACTGAATCCAAAAATTTTAGATACGGCCGGATCCGAGTCTTATTTTCAAATTAGGATTCGGCTGAATCCGAATATTTTAATAATTGGAGACCTTAAAATTTAAGCTGCTTGTAATGTAAATACAATACAAGTTTAAAAATAATAAGTACTAATTATATAACTACTTATTAAGTAAATTAAGTTTGAACAATATTTTAAACGTGTTAATAAATTTTTATTTAAATAACTTATTTTAAAAGCAAACAAAAAAACTTGCTAAAAAAAAACAAGCTACATATACAAGAACTTAGTTTCAATATTTTGATGTCCATACTAGCAACATAAATAGTTAAGTTGTACTTTTGTTATAAAAAATAAATAAAACATTGACAAAGTTTAAACATTTTACGATTAACTTAGAACAGGGTTTCCCAAAGTGGGCGATATCGCACCCCTGGGGGCGATTTTAATAAGTCGGAGGGGCGAATTTTAGGAAAGGGGCGATAACTAGTAAGGGGGCGATTTTGTAGTTTTGGGCAGTCATAAAATTTTTACTTCCTATCTTGTTATATTACTAATTTTAGCTTCCCATTAAATATTTAACCCTGAGGTAAAACTCTTACAAAAAAAAACCATTTTGTTAAGTAAAGTATAGATTTCATTCCGAACATGTAGATAAGAATGTAGAGTTTTCAGAAAACGTCGAGATGAGAAAACAAAACAGTTTAAAATCACAAACATGTTCAAGAAATCTACACAAAGTATTAGAGATGGACAATTAGCTTCTTATTATCTGTTTCTCATAGTTGCTAAACAAGGACTGCCTCACACCATTGGGAAAAAAAAAACGTTTATTCCTGTCTTAAAAATAGTTCTGGAAAAATTCATGCGTTATAAGAACATCAGTAATGTTTTACGTTTTATTCCTTTAAGCAACAATACTGTTAATAGACGTATAGATTAAATGTCAAAATGTGTTGAACAAAAGTTAATTCGAGTGATGTGCAATATTTTTTTTTTGATGCAGGTTGACGAGTCAACTTTAGGGGAAAATAAATGTCTTTTTCTTGTTTGTGTGCGTTTAATAGTTGATGATACAACATACGAAGAACTAGCGTTCTCCCAACTAATAGAAACGCATAGCACAGAAAGGTTTGTGTTTGAAAAATTAGAAAATATTTTAAGTAAATGAAATACCTTCAAAACATCTTATAGGAATTACAACAGATGGTGCTCCGTCTATAATATGAAAGTATCGTGAATTAATCACATATTACAAAGAGATAAACCCTGATATATTTACTATTCATTGCGATATACATCGCCAACATTTAGTTGCAAAAAATTTTAGCGTCCGTTTAAATGACTCATTAAACTTTGTGATAAAAGCTGTCAACAAAATAAAAAGGCATGCTTTACAAAGTCGTCTGTTTAAACAGCTGTACAATGACAATGATGAGGTTTTTGATAAGTTGATAGTGTATACAGAAGTGAAATGGTTATCAAAAGGAAACTGTTTAGAAAGTTTTTGACTTTTTTAAATTCAGTTATTGATTTTTTTTTCTCAAAAAGATAAGGTATTGGCAGACAGTCTTGTTAAAAGAAAAATAGACATTGCTTACATGTCAGACTTATATTTTAAGATCAACAATCTGAACAAAACTTTACAAGGTAAAAACTTGAATTTTGTAAAAGTCAAAAGTTAGATATCCAATTTCAGAAACTAACTTGAACTGTATCGGAAAAATTTCAAAAATAATCAGTTTTCACAGTTTGCAATATTGGAAAACTTAAAACTTCAAATAAGTGAAGGTGAAGTAGAAGTATTTTCAACTCATCTGGAAGAGCTTAAATGTGGTATTGACAAACGGTTTACTGACGTTTTTCAATTAAACGTACCGAAGTGGATTATGGATCCATTCGAAGCAGTTTTTATTGAAGTAATCGTTGACTTACAGGAACGTCTAAAAACTGACCTTGAACTTAAAGTAAATTTTTCCAAAGAACGATATGAAAGCTTTTGGACTCAACAAAAACTAAGACAAAAGTATCTAATCATTTGGGAGGAAGTTAGATTGTTGTTTATAGCTTTTCCTTCTAGCTATGTTGTTGAGAAAGCTTAAAATTCAGTTATCAACTTCTTAAGCAAAAGATATAATCTAGATATTTGTAAAGGAGGTGACTTGAGGCTTTATTTGACTGATTTAGTACCAGATATAGAAAAACTTGCAAGCAGTCATGAAGCTTATCCTTCACATTAGATTAGACTTCAGTTGCAGACATTATTTTCTGAAAGGTCTTCAATTTTAGTTGATTTTTTAAAAGATTTATTATTTAAGCTGGTTTGTATTTTATTTAAGTAGTCTTTTTATAATAAAAATTTTATAAAGTTATTTATTTTACAACAGGTTTGCTTAATGCCTAATTTATATTAACTACGGTAGACTTCCTCTTGAGTTCGCACTTTTTACCCAAAAAAAAGTGCAAATTTATAATTTCTGAAACTTATCTAAATGAAGTATATAACTAAATAAGTGTTAATAAAACAAAAACTTTATTATACTTAATAGCTTATATAGATCAATTATTTTTGATGAATGTTTATTTTATGTTTTAGTGGATTTGACGTTTATTCATAACATTATTGCATTATAACATATTGAAATTTGCCATTTTGTAAAAATAAATGATAATGCATTTTTGAGTTTGCACTTTTTTATTTTGTGCAAAGTGCCAATTTAAGCGGAAGTCTCTTGTATTTATATTGTGTTTTAAAATTATTAACAGTTATGTTTTGACTTGGTTATCTTTGTAGTTTATATTTGTCGTTTTACATTACACTAAAAGTTTTTATAGCATAGTAAGTAAAGTATTTGTTTAAAAGATATTTATTTGATGTTATTATTACTTGTTTAATCTGTATGAGTAAAAAAATATTGTAAACCATTAAAGTTTTTAATTCAAAAAAGATTTTTTGACTTTAAAAGAGTGTAGATTTGAGGTGTCTATTTGAAATGACTTTAACTATTTCACATAAAAGATTCTTAAAGTCAGTTTTAATTTCTTACTTGATTTGTTATTGTTAAAAAATGTGTATATTAAGGAATTTTAAACTATTAGTACAACTGTTTTTTGTTTTATCTTAATTCAAAATATTTTGTCAGTTTATTGTGTTGATAATTTTAATATTTTAACCCTTTTAAGCTTTTAATTTTTAACTATTTTCCTCTGATAAAATTATTTTAGGTTGATAGCTAGAAAACAAATTCATTTTTGAACAGAATTAAATAAGCCATCGAAAAGACTGCTACAATTACAAAACAAAACTTTAATCTAATATATTTTTTTTAATTGACTACTTTCTGTTCACAAAATAAGTGTAAAACCTTTATTTTTATTTTTTAAATTTAAATAAAGAAAATATTGTTAGGATTAAGGTTAAGCTTTTTAAAGGTTATTTCAAGTCAAATACTGTTTCATGGTATTCTACTATGAAACATATAGTTTAAAAAGTTAAAAATTTAATAATAACTAAGTTGCTTATAATATCTTTTAGCATTGAAATTATTTTTTTTTTTGCATTAATAGAAGCTTTTAATAAAACCACTTTTCATGTGAGATAATCAACCAGTCGGTCAAACTTCCTAAAACTAGATCAGCAATGATGTTTTAATATTTATTTTATATTGTGTAAAATAAGCTGTTCATTCTTTTGTAGTTTTTTAATCTATGATAAAGTAATTTTAGAATATACCTATTTATAAAATAATTTAAGTACGTTGTGCGACTTCAATAAGTAACTTAGCATTCACTTCTAAATGTCCGAAATTCGTTATATAAGAGATTATCATAATTTCAGATTTCAGTTAAGATTTTGTATGGGTAACGTACGGTCCAGATCCAGTCAAATTTCGACCCGCTAAGTTACTTGAAAACTACTTGTGCAAAACAAATAAAATTTAGCTTTTTGATACTTAATTACTTTGAAATACGCTTTTAATTTGGTTTTTAGTTCACAAGAGAACTTCCTAGATCACAATAATAATAAATCAATTTATTACAATTTTGCTCCATTTTTTTATTTTCTTATATGTTAGTTTTTTAAGTTATGCAGCCCGCAAGTACATTCTTTTAACAAGTCGACTCTAGAAAGGATTTTTTAGTAAAATGACTTGCTGATTACAAAATTTGTCCACCACTAACCTAAAATTTTTATTAGTTTCAAAACAATTCATATTCAAACAGAATTGGTTACAGATTACAAAAGGCTTTTTAATATTTAAGTATTTTAATACACTTTACTGGGCTTATAAGAAAATAACTGTAAATTATTTTTTCAAGCCCTGTAAATAACTTTGAACATTGCCAAAAAGTGCGTGAATAAGAAGTTCCAGACTAAATGACATTTCGAATACAACTTTTTTGGCTCAAAAGTGCGTACTCAAGAAGAAAAAAGTACTTTATAAACTCATAGGGGCGATTTTTTTTTCAATTGTATGAAAAGGGGGCGATTTAGTAAATGAGTTTATGAAACCCTGACTTAAGAGTTAGCTTGTATTGTGACCATTAACAAAGTGCAATGTAATATAACATGGAGCCGTAATAAATTGAAATATATTACCAACTATAGTAAAGGCATAAGAAAGAATAGGAATTACAATTATTATAAAAGGTTTTTTAATTCCAATTATACCATTACAAAAAAAATTAACCTTAGCGACTGTTTAAAAATATAAAAAAAACTACAATTGCAAAAGATGTCTTTTTTATACTACAAAAGACTGTTCTTGTTTTTTCAAGTTGTGGTGAAGAAATAAAGTTTTTCGCCGGTCTTTAAAAGCAATCAATTACGCTTTTCCACGTACAAATTAACATCTTCAAAAAATAATCTTTCAAAATTTACAGAAGATGATAGTGCAGAAAAATATTTCCATAAAAAGCACGCAAGATTGGTATTTTGTCTTGTTCAAGTTACACCAGACTTTATCCTCTTCAGTTTCTGCATTTAAATTCTCTGTAGCAAAAAGCCCTTTGTTTTTGCTTCAAATTCTTCATCAGTAGAATCCTGTTGCTCGTTGTCCTATGTAGCTGTGTTTGATTCTATTGTAAACAAAGAGTAGTAAGTTGAAAACTTCTTCGGATCAAAATTTACAGAGAGTTGTGGTTTCGGTTTCTCTGGTGGCAATATATGAGAATCACCTTTTATATCAGCCTTGAAAGAGATATGCTTTTTAGCTTTAAATTTTATCTGCTCTTTAGCATAATTTTTGAGGTAAGAAGGAAAAGCGGAAAGTCGATATCGTGGATCAACAGCTGTTGTGATTAGTAGTAATTTGTTGTCATTCATGTTTAAGTTGTTGTTATTGGGGGTGGGAAATAAACAGCCCGCGGGCCGAATCCGGCGCGCAGAGTTAAAATGACCGGCCCCGACCGTTTTTTGAATTACAATGAAAACTGGACCGCAGATGAAAATGATGGCCCACGATAGAAGTGTCCGACCCGCAAAGTTCAACATTACATAGTTTTTATAAAACTTTGTATCATATTTTTACAAGACAAAACTGTAAGATTTTGACATAAAAACATGTTTAAAAATGGCTTTTCAAATTATTGTCTACTGATAAAAAACCATTTTGTCCTAATATTTTGTGTTGTTCTAACTTAGTTGGAATATCTATTTGGCAAATTACCCAAAGCAAAGTGTCTATTAAAATCAGATATTTTACATACCAACCTTTGTCAATTACCATGTCAATTCTATTTGTAGACATTACATAAACACTTGACATGTCTCAATCTAGATCTTAAGTTGTCACGTTTGAGATTTTTTGTGAATTAGAAGGATTCAGAAAAGTGATCAACCGTATCTATAAAATTAGATTCCGGCTAAATCCGAAACTTTTATCTAAGTTAGAATCCAACCGAATCCCGATCTCGATTTAAAATTAGTATCCAATCAGATCCGGATAATATTTTCAAACTAGGATCCGGCCGGTTCCGGATTTAAAAAGGCATTATCCGGATCTGGTAAACCACTAATTTGAAATGCTCCGGCCTGCCAAAGACAAACATTTTCCGGATCTGGCCCGATTGAAAACGTTTCGCAACCCTAGTATAGAATCTTATCTCGCAAGCCTCTCCTATAGTTTTGGCTAAAGTTTTACAAACATTTGATAGTTCTTCTGAATTTTCATTAGTGTTAACAAACTTCGTCAGTGATCTTGCATGCGGCATCACGCTTGAGAGCAATGCATTGTTTTTACTACACTCTGTGACAAAAAAATGTTCGAGCAGTAGAATAATGTGATTAATCAGTTGCCATTCTTTAGCTATAATAATAAAATCTTGATCATTCTTACAGTTAGCCACATAGTACCGGACACCTGACTTTACCTTGTCGAGTCTCTCTAGCATAAGATATGTTGAGTTCCACCTTGTATCCCCATCTTGAACAAAATCAAGGATTTTTGTTTTGTTTGTGCTTTTTAATGTTTCTTGCATTGTCTTGCAAAAAAACATGAACATGATCCTAGGTAATATTCAAACTACTAAGCATATCCTGAATGTAAGTACAAATGTTTTGGCCAGTGTGCTCACCCTCTACTTTCGGGCAAAGCCAAACACGATGTTTGCACTCAAAATTTTCATTCAAGCAATTTTTACGGTTAAACAAATATATGATTTAAAGATAAGTAACAATTAAAGGTTTCCAGTTATTGCTAAAGAGAATGATATAACTTCAATTATTTTAAGATTTTGTTTTCATAACAATCTTTCATTCAAAAAAATAGATCATCAAGCAAAAAAAAAAGTTATAAAAATTAATTAAGATTTTATTATTAATAGATTTTTTTTCTTTAGAACATTGTTTTGAAAATAAAATATTAATATGTTTGAAGCTATAACATATATTTTATAAAGTTAAATTATAAATTAAATATTTAAAAAAATAATAACATAAAAGTATATAGCTAAAAGTATGCAAGCATCTGCTTTAATGTTACATATTTAAGTTGGACTTTTTTTGTATAAATAATTGACCTTTATATGAAAAATCTCAAAAAAAAACAACTTTATATTAACTTAGATTTTTTATTTTAACTAACAGGCTCTCCAAAAATGACACAATAACATAATAGTTTTTTTTTTATATTAGGAAAAAATTTAATTAAAATATATAAGTCTAACTATCCCTGTCATAAGTCATTTATGACGCAATTAAGTTGTTAATCAATAACATCTAAATGGAGACTGGAAACCATATTAACCGAATAAAAGATATTTGAAATAATTACATGGTCTTTGTAAACTAGACCTCCCTACTAAAAGCTATATAAATTTATTCATAAAATATATGTCATAAGTTTTCAAGATAACCTTAATAGAGATATTTAGAAAACAACCCTGGAAGGCCTAGAGCTAAGCAGATAAGATTTAACTGTAGTAAGGTGGCCTGAGTACATATTCTTATATCTACAAGTATATTTATTTTTTATACTCTCGTAAGAGAAAAGCCAAAATGTTATTTGAACCGAAATGAGTTCACGAGCAAACATAAAAAACTAAACATATGATGAATAAGTAAGAGCGGTTATCCAAAAATCTGAGATTAAAAGCCTTAACTATGAACTTAACTTTATTTAAGAGTCTAACAAAAATAATTTATCATAGACTTTATACTGTGTGCAAAACTCTAAATCAAAATTGAGTAGGCTTTTATAAGTGTGAAAAATCACTGATTTATTAACTTAAGCGTGAAATAATTAATTAGTTTTACATTTCATTTAACTTTTGACAAACAATTGAGTAAAATTAAAAAAGTTTAAAGTGGTCTACCAAATCTGAATCCAAATCTTATTTTAAAATTTAAGATTCGGCCGGATCTGAGTCTTTGATTTGGTAGATCACTAGTTAATACTTAAAAAAAAACACTCACTAGGTTTTTAAATTCTTTATACATATGCCGTATTTAAAAAAACATTACCAGGAATATAACTTTATTTCTAAACAAAATAAAAATATTTTGATAATTTCAAAGAAATATTATGCTTCAATTGTATACTTTTTATAAATAAAAGAGCTTGTTAATCTTAATTTTCACCTTAAATAGTTAAGTAAAAAATGAGTTTCTACAAAATGATGATAAAAAAAAAATTAAATATAAGACTTTGAGGTACTGAATAACTAGCCACTTCTTAGATTAATTAACAGCAGAACATTTTTATTTTTATTTGCAAACATTAATTTAATCAACAACAAACCAAACCTTTCATCTATTTTATCCAGCTCTTGAGAATTATTTTCTTTTAAATCTTCTACTTCTTTTCTAATAGTAAAATGAGTTGTTAGAAAATAATTTTGATTAAAAATAAACAATACTACAAAGTATATTTTAAAAGTTTCAATTATACCTCCAATCAGTGTTTGCTTGATGAAGTTGACTTCGGTAGTTCGTCAATTGATTTTGTAATGAGTCGATTTGCTGAACAAATTCTTGTCGCACAACGTCAGTCACGTTACTTCTTTCAGTTGCTAGCTTTTCATTTCTCTGTATTTTTTTTTCGTTTATTAGTTGAGTATTTAAGCTGTCAAAAATTTACCAAAATAAAAGAAAACACAATTTTTATAAAAGTACACCTATAAAACAAACTGAAGGTAGACTACTAACGAATTCTAACAATAAATAGAACGCAGATAACTACAGACTTTAAATATTAAGTTTTAACAATTCTTTTAAAATTTAATAACTTATAATAAATTACAAACTTGTTTAAGTTTAGCTAATAGTACTTTTTATAATTTTCAATATAATTTAAAGCATGTTAAAATAAAACAGCTACATTTTACTATAGTTTACCTTTAGCTAGCAACATTATAAGCCAGATATGTACTTCCTTTCTAAGTAAAACCATAAAAAATCATTTAAAAACAGTAGTTTTATAATAGTGGTTTCAACGCACTTACACAGTTGTCAAAATATAAAAACTGCTTTAATTTAGAACAGCCATCCAATTTTGTAGTTCATTTAAAATTGGATGAACAAAAAAACTTTATAAATATTCTCAAAACAATTTTTAATGATAATAATGAAGTGCAAATTCAATAAATTGAACAAAAAGTGTTCATTGTTTTACATAAATTTGTTTAAAAAAATAAATAATGCGAAGTTTAAAGGAACTAAATTACAAAACATACAGCTTTTGAATATAAATTTTTAAAATCCATGCAAAACTTTACTTTTTTTTATTCATATAATCTTACCTTAGATATCTCATCTATTTCAATATCTTTTGATTTGCAAACTGTTTTTTGACGCATTATTTCTTCTGTAAGCTCGTTTATAGTACTTTTGAGTTTTATGTACTTATCCTAAAAACAGAAATAATTTGAAGATATTTGTACAAACACTGTTTTATTACATTGTCACCAAGTTGTTAGACAAAATTAATTAATTATAAAAAATAAAAATTTACAACACACAAAAATATGGTTACTTGACAATTTAAATTCTTTAAAAAAATTTAACAGCTCATATCTCAAAAATTTATATATATTTGGAAAAAAAAAAACGCTTGTAGATCTAATTTATAAGATTATGGTAGTAAAAATTATGATTTACATGATTACAATTTATACAATTTATATGTATTTATACAATTCATATGATTACATAGCAATTTAAATTCTAGTTATTTAAATTCTTCAAACAAATTTTAAATGGCCACAACTCGAAAAGATGTATATACTTAAAAAAAAAAAAAAAAAGCGTTTGTAGGTGATTAATAAAGTTACAATTGCTTTTAATATTTTAAAAATATTCATTACTTTTTAAAATATGACCTTTTAAACTATTATAAAGAATATGAGTTGTCCGACTTTTAGTAGTCGTGCACCCCAAAAACACGTGTATATGAGTTTCAAAGTTATTTAGAGTTTTAGACTATGCAGTCTAACCTTAATTATCATAATAACGAGTAAAATCGTTTATTTTCAAGCAAATTTTACGGTAATATACTTATTAATTAAAACATATGCCACATAAACTTTATTCGTAAAGAGCAAACGCAATTTTACATAATAATTCAATGCAATATGTTTTAAAGCTAAATAATTACCTGAGTTTCTCTTTCTGATTTTTCACTGTCGATCAGCTCAGTTTCGTATTTCTTCTTTACACGCTTTATTCTAAAATTAAACTTATATATTAAATACATTTAAAAATATTTATTACTTTATTATAATCAAGGTAATTACCTATTTTCGGCAGTTTGTTGCAACTCTTCTCTCTGCTGGTTCATATCTTCTTCAAGTTTTCGCACCACCAAATTTATTTCCTTGTCTCTTTCAATTCGAAGCATTTCTTTTATTTCTTTTTCTTTTTGTTGCATTATAGCTTCCTAAAACAAAAAGACACTATTATTTCTGTTGGACTAGCTTTAGATTTAAGTTTTATAGTTTTAAATTTAAAAATTACAAGAAAAATTTTTACTAGGTCACGGTTTGTTAACAATAAAAAAATTATTTGTGCTAAAAAACATTTTTGTAAACATTATTGTAAATAGATATTTCAATTCTTTACTGATACAAATTATACTAATGTGAAGAGGCAATAAGTTATAAATTAGTATAACTAGCTTGTTTATATTATTGTTAATTATTTAAAAATTAAACTTCAATTTATAAATATATCAAAAAGTAGGTTCACTCTAGAAAAAGTTTTATTTACCCAACTTCATCTGATTCAAAAAAAAACGAACCTGATTTTTAGCAAAGGACTCCTGCCATTGTGTTTTTTCAAATTGCAAGTTTCTCTTCAACCTTCTGATTTCTTCTTCACACTCCACCCTCAGTTCTGTTTGCTTTCTGTCAAAGTCCTGCTTGATGTTTTCAACAGAAATTTCTGAATTTCCTTTCAATTTCATTCTTAATACCTCCAGCTCATTTTCTTTTCTACAAATTTATAATTATGATAAAAAAATTTTTTTGGAGTGTATAGAAGCATAGTTAATTAAAAACAATGAAGTAAAAAAAATATTTACTTTATTTGCCATTTTCTATACTCTTCATTATTTCTGTCTATTTCTTCTTGAAACCTTCTTTTTTCATTATGATGTTTTAATTCAATTTCTTCTAGTTGCCTTTCAAACCTTCAAAAGTATACAAGTTTAAATTAAGATATCAAAGACATAAACAGCGCACAATGCTAAAAATATTAAACCAAGGAATGATAATAAGAAAACAATTTAAATATCTTTTGAAAAATTATCTATCTAATAAAATTTGGGACACGTTCAAAATCCACCCAGTCAAATATGAGAACTGCTTACCGATCGAGGGTAAGGGTTAAGGGTAACAGTGATAGTGAAGAATAAATAAAAAATGAATAAAAAAATGCAAAAAATATATGAAATAAATTAATAAAGAAAGAAAAAAAATCGGGTGGATTTGAACGCGGGTGGATTTTGATTTTATACCTAAAATTTATGATTTTATACACAGAGCTTTAAGAACTTTAATTAAAATAAAATTAAAATTCCCTTTACAATTTATTTGTTTCATGAATTTTATAAACTGTAAAAATGTTAATGCTCAAACGTACTAAACTAAAGCACAAAAACTGTGATTCTAAAAAAATAAAATTTTAATTAAAAAAAAATAGTTTAAAATTTTAACAAATAAACAAAAAATAATGTATAAAAGTATATCGAAAGATAAGACCTAACATTTTCATATTAAACTTTTATTGTTAAGTGTTGAGATTACAAGCTAAAAAGTTTTTTTATTTTCATTATGATGTTGTTTGTTTAAAAATAAAAACTCGTAGAACTAATTTATGTGTACAAAATTACAACTACAAGGGTTTTAATAATTTTTTTTTCTCACAATACTAATTAAAGCTTCTTCATAACAAATAAATGATAAGTTTTTCTTTTATTTATTTTAGTTCTATAACTTTTTAGTAAAACTTAAGTTTTAGTGTAAACATATATATGACAGTAAAAGTTATCAATCATTTAAATATTTTTTGAAAATGCACATATAAAATCAAGTTAAACACAAATGTATCTTTAAACTGTAGTAATTGTTTTAAAACAAAAATATTTCCAGATAGTAAAAAAAAATGTTATAAACCTTTGTCTAGCAATTTCTACTTCTCTTTTACAAGCAGACTCTTGATCACTCTGAGCTTGAACTTTGTATGTCTGCTTCCAATTGTTTAACTCTATTTCCATTGAAGACTTAACCTGTTTAAGTTAAACTTCTTCATCAGGATTCAATTCATTACAAATGCTATTAAAACTAAAGTAAAGAATTGAAAAAACTTAAGTTATGCAAAAAAATGTCAACTATCTTTTATCTACCATTTTGAGATTTTGTGCTTTTAGATTACATAATTTCAAAATTAAAATGTTTTAAAAGGTTTTTTAGTATTTTTTATATAATATTAAGATAGTTTGAAACTTTTAAACAAACTTATTTTAGCAATAAACTCTTAATAATTTTTTTTTTAAGTGTTAATTCTAATTGAACGACAAAAAGCGCTCAAAAATGTTGATCTATAGACTTGGTGTACGAAAAAACCTTTCTGTTATCGAGTCATTATGACTATTATGGTACAATTTAATGTCTTGTCCAGAGCAAATGTTAAAGGTATCATTGAGTATTTAAACAACACTAGCAATCTAATTTTGATAAAATTAAAAGTAACCAAAAGTAAAACTTAAAGACTTTTTAAGATTTATAAAACATAATGACTAAAATGATATTGTTGCAAAAAATTCGGGTTTATCTTTACTTAAATTTATTTTTAAAATCACTTAATAATAAATGAGAAAAAACCTAAATACCATTCAAAATAAATTTATAAGAGTAATTTATTTACAATAGTAGTTAAAATTGAAAATAAAATACTTTAAAATATAAAAAACAGTAAAACATTGACCTGTGTAAGTTGTGATTTGTGAGATAGTTCTTGTTGCTCTAAAGCATCTTTATGCTTCAACATTAATCGCTGTATTTCGGGTTCAAGTCCCTTTACGGTGAGCTCCTAAAACATTTTAATAATTAAAGACTAAAAAAACTAGTGTAAATTTAATTTAGTACTATGCAATAAAGCTTACTTTTATTTTGTTTGTCTTTTCCTTTATCCATTGCTCTCGGAAAATTTTCTCTGAAGCTACTACATTTTGCTTAATCTATAAACAATAAAATGTTTCATTTTATTTATTTTTATAATAGGTAAATATATTAAACTACACATTTTATTCTCTTTGAGTTAGTAGTAGCACCAAATTAACAGATAGACTTTGAAAATGGTATTTTTGAAAAGAATAGATAAAACTTAAAATTCAATGTAATAATAAAATCTATTTAGACTAGAATTATTAACAAAAATTTTAATTAAAACATTAATTGTAGTAAACCGACTTTTTTGGTTTCAACTTTGTGTGAGTCATTCAAATGTTTAATTTTTCTCTGGTATTTGTCATCTATAGTTTTTAATTCTTTTACAAAACCTTCACACTTTGCGTTAAGAACTTTTTTGTCATCGATTAGCTGTTAATCAAAAAAAAAAAAATTATACTAAAACTTAAGCCAAGTTAAATAAAATTATTAGTCAAATTATAGAATCTTTGAATAATAGTTTTTAGAATAAAATATTTTTTGAGTAAACTAAACTTAAATCATAAAAGTATTTCAAGTTTATAAACAAACTAGGTGTAAGAAAAAATAAATTAATGATTTAAAATAACAATTCATGGTTTAAATTAACATTTAATAAAAACTTTAATAAGTATAACTAAAGCTCTTAATTATTACTGTTAGATTTCAATAAAATGTTAAGCAATATCAAAAGTTAAAAATGTATTACTATAACTTTTGTAAGTTTAATCTACTTCTTTTTGTGTTTTAAATACTGACAAAACGAAATATTTTTTCACTATGATAAGGTACTAGGATAGTTTAATAAAGAAAATTTGTTTTAAATATTTTTTAGTAATTTAAAGACATAAAGTCTACTATTGGATATAAAATCAAACAGATATAAAAGATTAACTTTGTGTGTAAGACTGAACAGTCTTTAAAGTTTTTGGAAACAAGTTATTATAAAAACAAACAAGTCTGAACTTAATAAAGGTTTTTTTTTTCTAGGATCTAGATAAAACGAGCATTAACTTCTCGAAGTCCTTTAGACATATTAAATTCAAGAATGCATTTTGAAAGAGTCAATCATATTAATATTCAGCCTTTATTTTGGCATAATCGTTCAAAGCAAGGAATTACTACTTATATTTTGATTACTGAGAATTGGGGTTAACTGCTGTTAGCTACCTTGTTTGTATTTATAATGTATTTGGTGTGAATTGTATTATGACAGATAGATTTTATGTAGATTTAGATTAGTTTTATAGTGTTCAACAAAGAGTTTCATTTAATCAGCACTTTTTTAGTTCATGTACTAATTAAAGTATAAAACCAAAATAAAAGACTAAGTCTTTTAATGTTTCCCATATTAGCAGTAAAATCAGCACTTTAAGTAGATCACGTTCAAAAAAGGCATCAGTATCTTTCACTTTAAGTTTATGCTACAACTATAACAACGACCCAACCAACTTTCAAAGCTTACAAAGCCAATTTAATTAATAATTAGAGCGAACTAAGCTTAGATAGATGCAGGTTACACTTTCTATTGAAACTTAGTTTTTAATAAAATATTATGCTTTTTTATTCTCTGTCAGTTTAAAATTTCCAGCAAGCTTCTTTAATTTGACTATACTTCTAAATACAGTAAGACGTACTTAAAAAGAATAAACAAAAGGTTAAAAAATTAAACTTCATTATAAAAATCTGAGATAAAAAAAAATTCATTAGGCCAAAATAATTGTAGAAAAGCATAACTTTCATATGTTTATTTACAGGTAATCTTATAATAAAAAAAAATAAAAATTTAATTTTTATTGTAAAGTTAGCTACATTAATTGTGAAAACTTATCTCATACATTCAAATTAAATTTTACTTTTAAAGAACAATTTTAAAATAATGAGCTTTTTGAGTTTACAATACTATAGAAAGACGAATTAGAAACAAAACATATTTTTAATACAAAACTAACATGTTGTAAGTAAATATTATTTAAATTCTTTCTTGAAATTAATGAGACTACTTTTACTGCAAGTCATATTGAGTGTTAGAGATATAAGTTACATTGTTTATTTAGAATCAAGAGCAAAACGAAAAAGTTCAAATCTTCAAATTAAAGTGCCTCTTCAGCAAGTTTCAAGTTTGTTATTGACTATAAAGGAGGAATATTTAGTCTTGTAAAATTATTTTTTTATCAAGCAGATTTTAAGCCTATTAAATTTTGAATTTTTTTTTTTGAAGGTTTTTCTAAGTATGTTTACTCATAAGATAACAAGTTTTGTAATTTTTTAGTATTGGATGATTGGTTTTACAATATATTAATTATAGTTTATTTGTTAGTTATAGTTCGCGCGTTTTAACAGTATATATTTTAATTGGTAATTTTGTCTTTGCAGAGTAGATTAATTGAAATTTCGTTCATAAATCTAACTTTTGTAAAGTTTAAATCACTACAAGTGCGTTAGTGAACAGTTTTACAAAAAAAAAAACGAATTTTCATAATAAAACTGATTTTCTTTATTTTTTTAAGGCCCTTTTTATTTGCTATAGCGTCTTAGTCTATTACTAAAGTTCGTTTATTAATTTGAATAGCTTTCTTTGAACATGGTACTTGTCAATCCGATGTAGATTTTTGTACCACTGCTTGTGTTTATTGTAACTTTGGAATTAGGTTAGGTGAAAAGCAGCCTTTGAACAAAACTATCAAAATTGTCCTGGACAAAATTGTCCGTGGTGGGCGACTCAATAACTGAAAGGTTTTTTCGTGCATCAGGTCCTAGGACCAAACATTTTGAGCGATATTATTTTGTCATTCAATAAACTATAAAATTTTCAAAACTAAATATAGGACTACAACTAGAAATTAAAAGTTCTTTGCAGAAAACAAACCAATTTAAAAAGTTATCAACTTGAATCCTTGTGAAAGAAATAAAAAGGAATATTTCTCAAGAAATTAAGATAATAAAATGCATTTATTAAAAGACTATCTTAAAATTTTCGCAATAACTCACACAAAGGAATAAAAATAGCCATTTACTGAACACAACTTGTAAAAATGACAAAAACAATTTGTAAATAGTATTTAGACAATAATAGCTTTTGAAGTCATTTCGTTGCATCTAAAATCTATATGCTTCACGTACTTAAACGAAAACTGTGTTCTATCAAAAAATTTTTTTGATAGAACACAGTTTCTTATTTTCTTATTTTGTTCAATCAAAACCTGATCAATAAAAGTAAGATGTCGTTGTATAGTTGCTTCATATTGTTGTTTTTGCATTTTTAATTTTCGCTGCAAGTCAGCATCCTGAAGTTTATTCTGTTCTACCATTGATAACTTTTGTTCCGCCTAAAAAATCGAAGACAGTTGTTTAACTAAATATTTTCATAGGTCTGTTTGTAAAAGTGTTATCATAACAAGTCAACAAATTTAAAACATTTTAAAACTTTAAAAGCCTATTTACTAGGTTAAGCATAATAAATAAAACTTTTTTTTTTTCTACGATAATGTATAAAATAATTTCTTTATGAAAAGTAAGACTAATAAACTTTTTTTAAGAATATAAGTACAAAGTAAAAACAAATATAGTTGTAATTTATACTTCGATAAAACTTCTTAATAATTAACAAGCTTCAGATTCAAAATACAAAGCTATATTTTTTAACTCAAAAACTGATTTAACTACAAACAAACAAAAACTTTCAAGAACATAAAAATAAAACATTAACTCCTTTATATCATTGATAGTACCAATTTATATTGCAAATATTGTCTAAATCGAAATATTTTACTGTTAAGTTAACTTTAACACTAAGAAAATTAACTGTCATAAAAGGTAAAACTTTACGGAGTTTGTATTAGTTTAAGATACAAATAAATTAGCTTACTAGTTCTTTTTCGAGCAAGTGTACGTTTTTCTTCTTTTCCTCGAAGTTCAATTTCATTTTCAACATAGCTTGTGTAACCTGTTTTAACACATTCATAGTTTAAAACGGAAACACAGTAAAATTTTCAAATTTAGTCATTTTAGGTTTTTTTAATACCAACTTGAGAAGATTGTTCCTCGAGTTTGTTTTCCACTTCACTGCCCCAATGTGACTTTTCAATTGTGACATCATCATCTTCACAAGACTGAAACTCGACATTATCCAAGTAACTCATGAGACTCGACAGTTTAGCTTGAGTTGTGATTCTACTTGTGCTGCTCTTAACGCCTTCAATTAAAAAGTTAAAACTAAAAACTACCTTTAAACTTTTTGGTGTCAAATTAAAAAAAGTTTAACATTGCATAAAAATAAAATTAACCTGATGTATATTTTTTTATTTATAAACAATGTTAATAAGAAGTTTACAGAAAACAAACATTTAAAACTATTCAGTGTCTTAAATTATGTGTTTTTAAGAAGATTTGTTGAATTTAAAAATGTATAACACGTATCAACAACTAACTAGACAAATATTAATAACAACTACTAAGTTAAAATAATGTTGATTAAAAAAATACCTGTAAGCTCAGTTTTAGACTTTTCAGTATTAATGATTTCTTCATTGTTAGATTGTTTCTGAAAAATTAATGACTGATTTAAGTTAATATTACTATCAAGAAAAATTTAAGTACTATGTAAAAAAATTGTATACAAATTGTACTCAAAAAATGTAATTAAAAGTTCTAGTAAACTATAAAAAAGATTTTATTTTAAATTAAGGAACTTAATGTTGATTTTTTCAAAAGTAAATTTTCAACAAACCTCTTTTGGTACTTTTTTACTATGACTTTCATTAATATCTTTATCAACGTCACATTGTCTACTACTTAGATCACCACTGCTGCTTTAAAATATAATTTCATCTTAAAAAAAATATAAAAAATAATAATAGCAAGCTATTATCTAAAAATTTACAAAGCATTAATTTAAGGTGAAACAGGAAAAATACCTATTCTAACAGTACTAACTTTTTGTATAATTTAAAACATATTAAATATTAAGAATTTTACAATAAGCCAGCTTTTGATAAACAAAAAAGTTCACTTGAAACCATTAGGTACGTGTGGTATTTATGTTAGGGGGTGTCAAAAATATGCAAATAATTTCAAAACCCTGAACTTTTTCTTTTTAAAACTATTTAAGTAACATAAAAATACTACAACTAAAACAAATTGTTTGTTAATAAAAATTAACTTAAAATATATTAAAACTTCAAGTTTTATAACATTTTATAAAGCATTTTTTTTTAGTTGGAGCATCTGCTTCTATGCCCCACCCAACGCGACGCCCCTGCTTGAAACCATTAAGATCGAAATTCTAGAACTAAGGTAAGAAAAATTCAAGTTGGAATTAACTATAGAGGTTGTATGAAACTAAAAATTGTTTTGTGAGAACCTTGCTAATACTTTGTCTACTTGAACTTGATGAACAGTTGTAAAAGTATTCAAAATATGTAGGTAAACATTTCTTTTAACCAATGTGAGTTTTGTACTGTTTATTAATTTTACAAAAAAAAAATCATTGTATTTAAAAATATTTAGTTAATAAAAAAAGTAACTAAAAATTTAGTTGTAAAAAAACTTAAAAATGGTTTATAAGATTTAAACTTACTAAAGCAATTAAGAAAACTCTCAAAAATTGTAACTATAAGATCAACAAAAAACATCGGCTAAAGTCTGAAGAGCAGAAGTAACTATAAGATCTGCTAACTTGTTATACAATTGTACAGCAGTTTGTTAATATCTTAAAAAACATTTCGTCAACAAAAGGTTCCTTTTTATTTCTAAAAAATTAGAAAAATTGTTTGTTTAATAGATATTAATTAAAACTTATATGACATTTTAATAGAAATTTAAAACCTTTGATAGACAGTACTTTTGTGTAAATATAATGAATATAAACTTTTTGTGAAAAAATATAAACTTGGGGATTTATAAAAACCTCAATTGCCAGAAAATTTGAATTTTTTATTGGTTTATTTTTTCTATTCATTGCAAACTACTTAAACTAAAAGAAAAAAATAACTAAAAGATTAGCCTCATTTACTTATTTTTTATGTTAGATAGAAATTTATAAAATTAAAACAATAAAAATTCTAAATCATTTAGTATCCATAAAACCCTTAAATAATATAAACTATATTTTTACTTATGATATAGGAGCTTTTTATAACAAAACACAATTTTAAGTTTTTATTTTAAGCAACTTTTTTAAAACTGTAGAATGAAAAAGTCTTTGGTTAAGTTTTTGTCTAAAACTTTCCTTATGTCTAAAACTTTCTTAATGCCTAAAAAGATGTACTGTAGAAACTAACTTTAAATTTATTAATAACGTAAACATACATTTATTTAAAAATTAAAAGCCCTATAGAATTAATTTTCAGGTCTATAAATGACTTTAAAAAAAAACCTTGTAGATACTTTGGAAGTAATGCATGAGCTTGTTTCTGAAACACATTCCTATAAATGTTAACTATTATTAAAAAAGTATTTTATGTTAACTTTGTATTTATACACTAAAAAAGCTTCTAAATCTTATTAATTGAAAAAGCAGCTGAAAAATTAGTTATGAGTTGTCTATTTTAATTTCTAATTAGATATGATAAATAAAAACTATTATTAAATTTATTAAAAAAAACACACTAATCAAAATTACTGAATAGCATGAACTCTATGTTGTTTAATTTAAACTTTAAAAATAAGGGTTTAAATAAAATAAAAAAATAGGATAACGTTTATTTTAATTATAAATGGTATTTACAGTTGTGTATAGTATAAAAAATTACAGTTTTAAAACTATTTAAAGCAATAAAAAAGAGTAAAAACATGATGAATTAAACTTTAGTAATTTTTCTATAGTTTGATGAATTTACTTTTTGAACAATAATTTAATTTAGAGTTTAACTGAATTTTTAATTACCTCAATATTGCTAATTGAAATTCTTCCTTGAGCATTTAATTCCTGTTTAAAAAAATAAAAAGCTTATTTTTAACAGTAAATTGTTCTTTTATTTTTGTTTAAAAATTCATATTTTATTTTTAATATCAAACGATAATATTAACTATGAAAAAAAAAGCATTTAAGAATCACAACATTTTTAAAGGTTAAGCCCTTAAGCATAGATAAAGTAAAGGATTTTTTTTGAATTTTCTTAATTTTTTATCATATAAAACTAAAGTTTGTTTATAATTTCTGCTTTTTACATTAACTTTAATTATATTAAAATTATAGTATTCCAAACAACTAAAACCATAGTTAAAACATTTAAATTTTTTTTATCATAAGTGTTTACTCTGTCTATCTGTAACTTTAAAAAGAACAAAACCAGGTAATATGTTTCAAAAACAATTGCTGAATGATGAAGAGCACAATATAGTGCTATTAAGAAACTTAGATTGTCATGTTATTGTAACAAAAACACCTGTTACACTTACCGTTTCGTTTTTTAAATCATTACAAAAGAGTTAACTGTTGAAGTGGAAAAATTTCAAAGTTTTCTGTAACATGACAAACTTTATTAAGCAGAAATTGGGACAAGGAAGTGTAGAGTATTTTGAAAGAGATAGTTGAAAATTTATCTTGAAAACTCAAGGCAGGGCAGACCCACCAGCTCAAAGGGAAGGAAGCATAATCAAAGATTGCAAAAAAATGGGTTTTTGTTTTTGAATAAGGATAGGAAAACTACACCATCGAATCTATTGACTATCCATGTTAATATATAGTCAACAATATGTTTAGTACTTGGTTACTGTGCTTACTAGAATTTCAATGCAGTTTGTTGGTAGTATTTTTATCACATTTGTACTTTAGTTACATTTTGTATATAAACCATTTAACACAATTCTGTTAAATGTAAAGTATTTATCTGGCTTCCATCTAAACCTTTGTATACTTATAATAACCGTAAGTAATCATGATATCTAAGTGCAGCATTAACTGTATCAACAACCAACCTAACATTCTTATTTTTGATAATGGTTTTAATATTACCAGATAATTACCATAAAAATATTCACATAAATTTTTGTTAGCAATTTTAATCAACCAAAAGTATCTAATGTGAAATATTTTTAAAGGAAACTTGTATTTAACTACTTACTTATTTTAAGACTCCTATTTCTGTTTTATGGAACAATTAGTAACCATTCAAAGTCTAATGGGTACTATGATTGTTACTATATAACAAAACTTAAGTTTATTAAATTACATACATTTGTAGATGAAATTTTATACATATTGATTATAAAATATTTTGAACTTATTTAGTTTGTAGACTACTTTGTTTATAATATTAATTACTTTTAAAGCATTTTTTCTTGCTAGTTTTGATTTTTCTTCTCTTCTTCTTTTCTTTTTCATTAATAAGTCTTTTTCATCCCTATTGTCCATTATTAACTGAAGAAATTTGTTTTTAATTCAATTGAGTTAGTTATTTAATTTCTGTACAAAAACAAACTTAGTAACAAGTTTACAAGACTTTTTCTTTAAAAAATTATTTAACAAAATTTATTAAGTTTTTTTTATAATTAAATAAATAAATATACTAAAGAAAGTACGCCACTGTAAATAGTGGAAAAGCGTTTAAACTTTATTGTATTTATAGTAACATATCAATAAATGTTAAAAGAGATATTAAGTAGTGTTTTTTTTTTACAAAAATGTTATGTACTGAAAAACTATCAATTTAAAAAAATGTTGTTATTTAGTTTTAACTTTTTATTTATTTAATGGTATACAGATTTCTATTTAAGTTTAAAAATTTGAGTCATTTATATAAAAAGTAATGAAACAAAATTCTAATAATTTTAGAATTTTATCAAACTTGTTCTATATCTTTATCACCTTTTCAAAGTTTTTAATTTTTTTTGTTTCTTTTTTAATTTGTTTTAAGAATAAATTGCAAACGAATGAGATAGTAATGACATTTAAAAAAGTTGCAATATTAAAACATGCTGATTACAAAAAGTTTTATAAAAAAACTAACATTACTATCTGAAAAATTTTAACTTTCTAACAACATTATTTAAATTTATAAAAAAAATTGGAAAAAATCATTTTTAATAAGATAGTTATATGTTTTCTAGTTAACATTACACAACCTTAAATTTTTATTTACTGTCTTGAAATTTCAAACAGTTTAAAACTTTATAAAACAAATTTCAACTGTACATGTAAAATGGGGATTACCAACTTTTTAAGTCTACAAGTAGTAATTTACTTGTAAAAATATTTGGTGGGCTACATTTATTTGGAAAAAAGTATTAGTAGAATAAGTGAATTTGTTAATTTAAACTTTAGAATCAATAAAATAAAGTTGCTTTTTAAACACTATAATCTTTATATTATATATTTTTTAATATATCTATTTATTAATATATCATTGTTAATATATCTATATTAATAGCAAACTAAGAGCACATTTTTTTTCTCTTTAAATTTTATTTTTATCTGCAGACTATTATTTTAAGCTATTTAAGAAATACCTAGCCTAATAATTCTACTCTCAGGTCGGTTGCGGCCCGCAGGTCGTAAGCTGCTAAGCCCCAGTATAAAACATGAATAATTTTAATTCAACATATTACTTTTTAGTTACTATTAATTTTTAGCTTTTTAATTACTATGGTTGTTGTTTAAGTGGTTTAAGTTTAAAAACGTTATATTTTAGGGAAAGAACCTAATTTAAACATTAAAAAACAAGTTTTTATCTAGTTGTAAGAATTAACGAACATTTCTTAAAACAAAAGGAAAACTTACAGGAAGTAACAAAAAGTAACTATCTTGTTATAAACGAAAAGGAAATATATTATAAAAAAAATTGTACTTAGTTATTGTTATTAAATTATACATACTATTTGGTAGAACCTGAAAAAAAATGTTTGAAATTAGTTTAAACTTGAATTTGTCAAAAAGAATTAGTTTGTATGAAATTTCATTTAGATAAGAACCTATCTATGAAACAAAGATCCAAACTGATACTATATACTTATTTCTAAATGTTTTAGATAGTGTTATAATACCTTAATTTTATTTTATTTTTATAAAGCTATGACTTTTTTCACTTTTATTTTTGTCAATGATTTAAGCGCAGTTGTAAATAAAAATTTGCAAAGTTTTTATCGAATTACTTCTTGGTTTTTACTCTGTTCAACACTTATTAAAAACGAGACAATTAATTATTGTGCTTTTAGAAACATTCAAAATATTTTAAAGTAGGTTGTTAATAAATAAAGTTTTTTTTTGCTTTGTGTGATCTTTAGAAAAGATTAGAAAGAAATTGTGTCAGTGCAGCAGAAGAGTTGCCATTTGGGCCCTAAATAAGCATAACCGTTACAAATCAAGCTTCCCGAAGTTTAGCCGTAATGAATTTTATATTTATAGAACTCAGTTTATCAATATTACACGCATGCCGATTTGATTATTGAAACCACAATATTTACAGTCTTTAAAACAAGGAAAACATAAGCTAAGATACCTAAGGTGTGTAGTGTATAGCAAAAACTAGAAGCCTCCATATTAATTAAATAGTTCTATGTAACTTCCCTAAAATTCCTTCCAATTCGAATTACAAGCATTTTTTATTTTACTTATCGATCACAATAACTAATATTGAGATAATAAAATACCAATTGTAGTGGTCAATACTTTAAAAAAATACTTAATTTAATACTATAAAGTCAAAATAAACATTTTTATACCTTTTACAAAATGTAATTAGTTTTTTTAATTCAAACAAAATATTTATTAATTTGTAAGTTAACAGTTTTATAGTTTAAACAAATTATGATATTTTCAAAATTAGTAAGTTAGTCTTCATAAAAATTTACTAGTTTTAAATATAATGGCACTACATAATAAGCTAAACAACTAGTGCTTTAATTTCATACTTAATGCAACTTTCCGAATAAGTTTTTTTTATTCAGTTTAATCTAGCACACTCCTTAAAATAAAGTTGTTATTTGTATTAGTAGTTGATGTATTTAGAAATTTTTATATAGAAAATATTAAATTAATTTTGATTTGTGTTAAATAGATTGAGTATTTGTATTGCTGTATTTAAAGTATAAACATTGTTTTCCAAACTAATTTTACGTGTTCCTCTACTTAAAAAAGTATATTAAAATTTCAACGACTGGTGTATTTTAAACAGAATTTAATTTGTAGTTTTTCTTTTTATTTTGTGAACTTGTTAGTTTCTTACTATTCTTTAAATGCACTGTAATTTGGTTTGATAAAAAGTGAAATATGTAACATTATAAAATACTTGTTGAGGTTTAAGCAAAATATTTGGAGGTAAAGCAAAAACATATTATTTAAAGCAATAGAAAATTTTTAGTTGAAAATAATGCATAATAGACTTAAACTTTTTAGTTAGTTTTAATTAAGTTGACCTAAACAAGTTAATCAAAAAAACTGGTTCATTAGCAATTAAACTCTTATTGTTTATTGAACACAATAAAAAATCAACGCTAGAATATTTCGGTCAAAGTACCTGGTGTATAGTAAGACCTTTTGGTTATCAAGCTGCGCATCAACTATTTAACTTATCTTTCTTTATAACAAAAAGTAACAATTTTTGTTATTAAAAATTTGTATCATTAAAAAAATGAAATTGTAAAAGAAGGACAAAAAACATCTACATAAAAAAAAAATTAAAGTTTAACTCAGAATAGCATAACATGAAAAATAAGAACACATAAATAGTATTTTAGTTGTATAATAAATGTTTCTTAAAACAACAACTTAGGCTTATGGACTTGTTTTAAATTGTTTATAACTTGAATGATTTACCTATGCCTATATATTAGACTATAAAAAAATAAATTACGTAAGAAAATTGTAATTAGTAATACAATTTTGTCTATATTTTGTTTAAAAAACTTTTTCGATGAAATCAATCATATAAAGTAAAAACAAACCAAGTTGTTTATGTAAGTTAAGAAAAGTTCTAAAATTAAAAACTTATGGTTTAACTAATAAAATAGTTTTTAAAATATTTAAATTTGAAGACAGATTAAAATTTTGTTTGAATTATTTAAAGTATTGTTTATTGAACGATAAAAAAAAGCGCTCAAAAAGTTTGGTCTAAGGACCTGGTGTACAAAAGAACCTTTCGGTTATCTGGTCGTACACCACATAGAGAAACTCTATTTGTTTTTGATAATAATAGTATGTTCTACAAATTATACTAAACTAAATTTTAAATATTAAAGTTAAGTATTTTCTACAGTAAACATAAACAAACTTACAATGTTGTTGTCACATACTTGTAAATAAATAATAAACAAAAAATTACAACTTTATAAATACAAAACTGTAGTTAGTTTTTGTAAACAAAAAGTAATTTCAGCAACAAGTTAAAAAAATTAACCATATCAAAAAGTGTAATACTTTTTTGTAAAAATAAATGAAAAACTTGTATTATCTTCTCAGGTAGATCTTTAATAATTAAACATTTACAATACATACAAACCGTATACAGTGTATTGTATACACAACTGAAGTGTAGAATTTATTGAAAAAAACTCAACAATTATTTCCAAATCTTTATTTCTTATTTTTTGTTTACAATTCTAATAAAGTGCTACGGTTTATGATTTACATAAAAAACAGTAAGGTTGGAAATATTATAATTATTAGAAACTTGTTTCATAACAAAAGCTTAAATTAACTATTTCGTAAAGGCCTTATTTCATGTATCGCTCGAACTTCTATAACTGCTTCTTATTTATGCAGTTTTTAACCGATACGCTTGATTTTTTAGTAAAACTGTTAGACTTACAATACGCACTTGGGTTAGGGTTAAAAAATAGGTTATAAGGAAATTAAAACGTAATTATAGTAAAATAAAAGTAAATAAGCAAACTCACTAAAGCCTATCGAAAAAAAAAACTGGTTTTGATGAAGCATTACTGCAAATTAGGCACTTTAAAGCCGCCAAAAAATGTTGCTTTAATAACTCCTTGCATCAAAAAATACTTAAGTTGTAAGTTATAAAAACAATTAACCTTTAAACTTTTTTAATGAACTGTAAAAAATCAAAATGAATATTTTATTACCACTTTAAAACTAATTTCTTAAGGGTAGTCTTAAATGTTTATTAAAATATATAGCTTTTGAAGACCTAGTAGTTATTTATTATAAATTAAAGAATCAGATATAAATTTTAAAACTAATTCCATTAAATAAGTTCACATTAAATTTAATATTCTTAGTCAGTATTAAATAAATAGTAAATAAATTAATTAGTTCGAAAATATAAAATAAAGTTTGTGTTTTTAAAAGTATAACTAAGTCTTTATTTCCTTTAAAAGTTATACTTTAATTAAAAATTAAAACACGTTTTTAACTTTTTTGATTAAAATTTTAAACTGCTAAAATTTTAAAATAAAATGATTTTTTATCATTTAATAACTTTTAAATAAATTATTATGTTGTATTACTGCATCTGTATACTAAAAATCTAATTAAAAAGTATTATAGAATCTTACAATAGCTATTATTTCAATACTTATCATTAACAAAATATTTAAATGTTTCAATAAATACTTAATAAATCAGGTTTTTCGTATAGTTGTTTAGTTTATATTGGAAGTAAAGGTAGGTTAAACACAATATAATTAAAGTGTAATCATTTAAAAATATCCTAGTAGTATACACAATACGGGTGTAAGTTTTTTGTACAGTTTGTACAGTGCAAATACGACGTTTGTAGTTTTACCAAATGCTATTTTATTTTCTTATTATAAATAGTACAAGTTCAACTTAAAATCAAATATACAAAAGTAGGTTCGAATAAAGCTTTTAATTTTATTAAAAAAAGTTTAGTACACAAAAAACTGCTGAGTATACAGTTTTGTCGGTTTTTACGCAATACTTATTTTTTTGTTTTTCTACAAATTATAGTATTTTTCAAAATATAGTTTTAATTTCATTATGATAACTTCTAGTTATAAAATCTGTATTTATTAGTATTAACTATATAAACGTATCAATTTAGCAGTTTTCTTTAATTAGGTGGACAGCTTAATAAATTAAGTACATATAAAATATAACAGTTCAAAGTGTCTAATATTTTTATAGAGCTAATCTTAATTCGTCTTGTTAGCTTCTGTATAATTAGTTTAAAATAACTTTAGTTTTTTAGTTTTAAATATTAGTTAGCTTTGTAATTTAGGCTTTCTTTATGATGTATAAAAATCGTTAGTTTACAGCAAGTAACTATAGTGTTCTTTAACTAAATTACAAGTTTTTTAATAAATTCAAAAATACTTTTACATAAGTTTATTATCATTACTTTGACAAAGTAAAAAAAATAAAAGTTATGTGTTGAATTAATTACCTTAAGAGTAAGACTCTTATTAAAACTGAATTTTTCAAAGTTAGAGATGTCTAAATAAATATATCTTTAGAAAAAAGTCTTAACAGTGTTTTAATATTTATTCACTTACTCAACTTTGAACTTTTGAGCAAAAACACTTCGATATATGTATCAAAATAAAAGCAAAATTTTAAATAGTTAAAAGTTCTACTTTTAGATAAATAATTTTACAAAATAGTTTTGCTAACTTCAATTTTTTAGGAAATTTGTTTTAAGTATATTTTCATCTTTGTGTAGTTTTTAATGCTTCATTGTATATATTTCTAATGCTTCATTTTTATATATTTGTCTAATGTTAATAAAATACCAAAAAGTATTATTTGATTTATAGTATTATACCAAACCTGTAAAAAAAATTGTCTAATGTATAAAAATTTAGTTTACTCCAAATTACTAAAACTTTAATATAATAGTATTATAATAAAAAATTGTTAACTAAAATATAGATTACTATTTGAAAAACGTTTGAAAAGTATTTTCCTTTAAAGTGTACGAAACTAATACAAAAGTAAATTTCTTTAAGTTTAAAGTTTGTTAATTTTATAAATATTGTTAACTTTTATACTTTTATAAAGTACACTATTTAAACTTGAGTCACAATATTTTCATATTGAAGGTCAAAAGATAATAAGAAATAGCAATTAATGCTTTCTGTTATTTTTAAATAACAATAAGTGGTTTATTGAACAAAAAAAAAATTGCTCAAAATTTTTTGGTTCAAGGACCTCGATACGCAAAAACACCTCTCGGTCATCGAGTTGCATATCCAACTTAATCAAAATTATATTGAACTACAAATGAAAAAAAAGAAAAAAAAACTTAACAGTCAAAATTTTAACTCTAAAACGAAAAACTCTACTAAAATGAGACTATTAAACTTTACAACATTAAATATTTATGTTGATATAATATACTTATCATATGTTGAAACAAAAACTTTATAGATTAAAGCTTTTAAAAGTATTATTATGAAGTCTTCTTATTTATATACACAAAAATTACTTTTTTGGAAGCTAAAGAAAGAAAACTGATATACTGCAGATTTACTCTGTAGTATAAATGTGTAAACAATTAAAAACAAACTAAAAAAATAATAAAAAAGTAATAAATTAATTTGAAATACTTTACAGATTCGATATATAAAACAACAGCTAAGTATTTTATACTATTATTTATTAATACAAGATGTTACCATACGCTGCACATCATCAGCATAACGACGTCATAGCTTCATACGTGGCAAGCACTAGCTCCATCAGCTTGGCTTCTACTGCTCAATCCAATAACCAGTTTTCACTGAAAAACAAAGGAGTAGTGGTACTTTTGTATTTTTAAAATAAGTATTTAGATTTTTAGTAAACTACACTATAATATAAGTAGTTTACTACTTATATTATATTATAATAGTATTAATAAAATATAATAGTATTAATTGATGATTAACAGAACGATATACGTCTTGCAACATTTGTTAGACAAATATTTATTTTATAACAGATAACTATCTCAACTAACTTTATTTATTTTACACTATTTAAAACTACTTGTTTATACAAATCTTTTTAAGATCACATGTCTAAGCTTTTTTTAAAAATAAATATTTTATCTATTATGTAGTATTTAAAACTTTAATTCTAATCAATCGTTGAGACTTAGAAAGTTGCTGTTGGCTAGGTAGAACTGATGGAAAAGGAGCGATGGAAAACTTTCGAGTTCGTACAAACCGAAATGATAGCTTGCAGAAAGGGAAGAAACCTGTTTCCTCACTTGGCGTACAAAATAAACGGCTTGGAGCCACATACTATGTACTATATGTATCTTAAGTTGAGAAGGATAGGAGATCGAAGGTTGTAGATTATACGTAATATAACGTTTATAATAAACACCGAATACTTTTTCTGTCATTACGGTTCATGTTCATGTATATTTTTAAGAGTTACTTAACAAAAGCTTTATGATATATTAATGATAATTCTACTAATAATTTATCACACGCTTTAAAATAGGTTTTCGGTTATTTTAACATCTTTAGCAAAGCTTTTAGGAGTTTATTTTGTTAAGATTTTATATGTTTTTTTTTGTATTGTAACCAGATAAGAGCAAATATTTAATAGATTATTGAAAGTACTAACAAGTTAGAGAGAATTGTTTTTTAACTTTACTACAACTATCCAAAGTTACAAACTGAAAAAAAAGGTTCAACTATGACACATCAACGTGCACGTGGAGCGAAAGTTTTGATGACGAACATTTAGGTGAAGCTAATATTATTTACGAATCGAGTGTCAGTCCTAAAATGGGCAGCAGCCAAAACGGGAAAATTGTGTCCTTTAGACATGTCAAGCTCGTCAATTGTGAACCACCAAAAACCCAACCCGAGGTTTAACATTTTACATTTGTCTTTAGATTAATTATTTTAATCACTCAAAGTTTAGTTCATAACAAAAAATGTAAATAAAATGTTTACTGTTTAATTGTTGCTTTGTTTTTGTTTAAAAAATAAACATAACAACTGATATTAAGCTTCTGATGGTAAATACAAAGTGCTTTTACCAGCCGACATTAATTATCAAGTCTGCAAGTCCTAACACAAACTTTTTGAACCAAAATGAACTTTGGTTTGAATTTAGTATCACGCAGTTTGTAGCCGTGACAGCATATAAAAACTTATTGGTTAGTTGTTATGTTTTACTTATTTTGCTTTAATGAATTTCAAGAACTTTTGCGTGCTGAATGTATTTAGTAATTACACTAAAAGTATATGTAGCAAAAATAGTTTTTTTTTTAAGCCTTAAACACTTATCAATACAAGTATATACTTCAAACAAGACCTCTATTGTTTTTTTATTTTTTTATTATTACCAACCACAATTTAAAAAAAAGTTAAGTTTATAGTTTTGGTTGTCATTATATCATACATTTTTAGTGAGTACTATAGAATACATTAGTTTGTTATAAAAGACGTAAAGAATGACTTTGTAAAAATAATCTTAAAATAGCAGAACTAAGTTTTTTGACCTGTCTTTAATAAAAACTTTAATAATTAGCTTTAATAACAACTTTTTCTTAAATTTTCAGATAACTGACATGAAAATTGAAAAAAATCCTAAAGCGCGTGCATTTAAAATTAAAAGGTATCCTTAGTTAGTGCTTAAAAAATTTTCTTTAAGTACTTTAGACATAATCTCTAAACGAATAAGCATAAAAACCTTTAAAACAATCAATAGAACTCGTTTTTTATCAAATTAATAGCATACTTATTCAACTAACTAAAAAGATGAGCACTTTAAACCTAAAGTTTATTATTATCTTAAAGAGATAGAGAGAAAAAAGATAGAGTTGAAAAATATGAAAAAGAGTCTGGAAATTCTAAAGAAGGAAATATAGGTAGTATTTAGTTAAAACTATTTAAAAACTTACATTGTCTTGTTTTTTATTGTTAAAATAGTCTGATACTTGGTTAAAGACTATATAATTTTCAGTAATAAAACTAAATTTAACATAGTCTGTACTTTTTACACAATTTAGAGCCTAGAAAAAAGAAAAAGTTTAAAGAAGTTAGTTGTGCTGCAGACAATTATCAAGAGACACATATACAATCAGCACAATCTAGTACATTTTTTGTTGATGGACCAAGTTATTCTTCATCTATTCCTACAACCTACTGTTAGTTTAATTAGCATATAAACTTAAGAATATGATTAAGTTAAGATTTCAATTATAATTTTGCTTAACTTTGATCAAGCTTTTTTTTTATAATTTCTATACTATGTGAATTAAATTACGTTTAATTTTTTGTTCTTGCTTTTAAACAACTTAAAAAAGTATGTACGTATTGAAAACTTTTAGAAAAAAACATTAGAAAAATAGTTTTTTTCTTTAAAATTCTTAAAAATATAAGCCTTTTTAAAATCTTTTCAAGTTTTGAAACACTCAACTTTTTTCTGTACGTTTTGAGTTTCTTTGTTGTTCTAATTACAGTTTTTTCCAAGTAATATTTTTGTACTGTATGATACAATATTATAAAGTTAAGATTACAAAAAATTTCTTGCTTAGTGAGTATTATTAATTTTGTAACAATGCTAATTTTATAATTTCGCAAAGTCTTTTTAAACTTGCTTACTTTCCTAGAAAGTTTTCCTAAACTTTTATTAATGTAATTTCAACTTATTCCTCTGAATTTTTGTCTTATGAGCTTATCTAAGCTTACAATTTAAGTATTTTATTGCAAATTTACTAAGATATGAACCGTTTAAAATTTCAAAACAGTTTAAAATACGTAATAACATCAGTATTCGTAACTAAAATAATGTTATTGATAGTTTATTTTAAAGTTAGTTTCAAACCGCATGAGTTTAGTAAATAATAGGAGTTGAACTAAGTAAGAAAACATTTTTGGAAGACATTTATATTATATAAACGTTCAAAAAGGTAAAAGTAGATCAATGGTAACAATGTTTTAGTTGACTACAATCAACATTGCCTGAATAGAAACACGTGTCTTTCACAAGGATACCAAAGTTACATTGATCAGCAAGCAGCTATTGACGCATCGCAACCATACCAAAATGAACCCGCCTACAACCTGAACAGTATGAGTTTTCAGTTAAACAACCAACCACCTTCTATAAGCTATCAGGAACTGAATTACCAAGACGCTCAACCCCAGGCTCATTCTTCTAATGACTGGCAACACAGTTTTGTGGAAACGCAAAGTCCTGCTATTGTTCATGAGCAAGTTTTTGTAGCTGACAATGACGGTTAGCTAATTTATTATATATCTTATAAATGTTATTAGTTTTTAGATTTCTACAAAATTGTAACAGTTAAGAAACATTTAATTGAAAGTTTTTTTTTTAGATTTTAGTAAAAGCTCATTCAATGATGTGCAATACACGCAACTGCTTCCAGTGACTTCTGCAGATAGCTTACCTTACCCTACTGACCTTAGTACACATAAAGGTAAAATTTTACGACACTTCGATACTATTTATATTTCATTTTAATTATCAATACTTGCTCAATTTATAAGTAAAAAACGTTAATTTAAAATTTAGAAAGTTGACATAAGATAAAAAAATAAATAAAGTTACTTTTATTGGATATGTAAAAAGTTTAATATTTGTATATTTTCCAACAAAAAAATATTTAAAAAAAAAATTCATACAAATTACTTCTTTAATACGTGAAATGTTAAAGAATTTTTTTTTTCAATATTAGTAAAAAACACGTGGCTTAGTGCTAAAGATTATTTTTAAATACACAATACATAGCACAAAGTCTCTTTTTACAACAAAAGAACTACTATTTTCTTGTTAGTCTTGAGTTAAATATTTAAATTCCTAGTGATTTATATTAGGTTTAGCATCTAAATTGTAAACATTTGAACCTATAAGAAAAACAATTGAAACATTTTGACCACACTATTTTATTTTTTCAGTTTTTGCTAAAAAATAACATATTTCAAAAAAACATTTTCGTAATATGTGCATATAAACACAAAAAAAACTTTTCTATACAAAAATAGAAAATTTTAAAATGTATGTTTAATATGTCTTTTTAAAGTTTTATAGCCACATAAATACTTATACTTTTTAAATTAAAGCATTACTAAATTATTAAACAAGACAGTAACTAAATATCAAAACTAAAAAGCTCCGATTAATAAATGTTTATAAGTCGAGGAAATTTACACATTTTTTTAAATTTTATACTTCTGTTTTTTTTTTACTGATCAATCGAACAACAATTTAATTCATGGAAATATAAAAACATTTAACGTTTTTTAGGTAATTCTGAATCAGCTTTTTGTCCAATGCCAAGCACAGGACTAGGACAATTAGGCCAAGTTAAAACTACTGCTAAAAATCAAAGTTGTGACTTAAAAGTTTCAGATGTAATTTTTGCACCATATCCCAAAAAAGTCTCAAACGACTTACAACTGCAATTGACTAGGGAAAAAGAAGTTGATAATTCTGAAAAGGTAAGAAAATATCTTAAACATATTGATTATCAAAAACATGAAATTATCTTCAACTTTATGTTGAAACTTTAAAAAAAAACATTTTATTATAAAAAAAATATTTTAGAACCAAGGAAGACTTTTTGATGCTTCAACTAAAGATAAGTCTACTGATAAAAAAGATGACGAAACAATTAAGCACGATAAACAAACAAAAAAGCGAATAATTAAAGCTGAAAAGTAAAAAGCTAGGTTAGTTTTTATTTTAACAAGCTTTTTAAATAGATATTTTAAAAATAGAAATATCAAAAATTTCTACTTTTATTAAGTTTTGAAAGTTTGTTGTACGTAGTTTAAGTTTTATTACAGCACAAGAAGAAAACTTTTATGTAATTAAAATTTTTGAATATATATTTTTTTCTATTAGCAATATAATTACAGCCAACGCTAAAAATACTGCACTTATTAAAAAACTATTAACAATATATAATAAATATTTATAAGAAATTATTAAACTAAAAACACCTTATTTTTTGACATATTTGTAATTAAAATTATCCTATTTGTAATATAATTATATAAAAATTATTGTTTTCAACAAAGTAAGTACGTATGTATGTTCATTGTACATACAGTCATATTGAAATAAAAATCTGTTCTTCAAACAAATTTAGAAGAAAAAAAACTGTGTTTTTTTTTCGAACAATTAAAAACTATTCAAAATAAGTAGGTTATAATTTGATACTATATTAATAAGCATAACCTTTTTGTACCTGTGTATTTCTTAGATTCATTTGACAAAAATCTACATAATTTTAAAAGAGTTTAAATTAGTGTCTAAGTCGTTTTTAAACGTTTGTATGCACATACTTTATCTACATAAGCAAAAACAAACAAGCTATTCAATCAATATAATAATAAATAACTAGCGAGATGTATAGTGTTAGTATAATATGTAAGTAAACAAAGATGCTCTAAATAGTTGAAGCACTACTTATAACAGTATTACACATAAATATTTAAACACTTCTTAATTAGAAGTGAAAAAAATTAAAACCAAGTTTTTAATGATACTTTACCGGAAAATTGATTGAAAAAAGCTTAAGCAGCGTTTTCTACCTTACTACAATTTCACTTTACATGTTTTTTTTTTTTACTTTTTTATCTAAAACATAATACGTATGTATATATTATCAGTTTTTAGTTTAGTGAATTTTAATTATATACCTGAATACAGATGTAAACTTTTTTTCTGTGAAATTATGTATACATGAATAATAAATTTATGCTTGATGCACAAAATATTGTTATCTACTAACTTTTTTTTATAAACTACTTAATAGTTTTAAATCGACTACTTACACAACATTTTAAACGAAACTTTGTTATGAAATTTAATTAGAAAGTCTCAGTATAAATAATATGTTAGTTCAAAACACCGTCTTCTTTACGTTATGTTATAATTATTTAAACAAATTGTTTTAATAGTTATTTTAAGATAATCTAAATAGACTAAAAAATAGTTTAAGACTAAAATAAGTTATATAAATTATTTTGATTTCAAAAAAAAAATATTTAATGAGAAATTATTGAAATAAACTTACTAGATCTCATAACTTACAAAGATACCTCAGGGCTCTGCAGTTACTTACGCAATGTAATTTTTAGAGATTGCAGGAATCCGTATGTAAAATAAAACTGGCTAAAGTCTTTAAAAAGATTGAATCAAAACTGTTTTATTCAAAAAAAAATGTCTAGAACTATGCAAACTTAAGTTTGTTTTAGTGTGGTTAACTCTATGATTTAAACTTAACAGATGTTTTACTAAATTTTGTGAAAAAAAAAATTTAAGGTCAATTCAAACTTCAATTATAAAAGAAGATAGTTCATAAAAGGCTTTTATTAACTATTCATTTTCGAAATGTAATGAGGATGAAGATAAAGTATCAAAATATTTCTTTTAACTTCAAGAAGGATATTGAATATTCGACTTGCTAAATACTTTTAATATTATTATTAAAAAATTGTATACTTCTTATTTTACGTGCAATTACTTATACAGCAAAATTTAACCAATCAGCAAATATTTTTTCAGTTATAAGCTAATTAAAAAACTTTTTGAGTTTAATTTTTATTTTTTCTTATTGTGTGTTTTGTTTAATAAACAATAAAATCTTTTTGAGTTTTAGATGATTTTACGAAAAAAAATTCTGCTGTAAATTTTTTCTTACTCTGTTCATGCAATTACTTAATTTAAAGGTATTCTTACTTTAAAACCTCAAAACTTTTGAAAGCATTTTCCTGTATACATTTCGTATCTAAAGATAGTTTAAATTTATTTTAGCACTTTTTAAAACCCATTAGATACTAAAAAAAATGTTTGACTTAATGGAGTAGTTAAAAAACCGTAACTAAACTTGTGAAGGTATGTTTCTATTATTTTTGGCTGAAATTCTTTATTCATATGCTTTAGCTAAGAAAATTTGTTGCTAATATGCTAATTTTAAGTATCTACAAAAATATCCTTTTTTTGGTATTTTTTTAGTGTTAAAACGTTTTTGTGTGTTTTAAAACTTAGACCTAAATAACAAAAAAGAAAATTAGCGAAAAGTCCTGAAAAATCAATTACTTAAAACTTAATTGAAAAGCTATACACATATTAAAATTTTGACTCGAACTTTTGAATTGAAAATTAATTTTGATTAGTAAGCAAAAATAATTTTTGTTTTTATACTTTAACTCGCAAAGTATTGATTGTTATAAGAGCTAATATTTTCTTTAACAAATTAAAACTACCTTAATAAAAGCTTTGTTTGTACTAAAAAAGTTAGATTATAAATTATTATAGACTGTTACAAACTCAAATACAATTAATTAATGAAACACTTAGAATTTTTTTTTTGACATGCTATTAAAAAAAAGTAATGCTTATACTTGCCAAAGTTTTATTTCATAACACATAAAGTTCTGTTCTACTATATGATATAGACAAACTTAGGAATATAACTGTTAAACAATTATAATAAATATTTTAAAACTTAACAAAGTATATATGCTATAGATACCACAGATGTTCTTGTGTTAAAACTTTATTCCGACTAACGGCGTTTCACTGCTCTCAAATAAATTTAAGGACAGATCTACGGAGTCTATAAAATATTAACACACATTAAAAAAAAGCAGAAAAAGCATGTATAATTATGTATAGTGTTTATGTAGGTGCTATAAATATATATTGCTATAGATATATATTTTTTAATCAAGTTGTTAAGGTAAGATTGTTATGTTTAATAAAATAAAATTGCTTTTTTAGCTTGCAAAGAAAGTTAACTTACCACAAAAAAAACAAGTCAAACTCAAGAAAAAAAAATCTTGGGTTGTTTTTTCAAAACATAAATGTATATATAAGATTTTAAATTTATACGTAAACTGTAATCAACAATTAAACAAAAAAAAAACTTATTTAAGAAAATCCGAAAATTGATAGATGGTGATTTAAAATTATACCTAGTTAATTAAAAAAATTTAAATTCATCTTAGTATTTAATTATGCAATAAACTAACTAAAAGAAATGGTGTTTATTAAAAATTAAAATACTTGTAATCTAATAATTTTTAAGATACTTAAAGGTATGTAGTAAGATAAGAAGTATTAGACCAGTTGTTGTCAAAGTTGTTAACGAAAGTTAACTTCTGTAGTTGAACAATATTGCTAAGACTAAGTTTGAAGAATGAAGCAATATTTTTTTTTAATTAATATAAAAAATCACAAATAAAAATTTTGAAATACTTTTTGATAAAAATTATTTTTAATTACACAGAAAAGAATAGATCTGTATAAAATTTATTTTCAATAAACAAAGTTCATGCTTACCTTTAGATAAACACCAATATTTTAGACACTTAAACTTTGCTAATTTAAATTAATAGTTATCATTAATTAAACTACGTATCAATTAAAGGCATTTAAACACAATAAAAATTAAAGTATACATTACTTAGCCCTGGGGTCGACAAACTGCGGCCCTCAAAGTTAAAATATGTGGCCCGCGAGGTAAAATTTTTAGCTAAAAACATAAAAATTAAAAATTTAGTAACAAAAACTTACAGTTAGGCTCTTATTTCAAAAAGTAAGTTTTACTAGTGCCTACTGTTGCTTATTCTATAATATTTTTGGTCTAAAATTGTACTTTTCTACTGATTACTACAACTATTTTAAAATAACTGCGGCCCTCAAAGACTTTTTTTCAAATAGTGCGGCCTGCGAGCAATTTTTTCTAAGAAAATTTGCCCGCGAGTTAGAAAAGACTGCTGACCCCTGAATTTACCTTATTTCAGGGGTCGGCAACACTTGGCCCGCGGGCCGCATTTTTTCGTTTTTAATGGGATCTTAATTCTAGGGCCCGCGAGCATGTTGATCTGCCACACTAAAAGTTTAATCATAAGTTGTTTATTTTTTGGTTAAAGTTTTGTTCTTTAAATTATTCCATATTTTGTTCCTTAAAAAAATACTCTACTATTTTTCCGTTTAAACTTAAAAAGTTAAAAAGGTAAATTGTACATTTATGAGTTTTTCTTCACAGTAGAAACATTAGGGTCTTTCCTGATTCTATTGATATAAAGTTTCTGCTAAAATACTTTTCATCTTGCTTGGGCTATTCTTGGATTTTGTAAGTTATTAAATTAGTACTTATTGAATAACTTTTATTAGTGCAAAAGTATATTAACTAGGAATGAAGTTGCATCATTTCTAAGAAGTAAAACATAAATATAACTGTCTTTGATGACGAAAACTGGTTTCTAGCCTTGCATTTTTAGTATATTTAACAGCTTATCTTAACAAACTAAGTTTGCAACTGCAAGGGAAAGATCAACTTATACATGAGAAGTGGAGACAAACTTCTGCATTATTAAACATTAAATAAGGAGTATATTAAAGTCATAAAAAGAGATTGATAAGGACAATTGAAAAAAATGACCTTAAGTTACAATCTAAGCTTGTTTGTTTCGTGCTAGTAGGTGATAGTTAAGTAATTAATTTACTAAGTATAAAATTAATAGTTAATTAGACAGATAGTGAGTTGATTAAGACAAAAATCGTAGTTTTATCTTTTAATAATAAGCCCTATATACATTGTAAATTAGACTCGAGTATTAGACTGATTAAAACTAAATAATTTTAAATGTCTGACTAAAAATAAAACTGCGGCCCCCGAACATGCTTCAAATTCAAAATTCCGAGTATGTACCTCCAACCTGCCGACCCCTGCCTTATTTGCTTCTTTTTTAGCATTATATATTAGTTTTAGTTTATTGTACAATTTATCTATTAAAAGTTACGTCACATAAAGATTACAAGCACTTGTACCAGAAATTGAAAATATTTACATCGTTACAGTTAGGAAGACTAGTCTGTTGTTATTGTTTTTGGTTAATATAGCAACTAATGAGTTATTGTTTAAAGTCTGTCATTTACTTTTTAAAAGATAGTGTTTATATTTTAGCTAAGTATTTACAATTTTTCGCAATTTACAAAAACTCTTATTTTTATCACAACTATTTTTTTGTAGATTCTTATCAATATTTTGTTTATTAACTACATAGCCATTGTAAAAAATTATACAATTTTTTAATAAAAATTTTTAATTTTTTTTTTATGACGTGACGTCATTTAAAAATAGAGCTTTCCTTAATCAATACTTTACCTTAATAATCGTACTTTCTCTGACAAATTAAAGCATACAATGTCGTTTAGTCAGAAAAGTGATTCCGATTGTTCTATGGTCACAAAAACATGTATGCCATTCTACAACGCGTTTCTTACATTTAATGAGCTCCGCCACAAAGGCATATTTTGCGACGTTGTTCTTAAAGTTAAAGATGTTAGGTTTCCAGTTCATAGATTAGTTCTGTGCGCTTGCAGCGATTACTTCAGGTAGTTAAGAATATTTGTAAAAAATCGGTTAATATATACATTAAATTTAATAATTTTCAACTATAAGTTAACTAAAAAGTAATTTAAGCGAATAATTTCACGCTTTGTAAGGAAACATTTTAAAGTCTTGATAATTCGTTGAAGTTTTTTTTTTTATTTAAAACTCGATTATTCTTGAAAAATTTAACTAACTAAGTTTATACTTATAAAAACATTTAATATTCTAAAAGCTTTGTAACAGTTGTAAAACTTGCATTTAAGGGCACTATTTGTTGGAGGATGGGAAAGTGCTGAAAAACAGGAGATAGAAATACCTGGAGTTTCACCTGAAACTATGTCTGCCCTCCTTAACTTTGCATACACAAGTCAAGTAAATGAAGCAATAAATTTATTTAAAATTGCATTTCGAGTTAAACTTAAATTAATAACCTATAAAGAGTAATCAACAATAGATTAGACAATTTCTTTCTTTAATTAGTAAATTTTATTATGTACTTACAACTGTTTTTCGACTAGTTTTATTAAAAACTAAAAAAAAAATTGCCTAGTTTAATTTGTTTATTAGTCTAAAATATATCTAGACTGATATGAGAAAAAAACCATTTAATAAAAAAATTAGTCAAGTATTTAGTAAAAAATGGTTTCCAAGCTGTTAAAACAGCTATATCATTTGATAAACTAGACTTTTAAATCAGTTCTTAACATCTTATAGGTTTTTATTTTATATGAACAAGGTTATTGCCTTTTTTTTGTAAAAATTAATAGTTTTCTTTTTAATACAACAAACTTTATTTGAATAAATGAATGGCTTCTAGGTAATGATAACAGCACAAAATGTTGAAGAACTGTTACCAGCTGCCGACCAATTTCTTATTACAAGTCTTAAAGAAAAATGCTCAGATTTTCTTCAAAGAGAATTAAAGCCTACCAACTGCATTGGAATACGTCAATATGCAAAGTATGTCTGCTTAGCTTAAAAGTCTAATTTTAACCTACTCTTTATCTTTGAAGTTTTACTTTATGTTTATAGTTATTACTTAATGCTAATTAAGTACTATATGTAACAAAACATTTTGATTTCTGTTTTCAACATAAATTATCGTTCATTCGTAATTCATTTTAGGTTATATGCATTTTTTAAAGTTTTTGTGGTTTAAAGTAATTTTTGACTATTTTATAACTTTTACGATGTTAAAAAAAGTTCTTCAAGTCTTTTAGTATTTTAAATGGAGCCGTATAATCATTAGAAAACTAAACTTGTAAGATTTTTTCGATTGCTTTAGTTTACATATAAAAAATTGTGAACGGAACTCACTACATTTTTAATGCAAAATAAAACTAAAATGTGGTAAAAGTATTTATTCTACTTATTTATAAAAGGTTTTTAGTTTAAATAGAGATATAGCACATGATAACATCTTCAACAACCCGACAGGTCTTACTATTGTAGTGCACTAACCTCGAAGTGTACAGACTTTCTTTTACACAATTTTGAGGAAGTTTCGCGAAAAAGTGACGAGTTTGTAAATGTACCATTTGAAGAAATTCATAAAATAATCAACGATGATCGTTTAAATGTAAGATTGGAAGAAACTGTTTGTGAAGCAGTGTTCAGGTTTTAAAACAAAATAATTTAATTTGAAAAATAGTTATAACATAATTTTTGTATTATATTTTAGGTGGTTTAATATATACGAGTTTAGTTTTAGATATTAAAGCATAAGGATTTTTTTAATTAGACTTTTACTTCCCATTTTTGCTACTTAAAATTGTGTTTACTAAATCTTTTTTGATGTGTTACATCTAATGTTAATTTTTTTCAAAAGCTATCTAAAAAAACTGATTAACATTGTAGTATTTAAGAAACTGTTCAATTGGTTTTTTTTTAAGTTTTCATTTTTTAAACACTAAAACTTAATTTCATTCGCTGAATAATGTAAAGCAATACGTAAAAACGAAGTCTGCTACTAACTAATGTTTTTTTGGTTATTTAAGAATTTATATATTAGACTTTTTTTTTATGTAAAGAATTTTTTTTTTTTTCTTATAACATTACAAATGTTTAAATACCTATTGTTATTAATGATACGAAAAAATGGGAATGAAGTTCCTTGTTGATTTAATTATTTAACAATAAAACATTTAAAACTTTGCATTAACTGCACAGCAGCGTTTTTATAAAAAGGCTCATGTGAAAAGCTTAAAAATGAAGGCTTATATAAGTTTTGTTTATAAAAAATATTTTGAATTATTACAAGTATATTTTTTTATAAGATTTCATTTTTAGAACTTTTAATGCTTTTTTCTAAAATCAGTTCAAACAAGATAAAACGAACTCAATATAAGTTAGCTGTTCTCATTTAAGTTGAATTGTCATTAATTACTGTACACCTTTTTTTTGAACGTTTAGCTTTTATTTAAAGTACTGTATCAAAACATTTTAGAACAAAAATAGATAAATTGTTTAAAATTAAGATATCTTTTAAAATGCATTTTGAATAAAACACAAATAGTTTATAAAATATAGTGCTATACCAGTTTATAATCATAATATTTCGGTTTTTAGATGGGTCCGCCAAGACAAACAAGGCCGAATTAATTATTTACCAAACTTATTGAAAGGAATAAGAATGGGATTGTTGGAGCCTGAATACTTTATGACGAATGTAAAAGGTAATACCGAACTATTTTTTTATTCGTACAGAAAAAGAAACTTAATTTTTTTTCCAATACATATAAATAAGTAAAAACAAAGCATTACGGATAACTTACAAAACAATATAACTTAAACAATTAGAACATAAATATAAAATGACAACATTTCGCAACAGTTAAAGACTTATATTTAAATTTTTTAATAGTTTTATATATATTATTGATGTAAATGTTAAAACAGGTATTGATTTTTATAGTGTTTAAGTATTTTATCGTCTTTAGTTTATATAAACTTCATATCATATAACAGCTTATTGTATGCGTTAAAGTTAAAATGAGCACTTAAAAAAGTATCTTTAAGAGTAAAATGAGAAAAATATACAGTATTTTTTTAGGTAACCAGCTTGTTTTGGACAAGATAACAGAATGCAGAGGTATCATTAGAGAGGCAATGAAAGTGGTTTGCGATCTTCAATTCACCGAAAGTTCTACAAACGCTAACAGAAGGGGAATTTATAACTTCCTTTTACGTCCCCGATTACCATTTGAAGTTTAAATTGTTTAACATCTTAACTTTTTCTAAAACTTGAAACTTTGTCGACTAAAAATATTAATTTTAGCATTTAAATTTAAGTTTTATTTACTAATAAGAAGCTGTTAAATTCTATGTATTTATAAGCTCAAAGGAAAATTGAATCAATTGTCCTGACATGTTTTTGTATAAAGTTACAATTTATTTTAACCTTACAATAGTAAAATTAAAACATTTTTTAAAGGCTTTGAAACTATACAATTTATGCTTTACAAGCTTTCACGATTAAGTCATTCACATTGAGTCAATGTTTAGCTTGTATGATTTATGTTAGTTACTTAAGGTTGATTAGTTTGGTTACAGTAACATTGGTTTAGCCTAGGTTTTAGCATTTTCTATCTAGTTATTTTTTAAGATTTTTCTTTAAAATTACTATTTTGAATTAAGTTCAGAACACTTACAAACTCTTTTTTTCTTATACTTACAATTTTTTTTTAGCATGCAAATGTAAAAAATAGTTATAGATGTTTTTACTTAAGCAGAAAATAAAGTATTTAAATAGTAAGCTAAGATAACTGTTTCAAGCAAACTTAAGTTGAAATCTCTTTTTTTTTAGAAAAAATTCTTCTTTTTTATGTTTGCAAATGTTGCTTGCTTTCTATTATTACAGTTTTAGACTTGAAAAGTATATTTTAAAATAGGAGGACATTTGTTGTTGTTAGTATCATAATTATTAAAGTTGTTAATTTTTTTTTTTAATAAAAGCATAAATTTTACAATACTTATCTTCATATTTTCATATATAAAAGTTAAGTTCAGTTATTGAAAAAATTACTTCTTTAAAATTAAATTTAAAAAAATTACAATAGTTTATTTGACTATTCAAATGTTAAATTGTTTTTATTCTTCAACTTAAGTTATTAAATAAAATAAAAATTACCTTTTTAGCACAAAATACTTATAAAAAATGTTTTGTAAAATTAGTTTTGCGTATTACATTTTACTTTCTTTAAAGAAGTTGTACCTATAATTCAAGTGTTAACGTTTTTTATTAGTGTTGTTTATCTTCTTTTAAAAGTTAATTCAAAGATAAATATATTTTTTAATCCTTATGTTACTAAACAAGATTTATAGTACATTATTAAACACAAAATTCAGTTAATTCTTGTTTAATTTTATTTTCTTTCATTTTTCATTTCGTTTAACTGATTGTTTTATTACTTAAGTTTTAAATATCTAAATTATAAAAAAAAAACTATCTGTAATAGCTTTTAAGAAACTTTATAAGCATGTGGTGTACGACTCGATAACCGAAAGTACACCAGGTCCCTAGATCAAACTTTTTGAGCGCTTTTTTTATCGTTCAATAATCAATAACTAGGTTTTACTAGCAATAGGAGGATGGAGTGGTGGTAGCCCGACAAATGCTATTGAGGCTTACGACCCCCGCGCTGAAACGTGGCTCAATGTCAGCGCCATACAAGGTTTGTTCCTATGTTATCAAACTACTAAGTTTTTGTAAAATTATTACTCTCATTTAAACTTGCAATAGGAAATGCAGTATTTGTTTTTCTTAATGAAACTTTTCTTCAGTAGAATAAAGTGTAACAAATAAAACTTATGCAAACTTGATAAATGTGATAAGTTATTTTTTAACAGTAAAGTATCTAGAACATCAATTTTTTTCAAAATACTTTAAAAACTACTATTTAAGCTTGCTAGTAGAACAATAAAATTAATTTTGAAATATAGTGTTTTAGAAATTAAAAAGTGTCTGTTCTGAACTTTCAAAATGAAAAGTACATCGCCAATAACTATATAAAATTTTTGTTTAATAAAATTGCAGATAGTGACGCAGTAGGTGGGTACCGAACTTTAGCTGACATTCCAAGGGCTTATCACGGAATAGCGTTTGTTAAGAACTTCATATATGTTATAGGCGGTTTTGATGGCATCCATTACTTTAACACAGTTCGCAGATTTAACGTTATTTCATATGAATGGGTGGAGGTATTATTTTTTATCATATTTTTTGCTCTATTTCAAAAGTAAAACTTAAAGTATCTAGAATTCCATTTATAATGTTCTATATACACTTTTCAACCACCCTTTATCTTACAAAATGTATAGTATATGAAAAGCTCTTACACAAAGTTTTATCCATTTTATGGAGTTAAGTTCTCATCTACGAGTTTTATTAATACAAAAGTATATATTGTAGTAAAGTTTTTACGGAGACTCCTCAAAATACTTTTCAATTTTATTTAAATTTAAAAGCTAATAAATATAGTTTAAAAGTTAAACTTATTCAAATAGTTTTAATGATGTTAAAGTTGTAATGTAAGCATTTTATTTTCAAAAGTGTAAATGTAGATTTAGTTTTTTATTTTCATTTTTTTAAAAGTTAGTTACATGCTTAAAAGATGTATCACAAAAAGCTATATTTTAAAAGTGTTACGCACATAAGTTTTACTAGTTTTTACTACAAAAAAAACATCTATAGAATGAACGAAGAATAAAACTATAACACTAGTTGTGAGAACAAGTTTAAAGTCTATTAGCTTTATGTTTTGGTGATTTTGTTGTTGACAAAGGAACTTTTAAAACCCATTTAAGTTTGATCTTTTTTGTCCTAAAATTTTTAGTTTTTCTTGTTTTTAAATTTTTCACTAGCTTCATTTCTTTTATATCAAAGCTTTTTAAAACTTTTTTTTTTAAATAGATAATCAACTTTAATATTTAGGCTATAAGCTGTTTTTTAGTCTGACACTCAATCTCAAATAACCATAGCATACGTCAAGATTTTTTTTTCCTGTTCACTTTTATTATTACTCTTCATAACACCAAGTAAAATAAACAACTATTAAGTTCAATATACACATATATATTTAGATTTTGTCGTTAGTCTACTAGCCTTTGATACTAATTAGTGAAAAAATTGTTAATGAAAATTAGTTTTAAATATTTTAAGGAACCTGGTATGCTCGAAAAACGATGCTACATTAGCATTGCAGTTCTAAACAAGAAAATATATGCACTGGGAGGCATGAACGGAGAAAACAGGTTAAATCAAGTTTTAAGAAACATGCTACTGTATTTAGTTATTAATATGTAGCAAATATGTTAAGTACATACTAAGTAAAATGTAATTTAAAGTATATAAAGTTGTAGTAAAGAACGTGTTGTTTAGTTTCTAATACGTTAACTATGAAAATAGGTTAAAACAGTATAACTTTATATAATGACTTAATCAAAACCTAAAAAAAATGATATAAAAGATTTTAAAAAGTTCTTATAAAATTTACTAAACTTCATAATTAGAAATTGCAAATAGCCTTGTAGAACATGATTACTGAGCCTTATGATAAAAAAACACTTTTTTCTTAATCTTTGTAGTTAGTTGTGGAAAAACTATACCCATAGTAGATCCTTTAAAACTAGCTCAAACTTATTTTGATTTAGGCTTAGCTCAGCTGAGTGCTACGATCCTATACGAAAGACTTGGAATCACATTCCTGAGATGAATGAAAGAAGATCTGATTCAAGTGCTACTTCTCTTGATGACCGGGTACTATCTAAAAAATATCTATCATTACTTTCTTTTTATAAAATAGAAGTATTATTTTTAATCAATTTTTAATATCAAATTTAGATTTTTGATTAAAAAGTTTTAAAATTTTTACCTCTCTGCACATTACTTACAATAGACTGCACGATGAAAAGTTTTAAAGTTTCATTTTTCTATAATTTTACTACATTATAAGATGTAACGTTAAAAGGCGCTAAATCCTGGAGATCCTGATAAGCTAAGCTTATCGGAATAAATACCACAGTTGTTCTTGTGCTAAAATTTTATTTCAACTAACGATATTTAAATTTTATAGACTCCGTAGATCTGTTCTTAAATTTATTTGAGAGCAGTGAAACGACGTTAGTTGAAATAAAGTTTTAGCACAAGAACATCTGTGGTTTTACTACATTATTTTATTAGTTTTAATTTTTCATAAATTAAATTTCATTCTTTATTATTTTTACAATAAAATGTTTCAGTCTTTTAGTAAGTGATGTAAGAAAACAATAAATAATTTTGTTTTAAACAAAATCAAACACTACATCAGACATTTGATTTTTTTACTGTTAAACTACTGATTATAAATACCGTAAAACATACTTTTAAAATAAAAAGCTAAATTATTACTACAATTATTAGTTATTACAGGAATAAATAATTCATAAGAAAGAATGGTTACAAATACATGTGCTTCTTGTTGTTGTTAAATTATCAAAAGATATCCAAAATAATAATCAAGCATTATCTAAATTTTAAAACTTGTTTATGTTACTTCATCACTTCACAATATAGTTTTTATTTAGTTTAAAGCTTTATGACAAAATTTGTAGAACAAACACTAATTATTTTGATAGGTGTATATAGCTGGAGGCTTTAACGGTCAAGAATGTCTTTTCACCGCAGAATTTTATGATCCAAACTCTTCTGTTTGGACTAGAATCACTCCGATGAGAAGCAGAAGGTCCGGAGTATCAATAATTAGTTTTCATGGATTGGTATGTTTTTATTAGTTTAAACTAGTCTAAATAAAATAAAAGTAGGATTTAGTTTTATTAATACTAATATTAGTGTTTAGTTGAGTTTGTTTGTTGCGACTTAGTTTCACTATTATAAGCAGATCATCATTACATTAAATAATCATTAAACATGACGTACATTAAATAACGTACATTAAATAATCTCAACTGACCACCAATACTGTTATTGCTGCTCAATGTTTTGTTTTTGAGCACCTTAAACTTTTTCCAGCTAGAGATTCAGTCTAACTTATTTAGTACTAATTAAAAAATTGTTTATTGAACCCGAATATAAATCGACGTTAATAAATATACTCTAAGGATCTGGTAGTATTAGACTTCTTTGTCTGCAAGCAACACTATGCATATTTACATTAAATGTTTCGAGCTAAATGAATAGTTGCTCAATAAAAAAATAATAAGTAAAAGCTTTATCATTCTGATAGAAAGCAAATGTTCCACTGGTAATTAAGCTTTTAAAACCTGATATAACTTTATTTAAACATTTTGAAGAATTTTTTTTTGAGTTGGTAATTGTGTTTTTATTTTAAGTTTAACCTTTGGACAAAACATACAAAATAAATAAATTTGAGTTTATTAAAAAGCTTGTTCTAAATATTATTCAACAGATATACGCAGTCGGAGGGTTCGATGGAGTGAACAGACTCCAGCATGCGGAGGCGTACTGTCCAGTGACGAACGCATGGAGGAACGTGGCCAGCATGAACAAGCCTCGCTCTAATTTCGGCATTGAAGTGGTTGATGAGCAGATTCTCGTTGTCGGTGGGTACAACGGAAGGCAGACGTCATCGGATGTGGAAGCCTATGACGACACAGCAAATGAGTGGTTAAAACTAGTTCTATATATTTTTTTAAACTACTTTTATGAAATGTTTTTAAACTTAAAAAAACTTATTTCTTAGCTGTAAAAGAGAATAAATTAAAGCTAACCTTTGTTAAAGTGTTAGCTGTAATAAAACCACAAATTTTTAATAAAACGATTTACAAAAGTATTACCATAAAAATCACACATAAAATCACTTGTTACTTGAACTAAATTTATGTTGCTTCCCTATAAAGCTATCTAAAGTTTGTTTTAGTGTAACAAAATACTGTAAGTTTTTTACTATATTAAGTTTTACAAGCTGTTTAAAACAAACGAGGAGTACTTTTGAAAGTTCTAAAATTAATACAACTGAAGTAATTTGACTCTATATTTTTAATAACATAACTGATATACATTGTATGACCAAGATGAAAAATAAATAATGTTTTAGGTATGAAATAAAAGACATGCACATTTGCCGGAGCGCGCTGTCGTGCTGCGTGATTTCCGGGCTTCCCCACAACGTCATCAAGGCTTACTGCGAACCACGTGACAACAACACGTCACCGTGGGACCAGCTGCAAGACAACCCGGATGAAAACAATGACGACAGGATTGACGAGTTCGTCATCGGCAACGACGGAAACTTTGATTTCACCATGAACGACATAATTACGCCTGATTAGAGAGTAAAAATAGAAAATACAGTAAAATAACGAATAAAACGTGAAATAAAACTGTATGTAAATAACTATGATATATAACTAAAAAAAAGTAATGATTATGATCTTTTATATAATCTTCATTTATTGTTTGGCTGAATAAGAGTTAGTTTAGCACAGTAGTGTATGAATCGATGACGAGAGGTCTTTTTGTACTAAAAGATTTTTCTTAGAATTTTTGTTATCGTGTTCAAAAAATTTTTACGGTTTTTGAAATGCAAATTAGCTGAAATTTTGAAAATTAAGTTTATTCCGTTTGCGTTTTGAGAATTATTTAAAAAGTTGAGAACTTTTCTTGTCTGTTTTAGAACTTTTATTTTTTTATTTTATAAATTTAACTTAGTTGGTGCCAATCAGTTTTAATTTATCTTATATTAAGTATCCAGTAGTGCCAGTCTTTCTCAAATCTTAATTTGCAAACAACTTTCTGTAAGTATTTTTGAATAACTTTAAGTTAACTTTGAAGCATATCTACACTAAGGGTTAAGTAAACAGTAATAAAACTTTATCATATGAAAAAAAAATATTTCATATATGTATCTTCAATCTACAATATTTATGGTTATGTTTAATAAAAACACCGTTGTTTATTGTTTACTAGATTTTGATTTTATAATATTTGTAGTACTAAGTTAAGCCGTAATTCCATAAGTTTTGTTGAATAATTAAGTAAAGTTTTTTTAGTTAATAACAATTTTTTTAATTGATTTTTACACTAAGACATAAGCTCTTATAAAAGCGCTAAGTTTTTAAAATCGATGCTACATTTACAAGAACTTATTATTCTTTTAGTTTAAAAAATAAGAGGAAATAGTTAGGATATTTACATTCTTTTAGAAAAAATCTATTAGACTTTGAAATAATTTTCAAAACTTCTTGCAAACTTATTTTAATATCCTTTTAAAAAAACTAGTAAAAGTTTTTAGGATACTAATTAGAATGTTTACTATGTTAATAGCATATAAAGACTAAAATTATTATTCTGATATTTAATTTCTTTTCACTTATTAAAAACTACATTCCACAATTCACTTCTAGTTTTTAGAACAGTGTAAAGTAGAGAAAATAAATAAATATACATCAATTAAAATAAACAAAAAAATTAAGCTCTAATAAAAAGTACTCCTGAATAAAATTTACACATTATTCAATTTATACATTATTAAAAACAATTTTGTTTTTAACAGAAGTGGTCTGCAACAATAACATTTGCGGGATAGAAGATTGCTTAACACAGTTTTTCACAATTATAATTTTATGTAATTAAAAAACATATCAGTTTTCTTAAAACTTGAAAGCATTGCGAAACAAATTCTTAATATGATCTTTATGAAGTTATCTTTTTTTAAATGTTTATAACTAAGTTCAAATATACCAAATTAGAATGCATTACTATAAAAGCACTTGAGAAGTTTTCTTTCTTAATTATCATTTGTGAGAATTACTTTTTAAAATAAAAAAAGTTAATTTAAATTGGAAAAAGGTCTAGAAGTCAAGCTAAATTCTGCATGAAAAGCCTAAGAACAGTACATAGCCATACAAGTTCATCAAAGAAAAAGATCAGCGATTCAAGGGGCGTACCCGCCTCCGAGCCTGGTGTAGGTGCTGTCAATTTGTATGAGTTTGGGCAGCATGGCCTGCAACCGCCTCCTGTACTGCTCCTTGAAGTTGACTTGCACCGGGTTGTGCTCCAGGTAGACCGTGTTGAGAAGCTTGCACTTTTCGAGCACCTGCACGTTGTTCCAATCGTCTATCGTGTTGTTGTTTGCCTGAAAAGTGTTTGAGCTTTGTTTTGTACAAGATTCATACAGAGCAAGGTTGTTATAATTTAAGAGCTCTCACTCGTATAACAATTACGTGACAAGTACTATTAGCTCAAACTGAGGCCACTATGGCAAGTATGATTCAGAGAAACAAAAAGGTTTAATTTATTTTTTTATAATAATACATTATCAGAAAAACGTTAAAGCGGTTCTTTAAATCAGTGTATTTTTTGTGTGCGTGCACCTGTAGACAGTAATTTGCATAGAAAATATTTAAAGTAGACAGAATTTTTCATGATTAGTATAAAAGATTTTAGTTACAATATACTTCTAACACACTTTATATTTTAAAGTCAATTTTCGATACTATTTTGTTTTTTATGATGTTCATTGTAGTATGTACAATGACAAAGCCATAACAACATGAGTTTTACAAAAAAATGCATTTATATCATTAAGTGTTAATATATGTACATTCTTCTAAAACCTATGAATAGCTAGTAACACAAAGTAAATATTGTAAAAAAGGTATACTATCAATTCCTGCCCGCGCACAATTCCCACCAATAAATTATTCTTATTTTATTTATTTGTTTATACATTTTTAATACCACTTTTACCCTAACCATTACCCTTGGTCGGTTAGCAGTTCCCGTGCTTGATTAGGTGGGAGTTGTGCGGGTGACAGGGTTGCCACTTGTTTTTGGAAATTTTCTGAATTTCTTCCAGGTAGAATTTGAAAGTACACGTTTTTAAGTCTATTTTTAGTTTAAAGTTAAGTTTAAGGTTAAAAAAAATGTTAAGTAGAATAACAAAATTGAAAAGATACTGTAAAGCTACTTTATATGTTTTTTTTTAATATATAGAAAAATAATTTGATAACGACAAAATAAATTATCTATATAATAGATTTTTAGCGTCAAATCAAAATTTTACTACTCAAAATGTAAAAATTGTTTAAAATTCCAGGTTTTTCAGAGATTTTTGTTCAAAATTCCAGGCTTTTTAGTCAACTTTGTTCAAAACTCCAGGTTTTATTTTCCAAATTTCTTAAATTTAAGCTTTTCCCTGGTTTTTTTTTAGCCTAAATTGTCAAACTCAAGCTTTTTCAGGATTCCTGGTTTTGTGGCAGCATTGGGGTGAGAATTGTGCGCGGGTGGGAAATGATCGCGGGTTGGAACTGAGCGGTTTCCATAAAAAAATATTTGTAAATAAAAAAGAGCTATCAAATTAAAGTAGTTATAACCTACTTTTTTTCTATGCAAAACTATTCATAATTTATTAAATTGATCTTGTATAACTAATTAAGCTAAAGAAGTTAGCAGTTTTTTGACCTTTATTACTTTATTATATTTTATTTCCTGTAAATTTCATAACATGTAAGTTTAAACATAAAACTCAATTTTTGTTTTACAATTAAAACCTTTGTTTACAAAACTTTTAGACTAAATAAATAAATAAAAGAAGTAAAGTAATTACCAATTATTTTTTTCTAATTTAAAAGACATTTTTTGTAAAAATCGATCAATATATTAATGTATATAGTCAAAGTTAGATACCTAATGCTAATGATAGTTTTAAAAGTATGATGACTTTAGCTCAATGTTGCATGAAAAATAATCAATTCGAAATTAAAATAATTCTATTTAAGTATAAAAAAAATAAAATTCTAAATTTGCAAATGGATTTTTTTTAGTTTGCACATATACACTTAGATTAAGGTATTTTTGTATATTTTTCTTAATAATAAAATTACTATATAAAACTTTCTATTTAAACAAATACAAACATCTTTAATAAAGTAAAAATGCTTTAAATAGTTATGAATTTTTTTTTTAAAGTGTTTGTACAAAACTAAAGTTTAATTTACAACCGTTTATCAGTATAATTAACTCTTTAAAATTCTTATTATGTCATTAGTTTAGAATATAGTTTTAGTTGCTGAATAATTTAAAGCAGTTTTTAACTGCATTATACATATCAGTAGCTATGATTACAATAAAAATATTTTGTTTTGATAAATTTATTTTATTAATACTTACCCAAAATTCTTCTAGGTTATCTAAGTGCTCAATATTTTCAATTGTAGAAATCTTATTATGCGCAACATCTAAAATTTTCAATTGAACCTGTAGAGATAAAAACAAACAGTTCATAAACTACTATTACTAAAATTTTATGATATTCATATAAAAAAGTGAAGGTCAGACAAAGAGATGATAAGTAAATATAAAATGCGACTACTTTATGAAACAATTTCCTTTGCTTAAATTATTAATAGTGAAAAAAGTTCAGTTCCACCAGTAATGAAAAAATAACGAAAACTAGCTCAAGAAATTTAGAATTACCTAATTTTTGTTTTCAAACAGAAGTTAAAACATAAATTTTAGTTTTTATACCTTTTATTTCAACATAAAAAAATAAAATTACACTTACGTTGTTTTCTAGACCTTCAAGCTTTGTTATTGCATTTCCACTTAGGTATAATTCTTGCAAATTTTTAAGCTCTTCCAACCCCTCAATTTTTATAAGCCTGTTGCTCATTAAGGCCAAAATTCTAAGGTTGGACAGTGGAAATAAATTTTCAATTTTTGCAATTTTGTTTTTTCCTAAATAAAGTTCAGTCATTTGAATGAGATTTTCCAAATTTTCAATCACCTGCAAAGTTTCGTTGTTTTAATGAAAATACTTAAAAATAAACAAGACGGCAGGTAAAGTACAATTAGTTACTTCATTAATCGAACAATAAAACATTATATGATAAGCGTTTAAACTGTGCAAACAACTATAACTTTTTAAATTAACATATTAGTTTGTTTAAACATATGATAGTTATTTTAAATAATAGTACTGAGTTTAAACAAAAAAATTAACAAAAGTAATTTATGGTACCTTAAAGAACATAACATAACAAAAATCATTAGTTGAGAGTAATATACTGAAATTAAGTTATATTCAAACGTCGTTTTTAACCTACAAAAAATAATATTATCTTCTAGTGCTCTACCTAGTTTCGTCTTCAAGTACTTGACTAGTACAAATTATTTAACTTCAGTCATAATTTATGTTTATGTAAATAATTGAAATATAAAGTAATATATTTTCGTATTTTTAGTGTTTCTTATTAAAAATTTATTATTAGGGAAACAAAAAGCTATTTGTAGTAGATATACCGTAGGGCATTGTAAATAAATATGTTTCTTTACTGCATACAAGTTTAAGAAAAATATCTTTTTACATTGAAGTTATCATTAAAAGATTGTTTACACTATAAAAATGAAGCTTTGTTACTAATAAAATACTTTAAGACACTTTTAAAAACAAGTTATTCAAAAAATATATAATTTCAAAGTTCTGAAATATTAAAATCTATAGTTTATAGCTGAGTCCTGTTTAATAAATATACTTATAAGTTATAAGTATTAAAATACTCAGTCTTTGTCTTGCGCTTTTAAATACAATTAACTTGAAAAAACATTATTTTTAGAAAAACTCAGAAATTACAAACTAAACTTAACATACATATTATTTTTTTAAATATATACCAATAGTAACAACTTTAAAACGCTTGAATATTACATAGTTACAATTTATTTGTGACATATTTATTTTAAAAATGTAAAAATAAACAATAGTAAGTCTACTTTAAAACAATACAAACCCGAACTCTGTTATCTCCTAGTTCTAACATTTCAAGATTTTTCATATGTGAAAGATTTTCAATTTTAGAAATTTTGTTAGCAACAAAATAAAGTTTTTTTATGTTCTTTAAATTCTCCAAACCATTAATTTTTTTAAACAAGTTAAATGATAAGTCCAGCGTGCTAAAAAAATAACTTTTGAGTAAAACTTGAATAAAATTATACTGACTCAATACATAGAAATTTCACTAAAAAACTAGACTAACATTTAAATTCAAACTAAAGTATTAATAATAACCAGAATATTTTAAAACTTTACTTAATTTTAATGTTTGAAAATCTAAACTATGAAGCATGAAAAATAAGTGTAATATTCAAAATAGTATGATGTCTACAATATAATTATAAGAACTTTCAATTAAGAAAAAATTACCTAGTTTTAAAAATAAGTAATGAAAATTTTATAATTACATCAAAACCAAAAAGCAGTGATATCTTAACTTTACATTACCAACTACAAAGAAATTTAACTTGTCAATATACAGAAAACATTAAAAATATACTTACTGCAACAGCGTTAAGTTCTGTATGTTTTCTATAACTTTTATTTTGTTATCATAAAGGTCCAAGTTTTGAAGGGTTTCTGAAAGACAATCTAAATTTTCAATTTTCTTTAGTAAATTGTTTCGAAGACAAAGTTCATTTACTTTTTTTAACCTCTCCAGTCCATTGATATTTTCCAAACGAAAATGCTCTAAGTCTACAAACTGTTTTTAAGTTATGTAATTTTTTGTCCTTTTTTGAATAATCTTTTTGGCAAATGGTTTGGTAAATTTTACTAAAGAATTTTGTAAAGAGAAAAAAACTTGACTTGGACGAATATACTTAAATGTTGATTAAATTTAATTATAACAAAACAAAATCTAAATACCCTGAAAATGTACTTAACTTTTTAATAAATTTATTTTAAACATTACAGAAAATTTTTTTAGGAAAACAAGATATGGTAAATATGAAAAAAATATAATCTATTTTCCGACATACTATAGTTCACAGTTTAAAAAAAAACAAGTAATATTTTAATAATTAAAAACACTTTAAAATATAAGACTATGCATATATATAAAGGGTCTATGATTAAACATTTTTATTTGAAGTTTAAGAAATTTAGCAGCGCTTAGTACAGTAAAAGTACAAACACATGTCAGCTTTTAACATTTTATATGTAAAGTATGTGAGACAAAGATACATTTTGAAACATTTTCTTACAAGTTAGTACCTGAAATATACTATAAGTTTTAAACTTTTGTAAACTAGATGTATCAAAAATGGTACAAAACTAAAACTAAATGTTTGAGGAACTAGGAAAAAAAATTCTTTATACTGAAGTTTAATATTTTTTTTAATCGTTTTTAGATAGATTTAATTGTAGAAATCCTTCAAAATACACTAGTCAACCTACTGTTCAAATTTTTACTAAATAAGTAGAACATATTCTCATAAATCATAAAAAATATTTCATTTAAAATCTACTAAACTACAAGCTGTTATAATAGCTTTAAAAAATAAGCAAAATGTGCCTCTTTTTAAGTTCAAAATAAACCTATTATCAACAGAAAAACGCATAAAACAAAAAAAAATTACAAAGCTATGCGTTAAGTCTGATAATATTTGTTATAAAGAAAAATTTAGCTTAGTTTGAAAAAATAAAATTGACATAATCTTGAGCTACATTGAAATTTAGCATTTTAAAGTAATTAAACATATCAATTTTATACAATTTTAACTGCCTTTTTACAGTTCAACCGTTTTTGAGCACACTGTGGTAGTTTTGATATATAAGTATTTATGTTTTTACTTAATTAACCGAAAACTATAAAAATTATTCAAAGAAGCAATAGTCAAAGTTATTACAAGAACTTAGTTTAGAACTAATAACACATTAAAAAAAATTTAAAAATTATAAAACAAATATAAGTTATTGAAAAATAACCTCAGCCTCTGGATCTAATGCTTTGTATAAGTTTGAATTTTCGTCTACACCAACAGTGTTTGACTCACTAATAGACATGACAGATACTGTATTTTCTGGATTTATAGGTTGTTCAACCAACTGTAGTAAAAAATATAGTTGAAATAATTAGTATACAAATTACTTGGGTAATTTAACATCTTACAATTATTCAACTAATTTACACAGCATTGCCAAATATTTATAGCAAATTTTCTCCAGGTTTTCAAAATTTCCTCTAGGCTTAAAAGGTCTATTGTTTGTTTTAAGTTAAGTTTAAGGTAAGAAACTTTGTTAAATAATATAAAAACATTGAAAAAATACTCTAAAGCTACTTTAAATGTGGTTTTAGATAAATAAAAAAATTTGATGATGACAAAAAAAAATTATCTATATGATAGATTCTTTGTGTCAAATCAAAATTTTACTACTAAACTTGTTAAAATTGTTCAGAATTCCAGGTTTTTCCAGGTTTTTTTTTTAATTTCTCAAATTTGATTTTAGCCTAAATTTTAAAATTCCAGGTTTTTCCAGGTTTTTTGGTAACGCTGCATACAGGTTTGCCACTCTTCAGCAAATGATCCAATCTGAGTTACTAAAAATTAGTCCATGTTTATAAAAAAAATTCTCCTATATAAGTATCTTAAGTACATAGTATAAGCTTTAAAACAAGTTCTAATGTTAGTTTTTGTCAAAAATATTGAACTCACAGTAGATAACTTATCAAGGACAAAATACATTCTAAAAAAATTTAACAGACTTGTTTTAAACAAACTTAGGTTCAACTATTTTTAAAGTAAAATAAAAGTATATAAAAAAAACTGATATGTTGTCATTAAAAAATACTAAAAAAAGGCTATGTGGCTTAGTTAAAGTAAATATACCAAAATGTCTAAAATACTAATGATAAAAACGTAAAATAACAAACCAACTTTTTTATTGTTTTCATCCATCTTGCAAGCTATTTTAAAAACTTTTTTAACTGAAATGTATTTATACTTCTTGTTAGTTTTAATAAAATAAGTATCTAACAGTACAGCTTTTCAGTACTCTATAATATTTCTATTGTTTAAAAATATAAATTTTTACAGAAATAAACTATGATCAGGGTTTGTTTGCAAAATTTTTTAATTTAGCCTGATTTTGATCGATTTAGCCTGATATTTTTTCAAAGCGTCACAAATCTCCTTTAAAAGTCATTTTGGGTATCAGGGGTCTTAATTAGTAAATTAACAAAAACTAAACATTCACAGACACTACTTTTAAAGAAAAATAAAAACTTAACAAATTTATTTTCAAACATCTATCAATGGCTTACTCAGAAACTTAAATATTTTTAACTGATCATTGTAATTTCTGCTTCAATAAAATGTAATAAATGCATCTACCACACATCACGCATATTCTACTATGAATATATGGAAAGAAACTTGTATCTTAAAGCTAAGTTAAAGTTTATTAATAATCTCTAATAAGTTTAAACAAACAAAAAAATAAACAGTAAAATATATAAATAAACTGCTAGAGTTTTAGTCTAAGAAGCATTCATTACAAAGCTTCTAAATTAGAAAGTAAAACAGTTAAACCAACTAAGCTATGAAAAACATAGCTGATGTAAATAAGAAAAACAGCTAGTTGAATTTAACTGTAATGTTTAAACTGTATTTTCTTTATGAATTTTTATAATTATGACGTATATAATCTACTCAAAAAAATAATAAAGATTCTTAAAATTATTTTGAGATTTAACAAAAGCTTTAAAGCATTTATTTTTACAAATACTGACTGATTTTACCTTTAATAACTAAATTTAGATTTTGATATATTCATACCTTAGTTATAAGAATAAGTCAAGAAAAATAAAAAATATTTTTAATTTTTTTTCAAAATTCAGAAGTTTTCAAGCATTTGAAATGACATAACCTAAAATTCTAAAAAAATTTATCAATGATATTAAAAAACCGTTTTTTTTTTTTGTTTTAAATTGATTTAGTCTGATTTGGCTTGATTTAGCCTGATGCGCACGAACCCTGTATAATACTAAAAAAGCAACAAGTATAACAGAGTTTATATTTCTACAGAAACATTATGTTTAATTTAAATGTTTTTTGACATATAAATTCTACTTTTGTCTTGATCATTATATTAAAGCACATTCCAGTGTATTTGTCAGTGTTTAATTTTTTTATTGAATTTTTTTATTTTTTAAAAGTTTACTATTTTCTGTCTTCACAATAACTTAATTGTTTCATGTCATTCCTACTGCTAATATTTTTTTATGACCACAAAGTTACACAGTGAACTTAAAAATACAATTTAAAAATAAAAATTAAGGCCATAGGGATGTTAGCTATTTTTTTTTTAAGTTGATTTTATTTTACAGAGTTTTTTCTAAGCTTCAAGATGCTTTTTATCGTTTTAAAAATTATAATTATTATTTGAGATATGTCCAGTCAAAGTTAGGCCGCATAATAGGTTCCCTATGGGAAGGGAAAACTAAAACAGCAAAGGCTATTTTATTAAGAATCAATCTCCTCCTACATTTTTCAAGCAATCTTCTTCAAACTTTCACAGTCTAATCTTTATACATTACAAAAAAACATTACTTTGGACTCTAAATAATTTTCAGTATTTTTTTTTTGTCTTACTCTTTTTTAACATTATTTAAATTCATAAGTAACGGTTTTCTCTGTTAATAAAAGAAACATTTCCTGAAAATTTGAAGAAGATTGCTTGAAAAATGAAGGAGGAGATATATTTTTAGTGATTTTTAAAACTACTGAGAAAATTGACCTCAAAAAATTTGCAGTTCATATTTTTGTATCCAAAACTTTTTACAAAAAATAAACTATCTAAAAAGTTAAATGAAATTTTTGAATTCTATAACAACTGGTTTGTACTTAAAGCTTTCATATATAAGCCAAAGTTAATTTTTGTAAAAAAAAAAGTGTTGGACCTCCCCCCTTATGCCCTCAAACTGCAAATGTAGTAAAATTTAAACTCTTTGTTTTTAAACATTTTTAAGTTTATAAACTTGTTCAAAAAAAAATTATTGTAATTTAGTACAAATTACAAGCTACAAAGAAAATTCTAAACTTCTTTAAAGAATAAATTAAAAATTTTAGTCCATTAGTGTTAAGCTATTTTTAAATAGTTTTACCATGTCAATTTCAAGTTTAATATGATGAAATTAGAAAGTTAAAATATGACAATAGTAATGTCATGATTGATAAAACTTTATATGGTTGTTTAGTTTTTAATTACTATTTGACATTGAGAAGTCTATTTTGTCACCATTAAATCAACTTTGAAATGGCATACTGATAAATGTGCTGGAGTTTAGTTTGGTATAAAGAAGTTTGAACACTCATTATTATAATTTCATTATGGACATAGAACATTATGTGATGAAAAAAAAACACTTAAAAATCACACTAATAAGTAAGTCAATATCATATTCAAAATACTATTCATAACTCTGCTAACACAAACATTATTTTTCTAATTCCAAAGCTGGAATAACTTATTTATTGTATAATTACTTTTCACAATTACTATACGCTATATATATGTATGGATCTCTTATCAAAGGATAATTGACCATAAAGTTCGTGTGACGAAGTCACTTAGTATGGAGATGAAAATTCGTACACTTACTAATGACGACCTAAATCTATACATTAAAAATTTTTAAGGCGATTGAGCTTTTTAATATAACTTTAAAAACAGTCTCTTATCTTTATATTTATAGTGCTTCTTTGTTATATAACTTAAACAATAATTTTAAGAATTTTTGATGATAATTGCTACATCTGCATAACATTTATCTACATGAGAGCATAGCTGAGATATTTTCAGTATGAGAGAGAAAAAAAACGTTTGCAAATTTGAGAGAGCATACACTTGTAATCTTCTTCTTAAGCCCGCACTTTTTAAGCACGCACTTTCTCTCCAAAAACTTAGTGTACAAAATACATATTCTGTCTAGACAGGTAACGGTAAGCCCTTGTTATTGACTACGCACACTTTTGGGCGTGTTTACAAGTGGAATTCAATAGGAAGATTACTGTAGTTAGTCTAAATCAAAATTTTAGATCCGGTAATCTTTGATAGATTTTTTTAATGGTTTTCTAAAAAATTTTAAAGTTTTTAAATATTAAAATTAACTTTATAAGTTTTTAAAAAAGGTTTATATTTTAACTATACGTTAGTTAACATGAAACTATAACTTTTTTTGTTAAAAACTCATCAGTATCTTACCTACTCTTCTTATTTCTATACGTTATGTCCTGGACAAATACTTTGAGCGTCTTTTTTTGTCGCTCAATAAACAACAATACATAAGTTATAAAAATCAAGCAAGTTTCATCATTTGTATGTTTATGTGTTCATTAGACAGCAAAGTATAATGACAGCTTCAAAAAATTAGTTTACATAATTTACCAGCTTGGAAGTCAAATTATTTGTTGTTTAATATTTTTTGCTGAGCTCTGTTTATTAATCTCTAGTTTTTATTCAAACTGATACAAGGGTAAATTTAACTTTTTTTTCCTTTTATTTACAAACAATATAGTAAAATTCTAAGTAAAAAAACTAATATTATTACTAATTATAGTTTATTTAAATATTTTTAGTATCATAACTGGCAGTGGCTGCGAGAGATTTTTATTTTATTTATAGCTGTAAGTATTTTTAGATAAAAATAATTTTAACACTTTAAGAACCGTTAATATTTTAGTAAATGTTTTATTTATAAGGAAAAAGTTGTTTTGAATATACAATTTTATTTGAAATAGTCCACAACTTATACCTCTACATTTATAATTCGACTGTAACATTGTAAAGCTTGTAAACAAATCACATTTGATATATCAAAGTAAAAACAGTAAAATTGTTTTAAAATTTAATTACATTTATACTTCAAAAAAATGCGTGGTAAGTTTTAGGTCTAACAATTTAGCAAGAAACTTAGATTTTTTTTCTGAATTCTGGAAATAAGAGTATTCTTCAAAGTTAAAAAATAAATTAACTGCAAACCAAGTTTTTTTATAAAGCCAATGTATTAGTTACTTAAAAACTCACATCACAATTTGTAATTATTTTATACTGTCAGCGACATTTAAAAAAAAAAAATTTAAATGATAATACATAACACAAGGTTTATAATACTTTAATTGAAATTGATTTACCTTTAGCTACTTTTAACAACAAGAAACTTAAACTATTGTCAGGGAACGGGTCTAAATTGCGCGAAGACAAAAGTGCGCGAGGTTACTAAATTGCACGCAGGGACTAAATTCCACGAGAACAAAATTGCACGAGTGTACAAAATTGCACGAAGATACTTTTGCACGAAGACTAATTTGCACGCGGGCACAAAATTGCACGAGGGGACAAAATTGCACGAAGACTATTTTGCACGGAAGGTCAATTTTGCACGAGTTACAATTTTGCACGGAAGGTCAATTTTGCACGACAGACAGTTTTGCACGGAGGGTCAATTTTGCACAAAAAATATCAGCTTAAAATAACTAAATAAAAAATATGTTAAAACCTTTATGTTTTATAAAAAATAATAATAAGCATGTGCTAGTGTAGTTCATTTTAATTTAATTAGGTTTGAATTAATTTTATTTAATTTTTTTTGATATATAGCCTTTTCTTAATTAAAATTAAATTAATGTGTTTAAAAACTAATACAAGTTAAAAAAAATTTTTAATAAAAATATAATTAGAATTTTATTATACTTAAAATAATCCTTAATTAAAAATAGGCATGTATTGATGTAAACTTAAATTATATTATAATTATACTAAACTTAAATATGAAATAATTCAAGATTAAAAAAAATAGATAAATAAAATTTTACATGGGTAGGTGTTAAAATTGCGCGAGCGTACAAAATTGCACGAGGGGACAAAATTGCACGAAGATACTTTTGCACAAAAAAAAAAGCATGCGAAATAGTGAAACAATTAAATAAATTTAGAAAGGAGAAAACCCGTCTTATGAAATTTTTATTGTGCATTGTACAGAAAGTTCTGTTACGGCCTTGTACTTCCAATAATTATACTTAAAATTGTTTTTTTTTAGTGTTATATAAAAGTTTTAAACCTAATTTATATATCATGATTTTCTATTTGTCTAAACTTTATCTTAGTTGCATTACTATTTGCACGCGTTTTACTCTAATTAGCTCTTAAGTTTCTCCTGCTCTGTATTTTCTCTTTATCTAACCCAGACTAGCGAAAAAGCACCGTCAGAAGCAATTTTCTTCTTACTTTTTTAGAAGAAGAAGGAGATATAAGCTTTTGACTAAAATGAAACAAACAAAATAATACAACAGCTACAATTAGTTAATTTCTATTTAAAAAAAAAATATATAATATAAACAAAACACTTTTTGGTAATTATATTTTGATGATGGTTAGAGTCTTATTTTATAATCTAGTTTTTATTTTTATTTATATAATTTTTTTTGATTGATTTTTGTTTATTTTTTAAATTGTTCATTTTGAATTTTACAACTATTATTATTTCTTTTAAATTTTTTTAATTATTTATTTCATTTATTGAGACTTTTTTTATTAATTTTATCAATTTTTGTTTTGGACTTTTATTTAATGTATTTATTGTTTAATTTATTAATTTTTAATTTTTATAAATCTTAATTATTTGTTGATTTAAAAAAAAATATTTATTATTTAGTTAATTGATTTTTTATATTCTGACTTTTTTATTATTTATTGAAATCTAATTAACATTTAATTTTTTTATACATTAAAATATTTTTGTTTTACTTACTATATATGTATTTTTTTATATACTTATTTTTTTTAATTATTTGATTTTTTTATTTTTATTTAATATTTATTTATTCATAGTTTTTATTTAGTTATTAAATTTTATAATTTAGATATTTTTATTTTTTTGAATATTTTATAATTTTGTTTCGTATTTTTTATTATTAAGTTATAAATTTTTTAATTCTGATTTTTTTATTTTTCGTTATTTAGCTTATAGATTTTATAATTCAGATTTTAATTTTTTTGAATTTTATATAATTTTGTTTCGTATTTTTATTATTTTGTTATAAATTTTTTAATTCTGACTTTTCTTTTTTTTTGAATATTAAAAAAAAAAATTCGTGCAAAATAGTCTACGCGCAATTTTGACCCGTCCCTGGGAAGGAAACAAAACCCGTGCAAAATTGACCCTCCGTGCTAAATTGTCACTCGTGCAAAAATGACCCTTCGTGCAAAAGTGTCTGTGTGCAAAATTGTCTGCTCGTGCAAAAATATACCCTCGTGCAAAAGTGTCTTCGTGCAAAAGTGAGACTTCGTGCAATTTTGTCTGCGTGCAATTTTATCTTCGTGCAATTTTGTGCTCTCGTGCAAATTAGTCTTCGTGCAAAAGTATCTTCGTGCAATTTTGTGTTTTCGTGCAATTTTGTCCCCTCGTGCAATTTTGTACGCTCGCGCAATTTAGACACCTACCCCTATTGTCAAGTTTTAAGGAGTTTCTAATTTATATTGATAGCTTACTTTAGTAATTTTATACGTATTTAGTTCAACCTTTATTTAGCTAAACGTTGATATTGATAATAAAAGATAACAATTTAAAAATAATTTTTAATAGTTTTTATAAATAGATAAAGGTTTAATAAGTCTGTGTTAAGATAATTAGGTTAAATTAAATATAAACTAAAATTGATAATTTTTTGATTTAAATTTGAGTTTAAAACAGAAACAACACAATAAAACGTTTTAGAAGTTACGGAAAATTACTGTAAAACTAAATTGATGAATATCTTTACAAGGCAAAATGTTGTTATATTTTTTGAATCTCTTAATAAAATATTACTAAATTTTATTAGAATTAAAACAACAAACAGTTGAACAATATAAACAAAATATAAAATTCTAGAATATATGTGTCTCTTTTATTTTATTGTATAGTAAATGGTCAGTTCTCAGAATTTAGTAGTGTTGAACTGTTGAGTCAAACTTAGTACTCAGAGTGTCAGACTTAGTACTGAGCTCAGTAGTCAGTACTGTAGTGTTTTGTTATAAAAAATAAGTACCAATAAAAATTCAATAAAAAATCCTGTTGTTTTCTAACTTTCGAGTTCTAATGAACAATTGTTGAATTAAGAAAGACAGCTATTGCAGCTATTCTCCATACCAAATGTTTATATCAATATAAAAATCAAAATAAAATTTAAATGTTTAATTTTCAAATAAACTTCATCTGAATACTCAAGAAAGAGTAGTTATTTAGAAATTGGTATGTTATTTTCCTCTAGATTATAAAAAGTTTCTGTTAAAAACGTTATTAACTATACATTGTACAATTTACAAACATAATTAGAAAGTGAAGACCTATGATTTATTGAGATGGTGTATTTTAGTAAGTATATGCTTAATTTAAATTCTACAAGTGTATCAAAAAAAATGTTATGATCTAATTTTTTAGTTTTTTACTCTTAAAATATTCTCACAATAAAACAGTAGGATGTTTATTTATAAAATTAATTTTTTTAATAATTTTTCTAACTGTTTTTATTAGCATGAACAAAATTTGTGTAATAAATGTTAGTATAGAAGACCTGCTTAACTCAATAATAATTATATTCAAGTTTTTGTTAATAAGCCATTTTAGTAAAATGAGAGGTAACAAATGGTTTCCCTTTTCAGTGGATGCCAGTATATAAATTTAAAAATCAAATAGCTGACCATTAAAGATTTCCAATACTTATGATATTATAGTTGATGATTATAAAGTATTTATATATATTTTTGAGTTTAAATTGATTCTATGCACCTAGTTATTTATTGGCATAGGGGAGTGGTGAATCAAATAATTGCAACTTGATCTTAATTTGTAGAGTTTAAATAAGCTTTAATTTTATTAGTTTTTAAATCATCCATAAACTAAATTTTCAAGTGTAGCTGGTTTAAAAGGTTGAGTACAATAGATTCCTTATAGAAGGGGAATATTAAAGCCATGAATAAAAAAATTCACTGTAAATCTATCTCCTATGTTTTTTTGAGATAAATACCTCAATTTTTTAAGAGTTTTTATTTGTAATGCTAAAAAATCTGCAGTAGAAAAAAAAAAAAAAATAATAATTAAATGATTAAAGAAAAATTTCTAAAAAAAATTTCAAAACTGAAAAACTAGCCAAAGTTACCAGAAAAAAAAATTGAAAAGCTTACAACTGTTTCACAACTTGAATAGCTTCAAAAAACAATAAATGTGATTATTTAAGTCTAAATATATGTTTTGGAAATTTTTGCATTTCTTATTTTAACTGAATATAGTTTCAATTTTGCCCATTAATAGCTTATTTTGTTATGTTGTTTTGATTTTCTAGCACTTACAATAATTTTCCTACAAACTCAACCTAGCTCACAAGTTGGCAAACTGTGTATATGTCTTTTGCATGAACATAATATTTAAACCATATAATCAAAAATATACATTAATCTGAGTTATGATATTTCTATTAGAAGAAAGTTAGTGAAGTTTTTGGGGTTGCCTCAAAACCTGGAATTTGGGGATTTTGCTGAAGAAACCTGCAATTTTAAAAGTAAAAAAAACAGAAATTTTGAACAAACATCACTAATAGACCTGTAATTTTAAATAGTTTTTTACATACTTAGTACTGAAACTCAATTTGACACAACAAATTTATCATATAGATAAAAAATTATTTCTCATCATTAATTTTATTTGAAAAATACAATAATGTAGCTGTAAAACTGTTTTTTTTTTGTTTATTTTTTATATAAATTTTTTATTTTTTAATTTTTTAAAAATTCCTTCCGACAGAATTTTCTAAATATATCAAGGAACATGTCCTGAAAATTTAAGGTAGTTATCCTAAAAAACGTAGGAGAAGATAAATTTTTAGTGAAATAGTCTATTTTTGCTGTTTTAGTTTGCGCCTCCCATAAGGAACCTATTGTTGCCTCCGAATTTAACCGGCTATATCTCAAAAATTATTTTGTATTTTTATTAATCTGTAAAAAGCATTTTGTAGCTTAGTAAAAACTATAAAATAAGATCAAAAACCAAAAAAGGGTGTTTACCCCCCTATGCCCTTAACAGTTTTTTACTTAAAACTTATTTTGAAATAAAAAATAGACCAAAAACCTAAAACATGTAATAAAAAAATCAGGAAGAAGTTCAGAAATTCTTGAAGAAATTGCTTTAAAATCAGTGGCAACCCTGGGTTTTTAATAAAAATATTTTTAAAGTGAAAATTATAATTTTGAACTTAGTAAAGCCACAATTTTAAAATCCGTATCAATGATACTTATAAAGAAATAAGTGTATGCCAGTATTTTTTAAAATTTCCAAAGTTTTTATATAAGTGATAAAATTAAGTTTTATGATGGCATCAAAACAATCTAATATAATAAAAATATATAGTTAAGTTGTGTAATGTAAAATTAAATAGGTAATATTTAGCATACATATAATAACACTAGTGATTAAAAACATAAATTTTTGGGAGCCTTACTAAAGTAGAACTATGTGCAGACAGAGCAAAATATTAAAAAATTTAAAAACACTTACACTGACTAAGGCTAATTTATTGTGACTCAGGGTTATATTTGGTCACTAAATGTATTTTTATTTGTCTTTAAAATGTTCTCCCTGCTTAAGTGTATTTATAGTTTTATTCATATTTCATATTTGTTTTTAATATTGTTGTTCTGTAAGTTTTTAATTATTTTAGCATTTATTTTTGTAGATATTATAGTTTACATGCATTTAAACAGTTAAAATATTAAATGAAAAAGTTAAGCTTTGTACATAGATTTACTTGTATTTTTTATGAATTTTCAGACTTAGGTATTATAATTTAAGGAATGACCCAGTTTCTTCCACCAAACTTGCTAGCATTGTTTGCTGCAAGGGACCCTATTCCCTTCAAGCCACCAGTGAAAATTGTAAGTTGTTACGTTTAAAATAAATAAAACATTATTTAAAAAAATTTATATTTAAAATTAATCTTTTTGTTTTTCTTCATAAATTTGTTTTTGTTTCAAAACACTTTTTATTAAAGATAATACAGACTACATACATGTTATTTTTTGATATGCATGGGGGAGACGGGTCAAATATGCACAAAAGGTTAATTTTGTACAAAGATACTTTTACACAAAGGGTCACTTTTGCACAATAAAAAATTTTGCACAAAAGGTCAATTTTGCATAAGAGTTAAAAAAAACTGACTTAAGGTAAAGGTTAGGGGTAACAGTGATAGTAAAAAGTAAAATAGAATTATATCAAACATAAAAAGTCGATTAAGGGTTAGGGGAACAGTGATAGTAAAAAAAAAAGAGAAAAAAAATACTAACCTAGATAAGGGTTAGGGGAACAGTGATAGTTTAATAATAATAAATAATATTAGTATATAAAAAGTTACCAACCAAGGGTTAGGGGTAACAGTTATAGTAAAAAAAAAAAAATAAAGAAATAAAAAAGAAACAAAAAGTTTTTGACGCTTACCCATGCATGGTACTAATTTCCTTATACTTTTATAAAAAGTCATTTAAAAAACATTGATGAAAGGTTGAAAAGATATATACAGGTTACATGTATATAAGTAAGATTTTTAAAGTGTATATTTGTATTTAGTTTGTAAGACTATAAATTAATTTATATAAAAGTGTATAAACATGATTAAAACAGTTTTGTATTGGTTTAGTTACAATAAGTTATAACTTGAATTTCTATCAAGACACATTTATCATGGTTGCCACTTGACCTGGAAATCTGTAAAAAACCTGGAATTTGACAGTTTAGGCAAAAAAAACCTGGAATTTTAAACAATTTTTACATGTTTAGTAGCAAAATCTTGATTTGACACAAAAAAAATCTACCATATCAATAAAAAATTTTTGTCAATGTCAAAACTTTTTTTTATTAAAAAACACATTTGAAATGGCTTTACATTATCTTTTCAATGTTTTAATACTATTTAATACAATTTTTTACCTTAAACTTATCTTTAAACTAAAAATAGACCCAAAAGCATGTAATTTCAAAAACCTGGAAGAAATTTCTCAAAAACCAGTGGCAATCCTGATTTATGGAAAGTATATTATTTATTAAAAAAATTGATTTAGCAAGACATTTAGTTTTAAATTTACATAAAGTAATTTATTTATATATTTGCTAAAAAAAAATTCAATTAAAATACTTGAGCAAAATAGTTTTATTTATTTTTTTTGGTTTAAACTAAACATATGACTATTATTCTATTTACATATTCTAGCTTTCATGGGAAAAAGATCGCAGCAAAACCCCATACACTGGAATTGCAAAATTCATGATTGGATTTGAGGATCCAAAAGATACACCTCCAGCAACAAGAGGTGAAACAAGAGATGAGAAAAAGCAGCGTAGAGTTAGTTTTCAATTAATAAATGTTAAAATGTTCTCTAGTAGTATATATATTTTTTAAATTTCAAATTTTAAATTAGATTGGTTTAATTTGATATGTATGATTTTATTAGTTCTCAAATATATTTTGAAAAAAAAAAGGTTGCGTTTATCAGTTATATTTTTGGTACAAAAAAGGACAATAATGAAACTATAAATAGTTAGATAAAATAATTTTTACAATTAGAAAATTTAACTATGTTTGTGATACTTCTAAATACTTTTTTATAGTTAATTGGATTAGATTTTTAACTTAATATTGGTTCCAATTTTTATATATAATTAAAAGAATAAAGATTTAATGTTTAACTTATGAACAAAGTTGTTTAATGGTAGACTATGTAAATAAAAATTTATACATCTATATATAAAATAAATGTAGATAAAGGAAAAGACTGATAAAAGAGCTGCTGAGATCGAAGAAGAAACTAAGCTATGGGATCCTCATAATGACCCTAATGCTACTGGAGATGCATTTAAAACATTATTTGTTGGACGAATTGTGAGTTGATATATAATTAGTTTACCTGTTCCATTTTTTTAATCTTATAAATTTAAAAAGTAAAACATAGTATTGTTACAGAATTCATTTTAGAGTGTGTACTATTTTTTTTCATTCTTTAAGCTATCTTATTATCTTTTTTACTGATTTATACAATTTACTGCTCTAATTATTTTCAATTATTTTTGCAGAACTATGATACATCTGAAAACAAATTACGCAGAGAATTTGAAAAGTATGGTAAGATTAAGCAGGTAAGGAATAGTTGCTGTTGTTAATAAACGTAGATAAAAGCAATTTTAGCTTATTATATTTCGTTTATAGGGTAATAAAATTACTTACTCGTTTATTAAAAAATAGTTATTACTTATTGCTTGTTAGTAATTAAAAGGCGATTTTTTACAGTGGTTTACAAATTTAGGGGTGTGAGTACTTTATTGTTTATGATGATAAGCCTTGTATTTAAAGATAATTTTATGTTACTACACAAATCTAGACAATGTTTTCAATTTTTTTATACATATAACTCAAATTTGTTAAAGAAAATAAACTAAAATCTTGAATGAGAAATTATCTTTATATATGTTTTATTGTTTTTTTTAAGTTATATAAACTACAAAATTTGTGAAGTACAAATTTATGTCTTTTTAAGAAATACGTAGTTAAAAAATCTAATGTTTTGTTTAAGAAGAATTTTTTAAAAATTAGTAATTGAGTTAAGTTAAAAAATTTTTTCATTGTAAAGTTTGATTAAAAGTTTTAGAACATATTAAGTATATGTAATTTATTTTTCAGGTGAAAATGATCAAAAATGCAAGCAATGGTAAGCCACGCGGATATGCGTTTGTTGAATTCGAAAAGGAAAGAGATATGCATTGTAAGTTAAAATTAATAAGCCATTTTTCTACACCTTAACACAAATTGTGAATTAGTGGGTTGTGAATTAGTGGGTTTATTTAGTTGTTCATTAGGTCATCAAAATTTTTTCAAGTTATCTTAACTAAATTAAGGTAAAATAATTAAAACATTTACTTGTATTTAGGAGCTAGTTATTAAATCATTAAACTATGAATTTTTTCAATTTAATCTAAACTTCTATAAGTTTTGAATAATCAAAGTACTTTGCTAAATATTTTTTATCACAACTCAAGTCAGGGTTCTATTTTATTTAAAAACTTAAAATGTATTATAATTTTATCTTACCATCATAATCTTAGTAATTAGACATTCAAGTACATTTTTAAATATTTTGTAGTTTTCTTTTGTTTTTTGAGGTGTAGCCTCTTAAACCCCTTGAAAATTTATAATAATTTGAATTGTTATATAACTTTTCTGTGCATACTTTGACAAATAGCTTTTGACACAAACTTACTAAATAACTTTAATTGCCAATTTACTGATTTTTTCAGCATCTAGCACAGGGGTCGGCAAACTGCGGCCCGCGGGCCAAATGCGGCCCTCAAAGCCAAATTTTGTGGCCCGTGAGCTATTTTTCAGCTAAAAACATACTTTTTTAAAGCAATATCAAAAAAAAAATTGCGGTAAAAACTTACAATTTGGCTCTTATGTAACCTATAACTCATTACTAGTGCTTTTTTAAAGCTTATTTTATCACTTTATTGGTTTAAAATAGTATTTTTGTATTGATAATCGTAATTATTCTATAAAAACTGCGGCCGCGAAGACTTTTTTCTATATTGTGCGGCCCGCGAGCATTTTTCTTCAGATATAATTGGCCCGCGACTTATAAAAGGCTGCCGACCCCTGATCTAGCAGCACTTAAAAGCCCCTTCCAAAAGATAGCTTATTAATCTTTTGAATTTTTATTTTTAAATTAAGGCCATAGGGGGGGGGGTAGAAGCCATTTTTTGACCAAAAATAACATATAGACTTATATTATAGTAAATTTCATAATCTTTCAGATGCTTTTTTTAGATTTTAAAAATATTAAGTAACTTTTTTTTTGTGACCGGTTATATAAACGGTTATCTTTATAAAGGGTAACTTTAAAGCCGTTTTTCTCAAGTTTTTAAAAACGGGCTTTAAAATCTATCTTCTCCTTCATTTTTCAAGCAATCTTCTTCAAATTTTCAGGAAATGTTCCTTACATTATGAGAAAAAAAAAAAGTTATTTGTGAATTTTAATAATTTTAAAAAATAAAAATTTTATGACAAAAAAAAAAAAAGTGATTTTTTATCAATTTCTTTTTTTTTCAAAAAAAAGGTATTTTTACATGAAATTTTTTAAAGTCACAAATAACGTTTTTTTGTTATTGTATAAAGAATAGACTGTGAAAGTTTGAAGAAGATTGCTTAAAAAAATGAAGGAGGAGATAGATTTTGAATGCATTAGTCTTTTTTCGCCGTTTTAGTTTTTCCTTCCCCATAAGGAACCTGTTATGCGGCCCGACTTTGGCCGGTCGTATCTCAAAAACTAATTTGAATTTTTAAAAACAGCAAAAAGCAACTAGTAAAAACTCTATAAAATAAGATCAACTTGTAAAAAACATGGCCTACCCCCCTATGGCCTTAACCAATTTTTTGTTGAAAATTCAAAGCAAAATCTATTCTACACTTGAAAAGTTATAAAATAAGTTTTATCTCAAAACAGATTGTACCAAAAAAATCTGAAGTCTTATCATGAATATTTTGACAAAATATATTTAATTTTAAGTTAAAGTTCAAGTTAAGTAGTGAAATCGTTACAAAAATGTTTATGAGTTAATTTTACATTTTTTTAATTTTTAAAATTAGTTATAGTAATTATCATATAGCTTAAGCTTTGAATAAAAAAGTATGTTTACAATCTGACCTTAGTTTTATCAGCCAAGTATTATTTTTCTAGAACGCTAAAATACTTCTATATTTGCAGAAAAATATATGTAGTTATTATTATTTATTATATGTAGTATTATGTAGTTATCTGTAAATATCTATAAAATCTATTAGTTTAAATTTTTAAGTTCAGAAAAATTAAGTTCTTTATCATATACATTGCATTTTAAAGAATTTCAAGTGATTTTAAACCATTTATGAGTACATCCCTATGTGTAACATATCTGCATATTCTACAATAAGTCAAGTTTTGAATACTAAAACTCTATCACAGCTTAAGTTCTTAAACAATAAGCATTTCTTTTAGATTTATAGTTATTTACTCTAAAGTTAGCACCATTTAAGTTTATGTAAGCTATAAAGGTATTATTGTTTAACAAATATTTGGATAAAAATCAATTTTTTGTTTTGTTATTTAAGTGTTAACTACAAACTTAAGTTTTCGTAAGACTTTGTTTAATTAAATAATAAAACAAATTAACCAAAGAGTGAAAATATTATTTTGTAACGGTAAAATTATAAACAGTGAAATATTTGAAAATAAATAAATTAAGGATTTAATTCTGGCTTTGTATATATATATATATATATATATAAAATAAGGTTAATGTTTAAACATAAACACTTTCAACTGAGCCCACTTGAAGGGCTTTTAAATAATTTATTCAAATGGCGATTTTAAAAATTCTGGAACATTAATCCAGAATTTTTAAAATCGCCATTTGAATAAATTATATATATATATATATATAACTGTTCAAAATATAGGTTTAATTGTTTGCTAACAAAAGATCCTAGTGAAGTAACTTCACTTGAATATAAATAAAAACAAATTATACAGTAATCTTCCTTTATTCTACCAACATATGTTTCTGTGTGTCAACGTTATCTTTCCCATTAACAACCCAGTTGAAGTGTGTTGATTCGTTGACACACAGAAACATATGTTGGTAGAATAAAGGAAGATTACTGTATAATTTGTTTATATATATATATATATATTGATAACTTTATTACTTACAATGTTTGCAAACACTATATATATCAAGTTCTTATCATTAGATATTGAGTTCCAAATTCTAAAAGTAATTTGAATAATTATTGAACCTAGGACATTTATAGTCATTGAAAGTGTTGTAAAGTTAAAAGAAAAAAATCAAAAATATGAGTAATTATTTCATAGAAAACAGTTGTCTAAGTAAATTTCAATGATATAAACAAAGTTAAATATACTTTTTTGCTATTTTGCATAACGAAATAATATAATTTCATATTTACATATTGAAAATTTGTAAACATTTACTTAATGTAACAATGAAAGTAGTTTGTTAAAAAAAAAAGTCCATTAAAAAACACACAAAATAGAAACTATGTAATGATATTAGCATCTCATTTTAATATTTTAAAGCTCGTGAATAAATATGGAATTTTTTGTAATAATAAAAACAATTTTCATTATTCTCAAAACAAGCTTTTGCAAAACAATTTTTATAACTCTTAAAACAATTTTCTAAAACAATAAACAATATTGTTTACTTAAAGGAGTTACATTTGTTTTAGTGCTTATAAAACGGAATTTGACTTGCAATTACAGTGCAGTAGCAGTTTCGGCAAGTGTGCTTTAAGTTAAAATGCATTTTAAACACGTTAGATTTAAGAACTAATATTTTCTTGTATGTTTAACTTTAGTTCTCGTATAGAGTGATGTAATTGTATCTTTGTGTTGTTTAGTTTATGTAAATAAATATAAGTGTTGTTTTGATTGTTGTACTAATCTACTTTAATAATCCTATTACCCCCCTTTAACATATCTGTAACGAGACATTGGAAACCATGTGTGGCCTGTATTTTAGGAATCTTCTGATATTTAGGAATTAGGTGCCTTATCAATTAAAAAACGCAGCGAAAAAAAAACTTTAGTTTATTACTAAACAACTTTTTAACGAGTTTAAAATTTTGACAGTATAATTTGCGATAATACTTTACTTTGCGACATTTCACTATGATAATAGTAAGAAAAATTGTGTGAATAACTTTCTACTTTGAAACAGCAAGTCTACAATTATAATACAAGTGTGTGGTAGTGGTTTATTTAGTTTTGTTAAAAGTGAAGCTTGATGTCAAGGATTTTTTGCTGGAAGTACTATATAATTTTTGCGGTGATTTCTATGTATAGTTTTATATGTGCTTTTTTAGTGCTTAGGTGCTTATTTTATTTGCTAATGAGCATAATATTTCTTCTTCTTAGTGCACAATATATGTTGCAACTAACATAAGTCGCATGGGTGCGCAGTATTTCGATCCTAAAAAGCTTAATCTTTTTAGCTAAGGGTATAATATAAGTTGCAACTAACATAAGTCGCATAGGGGCGCAGTATTTCGATTATAAAAAGCACAGTCTTTTTACTCTAGTGCACAATGTTCTTTGAAGATGTTGCAATTTGCATAAGTCGTCAGGGGACGCAGTATTTTAGTGCAAAATTGCATTTTATAAGTTGCCAAGAGAGCGCAGTTATTATATTTTTCTAAGCATAGAAATGTAAAGTAAGAACCGCATTAAAATTTAGAATTACAACAGCAGAATTGTTCTTATTAATAACGTCTGAGTTTTAGCTGATAAAACTAATTTTCCTATGTGTTTACTACTACTAGTTTATTGTTTTGATCTGCTGAATGATTGTATTAAAGTATAGATTGTATTTGTTTTAAATTAGAATGTTTCTGAAGTTTAAAAATATGTTTGAATGAGTTTTCATCTTTCTTAGTCGTTAAATGGCTTATCGTTTGCCACATTTTATTACTCGTTTCAAGTTCAAGTATAAAGTTGTGTTAAAATTTTCCCTTTGAAAGAAATCAGAAATAAACTCCCCTTAAATTTAGCAGTCGTCGCTTGTAAATAAATTGTTGCGTTTGTATCTTTTTAACGTTGTTTGAAGCAAATTGTCGTTTGATAACCACAGTTTTAAGCACACCTGACACCTTGCTACTGCATGAAACTTTAAAAGTTTTGTTGTTTATAAGTACGACAATAAACAAAAGATTGAATGAAGATTTTGTGTTTATTCTATGACGTCACGATCAAAATTCCTGCTGTCATTGTTTCCGAAGCCAATCGATGTGATGTTTTTCTGATTCAGAAACCAGCTAGAAGACAGAAAGTCAAATGTTTCCTAAAAGAAACAAGACGTTGTCAATGATCCAATTGATGGTTCATAAGCCTCTATTAACAACCTGAGGATAACAGCCCGACGACGAGCCCGAGGACAACAGGCACAAGGACAAGAACCCCAAGGATAAGAAGCTGGAGGACAACTAAATGACTATCATTGTTACTTACTTTGTCTTTATGTTGTGTTTTATCTAAGTTTTTGTAGATTATGTAATTTTTGAGATAATAAGAAATACAGTTTCTTTTTCTTACTTTTTTTAAACCGGACTTTTGATACTGTCTAAAAAGTTTAAAGTTAAGTAGAATTTTAAGGATTTTAATTATTTTTTAATTAATTAATTTTACCAGGCTTTAAACGTTAAAATTGAAAATTTAAAAAGAAACAATGTAATGATATTAGCATCTCATTTTAATATTTTAAAGCTCGTGAATAAATATGGAATTTTTTGTAATAATAAAAACAATTTTCATTATTCTCAAAACAAGCTTTTGCAAAACAATTTTTATAACTCTTAAAACAATTTTCTAAAACAATAAACAATATTGTTTACTTAAAGGAGTTACATTTGTTTTAGTGCTTATAAAACGGAATTTGACTTGCAATTACAGTGCAGTAGCAGTTTCGGCAAGTGTGCTTTAAGTTAAAATGCATTTTAAACACGTTAGATTTAAGAACTAATATTTTCTTGTGTGTTTAACTTTAGTTCTCGTATAGAGTGATGTAATTGTATCTTTGTGTTGTTTAGTTTATGTAAATAAATATAAGTGTTGTTTTGATTGTTGTACTAATCTACTTTAATAATCCTATTACCCCCCTTTAACATATCTGTAACGAGACAACTATAATGATTTCTTGGACAAGTAAAATGAGTTAGCTATTCAGTTGGCAGATATTTTTGCTTTAAAACAGCTCAAATTTTATTTTTGACCTACGAAGTTTAGATATATAAAATATTCTTTTTTTAAAGGGCTGAGTAGTGTCCGCAACTAAGCGAGCGTTAAAAGAGGCCCTTTAAAATTAAAAAAAAAATATTTGGAAGGACAATGCTTTACATAGTTGTTTTCTATAAGCACTAGTATTTTTTCTTTTACACCGATAGACCATAGCTTAAAAAATAACCGACCAATTTTTTGCTCTGGCTTTATAAACTTGTTAAGAATGCTAACTTATGTGACAGATTGCTATAAATCTAAATTACCCTAAAATTATTATTCTACCTCGTTCTTCAATTTTGTTTTTTATAAAAGTAAGTTTTGTTTTTATCAAATTCTTTAATTATGCAATGGCTATAACAAAGAACTTTGATTCTAGCTGAACAATTACTCTAAATGACTTATATAAAATTTATAAACTTTTAATCCACTTTTATATTTTAAAGAATAAAACGGTCATGTGGCAAGCACAAACATTAGTTGTTAGTGGAACTTCTTTATCGCCGAATTGAAAAAAAAATATTACAATTTACCTTGATAGGTTTGTTTTAGAGTCAATTTATGGTAAGCAAGGGTTGGTTTTAAGCTTAATTGTTTTTCATAGTAATCCTCTTTGCTACCGACTTTAAAACAAAAATTGTGCAACAAAATTAAGTTACATTTTCTAAACTTTAAAATCTTTAAATTTCTCATTTTTGTTCAATAAATGTTAAATGGCTTGGTAAGAGCTCTCATGGTAAGTGTGCCTTCGTTCAACTGTCATGCCTTACAAGCTGACGTTTGTTTGAAGAAAACATTTTTCTTGTTTTGGTTAGTTTGTCATGCGGCAAATTTCACCAAAGGTTTGTTTTGGTAAGGTTTTTGTTCCATGAAAAATAAAGTTAAATTTAAAGCAAAAAAGCTACATCAGGTAGATACAACCCAAATTTAGTTTTCAAAAAGAAATTAAATTTTCAACCAGATCAGACGACCTCACATATAAGTATATTTCAAATTTCATTTTTAATTTTTTTTTGACTTGTTGATCTATTACTTCAGTTTTAATTAAATTTAAATTAGATGGTATGTGTAACAATCAGGAAAATTCAACAAAGAGCTATAATTTTAAAGCTAATTGAGATGAGTTATAAGTAGTGATTTATAAATTTAAGTGTTGTCTATAAAATCTTAGTTTTTATTAAGCTTTCTACTTATTGCTATTTTCGTGAAATCGTTTGTTTTATTACGAATAATATAAGCTAAAATGTGGAAAACCACATAAGAAAATCAATGTTTACCACTGTTTAGTTTACTTACAATACGTAAGAAAGAATAAAATTCGTTTAAAAGTGGTATTAGTGAATAGATTAATCTACTTAGTCCCTCATCTAATCTGTAAAATATCATGTTTACTTCTTATCAGTTTTTTGACAAATTACGATTCGTTTACTTACCTTTTTATCATTTGATACAAATATTTTTCAAGTTATCAATTAAGAAAGCAAAAAGGCTAAGATTTATTATTAAAGACAAAAAATTCTCTTTTCATATGTTTTAAATTAAATTATTAGAAGATAAAAGCTCATTAAGCTTTTCTCAGTGGTAAGTTTAGTAGATATATGTATGTGCATAATTTAAAAAAAGTAATAGATACAAATTCAACATACTTTTAAAACCTCAAAATGCAAAATAAAATTTTCGTACCATAATATTTTATTTCAAAACAAGCTTTGCTACAAACATAGTGATTGTAAGTTATCACCCTAAACACATATATAGCTGCGTACAAAAGCGCTGACGGGTTGAAAATAGACGGGAGGCGCGTGATGGTGGACGTCGAAAGAGGTCGCACTGTGCAGGGTTGGAAGCCCAGGAGGCTCGGAGGCGGTCTCGGGAAAACCAGGATGGCCACTGAAGAGCTCGAGCAGGAACGCGAAAGGTGAGTTAATGTATCAACCATCTATGAGCTTACAGCATTGTTAATATTTTTTGTACATTTTTATACAAAAATATAAATATGTTAATGCTTAGTTTATGCTATATAAGTTTTAGTTGGTTGTTTTTTTTGTTTCTTGTACATGAACATAAAATTTTTTTCTCGACTTCTTTAACATACTTGCAAAAAAAAGTATATTGAGATACAGAAAAGTTCAGTCAATTTAGTTTTTATTTTAAATAGTTACTTAAAAATAAGTAAAAATAATGTACAAATTACACTTCAAGGAAAAACAAGAATGCATAGATATAATGAATTTAGTGAACAAAAACTGTTATATGTAAGCATATTTGTTTTTTTCTTTTAAATGTTGTTTGCAAGTTTTTTTTTAGTTACCTTAATTATATTTTAAGTTAAAGGTTTAGAGTGAAATTGTTTAACGAATTTTTATATAGGTAATTTATTTACTGTTAGTAGTGCAATTAAAAAAAGTCTGCTGTTTAAAAATTGTTTCCCAAAAAACGTAATCTAACTTTATAAACTAAACCTATTCCTTTCTAACCGTTTAAATTTATTCGAAGAGAGCGCGAGCGAAGGAGGGGCGGCAGCAGGGACAGGGGAGGAAGAAAAAGCAGGAGCAGGGAGAGAGTGAGGAGCCGCGACAGGGGTGACTCTAGGAGAACTGACGACAGGAAGCGCGACAGAGACAGGGGTGACAGGAGAGACAGGGACCGCGATCGTCGCGAAAGGAGCAAGGACAGGAGTGACAGGAAGAGAGACGACAAGAGCAGGAAGGACAGGGACAGAGGCGATCGCGACAAGGATCGTGAGAAGGATCGTCGCAGCAGGAGAGACGAGGAAGGTCGCGATCACAAGAAGTCTTCAAGGAGGGATCGCTCAAGAGATCGTGAAAGGTTAAGTTTTTGTTAAAATATAGTTCAATTTGTTTTTGTTTTCTTATTTAATTACATTTAAAAAATTTTTCCAGAATTCTTTGTTATTTTAAATTACTTATGATATTAACCAAAGAAGAGTTTTAGCAAAATAAGACTTATACAAAAAAGGGTTATTTTAAACGCTTAATGTTATCTTGTGTTCTATACAGGCGTCGTGACAGAGATGGGAAAGACAGAGATGGTAAGGACAGAGATCGTGACAGGGACCGTGGCAAAAGTGACAGAAGTAGAAAGGAAGTTGTGAAAATTGAAAAGGAACCTTCTAATGGATCAGCTCACAGCAACGGTTAATTTTTTAGAACAATGTATAATCGATTTGTTGATTAACTTTGTTCTGTTTAACATAAAATTAATGTGCATTTTTAGTAGTTGTTTACAACAAGTTACCATAAATTTTTCAACAATATCTTTCACCACAAATATTTTATAATAAATAAAGTTGCGTAACATTCTTTTAAACAAACTAGATAAATAGATAATTTTTTAAAAATTACTATCTACGACATGGTAAACTAAATACATTGTCTTAAAAGATTATGTGCGTTTTTGAAGAAAAAAAATTGATAAAAAAAGATAATAGTTTGTTAACTAGATATCCATAAACATTTTTAGTTATATAGTGTCTATCTTAAAATGTAAGAAATTTTATAAGTATCTTAATGTGAAAAAAAATACTGATTTATTTGGCGCTAGAAAATAATTAATAGTTGTTGCAAAGGTTAGAATACATATTTTAACCATAAAAATGTAAACAATGGGAACTTATACGAGCTGTTGCTGTAATATTTAGTGCAACTTTAAAATATTATTTCAGGCGAAAGCAAGCCAGCTGTGAAAGAGGAGGTCATGAAACCAGCTTACCCGGAAGCTGGAGATTCAGCTGTTAGTTGAAGTTTTCTCGTTAATAGTTTTCATTATTAGTTTGTGTTTAGTTTAAGCAAAAACATAGAGTCGATTTTTATCGAAGAATTATTTTGTAAAAACATAAAAAACATTAAATAAAAATTAAATAAGTCTATAATTTGATATTTACTTTTTAGAGATAGTTTCAAAAGTTTTTAACATCATATCGGATATACTTATATTTCCTCAAATTCACAGAACATTCCGATGGAACATTAAGCAAGGTTGAACTTTCACCAAAACACTCAAAGAAAAATAGTTGTAAATTGCTTTTTTACTTTTTTGAGATTTTAATACAAATTTTACATAGGTTTATTGATGAATTGACGTTTACTTTCCAGTAAACTTTTTTCTAGTACGGAATTAAAAATGAAAGGATTGTGTATACTTGCATTTCAAACCGTAAAAACATAGTATGGTTTTTTTAAAAGTAGTAAATAGTGTATTTCATCGGTTAATGTTTGCGAAAAATATATTAAAAACGATCACATGCAAATATTATCCTAGTTGTTTTTATCTCACTAGTATGTTTTTTTTATTTACTTAAATTAATGTTAGAGGTAAATGCTTTACAAGAATACTAGTTTGTTTTATAAATTAAAACCATACAGCTTGTAATAAAGATTTTTTTAAGAACGTTGTGACTGTTTTATAATTGTAAACAAAATTTTTAGTTTTGTAGTGACAAGTTTTTTCAGTTGTACAAAAATGAAACAGCTAACCCTTTTAGTGTTTTCTAAAAAAGGTTCTTAAGTTAAAGATAAATAAATTGTAAGGAAAATACATTAATTAAAAAAATACAATTTAACAGGAAAAGGAGCTCATGAGCTTTACTAACTTTATCAGTCGTCAAAGTTTGCACAGTAAAGTGCAGAGAATTTAATTTGTTTTCAAACACATTATTTATCTATCAAGATACTCTAAATATATAAACAACAGATTATACTTTTTTAGTTAAGTGTGCACATTTTTTTAGTAATTTACCAAGCACAGCTTATGAAAAAGTTGAAGACCCTTGAACTTCTTTTGATTTCAAATATTGCGTTTATTTTTAAACCATGTGTATTTGTGTACTGACATACAATTTTATTGCAAGTGATACCAATTTTATTTATTTTAGAACTTTTTTAATGAAAAATACTTAAAAAAAAATAATTTTTTTTTCAAAACTAACTACAGGGTTGCAAAAAAAAAACTGGAATTTGACAATTTAAGCTATAAAGTCTGGAAAAATTTGGAATTTATAATAATTTTTACATGTTAAGTAGTAAAATTTCTATTTGTCACAAAAAATCTATCGTATAGATAAATTTTTTATCATTATCAAAAATATTTTTTATTTAACATTTAAAATTTATTATCATTTTATTAACACATTTAAAGAAGCTTTAAAATATCTTTTCATTATGTTTATACTATTTAACACAGTTTTTTACTTGAAACTTATTTTTAAATAAAAAATAGACCCTTAAACGTTAAAAATAAAAAGCATGGTAGAAATTTTGAAAACCTGGGGAAATTTGCCAAAAACTTTTGGCAACCCTATAACTAGTAAAAACAGAAAAAATAAAGTTAAGTTTTGAAATAATAGTCTATAAATTACAAATAGCGTTGATAAAACTACGAAATGTACTAGTTAAAACTAAATTGATTATTTAAAATTGTTAAATTCCAAATGAAGAACAAAAGCTAGCTATTTATTTAAGGTTTTTACTTTTTATCGTAAATGCTACAAAAAAAAATTGATTACTTTAACTGTTAAATAGTGAATGTTTAACATACAGCTTTCTACGAGAACTAAGGGCTTACACCAACACGTATCAGAAAATTATCATTGCAAAAATTTCTATATTTAAAGAAATTATTTTATAACTATCACGGTTGCCACTAACTAATAAAATTTTAAAATTAATTTTTTATGTTTAAAAAATTTCAGTTGTTAGGATAGATTTCTCAAGTAAAATGGAGCAATTTTTTTAATTAGTTTTTATGTTATTTATTGTTTTACTGCTGATACTTTCATATTAATATCAGCTTGATGAAAAAAAAGATTTAAAATTAGGGGAAATTAAAAAAAGATCTTGACTTGAAAAAACTCAGCACACAACAAATTCTTTGCTCTTGCTTAAAGTATATTTCTAATAGGAACGGGTCAAAACTGCTCGTTCTTACTAAATTGCACGAAGGGTCTATTTTGCACGAGAATAAAATAAGAAATAGAAAATAAATTAAAAAGAGAAAAGAAAGTTACTGAACGAGTGTTAGGGGTAACAGTTATTATAAAAATAACTAATAAAAACTATTATTATAAAAAACAAGAAAAATTAATTAAAAAGAGGAAAAAATGTTACCCACCGAGGGTAAGGATTAAAGAGTAACAGTGGTAGTAAAATAAAAATTGAAAAAAAAATTCCACCCGAGCAAAAGTGACCCTTCGTTCAATTTTGTCTTTGTGCAATTTAGTCCTCTCGTTAATATGTGTCTTCGTGCAAAAGTATTTTCGTGCAATTTTGTCCGCTCGTGCAAATTTGACACCTACCCATTTTTAATAGCTTAATGATACAGCTAAAATAATTTATGTTTTTTTTTTGAACTCTGGTTTATTGGGTCGGTACTAGAGCCCGTAGAAAAAGTGGTACATATTTGCTTTTTTAGTCTGCGTAGCAAACAATAAATAAAATTTTGAACTAATTTTCTGATCAATACTCTTCATTGAATAAACTTTATTTGTCAGTTTTTTTGATGTATATATTTAATGATTAAAACAATATTTTTATACGTAAGTTAATTTAGATTTAAAAAAAATTGACTAAGCAAAAAGATCTTAATAAATCTAGTAAAATTTATGTTACAAACGAAAGTTCGATTTAAGCAGATTAATATAAAGAAAAAGTTTATATAAAGAAAATATTGTGAAATTGAAACAAGCTGAACTAAAATGATTATTATAAATTTATTTTGATCAAAACTAATTAAACATTACATTTTGGTTAAGATTAAGTATTTTATGTATTAATAAATAAACGATTTCAATTAAGATTTATTTGCTTTTAAAACAAATACTGATTTAAATGAATCTAAACATTAACAAATTTTTACTGGTTGGGTTAGAAATGATCGGGTTAGAAGTGATCGATCTAAAAATGATCAGGTTACAAGTAATCGGGTTAGAAGTGATCGGGTTAGATATGATCGGGTTAGATATGATCAGATAGAAATAATAGTAAACAGGTTGATATCCAGATATTTTATTTATTAGTTTGTTATTAATTATTTTGGTCAAAATAATTGACTATTTAAGTAAAATTTCTTTATAAATGTGTTTTATAAAAGAAGCATTATAATGAAACTAGATTTATATTTTTTTGTAAACACTTAAAAAAAATAACTAAAAATAGTTTTTTAATTAGTTTAACAATGTTAAATGAAAAAAAAAAACTTAAACTTTTTATCAAAACTATTTCAACAAGAATTTAAACAATTTTTTTTGCGTCTTTGTTGAAAACTGATGTTAGTTTTTATCTAAAATCTTGTTCAAACTCTAAACAAAAGTTCTGCAAAAATCTAAAACAACTATCAAATAACATAAGATTTATATTTCTGCAACTTCAAACAATTTTTTTTTAATAAGTGAAAATGCAAGAATGTGGTTGACTATAAGCTTATATTTTAGTTCACAAGAAAAATTTAGAAACTTGAATTTCGTTATAGATCAAAAGAAAAATTACGACAATCATTTAAAAATAAGGGTAATTTTGAGTCGTTTTTTTGACTCAAAAATTTCAAAACACAATAATTTCTTTGGGTTTTAAAGTAAATTTTTACAGAAATAGCTAAATGATATAGCTAAAAAAAATAAAATTTTTGAGTTTAAATTTATTGGGTTGGTGTTAGAGCCCCTAAAAAAAGTGGAACATTTTGGCCTTTTTTATTCCTCGGAATATATTTCGAAAAATGATAGAATAAAATGCTTACTTAAATAATCTTTTTATAAAAACATTTATAGACTTTTTTGTGTTTTTTTAAGTATTTTACTATCTCGCAACATATTTTAATAAAAAGATTAAAAAAACATTTAATTTCATTCAAAAATTTTCAACAAAAATGTGTTTTTGAAGTTTATCCTTTTGTAAGCACAAATATTAATAACAACAACTTACACAGTTCTTTTCTTTGTGTAACTGACGTACGTATCTCTGTGTTAAACAATTATCACAGTTCCTTGCAGTAACTTTTTGAAACCTTTTACAACTTCGTTGAACTATGTTAGTTTTTTAACACAGTGAAAAGTACATAAATTAAGTAAAAAATAACTATTGTCCTAAATGTTTTTATTATTGTATATTCTGATCCTGGACAAGACTATAAAGGTATCCATGGAGTGCGACTTAATAACAGAAAGGTATTTTCGTGCACCAGGTCTTAGGACCAAATAATTTAAGCGTCATTTTTGGCGTTCAATAAAGTATATATTAAACTATTCCAATAAACTTGTACGTTACGATCTTATATAGTTGTATCTATAACTTTTGTATTTATGAATAAATATCTGTAGATTTTTCCAATCGTAATGGCGTTAAGCATAGAGCAAAATATTACTTGTTGTAATTTAGAGGCATGTAATAGCTCTTAGAAATGGTATCTCTGCCTTAAACATTATGTATACTGTACTTAAATTTTTTCAAGTTTTTATCTATTTCAGATAATTTATTTAGACTCTGTAGAGCTAGTCCGATCATATTGGAAACGAAACGCTGTTATTTGAATAAATTATTTGCGTACGAATTAAAAAAAAATACTCTGTCAGAATGTAAACAGTTCTGAACTTCTTTTGAATTACCTAGTGTATTTACAAAATTAAATAAAACGTAAAATGTTTTACAACTAAGCATATTTTTTTATTTTCGTTTTGATTAAATCGTTTTTAACAAAAAATGTGTTAAAGATTACATCAATAAACATTTTCTCATAATAGTTATTATTGTAGGTGTTGTGGAAACTTTTATAAGTAAAAAGGTAACTTGTTTATATGTTAGATTAAAGTAATCAAGTAGTAAAATTCAGCTAAAGTTTAAACTTTTAGTTCTGGAGTTAAAATATTTTTTGTATTTTTTTTTACATTTATTTATAAGCTTAAAGTGTAAGCTTTCTAATTAAAAGAAAACTTTTGACAGGTTTATTGTGCAGTACAGTTAACTTTATTTAAAAAAATTTAGAAAAATTACACATCCATATACTTAATTAAAAATTTGAATTTTCATAAGAAACCTTTTAAATTGAAAAAATAAAAGAGTTAAATATTAAACTGAGTTAGATTTTCAGCAATGTGGATTTACAGCGACAAATTTTGATACTAAAATTATTGAAATAAGCTCCAAAGTAAAACTTCTTATTAGAAGAAGGACATAAAATAAAACTTGGTGAGTTTTGTTTACATTTGTACTTTTTAAGCTTCCTTGTAGAGTTTCATACTAGTATAAATTAAATAAATTATCAGTATATATTAAGCTTAAAAATTATCATAAAACATGTCGCTTGTTTAATTGTAAAATAACATATACATTTGAGTGAAGCCCCCTTACAAGTTTGTTTTTATGAGCAATGATTTGTTTTAAATTTTGAACTTCTGGTTTGAATTGTACGTGTTCCATGACAACGCTTTTAATTTGATATCTTTAGAGAATAAGCTAAAAATAATATAACAGATAACAGCGCTTAGAAGTTTTTCTGAAAAAGTTTTTGTAAAAATAATTAAATCTATTTTTTACAAGCAGTTAACTTCTTTGCAATGCTTATATAACAGCATTTAACTTTTAAACTTTAAGAATTTATAGTTCTTTCTTAAGTTTTAAAAATGATTATAACTAACTTTATCGTTTGTTTGTGTTCAAATGTTTGGTTATTACTTGTAGTATTAGTATAATTTGCCATAATGTTCGTTTAATCTTTATCATTGGTATAATATATCCTCTTTTTTACCCATAATTATTCACATCTATTGACTATGTACACTGGTCTGGTGCTTTTTACACGCGCTCACTGAAGCATAAACACAAATATAAAATCAAAACTTTTGAGTATAAATTCTGCAATTTCTATGAGTGTTTGCTTAATATAGTCTAGTCTTGCAGGATGCTTATATAAACTAAATAATTTAAATGCAGAATGTTGTATTGCGATTATTTAAAGTTAGCTATTTGACAAATTTCATAAGACTTATTCTATACATAGTTTTCCAATTTAGTTTTCTGTTTAATTAAAAAAAATAATAATTAAAAGTTTGCTTCCACTTACCTAAAACTATTTATTACTTTGTTTAACTCTTTAGAACTTGTAATAAGTTAGATGTTGTAGTCATTGTTTTTTTGTAATATTTTATTTTTTTTTTCTTAAGGGTTGCCAAAAAACTTGTAATCTTGAAAAAAAATTTCGAAAAAAATAGGAATTTTGAAAAAATTACTAAAAACCTAAAGTTTAAACAATTTTTACATGTATCGTAGTGAAACTTTGATTTGACACAAAAAATTTATCATGTATATATCAAATTTTCAACATCTTTGATTTTTTTTATATTAAGAACACATTTGAATTAGCTGTACAGTATCTTTTCAATGTTGTTATACTATTCAACACATTATTTACCTTTAACTAAATTTTATACTAAAAATAGACCCTAAAACTCGTACTTTTGAAAAACTTGAAGAAATTCCAAAAAGTAGAAATTTCTCAAAAACCTTTGGCTACCCTGTTTTTTTGATATTCTAAAAATCAAATTTTTATTTAATTGGAATAAAAAACAAATAGTTTAATTTTAAATACTCTTGTTGGAATATTTTACCTTACATTAGTGTAAGGATTGTTTAGATTTTTTTGATAACAATTGCATTCATGTAGAGAAGTGGTATTCATGCTATTCAACATGTTCTGCACACTAGAGTGCACAACATTTATTTTTGAGTTAATAAAAACATAATTTTAAGATGTGTATTCAGGAACAATAAAATCATGTAGAAATTTACTTTGAAACTTACACTAGATAATTTGGAGAATACAATAAAAAAAATGTCTTAGGTATAATTGAGGGGTGTTACAAAACTTAGTCTAAGTATTAGAGGTACATTTAAAAGATAGTACTATACTTTTGGGGAGTTTGGAGCTTGGGATGCACAGATTTTTTTTGAAGTGCACAAATTTCAATTAATTTAAAAAAAATTCTGTAGAGGACATCTACAAACTTTTCTAATTTAGATTAAGTTTAAAAACTTTGCTAAAGTATTTATTTGACTACAAAATGACAAATGCAGTTTTGACTCCAAAAAGAAATGTACTTTACAAATGAATATTTTATAAATGAGTGAGAATTAGGTTTTGATCTTGCAACATTAAACTATAACATTTTTAATGATTTCATTATAAATCCTAGACTAGCAAGCCATAAATTGTATTTGTTTGGTAACAATACTTCTATGCTGCAATAAATTGATCTATAAGTCTCAAAATTTACAGAAGTTTTAACTGTCCTGGACAAGATGTCAAAAGGTATCCAAGTGGTGTGCGACTTGATAACTAAAAGTTTTTTTTTGTGCACCAGGCTTAGGACCAAACATTTTGAGCGCTTTTATTTGTTGTTCAACAAACGATATATTCACTTTTAACAGCTAAATAGTTTCAAAATTTAAACTTTGCATACTTAGTATTAAAAATACATGAATTATTAAATTGATTGAAATAAATTGAAAATATAACACAGTATTTATTTAAAATACTTTTACATGGAAATTTTAAGTTATGTGTTTCAAGTATTAAAAGCTTATTTATATGAAGGAGTTGATCCAACAATACCTGGAAATGGTGGAAAAGTATGCAAAAATTATATTCCGATCAACAGAAGGTTATGGGAAACATCACTAATTGTCATAATTAGCCTGATTGAGGTCATTTACAGTATTAAAAATACAAGAAAAAATTACAAAAAGGAAGAAAAAGTTTTACCAATTCTTAAAAGTTACTGCAGTCAAAGCACTATTATGTAAGTATTTTTATAGTTTTATTAATACAAAAACCTTTGACAGTTAAAAATAAAAGTTATTCGAATAAAAGACTTAAAATAGTTAACTTACTGTTTATTACACATATACAGGATTATAAGTTTTTAGATGCTTAAGTGATTTCTATAGTAAACTATTTTAACTATTTTACTCAAGTTAAGCATTAATCAATGTTTCTTATCTTTTATAGAGTTTTGCATCATAATTGAATAAATAATAAAATCCTTATAAATTTTAGACATTTCAAAATATTAGTTGTCTTAAGTTCCTATATGAAGTAGGTACAACTAATCAGTAATTTAAATAAAAAAGATACAACTTATTTTAAAAGTTTCTTAAATTTTAGAATACATTTTTTTAGGCAAACAATAAAACTATATTAGAAATTTTAAATTAAATAAACTACTGAATATAAAAATTCAAAAATTTTCCTATTAATATTGGTGGAAAATGATGTATATTATTGTCTATTTATCTATTACCTATAATTAAGTTAAAAGTATAATGATTAATTGAAATTGGTTTCAACTTAATCATTTTTGTATGTAATATACAGTATTCAATATTTAATTGTTGTATATTTAATTAATATTTTTGTTGATAAGAGCTTATTTAGCTAGCAGAAGAATTATCATAATCTGAAAATTAAAAAACTACAACAATTATTATAATATGCTCATTTTTGGTTGTATATCTAAGTCAATACTTACGCAAATATTGGTGGAAAACATACATCCTGTAGGTAAAATCTGTGACAGCAAATGTTTATTTAATTATAAAAAATTATAGCAAACAAATAAATTGAAATTATATTTGAATAATAATTACAAGTATGGTTGGGTTCTTGTTAATAATGTTAGCTAATAAAAAGTCTTATAACACAAGTTTGTTTGATTATAACAATAATGGTTTGATATATACTCAATTTATATTGAAAATTTTGTAATTTGTTTCAGAAGGAAATGGTTATCTTTTAATTTTTTTAACTTTAATACTACTTAAACAATTATTGCTAGTATTATAATTTAGCTTGTTGATTAAATACTTTTCAAAGTAGTATGCTTGCTGCTCAATTTGTGGATTAGAAAATTGGTCTAAGTGAAAAATTTAACCTTAGTTTTAAGTTGAGTAATTTTCTGATTTTTATTCTACAAGTATGATATAAAATTAAGTTTTATAGTGGTGCTAATTTCACAATTATATTGTTATAAATTTGAGCTTGGACAAATTATAAGCTACTTTTAGTATAATTAATAAAAATAAAAAGACCTTTAAAAATGTTTTTTTTTATGTTTTCAGTTTTGGTCCACTGTGTTATATGTACTTTTTGAGAAAAACTAGTTGATTCTAGAAGTTGCAAAGCTACTTATTTATTCTTAGATATGTTATTTTTGTAAATAGTTATCATGTGTTTGTAAGTTAAATAAATAATAAAAGTTGTGTATTGAATATTTCAAAGGTAAATGTATGACTATATATTGTATACCAAAAATCATTCTTCATTGAGAATAAAATCTTATTTACAGTACAAAAAGCAAAACTTGACAGTTATCTCTACTTAAGTAGTATAATCTTAATAAACTAAATGTTATACATTTTTATGCGATCTGTTTTATTTGTCTACCAATTAACATGCATTTTTTCATAGTAGTTCTATTTTATACTTTTTATAAGTACTTTTTTTATTATATTAGTTTCTTAATAGCTTTTTTAATAAATTTATAATTAGTTTGTTGTTACAGAATTATAAGAAGGTCAATACTTGCTTTATCTTTGGGAACATTTTTATTGGAAATATACTACAAAATAAAAAGAGGTACATTAATATACTTGTTAAGCCCTTGTCATGTTCTAAATTTCTACCAAGTTCGTTTTATACCTGTTTAAACTTTAGTTGTTGTCTTTTTTGTTTTCAAAACTAAGTTATTTGTTGAAAAAATATCATTAAAATAATCAAAAACAACTGGCATTCTAAAGTGTTTTATTCAAGTACAGTGTACAAAAAATATTATTTAGAAAGTAAAATGTACAACTATATATAAAATAAGTAAACTATAGTACTAAAACTTTATTGGTGATATTTAATTTGAAAAGAGGCTAAAACATTTTAAAGTCCATTAGAAACTTTTTAGCAAATATATCTAAGTTTCCTATAAAAAATACATCTGCAATCTATAAATACTTGTCTAAAAAATTGATAAACATTAAAAAACTATTATTACTCAGTTTTAAACTAAGGTACATAGTTTATATAATTTTAATGTTTTATAGTCTTTATTTGTTAAAAAAGTTCAGCTAAAGCTACATAAAAACAACTGACTAAGAAATCTAATTCATTTAAATTATTCTAATTTTTACTTAAATTTAATTTGATACAAGATGTGATTTATTGTTTGTATTTAAGCAGTTGTTTTTTACCTTAGTTTGTTTATCTTACTTGATTTTAGACTACTTTTTACTAATACTGGTTAAATGTATTTTGATATTATTATTTTCAAATTTAAAATTAAATATTTAATTGACATTTTTATTACTAGTACGTACTATAATTTATTTGTTTACTCATTATTTAAGTTATATTGCAAAATGTTTTTAAAAAAATAAAAAAGACATTTTAAAATATCAGTGGTCTAAGTTTCCTATATAAAGTAGTTACAACTAATCAGTAATTTAAATTAAAAAGGAAAATTTTATTTCCAAGCTTGCTTAAATAATTAAATCTATATTTTTTTAAGGCAAACAACAAAACTATATTAGAAGTTTTAAATTAAAATAAGTACTGAATATGAAATTTGTAAATTTTTATCATTAATTTATGATTTCAAAGTTGTAAAAACAATATCTTTTGCTATCTAAAAACATGAGTAAAAATATTAAACTACAATTTTACTTATTAGTATTGTATCTTGTTCAATTACAAATATTTTAAATAGTTTTAATTTTAAATGTTTGAACTCAGTTTTTAAATTAAAACAAAATTTTATTAATACAATTTCAAAGCTGTGTACACCTTTTAGATATATTTTCTCACAACTAGTTCAAATCAAAAAGAGCTTCAAAAATTGTTCAGGTACTGTTATTTTATATGTTTGTGCTTTATAATAAGTTTTTATTTATTTTATAATAAAATGTTGCTCAATCGTATAGTAACACAAGAGTGTAGTTTATAGTATGAATTTTTATTATAGGCTTTGATATCAGCTGTTTTATTTTTCCAATATAAGTAATTTTTAGTATTTCAATTTTATCTTTTTAGTTTTTGTAAAATTAGTTAAATTATTGTTTAGTTATTTTTTTGCAATTACTTTTATATAAATGAAACTTTTATTTTGTACTAAAACAAATATAAATTTATATTTTTAATAACATGGTAAATTCACTATAAGTGTTAGACATATTACTTCTCTAAAGAGAGTACTGTTTTTAAAATTGAGTGAAAATTTTACAAAAGTATGTAAACATTGGTATACTATCAAAGTCCACCGCGTTCAAATTCAACCCAATATTTTCTAATATTTTCTTTAACTATTAATTTATTTAATATATTTTTTTGCAGTTTTTAAATTTGTTTTTTATTTATTTTTTACTATCACTGTTACCCCTAACCCTTACCCTTGATCGGTAAGCGGTTCTCAAATTTGACTGGGTGGATTTTAATCGAGTGGATTTTGAACGCTGGTGGGTTCCAATCGCGGGTGGGTTTTGAACGTGTCCCGTAAAAAAATATGTTCCAATTCTATCTTTAAACAGTATACAACATAACATGTATAACTAACTGGTAAATACTGGTATTATTTAAATAGTTAAAAAATGTAAGTTACTCACTTGTAGCTGAAAAAACAAGCACTTAAAAAAACTGAAACCCGTATAAATATAGTCTTAAAAAACATTTATTTTTTAAAATATATACATCTGTTTTATATAATAAAAAACAGCTATTTTGTTCAAATTTTTTTGTTTAGCATTTTTTACTATTAATTTATAGCATAACAAAACTATATAAGATAAAAAATATTCCAAGGGATTTTGTGAATTATAGTTTTATAAGTATAACATACAAACATAATTTAAACAAAAATCAATTTTATCTTAAAACAAGTTAACTAGTTGTGTTTAAATTTCTTTAGAATTCACATTCACATAAATTGCGGGCCATTGCTAGCCATGCTGTTTCCCGTCACAAACACCAGGTTTTCGTCACTAGAGGTCGCTAATTATTGGTTACAACACCTCACCATATACCTGGTGGTGCCCATGTGTTTATACGGGTCAGGACACCGCAGTGAGACATTTTCAGACCTGTACTGGCCCCTGATGTCTTGTGGTTCTGCTTTCTTGTATCATTTTGGTTTGCTGCAAATTATTGGCTTAGTTTGTTTGAGTTTGTATATTTTTGTAAAATATCACTTTAAACCTTTCAAAACAGAAATTAAAGTTATCAACTAATTTCTCAAGCTAGTTAGATTTTTTTTAGGCTCTCTGGCTAGTATGATGAATTTTAGAAAAACTCATGGTAGTTTTTCGTTATAACTTCAATTGAGTTGATTCAGTAAAATTTTGTTGTACTTTAATTACACTTTTATTTAATTTTTTTATAAATTTTATACTTTTAATCTTCGGATAAAATATTTCACCTTGCAGCCAGCTCTACTTTATTATTGTATTTTAAATTTTTATTTGATTGCTGAATTTAATATTTGTGATGATAAAATCCAAGTTTAGACAAAAAAAACTTTAAGTTAGTTATAGAGAGTTATTGTAGCTCTTGTTGTAATTCTACTCTTTTTTTGAATGGTTTATTTATAAGTTTTTATATAATCACTGACTACAGTTGTAAGCTTCACTTCGTAATTACTTTTTTAAACTGTGTAATCGATTAAAATTAATCAAGTATAACTTAAGTTCTGCATATACTTATTAAATCTTAAGTGTTTTGAATAGTCAAACTTTGCTGCAGTATTTTTTATGTTCTTCTTTAAAAAACATTAAGTGTGTAACAACATACTGCTAGTGTTGCAATTAATAATTAGGGCATAAGAATAACTATGTAAAAAAAATAAAGGCATATCGTTAAAGTGAGTGCACAACTATACAAATTCGGAGAGCTCAAATTCTTTAAGTATGTTTAAAAGGCAATGTCCCAAAAAGTATTATATGTTAAAAATATTGATAATACCTGTGTAAAATTATTAATAACTTACAAACCTTTTTAATTTTGCATGATTTAAAATATTTTTTGAGATATGGCTAAAATAAGTTTTAATATGTTGTATTGAAAATATTTTCTTTGGGTCATTTTTTACTATTATAACCTTATTAATTACATCTACAATCGCTTTTTATATATTTTTAAAATAAATATAACTTTTTGAAATATTGCAACTTAATTTTTTAAAGAATTTGAACAGTCTAAATTTGAATAATCAGTAACCGGTAAAAGTAGACTGCCCTGGAAGAGCAACAAAATATTTTTGCTTTTTCATAAACTTCTGCTAACTTTAAGCTACTTTAAAACGTATGGTTACCTTATACTTTTTAATACACTTTTTACTATTATAACACAGTTATTTACAGTTTTCTTAAGTTCTATATTTGTATTAAAAAAAAAGTGAAAACTTGGAATTGTGCACAGGAAATTTTCTTCTTTTAAATTTTCATAAACAGTAATATTTTCAAGTTCTGTCAAGTTTCATTTATGATTGGTTTATGTAAACTAAATGTTTTAAAATTAACCCTTAATCATTTATAAATTTGTAAGACATTATAAACAGCTAATAATACGAACATTTCTTAACAACAAAAATTTTTTACTAGAGAGGTAGAAATTAAATTAGCATAATAATTAATTTTTGTTTAGTATGTATTAAAAATATTTTAACCAGCAAGTTATTAGTATTTAGTTTTGTACATTTAACTATATTGATCAAAATATCTTTTTATTGATCAATATACAGTCTAAACTAAATACAAAAAAATCCAATTTTATGATGTTGTATCAACACATAAGTTTTACATTACAGATGACAGACGTGAATCTGAACAACATGTTATGTCCGGCTCCCACTGATCCTTTTTATGGAATTAACTACCGCTTGTGGTCACTAATACACATGCACATTGTCATGTTTGTGCATTCCAAATTGTATCCACCCTTCATAGAATTCTTAAATGAGTCTGTTGTCAGGTGAAATACTTTAATTAATTTGAAAAGTTTCTATAGATATTGAGAATTTAAAGTTTTTGGTTTTATAGTGTTTTTTTTATATACAAAGAACGTATTTATAGATTTCAGCCATTGGTTTTGGAACTAATTTTTTTGTAATGAGTGTAATAGCTTTAAAATCTTATGTGTTACTCATTTACTAACAACTTTACTTATCAAAAAAAAACTACTTATTACTGTTTATTTATTAATTTATAAATTAAAATATAACAAAATTTTGCTATAAATATAAATATTTTTTGTTTTTATGACGTTTAGATTTTAAAGTTCAATACTATACAAACCTTACACTTACTCGTTTACATATTTAAATAAGGTAAATTAAATAAAATAAAAAATTATTCTTGAAATGCTTTAACTGATAAATGAAATTATAAATGTCAATCTATATAATATTATAATACTAAATAAAAACTGTTTACATTAATTTATAAATTTTTGGTTTAAAAAATATGTTTGTGCTTATTTGTTTCGTTTATTTTTTTGTAAACTTTGAGCTGAGTTCTATTATACTTTTATTATCACATCACAAATCAGGTCCATTGTAAACTTTAAACATGGAAAATTTTGTTTTTCCAAGTGTTTTTCATATAACATAAAATAAATTATTAAAAATAAATTTTATTGATTTCATAGTATTAAAATAAGTAGCTTTTTAAACTTTTATATTTAATATGAATCTAGTTTAAACAGCCGTTTACTGTTAAAGTTGTAGTTTATAATATTTACAAAGTAAACATATTTTTCTTCCATTCATAATTATATGTTTTTAAATACAAGAAATTTTGATATACAACCAAACTTAAAACACTTACATAAGGTTTTATAAAATCTTTGTCAAGTTTTAAACAAAAAAAAATTATATATAAAATCTTTTTACTTTTATAATTACCCATTTATTATCAATATCTTATAGTTCGTTCTAAAACATTTTTATTTGATTTTTCGGTTTTGTATTAGTTTTTTTATTAAAAATTCAAAAAATTCTTGTTATTGAAACTAATAATAATAAAAAGCATTTGTTATAAAGTTTTACTTTAAATTCAGGGCCTGCAAATGGTTGTTTTCATCAACTCAAAAAGATAGAAGCAGATCTTTCACAAACCAATAAATATTTTTTACGAAGTCATAATTCACTTTAAATGAATTGTTGTTCAAATTGGATTAATTTGAGAACCAATTGGATTTTGAAGGAAATTGAATATTTAGGTTACAAAAATTGTGTCGATTTTATTTATGAAACTATAAAAAGACGAAATTTTTAATATGTGCTATGATAATTAAATTTTATATCAATCACATTTTTTGGGTGGGTGTCAGAATGACACAGCGACAAAATGACACGGTGCGTCACTTTGGCACGGTGCGTCACTTCGACACGGAGGGTCACTTTGGCACGGCGACAAAATGACACGGTGCGTCACTTTGGCACAGCGACAAAATGACACGGTTCGTCACTCTGGCACGGTGCGTCACTTTGGCACAGCGACAAAATGACACGGTGCGTCACCTTGGCACGGTGTGTCACTTTGGCACGGAGGGTCACTTTGGCACGGCGACTAAATGACATGGTGCGTCACTTTGGCACAGCGACAAAATGACATGGTGCGTCACTTTGGCACAGAGGGTCACTTTGGCACGGCGACAAAATGACACGGTGCGTCACTTAGGCACGGTGCGTCATTTTGGCACAGCGACAAAATGACACGGTGCGTCACTTTGGCATGGAGGGTCACTTTGGCACAGCGACAAAACGACACGGTGCGTCACTTTGGCATGGAGGGTCACTTTGGCACAGCGACAAAATGACACGGTGCGTCACTTTGGCACAGCGTCAAAGTGACACGATACGTCACTTTGACACAGCGACTAAATGACACGGTGCGTCACGATAGCATGGATTAACAAACTTATATGCAAAACTAAACTTCTTCATTAATATAACTTTTAATTGTAAAATTTTGATAGTAATTAGTTAAACAAAAGATTTATTATACTTTTTCCAAACTATAGTAGCTTGATACATTTGAAACTATATATGTAACATTGCTTTAAAATTTAAGTCATAGTATAAAAACATAAATTTTTTAAGTTTGTTTTTTACGTTTCACGACTTTTCATATTTATGTAATGAATAAAATTTAGTATTTTTTGTTGTTAAGTTTAATTAATTATTATCAGGAATTGTTAAAAAAAATAACTAAGATTTAAATTAATACAGAGTTATTTCGTAGTAAGAATAAGTCATGCGTGTTTTAACTGTAGTTTTTAAAAATACAGAGTTAAGCTGCTTTTGTAGTAACTAGCCATTTATATTAAATATGTATATATATTTATATTTAACAAAAGTTAATAAGTTAGGATGTTTACTTAAAACTCTGTATTGAAAATATATAATAAATTTGTCTTAAAGCAAATAATTAAAATAAACGGACCTGGAGCCTAAATTTATGAAAAAGTTAAAAATAGTATTATGAACAGTTGAGAGAAAGTTAAGAGTCTGATGCAACCATTCATGCGCATTTATATATTTATCACTTTAAAAAAAATCACTAGAAGAGGTTATACATACAACATTGCTGCTGCAGCCTTCTAATTAAAGCTGCAGCCATTCTATTAAAGTTAATACTTTAAGTCTTTTTTATTTTTACAAAACATTTTAGTCGAAAATATAAAAAATTAAACTTAGAGTATGACAGATATTATACTATTTTATTGCATATAAGGATTTAATTGAATTTATATTTAATACAAAATCAGTAAATAAACTTCATAATGATACAGTAAAAGCAGATTTTAATTTGCGTGTAAAACATTTCTTCTACTTTATGTTCTTGAGTTTTATTACAAAGTTTTAAAAAACTCGGTTTTGTCTTAACTCTGTTATGAAAATAATATTTAATTTTATATTTTTAATCTTGCAACCTATTAAGTCGCCAAAATAGCGCAAGTATTAATTTTTTTAAGCATAAAAACGTAAAATAAGAACCGCATTAGAATTTAGAATTACAACAGCAGAAAAGTTGCTTTCGATAACGTCTGAGTTTTAGTTTATAAAACAAATTTTCCTCTGTATTTACATCTACTAGTTTATTGTTTTGATGTACTGAATGATTGATCTAAAATGAGGTTTGTACTTTTTAAATAAGAATGTTGCTGAAGTTTAAAAAATATGTTTATATGAGTTTTTATCTTTTTAGTCGTAAAATGGCAAGTTATTTTCTAATTTTTATTACTCGTTTCAAGTTCTAGTACTAAACTGTGTTTAATATTTTCCATTCGAAAGTAATCAAAAATAAATTTTGTTAATTTTGGCAGTCGTATTTTGTTAAAAAATTGCTGCTTTTGCATCTTTGTGAACGTTGTTTGGTATAAACAACTAGTTGTAGTTTATTAAGCACAGCTTTTAAGCACAGCTTTTAAGCACACCTAACACCTTGCTATTGCTTAAAAACGAGCATGTTTTTTGTAAGTACGACGATGAGAATAGAAGGTATAAACATTAAGTGTTTCACTTTCTTTTATGAAGTCACGATCAAAAATTCCTGCGGTCTTTGTTTTTAAAGTTAATCAATGTGATTGTTGCTGATTCTACAAAACCGGTTAGAAGACAGGAAACCGAAAAGTTTCCTAGAAAAATAAGATCGTTGTCCATACCAATAAAGATTGAAGTTTCACAACAAATCGTTCCCTCCCTTTTTAATCACCGTGTCATTTTGTCGCTGCGCCAAAGTGACGCACCGTGTCATTTAGTCGCTGTGCCAAAGTGACCCTCCGTGCCAAAGTGACGCACCGTGTCGTTTTGTCGCTGTGCCAAAGTGACCCTCCGTGCCAAAGTGACGCACCGTGTCGTTTTGTCGCTGTGCCAAAGTGACCCTCCGTGCCAAAGTGACGCACCGTGTCGTTTTGTCGCTGTGCCAAAGTGACCCTCCGTGCCAAAGTGACGCACCGTGTCGTTTTGTCGCTGTGCCAAAGTGACCCTCTGTGCCAAAGTGACGCACCGTGTCATTTTGTCGCCGTGCCAAAGTGACCCTCTGTGCCAAAGTGACGCACCGTGTCATTTTGTCGCCGTGCCAAAGTGACCCTCTGTGCCAAAGTGACGCACCGTGCCAAGGTGACGCACCGTGTCATTTTGTCGCTGTGCCAAAGTGACGCACCGTGTCATTTTGTCGCCGTGCCAAAGTGACCCTCTGTGCCAAAGTGACGCACCGTGTCATTTTGTCGCCGTGCCAAAGTGACCCTCCGTGCCAAAGTGACGCACTGTGCCAAGGTGACGCACCGTGTCATTTTGTCGCTGTGCCAAAGTGACGCACCGTGTCTATTTGACGACCGTGTCATTTTGTCGCTGTGTCATTCTGACCCGCTCCCCATTTTTTACTTGTCTGTCAGATCAAAGTTACTGCAATCTATACGTTTAACGTTTTTGTATTTTTTAACATCATTAAAGTTATTAAGCTTTTTGATTTTTAAAATAAAAACCTCAAATATTTTCTACTAAATCCATTTTTTTAAGTTTTGTTTTGTTGTTTTTTAGACTTTTATTATTTAATTACATTTTTTTGTATAAGTTGCCTAAAGCAACTCAATGAAATACTTTTCATAATCATGTTACTGTTTTGAAACCCTTAGTTTTTCCATACAGAGTAAATTAATAAAGTAAGATATATTTAAGATTTACTTTTGCTATTATTAGCGGCTTTATCTAGTCTGTTTTAAATTTTGAAGGTTTTTGAATTTTTGACAATTTTAAATAAAACTGAATAAATACGTTGTTGAAAGTCTAGTTTTAACAAAAGTTGTGTGACAGTTTTCAAGTTTAGCTAAATTTATAGTTTTCTAGAAATTTGTAAAAACACCTATGTAGAAAATTATAATTTTATTAAACTTAGTTTGCACTACTTCCATAGTTTCTTAAAAAGTTTCAACTTTAGCTACAACTAATGTTTTTAAACACTGATAAAAAGTAAAGCAATAACATTTTGAAGCAAATGTGCAGCAGTCTGTCGCGTAACTACGTATGTACCGGTAATAAGTACGTAATTGTACGACAGATGAGTAAAGAAAGCATGGAAACGATGATCACTGGGCCTAGTTGTAATAAATTAATTTTATAACAAACATAAATTTAATGCATTGTTTATTCAATGAGAAAAAAAAAACTCAAAATAATTGGTCATAGGACCTAATGTACGAAAAAAGCTTTCATTTATCGAGTCGTATACCACTTGGATACAGTTAAAAGTCTTATCTTGGACAGTAAACAATTAGTTTTAATGTTTTTTTATTGATGATAATTTTATTAAGCAGTAACAGATACATTTGTTTTAGAGAAAAATTACAACAATTGTGGATTCAAAAAAATATGTAAAAAAACAAATCGTAAAAAATAATAATAAATGGTTTACAAAAAAAAAACTTGTTGATTGAGGCGAACATTGATATTGTATGCTGTAAGAAAATTTGAAGTTGTTTTGTAAATTCTACAGTTTTGTTCATTAATATGACAAAATAATACCACTAAAGATTACATTCTATCGTTGTTCATAAATAGCTTAGTTATCATTAATCTGTAAGCATGTAAAGTAAGTCGGTTTTGAATTTTTTTATTTAATAAATTAATTTTTTTAATTTATATTTTCTCTTAAACAAAAGTTAATTTTTTGTTCAAAATTAATAGTTAGGGCAGTTGGAATTACAAATGATAAAATTTACTTGATTTACCCTTAAAAAAACGTGTATCGTTGCAGAGGGTTAGTAAGTCTGAAGTTTTTCTACTTTAAAAAAATGAATTAATTAAAATTTAGCTTTTTTTATTTGTTACATATTACTCACAATTACTATGTTTTTGTTTTTATTATAACACTTTAATCATGCATTGCATTATATGGGGCAGTTATATTATTATTTTAAAAATATGATTTTTTGTACTCATCAAGATTTTTGGTTATCCGTACATGTTTACAGAAAAATCTTGCCCAACGTGTCCGGATAAGTGAATAAGCACTGTACTTATTTCTATGCTCAGTCTAGCTGACATGATGAGTGTTTTAGTACTACATGTTTACCAATCTTTCAAGCAAAAAAATACAGTATTAGTTACGAAAAATTGGCCTTAGTTTATGGTAAATAAAAAAAATGTTATAGTAAGAGTCATATCACTTGTATTTTTGGTTGAATAGTTAAATAGTAATAAAAAATCATTTAATCTCTAAATAAAACATACTTTTTACTCTAAAAAATAGAACTTTTGAAAAGAGGGCTAAACCTTTCAATGAACTAAAAAAAATTCTAATTTAACTAAAATTTTTAAAGTTTTTAAGTGATATAATACATACACATTTACATCATATACTTTAAAGCCAAACAAATCAAGTAGTACAAAATAAAGCGTAATCAATGATGTTAACGAACTATTTGTTAGTAACTGTTACTCAATTATTTTAAATTGAAAGTTGGAAAATATAAAAAAGTACCAAAGAATTTTTGTAGTACAAAATATATTAATGAATTAAAGCAATTCAAAATAGTAGTACTGATTTTTAAAATTATTATAATACTTACAAACTCATAATATTAATATTTAAAACCATATAAAAACTTGTCAAGAACTATTAACTATGTAGTTTGTGTAAAGTGTCGGTAAGTTTTACATTCTGAGCTGTAACTCTTAAAACTTTTTAGCTACAACTAAATTAATATAAAACAGCTTGATTTACGTGATACTTTTGATTTAAGTTACTAATTAATAAACAATTATAATACTCAAAAATACTTTGAAAAAATATTTTTTATTTTATATCTTCAAAGTTAATTATTGGATGTATTTTATTTAATAATTGACAACAGTAAAATAATTTTAAATCAGTATTTCTTTCCAGTAAAGTAAGTGGTTTGTTTGTATTATGATTTGTTGTGTATTTTAGTTTACTTAACTTAGACTAATTAATTACAATTATTATATAGTTTTATAACAGTGGGATTTAACTTTAAGTATTTTACCTATTATTAACTATAAACCTGTAAAAATCTGTAGAAACTATTTTAATTTTAATGAAAACATGTATACACCTACTTTTTTCTATGCTTCTATACTTACATTACAGTAATTATTTTTTACAGAACCCATTTGAAGTGTGTTGATTCGTTAACACAGAGAATCATATGTTGGTACAATAAAAGAAGATTACTTTATAATTTGTTTTTATTTATAATCCAGTGAAATTGTTTCACTAGGATCTTTTGTTAGCAAGCTATTAAATCTATATTTTGAACAATTATCTTCAAAGTTGTCAATCTATTAAACAAAATGGGCATTATAATTTTATTTAAACTCTAAAGTATAAATAAAGAACTTCTAACCTAATTTCGTACTTTATAATAACTCATAAATTGATCAAAAGTATATTTTTCAAAAAAAAAAACTTAGGATACAAAGTCAATAAAAATAGCAAGAGATTTATCAATAACAAATATAGCCTAAATTTGACATAGAAAATAAAACTGGGTATTAAAAGATCTAGAAAACTTTAAGCAGGCGCCTGTTATAAATAAAGTTTATCCAATTTTATTAATTTTTAAATAGTTTTCCAGTTTAGTAGGAACCCAACGTAAAGAAGATTTTTATTTAAAATAATTCAAAACTTTTTCTTTGTAATTTTACATCTTTAAACTAAATAGGTTCAAAAACTATTTATTAGTTAAAACCATAAGGTATGGAACATTTTACAAAACATAGCATATATTCTATTTAAAGTTGAACTTATAAGACTACACTATATTTTCAAACTTTTAAAGAATAGATAGTATTTTCCAAGCTTGAGACAGAAATTTCTTACATTAACAATTACATATAGGAGCTGTTTATGATACTACTACTTACCAACTACACACGATCAAGTATTCCAAACTAACCGGGGTTTGTTGCAACCCGGCATACAAAATATACTTGCTATATAATAACAAAATTACGAACAACTGAAGTTTGATTTTTTTATTTAGCAGTAAATAAAGAGTTATTAAACTAGCTCCTTAGATTTTTTGATCGTTTTAAGAAACAATTTGGTTCTCAACTACTTAAAATCAATTAGTACATGTCTTAGCTAATTAAATTTCATAAGTGTTTTCTCAATTTAAATGATATTACAACTTACATGTTAAGTATATTCTCAAGCTGTAAAGCTAAATGTAAATAGTTTCAAACTATTGAACTGATTTATATTATGTCAAAAGAATGATTTTAGTGTCACTAAACTTAGCTTGATGTATAAAACAGGGTTGCCACTCGTTTATTCAAAATTTTTTCCAGGTTTTTCAAATTTCTTCCAGGTTTTTAAAAGTACACATGTTCGGGTTTATTTTTAGTTAATTCTAAGGTAAGAAACAGTTTTAAATAGTATAAAAAGATTGAAAAGATACTGTAAAGCTACTAAAAATGTGTTTTTTAATAGAAAATTTTTTGGTGATGACAAAACTTTTTTATCTATATTATAAATTTTTTGAGTCAAACCGAAATTTTACTACTGAACTTGTTAAAATTCTTAAAAATTCAAGGTTTTTTGTTCAAAATTCCAGGTTTTTTTTTTCAAAATTTCCAGGTTATTTTTGCCTAAATTGTCAAATTCTAGGTTTTTCCAGGATTCCAGGTAGAGTGGCAACCCTGATAAAATAAGATCAAAACTTTTTTGAGTTGGACTGAATTTTTAGGATAACTAAAATAAAAATTAATTTTGTATAAAAGCAGGTTTTATATAATCTAAGTTTTTTAGTATTTCAAACTAGCCTAAATGTGTTGTATTTCTGCATAAACACTGACTTCAACAAAAAATAGCTGCTTTATTCAAATAATTGAGAGCAATTTAAATAGAGTCTTTCAATTCTGTTCAAGAAATATATAAATTTATTTGCATTATTACAGATAAAATGTTTAAAACATGCAGTTTCATTACTAATAGGTTTATATTAGTTAGTAAATATTGTTTTTTGTTTATTTATTAAGTATTTTGTTACCTCTAACAAATCAGTTACTTTTGTGTACATTTATTCATCGTACAAAAAATTGCTTAATTTTTAAGTTAGAATATGATCATATAAATATTTAAAGTTATGACTTGACCCGATTTAGTTTGTATATTTAGCTTTAAAGTTCAAAAAACTATAAAACCAGTTTTCCATTACATGTTTAATTGTTTTACTTCACTTTTGTTTTATTCATATTTTTTCTTCAAGTAAATTGTAAGTAAATAATTGGCATATAATACTTGAATACAACTTAATATACTTTTGCTAAAGTTTATATACAAATACATAATGAAAATCAATTAACAAATTATAAACTTTACTGAGCCTACTTAAAAGGGCTTTTAATTAAATGACTTTTTTTATGTTTAACTTAAATTGGTACATACGTTTCATGCAAACATACAAACCGGTGTGTAGGCTTCGGATCCGAAATTCATAGATCCGATAGATCACCACTATTAAACAACCTATTCTACCTAAAAATAACAAAATACTATAAAAAAAAGTCTTAATAAAAACAAAACATCTTAAAACGAGATATAACACAACAAAAACTAGCTCAAGATTAAAAAACTTACAAACTAACCTGAGTTTTGCGAAAAAAGTTTAATTATCCGAATATTGTGCCAACTCTGTTTTAAACTTAACACAAAATTAAATTGACATAAATTTGTACGATAGTACATTTTAAACTTAAATTTTACCCTATTCATTAGTAATGAATTTTTAAAATAACTGTAGTATTCATTGACAATCTTTATTAAAATGAAATGTTCAATACTACTTATTTAACGCAAACTATGAACAATAAAATTAATGCAAATGCGTAAATACAAATAATGCAGGTTGAAAACTTATGACGTATGCAACAAACAACACGAAAATGGCAAAACATTGAAGGGTAGTGGTAAGAATTCACAACAAATAATTCAAAAAATAAATAAAAACTTGTGATATTCGAATTCCATGCAAAGAAAAATATGATTCAAAATGCTTTTTTTGGCTGGTTGTAGATATTTTTGCTTTTCAATTTGTAAGAATAACTCCACGGCTTCAACCCGGAAACACGGCAAGGCTTCTGTAATATTTAAACAGTATTGAAAAAAAATCAAAAAAATATTCTTTACTAGTAAAAATATAGTAGTTTTAGTTAAAAAATGTATACATACATTTAAAAACAAATATGAAATTTCAAAAAACGTTTGTTTAGTAGAACACCATATATTTCGAACAAACACATGCACTTACATTTTTTGAGTCATCCAAAAAGTTGTAGTGTGGTTGTTGAAGAAACTTGGTTTCAACTTTTAGCTTTTCTGAGCTTTTATTTTTTGAAGTTCGGTGACTAGGGTTTGGCGTCGTGTAACATTTTGGATACCTGTGCCACTTTTCACTGCTCATTAATGGACCAGCATCTATAATGATTTCAAAAATAGTTGTAAAACATTCAAAACTGTGCACCGTTTGTTTAACTTGAAACCAAACTTTTCAAGCTTAAGCTTATAAAAAACAAAGATTTTGTTGATAAGAAATATTTTTATGTTATGTTAAGTAATTATTTACAAACTCTAAATCACAGAGTAATAGGAAAACAAAACAATGCTCAACCTTTAGACTTTAAGTTTAGTGTAAATTAAAGTTTGAAATAATTAATAAGTACTGATTTACCAGATCCAGAACTTAGTAAATACTAGTTTACTAACTTTTATTTAAAAAACATCTGCTAAGTATAGAAATTTAAAACTATTTAACTTTTTTCAACTTCTAAAAGCTTTATTTTTGTAGATAAAAAAATACAAATAAAATAAAAGTGCTTAAAATATCACTTTGTTAAGACTAGATATTAAAATGTAGGTTTGGTAGATTACCAGTAATAAGTAAGTTTAAATCAATAACTTTTTTGTTTCTCAAAGATATAGAACAATTTTCTACTTAAAAACTTAGTTTAAAAATAATAAGAGGTATTTAGAATGGCCACCGATTTTTTGAAATTTTTTTCAAGGTTTTTTGAAAGTCTTCCAGGACTTCTGATTTTATCCTATGTATTTGAAAGTACAAGTTATCTTGTCTACTACAGTAGTAAATTCTAATAAAAATTGATTAATAAAAAAAAAAGTCGAAAAAATATTGTGTTGCTACAATTTGCAAAACTATTGCTACGTGTTTTATTAGTAACCCTGAGTGTTATAGATGTTTTGATAAAAACTTATTAATTTAAAGTTAGAGTAGCAATGCAAATTCTACTTCTAAATAACTTATAGCAGTAGTTAAGTAATTATTATTTTAGTTGTCATCAGTCAAACATATTAAAATGTTACAATTTTTGTGCAACAAAGACAACTTTTAATTCAACATAATAAAACAAATTTATATAGCTCTCACAACAAACAAAAAAATAAAAGAACTATTGATCTTAAATAGTCATTTTAATAGTAGGTATTAGCAAGGAACCGGATAAGCGAGGAAACACTGTATAGTGTATATACCTTTATAATTAGCAAAAAATTCACTGATGAATTCTTCTTTTGTTCTTGGTTTTGAGAAATCCGAGGTTAGAGGAATTGATTTATCCAAAGTAGGGAGTGATGAGCGCTTCCTTATTTCTGGTAGCTTAGCTTTCCCTATGCTCTGAATTATTTGTACAGTAAAAAAAAACAGCAGTATATATTATTCTTAAACCAAAAAGCATGTACACTTTATTACTGAACTAGAATACAGATCAAATATAAGGGAACTGAAAAGTACAACTCTAATATAATATCTATGAAAAGAGACTTAGTTATAAATTATTTTGATTAATTTTATTGACATATGTTTCTGTGTGTTAACGGATTAACATATTAACTTATTTAAATATTAATCCATTAACAAACAGAAACATATGTCGGTACAATAAAAGAAGATACTGTATTATTTGTTTTTATTATATATTCCAGTGCACTTGTTTCACTAGGATCTTTTGTTAACAAACACTTGAATTTATACTTTTGAATAGATTAGTTATATCATAATTTGTAACTTACTTTATCCAAATGTTCAGGGTAAATGTGATCTTTATAACGGTTGTCGTGCATTGAAAAGTTAAATTCTTTGGCATTGTTATTCTGGAAAAATATTGTACATAACTTTATATTTAGTTAGAGCTAAGGATTTAAAATACTTTTTTTAAAATAACTATTTTAAAAAGTGTTCAACCTTATAAAAAAATTTATATGAAGGAAATGAAAAACTTCTATTGTGTATACTTTATTTTCCAATTTTATATAAGTTATTTATATTTCAAGAATAGAAGGTAAGATTTAATTAAAATTGTTATTGCTAATTAAATCTTATCTGAAACTTACTTTAATAAAAAATTAACAACTAATTTGTAATATTGCAATCAAAACTAACTATTAAACATACATTTAGTTCTCAAAACCATTAACTATGTGGTACATTAATAAAAAAGAAAAAAATAAGTTACTGACCGAGGATAAGGGGTAACAGTGATAGTAAATAATAAATAAATAATTTAATGACCGAGGGTAAGGGGTAACAGTGATAATAAAAAAATAAATAAATAAGTTACTGACCGAGGGTAAGGGATAACAGTGAGAGTAAAGAAAAAAAAACTAATTAAAAGAAAAAAAATAATAAATCAACTTATGCATAAATGTATCCGTGCAAAATTGCCTGCTCGTCCCTTTGTGCAAAAGTGTATTTGTGCAATTTTGTGCCCTTGTGCAATTTTGTACGGTTGTACAAATTTGACGGCTACCCATAAAATTAAACTTATGTTAAAAAACATCTTTAATAGAATAACAACATTAAAAAGATACTGTAAAGCTATTTTAAATGTGCTTTTTTGAAAAGAAACTAAAAGGTATAAAAATATTTTTATCTTTATGATAGATTTTTTGTATCTAATCGAAATTTTGTTATGTTATATGTATATATACTTATTTGTTTAAACTAAAAAAGATTGCTTAATTTTCTGAAATGTAAAGAGCTTATTTAAATAAAAATGTGCAAACTAAAATTTTTATTTACTTTTTGATTTACATTTTTATGTGCAGTTTACTATTCTATTATATTTGAAAAACTTTTTGCCACCGAAACCTGGTAATGAATAAAATGTTTAAATTGCGCATTATTATTTATATTATATGTAAAAACTGTTTAGAATTCTAGGTTTTTCCAGGTTTTATAGTGATTTGTTAGAAATTTGAGGTTTTTTCTTTTTTGCTACAAAATTTCTCAAAGTCCAGGTTTTTTTTTGCCCAAATTGTCAAATTCCAGGTTTTTCCAGGATTCCAAGTTTTTTGACAACCCTGAAACAACGCTTCGAATTTTTTTTTGTAAAATAAATAAAGCTATTTTATAACAAGGAGTTACATTCTGTGCAATGCTTATACTACAATATTTTACTTTCAACTTCAGGCAGTTGGCAAAATCAGGTGGTGAAAGTGGAAATTTAAAGTACGTTAAATTTAAGTCTTTACCTTTATATCTCCAGATTAATCAGTAAGCAATCTTTGATTGCAACAACTTAAAATATCTTAGCTTTTTAAAACTTTATTCAATCATGAATTATATCTAAAACTATACTGAAGAAAACCTGTTAGTCTTTACTCTTAAATACTTTAATCTAAATTTAGTTTAAAAAATCGAATTTAATAAAGTTTGTTTTAGTTAGGAGTATGCTTAATAAAATCTTCAAAAAATTTTAAGAACATAGGTATTTAAAAATTTTTAAACTTTTAATGATACAAGAAGTTAAAAAAAAACTTGTAGAGTTTTAAAATTCTCGAAATAATCTATAATTTTATGGTTATCAAACTGTTTACTTTTAAAGTACTTGTTGAAGTTCATAAATTTCAATAAGCAACTTAAAGATTTAGTTTACATACTAACTAATGTATTTAACTAGCATCAATAACAACTTTAATTTCTTGAAATAATGGTAGAACCGTCTAACATTTTATAGCAAGGGTTGCCACAGATTGAGCTGAAAAAAATCCTGACCTTTTTAAACGAAATTCTTAATTAAAACCGATTTAAAATACATAACCAAATACTTGAAATTATGTAAGATTTCCACTATAAATTTTTAACAGGTTAAAACTAGTGATCTACCGTGTCCAAAAATTTTGGATTCGGCCAAATCAGATTCTTAATTTTAAATAAGGATTCGGCCGAATCCGAATCTTATTTTCAAGTTAGGATTCGGTCGAATCCGAGTCCGAATATTTTAATATTTAGAATCCGAAAGATTTAATCTGCTTGTTAGGTAAATACAATATAAGTTTATAAATAATAATTACGAATTATACTATTACTTACTTCGTAAAAAGAGTTTGAACAACATTTTTTACGTGTTAATAAATACATTTTTATTTTAGATTAAATCATTAAAAACAAACAAAAAAACGAATGTTCTGCTGGAAAAAAATTAAGCTACATACACAAAAATTAGTTTCAATATTTTGATTGCCATGCAAGCAACATTAACAACTAAGTTGTACTTTTGTTATGCGAAATAAATAAATTATAGACTTTAGTAAATGCTTTAAGCAGAAAACAAATCACAAAAAAGTTAAAATATTTTACGTTTAACTTAAGAGTTAGTTCTTATTGTGACCGTAAACGAAATAGATCATAAACTTTTGCAAGTGTTCATATTTATAAAACACAGTGCAATTGTAAAAAAAACATGGAGTCATAATAAAGTGAAATATAATACCATCTGTAGTAAAGGCCTAAAAGAGTATAGGAATTTCAATTGTAATAAAAAGTTTTTAATTTTCACTTAGGACAGGGTTGCCACTTTACCTGGAAAAACCTGGAATTTGAGAAATTTTGAAAAAACCTGGAAATTTGATCAAAAAACCTGGAATTTTTAATATCTTTAACATTTTCAGTTGTAAAATTTTGATTTGACACAAAAAATCTATCATATAATTAAGATTTTTGTCATCATCAAAAATTTTTTTTATTAAAAAACACATTTAAAGTAACTTAACAGTATCTTTTCAATGCTTTTAATCTATTTAACACAGTTTCTTTAACAGAAATTAACTTAAAACTAAAAATAGACCCAAAAATGTGTGAACTTTTAAAAACCTGGAAGAAATTTGGAAAACCTGAAAAAATGAGTGGCAACCCTGTTAGGATTACACTTTTACCATAAAAAAAAAAGAAATATATTAATTTAAGCAACTTTTTAAACATATTAAACGAACTACAATCTCTGTTACACTACAAAAGACTATTTTTGTTTTTTCAAGTTGTGGTAGAGAAACAAAAGTTTTTTGCTGTTCTTTGGAAGCAATCGATTGCGCTTTTGCTTGTAAAGATTCCCAGCTTCAGAAACTAATCTTTCAGGATACACAGAAGGTGATGGTGCAGCACGATATTTCCTTGTAAAAACTAGCAAGATGTGGGTATTTTGTCTTGTTAAAGCTCAACCAGTTTAAGACTCAATCCTCTTCAGTTTCTGCATTCAAGTTTTCTGTAGTAAAAAATCCCTTTATTTCTGCTTCAATTTCTTCATCAATAGATTCCTGTTGCTCGTCCTCCTGTGTAGCTGTGTTTGATTCTATTTTAAACAAGTTGATGATAAACTTATTGATGTTGAAAACTTCTTCGGATCAAAATGTACAGAGTGTTGTGGTTTTTCTGGTGGCAATATAGGAGAATCACCACCTTGATTAGCCTCGAAACAGATATGCTTTTTAACATCTAATTTTAGCTGCTCTTTAAAATTATTTTAGAGGTAAGAATATTAGAGGAAAGTCAATATTGTGGATTAAAAGCTGTTGTGACTAACAGTAATTTGTTGCTATTCAGGTTTAAGTTGTTGTTATTGGTATAGAACCTTCTTTCGCAAGGCTCTCCTATATTTTTGTACAAAGTTTTACAAACATTTGATACTTCTTCTTAGTTTTCATAAAATTAATAAACTTTGTCAGTGATTTTGCATGCGGGATCACGCTTGAGAACAATGCATTGCTTTTACTACACTTCTTTGTTACAAAAAAAAAGGTTCGAGCTGTAGAATAATGTCATTACCAGCTACCATTCTTCAGGTGTAATATTTAAAACTTGATTGTTTTTATACTTAGCCACATACTACCAGACACTTGATTTTAGCTTTTTTAGTCTCTCTAGCATAAGATATGTTGAGTTCCACCTTGTATCTACATTTTGAACAAGAAGCAAGAAACTTTTTGTTTTGTTTGTGCGTGGTCAAAATCTACCTGAAATATAAATAAACTACCAACAACATTAACATTATTCAGGATTGCCACTCTTTAAGTCAAAAAAACTGCCCTGAGTGGACCTTAAACTGTCTTGAGTCACCTTAAGATTTTTCAAATCCTTTGAAAAAAATTTAACATCTTTTCAACATCAATAAAAATCAAGTTCTTAACAAAATTGGTTATAAAACTAAGTATAAAAACATTGAAAAGATACTGTAAAGCTACTTTAAAAGTGAATTGGAATGATGAAAAAATTTTTCTATGTGTCAAATGAAAATTTTACTACTTAACATGTAAAAAATGTTCAAAATTTTAAGTTTTTTTAATCTAAATTGTCAAATTTCATGGTTCCAGATTTTTTGGCAACCCTGTAAAGATAATAATATAACTTCAATTATTTTAAGATTTTGTTTTCATAATAATCTGTCATTCCAAAAATAGAACATCAAATAAAATAAAAATTATTAAAAACTTGTGAGTTATAGATGTTGGTGGGCCAACATCCAAAGTCTCAGTTGGGTCTGCTTGACTGACTGTCTGTGGGTAGATTGTCAACCTGACCGTTTTGCCCATACTTTTCCTGCAGACGGGGTGACTTTCTAGCACGTTTGTGCTTTTGACCCTCTGTGGGCTGCTTGGTGTTTGTATTATTTAAATTGGACATACTAAATATAAAACACTTTTATACTAACTTATTATAATGTATCAGTGAATTTTATCTATCAATACTAAAGACTATTCTAGGCTACTTAATATAAACTAGGCAAGATATTTTGGGTGATGTATCTATTATACAAAAGAACCACACAACAATATTACAAAATTATTTCTTACTCAAAAAATATAAGCTGCTTTTATAACTATTATAAATCACTAGGCAAAAGTTTTTTTGATGAAATGTTGCATCATTCATTTTAAGCTTTATTTCTCATAACTTTAAAAATCTTTAAATATTCTCTTAATATTTAGTGTTCAACAATGAGTAATGCAAACAGTTGCAGCAGTTCATTGCAAATTAGTTAAGACTTTAATTTTAACATATTTTTTTCTATAGAAAATTATTATTAAAATAAAATATTAAAATGTTTGAAGTCATAACATATATGTCATAATTAAAATTAACAATTAAATAAAAGATAAAATATTAACAAAAAGTATATAGCTAAAAGTATGCATGCATCATCATTATTTTCTTTTTTAAGTTGCACAATGAGCGAACATAAAAAAACTAAATAATGATGAATAAATAAGAGCGGTTATTCAAAAAGCTGAGATTGAATGCCTTAACTATGTACTTAATTTTGTTTGAGAGTCTAACAAAAATAATTTATCATAGTTTTTTTATACTGTGTGCAAAACTCTAAATCAAAATTGATAAAGCTTTTGTAAGTGTGAAAAACCGTTTTTTTTTATCCGATCAAGAGTGAATTCATTAACTAGTTTGACATTTTATTTAACTTTTGAATATCAATTAAATAAAATTCGAAAAGTTTAAAGTGGTCTGCTGAATCCAAATTTTATTATGAAATTAGGATTCGACCAAATCCGAGTCTTATTTTGAAATTTAGGATCCGGCCGGATCCGAATCCAAATCTCATTTGAAATTGGGATTTGGCTAAATCTGAGTCCAAAAAGGCCAGATTCGTACAAATCTTGGATTCGGTAGATCACTAGTTAAAACCATAGTTTTTTGCAGTTTTTTTAGTTTTTAGAAAATAACATTAGCAAAATGCAGTGCTAGTGATGATAAACTTTCTTATTAAAAGCATGTTTGTATCAAAATTCTAGATTTTTTCTGACTTTTTTCGAAAACCTTTATTTTTTCCTGACTTTTGCCTTCTTGTTTGTTTTTCCTGATTTTCCTAACTTTGTAGCAACCATGTATAACAAAAGGTCACAAAATATTTTATTGAAAACAAAAACACTTAATAAAAAAACTTTTTGCAATTTCATTAAAAATTGTCCAAAAAAAAAAAACTGTAATACCAAGTAAAAAAAACAATTAAGAAACAATAAATACATTCATTATACCAAAGCTTAAATTAAAAGCTAAATTAATAAAATTATATGTAAACTATGTAAAACAAACCAGTAACAAATAACTAAAAAAATACAATTTATAAATATAAACTCAAAAAGAAATAAGTTGGTCAATTTTACATATTTATTTTTTCTGCAAAGCTAAGGTTTCAGGTCAAAAAATTAACTACTTCAAAAGTTTTCAGTTGAAAATAATTTTGTTCTACTTATATCATTAAAAAGTTATCCACACTATAGTTTTAAAAGAGATGTTAAATATTAATCAAATGTTGACATTTTGCTAAACAACTATACTTTTTTCTAAAAACCACCCTTTTACTGTTTAATACTATGATTTTGTTGAGTAATTTTCAAAGTAAATTTTTCATTGACTCAGTTTATTAAACTATTAGTTATTCTACTAACGTATGTTTGTTTAATAGAACATACAAATTTATAGTATACATTGCTACTATTGTAGATTGGTAGTTTTTATTAAATTTTAGTGTTAAGTGTTGGTTCAAAACACAGTACTTAAATTCACAGATCTATAACAACTTTGAAGCATATTCTCTAAAATATTGTGTACAACTATGTTAGAGTTATATCACAACTTTAAATAAAAAGGACTTATATTAAACTTTAATTAAAACGTCTAAAAATGCAAGTTTGTTTTTTTTTAATAATAAGTTTGCTTATTATTACTTAAATAATAAGATAATGAACTACTAGTAATTGTCTACGGTAGCTTACAGGTTAATTTAAAAATATAGTATCCATACAAAACTCAAACTCACTAAAACTTTCTTTTCAAAACAAGAAACACGCCTTTGAAACTTTAATCCATTTTCAAGCATTTTATTTGTTGTTGTACAAAAATGAGTTTTACCATCATAAGGTGCATTTCTTGACTTGAACTGGAGGAAATAAATTTGTAACATATCAGCTATATAAAAGAAAATGCAACAGTTAAAAATAAATCAAAATATAACACAAAAAAAAAAACAAATTCAATTATTATTTCGTTGTAAAATTTTAAAACTTACATACAAAAAACTGCCAACCAAGTATCAGGGTTCCCACTAAAGTTCCAAAAAAAAGTCTCGGTAATTACCTAGGATGATGTTGCAGCAATATCAAGCTGAATTTATATTATAAATAAATGTCTTTTATAACCATAATTTTAGGCTAAAAATAAATGTTTCAAGCCAAATATGTTTAATCTAAAAAGAAACTTTGTTTTGTTAAGCTACATAATTACATAGTAAGAATTAAAGTTATTTATTAGAAACTAAAATATTTAATTGATGTTATTTTATAAAATTGTAATCAATATAAATTATTGTATTGTTATAATAACTTTATATTGTAAAATAAAAACAATTAAATATTTAAGTTATATAAGTTCATGATAGATAAGTTTAACTTTATCTATGTATTCATAAAATAAAAAGTTTTTGCCTAAAATTATGGTTAAAAAAAGACATCGAATATAATACAATTTCAGCTTGATATTGGTGCAACATCATCCTAGTTAATTACCAAAACCTGATTCTAAATAAAACCTAGTGATGTTTTTACAGTCATTTTAAAAGAAAAGTGTAATGTGCTAGAAGGTAATGTTAAGCATTGCTAGTTGTCCTAGACAAGACTTTAAAAGGTATCCAAGTGGTGTGCAACTCAATAACTAAAAGTTTTTTTTGTGCACTAGGTCCTATGACCAAATATTTGAACACTTTTTTGTCGCTCAATAAACAACAATATAGTTGCTGTGTAAACAGAGTTCATCTTAAATTTACAAAAAAAGCTTTAGGATTAGAATAGGAAAATACAGCAAAATTTACTGAAAACTGTTTTATGTGCTCTAGAAGGCCAAGTTTGTTTTTAAACATTTTTTATCTGAGATTATTTTTGCTATCTTTGCTTAACTTTTGCATTGAGTTAAACAATTAGATTTATCAACAGTTAGATTCAATGTTCAATTGATATCTTCCACAACCTATTTTGTAAACATTTTTGAATTTAGCTTTAAATAACTTAATTCTTAACTTTTTCGAAACTAGTTTTCAAACTTTAATTTCTTTTCTCAAGAAATTTGTTAACATATTCTTATTTAGATTTTCTTTCAAGTATTTTTATTTTTATGTTTCTTTAATGGTTTACAAGTTTTTTTTATTGGGAATGGGTCTAAATTGCACAACACAAAAATGCATGAGGTTACTAATTGCACAAGGGGACTAAATTGCAGAGAACAAAATTGCAAAAAGACAATTTTGCACCAAGGTTCAATTTTGCACAAGTTACATTTTTGCACAAGAGTAAAAAATAGAAAAAAAAAGGCTACCAACCAAGAGTAAATGTTAGGGGTAACAGTTATGGTAAAATTTTTTTTTTTTATCCCCTCTTGCATAAGTGTCATAAAAATTAAAGTTATAGCACTAGGAATTTTGATTTTAAAAGTACCTTGTTTTGTATAAAATACCTATTGTCTTCAATAACTTAGTTTTTACTACTTTAAAATGATCAGACAAATTGAGGTTACTATCATTTGTAAAACTGAGATACTTATAATTTTCTACCTTTATTATAGATGAATTACCTATTTTTATATCTAAATTTGTGTTTTTCCATACTTCTGTTTTACCAGTTTGAAAGAGCATGAACATTGTTTTATCTGTATTTAGTTTAAGCTTATTATCCTTTTACCATTTTGATATATTATCAGGTTCTGATTTAAGGCATGCAGTGTCTGTTTTGTAATTGTCTTTTTTAAATGTGGTATATAATAATATATCATCTGCAAAATTTAGTTCGTTTAGACTGGTGCTGTTTTGTAGATCATTTATGTATGACAAAATCAATAGTGGTCTCAACACAAAGCCCTGTGGCACTCCTACTTCTACACCCTCCCAATCAGATTCATGCCCTCCAAAATTAACATATTGCTTTCTTTCAGTTAAATATGACTTTATTAACTTATGTATTTTTACATTTATACCAATGTATTCTAATTTGTCTAACAAAATCTTTCTATCCTTACTGTCAAGGGCCTTGCTCAGATCTAATAAAACAGTACAAACTGAATTTCCCTTATCAAAGGAGGACAATGTACTTTCCACAAACTCTGACTAGCTAGACTATGGGTGCCTGCAAAAGCACACAATACAAATTAAACAAAATTTAATAATTTAAAGTATTAATTAACTAACCCATAATCCAGATTGCTTCAAATCATAATACTTTTTTCTACTTGCCATTACTTCACTTCCTTGCTTATATATTTTTTTATTATCTTCAGGTTATTGTTAATAAGTGCTGGCTAACTTTTAAAAATTACTTTTAGTATTCCAAAGGAAAACAGCTACTAAGTTGGTATGGAGATTTTGTACTTTTTATATAAACCAAGACTTTGAGTTTGAAAAAACTTATTGAAAACCTAACAAAAAACATAAAACATTTAATTTACTCTTCACGAAATTGCCAATTATTTTATATTTTTGATCTTATTTTTGATTTATTGAAATATTTGTGTCATTTTGACCTTTTACGTTTTTTCAACTAAAAGCATTGTATAAAAATACTTAACCTGTCGATCCTTAGACAATAAACTTTAGTAAAATTTTATAAAAACATAGTCTTTATACTTGATTGATGCATAACGTGAATGATTTTTACTATTATTTTTGAATAACTGTAGTAATATATGGTCATAAACCTTGAAAAGACATTAAACCGCAACCGTAGGGTATGACTATCGATAAGCAATAGTTTTTTGTTCACCATGTTTTATACCAAACTTTTTGAGAGCTATTTTCATCGTTTAATAAACAACCATTAAACATTTATAAACTAAACATTTGCTAAACGTAATGATTTATTAAAAAAGTTGAAAAATAACAAGCCTATTATATTTGTTAAATTAAAAAAAATTCTAACTAATTAACTGTCATTAACCTTTTAAAAAAATTTACAAAAGTAGATTTATAAAATAGTTTGTTGATATTTTAAATATTGTATAAAGTAGTAAAATAAAAAACTTATATAAAATGTAATCATTTAATTAAAATTTGATTTCTTAAAAATTAATATTATTGTATTAAAAAATGTCAAGTAATAAAGCCTCTCGAGACTAAACTAGATTTTAGAGTCGAGTAGACTGTTTCTTTTTAAAAGCAGACTCTTTTGAGTCTAGTTTCTTTTTATAAGCATAGCTAAAAATGTAGATATTGAAAAATAACTCTTGTAAAATCTACAAAAACTTAATCTTCATGCGTCTAGATTGTAGAATTTACAGTTAAATAAATAGTTATAACTGTTGTAAAAACACATTACCAATCCATCAATGAAGTTAAATAAAATTAAAATAAAGTTCAGTTACAAAAAATCTATAAGTTTTTGTGTTTTTTAACAAAAAAAAAAACGTCATGTGTTTTGAAGCCCAATTTTTATTGAAAATTGATTTGCAGACTGTATCTATTAATTTTTTAAGAGTAATCTTATTCATAATCTTCACAATTCTGCACTTACTTTTGATTTGTTCTCACTTTTTTGTATACTTCAAGTTAGTTATATCCCTTATATTTACTTTTCAGCTGGTTTAAAAGTTCTGCATGTTCAATCCCTTGTCTGTATTTGAAGTATCTTTAGTTTTTCGGTTCACTTTTAAAAATTGTGTTCTGAGTTGTTTTACATTTTTAACTAAATTATTTCAAAAAGTTGTTAAAAACATAGTTAAATAAAACTGTAGTTTTAGTTGTAATGTCAAAAATTTAAACAGAAACAAAAGAAAGTGATTGAAAAATACAGACGGTTTTTTGAATTGCAGAAACAAGTCAAAATCTACCTTAAAAAGGAAATTACAGACAGAAAAATAACTTATCAAGAAAAAATCAAATCTAAAAATGATACGAAAATGTAAATAAAAAACATAGTAATAAACAGTAAACAGAAGATTTATACTACTTTTATTACAGCCAAGTATTTAAACTTATATAATGTCCTGGACATGACTTTAAACTGTATCCTGGTGTATGACTCAATAACCGAAAAGTTTTTTCGTACACCAGGTCCTTGGACCAAATATTTGAGCTTTTTTTTTTGTTAAATAAACATTAATAATATATAAACTGTCAAAACTTACATGCGAACTTAAAAATAATGAGAACAGCTATGTACTTAGTTTTTTTACTATTGCATATATATATATATATATATACTGTTTATTGAACGATAAAAAAAGCGCTCAAAAAGTTAAATCTAAGGACCTGGTGTACAAAGAAAACTTTTGGTTATCGAGTCGTACACCACATATGTGTCGACCACTAAGTTTTGATCTTGCAACTTTCAAATCAGTTAATTTTAAAAGCCTTCATTAGGACACCTATCCCATCAGGCAAGACAATTGTATTTGAAAGTAAAAATAAATCAAAGTTAGGAGCTGAAATGTACGAAAGGGAAGTCCTTTAGTTAACTTATTTAACTATACTGTTATTAGTTACTTAATATTTTAACTTTTTTTAACCTTAAAAAAACAAGTAGTTATTTTGTATCAAGTCCAGTGGTGTTATATTTTATTTGAGGCTATACAAAAATTGTCAATTGTCTATCATTTTATTTTGATATACAACCCAAAAAAAAAAATTTACAAAAAAATTGTTGTAGAAGTCTAATTAAAAGAAAATGTTTAAAGGAGGCTTTTAAAATACGTAATTGTTTTAAAAGAACAAAACTATTTTTCAAGAAGTTTTGATCTTCAGCTGTTTTTTTATTTTTCATAACAGTTTTTTTAAAGTTTATTAATACTTGGAATGGTTTAAATAAACTTAGCAAAAAAGATTAGACAAATATATTTAAGAGCATGAATAATTTTTCGATCAAACTTTAATTCAGTTGAGTTGTCCTTCAATGATAAATAATTTTTTTTATATTTACCTTCACTTAAAAAGTACGCGTTGAAACTTCGGTTGTAATAATTCCTAAGAAAATCAATTTCTTAAGATTTTATTTACTAGATTTTAATTAACAGTTGAACGACCTAATATTGATATTTAATACTTTGATAAGCTCTTGTATCAAAGCTTAAAATTTTTACTTTTTATTCGCAAATAAACACTTTACTGGTTTACTTAAACTCCAAACTTTCAATCTAATATTGTATATACTACAACGTTTTTTTCATCTTGTCATTGACTTTTATCTTTTCTTGAATACTTAGAAAGGTTTTATAAAAACAAAACTAAAGGAAAATTGTTGTCAATGAAAAAAAATAAGTAGATTTTTCAATAATAAACTAATGATTTTTCATAAACTAATTTTGAACATTTATCACTTTCTAAAAAAATCATGTGTAAACTTTTTCTTCTCACATTTGTATAAGTAATTTTTCTTTACAAACAATTTTATAAAAGATGTTTTTATATTTACAGGTTTAGCCTAAATAAAAACTAATAACTATTTTTTCAATTGTTTTTCATAAAAAAAATTAACTAAGTCTAGACAAAGTGTAAACTTGCATCCAGGATTAAGTTAAAACATTTTTTCTTAATTTTTTTTGACTATTGATAAGCTACACATAGACTTTTTCTGTATACTAGTTTTGTCTTTATATTGCTAATATGATTTTTTTTTTCTAGCTTTTAGTTTTTCATTTGTCAAGTTAGTATAACAGTTTTAAAACTTTTATTTTATTAATTTATGTTTTCTTTTAACATTTTTATTAAAATAAAGTGTTAATACATTTCTATTAGTAAAAAAGTATATACACAATCTAATTAAAGTACTGTTGCTTATTCATTTAATTCAAGTTTTCATATTAATACTACACTAACTCTTAATTAAATACAATAGCTTGTATAAATACTTGGTGGTTTAATATGCTAACTTCTATTATATGATACATAATGATTTAAGTTCCTACACTAAAAGCGCTTTTAAAGGTAATTAATTTTATACCAACTTGACATTAAATAAAGTATCAGTTTTATTTCTGAATTGGAGAACACATTATTTTGCACTAAATAAAAGTTTAGAAAACTTTTAAATTATTTTGTAAATAACCGTGTAAAAAATAACTTATTTTCAAAAGAATCTTCATTACAAAACTATTAGTATATTCAAGGAACATTTTTCAGTTTAGCTTTACAACGATTTATTTTATAGAACTAATAAGCTACTGATAAGTTGACGTTGACTAATAAGAACTTCTATCAAACCTTCAAACGAAACAAGAAAAAATGCACGGCGACTAACGATGCATGAAGTTTAAATGACTTATTATTGTATTGCAAGCTTTATAACCTATCAAAACTTTGCTAGTCTTAAATAAAAAGAGATTCAATGATTAGTTTATCGTTGTTAGTTTGTGTTTGTTTTTTCACTAAGACAGCAACAGTATTTGCAAACACAAACTTTTATTCACATCATGTAAATGATATTTTAGGCAGAAGTGTTTCACTTGAAAAATACAAAGGAAACGTGAGAAAATTTTTATTTTTATAAAGCTAGAAAAAAAATCTAAACTGTTATGTCTCAAATTGATAATTTTAAATATAAACGAAGAAAAACTTAAAAAAAACTGTAATTAATAACTTTCCATTTATTTTAATTGTAAATAAATTTGAGCAAAGCTAATCTTACTTTTAAAGTGTTTAAGTAATAGGGTTTTTTCATACGATTAAATTATTAAGATCTGAAATAAAAACAACATTTTTACGAGACTTAACATAAAATTTTTTGAAAATTTTTGTAAAAATTTTAAATATTCAAAAGATTTTAGTAATTAGTAATTTTTTTTAACCTGTTTAAAGTACTTTTCCTGCGATTTAATCAGTTAAAAAAAACATTGTTAAGGTTTTAATTGGCAAATTTCAAGGTATATTTTTTTACTTCAGCAAGCATTTATATTTAAAAAATGTTTATGTACAACTATTTGATATATATTTTTAAAATGTAACAAAGTTTTTTTAGAACATAAGGTATTGATAAATTATAACTTGCTAATCATGATTTTTAAAAATACTATAGTACTTAAACCTGTTACTTGTTAATAATAACTTTTTACATAATCTTATTTTTAAAGCAATAAAGTATACGATGTATGGATTTAAAGTTTAATGTTTAAGTAAAACTTGAAAAAATCATTTAAAGTTCGATCCAACGAAATTACCCAATTAATTCCCTAAGTTCATCTTTATTTTGAGAAAAAAAAGTTAGATTTTACATAGTTTATACTTCGAAAATTTTAAGGAAAAGTATTTGGTGAGCTATTTAATCACATTTTTTTTCTACGGACTTTTAACTAAATAATACTTTATCTTTGTTAGAATAAACTGTCTAGTTTTACTATTAAAAGTGAATATATTTTTTACAATGTTTTAATTATGACAGTTACATTTAAATTTTAACTTGGTACCTTAAAAGTTAGTCAATTAAGTTTAGCAACAACTAAACTTTATTATATTAAACTTAAAAAACTTAAAGTATTAAAAATTATTCTTATTTAAATTGATCTAATAAAGCGAAGTACTGTTTGAGAATTTTAAATAGTTTTTTTAGTAAAATTTTAAGAATATATTTTATTTTCAGATGTTAATTTAAGATAGAAGAAAGTTTATTAAACATAGAACGTTTTCAAGGAAACGAACAAAACACTTTATTACCCAATACATTTGTCATTTATAGTTACCTTTAGTTACAGTAAACTATAATAAAGTTTCGATTGTAATAAATGTTTGCTAAGATTTTTAATTTAAATTAGTTTTTAAAATATATTTTTATAAGTTTTAAATTATAGTCTGTTATCAAATTTATTTGCACGTTAAGTAATGTTTTTAGATTTTATTATATTTCTCTATTAGTAAGTTTTTTCAGCAGAATTGAACATGTTTTAATAAACGAAAGATCTTTTCTTATTTTTATTATTATTTTAGAGCTGAAACAGTTTTTCAATATTAAAAAAAAAAATATTTATAAAACTGTCCCAAGCTGTCCAATTCTTTTATAAAAGTTTAGACCACATGTATACTATTCATTCTAAAATAGAAGAGTTTCTATTTTTTTTCCAAATAACTGAATTTAACATTTAAAATTCAAACAAAAATGACCTCTATAAGCAAGTATTATCCAGTACTATCAAATTTTTATTTCTGCTGATTCTGAATTTGTTTATATTTGTCCAAACAAAACCAATTCAACCAGGTTTCTCTTGTGGTCAACGTGGCTAGTGAGTGTGGGTACACAGACATTCATTACAGACAAATGGTCGCCATACAAAACAAACTCAAGGATCACCCGTTCGTTGTACTTGCTTTTCCTTGCAACCAGTTCGGCAACCAGGAGCCGTACAGCAGTACAGAGGTGGAGGCGTGGGCAATCAAACGTTACAAGATGAATTTTCCTTTGTTTGCCAAGATAAACGTCCGAGGAAACAATCAAAATCCGTTATACGCTTTTATTAAAGGTAATAAGTTTGTTTATGCCATAGTTATTCAAATATATCAAATCAAAACATGAAGCTTTATATACAATTTTAAATTGTTTTACATAATCCGTTTTTTCCCTTTGTCTTAAAAACCAAAAATAAACCAGCTAAGTTTTAAATTATAATTAATGAATAAACTAAACATAGAAAAAACTGGACTTGAACCAACATGGAACTTTTGGAAGTTTCTTATCAGTGAGGACGGGCGAGTTATAGGCGGTTGGGGTCCTCACACAACTGTTGAAGATCTGAAAAATAAAATCTACAAATCCCTTGGTCTAGCTGCCGAACATGTTGAGCTCTAGAGAATTAACTTGTGTTTTTTTTTGTAATTTTCAATTGAAGAATAAATTTTTTAGCAAGTTATGTAGCAATGTGAAGTTGTTCTATGTATACATGCATACTTAAGAAAAACTATATAATATTAAAAAATATATTGTAATAAAAGTTGTTTTTTTAGCAAATTTAAGTTGTTTTATTAAGTTGACAGCATAGTTTTTTTCTGACTTGAAAATAAGCTTGATTATTGTTTTAATTAAGTTATGTTGCAAGATTTTAAGGATAAAGTTTATGCATTATTTCATAAAATATAAACTTGTTTTGTTGAAATTATAGAATAATTTCTAATCAGACTGTAAAAATCAGTAGTAGCTGTTTTAAAAAAAAGTAAGAAAGATTTTAAAGTAAACAGTACTAGTAAGTATTAAACTTTTTATATGATGACTTTAGATGTTTTAAAGCTTAATTAAACACGAAAAAGAAAAAAAAAACCGTTTTAAAAAGGCAAACTACAGTTTACATAAAAAATTATTTGCTGTTGATTAAGTCCTGTTTTGTTTAAGTTCTATTACGTTTTGTTAGTCGTCATAAAAACTCGTTTTATTACTTTTTATTAGAAAAGTAATAAAAATCTTGTTAATTTGTTTGTAAATCATATATTTGTTTAAAAACATAAAGCTGACTTTATAAAATAACTGTCATCGGTTATCTATGTAATTGCCACGTGATTTAGTTTAAAAATTGAAATTGCAACTGATGATTTTTTATGAGTCTAGAAATTAGAACACCTATAAATTTCTTTTTTAAAACTTAATGTTTGACGCTAAAGCTCAAATATTAAAAATGCCACTTTTGTAATTTTTATGGTATATCTGCATTAAAACTAAAATAAAACCCATGCTTATTGGTAGTTGTACTGCAGAACGTTAATGAAAGAGCCAACAATTGAAACGGATAGTTAAAAGTAACATCATGATAAAAACGTAAAAATTACAAAGGCAAGTACATCACGAACTTGATTGCTATTTAAAAAAAAAACAAACCGCAACTAAATCTGAAGATATTTTTACAAGGCTTTGAAATTAAGTATATTACTAAGGGCGACAAGAAAAAGCTGATAAGTATTTACACTTTACATTGATAACTATCTATAAAAGTTTTGGTTTTTACCTAAAAGTAATACTCTACAAGAAACTAACATATCACTGAATATTAAAAAAAAATTTAACTTATATTAAAAAGAATAATAGTAAAAAATAAATTTATATTTATATTAATTAAGAATTGATGTACTATTTGTTAGTACACAAACTGTAATTTTTTACTAAACTTTTTTGTTGCGTTGAATTAGAAAGAATTAAACATGTACTTGCAATTACGTTTTAATATTCTAATCAAGTTTTAGCAGTAGTATTGATAATTCTACTTTTTTAAGACTAGAGGCTATATTATTTTTTGCGGAATTAGACTTACTTAAAAAAAAACATCACTGTACATTTTAAAAATGTTTTCGATAGTGTTCTTGTAGAGGTTGTTATATCTTTATTAATTATTGAATTTCTAAGTTAGTTCTCTAATTTTTTTCTTCAGTAAAAGATATTAATTAAAAATTTTATATTAGTATTTATTTTGATACTTAATAACTAAGTAAAATTTTTAAAGAGTATAAGAAACATATCGCGTTTAAAACTAGTTAAAGGCTTTTCGCTTACTATAAAATATAATTATAATAATAATTGTGTAATATCAGCTGAAATCGACAATACTGGGTTTGCTTACAGGATTACGTTTATACATAAACTGAGACAATAGAAGGTGAATATGGAAAAAATAAAAAACATAAAAAAAATAAAATTCATCAAATCGAATCTAAAAAGATTCAATCTCTATCATTTCTATTTCTTCTTCTTGGACTTCGAAAAAATGCTTCTAACTTTTATTTAGTCTCTTTCTGATTTGCGCCCAACTATTGCGGTTATCAGTTAATTCTTTTACTCATCAATAACACAGCTTAAGCAGTTTCAGTCTCGCTTGCAAATGTCTTGAAATCGTAGCTTTGGGTGACCGACGTTAAGTTTGACAAAGACCAAATAGCTGCGAGCAAAGCCTGAAGGTTTGTGAGACCAAAATGTCACAACACTTTTTTTAAACTTCTCAAAACTGAATTCTGAGAATATGACGTAAAAACCGTTGTTTAAAGGTTTGAGTTTTATTTTTCCTAAACGATTGGCATGGTTATGTTTCACTGCCATACAGTGATACACTGAGAAAGGGACATATAAACACTAGAAATTCAGAGGATGATTAGCTTTATTTTATCCCTATATCTTGACATTACGTACAAAAGTGCCAGTAACTCTTTGACAACTAGATTAAAAATTATTATTTTTTATTTCATTAATGCAAGCTTCATTTTCTGTCAAAGAGCTTCAATAATAAGCTAAATAAAGGAATTTGAAGCTGAAAATATTTAGTTTTAGAAATTTAAATTTAATGTGTTTTTAATTTAAAGCATGTGACTCAAGGATAGCTCATCGTTTTTAAAGAGATATCATATAAGTCTTAAAGTTTTATTGGTATAAGTGATTCATTATGTAAAAAAAATTAAAATACTCAGTTATCATAAAAACTTTTTAAAACTTTGATCTCCATGAAAATTTACTTATATTTTAACAAACTATAGGTCAGGCATTTGGTGGTCGCAGGCCAAATTAAAAAGATACTCGCGGACCGAACTTTTGTGTGCTATAAACTGGATAAAACCTTCTATATAAATTTCATAACAAAAATGTAGTAAAATTTGTTTTATGAAAACTTCTATCTCTCTCTGAAAGTGTTTTATAAATGTCTCCAGAAATTAAAGTCCATTAACAACAAAGATACTTTGGTTTGAATTTGTTATATCTTGACGAGATTTTTTTTACTTTTAAAAAATACCTAAAAGGATAAGTATTATGTAAAGTTTTAGTAAGATTTATATAATTATATAGGCTGTTTAAATTTAATGTTAGACTTAAGTAACATGTAATAACTGGCTTATTTTAAAGTGTACAAATTATATAAGTTATATCAATACTAATGAACATAATTAAATATTTTTAAAAATCTTAATTGGAACTCATTAACTTGCTCTAGGTTGGTCTTAAACTAATTGTGCATGGTTGTTAAGTTATTTGAAAGTAAATTTAAGAAACAACTATATAAAAAATGTGTTTATATTTAAGATATGTTGATTTTACAAACAAACACTTAAGTTGTACTAAAGCAGGGTTTTCCTAAATTAATTTCATTTACACTCCCTTAGTAAAAGCTTTAAAATAATTGCCCCTATTTGTTAGAAATTACCCTTTTAGATTTTAATTCTCCTGATAGTCCAAACTTCATCCTAACAGCAAAATGAGGGAACATTGTAAATATTTTATGGTAACAAATGGGACAATCTGTTTAGGATTGTTTTAGCTTTTAAACACAATTAATAGCACGAGTTTAAAACTATTGTAGTGGCTTGATTTAACTATTTTTTTCGAACCTTATGCTTTTAATGAAATAAAAAGCTATACAGGTACTACATAAGAAAACAAAAATTAATGGCATCTTGATAAATCAGTTTTTGTTTTAAATTTTTTTATTTTAATAAAACAACTTACAGTTTATTCTTATTTTAAATCATTTGTGCGAGACTTAAGAATTAATACTTATTGTAGTATAAGAGCGTTGTAATTGTAAAGCTAGGAAAAAACAAGCTAAAATAATTTATAAAAAACTAAGTTGTTTAACAAAACTATTGTTAAACTACATTATTTATTGTAGAAACTAAACTTATTTAAAATTCAAATTTTCGTTTCGGAACATAATATTATTTTAAGCTATACAATACTTAAAAATAGTTATGAGTAACACTAAAAATTAAAACGAATAGCTGAATTTTAAAAATATTAAATTTTCTACTTTTTAGAATTACTAAAATATTAAAACAATGGGTTTGATTTATATGTAAAAACTTGGTCGAATTTTACCAGTACATACTTCCAAATACATTGGTTGTTAAATTTTCTAAGTTACCATTCAAATATTTCAGATAAATTATCTTAGATACGTGAAACTAACTACAACCTAGTTGTAAAAATTAACTACAATCTTTGAAAAGCCTAATCTACAAACAGATAAAACTGTATGTTTAGTATAAGATCTGCACTTATCTATAACTATATACAAAAAGTAAAAAACTGTTTGATAATGTTGCATTAAGAAAGATACTATTTAAACTAATTAAAATCAAAATATTTTCCCAAAGCACTTAAACTTGTTTCAATAACTTTTTTAAGCAAAATGTCTTTTTTTAATTTTAGCTTAGGGTTAAATATCGAATAGTAAGCTTGGTATTTCAAAATCACTTATTAAAAATTTTTACGACAGCCCGCTAATTAAAGATCGCCTAAAAATAGGCGATCTATTCTTTAGGAAATTTTGTTAAAAAAAATTTAACTCAAGGCTAAATAATAAAACACATATTAGTCTTAATAAACAAAACATATATTTTAGAAATATCTACACGATTTAGAAGACAATGTAAATTATATTTAAGATTTTCTGAGTAAAAAACTAAAGAAAAAATTAAACTTATTTCACCTTATTAAACACAATAATTGTTAATAGCAAAAGAGTTTGTAAGTCAATATGCTCGTTAGAAGTATTTACTATTAAAATAATACTTTTTACTAACATAAACGCACTAGGATTTTAAATTATTAAAAAGACATATTTTGATCGTTTATTTATTTATACTCATAAAATCTTAGTTTTTGAAGTAAAAAAATTGTTTTGCTGAAACTAAAATAGTTAACTTTTTTACTAATATTTGATACGGTCAGAATTTTTTTCCATTGAAACCTGGTAATAAACAAAATAGTTGCTCTACAATCAACAGCATATTGTGAAGTAATGTGATAACTATGTAGAATGATAGTTTCAACTTTTATATATGAAAACCTATGTTCTTATTAATGAGATTGTTTTAGCAAAAACTTACGAAAAACCATAACTAGAAAAGCATAAACTGGTTTATCAAATTTGAAAATTGAATGACTTGCAAAAAATATTACAACACAGCTGTGCTTATTTTAAAATTTTACGCTTAACTTAAAGTACGTAATTAGTTATATGTGTAAGGGAAATATAAAAAGCACACGATACAAATCAGACACACAAACTTATAAAAGAAACATACCTGATAACTAAAGTAAAAGAAATCGTAAAAAACACAACAAAATCCAGTACGATGGAAACTTGAACAAACAGTAAATTAAAAACATTAGTTTCTTCATAGCACAGTTTTAGCTTCAAAATAGTCAACAAGACCATAAGTTGAATAAATATTTTAATTATAACAGGGTTGCCACCAGTTTTTGGAAAATTTTCTCCAGGTTTTTGGGTCTATTTATTGTTTAAAATTAGTTTGAAGTAAAAACTGTGCTAAATACTACAAGCACATTGAAAAGATACTGTAAAGCTACTATAATTTTTTGCTTAAAAAGAAAAATTGACAAATTTTTTAAATATTTATTATATATTTTCTGCGTCAAATCGAATTTTCATTACTTTACATGTAAAAATTGTTAAAAATTCCAGTTTTTTTTTCAAAATTTCTTAAATTCCAGGTTTTTTAGCCTAAATTGTCAAATTCCAGGTATTTCCAGGTTTTGTGGCAACCCAGGTTTTCCAGGTTAAATACGTTTTCTTATGAAAGTAGCACCGGAAACGTAAAAAATAACTACAAGTAAGTTTATGCAATAAAGTGTTAAATCTAAATGTCTTGTACCTAGTTATCACTAAATTGAAATACTAAAAAACTTATGAAATTTCAAAACTATAAAACTATGTTAAAAAAGGCACCAAAAAAGTTTTTTAAAATTAATAAAAATTTAATTTAAACTTTTTAGGACTATCTTTTTTTTAATAGAAACAATATCAAACTTAAAAATAGTTTTAATGTTTAAACATACTTTATAGTACATTGCTTTTTAGTACTTTATATACTAAAATAAAAAACTAAAATAAATGTGCAAACATTAATGAAATGGCTTATAAAACTTAAAAGTAAAACTACTCAGTAAAGTATAAACCAATTATTAGGTAAACTTATTAAATGTGTACCTGAATTTTGAAATAAATTGATTTATGAGTAGCTGCTGTCATATGTAAACATGATTTAAACTTTTTGAAACACTTGGGCAGTTGATAAGCAAAATAAAACATAAAATAAATATGAATTTTAAAATTCCACAAAAAATATGAACGTTAAAAAAAAAAGATATAAAACTATGTTGCGACTCAAAATTATTTCAATCTTAAGAAGTCGCTAAAGCTCTGACTGAGCTCGACTACAAAACTTAAACTTTTTTCTTTTCTTCCTCTCCTCATCAGCAATCAAGTTCTCAGCGTTTTCATCTTCGCGCTCTATAGACGCGAGGGTCGACAAAAAAACAACGGGTTTCTGACAACTCTCGCCGGGGTTTGTCGCGGGAAGAGTTGCGATGTAGGTGATTACCCCCTTCGACAGGTTCGAGCTGGTCGGTTGCACCACTACGGGGCGACAATGAGTTTTCAGACTTTCGACTTCCGGCACTTCGAAGTGTACGATGTTGGGGCTTGAAGCGAACCTGACCATTTTCGCGGGTGAACTTTTTGGCTCGGATGAATCGCCACTTTGCTGCTTGTCATTCGCATCCGCGCTGTCGTTCACTCTGCTTGCTTCTCCCCTGTCTGTGCTTTTCGGCTTTTTATTCAATATCCCCTTCAAGTTCCTCACGGTTTTTTCATCATCGCTGCCCGGCAGCAGCAAACTTTCTTCCGACTCTTGGCAGCAATCTTGCGGTTGGTTGTCGTCGATGCAAACGTACACCAACCTACAAGGGCGCCTGGCGAGTGGGATCATCTGCAGCTGGTGGTTGATCCTGGCCCTCCTGTTGTTCACCATGCGCCTGAACTTCCACACGCTCGTTGTGAGCACCGACAGGATGCCGCCCAGCGAGAAGAAGGAGGAGAAGAAGACGAAGAGGTCCAGGCGAGGCTCGTCCTGTCTGAAAGCGATCCGCCCCGAAGCGCCTTTCTGCCTCACGCTTCTCTTTTGGATCGAGCCACCGGATTTCGCTCTCACTATGACGTAAAATAAGCCATTTAGATCTTTCTTCGTGTGCTTTCTGGTCACAACGAGCCTGCCAACCACTCCTTCCACTATCAAAGCTTCTTTCTTGTTCATCGTGACGTGGTAGAACATGGAGCGCATGTGCTCGGACTTTTTGTAGGAAATCTTCTTGTAACTCAAGCCGCTCGTTGTTTTCAAGTCGATGACTTTCTCAACGTGCTCTCCGGTGTCGTTGAGCTTGACGACGAAGTAGTTCTTCGGGTCGAACACGAAGTAAACGTCCACTACTCCGGTCCATACGTCCACGTAGACGCGGCAGTCGGCCTTGCTGGCCGGCTTGGGCGGCAGCGCGTACGCGACCACTTGACCCGCTTCAACGTGCGTCTTTTTGTCGTCATAGCTGCGGTGGTCGTAGCAGTTGCCGGGCAGGTCGGGGTCGAAGCAGTGTTGGTCGCTGGTGTGCAGCCATTTGTAGCACGGGCTGCCGTTGGCAGGCTCGCCGATGTAACCCGCCTTGCACTTGTCGCACTGAACTTTATAGCACTCCAGCAATGCAGGCGGGTTGTATCCCGCGCACTCCTGTATGCTTGATTCAGTTTTCCCGACGCACCTGCAATTGCCGCCCGTCTCAGGGTTGCACAGGTTGTCCTCGTTGTTGCATCGGCACCTTTTACAGTCGCCGTCCAAACTGAAATAGCCCTCATTGCATTTTTCGCACTTGTCTCCCCAAGCGTTGCCTTGACAACCATGACAAGTCACAGCGCCGGACGAGCTCACGCTGCACTTATCCGTTTTTCTGTTGCACATGCTCATGCAGGAGTGGCAAACTTCGTTTAGTCTAATGTGGCTTTTCTTGCACAACTGGCATCGGTCTCCAGCTGTGTTGTTTTCGCACTTTAAGCACTTTACTTTTCCATCGACAATATCGCAACGACTGTTCTGATTACAAGGGCAGGCGATATCGCACGAGCTTCCGTAAAAACCGTAAAAGCAATCGCAAAAATCCGGTTTGGTGCAACTGCCGTTCGAACATGGCTGCGAGCAAACCGGCCGACAACTTTCACCGACCGAAGGTCTTTCGTAACCGTCTTTGCAGTCGCAAGTCCAACCTCTGACCTCGTCGACGCAAACTTCGTTTTCAGTGCAATCGTGACTGCCTTCTGCGCACTCGTCACAAAGAGGGCACCGCAGAAAATTCCAGGTTATTTCGTCACTTCCACCTTTGCGTAAAACGCCTGTCTCATTTTTAAAATGATGGTATAAAGGGCGCTGTAAATTTCCAGGCACGCACCCTTCCACCGGACTCGACATCCAGCCACGATCTGAGTACTTCATGCATTCTACGCAAGTAGTGTTCACAATTTGGCTCTGGTTTAACCCTTGAATTAACCTACTTGCGCAGACACTTTTTGCTTTCTGAGAACTTTTTATTTCGCAAAAGTCATACCTCACACTCCATTGGCAAAAAGGGCTCTGATTACAGTCAGTGCAGTCATTGTAAGCAGAACAACCGACAGATTTGCAGTTGACGCAGTTTACATTTACATTGCCTAAACATTTGCACAAGGGCATTGTTTGGATTTTATTGGCTAAAGTGAAGTTTGAGTCATTTAATTTGGATTTGTCACACAAAAAAGTCTTATTTAAGTTATCAAAAATTGGCTTTAGTTTCTTCCTGCAAGAGTATCCTCCGTTTACGCATGGATAAATGTCACAACTATCACCGAGAACATTTAAGCATTCGAAACTGTTTTTTGCTGCAAGGCATATTTCTTCTGTTTGAAACACTGTCCAGAAGTTGCTATTGCTTTCGTAATAAAGTTTAATGTTTAAATTAAAAGAGTGACTTACAAGACAATAAAATAAAGAATGATCCAAGTTTTCAAAAACATATAGATTAATCTTCACAACAGAGGATATATTGAGCCAGTAATCATGCAGAGGGAAAAACATAAAAGTCTCATTTTTTCTGACAACTATGGCAATAAAATAATTTTCAATTTCACACCAATAAAATTTATCAACACCTGTCAAATGTTCAGTATCAAAAAGTTCGAACAAACTTGAGTTGAAATCATAATAAACAAGTACAGATTCTTTTTTAAAACTTCTTTCTGTTTTTCCTACAACGAACAACCGATCTTCCACATAAACTGTCGATTTTTCTTGCACTCGAATATCTTGAGGTAGAGTAAAATTCAAAACTTCTTTAGAACCAGTATTTAAATCAACAGCCCACACATTTCTATTTGTAAAACTTGTGAGCGGCTTGTAACCTCCTACGACTAAAAACTTTAAACCGCTCACAGCCACCAGAGAAGGCCCGACGAGCGGAGTAATATTAACGGGGTCACGTGACAAAGTTTCATAAACCGTTCTTCGCAAAGAAGCACGAAACACGTGAAAGCAGTGAACCGTTTCGTCGACTTGCAAGCTGTCGTACACGCAAACTCGGCCTTCAAGCACCAAGCTCGAATGAAACCTGCTCCTGGTTGTATTGAAACGCTCTGCAGGATCGTTCCAAACGCTACTGTTGATTGGGCGGGTGAACACTGAAAGAAGGTTTTTCTTGGTCACGAATAGAAAATTAGTCTCATTGACGGTATGCAACGAGGTTTGGTGCTTGAACACAACAGGGTCAGGTAGATCACTTTTCACAATGTACTCACCGAAAAAACTCGACTGCGAGTCGGAGTGATCTTTGTAAATTACAACCATTTTTCCTGATTTCGATTCAAACTTTACCGCGGAATGATCATTGAACGATGAGTTTCGCACACAAAAACTGTCTAGTTCATAAATCCCATCGTAATTGTCGTATATAAGTATTTTACTATACCCACAATATATACCGTACACTTCACTTATTTGTAACGTGATTATTTCACCAATCTTTGCTTCTATTGAAACATAACAAGCATCACTACTTGAAGAGTACTGATATTTAAAATTTCCGTGCTTTTCGTCCAATTCTAATCTTCCAGCACATCTTTGGAAGCACTTTTTACCAAACCTTTAAATTTTTTTACAAGTTACTTATTTAAGTAGTCAAATAGTTGAATAAAAGTACTTTAATAGTTACTCAGCAAAATAAACAAGATTAACATTGAAATAAATACCACGGACAAACAATTAAAATATTTCAAGACTTTCAAAACTTAAATTAGTATATACAGTTTTTTATATTTTATTTAACTTTTAACTGATTAATTTTAATAAATGTTACATAAATACATACTGCCATAAAATAATTTTGGTGGTTGGTTTGATAGCCATTTACTAATAAAGTACCAAAAAAGGCAGTAGAGACAAAAAAACATAATTAAATTAAGTTAGCATACACTTCATTATACGTTAGTTAAAAAACTAAATAAATAATTTTTTCTTGGTGTACAAACAAGTATTAAATAGTTAAAACTATTTCATACCTAGGATCGCCTTCATAAGGCGAACTGCATTGTTGACAATTTTTACCTTCGGTGAAACCTCCGCACTCGCATTCACCAGTGTCTTCATCACAAATTTCCCTGCTGTGATCGCCACCGACAGAATGGCCGTTGCAGAAGCAAGCCTCGCAACCCACCAGGGTGCTGCTTGTTGGCTTTTCTCTGTGGTAGCCTACCTTGCAATGTTCACAATGCTTTCCCCTCGTGTTGTTGTAACAATCGTCACACTTTCCTATATTTTTTTGTATTTTGATACTTATGTACGGTATTGAAAAAAAAAATTGGAAACAATTGAAAAGCATACGATAGGTAAAGTAGTTTTTTCAAGTGATGATTTTAAATAAATTAAGCTTTAAATTATTATTTTCATAGTGACTGTTTACGTGTGAAGCAAATTACCTATTCCATTGTTGCACGTGGAGTGAAAATTACACAAACAGTCCTCAGTACATTTGAAACTCGAATTATCTGCAGTAGAAGTCCAGCCAACATAGCAAATACACTCGTATAACGGGCTACCGCTGAATATAAAAAACAAACTTTGACATAAACAATATAACTGTTTTTTTAAACTAAATAAAACACTAAAACACCAGCAGTACAAAATCTAGCTTACATTTAAAGTTTAAAGAGTACAAAATTACCTTTAAGTTATTTGAAAAAAAAATTCTTACCTGCAATACCCATTACCACAGTCATTGAGGCAAACTCTTGTGCAATTGAAGCCGTTTCCATCAAAACCTCGTTCACACGAACATTCGTAAGAAAGTTGCTTGTCAATACAAACAGCATTATCGTGACACTTGTGCATTGGTGCTCCATTAATTTCTGGATTTAAAGAATATTATATAATGTAAAGTAGTATGTACGTTTTTTTATAGCAAAAAAAAGTAAGTTTGTTATTCATTTAACATTCAAAAATAATTGTATTTACTAATTTATTATAAGACAAGTTGAAAAAAATCAAGTTTACTTTTAGCAAAAATTTAAACAAACTATTGAAGAGCAAAAAAACTAATAAACTGAAAACACAAAACAGAAAAAAGTTTATTCATCTTTAATAATCTTTCATTTATAAAATTTTTTGTAAGTTAATAAATTAATAAAACTTTTCTTACCGATTTTTTTAATTTAATATTTTTAAAGATTAGTTTTTAACCTTCTAAATATCTTAATAGAAACAGCAGGGATTAATTACTTAGTTGACTATGAAATTGGTCAATATATTCGTTTAGTTTCAAACTTACTGAACTACCTTAAGTTTATGTATATATGCTTGTAGTTGCTGTTTAACTGATAAATTTAATAAACAATTCTACAACTTAACTTTTTCCTAGTTGAGAGAAACGAAAATAAAAACAAAAAAGCAAGGAACAATCAAAAATTAGTATTATTAACTGACTTAGTTCAGTACATTCGTCAATGTGTGGGCAAGTGTGTTGAAAATTGAACATTTTATCTTCTTTTCTACTGCATACTTCGTTTTTTGTTGAAGATATACATTTTCCCTGCAAAATTAACTGATAGGAAAACAAATTATAATTTTTTTTGTGTGTAAAACTATAAAAACAATTTTTAATTAGTAAGAAAAAGTTGATAATCGTTTGAAAAACTAAAGCAAGTTTAAGCAAACAATGCGGTTTTAACTAAGTTTAATAATCAGGACATTGGAGTATTATAGTATTGTGCCGCTTACGCGGTAATTGTCTCTTTTTTACTTTCTTCTTTTTTCTCAAGCGAGTATAAACTCAACAGTCTCGAGTAATATAGAGTTCTTTTAGTTTCTACTGCATTGCAGCGGTCTGAACTCAGTGCAGCTTTTCGCTGCACTTAAGTTTTAATGGTTTCAATCTTGTTGTCGAATTGATTTCGATTTTAGAATACTTTTTGAGTTTGGTTTAAACATTTAGTGTTTAGTTTCTTTTATTCGAGATTGTCGTCTTTTAAAAGAATTGATAATTTGGTTTATTAGTGTAATGTTGTGCAGTATTTTATCATCTTTTCGTTTCGCAAATTCATTGTAAATATAATCATGATCACAGATTCGAACTCAGTTTAAATTAGTATAAGTAACTGATTTATTAAACCTTTAGTAAATAGTAAGTAATTCATATTAGTTTATTTAAGTCAACTATAATATAAGCGTTATCTTGGGGACTTCTATTATACAAGTTAGAGCGCACGTTGCGTTATAAACCAGGCCAATAATAGTGTGTAAGTAGAATCCTTATTGATAGCGACAGTATGAAGGTATGTAAATATTTGTATGCAAAAAGTCAACACAATAGTAAAAAATACAAAAACATAAGTAAAAACAAAACAGTTATAACGATGAGCTATTGTCTCTTGTACAACATTATTATATAGCAGTGTAAGAACCAATTTTTAACTTAACTTCGAGCATCTGACGTGAACTAAATCTTTACTTTTAAAACATTGACAAAAACCATTCTAACAGCTACTTACTTAAACTAATCACCTTGGAAAAATTGTATAGTTAAAAAAAACCAATCTGTTAAAACAATGCACTGAGAAACTCCACTATTTAAGTTTTTCGTTTGTTGAATACCACTTTAAAAAGTAGAGACTGGTTTTCAACACTTTACACTCACCTGATATGGATCGCTTTCATTACCGCACCAAACACACAGTAAGTTCTCAGTGCACTCGTAACAAGATATTTTCGTGTTGCAACTGTTAGAATAAGTACATAAAATTCTAAAACGTTTTACAAACTTATTTTTAATCTATATACAATTATGTTAGCAAAACTTAATAACTTTTATATACATTAAGTTAAAAATAGTTTCATTAAACTAAAATGTTCTTAAAGAGAAACAAGTTTTAAAAAAAATAGTAAAAAATGCATATGACTAAAAGATCTTTAAAAAATGTGCCACGATAATTAACTAAACTATGCATTACTTTAAAAAAAAAAAAAACGCACAAAGAGACCTTAAGTTTGAAGATGTTCACTAAAGTTTGTATAACATAACCTAACTAACTTTTCAAGTTCACACTGTAACAAATTATTAAATATAACAGGACAAATTCTAGTTCTTTCGTTAGCACCAAAACAGGTACCAGTTGAATGGCACCACAAACAACTATTTTGCATACAACTCGCGCAACTTTCATGAGCTGAACAAACTTTTTCACAAACTTCTTTTTCGAATAAATGTTTTCCTGTAAAACAAAAATACTTAAAAAAAAGTTTTTGCTTAAAGTTTTTAAGAAAAAAAGGTTTTATTTAAATGCTGTTGTTCAGAAGCTACTTGCAATATAGTGTTAAAACTAACCAGTTTCAGAATGACACTTTTCATTTTGCCAATAACAACCAGCTTGGCTGTTGCAAGTCAGACAAGAATTAAAGCTGGGACACATCACGCAAGAGAGAGGATCTATTATTAGTACTGCTGTACCTTAAAAATGTGTGGAATTATTTGTTTTTGTTAGAAAATTAGCTTTATCTGGATTAGTGATTAATAAAAAAAAATTTAAGACATTTTTTAAAATTTACAACCACTTAACCAATAGAGTATATTTTTTTGGGCAGAAGTTAAATTTTCTGCATTAAAAATAAACTTAAAAAACTCTTATTTATGAGTGGAAAAATTGAACATTTAAAGAACTACTAAATGATAGTTATCTTAAATAAAACTATTACTAATTTAAACACTATTGAATACTGTTTGTCTATTGTAATTACTTTTGAGATTTAATTCGTAACAACTGAGCTGTTCGGGATGCCAGGCGCATGACAAATCACTCGAGCAGGACAAGCAGTCAGCGTATGAGCTGCAACTTGAACGAGTTAAAATATTTGAGTCAACTGGTGCAAACTTCAACTGTTTTAAACTGTTTAAAAAATGTGTGATATATAAGTATACCTCAATAAAGCTTTTTGTTTGAGATCTAAAAAAATTAAAACTTTTAAAGCTCTTTATAAAAAAGAATGGCAAAAACAAACTTGTGTCTTTCCTTTAGCTTGATATACATAAAGTTTGAAGAATGAACATTCAATGTTGTTGTTTTAAACCAAATACGAAATTCACATCTAAAAAAACAATTGTTCAACTCTAAAATTATTTCAATAAAAAAAAAACTTTAAACCAAACATACTTAAGGTTTTCATCACTGGAAATCAATCTATAGAAAGTTTCATCATAATTAGAAGTCGTCTTTAAATTGTTATTTCTAATTTTAATAAGACTTGCATTGCAGTTTAAGATTTCAAAATGAGATTTATCTGAAAAAGTTAAAACTTAACTGTACACATATAGCTATTGTTTGATGCCAAAAGTTATTTGTCTATAAGTAAACTATATTTACTTATTAAATACATAAAAACGGTGAGTGAAACAAAAAAATATTTAAATTGTTAAGCTTCGGTCAGATTTTAGTTTACAATAATTGATCCTAAATAAAAAACTCTTTAGTTGAAAGTTAAAAAAGCTTCATCATGTTTGCCAAAAACTTTTTAATAACTTCATTTCCTAGGACCTATATAAAAAATGTTTACGGACATTGTATAAACACTTTTTTTTAAATTGAAATTATCAACCATCCAGTGAAAACTTTTTGTAACTTGATACTAAAAATAATAGAAGTATAGCTAGTTGTTCTGTTTAATATTATTGTTTATACCATTTGTATTGCAATTTTACATTTGCAACTGTATCTACTGCCAATGATTTCTAACACCATTTTTTAAAATTTAAACACACTGTAGTAAAATTTCAAAAACAGTTAAACTATAAGAAGTGTTTATACAATGTCCGTGAACATTTTTTATCTAGATCCTAGGAAATGAAGTTATTAAAAATTTTTTGGCAATCATGTTGAAACTAAAAAAACATAGTAGTAGTAAACTGTTCAAGTATAAGCTATAAGTACTAACAGCAAAGCAATAAAAATCAATTATTTTTAAACGAGAATTATAAGTTTATACTAATTTTAATTATTTCACTCATTTAGTAGCGAATATATACTTGGAATACATTAGCATCATAGAAAAAAAGTATAAAAAATAAAGGAATAGTTTAGTTACATATAGGAAGTTAAAGTAATTATGTTTAGTCAAATAAATTTAGGATAAAACTATAAATATTTTGAAAAATTTCAACTGTAACAGTTTGTATTACAATAGTCTAACTAATATATTACAGATTTAGTAATTGAACTTTTGAAAAAAAAATCTTATTAAAACAAATAACTGCATAAACACAAACTAAATAAACTAAAAAGTGACATAAACGTAAGATATACCAACAATATAATAAAAATAGAGTAAAAAAATATTTTATACAGTTTATATTAAAAACTCTCAGTATTTACCTGCCAAAGCTGTAATCACTATGTCATAACTGTGCGCATTAGCAGTAGATTTCACCATCCCCCGTAACTCAACTGCAACATTACGAGAATACTTGGTTTTGTCCAAAGAGAGTTGCAAGTCATTTTCAGATAAGTAGTACACCTTTAAAAAACTAAATGGTTGATTTATTACATAATAATTACATTGTTTCCATTATATTTTTATTTGAATCATTGAAAAAGTAACATTATTTTAGGTAATAATTACAGTATTAAAACTTTTTTACTTTTTAAAATTTATAATTATTTAATAGATTTTATAAAATTTTTTTTAATTTAAAAAATTAAATTTATAGAAGTAACAAAGAAAAGAACAGCTTTTAATTTTTATACTTTAATAAATCTTTTGGTATACCTTATATAATAAAAGAAAGTTACAACTATAAAAAAGTAGTCAGAAAGTATAGTTTACTGAGATTTTACAAAGTTATTAAGATTTGTAAATTTTATACTTATTAACTATTTCAAAGGACTAAAAATTTAATTTAGTAAATTAAAAATACTAAATAAATGTTACCATTGTACTTAACTTGTATTAGAAATATTGAAAGACTAGTACAAATTTAAAGCTTACATATAGTCTAGGAATAGGTTGTAATCAATAAAACTATAAATAAATATAGTTAAATTAAATACGTCGATTTTAAAACTTATAGATACGAAAGAAATAAAAAAAAATAACAAAAATTTATAAAAAAAACTTTTGTTCAACTAATACCTCAATTGGTACTTTGTTATCATCTGTATATACTAAGGCGTAAAGACCTTGAATATCTCTCTTACAATGGTTCATAGTTTTTGTGCATGTATTTTGCGTACAAAGATCTAAAAAAGATAAATACGATCAACAACTTTAACATTCTAAACTACAGCTTGTAAAAAATATCAATAAACTGAAAAAATGTTTACTTGCTAAAATAATATTTACTTTTGTTTTGTAGCATATTAGAAGACTTACTCATACTTTTTTTTCCAATTTTCTAAAGCTTAATTTATATCAGGTTATTATAACATTTTCAGATTTGGTGTAATTTATATACAAAGCTGTATTTTAAGTATTAATATAATAACGATTTTGTTGTACTTGAATACCACTTGAAAATTAACACAAATAACAAAATTTATTTATTTTTATGTTATTTTAAGTTGAACTAAACAGGGTGGTTACTGGTTTTTGGCAAAATTTTTCTAGATTTTTGAAAGTACATCTTTTTTTTGATCATTTTTAGTAGTAAATTAATCATAAGTTTAAAAACGTACTTTTTGATAGATTTAAACTACTTAAACAGTACTTTAATCTCATTATTTAACCTTAGTTATTGCAACCTGTAATATTATTTTGAAACAATTTATTTATAGGTCTTACCATTGATTGTTCAAAAGCCTTTATGTTGCTATATAACATAATTAGTCATACAAACTAGTTGAAATATGTTGTTAGTTTTAATTTGTTAATTCTATATTATTATTTATAAATTTACAATTATATAATATTTCAACATTTGAAACAACTAATATAAAGTTAAACAAAAATGAAAACAAGAACTAAAACAAAGTTTATAAGTTATGAATAATTAAAGTTACAATTGAACTATAATTTATCAATTACTAGTTGAAAACTTTTAGTATACTTTTTCTAAAGTCATAAATTACAAAACTAACAATTCTTACTAAACAATTTGTTAAAAAAATAAAACTTTAAAAAATCCAGAAAATTTAACGACTTTTGTTAAAAATTCTAGGTTTTGTGACCACCCTGACTAAAACACTCAGCTTGCATAAAGTAAAACAATATTTTTAGCTATTTATTAATTAACATGTTCTCACTCAATTCCTGTTTTATTGAACACGCTAAGTTTTTCTTTTAAATTGTTTATGTCAAGTTTTTTTTTAAGTTGCAAATTTTAATAAAAACTTTTACACCTATCGTCAAAAAAAGAGGTATGTTCAAAAAGTTTAAGGGTAAAGACAATGGAAAACTTACATATTTTTAAAGCATCTACTTAAATATTTGAAAACAAATTTAAGTTAAAACTATACATATTTAAAAATATAAAAGTATTTTGCCTGTACCGTCTGTACTTACTGAAAACTAAAATACTTGTACAGACTTAAAAAGAAAGTAAAGGGGAAAACAAGTTTTTAGTTAGAATTAAAAAATGAAATGTTAGTGTGACTAAGATAACCAATTCATACTAAAAATATCATTAAGAATAAAGTGGTAAGGACACATAAAAAATAACAGAATGTAAATAATCTTCCATAAATAACCAAAAACTAATAATAATGATAAATAGAGAAGATGATGATCAGCACAATATTAAAGACTACCAATCAATCTTGTTTGTAAATACAAGGAAACATGCCTACGTAATTCTAAAAATTGATTTTAAGTAGAGACGTCAACTTTGACAACAGAATAAAGTGAAAAGCGTCAAAAAACAAAAAAAGGGCAAACTGTTATCAAAAACATAGATATTTTATTTTTGTTGAGTTTTTACAATACATATGTGCAAAACACAAATTTTTAAATTCTTAACATAAAAAAAAAGGTTTTAACTTAAAAAGTATTTATAGTTAATTCCATGTTTTTGTATTAATTTAATTAGATTTTCTGCAAGAAATCGACTAAACAAAAACGTTTTTCAAAACTGTTAAAAAACAAGTAAGACATCAATTTAGTTTTATTTTTACGTTTTATCACAATCAGCAGCATTTTAAAATACCAGAATGTACTTATGGATTTTATTCAATTTTTTGAAGTGTTACAAATTTCAGATGTATATTCAAAATTTTAAATGCTAAAGTAAATACAAACTTTTAGTTTCATTAGTTTTTACAGTTATTATTTATGTAACTTCTATTTAAAATACGTTTGTTCACAGTTTTAATATCATTTTTATAATAAAGTCAAGTGAAATTTTAGTCAAATTAAGTAAACTATTTATTTATAACTAATTTAAAGATAATTACAAAACTTTTGGGTCGTTTTTTTCAAACGCAATATTTTAGAAGGAACGTAGTTTAAGTAAAAGTCAGTAAAAAACCTTATCCCTACTACTGAGACAATTCTAGCTCGAATTCAGTCACAGCTTTTAGATATAAGTTATAAATTTAAAATACGAGGTAAAAAGCAGAACTTGTATAAGTTTTTTACGAGAAAAAACTGCAACTTTTCTATAAGGCATTATGCAGGCCGATCTGAAATGTACATCAAATGCTATACTGTAAATAAGTTGATTTACGTAAGTTTACAATTATGTACAATATTTTCACAGAAAAGCTAGTATGAAATAAGTTGAAACAACAAAAAGCTTAAGTAGACTTTAGATTTTGTGTGTAAAAACACTAAAATAACTTTAGACCATCATTAAAATTACTTGAAGCTTATATGCACAACTATGTAAACTTTAAAACATTAAATATACATAACTATGTAATTTTACATAGTTTGTACATAAAATAACTACAATCAAACTAGTAAAAGTATATATGTACTCAAAATAACGAGTAGCTGTCAAATTTTCACGAGCGTACAAAATTGCACGAAAATACTTTTGCACGAGGGTAATAAATTGCTCGAAGATAAAATTGCACAAAGGGTCACTTTTGCACAAAAAAACTTTTTATTTCTATTTTTTTATTAATTATTTTCTTTTAGTCTTTTTTTTCACTGTCACTGTTATCCCTAACCCTTACCCTCGGTTGGTAAACTATTATTTTTTCATTAATTAGTTTTTTTTTTCTTTCTTTTATTTTTACTATCACTGTTACCCGTAACTCTTACCCTCGGTCGGTAGCTTTCTTTTTACTTTTAATTAATTTATTCACTTTTTTAAAAACAACTTCTTTAGTTACTTTCTATTTTTGTTTTTACTATCACTGTTACCCCTAACCCTTAATCGATAACTTTTTTTTTTCTTTTTTCATTAATCTATCCTTTAGCTTTTTCTTTTATGTATATATTTTCTGTTTTTTTACTCTCGTGCAATTTTGACCAATTCCCCAAAATTATAGCTCAAAGTTTGGAGTAAAGCTAAGCAGCATAGTAATTGTTTGTGTTTTAATCAAACTTCTGAAAAAATTAAAGTCAGAAAAATTATGACAAATTTTTTAAAGAAATTGTTTTAGCTAACTCAGATTAACTTAAGCATACTTGTATTTAAGGAACATTTTTGTGTCATGTAATCCCATCTGCATCCGACTTGTTTTGTATTGTAGTTATGAGTGTACTTGTTTTGAAAACTGTAACAAAATATTCAGTAAGGTATTGATGATTTACTTTTGGTATTTAAAAAAAATTAGAGTTTTAACAAAATTGCAAGCTATAAACTCTAAAACGAAACACTTTAATTTTTTTTAAGAAAAAAACTATATTTACACAGTCGTTCTGCACAAAACTAAAACCAAATACAAGTAAGGGTAAATTACTTCAAACCTGTAGTATGAGTTACAGAGTTGACAACTTCGAAGCTGTTCACAAGCAAAGTCACATTTGAAGATCCTCGGAATGCAAGACTGCATGCTTTTCTCGTCAATGCTCGAAACCAAACCGCATGTTGCAATGTTCTTATCTTCCCACATTTTGCACCATTTGCATGGAGAATCGGCTAAACAGACTTCCAAGCTTTTATAACTTAAACATCTGTCTAACAAGTTTGTACTTTTGTTTGTGGGCTCTTTGAGTATTTCTGGAAGGTTATAGGCTAAAATACGACTGGTAATTTGTCCTTCTATATATCCTCCTTGTATGAGTAAAACGTTGTTCATTGCTGATAATTCACCATCAATACCAGTTATTTCCATAGCTATTGTTCTTTTGTTACAACGAGCGTTAAATAAACTAATTGAGCTTTTACCATTTCTAAATCCAACAACTTCTATTAGATGATTTTGAAAAGAAAATGCTTGATAGCTAGTTATAGATTTAAACTGATAAATATTGCCTTTATCAAAATGCAGTATCTCAATTTTATTCCATTGCATAACTTCAAGACTGAACAAGAATTGGACTAACCTATTGTTTTTTAGACCTGTGAGTGTTAAGACATCTGAAGAGGATATGTAGTTTAGTGAAAACTTGTCAAGAACTATGTCATATGGCATGGCTCCTGTAGTGAATGTTTGAGCTGACCTCTTCCATCTACGATTAGCTACATCATAAAAATCCAGGTAAGTTTTAGAACCGCTTTTGTTTTTAGATAAAACGTAAAAAAAGATTGAATTGTTTCTAGAGACAGCTGTAGATGAATGACCAAAGCTAGTTTTAGGTGAATATTCATCAACGCTTGGTATAAATTCTGACCAGGTTTCTGAATCAAAACTGTATATTAAAATACTGTTACTTAAGTTTCCACTCAAGTTTACCCCTCCATAAATTATAAGTTCATTTCTTTTCTCTAAATAGTGCATCTGTTGAAAAATTGGAAATAAAACAAGTAATAAAGTATATCCCTAAAAAAAAAATTCAACTTATCCATAACTAATATATAGTTCAAATAAGTACAAACTAAGTATTTAAAGTAAATCATTATAAACTAAAAATTATACATTCTTTTTTTTTAAACTATCCTTGAACTCAAAGACTATGTTAAACTAAAAAAAAATAATATAAATAATTGTAATTTCTAACTTAGCTATGCAAGTAACTGGTTTTATTTGCACAAAAACTCACTGTGTGAAAGTACCTTCCTAAAGGCTTAAATCCTTGAGTGACAACATGACTCCAACTGTTATCAGTGAAATTATACCTTATTAGTTTGTCTGAAACTGTAATCGAGTTAAATCCTCCGAAAATCCACAAGCTATCTAGGGCGTACACTGAAGAATGTCCAGCAAGTTCAGCTAAGTAGTAATTTAATGAATCGCGAGCGGAAACAACTTCACTGCTGTTTAGCTTGTAAGTAACTTTTTTTGTGTTGATATGACAACCAATTCCAATCATACTATTCGAGCAAATACATGAGTAGTTTCTAAAAATTGAAAAATATTTTTGTTAAGTAATAAGCTACTATTCTCTATTAAGGCCATAGTAAGATGGACAATTTCGATTTTTACAAGTCGGTCTTATTTTGAATATTTTACCTACTAAATACTTTTTACAGCTTAACAAAATTGAACGTAGATCTATAGATGAGAGGGATAAAAGTTGGTATGCTCGAAAGAATTCGAGTGAAATATGCAAACTAAAAAAAAAAAAAAAAAAAAACCATGTTCTTTGTAATTTTTTACAAATTTTAAAAAACTTTCACTCTTTATACATAACAACATATACTTAAAATTCTATAGAGATACTTTGATAATTATGAAAAAATATTAATTTTTGACAGTTTTGCCCAATATTTTTATAACACATCAAAATTTAAAACTAATAAAAGAGTTTTTCCATAAATTTTTTAGATATTTGCTCAAAAAAGAAAAAGAAGATAGATTTTTAGTACATTTTTAAACTTATGATTAAAATGAAAACGATAAAATTTCAACAATATTGATGATATTAGATGATATACTTATTATACAGCTGAATATAAATCTCCAAAAAGTTTATATCTAAACTTTATAAAAGTGACTTATACTTCATACTGCTTTCATTTAAAATACAATGCTAAATTTTGTAAAAGGATGCCTTGACCTCTGTAAAGTATTACTGTCTAAAACAGAAAAAAAAAAAAAACAGATATCATGCATACTATAATCAGGGTTGCCACTCCTTTTTTCAAAAAATTTTCCAGGTTTTCCAAATTTCTTCCACATTTTTGGTCTATTTTTAGTTTAAAGTTAACTTTAAGGTTAAAAACTGTGTTTAATAGTATAAAAACATTGAAAAAATACTGTAAAGCTACTTTAAATGTGTTTTTAAATAAAAAAAAAATTGATGATGACAAATTTTTTTTATCTATATGGTAGATTTTTTGTGTCAAATCAAAATGTTATTACTGAACATGTTGAGATTGTTAAAAATTCCAGGTTTTTCCAGTTTTTTTTTTCATAATTTCTCAAATTAAAGGTTTTTCCAGTTTTTTTTCCTAAACTGTCAAATTCCAGGTTTTTCCAGGATTCCAGGTAAAGTGGCAACCCTGTATATTTAAAAGAAAACTATTTTTATTGTAACTAGAAAAAAAAATTTATAGTATTTAAATTTAAATTTATCTTTTATTTATCATTTATTTTATTTAAACATTTATTAAAACATATAGTACAAAAATTACATGTTTATAAAATCAAGTAACAGCTATGTAAAACCTTAAAAATTTGTGAATAAAGTTTCGTGACAATTCGAAACATCACTAATTTACAAACTAAACAAAAAAATGTAAAAGGCATTTTAGTAAGACGTAAAAAGATTACAGAAGTTTAGAAAGAAAATAAAACCTAAAATACAATTAATTATTTTTTCAAACATATAAAAATTAACCTATCAAAACTGCAAATTCCATGAGGAGCATTGCAATTGAGAGGGCATTCTTCAGTGCTGCAGTCAGATCCATTCCAATAATCATTGCATTGGCATCTGCAACATTGTTCGTATTAAACTACAAAGACTTGCATTAAATTTGTACACTGAAATTTATGTTAAGTTTTTGTTTTGATAACATTTAGTTGTAAAAATATAATTATTAACAAATATAGAGCTGAGAATAATGTTAAATACTGTTTTAACTTGTAGTCTCAGTCGTTTCTTTTGGTTTACAAATCAAGCGTATTTATTTCAAGTAGCAACTAGTTTTTAATAAATTTCTTCGAGGTTTTTGAAAGTAAATATTTTTGGGTCTATTTTTATTTTTAAGGTAAACACTGAGTTAACTAATATAACAACTTTAAAATTTACTGCAAAGCTACTTTAAATGTGTTTTTTAATAAAAAAAAATAAGTGATGACATAAATTCTTATTTATATGATAGATTTTTCGTCTCAAATCAAAATTTTACTGCTTAGTAACTAAAAATTGTTAAAAATTATTAAGTTTTTCCAGTTTTTTTAGCCTAAATTGTCTAATTACAGGTTTTTCCAGGATTCCAGGTTTTGTGGCCACTGTTATTTGTAATTATCATATTTAATTTCTTATAAGCTGAAAATAAACTTTACAACAAAAAAGTTTATAAAAAACTGTAAAATATATCACTTTAAATAAAATATAAAATGGAGTCACAAGATTCAAGCAACTAAAATTTGAAATAAGAATTTGAAAACTTTAAAATTGTTCAACTATATCAAAAACTATAGATTACTTGTTTTCTTCTTTTATGCACTCTCCTTGATTAGAACAGTTTTTTGGACAACTTAAAAAATTAAACTGGACAGTAGTAGTAGTAGTAGAATTTATTCTTCCATTACTAAAAAAGAAAAACATTTAGTAACTAAACAAAAATAACTCTTTTTTATATACAAGTATAATTTTATCAACACTTTAATAAATTTACTTTTTTTTATAAAGTTAAACACTTAATTTAAAGAAATATGGTAGTTGCTTTAAGTTTATAGAAAATTATCATAAATGTTCAGTTTAAATAAATAGGTAGACCAAAACTCATGTAAATTAATAAATAGACACTGTTCAATAAGACTAAGAACACAAAATAATCACAAGTTGAAAACAAAAACTTAGAATAAAATGATTTAAACTTTAATAAAACAAATAGTCAAAAAGTTTTTAAATCCCACTGTAAAAGTGTTTTGATAAACAAACATAAAGTATCAAACTATAAACCTTTTTGGTTAATTTAATTCTAAACAGCTCGTATTATAAAAGCATTAAAGAAAAGTAAATACTTAAAAACTTATTAATACTTTCAAAAAAATTAAAAATTTTCAATTCAGTATCAGAAATAAAAGCTATGGACTCAAAACCATATTTTTACGTTTTTTTATATGACTAAACTTAAGTATAGATTATACTTGAGTATTTTTGATATCTATAAAAAAATTAATTTAGGAACTTTTACATATTTAAATAATACGTTTTATAACCAAAAAGCTATAAAAAAAATACATAACAAAGTATCATCAAATTTTAAAAGTTCAAAAGCTAAAAAACTTAATTTTAAAATTTCATGTTTTAGAAAACAAACTTACTCGGAACAAGAAATCAAATATGAAGATTCATCTGAATATAGAGTCACAGAGTTTGTTTGGTCAACTGAGTTTTGAAACAATATTTTACTTTTGTTATAGTTAGATGAGCCATGTATTGTCAATAAAGAATTAACATTACTGTATTTTTCAGCTTGTATAGTAAATGAAACATATGGCAACAACTTGTAGTCAGGAGATAGAAGAACTAGTTCACACCTTTAAAATATAGACTGTATTAGTATTTTGTTTTATTCAAATTATACTTAAAGACCTATAGTTATTTTATTAAAGAAAATTTGTGTTTTCAAATTACTTAAATGTTTTAAAAATTTTTTTGCAGTTAACCAAAAAAATAAAATTCCAAATTAAGAAAATATTTCTTAAATACTTTATGTTTAAATTGCTGATAAAATATTTTTAATGATAAAATTGGACGTTCAAACAGTGCTTATATACTAAATAACACTTTATTTAAAATTCTATATACTTTTTTTAGAAGCTAAATATCAATTTTGCCAAATAAAAAATGAGCTGTACTTTGATTATGACAAATAAAAACTGTTTTGTATTTTTATTATACTAGAAACTTTAATACAAGTTTACCTTTTTTCTAGTGCAAGACTTTCATTAAAGATAAAAACTACATTTCCATTAGTTTTATTAGACAATATTTTTGTGTTATTTGAACAAGCATTTATTTTTCCAATAGTGATTTTTTGATTACACAATATAATAAATAAAAGACTTAAGTTTACTACATGATGAAAAAAATTAAACACCATTTTAATTTGATATAGGCGAACACAGCAACATGTTTTGCCTGTTAAATCTGTCAAAAAATAATAAAACATTTAATTCTACTGACTATCAAAAAAATAAAATGAATTTTAGTACTTTAAAATTTAGAAGTTGTTGTTACAAAAAATTAATGCTATCAAAAATTTTAATGAAACCATTTTGTCTATGTTATATAATTTAAAAAATTGTTGTTTATTAATTTTATGTATTTAAATTCAAAATGATAATTTATTCAGTCATTAATAATAACACATTGAGTTTGAAAAATTAACCTAATGACCAAATTTAATAAACTGAACTTAAAATAAATATTAACTAAGTTGTGGCAATAATGATAATTTATAGATAAAAAACAAATATTTAAAGTAAAATTTTGAGTTTACAACCACTTTAAACTTTTAACATTCTGCTAAAGAAATATTCAAACACATAATAACCATGTTAATGTTGTTTTAACTACATCCCAATACCTAAAACTTAAACTGTATGAAATTTATATGCATTTAATTGTGCAAGGACAACACATTTAGAAAATGCTAAAAAAATATAAATTAATAAAATCAAAGCAAAAATTTCAAAAATTCTAGATTGATATTAATGCTAAAAGAGATAAGGAAGAAAGTAATTCAGTTGAATATAATAATACAATAACAATTTGCAAAGTATCGGCTTTATTGAACATTACAATGTTATTTGTTTAATACAGAGATAGTCAGTTCAATAAAGCAAGTAGTTTGCAAAAACTTGCTTGTTTGTAATCAAAAAAAAAAATTCAAACTCAAAGCTTATTATGCTTAGACCAAGTTAAATACTAGGTTTCTTAAAATCAAGCAGAGTGTAGTACTAAATACTCAAATAACAGTAAATTTATAATAATTTTAAATTCCATCTTGAAACTTAGTTGTATTTTTAAAATATTAAATCTAAAAATTATTTGCATATATTAGACAATCATTTTTAAGCTAGGGAAACAGTTATTCAGTTACAAAATAATGAAGTATAAATAAAATCATTTAAACTTAAATACTAGTTAGTATTTAAAAACAACTAAGTTTGTAAAGAGCGATGTTTACAGGTAAAGTATATCAGTATTTATTTTAGTTTTTATTTACTTTAGTACAGGGGTGGGCAAAGTTTTAAGTTGGCGAGCTAGTTGGGGAAAATCATAGTTGTTTTTCTGGCAATAGCATTTCAATTTCATTTAAACAGGATATTTAATCAAATATCTAACTCATTTAGACTAATTCTATGTGACCTTTCTTTTAGTATATCTAGTATAAGTCTTAAATGTTTTTGAATTGTGTCTAAGAACATTTTTTTGCTCTTGATTAAAAATCTCAGAATGTCTATTTGAAGTTTCAAAACTTTGTATAGCAACTAGATTTTTATGATTTCTGGCCACAGTTTCACTGTTTACATTAAATATTCTGTTTTATTTCTGACACTTTTGTAGTGAAAAACATCAGTACTCTTTTTTTGCCAAAAATGTTATATGTACTTCTTGAAAAAAGAAGAGTTCTGATCAAAAAATACTTATTTTTAACAAAATTACTGTAGTTAAAACTGAAAATTTATGTACGTATTATTTGAAACTTTTATTTTACAGTATTAAGTTTTAAAGTAGATACTTGGTATTTGTGATGTCATAACCAAAATTTCTTTTTAGCTAAATACCTAACTGTTTCCAAAGTTACTGCACATGTAGTTATGAAAATTTGTATATGACTGCTGTCTTTTTTGGCTAAGTTGTTTTAAGCTAATTTTTTAAAACATAGGTTGCTATAGGTCAATATTTTGACTTACTTAATTGTAATTATGCAAACTTTAGTTGTTAATAAATTAAAAGTTACTGCTTAGAAGATTAACAAACTATTTAAATAGACTAGTTAAAATTTATTGAAGAATACAATTACAATTTTTAAAGGTTTAACAAATACTTTGGTAGAAGTAATGGTTAAAGAAACACCAAATATAATACAAATTCAGCTTGATATTGGTGCGACATCACCCTAGGTAATTATCAAAATACTTGTTGTAAGTTATGTTTTAAAAACTAAGCTTAAAAATACTTAGCTCAAAAAGAAATACACTTCCTATTGGTAGTTTTAGGCTTCATTTTACAGCATCCAAGGCTCAATTAAACCTTTTTAGTATTTATGACATAGCAAAAAAAAGTTAGCTAAGAACTTTAGTATTGAACTATATTTTATTTTTAAGCTAGATCAGGGTTGCCACTCTTTAGTCAAAAACTTTTCTCTGAGTAACCTTAAACTTTCCTGAGTTTTTTCAAATCCTTAAAAATTTTTTATTGCTTCTGGCGCAAATTACTAATACCTAATGCTCATTTTTTTCTTTAATAATAAAAGGAAGGTTGTATGTGTATGCTTCAATATTAGATGCTTACTAAGCTTATGAAAAATTTCACTGTCAGGAAAAATGGTAGTGAATAAGATGTTATTATTTAAAAGAGTTTCTTGACCAGTTTTCTATAGTACACTTCAGAGCCCAATAAACTTCAGCAGCTACTGAAGAAACTGTAGCTGATAAACTTGTTGAACTATTAGCCCCAACAGAGTATGAATTGATTGCATTATTTTAGCACTTAGAGTTTTTCAACTTAGAATGTTTTTTTTTGATTCACTGTGATACTTCAATGCTCTGATACCTATGTTTGATGATAATTGCTGTATTATCATCACACCACTTTCATTTTAACTTTTCTTTATCAACATCCTCTATTAACCAAACCTTAAAATCTTCATGGTGCAGCCAACTTAAAAAAAAAGGTTTTCAACTGTTTTTTACTCATATTTTAGAAATTTTAAATTGAACCTGCAAAAAAAAAAATTGTAAAATATACGAAAGTATACATATTAAAAAATCAATAACTATTATAACTACTTTTGTAATATACTAAAAAAAAAATTAAACCACTAATGTAAAAGTAAGACAACACTAATCTATACTAACTTTTGATTTTTTTATTAAAAACAAATAACTTTTTTTTTTAATGACTTATAGTACAACATAGTTATATTAAACTACATAAGTAACTAATAACTAAAAGTCTATTAGAACTTTTTAATGCATAGTTAACCACAACTTTCATTTCTCTAAACTGTTTGTTTTTGTTTAACTTTAGCCATGATAAATATAAATCAAAAAAAACTACAACCTTAATTCTAAGAATACTAAGAACTAGCCGCAAGGCTGAAAAATTTCTAAATAAGCACTTAAAAATAAATAAAATTAGTTTTTTTTTTCGAAAAAAATACTCAAACTGGATCAACTAAATACATTCTACACCTAGAAAAAGTTTTCTCTGAGATTTTTTAAAAATGTTAAAACATCCCTGAAACTTTTAGAAAAAATTGAAACTGCTTTAAAAAATGAAAACTATTTTTTTTGAATTAAAAAAAAAATCCCTGAGTTTCCCTGACTGTGTGGCAACCCTACTAGATACCTAACAATTTTATAGTTACTGCACAACTTGTAATAAAAGTTTGTATACGTACTATTCATTTATATATATATTGTAAACGTATTTATTTATATTGTATATATATTGTATACTATTCATTATATTGTGTATTTATATGTACTATAACCATTAAGTTTTTTGAACACTATGTCCTTATACCAAATTTATGAGTGCTTTTTTTTGTTCACTTTTTTTACAACTTTTATTTTGTTACTTTATTGTTTATTATCATTTATTATTGATCTTATTATAATATTTGAGTTATGACTAACAACACTCTAATTAATCAAAACTACATGTAATTACACTCTAACTAAACAGCAATAAGAAATCTGTAGAACTTTATGTGTAAGTCAAGCAAGTAATATTTTATTCTTTGTAATTTCATCTGCTCCTTTAGGGACAAACAGGTATTTATTTAAAAAAAATTCTAAACAAAAAACCCATGCTGGCTTGTCATTAAAAAAAGACCCGAAAGGTTATAATAACATGTTGAAAAATAGACCAAAAGATATAAAATATCCTAAATATGTTACCAACTGAATGTGATTATTAGAATCTTTGAAATCATAACACAAATTAACTTAAAATTTATTTAAGATAATATATATTATTAAACTATTTGCAACCTTAACTTGAACAATGTGTTTATTTAAGATAAATATGTGCTGTAGTACTCTACTATTTTTAAAATTTTATTGGTTATTTCCCTAGTTTAGTGATAAAAAAATATAGTAACATATTTCAGTGTAGTTGACATAAACGAAGTTGGTATGTACAATTTTAGATGTAGTTAACGATATAGTTTTTTTTTTACTTTATTAAGATCATTATGCATCCAATCTTGACGAACTCAACCATTTTGAACCACTATATTTAAAAAGATACTTTTTTATGTAGACTCTGGTTTTAAAACAAACTCATAGTCATAATTTTCAATAATAAAACATTCAACTGCAAAATCTAGGCGATTTTGATTGGAAAAATTAACTTCTGTTTATTTTAAGTTATAAAAAACATTCTTTATTTTATTATTTGCTTTTATTTAAAAAAAGTGGATTAGAGTTAAGAATTTAGCTTTCAAATTTTATGTAAAACAAAAGGGGTTAAAGATAGTGGTTTTATTAATGCTATAAATATACTTATATATTACTACTTTACTTTATTTGCATAAAATTGTTAATGAAAAACATTCCAAAACCTAATTACAAGTGAACTTAGTAAAATAAAATTTAATCTTTACTAAACAACCTTGCCAGAAAAAACCTTCATAAACAAAAATATTTGTTTTTGTAATGTTGTAAGACAAATTTATTCTTTTAAGACTTTATTTTGCAAACTAAGTTTCGATCAAAGACCTCGTCAGTGCTTGAACAAAAAATCTAAAAAGGTATGTAACAGTCATGGAACTTAGTATTTAAACAATTAAAAAAAAAACTTTTTATTTAAAATTTTTACTTTAAAACAAAACAAATTATAATATCAAAATTTAATTTTTAATAAACTTTATATTTTAGTTAAGATTCAAAATCAATATAACAAAAAAAATGATAATAAGGAGAAGAAGCTATATGTAACTTTCTTTTTCTTCAAATTAACTTTCAAAGTAAACATTGCTTTGAGAAAAATGCAGTCAATAGTTGTAACGAGCTTTAAGTTAAGATGCATTTTAATGTAGCTAAATTTAATTGTGACGTAACTACCGAAAATTTAGACAATATTATACTTGTAATAATTATAAAAATTCAAAATTTTACTTAAATACTTTTTATAAACATTTTTAGTTTCAAAAAAGTAGTAGCTACATAAAAACATTTTAAGAGCATGCACAAAACCTATAATACGAACAACTTAAAACTTAAATTTTTAAATGGAGTTTTTTGAAGTGCGGGCAGGAATAAAAGAGTTCGTACTGTTTATTTAAGTTATCCCTTATGTCAGCTTTGGCAATCAGGACTTTTTCTTGTATGCAAGTACTGCAAATGCTTTTTGGGGATTTGGCTTTGCCAATATGGTGGATTATTTCCCAGTCTATTTTATGATCAATGTTGTTATTTGCAAGTTTCCAGATGTATTTCGGTATTTCTGTGCCGTTTTCTTTATAGTTTTTGAAATCACCGATGTGGTTGTACCATCTTTTTTTGAAAGTCCCACCCGTTGATTCCAAATAGTTTTTTGTTTCGTTATGTCATCTGATTGTTGCTTTATATATGACACTTTTAACTAAGCATTTGTTATTGAGAGGACATTTATTTTTCGTTCGACAGTTGAAAAAAGTTTCGTTTTCTTCTTGGTTTTTGTTTTTAAGTATTTTCGATTATGTTTTTGGATTAATTTCTTAATATTGCATCTGCAGCTATATGAAATTTACAATTATTTCTATCTATTATACTATTTAACTTGTGATCGTTTTTTAAAATGTTTATCTAATAGTTGCAAAAAAGTTTTAACTATATTTGTTCTTACTGACTGGCAGTAGGGTGGATTGAAGTAGATTGTTTTTCAAGTTCGTGTTGGTTTCATTTTGTTTCGGTGATTTGAGTATTTGAATTTGTGTTTAAAATTTGTGTTAGTTAAAGCATTCTGGTATCCGGTTATTGATTCTTTGAAATTTCTTCAGTTTTTGACAGTCTGTGAGTCTTTTTTCGATCATTTTTGGGAGGTTATTTTTGATAATGTAATTTACTAGATATATCTCTAGGTATGGCTAATAATACGTTCAAAATTTGCATGCTAAAAAATAAAAAAAAATTGTTAGCATCACCGGCGTGTTTTGACTGGTTTCCTGTTTCCTGTGAACCCCATGAAAAAAAATAAAAGAAAAAAGAAAAAAGATTCTTAAAATATCACTAAAAACGTTGTTTATTAACTTTGTTTTGGTTATTTGATAAACTTTGAATAATGAATGTTGAATTTATAACACTGAAAGATAAAAAAGTTTCCTTAACAAAAAATGCATTTTTTTGCCCAGCTGAAGTAGATTTAAAATAAGATTTCAATGGTGACGTCATAATAGGTAAAAATTTAAAAGTAGCATTTTCTTTCTAGGAAACTTTTTACTAAGATGCTCTTAGTTCTCACTTTAAATTGTTACTTAGTGTAAATAACTTCTAATACAGTATTGTTTTTGAACTAGTAAGTACAATTTTACTTAAAAAATGTCCGATATAATCACTAGAATTTTATTTTACTTGTTTGGTTGTATATAATAATGTTGTGTGAAGCTTTTGTACTTTAAAATTTATATTGTTTGTTTATGTGTCAACAAACTAGGTTTAAACCTTGAAAAGTTCAATGTAGAGAGTTTTCAAAATTATCTTTAGACCTGGCAATTTATTCTTTTATCATTTAATGATATTTTAATATTTTTTATTAAAGTTGTTTTATTTTTGTATATCTGTTAGCCACAAATTTTGTTCTTGATTTTTTGAAGTCTTTAACTCAAAGAGATTTCAAAATCAATACTAGAATTCCTGCACCATCAGGCAAACATTTAATTATAATTTAAAGATCTTTTAATTTAGTTGTAAAAGTCTAAACATTTTTTAATAATTACCTAGGATGATGTTGCACCAATATCAAGCTGAAATTATATTGTGTTTAATTTTTTTTTGAACCATAATTTTAAGCTTAAAATCAATATTTTTAGCCTTGTATGTTTGATTTAAAATAATACTTCGTTTTAAACAAGGTACATAAATACATAGTTAGAATTAAATTCATTTGTTATAAACTAAAATACTTATTTGATTTTATTTTACAGTATAGTAATGTATATAAGTTATGTATTATTTGCTTTGTTTTAAAATAAAAAGGAATTAAATATTTAATTTTTATTGTTTTATAATAAAAAGTTATATTTATGTATTTATAAAATATAAGTTTTAAGCCTATAATTATGGTAAAAAACAACATTAAATTTAGTATAATTTCAGCTTGATATTGGTGCGACATCATCCTAGGTAATTAACCATTTTTTTTAGTGAAATTTTAATTTTTATAGATAAAATTACTTCAAAAAATGTTTTTATTATAAATATATTTTACCGGATCTTTTAATTTATCTAAGTTTAATACAGTATAATAAATAAAAATGAATAATATTTTTCCATTACTACTTATACGTTTTTTTGTTATTTCTAAGAAGAAAAAGCATTTTAAACACACACTTTTTCGGCTAAATATTGCGTACTTAACTGGCAGTGCATACCTAAGAAATGCGTACTTAAGCAGGAAATTAAGAACTAAAAAAAATTGTGAACCCCTTTTGAAAAAAGTCTAGACACGCCCCTGGTAAGCATAAGAAAAAAAGAAGTTTTTAAGTATTCTGAACTTAATTCAAAATAGTAATCTTAAAGAATAATCTTAAAATATAACCAGATAGAAAATGCTAAAACCTAGCTAGACTAAACCAATGTTTCTGTAACCAAACAAATCAACTTGTTTAATTTTTTGGTTATTTAATTGTTTAAATCAGGGTTTCCCAAACTTCTTGTCAAATAGCCTCCTTTATAGAATTAAAAAAAGATATGGCCCCCTTTTACCAAGATTACTCAAAAACTACCATAATAAACACCTAAGACCTTTTTTTTTTTGCTTTTCATCAGCAACTCCAGAATATCTAGTGTAAGTTTCAAAACTACCATATAAAAACATCTAAGACTTTTTTTTTTGCTCTGCATCAGCAACTCCAGAATATCTAGTGTAAGTTTCAAATTATGACCACTTGGCCCACTTCGGGAGACCCTGGTATAAATACTATTTTCCATGACTGACTGTTACATATGTATTTATATTTTTTATTTAAGCACTGACGAGGTTTTTGACCGAACCTTAGTTTGTAAAATAAAGTCTTGAAAGAATAAATTTGTTATTTCTCCTCTAGTATTTGAGATCTCTTTATTAAATCAAAACATATAGTATTTTGAAATATCATTGTTTGGTATTTTTCGCTATTTTTTATAGCCACAATAGTAACTATGCTGCTAAATATGTGGTGCAACTTTAGTAGACAATCCACAAAAGCAGCAAAAACTGATAGTTTTATTGGTTCAAATATTTCTATAACGTTCCTGTTTTTCATGCTAAGATCATATGTCGAACTTTTACCATAACGAAAAAAAGGACAGAAATCTTTCCAGAAATCTTAAATACGCATTTTTAACAGTGCTTAAATTAAGCGTAAGTAGTCAAATGGAAGACTATTGTAAAGGACTAAACAATTTTTGAAAATATAATTCGCCATTGGTAAACTTTATAACTAAATTTTTCTCTATCATTTTTAAGAAAGTATACAAAATGTATATTTATTCTATGATGTATCTACTTCTAGTAAGTAAGTCTAAACAACTTGAGATTTATAAGGCAGTAAGTTGATGTAGTTTAATACAATTACTTAAATTAATATTAGCGAAAAACTATTACAATCGATACGGAGCCAAAAGTAGATAATTTCAAAACAATTATTCTAGTTAAAACAATATAACAAATTTTGTTAACAATAACATCAAATAAGCTGTTTTGTTCTTAACTATTGAGCCAAATAAAACATTTAAATTATTAAGTGCCGTTATTAAAACATTAAGTTTTAGTACATCATAAAAATGTTTAAGTAGGCAACACCATAGATAGTGTTTTTGAAATTGAAACTGATGTTAATTTGTTTTTAGTTTACACCAAAAGCAGTCGACTTTTACACTTTCAGTCTGTTGACAACTTCAATGGTTAGACTTTCTAAAAGTTAAAACTTAATTTTTGTTATTTAGCGGTATTTAAAAAATCAGAAAATTTAATGAAAATTATATCATTGTAAATATTTAAGTTAGTTATATTTTATATGAAATTGAATTTATCACCTTACAAAAAAAAATACACAGCGAAAAGGGGCTAGGTGTTAATAAAACTATCTCAGGAACTGTAGCTAGGAATACACAAATGGTATTTAATAGTTAAATTTTGAGGTTAATTTTTTATTTATAGGATACATTACCCTATTATATTTTAATAAATTATAAACATTCAAAAAAAATGTTTGAATACCTAATAATAAAAAAATTAAAGTAAAGTAAGAAATACTATACATATTGAAAAAATAAAAATAAATTATTAAATATTTTAGTAAGTTTTCTCTACTAATTAAAAGTTTTAAAGAAGATATAACTTAAAATTTGAAATTGGAAAAATGAGATTTTAATAAAATTGATAATAACTATTATAAACTTCACAACAAAAGTCAATGTTCCTCTAATGATTTAAATTGCCTTCTGATTATTATCACTTAAAAAAAGTTAAAAAATTATAAATGTTTCTAAGGTAAAACACTTCATAACTGTAAAAAAACACTGAAAAAATGATAAAACACTACAAATATTTCTTAAGAATGTAGTTTAAATAAGTAGTCAAATAGTAAATCCTAAACAATAAAAAAACTGTACCTTTTCTTACTAATAAAGTGTTTTTTTAACTTTTTTAAAACAAATTCTTTAACGAAATAAAACAGTTTTCATTGCAATTTTTGAAACCTAAAAACACGAATCTTTTATTTTTTGATTTAAAACTAGTAAATTTATTTTAACGCAAGAAATAACTATAAATCATAACTTTTATTAATAAAGAATTTTGACCTGCATAGGTATTTTTTTTATCTTTTTATAGTAAATCTACAATTTTTCTTTTTATGAAATTTTTTTAAAAGCTGTAGAAATTTCAAAATATATGTTTAGCATATTAGTTGCGTTTTCTATATTTTATCGTCACGAAGAAAGTTTTATGAGTAATTATTTTGACTTCTGATAAACTTAAAGCTGTTACTTAAAACTAAACACTGCTATTTGAGTTATAAAACTGTAATGGTTATGTAAAAATAGCATATAAAGTGATTTGCTGTTTCATTTAAAAGTTAACCAAGCAATTGGCTGCTTGTTATATATAGTCGTAAAAGCTAATGAAAATAATGCAGTAATATATGAACTTTTAAAAAAGTAAGTATTTGTACTAAAGTTTTAAGCTTTTGAAACTAGATTTAAAAAAAACTAATTTAAACTATAAAGTAAATTTACATACTAAATTTTAATCTATCTGTAATACTTCTTTTTGATTGAGTTAGCGAATATCTACTTGTTTGTAATTTTAAGATGTTATTAGTTTTAAAAACAAAAAATTCTGAACAGAATACAATAGCTTCTGAGAGATATAATGTTAAGTTATCATTTAAAATAATATTTGTAACTAAAGAAACAGACATATTTTAATATCGATAAAATTTAACCAGATGTAAGAGTATTTAAAAATCAAACCGTGCTTATTTAGAGTTTTAAAATTTATTTAAAATCTTTATGTTAGCCACACGTAGGTTATGTATATTTTAAAACTATATATTACATACTATACCGTTTTTGTTTTTACTTAAAAGTCTTTAAAAAAATATTAACCAATACGATTTTCGGTACTTTTGAAACGATTGTATAAATTAATTTTGTATATGATTATACCGGATAAATTACTTGCAGTAATATTGGTAAATGCTTAGTTTTTACTAGTACTTATTACGGCCATCGTCATCAAAGTATGCTTCGCGACATCAATGTTATTAGATGAGCTATGAACGATTTGGCTGCGTCAATTTTTCGGATATTACCCACAAACGGTCGCTTAAATGCATACGCATTGAATCCCGCTTGGTTAGATTACAGCAGCGCTTTCTCGCGACTATGCTTGCCTGATGATTCCTTTTAAGGCGAAACCGGTCGTAGATTGTCTTGAATACTGTTGTTGATAGTCGTGAAATAAAGTTAATTATTTTTTGTATATGTAAATGTATAGTAAAATGTTTTTGTTTTGAAACAGTAGAAATAAATCAGCTTTTAAACTTATGATATGAAACGTTTCAAAACACTTTATAGATTTCAATCAGTTGTTTCTAAATTTAATTTGAGTTATATAAGCTATTGTTTATTAATTAGTTTTCAGTAAATAGTATAACTTAATTTGATTTAATGCTTGAATATTTTAACCAGTATTATTGATAAAGTTACAAATTTGTATAACAGAATAATAGCTATATTATAAATTGCAAATTAGTACTAGAGTAAGTAATATAAGTTTATTTCATTATATTCTTCATATTTTATTAGTTACAATGGTTAAAGTTTTTGTTTTTAATTTCATCAAAAGTTTTGTCATTGTATATACTTTTTTAAAGTTTATATTATTTTTACAAATGCTTGTTTAGCTAATTATAAGTATTTCTGTTGTTTTAAGCTTAACGAACAATAGTAAACACACTTTCACCAATTAACTTTGATTATTTAAGAGAGCAGTTTTAAGATTTTTAATATCTTATTTAACATCTATATAGCAGTCTTGAATACTTTCTTAGTTTAGAAAATCTACCGTTGTGATATTTATTCAAAGTTACAACGTTTTGTCTATCATAGACTGCAGTTTCGGAATGTTAAAAAATTTGTTTATTAGATTCAGATTTTGTTAAAATATAAAAATTTTCTTCATTTCTTCTGTTTTATCTTACGCATTAGATTTAGGTGCAGAATTATATAACTGCAAAAGCATAAAATTGTTACGTTTGATTTAATATAGAAATACACAATTTAAAATAGTAAAATATTTTTTTAATAAACTTAATAAAAACTTAACTATTAGTGATGTTTTATGAGAAACAATAGGTGTACGTACTTTAAGAAAGTACAAGTTTCGTGAACATTATCTTATGAAGGCTTAAAATAAGTTATAAAAAGTGTTCTATCAAAGCTTCATACAATATCTAGGCAACGTAACTAAAAAGTAATAATATGTAACATTTCTTATATCATAATTCAAAACTCTATAACTTAATAAGTAGTTGTTAAAAAAAATCTTTAACTGTATTGTAACTCTTTGAAACTTGACACTTTATATTTTTTTTTATACAAAACATTAGCATACATTCTAAAGTTATTCAAATATATTATTTGTTGTAATAAGTTTCGTTTCTCATTAATGCATAGTCATAATGACCTGTTATTTTTATAAATGATCTCTTGAAAGCTCTTAGCTCTTCTAATACTTGAATTTGGAAAACTTGACACTTATGTTTTACTACGTTTTAGTGAGCAAGTTGATTTTCTCATTACATGCTTGCTAATTACGAATAACGTTATCAGTAGATGCTTTCTAAACAAGTTTGCCAGCTAAACTTTAAAAAATAAAACTAGTTGATGGATTTTTCTCGATGACAAAAACAAAAAATGAATGTAAGAAAAAATGTATTAAACTTAAATTACATCCATTTAAATTGTTGTTGTTATCTGAATTTAATTTTTGTTTAAAGAAATGTACTTTTTACAAACGAAGTTTTTTTAGTACTTTTTATAATCATTAAAAACTTCCAAGTGAAATGAACGGTTTAATGAAATAAAAATACAAATGAAAATAGCTAAAAAGTTAACAAAATATTAAAAAAAGTAAAAAAAAATAAGTACTATCAATCATTGTATAACTTTTCCTCAGTTTAAAGGTAGTGGAACAAAAAAATACACATAGTTTTTTTTATCATTAAGTATTACAAGCAAAAGTTAAAATACATTCAAAACATATACAAAAGAAAAAATACTGATACTTATCCATTAAACACAATTCTCTTAAAAAAAAACAAAAAGCAGTAAAAATCTGAGCTAATAATGTTCACCGTGAGTTCTCATTTCCAAGCTTTTACTGCTTTCCATGCGTTCCTTGTTGCTATCCTAGTTATTTCAACCTCGCATTGTTCGTATACATCTTGGAAGTTCTTGATGTCGAGTCTTTTTGTTGGATCAACTTCTACTCCAGAAAGAAGGAGATTTTTCTGTGAGTTAAAATACAAATAATTAAATTTTCAAATAGTTGCTTCTTAAATTTATTCTCATAATTACCTTTTTGGCAAAATATTTAAATAATCTCTTTTTTTCCTCATTAGATACCGCAAATTTACTAGTCAATTACCGCGAATTTACTAGTCAACTACCCATTTAGTTATTGGCCCCTTACTAGTTATATCCTCTTATTGTTTAAAACATCCCCATATGCAGCGATATAACTAATTTGGGAATTTGGGAATTTATGGTCTAAAAATTATTCCCAGTTACAAAAACTACTTAAATTAAAGAGTATCAATTACTGTAAAAAAGTTATTTAAATTTTAAAACTAAAAACTCAATATAAACTTACAGTATCCAATTCTTCAGGTAAGCTTCCACTTAAAAAATTAAGAGGAATCCTTTGAGAGTTAGCCGTGTTCTTGTCTCCATCTTTGAATCTTTGAAGTATAGCCCTGTATTCTTTGTCACTTACTGTCAGCTTGTTTCTTACCGGTGAGAATAGTAACTCAAAAATTACCAGGCTTAATTGGTAGATGTCGCACTGTTGAGAGTTCGTAAAACCTTCGTACATCTAAAATTTTTTTATTTATACTCACAATTTTTAATCTTTTAGTTTAGACCAGGGTTTCCTAAAGTGGGCATTATGGTCTTCTTGGGGCACTTTTGGCTATCAGGTGGTATTAAATTTTAATACACAATTTAATTAGGTAATAAAATATTAAATAAGCAGTATCAAAAATAATAGGAGGCGGTTATTTTTTAAACTGCTGCCAGGGGACGATTATGAAAATGAGTTTGGAAAACCTTGGTCTATTCTATACTAAAAGTATAATAATGTTGATTTTTTTAGTCTTACTTAACAAAACTTTTAACTTGTTTTCCATTTTTTCAATAACTAAACTAAAGTTTGATATAAATAAAAAATAACTAGATTGTAATTATATTTCAAAATGTTTTATAAACTTACATATTCCGGAGGAATGTAAATATATCTTAATTGTTCCGTGTTTATCTTTATTTCATCTAAGTCTTCTACAATATTTTTCTTAAATTTCAAATCTAAAAAAAGTTCTTTAAACATTTTAAAATTTTGTAGAGTTAATAAGTAGCATGCAAACTTCTTATTTGTCTTTCTTCGTCTTTTTCTTTAAGAAGTTGGTCCAATGAATTGCCACATGTAGCTTCGCAAGCTTTTAAATCTATATTAAAAGTAGTATCTTTAAAAAGTATTTGTTTTCAGTATGTATTTTATTACTTAAATACTGCTACTATGGTTGTTTCAATATAACTTTCCTTACACTTACAAGCTAAATCGAGTTAAAAGTATGCTTTTAGTATATAAAAATACCTGGTAGTTCAAAAGAGGTTTTTAAAAACACCTCCATGCTGCCATCCGAGTCAGGTATGAGGTGTATCATTTCAGGTATGATTCTGTTGTTCGAACAACCTAAACTGTGAATCCTCGCTACCTCACCGATTAACTGAAAAATAATATTTTTATAATAAACTTCTATTAGGGTACGCATCAGGCACGTAGCTCGCTTGGTAAGTTTCTGCAAATCTGTAGCAACGTTTTTTATTCGCTAAAATAATCACTTTTGTTTCAATTTTAGCATCCCTTAGTACTTAAAAATTATCGAACTTTAATAAAGAAAGTATCTTTTATTTTTGTATAAAATTCTAAACATTCAGCATTATTATCTGATAAAATTAATCTCTTTTAAACATTTTAAGCATAAAAAGTATATTCTATTTCTGAATTTTTTTAACTTTTTAAGTTAAAATTTTACCAGGTGTACATTAGTGGTAAAGCGTAGGAATTGAGGAGTCATAGAGGTACGAAAAAACATAAACTCCATTGTATACAGTTACCTCTAGCTAGACTTGGACCATTTTATCTTTTAAGTTTTAACATAACACCGTAATTTAATAAAAAGTACAAAAACGTTCGAGGCACTTTAAATTGCTCTGTTCCGCCTACAGCGCCATCATGAGCCGTCCTTTATATTTTATTTTCTTGATACTTCCCTGGTTGGTAAAAACTTTTTGATTTAAAAGCTTTGATTTACAGACTGAGACTCGAGCTTCGTTCTTAAACTCGTAAGTTATTCGTAACTGAAAAAATCTACACTCTTCAATATACAAACTGGTGTTATGTTTTACCATAAAGCTACTGTTTTCTAGTATGGACAGTGACAATTTATTGCTGTGCATCGTAAGAAAGTTGTCCTCTAGTAAGATATTATGAAGCTCGTTTATGACAACATCAAAGTGTAAACTTAAGTCTTCAGAATCAAAGCTCTACCATATGCCGTTAGATATGCTTAAAAATTATTTTAAATAAGTTTTTAAATAAAAGTTTTTTCTTTTGATGTGCAGATGTTTTTAAAAGCTTTTTGATTATAAAAACTATTGTTAATTAATGTTGTTTTCAAAAAATTTGAATAGTATTTTACTTAACATTATGGTCAACTAATATAACTGTTTTAAAACTGATTCAAAGACCGAAATAGACTTTAAGATAGACAGTTTTTAATTGTATTTAAACATTTGTAGAAAAAATAATAAGTTACCCTAAGACCAAGATAATATGGCTCAGTATCAGAATAATTATGGTTAATCCAATCTCTCAACGATATTTCTTTCAGTTCTATTCTATTACCAATCGACATCTCTTCTTCACTCATTGATAAGGAGCTCCTGCGTTCTTCATGAAAGGCAACCTCTCCATCCTTGGTATGAAAAACATCGTTATAAACAAAAAAACAAACTACAATAACAAATTAAAAAACCGTTTAAGCGGTTTAGAGGAAAAAACTAAAACAAATTTTAGTTTACTTAATCTAGCTCTAACCGTGTTAGAACTTTTATTTTTTCTGCATTTGCAGTACCAAATAAAAATGATGATCAAAATGAATGACACCACAGCAAGGGTTGGGGTTATGATCTTTACATAAATGATTATTTTTCGGTCATCGTTGCTATCTTCAACACACAAAAAGAACTCTACACTTGTTTCGCCGGCACAGTACGTGGCATAATTGTCATATTTAATGTTATAAAACCTCTTGCAGGCTGTGCAAGTTTTACTACAGCTGTCAAGTTCACTTAAGATCACTCCAATCTTTTCAACGTCATTCAAGTCTTCAATTTGTTTCAGACATTCTTTCACGTCTTGATTGTTTTCCAAGTCGGCAAGCCTGCCGTTCAAACAGCTGTTTGCATTCGAGTTGTTATTTCTCTCAACTTTGACTTGCTGATTATGACGTAATACGTTACAATCGTTGTAATGTAAACCAGTTGTGCCTGTTTGTTTAATTGTAATTTTATTAAGCAAAACTAAAGTAAATAGTTTATTTTTAAAAACTTAAACTTATTAAACTGCGTTAACTTGTTTGAAAAAGTTGAAATGAGCTTTTGGTTTTAAAAATAGTTTGGAATGTTATCAACTTTTAAGCTATTTTCTTTTAAACTGACCTGCGAATTTAGGTAAATTTCAAAGTTTGTTGTAAATTAAAAAAAATCTTTTGGTGGTAAATATTGCAAATTAGTAGGTTTAAAGTTATTTAAGGAATAATATTATGTTAATTTTTCTATTCTGTTATAAAAAAATCTATAATATTTAATTTTTTTTTAAAGTTTAAAGTTACTTAGCACTATTAGATAAATTAAGCATAAAAGAAAAAAAACATTTTCTTTATTAAAACTTTTCGTTGAGATACTTACTATTTACTTAAACCAATTTGTAAGTAATTAAATATGTTATTATTTTAGAAATAAAAAACAATTTATTAATTAATATATCACTCAGAAAATAAATAAAAAAGACAATGGAAAACTAATATAACAAATTGTCTACACGGTTTAGTTTTATACCTCTTATATTTTTCTTAACAAGCTTTAATCTAGAGCAGTGGTTCCCAACCTTTTTGATGCCCCGCACCCCTAAAGTCTCTTAATTTGATCTCGCACCCCTAAGACTATATGCTATAATTATTTATTAATAGTTAGTGCAAGTAAAACCAAATTGAACATAACTATCATTCTACTTCGTTATCTTTGACATGATTGAGTACTAATTAAATAAACTGTATTCTAATAGAAAAAAGTCAATTACTAAGACATTTTTTTATTATAAAATTTATACAAAAACAATGCTTCAGCCTATGACTTCGTCGTTTAGTTTTTTATAATTTGAAAAGTATTAGAAGTGAGAAAAAAGCGCTAGAAAAGTAATAAAAATTAGGCTTAAACTTAAACTTTTTATATATTTTAATATGAATATATGTAGGTAAAAAATAAAATCAGCTGTTCTAAGTCAAGCTTATGTAATGTTTTATTTTCAAAACTATTAGCAGCTAGGAGGTTTCAAAATAATAAAGGTTTGAGTTAAGATTTTAAAAAGTTAAAAAATATTTAGTCTTAAGTTGTAAAAAGATACGTATAAAAGCAAATACAAAAAAAGTTTGTATGCTTACAACAAAAAAAGTATATTGAAAAAGGTAAACGGTTTAAGTTTAAAAAAGGTATGAATAGTATTAAAGTTAATGCATTGAATACTTTTGCTAATCTATAAAAATTGGTTTCAATAAAGCTAAAAACAATTTTTTTAAATGGTATAACATACAGTAATTGCTGTGAACTTTACAATTTACTGATGTTAAGTCTTTAAGCACCACTTTCTGCACAACTAAGCTTAATAAAAGATTACATTATAAATGTAATAGACTTAACAAAACCTGTTCTTAACAGCTAATAAAAACCTGCTGAAGATACTAATTTTTATCTAAGTATTTCAATAAAAATAGATGCTAGCTCATAAACTGTTTTAAACAATTAATGGCCAATTAAGAAAGTAAAATATTTAAAGAATAGATGATTAAAATTCACAGGTGTAAAACTCTAAGAAAGCTTAACTGAAATATTAATTTTAAACTAACAGCTTTTAAATGAAATTATTAAAACGAATTTACTTCTATAAAGGCGCTCTTGATCTATAACGTATGAATAAAATTAATTTATTTATATATTAATAACAAAATGTACTTTTTAACTTTATAAATTTTATCAGAGAGTGAAAATCTCCTTATTTATTATACATTATACATTATGAAAAGCCATCTCGCACCCCCTGTAATGCTGCCTCGCACCCCTGGTTGGGAATCCCTGATCTAGAGTCTGCAGACTGCAATATAAGTTAATTCATACACTTTGTAAAAACTATTAAACATAGCACATGAAAAGTAACGTGTTTAAACAATTGTCATTTTTGACCTTGAGCTAAAAGAAGTATTTAGTATTTGTTTGAAAACCTAACTTAGTTTTAAGCAAAGTAGACTTACTTTTGTAAACTAAGCAGCTGAGCATTAACGGTATGATGTAAAGTTCATTCCTCATTTTGCTGCTATCAACAAGTTTCCCTGTAGTAAACCTGAAAAATTTATGCATAACTATTTATATTTTTAACAGCAGCTTATAAAAAAAATGTCATTGTGCGAAAGAAACGTCACCACTGAGACCGGAACCTTCTTCTTCCGGAACGAGGAGCTGACACGGTGTCAAGCGAAAGAGGCATGCAAGAAGGAAGGGCAGATCCTTGCAGCCGTGACCAACTCCAGGGATCTCGAAGCGCTGAACGGCGTCGCCGAATCTTACAACTGGACTTGCGGGATTAGAGTGCACGAATACCACATCGGGCTGGACATAGAAAAGTGCGATGGAGTGGAAACGCGACTGTTCACTAACGACGTCGTGTACGACAAATGCAAACACGACCCTTTGTACGAGTGGCACGGCCATCCGACGAAAAACATCAACGCCGCTGTTTATTATCCCGTGTTCAAGAAATTGTTTATTGGCAAGAACTACTACGGAAAGGACAAAAGCAGGTTTATTTGTCTGAAGCCAAACTCCAACAGAGCACACTCGGCTCAGCCACTAACAGAAAAAGCTCATCATCAGAACTTTGACTTGTTGTTAGTTGCCGGAGCGGTGATGGTGGCTATGGTCAGCATGGTGGCTTTGGTCAGCATGGTGCTCATGTTGAAGTTTAAAACAGGAGAGGATTACGAAAAGAAGGAAAACAAAATTTTCAAGAACCAAATTGAGGTTCTGAAAAAAGAAATAGAAAGTTTGAAAAATTAGTATCTAAGAGTTGTGATATTTTAGGAACGTTTTTGTATAAGTTAAATAAAACAACTAAGTTCAAGTGAAAAAGTATTTTAGAAGCTTACTAAAACCATAACTTTATATTTATTTTGATTCAAAAACGTTCCAGTAATGTAAAGTAAACAATCACATGCTTTATACTTTTTAAAATCAATTTAGTTCTCAAGACATTTTATACTAAACAATTTTAGTATTCCTTGAATAAAAGCAATACATTTATAGTTGTACTAATTTATCTCGGTAGTCAATCTTTTAATATCCTTCTAAAAGTAAAATTATTTTACTTAAATAAAGTAATTTACTCTCTTAAATTATCATATATAGTACAGTAAACATACAAATAAAACAAATAAAAAATGACCAAAGGAGAAACTTAAAGTTAATTTTAACTACCAATTGTTTTTTTGTTTTAGTAATATTTTCTAAAAAGTTTACAATAATAGATAAAACTAATGTTTAAGCCTATAAATTTAATCTAATCAAGTTTCTTTAGAGATTAGTTTACGCAACTTAAATTAAATTATTCTAAAGTTTAATTTTCAGTTTGTCTAGGTTTTGAAAAATATGATTCATCTTTATAAATAAATTAATCGACCACACAGTTAAGTGTTGTTTTGTAAAAAACAAACAAGTTACATACAATATATGTCTCTTAAATTTTTATTACAGCACATCGAAATCTTAATTAAATGTTAACTGTAAATTATAATAGTATATATATGATTAACTATTATCATTAAACTTAATAATAAATCTTGTTATGGTAAATTTTTTATATAGAATAAGTATTTCAAATATAATTTCATAGACAAAACAAAATATAATAAACGAAAAAAGATTTTAGTTTAAACCACGTTTCGTAAAACATGTATTGGTTTTAAAAAATAACAATAAAATTTTAATGGTTACACTTGATTTAATTTATTAATAAAAATATACTTAATAAAACAAAAGCAATCTTTAATAAAAAAAAATCATTTCGTCAAAATTAAGAATTTCAAAATTTAGAACTTTTGGTAAATCACAAAACGTTTATTTTCGTCTTTTTAAACAGAAACAATCTGTTTTTCATACAAAATAATTAATTCAAGTTTGACTCCTGGAAATACGTATTAGCAGTTATTTACTTAAGCATTTGTTTTACTTTTTTATCAGATAAAAATGCTATCCTATAATGTTTTTATAAATAGAGTCATGAATTAAGTATATAGTATAACAACAACAGATATACATTTTTAATAAAAATACTTGCTATGTAAAGGTAATTAAGTAAACATAACGCTTTTATAACTTTGTTTCAGTTAAGTTTTATCATGAGTCTTAAAAAAGAAGTTTAAAATTAAAAAACATTCATTTAAGTGAATAAAGTATTAATTTTTTTAAAAGAATTAACCTAAAAAAAAGAAAAAAGTTATGAATTGTAATGTTTTGACTAAGTACTAAAAGAAATATTCTTATAAAGCTCACCTTTAGAATTTTGCTCAGTTTCGGTTGTAACTTTTAGTTTTATTATCTGCTAAAAACTTATTAAAAATACTAAAAATTGGTTCATTTTGTTTGTTTGTTAAGTTTTTTAAACGATGCATAAATATAGCTTGATGTAAACATTTAAATTAGAAACAGTATTCAAGCATTATACAAACAAACAAAACATAATTAGAATTACATTTATGTTTAAACATTTCAAAACTCTGTTTTCTCTTAAGTGAAGTTTTGTGATGAATTTCTTAAAACAAAACAAACTAAAATAGATAAGGTTTACAACTGAAATAGAAAATTACATATCTCGGTATTTTATACTTTTACATCAAAGTGAGTGACTTTTGAAAAACTTCGATAAGCCTGTAAAAGTTAACTTTTATTAAACTGCTGTGTTTTAAAAAACAAAAAATTATAAAAAACCTATAAAAAAAAGTTAAAAACTAAGCAGCTTTGTAAAGTTAAAAAATGGTTTGTTTTGCTTGAAATTGATAGCTTTTTTTTACTGTCAATTATAATCAGCCTTACACATTGACAAAAGTACAAAACGAGTTTTGATTATTATTATGATCAGCTTTTAATAAAAGCTATTTGTTTTACCACATACAAACTGAACCAAACTTTTTCGAACAAAGCAGATGTATCAGAAATACTGCAAACTTAAAATAAATTAATACATACTACAAAACACTGTATTTAATTTTTAATAAAAACAACTAAAGTGTTTAAAGAAAAAAAAAATACTATTTAACAACCTAAAATCAAAGATTCAAAAATATTTGAATAAATTCTTAATAGAATTTGTTATACACCAAAATACTTATCCAATTAAAACATATTACATCCTGACAAAATTTTACAGCTTTTTACAAAATTTTATGTGTTTAATGTTGTAATGTGTTCAAAAAATATTTTATAACTAAGAACGTAAAAACTAAACATTTAAACTTGTTCTAATGAAAAAGTAAAACAACTATACATTAATGAAAAAATAAAAAGTTAGTTTGTTTCACAGACTAATTATCCAAAATATTTCTCTCAGACATAGCTTTTAACCTACTTTCAAGACTTTATTTTTACTTTACTTTTTAGTTTCATTGTTTTTTTAAGTAAAATTGCCTTTTTTAGATAATTAATCGCACTGCTCATTATCAAACAGTTTTTTGATTATGTCTTTTTTTTTTTAAAGCTTATTGCTTTATTTGTTATGAAAACTTATTCAAATTTGTTTTTGATTTAAACTTATAAAAACATAACCACTTGGTAATATATGAAAACATACTAGCGTTTCACGTTTATAAATAGCTTCTATCTTCAAAGATAGTATAAAAACATTTACTTGAAGTTAAGTTGTAACCAACGAATTAAATAGTTTAAGGTGCATTGTATTTCAAAAAAATAATATAAAAAAGATAGTTTTCATTAGTTACAAAAAAACTAAAAATTTAAAAACTAACACCATTAATTAACACTTGCATATTTTTTTAAGCGAAAATATTGCATGAAACAAATAAAACTATTTATTATTTTATTTTGTTTTTCAAACTATAAGTTTTTTAAATAACAAAAGAAAACTAAATACGCATTTGGATAAAAATAATCGGATTTAGTTTTGGAAGGTCTAAAAATTTGTCAATCCATAGAGATTTAAGTATAAAAATTTAGTGTGGTTATAAATAAAAATTATTTTTTAGTATCAAATACTAAAAACTTTCAGATATAAAAGATACTCAGTTTGGTTTTTAAGTCACAAACAAGTTTAATTTACAAATTTTTTTCTTAATGCCTGGTTATACATACAAAGTATAGCTTTTTTGTTGGTTAAAAAAATAGTGATTGTTTTCATATCATGTTTCTAAACGCAGAAAAATTTAATTTTTAGTTTAAGATTTCGGCTTTTTTTCAATTAAAACTCTCAGATTTTAAGATAAAAATGTCATTAATTAAGTATAAAGTTTCTTTTACGGATACATTAAACATGTTTAAAGTAAATATTTTTAGTAAACTTAAAAACAAAGTTTAGCAAACAGTATAAAAAAGAAGGTTTACTTCAACTAAGCTTAATTTTTAATTGTCTAAATAAGAACGGTTTAATTTTTAAAGTGTTTTTGTGTTTAGGCACATTTAATCATTTATTTAATTTTAAATGTGATAAAAAATTTAATGGTAAAAAAAGATGTCTGTTTCCTTAAATAAAAACAGTACTTTGACTGATGACTTTACATTAAATCTCTCAGACACTATTGTATTCTGTTCAGAACTTTTTCTGTTTTTACACTGATAACGTTTTAGATCTACAGACGACCAGTAATTGCTAATTCAATCAACAAGAAATATTACGAAACAAGTTTAATATGTAGGTTAAAAATTCTTATGTAAGTAAACTTTAGAGTTTAAATTAGATTTTCGAAAATCAGAGTTTTGAAAGCTTTAAACTTTGGTACAAATACATACTTTTTTTAAATTCCAAATATCACTACTTCATTTTCTTTATTTTTAGTTATATTATATTACGAACAACTAATTACTTGTTCAATTAAAAAAAAATAATTGAAGCAGCTAATAACTTAAATTAAACATTGAGTGCTTAAAATTTAGCGGAACCTAAATTTATTTAATCTAAATTTTTCTATAACGATAGTATATAGAAAACACAACTAATATACTAAAAAAACTTTTTAGAATTTTAGAAAGAAAACAACAATATATTTACATAACAAGAAGATATTATTGAGTACATATGCAATGCAGTTTAAACAATTTTTTAATCAAAGTTTTTAATCATAGTTATTTTTTGCGTTGAAATAAACTTATTAGCTTTATTGAAAATCGAAATGCTTAGCATTGTTTTAATTCCAAAGTTCCAATGAAAATTGTTTTATTTTGTTGAAAAAAATGTTGTAAGAAAGTAACAAAAACATTATTTTATTAGTAAGAAAAACTACAGTTTTGTTTATTCTGATTCTGTAGGTGTTGCTAGTTAGGTACCTCATTAAACTGCTTTCATAAGAAATTGTTGCAATGTTTCATCGATTTTTTAGTGTTTTATTTATACTTATTACGTGTTTTACCTTTAAAAACAGTCATAACTTTTAATAACTTTCTGAGTAACATTAATTGAAATACAGTTTAAATTAAAAAGAACATGAGCTTTTGTTGTACAGTTCATAATTTTCATTATTAAATTTATAACAAATCTCTGTTTTCCAATTCTAACTAAAAATATAAAAATAAAATAATTTAAAATTGTGGATGGGTAGAATATACAAACTAAATAGTTTAATATCTTGTTTTTCATTTGTTTTAGTGTGTTTTGTATTTTTTACTATACTTTTAAAATTAAAAAAGGTTTGTAGATTATTAAAAATTCAAATATTGTTATGGATTTGTTAGCTTCTTTTAAATTTAATCGAGTGAATTGGTTATCTGATCTGGTTAATTTCTTTACACCAAACCCCTTTTAAGCTGTGTAAAATTGATATACCTCTAAGCTAATAAGTTCGATTCAATATGAAAATAATAATAGAGCTTAAATATTTATAATGAGTTAAACTTCTTTTTTTTAAGGTACCATTAAATTTTAAAAACAAACTGTAAACTTTTAATCTATTGGAAAATCTAACTATTGAAGTTTTCAACTGACTAAAAACGTAAAGTCGACTGCTTTCGATATAAACAGTATTTTTTCAACTAAAATCAAAGTAACATCAGTTTCATCGTTTTAAATAAAGTATAGTAGTTATGGTGTTGCATAGTTAGTTATCTTTATACTGTGCTAAAACTTAACATTTTAATTGAAGAACTTAATACTTTAATTTTTTCATTTGACCCAATAGTTAAAAGTTAAAATGCAGTTTAACAAAAATTAAAATAATGTATTTTCGACTGCATATCAATCAAAGCAGTTTTCCTCTTATAATAATCTACGTAATTGTTTTAAACTACATCTACTTACTGCCATATGAATCTCAAGTTGTTTAGACTTACTTACTAGATTTTTATTCATCCTCGATTGTATTTTATATATTTACTTGAAAATGGTGGTTATTAAGTTTAATTAGGGCAGTAGTATATTATATGTATTTCTTTATTTATTATATTCTCTATCTTTCATTTGATTTCTAACCAGAGGCGTGTCTAGGATTTTCAAATTTCGATAGTACAATTTCTATTATAAAAGACTTTTAAAATTGGTGTACGTATCTACTAAAATTTTAAAGCACTAACTTTTTTTTTAATTTAAGTTATTTTTTATAAAACTAATATAAAACTAATAATAATACTTTTTAATCAATTATCTACAACTATCTATTTTTAATCTGTTTTATAAATAGTGTCTCATTTTAAAAGTTCGAAAGTATATTAAATATTGAAAAACATTCATTTCGTTTAGTTTAGATAGAATCTTAAAGTATTCATTAAATGTTGGCTACAACTTGAACGTAAAGTATAACCAGTTATAAGCTTTAAAACTAGTTTTTAATGTTATACATACTTTTTTTGAATAGGTTTTCACAATTGTATTTTTTCAGTTAAGATAACTCGTAAAATTTAAAACTGTTAGCATAACATCCACTTAATAGTTTTTTATTCGACAGCAAAATTCTTAAACAAACACAATAATGACAATTTGTGTAAAATTGATCATCTGTGTGATGATGACGACAACTGTAAGCTTAATGCTTCGAAAAAAATAAACACTCCTTGCGTATTTGACACCTACTTGTTTACATCACGCTGACCACAAAAATAAGGAACTTTAGTTTATCTTACTACATTTAAGACAAAACAATCATAATCAAGCTAAACTGTTTCAAAAATTTTAAGCTTATCAATAAAACTAAAGTTTAAGAAACAGTTTTTACTTTAAAAGAATTACAAGAGTTTACTTGAAATGTTGATTTGAATGTGATTTTAGAAAAGCAAATCTGTAAGTTTTTCCAATAAATTTATATCCAATTTCTTACTTTTATGAAGTAAGAATTAAAAGTACAGTAGTCTTTCTTTTAAGTACTCACATTTAACTCCGCCTTAACTCGCGTACTTAACAGTAAGTACGTACTAAAGACTTCCTGGGCTATTTTATTACAAAATGGTTAACTTAAAAGGTAAAAAAATACTGATATTCTGTAGTAATTTAAAACTCCTTAAATCATATAAATCAATTTTTATTGGGGCTATCAAAAGCTAATGAACTATTCAACTAATAAATAAATGCTAAATGTATATAACAATTTTGAGTTACATTATGTATCTACTAATTTTAAGTTTAGTAAACTGTTGTTTGACGAAAGAAAAGAAAAAGAATTAAATAAAATAGAAATGAAAATAAAAAAATTTAATGAAAAAACTTCCAAAATATTACAACTACAAATGACCTTAATAAAACAAAATTAATTTTTTACTAAACAAGATTGCTAAAAAAAATCTTAATACAAAAATAGATTCCTTTTATTATGTGTTGAAGTATCATTGTTGGGTGTTTTTCGCTATGCGCTTGTAGCCACAATTGTACCTATGCTACTATATATGTTTTTCATATTTTTAAAACGATAAAAAAACACTCTAAATATTTGTTCCTAGAACCTGGTGCACAAAGAACCTATGTGGTGCAATTTTAGTTAACTATACACAAAAGTGGCAAAAACTGACAATTTTATAGGTTTAAATATTGATCCATCGTGCCTGTTTTTATGCTATGATCTTATTTATGATTTTATGCTATGAACTATTAGCATAACGATTAAAAAAAAGTACAGTAAGCTCCCATTTAAGTAATGCACTTTTAACAGTGTTTACCTAAGGACCATAACTCATGAGTAGTCAAATGGAAGACTACTGTAAAGTCAAGTACTAAACAATTTTCGAAAACATATTACTTCCATAGTTATCGTAAACAACTAAGTTTTATCCATCATTCTTGAGTAATCATATAAAATGCAATCTAGAATGTATTTACATCTAGTGAATAAGGCTAAAAAACATGAAATTCATAAAGCAACAAATTGATTTACTTAAAAACAATTACGTAAAAAAGTATCAGAGAAAAACTACTTTAATCTACATGCAGCCGAAAATATATAGTTTTAAACTATTATACTAGTTAAAACAGTATAATACACCTTGTTAATAATAAAAGCAAGTAAGCATTTTAACTTTTAAATAATAAATTAAATAATTAAAGTATTAAATTCCTTAACTAAGATGTTAAATTTAAACATAGTATAAATATATTTAACTATGCAACACCATAGCTAATGCAATTTTTTCAAAACATTAAAACTGATATTAATTTGTTTTTTATTGAAACAATAATATTCACGTCAAAAGCAGTCAACTTTTACACTTTTAGTCTGTTGGCAACTTTGATAACTAGACTTTCAAATGAGTTAAAAATTTAGAGTTTAGTGTTGTTGTTTAATGGTATCTTAAAAAAAATTTAAATCTATTAAAATTTAATTCTTTATAAAAAACTAAGCTGTATCATAATGTTAATATAACACGGAATTTAAAATTTACAAAAAAAAAACAATTTTACGCAGCTTAAGAGGGGCTAGATGTTAAAAAAATATCTCAACAACAGTAGTTGGGAATAAATAAATGCTATTTAAACGTTAAAAATTAATAAAATATTTAGTTTATCACTAAAAAGTTTAATTGTAAGTAAGGAAACATACATCTTTTGATATCTTTTATTAAACTATTATTCAAACCTAATAAAATAAAACTTAAAAATTAAAACCGTGCTTACTTAGACAGTTTAAATTGAGTTCAATTGAGTTAAATATTCATTTTCAATTTACTTGCTAAAGTTGGTTTTAAGTTTACATAAAATATTTACTTTAAACTAATTTATTGTATGCGTAAAAGAAACTTTATGCTTAACTATTGGCCTATTTATTTAAAAATCTCAGAATTTTCTAAAAGAAAAGAAGCTGAAATATTATATGAAATATTTTGATGCTTTAAAAGCTAAGAAAATTTAATCTGAAAATTATCACTCTTTTTGTTTTACTATTTAAAAAGCTACATTTTATACGTATCACGAGGCATTAAGAATATAAAATTTCAAAAAGAAGTTGTTGGTTATTTACGAACCAACTTAGTATTTTAATATCATAAAGTTTTAGATTTTTGATTTAAAAAATAATGGTTTTTGTATGTAAACACACTAAAGTTTTGTATTTAAATATCTGAAGATCAGCAAAATTAAATTAGAGTATTTATATATAAATGCTTTTTTGGTTTACTTCTCTTACTTTAAGGGTTTTAAGTATATGCTAAAAAAAAACAAGTAGTTTTGTTTATTTCATGCAATGTTTTTACTAAATTGTATGCAAGTATGAACTAATATTATTTTTACAATTAGTAATTTACTTCTAACTAATAATAAATAATTTCGTTAAATTATATTTATGATGTACAATGCAATTTAAACTATTTGATACATTGTTTAGAATTTAAGTTTAAGTAAATATTTTTACACTACCTTTGAAAATAAAAGTTATTTATAAATGTGAAACGCTAGTAAGTTTTTATATACTACCAAATGGTTATGTTTTTATAAGTGTAAAATAAAAACAATATTGAAGAAAGTTTTTATAACAAATAAAGTTATAGGCAAAGAAAAAAACATATATAATCTAAGAAACTATTTGATAGTGAGCAGTTAACTTAGTTATTTAATAAAAATAATTTGATAAAAACAACGAAAATATAAATATTCAACAATACAATTTTTTTTTAAGTAGGTGAAATGTGATGTCTAAGAGGAATATTTTGAATAATTAGTCTGTGAAACAAACTAACATTTTTTATTCAAACTTATACTATTTCAGTTTTGTTTTACCCTTTCATTAGAAACAAGCTTAAGCATTTAGTTTTTATATTCTTAGTTGTAACAATTTTTTTTGAAAAAAATACAAATAAGATTGATTTTTTGTAAAACTGTTGAATTTTATGAGTAATATTTTTTCATTGGGTAAATAGTTTGGAGTATAACAACTAATTCCTTTCCATAATAAGTTTATTCAAATATTTCTGTAACTTTTATCTTAGGTTGTTAAACAAAATATTTTATTTTTCTCTTTAAACGCTTTAGTTAATTTTATTTAAACATAAACTTTTTGTTTTGTAGCATGTATTAAACTATTTCAAGTTTACACTATTTTCGATACAGTTGTTTTGCTTATAAAAGTTTGATTTAGTTTATGTGTGGTAATACGAATTGTTTTAATTAAAAATTAATCATAAAAATTAACTTAAAGTATATTGTACTTTTGTTAATGCATTATCCTTATCATATTATAATTGACAGTAAAAACCAAAGTGCTGTCAATTTTAAGCATAACTTAAACTATTTAACTTTACAAAGTTGCTTAGCCTTGAATTTAGTTTTTTTTATATACTTTTTTATAACTTGTTTTTTAAAGCATTGTCGTATAATTAAGAATTATACAAGCTTATAAAAAGTTAAATTAAATCTCTTTCTTATATATACAAGTATAAAATGAGGAATTATTTATAATGTAGCTTAAAGGTTTTTATGCTCTATACAATTTAATTTGTTGTATTTTAAAAATTCACCATGTAAATCCTTTTTAGGGGACATATTCAAAATCCACCAGCGATCAAAAAACACTCGCGTTCAAAATCCACCCGATCATAATCCACACAGTCAAATTTGAGAACCGCTTACCGATAGAGGGTAAGGGTTAGGGGTAACAGTTATAGTGAAAAATAAAGAAATAAAATTAAAAAAATACAAAAGTTATATAAAACAAATTAAATAACAAAGGAAATACTTTTAAAAAATTGTGTGGCTTTAAACGCGGGTGGATTTTGATAGTATACCCCTTTTTAGAGAAAACTTTTCCAATTTAAAAAGTTTTAACATAACTGTAATTCTAGTTTCGTTTTATTTGTTTGTATAATACTTTAAAAATTTTTCTAACTGAAAATTTTACTTCAAGCTCTTTTTTTATATTCTCTTCGCAACTTTATAAAACAAATAAAAGAATTAAAGTTTTTTTAGACCGAGATTTAAAACTATACAGTATTATTCTATGAAAAGAACATATTTTTAAGCATTTCAACAAGTTTTTAGAATAATACAAAACTGAAAGCTACAATCGAAAAAAGACTTAGTAAAATTCTTAAGGTAAGCTTTGTAGAAATATTTTTGTTAATACTTTATGAAAATATTAAAATTAATTAAATTAGTAATAGTAAGTTTTTGTGTATACCTTTATATTGAAAATTTTTACTAAACTCACTTATTTATTAACTTTACTAAATGTTATTTTCAATATCAAATTTCTAATTAAAGACTCATGATAAAAATCAACTTAAAAAAATTATAAAACTGATATTTTTACTTAGTTACCTTTACATTTGAAGTATTTTTTGTCAAAAATGTTTATCTTTCGATATTTTACAACATACTCATTTCATAATTCTTTAAATAAAGTGTTTTGTAAGATAAGCATTTTTGTTTGATAAAAAAGAATGTAAAATAATTGTTATAGTAAAACAATTGCTAAAAGAGAAAAATAAATTATTTCAAGGTTCAAAACTTTAATTAATTATTTTATACGAGAAATAGATTGCTTTTTTTTTAAACAAGACGTAAAATAAACGGTTTGTGGTTTATGAAATTTTTCAAATGTTGGCGAAATGATTAATTATAGCTATTATTAGTGTAAAAATTTAAAGTTTATTGTTTTCATTAGTAGTATAAATCTTAAGAAAATTAAACTAAGTCTATGAAACTATTTTTGACATACATATTCTTTATAGTACATTTACGACAGCAAGATTTCAATAGTTAGCTTAACTGTAAACATAAAATTATATCTTTGTTAATAGAATTTATGTTAAAAATAAATTTAAATATTAAAGTGTTGTAATAAATCAATATAAGAGTCAAATATCGTATATATTTAAAAATTTAAAATGTTTTACACTATATTTTAAAATTCTTTTTTTTTTGCCAAAACCACTTTTAATTGTGTGGTCAACTAATATTTTTTTATATTTTGTTTTTCGAAATCTAAACCAACTAAAAGTTAAACTTTAGAAAAAAATAGTTTGAGTTGTGTAAACTTTTCCCTAAAAACTTAAAACAAGTTAGATTTATTGAGTTAAGTATTATATTTATTATTGTAATTGTTTTTTCCAGAAGATAATACTACAGGAAAAAAAAAACGTTTTGTTTGTTAAAATTTACTTTAAGTTTCTCCTTTGTTTTTTTTTTAGATTTTCTTTTATGTTTACTGTATTATATATGCTAATTTAAAAAAGTAAACTTTTCATCTTAGTAAAATAAGTATACTCTGTGAAAGATATGATAAGATTGACTACCTAGATAAACTAGTAAAACGGTAGTTATATAGTCTTTATTCAAGAAATACGAATGTTATTTTGTACAAAATGTTTTGAGAACCCAATCGTTTTTAAAAAGTATAACACTTGTGATTGTTTACTTAACATTAATAAAAGTTTGTGAATATAATTGATATAACTGTCTGGTTTTAGTGAGCTTCTGAAATACTTTTTTACTTGAAATTAGTTGCTTTGTTTAGATTTTACAAAAATGTTCCATAAGATATCAAAACATCTAAATACTAATTTTTCAATCGTTCTATTTTTTCTCTCAGAACCTCATTTTGATTCTTCAGGTTTTCATTTTGATTCTTCAAATTCTTATTTTTGTTCTTTTCATAATCCTCTCCTTTTTTAAACTTCAACATCAGCACCATGCTAACCAAAGCCACCATAACCGCTCCAGCCAGTAAAATCAAGTTAAAACTCTGATGATGAGCTTCTGTTAGCTGAGCCGAGTGCGCACTGGTGGAGTTCTGCTTCAAACAAATAAACCTCCGTTTGCCACTTCCGTGGTAGCTCTTGCCAATGAACATTTTCTTGAACGCGGGGTAATAAACAGCGACATTGATGTTTTTGGTTGGGTGACCGTGCCACTCGTACAAAGGGTCGTGATCGCACTTTTTGTACAACACATCGTTGGTGAACAGACGCGTCTCCACCCCACCGCATTTTTCTATGTCCAGTCCGATGTGGTAGGTGTACACTCTGATCCCACAAGTCCAGTTGTAAGATTCTGCGACGCCGTTCAGCGCTTCGAGATCCCTGGAGTTGGTCACGGCTGCCAGGATCTGCCCGTCCTTCTTGCATGCCTCTTTAGCTTGACACTTTGTCAGCTCCTCATTTCGGAAGTAGAAGGTTCCGGTCTCAGTGGTGACGCTTCTTTCGCACGAAGACATTTTATTTATAAGCTGCTGTTAAAATATATATAGTTAAGTGTGTATTTTTCAGGTATACTGTATGGAAGTTTGTGGATTAAGCTAAAATGAGGAATAAATTTTATGTCATACCGTTGATGCTAAGCTGTTTAGTGTACAAAAGTACGTCTATTTACTTAAAATTACGTTTATTTTTAAAACAAACACTTATTACATTTTTAGTTTAAAGTAAAAAGTAACAGGTCTTTAAACACAAGATTTTTAATGTACTATAGTTTATTCGAGGTGTATGAAGTAATTCTTACCGTAGTCTGCAGACTCTAGTTTATAGCTTGTTTAAAAAACTAAATTCTAAAAATAAGTAATATAATTGATTTAATAGAGTAGTAAAATTAGTGTTTTTTTAAATCTAAACATTTTCTGTGTCTTATATAGATTAACAAATATTTGAAACTTTTTCTTGTTTAATTATTATAACAATAATAGACTACGAGGTCTTTGACCAAAACTGAGTTTGCATTAAAGTCTTGAAAGGATAAAATATATTATTTCTCCTCTAGCAGTTGAGATATTTTCATTTGTTTAAAAAAATCAAAACATATAGTAATAGACTACTTTTAAACTGATTTAAGTTGGTATTAAATTTATATACTAAGGATTTTAACAAAGAATAAATAACTTTTTACTTTATGCTAAATGCATTTAGTAGTGCTAAGTAACTTTGAAATATTATTTACTTCTAAACTTAGTACTTCTTTGTATATGATTTTATACATATTAGTTTGCAATATTTACTTACAAATGTTTTTTTTCAAGTTTGATATTTAAATAAGTTTACAAGTAAATTTAAAAATTTAAAATTGAAAGCCTAATAATATTTTAAACGGTAATAAAAACAAAAGCTCATTTAAGTAGTTTTTAAATAAATTAACTAACTTTAATAAATTTGTATTTTAAAATATCAATAATTTAATAAACTTGTATCAGTTTTTCTTAATAAGTTGACAACTGAACAAACAGGCACGTTAGGTTTACACTACAACGATTGCAGTGTATTACGTCATAATCAACAAGTCAAAGTTGAGAGAAATAACAACTCGAATGCAAACAGCTGTTTGAACGGCAAGCTTGCCGACTTGGAAGACTTTCTAGACGTGAAAGAATGTCTTAAACAAATTGAAGACTTAGATGATGTTAAAAAGATAGGAGTTGCCTCGAGTGAACTTGACACTTGTGGTAAAACTTGTTCCGACTGTAGAAAGCAATATACCATTGAATTTGACGATTATATCATGTACTGTGCAGGCGAAAAAAGTGTAGAGTACTTTTTGTGTGTTGAAGATAACAATGATGACCAAAAAAATATTTTTTATATAAAAATCATTGTGCCAACTATTCTTGTTGTGCCATTCGTTTTGATCGTCATTTTAGTTTTGTACTGCAGACGCAAAAAGAATAAAAGTCCCAACTTGGTTAGAGATAGATTTACTAAATTAAAATTTATTAGCAGTTTTCTCATCGAGCCTGCTTAAAAAGTTCTTTAATTTGATATTGTAGTTTTTTTTTTTGTTTATAATGATGTTTTTCATACCAAGGATGGAGAGGTTGCCTTTCATGAAGAACGCAGGAGCTCCATATCAATAAGTGAAGAAGAAAGATCAATTGGTAATAGAATAAAACTGAAAGAAGTATCTTTGAGAGATTGGATTAACCATAATTTTTCTGATACTGAGCCTTATTATCTTGGTCTTAGGGTAGCTTACAATTTATCTTTAAAATGTTTGATACTAACTTAAAGCCGTCTATCTTAAAGTCCATGCCGGTCTTAAAGTGAGCTATAAAACATTCGTATAGCTAACAACCATAATTTTTGAGTAAATAAATATTTAGTATTTATAAAAACAATTTAAGTTGACAATAGTATTCATTATTTAAAACTTACCAAGCTACGTGTCTAATACGCACCATCAAAGAAGTTTTAATTAAAATAGATTTGGTATTTTTCAGATAATTGGTGAGGTAGAGAGGATTCATAGTTTAGGCTGTTCGAACAACAGAATCATACCTGAAATGATATCTCTCATACCTGACTCGGATGGCAGCATGTTGGTGTTTTTAAAAACCTCTTTTGAACTACCAGGTATTTTTATTTACTAAAATTACACAAATTTATTTTAATTTTACTTGTAAGTATAAGTACAACAATTTATAATGAAAAAGTTAATAGTAGCATTATTTTGGTAACAAAATACAAACTTAAATAATATATTTTTTAAGAAATACTTTTAATATATATCTCAAAAGCATACGAAGATACAAGTAACAACTTTATTGGCAACTCATTGGACCAATGCAATAAAGAAAAGAACCAAGAAAGACAAATAAGAAGTCGGTATTCTAGTTATTAACTATTACTATATAAGTTTTAAACTATTTAACAAACTTTTTTTTAGATTTGAAATTTAAGAAACATATTGTAGAAGACTTGATGGAAATAAAAGAAAATAAGGACCAACTAAGTTTTTTTTACATTGCTCCGGAATATGTAAGTTTATAAAACCTTAATTATGTAAACACAATTTAAATAAACAAATACTTTTTAAACTAAAATGGTATTTAGTTATTTGAATGAAAGGAACACAAATTTATAAAAAGTTTTGCTTAGTTTTGGCTAAAATATCAACGATACTATATTTTTAGTATGGAACAAGGTTTCTAAAGTTCCTATAACTCCCATAACTCTATAAAAAAAAATTATAACTGTCCCCTGGTAACAGTTTAAAAAACAACCACCTCCTATTATTTTAGATACCGCTCATTTAGTAGTTTATTGTCAAATTAAATTTTCATCCATTAGAAATTAATACCACCTGATAGCCAAAAGTGCCCAAAGAAGATCGTATCGCCCATTTTAGGAAACCGTGGTTTAGACTAAAAGGTGAGTATAACTTTAAAAAACTACAGATGTGCGAAGGTGTTACGAACTCTAAACAGTGCGACATCTACCAATTGAGCCTGGTAATTTTTGAGTTACTATTCTCACCGGTAAGAAACAAGCTGACGATTAGCGATGAAGAATACAGGGCTATAATTCAAAGATTTATAGATGAAGACAAGAACACGGATATTTCTCAAAGGATTCCCCCCAGTTTTATAAGTGGATGCTTACCTGACGAATTGGATACAGTAAGTTTTAATTGAGTTTTAGTTGTAATATTTGTACTACTTTTTTACAACTATTGGTACATTTTAGACAGTTATTCAATTCAGTTTTTTATTAAATAATACTTTTTAGAGCGTAATTTTATTAATTGACATCACCTCATTTGGGACCATTCTAAATTCCAGGGGCTATAACTAGTAAAATGCAAATAACTGAATGGGTAACTAACGAGTAAAAAGGCAGTATCTGATAAAAAAAAAAAAAAAAAATTTTTCTAATTTTCTGCTAAGTCGACAATTATAAAAAAAGGTTTTTGACACTATGTTTTTGAATATATAAGTAATTGTGTTTTATTCAAAGAAAAATCTTCTTCTATCTGGAGTAGAAGCTGATCCAAGAAAAAGACAAAACATTAATAACTTTCAACAACTATATGAAGAATGCGAAGTGGAGATCACCAGGATAGCAACGAGGAACGCGTGGAAAGCAGCAATCACTTGGAAATGAAAGTTACCTTTGAACACTTCTAACTTGATTTCTTAGTACTTTGCATTTTCAAATACAAAAAAAAAAAACATTTTAATTGAAAAAATATTTTATTAGTATCTTTGTAATATTTTTTGAATACATTTAAAATTGTGCTTTGAATACTTGCTTATAAATAACTATGTCATGTTTTTTTTTCTACTTTTAAACTAATGAAAAATTTATACAATGTTTAATATAATTTATTTTGTTCAAGTTTTAATTTAACATAAAAATATTTTTATTTGACAGTTACTTTTAACAGATAAATATTTTTTAGGCATTTTCGTTTGTATTTTTATTTCATTTTACCGTCCAGTTCGCTCATAAAATTTATTTATTAAAATCAAGCACTGAAGAATATCTCATGTATAAAATAGCTTTCTTTAAAAACAAAATAAATTCAGATAACAACAACAATATAAATTGATGTAAGTTAAATTAAATACAACTTTTCTTACATTAATTTTTTGATTTTGTCATCGTGAAAAAACCATCAACTAGTATTATGTTTTACTATTTTAGTTGGTAAAATTGTTTATAAAGCATCTACTGAGTTACGTTGTTGCTAATTAGCAAGCATGGAATGAGAAAATCACTTTGGTCATTAAAACGTAGTTTAGTATAAATGCCAAGTTTTTCAACTTCCAGTATTAAAAGAGCTTAGGTCTTTCGAGAGATCATTTACCATAAAAAAAAGACAAATTATTATGAATATTCAGTAACGAGTAAATAAAATTATTACAACTAGTAATATATTGACATTCCTTTAGTATGTAAACCAATGCTTTGTCTGTAAATAATAATAACAAATCAGTTGTCTAAGAGTAACAATACAATTTAAATTTTGTTTCGAACAAATTTTTACTAGAGTACATACTTAACTTTTTTTATTTAAACTTTGAAAATCATAATATAAGAAATTTTACTCTATGAAAACTTAATTAAGTTGGGTATATACTAAACTTTTTATAACACTCTTGTGTATGTTCACAATAATACACTTTCATAACGTGCGTACACCTATTGTTTCTTGTTAAACATCACTTATAGTTTAGTCTTTATTAAGTTTATTCAGAAAAACTTCTTAAAACTTCAAAGAAAGTATTGCTACACTTAGTCTAAAGTATAAATTTTTATGTTTTTGCTATCATATAACTCTGCATCTTAATTTAATGCGTAAGACAAAACAAAACAAATAATAAAATAATAATAAAATCTGAAACTCAAAAAGAAGTTTTTAAATATTTCGAAACTACAGTCTATGACGGACAAGACATTAAAACTTTGAGTAAATATTATAACAGCTGAATCTTAAACTAAAAAAGTAGTCAAAAACTCTTATTTAACGTTTCAAAAAAAGGCGAAATACTCAAAAACTTGTCTATTTTATATTGAAAGTTAATTTGTGAAAATATTTTTACAACTGTTTGTTAAGCTTGTAACAAAAATAACTTACAATAAGCTTAAAAAACAGTTTGTAAACATAAGCTTTAAAAAAGTGTATACAATGACAAAATATTTGATGAAATTAAAGAAAAACTTAAATCATTGTAACTAATGAAAAATAAAATCATAATGAAAAAAAACTTCTTTATGTTGCTTAATGTTATACAAATTTTGAAATAATAATATAATTACTGTTTTGTTAAACAATGTCATTTGATCAATGATACAGTTTTTTTACTTTTTAAAATATTTAACCATAAATCACAAATTAAGTTGAACTATCACTGAAAAGTAATAAGTACATAACAGTTTAAAACTCAAACTAAATTTATTAGATACTAATTAGAATTAGTAAGTGTTTTTAAACATTTCATATCATAAGTTCAAAAGCTAACTTACACTTTCTGTTAAAAAAAATGTTACAATACAGTAACTAAGATTTTAGTTTAATTCAAGTATAATAAAAGTCAAAAATAGCTTAAACAATCGTTTTGAAAAATACCGAGGAAAATATTGATAACTCTTTTTCATAACATTTATAAATAATTACTACTGTTGAGTATGTACTGTATATTTTTAAAATATACATAAACTACGTGTGGCTATCATTAAATAGGTAAATGTTTTAAATAAGCTCTTAAAACCAATAAAAAAGATTTTTTAACTTTTTGCTATTACAGAAATAAATAATTTGTGCTTGTTTATCTATTTCTATTTAAGTTTATTAACTATAGAGCTACAAAATGATAAAAGGAGAAAACAATTTAAAAAAATTAAGCATAAAAGAAGGGTTTTAACATTAATTGTAGTTACAAAAATACAAAACTAAATATATTTTTGATATTATAATTAGTAATGCATAGATATTTTCTTTCATATCAACAATATAAATTAGTTAAAATTTTATTTCATTAAAACTACTATACATAAGAAGAATGAAAGCAAAAAATGCTAACCCAACAAGAATAAGTTTATTCATTTCCAAAATGTTAATAATATGAATGTCTCTAATTAACTTACTTTTAATCGCAAAACTATTTTCAGCTTGAAAAAACCATGTGAAAATCAAGTAAAATCGCTCTTCTTGATAAAAATATTAAGAAGTTTGCACTAATTTTATTTTTTTATGCCAATAGTGGTTTTAAATAACTATTTTGTTAATAACTTGTTGCTAACGAGTACTTCTTTATTTTGATCATATATTTTTTCAAAATTTCCCGGACCGTTCAAACTTTTTTTAACACACTATTTATATAAATTATTTATAAACATTTTAAAAAGCAAATCTTAAAACATATTATATACTTTGTTTATTCATAATTCATATTTGTATAATACGCTTTTATAGTAAAAAAAGGTTACTCGTTGCGCAGTTATACAACTTTCGTGTTTTAGGGTCGAAAAACAGCATGTAGTCGAAACAGTTCTATGCTAAACATTTGGTACCAATCAATCCAGTTTTCTCACCATCATCTTAGAGGACTGCAGTAAGTTATGGTGTTGAACTTTAATCGTTGTATTCCTTGATTTTGATGCCATGATCATCGGAGATTCGGTTCTCATCTCTCTTTGAGATAGGATACGCAACAGTATTAGGCACAGTTGAACCGGATAAATGTGTTAAAAAATTGAATAAATGTATACTTTTGCGACTACGATAAACTCAGTACATCTGCATAGTTGTGCTGACTGTTTGCTTTTTATAAAGTTGTTAGTTCAAGTTTTTTTTGTTTAATAAATCTTTTTAGTGACTGTTTTTATAAGACAAACTGTAATAAATACTTAGTTGGCTGAAAAAATAGTCCTTCTGACAATTGCTACCGACAGTTGCATATACGTAAAAATATACATTTGTTTTCATATACGAAAGTTTTATAATAATAAAATTAAAACCAAAGCTAAGGCAACTGCAGATGATTACAAGCTGAGCACCGGAAAATAATGAAACTTCAGTAACCTCTCGCTTATTTACGCACATTGTGTCCACAGAAAAAATGCGTAAAGATACGTGAGATCGTAAAGATACGAGAGGTACCTAGTATACTTACTATAATGGCTGTTTTTTGATATTACTTCTAGTTAAAAGCTGACTGGGGACTTTCCTACTTTTAACAATTTCTTTATTTTATTTATAAATATGAATTCAAAAGATACTACTATACATATATTAAAAAAAGAAGAGTTTTAATTCATATTAAATAATAATACTTGTAGAAAATTTTTACTAATTTTAATAACAAGTAGATTTTATCTTTATTAATATTTGACTTGTTTGATAGTTAACATTTACATTCTATTTTACTTTTTGAATTCAATTTATAATTAAGTATTTGTTTACAATTAAGAAATGGTGTGGTGTCTAGATTGAAATTTTTTTTAAAAGCCTTATACAAAAATATGCATTTGGTGCTGTAATGGATTTCTTCTTTTGAACAAAAATATATAAAATATAAGAAAAATGTTTAACAAAAGTTGTTTATGTTACTACAACTTTTTTTTTTTTGGCTTTTGCCCACATAAAGATAAATTTGTCTTGCATTTATTAAAGATACATTAATCGATTTTTTGAGTAGGAATTAAATCTAATTTACATCATAATTTAGATGTTTTTTCATATATAGGGAAAAAGTGCTGTATTACTTATTTGTGGTTATAACTCTCGTTTATTCATTTTATTTTCATTATTTGACACAGTCATATTTCTTTCAGAATATTAATTTAATCTCTTATTGTTAATAAAGTTTCTTATACATAGAGGTATAACTAAATGTTTATCAATTAGTCAAGGAACATAAGTTTACAAAGTCTTAAGATATATAGAGGTGAGTTAGCATTTAAAAACATATTTTAAATTAAAAATATACAATAAACCTAAATTGTGCAATATTAAAAAAATTAAAGTTTTTATTTTTTGAATTTTTTAGAATTCTAAAATGCGTAACTAAACGAGAGTGCGTAACGTCACGAGGCCGTAAAGATGCGAGAGGTTACTGTAATAAAAAATTTAATTAATAAAAATTTAATTTATTAAGTCTGCGATTTCGACATTATTTGTTTAAAAAAACAACAAGAAAATCTATTAAAATATGTAAAGAGTTCTAACTAAACAATGTTTTTAGTGCTTTATCTAAGCTTTCTTTTTTTCAGGGGTCGCATCGGCTCCAGAAAACCAGTCAGAAGACGCCCCTGCATATAATCAATCTAAATTATAAAAAAATCAGCAACAAATGAAAGTAGATATAATAAATAATTGAATTTAATTTTTAATAACAATTTTTTTTAAGTTTGTTTTGTTAGAAAGTTAATTACCATTACTATGTCTATAAAAAACTCAGGTTAAGTCATGTATAAATAAAAGACTTAAAGATTCGTTTTCTCTGTTGTTAATTATGAGAATTTTATTTGTTAAATTTTTACTAACAACAGTTTTTAAAAAACTAATAAAAACAGTAAACAAAGTATTTTTAACAAGAATTCAACTCCTTTAAAAATATATAAAACAAAACTTACTTATTAAGGATAAATAAAGTTACTAAAGTGAAAATATATATTAGCTAAAACTTCAAAGAGTATAAACGTTCTCCTAGTTTTCTAATTGATAACGTTTTAAATTATCTACTTATAACATTTACAAAATATTATATTCGCATTTTGTTTTAAGCTGTTTAGATAGGTTTTGAAGATTTAAAAACGGGCGATAGTATTAGATTTAAACAATAAATTTTAATATCTTTGTTTATTTGCTCAAGTTTTATTTCTGTATGTTTAAAAAAAAAGTTTTTTATTACTGTTTTTTAACGATTAAAACAACTTTTAAAACTTTAAAATGTTAGCATTCCAGTCACTCAAAATTAATAAACTTTTTGTTATTTGACAGCAAAAAATCTAAAACAAACACCATAATGACAATTTGTGTAAAATTAATCATCTGCGCGAAAGTGACATAAATTGTAAGCTTGATGCTTCGGGATAAAGTGACACTCCTTGTGTATTTGACACCTACTTGTTTACACCAAGCTAACCACATAAATAAGGAACTTTAACTTATCTAACTAAAACTAAAATACTAAAATCATAATCAAGCTAAATTATTTAAAAACTTTTAAGCTCACCAATAAAATTAAAGTTTAAGAAACAGCTTTTACTGTTAAAAACAACTTCGAGTGTTTTATTGAAAATGTTAGTTTAAATGTGATTTTAACAAAATGTATCTGTAAGCTTTTTCATAACATAAAATTAACTTTATGAAGTAATAATTAGAATTACAGTACCCTTTCTCTTAAATACTCTCTTTGAATTAAGCCCTAACTTGCGTACTCAAAAGTAAGTACGTACTCAAAACTTCCTGGGCTATTTTGTTACAAAACGATTAACTTGATAGGTAAAAAGGTACTAATATTCTGAAGTTATTTAAAATTCCTTAAGCATATAAGAACAATTTTTATTGGCGCTATCAAAAGCTATTGAACTATTTAAAACGTGCATGTTAACTTCAAACAAATTCTTTGTTTTTCAACATTTTTTTAAGATTTGTATTTAGACTTTAATTCTATAAAAAGATAGTTTTAGTAGTCATGTTTTTAGCATAAATGATGCTAGTGCTAAATACACTGTTCGTTTTTTTTCTAAAGTTTACAAACCTATTGATGAACGAACTAATATATAGAACGATGTTTTACTCAATTAAAAATAATTGTACCGAGGTCCTCACTTATTGTAATTATGCTATTCAAAAAATATATATTGTCTAGTTGATAATAAATTTTTTATATCTATTTTTTATGGAAAAATTATGTTTTCTAAAGTGTCTAAATTTTAATAAGTGTTTTTACATCTTCTAATTTTAATTTTAATCTGGAGATTTTTAGATAAAAACTTTACTATTCTTAAACTTCGCTAGTTTTTAGAATCTAAACTAATTTATTGGTATTTTTGCTTTTTGTTTTACTATATTAAGTATGGAAAACATGTATAATATGAATATGTTAAATAATAAACATATATATTTTCTTTAGTTTTTTGTTCGTACTAACAAATTTTTTGTAATACCAACTTTTGTTTGAGTACAAAGTTTTTTTGGAAAAAAAAAATGAGTGCTCAACGAGAAGTAAGTACCAAATACGTAAGTATTCAAAAGGAAGTTTACTTTAAATAAAATAATAAGGTTCTAAAACTTCAAAAACTTTAACAAAACTAGGTATATTAAGTGTTTAAAGATATTAACTTTTGTCTACTAGATTTAAATATTTGTTTTTTAACTTAATTTCTTTTTTTTTAACTTTTATATTTCATAAGCCTACTTTTTCGTATAAATTACTTTTTGATAGAAGAAAATACTCTCATTAAATAGGTTGTAAATAAGTTTTAAGAGATAAGAGCTGTTAGCAGTACTATCTGACAACGTTTTGTTTATTTGGTAAACATGCTGATAGTTATAAGATTGCTATAGGGAAAATTCAAGGGTTTATCAGTTACCGTTTATAGCTTCTTAGCAACAATTTTAAAAGATAAATATTAACTTATAGTTGCTATGCTATAAATACAAATTACTTTTAGCTGTTTTTAATTTAGACAAGGACTGGCAACGGAGAGGAATATATTTCTGTCTATAAAAAATCATTGAAGTTACGTACAGAACTATATACTACGTTATAATAACTTATTGTAAGCAAGTAAATGTGTGTAATGTAAAATTTACATGTAAAAATGTAAAAAAGTACGTATATACATAAACAAGTACCTTAGAGTTTAATTATATTATATTATTTTTATAAACAACTATAAACTATTTTTTTTTACCAAACTGAAGAAGCAAGTGAACTAGTTGAAAACTTTAATATTAATAAAAAGTATAACTCAAGCCAATTAGCTTAAGTGTTTTATACTTTTTTTGGATACAATACTTAAAAAGGTGTTGTGATTAAAAAAGGAATTAAGTATTGAAGTTAAGGAAAAAAAAAGCTAAAATAGTTTGTCTTAGTAGTAAACCTTATGTTTTTTAACTTAAAAATAAACATTTAAACATGACATACTTATCTTGGAGCGGATTTAAACGGTTTTAACATTAAAACAGGAATTAAAGTATTTAAATTAAAAAATAAATTAGTGTAATTTGTCTTAGCACTTAAATTTAATGTTTTTTTATTAATTTTTTCATTACAAAAATTATTTGTTTTACAGGAACTTACTTTTGTACTTTCTCAAAATGTTACTACAATTAAAAAGATATTGTCTTTAGTAGTTAAAGCTGATACTGTATGGTTTCGAAAAATACAATATCAAATTGAGTGAAAAAGTTTACTAAACATAAAAATTGGTTTCACAAAAAGAAATATATATGTAATTAACATGTTAACCTAAAATTGTAGTCTAAAATTACAACAGCTTATTTGATTACACTAACTGTCTCATTATTTAATCGCTTAGAAATTAAAATTGAAGTAAAGCTAAATTTGTACATTAAATACTTTTTAATTTAGTTTTATTAAAAACAACAAACCATACAGATCAATAAATTTTTTGAAAAGTTAAAGTTCCCGCGCCCTGTTAAACAAGATTGTAGAAATGATGAAAGCAATAGTAGCATTAGTTTTCTTGGGTAAGTTTAAAATATTTTGAATAATTAGATAAATTGTTAACTGTGAAGTTTTTCTTCTTTGAAAAGTTTTGAAAATAGTTTAACAATAGTTATTTTAGTATTTGTATAGTTTATAAAAGTCTCTTCTTAGATAACTCTTTATACGTAGACATACATACCTTTAAGTTTTTTGAAGTATAAAGATGAATGTAAAAAGTAAATGTGAATAAATACGCCATACATTAAAAAAATCTAGTTAAAGCTTCAAACAATAATAAATTACAAATCATTGTTTAAGCTTTCATTTCAAAGCTCAAAAAACTATAACGATAATATATTTTCCATTGTTTGTAAAGGACGTAATATGTATCATTTAAGTTTTTTAAAATGTTTATTTATAAAAACTGATAAGCCAAGTTTATGCAAGCAAAATTTTGTTTATAATTATAATTTATTTAAATTGTTGTAATTTTCTTACTAAGTTTCGTTTTTATTGTTTAATTTTAATTTTTTAAAAAGTTTAAATAAGTTATTTTCTTCTTATTAAAATTGCTATTAATGCTTTAAATTTCTAGTAATTTACCTTTATACTTTAAATGTTGTTAAATAAGTTTTATTTTTAATATTTTTACGCTATATAAAATCTATTTATAAGCTGGTATCAACGTAAAATTATAACATATTTTTTTAGAAATAGTCTTAACTTTATAATTTATTTAGTGTCTGATAATTTATTCTTATGTTTTTCATTGATAGTTTTAAAATTATTATTTGTTAGCATTGCGTTGTACATATAATTTAGTTTACCTATTATGACGCATAATCTTACAATTTAATTAATTTTAATGTTTTACACAAATATGTTTAGTTAACTTCATGAACTTTTGACAAGCGTAGATCGAAAAAGTTCAAGTTAACATAAAATAAATTGCAGACTTAGTTTTTGTCTCCAATTTTTATTTAAAACTGTATCTACTAATTGTGCTAAATTTCTTGTGTAGTTGAAATAGAATTAGTATATTCTATTTAACTTTGTAAAAATTGTTACTAAACCTGCAAAGCCAAATGTTTAATATAATTTTATTAAGTTACTAGCATTTCGATAATTACTCTTAAAATAATAACTAATTTAGGGGTTGCTGTTACTTTAGCCAAAGAGACGACAGAAACTTACAACAGAACAACGTTACCTTTGGAAATTCCTGAATCAGGAGATGGACCTATCGATGTTACAACACCAGCTGGTAATGGTACCGGGCCAGAAGTAGATCCAACAACACCAGCTGGTAATGGAACCGGGCCAGAAGTAGATCCCACTACACCACCTACTGGCTCCACATCTTCCCTTACTTACACTTCTGTAATACTTATTACAAACTTTATTTATGTATTTGTTAGCTACATTTTGTAAGCTTTTCTTTTAAATACTAAAAAAATTGTTTTTTTAAACATTTTGTAGTGTAGCGCAGGTAGTTGTACTATCAATAAAATATTCTTAATTGTTTTAATTGACATCTAAATAAAACCTTTTTTCTGTAAATAGAATATTGTTATTCTATAAAATAATCTTTCATTTATTAATCCTTTTGTCATTTATAAGTTAGCATTGAATGTTCTACTTGTTTCTATTAAATTTTGAAAACTTAATAAATGAACTGAGCTTTGTATTATACTTTAATAACAAAAAAACTTAGATAAAACATTAAAGCATATTTTATAATTACGTGTTTTAAGTATATAAAAAAACACATGTGTGTTTGTTTAGGTTAAAGCGAAATTTATATAGTTTTTTGAACACGATAACAAAACTGGCCCTAAAAATACGGTTGAAGGTAATTCGGTTATCAAACTTAAATTATTAACATAGTACTAAATCATATTTTATAAATTTAAAGCTTATGGAGTTCATTTTTAGTTTAAAAAAAGTTGGCTTTGTTTTCAAGAAAAAAAAATTGTCAACAAATTAATAAGTACATATTAAAATTTTAAATTTCATATACTTTAAGTTTTGTTGAACTAATTATTATTTAATATACAGAAAACTAGTTTACAGTAAAACTAAAAAATGACGTAATCCATAAACTTTTATGTAGTTTTTTTTAAGTACAAACCGTATAAAATTTCTTTCAAGTATTATCTTATTTAACGTTTTCTCGTAAAAGACAACGCTATAAGCAAACAAAATGACGCAAAGGTGCTAAAACATTTAAATAGGGGAAGTAGTTTTTATAGAAGCGTAATTTAAAAACTCATAAAATTTATTATAGGCTATAAACCATAGTTAATTATTGATAAGTTTTTCTCAATATACACTTGTGTGAAACTTCTTTAATTAAGATGTTATAGTAATTAAACTATTTTGGGGAACATACTTAAAACATCTTTATAAAGTAATATAAGTTTTAGTTCTTGGGAAAATAATTAGGTATTACAAATTGAACAAATATTAGTAGGTAACACATATGCTCTTTTTTAGAATTTAATAAAAAACCATGGTTTCACCCAACACTACTTTCTGAATTAAAACAGTATGTATTAAAACTTAATTTGTCAAAAATATTTATATTTTAATTTAGAAGATGTAAAACATACTCAAGAGTAGATAAACTTTGTTGTATATTTCTATAGATAATATAAGACTTAAATTGTATAGAAACAAGATTATTAAACTATTTAATCAAACATTAAATTAAATTATGTTATATTATTAATAAATAAAAAGAACAAGCAAATTTTTCTAGTAATACCAAAGTATACTGTATACTAGACAAAATATATAATAAAAATGCGAAATATAGTTTATCAAAATGTTTTTAAGAATTTTTCTAAATTTAATTTTAGTATATGTTTTTAAAAGGACTCATTTGTTTGAAAGTTTATTTAATAATTGTATTAAATTGTAAAGTTAAATTAACAACTTATGTTTTTTTAATTTATGAGAACAAATAATATATACTTTTATTAAAAACTTTATAATTCTATGAAAAATTAATTATTCATTTTCAGTTAATAATTAAAAGCTTTTGATTTACAAACTTTTAGTTGCATGAATTTTGTACTTTATTTTTAAATCAAAGTACTGCTTTTTTTACAGTTAAAGAGATTCATTTAAATTACAATAAAATGTTTTAAGCTTTGATGGAACTAATAAATTTTTATGAAATTAAATCTAAAGTTTGTTGTTCTTAAAATCGATGTTTGTCATAAATTTTGGTAAGCAGATCATTGAACAATACCATTTTAAACGGGTAGATATCAAGTTTTCACGAGCGGACAAAATTGCACGAGGAGACTAAATTAGACACTTTTGCACGAAGACACTTTGCACGAGCAGACAATTCTCTACGGAGACATTTTTGCACCGGTTGAATTTCTTTTTTGTTTTATTTTCTAAATTTTTTTTAGTTTGGTTTTTTATAGTTTTTATTTTACTATCACTTTTACCCCTAATACTTACCCTCACTCGGTAACTTTTTTTTTTTTTTTTACTATCACTGTTACCCCTAAGCCTTACCCTCGGTCGGTAGTTTTTTTTTTAATTGTAATTAATTTATTTTTATTTATTTATTTTTGTTGTTTTTCTTAATAATATTTTTTATTAGTTTTTTTTTTACTATAATTGTTACCCTTAACCCTTACCCTCGGTCAGTAACTTTTTTTTTCTTTTTGTTTTTTTATTTATTTTTTTTTTCTGTTTTTCTTATGTATATTTTTTTCTTTCTTTTACTTTCGTCCAAAGATGACCATTCGTACAAAATTGTAATTTGTGCAAAATTGACCCTTGGTGCAAAACTGTATTTGTGCAATTTTGTCCCCTCGTACAAATTTGTCTTCGTTCAAAATTGACCCTTCGTGCAACTTTGTCTTTATGCAATTTATTTCCTTCGTGCAATTTTGTTTTAGTGCAATTTTAACCCGTTCCCATTTTAAACATGAAATAAAACAACAGTTATACTTAATTAAAGTCGCATATTTAAAGTACCAAACACTAAGCGTTTTAATAATTTCAACTTCCTTTTTTTTACTGAAAAAAATCAAACAGTGTTTAAGTACTGAAAGTTATTCTAAAGTATGTAGATATTTAATATTCCAAAACTATACAAACAAAATATATACTGTATAACTACACATCACAGAAGTATATATTAAATTAACAACTTATAACTTGACTGGGTATGTATGCAAAAATAACAGCAGAATTTATTTAAAAAAAATATATATAAACTGAAAGTTAAGTTCTTGTACAAACAGTTAGCTTTTTTTAATATTTATGTTATTGAAACTTTACTTACAAGTACTTAAATTAAACTAGAAACTGTCTTTTTGATTTAAGCTTTTTGAAACTTTAAAAGGTTAAAATTTTTATAAAATATATTAGTTTAGTAAAACACAGTACTTAAAGTACATCAAGTATATTTAAAATATTTCAAGTATATGAAGAATAAAAGTATTAATGCAATTTAGAATGAATAATATGTTTTAGGTTTATGATTTGTTTACAACCATTAAAACAGGTTAGGGTTTTTTTACCTCATTAGGTCTGTATAAATTTGCTAAGGTATTAAACATCAGAGTCTCTCAATAAATAACTTCTGTTTTTTTGTATTATACTTTCAAGTATATTTAATGTGCAATTTACAAAAAATTAACCATACCTTTAGTATTATATCAAAAAAACTAAAATCTAAACGAGGATTGTTATAATTATACAAATTTAAAATTAATCTTCTAAAACTACCAAAGAAAGCTAAAAAAGTCAACTTGTTTTAGAAGTTTATTTCTTTCTTCAAGTTTTGCAAATATACTAAAATATAAATTAGTATTTATTTTTCATAAGTACTTACAGACCTGCATAATAAAATGTTTTATTTTTACGAAAAGTTATGTGAATAATAATAAAATGATGAATAAAGACACGTTTATCAGCGTTTTAGTTTTCAAGTAGTTAGATTACAGGCGCCTGCCAAATCACCCGGATAACACTTTTAAACAAAGTTATTCATTTAATTTGGTTAAAGTAATTAGTCAAAAACACAAAAAAAAGTTTTACTAATTATACAAAAAAGCAAGCAGTTTTTACTCCAAAAGTCTGAAAACTAGTGTTAGTAATGTCAAAAACTTTTTTTTAGTTACAGTTCAAGGCAAGTCCTAAAAAGCTTACGTTGTACTTGTATTAAAGTGTTTGAAAAAAATAGTAATATTTTCTCCTTTTTCTATTCTTTTAAACTGTCGATTGCTTTTCGTAACTAATAACCTATTGTACATCATTTAAGGCTCAATTATATATTCTTTTTTTTTTTTTTTTTAATCACTTATTTATTACACGATTTCATTTGTTATCTGTTGATTTTTAAATATAAGATATAATTTGTCTAACCACTTTATAATTTTACTAAAAGCGTTAGCTCACGAACAGTATGTAATAAAAAGTGTAATCATTAAATTTTTAGTTTGGTATATAAATCATTAGTGTAATAGTCTCCTTTGGAACTTAAAAAAAATTATATTTCAGATCAAGAATAAAACCCTTAAAAAACTGTAAATACAAAACTTTCACTGTCTTCTCATTCATATTTTGTTACTTAGTTACCTTAAAAACATTATTAGTTTACTAAAAATGAAGACAAAATTTTGTGTTAAAACTTTAATATAAAGTTATGAACTAAAATATACTAAATTTCCACTTTTATAAAAAATGCTTCAGGCAACATAATTATTTTAATTATTATAGTTAGTTTTGTGCTTTAAGATTTAGATTAAATTGGTATTTTTAGACTCATTGATAAAGCAATACATAATATTCAAAGTACAACTACCTAACTCTGAAATAAAACCCTTGACCCGCCTAAATCAAACTAACTTAAATAAAGAAAACTTTTTTTTAGATTCAAAGCGTCTATATTTTAAAATATAGCAACACTATATTTTTAGCATAAGTGTTCCTAAAAAGACACAAGTTAGCCATCAAGTATAAATAAGTTCAAGGAATAATTCAATTTAACAAAGTTTAATTACTATGTATATACAGTAGTCTTTTTTGTTTCACTAAGCACTTTTAAAGTACGCACTTTCTTTGGAGTATTCCCTTTTATGCTTTTTTTGATCAAACATTTTTTTTTCTTTTAATTACTACTTAGCTTGACATAATCATAGTTTGAGAATAGCCATCGTACGGTCCGCTGACCAGACCCGGCCCGCTGAGCAGAAACTCTCATTTAGTTGATGATAAATTGTAAAAAACAACTAAAATTGAGCTTCTTTATAACAGTACTTTTAAAATATACTATTAACTTAATTTTTAGTACACAATAGTGCTTATTTATCTATTGTTTCAGTGCAGTTTCGCTTTTAAGGGTTAAAGTGAGTTTTATTATTCTTTAAAAATGGTGCAATATTAATGAAAAAGTAGATAATTAGTTTGATAAATTTTTATCAAAAACAAAATTTAGACTTTAAAATATGCGTATCAAGGGCCTAAAATAAACGTTTATGTTCCCAATTACTAAAATTTCTAAAAATTTATCTTAGCTTCCCTACTTTATTTGCATAGAAATTGAATAAAAATATATTTCTAGATAGCTCTTATGGTATTTTTTGAGTTATATGACTTTTAATATTGTACCCTTACATATAAATGTTTTTAAAGCATCCTTGAGTTATCAAAAAACAATTAAACTAGTTAAAAATACCAGAAGTTTTTAAAGATCGTAAATTAATTCTCAGAAACTTAAAACCGTATCTAGAAAGATTGAGTTTAATAAAATATTAGTTATAAGGCAAAATTATGCAATACTTTTGTAAACTTTTTTTTAAATGAACCGCACTTAAAGTTATTAACTTAGTAATAAACTTACAATTTTAACTAAAAATTGAAAAGACTGTTGTGTTGTTTGTGTAAATTGTTTGAAAGTGGTATTATTTAGACAGATTTCGTTATCTAAAATTTTAAATATACAATACATGTTAAGTAATTCACTATACATTTTTGTAAAAAAAATTCTTTAAAATTTACGTAAATACTTATTGTATAGTTATTTGTCTTAACTAAAAAAGATTGTTCAATTTACTGAAATGTAAGGAGCTTAATTAAATAAATAAAGAGGTGCAAACTATATATTTTATTTACAACCAGGTTTCGGTGACAAAAAATTGCGACCTCTTCAAGTTAAATAAAAAAATAAACTGCACATAACAATTTTGCTTATTTACAATGTTTTTTAAAAAGTTATTCATGCATGAAACTCTAAACAAAAAACTAAAGTGTTACATATTCGAAAATTCAAGCTTATCAGTGTATAGTCAGGTAAAAGTAGTACTAATTTTAAAACAAACTTAATTTAATTAATATAATGAGTCGAAAAATTTTAACTGAATTAAGAGCTTTTAAAAAAAAGTTGAAACATATTTATACCTAAAATTTATGTAAATGGATTTGAAAACTATCTAAAATTGGAATTTTAAGCCACGTATCAACAAAACATTAACAAAACTTAAAGTCACTGAAAAATTTCAAAAATCTAATTTTGTTTAAGTTAATGTAACAGTTGAAATTTAAACGGATTTAAGAACTATCTTACGGATGGGCAACGCTTTTCATTCAACGGGCCGAATCCGGAAAAATTTAATCTTTTACGGGCCGGAGCATTTCGAATTAGTGTTTTACCGGATTCTGTATCCAGATACAGCTAAATAATGAATTTTTAGGTCCGAATCCGACTAAAAACTAATTTTAAGTCAAGATACGGATCCGGTCGGATTCTAATGTAAATAAAAGTTTTTGGAATCTAATTACATGGATACAGTTGATCACTTTTTTAAATCCTTCAAGTTAAAAAAAAACTTTCCTAAGTCTGACAACTTAAGATGTAGATTGAGACATGTCAGATATTTAAATAATGTCCATAAATAGAATTAACATTGTAATTGACAAAGGTACGTATGTAAAATAAAAAAAACACTTTGCTTGGGCTAATTTTACAACAGATATTCCAATTAAGTTAGAACAACACAAAATATTAGGAAAAAATAGTGTATTTATTAGCACACATTAATTTATAAAGTAACTTTTTAGCATGTTTTTGAAGTCAAATTCCTCAGTTTCGTTTTGTAAAAATATGATACAAAGTTTTATACAAATTTTGTAATGTTGACCCTTTGCGGGCCTGTAAATTTGCTAGCAAGCCAGTCACTTTCATTTGCGGGCCGGATCCCATTAAAGTTTAAAAAACGGTCGGGGCCGGTTATTTTCACTCTGCGGGCCGTACGTTGCCCAACCCTAAACTATCTTAAAAATTCTAAAAAATTATCCAAGTTGAGTTGAGAATTATCTAAAAATATTTAATTTAAATCAATTGTCAACAAAACTCAATAAATAGTCAAAAACATATTTTGTACTAGTTTAATAATCTGATTTAAGTTTTGTATAGTTTCTAGTTTATTAATAAGAATTTGTTTATGTGTCTGCAAGAGTTCATTAATTCCCTTCTTTTGTTGATGCAAGTTTCGAAAAATAATAAACAAACACTTTGGAGAAAGTAGTAAATTAAAAAAAAAATTAAACAAAAACAATTTAAAATTAAGCTACAGCTGATTGACAAACATTGAAACAATAATAAACAACAATAAAATAACTAAAGATGAATCATGTAACTGCAGAAAGAAACAAACATGCTTCCTGGAAGGAGGAGAATGTAGGGCAGAAAATGTAATTAAGCAGGCAAAAATAAAAAGTTAATTCATCAAAAATATACATTGCACTAAGTGCCAATCAGCTAAAAAACGTATAGCAACACACAATACAACAGTAAACAGTAAACAAAACGACAAAAACTACCTCCAGTACAAACAAGCAACCGAACTTTCAAAATTAACACATGAAAAAAAGTTCGGTTGCTTGTTTGTACTGGAGGTAGTTTTTGTCGTTTTGTTTGCTGTTTATTGTTGTATTGTGTGCTGCTAAACGTTTTTTTTTTAGATAATTCTTAATTCAACTTGGATAAAATTTTAGAATTTTTAAGATAGTTCTTAAATCCGTTTAAATTTCAACTGTTACATTAAATTAAATAAAAGTAGATTTTTTAAATTTTTTTGTGACTTTGAGTTTTGTGAATGTTTTGTTGATACTTGGCTTAAAACTCCAATTTTAGATAGTTTTCAAATCAATTTAAATAAATTTCAACGTATAAATATCTTTTAACTTTTTTTTTACTCATTATAACAATTAAATACAATTCGTTTTACAATTAGTACTAATTTTACCTAATTATACACTGATAAGCTTGGATTTTCGAATGTGTAACACTTTAGTTGTTTGTTCAGAATTTCATGCATGAATAACTTTTTAAATAACATTGTAAATAGCAACATTGTTATGTGCAATTTACTTTTTTATTTTACTTGAAGAGGTCGCAATTTTATGTCACCGAAACCTGGTTGTAAATAAAATATTTAATTTGCACATCTTTATTTATGTAAATACTTCTTGAAAATTTTAAAAAGCTTATTTGATAAATTTTTGTTATTTATTTAAAGACTGTTGTGTTGTTTGTGTAAATCGTTTAGACGGATTTCGTTATCTTAAATTCTAAGTATATAATACATGTTAAATTTATAATATTTATGTTATTTGATCGTTTTTATTTAGTTGTTTGTGTTATATACCGCATACAGTTTTAATATTATCATTGTGGTTTGTTGTGCAAGCGTTTGACTCCAGAATCAGAACTCGAACCACTTAAATGAAACAGACGAAGATAAAAAACGAATTATAAAGAGAACTAAATGGAAACAAAAATTTAGTTTAGATTTGTTTGTTATGTAGTTATTCTATTACGGTTTTATAGATTTTAAACTTAAAGTAGTTGATGTAAATAAATTAAAAAAGTTTAAAACCATTGAAAGTCCTTATTTATTAAAATATAAAATGCTTACTTTTAATTAAACGCACAAGAATCAATCAAGACTACAATATATTTTCCTATCCTCTGCTATCTCTAATTAGATAAATAAAACCTAATCAGATATCTTGTGGCTGAAAAACAGTTTTGAAACAAAAAATATAGTCCTTTCTAGATCAGCGATGCTTAACCTGGGGTAATTTTTCATTATTACAAGTTGGGTAAGTTAATGTTAATTAAATGTTTTATTTTATAAGCTAGTTTTGATCTGTAATTCTTTTTAAGTTTGTTAAACTCTTTAAATCTTTTACGAATAAAATTCAAAAAATCTTATTTTTATCATCAAAATTAAAAACTATTTGGTCTATTGGGGGCAAATTTGGTAATAACTATCTAGAATGGGATAAAAAATGAAAACAGTTTAAGAACCGCCGCTTTAGTCACCAAAAAATCAATGTCCGCTTGGAAGTCTACTGTATTGTAAGTAAAAATTTAATCAAAGTTCAATCTAGTTTGTAGTTTCTTGTTATCTAGATCAAATTGGATAAAAACTTGATAAAAGTCAGGTAGATTACTACTTAAAAACTAGCAATAATAAACTAACAATAACAATATAGTATATAACTAATTTTGTTTACGTATTTCTGACATATACTTCTAATCTAAATTAAATTTACAACAAAAACATTTTAAGTATTTTTTCCACGATTACGTACGATTTAAAAAATACTATTTACCATTATGATTTTTTGCTTAAACATACGATGACGTTTAGTATTTTCTTACGTTAAAAGTAAGCTTTTGAATTTTTTAGCACAATTTTTCAAAAAAATGCGAATACTTAGAATTCTTAACAAGTCCAGCCCGCAATAATTTTTTTCTGCTAAATCCGGCCCGTCAATATTAGTTGCCCGCCCAACTTCATAATTACTATAACCAACATTTGGTACCATGGTAACTATGCTATTGTTGTGTACAAGTATAATGTTAGTGCTTTTACTTTAATTTTCCACAGTACTTTTCTATATTCAGCCAAAATGTGTTTCTCTGTTAATACTGTTTCAGAAAATTTATATGATAGTCGAATAAAGAAAAATACTGTGAAAATTGTTGGTACTATTGTATATTCTGAAGAACTTGTTTCTGTATTAACAAAATATTAGCTAGTAAACTTTTGTTTCTACTTTCCTTTTGTACAAGTGATACACTTCGCAATTTTATGTAAGACTACTGCTCACTAGAAGCTGATCTACTTTATTTGTCATATTCTCTAATCAACTAGTTATTTTTCTATATTTTCTTTCAGCTTTAAAAGTAAATATTGTAAACTTTTTATATCGTATGTTAATAAAGCAAATATCATTTAGTTGTTATAAAGCACTAAAATTTTCTTTTACTTACTTCAAGCTAAAAAATCAAAACTTTAAATTATTTCAGCAAAAATAGTTTTTAGAAAATTTAATTTAATAAAACATTTAAAATATAAATAGAATCACATGTTTATAATACAAAATAAATATCTAACAATTTTTTCATCGGCTACGATAAACTTTATTTAAATATAATGTTTACTACTTAAATTACAAGTATAATACATAGGTAAACTTTTATTTTAAAAATATAATTTTATTGGTTTAAAATATTAAAATACGAGCATTAAAATATTGTAATTAGAGTTTATTTTATAGTCTTTAATATACAATTCATACTGTTAAAAATTAAAAAAAACAACTATTGAATTCCATTATAAATTAAAGGCGTGTAAAAATACAGATAAAAATTGAATAAATTACATATAACAAATATATACTGCACAGGTATTCTTGTGATTGTTAAAATGATTATTGCATAGTTGAGAAGTAAAATAACAAATTAAAGTTTTGATTTAGTTGGCAAAATATTGCCTATTTTCATTGCAAGTCCCATGTTTCCGCTAATTTTTAATTTTCCACTGAAGAAAGCCTAAGAAAATTTGTTAGTGTAAATGTTAATTTAAATTGTTGACAAGTTATATATTTAAATAAAATAATGCTGATTGAAAGTTTTGGAAAAAATACTATATTGTTATATTTTTCAGCAAAAATTAATTCAGCTCCAAGTGTAATAAAGACTACTTTCAAATCAATAATACTTGGGAACTTAAGTCAATTTATAGCTCAGTATAAAATATTATATAAGTAAAGACTTACTGAGTTGGAGTTGAGTTTACCAGTCATAAGATCAAATAAGTCAGCATCAGCCATTGTGAGTGTGCATTCGGGTTTAACTGAGATATTTTTTTATTTTAAATAATGTACATGACATATAAAAACTTATTGGTTTAAAAAGTTATTTTACATGTTTATTATTTTTTTAGTACAACCAAGAATTTAGGTTTAACTTAGCTAAGCTTTTTATAAATAACGTAAATTGTTAAAGTAATTACTTATGTAAATAAGTTGTTTTATAGAGTTATGAAGCTTTTTAAACCTGACAAAATAAATATTGAATGTTCATTAGACACTAACAGACTTAAAGAAATATAAAAACGTGCATTAAACATTATTTTTTTATTTAAACCTAATTTATAAAATTCTGGTTTTATCTTTATAGTATAAAAAAAAAGTTTTACATATATTTCTATTGAAGCAAGCTGAGTCAACGGATCAAAAAAAACAAACTGTCAGAGTTGAGTTCTACTTTTCCGCTTCCATTTTTCAGGTCAATCACCCACTTCACAGATTTTCCACCAGGTCCTTTGTTGACATGGAAGCATATTATTCCCTTCACCTTTTTCACATACTTGTCTCCTTCCTTTAATCATTAAAACATTTAAATAAGTATTTTAAATCAAGAAAAAAGATAAAAAAATTTTAATAATTAAGCATTGTCAAACATTTTTTATTATACAAATGTTAACAACGAACTAAATAAGTTTAAATTTTTTTTTTTTATTATGTAATCGCTATGTGTCCCTAGTTGTGATAATAGCTAATAAGTTTACAAAATAACTAGTTGTAAACACTGACAAGTTTAAATTTATTAAAGCAATATGACGTTTGCTTAACGACGAATTTTTAATACAAAATGCTATTCTTGTTGTAGCAACGGTCAGTTATTGATGAACTCTGGTGGATGACAGCGAATTTACCTTATTGAATTGGAACTCTGAGTGGATTGCAGTTGAGTGTTTGAACTTTTGTAAATTTGTTGTTTTAAAAGAAGTACCAAATTATAGATTAAACTTTATTGCTTATTAAATAAATTATTGAATTATTCTTTAGCTTTATCAACTTTTTGTATAATTTTACTTGAGTTAATACGTATTTTTTAAATCACATTTGTTATTAAATATTGTTTATTAAACTGTGCTGTGTAACTTATAACCGGTTGTTTTTAATTTAAGCTACTATTTAAGTGATTACTATGCCATTAGAATGATTAAGACTAAGAAGGGCTTAAGACAAAAAAATAAGGTAATGGGTCTTGCAGATACTGAGCCATCAGTATCTGCTGACTTCAATTATATAACAAAAGCTTAGAAAGTTGCTTATACAAAAACACTATAACTTTTTCAACAACTATAAATCTAATTGTATGTTTTTAAACATATAAATCTTGCAGGACTTATCAAATTTTCTATTTAGTAAACTTAAAAGATTTTACAAACTATTTTCTCTAATGCAGACTTAAATATATTAATATTTCATCATCATTTCTAGTTATTAATTTTTTTTGTCAAAATAACATTCATCCTGACTCTAACATTTCCAGCTTGGTATACATTTGTATAACTTTTTATCGTAAAAAATCTTTCAACTTAAACCATGTTAAATTGAAAATATTTTACTAATTCGCATCTCAGCATATTGTATTATTTATTTCAATATAAACTTAGAACAGATTTTAATTAATAAAAAACAAGAATTTAGCTTTTTTTGTGCTATTTAACAAAAGTTAAATCAAAATCAAACTATATCTGTATTTCAAATATTACAATAAAATTAATCTAAAATGTTTTAGTTAAAAAAAAACAACTTGAAACTAAAATTATTTAAACTCAAAAAGAATAATATGATTTTATTAAAATATAAGTTTAGTTCATAATACTAAATTCAAAAAAAAAATAAAAAAACGTGATATAAACGCAAAAGTTCACTTTCTACCAAGTTGGAAATGTTAAGAATGAAGCTTAATAATAAAAAACAATGAAGTTGAATATGAAATTTTTTCAGCTTAGCTGCCATTAAATCACATATTTTATACCAGTTGCGACTTTTTTTTTAAACCCGAGATCTGCAAATGATGCGTCTCAAAATCTAGCGGTTCAGATCTTTACAACCATTGTAATTAAATAATAGTGGTTGAGCATGAATATATTAAAAGCGTTACATAAAAACCTGTTTTGAAACTCAAAATTTTTAAAAGCTTCATTTACAACAGCTCTTACTAACAATATACAATACAAAGGCTAATTATTTTAGCCTAATATCTTTATTATTAAGTTTTAACAACTAAAGAAACATTAAAATGCCAACAAACATTGGACCAAACACTTTTTTTCAAGCAAAATCTAAAAACCTCTTTAAACAAACAACTCAAAAAAACCTTCTCGACAGTTGATTTTATTTCCTGGAAGGCGGGTGTTGATTTGAAGCCATCAGCGGGTGAAGCGGAAGTTTTTCTCATCTCAAGTCTTCCCTGCACTGGTTGCGGGTGAACTGGCACCACATTTCCGTTCCTACCATTCATCGTTTATTTATTTTAAGTCTAGTTGATTATTGTGCGTATTTATAAGACATCGTATAAGATTTTAGAAAAAACTATTCAAACATTATTGAAGCAAAAATGTCAGCCTGAGTGACAAAAAACTAGCCTGAGTCAGCCTGGGTATCTTAGAAAATTATAAAAAAAAAAGTAAAATGACCTGTTAATCAAGCTTAGATAGCTAAAAATATCAAAATGACAACAAAAGGGTTTAAATATGATCACAATTTTTTAGATTTAAAGAAGATTTTAAGTAATATAAAGCTATTCAAAACTTAGGAAAATATCCAAATAAGCCTGAGTTACCCTGAGTGTGTGCCAACCCTAATTCTAGTTTTTAAAAAAATTGAACTAAATTTATATCGTACATATAACCTGTGACTTATTCAAAAACTTTAAAAAAAAATTTATTAGGTTAGCTTAAAACTTTAGTACTAATAATTAGAAAAACTTACGTTTTTTTTTTGCACATTTTATCTACTAAATTTGGTAGGTATTTATATGTTTAGAGGCATTTTATAAACTAGATAGTTAATTACATAAAACAAAACAAAAACTGAAGAATATGTTGAAAAAATATTGTGTTTAAAAATGCACCATAAAAAAATGTACAACATATTAACAATATAAAATTTACCCTGTTAAGGCCATAGGGGGGGGGGGGGTCCACTTTGTTTTTTACAACTTGATCTTATTTTGTAGAATTTAATCTGAGCTATCAGACACTTTTAACCGCTTAAAAAAACTCAAAGTAACTTTTGAGATATAAGCGATCAAAGAAAGGGCGTTCAATAGGTTCCTTATGGAAGGCGAAAACTAAAAATGCGAAAAAATACTATTTCACGAAAAATCTATCTCCTCCTTCATTTTTTGAGTAATCTTTCTCAAATTTTTACAGAATGTGTATCATTAAACTTTAAAGAGATCTATTGTAGGATTTTTTTTAATTTTGAGTAAAAAAAAAATTATTGTCAAAAAACTACCTTTTTTTTAGTTTTTTGTGGATAAAATTTTTATTTTTCAAAATTTCAAAAATTCCAACATTCAGATTCTTCAAAATATTAAAAGGAACATTTCCTGAAAATTTGAAGTCTCTAGGTCAAAAAATGAAGGAGAAGATAGGTTTTTAGTGAATTTTTAAATTTCTGAGAAAATTGACCCCAAAAAATTTGCGGTTCATACGTTTGTATCGGAAACTTTTTACAAAAAATAAAATATCTCAAAAGTTTAATTATATTTTTGAGTTCTATAAAAACAGGCTTGTAGTTTGTATTTAAAGCTTTCATATAAAAGCCAAAGTTATTTTTTGTAAAAAAAAAAGTCGGACCCCCCCCTATGGCCTTAATATTATCTTTTTTTTGATTATAACTACAATATTATATATTATATATTTTTGTTAATATAAACTAAGTTTTGTTTGAATTATCAACAAACTGAATATAAAAATTTATAATATTTCTAGAAAAAATACTAAATTTATAACAGCAAAGCTGTTTTTTTAATAAAAATAAAACTAAATAATATCAGCAAGCAGTCAAAAAATATATTGTGTTTTTCATGATTACTAATAAAATTTCGTTACTAACTATAATAAAAAATTAGTTTGAGAATTAAACTTATAAAAAACTATAGTATTGCATTTTTAAATATATTTTTGTATTTATTAAAAACTAATTATTACAATTAATTATATTTTCAAAACTATATTATTGTTACAACAATAAAGAAAACTTAAATAAAATATTCTTATAATAACAACTAACATAAACAAATATGTAAAATTAGTTTCAAAATAACTTTATTAAAAAAGCTAATTCTACCTTAAAAGTTATTAAACACTCATAAACTTAATAACCCATATTTGAGTAACTATCAACTGTGAAACATCTTTAATAAACACTTATTCACACATACTTTGATAGTTTCTATTTAAACTTTTCCTAAACTTTTAAAAGGCTACAGTATCTAAACTGATAAAAAACGCTACATCACGTAACCTCTTTAACAAACTTAAAATAAAAACAAATATCAACCTAGCGAGCCATTCTTTCCTTGCTTGGGGGAATCCCAGCTTGTACATGGTGAGCACGACAGCGCCACCTATGCCGAGGTTGTGCTGCAGTGCCACCGTGCAGTCATCAACCTGCCGCTTGCCAGCCTCGCCCCTCAACTGCCAGCACAACTCCGTGCACTGAGCCAATCCTGTCAATCATTAATAAGTTAATTAGTTGCATATTTTGATCAAGTGCCTTTGTTTGTTCATTTATGTTACAAAACAAATAGGTAAAATAATAATGAACTTTTGATGTTTATTTGCTTTTTTGCTTTGTGTTTGTTGTTGATGTATTTGATAAAAGTGAAGCATAACTAAAATTGTAAACGTTTTTTGTTTTAATTATTATCGTAAACATGAACAATTTTAAAACTGAAGTTACAAACTACTTATACATCTAATTAAATTTTTAGCAAAACTAACTTCAATGCAAACCTTCATTACATGTTATAATAAATTTTCATGTAAAAATAATATCAAAATTAACTTTAGTTTGAATAGCATATATACATTTTTTTTTTATTGTTTTTCATTAATTTAGACTTTTTTAAACGAAAAACACAAAACTATTTTTAATTTAGGGTAGTTTTAATTAAAATACTTTTCAAAAAGATACTAAAATTGTTTATTTTCTTATAATTCATTTAAAAAATCTAAATAGCTTGCATTGTAAATATAAAATAATTTTTAAGTTTAAATATATTATCTTATGTCTGCTGGAAAAAATGTAAGACTTAATAAAAACATCTTAAAACAGAAACATGATAAGATTAACATGAAGTCGAAAAAATCAAAAACAAGCTTTGTGGTAAAAAAAAAATCAAATTTTAATGATTTCGCTAAAGACAAACAAGTACTAAAACGAGTACAAAATAATTAATTATAAGCTACATCTTAAATGTTTCATAAAACATTTTTTAATTTGTATAACATTAATAGCTTTCTTTTAACACAACAATTTTTCTTAAGCGTAGTTATAACATTGATTTTACAACCAATTGACCCATAGAAATACTAAAATTTTCTGTTATCATAAAGACCCTAGCAGCAAAAATAAACTTAAACTATTTTTTTGGTCAAAGTATCATGTAACAGATTCTTATCGCATAATTCGACTAGCAATTTAAACAAGATGAACTTACCAGTTGCTCCCAACGGATGACCCTTTGAAATGAGTCCTCCGCTCGGGTTGATAACGTGCTTGCCTCCATAAGTGTTGTCTCCTCTGTCGATGAAATCGCCCGCCCCACCTGTAATTAATATATTAATAAAAAACCAAAATTTGTTTTAATAATTCTTTTTAACCAATATACTTTCAAAGACGTTCCTAAAAAAGTTTAGCTTTAAATTTAAGCTTTAAAAATGTTGAACCTTCAGGACAGAGTCCGAGAGCTTCGTAGGTGACGAGCTCGTTAGCAGAGAAGCAATCGTGAAGCTCGATAACTTGCGCGTCGCTCGGTGATAACCCGCATTGCGACCTGAGCTTATCGCACGCCGATTTCGTCATATCGCTTCCAACTAGCTGCAAAAAAAATAAGTAAATAAACATAACTCGACAAATAACAATAAAACATTTTCGCAGATGATGAAGCAGTATACAAGCTTTTGTTTGTTCGACCGCCGATAAAACTCGGACTTTAGCCTACACTAAAACTCTAAAGCAAACAAACGCACTTTGATGCAGCTTTTGTCATTGAAAGTGCTGGAGAAGTCGGTTGACATGACCTGGCCGACGATTTCAACTGCTTGGTGCTGCAAGTTGTTTCTCACAACGTAATCTTCGCTGGCAAGAATTGCGCATCCGCTTCCGTCAGATGTGGGACTGTAGATAAATTTACTTTTTTAGATAAACATGCATCTTTTTTTAATGTCAATCAGAGTAAAATTAAATATAACAGTTTAGAGAGCAGTAAACATCTTTTTTTTTTTTTGCATTTTGATTTTATGCATTTTTGACCAAAACTTCAAAACTTATTTGTTTTATATGTCAAAACACAGATTAGGCGTTTATTACAAAATATATTACAATGCAAAAAAAATTATAGTTTTTTACATGTTTTAAGTTAACTGTCAACATTTTAAAGATTTTTATTTTATTTTAGCTGAATATTATTTTCACAGATTACGAAAACACTAACCACAAAAATCTAAAAATAAAAATATAACCCCTACATTGATTTATAAAAAATAGTTACCCAAAAACTAAGCAAGTAAAAATAAAGAACCAAAAATCGAGCTTATAAAAATTATAATTCCAAAATTGAATCTGTTTAAAAAAATATTCTAATTTTATCTTTTACCCTTTTATCTTACTTCCTATCCTAAAACTCTAACTTATTAATAATCAGTACCCCTAATACTTTTTATCAAAAGTAATTTCTATTTTCCTCTCTGTACGCTTATACCTAAACAACTTTACCTGAAATTTGAAAAGTTTTAACATAAAGAAATTTATCCCAAGTTTGAACAAGTAGACATAACAATCCCAAATCAAAGAAGTAAAAAGGTGACTATGTAGTCATTATTTTTACTTGACTTCACTAATATTTTGATACTTTTTATGTGCTATGAATAAAAACGTTTAAAGAAAATCTATAAGTTTCTTTAACTGTTAGTAGTTTTATTAATACTTTTTAACTTGTTTTTGAACTAGTGTAAACGTAACTTTCACTAGATGAATTAATTACTTTTTAGATAAATACAATTTTAATTAAGCCTTTTTGTCGTTTAAAACTATAATCAATTATTTAAAAATTAATAATGATTATTATTGTAAAAGTTTAATTTAAATAACTTAAATTTTATATGTAATAAATTTAACAGTAAAAAATTGGTATTGCTATTTTGGGTAGATGTCAAATTTGCACGAGCGTACAAAATTGCACGAGGAGACAAAACTGCACAAAATTGCACTAATATACTTTTGCACGAGGGGATAAATTGCACGAATACATTTTTTCACGAAGGGTCACTTTTGCACTCAGACACTTTTTCACGAGCAGACAATTTTGCACGAGTTGTATTTTTCTTTTTTTTTTAAGTTCTTTTTACTATCACTGTTACCTCTAACCCTTATCCTGGGTCGGTAGCTTTTTTCGTTTTTTTATCAATTTATTTTTTAGTTTATTTTTTGTTTTTTAACTCTCGTGCAAAAATGTAACTCGTGAAAATTTTCTCCGTGCATTTTTGTTCTCTCGTGCAATTATGTGCCCTCGTCCAAATTTGTTTTTGTGCAAAAGTATCTTCGTGCAATTTTGTGCACTCGTGAAATTTTGTTGTTGTGAAATTTTGTCTTCGTGCAATTTTGACGCGTACCCGCTGTTTTATTGATACTTAGATATTTTTACTTGAAAATACTTCTTAACTGTATTTTATTTAAATTTTTATTTTACCTTCTTTGGGATAAAATAAAGCATGTAAAAACATTTAGCTAACCAGCATTGGAGTAAAGTTAAGTATTCGTAAATTTTCTTTCCATTTAAAACTTGATCAAGTGAATATTCTTTTTGGAACTGAGAGTATGGATTGTTTGTAGAATGCTTATGGTTTTTCCAAGCAATTTTAGCAAAGTGCTCTGGTTTTGAACCTATAAGTTTTAGGTTTAATCTATTTATTTGCTATTTCTAATTCATTTAAAATATGTACTTTATAAAAATTTTTTTTTTAATCGAAGTAAGCCTGTTTAGCTTTTTAATTATTTTGTTTTTATTCATACTTTTAAATCAGTTAAAATACTTACTTCGAGAAATCTTTTTTAAATTGAACTAAGCTCGTTTAACTTTTTAACCATATTTTAGATCTAATTTAATTATTTATTATTTTTAATTTATTTTGAAAAATTTACTTCAAGAAAAAAATTTAAATTCGAACTAAGCTTGTTTAACTTTTTTAACATTTTTTTAGGTTTAAATTTACTTATTCATTTATTTTTTCATTTTAAATATGAACTTCAAAAAAATTTTTTTAATTTGAACTAATCCCGTTTAACTTTATCTTCCTCTAATTGTACAAAAAATTGTTATCATCAATGCCTAAATTTTATGAGACATCTACTGACAAAAAACTAACCATACTTTTCCATGTGTTCAAGTCCAGCGTTTCCAAACAACTGAGGGGTCATTGGAGCGGCTGCGATGTCCCTCATTTCCGTCATCGCTTCAAAATGCTTCAGTGTTGGGTTCGTTCGGTCGTTCCACTGAAGTTTAATAAAAACTCATTATATACCTAAACAGAAATTGTATGAAACTGTTTACTACATTCTGAGTAACACTAGAGTAACCTTTTGTTTTATATATTTTTTATACATTTTTTACAAAGTTTGTTATTAAATATATAGCATATACTTCTTAGCTTGTTATATATCTAGATTTCCAACTAACTACAACTTATATAGTAGTTATATTTAAGAACTAACATTAAAATAGGTACACTAAGATAAATAATAGTTACCAGCTTAGTTTAGGCATCTTTTTAAAAATATAATATTAATAAAAAAACACTTAAGATTAAACAATAACAAATTCAAGTTTATTACATGAGATCCCAGCGAACCAGGAGCCATTTTTTCAAAGCCAATTGCCATTGCACAATCCGCCATTCCTCCTTGAACAAGTTGCTTTGCCATGAATAATGCTGTGGATCCTGTAGAACAGGCATTGTTCACCTGTTTATTCATATAACTATGTTTGTAAAATTCAACAGTTTTGTTAACTTTTAGACATCTTGTACATTTTGCTTTATAAAGGTAAGAGGTATAAGTTACAACAACTTATGTTGGTAAAATCTTGGCCTCAAAACCTTTTTTTACAGTAGATTTTTATTAAGGCCATAGGGGGGGGGGGGGTAGGCCATGTTTTTTACAAGTTGATCTTATTTTATAGAGTTTTTACTAATCTTCAAGTTGCTTTTTACCGTTTTTAAAAATTCGAATTAATTTTTGAGATATGACAGGCCAAAGTCGGGCCGCATAACAGGTTCCTTATGGGGAAGGAAAAACTAAAACGGCGAAAAAAGACTAATACATTCAAAATCTATCTCCTCCTTCATTTTTTAAGCAATCTTCTTCAAACTTTCACAGTCTATTCTTTATACAATAACAAAAAAACGTTATTTGTGACTTTGAAAAATTTTAAGTAAAAATACCTTTTTTTTGAAAAAAAAAAAAATTTAATAAAAAATCACTTTTATTTTTTTATTTTTGTCATAAAATTTTTATTTATTAAAATTATTAAAATTTACAAATAACGTTTTTTTCTCATAATGTAAGGAACATTTTCTAAAAATTTGAAGAAGATTGCTTGAAAAATGAAGGAGAAGATAGATTTTAAAGCCCGTTTTTAAAAACTCGAGAAAAACGGCTTTAAAGTTACCCTTTATAAAGACAACCCTTTATATAACCGGTCATAAAAAAAAAGTTACTTAATATTTTTTAAATCTAAAAAAAGCATCTGAAAGATTATGAAATTTACTATAATATAAGTCCATATGTTATTTTTGGTCAAAAAATGGCTTCTACCCCCCCCCCCCCCCCCCCCTATGGCCTTAAAAGGTTAAATTAAGAAATTACAATGGCATTTGCGATTTTTTCTGATACTTAAAAAAAGTTAAATGAGAAAAAAGTAAAAAGTATTTGTTTTTAATGAAGTACTTTAAAGTTTTTGCATATATATCAATTAAGTTCTAATCACAAAGTCCTCCAATCAGTTCTATGAAAAACCTATCTGAATTTAAAATAAGAACTTAAACTATTATGTTTTAAAGAAAATAAAATGAATTAAAAAATCACACTTTAAAATTTCTTTTAAGATTAAGTTTTTAAACATTGTTTTTAGAACCCTAAAGACTTTTCAAGCATTAGCTTTAAGCTTTTTGAAAAAATAGTAGTTAGGTATTTGAAGCAGCTAGTTTTTAATCTTTTATTAACATTAAGTTAGAAAATAAAAGTGTGCTAGACAAAAAACAATGCTTATTTTACAAATTTTAAAGTTAGAATTTTTTAAAGTAACTTATACTCAAAAACTACTTACTTTTTCTATTTATTCTACAAAAAAATATACACATATCAACATTTTTTGCACACTACTTGAGCTATACAACCCACATCAATAAAGTGTTAAATAAGGAGACTTGTATTTTTAATGAAAATCATTAAATAATAAAATGAAATTAAGGTACTTATTGTTTAATTTTATTAATATATGTTATTAAATTTCATCTTTAGCTATAAAACTATTGATGTAGTAGTGTTAAATTTTATTTGTTTTAATGATCTTTTTCAAAATAGTATCTTAAAAATCAAAATTTTCTAAAAAATAACTGCATAAAGTTAAAACTATATTGTTTAAGAATATACTAAAAATAAAAACAAAACACTTTAGATAAAAAAAATTTACATTGTAAACAGGAACCCCAGTTAAACCAAGCTGATAGACAGCTCTTTGTCCACAAGTAGTGTCACCGTAACAGTAACCAGCTACCACTTGCTCAATGTCTTGATAAGAAACTCCAGCGTCTGCAAGAGCTTTCTCTCCTGCTTCTTTGGCCATATCAGGATAATCAAAGTCTTCTCTTCTACCAGGCTTTTCAAACTTTTAAAATTCATCTTATTAATATTTAGTGAGAAATACAATTTTATGTTTAGTAATTTAGTTCTTACAAGCCTAATTTCATCAAAATATTCTTGCAAAATTTTGTTATACATACTAAAAAATAATATTCATTCAAAGTCTTCTACAAATCTATTTAGAAGATAAAAATACTAAAACCAGAAAATTAAACTAAAACAATATTTAAGTTGCTAACAATAGCTATAAACTTATTGTAAATAAATTTTTAACGTTCTTCACTTTATTTTTTATTTTTTCATAATAAACTAAATGTAGTATAAAAAATTAATAGAACAAAAAAACTAACTTTGGTCATTCCAACTCCAATTACATACACTTTTCGACCACTTTTTGAAGACATAATGAAAGTTTAAGTAGTTTAAGTTAAATTTTTATAAAGTCTAAAAAATAATTTTTTATTTATGTATTTTGTGTTAACAATTTATTATTATATCAACTACATTGTATTTATACTCCAGTAGCAAGTATTTACAACTTTTCAGAATATTTTAAAAGATAAAAACTTAAACTTAAATGCTTAGATAATTTTGTACTTTCAATAAAATCAGTACAAATGGAAATTACTATTACAACAAAAACTCAACAATGTGCTTAGCTTATTATTTTTTTTTATTATTAGCTTTTTAGCTATTTCAAATAAAACAGTTTAATTTAAATGAATTTAATACTCTGTTAAAGATTGTTAAAAACTAAAATTTGTTAGAAGTATAATGGTCTATAGTTTTTACATTAATAATATGTTGCATTAAAAGAACTAGTTATCAATGGCTAATGTACTTGAAAGATGCTGGTTAGTACCAAGACCAGTAGTCTTTGAAATGGAGTAAAATATTTTAAAGAATCATATCTATAACTTTTTCTTTTATTAAACTCTCATTTTTGAAACAAAACTTTTTAAAATCATTAGGCTTAAATCAGCAACTCAAATAACTGTTTGATTAAAAACTTTAACTTTGAGAATAACAAGCATTATCTGACAAAACTAAGCAAAAACTTTTAATACAATTGTTTGTTTTTTCTTAAAAAAGTTTTTTATATGCTTTTTATTTACAGTTTACAAAACAGTATGCTTCATAGTCTTAATTTAACACTTATTTTTCTTATTAATTTACTGACTTGTCAAATTCATTCTTCTTATTTTTAGCTTATGTTATAACTTACAATATTATTTAAAATCAGCACTGTGCATCCTTTAATCCCTCCAGTTTTAATGGAGAAGTAGATTTAAATATGTCATATAAAATTAAAGTCTTAACTTTAAAATACAAAACAGATATAAGTTAAATGGCTCACAATGTAATTTGTTTTTGTTAAAACTATTTTTAACTGCATTAGAATTACATTTTGTTTATTTATGTCTAGTGAGACTTTTACGACTTGATCTTATTTTGTAGACTTTTATCTTACCAAACTGACATTTTTAACCACTAAACAAAATTCAAAATAACTATTGAGATATAAGTAATCAAAGTCAGTGAACTCAATAGACTCCTAATTTTAAGCAAACTAAATACTCGAAAACAGACTCTTTTATAAAAAATCTATATTCTCCTTAATTTTTACAGTCAGTCTATTACTAATAGTTAATTCTTTTCAATGCAGGTATTTTTTCAATATTGAAAAAAAAATAATAAAGTAAAATAGAATATTTTTTGTTGTGAATACTTTTTAAATTTCAATATTTAATGACAAAATAACATTCAAACTATAAAAGAAAAAATTTCAAAAAGTTTGAGGTGTCTAGCTCAAAATTGAAGTAGATAGACTAACAGTGAATTTTTAAATTCCTCATAAAATTGACCCTAAAAAATCTGCCGTTTATACACTTGTATCAGAAACTTTTAACAAAAATTAAAATTTCTGAGATGGTTTACTAAAATTTTCCAATTCTATAAAAACTGACTTGTAGTTTATATTTTAAGCTTTTGTATAAAAGCCTATCTCAATTTTGTAGATAAAATGTTGGGACCCTATGGCGTTAAAACTTACAAGATCAGTGAAAGTCTACGGAGCTTAAGCCTAGTGAGACAAGCTCAAGTTAACATAAAGGTTTGATTATACCAATACTATCATCAGACCACAAGCCTTTAATAGACTGAGATATATATTTTGTGCTAGTTTACTGAAGACAAAAATTAGTTGTAGGAAAAACTTATGAAATATCTAGGAACTTCTAAAAGTACTTAAATTTTTATTGAAACATAGCTTTAATAGAAAAACTTATAAAATTTTATGTAGAAATAGAAAAATTTTAATTACTTTTTTGTTAAACATTTTAGTGTAAATTAAAAACAAGGTTCAGTCTAAAACTTGAAGATAAATTCTTGCACAGATACTTACTTACCTGCAAGTAGTGATGATTAATGACAGAACTAAAACTAATCATTGTACAGTCATCTCATTTACTCCAACTTAAAATGATTTAGAAACTTTATTATTTATGAATATTCCAATAAAAAAATTATTGACATATGTGAAATCATAACACAGGATTTGACAAACTCCAGCCAAATTTGGCATGTAAAACAAAAACTGCAACCTGCAAGGTACTTTTTAGTAACAAAAAGACTGTTTTAAACAACCATAATGAGATTTTTGTAGTAATAACTTACAATCAGGCTCTATTTTTATAACAACTAATATATAGTTCTTTGTTATTGCTAGGTTTATTGCTAGGAATGACATAACTTTTGGTTTTAAATAGGATAACTTATATAATTAACTACAACTTTATTAGATAAATGCAGTCTGATGATTTTTTTTTTCTATATAGTGCTGCCATCAAGAAACTTTCTCTGGGAAAATTTGCCCTGAACTATAAAAGGCTGCTAACCCCTGCCATATTGTATCTCCACTGTCTGCAAGGCCTGCTTTGTTAAAAAGAAGATAGTTGAAGAAAAGAGGGGAAGTAGAACTACTCTTGGAAATTTAAAGCAATTAAAACTGTTTTTTAATGAATTCACAGTAGAAGTATTTTTAGATATGATCGTAGGTTTGCCTTAATTGTAAAGTGTATAACATTTTGCTTCAGACTTATAATTCTCATAAATTGTTTTCCAATAAAACTTTACACACAAGAAAAGTATTTACTAATGACAAATCTTAGTGAATGAAATTAAAGATGCCTGTGATAAAAAAGCCCAATTGAAAATTTTACAATGCAAATATGAGACACCAGATGTTGATACTTCTGTAGTTTCTTCTTTGCTAATAGTACATAACAATGTTCACAATAATGCAAGTTATTCAAACCCAAAGCGTCTAAATATAAACCAACATTAAATAAGAAGTAACTGTAATGAAAAAGTGTGTCCAAATTTCTGCAAAAATATACAATGTTTAAAAACAGCACATAGATTCCAGAACTAGCAAAACTTTGTTACTTGTACCAGTGCTGTGATGACAGTATAGATCATGCTATTCATAAGGGACATGCAGACATTGTAGATTTAAGTGAGCAAGAGCTTTTAAGCATAATAAAGCAGCCTACAATCATATCTTTTTCAGTTGTTGTTGAACTTTCAGACTTTCTTAGTACAAGACAGGGTTTGAATGAAACTATTAATTTATTTGATACCCATTTAAAGGCTAGATCCACTATATGCTCTTACACCTATACTTACCAAAAAGATAGCCGCAGTCAAGTGGTAGACTTCACTGACATCATTCTAAAAAAAAATAATGGTGACTGGTTTACAATCAAACACAAATTACAAAGAAAAAGGTAGACAATAATTACGCCATTGATTCAGATACAAAAAGCATCCTGTGATCAGCATCTTGAACTGGGGTTTGTTGGATAAAGAAAACATAATTTTAGAAACCAGATTAGAAAGTGGTTATGACAGCTTGAACTTTCACTAAGTAATAAAGAGAAAAACTGATGCTTTACATTTGAAAATGATCATATAAGCAATAAAATCTCACCCTGAAAGGACTCTGATAGCATCTGAAATATCAAAAAATTATGACAGCTTTGCAGTAAAATACAGTACGAATTCCAGAAAGTGTGAATGATGCAGAGTTGTTCAATTATTTGGTACAGTCAAGTGTGAAGCCAGGAGGAGGTGTTTTTTACTTTGATACGTAAAACCATTTGATTCTAAACCATAGATTTGTACCAAGAAATTCTTTCTGTTACCAACTTTGAGGGAACTTAGCTCTCAATCATGGGCCGATGAGTTTTGTTAGAGATCAGTAAAAAAAGAAAATAGGTCATGTGGAATTCTAATCTGAGATGGAAACTCTTTTTAAAAAAAGTCAGTTTATTTCATAAGATGTATCTGAAAGATATGTCTGCTATTTTTTGTATTAGAGTGCTATAGGTAGTAATATATGTTTTGAAAAAGCAAATGTAAGTGTTTTATTTGGTAAAAATCAAATAGGTAAAACTAAAACAGCAAAAAAAGAATATTTCACTAAAAATCTATCTTCTCCTACGTTTTTTGAGATAACTACCTCAAACTTTCAGGAAATGTTCCTTGCAATATTTAGAAAACTGTGTTAAACCAAAATCTGAAAAAAAAATAATTAAAAAAAAAATTTAACAAAAAAAAATGATTTTTTTTTTGTTTTTTTGTCATCAAATATATGTTGATACAATATGGTGAACATAGTACATATAAAAGTTATACAGATACATTCAAAAGAACTCTGAAAACTACTCCTTAATAAAAATTTCAAACTTTTGTAGCTACAACTATTTTTCTGTAATTTTATAAAAATTTTATGGGACACAAGGCCAAACTAATTTTGTAAAACTTATGAATGAAAATTACATCAAATGTAGTTTCAAGTTTTTAAATAACTTTAATAAGCTTTATTAATTAAAAAATATATTTATATATATATAAAATCAATTCTAAGAAACTATTACATTTATCTTTATTGTTAAGAATAATAACTTTATATATCCAGTTGTTTGAACAATCAACAGTTGTGTGATTTTTGTGTGTAGGTGTCAGAAATGCCCACCACTTTGCAATAAAAAAAGTCCAATTTGAAATGAATTAGCACACTACTTTTTTTTGTACAGTAAAAAACTTATAAAGAAAAAACATATAAATTATACAAGTTTTTAATTAGAATACTTAAAGCTTTGCAAACGTGATTTTCCTGCATTTGAGACAGTTGCCAATTTCTGTCTTGTTTTATGTTCAAATATATTAAGATAATGGGAAATCAGTTTTCTGTTTAATCTCACATTTTTTTAAATAGTAATTGACAAAATATCACTACATTAGGGTAACACGACCATAGATTTTCAGAATACCTCAAACTTCCTCTTTTTCCATTTTAGCCTCACTTTCTCATAGCATATCTTTCTTATTTTTTATTTTAAAACCAAACTTTTTTTTATGTTTAGTTGAACGTTTCTTTGACTTTTAAACAAAGTAAAAAAAAATTTTTATTGGGGCTTACTTTTGAAGCAGCGGCCCTTTGAAAAAATGGTCTTTTTAGCATTATTTTTCTCTTTGCAGTAGAAATACCAAAATAAAAAAATAATAATAACAATTTTTTTTTTAAATTGAAGGTCTTTATATTATCTCAAAGTTATAAATAATTTTTTTTTTAATTTCAACTTAAAATAAAAGATCTGGGCAAAAATATGTTTTTGTGTTTTAGCAGCACTTAGGACAACACTATTGCTTTGCCGTATTGTGACATAAATATTAAAGATATTCTCCTTTTTTTTATTTATTCTTGCTAATTAAGGTTTAATTAATAGGTTAATGTTTTATTTTTTTTCTTAACCTGTTGTACTTTGTTTAGTACGACCCCTAAAAATTTACCTTTTTATAAAATATCACTGTTTTTCTGCTGATTATTCCACAAATAAGTCGCTAATTAGGTAATTTCCCAATTATTTGCTAATGACAGATTCTAGTTGTAAGTTATAAAACAAATTATCAAATATAATAAAATTTCGTGTCTATATTGGTGCAAGATTAAAAAAATAAATCAAATACAATTTAATTTCAGCTTGATATTGTGGACATCATCCTATTTAATTAAAAATGAACTTTGGTTGTAATTGTTAAAAGTTAAAATAATTAAATCTATGAAAAATTATTCTATTAGTTTACATTAGTTTGTTACACTGGTAATACTTTCTAAAAGAATAATGATTTAGGACCAATATCAAGACTAAATAATCCCTCTCCCCCTTTGACCTTAAGATTTAAAATGAGATATATTTTTTTTGTTTAGATTACTAGATAATTCAGGATTCATTGTGTTCATAACTTTGTTTTTGTTAAAAATTGTTAGAGATTAATATCTGATAAAAAATATTTTATATTTACATATAAAAAATTGATATTTGTTTGACGTATTAACGATGTTTTTATGTTCATTTTAAGTACAAACTATATTTAGTGTAATTATTTTAGGTGAAAATAATTAAGTTATAATGTCTTATTCAATAAAATCAATAACACTTATCGGTTTTTATTTAAAATACAAAAAAAAGAACTAACAAAATTATAACTTAAATTAGTTTATTAATCTGCATAAAAGCGCACAAATATTTTTAAAATCCTTCTAACATTCAAAATTCGCAAGTGTATTTTTAAATAAAGTTATTTAAGATTTTTAATTGAAATTTCTTTGCTTTTTTAGTGTTCTAGCATATTTTCGTCCCTGCTTTCGTTATAATTTCAAAAATAAGAAAACTTTTTTTGCTCTTTAGCGCTGCAAACTTTTGTCGAATCAGTGACTTATTTGTGGAATAATCAGCAGATGAAAAACAGTGATATTTTATAAAAAGGTAAATTTTTAGGGGTCGTACTAAAAAAAGTACAACAGGTTAAGAAAAAAATAAAACATTAACCTATTAATTTAACCTTAATTAGCAAGAATAAATAAAGAAAAAGAGAATATCTTTAATATTTTTGTCACAATATGGCAAAGCAATAGTGTTGTCCTAAGTGCTGCTAAAACACAAAAACATACTTTTGCCCAGATCTTTTATTTTAAGTTGAAATTAAAAAAAAAAATTATATATAACTTTGAGATAATATAAAGACCTTCAATTTAAAAAAAAAATTGTTATTATTATTTTTTTATTTTGGTATTTCTACTGCAAAGGGAAAAATAATGCTAAAAAGACCATTTTTTCAAAGGGCCGCTGCTTCAAAATTAAGCCCCAATAAAATTTTTTTTTACTTTGTTTGAAAGTCAAAGAAACGTTCAACTAAACATAAAAAAAAGTTTGGTTTTAAAATAAATAATAAGAAAGATATGCTATGAGAAAGTGAGGCTAAAATGGAAAAAGAGGAAATTTGAGGTATTCTGAAAATCTATGCTCGTTAGGGTAACTAATGATCAAAACAAATATAAACCTTCTTTCTACACAGGTCTTTTACCCAAATCTGTAAGTCTTTATGGTTTTTGTCTTTGAAATCAGGAGTTTTGGTATTATAAATTAACTAGTGCACAATTAGGAATAGATTAGTTGTTTTTTCCAGTAAGTTCGTTTTTTAATGTTTAACTTTTTTTTTTAATCTATTTTTATTTGATCTATCAATTTTTGATAATAGTTCTTAAAAAAAAATATTTAAGTTTTTTTTGAATATGTTGGAAAACTAATAATTTTTTATTGTTTCGAGAATTAGTTTGATATAAAACAAACAATTTTTTACAAACTCAACTTAAAATTTTTCAAATTTGTTATTTTTTATTTCTGCTATGCTTGAAATGCAAAATTACGTGAATTTAATAAAAATAGTACAGGAATTATTAAATTTTATTTGTATTAAATAGAAAAAATCAAATAAACTATTTGATAAGAAAGTATAAATTTAAATTTTCAGTTATGAAATGTGGGAACTGATACTATTGTTTGTAACTATTATCTAAAGCTAACTGTTTTAAATAAAACAACGTCTCAGTTCACTAAAAAAATTTAAAACGTTTTTACCAATTAACTGATCAAGTTTACTGGAGTTCAAATTTAACATTATTGATTAATTGATGAGTCATTTAAAATGCATGCTCTTTTTCGACTATACTCACAAATGATTGCTTTAAGTTTAAAGCAAGGTTTCCCAAATTGGCAAAATCACCCCTGTCCTTAGAACAATAAACAGTATTGCGGAAATATATAAGTAGGTAAATATATAGTACAGGGGCGATATTCATTAAAACAAGGACAAGGAGACTAAGAAAATAAATTTGGATGCCCCCTTTTAGATCTACCCACCGTACTTAAGACCGATTGTTAGATTCATATGGTGGCTTTCCATGAGTTTCAATAAATACAAAAACTTACATTTTTAATAAATGGATAAAGTGGCGACGTTTGTTGTTTTTGGTCCTGTAGTGCTGTCCAAAGCTCAAACTTTTATACAAAATGAGTAAATATTTTATAGTTCCGCTGGTTTTTAAAATCATTTGCGTTTAAAAATTAACTTGGTCGTGAGATTTGAATATTTTAACATGCAAAAATTTATTAGACATTTACTTTTGTTATATTTCTAGAAACTCCTGCTATAAAAAATAATTATCGAAAAAGTATAATTAGACAAAATAAGTTTGTGCAAGGAGAAAGAAATTTAAACCTGATGAACATTAAGTTTTTTTAATCTGTCGTGGACAAGACGTTAAAAGGTACGCAAGTTATGTGCCTGTGCGACTTGATAACCGAAAGTTTTTCGTGCACAGGATCTTAGGAACAAACATTTTGTGTTATTTTTTCGGTCATTCAAAAATCAATGATAATCAAAACGCTTTTTTTAAATCACTTATACAAAAAAACCATCAAAAAATAACAATTAAAAGATCAGTTGACCTGCTCAATACAGTATAGTTAGCCCTAATTTTACCCAATTGGTTTAGAAAATCCTAAACATTACTTTTAATTAAAATCAGCTTCAATTTTATGCAAAATATACAAACTCTAATGATAATGATAAAAATAATTCGAACCATAAAATAAATACACTACGCTAGAGTTCGGTAAACTGCGATCCACGGGACAAACTTAACCCGCGAAGTAAAAATCTGCAGCCCACGATGTAAAACTTCACTAAAAAGTTACTTTTTCTTATGAATAGATTGAATCTTTAAGGCGAATCAATATTTAACTACTTTTTTTATTACACATCTTTTAATATAGTTTTTTGACATCACTACAAACGTTTAAAGTCACTGCAGCTAAGCGGATTTTTTTAATAGGAAAAATGACATGTTACTTATAGTATTACAAAGTTTAAACAGAAAGATTGGCAGATTTGTCATTTGCACCCTAAAGTTAAAAATATATATTCAAACTGTTAAGCTATGAAATTAATATTAAAACTAAATATAATCGATAAAAAATTATCTATGAGAGTAGTAAGAAAGTACTTAAATTAAAAAACTTTTTAAGTTTTGTATTCAAAATCATAAAGTTTTATGTACTACCGAAATACTCGGACATATATACTTGTTTTAGTCTTATCAATTGCAAGTCCTTGTGGCAGGCGGGTTAGATATACCTGCTACGGAGCTTTAAATGGTGTACATTAGATTTATGTACGAGCTTCGGATTCTTCGAGACGTTATTTTTAGGCACGGCCGATACTTTAATATTAAACTGTATTATTCGAGCTATTTAAAATAAGAAGCAATTCAGTTATAATAAAATAAGTGTGCTGGTTAGGTTGGTAAGACATTCGACTTACAATTAGTATGAATTTATCTATATATATATATATATATATATATATAGAAATAACATACACAAAATAAACTTTTGCTTGGTACAGCTGTTTCTGCGTTTAATACGCGTCCTAAATACTCAAAAAACATAAAACTTTAATGTCAATTATTTTCCTTATCTTAAAAGCTATCTAGAATTTTTTTTTTTCATCTTAGAGAACGCACCTTTGTCTTTAATTTAAGAAAAAAAAAATTTGAGTTTGGGTTTGAATTATTTCATGGGGTCCCTCCAAAAATAAAGGTTTTTTTTTTGTTTTTTCTATTAAAATTGCTTTATAACCAAAGATATTTTTTTTTTTTTATTTTTTTTTTTTTGATTTCCCTTAGTTAGCATGTTATTTAAACTCTTAAATAGTTATTTTATAGATAATGTTAATATCTTTTACGATTTGGCCCCAAAACAAAATGATGTATATTACACTATCATTTGCCTTGGCCATTTCTTAAATAAAAAATTGATAAAAGGAAAAAAACAATTAATAAGAATGTAAATTACAACAAATTTAATTAAATTATTATAGTTTTATTAAATTTGTTGTAACTCACATTCTTATTAATTGTTTTTTTTTCCTTTTATCAATTTTTTATCTAGGAAATGGCCAAGGCAAATACAAAAGACTAAACTAAAACTAAATAAAGTTTCCTATTTTATCAAAAGGATTTTATAAATCTTTTTCTGACATAGACATCAAGTGATAAAATTTACATAAAAAAACTTTTAGACCTTTCTAAGAAAATAATCAATATTTTAAATTTTTATTTGATAGTAAAGAAAAATATTTTTACAACAAAATTTAAAATTTTTATGCTTTTTATTACATTTAAAACTATCACTAGAGATATATTATTTTATTTTAAAGTATTTTTATAGTATTTTTGGGACAATAGGTTACATAAGAAAACTGTTTGCTTTTCTTTCTGTTGTATTAATTGTACTTATACAAAAAAAAAGTCAATATGTTCTACTACCACGTTCAGTCAAATTATTAAATAAAATTAAATTTAGACTTTTAGAAAAAATAAACTGATAATGTTCGACGTAAAGATTTTTCATATTTTTACAATTTAACCTTCTTTTAAGAAGTTTTTACCTATCTTTTAAATATTCTAATGCTTGCTACTAATATTGTTTATCTCAATTTATCAATATAGTTGAAGTGGCTTTTTTAGTTTCAAAAGTAATCTCTACCTATATTCTTATTTTTTTAAGTTTTAGGCTTAGACTGTACTTTAATTTTTATGTTTTTAGACAAGTTTTTAAGTTTACTATGAATAAATTTTTTTAAGTAAACACATAACTGAGTTTGATTTATTTTTTTTCCATTTTATCTTAAGTTTCAAAGTTTAGATCATAAAAATTTAATTCTTTTTTGCTTGTAAGAAGTTGTAAAAGCATGGGGTGTACGACTCGATAACCGAAAGGTTTTTTCGAACACAAGGTCCTTATACTAAACCTTTTGAGCGTTTTTTTAATCGTTCAATAAACATTATCGAGATGTCGTCGAGTGTGATAGGAGTTGTTGCGTTCACATGACTCACACCGACTGCATTCGACGAGAGATTCCATTAAGCATAGTTTGTGGTCTGAACATGGAAGGCAGTTTTACGCCCGTAAGAATGATGTGGAAAGTTACGTTCGGCGAAACGCTCACCGAGTATGAAGACTGCAATGTGATCAATATTGTTTTTGAAACGAACGGGGAGGCTGCGAAGACAGCAGCCATTTGAACTTCGGCGTCTGGTAGAATCGGGTGGTCTTGACCGCATATTTACCGAACAACCCGAAAAGCAACCGCGTCCTCAGTTGCTCAAAAAGCTTAGAAACTGAAGAAGACGTTCGTGGTGGGAAGAAGTTTAATTACAATGAGGCTAACAGGATAACTTGGAATGACATTCATCACGAGAAAACTTTTATGCCATACGACGAACATGGGTATCCGGATTCGACTTACTTGACTTGAGTCAAAGAAGATTTAAAGGCAATAGGGATCATGTAAGACTATTGCACACTATTGAAGACCTTTTTAGTTATTAACTCTTAAGTAAATATTAAAAGCTTGTTGTAACTATCAATTAGATTTTTAGCTCTTATCGTTTAACTGTAGTCGAGGTTATAGCTACTATAAAAATGTCATTGTTGTTCTGTATATTTATAGTAAACGTCTATTGAAAATAGATTTTTAGCAGTTAAGAAATACTTTGTCCATGCGTCATGAATGTTATGCACCCGACACATGTATAACAGCCGAAATAAAAATAATTGTAAAGTCACAACTTATTTTTAGTTATGCAAATTTTAACTAATTTCATACTTACAGCTATGCACCCGAGCACATAATTGTGATTGAAATGATTAACGTTAAGCATCTAAAAAGTTAATAATATTTCATGCATAGATTAAGAAATTGAATGATAAAAGTAAATAAATTTTTCAGCTTATTTGTATATAGAATAATTGTGAATATAAATATTTTTAAAGGTACGCTTAAAACTACGTATCCTTAAATGTGAATAAAAACATAATTTACTCCTGAAAGTTTTACTTTTCATGTAGTTTTATTATTGTATCGTAAAATATGTTGTGTTAAGACAGATTAAGATAAAAGTAATATTTTAAAACTTAACTAGCTGAATTGAAAAAAAAAACTAACGGTATATAGTCGTACCTTTATAGAAAAGTGTTGATGAGTATAAAATAAATAAAAAAGTGGTAGACAAAATCTTATCGGAGTCTAGTATTTCATATTTTACAGAGTGTATTAACTATAATCTCAGTAACAAATAACAGTTGTATTAAAAAAAAATCTTTTAGTTAGTTAGAAAGATTTAAGATATTAGTTTTCCTGAACATTACGTTAAACTGTTCTGGTGATGGACTCGATAACCGAAAGGTTTTTTGTACACCAGGTTCTTGGACCAAACCTTTTGAGTGTTTTTTTTTTGTTGTTCCAACAACATATTGTATATATATTAAGAACTTAGTATGAAGTAGTAGATTTTTTATACAGATTTATAACAATGTTGTTTTTCTATACTATTACTTAAAAACTTATTCATACATGAAAATCTAAACAAAAAACTAAAATGTTACATATTCGAAATGTTGTTATGTGCAGTTTACTATTTTATTTTACTTGAAGAGGTCGCAATTTTTTGTCACCGAAACCTGGTTGTAAATAAAATATCTAATTTGCACATCTTTATTTAAATAAACTCTTTACATCTCAGTAAATTGAGCAATCTTTTTTGATTAAGACAAATAACTATATAGTACAGTTATATAGTATAGTTTATATAAAACCTAACAAGTATTTTCTCGTACTTCTTAAAAAGTACTAGGAAACTTCTAACATATTTTATACGTTCGGTATAAACATCAAATAAATCAACTACAATAAAACTTTTGTTTTGCAAAAAAAAAAATTACATACAAATGAAAAGCTTAAGCAAATTTAGCTTACGATCCTTATAACTGACATCTTAACAAAACTAACACGAACTAATAAGTTGGTGTTAAGACATCAAAAATCAAATCTTAAAGTTTAAATATATCTTTTTTGTTCATTAGACCATTCCCTTACAGTTCCTACAGCTTTAACTGTAATATATAATTTGCTGTTTTTAACTTTGTCCACATTTATATTTAATGTAATATTTTCATAGTATATTTTAACCAAGTTTTTTAATTTTACGACAGAACACTTCATTTACTACTGTATTTTTAGGTTGAAGAACTTCAAATTTTGACGAAAAGTTTACACAAAAGCAGGACAACTATTCTCAATAAACATATTATTTATACATTGCTATACAAATTTACAGAAGTAGGTATTAAATATGATGTAACGAAAAAAATTATTGGTTCTTTGCATAGTAGACATATTTGTAATATTAAAAAACAAAATCCTGTTTCTTGATCAAATAGTTTTAAAATAAAAATTCGTAAATAATAACTACAGAAAAAGTAAAATAAAAACAAGTTGTTAAAAAAGAATTGAATAAAAACACGTTCATATTCAATTTGTTTTTATTTTTCAATAAAAGTACAAATCCTCAAACTATTATAAAAGTATTCGCTTTCAAGTAAAATTAATTATATAAATAATATATTACACCTTATTTCATTGTTTTAGTATGTATATTTTTGATAATTAAGTAATTCTATTGTTAATTTATACAAAATGATATTAAGGTTTACATAAAAACTAATAGACGTAAATTTAATTTTTTTGGTAAACAAAACAGTTTTTTGTAACAAAAGTTTAAAAAAATAAATAAACTGTGATCAATTAAAGTTACTTTATTTTTTGTATATAAATAAGTTTTACAAGCAGTTAATGTTATATTATTAGCTCTTACCTATAGTTGTTTACTTATGAAAAAGTACGTTTTCTTATTATTATATTATCAAACATTACATTTCTGAATTAGTAAAGTATTTAAACCTATTAAAAAAAAAAACTATCAACACTTTAAAAATTAATTACAGTATAACAGTTACTACATGTAACAAGTTAGCTTTTAAATGAATCGGGTCAAGAGTTTTTTATGAGTAAAAAATTTAAATTTTTAAGCAAAAACTTCTTTTAAAACAAGCTTATAATCAAAGGTTAATAGATTTTTAAGCCATAAGCATGTTTTAATGTAAATAGGTTTGTATTGAAAAACTTTTAACTACAAAAGATATATATTTTGTAAAAAACTTCAGAAATATCAGTATTTTTACAGGTTTAATAGTTTTACATTAAGTATTAAGCTGGCAAATCTTAATAGAATTGCAAAAGTTAGGGGATTACTTTTTATTGGCGGATTAGAAGTTACAATCGTTTTATGTTGGGTTTATTCTAACAATGTTGTAAAGATGATCGATTTTTTTTTAAAGTCATTCGCAAGATTTAAGCAGTGGTTTGTTGGCGATGATAAAAAGACTAAAACGAATCCGAATAATTAATAGGAAAAGAATCTGCAGACAAGACTCCTGACGATCAAAAGTAGCTGAAGTAGCTTGTGAATGAATGTGCATAGATAATCAGCAGTAATTTTGAGTCTGTGTTAATTGTGTGCAGCTATTTCAAATTTCGTTTTACTTTCGTGTTATGGAGTATTTTGTTGATAAATGATATAAATAAATTCATTGTTCGAGGTAGTTTATATGATTAAAAAAATTATAAAAACTTAGATAACTACTTCGGTTACACAAGACAATTCTGTTAGTATTCAACTAATTTTGTAAAGATCTTTATGAAGCATAGAAAATAATTTTGTACAGGTCTTTAACTGCTTTTAGCATATAGCAAAGTAATTATGACCTTCAACTCGGTATAACTAAATCTACTTCAACACAACCTATTTAAAGCAACTTAAATAAAATACAAATTAAACAGGTTGAGTAAGTTTAGTTTGCGTAATTCACAATTGACAGCATGCTGTAGGCTGTTAAAAGCTTACTACCATGATTAAAAAAAAAATTAGGCGTCAAATATTGAGACAAACTGTTTATAAAACATCAGAAAAACACCATACTGAAGTGACAGGCATTTTAATAACAAATACGCTGAAGCTATCTTTGTACTGCTGTATTACATTCAATATAATTTTACTGTTTAAGTTTATGAAAAAAAAATAATTAAATTCAGAAGTAAAAAAATATTGTTAAAAACTCGTGTTGTAATTACTTAGTGGAGTAACAAATTAATATTAAATCACTAAACATTGTTTAAGACGCATATAAAAGTTTCATGCTGCTAAGTTTAAGACTTATGTTAAAATTTTTATAATTTTATCAAGTAGGTAATTTTAATTTACATTAAGCAAACATTTAAATTACACATATTTTTAATCATAAAATATATTCGTTTAGAGCTACACTTACTTCTTTATAAGTGTTATTTTCTTGTGACTTTGTTATAACATACTTTAAAAATATAGGAACTTACTTTTTAAAATCAAACAATCTTTAATAAAAAATACAGTGTACGAGCCTGATAATCAGTATCAATAGCTATGTCTACAACACCAGCTGGTTCTTATTAACAACGTTTATAAAATTTTAGTATTACAATTTTGCTATCTTATTATCCGTGAGTACAACTTGTCAACTGTAAAATTCTTTATTTTCACGAAAAATCTAATTTATAATACTTTTTTAAAATACTCATGATTTTTAATTCAGTTTATAACACTACTAGAAAATATTATACAATTACGCTAACAAAAAACATTTTTCATAATTGCCTACGATTCCTTGCAAGTTTAACCAACAATTGAGAACTTTTGTTAATCTTGTCAGCATATCAAAGTGCGGCAAATATTAATTTGAAAAATAAAACATCACTCCCTTCTTCGCTTGGTGGCCCTCGAGTTCCTCTTCTTCATCTTCTCTTCGTAGTCGGTCAGGTGGCAGATGGAGTTGATCCTGGCGATCTTCATCATGTCCTCCCTGGGGATCACGTCCACTAGCAGCCCGCTCTCGCTGTACTCCTTCTTCAGTTTCTCGATCTCCTCCTTTTCCAGCATGGGCGGCATCCTCCTCAGCCCGAACTGCTGATAACACCTGTTCGGTTTTTCGAGTTTTTCAATGCAGTTTTTGAATTTTGCATGAACAGCGCTAATACGCACGTTCATCTACAACAGTTCTCGCAAAAAATTTAATTTATTAACTTTTAGAAAATGTTAAACAAAATTATTATTTAAAATCCATGGTCTTCCAAAATTGACGATATCGCCCATTAGTTTAGCAACTACAGTATTAGCCAATCAGCATTTAACATTTTACACTCTTTTGTGGTTACAGTCAAAAATAACTAAATTTTGACAATTTTTTAACATTGACAGTTTTAAAGCGAGGATATTTTAGTAATTGGAAATCTTTTAAGCTTAAGCTTAACTATAAACTGCTTGAAAACAGCTGTTGATGGTCGTGCTGTGCAGTTTAAATGCTAAATTGTTTGACAATGACAGACATCTCAGCTTTGCTGACAATAATTAAAAATATTACTACTATTTAGTTTTACGTAAAAAAATTAATTTATAAAGTAGCCTAATTACCTCATTGTTAATACAAAATTTTAAGTATATCACAAAGAATTTATTATTATAATGATGTAAAAGAAATATATATATTTCAAGTTGAATTTTTTTTTACTATTCTAACTTATCAAAATACCTCAACATATATAGCATTGTAATATTGTGCATAATTTTTTTTATATATCCAGAATTTAAAATATATAAATAATAATTATACAAATCAATAAAAATTATTAAGTAAAAAATAAAATCTCTCATAAAGAAATTAGTGTGCATTTAAAACTTTTTTATTTAAATACAATAGTCAACATTACTTACTACAAAAATGGTTATAAATATTAATATAAATAAGTTATTGCTTTGAGTAAAACAAAACTTGCTTTACACTTATTTCAATTTTGTTTTGACTCGATTCGTGTACATACTAAACAAATTTTAATTTAAGTATTAAAGACTTTTTTAAGCAAAAATATATCAACAGAAATATAATTTTAAACTAACTTTCTCAGGTCTTGATAATGCTTAAGTTTTCTAGTTCTTAATTTTTTTTCTCTTCGGCCTTCAACAATACTCGGATGTTTTTTTCGCCATCTTAACAATCTGCATTTAAATTAAATTGTAAATTTTAAAACAGTATTTCTTAGTTAAAATCATCTAATATTATCACTTTGTATGTAGTTTTTTAATTAGATATCATTTTAAATTTTTGAAACAAGATTTATGATTGAATGTACAATAAATTATATATGGGGTATAAAATACAAGGGAGACTGTAGTTGAAAACTAAAAAAATTACAGATCTTAGAAGATTTTTTGAAAACTAGCGATCAAAAAGCTAAGATTCTAACAGGGTTGCAAAAAGTTTTTTGTAAATTTTTTCTAAATTTTCTGAGTTCCTTTACTGTTTTTAAAAACTAAGTTTTTTGGTTTATTTTTAGTCTAAAATTTTACTTCAGTTTAAAATAAACTTTATTTGATAGTATAACAACATTGAAAAGATACAGTAAACCTACTTTTAATGTGTTTTTCAATAAATAAGGTTAAATGATAGAAAAATATTATCTTTATGTTATATTTTTCTTACCTAATCAAAATTTCGTTACTTTACAGAAATAGTTTAAAAACCTAGATTTTTCAGGATTTTTGTTCAAAATTCCAAATTTTTTTTTAATTTCTCAAATTCCGGGATTTTTATTGCCTATATTTTCAAACTCCAGGTTTTTCCAGGATTTCAGGTTGATTGCCAACCCTGTTCTAATGAATTTAAAAGGGAGGGCAACATGCGGCCTCAAAATAAAATTGACCGTTCTAGCAATGTTTAAAAAATGGAATCCAGCCCACAAGGTTTAACTGCGGTTAGCAAGCACGTAAATCTAGCGAACTAAAACCAAATTTTGAACTGCAATAAATATTCTTGGATTTGAAATGAAGACAAAGAAAAAGTCTTTGTAAAATTTACAGAAAACTTGAAGCTTACGCTAGATAAAGTAAAAAAAAGTCAAACAAAATTAGAAGTTTTTTGAAATAAGTTAGATAATTGAGAAATTTTTGTGAGTTGAATTAAATTTTAGTGCTCCAGCCGGTCATAGAACATTTTTTTTTACATCTGGCCCACCGACTGAAGAACTTGCCAACTCCGAATTTAGATTCTCAAACCAAACTTTAAAACTTCGTCTTAAACTTCAGTTGTACCAGTTGGCGCAAGGCCATTTAAACCAAACTTAGATTTTTTAATAATTACAAAATAAACTCTGTAAGTAAAAGCATTAACATTTTTCCGCATAGTTTTAAAAATAAAACTTAAAGTTGGTTACTATAAGTTGTATTTCTAGAATTAAATTTTATTAAGTCAAATAGAAAAATTCTATAACTGTAAGCTACTTTATAACTTTATCATTTTAAAGATTTCAAAATGCCTTATAACATGTGAATGTTATTCAAGGCTGTTTTATATTACCAATTAAAATTTCTAGATAAGTACCTGCATGTCAATTTATAAAACTATATTAACTATATTTCAAGGTATCTCCTCTATTTTAATAAATAAAATTATTTACGATGTAGGATTGTCACTAATTAAAGCTAAAACCTAGCCTGAGTAAGTACAAAGTAGCATAAGTCAGTCTGATTTTATAACGTATGTTAGCCGTGGGCGACTTTTGTAGTCAGTTTTTTGCGTTATAAGACAAGCTCAAGTAAAAATAAAGATTTGATCATACCCACTTTGATCATCAGACCACAAACTTTCGGTAGACTGAGACCCGGGTTTCGCTTTTATTGAAAAACAAAAAGTCAGCCGCAACCAAAAAGCTGCAGTTGTCTATCTACAAACGGTACCTTCATAGTAAAACATAAAATACTTTTTGTAGGTTGACGAATAACAAAAGCAAAGAATAGTTTACCTAACACAAATTATATAAAATAAAAACTACGTTATATAATATAAATATAAATTGTTTAATAAACTAATGCTTGAGAAATAATACTTATGCATTGTAACCAATAAAGTTGTTTTTTTTTTGCTTTTAGTCTAATCAGAATAAAAACTTTCAGGCTAAACAACAATAATAAAATTTATGCTGCTAGATTAATCTAATTTTACATGAATTCTTTGAAGATTTACTTTGAAAAGACAAACTTTTATAAATAACTTGCATATCTAAAAATTAACTGTCCTTTTAGGAACAATTCCAAATGCACTTATTAAAAATGTTTAACTCTAGTTTATATTTTAAAAAACAAATGTATATATTCTTAAAAGACTTTATCTAAACTTTAGTGATGGAAAAGTACAAAACTTTTGAATATTTAAAAATTAGTTAAATTACAACTTGCTGTGAAAACATTATCTTAGATTTTACCTTAAGAAAAACTTACTTATAATAAAAATATTGTTCAATTAAAATTTCAAACTTTAAAAAAATTTAAATATCATCTACGCATGTATAATAACTAAATGTTTTAAAAATAAACAATTTGCTATAATTTACTATTAGTTTTAATTCAACTTTATTTGTAATTGTTTTTTAAAAACAACTTTATATATAACCTTGCAAGGAAACTCAGACATTCTCAATAAAATATTTAAGCATTTTGTAAATAGAAACTTAAATAGATAACCTCACACATAAAAACTTACTATTAACAAACACTTTAAATTATTTTTTTTAATTAAATAATTAAAATTCTTTAATTAAATAAATTTAAAACCTGTGACGTCTCATTCTTCTTTTTCTCCAGTATACATGAGATTTGTGAGCATAAATAGGAGCATTTTCCATAAAGCCTCCAATCTGAATAGGCTTTTTATCTGAGTCTTGTGGCTTTTCTGTGTGATTAGATGGTAGTTCAGCAAAATTATCAATCAAACTAGGCAACTCCAAATCAAATACAACCTAAAAAATAACTTTATAATTGACTTTGTTCTAAAAAAAGGTGTAAATAAAATGAATAAATTATTCAATTATAAGATGGTTATGTTAGAAACTAAAATCCAAAAAATTATAATTTATTAGAAAACTAAAAAATTGGATAAAAATCTGTCAGTTTTTTTACATTTAACTAACTTGGAAGCTCCAATAATTAGACCAAATTCAAAGTATTTAAATAGCTCATAAAACTTAAACTTAGTCAATACAAATAGAACAATGTTGGAAAACAACAGAAAAAAAATATGTATAAATTTATAACAATAAAATTTATATGCTAGAAGGGATCTGTTTTTTAACACTTTCATAAAAAATATTATATTCAGTATAGCTACAAATACCAGAATTTAAATGATTTATACATAAGAAATGTAAAAAATTAATGGTATCAGAGGAAGTGTTAAACTCAGAATTGCCAAATGTTTTTGACAAATTTTCTCCTGGTTTTCAAAATTTCATCCAGGTTTTTAAAAGTACACATTTATTGGTCTATTTTTAGTTTTAAGTAAAGTTTAAAGTAAAAAACATTGAAATAGTATTAAAACAGTGAAAAGATACAGTAAAGATAAAAAAGAAAGAAACTTTTTATTGAAATTTTAAGTTTGCAAGAAAATAACTGATAATAAATTGAATTGTAAAGGTTTGTATCAAATTTTTTTATAATAATATTCAATAAAACTGACTTATAGTTAATACTTTAAACTTTCATTTAAGGGTCCATGTCGATTCTTGTAAAAAAATGCAAGACACCCAATGCCTTAACAATCTAGTTCTAACAATGCTTCTTTATCTTTAGTTATCTAGTATGTACTGTAGAGATTTTAAAGAATTATTCTTTTATTTGGTATTATATTATATTTATCATACATTTTAAGACCGCTTTTATAAAACTTTACTTTCAAACAGTTTCAGTCAACATAATAGTTTATTAAATCTACAATGACAAAATGATACGTATTTCCTATGTAGTAAAATATGAAGTTAAAATCAGAAACAGCAATCTAGAAGATCAATATAATATAACAGGTTTATATATATTAAGCCTTTAAAATGCTTTTTTTAGATTTACTTTTCTTTCAGTCATTAATTAACTAAATACCATCAGTTACAACAACTACTGCAATTTGTTGTACAGGATATAAACATATGTAAAGTTTAAGTTAGTTTAAAATAGAAAAAATATTTGTTTTGTAAACAATTCCTAGACAATTTGCAATATTCTTTTTTATTGTACCTAGACATTATAAAAACTAAATTTGAAAACTTAACTTATAAAATAGTTTTAAGCAAACATGCTTTTGAATCATAATGGATGTAATATATTTTTTTAATTCTAATAAGCTCTGAATAGTGATCTTAAGTTTCAGGACGATTTTAGTTCCAACTAATTTACTAGAGAACAAGTCAATTTTTGTTTAGACACAATGAATATTCTTTAATATCGATCACTCTAAATTTGTAAAAATTCTTGAATAGACACAACTTAACTATTAACAGTTTTTGATACTTTTACAAAATGTATTTGATGTCAAGGTGGTCACATGTTTTTCAGAAATTTATTTAAGGTTTTCTGATTTTCTTCTCATTTATTTATTTAGACTTCTTGTCCCATTTTAGTAGAAAATTAAATTTAAGCTAAAAATGTTTTTTAAAAGTATAAAACTACTAAAAAGATACAACTATGATACTTTTTTTTTCATCAAATACAATTGTTATTTTTTAACCAATTTTATTTAACTACTTATTTTTCACGATTTTAACAGTTTTTTTTTCAAAAAGTAACAAAATCTAGGATTTTCAGGTATTTATAGGTATACAAGTTAACCAGTTATTGGCCACCCTGTGACACATGACGAAGTTTTACTTATTTTTATAAACATTTTATACAAAAATTAAAAAATTTGTAATTAAAATGCAAAAGAAAATTTCAACTTTTAGCATATTGATATGTTTTTTAGGGTGGCCACTATTTAAAATTTCTCCCCGGTTATTTAAAGTACAAGTTTTCTTTTCCTTTTTTAGTAAAAATTTAATTAAAAAAAAAATTAATAGCATTAAAGTATTCAAAAGATACTGCAATATTATTTTTTTAAATTTTAATAACAAATAAAGTGCAAAATATTATATAATTTTTTTATTTTATATAACAATTTCTTCTTCTTAAACTTAAATTTCATTTTTCATATGAAAATAATTGAAAATGGCAGGTTTTTCCATACTTATTACTTGAAATTACAGAATTTTTGAGATATTAAACCCAAGGTATTTCCAGTTTTTTTTTTACTTAAGTTTTCAAATCCCAAGTTTTTCCAGGTTTTGAGGCAAAATAACCAACATGTTTTCTTATTTAGATCAACAAAATAGTGAAAGAAATATAACTATTTTTTATTCATCCTTTTTTTTACATAACATTTTTTCTGTACTGTTTTAAATACCAATGAAATTTTTATTTCTTAATCAATTCATACAATTTAAATTTTATGTAATATGGTTGGACAATTTCTTTAGTCATGGATCTGACATGTCAGACTTATAAATACAACTTTAATGCTTATTTTTTTAATATATAACTCAAAAGTTTTATAGCTTGCCTAAGCATATATTTAATATAACAAAGTGCAATAGCTTACCTGATTTAAAATATCAATTTGGTTGATGAAAGGATTAATGGTGTTTGAACCTTTATTATGGCCATCCGAAATATTCAAGTTGTTAAATTTTTTGTTAATCAATGCAGTGTTCAACGTTAGAATACCATTTGCTATTAATGGAGTTTGGGTTTTTGTAAAACTTGAATAGTGGCAAATTTTACTGATATTTCTTATTGATGACTTGAGAAACATTAATAACTTTCTTAAATTAACGCTAAAAATTTTATAACTAGTTGAGTAAAAAGAAAATTTTCTAATAATAAGAAAAATTAAATACTTTTTTAAAACAATTATAAAAACAAAGTATAATTTTATTAAATATTGAACTAATTTTAAAAACTTAAACTAGGAGTAAATGTTTTGTTAAAATAGCTTAAAAGACTACTTCAAAATTGCATTTTACTTTTAAATTTTATGAATCAAACACTAAAAACTTTGAAAATTACAAAAGCTATGTACAGTAATTTATTCAAAAATATTGTACGCTGCACACTGGGTAATTTAGAATATATTTTTACTAATAAAAGTATGCATTTTATCATTTATCAATAATAATTATACATGTAATGTTGTAGCTAAAAGAGTAAAAACTATCTAAGATTACAACTTAAAAATAAGTATATCCTTTCATTATACAATAACCTTTTGCTTATTTACGCACATTGTGTCCACAGAAAAAATGCATAAAGATACCAGAGATTGTAAAATCACGAGAGATTGTAAAGATACGAGAGGTACAAATATACTTACTATAATGGCTGTTTTTTGAAATTGCTTCTAGTTAAAAGCAGACTGGAGATATTCCCACTTTTAACAATTTGTTTACTTTATTTGTATATATGAAAACATAAGACAAAACATAAAAGTTATACATAAAAAAAAGTATTTAAATTTATATAAAACAGTAATACTTGGGAAAAATTTTACTTATTTTAATAATGAGTAGTAAATTTTATCTTTATCTTTATTTATATGTAACTTAATTGATACTTAACATTTGTATTCTATTCTACTTAGCAAATTCAATTTATAATCAAACATTTGTTAACAATTAAGAAACGGTGTGGTGTCTATATCAAAATTTGTTTCTATAGCCTTTTACAAAAATATGCATTTGGTGCTGTAATGGATTTCATCTTTTGAACAAAAATATATAAAATATAAGAAAAATTTTTAATAAAAATTGTTTATGTTACTACAACTTTTTTAATTTGACCATTACCCACATAAGGATAAACTTGTCTTGCATTGTATTAAAGATATATTAATGGATTTTTTGAGTAGGAGTGAAATTTCATGTCTAAAGATATAGAGGTGAGTTAGCATTAAAAAAAAATATTATAAATTAAAAATATACAATAAACCTAGTTTGTGCAATATTAAAAAAAAAAAAATATTTTATGAACTTTTAGAATTACAAAATGAATACTAAACAAGAGTGCGTAACGTCACAAGTGTGTAAAGATGCAAGAGGTTACTGTAGTCATAGGAATTGAAAAAATTTTTCAAAGATTTGTCTTATTTTTTACGTTAATAACTAACAAGAATGACTACATTTGGGAGAAAAGCTAGTCTAAGATTTAAAACTATAATAAATTACATAAAAGGGTTGCCAAAGGTTTTTGAGATATTTTTTCCAGGTTTTATGATTTTTTTAATGTTTTTGACAGTACAAATTATATGCAGAATTCTTGTATAAAATTAAGTTTAAGGTTAGAAAAAACTGTCTTAACTATTGTAACAACAACATTGAAAAGGTGTTGTAAAGCTATTTTAAATATTTTTTAATTACAAAATTTTATAACAAAACTTTTTTAGCTATAAAAAAAAATTTTGAGGCAAACCAAAATTTCATTAATTTACACGTAAAAGTTGTTTGAAATTCCAGGTTTATTTTTAAAATTTAACAAACTCTAGTTTTTTCTTGCTTTTTTTAGCTTAAGTTGTCAAATTTGAGGTTTTCCCAGTATTTCAGAAAACTCAAAAGAGTTAATTAACAAAAACATTCATTTAAATTTGAAAAATTTGGATAAAATAAAGGCATTAGGACCTGGAAAATGTGTAATTACTTTACAAGTTCCATTCATTAATAAAAGCTTAGAAATGTTAGAAAAGAAAATTAGACAATTGACAAGAATTACTTATTATGCAGCAAATGCTAGAATTGCTTTCACCTCTAAACTATTATCAACACCAGGTGGTAAGAATCCGATATCAATATTAAATAAAGTATGGTAATTTACTGTTGTTGTAAAGCTGTTGTTGTAAAGCAAGCTATATTGGATTAACAATAAGACATCAAAGAAAAATGATAAAAGTGTATGTCCAAAAAAGTGTAAAAAATTTTTGCTTTTCAAAAAAGAAAGATGATATTTAGGTCTAGGTTTTAAATGCATTTAAAAGTTCATCCATAGCAAAACATTTAGTTAGTAATTCAACACGTGCAAACAGTTATAATCTAAAATTTTTAAAACTTTTAGTGATGCTCTCAATTTGATTAAATTAGAAGCTATTTGTATTTTGTTAAGGAAGCCTGTTTTATGCTAGCAAAAAGAATTTGACTATACTGTTTCTTTATTTTTGTAATACTTTACAAGCGTTGTTTTCAATATATCAATATTTAGTTTTTCTGTAGATTAGTTATAATGTAAGTAAACTTAGATGATTTTAATTGTTAAAAAATTCTTTTGTGTGTGTTTTATAAATCTCTTGATTACTTGATAAGTTTGTCAAATCTTATCTCTTGTTAGCTTTGTACTAAACTGATGAGAATTGCTTCGAATATATACAGTTTCTTGTCAAAATTGTGAGTCTTGTATACCTTGTTGTAAAATTAAGAAAAAAAAAAATTTGAACTTTACAACTAAGGTCAATGGATTGGTGTGGAGAAAAACCTTTGGGTCATGAAGCTGCGCACCATTTTCTTGTAATTAACCTTTGAGCTAACTTTAAAACAATAACGAGAACTAACATTAGAAAAAAAAATATATTAAAGTAACAATATATATACATTAAAAATAAAGACTGTATAAGTTTAAAATGGTAAGCACCCTTTTTTTAACCCTTTACTGCCAAATTTAACTATGGAAACCATAGTCTACCTTGGGGTCCACACCATCTCCTCCCACAGATTTTGATTTTTATGATCATTTGCATTCACATTTATTTGTTGCCTTCTCTACAAGAGCAACCTTAAAGTATACAACAAATAACTCAAAGTTAAAGAAGAGGGGAGAATTGATAATGTTATGTAAACAAAAAATTAGTAAAATCATAAGAAAGAAAGAAAGAAAGAAAAATGTGAACGCTCACAACTATGGTCAATGGATTGGTGTGAGGAAAGACCTTTTGGTCATCAAGCATCACACCATTTATTTTATAACTATTTTTGAGCAGTTTTAATTAAAATAATGAAAAAGAATCTTAAGATCAACAAAAAATCAACAATATTGTTAATTAATTGTTTTTTTTTTCTAAGTATCATTATTTATTAATACAGTAAGAGCACGATGTATTTTTAATTAGAGTCTACAAGCTTTTAGTGAAATATGTGCATTTATGATGGCAAACTTTTTTGACAAACTTTTCTGACAAACTTTTGCAAATTTGCATAAATAAAAAAATTTTGTCCGAAGTTTGGTTTTATAGATACAAATTAGCAAAAGTTTGTCAGAAAAGTTTGTTAAAAAAATTAGCCATGCTTTTAGGTAGGTAAAACTTTAAAATTATTAAGTATTTGCTTAACTTTTTTATTGGTTTATTTGTAAACAATTCAGTTTTAATCAATAAAGGTTAGCACTACTTGTTGATTGAGTTTGTTTAAGGCCATAGGGGGGTACCATGTTTTTTAGAAGTTTATCTTATTCTATAGAGTTTTTTCTAGGCTTCAAGATGCTTTTTATTGTTTTAAAAAATTCGAATTATTTTTTAAGATATGACCAGTCAAAGTCGGGACTCCTAATAGGTTCCCTATGGGAAGGGAAAACTAAAACAGAAATTAAAAAGTAACTTATTTAAAATCTATCTCTTACTTTTCTCAAGCAATCTTCTTCAAACTTTAAATCTTTATACAATAACAAAAAAGGTTAGGTAATTTCCTAGGATGATGTCGCATCAATATCAAAGAAAAATATTTTACACTTTCTAATTTTACACTCTGATAAGACAAGTATAGAATTGAAAAATCTAAATACAAACCATACCTTAATCATAGAGACCTCAAGGTAAATAAAATTAAATATTTGATTAAAAAAAGCTACCTATCGAGGGTAAGGGTTAGTGGTAACATTGATGGTAAAAATAAAAAATAACTAATAAAAATATTTTAGAAAATAAAACTCAAATCTAAATTAATTAAAAATCAAAAAATTTCTACCAACCCAGAATAAGGGTTAGGGGTAGCAGTGATAGTAAATTAATAAAACTAATAAAAAATATTATAAAAAGATTACTAAAAATAATTAGTAAAAAAGATAAAAAGCTACCAATCAGGGGTAAAGGTTAGAGGTAACAGATAATAAAAAATAAAAAATAACAGATAGAATTATTATAAAAAAAGATTTTTCTCCAAATTTGAGCAATAATGTTCTCTATATTTCAATTTTATACTTGCTTATCAAAGTGTAAAATTAAAAATGTAAAATATTTTCACTTTGATATTGGTGCAACATCATCCTAGGAAATTACCAAAGGTTATTTTGGACATTGAAAAAAATTGAGAAAAAGTATGTTTTTTTCTTATTTTTTTTTATTTGAAAATTTTTTAAATAAAATTTTTATTTTTCAAATTATTAAAATTCTTAAGTAATGTTTTTTTCTTTTAATATGAGGAACATTTACTAAAAATTTGAAGAAGATTGCTTGAAAAATGAAAGAGGAGATAGACTTAGTGAATTTTAAAATTTCTGAGAAAATTGACCCCAAAAAATTTGCTGTCCATACGTGAAACTTTTGACAGAAAATAAAATATCTCAAGTTAATTGATGTTTTTGAATTCTATAAAAACTGGCTTGTAGTTTGTACTTAAAGCTTTCATGTATAGACCTTAGTTAATTTTTGTAAAGAAAAAAAAGTGTGTTTTTATTTGTAATTGGAGAACATTTAATCATTTATTCATTTTATAAAAAATCCCCTTTTACGAAACAATAGTCTAAATTTTACAATTACACTGTCGTCCTTCTTATTTTCTAGGTGGATCAACAGTTCGAAAGTTTCACCCTCACGCCCCAGAATACTAAGAACTTTAAGCTCTTGTAGATTATTTAATATTTGAGTTTAGAAGGAATTATCTGACGGTAGTCTGCTTTTTTTTATTATAAACTAAACTGCTTTAAATATTTTATTTACAGTCAATAAAGTTGCATACTGTTTTTTTTTAACAAATTTATTGTATTTTAAAATTGGAGAATAAGTGACTGAAATATATATTTAAACTTTAACTTTACTGAGTTTTTTCAAATGACGAGTTAAAATTAGCAATAACCAAATAAAAAACTAAAAATTGTTTGTTTAAGCAATAACATAAAATGAATTAATTAATATTTAGTATGTTTTCCTTTTACAAAACAATTAAAAAAAAGACATTTAAAAATAATAACCTTTGTTTTTATAATTATGACTGAAATAGGACTAAGATTTAGACGGTAGAGGCAGGTTTTGACTGGATTTCTTTTTTCTTGTACTACTCCTGAAAAAAACAATAGTAAACGTAATAAAAAAGCAATAAATTATGGTTTGATTTAAAAACATCTTTAAATAATTTCATACATTTTTGTTAATTTTTTGGTATGTTAAACTTTAGTCAAAAATGACGTCATTTTTATGTTTTTTGTAAAAATAAATGTAAATTCTATATTAAAGTTTGATCTTTAGCTTATTTTTTTTAGTAGAATTGTTAGACTAAGAAATTTGTTGATATCTCATTTAAAATGTTTTTCTATTATTGGGACAAATTCATTACTTATTTTGATTAGTACTTTGTTTTTTGTTTCTTCTTTATAAAATGTTTCATTATTAATGTAAGATTCACAATAATAGGCAAAACTTCGAATTGTCAATAAAAACAGAAGTTAGGTTTCTATATAAAATATTTTACTAAAAATTTAATAACTGGATTACTTGTTAAAAATTTACATTCTGTTTTACTGGCATTTACAAATTATTCAAAGTTTAAATATTTTTATTTACCAAAGATATTTTAGACAGTTATGTTAAAGAGAGTTATATTATAAAGTGTAATACTTAGAAGCTACTACACAAAATATTCTACTATTAAAGAAATGAATAAAATTGTACAATCCCACTGAAAAAAAAGTTTATACATATCATTTTCTTTAAGACAGGTCAGTTTTGCACGAAGGGTTACTTTTGCACGAGTGACAATTTTGCACCAGAGTAAAAAAGTGAAGTAAAATAAACTAACAAGAAAAAAACCGAACAAGTGTTTTGGGTAAATATGGTATTAAAACAAAAATATATAAAAATATCTATAAAAAAAAGTACAGATCAAAGGTAAAAGCTAGGGGTAACAAACAGCTGTAGTAAAAAACATATATATATAAATAAATACAATAGTAACAAGAAAAAAAATTCAGAAGGGTAAAGGTTCGGGTAACAGTGATAGAAAATAAAACAGTTAAAAAAAGTGATTAAAAAAATGTTTAAACCCGTGCTAAACTGACGTAGTGCGAAAATGTCTTTGTGCAAAAGTGTCCCTTCGTGCATTTCAAACACCTATCCCATTATTTTAGGGTCAATTTTGGATATTAGAAGGGAAACTAGTAAGCAGGCAAAAAGTTGAAAATATAATTAACTATTGAAGACTATATTTATAATAAGAGGCAACTGTTTTTAAATTTCTGAAATTTTAAAAGATAATAGTGTTATACTAAATATTTGTAGCATTACAAATATGTGAAATTTAAATATTTCAATGAATTAGTTTTTTTTTATTATCGTCAAATAAATTTATGTTCAACACTGTAAATGATAATAAAGGATATTTGAACTTAGTAGTTTAGGAAGTTTGAAATTTAAGTTTTATTTGCTTTTAGAACGAACATAGATTTATGTTGTTATGTTATGATGCTACTTCTTAATCAAACAATAAAGGATTTCAACTTCAGCGAAAAAAAGTATTAGTATTTACTCTTTCAATAATTTTGTATATAAATAATGTTTTATTAGAAACTAAAAATAAGAAACATTAAATGTTACATAATACTAGTAAGTTTACTTATATTTATTTTCTTATCATTGGAATTGTTTAATATGTTTAATTCGTATAATTCATTTGAACATTGAATATCAGTTTTGCAAAAGTTTAAATATTATCACGTGAGAATAAAAATTATTTGACTCCGTAATCGATATCATATGGCTGCTATGATGTATGTTACCTGCATTGATGCATATAAGAAACTGGTGAAATAAAACAAGTTACGTTTAAAAATTCACTAAAACTAAAACAAGACCGTGAAATTGTTATCCTAAATAAAACTTAATTTTAATCACTACTATTGTTTTTTTTTGCTGACATAATTGTTGATAAAACTCGAGTGTTTTCTCAAAACAAAAAAATGTTAACAAGAAATTAGCTGTTGAAGATAACATCTCATTGTTTTAAAATTTTTGTTATATAACAGTCATAGATTAAACTTGTTTTATAAGTAACAATCAAACCGAATCTTAATAAAAGTGAATACAGTTGTCTAACCCCCATTATGTTAAATTTTTTATCTAAGAACCTAAGATATTATTTTCGATTTTCAACAAAACTATAATAAGTATTAGAAAAAACTTTGAATCAACTTATAAACAATAAGAAAAAAAACGTTTAAATTCTCTTCTTTATTTTAAGGCTTTTAAAAAGCTTTAAACAAAATAAAGGATTCAACAAAAAGGTTAACTTAACATAATATATATATATACGTTTTTTAAAGTTTTTTAGAAAAAAGTGAAGCAACGGCTTAAACTAAGTGGTTTTAAAGGTTAGAATTTGTAGTATTAGTAATAGAACTACATAAATAATAGCAACATATATATAAAATATTTTTTATTGTGTTTAGAAATAAAAAAATATATAGTAAATTGAAATCATTATCTAATAAAATTTTAAATTCTTATTATCATTATATTTAAATCTATTATTATTTTTAATATTTTTGAAAAATATACCCAAAAAAAAGATTATCATTAGTCGTGTAAGACTAAAACAAGTAACTTTAGATTGCAAATTTTAAATCCTTGTTGTTATCGACTACATTCAACATGACATGTAAACTCAAAACTGTATCTGCGGTGCAAGAGTAACTCCAAAACTAAACACAGATTCTTTAGTTTGAAATGGTTCTTCAGACCATTAATCATTATCTAAATCGTAAGTATAAGCGGCTTCATAAGTAAGTAGTATTATGAGTTTATTATCAATCGAAAAAATTCAAAGTACATCATTTTCTTTTAAGAAATTATTTGTTTTGGTTTTAAGAGCAAAAAGTTTTTTAATTTAATCCAAAACTTTACAAGGTTTGTATCCATCACCAGATGTACTTACCATTACAAATAGCTTTTTTTTAATGGCAACCAAACTATGACCACTCCTATGATCCTTTCAATCATACTTGACATCGATGACCAAAAATTAGACAAACCATCATAAGCCTCAACAGTGTTTTATCCTAGAACGTTGTAAGCGTTCAATCCACCAGTGACTACAACACTTCCTTTGAAAACAGCACAAGCTGCACTTGATCTTGCCTTGCTAATTCTTGAAACTTCTTTCAAACTGTTGTCTTTCGTATCGAACCTCGTACAAGAGTTGAAATGATTACTATCATTGCGACCACCAATAAAAAAAATATGACTCATGAAAGCACATGAACTAAATATCTTTCGGTTACAGATATTTTACCTACTTGCTCCCATTCATTAGTGATAATTGAATATTTTTCTATTGGAAAATCAAGTTCATTGTTTTCATCAAGTCCACCAAACACGTAAATACTTCCGTTACAGTAAGTAGTCTGAGAATAAATTCGACCTAAATAAATATTACCTAGTTTTTTTGCAAACAAAAAGTGTTTGCAATCAAGCTCATGAACCCCGTTTACTGCAACAAATTCATTCTTCATTTGGATTATACGTAAAACAACCACTGACTATAATTTTGAAGAAGTTTTGCCACAATATCTGTTTTTGAATAAAAATTGTTTGACTTTGTTTTATAAATAATTATACTGTTTTGTGAAGTTTCTGACAGTAACGTAACACAATCATCAATTTTATTAAAATACATCTTCATTTTTACAACACTGTTGAAATGGTTGTCCGGTAACATCGGAAGATCAACTTTTAGCAAAAGATATTTTGTATATTTTCTTCTTTTTTCATAACAATTATTAATCGAATTATCAACTGCACTTAGCACTTCTAACTCAGAATCAATAAGTAATTCAGAACTAGAAATAACTTTTGCAACTAAATTGAAATCTAAATTTAAGAAGTTCTTGGAATCAAGAACTGCATTGAAAAAACGTTCAATGTGGCTAAAAGATTTAATACAAAGAATTTTAGAGTTGAAAAATTTTCCTATTTACTATTTTTCCATTTAAAAGTTCAACTAAGTTTCTTGTATATTCTTCTTAAACCAAACAAATTTCTTAAAAATTTAATGTAAAAATATAGTGAAAAAAGTTAAATTAGAATATAGTCCTAATAAATACTTTTATGAAATTTCATTAACAGATAAGTTAAGAAAGAAGCAAGTTTCTGACAGTAACGTAACACAATCATTAATTTTATTAAAATACATCTTCATTTTTACAACACTGTTGAAATGGTTGTCCGGTAATATCGGAAGATCAACTTTTAGCAAAAGATATTTTGTATATTTTCTTCTTTTTTCATAACAATTATTAATCGAATTATCAACTGCACTTAGCACTTCTAACTCAGAATCAATAAGTTATTCAGAACTAGAAATAACTTTTGCAACTAAATTGAATTCTAAATTTAAGAAGTTCTTGGAATCAAGAACTGCATTGAAAAAACGTTCAATATGGCTAAAAGATTTAATACAAAGAATTTTAGAGTTGAAAAATTTTCCTATTTACTATTTTTCCATTTAAAAGTTCAACTAAGTTTCTTGATATTCTTCTTAAACCAAACAAATTTCTTAAAAATTTAATGTAAAAATATAGTGAAAAAAGTTAAATTAGAATATAGTCCTAATAATTACTTTTATGTAATTTCATTAACAGATAAGTTAAGAAAGAAGCAGCAAATAAATAAATATCTCAAAGTCTATCGTTATAATTCAAAGACTGTTACTTTTTTGATTAACAGAGATTTTTTTAAGTTTGATTAAAACTTTTTTTTATTTCGTTGCTTATCTTTAATTTAAATCTAAATTCCATTTCTAAAAGGCAAAACTAATCAATTGAGATGTTTAATAGTCTAAATTGATTAAGAAAAAAAAGCTTCATTAATCTTTTAAGAAACTTGTTTGATATATATAAAATAAGCAAGAAATAAAATAGTTAAATTTTAAGGTTAAAAAAAATTAAAGTAAAAACAAGAAAAAAATTAGTTAAATTTACAGATTAAAAAAACGTAACAACTTTTTGTTTAATCTAAACTAAAAATTTAATATTTAAAAAGCAAGACTAATCTTTATGATAATTTTTGTCTAAATTGAATATATTGTTTATTGAACGACAATAAAGGAGCGCTCAAGATATTTGGCCCTATGACCTGGTGCACGACAAAACCTTTCGATTATCGAGTTGTACACCATTCGGATGCCTTTTAACGTCATGTCCAGGACAAGATTTGAATATAAAATAAAATTTGTAAGTTTCGTTAATTTTTTGAAAAACTTAGCTGTTTTAAAAAGAATAAATAATAAAATGGTTAGTTAAATTTTTAGGATAAAAAATTTGATGTTTTTTATTAAATTTAACTAAAAATGTCATATCTACAAAGCAAGAGGAATCATCTGAGATTTTTTAGTCTAAGTTGAATAAAAAATTAATAGCTGCATTAGATTTTTAAAAAAATTGCTCGGTTTATACATAATTAAAATCAAAAAAATTAGTTGAACTATAAGGTTTATGAAACATAACAAACTTTTGATGTTTTGTTTAATCTAAACCAAAAATGTCATACAAAAGAAAATGTATAGTTTAAGATGTTTTTTGTCTAAATTGAATAAGAATTGTAAGCCCACTAACTTTCTAAGACATTTTGTTGATTTGTATAGAGAAAAAAGAAAGTTAGTTAAACATTTAGGTTAAAAAAAATTGATGTTTTTATTTTATATAAACCAAAAGTTTCAGATCTACAAAGCAAAAAAAATTGTTTAAGATATTTTTTGTCTAAATTGAACAAGAATTGTAAGCTCCATTACAATTCTACGAAAACGTGTTTATGGCGTATATGTGTTCAAAAACGCGAATATCTTATTTTTAATGTCTGTTAAACTTCAGCTTACTAAAACTGTGTGACTTGGTGGTAAAGATGCTAGAAATATTTCAAAATATACTTCTGGTTTTTTTTTATTTCTTTAATATAGGATGGTTGGTACTAACTTTAAATTTTGAGAAAAAAAACATAACACGCCTGTCTAAACAGCTAGAATTTATGAAGTTTATGCTTGGTGTGTTTGCATATAGGTCTTTATGACGAAAGTATAATACTGCAACATGCTGTAAGATTAATTTAATTATTCTGTACATTTACAAACAACTATGATGTACCTTGAAAAATAATAAGTTTTATATGTTGTTTAATATTTTTTAGAGGTTGACGAAGTATAGTCCTAAATAATTTTTAGCTATAACATTTTTTGAAAAGCTATGAAATTACTGATTTACAAAATTTTACAAATACGATAAAAACTAATTTATGTTTTAGCTTAGTTAATATATATATTTTTTGATATCAAAACGAAAAAATCTGCTTTACTTTATAACAACACAGTTGTTGCAAAAACCTACATAGATTGTTATATGTCTATTTAATCTGGCCTACTGTTTAGAAAATAATGCAACACTGGCTAGATACTTGAATTGAATTATAGCTAGTTTCATAATTCAAATTTTAAGTCAAACTGACAGAGTACAAGTTTGAAATTGTCAATAGTTAAATATTAACTACAGATACTTGCAAAAAAAAAGGAAATTCAATGACATCGAGATATCTTCAAGGCAGCTTTTTATTTATTATAAGTATTCTTGGTTATTGGAAACTTTCAACTTTCTATTCAATTCAAGGTAAGTTTTTTGCTAGAGAATTAAAAACATATGAATAAGTTGGTATTGTTTTCAGGTTTATTTATTTTAAGCTTTTTACATCTTAGTTTAGTATCAAACACATTATGATTATTTAATGGTAAGTTAATTTTTTTATTTATAACTTTGAAGCTTACATGATAAAGATCTGTAATTATAAAAGGTTTTCAACAAATAAATTAAAAAATTGTCTACTTTTTTGTGCAAATAAGTGTTTTGTATTAAAAACATCTTTACTTATAATAATATTTTTAGATTCAATAAAGATTAGTATGCATATATTACTATTCAAAAATTTAAATTTAAGCATTTGTTATCTAAAGATCCTAGCAGATTAACACACTTCATCGGATCTCTGTAAAAAATAAATACTGTAAGGAAAGAATAAAAGCAAAAGTAGGTATAAACATGTGTCCATTAAAAATAAAAATAATTGCTATAAATAAATAAATAATGGTTAATAATTGATAAAATACTTAATGTTAAATCCAACTGTTATAAATCTGGATAACATTTGTAATTATTAAGTCTAAATTAAATAAATTAAAGTGTAGTTAATACTAAATAATATAACAGATCATAATATAAACTACTTACATTAAATGAAGGAAATACTATTTATAAATATTTACTGGTTACTAATCATTCAAAAAAGTATTTAGTAATTAGGTCACAATATTAAGCTGTTATATATTAACATTAGGACAAGCTAGTTAACTTATACTACAAATTTAGATAATTTATTCTTTATGTTTTGAAAAAGTAGTAGAGTGCTTTAATTTAAAAAGGTGATATGTAATCTATTGCGAATAAAAAAGTAAAACAACAAACATTTATTACTGAACTAATAAATTAAACAATAGTGAAGGCAATAAAAGCTACAGAAACTAAGTATAATATTTATTTTTTATTTATTGAATGTTTATAATGGTTAAATTTAAATTATAACAAAATTAAATTTTAATACAATTAGAAATCAGATTGAATTTAAATTTAAAAAGTTTAAAAAACAAAGCACAATTAAAAGCTTTTTAATAGTTTGATTTTTGTGCTTCGTTTTTAAAAATTTAAAAATTTAAGTTCAATCAGCTTTTTAATTTTATGTAACTTTAATTTTGTTATAATTAAAATTTAACCATTATAAATATTCACTAAATAAAAGATGTACATTATACCAAGTTTCTGTAGCTTTTATTGTCTTAACTGTTATTTAATTTATTAATTCAGTTATTAATGTTTGTTGTTTTACATTTTAATTCACAATAGATTACATATTACCTTTTTAAATAGCGCTCTACTACTTTTTCCAAATATAAAGAATAAATTATCTAACTTTTTAGTATAAGTTAACTTGCCTGGCCTTATTTTAATATATAACAGCTTAATATTGTGATGTAATTATGAAACACTTTTTTGAATGATTAGTAACCAGTAAATATTTAGAATAAGTACTTCCTTCATTTTATGTAAGTAGTTTATATTATGATTTGTTATTTTATTTACTATTAATACATTAATTTATATTTAGACTTAATAATTACAAATATTATATAGTTTAAAAAAGTCGGATTTTACATTAAGTATTTAACCTATTATTAACTATTAACTCTAAAAATCTGTAGAAATTGTTTAATTTTAATATAATAAGCACATTTATACACCTACTTAAGCTTCTATTCTTCATTACAGTATTTGTATTTTTTACAGAACCCACTTGAAGTGTGTTAATTCGTTAACACACAGAAACGTATGTTGGTACAATAAAGGAAGATTGCTGTATAATTTGTTTTTGTTTATTAAATTACTTATTTTTAATATATTTCTTTATTATTAATTAGTTGTAGTTTTACCATTAAATTAATTTACAGAAATGGAGTCGAAGTCAGCAATAAATGATGAGTATGCAGCTACTGTGGAGTATGAAGAGAAATTTATAGATGTTTTTAACAAAAAAATATTTGTAACAAATTTAAAAGACAGAGATAGTACTAAAAGAACAGCTATTTTGTTGCATGGTATGAAATTTACATCGCAAACATGGAAGACTATTGACACTTATGTTGAGCTTGAAAAAGCAGGGTTTAAGGTTTATGCTATTGACTTACCAGGATATGGAAAATCTGAACCACTTGGAAGCACTAAAAAAGAGGATATTTTAAAAGAAGTTTTTAAAAAACTTGGCATTGCAAATGCAATTGTTTTAAGTCCTTCTATGAGTGGTATGTTTTCTATACCTTTTGTTCTGGATAATCCAGAGTTAGTATCTGGTTTTGTTCCTGTTGCACCTGTTATTGAACAACAGTACAATAAAAATCAGTTTTCTGCTTGTAGTGTGCCTTCATTAATTGTTTACGGAGAAAATGACAAATTTGCATTGGATAAGAACAAGTTACTTGTGAACATTCAGCCATCAGAAATAAAAATGATTCCAAATGCTGGGCATCCATGCTATCTTGATGACCCTAAACTTTTTCACAAATTTTTTATTGATTTTTTTAAAATACATTAAATACTTCATACTATAATCACTCCAATGAAAATTAAATAGATGTTATTTTTTTAGATCTTTTAAATCCACTTTTTTAGCTAGTTACTCCATTTTGTTACTACAATGCCTTCTATACTTAATTATTAATAGTTTAAATCATTTTTGTGTGTTACTGCAATATAAGTGTTGTTTTGAACTGCTTTTTATAGGTTTTCAAAAAGTAAGCTAATTTGTTTAAGTTTTTTTCACTACTGTTCTAAAGCCAAACCATTTATACAACTAAGTAAAGTTTATTACTGTGTATGTATTGTACTAACTTGAAAACTTTAAATTAAAATGTGCCTTCTGTTTTAATATTATATTTTGCTCTTATTTACAATATAATACTGTTTCACAGTTTCTATTTAAGTTGATGCATTTTATTATAATATTTAAATATTATTAACTGTAAGCAACAAAAAAGTTACATATTTTATTAAATTATTAAGTTTTTGATATACTTTTTTTTTGCTGTTTAGTAAATTATACATAATTAACAATCTGATACACTAAATAATAACATGGTTTTGTATAAAGGAAACAGTTTTGAGAAGTCATTATGTACAGTAATTAGTTCTAGATAGACTTAAAAAAAATTATATATTTATTTAGAAATTTATAAAAATACAATGGATAGTAAAACAGATGATTCATATCAATTTCATTTCCTTGACAGAACTATTCAATCATTAAAAGATAAAAAGTTGCAAGAAAACTTACATAAATGGTAAATAATTTTTCTATTTAAATATTTAATTTTGTTTGAATAACATTTTATTCAACTGATGATCTTGTTTGATTTAGTTCAAACGAGTGAAACATTGTTTTGTTAATAAGATTTTAAAATAGGAATTAAAAATAGTTCTAATAAATAATAAATGTGAATATGATTACACTTTTTAATTAGAGTTTTTAGGTACAAAAACAAGTTTTACTAGTTGGATTTTTTAGTTTTTTTTAGTTTATTGTGAATTTTATTGTAATTTAAAGTTTAGATTAATTAGGAGCTTAGTGGTCAAGGGATCTTGTATGAAAGCTTTATGTCTATATTTATAGAATATATATTCAAAATATAAATTTAAGCGGTTGTTGACAAAAGATCCTAGCAAAACAAGTTCACTGGAATATATAATAATAACAAATTATACAGTATCGTTCACGTTTCTGGATTCATGTTCATGTTAACGGATTAACTTACTTCAACGGAGCTCATTAAAAATAAAAATAATTGCTATAGATTTAATTGGTTAATGGAAATAAAATACTAGATGTTAAATCCGACTGTTATAAAACTATATAATATTTGTATTTATTAAGTCTAAATTAAATAAATTTAAGTAAAAATACAATGGAGTAATTATTAGATATATTTTTTTCAATGATTAGTAACCAGTAAATATTAAGAATTAGTACTTCCTTCATTTTCATGTAAGTAGTTTATGTTATGATTTGTTATTTAATTTTGTATTTTTACTTAAATTAACTAGTTTAGGCTTAATATTTACAAATATTATTTAGATTTATAACAGTTGGATTTAACATGAAGTATTTTGTCTATTATTAACCATTAACCTATAAAAGTCTACAGAAATTATTTTTACTTAATTATTTATTTACAGTTATTACTATATTTAAGTACATTATTACTAAAGCCGGTTTATGGGCCGGCTTGGTTAGACCTAAACAGCAGTTTATTGCGAATAAATCAGCTTGATGAGTCCTATTGAGGACAGAATCAGGTTGCAGAAGGTCACAGGGAATACTGTTGGTGGTCAATGGTCATACTGTGTAGTCTAGTGCATTTTGTTTTTTTGTACTGTTTTTTTTTAAATCTGTTAACGTATGACTAAGTAAAAATACTTTTTTTTGTGTTGTTTAAAACAATTAATTCAATAAATAAAAAATTAAAATAATCTAAATAATTTTATTTCGTTATCAGATAAAATAAAAAATTAACCTGAACTTTTCAACTTTAGACTTTTTAACCTGAAAATAGCTTGTAGAAATAAAATTAATTTATCAAATTTTTGTAATTTTCTTAAGTTTACCTTTAATTTTTAAAGCGCAAAAAAGAAGTAATCTTAAACTAGTCAAGAGCATTTACTTTTTTATTGAAACACACTCATGGTATCTTTTCAGTATAAAGTAGTCTTGCTGTTAGTTTAAATAAGTAAGACTACTTAAAGTAAAAAAAATAAATTTACTTTTAAATATATACTATTTTAATAAAATTGAATTTGCTGCAGTATGATTCTTTAAGCTACGTCCCTGGTGAAAAATAATGCGAAGTAAATCATCATTTAGTTTCAATTCTGCATTTGCAGAGTTGGTATAATTTTAATTGATATTTTTTTCAAAAATACATGGCTCTAGACCAGCTTTTTGTAAGGTCTTCCGTGGGCCACAGTTGCTTTAAAATTATTGTAGTAAGTAATATAGAAACACTATTTTAAACAAAAATGTGATAAAATAAGCTATAATAGAGCACTAGTAAAGAGTAATCACTAACTGAAGAGCCTTGTAAAACGTAGATGTTGGCTGTAAGGGCTGTATTTGGCCCGCGGGCCACAGTTTGCTGACCCATGCTCTCTAGACATTTTCAAGATATCTAGCCTTAAAACTAAATCTGATCCACTAGCTAGAAAAAATTTTTGACCCCTAGGCCATATCATATTAATAATAACAATAAATAATAAAAATTATACCCATTGTGTAATTTAAAATTTATTTCTTTAGAAAGTTTAATTTATCTGTGTCTAGTTATACTTTAGTTTAAGCTTTCATAGAGAAGCTAATAATAGTTTTTGTAACAAAAGCCTTGATTACTTATGATCCATTGAGAAAGCTGTAAAGAACCTTTTATTGGCTACATTTTAATATTTAGCAAGTTTTATCTAAAATTATTGTATTTTAATAATTTGTTTAGAATTTTAGGTAAATAAATAATGAGTAGATTTTGATTTGAAGTTTTAAGTCATTAGTAATTAAATTTTATAATACTTTTAGGAATTTGGATACCAGTCTAAAAGTTATGACATTTTCTTTTAATAACGTCTTCCATCCATACAATTTAAGCGGCTTTTCGAAAGTTTGTTTGTCTATCAGCTTATAAATTTAAAAAGTGTTTTTACTTAATCCAATCTTGTTTGTAATCATTAAACTTTATAGGACTTTTTGACGGACACAAACGTTTTGAAGAACATCAGTGCGTTCATAACAAGTTTATGGAACAAAGAAAGTAAGTTAAAATTTATAAAGAAATTACATTGCTTTGAAAAAAAAATATTTTGCAGTCTCACTTGATCAAGTCAAGACCGAAAAGATCTATTGTTCTGTAACCTCCATGAATTTTTTCGATCGATTGAAAGATGATGGGGTTGTTAGATCAGGCGGATCCATCTGTAAATGTTTTGATGAAACTTTTGAAGGTATACTTATTCAGGATGAACTCAGAAAGGTTGTTTGCTAATTTGATTAGAATATTTTTATGTTTACGGTTTTAACTAAACTTATCACAACATATTGGTCTTTATTCTCCATCAGTAGTATTTTATTAAAGTGCGCAACTATTTGAATTCTGAAAGCTTAAATTCTGACCAATCAAAATTTAATAACTCTGAGTTATTGTTAGTTATCTTTTTAAATAAACTTCCAAAAATGTTTTACCATTGTAATCTTACAATTTAACCTCTAGAGTAATTTTTTACTTCTATAATTTTAACTTATGTTTTAAGATATGGCTAAAATAAGTTTCAAAACTTACTAAAATGTAGTATTTTCAAGTGAATCCTAATTTTCTGCTATTATAAATAAATATATTTTTTGAATTTTTAGTCTCAGTAATCTTTTTATTAAGATCTATAAGAGCATTTTATATTTCAATTATATGTATATATTTTACATTTTGAGTTGCGTCCCTTTAAGCATTTTTCATGAATTGTCATATTGCCATTTTTTGGATATTTTTTGACTTTTGGTTCCTTTCGTTTTATCAGATGGTTTTTTGGATAAATTCTCACTAATTTTTACAGATGATTTTGTCAGAAGATTGTATAAACTTTGAAAGCTTCAGTGATGATGACCGTAATGAACTTATGTTTAAACTTTTTAAAGCTTTTGTTATTGGAGGCCCTATTTGCCAGTATGAGGACAATGTACAACCTTACCTTGACATTACAAAGTCTTTTTATAAAGATCTTGTCAGGTTCGATTATTAATATTAAAATGTATATTAAAACATTTGCTTTGCCTTGATTAAAATAAAAAAAGTTTCTGTTAACTAATTATTTATACTTAAAATGTTGTTTACTTTTACAGATTTTTCTAACTTTCTTTTAAAGACAGTACATTTTTATACGATGTTGTAATGTGATAACTACTTTAAATTTTTTTCTTAACTATAACTACTTCAGTTGAACTTACGACTTTAAAACATTTTATTTACAGAACTTGTATATTTTTAAAAATGAAGTTTAAATTCTACAAATGAGTTCAAATTTCAGTTGTTTAATCATATAGATATGTAGTGGATTATCTTTTATGACAAACCTTTTCCCTACGAAACTTAAATTTGGTTGTTTTGTAGATATTTAAATGAAAAAAAAATATTGAGATTTTAAAAACGCTTGTATCATCATCAAGTCATTAAAAATATTTAAATATAGGCTATTTTTCACTTTAGTTACGTCAAATAGACTTAAAAATTATTGAGTAAAACACTTTTATTAACTAACTTTATTTCAATAAAGCACTTTTAGAATAAAATTAAAGAGTTATTTAAGTTTTTTAGTTAGATTTAACACTTTTTTTTATATAAAATTTTGGTCAATCAGTACTTAGTCAAGTTTTATCTTTTTGCATGTTCGTTTTTTATTGTTACACTTGACTTGTATAATGAGTAAGTAAAATTGAAATTTTTTAGTAATGAAGTTGATATTTAATAAAAGTTTTTTGTCAGTTTTCGTTTTTGCAATAATCTTTTATACCAGCAACTCTTAACCTGGGGTAAATTTACCCAAGGGGATAAATTCCCTTGTTGTAGGGGTTGAATTTTCTCCCAATCAAATAAAAAAGTTTAAACGGTAAAAAAATATGTATAATTAATTATCTCTTAAAGTTTCAGAACTATCCTGAAATTTAGCAGTTAGTTCATCTTAAATATTTTTGAAGAAATTAATGTAGAGCATTTTTTAATTTTGGTAATAAGTCTTTTTTTGGTTTTTATTTAATGTTTTTCTTTAGAAATTTGGTCATTAAAAATTTGTTTTTATTTAAATACAATCCCAGCATTCAAGATTTTTAAATTAATGACATTAAATATCACATTAAATGTAACAGAATTTATTTGTTACTTTCGTTTAAATTTTGTTTACTGAAAAAATAAACACTACACTGTATAGTATATTGGGTGTAAATTTAGTAATTACCTTCCATAAATGAGTAAAATATTAAACAAAGTTAAAGAACCACTGTTTTATATCAGTAAATAATTTTTGCTTTTAGTGTACAAAAGAAACCTGGAACTGATGAAGTTCAGGTTGTTTCTCATGCTTTTCAGTTCTTTGTTCAGGTAATTTTGTAAATGTATTTTATTTTTAAAACTATTACACATAGTCTTTCACGTTTTTTTATTTAATTACTATCATTAAGTATTAATAATCTTAATATAACTTTCAATCAACTTTAAGTCCCAATTTTTACGATTATATTTTATTTGAGTAAAATAACTGTTGTTTTTTATTAGAAAATTTTTGTACGCATTTTCTGTAAGTGTTACTGTAGTTTAATTTGTATTCGCCGTTATTTTTTTTCTAAAGTAAATAAAGATCGTATCAAAAGTTTTAATAAACAATAACTGTTTTTGACAATTTTGTGTTCTTACACATTGTTTTGCTTTTTTGTTTTAAAAGCTTTTAAAGTCATATGTTTAATTTAGTGTTATAGTATAAGTAAAGTCTCAAATCGACTTAAATGCTAACAGCTATCAGTTAGTATTAGATATATTTTTTATGACTCAATTGTTTATGAAATAATAACATCCTTTAAAATTTGAGACATGTTGTTTAAAATTTTCAGTAAACTAAGCTTTAACTAATTCTTCATTGTTTTTAATAGATGCTTAACTTTAGTTTATAAATTTTTAGTTCACTTTGTATTTCACCAGAAGACGTTTTTTGAATCAATCTTTTTTAATCTGAGTAAAAAATAAATAATATTAAACTGTTTTTAGAATGAAAAAGGAAAAACAATATTTCCCTCATCAGAGCATGAACAGACTTTTGCAATGCTAATAGTTGATCCTGTTAAAAGACATGTGAAATTTGTTTACAACCATTGGGGTAATGGTGTTTGGTAGTTATTGTTTTTGATAAAAAGTTCAATTTCACTGTGTTTAATTTTATTCATTGCACTTGTTGGTTCGTTTTGTTACCTATTTGTACACTAAACACTGTAATTTTTGTATAATGTTTAAATAAATACGTTATTTTTTAGTTTAGGCTTCAGATTTATCTACTGTTAGTTCCCTTGTATACTATTTACAGATGTACTTAGCATAGTAAAGTCTTAAACACTTTTTTTTTTGGTTGTTCAATGTTTAAAAAAAAATGATTTACAAATTTGTGTGTTTTGTTTAAAAGTGCTGTTAACATTGTGAATCATCGTTCACAAAAGTAATGTTTTAGCTTTATTGATAATACTTGAAATATCTTTAATAGTTGTCATCTTTATAAAAAAAGGCATAAGTTTAAAAGTTTGAAGTTTTGTTACTCACAATTATATCACGTTGCTAAATATTTAGTTTTACTAAATAAATCAATAAACATTTTATTTAAAATATTTATTTGTAATCCAATAATAAACAAGTTTTGTCCTGTATTTCTAAATTTAAATAAGTCTTTTCTAAATAACTTACACCTGTCTTAAATTTCAGCGTTGTTACAAAAAAATTATCAATAGTGATCATTATTTTTAATGGTATGACTTTAGCGAGAAATATAGCAAACCAATGTAGCAATGCGTGAATCAGTTTTATAAGCTTAGTTGTACATATTGAGTTCCTAACGTTAAACTTGAATTAAAGTAGCTTTTTAAATGAACAAACTTAAGTTTTGATATTAGTTTTTCCGTACAAACACTTTTATGTTAGTTTGAATTTTGAAATCTAGGAGTTTAGCTAACGCACAAAACACTTACTTTTTTTTCCAAGTCTTATAACAAAAGTTTTTACTTGAACTATGTATCTATGTTGTTTAAATGTTTTAAATAGTTTTGCAGCTCATGAAATAAGGATATAAACAAACAAAATTAATTTTTAGAGTTATTTAAAAAAAAATATTCGTTATGAAACTGAATGTATAATAATTTTACAATGGTAGTCGTGGGTTTCTTCTTCTTTGCGACAGAAATAAATCTGCTTCTCTCCGAACAAAAGTTAAACTTTTGAGACAACATAGACTTAAAATTTAATATTTTTGTAATAAAATTAAATTTAAAGTAAAAACATTAATATTTAAAATGTGAGGTTTTCTACTACCTTGTGACGTGACAATCGGGAATTTTATTTATGAACAGAGACCCACGTAAAGTTTTTTAAAATTTGGAAAAAAAACTCTGATAACACAAAAATGTTCTTCCTATCTTCATATTTTTGTAAACTTCTGAAATGGATCATCCTTATTATTAGTTTTTATTTCCTTAGGTGCATGTATCATAATAATAACGTTAACTATAAAATTTCTAAATAAATTGTACTTTATTCAAGTTAAACTGCACCTGTTAAACGGTATAATGATGAAACTGATATCATAAACTCTTGAAATTACATAAAAATCTCTTAGTAAACAATGTTTGCTGAACTTTGTTAATAACAAAGCAAAAATATCCAGACTATGAAGTAAATAAAAAAAACAATTGTTTGCTTCTTATTATTAAATACGCAAAAAGTAAGACCGTTCTTAAAATTTAGACAATATCATGTGAATCTCCAAAAAGTAATTAAACTTGGGAAATTAAAGCGTAATTAGTATTATTTAAGCTAACCTGAATTGCTTTGAATTTTTAAGGTATATTTTATCTTTTTGGTTAGTACTGTGTTAATACTTAACGACTTTACTGTCAATACGATAGTTAATTATATAAAGATTTAGTATAATAAGGTAGTTTTTAACGCTTTACTTTAAGAAAAAAGGTAATAAAAATATTACAATTTCAAAAAGAAAAAATAATTTAGTTAATAAAATATTCATAATAAGACTAAAAAACTACAGTATTGTTAGGTATTTAATCAGGTATGATTACCTTTTAAAAACTTTAGTAATTGTTGTAAAATGTTAAAATTTTTTTGAATACATTTTGTTATTTTTTAAGTTGAATGTTAATAAACGTTGTAAATTTTATAAACTACTTTTAATAATTTAAAGAGGTGTATTATTTTGGTTGATGTTGATAATGCATAAAGGGAAACTTTTGCAAGAAGGATCACTTATACACTAAGAAACTATTGCACGGGTTAAAATTTAATTTTATTTTTTTACTATTACTGTTACCCCTTACCCTTAGTTGGTTTTTATTTTTCTTACTGATAGTATTTTGATTTTAATTTTTTATTTAATTTTAAATTTTTTTCACTATTACTGTTGCCCCTTTTCCTTGGTTGGTAATTTGGTTCTAATATTTTTTTTTTTACTGTTGCTCTAACCCTTATCCGTGATCGATAGTTATTGTTTTTTTTTAATTCTCGAGCGAATTTGACCTTTCGTGTAAAAGTGTCTTTGTGCATATTTTACCCGTTCCCTTAAAGTTTTTAGTAAAAAATATTTATAATTTAACATATGCAAAACCTTAAATAACTACCTAACATTTTTTAAACTCATTACTAGCACGGAATGCTTATGAAGTTAGTTAAAAAGCTAGCGACTAAAATTTTAAGTTAAAAAACTAGAACAAGCCATCTAAGAATAAAAGTCTAAAATACAAGGTTTTTTGATAAAATAAACTATGACAAAAATAATTAACAATAGTAAAGTGTATAAAAGTATATGTTCCTAAATTGTTGTTTTAGAAAGGAAGAACAGTACTTAAAATTAATTAAAACTGATTTTACTAATGTAACAATTTATAAAAAATACTTTAGATCGGCTTTAAATTATAAGAAAAAACACTTTTATCATTTGGTTTTTTAATATAATTCTTTAATAATAAGTTAGTTTTAAATTTAAACTAAACTTGTTTAACTTTGTACTCGAAGACCTTTTAATAATCAATAATTACTATACCGTTCGTTTAAAGAGATACATTTATGATACGTTGTAAATTTTTTGTGCTAACAAGAGTTTTTTAATAGTTAAACTAAATTTTTTTAGAGAAAGCTTGAAATGTTTGAATTTAACTGTAGACACATTTTATTTAAGAAAAAACATCTACTGCACTCTATTAAGATTATTTTTTGCTCATATTAATAGTTTATAGCTTTTAAGTACACAATACTGAAAAAAATAGTAATAAAAGAAACTATTTTTTATTACTAACTTGTTGTGCAAGTGCCATCAGAACAAAAAAGTCTTTACTTTTAAAGTTAAAACTGAGTTTTAGTATACCTAAACTAGTTTTAGATAAGTTTGAAATTTTAGAGAAAATTTATTCACAAAATTTACAAGCTTCAAGTTAAAAATAAATTAGATTAAATGATGATTACTTATTAAATATAAACTATTTTAAAAGTCTAGTTTAAAAAGTTAAATTTCAATAAACTGTATAAAATTAATGCGATTTTTTAAGTACTAGTTTAACAAATCTAAACTTTGTAAAAACACTTCAAAAAGAGAATTAAGCTTTATTGCATAAATCTAATAGTATTTTAACTTATTTGTATACAATTTTTATTTGCTAATAATCAATTTGAAACAAAAGCTACGTTCTAAGTTATATAAAGTGTTACTGCTTAAAAAGTCAATATACTTATAAAAACTAAAAAAAATTATTGTAAACTTAGCAACTAATAATTTTAAAGGATAAACAAAACACTTTTCATTTCAACCTGTCATCAAAATAAAAAAATATAGTACAATACAAAACTTTTAAGCATTTTTCAAAAAACGATATTCTAAAAATATTTCAAATTTGTGCATAAGTTTTATATAACTTAAAATTTTTTTTGAAGATCTGTAAAAATCATAAAATGTTTCGTTACACATTTCAAGTTTTTTAAATTTTGCATTAATTGTTTCAACAGCCTACTATTTATAAAAAGTATAGCATCATACGCTTTTGTCATACTTACGTTCTTTCATTACTAAATAAACCAAACTACTATATGTAATTAAAAATCAAGTTCACCAAAAACTATGTAGTAATATGTATTAAACTACAAAAATAAATTATCTTTTTGTTTGTTTCAGATGAAAATAATGATAGCTTCAATGTCTTTTTTTTCTTTAAAATAGGTTTTTTAACCTTATTTATGCTTGCAGGAAAAAGATAGTTAACTTAAAATAACTGTTAAGTCTAATTTAGATTTAACTTTACAAAACTCCAAAAAAGCTCAATAAATAAATTTAAAGATAACCTTACTCAAGTTTTTTATAAACCTTGTACAGGAGTAACAAATAAATCAAAGTTTTAGAAAGCTAAAATACACATTATAAACAATTGATTTTTATTATTTGCAGTGTTGACGAAGCATTTAAAAAAATTGTTTTGAAAATATTTTTAATATTTCTAATGAAGAAACTAAGCAAAAAATTTAGAAAACTTACAGTTTAGATAATTTTTCATAATTTTATTAGTTATATAACGATGACTTCTACACTTCGTCTCATTTTTATTCTGTGTTTTCCATAGAGTTTGTTTTAGTTATATTTTTGTTTTGACATCATAGCCAGATTCGTTAAAAAAGGGCAAGAAAAGAGTAAAAGTAAAAATACTTATAGCTAATTAGTGTTTTTATTTTTGTATTTTTTTATACATTTTTTATATTCTTTAAGTTGTATTGCGTTAGGAAACTTAACCTTTTGAGATCAGACGAGCAAAAGCTGTATGAAATTCGATACAGCTTTATAGATAAATTTGCTACTACTGACTTGTTATGCTACTTGATAGACTTAAAAAGCTGTAAAAAAAATATTTGTAATAACTTACACGTACATAAGCACGAAAATTCAAATAGGGTTGTGCGAAACATATATTACAGTACACTACCGCTTAAGTACGCACTTTTTTTGGTACGCATCACGCCTTAAGTACGCACTTATCCAGAAAGACAAAGTAAAGGATGTTATACTAGAACTTCAAGAAATTCCAGTTTTTTTGCCTAAATTTTCAATCATCAAGTTTTTCCAGACTATTTTATGTTTCCAGGTAGAATGGCCAACCTGCTGAGTTAGCCTGATACTTTCACAACTTTTAAACTAGGGTGAGTAATCCTGAGTAGGCCAAGTCGCCTGAGAATGTGACAGTTCTGTTATTAAATGTTAAAAAACTAAATACTTATGTAGTGGCTGCAGAAAAGTAAAAAGAATAATGATATTTGAGCTGTAATGCTATTAAATAAATAAATCTAGATGACAAAGTTAAAAAAACCTACATATACAAAATAGTTAAGTCATAATTTACTTTAAATGTACATACATTGATGTTTTGAAAATGTTTGGTAAACACAAAGTAGTTTGGTACTTTGCCTCTAACAAAACAAAATGTAGCTTAATATTTTTTTTAAATCATTGACTGACATTGACTTTCTATATTTAATGTATGTAATAATTATGTAGAAGCTTTTTATAGAAAAAATAAATCATTTTAAAATCTATTAAAAAAATTTGCAAATTAGAATTATGTTTTAAATGTTATTTAAAATAAATGACTTGTTTATTTGGCTTAATTATTTGGTGGCTAGTTGTAAGAAAGAAAACAAACAACTAAATTTCATATTATACTATATCGTCAAAAAGTACGCACTACCCGTGCTAAGTACGCACTTTTTGGTCGGGTTCAATTTGCGTACATAAGCGGTAGTGTACTGTAATTATATGATGTTCCTAAAAAAACACTTTGATAACTTTTTGAATAATGTTGAAATTGCTACATATTTTGTGAACTTGTCTTATTATTCTAGTTTTTTCATTAGCAAAACGTATTAGTGTTATAAAATTGAAAGTAATGTAAATAAATAAGGTACTAAGTATCTTAGATACGTTTAAGCATTTGCAAATTAATAGTTCTACTTTAAAGTAAAAACAAAACTTATTATTAGTATCATTTCAATAAAATGTCCAGTCTTTAAAATCAAACAGTTGGAAACAAGTGTAGCAAGTATAACTTTTTTCTATATGATAAAATTCTTAAAAAAAATAATTGTGTCTATTTTAAAATGTTATGGTAACAAAAAAAGTAGATTTGATAATTTTTTAAGTTTTGATTTACCAAAAATATTTATTTGAATAAATTAACTTGATCCGGAACTTTGTTAAAAAAAGATGAGCATTCCAGACAAAAAAGTTAGTGAAAAATATAAATAAGTTTTAAACTTTGAAATACGTTTTTAAACAGCTTTCGTTTCTTTAAGTGTAAAATTGTTTTTACAAAAAAAAACAACATTTTCATACATAAAGTTTTAACTTTCATTTTAAAGCTAAAAATTAGTTATGTAATTAATATTAACAAATATTATTCTAAAGGAATGTTAACTTCTATTTTTAGACTTTTTAAGTTTGAAGATAATTTCAGCTCAGAATTTATTATTTTTTCGAATAATTTTAATTACATACTTTAAAAAGTATATATATACAGTAGAACTATAAAGTTAAAATACTTTTGATCACTCGTAAATATAATAATAGATCATACTATAAAACAATTTAGCAACGCTATTCTAAAATAGTAAATTGTAAATACTTAAAGGTGCATAAATTAGCATCTTAAATTTTTTAAAGGCATATTTTATTTAGAATGTTATTCTTAAACTACTTTAAGTAGTTACTATAGTTGCTGCAATTTTTAAAAATTATGACGTACTAAAAGTTGTTTAATTTCTGAACGCATTTTATTAAAGTTACAAAATGTCAACGCAAAATTGAAAGTTTGTTTTAACTTAAGTGAGCAAATTCTAATACAAGATAGATAAGGAGTATTCTTGTATAAGTACAATGTATAACTCAGTGAGTACCTAGTTGTTTTATGATTAAATTTACTAAAAATTATTTTTAACGGTTTAAAAGTTTAATGTTATACTTGTAAATTTTATTGTAAAATTTTTGGTAAACTAAACTTTATACTTACTATAACATAATTAAAACAAAACAGACAAATATGGTATTAAGAAGTCGAAATCTTCGCAAAAGAAAGTCTATCAGTTCACAAACCGAAGTAAGAATATTAAAAAACAATATCTTAAGTGTTTTAGATTTGTTAAAAAGTTAATAAAACTATTTAATATATAATGTAAGCATGTAGAACAATATATTGAAAATAGTTTATACCAGAGAATTATAGTAAGAACATAATTAGTAGTGTATAATCAAAGTTGTTGTGACTTAAAATGATCCATTAGTGGTTAAAAAGTTATAAACTCAAAGTCAAACTACTACAGAAATTCGGAACTAGTCAAACAAAGCCAAATTTTAGTTCAAAAAGTATAAGATTGAATGAAAAAGTCCAAATAAAAATTGAAATACTGGATCTACCAGAAGAAATTGTAAGTTAATATTACACTAAAGATTATTTTATAAAAAAATTAAGTTATTACATTTGATTTGTTTTCAAACGCTTTAAGTAAAAACTAGATTTTAAGATTTTAGTTGTAAGCAACTAAAATGAAAACTAACTAATCAAATTCACTTTAAGCAAAAAAAAAAGAAAACAAAAAAAACTAAATGTGAATCGATTTGTTATAAATGGTTTTATTTTAGCTGAGTAAAATCGCATCTTTTTTGGATGCAAAAGCAATTGGAAACCTAAGTGCGAGCTGTCATACCTTCAACTACATTATCAATGAAAACCTGTTTTGGAAGTATTTATTCAAAAACAAGTTTTCGCATTGGAACAAACATCCAACCTATTTTCTTCATAAGGGCAACTGGAAAAGGCAATATGCTGTCAATCGTGAGTTTTGTTAAACTGTTTGTGTTAATTGTAATGACGTTTTTCAAAAAATAACTTAAAAGTATATTTCAATTACGAAAGCTAACAAAGTTTAGCTACAACCAAATACTAAACTTTTAATAAAAATTAACAAAAAAAATTTATGAACATATTTTTAACTAGATACGAAAAGCATTCAGTACCAAATGATTGGCAGCGGTGCCGCCAAAAGAGCGGCTTCGTTGATCAGCGAAGTCTCAACAGCGTACGGCATCAAGAAGATATGCTGCAGCAGGGATCACGTGTTCGCATTAGACATGGCAAGCTCCTTGCACGTCTTCAAGTCCAAGTTCAAGTTTGTTGATTTTTTTCAATATATTTAATGCAGTTTTAGTCATTTTTCATTAAAAAAACCATAAATGTTGATGTTACAGCAGGTTTGAAGCTGTGGCAGCAGAGCAGACGTTCGAAAAAGTCGAATGGCACAAAGAATTTGCACGTTACGTGGTTGATGTAAGTAGTTTTTTAAGTCTTATTTAAAGGCTAGAAATATTCAGTTTAAGTTTTTATTGATAGCTTTTAAAACATTTTAAAACTTTCATTGCTTCAAAAATTTTTAGGTGATTCATAGTTTAATTTATTCGTTACTTTTAGTCATAAAAGTATTTTATACTCTAAAAAACAAACAAAAGTAAAAAGAAAGATAAAAAAAATTAATAATAAAATAATGACTCAAAAAACTTAGTTTTTCAAACTGTTTGATTTCATGTTTTAAAGCAAACTTTTCAACTTTGCAGGTTACAACTGATCCACGTAGTGACAACCACTACCGAAGGTATGTGTATGTTCTCACTCAAAGCGAATCGATGAGAAAAAGGCTGCAATCACAAGCTTTAACTGGACTGGATGGAAATAAGTAAGAAAAACAATATTACTTATAAAAATTACAAAATTGGTGTTGTTTATTTTTTTTCCTTAGTATGTTTTGTAATAAAAAAATAACAAGGAGATTTAGTAAAATTTAAAAAATGACAGCTTTTATACTATAAACCAAACACAGGCTTGTCGATATTCCATTTTCCGGAGACAAAATCGACGTGTTTGACGAACGGACCTGCAGAAGAGTGTTCAATATGACGTTTGACCCTGAGATGCGATTCATCAGCATGCGTTTGGCTACTATAACTTCGCATCAGAAAACCCTCTACATACTTACTGATAGTGGAAAAGTGAGTGAAAATCTCAATAAACCTTAAAATTTAAAAAAATAGTTTTTAAGTATTTTCAAGAAAGTATTTAAACGTGTTAATTTATGATTATAATTGATTCAACTAGTTTTATTAGATTACTTAACCTTTTTTTATCATCGTCCCATTAATTTTTAAATTTTCATACAAGGTTTTAACTTTTTATCAAATATACTCAGATGATACTAAATTACAGTCATGCTTGAAAAAACATTTTATTCTATTACAAACTTAATGCATTTCATTAATAGTATTAGAATAGTCTAATATAAAACACGATATCAGCTAAAATGATCTGAATAGTAGCAATTTGCTTAGTTTTATAAAATTTAACTATATTCCTTGATTTGAAATACTTAAATGCATAAGTAACAACAAATAACTTTAGTTAAATTTTTTTTAGTTAAGTACTATGAATACTAGTACTAACTTTTTTAGGTGTACACCTTAAAGCTAATGGAAGCATCTCTTTTAAATCTTGGTTCAGAAGGAATGCAAGTAACTTTAAAGTCTGTAAGCAAACACATCGGCGAGAAAATATGTAAAATCGAGTCTAGTGTTGGAATTGCCAGTTTGATAACTCGTAAGTTTTTTCCATGACATAATTATTATAAAAGCTTGTGGAAGTTTATCAGCAGCTATTTATCAGCAGTTATAGTAGATTATAGTCGTAATATTAAAAAAAAATATTAAACAGAAAGTGGAAGACTTTTTGTAACAGTTCACAAAACAAAAGAGTTTACTGACCTTTTTGGCCGAGACGCTGTTCCTAAAGTACTTTTGCCAAAGCAAATTCCACACATAGGAAAGGTTTTTATTTATTCATATAAGTAACTTGTAGAACAAAATAAATTAAAAAAGTTTAAGCTAAAGTAAGCAATAGAGTAGAAATGTTACCTTAATAGTTTAGTAAATATAGTAACACTTTAAGCTGTGGTTTTGAATATTTTTCAACAAAATGTATGAATAAAAGCTTAAATCTAAGTACTATTTCCAAGTCAACAGTTTAAATTTTATGTCTTTAAGAGTATATTATATATCTTTTTATATAAAATTTGAGGTAACGACTTGTAGAAATTGAAAAAAAAATTGTCAACTAAACTTCTTTACAATTAACGGAAATTTCTTTTAGGTTGTTTCTTGCGCGGTTGGTGAGAGGCACATCGGTTTTATTGACGAATACAACCGAGTGTTTTTGGTTGGTAGCAACCGGTATGGACAGTTGGGTACTGGTGACAGGGAAGACCGTCACACCCCAGTTCAGGTTCTCAATAACTCGAAAGTGCGGATTATTTACTGCGGGTATGAGATTTTTAATTACTCCTATAAATACTATCCTAAATGTAACTTTATCAAGCAAATTTTATTTATACAAAAGGTTAATTTAAAACTATTTGCTATTTTGATAAAACCATATTTAAAAGCTTTAACTTCTTTATTAATTAGTTTTGATTTGTAAACAATTTTTTTTGTTATGTTGTGTCGTATTACTTTTTTAAATTTTTTTATTAGCGTTTGTCTTTAATATTTGTCTTTAAGCGTTGGTCCAATAACATAAAATTTACTTAAAGTACTAGATAAGCAAAATGATAAATTGAACAAATATTGATGAGCTTGTTTAAGGAATTGAAATTGTTTTTAATATAAGGTTAAATTTTAAAGGCTAATAATGAACAAAAGTTACAAACTAGTTTTTCTTACAAAATAAGCTAAAAAAACTGTCACACGAATATTTAAAGTTAGCAGAGTAATAACTATTTTCTAAACTCAAATATAATCATTTAACTTTAGCTAAGTGGTTTTTTACGTACGCTGATATCAATAAAAAATTCTACCACTATTAAAAAAAAATATAACTTTTTTATTGCAATCACAGGTACATTGATATATTTCTGTATAAAAAATAATTAAAATTAAGTATGTTATGAAATTTTTTTGAATCTTAGTTTAATTCTTCATACATTAATTCTTGATAACGTAACAATTTTTTTTTTGTTAGCTTGAACCATAGTTTGGCAATAGTCGAACAAAAAAATGGATGCTGCGAAGTTTGGGGGTCAGGGAGTGGTAACTATGGGAGGTTACCAGGACAACCACGAGGATGCCTTGAGTTTAAAAAACTAAAGATTAAAGTTATTTTTTTATAATTTGTTGAAGCTAAATGAAACTGAAACCTGCTTTTGTAGTTTAAGCTACTTTAAAATGTTTTCAAAAAAATAAGATATTAAAATTAAACTGAAAATGTTAATTACAATTAAAATATTATTATTTAGTAGCTTGTTGTCTAGCTCGAAAACAAAACAAAGCTGTCATACGAAAAAGCTACGAAAAAATGAAGGAGAATACATTGATGTATCTAAATTACACTAAAAACTTAAATTGTATATTATATTAATAACTTGCTTTTTTTCGTTAGTTTTTGTTTGAACTTTATTAAGTTTTTAGAATACATGAGATAACTTGTGCTTTATAACAAATGCTTTCTAAACATCAACTTCTAATGATGTTGTTGTGTGTAAATATATTTAAACTTCGAAATTTAAAAACATAACTACTAAACTTATTTCGTTTTACAACATCATTACAATTGTTTTAAACTTTTTTAGGTACCTTGGTCTGTTAGACAAATTGTAGCACACAAGGAGTCAATATTTTTCCTCAACTGTTTCGATCCAATTGATCAGATGGTGTATAAAACGCGCGAAAGTACTGCTGACTATTATTCAGAATGGCTCAGTTTAAAATCTCAGCAGGTTTTTATTTGTCAATATTTCTATTATGAGTACTTAGAAATATATTTCACTTATGAAAATAATTTAAAAATTTAAAGTAAAAAATATTTCTGGAAAAATTGTATAAGTTAGTTATAAGCTAAGGCTTAAATTATAAAACTAATAAATAATAAGCATAAATAAAATTATGTAACTTTTTTGTACTAGATATATTAAACAGATATTTGAGACATGATTCATTCAAAAACATTTTTATTAGCAACAAAAGTAATTATTAAGTGTTAGCTAAAATCGATTTTACTTGTTTCTTAAATAAAAAAATTTTGAATGAATCATGTCTCAAATTTCTGTTTAATAAATTGAATTTAAAAAATACGCATACTTTTTTTTATTATATCTACTTTTTAAGTAAAGCCTGTTTTTCAGTTTTTAATTTTTTAATTCTCATATTACAAAAAAAAAGTCTGTTTTCAAGAAATATTTTTTGTAAAATATTTGTTAGATTTAAAGCATAGAAAAGCCCTTAAAGTTTTGTTTTGATTAAAAATAGAGAAAAATAAATTTAAGATTTTTTTTTCAATAAAATTTTAACTACATAAAAAAAGCTCTTAATTAAACAACTAAATTGAGTTTGTAACTATGTTTTGTTATAAAAAGTTAAAAATAAAACAGGAGCTTTTGATTGAGCTAAGAAAAACAACCGTACTTGCACAAAAAATGAAAATAATTGATGCAATGATGGCTAACGTTAAAAAAGAAATCGAAAGATCAGATAAAAAAACGACCGAATTACCGACACAGTTATCCGCAGTTTCTGGTGACCAGGGCAAAAGCTCGAAGGCTAAAAAAGTTGAACACCTGAGCAGTTTCAAACTTTTGATGGATGCGCTGAGCATGGTAAAAATGGGAGTTGAAAGACTAGAACTCGATCACAAAATTTTATTAGAAAGCATCACCAGCAAGTAGTTAGAGCCAGTTATAACACCACCATTTTGTTACAAAATTGCTCTGAATGACTTCTGAAGGCTGAGTGTTGACGTTCATTGGAATGGTTCAACACATATGTAAACACAAAATGGAGTATTATGATGCTGTAGATAATAAAACAAAAACAAAAATTCTTGCATTAAAAAAATTTATATACGGAAAATCTATACGACTCATTAAGTTTAGCAATGAAATTCATTTTAAACTAAAAATTAGTATAAATTGAAAATAAGTTTATAGTTCTCAGAACAAAAATAAAGCAGTAGAGAGACGTTGTCAAACTAGGCTTAGTCAAAAACATTAAATAAAAGAAATATAAAATAGGTAATTTAAGGAGTTTTACTTTCATATAAAAAATGTTTTAATTTATTTTTTTCTGCGTTTCTTCTTTCTTTTTCTTCCTTTTTTCTTCCCACCTTTATCTGGCCATTTAAATCCTCTTTTTTCAAGACATTCAGCAGCATCATGACAAATGTATTGAGCATTTAACATAGCTGCTGGACTTAATATGTCAACCTGTGTAAAAAATTAACATTACTTTCGGATATTTTTACAGTTTGTACATATTAGGTGCATAACAACTCAATCTAGTAATAAATTTTAAAAGTCTAAGCTTTTTCGAAGTATATAATTTTTTCAATGTTAAAAGCTAAAATTTTTAAATACTCTAATAACACGTCTAAAAAAATTAAATGTTTTGGTTAAGAATATATGACCGATTATTATTGAGTTTTAGATTTTTTTAAAATATATGTTTGATTAGTAATAAATATTTTTATTACTTATATGTTATCTTAAATTATAAGTGATAATATTTTCAGTGGAAAATAAGGAAATCCATATATATATATATAAAATTTTTTTTAGGTTGTTTTTGTTTGAAAAATACCAAGATTATAAATAATTCTACTCTAAAAATAGTACTTCAACTATTAATTAAACCAATTACCATAACAAATTACATTTTTAAAGGTTAAACAGTTGATAAACTTTGTAAAAAACTTATGTTAACTGCTTTTATCTAGCATAGTAACAATGACTTACTTCTACTTTCTTTTTTACAGTTGAAGGGTCACGAGTTTTGGATTTTGCCCTCTTTTTTTTTCTTCCTTTGGTTTTTGGTCCTCTTTTCAATTTAGCACTTTTTGTTGGTCTCTGTTTTTTTTAAACAATCATACTTTTTAAATTAGAAATGATGTAAAAGTTAAAAAAAACATGGAAATATTTTATATATTACTTGAAAAGCCCTATTCTTTTCTATCACATAGTATTAAATTTTACTAAATACAATAACTTTTTTATAATAGCTTAGCAATTAAATTTAAAACATGATTTCAAAATATCTAGATAAAAAAACCCATCTAGTACATTTTTTTTTAATTAGTTGATTTAAAACTTTTTTTTAATATAAAAATAGCTATAGATTGAAATATTTTTGTAAGGGATAACATTTTCTTTAATTTTTTTATACCACGATTTAAACTAGACAAATCATCAATAAGTTTAACAATTAACAAACTTTACTTATACTAGTTTTAAATTAAACTCCAAAAAAAGTAATAATGATTTAACAAATTAAACTTAATGACGAATTCATACTATCTCGAGTTAATTTAATTTTTAATTATAAGCATATAAATTTGAAAATATTTCGAAATTTACTGTTTATACAAAAACAAAAAAAATCTAGAATAAAAAGCATTAATAATTAAAAAAAAAAATGTAAAACAAAACATTACCTTTTTACCAACGTCTTTATTCATAACAAGGTTTCCTTAAAATTTTGATCACAAACTCTAAAACTATTAGCTTAGTTGCGAATACGACTGTAGGTCACAATAAAACATGTTGTTTTTTACTGCTAGTTTCCTTTTGTGCTCAAACCGTGTTTACTAAAGAAAAGTTTTCTTTCAAATACGTCCACTCGAAATAGGTACATGATGATGATGTTTGTGTCACTACAGAAACAAATCGCTTTCTTATTGTGTTTGTTTTTGTAGGTGCAGCACGGATTATCTGCTCAACTCACCGTGGGTTGAGTATATACTATTGTTTTGAAAACACGTGATCGGTAAATTTTTGTATAAAGAAATTTAAATAAACAAAAGTCTTAAATACAATAAAAAAATTCTTAAAAAATAATAAACTAAAAAGCTTCTTATTTACATGAACTTGTAAACTAAACAACAGTTTATATATTTAAAAAATCCTAAATTTAAAAGTTTAGGAGCCAAAAACTACAGTTTTTTTCGGGAAAAAGTCGATATTAAGTTTAAATTGATGTTCTCGTTAATAAAACATTAAATTATTAAGTACTGAATTCTATAAGGGTTATAAGAACTGTTAAAATGAAAAATTTACTACTTTCCAACATGCATAAAATAAAAATGTTCGTACTATATACAAAATTAAATATTCTATCTTACGCTGATGTAAGTAAAGGTTGGTTTAATTTATGCAGTTTATATACTATCTCGTACTTTTCTATTTTAAAAAAAAAACTATACTTAATTTTTTTAAATATATATTATGCCTACGGCAAACAAACTGAACATTAAACATAACTTGATTAATTTGTTGTTGTTATTTTTTTAAGATTCGTGATCGTTTATTGACAAGAAGTAGTCACGTTTTACTTATGTCGATTCATGTTTTTTATGTTTTTATTGAAAAATCGAATGCATTTACAAAGAAAAAAGTTAATGGAAAAAAAATTCCGTCAGATAAAGTTCTCAACTTTTGAAAATATTTTTGTTTAAAATTTAAAAAGTTAAGTTATAAATTATTTCGATTTTTTTTAGCTTGTAGCTATAATATTATAAAATATGTTTTTTTGATTAGTTAAACAAATCTTAGAAGTAGCATAGTTTGAAATAGAATGAACTTAAAAAATAATTTGAATAAAAAAAATGACGAAAATAGATAATTTTTTTGATAGTTTCTCTATTAAAACTATTTCAGTTCGTTAAAGTATTACTTTTTTGTAAAATATTTTTAGTGTTAGTTTGTTAAGTTTCGAAACTGTGGTATTAAATGAGTATTTTGTAGAAAAAATAAACTAAATTACTAATTTTATTTAATTTTAAGACTTTATTATTGATCTTTACAAATCCATTTTTTGTCTTTTTCTTTTTACTTCATTCAATTAACTAAAGTTTTCAGCTTATTTAAATACAATATTAACTAGTGAGCATTACTAGAGGAAACTCTAAGTTATGTTTATAAAAAAAGTTTTACTCTTTGTTGTCATAGCTTTAAAAGAAGTTTGTTTTATGTATACATTTGGTAAGTTTAGAAATATTCTTAAACTAAAAAAATATTTATAAAACTATAAAAGATAAAAATTGAGTAATAAAAGATTAATATAGTAGATAACTTTAAAAATTAAAATAAATAACCTAACATTTTAAAGAGTAAAAGCTGAAAACATTTAATTTTAAATACAAACATTTAGGGAACGAAACAAAAAAGAGCTTAATCAGCATAAAAACAGTACAAGCAATTTTTGGTTGGCCATTGTACATTCCATGTAATGATTTTGATTCAACAACTAAAGTTTGCTTGATTAGAATTGTAAATAAAGATAGTTTTACTTATGACTTAAATTTTAAAGTTTTTATATTTAAATTGTTAGTAAGATTGTTTTTTTGGTAGAAAAAAGATTTCAATTAGAACTTTATTCATTTTATGTAATATTATATTACTGTTTAAATAAATAAAAAATAATTATTGTATAAATTTAATAATAACGCAGTAAAAATAGTTATGTTTGTTAAAGTTACTACTTCTAAAGATAAACTAAATGAAAAATAAAGTACTTAGCTAAGCATTTGTTTAGTTGTTATAAGTATTCTTAAGTTGTTCTAATAACTAAATTAAACTGTACAATGTTTAGTTTTTAATATGTCGTAAAAACAAACAGAGTAATTAAAAAAAAAAAGAGAACAAAAAATAGTTTTTTAAACAATTGCTAAATAAGTTTCTATCGGTGTTGGTTAAGAAGAATTTAGTTACCAACGACTAGTAGGCATAAACTAATTGCTAGTATAACTTAATATTCTTACAGTGCTTTATTGCTTACAACCACTCTACTTCAAATCAATTAAATCAAATTATCTTTAATCAAACAAAGGAAAACGGATTATTTATTCCAAAAGTTGATATAAATACACCAAAAAAATTGATAATTTTTGAAAATGTTAGTGTTGTTATTAAGTTAGTAAAAGATAATTTAAATTGAACTGTCAAAGTTCTGTAGCATAGATCAAAGTATTTGTTCTAAAGATGCTAAATTTTGTTTAGTTTTAAAAGCCAAGAAAAACGTGTTATTGTTATGACATTAATAAAATACTAAGTATAAGAAAACATGATTTCTTTTTTTAATAAACAACTTAAACTATTTTTGAATATTTATATTTTTTTTCATTATTGATCATTATTTAATAAACCACTATATTATTTTTAGTTAATACCATAATAGATTAAACCAGTGCTTCTGAACCTTTTTCTAGTGGCGGAACCCTTTTCTAAAGTTCAACTTTTCCGCGAACCCCTAATTTTAATTTTACATAAAATGTAAATAACTTTTACATAAATTTTTAAATTTTGAAAGGCTTCGCGGAACCCCTGAGAGGCGTCGCGGAACCCCATTTCAGAAGCACTGGATTAAACTTTAGTTTTTTTGCTTAAAACTATTGCATAAAGTAACAACTATTTGGTTCAGAATAAGTTTTTGGTAATAACTCGAATATTATTGATTAATTTTTACTTAATACTGCTTAAAAACTAGTAGGTTATCGTTATAAGTAAGTTTTAAATTAACAAAGTATCAAAATCTTTGAATATACCTAAATACTAGTTTAAGATATTTAATATATTTTTTATTATTAATAAAATGTTAATAAAAATTTTAGGCAAAAGTTCAGCGAAGAATAATAGTAAAAGTAAATGTTATACATAATCTTACATGCAACAGTTCTATTAACGATGAAAATTTACTCCATTCTATAAATGTACAAGTCAACCAATCAATAACACTAGATTGTAAAGGTAAATTGTGTATTTGTTATAACATTTAGAGCTTACAAAAGTTAGCTAAAGTCATTTTATTTTAATTTAAACCCTTAATAGAAAATGAGAGTTTTAAAGTATTGAAAAACGAAAGTATCAATTACAATTGTACATGGTATCTGAATTGCAATATATTAAAAGTAGATGGATTTTCAATAAGGCCTACACCAGGATTTAGAAATTGCAAAGTTGGTTATAAAAAAATATCCTAAGTTTATAAGCTTATAGTTGTTTTAGATAAGTATATTCTGATAAGTTTTTATTAAATAAGTGTAAGCAACTTTGAAAGAACAATCTCTAAGTACATTTAGACTTTAATAAAACACAAATGTATTTACTGTTAGTTTTTTTACTTGAAACGTTTTTAATCATTTACTGTAGAAAAATTAACAGCTAAAAATTGTTTTTATACAAAGAGGTTTATTTTCGAAAACCAAATTATATTAAAGTAAATTTTCAAAAACTAAATAGATAACAAAGTCGAGAAAGTACTTAAAACTTTTGTTAGAATTAAAGCAAAGCTGTTTTATATGTTAATAAAACTTATTTAAAACATAGAAAAACATTTTTACTTGTTGAAGTTATCTCATAAAAACTGAAGTATATAAACTATGGTACAAAAGTACTGGAATTATTGATTTTTTTAAACTTATTAAAAAATACTACATAGGCAAATAAACAACAGTAAACCTTAAAGACCGTTGTAGAATGTTTTTATTATTTAGTAAATATAGTTAATAAAAAGCTAATATAGGATTTGTAAAACAAAGTCTGTTTCTTTTTCAAAAGTCTACTTTTTGTAAGCAGATGCATTAGTACTGCTGTGTTTCACGAAAACACTATAAGATTATTTAAAATCTCAATAACATTATAACACACAAATAAATTTGATTAAAAAGATTACAAATAAATTTGCTTACTTTTTATAGATTCGTATTGATTTTGAAAAGTTTTACAATTTACACGTCAAGCACATTTCCTGTGCGGTTAATTATGAGAAAAAGAGGTTCTTCACTATTAATTATGGTTTCTGTTTTAAAAGTAAGCTTTTTGTTATGATAAATGTTAATCAATTTTTTACAGTGCTTTTTAAAACTATAGATATTTGTTGTACTTAATTTTTTAATTTTTGTACAGTTACAACTTAAAAGAAACATAAATTTTAAACTACTTATGGTTTAGCAGTGGCGTGTCTAGACATTTTTCAAAAGGGGTTCACAATTTTTTTTTGTTCTTAATTTGCCGCTTAAGTACGCAGCATTTAGGTATGCACTGCCAGTTAAGTACTCAATATTTAGCCGAAAAACTCTGTGTTTAAAACGCTTTTTTCTGCTAAAAAAAATTAAATAGTAGTAGTAGAAAGATATTATATTTTTTTATTTATTATACTGTATTAAATTTAAATAAATTACAACTAAAAGAACCAGAATAAAGTTATGATCTTACGAATTGTATATCAAAATTCAAAGCCGTTTTTTAAAACAAATATATTACATACAGTTTGTTTAATTAACGAAAATAACGAATATTGTATTATGACTAATATAGGTAATTAAAGACCAAAACTTGCAGGTAGGCTTAGTATATTATAATCATTGGCTTAAACCTTGAAAAAAAACTTAATAAATCTGTTGTATAATACAAAACTCAATAGAAAGCTCTTAGAAGTTTTCGAAATTAAAATTGCAAGTCAGTTAAATAAAACAACTGAGAATTCAATTTTTACGAGCACTATCATTAACTTTCATATTTTGTTTGGAAAAGAACTAATAAAAAGCACAGCTTGAATAACATTTTCTAAGGTAAATAAAAACTTTTGAACTTTAAACAATCTAAAAATACCATTAAAACAGAATGTAAAGTCTTGATAATAAATCATTCAAAAAGGTTTCCCAAAAAAAAATGCTACTTTAAAACTTTTACCTATTAATAATAAGGCCCGCTATCAGCCGAGATCGGCTATGCGTGTTGTGCACAGAGAAGAAAAAAAAAAAAAATTACATGTTAAAAAAAAAAAAAAAACATACACAGTGATGCAATAAACAAAACACAAACACAAAAAAAAAAAACAATTAAATTCATTCTGCTTCTTATTCTTATTTCTTCATCTTTTTCTTCGTTTTTCTAAAATATTCCTTTTCTCTTTCTTGCAGTATTTTGTGTATAGTTGATCTCCATTTGGCACGGTCATTTGCAAGCAACTCCCAATCATCAGTTCCAATGTTCAAGCTTTTTAGGTCGCGCTTGCATACATCCTTAAAACGTAATTTTGGACGTCCTCGGTTTCGTTTGCCAACGACCAACTCGCCATACAATAGAAACTTTGGGATCCGCTCAGTATTCATTCTCAGGATATGACCGAGCCAGCGAAGCCTGCGCTGACTGAGGGTAAAGTACATAGTGGTAAGACCAGTACGTCTCAACACTTCCTCATTGGTGATCTTTTGCTGCCATGTAATTCCAAGGATGCGACGAAGGCATCGTAGGTGGAAGGTATTGATTTTCTTCTCCTTTACGCTAGGTAACGTCCATGTCTCGCTACCGTAAAGCAGAGTACTGCAGACACAGGAACGGTAAACGTTAGCCTTTGTTCGAATGCTTAGCTTTTGGTTATCCCAAACTCTTGCAGTCAAGCGAGCGAAAGTGCCTGATGCTTTGCCAATGCGACTATTTATTTCTTTGTCCAATGATGCGTTTGACGCAACATTTGAGCCAAGGTATACAAAGTTATCTACATTCTCGATATCCTTACAATTGATCTTGATTGATGGTAAAATATTTGTTCCTTGACCTAGAATTTTAGTCTTTTAAAGGCTTATAGTAAGGCCGAAATCCGAGCATGCCGAAGAAAACTGATTCAGCAGTGTCTGCAGGTCTTGGGCAGAGTTTTACCTATTATTATGTCACAATTAAAATTTTATTTGAAATCTATTTCAGCTGGGCAAAAACGAGTATATTGTTACGGAAACTTATAATCTTTCAGTGTTATAAATTAAACATTCATTATTCAAAGTTTATCAAATAACCAAAAAAAAGTCAATAAATAACGTTTTTAGTGATATTCTAAGAATCTGTTTTTCTTTTTTTTCAGGGGGTTCACATGAAACAGGAAACCAGTCAAAACACGCCCCTGTGGTTTAGTCTAACTGAACCGCAGTATTAACTTTTTCTTTCCTTTTTGAACCAAAATTAACTTAAACCTATAAATTATTATATTACATTAGATTTATGTAACCCTAGTTTATGTTTCGGTCAATTTTTTTAAGAAGACTTCTAAATATTATTAAAGCGCTATTGTTTATCATTTAAAATGTTAATGATAAGATATGTGTTGTGTTTTGTATTCTGTTTGTATGTTTTTTTTGAGAATATTTTTCAACATTTAAAAGAATATTTTATAGCTCACAAAACAGTTTAAGTAAATAAATGGTGTAAAGCTAGATGACCGAGCAATTAAAAAAGAAAATAAAAAAGTTTGTATTTGACTATAAAAGCAAAAAATAAAACATTTATTTAGTAATCTAATAATATCAAAGCAAAAGTACTATACATTTAAATTATTTTTTTTTTACAGATAAGGCAATACAGGCAAACAAAAACATAGTTTGTCCTTCGAACTCATTTGAAGCAATTTTAAAAGAAAATGTGTCATTCAGCTTTATTAGCTCCATAGGCTTTGATTCGTTGTATATTACTCCTGGTTTTATTTTATCGAAGGTTATTAAACGATTTTAAGCAACGTAAAATAAGAGATAATATAAATAGTTTTAACTTATTTTGATTCAGTTTCACATCAGATTCTTCTAAATAGATAAGGTTATGTAACAACATTTAAAATTTTTACGTGAATCAAATGCTACAAAACGTAATTTAAGTAAAGGATAACGAGTACTGGAGAAATATTTTTTAGGGTCTTTTAAATAAAAAAACACAGCTTCTATGAACTAGAAAACTTTATTACATTAAATTAGATAAAAAAATAATAACTTTGTACGTATAAAATTTGTTATTTTAAACTTTGTAATAAGTTTTTTTCAGACAAAAAAACAATAAGTTGCTGTTCATAGTTTAAAAAAACATGTTAATAGCAAATTTAGATCTATAAATAAGGTAAAAATTTACAAAACTAAACTTTAAAATACTAGTTTTAAAAACTAAACTTTTATAAATACAAAATAAGTAGTAATTTTTTTGTTTTATTTCTGCTCATACTAATAATACTTAGTTTAACAACTGATGTTCTTAGTTATTGTTTTAGTAGTTAAGTTATAAAAATCAGGACATTTATAGGAACTGAGAAGTTTAAGTAATTATTAAATAATTAGTAATAAAGAAAGAAATAAAAAACCTTCAGAATAATAGTGTGTTATGCTCTACCTACCATGATGTTCAAACAGTGGATTTAGAAAACAGTAACGGTTTTTGTCAAACGTAAGTTTATTAACATTTATAATTAGTATTAATCATTTGAATAGATTATGAATTTATAGAAAATTAGCCGAAGTAACTATTGTGGTACTAAGCTTTAAAAAACATTTAAGAACTTTTATACTCGAATTTATATTATTACATTAATTAAACTTGTATAAGATAACAAATTACTTCGTACTTCGAGTTAATTTTAGTTATTTTATCAAAAGTAAACTATAAACATTATGTAAACTATGTACATATTTTAAAAGTTATCTGTCAAATTTACACATTATGTTTGAAGATATATGTAAGTAGTTGTACTTTAATAAATCAAAATTGAAAGTTTTTTATTTATATTTAAACAAAAGTATTTAAGATCTGTTACATATGCTATTATAAAAAAGAACTTTTATTTTATCCTAAACTTTTTTAGAACGAGAGTCGACAAAAATATTTGTGTGAAAACCCAAAGTATTTTGGAAACGACCAAGCAAATAGTGAACTTTACCATTTTCTTTAAGTCAGTACAAACAGTTTCTAGAACACTAGAAAGTTTAAGTAAATGTTTTTTCAATGTATAAGCAACAATATTTTTACATATAAACCAACAAACAGAATAATATATATATGGTAGATTTAATAGTAAACAAAAAATGTACAAAAATTTTATCTTGAGATAAAAAGAAAATATAAAGCATATAACTAACAAAAATATTTATATACTTATCTTAAAAAAAAATTATGATTTAAAAAAATTTAAGCAACAAAAATAGTCTCTAAATAAAAATGTGATAAAAGTTTAAAAAATAGTTTTACATTTGCTTTGCTTGTTGCAAATGTTGTTTAAGTAAGATGCAAAATACTTTGATGCTCAAGTGCATAACTATAATGATTTAAACAGAAATTTTAACTCCGAAGATTTAGGAGTGTATGAGTTAAAGAGAAATGTACCTCAGGGCATTGATTCTGAAAAGTGCTACATAAAACTTGAAGAAAAAACTGAAGCTAATTACGTTTTAAAGTGCTTGTTAGCTACATTTATTATAACAACTCTTTTGGCAACACTTACTTTCAAAATGTTTTCATTCATTAAAATTCCATCAGTCATATTTTACAGAAGATACTTTTCAAAACCGGCTGGTAAAGTTTTTTGTATTATTAATATACAACTTTAGTTTAACCAAAAATAATTTTTTTTTAGAGTTTTTCTTTGTTTTTATTTTTTATTCTGTACCCACCACTGAATTGTTTGAGATGAGGTCAGAACTCAAATTTTTAATTGACTCTTTGAGCTTCATCTTTAGACAGCTTGGATGCTCTGTAATTGACAGCAACAGACAAATGGATATTGCTAAATGTTTGTTAGCTTTTAATTTTCAAAACCAGAATCAAAAAGGATTTACTTCATGTCTTATGAATTTGAACTAAATTTTATTTAATTATTAATTTTTGATCATACAAAAGATTTAAACATTAAAAATAAGAATGTTTATCAGACCTTTAAAAACTTCCATCTTTTTATAATCGGTTAATAAAATTTTCAATCTATTTTAACGTCTGCGTTTTACAAAACGAAGTATCAACTATTTTAACAAAATGTCTTTTACTTTTAAACAACCTTTAGTTTTTGTAAATTTTTCTTAGTTCAACATCTAATTCTGAGATTTAAAAAAACAGACAAAACAGAAAGTTTTGCAAAAAACTTGGAAAAGGTAGACAAGTCTGTTATAGTAATAATATCAGAAGAATTTGTTAAAGACGATGAGTTTGTTTCACAACTTCAACAGGTGCTGTAGTTTCTGTAACTTTAACTAGTGTATTAATTAAAGTGTTAATTTTTTTTTAAATTAAATATTTGTCTTTTTTGGATTTTAAACGCTAAATATAATTATACTTTTTATTTATACTTTTGCAGGTGATAGATCAATCATTAAAAAAAAAGTTAAAGCTTCTTTTTGTTATAGACAATGAAGTTACAAAGACTATTACAAAAAACTGTACGGATAATAAAATATATTCTCTCATGGCTAAAGCTTTTTTAGTAAGTTAATAACAATTTTTTGACTTTTCAATAGTTATTAAAAGAAATAAACAGTTTTAACATTTTATGACTACGTTTGATAATCAAAAATTTACATAAATTTTGAAAAGATATGTTACATCCTGAAAACAAGCACAAACTTAAAACATTTTTTTGTACATTATTTTATTTTTTCTGTAATGTTGAAAGTAAAATAAATAAAGCTTATTTAAACTTCTACTTTTACTTAAATTATGCATTCATTTCAGTCATAAAATTTTCCATTGTACTCATCGTTAAGTTATGAAACTTTTAAATTATTAAATCATAATTGATAGTTCTGAAATACAGTATAGCTTAAATACGTTTTTATTCTAACTACTGCTTACAATAAGATCTACGAATTTTAATCATTGCAAAATTAACAACAGAGCAATTCAATTATACAATTCAAGAAAAATTCAAATATCTTTACAAAATACTTCAAGTGGAAATTAGAAATGCAAATTCCTAAACTGAGAACGTAGTAAAATTTTTTCCCTAGATTTAAATATTTTCTAGTTGAACACTTTTTATAAGTTTACTGTTGTGCTTCGTGAAATATGTATTGTTTTAAATAACTATAAGCTATTAAAAAGCACAATAAGAAATCCTTGTATATTTTGAGTTTTTTAACTTTTTACAAAAATAAAAATTTTTATTTTGTTAAAGTTTTTTATTACGTTCATCTCATATAAAAATAATTTATTGTAATCAAATTGCCTACATAGTATGTGTTATCATAAAATGTTCTAATTCTTGTCGAAATTGTGACTTAATACTGTATATTTTAACTAGTGAACCACGATCAATCCGAGTACTTTCGTAAGAAATATGAGCATCTACTATTTTTCAATGTTTGTCCAACTAATATTATAAAAGGCAATATATAAAAACTGCATGGGATGACATTTTTGCACGTATGTGCTTACACTTTTGCTCTACGGCTTAAACAATAAAACTTAAGGATTTGGTTCGATTTTTTAGTTACGTTTGTGTGTTAAAGTAAGTTTATATTTTTCCGCACAATTCTGACACATGCCATTAATAAAATAAAAACAACTGCTTCAATTTACAAAATGTGTTAAGTGTTTCTATTACACTAATCTGTATTGGAGAAATATTTTTTAATAAACTTAAAACTTTCAGTTATTAATGTTTTTTCAAGTAACTTAATTTCATTGTTTTTAAACAAAAAAAATCACAAAGTTTGTCATGTTTAAAGTCTGGGGTAAAGAGTAAATGAAATAACTTTTTTCTGGACTGTTTCTAAACTAAGTTTTTGGAGGAATATCGGAAATAAATGAGAATGTCTTTCATGTATTCTCAACTGAGTAAAAAAAATTTGACAAAACATAGTTTTGTCAACAAAGTTATGAAAAAACTAATGAGTGTTTACAAAATGTTTTAACGTTTTGATTAATATTTTTACTTTTGAAGTTTTAATTTTTTATAACTATTAAAATAAGATTTGCTTGTTTATTTCAGATCCTTTAAAAAAATATTACTCTAGATCATGTAAAATTTCAATTTTGTTGCTTTGCTTATAAACAAGCTTACTAAAAACTTCAAAACTCAGTAAGTATTTGAAAAAATCCATCTAAAAGTTTAAGTTATATACTTTATTTACCTTATGATCAATTCGCAAACGAAAATGAAGCGAAAAATAAAGAATCAAAAAACATGATTAGAATAATAAATTCAAGAAAAAGACTTAAATAAAAACAATTAGGCTATTTAAAAAGTTGCTTAACTAGATCAAGTCAAACTGATTTATGTTTTAAAAGCATGATAAAAACGTATTAAATGCAAAAATAAAAAAAATAGAGTTTGTAAATGAGCCAAGATTTTCTTAATAATAAAAACTTATTTAAAGAACACCAAAAAAAAATTCAAGTTTTTGCTAAACATGTAAATAGAAACATTATCTAGGACTATTCAATGGAGCCTTGTTAATTTTATCAGTATTATGATTTCCTTTGTCAAATAAATAACTTTGGTCATTAATACTTTTACAGTGTTTTTTAATTGAATTTGTTCCATTAGAAGGTTTGCTCGTGTATTTACAGCTCCAATTTTTTTGATAATCTTCAAAACTTAATTGATTTGTCCATTTCAAAAGCTCGTCTACCTAAATATTTAACATTAAACTTTCAATACAAAAAATAAGTGCACTCTTTGATTGCTTAAAAAAACTAGAGACTTAAAATCAGTGAGACAAGGTAAGCTAATTGGAAAAAAGTATGAACTTAACTGAATTTTTAAAATTTAATTTAAGCACCCTAACTTTTTATCAAGTTTAAAGTGAAACTAACTTCCCAATCCTGAATGTTTTTACAGCCGTTTTTTTCATAAGTGCTTAGAATTGCTTCTGTTGCTTGAGATACTAAGTCATTGATACTTTTGTTATTTGAATTACAAACATTCATGCCGTTTCTAGGTATTAATAAAAAGTTTTATAAGATAGTATCTATCAGAAACAATAAAGGATTAATAAAAAAAAACTGCAACAAAAAATATAACACTTCAAAATAACTAAGATTTTTTTATTTTAAATTTCTATTTTGTATAAAGATTTTATTGAGTATTATAAATAGAGGTGTGCAAATTAATTATTCTATTTACGACCCGGTTTCAGTGACAGAAAAATTGCGACCTCTCCAAGTAAAAAAAAATATAAAACTGCTGAAAATTATAAAAATCATAACAAATTATACAGTATCCTTTCTTTATTACACTAACACAAAGAAACATGTGCTAGTGTAATAAAGAAAGGATACTGTATAATTTGTTATTATTATATATTCAAGTAAACTTGTTTTGCTAGGATCTTTTGTTAACAAACGCTTAAATTTATGTTTTTGAATAGTTATTATATATAGTTATTTGTCTTAACTAAAAAAGATTGCTCAATTTACTGAAATGTAAAGAGCTTATTTAAAAAAATTTGTGCAAATTAATTATTTTATTTACAACCAGGTTTCGGTGACAAAAAAATTACGCCCTCTTCAAGTAAAATAAGTCGCAATTTTTTTGTCACCGAAACCTTGTTGTAAATAAAATATTTAATTTGCACATCTTTATTTGAATAGTTATTATAAAAACGTTAAACATTTTCAATAATTATTAATCGTTGCTTCTAGTTAGTTTTTCATCGAGTTGCTCTTTGACTAGAAAAAGTTTAAAAAAAAACTTTAAAGCTTAAAATTTTTAGCATTAAAGCTTTTAAAAGAAAGGCAAACTTTTATTTTGCAATTATTTAAAAAGTTAAAAATATAGATTGACAAAAGTTTCCAGAAATAAATAAGTTGTACTAAGTTAAAAAAAACTTGTTTATCTAAAAGAGTAATGAAAAGTTTTAGAAGTAAAACTAAATTTAGTTTTACAGATTTTTAATTTATCTAATTAACTATAAACTTTGTCTATATCGTAATGAAATTAAATAAGCGCAAATATACTTTTAGTTTTAAACAAGAGTTTAGTTTATCCCATAGTTAATTTACTTGTACATTTTATTCATCCACTCAATTTTTCTTCGTTTTCTTTTTAATTGGACATCTTGTTTTCTGCGTAGTTTGCTATGATGAAACTTTATAGTTTGGTTTGGTTCCTTTTGAATTAACTAAAACAAAAGTTATTATAATGAAAAACCCTTCAAATTTTATAAAAATTAATATTAAAGTTTGTTTTACTTTACAATAATGTTTAAGTGTATTATTTAAACTACATTAGTTTACATCTAGGTTTTCACATTCACAGATTATCTATTTTTTACATAACTTAAATTTCAAAATTTAAAGTCAATAGTTTTGCATTTTTAATTTTCTTAGCTTAATAAAGTAACTTTACTAATTAAAATAACAAATAGAATAACTCACTAAGTTCGTAAAAACTAAATCGCACACCAGGTCCTTAGACCAAACTTTTAAGTACTTCTTTGTCATTCAACAAACAATGGTTAAAGTTTTTATAAAAATTAACATTAACAAGTATAAAAGTTATTTCACTATTTAAAGAATCACAAAACTTAATTTAAATTTTAATAAACAGTCTTTGTAAAATGTTTCTGATATAATACTAAATGTGTCTTAAATTATTGAGGACTGATTGTAAATCTGAAAACGTTTAAAACTTATGTATTGTGCAATAAAAACTTATATATTTTAAAAAACTACCATTTGATTTTTTTAAATGATACAATGTATGAACCGCGTTTTTTTCTTTGTCAGATTTCTCTGAAACTTATCACCAAAAGTAATCTCCTTTTTTTTTTGGTTTTCGAGCAAGAAAAATAAAACTTTTCAGAATTATTTTTTCATTAGTTTTAAGACTTTCATTTGTAAACAGTGGTTTTTAGAGTAAGAAAATACAAAAAATATTGTTCAAAAATATCAAAAAAACAATCCATAAAAAAGTTCTTAAAACTATAAATTACTGAACATAGTGTTTTGAATTAAAAAATAAAGTAAACTATTAAAGTTTGAAAAACTAGTTAAAAATAAAAAACATAGACTTTAAATAAAACAGTCTTTTTTCGTTTTTTTTTAGTTTGCACCTTCAAATCCAAGGTTTTCCGAAAAGGTCTATATGGCCTTTTATGGGCCATTTTAGCAAGTCAGAGGGCGTTAATCTGCAAAGGGGCTAAAATTAGGGGGCGTGACTAGTAGAGGGGTCATAAGGGTTGCTTAGGTACATTTCAAGAGAAAATTTGAAACTTACACTAGAGAATCTGGTGTTTGTACTGAAGAGCAGAAAACAGATATAAAGAAGGTCTTTCATTTCACGAAAAATTCAAAACTCACACTAGATATTATAGTGTTTGTAATGTTGAGTAAGGGCGATATTTTTTTAACTTTTTGAAAAAGTGGTGTTTATGAAAATGAGTTTGTTAAACATTGTTCTATACAAAACTTATTTAAGTCAACTTTAGTTTTTTATATCTAAAAAAGTACTTCAAATTTTGTAAAAAGTATGTAGATGTTGAGATAAAACTTTACAAAGTCAAGGTGGAATCCTTATTAAAACCTTAAAAAATTAAGCTAAACTTAAAAAAAACATTTAAAATTATTATAAACATCATTAGAGATTTAGGTATAGCGCTGATAGTTAATATCAGCTTATAATTTCTATTAATAATTTACTTTCATTAAGTGTGATGACTTGAAATAAACTTAAGTTAAGGTAATAGTTTTGTAAAATAAATATATCACTGCAAAATACTTTTAGTATGTTAAACGCAATTTTTGGGCAGATAATTTTATAAGTAAAAGTTATTAAGTTTTAGTAAGATTATAAAATAGTTCTTTAACTTTTAATAACGAATCATACTAGTTTAGTGACAAAACCGAGAAAAATGGTACTTTTTACAAGCAACGCAAAACAAATAGACACTTTAGATTATTTCAAGTAATCGTTCATGTAAAAGAAGCAAACATTTTTGAGTATCAACAATTGAACTTTATAATTATTCCTATATAAGTAAGTTGTAGCAGTTGTTAAAATTAAGCACTAAAAACTAAAATGTTTTGTAAACTTTTCTTTAAGATATGGATAAAAGTGAAGCATTGAGATCACATAATTTTGTTATAAGTATTTATTGAACTACAAAGATATGCTATATATTAATAAAAGTCAATATAAATCTATAAAAAAATATTTTTTTAAGTAAAAAAAAAAGAAACAAAGTCCAATATAAATGTTTCATATGTAACAAAACAAATACATTCATTTTAGAATCTACTTTGACTAACAGAACTTCATTAAGTCTTAAAAAATATCTTAGATTTAGCTAACATTATTAGTGTATTGGAGTTGAGAACTTGTAACTACTCTCCAACCATTATTTTCAAACCTTTCATACCAACCAGTTTTATTGCATTTGTTAGAGTCCGATGTTTCTAGCCTGTAATTTTTACTTTTATAAAATGTGAGTAGCCAGTGAACTGTACCACATTTAAAATACCTTCTTTCCAACTAAAATACTTGTAATGAGATAAACTATCAAAAATTTGCTAAAAAATTTTTTAGAGTAAAATAAAACTCTTTAGGGCATAGGGAGTCCAACAATTTTTTTTATTTAAAATAAAATAAGCTTTTATATGAAAGCTTTAAGTACTAACTACAAGCAAGTTTTTTAGAATAAAAAAATCTTATTTAACTTTTGAGATATTGTAATTTTTATAAAAAGTTTCCAATACAAATGTATGGACTGAAAATTTTTAAGGGTCAATTTTCTCGGAAATTTAAAAAAATCACTAAAAATCTATCTTCATTTTAGAGCTAGAGACCTCAAATTTTTAGGAAATGTTTCCTTTATAGTTTAAAAGACTTTAAATGTTGTAATTAAAAAAAATTAAAAAAAGCATTTTTAAATACAAAAACTAAAAAAATAGGTGTTTTTTTTTAATTTTTAAAATTGAAAATATTCCTACATTCAATCTTTTCAAAATTTAACAATAGACTTTTTTTGAAAATTTGAAGAAGATTAGTTAAAAATGAAGGAGAAGATAGATTTTTAATACAACAGTTTTTTTTTGCATTTTTGTTTGTGCCTTACATTATTATTGTTTACTAAACAACAAAAAATAACGCTCAAAAGGTTTGGTCTGAGGTACCTGGTGTACAAAAAACCTTTTGGTTATTGAGTTATACACCAAAACAGCTTAACGTCATCCTCAGAACAACATTTGGAACCTATTGAGGTCACCAACTTTGGTTGCTTATTATATCTAAAAAAATACTTTGAATTTTTTTTTAAGTGGTTAACAATATCTGATAGCTCAGATAAAACTCTATAAAATAAGATCAACTTGTAAAAATCAAGGTGGATCTTTATTATGGTAATATTTTAAGATCTTAATAAAAAAGCATAGTTGAAAAGTTAAAACAATACCTATTATTATGTAATTTAGCATGTTTACTCTTGGCTCTGAGACTTGTATAGTCTTTAGGACTATTAGAACATATATCTTGCACTGGTCTATGAGTGTAAATTTTGTAGCATATGCTCGGGGGAAACTTTTCCTAAAAATAAAAATTTCTTATCTAAACTTAAGATAAATTAATAACAAATATTATCAAATTAAAAGATGTGAAATTTTCATAATTACAAAGCTTTTTAAAGCAACATGTAATTAATTTTTTGTATAAAAGTATTATTTTTAAATAAAACATACCCCCATCAAACGGAATCTAATATGTATTCCTGAAGCATCATCTAGCAGTTTAGCTTCATTTGGATTTATGCATTTTAACATGCTTGCTGGGCTACCTTTAGCTGATAAACTTAACAAATGCTTGTAATACTTGAACACTTGGGTGTCCTTGAAAAATACATTTGTAAAGCTATAAAAATGTAAAATTCTCAGAAAAAGTTATTAAAAACTTGTAAGCATATATTTGATGATATCAGTAATTGTTTTTTTGTATTTAACATTTTGTGCAGAAACTATATGTTAAAATTTAAGAATAGATATAGATCAGGGTTTCACAATTTTTTTTTTTAATTGCCCCCTTTAATGAAATTAAAAAAGTTATTGCCCCTCAACAAAACACTCAGACCTTTTTGCTTTTCATCTGCAACTCAAGAATGTCTAGCGTAGGTTTAAAAATTTTTAAATTCCACAAAATTTTAAAATTGCCCCCAGAGGCGAAATTGCCAACTTTGGGAAACCCTGATAAAGATATTTTAAATGAAAAAATGTTAATAATAATAATTTTTTGAAGAACAAAAACAAAGTGCCAAAAATAAAGGTCCTAGTGTACAAAAATACTTTTTGCTATGGCTAAAATATTTAACAAAAAAATCTAACACACAAACAATGAAAAGTATTAAACTTTAGTAAACATTGTAAATTCAGAATCATTATACAAAATTTTAGATTGTTTTTAAAAATCATTTAATAACTAAAAAAATATTTTATAATTAAATGCAGATAGTAAAATGAATAAAAAAACACATAACTGAAAACAATATTTTGAAGTTGACTAAGTAGTGTTTATAAAGAATAAAATGAAGATGTCTAACTTCTTTTAAACAAATCTAGTAAGTAAACATCAAAAATAAATTACGCTTCAACATGTATGTTGCAAAGTAAGAAAAAAAAAGAAAGAAGATTAATTTTAGTAGATATTTACATAAAAAAAAATCACTATAAAAAACACTTACAACTTTCTTTCTCCAAGCATTCTGAATAATTTTTGCTGCTGTTTCTTGAGACTGAACAACCATTTTTATCTTTAAGTACCCATGACTGTTCTAAAAGTTTAGGTAAGATTAAAATTAGAGTGAATAATTACTATATCAACAAGTACTACTTGTAAAGTTTAAAAATATAAGTAAACAGGTAAACTAAATAATTGAATATATTTAAAGGGCTGCAATAAAAATTCAAAAAAAATCTATAAAAAGATTTTAATAAGTTTGGTTGCTAGAAAGCTTTAAACAATATCATTTTTATTTTTTGAATTTGTGTTCACTATTTATTGTTGATAGACTTAACAAACTATAGCTGCTGTTAAAGGTATTTCTGTAGATTTACTTAAAAATCAGGTATACAAAAGAGTTTTCTTTATTTACTGTGAACAGATTTTTAAGAGTTAGAGAAACTTTGAATTATTCTACAGTCCATCTTCATCTTTTACTCACTTATTTTAAATAGCAGTTTATTAGTAGATAATATTGTACTTTCTTATCAGTTTTTAGATTGAATTTTAAAAATAAAGTCTGCTCTTATAAAGTTTTGAACATTTTATAAGGTTTATATTATCTACAACATCAAGTGATCTACAAGATCTATAAAATTAATATCTGGCTGGATCTAGGATTTTAACTTAGTTTCCAGCTGGAACCAGATCTGGATCTCATTTTGAAATTAGGACCCAGTCAGGTTCTGTAAAACTTTTAAATGTTCTCATATATATTGTAGTTTCAAAATTAGCCTTAAATACCTTTTTCACACTTCTCCATTAACTCAAGAATGCCTAGTTTAAGTTTTAAACTTTACCATAATATCTATAACATCTAATGTAACTTTCAAAATTTTCTCTTATTATTTAGTATAACTTTCAGAAATTATCTAATAATTTCTAGTGTAAGGTTCAGTATTTTCTCATAATATCTAGTGTTAATTTAAAAACTCCCAAAATATTTATATTACCTATTTTATCCTTCAGTGATCTACCTTATCCATAACATTAGTATCCAGCCAGATTTAGATATTTTGAAATAAGAATTTGGTCAGATCCTGATAGTTTTTTCAAATAAGATCCAGATACTTTTTCAAATTAGGCTTCTGCTAGATCAAAAAAGGCATTAATGGGCTGGATTTGAACCCAGATAATTAGATTAAGCCCGGGTTATATTACTAAATAGGGGCTATTTTGAAATTAGTTTGATTAAGTCAATAACAATAACTAGGTAAAGAGAAGAAGGGATGGGATGCAATTTAGACAAAACAGCCCTTGAATATATGTTTTCATATTTTTGTTTATAAAAGCCTATAAAAGTACATTTGTTATGTTTAATAGAGCTAGCTGCAAGGCAGAAATCAATTTGTAATTAGAATCAAAATTATAAATAAACAATTGACTATAAATCAAACTATTTAGACCTTGGTCAAACCCAAGTAATTAAAAATTTACCAAAAATATTTTTGAGTATTTTCATAGTTTATAAAAATATTATGTGTAGCTCAAAAAAATACCAGCAATAGTTTAAATAAATAGTTCAAAATTGTCTAAATTAGCTTGATATTTTCGAAAATACAAACTAGTCTTAGTGTGTTGCAAACCTGATCTAAGTAACAAAAATAAGCAGACAAATATTTGATATGCTGCTTGAATATAACGTTTTTTTTAATGTGGTTATAATTTATACTTTTGATTTTTAATTTATTGCTTCAATTTTGTTTGATGGAAACTGCAGTTTTTTTTAGTGTTTTGACATTGCTAAATGTGTGTTATTTCTTGGAAGAATCACTTATTCCCAAGAGATCAATACAGCTTTGGCTACTCTGGGTAGTCAACACCTGACCAAAATTTAAAACAAAAGCAGTACTCCTACCCTCATACTGTCTACCATTTTATGCCTCCTAGTAGCTATATTAAGCTTTCAAAGCACCAGAACTTTTTTTTAGCATATAATAATACTTTCATCTAAAATTAAACAATACTTATAAAATTGTAGAATTTTCCAAACTAAACCCTTGAAATGTTGTATGTGTGTATAAGTTTTAAGCATTGTTTAACAGTTTTGCAGGTGCAATGCCCTAGACAAACTAAAAGGTATCCGAGTCGATTACCAAAAGATTTTTTCGTGTACCAGGTCCTAAGATCAAATGTTTTGAGCGTTCTTTTTTGTTGTTTATGTGTTTGTTTTAAATAGTGTCTAAAATAAGTACAACCTTTAGAATATTTAAATGTTATACATTTGTTTAGAACTAGAGTCTTAAAATCCATAGAAATTTAAATTTCCCTACTACAAGAAAAAACAATCTTTCACTAAGTTTGATATTTTAGTTTAGCTTACTAAACATTGTAAGAAAACTTGTTTAGAAAAGTAGTTAATTATTATTTTAAAGTTTTAGCTATAAATAAATGTACGCTGTACAATTTCTTAAAGCTTAAATTACTTTTTCTTAGTTTTATACTTCTAATCAAACACTTAGATGTGTGTATACCATAAGAAAATAATAATAACTAGTTGCTTTGCTTATACTAGTTTTTTGACGACACGATGTTGAAAAACTTTATGAAAAAAAAATCAAGTATTTAAAATAAAAAATAAAGATTACGCAAACCTTATATAAATTTATGTATTGTGTTTGTTGAGAGCCAATGTAGCAATAACCGTACCGAGTACCGACAAAAACTATTTCATCAAATTATACAAGTTAACAAAGATTTTTTTATTTTTTTTACAAGCAATTCTATAAATATGCTATAGTTAGTTAAGTTATTTTTGAAATCTTAAGTAATTTGATACACACTTTAACTTTATACTTAAAAAATTAAATATTTTGCTTAGTTTTAGGCACTTATGATATGCTAAAAGTTGTTTCTGTTAATTTGAAATTTAATTTATAATTTTTTTTTTGTTTTGTTGTATTTTCTATATGTTAAAGTTAGGTAGTTTAGGGGTAACAATTCTATGTTAACAGGTTACGGTTCAAGTGTACTTAATGTACTGCTGTAGTATTATTAGCTTATCTTATTTGAAAAACTTTTTGAAAGAAAAAAATTTTAAAACTTTTTGTTAGAGCCGATCAAATATTCTGAAAAGTTCACATTGTTGCAGAAATGTTAGAAATAACAATAATTGTACTGTACGTAGTACGTACACTGTACAGTACAGGGACGTAGCTAGCTCGGAAAAGTTACGAATATGCAAAATACAAAAAACAAAAGGGACGACGCGTGATGACGTAGTAGGAGGTACAGGAAAATTTACGTTTTTCAATAGTTATAACTTTCTTTTTTAAATAAAACTATTCTGGTTCTGCTCGAGTTGTCCCTTCTCGAGTTGACCCCGCTTGAGCTCAACTTGTCACTACCCGTTTTATTGTTTTCGCGTTGTTATGAACTTTTAACGACCCAAGATCATGGTTTTTAACTCACATATAAAAAATCTGTTGCTTAAAAAAAATTTACAATGCATTGCTTTTTGATAAAGAGAATCTGAGCTGAGTTTAAAGTATACAGTTTGAATATATTTATTTTTTTAGACACTATAAGTGTTAAAGAATGTTTATATTTCAAATTTATTTATCAAGAGGGCAAAAAATAATATAAAAAATGTTATATGCTAATAACGCAGGATCTTTTTAAATTAAACAATTGAAACAAAAGCGTTTTTTTTTTGAAAAGTTTCATAAATTCTAAAAAAGTTTATCAAAAAGTTGTTAAGTTACGTGCCTGTTAGTGGTACTGTATGTTTAGTTGTATTTCAATTACATAACTATATGCAAATTAAAAAACTAAAATAATGACATAAAACTCATCTACTCTATTTAAGAAAAAAATATCTCTGCTGCAAAATATTTTATTTCATAAGTATAATGTCAACACTATAGAGAGATTTATAAACAACTACAAAATAAACAATTGTTTAACAAGAGTATTCAAAGTTTACAAATGTTTACTAAAGTTTAATAGATTCAGGTTTAGTTTACTTTTTTTGAATAAATTGTTTGATTACCATTTTTTTTTACTTTATTTACATTTAATTCACCATAGTTCTAAAAGTACTAAGTGAGTGTTTAATAATTTGTTTCAAAAAAGTAGGTCACAAAACTTGTTAAACCTTTAATTCTTATATGGAATTTTTTAAAGTTTCAAAAGTGTAAATTATAGTTTTGAAATTAAGTAAGTTAATAGTAAAACCTGCTAGTTGATTTTACAAACTTCAAGTTTATAAAAATAAATACTTAAAGCTGACAAAAAAAATTCTATCTTTTTAATTTACACTTAAATATGTCTTTATGAAAATATTTTTATACATAACTTTGGATTTGAAGTTTAACAAGATGCAACTACCTTAACTACCATTTTCTACCTTGACTTTTCTACCTTAACTTAGATAAGAAGCATATGTTTCTTCAACAATAAAAGTGATATTAAAGTAGATTCCACAAAATATTTTAGTATGGTTAAGGGCATAGGGGGGAAAAACACTTTTTACATGTTGATCTTATTTTATAGATATTTTCTTAACTAACAGTTGCTTTTTACCATTTTGTAAAATTCAAATTAGTTTTTGAGATTTGAGGGAACAAAGTCAGAAAGCTCATTAGGTTCCTTATGGAAGAATAAAAGTATTAAGGCAAAAAAGGTTATTTCACTAAAACTCTTTTGTACAGTTTTTAAGCAATCTTTCTTAAACTTTCTCAATTTGATTTTAACTAAATAATGAATATTTCTTTTGAAAAATTTTGTAATGTAGAGTAAAGATTTTTTTATAAAAATTATTTTTATTTTGGTTGTAGAATTATTAATTTTTTTTTTAATTCTTACAGCAGGATATTTTCTTATAATGCTAGGAACATTACCTAAAAATTTGAAGTTAATTTACAAAAAAATGAAGAAGGTAGAGTTTTAGTGAATTTTTTTAAGTTCTGAGAAAATTGGCAACAAAAAAAATTTCCTTTATACATTTGTATTGGAAAATTTTTACACAACTGAAGATATCTCAGAAGTTAATGAATATTTTTTTCTGTGAAAAATATCTTATAGTAAATAATTAGAGCTTTCATATATAGTCTATTATTATTAAATAAAAAAATTGTTGGACACCCTATGTCCTAAATTTTATTTGAATTTTCACATTCAAGTTCCCATTCTTAGTTGTTCAATTAAAACTGATTTTATAATTATTGTTGTTTTATCAACCACCATGGCTACTTAAATAGTCTAAATTTTTACTTAAACTTTTTCATTTTGCCAAAAAATGTTTAATATTGCAAAGGGTAGAGTTTGAGACTTATGTTTTAATTAAGAGAAAAAGTTTAACTTTAAAAAATGTTGTTTTGTTATTTGAAGATAATTTGTTACAGCTGGCTTAGTCTAATAGGGGTATTCAAAATTTTATTTAAATTTGAGTTATATAGTAGGTCCACCTTTTCGTTACAAGTCCATCTTGTTAAGTAGAGTTGTATCCTATCTATCATAAACTTTTTAGGGTTGCCACAAAACCTGGAATCCTGAAAAACCTGGAATTTGACAATTTAGGCTAAAAAAACCTTGAATTTAAGAAAATTCCAAAAAAAAACTCGATTTTTGAACATAAGTCACTAAAAAACTAGAAAATTTAAACAATTTTTACATTTAAAGTAGTAAAATATTGATTTGACACTAAAATTCTATCATACAAAAAAACATTTCATCATCAATTTTTTTTGTTGAAAAACAAGTTTAAAGTAGCTTTACACTTTACAGTATTTTTTCAATGTTATTATACTACTTAACATTGTTTTTAACCTTGAACTTATCTTTAAATAAAAATAAAGCCAAAAGTGTGTACTTCAGAATTTCAGAAAACCTGGAAGAAATTTCTTAAAAACCAATGGCAACCCTGTTTTAATTGCAAAACAAAGTACAAAGTAACTTTCAAACTATAGGCAATCAAATTATTCAAAGCCAAGTTCAATAAGTGTTTTATGGAATGTTAATGAAATAAAAAAGCAGAAAAAAGACTATTTCAGTAAAAAAAAAAATATTGTTCCTTAACTAAAAAATATTATTCAAGTTTTAAAAGCTATCTGTTACTAATGTTTTAATACTTTCAAAATTTCATTTATCTTAAAACTTAGTTTCTAGCTCTTGTTAGAAAGTATAATTATAGTGAATTAAAAAAAAAATTATTAGGTCCATAGCATGGTTGTTTGGTTTATATCAGAATTTTTTGCAAAACTACTAAATTTCAAATAATAAATTAAGTTTTTATTTTTTGTAAAATTTAACTTATAATCTAAGTTTTTATAGTAAACAAAGTTGCCACACTCAAGCTAGTTTGAAATTTTTGAAAACTCAGGCTGTATCAGGCCAGTTTGAATGTTTTTGAAAAACTTTGGCTAGTTTTTATATTTTTAATAAATATCAGTCTAGATTTTTATAACTTTAAATCTTTATATTTCATAAAAATTATTGTTTTATTAAGTCTTTTAGTTGTTATTTTAGTAATTTTAGGTATTTAAGCTAATTACTTTTTTTTTTTAAATTATAGGTTTTATTTTATTTCAATTTTCTCATAAATTCCAGCCAACTCAGTTTATATTGATGTAATTCAGGCTGGCTTTTTGCCTTTCAGAGTGGCAACCCTGTTTAATACTAGCAGTCATAAAATTATCAAATTTAACATACTAGCATTTTTGTTTTTTCTTTACACATTTCTAATAAACTTTAAGCTAGCATTATCTAAAATTCTAAATGATTAAAAAAAATATAATACAAACCTATGAAACTCTTTAATTTTGATCGCTTATGAAGCATAACTAACTTGAATTAAAAAGAAAATTGTATAAAATAACTGATAGATTAGTTTTTAATCTAAAATAATATTGATAAAAAGTTGAAAACCCTCCTATGCCCTTAAGTCCTTTTCTAATTGTTGTTATGTTTTCAAGTAACAACAATTTAAAAAACAAAAAAAAAAAAAAAATTTCAATTTTATTTACACTGATGCTGAAACTTTTATCTCAAAAAGTCATAGTCTAATTTTAGCTAGTTAAAGTTGTTTTATGTTTTTCGTTAATTGAATTTTTATAACAAAGTTTACAACAAAGTTAATTAATAAAAAAGTTTATTTATTAGTTCAAAAGCTTTATCAATTACTGGTTAATTGAATAACAATATTAATTTTTAAGTTTAACATCTAAACTTAGGCAAACATGCTGGCTCATTATGGTTAGTTTTTTGGTGACTTAATCTTTTTTCAAGTTAAAAATTGGAAATTTATTATAGTTTTTTGCATGATTTAAAATACGGTAGTTTTTCTTATACTTATTTATTAGAAGTTAGCCAAAATATACTGGATCAGTACACTTTTTATTGTTTTTTTATAGTATAATAGTTTTAAGCATTAAAAATTGTTTAATAATATTTTTTTTGATTTAGTATTATTACAACAAAAAAAAACTTTTAACTAATTGCAATTAATATGATATTATACTTTTACAATTATACAAAATAAGTTTTATAAATGCTCAAAACTTCACTTTAAAGTATACATGATCTCCTATACCCTTTAGTATTGAAAATGTTTATAAAGTATCATTAGTACTTGTGTTTTTTTTAACCTAGTTTGATTTTTAAAAATTATTTACAGGGTTGCCACACAATCAGGACAATTAATTTAAAATTAAGATAAACTCAGATGACTTAAACTTGTTTTTGTGAGTTATTGCACTTGTTTCCAACTTTAATGTAAAATACAAGAGCAAAAAAGGCCAGTTAAGTTTTTATATGGTTTTATAACTTCTGAAAATCTCAGGCTAGTTTTTTTTTTTAATAGACTTTGAATAAGATTTAGTTTCAATATTTTGTTAAATTATAACCAATTTCAATAAAGTATTTGATTTTTATTGGTTTTGAAAAATAAAAAAAAATAGTTTATTTGATAAAAAAGAACTGAAGATGACTCAAGACAGTTTTTGGTCACTCAGGACGGATTTTTCGACTCAAAGAGTTGTAACCCTGTATATAAACACATGTTATTCTCTGATTCTAATAAGATATTTTTTTGGTTTTACGGTATATTAGTATAAATTCTTAGTCTGGTAGATTTTAGAATAAATAAAATGCATCTAATATCAATTTAATCTGCGCTAGGATCTCTATTAGCAAACAATTAAGTTTAATTTTGAAATTTTTATTTAATTTGTAATATTAAGTTGTACAAGTATCAAAAAGTTCATATTATAAAATCTTATAGTTTAAACTTTTTGCGTTTCAAATATATCAGTTTCAAAAAAATCTTGTACATTAGCTTTTTCTTAATACTAAAGTGACAGTGTAAAAATTGAAAATTGTAGAGTATAATTTTTTTTCAATATTATTTTTACACTGGAAACTTAGTTTATGATTTTATTTAATTATATTTATTTAGTATCTGGGCTTACTGTAAAGCTGTGTAACATATAGTTTTTATAATGAATTTTATGCTAAACTTGTATAGCTGTTTTTTAATTGGAATTTTTTGAGCATAATTTCACATGGTAAAAATATACATGTTCTTAAATCAAAAAATATATTTATCAACCCAAACTACTTAATAATAATCAAACTTAACATTGTTTAAGTTCTAGCGATGGTTTTAGGTAATTTTATGTTAACAACTAAAAAACTTTACTAAGTTAACATTGATAAAAAAATATTTTTTTATGCTTGAAATTATTATTATGATTATTTATATATATATATATATATTATTTTTTAGTATTTAAAATAATTTTGGTCGATAGTGCTTGACAAATTGAATTGGAGCTAAATATTTATTTGAATATATAATAAACAATAGGTTTATATGCCCGTTTTGTATATGAGATTTATGACCTCATATACTCATCAGTAAAGCTTAAGTTAATTAACAATGTTTAACAGAAAATATAATTTAAAAATTGTATAATTATTAAGGCGTAGTAATAATGAAAAATTTTGTACAGTGAGTTATATACAATATTACTGCGTCTTAATAATTATATAATTTTTAATTTCTGTTAAACATCGTTAATAAACTTTAGCTTTACTGATGAATATATGCGGTCATATATCTCATATACAAAACAGTTGTACAAACTTATTATTTTTTATATAATCAAGTAAATAAATATATTTATTCATTTATTATATATATGTATTTTTAAAACTATAATATTAAGTTTAGGCAATCAAAAAAGCTTTATTTTGATTGCTGTGTTTAAGTGTATATTGAAAATTGAAGTAAAGGAAAAACAAAGTACATTATAATAATGTATGTTTTTTATGTGTTAGGGTATTAAATAAACTCTTATTTGATTTATTTGGAATTAATAAAATAGTTATTCAATTGAATTGAAAAAAAATCTAGTCTTTTTTTTTGTGATTAGAAATTTACAGTAGAATTTTAACATTTATTTTTGTTTCTGTTTTTTGTAAACATTATTTTATTTTTGTATCTTATAAGATGTAAAATGTTATAATTAATAATTTTTTTGTAGTTTGTTTTAAATTGAATAATATTAATACACGTAATCCTATGCTTGTAATGTAAAAAAGTATACATATTATTGATCACTTAATTGTTTAAATGAAAATAAAAGTAAACAGCTTATTTACTGTGCTCATTTTAATATCTTTTCTTTTGTGGTTGCTACGCACTTAAGTTTTTCAAACGAGAGTGTTCATTTGTTTTGTATTGTCACAAAGAAAGTGAAAGTAAAATTCTGAAATTTAAGAGTACTAGATAAGCACATGTTAGATTTGTTTTGACGTAACTAGCTTACATTAGTAAAAAATATTTAGTTTAAGTTAATGTTTCCGTTTTAAGTTTATTTAAAAACTTGTTTACTTTAATTTTTTGATCTTTATAAAAGTAATTAAAACTATTTGGAACTAATAGTACGAAGATGAATATTATCTGTTTAAAAAAACATAATAAATAAAATGACAGATTATAGTGTCATAGTTTTACCAAAAAAAAAATGAGTATATAAAATTCAAAGTAGTAAAGTAAATAAATGTATATGCCTTATAAATTAACAATTTTTTTGTTTTTTGTTAGTTTTTTAACTTAAATTCCAAACCTTTCAATTTTTTTAATATTTTTAGTGTCATCTCTAGTAACTTGTTTAATAAAGTATTTAGTTGAAGAAAATTTTTCAATTGAGTTATTTAGATGTTTTATGTTTTACAGTAAGCATTTTTATTCGTAATTAATGTTTTATTTTTTAGAGTTTAAAGGACTTTTAATTCTATTACTTTTGTTCTTTAATTTAATGCTTCGAGTTTTTTTCTTATAATTAAAAGTTTTTATTTAATAATACAGAAATATTTTTAGTTGGCAACTCTAGCTTTTTTATGAAGTTAAATTAAAGTAAACTATTTTAAAGGGATACATCATTCTAAATTGAGTTGTCTTAAATGTTAAATTTTTAGAATGCATGTTTTATTCATAAGATAGTTTTTATTGTAAAATTACTATTGTGCATTACAAAAGTTTTCATCGATTAGAATATGAAAAAATATAAATAAGTTATTTTAGAAGTGTAATATTATTGGTTATAATAAAAAAATTTTTCTTGAAAATTTACTTGGATATGTTTTTATACTACCTATGCCATATTATTGGTTTTTTATGTTTTAGATAATACTTTACACTTTTAAAGTTTTATTCTGTTTAAAGTTAAAACTAAACTATCATAATTTTTTTTTTTAATATTAAGTTTGAGTATGAATCTGTTTTCTCTATAAAGTCTAAAATATAAATTATCAATAGTTGCAAAATTGTGATTAATTAATTGAAACAATATAAAGCTAAGGTTAATATGGTTAACTTAATTATTTAAGTTTATATCATTAGTAGCTCAAATACTACAAATATTATATTTTACATATATCAAATATGTTACTTAATGGTCAAGTTTTATAAAAGCTTTTTTTAATAATTTTTGTAGTATATTCTTATATAATGCATTTATAATCCTTTTAATTTTAAAGAGTTAAATTGTAATAATAAGAAATGAAGTCAATTATACATAAATATTTTTTTCTATAGTAAAAAGTAAGAATATGATTTTAAGTATCTTCTAACAACACTAATAAAAAAATCTTTAAATAAAATTAATTAAGTTTTTTTTCAGAATGTTATAGTTTTGTATGTCCAAATAAGCTCTGCAGTTAAATATTATTTTTATGTATAATCGATGATGCTGAAACAATATAAGCTGAAAAACTAAAGTAAGTAATAAAATAAACTAAATGTTCTAAAAATGGCTGAATCAAACGTAGAAGCATTGAAAAAATTAGAAAAAGAAGAAAAGGCTTTAAAAAAGAGTAAAGACAAATGGAAGCTTTATATAGATTATCTTTTAAGGCATCAATCCATAGTAACTTCTAAATATATGGCATGGGAAAAAAACGAGTTCGAATTGTTTAAGGTAATCTTACACTAAATATTTGAATAAGTTGTTTCTCACCATATTTGAGAAAAGCAACTTGGTATATTTTTGAACATTTAGTTTTAAATTTAACGATTAAAACTGTAATTATTGCACTTCAGTGAAATAATACAGTCTTTAAATTTTTTTTAATTTTTTAGTAGTTTTTTTTTTAATTTTCTAAGATAAAGTTATTACCTTAAAAATATTTTATCAAGGAAGCTCTAGAAAAATCGCAGAGACTAGACGAGAAGGACCAGTCAAATGCTCCAACTATCAAAAAGTTGAAGCTTCGTTGCGGTGTACTCGAAACCAAAAAGTACATAACTGAAGCAAACATGATAAAAAAGTACTTGGATTTCATAGAACGACTTAAAGGCCTGAATTCAGTTGCCAAAGATCTCGTTAAGCTGTTAAAAAAGTCGAAAATTGAAGATATTGAGGAGCTTGTTAAGCACTTTGACTTTTGGAAAGCTTTCGTTGCGATCAATACTAATTTAGCTGTTTTAGAAACTAAAGATGTTGACTTTAACCATCCAGGTTGTTTTATTTATTATTAAAACTTTGTCATATTTGTTTCGTTAGTTTTTCTTGAATTTATGATACATAGTCATAGCGATAACGTTTTACCAACCTTATCAATATTATTTAGCAGCTAAACTATTTGAAAATTATTATTTTATTATTACTAATGTTTTAAAATCCATTAGGTATGAGGTATGTAGTTTGGATTTGTCTCGTTCGAACCACTTTAAACATTGTAAACAAGTTTTTAAAAGAAGTCTCCAGTTTGACGCAAATTCCTCTGACCTCTGTTGATCAGTTTGTTGCATTCAATCTTTCGGAAGAACAGAAAGCAGTCAGTCAAAGACTCGAAGAAACTTTTGCTGGTTATAAAGGTCGGTTTGTTTGTTCATTTATATCATTCAGAATGTAACCTGTCAAATGATTAAGTAATGATACTATATGACCATAGCAAACAGTATAATAGAAAAGATAAATATATAATCAAGTTGTATTACGAGCGTCCAGTGTTTTTAGATATATTTTTAAACAATTGGCTTAATTTTCAAAAGGTTTTTGTTTTCTTTATTTTATGCTTTTTCTTTTTTTTTTTTCAAATTTTCCCACAAACGGTCGCTCCAGTACTTTGTACTTAAGCCAGCTTGATAAGATCTCAACAGCGGTTTCTTGCGACTATGTCTGCCTGATGAGTCCTAGAAAGGACGAATTCGGTCGTAGGTTGTCTCGAATGCTGTTGTTGTTGGTCGTGTGGTGAAGTTCATTATTTATTTTACGTGAAAACCTGTTTCTTTTTTTGTATCCTAACTTATACAATCACTTATTTTTTATGCACTAACTTTAAAATTTCATTCTAAGTACAGAATATAGTAAAAAACCTATTTTTTTGAAAAAAAAAGTTTTTTTACAAACTGATACTTAAAGTCTATAAATACTTTAATAATATTTTGCTTGTCATCTATGTTTATTCCGTAAAAAGGTTCTTAACTCTTAAATTACAACATTTGTATCTTGTAAAAAACATTTTTATAATTAAGCATCCAAAATTATGTGAATATTTAATATTGTTTTAAAAATAATAACAAGTTGTTAACATAATGTCTAAATTTTATAAAATCAAAACGTTAGTTTTGTTAGCAATTAGTCAAGTATTCACAAAGAGACACTTTTGGACGAAGGATCACCTTTGCACAGATTGCATTTTTTAAATAATTTTATTATAATTTTATTTTTACTATCATTGTTACCCCTAACACTTACCCTCGGTCAGTAACTTATTTTCTTTTTTTTAGTTTTTTTATTAATTAATTTTAATATTTTTATTCTTGTTTTTTTTTTATTAATTGTTTTTACTAGTAATTTTTTATTTTAACTATTACTGTTACCTCTAACCTTTACCCTCGGTTAGCAACTTTATTTTAATTAATTAAATTTTATTTTAATATTTTTTCTTGTTTTTTCTTTAAAATAACTTTAATAGTTATTTTTTTTTTACTATCACTGTTGCCCCTTACCCTCGCTTGGTAAATAATTTTTTCTTCTTTTTTATTTATTTTTTTGTTTAAATTTTTTTTATTTTTTGTTTTTACTATTGCAAAAATGACCCTTCGTGCAAAAATGTCCTTTTGTGCATATTTGACCCCTTCCCCAATTTTACTACTTTATGTTTTGAATTTTAGGTATCAAAGTTTATAAAAAGACTTGAGTTTTGTTTTACTAATTGTATTTTAATTCATATAATTAACAATACAATAATTCAAAAGTTAACATGTTTTCAAAGGTAAATACGCTTGCAGTATTTACAGTTATTGTTGAACTAACCAATTTAAACACTATTATAGGTTTATAAATCAATCTGCTGCAATTTAGAGCTTCAGTAAGCTACATGTTTTCTGAATATAAATTTTATTATTACATAACTGTACAATTTCTTAGTTTTAATGAATTTATATTTTTAGTTTAGCTTAAATAACTCTTGTAGTTTACTACAATTCTAAAAATACTTTTCACTCAATGAAATGTGTATTCATAATAAAAAAAAGAAGGTTATAGCGTATTTTTAAAACTATTTAATACCAGAAGTAAACATTTAGTTTCAAATATGTTTAAGTAAAAATACAACTGTAAAGCACTTTTATTTTGTTGTATTTTTCTTATTTCCAAAGATAAAAGCGTTGTTCTAGTTTATGTAGTTTAAGATGTTTCAAAAAAAAATCATTTCAGAGGAAGTGCCGAAACCAGAACTCGGACTCGGAGCCAACTTGACGTTGAAAGCTCTGAGCAAAGTTTCGAACAACGTGGAACAGCCCACGGAAGAAGTGAAGCTTCCGGGTGAGACCGAATACCTCACCTTCGAGTTGGGATCCGAACCGCCTGCCTCGGTTCCCAAAAAGTCCAAGAAGAAAAAGTAAATGCTTGCATAGTAGGAGTGAACGAGTGTGATTAGCTGAAGAAAGTGTTGCATGTTGAAAAAGCAATTCAGTTTGTATGTTAGGATAATTATGCATGTGTGTAATAAACTTGTGACAAAACTTAGTGCTTCAGAGTCGTATTTTTATTTTGGAATTTATAAAATGTTTTTTTGTTACAAATATGCCGTAAGCTGAAGTATAGGTGTACACAATGTTCGTAAATTTTGTATGAACAATTTAGTTTTGTGTGAAAGTTATAAAAAGAATTAATGCATTTTATTGCATTTCAGTTTACCGAATTTCTGTAGTTTTCCTAAATTCTTAGCTGCTGCGTGTTTAGTCCTTATCAAAAGTAGTTTACTAAAGAATTTCATATGTAATTAAATAATGAATAAAAAAAAAACAAATGATAGTGTATTGGAAAACTGTTATTTTATGTGTTGGTATTCCATTTAAAGCTGTAGTTTTTTCTAGTTTATTTAAGAAAAAGTAATTTGTTACTTTTTAAATTGATTAGGGTAACTAAAAGTTACAATAAATAAATCTCAAAACCAAAAACATATTTATTTTTTAGAATGTTAGTATTTATAATCTTGTTTTTAAAAGTTTGAATGCTGCTTTATTTAACCTTTTTGATTTACTATTTAATTAGTTAATCTAGATTTTAGTACAAAATTCATCAAAATGCTTAGATCAATATGTTAAAATCAAACACTAAGACTAAATATAACAATGGTATTTAAACATTACGATACTCTTACAAAATAAGTTTTTAAATAGATTTTAACTTTTTAGTTTTATAATTTGACAAAAAATGCAAAATTAGTAAATGCTTTATTAAATCTACTTGAAATATTTTGTCTAAACAGTAATAAAAGAACTGTGTTGCTAAAAATCTGCAAAAAAATATTTTAAAACTTTTATACAAACGTGCAGCTTTAATTGAATTTTTTTTAAAACTTCTTGTAATATAAAAGTTATTCTCGCTTTATTTTAGCACTTACAACTAATTTTTGTTAAAACTGTAATATAATAGATACTAACTCGTAGTTGTAAATTTAATAATATAACAGTTTCAAAAATGTATAAACAAATCATTTTTTGTTAATTTTCTGAAAGTCTGTTGTTTAGGTAAATACAAAAGTATAAAAATAGTCTATTTTTAGCCTTAGTTAGAATTATTAAATTTTAACCAAACTAATTTTACCTAGTTATGTACTTTAAACTACTTTTAAGTGTCATATATGAATACAGGACTGTAAGTTAGTAGTTTAATTTAAGTATTAAGCCGTTAAATTTATGAAGAAAGTTATACCTTTTTGGTTTCATTGTTAGTACTAAGTTGGTGTCTTTCTGAATGATAATATGTGATTGTTGTCTTTTAAAATATAACAATTTTAGTTGAAAATTTTTTTATAACGATTTAAAAGTGTCCTTTTTTCAAGATGAGTCGTTGTGAAGTTTTTTTAGTCTTTTAATACTTAACCAAGTTGTTTTGAAGACTTTTCTATAAATCCACACCTAAATAAACAAATCAAGCTTGTTAAAAATTTAATTTTAAGAAAAGTTTGTTACAGCTATAAGCATTTGGTTTAAATTTTATTACCGCCGAAGTTTTATATTTGATTATTGTACGACTTATGTAAGTTTGTCCATTTTTATGAAAAACCAGACCACTTTTTTTGGCTCTTAATGCTGTAAATGTTATTAAAAATAATCATATGAGAACTTTGCTGAAAAGTTTTCCAAACCATTTACTAACGGCTCACTTGAACTAAAAACTTAAGTCAAACATCTGCTTTCTTTTTCATATTAAAATGTTGTTTTACTTTAATACAGTGACTAAAAGATATTTTCATAATGAAAATATTTCACTTTTGTTAAAGAAAAATATGCTATATAATAATTTTCCAAGTATATTTGTTTAAATAAGAATTTATTTAGATAACCTCTAGATTTTCAGGAAAAAATTATATCTACAACATTCGCTGTATACATTTATTAATATAATGAAAAAAATATTGGCATGTTTCTAAATAGAACAATAAAACATCGAAGTATCAATCTAAATATAAAACCTCACATAAGTAATCTGTCTTTCATTATAAGTTAAGTTTATTAAAAGTATAACTAAACACAGAATATAAGAACTTTATTATTTTACAAAGTTTACGCAGCTTTTGATTTGAAACAGGATTGCCAAAAAACCTATAGTTACGAGAAATTTTGAGTAAAAAACTGAAATTAAAAAAATCACTAAAAAGTCTGGAATTTTAACATAAAATAGTTAAATTTCAATAAGGATCGAAAAATATCTCATACACAAAAGAAATAAGTTATTTATCAATAACTTTTTTCATTATAAAACACATGTTAAGTAGCATTACTGCATCTTTTCGATATTTTTATACTTTTTGATACAGTTTTTTACTTAAAGTTTAATTTTATACTAGAAAAAGACATTAAAACTTGACTTTCAAAAACCTGGAAGAAAACTTGGAAAAAGTTTAGCAAGACTGAACTAAAAAGCGTAAGACTTAAAACAGTTTTACTTAAAAAGTGATGATCATTTGGTTAGGTACGAAAAATCTATCAGATATAAAAAATAATTTGTTCAATTAATTAATTTTGTTTATTATAAAGAAATTAAACGTAGCATTACAGTATTCTTCAGTATTTTTATACTATATATGGACTAACAAATTTGTATTTTCAAAAACCTGGAGAAGAAACTTAGAAAACTTGGTGAAAAAATTAAAAAAACCTTTGTAACCCCGAACAAAACTAAACGCTATTTTTAGTAATATTATTCGATGCATATTGTTAAAAATCATACCAAAAAAATATTAAACTTAATAATAGGCTTAAGTTTATTGAACGACAAAAAACACTCAAAAAATTTGGTCAAAGGACCTCTAATATTGAATATATATTATAGAAAATTTCTATATCTTTTTAAATAAGAGTTTTTATAACAACATCTATTAGTAAAACTATTCAACTAAAAGAAACAAGCAGATAAAAATATTTTTTGACTTAGGGGTCTCATTTAAAAGTTTTTACCGTATTACTCCTTACAAAAATGCTTTTATGAATCAGAACTTAGTATATTATACATATTGTGTTTTAAATGAACCAATAGGTTTTTTTGATAAGTTTTTTTTTAATACAAAAAGAACTTAGATTTAAAAAATCGAAAAATACTAAAATTTTAGTTTCAAAAAAGCTTGTATACATTAGAAATGGGTAAATGTTTTAGTCGGCGGGCCAGATTTACCAAAAAAAGTATTTTGTTGGATGGTCAGAAAAAAATACTTTAGAAAAAATGGCAATGAAATAATCAATTAATAAGCACTATTGTGCAATAGAAATATAATAAGAGATTTCAAAAAAATTGTCATTAAAGGTCAATTTTATCTGAATTGCTAAAAAATAATTTAAAGTAAAAACGTAATGGGCTAGGTATTTCTGCTCGCTAAATGTACAGAAAAAAAAAATTTTTGCTTTTAGAATTTTTTTAATTTAATAAAATTTTTAAAATTTTAATTTAATTTGAAATTTTATCAATTTTTTTTTTTGACTTTCTATTGCAGTTTAGTTTTTAATTAAACAAAAAAGTTCATTTAAAGTTTTAAGTAATAGTTTTAAAAGTTTATTTTTGTCAAATTGTATGGCTTATTTTTTTAAACTCGCTTGAAACTACATAAAAGCTAATACAGTAACCTCTCGCATATTTACGCACTCGTGACGTTACGCACTCTCGTTTAGTTACGCATTATATTTATTTAAAAAAATGATAAGAGTGCTAGCTGACTTTAAACTGTTAATTTAAATGATCAAAATATAAATATTTAATTTAAGCAGTTCAATCATTAAGTTAACATAGAAAATGTAAGTAAATTATTTATAAGTAAACAAAAATAGGTTGAAAAACAAGTTAAAATAGTTTATGGAATTCACTTTATATTCTTAAGTTTTTTATTCAATTTTTCAGTTTAAGACTACAAACTTTAAAGAAAAGTATCTTACAGAAAAAGAAAAGGATCAGCTAAGAAGAAAGGTAAAGTAAAAAAGAAAAAAAAGAAGAAATAATAAACAAAACTGATAAACAATATACAAAACTAAAATTATCTTTTATATCAGACTGAACATAAGATTCAACACTAATAAACGTGTTAAAGAAATATATAAACCCATTTTTTTTTGATTGAGAAATTCTTATTTTGAAAATGAAAACAAACTTATTAAATAGTTTTCATCATTTTCAAACAATTATCGTAAAATTTTAAAACACTTTAAAAACTTATAAATATATTTATGGCTTTTTAACTCTTGTTCTTAAGTTTTAAATAAAAAATGATGTTGTTTTGCTATAATTTAGTAATGAAACAACTACGTAACTTATTAAATTTAAATCATAAACTACTTAACTGTTTTATTTTATTATTAAAAACTAAACAACTAATTTCAAAACAAAACTAGAATTTGTGACTTATAAAAAAACAACTTTTGCTAAACAATTTTATTAAACGTTTCAATTTCTTTTATTTGTAGGTGTTTATTTTAACTTATAAAAATAAAAACTTTAAATAAGAAAATAACTGTTTTTAAATTTGTTACCAGTTGAAAAGTTGTTTGTTGTAATTAAATTAAACTATAAGTTTAATTTTTGATCATTTATATTACATGTATGAGCGATAAAATTCTTTATTTGTAAAATAAAAGTCATGTTTAAACTTAAATGAATTCTTATTTTATCTTATAAACTTGAAAAAGTTAACTTACAGTTCAATTTAGCAAAAATTTATTCTTATTAATTATAAAATAGATTTGGTTGTTTTTCATGTAACTAAACTGTGTTTAAAATTTAACCTTTTTTATGTACATAACCTGTATTTATATATTTTTTGGAATACAAAGACTTTAACAATTTTTTGTTAAAATCATTATCTAAATGATAACTAGAAGCTAATAATAAAAAAAGCTTTGCTTATATTGTAAAAAATATTTTGAAACTCAAAAAAAGGTTGCACATTTTGTGAAAGTTAACCTTTTTTAGTGTTTTTTTTAATAAAAAAAAAACCTTTAAAAGGTTTTCTTCTTATAAATAAAAACGTATGAATGAAAAAATTTTTGTCAATTACTCTACTCATCAAACTAATTATTGATGTTATTATAAGCAATCGACTTTGGAAACTCATCTTTAAACAACTCAGGACTTAAAAAACAGTTATATTTATATTTGTTTCTAAGTATAGAGTCTTACAACTTAAGTACAAAATTTATTTTTATACTTATGTTATAACGATAAAATGTACTTTTTTTCATATAAAGAAAAACAAAAATTTCTTTTTAGTTACTTACTTTTCTGATTTAAATTCATAAACTGATGAAAGATATAGTTATAATGCACTTTGATCACAAACTATAAACAAGCTTTATTAAAAACAGTTTAGCTTTAGAGTATGAAATATCTTACTTTATTTAATAAATAATTATTTTTTTTGTTATGTTCATTTATCTTAAAATATTCGCAAGCTGCATAGGTATAAGAACATTTTTAAATAATTTGCTATAACAACATTTGTAATTCATTAAAAAAGAAAACATAGGGTAAATCAAATGTTTAATTTTAGTACTAAAAGTTCTAAATGAGAGACTATAAAAACATCACAAGTATTGATAAATTTCTCAATGTTAGCAAAGTTAAAATTTTGTGTACAATTTCTATAAAAGGAAGCAAACAATTCTATCATTCTGACGCTAAAGCAGTCTATATAGTATACGTTTAGTTTCCTTAAAACCTGTATAGTTTTAATATAACGATAAATAATAGTTAAATCTAAATGAATAAAGGCTTTTCTTTAATAAATGAAGTTTTGTTAATTGTAGATAAACTAGTTCTTGCAATGGAACTAATTTTATTAAATGAAATTAAAAAAAAAAGGTTTATTTTTCCTCGTTTGTTAATAAGCTAAAACTTATGTCAATTACCTTTTTTTAAAACAAACTAAAAGTATTTGTTTATATGAAACTGCATTACTTCTAATGTTCTTATTAGTAGCAAAAATTATCAAAAACTACAAACTGTTTAGTTTAATTTTATTTAAGATTAGTAGTACTGAAGGTTTTATGTAAGATATTATATCGAACAAAAGTAATAAGACTTGAACTATTTTTGGTTGCTTGATAGATTAAAAAAAAAGTTTAAATAGTTTTTGATCCACCGTTTTGTAGCTTTTTTTTTTTGAAGTTCCATTGCGACAATATATTTCTGATACTTTGTCTTTTGAAACTAAATATAGTTTGTTTTTAAACTTATTTGAATACTTAGTTTAACTTATCTTATACTTTAAAAGTTAGTTAATATGAATCTATTGTGAGTTTGTTTCATTTTTGAACTAAGTAAATATCTTTATTTTATTAAAGAAATTGTTTGTATTTATGTTTTGACAGCAACATATTTTTGATAAAACAATATTTTATGTAGTTGCAAGTTTCAAGATATTATTACTATTGTACAGTGTACTTTAAAAGGAGGGGAATGTTTTACATTTAAAATATAAATTTAAAAGCTTCTAACGAAGTTTTTTTTATTTAAATTAATTACTAGATTCTAAATTTTTTCCAAAAAGCAAACAGTATGTTAAAAATAAATTAAGTACTTTATAAATTTTTGTTAATTGTATTTTAATAAAATTACTTTGTTTGAAGCTATTATTAGCAAACGTTATTAGTAATTGTCAATGTTTGAACATTTACTATTTACTAATTATACTATTTAAGTAATTAAAATATACAATTAAAAAGATTAAGCAGAAAGCTATTAATAAACACCACTTCTTAATAAAATGCTGCAATAAAGTATATAACCTACAACTAAAATGATTCAGCAAACATTAAAATAAAAACACAAATAGTCATTTAGCTTTAAAGTTACTTAAAATAAGTGTTGTTTTTAATGAAACAATTTTTATAGATTTATTAGTTTTATTTAACAAGTTAGCATTAATTGTTTTTTAGCAAAGAAATATCTAGAATAATACCATAATTTGAAATTAAATTTAAAAACAACCGTTTTTGTACGTAGTACTTATTTTAATTAACGGTGTTCAATTTTAGGTCAGTCTTTTACAGACTTCGTGAAGCTGTTCACATTTTATGAGCAGCGAAACGCCGTTAGTAAGTAATGAGTTGCCTATAAACAAATTTGTTTTGATTTTCCTTTGAGTTCTGCTTTTTAGATCTCTAGGAACTATCGCCTTATAGCGTATAGAAATTGACATTAAATTTATAAATTATGTTTTTTAAATTTAAAATCTAAAAATTACAAAACTAATTCGCAAAAGATTTCAGATTTACGTATTTGCTTATAAAAAGTAATGGCTTTAATTTTTTAAGACTAATTTTACTACAAACTTATCGTTTTACTTAGAAATTTAGAAAGTATTAAGAATCCGAATTTACATGCTTTAATTTTACTTAAATTTTTTTAGTTATTTCTTAATAAAGATAAATCTTACCATTCAATGCGCGAAGCTAACTTATAAGAAAACCCCTCTTAAAAATAGCTAGACTAGTATTTTATTTAAAACTTTTTTTTCCAGTTATATCTTTTGAAATTAAAAGTTTATATAAACTTTAGATTCATAGCTAATTATTTTAAAACATATTTCAAATAGAAAAACCTAAAGACATAACATTCTGTTTAATAAGTGAGTTACTGATTTTCTAAAGTGATATTAAACAGTAATTACGTACTTATTTTTGATAAAAAAAACTCAACTATTAAGTTACACATTTTCTAGCATTTAAGGTAACGCAATGACGAAATTTATTACATTTCTTCTTTATTTGTGCTTTGATATAAAACAAATACGTGCATATAACGTTGAGGGAAGATATGATCAAAGGTTTGTTAAAGCTTTGAAAAGCTTGGAAACGGGGCCCGATGAGGAGAAAAGTGCGTTTGAAGATTCTATATTTTTCGGGAACGTCTTTAAAACAACTACTTACAAAGACTCCATAATGTTAGTGCTTTAACATAATAACTGTTATAACAATCTAAAATAAAAAATTTAGACTATTAGAGAACACTTACAGATATGGGTTGTTTACATCTCTAAGTTTTTATAGCTTTGTATCAAGTATTTAAGCTTAATTTTTTTTTAATCTCTTAAGTGTTTTTTTTTTGAAAAACAATAAAATAAATTAGTTTAGACATATCGGTTTATAACAGAATAAAAAATCTAAATGATCAAAAGTTATTTGAAACTACAACATTTAAACATAATTTTAAAAACTTTATTATAATTTTCAGCAAACTATTTTCTTCATGAATAATTTAAATAGATTTGAAAAAAACACTTACGATCCAAGTAAAACATAATTTAATACCATATAAGTATACTGTATAAAGTAAAAAATAAATTAAACTGTGGGTTTCTTAAGATTTCCGGTCGGAGCTCCTTTCAAACATGTAAATCAAAAGCAAGATCTCGATTCTTCCATCACTCAGGGTGGCGGTCTTGGGCTAAACAAGAAAGATGTAGATACTCTTGGTTCTATGTACAAATGCGGTTGGTGTTTGTAGTTGAAAGCGAATAGAATTAGCATTTATGAAAAAAACACTTTTATGATATTTCATAGAAATACTTGGTTTTTCGAAATTTTTAAAATTCTTAATTTAATGAAATGTTTCACTTTCTCATACTGAAAACGATTTTGTTTAAGAAAACCTAAACTCTTTTATGTTTCGTGTAAGGTTGTTGAAATATTAAGTAAAATAAATATTTTATTTATATTAAATTGTACTTGCGCTTTTATCAATCTACTATATTTATATCTAATTTATTTATTATATTAAAATTTGTTCATTATCAAAAAGTAAACCTTTTTAAAGTATTTCGACAAAAATTGGTCATTTCAAAACGAACGAAAAATTGTTTAAGTTATAGAAATTAACAATCAATACTTTTGCATACAACTATTTAGTGTTTGAGAAGAAACTGTTTCTATCTTCAAATGAGACGGATGACGAAGGGAAAATTTTAGATTGTGGTGAACGACTTAAGTTTGATCAGGAGTTGTTATCAGATGACGATGCAACTAAACAAGCTCTTTCCTTGTCCATGACATCTTTTGAAACTAAAACAAGACAACACACGGAGTTTTTCAAGAGGCATACATTTTTGGTCTGTCTGTTTAAGAAAAAAAAACGTTAGATTAAAACAAATTAAGTTGTCTACAGGAAAGAAAAAAACATAAACTATAAAGATTTTTTGTAGTAAAAGTATTATTTTAGTTACAAAACTCATTTTTGAAATAAAACTATAGTTAGTAAAAAGCAGTAATACTTAAACTTCCGTTTATTTTATCCTTTATCATAGTTGCTAGAATTAAGTTGTAGCAAATACTTTATAATAGATAGTATTTAAATAAGCTTTTTGAATAGTTTTACTTAAAAAACTCTTACTACTAAAAAAATAAACAAGTTTTGAAACGTGATAGAAGTTTAAAAAAATTACGCTCATGTTGTGAATTAACATAATTTATTTTTTTATAAATTTAAACTACCAAAAATGTTAACATAATATAAATATAGTTTATATTTTTTTAAAGAGTAAAAATTTTAACGTAGTTTATTATGTAAAACCGTTTAAAATACTTATAAAAAAAATTGTATTAGCTAATCAGAAAAAAATCAAGTTTGTACTGGTTTAAACTTTAATAATTAAGCTTTGTCCTTGTAAAGGCTTGTGCTCCAAATCGTGTACACACATGCGGTATTAGTACTGGCAAAAATGAAGGGGGTTGTTACGTTTCCAAGGCAACCAGAAGCGGTAGAGGGGACGGGGGATGGAGAACAAATTGGAACAAAGTAAATCCCTGTCGTGAATGTTCGTTAAAAAGAAATTTTCAAATACTATTAATAAAACCTAAGAATAATAAAAATACAGCTGTTTTACGTAACTTTATCTACACTTGGTGAATTTTCTATTGTGTTTTTAAAAATTTAAACAAACTTTTAAAATACTAGAAAGCATTTTTGTACAGAAAATTTTATAGTTAAATATGATAGCTTTACCCTATAATATCATTCACATAAACAATTTTTTACACTAATTGACCTTATTAGGTATTTGGTTGATCTACGAATATAAAAGCGCAACTTGTTTAGTTTAAACAAAAGCAACACTGTTTAAAAACTTTTATTAATTCCTTTGTACATTAACAAATAGGTACATAGGTTAAAAAAACATATGATACTAGTGATTTTTGTTTTAACTATTGACATTTTTGTTTAATTAACCAGAAGTAGTTTATAAACATTTCTTTTATTGTAACACAGTGTATCCTTAATAGCTTACATTTAAGTAGTAAGGAGTTATAAATACAAAAAGAAATAAAAGAAAGTTTATATTTTTTTGAAAAGCTTTGAAGCTAAATAAAACAAAAGCTTCTTTTTACAAATCCTTGCATTTTACGACTTGTTGTGTAGTTTACATCTTAATTATAAGAATATAAAACAACAATAAGAACAATGTTGTTTTAGTTGTTTACTTATCACACTTCGTTTCTATTTCAAATACTTTAACGTTATCTTTTAATGTTTTTTTTTTCATTAAACGTCGAAATTTCTTCTAGTAAATTTTAAAAGTCTTTTTCTATACTTTTGCTGTTTTAGTTAAAATTTTAATATGAAACAATCAGAAATCAATATTAGATAGAGTTTGAAAATATATAGAACATTATTACTTGCTCAATTAGTTAAACGTTACTTTATTTTTACTACAAATTAAAGATGCATCAAACGAACCGGTTTCAACTAAATAAAGCCAAGTTACTAACATAAATACAAGTATAAAATTAGTTTGCAATTTTTACGATTGTGGGGCATGAAATCAACTTAACTTTTTACAGCATGCCAGGAAAAACCGCTAGATATCATCTTTTTGATTGATGGCAGCAAATCAATTAAAACTGTCGACTTCAACAAAGTTAAGACCTGGGTCAAAGAAGTAATGACCAGTTTTGACATAGCAAGCGATACTCAAGTCGGCGTGGTAAGATTTCAGTTTTTTATTTCACATGTTATTGATAAAAAGAAAAAAGCTTAAAAAAGTATTGGTGATTGTTATTCACAGTTGTTAGAAATTTAATAAATTTTTAAAATTTGAATTTTAAATTTGGGAACTATGAAAATTCATAAAAGACAACAAGCCATTTGAATAATTAGTAAAAATACTTTTATAAATATAATTGCAATTTTTATTATTTAACTTTGTAGTCTTTTAGCTAAAACAATATCGTTTTTATACAATTTGTTAGTAATTATTTGATAATCTTTTTTATTTTACGTTCATGGTAATTTTATTGAAGACTTTATTAACAGGTTTAGAAAATATTTAATATATTTTATCTCTAAAAATAAAAATTTGTATAGTACGAAAACTTAAGAAATACTCTAATTTTGATAAAAATTGAAAACAAAAAATAAAAATTAAATGCGGCCAAGCTTTTACTTTTTTCATTTAATCTTTTCGTAAAATTTTAATTTTTTTGATCTTCTAAAATCTAATACATTAAGACTATACTTGTCTTAAGCAACAGAAAACTTTAAAATGTAAACGATAATATACATTCTAAAATGATATTTAAATTTATACTATTCTAAATATATTTTGCAGTGTTTATTAACTTGTGAAAATTTTATCTTTAATATATTTATAATTTAAATCTTAAAAGCATCAAACATTTTTGTTTTGCATGTTATATCTAAAACAATTAAAGGCTAGGTTAACGTACATTCTTAAAAGTAATTTGCTAAACTATTGTTGGTTGTTTACGTACATACATTGGAGAATTAAAAAAACTTATAGGTAAAATTATAGTTAAAAATGTTGTACAAATTAAATTAGTTAAAGTTCTGAAGGATTTTAATATTATTCTAACACACATCAGGTTCAGTATTCTTATTGGGCGCCCGGCCGAACTGAATATTTAGACACGGAAATAGAACTTGGGTTTTATAAAAAATCTGATTTCGACACACTAGTTGATGTGATAAAGGTTGTTTACCATAACAGTAACTAAATTGCTTACTTGGTATGATTTAAAAAAAATTTCCGAAGTTTTTTTTATTGAAAAAAAAACTAAAAACATGTTTAACATGCTGTAACTTTAGTTTTTTTACAAGTTTATTATCAAGCATCAAAGAACAGTTTTTTTTTAAATTTAAATTTATTTTCCTTGAGCATTAAATTTTTTCAATCTTTGTGACATTACAAAAGATATAAAACGTTTAAAAACTTGAAATATGAATTTTTTTAAATTCAGATCAACTACCTTTAAAACTTTAAATTTTTTGGGTAAGATCCTCTTATTATATTTATTAACTTAAAAATAAAGTTCCTATTAATACTAAAGCTTTCCAAATTAAACCTTTGTATGTTTTTTACTACTATGAAAACACTAAAATTACTATTATGTATAATATCAACTATTATACAGTTTTACCTAAAACTTTAAAAATAGGGTAAGGACATTTGTAGTTTTATTTCGACAATTAAATTAAATCTAGTTTTTAATTTATAACTTGAAAAATAAACTACTTTTAATTTTTAAAGCTTTGCATCTAAAAACGCTAGCTCAACAAAAACACAGTATAAACTAATAACAAAATTTATGAGTTTACTCTAAAATTTTGGTGGATGAGCTTAGAAAAATTGTTCGTTTGCACAAACTTATTCGTCTTGTAACAGTATTTTACGTATGATTGTTGTAACTTTGTTATTTTGAAAGTATTTAGTGTCAATACTCAATATCACTAATAACTTTTGTTAAAAACTACGTTAAGCATATATCTAAAACATCAGCAACACGGGTACCAAACTTTCACTGCTCACGCAATCGAAAAGACAGTGAGGGATGACTTCTTGGGCAGCGAAAACAACAGATTTCCACAGTCGTCACGTGTCATGATCCTGCTGACTGACGGTGCCGCCGACGATTCTGAGTTAGTTTTGTTTGGTAGAAATTTTCAAGTTTGTATAAAAGACATTGAAAGTATAACGTTAAATGTATCTAACTAAATGCGAGGATGATTTAATTTTTTTTTTAACAATCAACTAAAAAAACAATTTAAAAGTTTTGATTATAGAAGTGTTTATCTTAAAATATTGTACTTTAGTTTTTGAATAGTTTTTGATTTCTTTTTTTTACTTTAGGCTTTTAATCATATTTTTCTTTATTTTTTTTTGTAGTACTAGTTTTAATTTTTACTTGCCTAATATAATAATAACTATGAAAATAGAAAAAAAATTAAACTATCTTTCTATTTTGCACAGTTTTTAGTTCAAACTGTTATCTCTTGGAAAAAAAAAAAACACAGTAAAACTAATTTGTATTCCAACAAAATATTAAGTATACTTTATTAACCCTAGAATTTGGCAAGCTTTTTATACTCTTTTGACAACTAAGAACACTTTTTTTTTACACAATCGTTAGTATAAACTTTTTTGTATTCAAATTATTTTCTTTTTCTTTTTTTGTGTGTCCTGTTTAAGTGGCTCAGCTTTTGATGCCTAAGTCCAACATTGCACAATAAACAATATAAAAAAAAAACATATGCTACTAGTTTATCTTTATTCGACTTAAAACAACTTCAAATTGTTTGGACAACCTGTGTTTAATTTAATTTAAGTTTCAAATATTTAGACGTACTAGTTTAAAGATTACGTAACAAATGCGTTGTTAAATACATTAAAAGTACTCTAGTCATTATATTTTCTTCTTAAACTTATAAAAAGATTATTTGAAATACAAAATTAGTGGTTAACTTTGCTCTTGTAACAAAAATATTTTTATAAAATTTTAGTATATATTTAGCTGTTTTGAAGGAAAAAAGTCTACAGTGACCTGGAACATATCACAAAATGTTTAAATAGTCTTAAAAGGGATAACAATAGTTTTTTGTAATATTAACTTCTTATATGTAAACTACAAGTTATTAGCAAAAGTTTAATAAGAAGTACAATTTAATTTTTTAACTAAAAGTAATAATTCTTAATATAGATGGTAAACTTATTAAAATTGTCTTGTTTTTCTACTATTAATTATTTTTCGATTAAAATTCTGTCAAATTCAACAATTTTTTAAATTTTAATTAGATCTGTAAAATTACAATTTAAGTGCCTATTATATCGCTCGTTCTAGGTCAATAGTGTAGTGGTCGGCAGATTTTTACAAGGAAGATGACATATTTTCTTTAAAAAAATACTACTATATATAAAAGAGTAATTATGTAATGAAATAAACATAAAATGGGCAGCATATTTTACAAACAAGTAAACAAAGAGCATGTTTACAACTTTTGGTTATTGAGTACGTGAAACTTGCTTCTTCTCTATTAGATATTTTTAGCAAAGCACGTCGCGAACTCGTGTCCTGGACAAGACGTTAAAAGGTATCCAAGTGGTGTGCGACTCGATAACCGAAAAGTTATTCGTGCTCTTGGTCCTAAAACCAAATATTTTGACCATCTTTTTTTTGTTCAATAAACTATAATCATAATTGGTTTGCTAATCGCAGTTTCTGACTCTATTTTAGAGTAAAATTATTAAGTTTCCTCTAAAGTTGCTATAAAAGAATAGAACTAAAGTGCTCCTTTTAGTAAACTAAAACCAATGTTTTACTTCATAGATAAAGAATATATTTCACTTACAAAACTAGTATTTTTCATTTGCTTTTGTTATTTAATTAACTTTTATTAATTTTCAAGCACAATTCTTCTAAGGTTAAAGATTATTTTTTTATCGCATACTTAATAGTTAGATATATTTTTTATATCTAACTAAACTAAATTTTAGAAAACTAGAAGATTCTGTAGCTTACTCAGAAGAAAACTTTGTTAAAACATTTGTCGTTGGAGTAGGAGAGTACAAAATAGACGAACTGCTAAAAATAGCTTCTGACCCGAGCTATGTTTTCACTGTGAAGAACTTTGATAATTTAAAGGGCATCATAGATAAATTGCAAGTATCAATAAACAGTCTAGAAGGTTTGTAAAAGGTTGATACTTTTAGATGTAATCAATTTACAACGAAAAAGTTAATTTGGTATTTAGAACAACACAAATAAAAAACAACTTATATATTTAACATTAGGAGGGAGTGTCAACACCACAAACGGATTGTCTCAATGCTCTGCAGGGTTTTCATCGAAATATAATGAAGTATGTTTAATATTTGCTATTTCTTCAACTTTCAATTATTCTTATAGTCTTTACTAAAAGTTACTAAATTTAATATTTGTTCTTTTGATTTTACTTAGAAAATGCGTAGCTTCAGTAAACTATGTAATTTAGATTTTTTGCTGAAAACCACACTTAAAAGAGTTTAAAAAAACAATAACCAATTTTAGTATGATTTTTTTCCAAAATGTTTTTAACTTATTACATTTAGCTTAAAAATGCTTAGATATACAAGCTGCTGGCACTTTGTTTTTATCATAAACAAGCTAAACTTAAGTTCGAAGTATTTTTTGGCCAAGTAAAACGTTGATTCATTATTTAGAAACAGCTAAATATTATAAAATAAAAGAATATAAGTTTATTACATTTATTTTAATAGTCTACTTAAATACTTCAAAAAGCAAATAGAAATAAAAAATAAATAAAAGGTGACTTTCTATTATAAAATATATCTAGTGATTTTTCAAACAAAAAATATATTAACAATTTTAAAGCTCTGTTATTAATTTTAGCTTTAAATTAAAAACAGAGTAAATAAAACCCATGTTTAGAATAACTAATAAAATTTTTTCAAACAAATATATACTTTTAAAGGTGTTGCAACAGACACTTTTTCATACTTTTTTTAAATTTCTCTGAAAATAAGCGTTTTGCTGCTTTAATTGAAGACCTGTATTTTTTCAATAATAAGGAAGTAGTTTATTTCAGCAAGCTATCTTAAATTAATTGAAAATACTAAGCTCACTTATCTTTGAGGAAACGGTGTTTTAACAAAAAGATGTCAATGCTTAAGCATTTTCTCAAAAAAGTTTAATTAAAAAGAAAAAAAGTACGAAGAACAATGATTTATGCAGTACGTTATAGTTATTTACCTTTTTTTATTTGCTTTTTGTTTTGAAACTATACTTAATCAATAAGAAAATTTGTTTTTTAATTTATTATTATTGTTTTTTTATAGTTGTAGGTTTATGCCATAATTTATATTTTATTGGTAGAAATTAATAAAAGTATATAGATAATATTAATTTATAAAATATAATTTTTAATAAAAAATATTAGTACAGGTTTTTTGATATGATTTAACTTTTATGTTTATTGCAGAAAAAAGTTTAAAAATATAGCTTGATCTTTTGAACTTTAGTTTATGTAAAAATAAATATTCAGACAGCCAAGTTATACTTTGAAAGGTTAAAATACAATTAATTTTAAAGTTTAAACTTATTATTTCAATTCTTTTTTTAATCAGAGGTAGTTTATTTGCTTTCAATATAGCTGATTTTTTATTATAGTTATTGTTGTTTTAATTTGATTAAAAAAATGTTTCATTAGGTGAAAGTCATAAAAAATGCTAGTGCAATATTAAATAGATTGAAAACAAAGTTACATACTTTATTTTAAGTTATAAATTTTATGTTAAGAAAAAACCACCTGATCGTTAGTGAACTTATGTAAAAACTTTTTAAATAGCTGTTTATTAAAAAACATTAAACAAACGTGTTTACATGTTGTGAAAATGTTGTTACAAAATTATAAAGTTTTAAACTTTTACATGAATTAAAACTTTCTCAAAACAAAGTTCTATATGTATAAACAAAACGATTTTGCTTAATATAGTTCGTTATGGCAATAAACGTCACAGTAGTCACGAGAAGTGATGCTACGTCACTTCCTGATACTTGCTTGCTACTAAAAATTCAGTTTGTTGCTTTAGTTTTGTGAATTAGCTTTTAGAAATTTGTTTTAAAAATAATTTGAATTAAAAATTGAACCATGTTAGAAGTGCTTTGTTAGTCTTAGGCAGCTAATCTGCTTAGTTTATAAGTATTAGAGATTAAGTTTAAAGCTAATTTTATAAGCTGATTAAGTGCTTATTATTGTCAATTGTTTTATGATCATTCAAGCTAGTATTTATTAGTGTTTTGAACACTTAAATGTATATTAAAGTATAAACTTAAATGCTTTTAATTTACTTTAATTTGGTCATAAATCATTAGCTTTAATATTTATTTGTTTGTTATACCCAAAACAAAATTTTTAGTTTTAGCTAATTTGGTTAACATTAAACAAAAAATTATTAGGAACACAACTAGATACTTATTTTGTAAAATAAATTCTTAATAGACAGTAGAAAGTTAGTTATTATCTGACAGTAACTTTTTTTTTTTCATAGAAATTTTAACAAATCTTTCTATTATTGTTTTAATGCATTTTTATTTGAAGTTCACTACTAGTGTTTGCTTTTTAATCAATTAAAAGTATGCAAAAAAATATTTTAGTTCAACTATACAAGTTAGTATAGGTTTGGTTCAGTCGGCGTTTGAAAAACTTTTTAAAATCAAAAAACAATTTTATTTTATAATAAGCTTGTTGTTTTACTTGTTGTTTTAATTTAAGTCTTGAAGTGATATTGATACTATGAAATATAAGTTATGCTATAGTAAACATACAAAGACTTTTGAGCCTATTACTTTTTGTCAGTTTTTATAACACCTAAAACTCACTTACCTAAAACTCACTTTTCAGATTTTTTAATTTATAAAACGAAATCTACTGGAACCAGGTAATAAAAACCGTCTAATTTCTACTAAATAAAAGAGATCATTGTCAGGTACAAATGCTTGTTTTTCAGTAAACATTTGTACCTTGCAGTGGTAATTCTTAACTTTCAACAACTTTTCGATTTTTCAGGTTTTACAGGTGGAACGACTAAGAAGAGTGTGACTGTGTGTGTGACTGTGGCAGTAACTTAAGCTTAATATAATAACGTAATAACTATAATAAAAATAGTTTATAAAAATTCATTTCATTGTTTTTAATAGTTTTTTTTACGAACATCAACAGAATGGTCGGCTTCTTTTGGGCGCAGTTGGTGCCTACGACTGGTCGGGTACCGTTGCCAAGTATGACGGTTCCGATGATAAGGAGGCAGACATTCCTGACTTTTCAGAAGTGCAACAGGTTCTGCCAAATAGAACGAAAGAGTCTTATTTAGGTAAGAAACTGTTATAGTAATAAAAAATTTTCTAATGTTTTATTTAATTTATTTTTGTATATAACTAAAGAAATTTAAAGTTATACTTTCTCAATGTTAAAGCTATAGCTATAAATTTTAGTAGTTTGTGTTGTAATGAATAAATCTTGTAAGTTTACAGTAACTAATTTTTGTAGATAAAAATAGAACGAAACTAATTAGGTTTGCTAAAGAAAACTTTTAGCTAACCAAATATTTACTTATAAGTATTTTAACCAAATAACGTGTTGTATAACGATCATACAACGGTAAAACGATCAAATAATGTATATAAACTTACGCAAATTCACAGTCTTTAATTTTTATGTATCATTTTAGTTTTTTGTTCCTATCAACACCTTTGTTTAAAGTCTTTTGTATGTATTCTATCAAAAAACAACCTTAAAAAAATGCATTTAAGTCTAATGCATATGTCCATACTTTTTATCTTAAACATATACAAAAACTAAATGCTTTTAAAGGTTACTCGGTAACAACTGGAAAGTACAATGGAGGCAGCAATGACTGGGCCGCGTCAGGTGCACCTAGGTATTACATGCACGGAGCCGTGAGTTATTTACATTAATTTCTTTAAAAAAACTGCTAAGGTATTAAATTTAATGTGGTAAATATGAAGGAAATATCAAAATTAAAATCATACTAAGTAGTTTTACTTAAGCTGTTTTTATTATAACATTGCAGTATCAAAACATTGTGTATCTACTAACTGGTTATTTTTATTTTATGTTTAGTGTTAAAAGGTTAGAAGTTCACTTAAGTTTTTATCAGTCATATATTCATATTCTATAAGTATGTATTCTAATATGCATTTTAGAAAGAAGATATACATTTTTTTGTAATTTAAAATATTCAAAGGTAAAAACAAGGGTTAGAATAAGATATAAATAAGTTTCAGCCCATTGTTTCTAATATATTATCTACCAAAACTGTTTGATAAGCTTTTAAGTCATCAAAGCCTTATTTTGTTTTAAAAAATTACACTGATATTTTCGCAGGTGGTCGTATACAGACCACAAGATGACAGCAAACGATTTGACCAACATTCCACTATCCTCCCCCATCCGAAACACCGGCAGTTTGGCAGTTACTTCGGCGCCACTTTGCTTTCCATGGACCTGAACAACGATGGAAAAGACGACTTGCTGGTCGGCGCTCCGCTGTACATAGGAAAAGACTCAGACGAAGGGCGGGTATTCGTTTACATATCCGATGACTCCGGTCAAAGTCAAATAAATTGGGCAAGTTTGATTAGACTTTGTTTTTCTATTACACTCTAGTACCTATCTTATACTTCTTATAACTTAGTTTAGGGGTATTTACAGATATTTTGTCCTTATGATTTTAGCGCTAAGTTTTAGATCACTATACATAGATATATTAAATTATAAATAGTATTAATATTAACTTAAAATGATAAAAGCTTTCTCTCTTTATTGTAACATCAACATTTTTAAAGGCAAAAGATTCGTACGAGCCTTTTGAATTGAAAGGCAACGAAGAGGTCGGTGCCAGGTTCGGAACTTCAATTGCTTTCGCCGGTGACCTCAACAAAGATGGGTACAATGACGTCATAATTGGTGCTCCGATGACCGAATCAGGAAAAGGTGCTGTCTACGTTTACCATGGAAGCAAAGACGGAATCAGTACTAAGTACCGTCAGGTAACTTTACAAAATCAGATTATGAGTTTACAACTATCTATTTCAATATAGAAACAAAAATGTTTTTATGTACTGATCAAGGTCATCATTTTTTCAACAAAAATGTTTACAAACGTTTTTATATGATTATTTTTTACTATACTTAAATAAACAAAACAACAGCGTGTTGGGGCGTCCGACGTTCAAGGTGTCAACCTGGAGTATTTCGGTCAATCTCTGCAGGGAGGAGTGGATTTGGACAACAATCAATACCCGGATGTTGCTGTGGGAGCTCCAAAATCAGATACCATTGCAATTTTCAGGTTAAAAATTATAAAAGAAATTTGAGTTATGAACTGAAATTAGATTACAATTTAATTATTTATAAATACTTGTTGAATCATTACATCTTATATCTTTTCACAGAACAAGACCAGTTTTAAACTTTTTATCTGAAGTAGTGTTCTCAAAAGCAAATGTAGACATATTTACCTGTTTGGACACTGAAAATAAGCTTTGCCAAAGCGTCAAAGTCTGCTTGACTATTAGTGGTCAAGGTATTGAACCGGAAGCCAGTAAGTAGTATATTTTGTTACCAATTTAATAATTCGTAAAAATCTAACAGAAACTGGTCTTTAAACAGCATTTAAAGATTACAAAAAATGTATACGTAGTATGTTATTTTTTAGCTCACTACATTATTTTATAGAAAAAAGAAAACTTAACAATCTTGTTAGATTTATTTTATAGAGTATACAAACAATATAACTTTTAAAATATTTTTATTGCTTTTTTTTAAATCATATTATAAAAGTACTAAATTTGAATGAAAAAAATCCTAGGTGTCGATATGAAACTACGCTTAGACCCTGAATACGGGCGTCTACAAATGAAAGATTTAGCCACAAGTGACAACGGACAACAGGAAAAAACTTACTTAAACAGAAAGTTTAAAAAAGATGAAAAAAGTTGCTTTGATGTTCCTGTTTATCTTAAGGTCAGCTAAAAGTACTTAGCGGTTTTTTATTCGTTAAGTAGAAAGCTGAATTTTATCAAAGTTTATAGTATACTGTTTGTATTTACTCTACAAGATGTATATGACATATGAAAATATCTACATACCTGTGTTAAAAGGTGTAAGCATTGAAATCTAAGAAGTCTAGCAATAAAAAACTTAACATGTAAGATAACTTATTACGTTAACATTACAACGTAAAGCTAGTCAGTTAACATCAGAATGTTGTAACTTAGTTATAATATCACCAATTTTAACCGTTGTTTATCCTTTAAACTTTTTGTTGGATTAACTGAGGAAATGTTCTTGTACAATTAAATTAACAAAAACAAAGAACAATATCTATATATCATGTGTTTTTAAAAGTTGATTAAAACAATACTCTAATTAGTCTTAAATAATACTTTATCTAAAACTATTTGTTTAATATTTGTTAGTGTTCATTGTATACAAAAACAAAAAATAAAATTTTTATATTTTTTACGAAAAGTCAAAGTTACATATTTTAACAAAATTAAGTCATGTACAATTATATTATTCTGAAACTAAATCGCTCTTACTATATAGAACACTTTTTTTTAAAGTAAAATTTAATTAATTTAATTCAAGTAAATTAATCGGAATACTGTGGTTGCAGGACAATGTGCAAAACTACAACGCACCCGCGAGTGCGATTGTGAGCTACAGTTTGACCGAAGCACACACAGAACGGGCCCTCTCTTCAATTTCAGACCCGTTAGTTCTCTAAAGTTTTACATGAGTTTAAATATAACTTAAAACAATAAAAAAGAAGCTCAAAATTTTTCGCCCTAGGACCTGGTGCACAAAGAACTTTTCGGTTATCGAGTCGCACAATACACATACCTTTTAAAGTCTTGTCCAGGATAAGATTTACTTAGTTATTCAGGTTGGATCTTAAAACGTAAAATTTTGAGTGTCATGATAAGTTTAAAATTAAAAAGTAATTATAGGCATAGGAGGTCCATACAAAACAACTTTATCGGGTCCAATTTGAAAGCTCAGAGTATTAACAATGAAAAACTTTTTATAGAATTAAAATTCATTAACTTTTGAGATATAACAAGTTTTATAAAAAATCTATTAAATCGATCTAGAAAACAAAATAAAGTATTCTTTTTTAGAAGTTTAAACAAGTTTACTAAAAGTCTAACTCCTCTCTCTCTTTTTTAAAGTTATTTACTTTGAATTTTCAAGAAACATTCTTTTTAAGGTTACAAACAACTTTATGACCAACATTAAAAAAACGGTTTTTATGTTTGTTCAAAAAATAAGCTATAATTAAATTTTGAAAATATGTTTGCTACATACTGAGTAAAATTTACTGAAAAAGATTTTTTTTTTAATTTGAAAAAAGTTGCTCAAAAACTTAAGGGAAGATATTTAAAATTAAAGACAGATATTATTAGTTCTTGAGTGTAAGTAATAATTTGTTTAAGTAATAATCAAAAAAAAAACAAGTAAACTCAAAATGTACTTATTTACTAACATAAATTTTTGGAGTTTCAACTATTAGTAGTAACTTTAAAGTAGTTTGAGTCGTTTATTAAGTAAAGATAGGAAACGCAGTAAACTTTAGTTTTTGTTAGTGATATAACAGGTGAATTTTGTATAAATATGAAAGTACTTAATTCTCTTTACTATCAAAAACAGAGAAATTCCTAATGAGTCCAGCACTACGATGATGTTTAAGAAAAAATGTGGAGCAGACGGAGTTTGCAGTTACAATCTTGCACTGCAAGCTACACAGGAGTTACCATCACATGATCTCAAATACCAGTAAGTTTTATTATTGTCAGTTTAGTTGTATCACTTAAGCTAAACACAAATAAATTTCTTTATGGAAGTTAATCACCAGTTAAACTTTTCTACTAAAACAAATGAACTTGTTTTGTAAACTTGTAAGCTCAATAAGGTACTTTAAAGTTATTGATTATGTTTATGTACATTTCCCTTTTTTAAATATGATTTAAACTAACATTGCTTTTTAACATATACTAATGCATTTTTTAAATCCGCAACACTCATTTTAAAGTATATTTAATTTTTTTAATTTAGACTTCTAATTTTTTTTTGTTTAGAAAAAATGACAAAGAAGTGAAAGTAGACTTGACTGACGGAGGAAAGTTTCTTGTGGTTGGAAGCGAAACAAAAGAACCTTTAACATTGAATGTGACAATGCAGAATTTTGGGGAAGATGCGTTTGATACCCTTGTTGAAGTAAAGTACTCCAAACAACTGTCTTGGAACGAAGTAAGCAAAAAAAAAAAAAATTATTTTAGTTTATAAAGATGTGTGTGTTGTATGACTCAAAAAAATTGGCGTAAATAGAATTATATATTTAAAGAAGGTTTTCGTAACAATAAGATAATTAATGATTTTTATGGTTACGCATACTAGCAGCTATCCATTAAACTTGTTTAGATTGCAAACGTTGAGTCCTCAAACCCGGATCATGCGGACTGTATAAAAGATAAAGGCTCTCAGAGAGTGGAGGAGGGCGATTATTACAAAAAGGTTATCCAGTATGAGTTTGACGAAAATAGAGGAAACATTATGCCAATAAATGCAAAGGTAAATGGTTTTGTCTGTTTGAATTTCTAGCAGAAACTTTTAAAATGTTTTGATAATTATTTTAAAAGAAACTTCAAAATAAAAAAGAGATATAACTAAATTAAAACCGTTAAAATGCCTATAAGATAGTCTATAAAAATGTTATGACTTTTTTCTCAAAATATATTTAAAACTACTTACTAAAAAATGTTGTAGTAAATAAGTTTTAGTACATGAACAAATAATTTACAATAGTTTTTAAAATAAATCAATTTTTTAGTGTAAATTTCAAATTCGATTGAGCTGGGAAAACTTAAAGGATGACAAAAATGATACAAAAGACGTTTTTGTTTCACTTAGAGCAACAACTTTGAAGTTAGTTTGTTAAGTTAACCACAAGCTAAAGTTTAGTTTAAAAAAATACTGTTTTACATGTTTTAGTTGTAACTGTTTAAAACTATAAAGCTCTAATTTAATGCAATGATCGATATTAATTTTAGTGTTTATAACTTTTAAGATGCACACTGATACAGTAGTTTTTAAATCAAATAAAACTAAACTAAAGTACAAATGAGTACATAGTTTGTAAACTTTGAAATAAGTTATTTTATTTGAATTAATTATAGATAAGTTTAAACGTTTAGTTACAAAAATTGAAATAAGTTTATACTTTTTAGTCCGGATGCTACATCACAAGACACTGATGATTCAAATAACAAGAAAGAGTTCAATGTACCAATCATTTACAGATCTGATATAGCTGGTAAAAGGTAAAACTCGATGATAATGTTTAAGCAAAAATTGTTGTAGTTTGCCTGTTTAAATATTACAAAGTCAAGATAGTATAAGGATTTACCGATAATGTTTTTAAAAACACTTTCTGTACTGTTTTATCTATAAAATAACTGAAATTTTTATAGAGTGTCCAATGAAAATGTTGTAAAGTTTAACACTACAAAAGAAGTCAACAGAACAATAGATTCAATTTACCAGATTGCACCTAATATCAGAGATATTGTTGTTTCTTATGAAGTATGTTGTTCGTAATCAAAAAAAGACCACTTTCTTATAATTCAATTTTTTTTTTGTTTGAAAAGTCTGTTTAATTAGTCATTTTTATAAGAAAAAATTATTATCAACAAGCTTTTTTGACTTTTCAAAGATTATTATTCATCTTTAATCTTTATTTAAACACGCTTTTTAAGCTTTTATCTTAGAACGTTTTAAACAACAAGCCACTTTTATAGATAACTGGACGCGGATTTTCGAACATACCTTCATCAAAATTCTATCTAAACTATCCCGATAAGTATGAAGATGAACTTTACTTATTGTATTTATTCGACATCAGTTGCAAGGTTTGATTTACATTCTAAAAAAAAATATATAGGTAAAAAATATAGGTAACTATAAACCTTTAATCAAAAAAGTAAAAATATTTAAAAAAATGACAAAAAAATTGTACAATTACACTTATATATACATATAAAAACTTTAGCAGACCGGTGTTGCAAACACGGAGTCGACCTGTTCATGTGACACCAGCAAGGTCAACTTTCTCGATTTAAGGTGGGATCAAGATGAGAACACAACAACCAGCAACTACACTTATTCTTCAAACCCCAGCTTGTTCAACACTTCTTTAATTGTTAGCGTTTTAGTACATTTTTTCCCTTAATTTTTACAGTACGACTTTAGGTATTGATTCAAAAGAGTAGCTTAAATATTAAAAGTAAAACTTTTTATTTAGGATTGTACGAACAAAGATGTTCCAAACAAAATGTGTTCGAAAATTGAATGCCAAGTAACTAACTTAGGTGAAGGCAACAAAATTGAATTCGATGCGAGGTTTCGCCCGTGGACCCCTACGTTCAACTTTAAAAAGGTTTGTTGTCTTAAGTTTCTAATAGAGGTAAAACCTTATAAAGATTTAAAATAAATTTGTAAACAAAGAATTTTTTTTATAGTCATACATATACCACTAATAGATAAAAAGTCTTTCGAAGAAAAGTCATCTGAACAAAGCTAGGTTATAGTACAAAACTTGTTACAATTTAATTAACTAAAGTATAGATTGAATTATATTAAAGTAGTCAATATACTGATACTTTACTACTTCCTTTCTTGAAATTCATGCAAGTCATAGATTAATAAAATACCTTTAACTCTACATTAAAGATAACTTAAATGCATTAGAAGTATTCAAACTTAAAAATACTTAACGCATTTATAATAAAAATTTTTTTTTAAGAGATATTAATCATTATTTACACAAAGTAAATTTAGTTAAGTAACTAAAAACAGCAGCTTATGAAATAGCTAAACTATTTTCCTTAAATCTTTATATTAGTCCTTAAAATTATCAAACGCTATATATGTAGATATACAAGTAAAAATAAAATAAAATTCTAACTAAATTGACGCAAATCGAGCAATAACGTCAAATGACGCATTTCCTGAATGAATAAGTATTTGGTGTCTAGATTATAATAAAATTAAAAAATAAAAACAGCGTTTTTACTTATCAGCGATTGAGAAACAGTCTTTTCATATAAAGCTGTACTTATATTTTTAATTCCTAATGTATCATCTTTAATTTTTTTTAATAGCAAAAACTATTGATTGTGAATATACCAAATTTGAAGTTTTCTTCAGAAACTAAGAAAAACTAAATTAAGCAAACACTAATTTTAAACAGCTCAATTGATTATGTTACAAAACAAAAGTTCTAGCTTACAAATACAATGTTTGACTTAAACTTATCTTTAGAAAAAGGATTGTTATAAAACTAAACTTCAAAAACTATAAAACTTTATTTAGTTAAATGAGATCCTTGTTCTTTTTTTATACTTTTGATAATAAATTTTGAACACAGAACAAAACAGAAAAGTCCGTGATGAAGTTAGACTTCCAGTTTGAAACAGACAGCCAAGTTACAATAATCAACAGCAAAAACGAGAATTCCAGCCGCTATTCCAATCAGGTAGAACTTAAATTGAAGTATAATTTAAGTTAAACAAACATATTTAAAAACTAAGTAAATAGTCAACAATAAAAAGTGATTTGTTATTTAATTTAATTTTGGTTTATTTTCAACAGCATGAAGTTGTGATTGAGCTCTACACACCACCAATTGTAATTGAGCAGAAAAATATGATTTGGATTTATATCATTGCTTCAATCGGAGGAATATTACTGCTTTTACTAGTGACTTTCATTCTCTACAAAGTTAGTTTAAAACCCGAAAATATATATTATATAAATTGTAATATTACCATATTTTTGACTTAACTTACTATTGTAGTTTAAAGTACTTTCTATGTTTCCTAAAGCACAAAAAGTATATCACGAACACATTAGATATAAGCATACATCATTTTTTTCAAAAACAAATAAAGCTAAGAAACATTTTTTAATTAACTAAAAACTAAAAGTAATCATATTTCCAGTGCGGATTTTTCAAGAGCAAGTATGCCGAAAAGAAGCTTGAATGGGAGGAAGCTGACGGTGGTGACGACATGGAACCGATTGATACGTAACAATACAAAGTTCGCACTACACGAGTACATGATGAATATAGTGGGTGTTGGTTTCAGGATGAAAATCGACTTTTTTCGTTTTTTTTTTCGCATATGAACTTATTCTTTGTACTTGTAAACGAAGATTTTGTTAACTATAATGCTTTTTTAACTTTAGTTTTGAAAAAAAAGTGTTAGGAAAATTTTTTCAATTACTTTTGAAATTTTTGTCATTAATTTGCTGCTTTGCTTACAACATGGGATGGTTACTCTTTGAAAAATATGGTCGTTTTAGGTCAATAAGAGTATAAATACTAAATGGTTAATACATTTTAGTACACAAGGCTTGTTGGCAAACTTTAATTTTTAATTGTATGTATTTAAGTATTTACTATGCTATTTTAAGTAATAAGTTTCACTTTAAAAGTACTTCAATTTTGTTTTACTAGCCTATTTATATAAAATTAGAAAAAAGAGCTTAGTAGTAAATCAACATTTTTTTGCTGTTTAAAAACAGTTGTATAACGAATTAGTGTATAAAACTATTAAATAATTTAAAAACATAATTTTGATTTTTTTAAATTAACAAAATTCTATCATAACATGTTATTTTAGTAATTCAATGAGTTGTGAACACTCAAAATTTTAAGCTAAACAAAATAATATGAGAGGTTTTCTCGACTGAATCTTTCTTTAACACTGTTCAGTTTAAATTTTATAAAAGTTGTTGTATGTTTTTTCATAATTTATACTTTCTGCGGTATTTACAATAACAACTTTAAATATTTTTAATCGTCTTTTTATAATTTTTTTTGTATTTTTTATACTGAATAAAATTCAAAATAAACAAAATGTACTTTTATTTAAAGTAATTATAAAAATATTGAAGTTGAAAAGTTTAGGTTTTAAATTGTGAATGATAGTTATTTTAACAATAAATTATAAAGCCATTGACAACAAACCGATAAAAAGTTTCTTAAATCCTGAGGCTGTCTGTTATAACTGTTGAAAATGTTCTCATTTTTCGCTCTTTTATTTGTAATATATAGCTGGGTAAAGTAAAAACATATAAATATCCAGATTTTTTAAATTTTCTATAGCGACCACAATACGATAACCGGAAGGTTCTTCGTGCACTAGGCCCTAGAACCAAGTCTTTGTGTGCACCAGGTCCTTTTGAGTGTCTTTAATTTTTTGTTCAATAAACTATATATAAACACATTAGTGTAAATAAAAAAAATTGTGTTACCCTTAGAAATGTTAAACTTGTTTTGTATATTTAAACTATTCACTATAGATTTTAAACTACATCAAGTGTTTACCTTGAGTATTCATGTGCTAATCTTATAAATCAACAATTATTTTAAATGTTATATTAAACTAAGTTTTTAAAAGTTCCTTAAAAAAATGTATTTTGACTTAATATTTATGTTTTTAATAGTTACAATTTAGAGAGTAAACCAAAATAAATAAGTACTTGAAACTTTTAAATTGCATATAGATATAGCTTTATAATTAACTTTGATAAAAGGCGAAATTTGATATGCAAAGAAATGTGACTTAGTTTAGATTACAACTTCATTAATTTGAAGAGTAATAACATCTTTTCAAAAATTTTGTCACCATTACAAACTTTCACTAAAAGAGATCGAGCTTATTTTAAATTTAAACTCTTAAAAGCTTTGAGTTGTACTACAATTATATCGGCAATACAATACTTTGTTAAACATTTTCAGTTATGTGGTCACAATAAATTTAAATAAATTCTGTTGAAACTTATGTTTATCATATTTGTTGTCAATGGTAAATTTAAGAATTAAAATTTTCAAATAGAGGTATATATTGTGTGCAATGAATTTAACGATTGTGAAGTACATTTTTTTCGAAAAAAAAAAAACTAAGATGAAGTTCGTATGAAAGCATACTATTTATTAAAAGAGTTTTGTAAAATTAAAAAGATATTAAACACATAGTAGGTTTATTATAACCTTACTTTCGCAGCTATACTTGGTTAATACAGCTTGCAAGTAACAGTTAAGATAGTAATTTTAGAAAGTTTATTACAAAATTTTATTTTTAGTCGTAACAACATTTGAGTTAGTTTTTTTAACACATTTTTTTTATAATAACTAAAATTTTCCATTAAGCTACAAATTTTACTCGTTTTCGTTTAAATATCTCATAAATTATCAAAAAAAAGTGTATTCATAATGTTCATCACTATAAATATTTATTTTATTGAGTTAATGTTGGAAGTCTAAACTTTTTATTTTTAGATTAATTAGTTGAAAACTTTTTCGTTAAAATTTTGTTTTAGTTACAAAAAAAATCTTTTTTTATGACTAAGTAGTAAAATTTAAAACTTTTTTCTTATAAAAATCTTAAAGATAAAATGCATAAGAGCGATCTTTCAATTATATAGGATTGACATTTCCTCGCGATCTGGTATTTACCTTCAGAGTTACGTTATCTCTAAAAACTATATGTTTTATAAAATTAGTTTGTTTGTTTGATTATCAGCATACTTATTGCCATCTCAAACTTGACCTATTTTTTAAACCTTTAAATAGAGATACATAAATAAATAAATATAAGATGTTACATTAAAAGGCGTTAGATCTTAGAGATCCGGATAAGCTAAGCTTATTGGAATATATACCACAGATGGTTTTACGTTAAAACTTTATTCCGACTAACGGCGTTGTACTGCTCTCAAATAAATTTAAGAACAGATCTACGGAGTCTATAAAATATTAACACACATTAGAAAAAAAGCATGTATAATTATGTACAATATTTATGTGAGTAGTAACTATAAACGAACTTATGGTTTAAAAACAAAGTTTGAAATGAAAAAATAAAAATATAAAATTGTCTACAAAAACTACAAATTTAATAAAAGCATGTACTAAACTCAAAAAAGCTCTAAAAATAGGCAAGTTTTTTAGAAAGAAACATAAATTAATTTGTGCAGAAAAGTTACGTCATAATAAACTTAACAAACTAATCAATAACTTTTTCAGCTTAAAAACAAACTATGCAGCAAAATGTTTACTAAAAACTTAAACTAAATTTAAAATATTTATACAGTACAATATACACGGTATATAATAAAATAGAGAAAACATGTAGTACAGTGCTTATTAACTTATCCGGACTTCACTTATCCGAACGCTCACTTATCCGGACAGATTCGGTCAGGCGAAAAAAAAAAAAATAATAGTAAACACAAAAATTCATTCAAAAAGTTTCACAACTATTTAAATTCCATGAGTTTTCTGCTGAAAAACGTGGAAAAACTATAAAATTAATGTCTATTATTTCTTATTTTAGTAAAACTTCCAATAAAAGCTAGTTTGTTAGAATTGATATGGTTCCGTTAAATTGACTTTAAACTTAGTCAAAGTTTCCCTTTTTTTTTTTCAGTCTGTTTTTTTTAATTAAAAAAAAATATTTTATTTAATTTAAAGAGATAGTTTTATATTATTTTTTGTTTTTAAGGATTAATTTAATTTATATTTCAAAAAACGTATATAGTTGTAGAGGGTTAGTAAGTCTGATGGTTTTCTACCATAAAAAAATAGTTAACCTAAGGTTTAGCTTTTATTATTTATTATTTTATTAGATACTACTCTCAATTATTATGTATTTGTTTTTACCATAACACTTTTATTATGCATTGCATTATATGCAGCAGTTATATTTTTATATGAAAAAAATGATTTTTTGTAGTTATCCGGATTTTTAGTTATCCAGACATGTTTACAGAAAAATCTTGCCCAACGTGTCCGGATAAGTGAATAAGCACTGTATTAAACTTAATGTTTGTGATTGTATATGAAAATGTTGTGAACTAAATAAGTGCATAAGTAGACACAGAGTTACTTAAAGTAGAATCATCGGTTGTGAGGACAAATATTCGATACATCTTTTGCTTGGTCAGAAGTAGGTCTTTATCTTCTGCTGCAATTACTGCTCTTTCTGTATTGCAAGTTGGGCAAATTGTACTTACTCCGTTTAATGTATGTTTGATCTTTGAAACAATACTCCACTTCATGTTTGCCTTTTACCGTACCTGTGAAAAAAGCTCCAGAAATAATCTGATAAACGTGTGCTTTGTTTATACAGAAATACTTGCAATACAGAAAGAGCAGTAATTGCAGCAGAAGATAAAGACCTAATTCTGACCAAGCGAAAGATGTATCAAATATTTGTCCTCACAACCGACGATTCTACTTTAAATAACTCTGTGTCTACTTATGCACTTATTTAGTTCACAACATTTTCATATACAATCACAAACATTAAGTTTAATACTACATGTTTTCTCTATTTTATTATATACCGTGTATATTGTATTGTATAAATATTTTAAATTTAGTTTAAATTTTTAGTAAACATTTGGCTGCATAGTTTGTTTTTAAGCTGAAAAAGTTATTGATTAGTTTGTTAAGTTTATTATGACGTAACTTTTCTGCACAACTTAATTTATGTTTCTTTCTAAAAAACTTGCCTATTTTTAGAGCTTTTTTTAGTTTAGTACATGCTTTTATTAAATTTGTAGTTTTTGTAGACAATTTTATATTTTTATTTTTTCATTTCAAACTTTGTTTTTAAACCATAAGTTCGTTTATAGTTACTACTCACATAAATATTATACATAATTATACATGTTTTTTTTCTAATGTGTGTTAATATTTTATAGACTCCGTAGATCTGTTCTTAAATTTATTTGAGAGCAGTGAAACGCTGTTAGTCGGAATAAAGTTTTAACACCAAACCATCTGTGGTATATATATATATATATATATATATACATATATAGAAATAATATACACAAAATAAACTTTTGCTTGGTACAGCTGTTTCTGCGTTTAATACGCGTCCTCAGCCAAGTTTTATTCAATGAAAAGCAAACTTGTAAGTACAGCAATAAAATTATACAAAATTAGATATTACGTAATAAAAGAAAATAAAGGCAGCAAACCTGTCTCCACAATCAAAATATGTGATTCAAAAGAACAGAAGACACTAAACAATAACAAAAAATAGCAACAAATATATATATATATATATATATATATTTCAAATACAAAAAAAAAAGACAACTAATTTTTATATTGTTTACTAAGTTTCATCGTTTAACTTGTTTCGTCAGAACTATAGAATGCACATAGAAAAATTCTTAAAGAAGCGCAAAAAACAAAGTATGACGTATTGTCTTAAAAACAACTTATGTACAAATTAACATATTTTTTGCTTTTTTTAATCTTGTTTTTGGTTTTATTTTGTTGCTATTTTTTGTTATTGTTTAGTGTCTTCTGTTCTTTTGAATCACATATTTTGATTGTGGAGACAGGTTTGCTGCCTTTATTTTCTTTTATTTAATGGTAATTCTTTTTTAATATATACGTATACATATAGCATTTATTAATAAATTAATAATGCAAACATTTAGATTAATTTACTTGGAAAAAAAACTTCTACTTTTATGCTTGCTTCATAGTTTTATGATAAACTTAACTAAAAAACTATTTAAAGTAGACAAATGATTTTAAACCGATGATTTACAAATGATGTAAATTAACGTTATTTCAGAATCAATAAAACCGAACAATCAATACTACATAATGTACAACAGAAACAAATGCGAAAATCAATTTTAAGCTATTGGTATAAAACAAATTCAGTTAAGAAAACATGTAAGTTTAAAGTTTTAAAAAAATAAATCGAACAAATAATATTTAGATTCATTAATTTAAAAAATAAAACGTACTAAAATTATTTGTAATTTTTAACATGCATTTAAATTAGTTATTTTAGACTATAGTTTATTGAACGACAAAGAAGACGCTCAAAATATTTGGTCCTAGAACCTGGTGTACGAAGAACCTTTTGGTTATATAGTCGCATACCACGGATACCTTTTAAGTCTTGTCTAGGACAAGCAAAACTTGCAATAAACTGAGTTCTTTGAGGGAATTGTTTGTTAGAAAGTTTAGTAAAAGGTGAATATAGTTTTCAAATAAAGATAAAACTTCATGTTTTTAATAAACGCGAGTTTGAAGTTTTGGTAAATAAGTTTATCTTTTTATTAGTAGTTAATTTTCTGACCATTCTAGCATTTTTAAAGATCGTTTTAGTTATTCTTTTATTTTTATTAATGCTCTAAACAATCTTTTAACAGATTTCGACAAGTATTCATTAATTCCTAAGTATAGTATAGATAATATTAAGTAAACTGTTGACCAGTAAAAGCACAATTGAATGCACAATGTCGGAGATTGGATAATGGAAAAAGTTCATGAAAGAGAAAAAACTGTTATTGGTAACCAACAAGCTATATCTGTAGCAACAATCAAAGATACCCGAACAAGTGCTGCATTTCCCTTTTCTGCGCTTTTTTTTGCAAACAGAACGTTTGATAGACTTTTCTGTTCGTATTTTGAAGTATTAGGATGTAACCGACAAATATGCAGACGATGAGAAACAAGTTTGAACAAATCATAGCAATCGATAACAGAGAAGTTAAGAAAGATTTCGAGTAAAAGTCTAGCAGGCAAACGGCAAAAAAGCTGTAAAAACCTAATCTCGTTTTTATACCAATGCTCGTCTGTGGATGTTGACTTTTAAACACTTTTGAATTTAGGTACTACTCTTTTATGTTTTTTGTTTTATTAGTGTTCTTTGAGGATGTCTCGTTGGTTTAAGCGGTCCGAACATATTCAATGTTCTCAACTAATTTATACAGCTTATCTTAAGTTAATATTTTGCTTAAGAACTTTTAGTTTTCGATCACTAGCTTACCCGAAATATTGTTGTATCAAACAATATTTTTCCCCACAGTAAAAAAAGTTATCGAAAACTAAAAGTACAAATGACAGTACTAATGATAAGATCCAATAGATAAGTATTAGAATGTAAAGTTTGTATTTTTTTATTTCTAAATATTTGTACGGGTTATAAATTGTTTACAGCCGTAAGCCTGTCATCAATACAAAATCATTTAGTGAAGTTTGTGAATAAAGAAACGTTAAAGTTCTTATAAAGTTGCAACAAACGCTCGAACGGTGTTCAAAGTTATTACTTCAATAGTTTCATGAGTAACTGCTAGATAAAAAGGATATTGCAATTAAGACAAACCCAAAATTTATGTGTGAAACAGACAAGTTAAAAATTAACAACAAGTTAGATGTTCTTTGATTTTCAGACTTTTAATTTTCCTTAAAGTTTTTGTTATTGCAAAACAATTAAATTAAATTAAAAAAATAGTTCCAATAGAAGTTATCCAAATATACCTTCTGAGGTAAATGTTCTTTATCATTGCTTTAACCAAACTAATAGGAGTTTCTACGCATTCGTCAGACCGATCGTCGCAATCGAAATTGTTGTCGTTCTTCTTCTTTATACCAACTGATGTGAGTTTTGCTGGAACAATACCTTTCGTTAGACTGATCTTCGCAATCAAAGTTACAGTCGCACGTTTTTTTATATCAACTAGTTAGTAATTGTTCGACTCGCAACAGAAATACCATGGACAGCTTAGTAAATTATACTTGATATTTCGCATAAGTTGGTATTTACAAATTGAAACTTACATTTTGCTTCAACTACTGAACGATATATTTCTGGCTGTCATTTTATTTAACTTGTATTTAACCGTTATATCTGGATTGTTTGCAGCATCTAGAATAGCAGCAGCTGGGTGCAACACTGAGTTGTTAAGATAAAACTGGTGCGTTTGAACCCCAGTATAACTATTGCATTATATTGTAACAAAATGATTTTAAATGATTGAAAATAAAACTGAAGCGATTGATAAATTGATAAACTTACTCAATCTTAATTTGTTGGAACAACTTAGAGAGCACTCATCGTCCCGACACGAACTTTCAATCTTCCGATTACAAGAACGGAATGAGTCAGTCGAGCTTGCCAGTGCTTTTTCTTCGAATTGCGGAGAAAACCTTTATCCGTATAAAGTAAACTCAAAAAATTGAGACCGACTTGTGGCACCTCCGTGTAATACATACATGGAGCGATTAAGCGCAGTAGGTCCCAAGGTACACTTTATGCTTTTTTGTGGTAAAACAGGCGAAATATCATATGATAGCTTTGTATCGCAGTGTTTTTTATCCTCACCTCCCAGTAAATCAATGTTAAAATCACAAACAATATCAAAGTTTAAACTGTAATAGTTTGTACTTAGTTTATTTCGCTGTAAAAGGCTTTACACAAGGTCTTTACATTTGAATTTTCACAAGTGCATTCATCTGTTAAGTTCTGACTGTCTAACACTCTATTGCATAAATTGGACTTAAGAAAGATTGTACCAATTTACATAACTAGTTTTGAAATAAAGGTATAAAAAAGAGAATTTTACTATTTCATTCTTATGTAAAATTTCGAGCTGTTACACCATAAAAATTTACAATCAATACAGAAAATTATAAATAACCTGTTAGTTTTTTTTAATTAACAAAATAAGCTGCTTTAAAAAGTGTGTAAAAACATAGATGATAGTTTATTTTCAAAATGTATCAAACGATACAAGCATACTGTTTAGCAGATCATATTCTAGGAGATTTACAACTATTGTTAGCATATATGAAATAACAAACTCCATTTTAAGTTAACTTCGATGAATCTATTTTGCACAGCAAGCTCTTTTTAAAAAGTTTTGATTCAATTAAAACATGTTTGTTAATAAATTTACTAAAGCCAAAATCTAAATCTAAAAAAAAAACCTTTAAGATTAAAAAGGGTAATCAATTAAAAAGTAAAAAAGCAAATTCATGTTACAACAATGTAATACACTAATAGTGTTAGTTTGACCAGTTAATACTAACGAACATATTTAAAATAGGAAACTATGTAAATTATTACTTTTAGCATATAAATAAGGTCTGTTTAATAAAAAAAAAATCATATAAAGTAAAAAGCGTAAAACGTTCTCTTATCTAATTCGTTTTTAAGTATATTAAAAAATAATTTGAAAGATTTATGACGATTTAAGAAAACTGATGCTCCCAGAAAACCGAAAGTTTATTTTTTTTTAAATTAATATACAAATGAGTGCTAAAACTCTATATATATGCGGTATTTAGCCTTTAAAAATACTACAATATGAATTATATTATAGTTTAGTATAAAAATAATTAAAACAGTAAATACTACAATAACCTACTTTCTTTAGTTTAACGATTTTTTAAATTTCTAAGAAAAAAATCGATTATAATTAAAAAACAACTTTTAACTTACAAATACTTGCATTTATGTATTTGTATCTGATTTTTTAGTATTAGTACAAGTTTAAAAACAAGAACATACTTACAAGTTTGTTTGGTATAAATGCTTTTTTTTACTTAGCCATTAGAAAAAGATTTACTTGACAATAGTATTGGCAGAAAATAAGGATGGTTTATATTTAGTAAACATTTGTTAGTTTTAGTTCAGTACAATAAACTCGAATAACTTTTGATTATATACTTATCGCGACAATTTCAACCAAGCTTATTTTACTGTATAAATGTCAATGGTTTTAATTTTTAGAATATTTTACAGAATAAAATAAAAACGATGTTTTAAAATTGATAATATAGAGAATACTTAATAAAAACGTAATTTATAATGAGTTAGTTTTATTTATTTATTCTATTTTGCAAAAAAAAAAAAAAACGTTTTCCTATTTCTGTGCAAAAATCATTTATACAATTAATCAAGTATGGACTATGGAGTCTTTAGATAAAAACTAAACATTCAAATATATATATATATATATATATATATATATATATATATATATATATATTGTTTGCTGCTGAACGACAAAAAAAGCGCTCAAAATTTTTGATTTAAGGGCGTGGTGCACGAAGAATCGGTTATTGAGTCGTACACCACTTAGATACAGTTTAATGTATTTTCCAGGACTTAGTTCTCAAAAATATTTATTTTTATAATCTTGACAATTCTGCTGTAAAGTACACTTAAATTAAAGCAAGGCAATTAGATTAATACACAGGAAAAAACAGTTATGTTTCCGAAGTTTTTGAATTTTTATAACGTGTTCCGCTTTATAAATTCGAATATTTAGTCATAGCTAATTGTCTTACGAAGTAAACTATTAAGTTCTTCATAAAAAGCTTTAGTGTATTTTATAAATAGAGCTTTTTTTTTAAAGTTTATAATATAATCAATTTTTTTCGCAATTTTTTTTTATTTTGAGCAATGAAAAACTAAAACAAGACGAATACAGTACTTTATTCTACTAATTCATTTGGATTGTTTCTCAAAAATGTACAGCATACAATAAAATATTTAACAGTATTTAAAATTTTTCAACACTGTCTCGTTTTAAAGTACAATACGCCTGGTATATAAAAGCTAAAAAAGCACCACGGTTTTTCGAATTTTTCATATATCTTATCTTTTTTCTATAGTTAAATAAAGTAAAAATCTTCGCAGCAGCTTATGGTTGAACATTCGCTTTTGTTTTGTTTGAACATTAAATTAAGAAAATAACAACATCATAAACTAAAACTTGTAATTCTACTGTTGATAAGCCAACAACTAAAACAAGTATTACTGAAAATAAAAACACAAACTATAAAAGTATAGGTAAGGTTTTTGTCAAAATCCTTATAATATTTTGTTCTGGGTATTTGATGAGTTATCCTGAGAAAATTTAACTATATAATCAAGGTAATAATTGTTAAATATTTACAAGCTAAGGTTCATTATCAATATTTCTACCTCAATTTCTCTTAATTTCTTAATTTATTTCTACCTTAAAAAAATAAAAAATAAATAAATATATTAGCTATTAAATTAATTGTTTTTGTTTTAAAAATGGTTATAAACTTCTGACTTTAACAATTAATTTTTTTGCCACTTTGTATTTTTTTTTCTGTAGATATATATTTCAGAATACAAAGTATATCATATCTTAAAACTAGGTATAAAGCTGTATTTATACAAAACATATTTAAAATAGGTATATTGAAAATAGAATTAGTATTACTACAGATACTGTTAAGGGCATAGGGGGGGGTAAACACCCTTTTTTGGTTTTTGATCTTATTTTATATAGTTTTTACTAAGCTACAAGATGCTTTTTACAGATTTAAAAAATTCAAAATAATTTTGAGATATAGCCGGTCAAAGTCAGAGGCAACAATAGGATCCTTATGGGAGGCGCAAACTAAAACGGCAAATAACTAGAAATCACTAAAAATCTATCTCCTCCTACGTTTTTTGAGATAACTACCTCAAATTTTTAGGATATGTTCCTTGCAGTATTTAGAAAATTCTGTCGGAACAGAATTTAAAAAAAATAAAAAATAAAAATTTTATAACAAAAAAACAAAAAAAAAACTGTTTTTTTTGTTTATTTTTTATATAAAATTTTTATTTTTTATTTTTTTAAAAATTCCTTCCGACAGAATTTTCTAAATATATCAAGGAACATTTCCTGGAAGTTTGAGGTAGTTATCTCAAAAAACGTAGGAGAAGATAGATTTTTAGTGAAATAGTCTATTTTTGCCGTTTTAGTTTGCGCCTCCCATAAGGATCCTATTGTCGGCTTCAACTTTGACCGGCTATATCTCAAAAACTATTTTGATTTTTTTAAATCTGTAAAAAGCATCTAGTAGCTTAGTAAAAACTATATAAAATAAGATAAAAAACCAAAAAAGGGTGTTTACCCCCCCTATGCCCTTAATGAAAAATGTGTTCTACAACACTTTTTATTCAAACTACTTTATTGTGAAAGTAATACTATTTGCAATTTACTTTTAGGAATTTGCTTTCATACAATAATTAAAGAAATCATTTACTAGTTATTAAAATATTAGAGCTTTTTATTCTCAGAGCATTTTTGAGATTCCGTAGATCTGTTCTTAAATTTATTTGAGAGCTGTGAAACACTGTTAGTTGGAATAAAGATTTGACTGAAAAAAATCTGTGGTATTAAAATATTATTAAATTTTATTTATGATCTCACTTAATATAGAAATTTGAGAGGGTTTTTATCAAGATAAGTATGTCTAAAAGATTTTATTTATAAAATCTTCAAAATCAGGTTCAGATAAGAGTCTAAACACATGTTTCAAAAAATTATTTAAATTAGTTGCACAATTACCTAACAAGTTTAAAAATAAGCATCATACCTACAAACTTTAAAGTTATCATCCTTTGATCTTGTATTACCTTGTAAATGAGTCTTAGTTGAAGATGTATAAATATTTTATTTTTTAAATGAAGAATTACAAATGTTCTATCCATTCTCATTAAATATGACTTAAGTAGACAAAAAGAAAGTTATACAATGTTTATTAAGCTAAAAATTGTTTTAAGTTTTTCTTATTGCTTTAAAATGTTATATCAATTTCTAATTGTATAACTTTTTAATTATAAACATTTATTACATTTTTAAACAGTAAATTGTTTCTTTAGATATTAAAAATGTTTGTGAGAAGAAACAAAGAGTTAGCACAGACAGTTTGTATTTTAGTACTGTTAGCTACTCTCGGATATAGTATATATTTGTACAACTCACTTCAAATAAAAGTTCAGCAATTAGAAGTTAAAAACATAAGACTTGAGTCTCAGCACCAATCTCTTTCTCAACAATTACAAAGTAAGTTGCCTAAGTCCAATTAATCTTGTATAATAATTGAAAACTTTTTATAATAAAATTTAAGTATATGTTAATATTTATTATATTCTTGTTTTTTATAATATTTTATTATAATATTAACTGTTGTCTTTTTTATTTTGATTAGCTTTATGAAAAAAATGTTTGTTCTAGTATTAAAGTTTACAAATACTACTTATAGTTTAATTAAAACTATTTTTGTTTATTAACTTTAATAACATATGGTTAAAACTTTTAGAAGTTTATGCAGAAAATGCTAATGTAAAAGGATTTTTAGAGATAGAAAAACAGGAGCATAAAAGAAGTAAAGATGGTAAGTTAAGTTTTTTATTATTTAATTTTATAATTAATTATTTAATGTTTGACTTCTTTATTTTTTTATCCTTCGAAGTTTTTGTTTTTGGAGTATCTTTTTAACACTATTAAGTATTATAAAGTACCTTTAAAAAATATTTTATCCCGGTTTAACTTATTGCTAGTTTTTTTGTTACTCACCTAAGATTTTTTCATATCCTATATTTAGTAAGTTTTTTTGATAATACACTAGAATATTTCTTTTATAGTATTATTTAAATATAGATATAAGGTTTAAATAGTCTTTATCAGATTTTGCCATAATTCTAAATATATTTTAATAAAAATAAGTTAAGAGCATAGGGGGGGGGGGGGGTCCACCTTAATTTTTACAAGTTGATCTTATTTTATAGAGTTTTATTTGAGCTATCAGAAATTTTTGACAACTAACTATTGACAAGTAACTAATTATAGTAGTTGTGTAGTTGTGTTTATACAATTTTTTGTTAAAGATTGTCCATTTTTAAAAAGAAGTTAAGGCCATAGGGGGGGGTAGACCATGTTTTTTACAAGTTGATCTTATTTTATAGAGTTTTTACTAAGCTTCAAGATGCTTTTTACCGTTTTTAAAAATTCGAATTAGTTTTTGAGATATGACCGGCCAAAGTCGGGCCGCATAACAGGTTCCTTATGGGGAAGGAAAACTAAAACGGCGAAAAAAGACTAATGCATTCAAAATCTATCTCCTCCTTCATTTTTTAAGCAATCTTCTTCAAACTTTCACAGTCTATTCTTTATACAATAACAAAAAAACGTTATTTGTGACTTTAAAAAATTTCAAGTAAAAATACCTTTTTTTTGTAATTTTATGACAAAAATTAAAAAAAAAAGTGAATTTTCATCAAAAAAAATTTTTTTTTACAAAAAAAAGGTATTTTTACTTGAAATTTTTTAAAGTCACAAATAACGTTTTTTTGTTATTGTATAAAGAATAGACTGTGAAAGTTTGAAGAAGATTGCTTAAAAAATGAAGGAGGAGATAGATTTTGAATGCATTAGTCTTTTTTCGCCGTTTTAGTTTTCCTTCCCCATAAGGAACCTGTTATGCGGCCCGACTTTGGCCGGTCATATCTCAAAAACTAATTCGAATTTTTAAAAACGGTAAAAAGCATCTTAAAGCTTAGTAAAAACTCTATAAAATAAGATCAACTTGTAAAAAACATGGTCTACCCCCCCCTATGGCCTTAATACATAGCAAGAAATTGTTCTTCAGTATTAAATGTGTATTATTATGAAAAGTGCACCACTTTTCCAAGTTAAAAATTAACAAACATACAAATTTTCAAGCTAATACTATAATTTAACTGAGTTTTAAGATTTGATAATGCAAAGTGTTCAAACTATTTGTTTTAGAACTACTTAAAGTTCATTGAAAACCTATAATAAAAAATAGATAAAACAATAGATAGTCTTTTTTCTGAACCTTTTTTTGTAGAGAATAAATAAGAAAAAGTTGATAAATGTTTTTTTTACAGTGAGTCTAGTGTTTTCAGCAAAAATATTTTATACTTTAAAAGTAAATGTTTAAGTTGGCATTTTACACTTTAATTTTTTTAACTTAAACTAATTTAAGTTAATATTTTGTTTTGAAGCTGAATAGTTTATGTAGTGTGCCTTTAATAGTTTTAGAAAATTATTCTTAGCAAACAAAAATTAAAAAATGTCTTTAGATTGATTTAGCAAACAACTGTAGCTAGTAAACAGGTCTAATAGACATTTATTACTACCTATGAAGCCAATGTTTGATAATTTGAAAAGGTTAAATCTAATATTGGTACATTTTTTTTGTGTTTTATATTGTTTGTGATACTAACATTTTCATAAAAAGATTTAGTTTAATACAATTAGATAAAATATTGCCTATTTTCAGTATTTCATACACTAAAAAATATTAATTTCAGCCTATGAAGAACTTGAAAATGTACATAGTAAAGAAATAGAAAAATTACATTCTCTTAATTATGAAGAAAAAAACAAGCTTAAGATAGAAAACAGCAAAATTCAAGCTGAAAAGGATGATATTGAAGTAAGTTGTTTTTACGTCAAACTCAAAAAATGTTTTGTTGTTTGTTGTAATTTTCACTAACATAGAATTAACAACCATTTTTCTTATTTATCTTGTCAAAACTTTGCAAAAAAGGAATGTACTAGCAACTTAAAAACACAAATATACAAGTAAATCAGCAGTAAAATATCAATTAATGACCTAGAGAGAGTAAGACATTTTTTTTTACAAAAGTCAACATTAGCTTGTATATGAAAACTTAAAAATATAAACTATAAATCAGTCTTAGTAGAATATAAATATTTCAATTAAGATTTTCGTAAAAAGCTTCCAATGCAAAAATATTGACTATATTTTTATATGGTCAGTTTTCTTGTAAACTTAAAATAATTAACTATTATTTTTTATTTGAGCTAGAGGCCTCAAATAATAAGGATATATTCCTTATGAAAATTGAATAATTTAGAGTTTTCAAGTTTTGAAACATTATATAAACTAGAGGAAAAATTGAAAGGTTGTTTATTTGTAAAAAAAACATTGTTGAAATTAAAGTGATGTTCTTCTAGAAAATTTAAATACTAGTAATTGACATGATGTGAAAACTTGGATAAAGTTGGTTAAAAAGCATAAGAAGACATATTATTAGTGAAATAGTGTTTTTTTAGTTTGCGCCTTCTTTAAGGAACCTAAAAAACTCATCGATTTTGATCTATTGTATCTCAAAAGTTACTTTGAATTTCTGTTAAGTGTTTGATAGTGTCTGCTTGCTAAGATAAAACAATAGAAAATAAGATCAACTTGTAAAATTCAAGGTAGATCCTCATATGCCATTAAAAGTAAGCTTTAGTAAAGTCTAGCAAAAGTTTTTCACAGTTTTAAAAAATTTTACATAGTTAAAAACAGAGTGATACTTTTTTTTTAAAGGTCTGTAATTAGGTAAGCACATTTTAATGCAAAAACTAATGTTATGATATTATACTATTTACTACTTAAAAAATATTAAAACTTGTTTCAAAATATAAAAAGCTACTATTATGTGAAGGTTTTTTAAGTATTTATATACAGTTTGCAACTAAGAATATATGAATTTAGGTTATTCATTTTATTATTATTTTTATTTCACAAACGTTACACAAAGTTTATTTTTCAAGTGACAAATTAGTTTGATAAGTATTTAGTAAGTAGACAGTTTAAAAATAAGTTTAAAGTGTAATGATGCATGATTATAGGATTTAAACAGATACGAGATTTAAAATGAACCAAACAAAACTACAATAAGTTAGTAAATTGTTAATAATTTTTATTTTCCATTTACTGGTGTTTTCGTGTTTAAACTAGGACTTTCTTTCTCAATCAATATTGATTCTAGGCTGTAGAATTTGCTCTGCTTGGACATTATAATACTTAAAACTTATTTTTAAACTTTCTACTTAATATTTTCAAGCTAATTTATAACTTGAAAAATAAACTTTGTGTAGTTTCGAAAACTTTTGTGAAGTTAAAAAAAAATAAAATGAGAAAACTCATATATTTTAGTTGCAAGTGGTATACAAAATGGAAACTAACTTTGAAAATGTAATGAAATAAAAGTTGTTCTTACTAAAAAGTACATTACCACTAACTATAATTTTGGTCCTGACATTGAGAACGGTCACTGCAACAAACAATTAGGTTTGTTGTTGACATGAATAAATTTTGTGCAAATATGCTGGCTATTAACAAGACTAATCTAAAATAAACAAGTTATGTGTTTGAACTTTTACTTTTAGTAGTACAATCGTTTTTCTTCATATTTCCTTACCACCACATTAAGTATAGTTTTGGTTTAAATAAAACGTGGCTGAGCTAAGTTTTTATCTCCAAGTTAAGCAAATTGTTATAGTTTCTATAAGTTTATAGTGATGTTTGTTGCAAGTTTGGAAAGAGAGTTAGATATATTTTTATACCTCTTTTTAAATGCTCTTACCTGATAGAAACCTGATTGTACTCCAGTCAGTACAATCTTTTACGAGTGTCAGTCTTGCAACAAGATTCGTTTAGCACAACTGTGGTTAAAAAAAAAGATTTTTGTGCTTCAATATTTTGATTTTCAAAAGTACAGCACAATTTCGGATTTATTAAGATATTTTATACTTTTCTATAGTAGCTTTTCTGGAAACGTTACTTAATGTTTTGTTTGTGGAATACTGTGTTTTCGAATTCATTTGAAACATTTTTAATAACGACTGATTTGTACGTAATTAATGTTAGTTTTGTTGTATTTTTAAATTATTGTTTTAAGATTCTTTTTTACAACCTGAGTATGTATTAAATTTCCTTATCATTTTTACTATCTCAAAATTTCAAAAAGCCTAACGACTAAATTGATTTCTGTTTTAATGCAAATGCTAAATTTTGAATTATTTATAATTTTATTGTTTTTAGTGTTAGAGTTAAATAATTGTTTATTATAAAAACTTTTAGTTTTGTAAAAGTCGGTTATCTCATTTTTTTCATAGACAATTTTATATCAATAACTTTATATACTATCCTATTAACAAGTTATTTAATTATCATTTATCAGAGAACATTAGATGATGAAACTGATAGACTTGAAAAGCTCAAGTTGGAAAAAAATATGCTACAAGTAAAGCATGATGACATCTTAGCTCAAATGCAAAATCACATAAGTGATAAAGAAACAGCTTCAAATGCTCTCAAGAGCTTGCAATGTAATTACTCTAATTTTGTTCTATATAAAGTATAAACTATTTTTAGTTTAAAGTTTAATTACTTGAAAACTCCAGCTGTTAAAATATGTCGAATTAAAGATTGAAATATACAAAACAAGGTAGACCCAGTTTATGCGTTCATTTAATGTTTTCTGAACAGACTGTTGGTTTTTGAAATTAAAAACAAAAAATGTAATACCTTGCTATTATGCAAAAACTATGCTATTATCACTAAAGATTATGTGATTTAAGTTGTTTAAAAAAGTTGTGTTTTATTACCACATATTAAGCATTATGTTTTGGTAATAACATTCATATTTGCAGTGGAGTTTGCTGAATTGAAATCAGCAAAAAATGAATGTGAAAAATCGAATCATTTTTGGAAACTTCAAATTGATTCTCTCAAAGTTGGTAACATTTTAGAATCTTAATGTATTTGGACATTTATTTTAACATAAAGCTTACAATAAGATTAAGTTTAGCTAAAGTTTAGAACTTTTGATTATTAACTGATGACAACCATGTTGTAACTATTTACAAACTTTTCGTTCGGTACATCTAGTTGAAAAAGTTTAATTTTTAAACTGGTTTTTAAAATTCTGGCTACTTGACCTTATATTTTGTAAAAATAAGGCTAGTTTTTTCTGTAAATAACAGGCTAGTTTTTACTTGTAATACCTTTGAATTAATCTTTTTCAATGATATGCTATATATTTTGATAATTAAAGTTATACTGTTTAGTTTTTTTTTCTGTCATACGTATTTAAAGCTTAACTAACATTTAGAATTTAAAATTTTGATACTATTATTCCAAATACTTATTTAGCTTTTGTTTTCTAAATTCATCTATTAAAGCTTTTGTTAACCAGCTGTTTTTTATTTCTAATAATAGCAATTTTGTGTGTAACAATTTCTTTAAACATACAACCATTGCTTTCTCAAATATATGTAAAAACATAAAATAAGTATCATAGTTATTAGTTTTTTAGCAATAAATTTTTATGTTCTTATAAAATTTTTTAAGTATTTGTAGCAGATAAAACGTAAATGCCAAACATTTTTTTTTACTTGCCTTTAAAGTCTCATGGTGCTTGTAGTATGAAATTTAGATTCGTACCATAAATATTTTAATTACTCATTTTACAAATTTTTTATAAAATATTACATATTTTGAAATCTTATACGTTAAAAAAGGACCTAAGGTATTATCACGAAGTAATTTAATATTTAATACCATAACAAAATAATTAAGGAACAGCACAAACTATTTTTTTCTCATTTTTTACTCAGTAAGAACTCTATGAGCTATTTTTTTTACTGTTTACTATTTTGTATTAGATTTAAAATGCAGTTTCATATTCAAAGTTTGATAGCTTCTAAAATAAATTAAAGTTGCAACTTTCGCTTACTTAATCATAATTTTATAAACTAACAGAAAGAGAGTGAGTTATTCAGCAAGTTGAGGTCCGTACTGACCCGCGTAGGAGCTGACGTCCTCGATTTGAAGCATTCTCGGTTGACTGCATTGAGCGAAGATGAAAGAAGTCTCCTTTACAGTTAGTCTTGTTGTTTCTGACTTTATTGAATATCTAATTTTCCAAGTCTATTATATTAAAGCTCTACTAAGTTTTGTAAGTCGTTAATTTCAATATTGAACGTGCACGGATAAATTCTATGATCACGTATTTTTTAATCATTTTTAACTTTCCAAAAACTTGTCAATATAAGTACTGTAAGTATTTTTAAAATTGAATTTTGTTTTAAGTCTTAATACTTTGTGAAGTATTTAAATTTACTTTTTAAATAAATACCTTTAGTATTTAGCAATAAAAATTCTCCAATAGCTTAAACAATTTTTACTAAGATATTGTATTTTTAGTTTAAGACTAAGCATTTAATGCTCTTGGTAAGTTAATAACAATATATCTATATATTTACTTTGCCTTGAGTTAAGTCTAAAAAAACTGCTGAGGTTTTCTGACACTGCTACTGTGATAAAAAAAGCTTTTAAAGCTAAAAAATGTTAGTCAACTGCCAGCACAAAATTTAACAAATCCTTCCACTCATTCAGAGAGCTTCGGTAGCGACAACGAGCATATTAAGCGCTTGCAGGAGAGCAGGTTGGAAGCTGAGAAGATTGAGGAGGCAAGAATCAAGCAGCTCGAAATACAAAAAGCTGCTAAAGAGGAACGGGACAGGCAACTCGAGATGAGGAAAAGCATCAGTTTGTTTTATTTGCTGTTTTTTTCTAGTATATATATCAGGATTGCCACTTTACTTGGAATCCTGGAAAAACCTGGAATTTGACAATTTAGGCAAAAAAGCCTGGAATTTAGGAAATTATGAAAAAAACCTGGAAAAACTTAGAATTTTGAACAAAAATCACTAAAAAAAACTGGAATTTTAACAATTTTCAGATGTAAAATTTTGAATTGACCCAAAAAATCTATCATATAAATAAAAAATTTCGGTCATCATCAAAAATTTTTTTTTAAATAACATATTTAAAGTAGCTTTACAGTATCTTTTCAATGTTTTTATACTATTTGACACAATTTCTTACCTTAAACTTAACTTTAAACTAAAAATAGACCCAAAAATGTGCACTTTTAAAAACCTGGAAAAATTTTTGTAAAAACAAGTGGCAACCCTGATATATTTTTTGTAGTAGAATAAACGTTTATTATTATGTGTTTATAAATACATTCAAAGTTTCCTCAGGATAACTCAGGTTATTAATATTTTTAAGTTTTAAAATAATTCAGGATGACTCAGGGCAGCTCAGAGTATTTTGATTTTTTAAACCCAGGCTGAATCAGGATAGTTTTTTTTTATAAAAAACCCAGTATTGTTTAAGATTTTAAAAGTCTAAGGACAGTTTTTTTTTTAGATTTTGAATGAGATTTAGTTGCAATATTTGTTATTTATAACTAATTTTGTTGAAGAACTTTAGCTTTATTAATTTTGAAATATAGAAAACATTTAATAAAGGATTAAAAAAAAATTCAGTATGACTTTTTTGACAGTTTAAGGTCACTCAGGACAGTTTTTTTTGACTCAAAGAGTGGCAACCCTGTTTTATAAAACACTACACATTACCTAGCATTTTACTAAAATATATTTGTTCATCAAAGATGTACAACTTTGTTTCAATTTAAGCAGCACATTAATAAAGTATAAGTTTTATTTAAACTTATAACATTATCATAATTGAAAAACCTTAAAAATTTAATTTCAACAGAATCACCTTCACCAACTATCAAAAACATTCCACAAGTAAATGCTGATCCTGAAAAGGTTAATTAACTTAGTTTGTTTATTTTCTAAAAGTTTTAAGCTTCAATTGAATTATGTTTGAACACCAGGATGAAGTTGTAGAGACAGACTCTGAAAATGAAAGCGAACAAAACAATGACAACGCAGAACAAGTAAGATATTCCGTTGCTTTAAGTTATCATATATATCTGATTCTTCAAATATAAACAGTATTGTTTAGGAAATCGCATGTGCAGTTTATTATTTTATATAAATATTAAAAGTTGGTTTTTTAGAGCTTTTAAAATTGAGTTAAGGTATCAAACTAAGGTATAATATAATTAAAAAGTTACAAGTATGATTTATTGAGTTATTCAAAAATTAAATCTACCTGTTTCAAGTAACCTAATTTTCAACAAATATTTTCAGGGTTGCAACTAAACCTGGAATCCTGTAAAAACATAGAATTTGACAATTTAGGCTAGAAAAATCTGGAAAAACCTAACATTTTGAAGAAAAGTCACTAATAAGCCTGGAATTTAAAATAATTTTTACATGTTAAGTAGTAAAACTTAGATTTGACACGAAAAATATATCACAAAAATAAAGCATTTTTGTAGTCATCAAAGTTTTTTTTTTTTTTTTAAACCCATTTAAAATAGCTTTACAGTTTCTTTTTAACGTTGTTAAACTATTTAACACAGTTTTTTACCTTAGTTTTAACTTTAGTTTACACTTAGTTTAAAGGCATAGGTGGTGGTCTAACATTTTCCATTATAAAAATTATCATTGGCCCTTATTTGAAAGCTGAAAGTTTATTCTGTAAGATACTTTATTTTGAACAAAAAAAAAAACGATTAATTTTTGATATCTAATCAGTTATAAAAAACATCCGAAACAAATTTTTGGAATAGAAATTTGTTATTGATAATTTTTCGGATTTTTGAAAGAATTACTAAAATTCTATCTCCTCCTTATTTTTTAAAGCTATTTACTTCATTTCTCCAGGAAATTTTATTTTCAATATTACGAACAACTTGTAGGAAACAGATATGAGATAGTAATAAGAATTTACAGTAACCTCTCGCATCTTTACGCACTCGTGACGTTACGAACTATCGTTTAGTTACGCATTTTAGAATTTTAAAAAAATCAAAAAATCAATTTTTTAATTATTTTTATTATTACACAAAATAGGTTTATTGTACATTTTTAATTAAAAATATGTTTTCAAATGCTAACTTACCTCTCTATTTCTTTAGACTTTGTAAACTTATGTTCCTTGAATAATTGATTAATATTTAGTTATACCTCAGTAAATCAGAAATTTTGTTAATTATAACAGATTAATCTTTATACTTTTGTTCAAAAGAAGAAATCCCATTACAGCACCAAATGCATATTTTTGTAAAAGACTACAGAAAAAAATTCAATATAAACACTACATCATTTCTTAGTTGTAAACAGATGCTTAATTTTAAATTGAATTTGCTAAGTAGAATAGAATATAAATGTTAAGTATCAAATAACTCACATATAAATAAAGATAAAGATAAAACTACTTATTATTAAAATAATTAAAATTTATCTTCAAGTATTATTATTTTATATAAATTTATATATATTTTTTAAATGTATAAATAGTTTTATCTTTTGTTTTCATATTTATAAATTAAGTAAACAAACTATTAAAAATGGGAAAGTCCCTAGTTTGCTTTTAACTAGAAGCAATATCAAAAAACAGCCATTATAGTAAGTATATTTGGTACCTCTCGTATCTTTACGATCTCTCATATCTTTACGCACTTTTTCTGTGGACACAATGTGCGTATATAAGCGAGAGGTAACTATAATCAAAAAAATAAAAATACTTGTTTATGCTTTTTAATATAAAAGCTATAAAAAACTGACAATTTCTTTTCTAAAAGTTGTACATAATTTGTTAAACATTAAATAGAGAAAGTTGAAAAATTATTGCGCAAAAATTTTAGGATGAGGTAGATTTTAAGTTTTTTTTTTACTTATAGTTTGCGCCTGACATGAGAAACCTGATAAACTCTCTAACTTTGATGGTTTATATTTCAAAAGTTACTTTAATTTTAAAAACCAGTAAAAAATACCTCATAGCTTTAGTGTAAAAAATAATACTGACTTTAAAAAACTGGTTTACCCCTCTAAGCCCTTAATGCCATACTTAATCAAAACTTTATAATATAATTAGGTCTACGATTTGAAATGAAATATTAGTAATTGTGATTTTTCAAATTTAGCTTTACTCTAAACAAATATGTTTAAAAATTATTGTTTTATAAAAGCAATCAATACGCTATTAAGTAATGCTATGTCTAAAGAAATTGTTCATCAAATTTTTCAAACTAATTTTTCTTTCTTTAACAACTTGTTTACTTAAAGCTAGCTTATACTTGTAACCTTTATAAACTGCACGTCTTATTAATTAAAATTAGTTTTGAAAGCTTTATTATAAATAGAATGGTTAAATAACTGTTTTAAATTACTAAATAACAGTATATATTTTTGAAAATTTAGTTTTATTTCAAGCAACTGCCTAAATCTTTTATAGCGATTTCTGTTTTGAGCTTAATTTTATTAATTTTAATGTTTATTTTGATTAAAAATGTTTAAAATAGGAAGAAGACAACTTAGAAGTAAACGAAAACAATGATGATTTTGATAACGGGGTAAGTATTTATTATAAAATTTTATATAAGGCTTTTGCAATGACTGTTGAAAGATATTTTGAAGTTTTATTAACAGAGAGCCGTTACCTTTTATTGGTAGTTACATTGATTTTTTTGAACTTTTTTAACTTATGTATATTATGAACTTTAAATTTATTTTTTACTCCTTAAATCAGTTGTAACGTTTGTACTAAACTAGTTATATTACATTAAAACTTTTTGAAAACTATTTAAAAACAAGTTAAATATTTGAAATGTGCAAAATTATTAATTATTTAAATATATGAATTCTAACTATATAAGAAAATTTGTTTTCCTGTAATGAATGAATTAAATGAGTGTTTTTTTAGTGTTTTAAAAAGGTCAGTAATCTTCATTATATTGAAAGTTGATAAATTATTTAGTATTTTTGTCTTTCAGTATATTTTTAGTCTTTTGCTCCATTTTTAGTAAAATATGTGCGTCTTGCAGTGAAAACAATTTTAATTACTATTTACTTTTGTTTAAGTTTAATTAATTCATTTTTATGTATTTTTGTTCTTCCAATAGTAAAAACTTTTTTTTTAATAGTTATAAAACAACAATTGAAGCTTTATTTATGATAGCAAGTTTTATCTCACCCAAGATTTCTAGGAAAATTGTTTTAGCTTAAAACTTTTTGGAAAGCAATGAAATTAATCTTACAGAATAAATATTTGATTTGTTTTAAGTTTTCTATTTCTTCAAAATAACAATTGAAAATACGTATAATTGATTTTATTTTTTGTCTTTTGTTACATCTTAGGATAAAAAAAAGTTAAACGAAACAAGTAGAGTTTGATAATTAAAAAAAAAAAAGTTGTGATTTTGCAGAAATTTACAAAATTCTATCTGCTCAGATTATGTTAAACCAGTATTCCTGTAGCTTGCGCAGAATACTTTTTTACTGGGTATATAAAGTTTTGTGTTTACTCGACATGTTTTAAACATAAAGTTTATTTTATTAATTTTTTAACAAAAATATTATATATATTTTTTAAGTTTAACTTTTTTTTTACTATTTTTTGTATCAGTAAAAGCGAGTAAATTATATTAAGAATAATATTAAAACAAAACACGTTTTTAATCGTCTGGTGTGCACAAAGTTTTCCTCAGAAACTGGGAGCGTTTAACAAACTTTTTTTAACTTTATTTTTGATTAAAGAAAATTTTAGAAGTTTGAATTTTTTTTTAAATGACTAATTATGGTTTAACTATTCAAAATATAGATTTAAGTGTTTGTTAACAAAGGATCTTAGTGAAACAAGTTCACTGAACATAGATGAAAACAAATTATACAGTAATTTTCCTTTATTGTACCAATGTAATTATGGTTTAACAATTTTTGTGATAACAAGATTTTAATACAGGGGTCGGCAGGCAGTTGGTGCTCGCGGGCCAAATTTAAAGTTTCCAAAATTTTTGCGGGCCGCAGTTTTAGTTTTAGTGACATTTGAATAAGTTTTTGGTTTTAGTTTCAGTCACATTAAAGAAAGTTTTACTTTTGTTCACTTTAAAATTTTTAATGATATTTAGCTACACATAGAATGCCTATTTTAATTATAAATATTTATTGGAGTAACATTTACATTGACAAATATCCTTAAGTCTTAATTAACTGTGTACTTTTTTTAACATAATTAAGGTAATAATTATAAGTAGACCAGAAAAAATTACAATTAGTAAACAACACTAAAGTCATAAAAAATGTTCTGAGAATTCGAAGATTTATTAAAAGTGTTTGAAATAAAAGTTTACCTGAGTTTCTTTAAATGTCTCAAACAGGTTTAACCTAGTTTGAATTTAAAAAATTTTTAAACTAGACTGTATGTTTTGCAACCCTTTTTAAAATAAAGTCACAAAATAAAGAAATAACGAAGTATACTAACAGTGAATTAAATATATAACAAAAATAATGTCATAAGTCAGCTTGAATGGACAATTACGTTTTTTAAACATTTTTAACAAAATTTAAAATTTTTTAAGCCAGAAATAAAGTAGAAAAACTTAACTTTTATTGAACATTATAGCAATTCTTTATCTGCAATAAAGATGTTGTATTTAAAGAGTAAATGTGAAATATAAGACGAGCTATAAAAATTAAAAAACATTAGTTAGGAGTTATTGCGAGAAACAAAAAAAAAACAAATAGCTATAGTCAGTTTCAACAAAGCAACAGAACAGAGTAACTACAGACTTATCAGAAAAAAACTGTCAAGGCAAGTTATAAAGTAGCAAAAATAATTACTAAAAAGAAGATACCGTTTAGAACTTTTTTAAGAATTTATGTTGGCGGTAGTAAAATATTTTTGTTCTTTTCTTCAATGACAACATTTAGTCGTGTTTATTAAATCTCTGAAGTTTATAAAGCAGCATCAATCAAATTAGAACTTTAATCAATCTGTTAATATAAGAGAACAGGTACAACAAATATTGCTCATCTGAGAGTTCTTATTAGAGGTGTTTTTACTGACTTTGATTTTTTAGAAAAGATTCTAGGTTAAGTTCCAATGCACAATAATAGGTGAAGGCGTTTTAAAAGCAAAGATGCAATGCACTTACATAAAGTTTTTAAAAGTATAATTTTCTGCTTCTTTTTTTGGTATAAAATTAAATTACATGGAATAAAAAACTGTCTTTAATAATATAGCAATACTAAATAGATACTGTTGAGCTACTTTTAGTGAGTTTAAAAAAAGTATCTATAAAGTAAATTTTTTGTGTCAAATCGAAATTTCATTACTTTACACGTAAAAATTGTTTAAAATTCCAGTTTTTTTCATAAGTTCTCAAATTCAAGGTTTTTCTAAAATTATAAGGCATAAATTTTCAAATTCCAAGCTTTTCCGGGATTTAAGTTTTTTAGCAACACTAATTGTTCACACCTATATGTGTAAAATTATATAAATAAAATTTAAAATTTTATCAGCTGCAAGACTTAAAGTTTATTATATTTTATATATCAAACCAACACTGTAAATTGAATAAAACATACATCATAAATTTAATTTGCCACTCATAAAGCAAAAACGCCAGCCTAAATGACCAAAAACTAGCCTAATATTTTAGTATACAAATATTTATTTTAACTAAAAAATGACTAAATTGACTTGAGATTTGAAATCTACAGATAGTCATAGTTTAAGTGTGTGGCAATGTTTAGTTGTTTATTTGCTTGAATTTTAACTACTTTGATTAACAATATACAAACCTTATAAATTTACCATCCCTAAATTTAATTTGTATTAAATAAACAGTAACTGTATATATTAGTGCATAAAAATTAACTTAGTTTGTCAAAAAAACATTGTTTTGTATATTGTAATGTATACCTATTAAAAAATATTTTAATCTGTATCATGTATTGTTTTAAATGTGTCTTTACACACCTAGATAATACATGTATGTATAAACAATAATTTTATAAAATTATGAACTAACTAAACTTAATCTAGTTTAAGTATTAAATAAAACGTGTTTAAAAATGTGAACCGCTCATTTCCAACCCGCGATCATTTCCCACCCGATCAAATCCGATAACCGCTTACCAACCAAGGATTAGGGGTAACAGTGATAGTAAAACATAAATTAATAATAAATATAAACGAAACAAAAATATTAGAAAAAAAAGAAATAAATAAAGAAAGTTAAAAATATTTTTGAGTGGGAATTGTCAGTATGCCGATTTAAATATGAGCATCTTTGTACATTTGTGTGCATAGGAATTAGTTTAGAATGCTAAAACAATTTCTAAAAAATCAAAATGTGTAAAAATCAAATAAAATAAACCTTTTTTCTTACTAATATGTAATTTTAAATGTTTTTGTGTACACTTAAGTATAAATTTTAGTAATAAAACATCTATAAAATAAATTTAGTTTTAAAAAACAAGTAAAAAATACCTATACTAGCTGTTGTAAGAAGAAAGTTATGATGATAAACTGAGAAAAAACCTGGAGGAATGCTAATCTGTTTTTTATTACATTTATAAGCTGATACTGTAAAGTTTTTTAATTGTTTTAAAACAGGGTTTCCCAAACTTTTTTTCTAATGGCCCCTTTCGAGGAAATTTAAAAGGCCATGCCCCCCTACAATATGGCTTCACAAATTTATATTGTGCACATTTTTTATTCGTTTAAAAACGAATGGGTGCATTCTAATAAGTTCAGCGTAATACCACTGTTACTTGAAAGACTATATTTTTGAATTTTTAAGGTGACTCATTCAAATTTTTAATTAGCTTCTAGCGCTGCCATTACATCTGGTTGTAATAAATAATTTTCATAGTAACAAAAATGTTGTTTAAATAAAAGCCTCTCTATCACAAAAAAAACTTGGAATAAATACAATTTATTAAATGGAAATGTCTTTGTAAATGTCAATTGCAACAAATTAAGTAATTTAATTCGTACCTTAAATATCAAATTTAGAAAATGAAACGTTAATCAAAAACATTTTGATATTTTTAATGGTTGTAACATAAAAATTGCAAAGAAATTAATATTCTATGGAATGAAAAAAAAGAACTCAAAAATACTTTGTCCAATGACCTAGTATTTGAAAAAACCTTTCGGTAATCTCGTTGTACACTACTTGGATACAGTTTAACGTCTTGTCCAGGACAATGAAATGATTAGTTTATTTAACAAACATAAAACATAATCGAGTTATAAAATTAGATGACACAATTTTCTGGATAGGCAAACTGCTTGTTAGGGTGTTGACTGCTGGATTGTCTAGTTACGTTGCTATAGACTGGTTGATGTGGCTAGTTCGGTTGCTAAAGACTGTTGAATTTGTACTTAGTTTATAAATCTAGCTATTTTAAATACCTAATTAAGATAACTTAACAAGAAAAAAACAAGTTCAGTCTATTATTCTACTTAAACTTATCTTAAGTCAGTCTGAGTTAGAAAAAAATCCTGAGTTATCCTAAGCTGTCCTGAGTCATTCTTAGATTTTCAAAAGTTTCAAAATGTCCTGATTTATTCTGAGTGTACCAATTATTTGGCAATCCTGTATGTAAAATGTTAAGTGTAATGTTAAGTAAACTGAGAAGTAATTAAAAAACATTCAATTTCACCATATGACTTGTTTAAAATAAATGTATATACTTATTTGACCAAACTTTAAAATATTGCTCAAATTTACTGTAAAGTAAAGAGATTAATTAAATAATTAAAAAGGTGAAAATAAACTTTTATATTTTTTTACCAGGTTTCAGTGGGAAAAAATTTAAACCTTTTCAAATATTATTAAGTTTTTTTTATTATATTATTTCATATATACTTAAAATGATTTGAAAAAAATCTCATTTATAACTGGTAATAAATAAAATAGGTTATTAGCACTTTTATCATTACTAACAAGTATATACAAAGTTTATTGTAAGGATTTAAAAAATAGATGAAGATTAGTAAGAAAGAAAAATGTGAACACTTACAACAAAGGTCAATGGATTAGTGTGGAGAAAAACATTTTGGTAATGAACCTCACACCATTAATTTTGTTAACAACTTTTGACTTTTTTTTTAAGTCTTAATTATCTTAAGTTTAAATTGTACAAAAAATAAGCTCAAGGCAACATATGTAAGAATAACAAATGGTTCATACTAACCAAAAAAAGAGTTAGTCAGAGTTTATTGGAATTATTAAATAAGAGTGGTACTTAAGAATGTTACATACTACTTAATTACTAAGGTAACTAAAAATTATTTTTTAAATGTGGTTTGGTTTAAAATAAAAGTTAAACTAAGTTAAACTCATAGTACACAACATTTATTTATAAAAATATAATAGTTTTATTAGCAATATGCTAGAAAGTTACAATTTTATAACTTATAGGGGCAACCATAAAAAAAACTTCTATATTAATTTAAGTAAGAATCTACATTTAAAAAAAAGTTGTTCACATTATTGAATTTTGAAAAGTTATATTTAATGTTAGTTATTAAAAACTCTAAGAACTTACAATTTAAAATTTAATGAATAGTATACTTAAAGGTCAGTCTGATTTGCAAATTTACAGAATAGATACATTTTTTTTAAAGCTTTATTTTTTTTATACCCTTATCCCTATCCCACTTTACCCATACATATTAGAAATTAATCAAAGAATAAAGCTTTAATAGATAAAATAAAAAATAACATGAAAAACAACTTTTTTTTTTTGCTGATTCATCATATTGTAAATTCAGAATAACCTTTAAATACAATAAGTTTTAATAAAATATTGTTTGCTAAAACATGAGTATAAATATATGAAAACATACTTGAAATACATTTGATGAGATTGCCTGGTTGGCATATTGAATCAAGTAGGAGTTGCATTTTTGATACACAAATAACTATCTCTCTATATAAGATAAGTTAATAATCTAATAATTCACATTACCTTATAAAAACTGAGCAGCTGATGTTTAACTTTGTTTTAAGCAACATCTTTAGACTGTAAATTTCTCAATTTAATTGGTTGAAACTGTAATGTAAACATATACTGTAAATAAAATTGGCAATAGATTGAACTTTACATTGAGTTATCTGACCTAAGCACTAAAGCTATTTCTAGAACATACTTACACAAAGTGGATTTTATATCTAAACCCAGGGCCAAAAACTAAAATTCTAAAATTGCTGTTGCAAAAATTTACGTAATTTTCAAAGACGGCAAAAAATTGAAAAGGCTCCCTTATGGCCCCTTTTCTAGACATGGGCCCCCCTTTGGCTTAGGATAACTCAGGATTTTTTTCTAACTCAGACTGACTTAAGATAAGTTTAAGTAGAATAGTAGACTGAACTTGTTTTTTTCTTGTTAAGTTATCTTAATTAGGTATTTAAAATAGCTAGATTTATAAACTAAGTACAAATTCAACAGTCTTTAGCAACCGAACTAGCCACATCAACCAGTCTATAGCAACGTAACTAGACAATCCAGCAGTCAACACCCTAACAAGCAGTTTGCCTATCCAGAAAATTGTGTCATCTAATTTTATAACTCGATTATGTTTTATGTTTGTTAAATAAACTAATCATTTCATTGTCCTGGACAAGACGTTAAACTGTATCCAAGTAGTGTACAACGAGATTACCGAAAGGTTTTTTCAAATACTAGGTCATTGGACAAAGTATTTTTGAGTTCTTTTTTTTCATTCCATAGAATATTAATTTCTTTGCAATTTTTATGTTACAACCATTAAAAATATCAAAATGTTTTTGATTAACGTTTCATTTTCTAAATTTGATATTTAAGGTACGAATTAAATTACTTAATTTGTTGCAATTGACATTTACAAAGACATTTCAATTTAATAAATTGTATTTATTCCAAGTTTTTTTTGTGATAGAGAGGCTTTTATTTAAACAACATTTTTGTTACTATGAAAATTATTTATTACAACCAGATGTAATGGCAGCGCTAGAAGCTAATTAAAAATTTGAATGAGTCACCTTAAAAATTCAAAAATATAGTCTTTCAAGTAACAGTGGTATTACGCTGAACTTATTAGAATGCACCCATTCGTTTTTAAACGAATAAAAAATGTGCACAATATAAATTTGTGAAGCCATATTGTAGGGGGCCATGGCCTTTTAAATTTCCTCGAAGGGGGCCATTAGAAAAAAAGTTTGGGAAACCCTGCTTTAAAGCTTAACGTAAAAATATATTGTAATACAGGGTTGCCACTTTACCTGGAAACCTAGAAAAACCTGGAATTTGACAATTTAGGCAAAAAAAAACCTGGAATTTGAGAAATTTTCACATGTTCAGTAGTAAAATTTCGATTTGACTCGAAAAATCTATCATATAGATAAAAGTTTTTGTCATCATCAAAAATTTTTTATTAAAAAAACATATTAAAAGTAGCTAAAAGTATATTTTAAATGTTTTTATACTATTTAACACAGTTTCTTACCTTAAACTTAACTTTTAACTAAAAATAGACCCAAAAATGTGTACTTTGAAAAACCTGGAAAAAATTTTGATAAAAAGAGTGGTAACCCTGGTAATATCAACTTATATTAAAATAATACATTCAATTTTTGGTATTTCTTAAAAGAGGTTTACAAAAAAACTATTAAAATATATCAAAGATCTAACATTTTATATTTAGTTATTACTTTGGATTCTCGCAAACTTAGTTATTTAGTTTACGATATATAGCACAATTTATCATACTGAATACAGGAAGTAGTGAAGGAGGACCAAGTGATTGAAGAAATACAAAAGTTGCAGGAAGCCCAGCAGCAGTTGGCTGACAACCAACAGGCAAACTTGTTGGAACTTCAACAAAAGCAGCAGCTTCAAAAAGAAGGTTTGCGTGTAGTTTTCAAAGTTTTTATATTCTTTTTAAATATTGTGTTACATTGTTTTTATTGAATTTGATAAATTTAAAATGTTCAATTTGTAGGTACAGGGCCAAAAAAACTAGAAAAAACTATTATTTCGACAGTTTAGGCAAAAGTATTCTGGAAAAACTTGGAATGTTAAAAAAGTATAAATTTATGTTTATTTTAAACACTTTGGTAGTACCATTACAGTATTTTCTTAATATTTTTATGCTTCTAAGACATTTTTAAGCTTAATTTTAACCTCAAAAAACTCAAAGAAATTCTGAAAACCTGAAAAAGTATTCAAAAAACCTTTGGCTACCTTTTAAATATCCCTTATTTGAAAATTTGTTAAACAATTAAAATAATATTGTGAAACAAAAGCTGCCAATTTTTTGATATATTTTATTTACTTTAATCATAATTTTTTATATATAGCTAATAAAAGTTTAAAACGTTTAGCAACTTTTACTGAATGATGTATAAATAAATTGTAGTTTGGTATATGAAATAAATTTTAATTCTTTGTAAATATAAAAATAAATCATATCAATCAAAATAAATAAATCAAAAGTTATGTTTTTTTTTACCTTTTTTTATTTAAATCAGGTGAAGAAACAGCTGAAGATGCAGACATGAATTTAGATGAAAACGAAGTGAAAGATGTTGAAAATGAAGGTTAAAATTTATATTTAATCCTTTTATATGTTTTCGTTGAAACAAAGAGCTCTAAACATAAAGTACTCGAAGTTAGCTTATTACAAAGAATTTATAAGATCATAAATTTGTTTTCAACGATTTCAACAGACAAGGAAGTTGTTCAGTTGAACGAGCCTCCTGTCGCGGCGGTCGGTGACCGGGAAGTAGGAGAAAGTTTCATCAACGCCCCGCCTAAGTCAGATGAAAACTTGGAGGAAAATTACGCGGCAGACGGAACTGAAGAAAACGAACAGGAGCAAGTACAATATGTGAGCTTTTGATGCAGCTATTCTTTAGTAGTTTATAAGTATATATACCTTGTTATTACTTTTTAAATTTTAAAAGTAGCTTTTGTAAGTTTGTCTAAGCTATTTAAAAATTAACTTGACGTGTAATTGTTTTTTTGGGTGATAATTAAGCAAACTTAAAACTTTTCATTAAAGTAATATATATTATTGAGTTCTAGATAGTAATAGATCTAATACAGCGGTTCTTAACCTTTTATTCATGTTTTACCCATTTTTGAAAGGTAATTACCAAATTTACCCGCAATATACAAAATAGTGTAAAGTTTTGAAGAAAAAACTAAACTTTTTGAACTTTACGCTTGTTCTATATAAAAAATTGTTAAATTTACAGAGTTTACTTAACTTAAAAAGAATAACATTAAAATACTAACTTAAAATTTAAAAAGACAATTAATAAACATTTATTTACATAGCTTGTAATAATGAAAATTTTTCCCCTAAAACAAAGGAATTTGGCCCGAGAGGTAATAGTCGCTGGTCTAATTCTTTTAATTCAAGTCCTTAAGAAATTCAATAACTACTTCTAAAGTTGAGTTTGTAAATGAATGAAATATTAATTGAAGTTAAATTACTTATTAATTTTCTAGTAAATATTAACTATAAGAAACATAAAGCTACAAAAATATGAAGAACTATTAGCTGCCAAGATGATTTATAAATTATGTCTACTTAGAGCAAAACATAAAACTTGAGTATAACAGTTTGTCATGAAGTATTTTATTCAATATAATTTTTTTTGAAGATATACGATGAAGAAGATAAGAGTATATTTAAGTTAGAGACAGTAGAAATATAGAAAAATAAGTATATTTAATTACGAAACTACAAAAAAAATAGTAAATGGATAGTAAACATGATTTAAAAACAGTATTTTATTCCAAGTCAACAAAAATAATCCTCGAGTTATTACGACATAAATTTAACAGTTTGTCGTATAAAATTTTATAAAACAACAAAATTTTCAACAGATATACGATGGAGAGGATGAAGATGCGGGGGAAGAAGAGGACGATGACAAGTGGGATCCGAACGAAGCGGAGAAAGCTGCTGACGACGAGAGGAAGAACATTGAGGACGAGGGAAGGCAGGCGAACAGGGACTTCTAATTATTAGTTTTTTATTTATAGTATTTAACTATTTGAACTATTTATTTAATTTGTAACTTTGAAATCTGCTGCGGAAAACTGCATCAACAGTTTGGCAAACTCTGTATTATGTTTGTTAAAGATTAATCAAATAATATAAAAAGATTCACTGTATTTTAGAAGCAGCAAAACTAAAAAAAAATCATGTAAAACAATTATTCATAGATTCTTTGAATTAAAGTTAAAGCAATTTGTTATATGATGATCTATTCAACGTTCGAAGACAAGATTGATTTGATTGTGTTTTGCACAGCTGTAGCAGGGCTTATACTGCTGCTTTTGTTTTATTTAGTAGTACACGTTTTAACGTTTATCACACATACATTTCATCAAGTTTTTTTTTTTCTTTTAGTTACTTAAATTGAGCAATTTATTTGTGTTTATTACGCCTTTTACTCGCCCATTTATTTATATTTCAATGCAAGTTTTAAGACACCATTAGTATATTCTATAGCTACCTTTTTTATGTCATTCTTAGTACTTACAAGTAGTAAAAGTTTTTAACTTAAAGAAAAAAATCTTGAAAATATTAAACTTGTTTTTTATTTGTACTGTTTTGACTTTTTTAAATATATAAAGTATTGAAAAAAAAGGAAATGATCGCAATTACAGTAGTCTCCCGCGTAACTTCTCATGCTGAACCCAGGTAAAAAATGCGAGGGTATACGGCAGATACGATGAAAAGTGACTAAAACTTATGTATTTAGCTGATGTTCATTTAGCTTGTCTATTATGTTTTTTGATACGGATTTAGTTTGTACAAACTTACAAATAAAAAGAACAGTTTTGATGAATAAGACACAATGTTAGGACTTAAAAAAATGCTATATACTTTTATTAATCAAAGTTTAAGTATGAAAGTATCAGTACAAATAGTTTCAAAACGTAAAAATTAAATTAATTTTAGTTTAAATTACCATTTAAAAAAGTAAAACTTTTATACTAAATATTGAACTTAAGATATAAACTAGGTGGAGTTATGTGGTAGAATACTGTATATGAAGTAAAAATATTACACATTAATATATATCTATATGAAGCATTTATCTCACATTTTGAAGACATTTAAGACAAAATTATATTGTTTTAAAATGCGCAAAAAGTTCTTTTTATCATATACATATCATTAAAAGTTGTTCATGTCATATGGGCAGATTGTTGTTTACTTTTTTTTTTTTCATAAACTCATGTCTATTAAAGAATGATCTTTAATATATAAGCAAATTTTTTTTAATTTTTTGCTACAAGATGTATAGTATTTCATCAGCTAATCTAGATTTATTTATAATAAGTGTTACTAAAAGAATTGCATAAATTTTTGAAAAAAAACAATTGCATAACATTTTCATGTAATGGATCAGTGATTAGCAATTGAAACACTAAAAATTTCAATCAACATCAAAATTATTTTGTATTCAATCTAGTATGATGCACATGTGTTTATGTTAGAATGCTAGAATTAAGTTATAAAATAATTTTTTTAAGTAAATTAATAATTAAAAAAAACTGTATCAAGTCCATTCTTAATGTCATATTTGTTTTTATTGAGTATCAAAATTAATAATGTTTAAAAATTCGATCAAAAGTAGTTATTAATCTTTTTCTGAAACTATAGTTTTATACTGTTAATTACAGCATTTATGCCATATGTGTCATATTATGTCATATGGGCAGATTGTTGTTTACTTTTTTTTTTTCATAAACTCATGTCTATTAAAGAATGATCTTTAATATATAAGCAAATTTTTTTTTAATTTTTTGCTACAAGATGTATAGTATTTCATCAGCTAATCTAGATTTATTTATAATAAGTGTTACTAAAAGAATTGCATAAATTTTTGAAAAAAAACAATTGCATAACATTTTCATGTAATGGATCAGTGATTAGCAATTGAAACACTAAAAATTTCAATCAACATCAAAATTATTTTGTATTCAATCTAGTATGATGCACATGTGTTTATGTTAGAATGCTAGAATTAAGTTATAAATAATTTTTCAAGTAAATTAATAATTAAAAAAAACTGTATCAAGTCCATTCTTAATGTCATATTTGTTTTTATTGAGTATCAAAATTAATAATGTTTAAAAATTCGATCAAAAGTAGTTATTAATCTTTTTCTGAAACTATAGTTTTATACTGTTAATTACAGCATTTATACAATGGTTTTAAGATAAGTTAGTCCGCTTTTATTGAGCAACTTCGAGTTTGTTAGATTTCACTTATATTTTACATATACTTTATATCTTTTTTAAACGTGCCTCATGATACTATTATTAGATCTAAATATCTTTCAAATATCACCGCCATGTATTTGAAAAAAAAAAGTTTAAGATAATTGACAAAGTTTTATATAAAATTAATTAGCTTTTAGATAAAATAAGTTGTTGTAAACCTAAGGTATTTTTTTACACTCTGGCTTAAAATTTATTTGACGTTAAAGCTTATATAAAGATAAAATATTTTAACAAAGTGTTCTACTCCTGCATTAGAATACACTATCAAACTGCTTTTCTAAATTATTTTGATTTTTCAAATGATTAGTTACATATTTTTTGAAAGTTGTACAACTCATAATAGCAAAATTGAAACACTGTCACATTGCAACCATGTTTTGAAAAGTTGAACAGTTTTTTCCGTCTCTAACAATAGCCAAAGGAGGACCGCTCTACATAATCCAAAAATAGTTTCTTATCTTAAAAACGGTTTTAATCAATTTAAAACATTTGCTACTTGTTATGCTGTACACCTCTCAGTAGCAGTAGTATTTAAAAATTCATTAAAAAAATACTAATCAAAATGATGTCTTATAGCTTATTTTCACATAATACCTTCTTTTTTTATGGCAAAAAACAATTAATTATTATCCAACAATTGCATAGAAAGTTTTTTTTAAGTTTAAAAACTATTAAACTAAGTATCTAGATATCCATTGTAACATCTGGCGTTTCTGGATTAGTAGGTAACCTTGGCGGATTCCTTATGTTATAAATATAATTGAAAGTACTACAATTCTTTGTAAAATAGAATGGAAACATTTAAGTATAAAAAATTTTAAATAAAAGACAATACTTTTCACCTAATTTAGTAGTAAACGCTACTAACAAAACAAAACGTTCTTTGATGATTCGTTTTTGCTACGAGTTTCTAATGATAATAATCTAATGTTTTATAAATAAAAGTGCTTAAAACAATATAAAAAGTATTTGCTTTACTTAACTGTCGTACATTTATCTGTTTTAAGCTTATAACATAGTTTTATTGAGTTTTACATGATAGTTTTTAAATACTAAGTCAAGTTCAATAAAACAGGTGTTTGCAAATTGTTGTTATTGTTATATTTAACTAGCTTGTTTCGTTTTAACCTCTTTTAAGAAACATACTAGCAACTTATATTTCTAAAAGTTTGAAAACTAATACAAATCACATAGTTTAATAGAAAAAGGTTTTATAAAGCAATACTAGAACTTTGCGAAAATTGGCTAATCAAAATATAAAAACACTGCTAATATCTAAGACCCGTAAAATAAGTTAAACGAGAAAAAAAGGCTTACTCAAAATGTTTCAATCTTGTTTAAGACAAGAAAAAGTATTAAGCATTACAAAAAATTTTTAACTACATTGTGTAACTTTTAAACTAATTTTTTCAAATCCTAGTAAAATATAAATTAAGTAAAGATAAACAAAAATTTTTTACTTAACTTGAAAAAGCTAAAATGAAAAATAGACTAACTGTTTGAGGATAAGTTTCAAACGAAATTTCCTTTTTCGACTTGTTTAAAAAATATATTACAAAAAAAATGTTAACACAAGGTACTATTATCTATGTTTTTTTGCCTACATTTAGCTAAATCAAATTTTTTTTTTGACATTTATTATATTTTTAGAGACTTAAAAAAGTTTTGAACAAAAGCACCTAGAACTAAATTTGAAAAATATATATTATAGCTGTTTTGAACAGTGTGTTTTGTTAGGTATTTTTAAACACTGCTTTAGGATTTAAAATCCATAGTATTTAAATTTTTTTTTAACAGTGATATTTTTCAATGACTATTGACTAGTGTTTAAAAAAAAATATATAAGTGTTTTGAAGTTTAAATGAAGTTATATGAACTATTTATAAACATAATAGATCTTTTTTAGGTATTATGTAATAACAGTTTTTATAGCACTTGTGACAATTTTTAAGATTTACTTTATTTAACAATAAGTTTATGTTAATAATGCGTTTAATTGCAACAAAATAAAATTTATTTCCTTGAAAAAGTATTCTTTAGTTTAAATAAAAATAGTATATGTATGTCTACAGACTTATGCTGTAAATAACTTAAAGGTCTCTACCTAACAATTGTTTTAAATTTCAAGCTCGAACTACTTTTGTACATAGATTTATCTTCTACTTGAGTACGCATTTAAATACAGATCAAAAAGAAGAAAACAAAAATGTAAAGTAGTTTTGATTATATCATTATAAACAGGTTTCTCACTTATATTGTTTATTGAACGACAAAAAAGAAACTTTTAAAACACTCTTTTGGATTTGACATTAAATTGTATCCAAATAGTGTACGACTCAATAACTAAGAAGTCTTTTTTTGTATACCAGGTACTTGGACCAAGTATTTTGAGGGTTTTTTTGTCACTATATAAACAGTTTGTAAAAAAAATAATGAAATTAAAACTAAAAATCTTCTGTATGTTTGTATCCCTAAGTGCTTGCTAGAGAATAAGATCCAAAACTTTATATTATTAAGACTAATATAATTGTCTTAAAACCCTAATGCTTCTCAGGTAACCAGCAATCTTTACAACAATATTCATCTTAAAAAATATATTAAAACTAATGAAATTGTTAAATAGTTCATAAATGTGTTTTTGAACATATTTCTAAGTTTATTTTGAGTCCCTTAAGTTTTCCTTTACTTAATAATCATTCAAATATTTCATTAAAAAAAACATTAATTATTTACTACTAAAACAAAACAACTTTAAATATGCAATATTTGTAATGATTTTTTTATTTTTGAAGAAGACATCAAAAATGAAGATGAAATTGCTGATGTTTATACTAATAATTATAAAGTTTCTCGAAACATTCTTCCAAACTGCAACCTTAAGATAGTCCTCAATGAGTATGCTAGTTGGGTTCTAACAACTTTTGCCAAATCTAGATTGTAGCAATTACTACTATACTCTTATTACACTTAGTAAGTTTACTTATAATGAATTAATATTTCTTTCTTTTTGGATATATTTACAAAGTCTTTGATATATAAGCTTCAAAAACATTGACTAAGCTATTAACTAAAACTACTGTAAGAGTAAAAAAATTAAAACAACGTTAGTCGATTTTTTTCTTATAAGAGTTTATTATAGCAAGCAGTTTACGTGTACTTTTCTTTTGTGTTTGTTGGTTTAACTTTTCAAAGTTAAATTTATAAGTATAAATATATATTTGCTGTTGTACAAATCAAAAAGGCTGAAGTAGATAAAAGACTTACTCTTTTTCTACAAGCACATAGAACTTAACTTTAAAGATTTTAATTATCTTTTGAGCTTTAAACAGTTAAATAAATTGAGTTTATAAATTTCAGAAAAAAGAAAGTTCTAATATTTATTTCCGAATTTAAGTTATTTTGATCTAAATATCTTACTTTGGTTTTTTAATGTATACACATTATTATAACTGTACAGTACAAGTTTTAACGTTAAGAGATTTGTATTTTATTTCTTTCTTTATTTTTTAGATCAAAACAGTAAAAGTAAAAAAGTAGTCTTGTAGCTTAATAACTAAAAAGTTTTTGTTACTTCCAGGTGCTTTGAACATATTTTTGTGCTTCGATTTCTTTCTCGGGTTCAATAAACTTATTTAATGATATGAACGAGTTCAGAAGGCAAAATTGTTCATAACATAATTTAAAAATTCTGCTGTTAACAATTATGAAAAGTTACAATCAAAATTTTTTGAAAGGAATTATCAGTAGCATGTTATACTAATATTACAGATATGCTTTTAAAAGTATGTGTGTACTTTAAAGAATATTAAATTTCTTTTTACCTTCATTTTAAAAACTTATTTTATAATACTGTTTTAAAATAAAATATATTCACATTTCAATTAAAGGGGTTGTAAATGTAATGCAATGTTCGTTGTTTTCTAAAATGTATAAATTTTTGTTAGGTTTTTTTTTTTTTATGTGTTATAATTACGACATAAGTAAATGTAATACCACTGTTTGTCATTTTTCATAAAATTTTGAGGAATCTACTCTTTTGTTATTATTTTTTTAATACATTTTTTTATTATTCACTTGCTTTCATTGAAAATAAAAAACCTCAAATAAAAAGTGTTTTTTTTCTAGTTACTTATTGAGAGGGTAAAACGTTGTATAAAATTCAAAAACTTTTGCGATTCGTAGAGTAAATCACTAGAATTAATATTTTGAAATACTAATAAGTTTCAAGTAAGGAGATGAGTTTAAAAAACCCTAGTCTAGATTTAAATTAAGTTAAATACTCAATAGAAAATAACAATAAAAAACGATTATCTAAGTCTATAATAATTTTTTCATGTTTTTGTATAACTACTAGCATACAAACTTATAATATAAACTGGTAAATTAAATTTAATTATTTCGTTGTAGTTCAAGAAAACAATTAAAACTAAGCTACAATAAAAAATAAGAGCTTGTATGTAAACCTTAGTGATTGTTGACTGAATTATACCGAAATATAAAAACATTAATTTATAAAAACACTTGAATTAAGATAATAACACTTTTTTGTTTATATATAATTTTCAACTGTCTAATTAAGTTTTAATAGATTTTTTTAATCATCATATCACAATTGGTTATAGCTGTAGTACTTTGTATAAAGATCTCTTAAATATTTACAATTTTATTACTTTTTCAGACCGAAAAAAAAACACAGCTTTCTAAGTTTATTTGGTGTTAATACATAAGAAACTTTTGTTAAACAAAAACAAACTACTTAGCATGATAAAATGAACAATATTTTAAAAGTGTAGCTGTAAATCAAAACATTAATATCCGATTTTAAAAAAAGTAAATAGTATATAATAAACGTTAAATGAAAGTATTTTCTAAACTTTTTATTATCTTTATTTTTAATCAAAGCAATTATTTTCTAATCATTATAATTAAACACTATATACATACATACACAACTAAAAATATGTTCAATAACGTAATAATAAAATAAAAACGTTTACAGATGTATGTATTGTAATGTGCCTTAGATAATTAAAAGTAAAGGTAATTATTTTTTAAGTGTATAAAATTAAGAGTCGTAAGAAAAGTATTTATAGAAAACTATCTCACCGTGTACAAAATGCATTATAAATTAGGTAATATATTGTAAATAAAACAAATATAAGTACTGTATTATTAAGATATAATTTTACACAACATAATGATAATATGACATTTAAGACTATAGTTTTTACTAAAATTTTGTTTTTATGTTTCTGTTATATTTTACTTAGGTTCAGAATAAAGGTTAACTTGTACTCGTAAAGTGCTTGACATACACAAGTAAATAATTGTTTCTTTCGTCAATTCTTAGAAACTTTTGATAAAAACTAATAATGAAGTGTTTATAAAGTTAATTTACAATAAACATTAATTTTGTTTCTTAGAAAAAAAAGAGAGTTATTACTTAAAAATTATTTTTGTTATCAAAGTGGAGTTTAGCTTACGATAGCAAGCATATCTATAAAGCTTTAAATTCCTTTGTTAACAAAAGTTTTAATAACTTTTTTCTTTGTTGTGTTAGTAGATTATGTGTTAAGTTTTGTAAGATACTTAGACTTTCAGATTAGTAAAATATTGTTTTTCGCTTTCTTTTAGATTTCCTTTAAACTGATAATTGTTAAGTTGTCTAAAATAACGACTAAGATGTATTATGAATGATTTTGTAAAGGTGTGAATTTTTCATTTATTTTATAGTAACAAGAAAAACAAAAGCAATATTGAAATTATGAAAACTACTTCAACTATCTTACAAAATCTTGTTTTTTTATTAATAACTAAAACAAAAAAAAGTTTGTAAATTACTTTAAACGTACAAAATACTAAACCTAACAAATATTCACCGATAATTAGTGATTACTTCGAAAAATTTTTAATTAAAATATTATCATTTAAGAAATAAAGCACATCAAATACTGTATCAACTTGAAGAACAAATAAAACTATATTAAGCAAAACAAATAAAAGTTTTATTAGTCAAATAAATTGAATGAAAAAATTTTAAACAACAATTTCAGTTATATAAACTTTGAAAAATATATAGCTTTCAACTCAATTGAGTGAGAACATATTTTTGAATTATATATAGTAAAAGAAAACAAATATTTTCTAGAGTTAGATGACAAAAATATGCAATCAAATACTTGCAAAAATTTAAAAGTAAATAGTTGTTACATTTTTTAATTAAGTTTGTTTATAAATTAACAAAACAAAAATTACTTAGTTTAAGCTTGAAATTAACTAAAGCTAAAAATATACATCCTTGAAAAGTAGTTATCAGATATGGCATTACTTATCAGTATTAAACTTTTTTTTAATTATTGATATACTTTGTTTGTTGAAGTATATTAAATAGTATTCCAACAAAAATTTTTACTTAAAGTATAACTTTGACGTATCTAAAAAAAAACTTATAAATAAAAAAAGCTTTGTTACATTAAAAAACCGATAGCTAATTAAAACAATTTTAATAAAAGTCATTAAAAGTCTTAATAAGTATTTTAGAAAATAAAGAGAGTAATAATAAACTAAACTTATAACAAAGAAACTATGTAATAATTTCTTGAAGTAATTTTTAATAACAGTAGTTTCGAAAGCAAGTATTCGTTCGTAAAGTAACCATATTTTTTATGAGGCGTATAGCTGCACATTTGAGTTGTTTATAAACAAATCAATCTGTTTATTAACTTTTAATTTCCAAAATAAAACAAACTCTTCTGAACTTAAAGTAAGTATAAGTTTTAATTTTAGCTAAATTTAGAGTTTTTAAGTAACTACTTTAGAATTTCAAGAAGCTTTGAGTTTTCATTGTACTAATTAAGTTAGTTGTTTTTTATAAATTTTTATAGTTTGTTGTCTTATTTATACTAAATTAAACCAAAGAAAACTTTACTAATATATAGATTTTTTATAAACTAACAAATTATCAATTGATTACTAAAACAACAAAAATGTTTTTTACTCGTTAAACAAAATTCGTATGAAACGATATTGTCTTTATTAAACCTTATTTTTATAAAAACAATTAAAAACCTATCAAATAGTAAAACTTGTTATACAAAAGCAATTAATAAAGAGTTAATGTTTATAAGAAATAGTAGATGATGATTTATTAGCAAACAAAAGCTTGAAATCTTCTATGGGTTTACAAGAAGAAAGTAATTTTATTGATTGGTGTTGTTACATCAAAAAGTTTATGTGCTTAATGTTTTGTACAAAAAAAAAAGTAATTTTATACTTGTTTTCATTAACAAACTTTAATCAGTTCTTACTTAATTGGTTGGTTTTAGTTGTACTAATGTGCATTTACTTATTATATATTGATTTTAAAAAGTAAAGAGATATATATTCTTTACTAACGTTTGCTTTTACTAGCCTAAACAAATTTAGGTCATTTGTTTAGCTCAGCTTTTTAGATAGATTACGTTAATACAAAGATAGTTATAATACTTTGTTTTTCTGTATAAATTACTTGTTTTTTATCATAAAGATAAATTACTTGGCTTAGTTTGTTTAGTTATAACATCTATTTTATTTTCTGATAAGTTTATAAATAATTTTTATTTAAGCTTATAATTAAAAAGAATTAAACATTTTCTAGTACATACAAACTATTGTCACTTATAGATTATTTTAATTAACATTAAGATTTTTAAAACAATGGTTTAAAAAAAAACAAATTTTATTTTTCAATAATAGATTTTTATCATTGATGGATAGCGTTAAAAGCATAAATTATTTTAAACCTATCTGTACCAATCTATCTTAAAAAAAATGAACAAGTAATAATTTTTTTAATAGATTTTTTCGCTAACTTATCACCTTAAGATAAAAATAATTTACAAATACAAATTTACAAATACAAAAAAGACTTGTCAGAAACTTAAAGTTTAAGTAGTAAATGCTTTTATGTAGTCCAAATTTAAAACGAAACAACAAAATAAAATAAAATATTTTCAAAGACTTTAAACTGTTATGTTTTACACTTTATTCAAATTGATACATACATCTTTTTTTTTGTTTTTGAAATTAGTGGTCGAGTAAGTACTTAAAATTAGAACATGCTTTCTGATTTAGTGTTTTGCCAGCAAGATAAATTAATTCGGATAGTTTTTAGTCACAATTTTTTTAGAAACTACTGTCAGCCCAATTTGAAGTTTTTAGATTATTACTATGACATTGCTTTTTGAAAATACAATTATTATCAATTTTATTATTTGTACTCTTTTCCAATTGCAGACATTATTGGTATTTAGCGTTGTGAATTAAATCTTATAATTGCCTAAAATTAATCTCGCTGGAGACATATTTCAACTTTTTTTTCATAACTCTGATTAAATTTTAATGAACATTGAGTTTGTGACTTTAATTGCTTATTTAATGAGTTTGTAATGAAAAAACTCTAAACGTTGTGTAACTAACGTTAGAGTTTAGTGAGCTCAAGTTAATTACTTAAATAAGTTTAAAACCTTAAAATTTTTTTGAATTAATTGATTTCTATCAACATTAAAATTTAAAGCTTTAAATTAAAAAAATGTTTAGCTATTAAAAGATGTTTTATAAATTAAGCTTGTATCAAAAAATATCTTTTTTACAACGAATAGTTTTACTTTGGTGGTTACATATTTAAATACATTATAAAATAAAAGTCTAACTTATCTAAAATAAAAATAATAGGATTTTTGTAGCTTAATTAATTTACAAAACTTCAGCAGTGAAGCGACACTTTTGAAAAGTTGCAGTACAGTTGTACGTTTTTAATAAAGTCTACTAAAAGTTAAATAAACAAAATTATTAAAAAATTTGAAGATTTTTAATCCTGAAGTTATAGTAAGGAAACACTAGTTTTTCAACAAGCTCAAAGCCTTGTATAATTAGCCACCAATCGACAAATAGTTAGAACAAAACTATATTTTCGACTGAACAAACGTCATCCATTAGGACAAAAAACATTAGTGCGAGCTTAAATTTTAGAAATTATGAATACTTTTAAAGCTAATAGTTAAAAAGTGTAACACTTTAACTAGTTTCAATACATTAGTTTAAATTTTTTTAATTTTTAGAACTTTTTTTGAAGATTTTTGTCTAAACTAAAAACACTCGCAAACCTAATAATTGAGTTTATTTTAAACAAGCAACTTAGAAGATAAGCATATAATTTTTAATTATTCACCATCAATATAAAATAATAATCATTAAATTTTGTTTAATCTAACTTTTAAGTAAGTAAATGTTACTACATCGAGAGTCTTAAAGTTAAGTTTTAGAACTGTTTTACAAAGTATACTTTGTTTGTTATTACTATAGCTAGTATTGAACTGAAAATACATAAAAAAAATTGTTTTGTAAACGTTTGCTTAGATCAAAAAAAACAAGTAAAATTGTGTTTAAATTCAGGCTGTTTAATTATTTATGGCAAAGCTTAAACATTTAAAAGATTTTTATTAAAGTTTGTGTCTAATGTTTTAACTTTAATGTATTTTAAACTGTTTTCAAGGTTAACGTTTGTGACCAAAAAATATAACTGATAAATTCAAGATACTAAAAAAAAAAGTATATATAATCAAATTAATTATTAAAATGAAGTAAGCTTGCCTGTGCTAAGTAAGTTTATTTACAAAAAAGCATTATAAAATCACTCATCTACTATATTACAGTTTTTAATAACTAAAAAAAATGCTTATAAATACTTGCATAAATTTATCTGTAATATTAAGCTTTTATAAGGTGACTTTAATATTTCAGAGAAGTTTAATCGATTTATTTTTAGCTTAAAACTCATCAGGGTAAAACTATTAATGTTAAAGAAAATTCATAGTTGATTAGTAATGTCTACTATACAAGTTTAAATTTTTTGATATTTTATCATTTAAATTTCTTAATTGTTTTACCTAAATACGCATAAATTTTTATATCATTGTTTCCTTTTTAAGTTAAAATTAATCTAAAATAGTTACTAGTGATTGTAGTATTATAGTAATGTATTTGTTTTTTTACATGTTTTCTAGTAAAACACTTTTTCAAGTATGGTTCTTATGGAAATACGATCCTTTGAAATTTATAACAAAACTATGTACTTATTTTTGTCCAGTATTAAACTATATTTAGTGATATTTCTATACTACAGTCTTTACCGTAAAGTATTTTAAGGGGTTTACAGACTAAACGATAAAAAAAAAACGTTTTCATATGTTTTAATTGTAATTATATCAAACAAAAATATTATAAATATACAATCAAAATTTTAAGTATTTAAAAAAAAAGTTATTTAAAAGTTTTATGTTATAATTACGTTTAGTTTTAGAAATTTATACTAACTATTTTTTTGGAGTTAAAAAAAAATAGTAAAAATTACCAACTAAACCCATGTTTAAATTAAAGTGACAAAATTTAACAAATTATAAAACGCTTTAGAAGAATTTTAAATTATTTTTTTTTAATCAGGAGTTTGTTTGCCTTTACAAAAAAATATTCCTACTCTCTGTACGAAATTTTTTTTTATGTTTTTTTCTTCTGTGAGATAAACAAAAAAACATTACAATCACCACCAGTTGGCGTTGTTGTGTTGATCGCTCGTATTTGCATGAGAAAAAGTTTTTTTCGTAAACGGTGTGATGTCATTGTATGCACTCAGCATTCGTAGAAGTCTTCGCAAAGTTAAGCGAGTTAACTTAGAGTACTACTAAACAAAACTGTGGAATGAAAAATAATGTATATATGTTTTTTTTTTACATTTTAAAATTAAGTTAAAGGAAAAGCATAGTTGGAATTTTTTTAAACATCATTTTTTATTTTTGTCTGTTGTAACTTTCGATTAAAATTTTGTTTTCTAACTGTTCAAACATAAAAAAAAATTACCAGGAAGATTTCTTTTTTAAGTTGGCAAAGCTTTGTATAGTGTACTACAAAAACATTTATCAACAATTAGTACGTGGTAAGACATAAAGCAAACAGATTTGACTTATTTATAGTTTAGTTAGTATTTGAAAAACATTTCATATGTACTATGTTTTTTAGTTTAAAAACTTGCTTTTAGTTCTTAAATGTTTTCGTTATATGATTTTTAATATTGATATTATTTTTTACGCATTCTCTTAACGCGATGTACGTTACACCGATTATAATGTTTTAGTATTCTGACAAAAAATTTAAAACTAAAAGTATAAGAAATTCTACGTTTGTCGCTAAATCTGAGTACATTTTTTTATCAACAATTTTTGAACATAACTATTTGTACTAAATATCTTAAAACTTAAAGTTTATATAAAATGTATGTTAAATTTTCTTGATATTCAAATACTAAAATGTTAAGCAACGTTTGTGCTACGGTGAAAATCATTGTTTGTGTTCAATTGTTTTTGAGACAGCATTCAACATGTGGTCAGTAGAAAAAAATGCTCTAATACACAATGTTAAAAACTCTGTATTAACAAAAACAACAGTGGTTTAGTGACACAACGTTTTTTTCAATTCAAGTTATCTTTTTCAAAGTAAGTTTTACGAACAACAAAACATTTGATTTCATAAAATTATTGTTTAAATAAAATATGCGTTAAAAGTTATCGCTTCTATCAGGTAACTTTTATAAATGTTCTATTGACTATAAAAAACAAGTTTTTAGTTATGAACTATTTTTAACGTAAAAAAACTTGCTTTTTATAAAAATATTTTAAACTATGCTGAGAATTAAAAAAAATGCTTTTGATAACAACTATATTAGTGTAAAAAACTTAGATTAGTATATTTTTTATAAACAATTTTTTGTACTTTTGCATTAAAACTTGTCTGAAGTTTTATTTTTTATAAGTATTACGACTATAAATATTTTAAAGTACTTTTCTCAATGGAGAGTAAAATCGAAAGTTTACCAAAGTTCTTAAGTTCCGTTTTCTTCTTGATCTAACTAAAGTAAATAGAATTCATAAAGTTTTGTTCTAAATTTAAACCGATAAAACTTAATAACTGAAAATAAACACGTTACTACAAAACAAAATTCATTAATTTACATATTTAAATATTTTAGTAACATTTGATAAAAATAATTTGTGATTATTATTTATTTTGAATAAATTTATTGTTCCATTCTTTGGATAGAAATGTTATTGAGAACAACGAATCTTAATTTGATATGTATCAGTTGTCAAATTTTTCTTTATACATTAAACGTTACTCTTTGTATGAAGCAATTATAATAAGCGAGTATACCGACATTTTACAAAAAGTTACTTTATATATTTTTTTATATAACAATCAACGCTGATTTTATAACCATCGGTTATTTAAATGTAATGGCAAGAAGATTAGTTAAGATTTGTTTTATTTACGAAATCACACAGTAAACAAATAAAAGCACATCTTATATTTTTTGTTCTTTTTAGAAAGTTAAAAAGACTTTCTATACTATTAGCTGTTTTTAATATATTTTTTTAAGCTTAATGTATAAGACGAAAAGTTATTTCTCAAGTTTCTAAATTTTGAAAGTACAAATGTTTTTAATAGACAATTAAAATTCTTTGTTTAAAGTTTATATCTTCAGTATAGCTTAACAATAATGGATGAAAACTGCTTACATCCGCCGAAATATACGGTGGAACAAATAATCCTACTTCAGAAACTAGTGAAAAGTGGGCTAAGCAAACATCAAATTATTGCTGGTGTCGAGGAAATGCAAAAACTTGGAGTTACTTCGAAGTTTGTTAACTAAAATTTATTTTTGTAACTAAAACTATAATAGTTAAAGCAAGTAAAGACAGAAAGTTTTAACAATAATCTTCCAGGAAATTAAAGTGCTTATAAAACGAATAATATCATATTTTCCTTTTTGGATTATTTATAAATATTTATTAATGTAACTTTATAAGAATATAAGTAATAGTACAATCAATTAGAATCAGTTTGTTTAAAAAAATATTGAATCTCAGTAACAATACCAAAGTATGCTCTGATATATTTATTATAATTTTATATATATTAAATTGTATGTATATATACATATATTCAAATAGCATAATTTGATGAAATATCATAATTAGTTTAAGCTTTAAACAGTCTTTTTTTCAAGGAATCTGCTTTGAGTAATATAAAAAAAAAGTATCAATAAGGAAAATATTAAAAAACACATATATAAAATAGTTCAAATGTTTTAAATAAGCTACGTTGCTAAAATAGTCTGATAATTAAAATTAGATTAAATCATTTTGTCATTACTTCCTTTTTTTAATACTTTTTAAGGTTTTATAACTACAACCAGTAGAATTTCTTTCAAAATATAAACAAAAAAAAAATTACCTTTGCTACATTTAGATAGAAACTTTTAACCAACTCAAAAGTTATGCACTTGTTATATCCTAGGATAGACAACGGTTCAAGACCAGTATCGTTTTTTAACAATAGCCTTAATGGACCAAGCTCAAACAACAGATCTGTTAAAGAAGAAAAAGCGAACTCAGAACAAAACAGAGCTCAGTCGCCTAACCAAGTAAACTATTCACGAGAAATAAACTAAAAATAGATCGTAACAAAAAACATTTATTTTGTCAAAGTTAATTTAGAAATATAGGCTAAGAAAATAAAAAGTATCTTTAGTGCAATTTATAGTATTCGATGTCGACTAGATATTAATAAAATGTTTTAAACTACAACTTATGAGATTTAGTACTGACAAAGTTTAAAATATTTCTTAAAACTAATTATGTTTTTCTTTGAAATTCATAACAATTTTTTATTAATCAACAAACTAATTAAAATTGCTGAAGAATTTGATTGTTGTAATGTTTTTATTTTGTGTACTGTGAGTGAAGCGTTGTATAAAGTTCACACTACTTTGTACTTCTATCAATAATTGTTTAGTAAATGTTACTCAACGTGAATTTAGCTATTCATACGTATCAAAATGAATAAACAAACCTATAAAAACAAGTTCTACATTAAATATTTTTTTACAGAGCTCAGCAAGTTCTTCTGTCTTTCCACAGGCTTTGACTCAACCGAACTCACTAGTATATCAAGCATCGCTGAGGGTAAAAAATATTTAAATTTAGTCTAAGTGTCTTTAACTTAATGCTAAAATGTTTTCGACAAACTTCTATTCTGCATAACAATCAATGTAAAACATAAAATGTGTTGAGTAAAAACTAAAAAAGTACATGATGTAATTATCTATAAGCTCAAATGAAATAGTGTAATCAAGCTTTATTCTACAATGAGGTATAATTAAAAGTCATTTGAACAGAATCACCCTAACTTATTGCAAATAGCCGCGGGCGGGTGGGGAAACCAGCAGCTTGCAAACACTCTATTCCAAAACAACTTCAATAATACTTTTTCGAAGTCGTTCATGCAAAATCAAGGTAATATCGTTGTTGCTTAAATTTTAAGCAGCTACATAAGTACTCAAACTAGACTTTTATTTATTATAAACGTAACTTAACTTGAATATGTTAGTACTTAAGTTTAAGATTTGAGGTATGTGTACTTTAGAATTAAATAAGTTGATCTTAAGTAACATATTTATTATATTTTCGGAACTTATAATAACATAGCTATATAAAATAAATAAAGATAGCTGTTATTAGAATCAGTTACTATAAAACATTAAAAGTCTAACAAGATTGTTATTAAAATTTTGAAATATAATTTTTTTAAAGCAAGTTTTTTGTTTTAATGATATATCACATTACTTACTTTCAAAAAAAAGTAAAAACTAGGCTAACAAAAAAATGCTAAAGCTGCATTCTAAAAAGAATAGGTTTATTAACAAAAAAAGACCTATCGTTTAAAGTTTAAGGAAAAACAGCTTAAAGCAGTTTTTATTTATTTTTTTAGTGTTAAATTTTAGTAACAAACTTTTAAAGATTCATCAAGCACTTAAAATATGTTTTGCAGCTGTGCTGAAAATTGCATAAGTTCCCTAATATCATCATAAACGAACCTGTTAATGCTGATTATTGCTTTTATGAACAATTAAAAAGTTCGTTAAAAAAACTTTCAAAAGTAAAAGACTCAAATGTACTTTAAAACTCATTACGTTAAGGTGATCATTAAGTTTAGCAAGGTGGTGAAAACGTTTCGATCCTTTTTAATTCAATTAAGCTATTAGCAAAGCTGCAGTAAGCTTTTCAAACCTGTTCTTTTTTTTTGCTTGAAAAATTACTTTTCTGTTGTGTTAAGGGTTAGGGCTTTTTTTTATTTAATGAGTTTTCAAGCTTGATTAGCAACCGATTAAGTTTAAAGATTTAGTTAAGACTCGTGACATTAATTGTGCTGAAGAATAGACTTTGATTTTACTGATACATGAGAAAATTAGTTTAAGTTTTTCGCCATTCATAATCGCATTACCAACTATTTCACTTCTAGAATACATACAAAGTAGTAGTTTAAACTTAAGTTGATTGAACATAAATAAAATTTTACTCTGAAAGAAACTTAAAAATATAAGATCAATTTTACGCTCTACTTTTCCCTAATTTTTTCTTAGCCTGTAACATCAGATAGAGTAAAAACTTATGAGCTTTTTTATGTAGCAAAAAAAAATTGAACAGAGTTTTTCAAATAAGTAAAAATCTAAACTGTAACTCACGCAAAAGTCAGCCAAAACAACAACAGCAATTAAAACAGCGGCGAGCATGTTGCGGAGGAGCTCGGACGGAATCGCGGCACCTTTGCACAACTCCTCCAACGGGGGGCAGCAGTCGGGGGAGGAGCAGCAGCAGTACAGCTCGGACATCCACGACGAGCTGGACGAGCTGTTCAGGCAGGACCCGCAGCAGGTGAAGGACGAAATCAGGAAGTTCATCAGCGAGCGACACATCTCGCAGTCGGCCATCGCAAAAGCGACCAGAAACGGTTTGTTGAAGATGCATTGGAAAAAAATGCATATTTTTAATAATTTATGTTTTTGTTTTTTCGGAACTTGTTAGAAGCAGTTAGATTGCTGTAAGACTTTTTCTGTGAGAAAGAAAACTAAAAGTTGTGTTGAAAAACTGTATATTTTTGTTTACCACAAAGTATTAAAAAAAGATTGTGTGATTGCAGCCATTAGCCAGAGTTACATTTCACAATGGCTCGCACAACCACAAGACATAAGTGGGCAGAAAAAGAAAACTATGTATTCATGGTATTTAGCAGAAAAGCGAAAGTACTCTTCAGGTGAGTAGAAACTAGTTTTGTGTATTATCTTATGTTTTTTATTCTATTTTCTAAACAGAACTTAATTTGTTACGTTTTCAAACTTACAAACATAAATTGAAGCTGTGCAAGTGAACAAGCTTGTTTATCACTTACTTGTAATCTTTATACTTCAATTAACATATCATGTATACTTTTTATTTTTTAGAGAGCAGTAGTTTTATACAATTTTAAGTTATACAAAACACTTAAATAATAATCTATTAAGTTAAAGTCGAAATAGTAAAACTAAATTGCAAGTTTAAGTGTAACCGTGTGTGTAAACTTTTACGAAGCTTAAGTTTATAAATAAGCGTATTACTGGTAAGTATTTCTCAGTGCTCAATATTTGTAACGCGTTTCCTGTAGTTTTTATGTAATAAAAACAGAAAGCGATAGCTTTAACATGCACCGTGAAACTTTGTGTAAAACACTCGCATATACTACTTTTCTTACGAATTGAATGGTTGAGTTAGTTTTCCACACTGAGCAGCAGCACTAGGAGTAATAATAAGTTGGGAAACTAGGTGTGCTTATAAATTTTACACGTATGTTCCGTCATTCATTCTTCCATTCGAACACCCAAACCGCATTTGTGTTTTCCACTTTTCACCACCTACTCCTTCTAAGCTCTTTTTTGGCTTCTCTTTTTTCCGAAACGCTCACCGACGCCATGGCATCACGTAGGCATCGTCTTACTATGGTTACAATTGCAGTATAACGTGTCTACTCAAAAGCATTTTTATTGTTTTCGCTCAGGTGCGCGAAAATTGTTGGAAAATGCTTTAGCAAGTTTCGAGCAGTCGAAGCAAGTGCAAAAATCAATCAAAAATACTGTTTTATTAAAAAAAAGCTTAAACATTTCGACTTAGCGCTAGTCGAGCTTTAACTAAATCGTGATAAGAGGAAATGAGTTATCAGAAATGGGTGAAATATTTGTTATGCTCCTCTAGTTAAAAATTCCATTTGGCCGTCTCAGGAAAAAAAATGCTGCTCCTAATTCTCACTCACCACACAAATACTCATCCATATATACAACATAAACGCCCATAACAAACTTGTGTTTGTTCTCCCACTAAAAAACATCGCCGCGCGCTCCTATTTACCTGGTTGAAATAATTGGGAATAAAGCAGACAGACTTGAGGTTAAACTTGATCTTTTCGCTTGAGCATTGTTTGCCAGAGCTAGTCAACAGCGAGCTCGATAAATTATTCAACTTGCGCATTTCCATAAACACGCGCTCAACACAACACTGTGTCGGCGGCGCGAAGGAACATTCGCGCGTTGTTTTAATAACTTGACAACTGTTTTCTTTGTTGCATTTCAAGTGCTTTAAACACACCGAGCTTTTTGCTGCTGCTACGTTCGTTTGCGCGATTGCAAACTTTTTTCATCGCTAGTTAACTCGCCGTTTGATTAAATATTCATCAAGCGTTTTATGGTTAAAAGGAACGCTTACATCACATCAATCACACTGTTGCTGCTTAAATGTTTACTTTTTCTTCGTTACACGAACCTCTCGTGTAACTTTAAACGGTAGTAATTGCAGCTAAGATGATTGCTGTCTACGAATTTTTATAACGAACTGTTTTTATAAAGCTTCAATAAGTACATGTGTACGAAATTATAGCTTTAATGATTAAAACTCACATTTTGTGTTTAGGGATAACATTTATTGCATCATTTTAAAAGGAATAATTTTTTTTTAGTTTGAAAAAAAAACACATAAAACGGTAAACTAAAAAATGTATATTAAATATTTTCAAGTAAGACATATTAAAGGATATAAATACTATTTACCCAAAAGTCGTTTAAGCTTTACAAACAATTTTTTACCAGAAAGTTTGAAAGCTATTTGTAGTTGATAATAGACTTGGAGTTGCTAACGTTCCAATACAAACAGTGTGAACTAAACAGGGTCGCCAGTTATTCTCTCGTTAATATTTAACGCATGTACAATTCAAACAAGTAAAAATTTTCTTCTCACTATTTAACAAATTCAAGTTCAAGTTAATAGTTGAAAATAAACACTCCGTACACATGTGACTATTTAACGAGTTTTTGTACCAGTTTTCCGGCTATCTTGTTTGTTAATATTATTTTCGACTAATGTTTTTATTTTTTGCGCAGGTGGGGGCATTTCGGGGTCGCAACACCAGCCGCTGTTATTTTCAAGAATGGGGGCATGCTCGGTAACCGACCAGGAGTCGGCGCAGGACCACCCGACGGGACAGCACGTTGTCAAAACAAAACGAGGATCGAGGTCAGTTGCAAAATTTGTTTGACTAGTTCGCTTAGTGTTGTTTAGCGTAATGCTAAAATAATCAAGTTATAACAAGGCCAACAACAACACTGGTGTATGCAAATATATCTATTTTGAAATGTTTGCTTGATTGTATGTTGCTTCATTTGTCCTAGCAAAAAAATACTGGACAATTAAAGTAAAATTATTAATATAGTATAGAAATATTTTTTGTTTACATAAAGGTTAAGCTTAGGCTCAATTTCAAAATATAAACAGTCGCAATTGAAGTCTAGTTTGAATTTAAGTTGTATAATGTTGGGTAAATTAATAAAAACATTATTATTATCAAAAAAAATATTGCTTCTGTTTCATCTTGTTACCATATATGCAACTTTTTTGTTAGAATTTTTGAGACAAGTTTTTATGTTATACTTAATTATTTATAACCCCTAAACATGTTTGTTTTATGAAAGGGTAGTTAAAAAAGTTTATTATTCTAGTTTTTTTATTTTTAAATTTTAAAATAAATATAATACAGCTCTAAACGACTTTAATGTTTTAAATATCACAGCTTTTAATTTTAACAGAAACTTTTCGTACTTTTAAAAACACCTTCTACCCGAGTATGCTTACTTTGCTGTGCTACATTTTTGTTCGACTCGATTATAACCAGATCGAAGCTCATATAAAGGGTTTAGCAACACAAACTAAACTTGATAAAGTTTTTGTCGGTTGTTATCACAAAAATTTACGCGGAGCAAATCTCTTTGCCGCGACCTTTCCATCGGTAACCTTTGCGACCTCGCTGAGAACGTTTCCATCTCAATAAAAACCGTTGATTTACACAAAAACCGCCGTGAACTTTGTTTATTGCCATCGAGTGAGATGCATAACTTTTAATATTGAGTGACGCAGTTACGAGGTACCTTTCGTCGCTGTTGAGAACGAAACGAGTTTGATTTTTTTTTTTGCTGCCGCTTCAGTACTCGCTACACACAAGCACCCGAAGCGACACAAGTCAAAAACAAATTCGCGCCGCAGAAGCCTTTGAAGTCGCGCGTTGTGTTTGGAAGATCTGAACTTGACACTGCGCGTTGCTTTTTTTTTTTGTTTGCTGCCGCGGCCTCGGGTTTTAAAACTCGAAACGGTTCGGTAAAGTGTGTGAGTAAGCATAAAGTTTTATCTGCTTTGAAAATGTGAAATTAACTTGAATATTTTTTGAACTGTGAATTTTAACTTTTTTTCTCAATTTATAAGGTATCTAAAAATAATGAGAATACTAAGTATACTATCTTATCTTAGTAATATCGTTTGAGTTATGAATTTTTATGCAGGTTTACTTGGCCAAAAGAATGCGTCTCAGTTTTAGAAGGGTTTTACAACACTAACAACTACCCAGATGAAACTAAAAGGGAAGAGATTGCTTTGGCATGCAATCAAATCATACAAAGTCACAAACCTGGTAAGTTACAACTGTTTGTTTATACTAAACTTTATTTGTAAACTAAATTGTGTTTGAGTTTAAACATATTAAATTCATCTTACTTCATAAACATTTATATTTTACTTATAAAAATATTTATTTTGCCACTCGACACTAAAACAAGTTTAAACAACCAACATAAATTCTATATAAATTTAATTTAAATTGCAAGTACAACAAATAATACAAAGCAAAGCAAGCTTATCATAATTGTATTTGTTTAAGCAATCTAATTGCATTTACATGGCTGCAGGTCCTTGAAGCAAAACACTTGACTCAAATTTTTGAATTATTTGCTAATCTAAACAGCTTAACATTATGGTGATGCATCTATCATACTTTTAAACTTTTTTATTGTTATACAAGTAAAAAATGTTCTACATTGATTTTTTTTATAATATAGTTTAATAACAAACCTTCAAACTATTGCTAATTTATAAACATATTTTTAATTACAATTTTTTCTACTTAAGATATTAAAACGCGTTATATAGTACTTATGCTTTAAAGACAAAAGTTTATTGTAAAATACTCAATACTCTTTACAAAAAAGCAATTTGCTTAAAAAGTCTTCTTTTTTTAGTTTGATATAATCGTTTATAAGCCTAAAGTAAAGTTTTTTTTAATGTAAAAAAAAGTTTAAAACCTATATGAGTTATTAAAAAAAACAGCACAAAATAAACTATATCATGGGGTACTTTATACAATAAAAAATACATATAAAGACAACATAATTACTTAGTAGTAAACATAATTGAATTAAGATAATTTCGATGTAAACTTCGCTCGAGATAGCACGCCCAGCAAATAAAAATTACATGGAATTTTATTTCAGTCTCCTTACTAAGTCAAAGGCTGTTTAGTATAGTTTTCTTTTCTATTCAGTTATTTAACCGTGCACCATACAAAAGTGTGGAGTTTAGCGCAATCTCTCAACTGTGAAAATTCTGAATTATTTTTCGACTTGTCTGCGTTAACGTACAAAATTTGCATTTAATAAATTCACTCATGTTGCATTGTTGAAGCTTATTATTTCCTGCTAAACACCTGATTTTTTGTATCAGAAATCTTTATTTAAAATGTAACAAAAGGTGTGTCAGTTTTAATGTTTCAATATGAGTACTAACTAAGAAATATTAGAAAGCATACTTTCATTAGTATATTTATAATAATATCATAATAATAATATCATTTATGATAAAATCATAACAAATTATTTTGTAAAACCTACGATTTTTTTTACTGGATTGCTTTTTTTGTTGAATAACACTTTCAAGTTAGACTGATTTAAACATTTTCTTTTGTAACATTTTTGACAACTACTTTAAAAAATCTCAACTAAATATGCTTTAAGTTTAAAAAAAATAAAAACTTGAGTTAAAAAACTTTGCTTTAGGGAAACATGATTTCAAGAAAGCTAGTACGAATAACTAATAACTTCTCCCTTAAATGGTTAAGCTTAAAAATGTTCTAGTCGTGAGAAATATTAACTTAAACAGCAAAAAAGGAGTGTACTTGAAAAATTAACTACAAGTAGCTTATGAAAAATCAGTTTATTTTAGGACTATGTATGCCATGTTTATAACAAACAAGCGCTATCTTAAAGTTATATTTTGTGTTTTAAGCAGTTTAATACAAACATAATGTTACGGTTATTCTCCAAGGTAGAAACTACATAAAGTTTTGGCTTAGTCGTGTAGCTTTCTTAGTACAGAGATTACTAGCTGTCAATAACTTAATAAGAATAAATAGCTGTTTGTTGCTTATTTGACAATGTGTAACTTTTAAATTATCACATACTGCTTCAAAAATAGTCGTTAACTTTTACGAAAAAAGTTCACAAATCAAATATGTTTTTTGTAAAGGTCTTTTATTTGAATAAGAACTTTATTTATTAAACATTTTGATTGTAAATGCCGTACAAGTATAGCAATAATTAAAGTATGAGTCAAGCAGTTAGCAAAATTTTTATGCCTTTACGCATTGTAATAATTAAACATTCTTCTTTGATAAGTGTTATGATGTCTGTTCCTTATAAGGTGAACAGACTTTTTAATTGTAATAAAAAGTGCTAACTATTTTCTCTTTATCAACTAGTAAAATGTTAAATATTTAGCTGATCATTTAACTCGATCAAAATTTAACGCCCCATTTAAACCAATCTAGATTGTTTGAATTAAGATTTTTTTTTGCTTTTAGCAGATTTTATCTTTTTTGTTTTAAAATATTGTTTTATCTTAAAAGGAATCTGTCTAACTATTGTTTGCACTGAAGATAACTTATGCGAAGTAAAATAAACTTTCAACTTTTTTAATTTAAAAGTACTATTTTTTACTTTTTATTAATTTTCTATTGGTAGGTAAAGTACCTAATGTATGTATAACTTAATTGTATTTAAATTCACTAAACATATAATTTATTTAACTTGCATGCATACTACAGAATTTTAGCAATTTTAAGTTTCTTATAAAACGTAATTAAAACTAATTTGCTTATACAAAAACGTATGTATACAAAGGTTGAACAAATATTAAGTTTGAGGAATAAACGAAATTTGAACTAGACTTAGTTCGTGCTAAAAAACTTGATTTTGTCTATTGTAAGATTTATATTAAATTTTACTTTCATTGAAAGCCCGAGGGTACAAGTTAATGACAGAATGGTTTAAATTAAATCCAAGCTTCTTTCATTCCAAATTGATAACTTCAGTGCATATTATTTTTAATAACTAAAAGCTCAAAACTAAAAAAACTGCTTTTTAAACTTAATTTACCGTTAAAACGAAAAGCTCGCCAATATTGGCTGTGAAAGTACTTATTTAAATAGACGTTTTTTCAGACATATTAATTAAAACACAGAGTAAATATTTATGTTACACCCATTTTTTTCAAAAACTTTTTTTGATATTTATTAGGAAAGCAGTTTTCAAACTGAGATTAAATTTTAAAACAATCGTAATATAATGTACACTATCAGTAGCATACTTTTGATAGATTAGATACAACTTAAAAGCAGATAGAAAGTTTAAAACAAATTTCCAAAAATTAAAAATACTTTTAAAACACATTGTAATTTAAGTACATTTTTCACTTTATTGGCAAAGCCTTAATAAAGCACTTAACCTGGCAATTTAGTTTAGTTATTGAAATAATGGTTTAAAAGCGAATGAGTGCTTTTTATCAAGCTAACTATTCATTATCACTGTTCAACCATATGTTCCTTCAGTAAATTGCTGTGAAACTTGTACTTACGTGAAATTACTTCCATTCACAGGTCTTTCAATGTCGGAAACGGAAAAAGTGACGGCTGGAAAAGTCTACAATTGGTTCGCAAACAGAAGAAAGGATGACAAAAGAAAAAGAAATATTGGTGAGCTTTAATAACTATTATTTCCATAACCATAAAATTATAATTTTAAATATTACTATTTTAAGTCGTATAATTTCACGTTTAAAAAGTGTAGAAGTCGGGTTACTTTTATACAAAATGAACAGAATTATTTTTAAAATTGCTAAAAACTATTTAGAATCTTTATGAAAGCATTTTAAGCCTTTACAAAATTTAAAACGTTAAAAGCTATAATTGACTAAACATAAAATTAAAGTGTAGAGACAAAACGCAAACATAAGAAGTTATTTTTTAATTGTCGCATCGACTTCGAAGTTCGCAAGTAATTGGGAACACTATAAAAACGTTTTTATGAAATTATACTTTGTTTGAGTAAATGACATAAAAATGTTTACATAAACAACTACAAGTCAACGTTATTATGTTGCTGTTGTTATAACAAATGTAGTAATTAACCCCTTAACCCGTCTTGTAAAAACAAAAACTTTCTTAAGTATTTAAATGAAAATAAGTTTCAACAAAAATCTGGAATTTAAACAAATTTTTTAAAGTATAATAGGAATTTATCAATATTATAAATACGATGTGTTTTTTTTAACTTGAAAATTAAATTCAAGTAAACAATAAAAAACAGAAGACTAGATAATCACAATTAAGCAATAACAAAAGTATACGTCAATAAAAACTATTTAATAATTTATTCCTGAGTTTTTTTTTTTTTAACATATACCAAATCAAAAGTAACTTTAAAAATATATTTTTTATGATCTGTCAGTGGTAAAACTATCTTGGATAGAATGCTGAAAAACTTGCTTTTTCAAAGTTTGTAGTTTCATTTGGCATCTAATTAGTTTTTCATGAAACGTTTACCAAGGTATTTAATTTTTTATAAACATTATAATGGATTGTTATATTAATTAAGCTTAATTGAACAAGAGTTCCATCAAACTTTTTCGATTTTTCCTAAAAATTACTTGTCAAAAATTTTGTTAAACTAAGTTTGCATGGTGTCGTGTTCCTTTTTTATTGAAAACGTAGACAATGGAAAATTACTAATTCTGTCAGCTATGTAATAAAATATATTTAGAAGGCTGCGAACAATTACTTTTTTGTTTTACTAACATTGTCACGCTAAAAATATTAAAAATGTTATACCGGGTGGGTTCAACATTTTATTTTGTCAATTTTGATTTTTATAACTTTGATTTCAAGTGAAAACACGGCGAAGTTTATATTACTATGACAACTCAATTTCAACGCGATATATTGTCAAGTTACGACATTTAGCATTACGATGATGTTATGCTTAATTTGTTTCGCTTTTAATGTCACAAGCTAAACGTTTTCAGCAATTGACTTCTTAAAATTTTCAAAACAGCTCATATAAAAGGACTTCAAAAAACTCGTGTTATTAAAAAAGTAAAGACAGAATTTGCGATGGCTTTAGTTGCAATTTCGCTTTCACAAAGCTAATTAACACGTATCCGATATACACTTTACACTTTTCGAACACATTAATTTACATACTTTCATGGAAACCGACCACAACTTAAGTTAAT